>NC_062561.1:178060125-180595125 GCF_022837055.1 Prionailurus viverrinus | reverse complement strand
TCAAAATTTGGAAAGACAGAGTAAAAACAAACTTATACCAGGGCACTTAACATGCCAAAGTACACTGCAATGCACTGCAATACTCTAGGAGGTGGCTATAATAGCAATAAATCTACCTGAATGTGGAATCATGTTATCAAAGGGTAACTGGGAAATTAGTCCTCCATATTTTGGAAAAAGTGTTAAAAACCTCTGTGTGATAGTACGGTAGGTTAAAAATAAACTAATCTTGGAGCCTGAAAGAAGTTAGAGACCATCTAGTCCAACTTTACCTTAAAACTGCATAAAGGAACAGAGAGGGCAAGTGATTTGCCTGAAGATACAGAGCTAGTTAATGGCAAAGATAGGAATCTCTTCATAGTGGCCATCTCCTGCCTACTATTTTAAATCATCTCAAGTTATTTATATCATACATATAAAGGAAGCACACCCATGTGGAAGATCTGTAGAAGATTACAAATTAAGCTGGATATTTTAAACCTTATCTAAGTTGGTATATTGGCTTTGCTACTTCTTAAAGGCATTTCAGTTATCATGGTAAAGATGACTTAGGTTGTTTGGGTTTATGATGGCATTGAAACAGTGTAAGACCCCTGAAAAGTTTTTTGTTTAACATTCCACCAAGAAAATCAATTCCATATATGGCAATATGGAAAAGTGATTATAGGATTTTTTAAAACTGAATTATTAAGATTTAATTGATGTACAATAAACTATACATAATTAATAAACTACACATTTATAGTTTGATAAGTTTTGATGTATGTAAGCTTTACCCATGATGCTCTCATCACAATCAAAAAGCATAAGTGTATCTATCACCCCCACATATTTCCTTATGCCCCACAGTAATCCTGCCTTCTCAGGCTCTGACCCTTCATTCCCAGCAAGCACTGGGAGTTTTTTGTAAAAGGAAATATACAAGGTATTTTGGTTTTGGTCTGGCTTCTTTTGCTCAGCATAATTATTCTGAAGTATATCTAGATTGTTTCCAGCATCAATAGTTTATTCCCCTTTATTGCTAAGTAGTATTCCTTTGTAAATATATACCACAATTTGTTTATCCATTCACCTGTTGATAGACTTTTGGGTTATTTCCAGTTTTGAGCTCTTACAAACAAAGCTACTGTGAATATTCATGTACAGGACTTGATATGGACATATGTTTTCTGTTATCTTGAGTAAAAACCTAGGAACAGAATGGTTGGATAATATGCTATGTGCATGTTTAATTTTTTAAGAACATGCCAAACTTTTTTTCTTAAGCGATTGTATCATTCCACATTCCCAACAGGAGTATATGACAGTTCCTGTTCCTCCACACCTTCACCAACACTTGCTAAGGGTTAGTCATTAATTTCAGAAATTCTAATAAGTATTTAGTGGTATATAATTTTGTGTTTAATTTGTATCTCTTCAGCGACTAATATTATTTTTGTGTGTGTGCTCGTCATTTGGATATCTTCTTTGATAAAATGCCATTTCAAATGTACACATATTTTTAAATTGCATTGATATTTTATTACTATAGTGTTATAAGGTTGTCTATATATTCTGAATGCAAGTAGTTTATCAAGATATGTTTTGCAAATATTTTCTACTAGTTGTGCATTGTCTTTTCATTCTCTTAGCAGTGTCTTTCAAAAAGCAGAAGTTTTTATGTTGATGAAATATTTATCAAGTTGTAGTTTTCTTTTTTTATAATGTCTT
Source organism: Prionailurus viverrinus (assembly GCF_022837055.1). NCBI lineage: Eukaryota > Metazoa > Chordata > Mammalia > Carnivora > Felidae > Prionailurus > Prionailurus viverrinus. The sequence continues at coordinate 180,593,415 of NC_062561.1, read as the reverse complement.
TGTCGTACTTTGGAATCAGGATAATATTGGTACCAAATAATGAGTAGGAAAGTATTTCCCTCTCTTTTCTTTCTTAGAAGAGTTTTTGTAGAATTGGTGTTATTTCTTCCTGAATTGTTAGGTAGAATTCACCAGTGAAGCCAACCATGTCTGAATAGCTTCTTTATGGGAAAATTTTTAATTACAAATTCACTTTCTTAAATAGGCAATTCAGGTCATCTACTTCTTCTTGAATGAGCTTTGGTAGTTTATGTCTTTCAAGGACATTTTTCCAATTTATCTAAGTTGTTCACTTACTAGACATAAAGTTGTTCATGATATCCCTCTATTATTCTTTTAATATCTATAGATTCTGTAGTGATGTTACCTCAATGGTTCCTGATATTGGTAATTTTTGTGCTCTTCTTAACTCAGCAGTTTGGCTACACCTTATCGAATTCAATGATATCAAAGAATCAACTTTTATTTGATTGATTTTCTCCATTATTTTTTGTTTTATATTTCATTGATTTCTGCTTTAATCTTTATTAGTGCCTTTCTATCCTTAGTTTGGCTTTAATTTGTTCTTCCTTTTTGTTTGTTATGGAAGAAGCTGAATGCATTGATTGACACCTTTTTTTTTCATTTTCTAATATAGTCATTTGTTGCCGTACGTTTTCTCATTACTACCTTAGTAACATCCCACAAATGCTGATATGCTATGTTTTCATTTTCATTCAGTTCAAAATAACTTTCTAATTTCTTTTTTATTTATTCTTTGTCTCATAGGTTATTTAGAAGAGTTAGTTTCTAATTATTTGGGGGTTTTCTATTTCTCTCTGTGGCTGATTTCTAATTCAATTTCACTGTGATCAGAGAATATACTGTTATGACTTGAGTCCTTTACAATTTATTTCAACTTGTTTCATGGCCTAGAATATGGTCTATCTTGATACATATTCTGTGTGCATTTTAAAGGAATGTGCATTTTGCTGTTGTTGAATCAAGTGTTCTCTAAATGTCAGTTAGAACAAGTTGGTTGAGAAAAAATATGCAGCCAAGAATCCTTTAGCCAGCAAGTCTGTCATTCAGAATAGAAGGAGAGATAAAGGTTTTCCCCAAAAAAACAAAAACTGAAGGAATTAATCACCACTAAACCAGCTCTACAAGAGACCCTCAGGGGGACTCTGTGAGTGAAATGTTGTAAGGACCACAAAGTACCAGAGACATCACTATAAGCATGAAACCTACAGACATCACAATGACTCTAAACCCATATATTTCAACAAAAACATTGAATGTAAATGGACTAAATGCTCCAACCAAAAGGCATAGGGTATCAGAATGGATAAACAAATGAGACCCATATATTTGCTGTCTACAAGAGACTCATTTTAGACCTGAGGACACCTTCAGATTGAAAGTGAGGGATGGAGTACTATCTACCATGCAACTAGAAGTCAAAAGAAGGCTGGAGTAGTCATAGTTATATCAGACAAACTAGACTTTAAATTAAAGCCTGTAACAAGAGATGAAGAAGGGTATTATATAAAAATTACAGGGTCTATCCATCAGGAAGAGCTAACAATTATAAATGTCTATGTGCCAAATATGGGAGCTCCCAAATATATAAAACAATCACAAACATAAGCAACCTTATTGATAAGAATATGGTAATTTCAGGAGACTTTAATACCACACTTACAACAATGGATAGATCATCTAGACACAGAATCAATAAAGAAACAAAGGCCATGAATGATACATTGGATCAGACGGACTTGACAGATATATTTAGAACTCTGCATCCCAAAGCAACAGAATATACTTTCTTCTCGAGTGCACATGGAACATTCTCCAAGATAGATCACATACTGGGTCACGAAACAGCCCTTAATAAGTGTAAAAGAACTGAGATCATACCATACACACTTTCAGACCACAATGCTATGAAACTTGAAATCAACCACAGGAAAAAGTCTGGAAAACCTCCAAAAGCATGCAGGTTAAAGAACACTGACTAAAGAATGAATGGGTCAACCAGGCAATTAGAGAAGAAATTAAAAAATATATGGAAACAAATGAAAATGAAAATACAACAATTTAAATGCTTTGGGATGCAGTGAAGGCAGTCCTGAGAGGAAAATACATTGCAATCCAGGCCTATCTCAAGAAACAAGAAAAATCCCAAATACAAAATCTAACAGCACACCTAAAGGAAATAGAAGCAGAACAGCAAAGACACCTGAAACCCAGCAGAAGAAGAGAAATAATAAAGATCAGAGCAGAAATAAACAATACAGAACCAAAAAAAAAAAACAACAAAAAAAAACCTGTAGAGTAGATCAATGAAACCAAGAGTTGGTTTTTTGAAAAAATAAACAAAATTGACAAACCTCTAGCCAGACTTCTCAAAAAGAAAAGGGAGATGACCCAAATAGATAAAATCATGAATGAAAGTGGAATTATTACAAGCAATCCCTCAGAGATACAAGCAATTATCAGGAATACTATGAAAAATTATATGCCAACAAACTGGACAACCTGGAAGAAATGGACAAATTCCTAAGCACCCACACACTTCCAAAACTCAAACAGGAAGAAACAGAAAATTTGAAAGACCATAATCAGTGTAGAAATTGAATCAGTTATAAAAAATATCCCAACAAATAAGAGTCCAGGACCAGATGGCTTCCCTGGGGAATTCTACCAGACATTTAAAGCAGAAATAATACCTATCCTTCTCAAGCTGTTCCAAAAAATAGAAAGGGAAGGAAAACTTCGACTCATTCTATGAAGCCAGCATTACTTTGATTCCCAAACCAGACAGAGACCCAGCAAAAACAGAGAACTACAGGCCAATATCCCTGATGAATAGGGATGCAAAAATTCTAAACAAGATACTAGCAAATTGAATTCAACAGCATATAAAAAGAATTATTCACCGTGATCAAGTGGGATTCATTCCTGGGCTGCAGGACTGGCTCAATATTCGCAAATCAATCAGTGTGATACATGATATTAATAAAAGAAAAGATAAGAACCATATGACCCTGTCAATCGCAGAAAAAGCATTTGACAAAATTCAGCATCCTTTCTTAATAAAAACCCTGGAGAAAGTTGGGATAGAAGGAACATACTTAAACATCATAAAAGCCACTTATGAAAATCCCACAGCTAATATCATCCTTAATGGGGAAAAACTTCCCCCTGAGGTCAGGAACACAACAGGGATGCCTACTCTCACTGCTGTTGTTTAGCATAGTGTTAGAAGTTCTAGCATCAGCAATCAGACGACAAAAGGAAATCAAAGGCATCAAAACTGGCAAAGATGAAGTCAATCTTTCACTTTTTGCAGATGACATGATACTATACATGGAAAACCCGACAGACTCCACAAAAAGTCTGCTAGAACTGATACATGAATTCAGCAAAGTCACAGGATACAAAATTAATGTACATAAATCAGTTGCACTTTTATACACCAATAATGAAGCAACAGAAATAGAAATAAAGAAATCAATTCCATTTACAATTGCACCCAGAACCATAAGATACCTAGGAATAAACCTAACCAAAGATGTAAAAGATCTGTATGCTGAAAACTATAGAAAGCTTATGAAGGAAACTGAAGAAGATATAAAGAAATGGAAAAACATTCCGTGCTCATGGATTGGAAGAATAAATATTGTTAAAATGTCAATACTACCCAAAGCTATCTACACATTCAATGCAATCCCAATCAAAATTGCACCAGCATTCTTCTCGAAGCTAGAACAAGCAATCTTAAAATTTGTGTGGAACCACAAAAGACCCCAAATAGCCAAAGTAATATTGAAGAAGTCCAAAGCAGGAGGCATCACAATCCCAGACTTTAGCCTCTACTACAAACCTGTAATCATCAAGACAGCATGGTATTTGCACAAAACAGACACATAGACCAATGGAATAGAACAGAGACCCCAGAACTGGACCCACAAAAGTATGGCCAAATAATATTTGACAAAGCAGGAAAGAATATCCAATGGAATAAGACAGTCTCTTTAACAAATGGTGCTGGGTGAACTGGACAGCAACATGCAGAAGATTGAAACTAGACCACTTTCTCACACCATTCACAAAAATAAACTCAAAATGGATAAAGGACCTGAATGTGAGACAGGAAACCATCAAAACCCTAGAGGAGAAAGCAGGAAAAAGCCTCTCTGACCTCAGCCACAGCAATTTCTTACTCGACACATCTCCAAAGGCAAGGGAATTAAAAGCAAAAATGAACTATTAGGACCTTAAGAAGATAAAAAGCTTCTGCACTACAAAGGAGACAATCAACAAAACTAAAAGGCAACCAACGGAATGGGAATAGATATTTACAAATGACATATCGGACAAAAGGCTAGTATCCAAAATCTATAAAGAGTTCACCAAACTCTACACCTGAAAAACAAATAATCCAGTGAAGAAATGGGCAGAAGACATGAATAGACACTTCTCTAAAGAAGACATCCAAATGGCCAACAGGCACATGAAAAGATGCTCAACGTCACTCCTCATCAGGGAAATACAAATCAAAACCACACTCAGATATCACCACACGCCAGTCAGAGTGGCTAAAATGAACAAATCATTTTATGCTGGAGATATCCTCTCCAGATGCTGGAGAGGATGTGGAGAAACGGGAACCCTCTTGCACTGTAGGTGGGAATGCAAATTGGTGCAGCCGCTCTGGAAAACAGTGTGGAGGTTCCTTACAAAATTAAAAATAGACCTACCCTATGACCCAGCAGTAGCACTGCTAGGAATTTACCCAAGGGATACAGGAGTGCTGATGCATAGGGGCACTTGTACCCCAATGTTTATAGCAGCACTTTCAACAATAGCCAAATTATGAAAAGAGCCTAAATGTCCCTCAACCGATGAATGGATAAAGAAGTTGTGGTTTATATATACAATGGAATACTACTTGGCAATGAGAAAGAATGAAATATGGCCTTTTGTAGCAACGTGAATGAAGTGGAGAGTGTTATGCTAAGCGAAATAAGTCATAGAGAGAAAGACAGATACCATATGTTTTCACTCTTATGTGGATCCTGAGAAACTTAACAGAAGACCATGGGGAAGGGGGAAAAAAAGTTAGAGAGGGAGGGAGGCAAACCATAAGAGACCCTTAAAGACTGAGAATAAACTGAGAGTTGATGGGGGGGGGGTGGGAGGGAGGGGAAAGTGGGTGATGGGCACTGAGGAGGGCACCTGTTGGGATGAGCACTGGGTGTTGTATGGAAACCAATTTGACAATAAATTTTATATTTAACAACAACAGCAAAGAACAAGTTGGTTGCTAGGATTGTTCAAGTCTACTACATACTTGCTGACTTTCTGTTTGCTTGTTCTACAATACTGAGAAGGAGTTATTTCTCTGAGTATAATGGGATGATTTTCTATTTCTCTTTATAGTTCTTTTGGGTTTGCCTCATGTATTTTAAAGCTCTGTTATTAGGAGCATATACATTTAGGATGTTATATCCTCTCAACAAATTGAACCCTTTATCATTGTGAAATGACCTTTTAATCTTTGGTAAAATTATTTGCTCTGAATGACACTTTGTCTGAGATTAATATGGCAACTTAGGCTTCCTTTTGAATAGTGTTGGCACAGGATATCTTTCCCATCTTTTTACCACTAATCTATTTTTTTGTCTTTATATAATATGTTTATTGTAGACAACACCAAGTTGTTTTTTACTGAATCTGAAAGTCCCAGACTTTTAATTAGGGTGTTTAAAAAATTTACATTTAATGTGATTATTGATTGGCTAGTCTATCATCTTGCTAGTTGTTTTATAGGTCTCCTTTGTTCTTTGTTCTTTTTTCCCTCTTTTTCTGAGTTATTTTGCATTAAGTATTTTTTATTATTTCATTTTATCTTTATTGGCTTATTAGTCATAACTCTTTTCTTATTTTATCGGTTGCTTTAAGGTTGTAATATACAGGAGCACCTGGGTGGCTCAGTCGGTTAAGTATCCAACTTCAGCTCAGGTCATAATCTCGTGATTTGTGAGTTTGAGCTCCATGCCAGGCTCTGCTGACAGCTCAGAGCTTGGAGCCTCCTTCAGATTCTGTTTCTTCCTCTCTCTCTGCCCCTCCCCCGCTTGTGCGCGTGCTCTCTCTCTCTCTCTCTCTCAAAAATAAAAATAAACGTTTTTAAAAAAGTTTTTAAATATACAGCTATAACATTAAAATCTAGCTTCAAGTGATAGTATAATACTTCATACATAAAACCTTATAATAAATACTACATTTCTGTCCTTTCAGGCCTTTTGCTATTTTTGTCATACATTTTACCTATACCTATACCTATATCTATACCTATACCTATGCCTATGTAATTAATCCCCGAATATATTGGTAGTCATTGTCTAAACAATTTTCTCTTAGAGACCATTACTTAATATGAAAAAAATTATATTCATGTACATAAAATTACCACATCTAGGGCTCTTCATGCCTTTGTGTAGAAATTTTTATCTGTTACATTTTAATTAATTCTGTCCAAAGGATTTTCTTTAACATGTCTTTAACATTTCTTGTAGTGCAGTAATTCTGATCATGAATTCCTTCAGTTTTTACATGTCTGAAAATGTCTTTATTTCATCTTTAGTTTGAAAGTTATTTTCACTGGGTATATAATTATGACTTTAGTTTTTCTTTCAGTACTTAGAGATGTTCCACCATATTCCTGCTTAAATTGTTTCTAATAAGAAATCTGCTATCATCCACGTCTTCGTTTCTCTGTATATAGTGTGCTTTTCTTTCCTTTAGCCGTTTTTAGTATTTTATCACTATTTTTGAACAATTTCATTATTATGTGCCATGATGTAGTTTGTTTGTTTTGTTTGTGGGTTGTTTTGTTTTTTTGGTGTGTTTCATTTTGGATCATTTCTATTGCTATGTATTCAAGTGCATCAGTATTTTCTTCTGCAATGTGTAATTGGATATTAATCCCCTCCAGGGTATTTTTATCCTAGACTTTGTAGTTTCATCTCTAAAAGTTTGAGTTGGCTCTTTTTTCTATCTTCCATGACTCTAATATATTCATACCCCTAGTTTTGTGAATATAGAGGATACAATTATAACAATGTTTAATATCTTTGTCTACTGTTATTATCATTTATTTTATTTATTTTTAAGTTATGTTTTTAAGTGAAGTATAGTTGACATACTATGTTAGTTACAGGTATACAGCATGGTGATGCAACAATTCTATGCATTATGCAATGCTCACTTTATCTGTTTTATTTTTGGAGCAGTTTCAATTAACTGTAATTTTGGTTGAATACAAGACATTGTGAATTTTACATTGTTGGCTGTTGGTTATTTTTATATTCCTATTACTTATATTACTTGGAGAGAGTTTGGTCCTTTTGGTCTTGGTTATAAGTTTTGTTAGGCGAATTTACTCTAGGGCTAATTTTACCATACTACTAAAGGAAAATCCATTTTAGTACTTTCCCTTACATGTAATTAAGGATCGAGCTAGTAAAAACAAACACTAACCCTGGTCTTGTATATAGGAGCCCTATATTATCTCTTTATCAATCTCAGGTGATTGTTTCCTTGGTTTTGAATAGTTTCCTCATATGCATGCACTAGTACTCATCTGAATATTAGAGAAACACCATCCTCAAATCTCTGAAGTTCTCTTTCTGTGCAGTTCTCTCCCTCCTGTATCCTATCCTGTGAACCCTAGCTGTCTTGGTCTCCCCAGAGTCTCTACTCTCTCTCTCTCTCTCTCTTCAGCTCATGGAGTCCACCAAGCAATATCAGGGTTCCCTCTGTGCTGTGGCCTGGAAACTCTCTCAAGGCAGTAAGCTGGGGCAATTTTAGGGCTTACATCATGTTTTCCTAATCTCACATGAATCACTATCCTTTGTTACTCAATGTCCAGTATTTTGAAAATTCTTGTTGTATAATATTTCTCTTTTGTTGTTGTTGGTGGTGGTGGTGGGTTTTTTTTTTTTTTCAGGTGGGAGAATGAATCTGATCACGTTTGCTCTATATTAAGTGAATGTGGAAGTCCCTGGTTATAACACTTTGATGAGACTGTGTTTCCTCAGTTTTTCATGGGCTTTAGTTCTGTTCACTCTTTAAAACACGGTGTTTTTCCATCCATTTGTTCTTCACCTTCATCACTCTCTCTGGGGTATCTCATCCCAAAGTTTCAAGTAAACCCATGTGTTAATGAATCCTAAATTCATCCTAAATTTCCATCATAATCTGAGTCCATACTCATAAATTCTAGATCTATCTAGCCAACAATTTACTGGTCATCTTTTGCTAGATGTCCCACAAGCTGCTTGAACTCAACATATACAAAATAAACAGCCCCTTCTACATGTTCCCACAAACACTTATGTAAATCTCCCTGTCGTATTCATCACACTATTTACAGCTAGTTGTTTGTATTTCTCTCTCCTTAAATTGTTAGTAGAGATTATGTTTTCATCATTGCTGTTTTTCCGACACTTAGCACAGTTCCTAACAGTAGATATCTTGTCAATAAGTATGTTCAATTAAATTGAATTCCACATATAAGGGGATCTTCAGAGACAGGGGAGACAAACAGTCTAAGCTAAAAGCTATTACACTGAACAGGACCTGGTCTTTCTCTCTGAAGGATGGATTGAGAAGCAGAGCCAGTCTGGGGCACTGACTGGCTTTCCATTTCAGGCCACTGTGAAGTATATACCTGGGGATAAGCAAAGGATGGAAAATTAAGTGGAAAGAATGGAAGGGAGCCAAATTTCTGGGCTCCTAAATGCTAAACATTGCCTTTTAGAACTGTGTCCAAATTAACCACTCCTATTGCTCCCTTCTGTTCTGAATGTGCTTACACTAAATTCATTATGCATTGCTTTTTGAAGTGTTCTTGAGTCATTTTATGTGAAGATGTTTCATTTCACCAATTATATTATAAATTCTAACTAGACATAACACTACCTATTTTCTCAGTAAGTTTGGGAGAGCTTAGGAGCAAAGACCATGTCTCTTCATCAGACTACGTGCATCCTAAGGATAGGAGCATGCCTTCCCCCCCACCCCTATCCAGGGAAAGTTAATACATAAAAATAATGACTATATAAGGCCTAGAGATGCAAGGCTGGCTTGGTGTCTACAGTCCATATCTGATCATAAGGCTCATTTTTACCACAGTTTCCCTATCTATACAACAACCATGCTTCAATTATATTGAGGACCTGGGATGTTTCACATTGGCAAGTCAACATCAGCTTTGCCTAAAGCTTGTTTATCAAAGAAATATTGGCCCAGCTTCTCTGACGCAGACTCCCTGGCAGAGCATGTTGGTTTGTCTTTGGAGAAAGTTCTCAGCATGCTCTGCCTCTGTTCAAACTGGCTGTTTAGAGCTAGAGTCAACAGGGGATTTGGAGAGCAGGCCAGGCAGGAGTGAAGGCTTCTTCCAGCAAGTCAATTATTAGAAGGCTTTTCAAACATCTTCTGGTGCGTAGGTCTGATTCCTCTCAGAGATGGGGCTGGGATGGGTCAGCTCTCTAAATTCCCAAACGCAGTGTTATAGAGAGTATGAAGTAATTAGACCTGCCTTAAAGAGTATTGTTATAAAGAACAGTCCAACTTCTCAGCAACCACACTATACTCACATCCTGTTCTAATAAAGTTTAATAAAAATTTCCATACTGGAGATGCAAGGCCAAAAGAGACTTAAAATAAAGATTAAAATATGATGTTTAATAAATTAAAACAATGATGGGATATCATTATTCATGCCAAGTGACAATTTTTTTTTAACTGAAAATATCCAGTGTTAGCAAAGGTGTGAAGAAATGGTAGTTCTCTTATACTCTTGGTGGAGGTATACATTGAGACACCATTTTAAAAGGGCACTTGGGGATAATATATCAAAATTTACTGTGACTATGCTGTTCAACTCAACAATTCCCATCCTATCTATCCTTGAGAACTACATTCACGTGTGCACAAAGATACACACCAGGGGATGATCAACTCAGCACTGTTTTTAATATCAAAAAGTTAGAAGCAATCTAAATCTGTTTTTTTTTTATATCTTTAAGTTCATTCATATATTTTGAGAGGGAGAGACAGAGAGAGAGAGAGAGAGAGACAGACAGACAGACAGACAGACAGAATGAACACAAGGTGAGAAGGGGCAGAGAGAGAGGGAGAGATTCCCAAGCAGGCTCCATGCTATCAGCATGGAGCCTAATGTGAGGTTCGATCTCACCAACCATGAGATCGTGACCTGAGCTGGAATCAAGAGTTAGATGCTGGGGGCGCCTGGGTGGCGCAGTCGGTTAAGCGTCCGACTTCAGCGATCTCGCCGTCCGTGAGTTCGAGCCCCGCATCAGGCTCTGGGCTGATGGCTCAGAGCCTGGAGCCTGTTTCTGATTCTGTGTCTCTCTCTCTCTCTGCCCCTCCCCTGTTCATGCTCTGTCTCTCTCTGTCCCAAAAATAAATAAACGTTGAAAAAAAAATTAAAAAAAAAAAAAGAGATGCTGAATTGATTGAGCCACCCAGGTGCCCCTAAATCTCTGGTAATAAGGGTAAGAAAAAGTTATTCCATATACCCACATTATAAAATACTATACCACAGGTGTGCCTGGGTATATCAGTTGTTTAAGCGTCTGACTCTTGATTTCAGCTCAGGTCATGATTTCACGGTTCATGGGATAGAGTCCCAAGTCAGGCTTTGCACTGGTCATAGAACCTTCTTGGGATTCTCTGCTATGCTCACTCAATATCTCTCTCTCTCTCTCCGCCCCTCCCTCCCTCCCTCTCAAAAATAAGTAAACATTTAACTAATAAAATAAAATAAAATAAAATAAAATAAAATAAAATAAAATAAAACAAAATAAAATATTATACCACAACTCAAAAGATAAAGAAGTCTTTGGTATTATAACAATCTTTGAGAGATACTGTTAAATGACAAAAACTATTATAAGACAATATGGATAATCAAGTTCATGAAAAAAATAAAAGAACCTTGGAACTCTGTTTATAAAGCACATTTCTATACGGCAGCACATCAAACCATTTACAATAGTTAATGTTGGAACTCTGAGAAAGTGAATGAATAGGGAATAGTGAAAAATAGGAATGTAAAGAGACAGTTTTAAATTTAATTCTATGCTTGTTTTGAAAAATTAATAAAAGGAAACAACATTAAGAAAAACCTCATTCCCATGTGATATTCTTTTTTTTTTTTTTTTTTTTTTTTTTAATTTTTTTCAACGTTTATTTATTTTTGCGACAGAGAGAGACAGAGCATGAACGGGGGAGGGGCAGAGAGAGAGGGAGACACAGAATCGGAAACAGGCTCCAGGCTCCGAGCCATCAGCCCAGAGCCCGACGCGGGGCTCGAACTCCCGGACCGCGAGAAAGTGACCTGGCTGAAGTCGGACGCTTAACCGACTGCGCCACCCAGGCGCCCCCCCATGTGATATTCTTGAAGAGATGGGAGTTTAGGTCTTTCTCAGAGGGAGTGCTTTTCAATTCTGGCTATAAGGTAGAATCACTTGGGGAATAGAAAAAAAAAAATGGTATGAATTCAAGTTCTGTAGGAAGCAGAGCCTGAGGCAAAGATTAAAATGCTTGACACTTTATTTGGGTGGTGCAAGCCCAGGACAAAGAAGGTGAAGAGATAAGGGAAATGGGCAAAGAAAGATGTAAAGTAATGTTATGTAGTTTTAATTTGATGGCCAGCACTCATCAGGACCTCTCCAGAAATGCAAGGAACAGTGACACATCTGAACAGTCCACAGAAGAGAGAAAGAGGGAAGAGGTTTATCTGCCAATTCCCTCTCTACTTCTCATTACTCAAGGTTCACCTCACAGCAAGCTGCTTCCTGGGCATCATTTAGCCCATGGCTACTCTCAGGAAATCAAATTCTATGTCATGGGGTATAGCATTTTATCCAAATCTACATAAAAAGAGAGATGACTTTTAGCAGGTAACATCAACATTTGGTTCTTGAGATTCTTGCTGCTTGGAGTTTGAGCTCCAGCCAGCTCAGGAGAGGTGGGAGTTAAGGAGTAGTGTGTCTGCATGTGGGGGTGGGGGGGGGAGATGGGGGGGTGGTGGTTAAGCAAGGGTCTAGCAAAGGAGAAACAGTGAAAATGATCAGAGAGGCAAAAAGATCCTTTAGAAAAATGGAAGAGATGAAGGAAAGCTAACAAGGTGCATAAAGCACATGTCCTTTGTAATTCTGACCCTACCTCACTCCTGATTAATTAAGAATGTCTGTGAAATAGCATTATTTTTAAGGTTACTGTATTATTTAAATGTTCACCAGCACTGAAAAACACTACCCCAAAGCATCCATCACAACAAAGCAAGAGGAGTAAATTTCATATCATGGTACCCTATTTTTTCCTTTCAACTAAAAAATGGCGGAGCTACCTAGAAGGACACCTTAGAAAGCCATTACACCTCAGAAGCTTATGTTATTTCAGAGTAGATTCTGGAAGGTGTAAACACTTCATGACCTTGACTTCCTGTCAGACAAAAGGCAACAGAAATTCTTGATGCAAAACAATGAAATTTACCATTAGGTTACATTTAAACAGCGATTTTGCAAAAGGTAGAAACAGCAGGTTCCTCAGTCAGACTAAATAGGTTTTGTTTGAAAAAAAAAAAAAATCAGTTCACTGCCTTGGATTTGCAGGGCACATCCTTCCTCAAAATGAACAATGTCATGCTTTATTTTTTCCACATAAATTGTGTTCTAACCATGTGTATCCGGATGAAACCAAAACATGAATAAAGTGATTTCTTGGGCTTTTCCTAGATATGTACTTCCTGGCACAAATTTCCAGTTTCTACATTTGTACTCTATTGGATGCTGCTTTATATATGGATAAAGAGCAAGAAATTGTTCTGAAAAGAATTTAAATGTAGCCATCAAATATGACTTTCTTAGATGGCCTAATGTTATTTGGATGCCTTTGCTCTTTACTCCATTTCCCCACTCCAAGCTGCCCCTTTGCCAGTTCAGAAATTATAGTAAAAAATATCACAAGTGATGATGAAATTGGAGTCTACCAAGAATAAGATATATAAGCAGTACCCTGTGAGATATAGCACTTACATATACTATTATCTGGTCATAGTTTCTCCATCAAAAATGAGGTGGTAAGCCTTGATGATGTCTTCAGTCCTTCCAACTCTGAGATTTTACATTTCTAAATTCTTGAACAATTTCCCCTATACAACTTTCAATATACACACTTGGCTCTGAATTCTGCCTACAAAATTCCCAAAGACTAAATGGACAAGACAAATATTTCAAAATAAAATAACCAAAATTCCTATTTAAAACGGGCTTGTAGATTGGGTGCACTATATGCTGCAAAACAATGTAGAAAGATGTAGAACGCTCCTCTTGGAACTTGCAATTCATTCTGTTGTCAGCAGAGATGGAGAAAAAAGTGATAATGACAACAGAACCCACATGTTGAGAAAATATATACCAAGTAAATTTTTTACAGTATGTTATAGTTTGGGGAATTTGAAGATGATATTTGTTGATGGGATAATTATGAGCTAAATATGGATGACTTTTTTTTAATAAAGATTTAATTTTTAAGTAATCTCTCTACTCAGTATGGGGCTCAAACTCACAATCCTGAGATCAAGAATTGCATGCTCCACTGACTGAGCCAACCAGGCGTCTCGTGGATGAATTTTTTAAACGACAAATAATAATGAGGACCCACTTCTTTATGTGTAAAACATCCCCTTCAGTCTCTGTCTATACATATCAGCTAAAGATCTTGATAGCTGCAACTCAGATTCATGGAGTGCAAGGAAGCCTTTTTATAGAATATGCATATGATGACCATGTATTCCCACAATGTCTATTTCACATTCTCATTGGAACCTGTGTTTCTAATTTTTAGTAATTAAAAAATACTTAAAAAATTATTTAATGTCTATCATTCCCAATGGGTTATGAGAATCATGGGGATGAAGGCAGAGGTTCTAATTTACCTCTGATTTCTCTGCAAATAGCACAGTTAACCCAAAAGTATCTGTTCATGCTGGTGTGAATAAATCAATGAATGGATAATAACTACTTCCTAGAAGAAGAGTTGAGATGACTCACCATATATGTGACCATTTTAAGGACATTGGATCAAGAACCATGTAATGGTGGAGAAGGGAAATTTAATTCCACCAGAACGCTTACCTAAAGCTATTTATCACTATTAAACACAAAATTTTACCTCTGGGATTTCTGGTAATTAAGACATAAAAAGTAAACATCATCATGAGAATATAAAAGACACATGCTGTTCTTTGTTTAAAGGGAAGAACATGACATTAAGATTCTTTTTATAGGTATCTTAAGGAATATTGATCAACACACCTCCATCATGGAACCTGAACTCGGAACACATCAGTTACTCGGGTATCTGACAGCAAGCCTGCCTTGGTACATGTTTTTCTCAGGTCATTAGTATTTGGCAAGCAGTTCTTTGGCTTCTTAAAGGCTCTGTTCAATGTGAATTGTTCTGATCCACTGCTTTTTGGTTGGGAATAGTCTTGAGGACACTGAAATTAAGTGCAGAAAGGAACACACGAGTTTCTTGGGTATCTGACAGCAAGCCTGCCTTGGCACATGTTTTTCTCAGGTCATTTGTGTTTGGCAAGCAGTTCTTTGGCCTCTTAAAGGCTCTATTCAATGCGAATTGTTCTGATCCACTGCTTTTTGGTTGGGAATAGTCTTGAGGACACTGAAATTAAATAAGTGCATTTCTGATAAAAATGAAACAAGATGATTTTAAGGTTTTGAGTCAAGCGGGAGGGGGGGCGGAATGTCATCATTTCTCATGGCACATCCCTGAAAACCAATGCCCATTTCCAAATGTTTCACAAATGGCAATAACTATGAAGAGGCTCATCTATAACTAGTATCACTCCAATTCTCAAGAGCCCTAATGTCAAGATCTTCATCCAGGACAGTTTAAAATCTGTGAATAAAATGGGACTCTGCTTTGATGAATTCTTTAATACAGTTTTAGGCAGATTCACGGATGGGAGAATAACATGTCTGTGTTTTAGCACAGTGACTGGGGCCACACAGAAAAAACTCAATATTTTTTTTTTTAATTTTTTTTTTAATTTTTTTTTTCAACGTTTATTTTATTTTTGGGACAGAGAGAGACAGAGCATGAATGGGGGAGGAGCAGAGAGAGAGAGGGAGACACAGAATCGGAAACAGGCTCCAGGCTCTGAGCCATCAGCCCAGAGCCTGACACGGGGCTCGAACTCACGGACTGCGAGATCGTGACCTGGCTGAAGTCGGACGCTTAACCGACTGTGCCACCCAGGCGCCCCAGAAAAAACTCAATATTATTACTACATGTATAATTTTTAAAAATCACTTCAGTAACTATGGGACATGAAGATTATTTGTTTCCATCCTACAGATAAAGAAACTCAGACACATACAGATTAAGCAAATTTTCCAGGGTCATAGAACCAGTAAGTGGCACATTAGGTACTTAAACCCAACTTTTAGAGACTACAAAATCCAGGCTCTTTTCTATAGTATTACTCCAAGGAATACAAGGTCTATTGCTTTTGAAATCCCAGAGTACCTGGCACGAATTACTTGGAAGATGAAAAATACTGCTCTTGACTATGAAGCATAGTTAACTCTTTAACAAATGACTAATTTCCCAAGCACATTTAGTAGCACTGGAAACAATGGAACCACCTGGTGATATTAACCAGGCTTTCACTCAGAAGGATCTACTGATATGTATCAGTAAGGATTATTTTTGTTGCAAGTAACATAAATCCCAACTAAAAGTATCTTCAGCAATAAAGAAGGTATGTATTATCTCACAAAATAAGATGCCCAGTGGTAGCTAACTCAGAGTTGCAGTTAGTTACTTCAGCGTCTCAGCAGTATCATTAGGGTTGGTCCCTTGCCATCTTCAGCATGCCTTCAAAATGGTCCTCACTTTCATATGTTGAATGCCTGTAAGTTTTAAGCAGTTCTAAATGTTTTACAAGCATTTTGACATAGCTGGTCCTCTCAAAACTCCTATGAGATGGATATTGTTTTACTGAGATAGAGAGTCTTCATGGACATAAGATAGCTGCAAAAAGCCAAATATTAAAGCAGATAAAAGCACAATCAGTAATAAACGGAATGGGTATTGTCACTGTCTAACATGTACCTCTTCCAAAAAGCCACTGAGCAGACTTTCTCTAAGGTTCCATGCTCAAACTAATCACAAGCAAGAGGAATGAAAATTATTACAATTATCTTAAGCAAATCATGATTCACACAAGCTTCTCCAGAATGGAGGCCCCCCATTTCTTCAAGAACATGGCCACAAACACCAGAACAAAAGCTGGGCTCTGATGCTATAGCTAGCTTCTCCATCTCCAGCTATAAAAGGAACACCCATAGACACATTCAAGCAAGGTTGATAGGTTTCTCAAAAAAGCAAGGTGGGCAGGCTGGAGATATTTAAAGGAATTGCTAATTCCCTTGGTAGATACTGGAAGTGTTCTGTTAGATCAATTGTAGAAATACTAAAGAAAGCTAGGAACAGAGCTGAGACAAACAAACAAAACAGCATTGGCTCTTGCAGAAGACAGAGCTAAGGTCTGAGTTTCACAAGTATAGCACGGTTTAAAGTAATACCATTTGGAGTTTACAGACATGGGGAAAAAAAGCCCCAGTGTGATTGTAAAGAGTGCTGCAAAACAGAAAACATTCCTGGTGGGCTACATCATGCTGTATTCAGTAGAATTTACTGCATATCCCCCACTACATGCCTCCAGCCATGGCAGAAATCCTTCAAACTTTGCTAAAATGCATGTGTGTTATTGTGTAGCAGCTAAAAACATGTGTGTCTTCAGATGTAGGCTGTGTGTGTTATGTGTGCATATGTGAAGAAATTTCCCCAATTTCTGTTATGGACTGAATTGTATCCCCTCAAAAGTGTATATGTTCAAGTCCTAACCCCCAATACCTCAGAATGCGACTGTATCTGGAAATAGGCCTTTAAAGAGGTAATTAAGGTAAAATGAGGTCATATGAGTAGGCCTTAACCTAACAGGATTGGTATTCTAAGAGAGGATTAGGACACAGACGCACAGACTGAGGAAAGCCCATGTGAACAAAAGGGAGAAGACATCCATCTACAAGCCAAGGAGAGAAACCTCACAATGAAATCAACCTTGCTGATACCATGATCTCAGACTAGCTTCCAGAACTGTGAGAAAATAAATTTCCATTGCATTCTGAAATGCTTCCTACAGGAAAGGTTGGCCTTCTACAAATGGCTGGTTCTTCCTCATTTCCTTTCTCCTGAATGTATTGCAGAATGAAAGATAATGTGGTTGAGCACCGCCTATTGAAGAGTTAGCATCTTGACTAAATCAGATCAAATCTGCAGCCAACTGGGTCCACTGTGCAAAAATTAATCATTTAGATAACCCTAAAATGTGACCCAGACAATTGTTCCCTCCCTAAACTCTGGCTATTGAATCCATGAAAGCATTTTGGTCATCAACATGAACACACAATTTACCTTCTCTTCCTCCAAAAAATTAGATTTCATAAGAGAAATGAGAGGTGAGGTGGGAGTAGTTTATACTAATTATCCTACAGAGAAAATCTTAAAACTGGCCTTTAGACGTTTTCATACTCCCTCAAATATTTTCCTTAGAATTGACAACTTTGGAAGTCTCTCTTTTCTTTTTCCAACAACATTCACCCTAAAGGCTTACCCCCTCTAGATGCTCACAGGAAAGCCAAATCCCAAATTTCTTCTCCAATCCATCCAGCAGCAAAACCTCTTTCTTCTCAAAACCTGGATGCCAGATGATAACACCTAGGCCCTGAAAACCCCAAAGTGAATTTATGAGTGCATTTTCTCAACAAAAGCCAAATTTCATTGTAAGAAGTTCTGATACCAGCTGTGGAGAAAATAAAATTATTTTCCTGTTTTTGTAAGAAAAATAAAATAGAAAGTAAATAAAGAAAAAGTAGTTGCAAATAAGAATCTTAGATCTTCTAATTTTCTTTTGTCCTATGAGACAGACCAGTGTTTTGTGCCCTAAATAAATGGACAAACTTACCAGCCTAGAAAAACTAGAGTATGGAAAGTCACATTCCTCTGCCTGAGTGAAGGTCTGCTAATCCTATACCCAGAAAAAAAAAAAAAAACATCGCTGTTTTCCTTTTGAATTATCGTTAACTTGCAACACACACACACACACAGCCATTATATTCACACACACACATTATATTCAGAAATGTTTTAGCGCTGACTTCTCAGCAGGGTAAGTGCCTCAATTTCCTGCAAATCATTGTCAAGTGTCTAGACAGGAGAAGTGGAAGCAAAGATAAGAGATCCTGAATTTCAACAGAGGGGCCATCAAGCTAAATCCAACTCAGCTGTGTTTTTTCACTTGGCAACAAGCGATAACCCTCTGATAGCCACATATCTTTCACATTGCCTTTGACTTTTGATAAAGGAAGAGGAAAGTGGGAAACAATGATGAGCCTTAATGATAAACACCCCTGGCTGTGCTTGTGCCTTGGTCTTTTTTTTTTTTTTTAATTTTTTTTTTCAATGTTTATTTATTTTGGGGACAGAGAGAGACAGAGCATGAACGGGGGAGGGGCAGAGAGAGAAGGAGACACAGAATCGGAAACAGGATCCAGGCTCAGCCATCAGCCCAGAGCCCGACGAGGGGCTCGAACTCACGGACCTCGAGATCGTGACCTGGCTGAAGTCGGACGCTCAACCGACTGCACCACCCAGACGCCCCATGGTCTTTTTAAGTTAACTGAGCCCCAAAGGAATCCCAAACCCTACAGGCCTATCTAATATCTGGAGAGGTTTATGTGCATTTGAAGCTACAGATTAAGATGAACAATATACTTTAAAGGGTTTGTGACTTGTTTAGCACCTTAATTTTAAATACAAATCTAAGTCAACCAAACATCTTTGTAGAAATTCCTGGTTTCAATACCTTTTCTGAGAGTTTTATAGTCTCTTAATCTTTAAGAATTGAATGAGACCTCAGAGGTCCCATCAGCAGTAGCCTATATACACACACTAAATCCACTATGGGAATACCTGGGATTGGTAGCAATGTTTCCTCCCTTACAAACGTTCAGAGAATGCCTTCTTTGAGAAGCTAATCTCTTACTGTGCAAGAAGACTTGGACATGTCATACATGATCCATTTCTCATTCCCTCCTGCATCCATCAACCCTTTTTTGAGTCCCTTGTTGAATAGGGTAGGGATTAAATGGGTAGGTAGTAGAGTCAGGCTGCCTACTTTAGAACCCTGACTCTACTACTCACTAGCTGTATAAATATGAGCAAGTTATTTAACCTCTTGTGCCTCATGTCCATATCTGTAAAATGGGGATAATGATAAGACTTACCTCTCAGGATTGCTGTGAGAGTTAGAGAGCTACAGATGAAAAGCCAGGGTTTGACACACAATGAGGGTTTAATGTTTTAAAGTCAGAAGAGGAAAAGATAGGTGAAAAGAATGTTTTTATAAATGAGGGTAAAGAAGAGAAAGCCATCAACTAATTAAGAATTAAGAAATCAAAAAGAGAAAGACAAATGTCATATGAGCTCACTTATATGTGGAATATAAATAAATGAAAACAAAACCAATACAAAAAAAAAAAAAAATCCAAGCTCATAGATACAGAGAACAGATTGGAGATTTCCAGAGGTGGGGAATGGAGGGTAGGAGAAATGGGTGAAGAGAGTCGAAAGGTACAGACTTCTAGTTATAAAATAAATAAGTCATGGGAATGGAGTGTACCACATAGTGACTATGTGGTAATAATACTGAATTGCATATTTGAAAGTTGCTAGAACCCAGATCTTAAAAGTTCTCACTATAAGAAAAAAAATGTTTTGCAACTATGTAAGGTGATAGAAGTTAACTACACTTATTGTGGTGATCATTAACAAATGTTAATCATCATGTTATATACCTGAAACAAATATCAGGTTACATATCAATTAAAAAAAAACATGTATCTTTATATTTTTTGAAGAGAATTAAGAAACCAGACAACACAGTGGTGTATAACTGGGTTCCTAGCTCTTGTCTAGACATAATGATGAGCTTCAACAATAACTTATAAGACAGTGCTGACTTAGATTAAACTCAGAACAGTTAAATAGTTTGGCTTCAAGGACTGTAGGAGTTCAAAGAAGAGAGAGATCACTGTGGACTGAAGGGGACAGAGAAGACTCTATGAAGGAGGCATGGTTTGTCCTGGGCTGCACTGAACAAGTAGGATGTAGATGAGAAGACAGATAGGAGGTTATTGAGGGAAAAGCATCAAAAGCAGGGAGACGGGGACTATTGTGACACAGGCTGCACTGAACATCTGGACTAGTTTTCAGTAATCAGCCCAGGAAGCAGGCTTGACATCACCCTTATTTTCTGACCTACAGCTTAAAAGTAGACCTCTGCACAAGCCTCAGGCTGCCTCTGGGCTCATCCTTTCAGTGGATCTTATACACCCTCCACCAGTTCAGCTTTCTTTCAACACTGCTGATCTCTTGTCTCTCCCCTGTTCCTAAGCCTTCAGTGTCTTCTCCATCCTTAAGCCCATCCCACTATCTTCAGGGTAAAACCAAGCTCCTTAGCCCAATATGTGATGCTGTTCGCAATCTGACAATGAACTGCATTCAGTTATGTCCCAGAATACCTTTGTCCTCCTTTTTCTCACAGTTCTTCCAGCTAGGCTTTTCATTCCTGCTTCAATCAGTCCAAACTCTAATACAGAATTACCTCCACTCTCCTCTTAACCATCTAATTCATCATTGTATCTGTGGACAATATATTTGTGAACTTCCTTGCTCTTTTCCAATTTTCTAATTCTTTTATTGTTTGCTAACTTTCCAATCTCTTTCCTAACTTCTCTAACTCACAACATTCTCTCTCTTTTGAGAGAGAAGACATCTGTTCCACTCACCAAGCAAGTAAATTTGTAGTATTTCTTAGCGAGATTTTTGTATTGTTATTTCATTTGGTGGGAGTTTGACTATTTTTTAAAATGATGTCTTAAGGGGCGCCTGGGTGGCGCAGTCAGTTAAGCGTCCGACTTCAGCCAGGTCACGATCTCAGCGGTCTGTGAGTTCAAGCCTCGCGTCAGGCTCTGGGCTGGTGGCTCAGAGCCTGGAGCCTGCTTCCGATTCTGTGTCTCCCTCTCTCTCTGCCCCTCCCCCGTTCATGCTCTGTCTCTCTCTGTCCAAAATAAATAAATAAATAAATAAACGTTGAAAAAAACATTAAAAAAAAATGATGTCTTAGTTTTTAATCTGAATTACAAATTCCTCAAGACCAGGGGTTATATCTGATTCTTCTTCTTGCAAGCAGAGTAGTTGATTAATTAATTATAAGGGATGACAGGAACAAGGAATATCAATTTATAAAACTAATTTAAACAACCCAAACAACCCAGGCATAAGAAAAAGTTGGATTTCAAGGTCCATAGGTTATAGATCAGGCTCCCTGTAAGATAGACCATGAGAACTCTAAGGGTTTTTATCATTATTTTGTTTTCAATTTTACTTTTGCTATTGTTCCAGATTCTGAGATTTTAATTCAGGAAGTCGTTGCTCTTAGATCAACAACACCTCTGGGGCATGAGGGGCAAGAGGTAAGGATGAAGATTGGGTAGAGGAAGAAGTAAGAGGCTGAACTGTGCTATACTTAACAATAGTCTTCAGTCAATGTAGGGAGCTCTGGTGCTGAAATGCCCCTTGAATTGTCCCAATTGAAGCAAAAGAGCCAGGTATTTGCATGTTCACTAAGACCATTCCTTGGATGTAGTTTATTCCTAAGGATAAAGAATAACATTAGGCAAGGCAACCGGTTTTGGCAGTTCCTGGAAAGGGATGCAGCTGTAAGCTGTCAGGAGTCAACACTACTAGCAACTGGTAGAGTAAGTGCCTTGGGCAGAATCTGGTGGTATACCACACTATCTGCTACAGTTGGGTAACATGACAATATGGTCTCTTGGCCTTCTCAGCTAAACCTCTATGCTTGGCACTCAGCTAGCTCCACCTGTTCTCTGGCTATGATGTTTTACCTGCCTGACCTGACTTAAAACATGTTCACTGTAGATCAAAAATTTAATTCATCACAAGTTCTTCCTTCTTTGCAGTTTCTTGTTTCATTTATCAGAAACAAATTATCAAAAACTACTTATTAGCTGAACTAGCAATTGGTCAGTATTCAAATCTCTCAAATCAGATAAGTAGTTGTTCAGTCAGGTGGTTCCTAGAATCTCAAGTGATGATTCAGTCTTTGTGGGATCCATCTGAGATAAGACTAGAGAAGTAGCCTTGGGGTTTCAGTGCTTCCCAGAAACACCAGCTGACCAAACACTTGAAAGTGTCACAGAGCAGACAATAGGGTAGAGCTGTTTTAATGCAAGGAAAGGAAAACTAACTTAAAGAGTAACAAAGAGTAACTTAACAAGAGTAACTAATATGCTGATTCATGACCACCTTGAAGAGATACAGGTTCCACTTGGGTGGTCTCTCCAACAATTCCACCACTTCTCATCTTTAGATCTTTTGTTATTGATGATGATGATAACGATGATTTGAGAAATTTAACAAATACAGACAAATACCAAACATAATAAAACAAGCATTTGGATGTCCTCTTCCTAGAATTCACTCTCATTCACTTTTTGCCATATTTTCTTCTGTGTTTTTTTTAATAAAAAATATAGGTATAATTCAAATCACCTCTGTTTTTCCTTTCCAAAAGTAAAGGGGATCATGATTTTGATGTGCATCTTTCCAGTTTATTTTTTTTTATTTCTAAATGAATATGTTAGTATCCATGAGAATACAAAATATTGTAACATGTGGTTTTTAAGTTGATATAAGTGTATACTATATTGTACTTTAACTTTTCTTCATTAACTATTTTTGAGAATTTTTCCATATTGCTATATATTGATTTAGTTCATTTTTAACTGCTTATAATTGTCCATCAGAGAACTATATTACATTTTATTTTTTTATTTATTTATTTTTGGGACAGAGAGAGACAGAGCATGAACGGGGGAGGGGCAGAGAGAGAGGGAGACACAGAATCGGAAACAGGCTCCAGGCTCCGAGCCATCAGCCCAGAGCCTGACGCGGGGCTCGAACTCACAGACCGCGAGATCGTGACCTGGCTGAAGTCGGACGCTTAACCGACTGCGTCACCCAGGCGCCCCTATTTTTTTATTCTCCTACTGATGAACATTAAAGTGGCTTCCAAGATTCTCCTTTTTGTGCATTTTCCCCCTGACTTTCCTGACAGTTCAAAATGAATGAAATATCTTTTTTTTTTTTCTATCTGAGATTGACCAGGCTTCCAGAGAAGAATTCCCACTGTATCTTTGTTGTTTGCCCCTCTGCCTCAGCCCTGACACATACCAGGTGCTGATTTTTAGAATTCCCATTGTTTTCTGAGTGGTTCTTGTCAAAGATTTAACTCCTTAGACAGACTTTGGGAACAGATTTTGGAAGTGACAAATATGGGCAAAACATGGGCAAAATATTGGGCCTTAAAATAAAAACTGGAGCTACTTCTGGATTTATCCCAAGAAAATAATTTAAAGAAGGAAAAAAAAATCTATGTGAAGATTTTTACTTAGAACTATTTTTTTAATGGGGAAAATGAGAAATAACCAAAAATGGGGAGTCAACAATGGGCAGTTCTTATACAAATCATGATATATCAACTCAATAAAATATTATTCATTCCTTTACAGTGATGATTCTGAAAAGTCTGTAGTAGGTGGAAATATATAAAATCTTCTGTCTGGCTCAAAACAGATGAATATGAGCAATTTCATCTAATCCAAACTTAAGAGTAACAGAGGAAAACAAATGATGGTGTAACATTAGGTGAAAATCTTAAGAAGCAAAATTACATCTACAGAAAGTGAAAGTATATCTGCATTTGGACAAGAACTTAAAGAAGTACAGCAAAATTACAAACAGTTATAGTAAAGAAGGAGAGTGGGAGAGAACTAAAACTTATTAAATGTACATGTCCAGGACCTTATAAACATTATTATTTTCACACACACACACACACACACACACACAGCTTTTATTATTCGCACTTATAGATGAAGAAACTGCAATTCTAGTGGTTAAGTTTGTTTCGTGTCATAAATCAATAGAGTGGCAGAGCTAGAATTTGCATCCAGTCCTTCTTGATTTCAAAGCTTGTATTCTACTCATGTCCTTCTCTGGTTAGATGAAAATGCCATCTTCTATTCATAGCTCTCAAGATATTACTTGTGTAATAAACAGAAATTCAAATTAAAAATTTCTCAAGAAGGAGAAGATACAGAAGATGGGTCACTAAACACCTTTTCCTGTTCCTGTCTGGTCCAGACTGACAGGGCACCTACTAGAAGGGCTCTTTGATTTTCCAAGCTTGCCCTTAGGGTTCCTGGTGTAGAACAAAAGACTGCAAGGAAGACGGTGACAGTCAACAGACAGAGACAATTGGATTGGGACTGGGATGAGCCATGTATTGCCTAAGGCCACTTGATTAAAGCTCTTGAACAAAGAGAATTTAGATATCATATGAAGCTTTTGAGAGCAAGCTGAAAATCGTTTGTGGGTGTTGTGGATGTTCTCAGGGAGAAGCCTCCAAGTTCCAGCCTGAGTCAATGAACAGAGGAACACGGGGAGGGGAGTCAGGACTTCTGGGTTCCTTGGTCCAGTTCCTAAGCACATGTGTATCCTTGGGTGAGTCGCCGAGGTTCTCAGTTTTCTCATCTGCAACAGGAACGAGCTTGCCTCTTCCAGCACTAAGTGTTTCCCTGGCTCTTTCTTCCACAGAGAAAGAATTCTACAGTCTGCTAAATGGGAGAAATCATGTGTCAGATGTCTGAGTATTAAATGAAGTGCTTATTCTTCTTACTTTTAGTCTTTCAGAAAAGGGGGTGCTTTCACCAACACTTCCACTCTTCTCTCTACCCACTAATATGATCACTCCCTTCCTGCCCAGTAAATTTGGAAGGCCATGTCCTGGCTCTAGTGCATGGAGATACTCTGCCACAGAAGTGGGAAACAGGCTCTGTCCACTCTCACTTCATCCCACCTGCCAGCAAGGGGGCCAAATTGTACTTTGTGCTCCTGCTGTTAGGCAGAAAGCATGCTAGGTCAGGCTGTGGATTTGCCTCCAAGAGAAGACTTGGAGACTCAGTCCCCTCCTCAGCTCTCTATCCTGCCAGTTACCAGGTACAGCCTTTCAGGTAACTGGCTAGCTAAATGTCAGTCATGCAGACCCCAGAGAGGGTACCAAAGTTTACATTTGGGGCATAGGGAAGAGGAAGTAGTGGGAAGAACCATTATTATTTCAAGGTCAATCTGTATATTTCAGCACAGAGTGCCAGCAGCCCCAAATCTGGAATTCACAAAACTGATTCTAGAATTTGGTCTTCCCCAATCTCATTATATCTGTCTGCCACTGGTAAAACAAAACAAAAACAACAAAAAGCAACAACAGAAAATGAATGGATAATTAGCATCCTCAAACCTCAAATACAGAACCAAAATCTGGAAGAAATACTAGTCCAAAATCAAGTATAACCTCCTTCTCAAACTGTTATTATATTATGAGAGAACGAGAATGAGAAAGGGGTCAGAAGACAGCGGGGAAAAAAAACTACACTGAAGAACCGAAATAACATTCTGCAACTGTGCTTTCTGAGAGACAGAGCTGAGTTAAAATTCTAGACTCCAGGGTCTAAGGGGAAAGTGAGATATTGGTGAGTAAGCCAAAGCCTAGCCAGAGATGTGTCCTGGTTCCTGGGGCACCATCACACATGTAAACAGGATAGAGGTAAGACACATAACTCTGTTTACAGGACCACATTGGGAAGTTGGGGAGAAGGCTGAATAGGTGTACTGTCTTCCACCCCAGAGTGCCTGGAATCAAATGCCACCATCACCACCTTTAGGATACATGACCATAGGCAAAGATAAACTATGCACACTCTCAACTTTCCTAACTATAGAACAGGAATCATAATAGCCCCCCAGTAGGGTTGTTGGAATATTTAATGAGAAAATCCCATGTAAAGTACTAGTATAGCCAGTGGTCTGAAAAACGATGGGCTTCCCTCCTAACACATAGATTCGGAAAGGACCAGTGCTACATTTGCTATTGGTTGATCACTGCCTAACAGTGTCTCATAAAATATTTATTGCCATTATTGACATTTGTGATACTGGAGAAGAGACTGAAGAAACATTTGTACCCTCTTCGTTCTCCCTAGAAAGAGAGATTCTCTCATTTGGAGCCAGATAAATACATTTTTGAGGGTGAGCGTATGTCTTTCCCATCTAAAGGTTCCATTTTCTCCTGCAGTGTCAGCAACTATCACTGTATAGAAAGATGGGAATTAAATAACCTCCAACAACCTGGCTGGAGTCTTGGTCTGATTCTTGCTCCTTCAGACAGATTCAGCAAGACAGTAGCATGCCCTGATTGGACTGATATGATTTGATTAACTTGATTTCATTTGATTAGATTTTTAAATTCTTTTTGAATTTTCATTCCAAGTTCCCCAAAATTCAAAAGAGAGAGAACAACCACATGGTAGGAGACAATCTCCAATGTCAGAATAAGTGCCCTTCCCTCACTTGTTTGGTAGTAGCTAGAGAGAAAGGGACCTCTGTTGGAGTAAAGACTAAAGAAAGAGATGCTTTGTCCAATTCAGATTAACTTGTTTTTTGAGAATAAAATTTATACACTTTCTTATAGGCAGACTAAACAGTTGGAAATGAGGGTTTTTGGGTCCTGGAATCCTGCCAATTATGAGGAAAACTGAATTCCATTCATGGTAGACCAAAGCTAGTAGCCTAACTGAGTTCCTAGTATCACTTAGGATCTGGATTCTGTGTAGACTAGATAGACTTTTTTCCCATTCATTAGTTCATTATCTTGTAGCCCCTGAGTTGCCACAATCAAACAACATCTTTGGCGGCCAGGTGACCAGGCTGATGTAGCATCAGGAGCATATTAGATGACTAACAGACGTTCAGTCAAGTTTAAACATTGAGATTGTCTGTCTAGACAGCTAGTCAAACCTCTTCACATCTCCCATGAGCCCTGCCCTGACTCTCCCTCTCTCCAGCTGTGGAGATGACTGACATTTTGGAAGCTTAGAGACATATACTTTCTAAACATGGGTTCTTAAAGTGAGAAAATAGAACTTAATGGGAACTGTAGAACTCCATTAGGGAGCATTCATAAATGAAGAAACTTGTTCCAAAAAAAAAAAAAAACAAAAAAACCAAAACCAGTCTGTGGCATATTAAGAACTTGAGCTCAGGTTTTTGGACTCGAAGGCCAGTGTTTCTACTAGAAGATATAGATATTGAGAAATATATTCCCCCTTTCTCCACATTTAACAGAGTATTGATCGTCTGTGAAAATGGGATTTACTAAGCCATCTTCTGCACCTGCTGGTGGGCATTACAGGCACTTTGGAAGTTCCCATCCTTTGGAAGTCCACACTTCTGAGATTTCAACAATCATCCAGGAGGCAAATGGTCTCAATCATATGAAAATAAATTCTGTAATAGTTTGCTAGGGCTACTGAAATGAAATAAACAAGATGGTTTAAACAATAGATATTTATTGCCTCATAGTTCTGGAGGCTAGCAGTTTAAAATCAAGTTGTTAGCGGAGTAGGGTTCATTCTTTCTGAGGGCTGTGAGGGAAGAATCTGTTCTAGGCCTTTTTGCTTGGTTTATAGATAGCTTTCTTCTCTATATATCTTTTCACATTGTCTTCCCTCTATGCATGCCTGTATTTGTGTCCCAAATTCCCCATTTTATAAGGATGCTAGCCATACTGGATTAGGGCTCACACTTAGTAAAAGAACCTACCTCTAAATAAGGTCATATTCTAAGGTACCAGGGGTTAGGACTTCAACATACTAATTTTGGGGGGAACAACTGAACCCATACAAAACTCAAAATCAGTGTTTCCCAAACTTTAGCCATGTGTGTATATATTATCATCATATATCTGCTACATTCATATACCCCATATATGATTATTTACTACTTAAAAATCACTTTGTTGTACTAACATAGATTTACTGTAAAAGGTGATTTTCTCTCATATAAATAATAATCTAATGCTTTTCTAATATATATTAACATTAACATTAAAACACAAAGTATTAAAAATATTAATTAATATATTAATTTATTTTAATATTAATGTTAATTAATTTTTATTTCAAATACTTTTTATTAATGTTAATTAAAATTAATGTAATTTTAATGTTAATTAATATTAAAATAATAAGCATTAAAAATAAAAATACCACATAACATTATCTCATGTACCACCACTGGTATGAATAACCACCTTTTGAGAAACACAAATCCAAATGGCTCATAAATGTGCAGGTTTGTACATATTCCATGTGATATGGGGTTTTATAGGTTTTTATTGAATGAGGCAAATCCCATTTAGGGGGTAGTCCTTACATTTCCAATTGCTCTAAAGCATCTCATCAGTCTTACAGAAATAGTCCACCTAACTTTCTGTATGGTAGGGTCACAAAAAGATTTTAAAATGGGAAAGCAGGATGGGGAGGGATATACTCTTCACTTTTCTTCTCTTTAGGAATTTGCTCAACTGCTGCAAGTGACACATAGAGCTATGGAATAATTTTGAAGAGATAAACTAAGGTGGGGTCAGATACCTTCAATTCTGCAGCTCATTCACTAAATGTTTTCTGAATGAGTTATTAAACCTCCTTCAATGAAAGGCTTGGAGTGGAATAAGTTGATTTTAAGGGTAATAGTGGTAAGTACATCATCCTCACAGTTTTCCCAGCTCACCTCCAAGACATCAGACCACTGGGCAAATCCTCTAGAACAGGAGGGACAATTTTGACCCAGGGGGCTTTCACAGCAGGCACAACCAATTTTCCATGGACCTCTTTACTACTGGGCCCTTAAGGACTTAAAAATCCTTTTCAACACAACATTCCAGGAAGCCACTACCAACTTACCAGCATTGCATACAGACAGAAAACCAACAGGTCAGCTCCTATCTGGTAGTAGAGGTTGCTTTCTCTGACCTCTAGAAAGGCCCAATCCTATAAGCAGCCTAGGAAAAGCTCTTCCCTGCCCTATTCTCCCTTTCCCTCTACTCCCTTCTCACACCTGACTTCTCACCCTCCCGATCAGCCAAAACACACCTCTCCAAAGAGACTTTCCATAGAGACCTTACTTAGCTCTCTAAATAAATGCCTAAATGCCTCCCATTATTTTCTATCTCAGATATTACTTTGTTCCCTCATATCATTTACATGACTTACAATTTCTATTTGCTTATGTGCTTATTTTTTTTAATAGTCTTTCCCACTTGAATTTAAGCTCCTTGAAAGTAAGTGTTGCATTGGTCTTGGTCAGCACTCTATCACCAGCATACACTATGCACTCAATAAATATTTGTTGAAAGGAAAATATAAAGAAAAGGGGAAGAAAATAAAACAAAACAAAGGAAGGAAACAGGAGAGAAAAGAAAAAAGGGGAGAACGGAGGAAAGGAGGAAAGGGGAGTGAAGGCAGGGAGGGGAGGGGAGGGGAGCAGAGACAGGGCCTTTCCCCTAGGCCACCAACAACTGGTCACAACATGGAGATGCATAGTGATTGGTCAGCAGTTTATTTGGGAGTGAGGTATTCCTCTGGGTGTGTCATAAAATGGAGCATTTTTCCTCTGTTCAGAATCTTGCCTCCCAAATAAGAATGTCCCTTTCTCAGAAGCCTTAGGGGTGGGGAAGGAGTGGGAGACTGCGGCTCCCCACTCTACCTGTTTCTGGTCCTTCTCCATGACAAAGAGTGATTTATCTTCTTGGTGAGGTGATCAGACTCTGGCATTCACTGTCTGCAAGTCTTATGGGCAGGGTAATGATTTTAAGCCAATGTTTGCCTGGAGCCCAATCTCTGTGTCTCTCTTTCAGGCCTCTGGTGTCAGAAGGGTATGAGGTTGGCCATGTCTGTCTGTGTGGCAGGCTGGAGGAGAGTGCTATGCAGAAACACTTTCTCCGTGTTCATCCTAAGGTCTAGACTTGGAGGTAAAGAACAGGATGCCCACTAGGCCCTCCGAAGTCACATTCTTCTACCAGCTTTGCCAATTATGTTATGGATATTGTGAGGTCCATCTAACTTGGGTGTCTATTTCTTAAAAGGCTTAGAACTCAAAGGGGATAAAGAGTGAGTTTTATGTCCCCCTCACAAAACCCAGTAGGTAAAGAGAAAGATATTTCATGTTACCAGCTCTACTCTGCAATGCTAGAAACCCAGCTGATAGAACATGCAGGCCTTTTTGGCAGGCCAACAAAATATTCCAACACCACTCTTCTGGCATTAGGCTTCCTCCTCAGACTCTTCCTAAACTTGTGATGAGAGCCCTAGGACACCCTGTATATCAGAAACATCACAACAAACATAGAGAGGAAAGTCCTGGGGGAATGGGTGAGGTCATTTCAGAGAAAGCCTGGCTCACCATAAGACAGCTTTATGGATAAGCACCATTAAGATGGATGTCAGGCCCTCTTGCAAGATGTCCCCATCAGATATTGAGAATATTAACATGAAAGTGGAATATTCCCAGAGTGATTTGCTGCAGCACTTTATGGGATGTGGGAGTCTTATTTATGGTTGTTAGGAATTTGCAAATGCTCTTAGATATGGAGGCTGCCAGCATCTGCAAGGATGTACTTTGTGCTGTTTGTATGTCAGGGTTAGCTTTTATGGTTTAAGATGTGAGATAATTTTCAAAATACATAAGTTAGAGACTGAGGACATTTTATAGAGTGAAGAAAAAGATTTGAAAAAAAAATGAGAGAGAGAAATAGATATGTTATTTTTTAAGGATCTACATTAATTTGTGTCATTAGGTGGCCGTGACAAAGGAAATTCTGCCCCTCTGAAACAGCTCAGCCCATGACCCATCTCACGCATAAGTCTTCCCTGATCATCACAGAAAGTGATGTAGCTTCCCTGACCTCTTATGCATCTGGGGCTTAGAGCCTGTTCCATTCCACTGGACTTTCCTTCTACAGTTTAGGGTGGTTAGTCTCCCCAATTAACTGTCATTGCATTTATGTCTTACACACGTTAGTATTACCACATTATCTAGCATTTTGTCCTAGAGACATTAGAAGGAGAACATAGTTCATTTTTTTTATTGGTACATCCCATATGCTAAGAAGAGGTCACATTCATGAATCTTAACACTTTCAGTGTACATGCAATTGGCCAGGAATTATTCTGGGATTTGAAGCTACCCTGATATTGAGGTTGCTGAGAATAATACAAATACCACTAACATTTATAATGGTTATAATAGCTAATAGTTACTGAGTATTTACAATATGCCAGGTAGCATCAAAAGCACTTCATATATATTATCTCATTTAATCCCCATAGAGACTTCCTATTAGGTGGTTACTACTATTAAGCTTATTTTTTGAATGAGAATACTGAGGCTTAGAGAGAATAACTGCAACACAGTCAGTCCCTGCACTTGAGTAGATCAGCACCTGGTAGGGTGTCAGACTGTGGAAGGATGATGATGATGATGATGTTCATAATATTAATATTAGTAGCAATTTAAATTGCTTTAAGAAAAAAACTAGAGGAGCGCCTGGGTGGCTCAGTCGGTTAAGTGTCCGACTTCAGCTCAGGTCATGATCTCACAGACCGTGAGTTCGAGCCCCGCGTCGGGCTCTGGGCTGATGGTTCAGAGCCTGGATCCTGCTTCCGATTCTGTGTCTCCCTCTCTCTCTGCCCCTCCCCCATTCATGCTCTGTCTCTCTCTGTCCCCAAAATAAATAAACGTTAAAAAAAAAATTTAAAAAAAAGAAAAAGAAAAAAACTAGAAGATCATACATAAGACAGATGTGCCAACTGTATGAGTGGTGTGGTGTGTGTGTGTGTGTGTGTGTGTGTGTGTGCATTTAGGGGTGTGTGTACATGTAGGGGGTGTGGGGTGTGGGTGTATGAGTGTGTGAGGGGTATGGGTGTATGGGTGTGTGTAGGGAGTGTGGGGTGTGTTGTGTGTGCATGTTTGTGAGGAGGGGTAGTGTGTGTGTTTGTGTGTGTGGTGCGTATGGGGATGGGTGTGAGTGTGTGTGCATTTGTAGGGGGGTGTGCACATGTAGGAGGGGTGTGGGGTGCATGTGGATGTGTGTGTGGGAGTGTGTGAGGGGTATGGGGTGTGGGTGTATGGGTGTGTGTAGGGAGTATGGAGGTGTGTGTATGAGGAGGGGTGGTGTGTGTTTGTGTGTGTGTGTGAGGAGGTGTGGGGTGTGGGAGAGGGCAGGGTGTGGGTGTGGTGTTAATAAGGCATCTCAATCAGAGGAACCAGTGCTTCTTTTCCTCATAAATTGAATGAGTGTGATCCAGACATATTGATGAATGTTTAACAACAAGATTTCCAGGTGTATTTCTGATGAATGTTGGTTGATATTTCACTTGTGTTAATGAGTAAGGTGAAAATGAGATAAATAATGAGAACATATGTCAAAATTTCATTCATTTGTGAAGGATGTGAATAACTTTGTTGTTGTTGTTGTTGAATCATATAACAGTTTTCAAACATTGGAAGAACATTTCCTTAATTTTTTTTCCACTATTCACAAATGTGAATACTATGTATACAATGCACTCTTAAGTTAATCTGCAGTAACATTTTCCCTAACACTTTCTTATGTTTAGACCAGGGGCTAGCCAACTACAGACCACTGGCTCCTGTTTTTGTAAATCTCATTAGCTGACTGTTTTTGACCCATTTTAAAAGATAGTTGAGCATCCAACTTCAGCTCAAGTCATGATCTCACAATTCATGAGTTTGAGCCCCATATTGCGTTCTGCACTGATAGTATGAAGCCTGCTTGGGATTCTCTCTCTCCCCCCATCTTTCTCTGACCCTCCCCTACTTGCACTTTCTCCCTCTCTCTCAAAATAAATAAATAAACTTAAAAAATGTTTTTAAAAAGGATTATAAAGAAGGAGGAAGAGTGGTGGGGGGAGGAAGAAGGGGGGTAGGAAAGCAACTGAATGTGCTCAGCAAAGCCTAAAATATTTACTTGGTGGATCTTATGGAAAAAATTGGCCAACTCTTGGTCTACATAATCAACAAAACAATCAATCAAGCCTTGATTTGGTAGCACTGCTGATTTCTATAGTGTAAATCTTCCCTCTATGGCTGATTTCAAGCTAACAGTACAGCACAGAGTTGAGAGGAAATGTAGAGTCACACACCATTATACAGTATTTCCACCACATGGAAATGATAGATATAATTTCAAGAGCATAATCACAAGGTCTAGTAAAATAATTAGAAAGTGTTGAGTTTTGAGTACTTATTACCTTTAAAATATAATTTTATTACATTGTAAAAGTACATATTGCATTTTTAATAATGGCTGTTCTTAACTGCCTCGCAAAATTCATAAAATTTTAACAGTTGCCTCTTACAAAACAAAACGAGCTGGCCACGGTGTGATCACAGAAGCAGTTGGTTGCCCTTGATGTTAATGTTGATGTTACAATAACCCATGTTTCCTGTAAAGCAGACAAGTCTAGCTGGTACAACATGTTAAGAACATCCTTTAAGAGGTTTTTCATTATAGCCTATTTAAACTTGTGAATATTTTAAAAAATCTAAATATCCACAGGTAAAAAAAATAGATAAGTAAAACATTATATATTTGTATTATGGAATATTTGTATTATGTAATTCATATTATGCCACAATGGTAATGCATCAAAAGTAGATAGATCTCAAAAAAAAAAAAATAGTGAAAGGAAGTTTCATAAAAATGTGTACAGATGATGCAATTTACATTGATTTAAAAAACAAAGAACCAAGCCTAAAAAATGTGTGTATATATATATATATATATACACACACACATACATATATATATATGTATACATATGTATACATATATATACCATACTTGAGATATATATATATATATATATATATATATATACACACACATACATATATATATATATGTATACATATATATATATGTATGTGTGTGTGTATATATATATATATATATATATATATATATATATATCTCAAGTATGGTAAATGTATAAAAATAAGCAGCAGAGAGGCTCCTGCATGGCTCATTGGTTAAGCGTCTGACTCTTGATCTCAGCTTAGGTCATAATCTCACAGTTTGTGAGATCAAGCTCCATGTTGGGCTCTGCACTGACAGCTTGGCCTGCTTGGGGTTCTCTCTTTCCCTCTCTCTGCCCCTCCCCTGTGAGTACATGCACGCGCTCTCTCTCTCTCTCTCTCTCTCAAAATAAAGAAATATACTTTTAAAAATCCAGGGGAAGGATGTTCCTAATTTGTATTATCAGTTGCCTCTGAACAGTTCAGAAGAGCAAGAGAACAGTGGGACAGAATGTATAAGCAAAGAGAACTTCAATTTGACCTATTTATAATGGTTTGTTCCTTTTAAAAAAAAATTAGCAAGTAGAACAAATGTTGGAATTATTAATATTATATTGTAGGAATAAGAGTGCTTATTATATTATCTGATTAAAAAATTATACAAACATAATTTTAAAAAAACCCTTCTAAATGCAATTGAGAAGACTTAAAACTATCACTTTAGGGGCACCTGGGTGGCTCAGTCAGTTAAGCATCTGACTTAGCCTCAGGCCATGATCTCACAGTTCGTGAGTTTGAGCCTCGCATTTTGACAGCTCAAAGCCTTGAGCCTGCTTCAAATTCTGTCTCCCTCTCTCTCTGCCCCTCCATCGCTCATGCTCTGTCTGTCTCTGTCTCTGTCTCTCTCTCAAAAATAACAACATTAAAAAATATTTAAACTATCACTTTAGGTCCTGGGTTATCCAGTGTACATGCAAAAAGAGTTTCTCTTCCATCTCACAAGATCTAAGCAAGATGAGGACACAAATATGTTCCCTGCTGACAGAGCATAAGGCAGGCCTTGTTTTCAGCTGATGGCAGCCTGCACATTTTGCAGATATCATTTTATTGTAACCAATATGAAAATATTTTCATTGGAGTGTCTGGTTTTACAGGTTGGGTTCTGAATAATGATAGCTCACCAACCAGTTGTGGGCCAAAGTATAGCAAACACTCAGACCTCTCATGTCCAGTCTCAGAGGAGAAACCCTGTCTTTCCTCACGCAGGTTTCCCCCTGACTTTGCAAAGTCCAGAAAGTACAAACCCAGTGGTGCTTACTCATCATGCTCCAAGATACAGACCTGCTTGCTCTCACCTGCAAACTCACATTGAGGTTGACGTCTCCCTGTCACTGCCCAAAAGATACCTGTTTGCCAAAGATGCCTCAGTTGGAGCTGGAAGACTGGTTGGAATCCTAGCCTTTCTGGAAATACATACCCCAACAGGGTTATAAGCTTGGAATGTCTCCATGCCCTACTTACTGCTGCTGTAGGCACCAAAGCCAGAGCCCAACTCAACATTCAAGGAAATTCCAGCAGTACAAAGAAATATGACTGGGGCTGAGTGTCCTGGTAACTTCGCTAATGTGGCAGCTATTGTAAATTAATGATACAAGGTGATAGTGGTGGTCTAATTCTGGTCTGCTTAGATTCATGGCCACCATTTTTGTTCTAGGACTGTGGCTTGACACCTAGATGCATAAATTGGGACAAGTTTTAGTGTGCCTGCAACTCTGCAGACCCTTTTAACCACCAGCCCACAGGCACCATCTCATTCTACCACAAAAATGATGTGATTTCTGAGTATAATCCTGCCCCATGGACTTGACAAACACCAACTTCACTCCATCATCCACATCCAGATGGATTGTGATTCTTTTGGGTGTCTGGGAGGAAAAGTTTCAAAGGCTTCCCTCCCAAAGGTGCCTAAGATCTAAATGCAAATTACCCATGCTTTTCTCTAAACTTCCAAGCTCCAACAAGAGTTCTTGTAAAACAAATACTAAAATATTGAAAGGTATCAGCTCTAGAATAAGGGCTTTATTTGCATTTTGTCATTTAGTCCTCACAACCACCCTAGGAAATTTGAATTCTTCACTGGCCCCATTTTACAGAGTGGGTGAATGCAGGCCTGAGTGGTTCAATTACTTCCCCAAAACCACACTGTTGGTAAGTGGTAGAGTCAAGACTCAAATTCAAAAGGGCTAATGTCCAACATAAGCTGCCTCACTCACCCTTTCATGCTATTGCTCTGATCCTTCATTCCCTGTGTCTGCACCCTTTCTTGGTTGCACTGTTACATCACTGGGCCATTTTCAGTATCCCACCTCCAGCTGGAGGGAAATTTCTTTTTATTCTCAAAGTATTAAAAAATAGTTTTTATACACAAAGGAATATACATAAAGTATTGTAAGTTATGAAGCAGAATAGCAAAGCTAGAACATTACCAATATCTGTGTGCTCCTGTCCAATCCTGTCCCTGTCCTTCTCTTACTGTCCCTGTCCCTGTCCTTACTGTCCCTGTCCCTGTCCTTACTCCCCAAAGTAACCATTATTGAGTTTTAGACTGATTCTTTCTAAAATCTCTTTCATGGATGTGTTCCTAAATAATACAGTTTCATTTTGTCTTTTTAATGAACTTTATAAGAATAGTATACCTTACGTCATCTTTTTGACTTTTTTCACTGTATTATTGCATCAATATGTAGATGGATGTTAGCAGAGATTGACTGGTCTGAGAATATGAAGAATCACTGAGGACGTGGACCCACCTCAACTGCTTGTAGTAGTGTAAATTAGTGTAAACACTTTAGAAAACAACTGGACACTATTTCGTAAGACTAAAAATTGCACTTACTATTTCCCATCAATTCCTCTCTTGGGCTGATACACCAAACTGCTGTATCCCTGCGCCAGAAGGCACATGTAAGAATGTCCATAGCAGCATTGGTCATAATAGCAAATACTGAAAATCAAGTATTTTTTATCCTGGGGATCATTCCTATACACCTTCTCTGAATAAACTATTTTTGAACTAGGCAACAGATTACTTGCTATAGGATAAGACATGAAAATGCAGTTTTATCTGTCTTATTAGTAGTAAAACAACTTAGATTAGTGCTAGGTTAAAACATGGTTTTTATGATTGCATCATACATTTAGGCTAAATATTTAAAAAATGCTAATTTTTAACTCTTAGAAATCAACAAAGTTAAAGTCATAATTTAGTAGCAAAATTCATTTGTCACAGGTTTCAGGGGGTGAGAATGGTGATGGCAGAGGTAGGTTGAGGATAAGTGAAAACCTTATAGATATCAATCCCTTGATCACTACACCTACCCCTCCTCCATCTACTGAGCGTCAGTTTGTCTCCTGTGCAGAGAACCATGTTTTTTGAGTCTGAAAACCTATTAGATTAATTTTTTGGCACTTGTTACCTATTTAGAAGTATAGAAATTTTGACTTCATATTCAACTTTGAAGGGTCTTTTTTTTTTTTTTTTGGAAGGAAAACAGAGAAGTTTGAGGTTTGACCTTTTCCCCTAAATTATTTTTTATATAAAAAACGAATAATTCATTTCAGATTCTTTAAAAATAAGCCACATAAGCCCAGAATTTCAAAATATGCTGCTTCTTTGGAGTAACATGCACCCCATGTTGAGATGCACGTCAGAGATTTACATGTACAAATATATCATGTGTTGAAGTAGAAAAGATTTTCCAACTTACAAAACAAAATATAAAACTCAGTTGTTAGTGAACACCTGGCTCTCACCCTTCTCCAATGCCAGGCTGCCCCTGCAGTCACAGCAAGATGCACCTGCATTTAATCCTGTAATTCCAAAAAAAGAACAGCTAACCCTGTGAAGTGTCAGAGGTTAAGTGACCTGTGCATGATCCCTGGGTAAGTTTCAGGGACAGGAAAAGAATCCACGCCTGAGGAAAATCTTTGTTCCTCGTCAGGCTGTTTCTTGATTCTCCAGAAGTTTCCATATGCAGTTCTCTGAAAAGGAAATACTTTGTTTTTATTTGTTGTTCTGTCTCCATCATTCCTCAAAATACTTTGAAAGGCTTTTGATTTGCCTTTCACATAACATTGTTTGCATTTTCATTAAATTAAATGGAGGTGTGACAGCTCACCAGATAACCCACCATGCAAGAATACATACAAAAATAAGAATTACCACCCATAAGGCCAGTTTGATCTCCATTTGTCAATAGCTTCCTTCCTGATAACACTGCATACAGCTACTATAGGGAGCAGGCAGGGCTCCAAGTTCCACAGAGTAGACGAGTCAGCTTCCTGCTGACTGAAGGGAAGCTTCTCACAAACCTGGGGCCCTTCACCTCCTGTCCTCTCTGTCCCCTTCCAAGTATAGCCAGAGACTTAGTAACAGGTTTTTAAGCACCCCACCCCATGAAAAATTGCAAGAGAGTATTTCAGCTCTTTTGTTGTGGAGGATTTGTAAGGGAATGAGAAATTCCGATTGTCCTAAGGAAAAATGTGACATTTACTGCCTACCCTCCAACTCATCATACATCTGTGCAATCACACATGCACAAGCGTGCATGCGCACGCACACACACACAGACACACACACACACACACACACACACAATGGATTTAAACAGTTCTTCAGGATGTTAAGTGGCAGAACCTAATACCTTTACTGTGGTTTAAGAACCACTCCATTGTAACACTGTCTGCCTGGCTAAAAAGGAAAAACAGTGTTTCTCAGAACAGAAGTCTCCGCCATCACAGTAAAGGTAAGGAGAGGAAACTAGTGCCTTATAGAACTCTTGCAAAATTCAAGATTCAGAGAGATGGTTTGAAGTCAAGGCGATTGGTAATTTACCTCTTACATAACCAATCTGAATATTCTTTGCTTCCTGATACACTATGGTAAAGAAGATTGCATACTTAATAGTCCATGTCAGGAGGGATACTATGTAACACAAACAGGGCAAAATGGAAAAAAGGTTGAGTGTTCCTGATTGTTGGGAGGAGAAATTCTCCCAACATCCACAAGACTATAGCATGAAGATGCCCAAATGGTCCTAGAAACAAGCTGAGGAGCTTTCTGTCTTGGGGGCTGCCCTGGGCCATAACACAGCACATTCTCCATTACTCAGAATGCATTGTCCCAGATCCAACAGCCTCCTTTTTTTTCCCCTTGATGCTTCTAATATGCTAGTGAATTAAGCACAAGCAGAAAGGATTCAAAGAGGTCCTTTGTGTGGATGAACAAGGCTGGGGAGAGTAGAAGTCAAAATAAAAATGCAGAGATAGAAATACAATGCCTTAGGCTACAGATGAATACATTGCAACTATGTGCAGACATGTTTCTCTCAGGAAGCCTTAAGAAAAATTTACTGGTTCAGACTTGAGCCGAAAACTCCATTACCATAGAATGGGGATCTATGTTATTTGTGGTAAAATCTCTGTGGACATGTAGATTCATCCTCAAAGGAAGAATGGTCCCCACAACTCTGGACTTAAAAGTCATACTGATAAACTCATCAGAGACTCTTTCCTTCTCAGTGCTTCAACCCTACATTTGAGGGTGATGATGGCTTCCTCACACAGTTTCTGTGACTAATAATATACCACAGGTGACAGCACTCAAAAAAAAGGGGGGGGGAAGGGCCATGTAAATGGAACACCCATGAGCTACAGCAGGAGTTTTGAACTCTGACTTCCCAGATATACCTCAGTCAACCAAGAGCAGCTTCCTGACTGTATAGGGTACCCCTGGGACAAAAGTTAGGTAATAGGAGGGCAAGTCTGTTTCTATAGAATGTGCACTAAATGCACATGTTATGGTGGAAACATTTTAGCCCCTACCTCATTTAGTTCCTGTAAAACCCCTGTATGGATAGTTATTATTATCCCTACTTAATAGACAAGGAAAATGAGGCTCATTTTAGAGAAGTTTTGTCAGGTGCAGGAAGATGGAAGTGACTATCCCTCATTCATATACATGGCTACAAATACCAAATGCTCACTTTTGACACCTATCCTAGATACAGTACAGATGTGTGTTCCAATTCTGGTCAATAAGCCCTGAGGGGGATTTGTTAGGGGCTTCTATAAACATTTTACTCCCTAATAAAAGGTATGCAGAAGGTCTGTGCTGATAGTGCAGAACCTGCTTGGGATTCTCTCTCTCCCTCTCTCTCTGCCTCTCCCATGCTCATGTGTACACACACTCTCTCCCTTTAAAAATAAATGAATAAACATTTTTAAAGAAGGTATGCAGGGGGTGCCTGGGTGGCTTAGTCGGTTAAGCTTCTGGCTCTGGATTTCGGCTCAGGTTATGCATGACCTCATGGTTCATGGGATCAAGCCCTGCATCGGGCTCTGTGCTGACAAGAGTGGAGCCTGCTTGGGATTCTCTCTCTCCCTCTCTCTCTCTGCCTCTTCCCCCTGCCCGTCTCTTTCAAAGTAAATAAATAAACATTTTTTAAAAAGGTATGCAGGAGGAAGCATGCCACTTTTCCTCACTACATGTCCTCACTTCTCCATGTAACATCTAGAACTTTTGCAGCCATCCCACAGCCATGACAGCTGGTATTACCAACTCACCAAAGTGGTAGAGGCAAAAAAGGAAAAAAGCTTTTGTGCCAGTCATGATACCATAGCCTTGAGTCACTGAATTAACCAATAGGGAGAGCCGGCTTCTGGATATCCTCATAAAAAAATGATTTTGGTGCTCCTTTGTATTTAACCAAAGGAGTTGAAAACATATGTCTACACAAAAACCTGGACAAAGATGTTTATAGCATACTTATTCATAATTGATAAACCTTGAAAGTAACCAGGATGTCCTTCAGTAGGTGAGTGGATAAACAGCAGTACATCCAGGCAATGGGGTATTACTAAGCACCAAAAAGATATGAGCTATCAATCCATAAAAAGACATGGGGGGATTTTAAATGCATATTACTACATGAAAGAAGCCAATGTGAAAAGGCCACTCTGTGATTCTGACTATATGACATTCTGGAAAAGGTAAAACTATGGGAACAGTAAAAAGATCAGTGGTTGTGGATGGCGGTGGGCAGGGAATAGAATAAATGGCAGAGCACAGAGGATTTGTACGACAGTGAAAATACTATGTATGATATTTTAGTGCTGGATATATGTCATTA
The DNA here is from genome assembly GCF_022837055.1 of Prionailurus viverrinus. Classification (NCBI taxonomy): domain Eukaryota; kingdom Metazoa; phylum Chordata; class Mammalia; order Carnivora; family Felidae; genus Prionailurus; species Prionailurus viverrinus. The sequence goes on along the minus strand of NC_062561.1, from coordinate 180,552,196 downwards.
TAAGTTTGTCCATACCCACAGAATGTCCAAAACCAAGAGTGAACCCTCAAGTAAACTATGGATCCTGTGTGATTACCATGTGTCAATGCAGTTTCATCAGTTGTAACAAATGTCCTGCTCTGGTGTGGGAAGTTGGTAATGGGGGAGGCTGTGTAAGAGGCAACAGGAGGTATATGGGAACTCTCTGTACCTTCTCTTCAGTTTTACTGTGAACCTAAAACTGCTCTAAAAAAATAAAGTCTTGGAGTGCCTGGCTGGCTCAGTCAGTTAGGCGTCCAACTTCAGCTCAGGTCATGATCTCACAGTCTGTGGGTTTGAACCCCACGTTGGGCTCTGTGCTGACAGATCAGAGCCTGGAGACTGCTTCAGATTTTCTGTCTCCCTCTCTCTCTGCTTCTCCCCCCCACCACTCATGCTTTATCTCTCTCTGTCCTTCAAAAATAAATAAACATTAAGAAAACATTTTTTTAAAAAGTCCTAATTGAAAAAAAAAAAAAAAGAAATACTTTGGGTTAAGGCATTATAGTCAGGTCTTAGTGTTACTGCTTCCAACCCTCCTGATTGGTCTGCCTCCCCATAGCTAATTTGAACAAACAGGGAGGATTAAGCCAAGGACTATAGGCTGCATCAGTCAGAGTCCAGTTAGGAAACAGAAACCACATTGGTGATTTTAAGAGTGAAATATAAAGACTTGTTAGCTAGGTACTAAGAACTGAAAGAGCAAAAAGAGAAGAGTTAAATATGACACAGATACTAACTGCATCTGCTACCCGTAGGGCTGCGGGAACAAAGAAAGATAGGAGGTTGGATTATTACAATGTAGAAGCTTAGAGGAGGATCTCCTAGAACCTGGAACCCCCATGATTACTGTGGGGAAGTCAGAATACTGATACTGATTTCTTGGGTGGGGAGGTCAATGAGGCTAGTTTTGAGAGGACAGGATGGAGAAAACTGCTGCTACTGGAATCAACTGTCCACACTAGGGTGAAGAAGCATTATGGTACTAACACAGATCAGAAGAGGACCAAACAGGAAGAACCTTACCCCATAACTCTCCCCAATTCTGAAGTTTCCATCTAGGGCCCACATTGGCAGATCTTAACAGGAAGCTTCTGGCAAAGCATAAACCTGGTTTCAGAGTACCAGTCCCAGCATCACAGAGCAGAGTCTAGGAAGGAGTACTTGAAACTTTGAGAAAATAATTAGCACAAAGCGTGCATTAGCTTCCTGGGGCTGCTATACCAAATTACTACAAACTGGGTAGCTTCAAACAACAGAAACTTATCCTGTCACAGTGTGTACAGGTTAGAAGTCTGAAATCAAGGCATCAGGAGGGCCACACCCTCTCCAAGGATTCTAGAGAGGAATCCTTCCTTGCCTCTTTTAGTTTCTGGTGGTTGCCAGAGATTCTTGGCATTCCTTGGTTGTAGCTGTATCACTCCCTCTGTTTTCCCATAGGCCTCCTCCCTCTCTGTGTCTGTATCTTCACGTGGCCTTCTTATAAGGACACCAGTTATTTGGTTTAGGGCCCCCTCTAATCTAGTATGACCTCTTCTTAACTAATTGTATCTGCAAAGACCCTATTTCCAAATAAGGTCACGTTCTGATTCCAGATAGTCATGAATTTGGCAGTGGGGTGGGGGGGTGGGGGGGTGATATTATTCAACCCAGTACAAATGGTTTAGTTCCTTTATCATAGGATTATAGTCTGGGAGGCTCTCAGGGCTGGAGTGAGATATCAGTTGCTGGATTATCTACCTGAATAAGTACTCCATGATCTAATGGATACAGGGAAGAAAGGCATTTATATTTCTATGAGAATATAAAGCTATTCCTGACTCTGCTCAAAGCTCAAGGTGTTGGCTCTTCCAAATAGGATACAATGATCTCCGTATTTTTAAAGACTGAAATTACTAAAAGAAAAATAAATAAATAAAACAGCCAAGAAAGGTTAGCTAAAACAAAACTAGGTACAGTAGAATAAATGAATTCATATTGAGAGTCTGCTGTGTGTTAGATTCTTTGCATAGTATCTCTGTGGTCTGTCTGGGTCACAAGCAATGCCAATCCTACCGTATGTACTAGGTGAGAGGAGTGGACAGCATATGACATGTACCTTCTGGTAACTCTGAAGTGCAGTTCAAACAAAGGACATAGCAGCCATTAATGAAGTGGTTTTAATAGGACAAGGGCTAATGAGCAGGAGATAGTGCATTTAATACATTTAAGTTCTTTTTAAAGGAACTTTTTCTAGACTACCCGGATTCAAATCCTAGCTCTGACTCCCACTACCTGTGTACACATGCTTTAGCCACTCTGTGCCTCAATTTCCAGGTGTTATAAGGATTAAATAAGTTAATATTTATAAAATACTTAGAATAGTGCCTAACACATAAAATAGCGTCTGTGAAATAAAACAGACATGGTAAGTGGTACTAGAGAATTTCTTGTGGTACTACAATGAGACCCCTAAGAACTGTAATTTGTTGCTTATGCCACATTTATTTATTTTTTTATTTTTATCATATGAGCTATCCTTTCAGAATATTTTATCCAGGACTGCAAAAATACTTGCTGTGTGTGTGTTGTATATGCACACCTGCATATGTGTGTGTGGAGGGTTGTCACAGGGCAGAGCAGGTTACAGGAAAGAGAAGTATAGAGCTGACAGAGATGGGTCAGTCTAGCAGATTTTTGCATCTCCTTTGTCTGACGCCTTGGGGAAATTCATTCACATGGAGTCCATGTAGTTCTGCTGGTATTATCAATTACAGTGTCACTGTATTCCTTGAAGCTTGATACAGGCATACCAAGAGAAAAAAAGGTCTCTCTCTTCCTTTGGATCCTAAGTTATTAAGATCTCAGAAAAGGAGGCTGCTAATTGCCTTTTTTCTCATTATGTGTAAAAAGCCTGGCTGAGAACACCAAAGCCAAGAAATGAGAAAAAGAAAAAGCTCTCTGGATCACACTGTACATGAAGCCCTTCTTTGGGTGTCCCAATAACATCATTCACTATTTTTTTTGTGTGACTATGCTAATTTGAGCTCTGTTTCTTTCTTATGTTACCAAAAGAACACTATCTAACCCACCTGAATCATCTGGTGAAGATATTTTATTTTTTAAATGAAGGCTTGGGCCAGTAAAAATTATGGCATTCCTAAGAGATAACCAACACCCAACCCGAGAATCTCTGATCCAAGGTTTCCTCAATATGAACCCAAATTCAGATTTTGGCTTCTTCACACAGGACCTTCTCAGACACTCTGTTTATCATAGAGCTTGCACTCACCCCTGGGCCACTGTGGCATGACTGTCCTGTCCAGTTAAACCCTTCCTCTAGGTCCCTACACCAACATCAGCCCACTTGGAAGTCCAGGAGGGGGCAATAGAGCAATCAGAGCCCCAGTTGACAGACTTGAGGGAAACCCTTCCTAGCCCCTGTACCTCATCAAACTTTACAGGGCACTGAGTTGATTTATGAGAAAGGGTTATTAAAGCATGTAAGAGCTCCTGCTGGAGAGAAAATTATCTGTATAAACAAAGTGTTATTATGGGAATCAGAGAGGCCACATGCGGGAAAGGTCATTAAAAAAAAAAAAACCTGGCATATCAATCTCTTCTAAATCACTGAACTCACATGAGAGAAGTTAACTATCTTTATACCTCACAGGTTTCCTTTTGATCATTAGTCCTTGCAGCTCAGAAGGGGACATTCTCAGATGCTAAACTGTTGAGTACTTTAAATTAAAGGGAATTTCTAAGACATAAGTTGTGAAGTTGGATTTTTGAAGGAGGGCTCAATTAGAGACTGCCTAGTAATACAGAGCAGGCATTTCAATCCCTGGGGTGTTATTTTCTCTCCTACAAATGGAAGTCTAATTTCTTTCCTTTGCTTCATTTGACAAGATTTGATATTTTCCACTCTTTCTCCTAATGAGGAAAATGCACAACAGTCACACTATATACAGTGGTGAGCTTCACAAAAATGATTTTCAGGCTTTGGGTTAAGAAAACAAATCCCCTTAGTAGATTAGTTTGTACTAAATAAAATTTTGAGCTAGGGCCAGATTCCTCCCATGAAAATCGTATTAGTAAACAGTTTGTTCCATTAAGTGGTTTTACTCAAGTTTGGTTTTCTGAGACAGATTCCTTTGTTCTTAACAAGAAGTTTTGACAGCCCAGCTCAGACTACTGATCTATATTCTTCAAGTGTATGAGCAATATAATGTGCCTTTGATTTCCCTTTTATTCGTTCCTTGGGCCTTTAATTCTGGAGTTTAAAGACAATAATATTACATCTAAATGATCTCAACAGTTGTGTTTGGAATGTATAATTAGGTGCAATGATGTGGTGGTATAAAGATATTATGATGGTATTTTAACCAGAGGCTCTAGTACTACCTGAATTCTTGCCTTGAGTATACCACTACTTATTTTATAAAGACTACAAGGGATCTATTAAACAAAGAAGATAAAGTACTGGGGCTTTGACCCCAAATGCCAAAGCAGAATTCAAGGAAGCCAGGAATGAATCTAGAGAGAGCTCCTGTATAACAAAATGAAGCAGCTCTGAATGGAGTACAAGTCAGTAGAAAGGCTTTTCTGTCTCAACAAAGCCTAACCAGATTTTTAAATTTTGTTTATTCTTAATGTTTATTTACTTTTGAGAGAAAGAGAGAGAGAGAAACAGAAGTGCAAGCGAAAGAGGGGCAGAGAGAGACACAGAATCTGAAGCTGGTTCCAGGCTCTGAGCTATCAGCACAGAGCCCAATATGGGGCTCAAACTCACAGACCGCAAGATCATGACCTGAGCCGAAGTCGGGATGCTTAACCAACTAAGCCACCCAGGTGCCCCAAGCCTAACCAGTTTTAATGCTTATCTCTGCAAATTTTTCAGTACCCAAAGCTTAACTTGGCATTCTTAGGCTCTAGTAGAAAATAAGCACCCAGAGAGATGGCTAGGCCTTCTTCCAATGTAGCAGGACTAAGCCAGTATACCACCCCAGAGGAGAGGAGAAAAACTTCCTAATGATCTGTGTACAGGGACTTTACCTAATGTGGCCAACGGTAGCCATAACTCCCCCTTTTGCAGGTGGAGGGTAGAGATTATAATAAATAAAGGAATAGTTTAAGAGTTCTTCTCCATTCTTAGAAACCAAAATGTGAACATCTTTCATACCTCAGCATTGTACATGTTACCATATGTCTACTTGGTTCTTTTAGGAGACCCACTATCTCTATTACATTAGTGCTATCTTTTATATAATGCTAGAAATAATTAGTCATCAAACATAATGTATTTGGACACTCAGTGAACTGAGTAATATGTACTAGAGTCCCCATAGGTACAAAGTACTCCAAATCTATTTAAAAGCATTCATGCTGTGAGCATCTATTATTTTGCTGTCTGGAATATTTTTTTTATCTTTGTTCTGGTAGCTATTCCCCAATTCCCCCCACATTCAGTCCATGTGCTTCCAGTGGAGTCAACTCTACCCTTAATTCAAAAATGGGGTGAATGATCCAGATCTGGCCAAAATGGCATCAGATATCAAATCAAAGATGAGCACATAGACTGACTTAGTCCAATGAGAGTAGACCCTAGAATGTTTTCTGGAAATGCTAGGATAAAGATGCTCACTCTTTTTCACTGGATTTCAACATAGAAGCATGCAGCTCCAAAGGTTGATGACAGTCAACTTTCAAACACAAGAAAAGAGCTACCAAGAATGGAAATAACACCAAGGCAACATAGCTGAGAAATGTAGAGAGACATACTGAATTCTGGAGTCCTCACCTTTGGTCCCTGAATCAAGCCATATCGGAAGCTGGTTTGTCTGTGAACTGCTTGATCTTTAAGAGTCAATAACTTCTTTTCCATCTATAAACCAGTTTGGTTGAATTTTTCTCTTTTGTAAACTAAAAATCTCCATAAATTATATACATATGCACATTTTGTAAAAATTACCCAGGATAAAATAAAGGATAAAGACAATTCTACAAACTCTTACACTATCAATATAACTTAGATTTAAGATTTTTGAGTACTTACTGTGGGCCAGACACTGTTGTAACTTCATTATATGTTTTAAGTTATTTGTCCTAACAACAAATCCATTATGTAGGTGTTCTTATATTTTCCTCTTTTTATATGAGGAAAGCATAACATAAAGAGATCAAGAAACTCACCCAAGATGACTTAGTAGTAAAGTAGTGCTCAAATACTAACCAGGGCAATCAGATCCCAGAGCTTATGTGCATAACTACTATATTCCATTGCTAGGACCTCTCCAAAAGATACTATTCAATACTCATCGGCTATAAAACTGTCTGCCTGAGAGATCAGGTTCAACATATGGTGTAAAGATCAAAAGGTAGCCTTAAGGTGAAAAGTAAGAGCTTCAAGTAAGGATATAGCTTAAATCTATAATATAACTGGAGTCCATGGAATAATTTTATGTTAAGAGAATGGCCTTGAACATTAATCTTTTCAGTCATGGGCATAATGACAGGTGTTTTGAGGTCCCTCTTTCTGTTGGATGGGAAGGGAAGAAAGTCAAGACAGACCATCTCTAACAGAGAGTTCAGCATAAAAGATATAGTCAGAGCCACCCCATAGATGGCAGCTCTAAATCTACCTGGGCAGTTTACTAAAAGCAAGGCAAATGCTGCAGTTCTCAGCCAAAAGGAGACCTGGAATGCTTAACAGGATGTCTAGGCAAAACAAAACAAAATAAAACAAAACAAAAACAAAACAAAACAAAACAAAAAAAACAAAAAAACATTGTAGGTGGGGAGTGGGGGTGGGCAATGGACAAGGTTTGACAGGCAGTGAGTGAAATTCTAGCTCTGCTATTAACTAGATATGTGACCTTGTGTATGTCTTTAACTATTCTGAGCCTGAGTTTCTTCACATATGAAGATCCCTATCTCATGGATGTAGTAAGGATTAAATTAGAAGAGATAATATATGAAAAACACTTAGTATGCTCCAGAACCATGATAGATACTCAGTAAATGGCAGCCATTTGGTTACTGAGTTTTGGTGGATGCCATATGCCTAGGGTTCATCCTAGTTGGAACCTATGACTTCTAGCCAACTCATTGCATAGCTCATGGCTGGTCGACCCAAGTCTTCCAGCCTTCTGCCTGCCTGAGTTGAGAATAACTTCCATACTGGAAGCAACAGCAGAAGTTCAAGGCCCATAGCTTAGAAGGCTGAGAAGACAGGGCTGAGTTTTTTTTTTCCCCCTGTATCCCCACACAGATGGTAAATCTCACTTACAGGGCCATCTTAGAACAAAATAGGACAATACCAGGCATGGATTCCAGCATCCAGTTTAGTGCCTCCTTCAAAGCACTCTGACCAGACAGACCTCCCTTGAATATTAGTAGAAGAAAGCTCCCAATGGGAAAATTCCAGGGTTAATATGCAAGAAAGAGTCCTCATTTTAAATGTGGGTGTCATTTTCCTAAAAAACAGCTCTTGAATAATCAAAAACACACCAAAAAACAAACAGTGAATTAGGGCTACACATCAAAAATGCCCCAGACCACTTCTACAATGAAATTAAAAAGACATTTTTAGTCAATTATGATTCTAAGAGAGGGGTTTTATAAAAAATAGAAGCTAGATTTTAAAATCACTTTTTGAGATTCAGTCACATTAGGGAGGAAACATCAAGATATTTCCATTGAAGACGACTTTGTTTTCTCGCTCTGTTGAATAAGAAACCCATTTAAAATGCCAGGCCATTACAACAGAACTGATCCTGTTATGACAAATATCATTGCCCTGGCCAATGGTTCACTCATTGCAAAATGATTTAATAAACATTTCCAGAACCACCAAGAATGGAAAACCTATGAATGCCATTTCCTGTTGAAGTGTCTGGAGCAAGTGTAAGAGGAGAACCATGCAGTGTTTGGGGGTCTCTGTTGTTGAATCTAGTAGAGTGTTTACTCAAAGCACCTCAAGGGAGCATGGCTAGAAATGGATGGGGGAGGAGAAACCAGAATCACGGAGCAGTTAAAACAGTCACCAAGAAAACAACTTCAAATGTTTAAAAAGAAGGGTGAGGCAAGGACAAAATTAGAAGGTGAGTCTTAGCAGATATGAAACTAAAGTGTAAGTGGGAGAGAAATGTGAAATCATAACTGGGGCCATGAACTTTGAACACTGGCTTTATGGGGTCAGATAAATAAGTAAAGAGTATAGAGTTGGACATCAACTAAAATCTATATCCAGACATACATTGTTGGGAAAACTTAGCCAATGAAAAAAAGACACAACAATTATTGTATAAAATTATCAAAAAGTATCCTAATATATTGAATTTTTCATAAAAGTAAATATTACTTTTAGTATTTATGCTTATAATATTACTGAATTTTTTTTAGTCATAAAATTGCCATTAACTGACCAAAAAATGTTATAAGTATAAACCAGAGGTTATACTTGGTTATCCGTGGGCTGAGTCCAGTTGTATTTGCCTTGCACAGCATTTTAAAAAATGAACTAGTTCTCACTATGGTGAAACTTCTACAATTCTCCTGGCCTTATACCTAATATTTTCATGTGTATGTGATAGTGTGTGTTGGGGGACTTCCTTTCTAGGAACCCTCTGATCTCTCCCCCTGATGGAACAGATACAGGAGGCTATATCTGACATTCATTACTCCTCATTTCTTAATTGGGTAAAGTTATTCTATTAACAATCTGAGAACACTATGAGCCCTCAGTTCTGCATACCTAAGGTTTCTTCTGAGGAAAGAGGTAATTAGAAAATACATTTGGCTACAGATATCAGCCTTGTTCTTCAATCAGCTTTATCAGTAATAATGCTGACATCTTGATTTCCATCTGTCTTACTCCTCTGTCATTTCTCAACTGCTAATGAACTCAAGAGAAGGGAGAGGGTGTTATAAATTGGCTTCCACAAACCCCAAGAGGTTGCCACCATCTAAATATTGGGAAATTTCATATAAAGATCAAGGTTTATGACTTTTATTAAAAAATGGAAGGACATGGGGCGCCTGGGTGGCGCAGTCGGTTAAGCGTCCGACTTCAGCCAGGTCACGATCTCGCGGTCCGTGAGTTCGAGCCCCGCGTCGGGCTCTGGGCTGATGGCTCGGAGCCTGGAGCCTGCTTCCCATTCTGTGTCTCCCTCTCTCTCTGCCCCTCCCCCGTTCATGCTCTGTCTCTCTCTGTCCCAAAAATAAATAAACGTTGAAAAAAAAATTAAAAAAAAAAAAATGGAAGGACTGGCAAGACTGGCTCCATATTTGCACCTACTATCCACTGGCTGATCTGAGTAATGAATGGCAGCCACCTTTCGATGGGGCATGAATGTTCCAATTTGTCATAGTCTTCAGCACTCCATATTACTTATATTTAGGTATTTAATTTTGTCATTTTGTCCCAACATGTAAGTTTGTATTTCCTACTATAATCACATAAATCTCCTTCTTTAGAATACTGGCTTTTTCTAACTAAGATAATGGAATACTGATTATTAGATAGAATTATTAGTAATAACTTTTGAAAACCACTGGTGTGGAATATCCTATTATTTGTAAGTCTGATTGCAAAGCTAAGTATTGTGGCCTTATAGTTCCTGATCTTGAACAGCTACAGATCTCTATCATTTCACTCCAGATACTTCCAGTGCCACAATGACGTAGACAAACAACCTTTTTCCTAATTTTAGATGAGACTGCACCTGCCAAGTCAGAAAAATGCTATTGAAGCCCTATAGCAAGGAAAATTCTCCATCTCTAGCTTATATTCTATGTCCAGACAAGATAGGGTTGAGTCTCTTTGGCAAAAGCAAAGTAAAGGATTGGAAAAATTCTTGAATAAGTTCAAGCAAAACATATGTCAAATGACCCAGGTAATTTCCAGAAGAGCCAATGTTTTCTCTGAATTAGAGTACTTGGAGAATTGCCCTAACCACCTGTATGGCTTGGGTCACGGAGATTGAGACTGTGTTTTCACAACTAAAATAACCATAGTTGAACCAGCCATGGAGGCCTATCTCAAAAACAAAAATTTTGCTGCATCACTGTGGATCAAGTTACCTTTAACACAATCAGTTGTGGAGAGAGTAAAACACATTAATTTAGTTGTCCCAAAGCAATTTAATCACATTACACAGATCTAACATTAAACTTATTCCCAGTTTTATTTTATGAAATAGCAAAATGACTAGGCAATCAACCAGACTAGCTCAAATGATACCCAATGCTGGTTTGACACTGTTATTTAATTAATTGGCTGCAAGTTTTAAATTCCTTTATACACTCTTATGGTCAGGTACTACAGGCACCTAATTATTTTTTTTCCTGTTTTAGAAACTAACATTCTTCTTCACATATCCTAGTTAGATGACTTCTAAATAGAATTGAATTCCTCCATTGGCTTTTTCTCTATGGGCTCTTGCCTATGTCTTTTCTGTTTTAAAATAGTCTCTTTTGGCTTATCTTATGAAAATCTTTGACATTTGTTTTTTGAAAGATGAAGCATCTCCTAACTATTAGTGTTCCATACCTGGAATCCTGGCCACCATGATATCATTCACTTTAGAAAATAAATGTAAAGTAAATATGACTCCAGATTCAAATCCAGGAACTTGAACAGAACAAGTACTACAGACTGGAGTGTTTGGCTTCCTTTCTTGCTGTGAGTCAGAGCCAGGAGGTTCCCATTAAGGTGTACATGAATTGTATTACCCCACACTGAAGTGTGTCCATAACGTAATGCTGTAAGGCAGCCAAGTTCTTCTAACAATCACATGGATCAATATTCAAAACATACCAGTATCTCATTAGATCCTTCATTTGTAAAAAGTTTTACTCAGCAAGCTATAGTTACATAGATATTTTGTTTTAGGGTAGAGCACACCCTATTTTAAAGAAGTTTATTACTTCCATTGTATTAGTGCCTCTCAGGCTGTCACATTCATCTAGAATGAGCTGCCATAATAAAAAGAGATAAATGTACAGAATTATGCACAGAGTGTGCTCTGAAGTAATAGGAGGGGCATTTTCAGGAAAAAAACATTTTTCTACACTCTCATCAGTGTTCAAAACAAGAAGAAAACCCCTCAAACTAAGTTATTTGGCAAGACAAACACTATTTAAGCGACAAAAATTTTCTCTTCAGCTTTGAACCTCTATCTTTCCCTCTTACTCTTCTCCTTTAAAGGAATCCCTGAAGAATTATAGGCAAATATATTTTGAAAGAGTGTTGAGTCCTGAAAGATTTAACAGTTAAGATTAGAAGTTAAGAAAAAAATTAACTGCTAACCCCCCTCCCACATGCCCTCCTTATTCTTCAGAAACCACTTCTTCAAATGATCACTTCTGAAGGCATCCCTCATCATTAGGTCATCTCTCACCCTAGTATGTCACCACCTTCAAAGATAAATGACCTGGTATGAGGATGGCACAGGCTGAAGTTCAAAAGTGCCCATGGAGTGATGGTCCCAGCACTAGAAATGGAAGATTTCTTTCCTTGTCTTTCTAAACCTGGAGTTCTGTGCTGAAAGAACAATGATTACTTCATCATCTACAGAAGTGAGACATAAAGAAGGATGGAGGCTGATAAAAATTAGAGCTAGTAAATATAATCATGTGTTTTCTAGGGGGGAAATGAGACAAATTGAAAAAGAAACTCTGACAATATAAAATGAAGAATTAACACTGGTCTAGTAAACCTCTAAAGAGTGTATTATTGAGAGACCTTGAGGAAGGAATAAGATGTTCTCCACTGTCACTGAAAAAAAAAATAAAATAAAATGGCACTAAAATATATAAAAAGAAATTTATACACTAAGCAAAATCCATGACTAGGCAAGCATCTTCTTCCAAATAGGTCTTTAAAACTGAAATAATATTAAGTAATAATTTCTTGTTCTAAACGGGATAATTAATAATAAGAATAATGTTAATAATAATAATAATAACTTCTTGTTCTAAGCAAGGGAGTGACTAAAATTTCTAGCAGAATTTATGCATCATGTTCCCTGTTTTCCTTCCACTCTCCAACCTATTTCATGAAGTCTGACCACTAACGTGACAACTGGGTCTATCCTTATAATGTTTCTATCAAACGTTGCCATGTATTTTCTTCCTGTTTGTTTATTTCTTCTACCAGATTGAAAGCTCCTGAAGACAAGAACTATTGTCCTATTCAACTTTGTAAGATTGTACTATGGAGATGTGTACTGTGAGAAGTTCAGTTTCTAAAATCAACTTGAAAGGCAAAAATCTTATATGATCAAACCCGTGGAAGCTCTTAGAAAGGGGCAACTTTGAAGCCATGTTTTGTTAAGTTCAACATCAGGTTTCCTTTTGTGTTGGAACAGGCTAGTGTATCATTACATCCTTTATTTGGATGATGCCTTACATTCTAATGTTTTTAGTAGACTTGTGATTAAGTCCCATAGTATTTGAAAAATATAACTAAAATATAAACACTAGAATCTCATTCAGTGTTATAAGATGTCTCAACCATAAAAAACACACAAGGATCCAATACTGAATGAGGACAGAGAACATTCATGTCTCTCATCTCTTGCTCAATGTAGTCAGAATCCCATTAAGTAAACAGAAACCATACACAATGTTTCACAAGGTGATTTAATACAGGGGGTCAGTTATACAGCATTTAGAAAGCTGAAAGAGCAAAACCAGTTGCTAAGGCCACCCTGGTATTAGTAGCTCAGGAAACAGCTACCATTCTTTGGGCTGGGAGAGTGAAAGAGAATAAATGCTATTAGCAAAACTTGGGATCTTGGGGGAAGTGTCTCTACAGAGCAGATGGTCAGACCCCCAAGGTGTCACAGCTCAGCTGGTTCTAGGACCTCTGAGGGGGACATCATGTGATTGCTATGTGGACTCTGATAGACAGCTCTAAAAGGAAGAGTGGCACAGTTGCTACTGGTGCTCTGCAGGGGCCACAAGAGAACTGGTGCTAGAAATGCTGGAATAAGTTGAAGTCTGGAGCCCTACTTGAGTGCTACTGCTGGAAGGAAGCTAGCTAGAACCAAAAACAGAAATACTCCTTCTGCTGTCCTATCATGCCTCCAGGCAGTATAACCTAACCAGAAGCTAGCCAGCAAAGAAGCCTGGGAAATGTAGTTTGCATGGTCCCAGCTCCAGTGTCACAGAGTGGAGTGTAAAAAGCCTGAGCTTGAGGCTGAGACAGAGTAGGTAAAATTACTATCAGGCATAAACTCACTGAGTGGAATAAAAAGCAGAATTTTCCTTCATTTTCTTTTACCATAGTTGAATCCCTGTAAGTTAAATGTATTCATGATGCCAATTCACTTTTTCTTGGAATCCCATAGTTCATTAGCCCAATATCCTGCTTATAGCATGTGATTAATGTACATATTGAATGGATAAATGAATATCTTTTTGGCTTTTTGGTGCTGAGGGAATTTTCTCTGATTATTAACCCAGTTTAACTGCCATTGAGAAACAAAACTAAAGAAAATATATAAGAACCTAAGGGCAAACTCTGCCATAGTTCACTGACATTGTAAATGTACCTACCCAAACAGTTCAAATGGTTTCTATCCCTGGCTCTATCTCCTAACTATCCACTTCCAATTTGCTATCAAAAATCTCTACTGCAGCCGTACTTGTATAGCTTAAGAGTGACATCCGGTGGCTTATAACTTAATCACTTATTGTAATGCCTCTAGAAATCTAATCAGCTCTCAATTATTAATATAAATAGGAAGGGGCATAATATATAAAACCCTAAACAAAAGATGAAACTTAAAACTGTTAGCTTTATTTTGAGAGATTGCTTAAGTGCATTTGCCTATTAACCGTTTGAAATCTCATATCCAAGTTCATTTGCATTTTTTCTACTATTGAGTTTATGCCTGTCATAATTTTGGTGATGTCTGCCAAAGACACAAACTGATGCACAGAGAAAGAAACTGGGGTTAGGTAGGGCTGGGAGTATTAGCCATTAACCAGTTCTAGACCTGACTCCCAAGACCAGAAGTTCAGTATTCAGGATCAAAACAGAGTATGGAAAACTCAGCCTAGATCCAGGTTTGAACTAATACCTAAAGTTGTCTAGTCCGGCACAAGGTTCCAGATAGAGGCAACATCTAGAATTGGGTAGGCTCTTTAAACATGGTCTCAGGGGACCAGGCTTCTCAAGGAGAAGTCTGAGCCAGAAGCTGAGGCTAAGGAGCCTGAGATCAGCAAAAAGTCAGGGCAGCAACCAAAGAACCTCAAGTTTAGGATGGTGCTTCATTCTCAATGACACAATGCAGGAAGTTGAAGGTGATTTTTATGTGTGGTTTGGGAAGTCAATCTCATTCTAGTATAGACAATACCTCAAGAAAAAAAAAACATAGAAACTCTTTATGTGTTTGGAATTCTCCTCTTTCTTTTAATAGAATAGTCAAAGGAACAAATAACTTCATCATAAAATCTCACACTTAAATGAACTAGGAATAGAAATCTTCTCATCTTTGTTTACATGGATCTTAGGCTGAAAAATACTACCAACTCAGGATTTACAAGGACTTGAATATGTTTTCATATTCAAAGGGTTCAGGGAATTCAGGCTGAAGGAATTCAGCCCAGACAAGCTCCTTCTCTATTTAATAATATTTTCCAGAGGCAACCCAGCAAAAACATGTATTAATTCATAAATATACAGAAGTGAGTTAAAAGGAAATCTCAGTGGTATCTGTAGTTAGAATTATTCAGACACCTCTTTTATTCAGCTTGATTTGGGAGCAGGATACTAATAGTGAGTCATGAATACGATTAGTATAGCTCATGATGTCAATGTACGGTAGGAGACTTGTGGCTTCTTTCCATGTAACCATATCCCACAAAAAAGTAGGATATGATATTTTTCTGACAATGGAGTCTGAAAGGAAGCAGTTCCTACAAAGTGCTTGCCTATCACATCAAAAGGATGAGTAGAGTTAGCCTTTTCTACACAAATGTCCATCTCTTTTTAAAAATATATATATGGAAACTTCAAGGCAGAGCTATGAAAATTCATAAATACCTACAACCTCAAAATGTTCTTTCCTCAGTTGAGAATGCATGGTCGTGATGACAATGAGGATGATGATAATGGTAATCTTACCTTTTACCAGGACACTTTCTCATTCCTGTGGAAAACAGGAGCTCTCAGCAATCAAATGGAAATAGTTTTGAAGTCCAGCCTCAATGATAATATCCAAATTATCAGAGTAAAGGGCAATGTCTGAAACTTAAGTAGGTGATGTGCATCTAGCCTTTTTCAATTAATCTGGCCTAACAATGGCTGGTTGGCCAAGAGAGAATATGGTAGATATTTCAATGAAGATAGAAAGTTCTTGATTAGTATTTCCTCTAGTGCGTTTTTTCCAAAAATGCTTTTCTCTAGGACATTAGCTTTTAATAAGAAACAGACAATGTGCCTCAAATCTAATCAACAAATGCAAGAACATTCACTTACTCCCTCTAGTTTATTGTCCATAGCAAGTCTGCCTCTGTGTCTTAACTTTGGGAATTTTCCTTTCAAAAAGGAGACCAAACAAGATGGGGTAAATCTGGGAAATGCTCCAGAACTCAAAATGCTTTTGAGGCTTACTCTATGTAAAGGTGTTACATAGTGTAACTGGTGTTAGCAAAAGACAGTATTTTCAGGAGACCACTTGATTCTGTTTAGTTCTATCTCCACTGATAGTTTGCTTCTGACTGTGGCTCAATTTACTGTGCAGCTTACTGGCATACTCTCAGTGGAAAAGACCTGTCCTTCTGGCCCCCCAGGCTGGGGAGTTAGGATGGGTGGGGAAGGATTTCAAGCAAGAGACTCAAAAGAATCTGGAAGGAGACTGAAGTCATCTTTCAGGAATTGACTTTAATTCAGTGATAAGACTTTCATATTAATTTTTATCTTCACAGAGGTGAGAAATACCATTACTTAACCAGGCAATGGAGACTTCAAATTTAAAAAAAAATGTGTTTGACAGAGGGAGTTGTATGGTATATATAAAAATGAAGGGAGGTTATAACTGAACTTCTCTTAAACACCTGATTTAGGTTTTCTACCATCAGTTTACCCAAGATACAAGAAACAAAATACAATAACAAATATTTATTAAAGTCCTGGTGGAACATAGATTATTTTAAAGTATAAGCAGAAAGGGAATATTTGTCAGAAAAGCAAATACCATTCCACCACCAAGCACAGCCTTCTCTGTATTCTCTAAAAATTCTGTCATCTCTAAAATTCTGCCTTCTCTAAAAATTTTCACAGAATCAAACCCTTATAAAAATGTCCTTTTTTGCTTATTCAAGTGGGGAACGCTCATGTAGTTCCCAGAAAATAAAGGTTTATGTTAAATATGATTTCATACTCTCTGTATCATATCATCTGCTTACTCTATGGTCAGGGCACTCAAATGTGAACCCTTGTTTGCATTTTCAGTAAATCAAGGCAAAGATATTTGACCATTTGGAAATTCCAGTTTCTAGACTCAGTTAAGGCACCCATCTAAATAAGACACTTAACATAAGTGTGCAACGATATCTATGTTGTGTGTTCCAAATTGTTCAGAAAGTGAATATGTTATAGTGGAGAAGAGAAAGGTAGCAAGATAAGTAGAAGTAAAGAGTTAAATTAGAAAACTTAAAGAAAAAGAATAGGCTGATGAGACCTTTTATAAACAAAGAAATGCAGAAAAGATGTTTATATTCCTGTGACCACAAGAATAAGCATAACCAAGAGCACTGTTAGAGTCCAACCAACCAAAAAGACCTGAGGAGGTCCCAATGAAATGGAACTCTGGTCCCCACTCACAATCCCCTGGGCAATTAGACCTCCTCTGCATGCTAATTGCATCATTATGAGACAAGCCAAATGCAAATGAAATAAACAATAATTTGGGGCAGAGCAACATGTGGACTAGGCAATTTCTCCTGAGAGACAGATTGCAGGAGTTTTGGAGGGTCCATGAATCAAAGGATGAAATCACAGTACAAAAGGATAAACCAGGCTTGAGAACCCAGACATTTCTCAACTCCTGTCATAGATGTACCTGTCATAACTTGCCCTGAATTTGATCTTGGTCATGACCAATAATTAACCAAATGCAATGGGCCTCCTTTTATCTAAACTATCACACTTTAAAGTGTGCATGGCTTTTTACCCAGAGAGTACATTTTTTAAGGCTCTATCCTAAAGAAATATTTGTACATGCACACAAAGACATATAAATGAGGATTTTTTCAACTCAACATCACTTACAATATTCTAAAATTGGAAAAATCTAAATGCCCAGGAATAAGGGCGTGCTAAACAAAATTTGATATATTTATACTAGGAGCAGAGTGTAATGGAATAAAGTCTTCAGCACCAAAATGCCTGGGTTCATATCTCAGCTCCACTGTTTACCAGCAATGTGACCTTGGCCAAATTGCTTAACTTTTCAGTGACTCAGTATTCCCCAGTGGTAAGAAAAGAAGACAAGATTTCCTTGTTTATAGGGCTATTGTGAGAAATAAATGTGATACCATTCTAAACAGCCAGAATATTATCTGGCACATAGCAGGTACTTAGTATGTTAGCATGTTTCTTATTTTGAACACACAATTATGCAGCATTTAAAAACAGAATCTAGCTGTAGCTCCTGCCATAGAAAACTCTGCAAAATATACCGTGAGATGAAAAAAGGTTGCAAAACAATAAATAAAGGATGATTCTATTAATTATTTACGTGTATATAGGCAAAATACATATGTATGCATATAAACGGAGAAGAAAGTGTGGAAGAACGAGTCAATAGCAACAATTATCTCTAGAAAATGAACTGGACTGAATGGAGAGAGGAACTGAGAGAAGATCACTTTCTTCCTCTTTATATTTTTGCATTTGAGCTTTTTCACAAACATAGATTTCTGTTTTAGTTAAATACTTTTAAAAATACAGTTGACCCCAGAACAACACAGGTTTGAACTGCACAGGTCCACTTACATGTGGACTTTTTCAATAAATATATTGGACATTTTTTTTATATTTGTGACAATTTGAAACAACTTGAAGATGAATCGTGTGCTCTAGAAATAATTGAAAAATTATGAAAAAGTTAGGCTTGTCATGAATACATAAATTATATGTAGGTGCTAATCTATTTTATCACTTGCTACCATAAAAGGTATATACAAATCTATTACCAAAAGTTAAAATTTATCAAAACTTACACACACACTTACAGATTGTACATGGAACCACTTGCAATCCAGAGAAATGTAAACAAACGTAAAGATGCAGTACTAAATCATAACTGCATAAAATTAATTGTAGCACACACTACAAAACTGTAATAATTTCATAGTGGTGAGCTCAAGTGCTAGGATTATCGGCTTAAAATGCTATATGATGCTAATCATCTCTGGGCGAGCAGTTCATCTCTCTGGTAAATTGTGTACTGCAGTAAAAAGTGATTTCTCATAGGTCTTGCATATTTTTCACCATGTTGACCGCAATACCATAAGCTTTGAATAACACCACGGGACCCATATGAAGTGCCATTAGTGATGCTGGAAGTGCTCTCAAGAAGTAGAGAAAAGTCATGACATTACAAGAAAAAGATGAATTGCTTGATATGTAGCATAGATTGAGGTCTGTAGCTGTGGTTGCCTGCCATTTCAAGATAAATGAATCCAGTGTAAGGACATAGTAAAAAAAGAAAAGGAAATGTGTAAAGCTGTCACTGTGGCCACACGTGCAGGTGCAAAAACCTTGCACTTTTTGTGAAATACCTTTTTTATCTTGTATTGAAAATGCAACTTTTACATGAGTGCAGGATTATTATAAGAAAGACATGCCTACAGACTCTGATATGATTTGAGAAATAGCAAAATCATTATATGACAACTGTAAGCAAAAAAAAAAGTAAAGGGTCTGAAGTTGGAGAATATGATGTCAACGAAGGATGGTTTGATAATTTTACAAAGAGGTTTGGCTTAAAAAATGTCAACATAACAAAAGAAGCACCTTCTGCCAATCGAGAGTCAGCAGATGAGTTCCCAGATGAAATGCCATGAGAAAATCATTGAGGAAAAAGGACATGGCATCAGGTTTTTAATGCAGATAAAGGTGTCCTATTCTGGACAAAATGCCACAAAGGAAATTTAATACTAAGGGAAAGAAGTGAGCACCATTATCTAATGCAAGAAGGGATAAATTATTTCTACTGTTTTGTGCAAATTCAGTTGGTTTTACGATCAGGACTATCCTTATCTACCCTTATCTATAAAGTGGTTAACCCCCAAGACTTGAAGGGAAAAGATAAACACAAGCTGCTAGTCTTTGATCATACAACAAGAAGGCCTGGACGATGAGAACCCTTTTTTTCTGGATTGGTTCTATGAATGCTTTTTCCCTGAAGTCAGGAAGTACTTTCCCAGTAAGGGACTGCTTTTTAAGTTCTTTTTATATTGGACAGTGTTCCTGGCCACTCAGAACTCCATGGCTTCAACATTGAAAGCAATTAAGTGTTCTATTTGCCCCCAAACACAAATTCTCTAATTCAGCCTATAGATCAGGTTATCATAAGCACCTTTAAAGCTGTTTACACATGGTACCTCATGGAAAGAAATGTCAAACTATGGAAGAGAACCCCAACAGAGAGAATATCATGAAAATCTGGAAGGATTACACCATTAGAGATGCTATCCTTGTTACATAAAAAGCTGTGAAAGCCATTAAAGCCTGAAACAATAAATTCCTGCTAGAGAATACTGTGTCCAGATGTTGTGCATGACTTCACAGCATTCACAACAGAGTCAATCAAGGAAATCATGAAAGAGATTGTGGATATGACAAAAAAGGTGGGAGGTGAAGGGTTTCAAGACATGGATCTTGGAGAAATTCAAGAGCTAACAGACACCACACCAAAGGAATGAACAGAAGACAATTTGATGGAGATGAGTGCTTCTAAACCAGTGCCAGACAATGAGGAAAAGAAGCAGAAGCAGTGCCAGAAAACAAATTGACATTAGACAATCTGGCAGAAGGATTCTGATTATTTAAGACTGCTTTTGACTTCTTTTACAACATAGACCTTTCTATGAAACAGGCACTGAAACTAAAGCAAATGGTGGAAGAATTGGCACTATATAGAAATATTTTTAGAGAAATGATAAAGCAAAAAGTCAGAAATTACAATGTATTTCTGTAAAGTTATAGCCAGTGTGCCTTCTGCTTCTGCCTTCCCTTGCATTTCTTCCACCTTTTCCACCTCTGCCACCACAGACACAGCAAGACCAACCCCTCCTCTTCCTCTGTCCCCTCAGCCTATTCGACGTGAAAATGACAAGGATGAAGACCTTTATGATGATCCACTTTCATTTAGTGAATAGTAGGTAATCATCACACCATGCAGTTAATAAATGTACCTGTTGTGTATCCTTGTGTGTGTCTTCATGTGAAAAACTAACAACTGTATGGCAAGAACTGTAAGAGACATTTTGTGTCATCATCACTGCCTAAGTATCATGTAAAACATTGTGTGCAAGACTTGTATGGAAATGGATAGTCTATCCGTACATAGGCGTAAGGTGAGTGACATTTAATATAAGATTAATGATTTTTGTTTTCTTACTGTTTTATAACTTTTCTTTCCAATAATTATATTACTATACAGTATGCCTGCTCTCTCTCTCTCCCTAATTAGAGAAACTGTGTATCATTACAGGTAAGTGTGTTGTTAGAAAATGTTAGCAATGTTTCCAATACAGTATTATGAATATGACTATAATACTCTATGCAATAGAATTTTTATAACTATTCATTCATTGTTATGTAGATTAGGCTACCCTTAAGTGATCATATTGATTACACTAGGCTACCATAAAGCAATCATATTGCTGCTTCTTTATTATCAATGCATGAATTACCATACCTATAAATAAACATTTTTCACATTGCTTTTCCAGTTTTGATGTCCAGGGTTACTAATACACAGAACATCTATAGTGTTTTGTATCATACAAGACAATATTGAAATAGATACTGACAGACAATCCATCTTGTAAATTTAAAGTATCAATAAATAGAGTACCGTAAATTTATTTTCTCTACCTTATGACTTTTTTTTTAAATTTTTTTTTCAACGTTTATTTATTTATTTTTGGGACAGAGAGAGACAGAGCATGAACGGGGGAGGGGCAGCGAGAGAGGGAGACACAGAATCGGAAATAGGCTCCAGGCTCTGAGCCGTTAGCACAGAGCCCGACGCGGGGCTTGAACTCATGGACCGCGAGATCATGACCTGGCTGAAGTCGGACGCTTAACCGACTGCGCCACCCAGGCGCCCCCTTTATGACTTTTTTAATAATTTTTTCTTTTCTCTAGCTTACTTTATTGTAAGAATACCATATATAATAAATATAACATACAAAATATATGTTAATCGACTGTTTATGTCATTGGTAAGGCTTCTGGTCAACAGTAGGCTATTGGTAGTTAAGTTTGGGGGGGGGGGTCAAGGTTATATATGGATTTTCAACTCTGTAGGGGTCAGCATCCCTAACCCCTGCATTGTTCAAGGGTCAACTGTATATACCTCAGAAAATAAAGTAAGAAGACGACCAAGTAAAGATGCAATAAGAATAGTGAAAACAATTCTGAACAAGTGAATGTCTACGGTGTTTTAACATTCTGAGTTTCTAAGGAAAAGGGAAACAGGACTTCTCAGTCTATGGTCATAGGTCTAACACAAGCACAGGACTAAGACATGGCAAGCAAGATAGCTAGTACCAAAAAACTGAAGAAGGCACTGATTTTTAGGGCCATGACTCACACAATCCTTAGATATGGCCCTGGTCTAATATTACATTGAAAACATTCCAGGGCTTGCATCGGCAGCACATTTACTAAAACTGGCACAATACAGAGAAAATTAGCATGGCCCCTGCTCAAGGATGACATGCAAATTTTTGAAGTGTCTGTATTTTTAAAGGTATTAGTAGACCTGTCCACTGAAACTTGGCAGGCCAGAAGGGAGTGGCAGGAAATATTCAATGTGCTGAATGGGAAAAATAGGCAGCCAAGAATCCTTTACCCAGCAAATCTGTCATTCGTAATACAAGAAGAGATAAAGTCTTTCCCAGATAAACAAAACTGAAGGAGTTCATGGCCATTAAACCAGCCCTGCAAGAGATCCTAAGGGGGACTCTGTGAGTGGAATGTTGCAAAGACTACAAACGTCCAGAGACATCACCACAAGCATGAAACCTAGAGATAACACAATGACACTAAATCTATATCTTACAATAATAATGCTGAATGCCAATGGACTAAATGCTTCAATCAAAAGACACAAGGTATCAGAATGGATAAAAAATAAGATCCATCTATGCTGTCCACAACAGACCCATTTTAGACCTGAGGACACCTTCAGATTGAAAGTGACGGGATGAACAACCATCTATCATGCTACTGGAAATCAAAAGAAAGCTGGAGTATCCATAGTTATATCAGACAAAATAGATTTTAAACTAACTGTAACAAGAGATGAAGATGGGCATTATATCATAATTATGGGGTCTATCCCTCAAGATGAGCTAGCAATTATAAATGTTTATGCACCCAATTGGGAACACCCAAATATATACATCATTCACAAACATAAGCAATTTTATTGATAAGAATATCATAATTGCAGGTAACTTTAATACTGCACTTACAGCAGGGGACAGATCATCTAGACAGAAATCAATAAAGAAACAATGGCCCTGAATGATACACTGGACCAGATGGACTTGGCAGATATATTCATCCAAAAGCAGCAGAATACATATTCTTCTCGAGTACACATGGAACATTCTCCAAGACAGATCATATACTGGCTCACAAAACAGCCCTTAATAAATATAAAAGAATTGAGACCATATAATGCATATTTACAAACCACAATGTTATGAAACTTGAAATCAACTACAGGAAAAAGTTTGGAAAACCTCCAAATGCATGGAGATCAAAAGAACATCCTGGTAAAGAATGAATGGGTCAACCAGGCAATTAAAGAAGAAATAAAAAAAAAAATATGGAAGCAAATGAAAATGAAAGCATGACAATCCAAAACTTTAGGATGCAGCAAAGGCAGTCCTAAGAGGAATATACATTGCAATCAAGGCCTATTTCAAGAAACAAGAAAAATCCAAAATACAAAATATAACAGCACATCTAAAGGAACTAGGAGCAGAAGAGCAAAGAAACCCTAAGGCCAGCAGAGGAAGAAAAATAATAAAGATTAGAGCATGGGAATGCAAGCTGCTGCAGCCACTCTGGAAAACAGTATGGAGGTTCCTCAAAAAACTAAAATTAGAACTACCCTACGACCCAGCAATTGCACTACTAGGTATTTATCCAAGGGATATAGGTGTGCTGTTTTGAAGGGACACATGCACCCCAATGTTTATAGCAGCACTATCAACAATAGCCAAAGTATGGAAAGAGCCCAAATGTAGATCGATGGATAAATGGATAAAGAAGATGTGGTATATATATATACACAATGGAGTATTACTTGGCAATCAAAAAGAATGAAATCTTGCCATTTGCAACTACGTGGATGGAACTGGAGGGTATTATGCTAAGTGAAATTAGTCACTCAGAGAAAGACAAATATCATATGGCTTCACTCATATGAGGACTTTAAGAGACAAAACAGATGCACATAAGGGAAGGGAAACAAAAATAATATAAAAACAGGGAGGGGGGTAAAATATAAGAGACTCATAAATATGCAGAACAAACTGAAGGTTACTGAAGGGGTTGTGGAAGGGGGGATGTGCTAAATGGGTAAGGGGCACTAAGGAATCTACTCCTGAAATCATTGTTGCACTATATGCTAACTAATTTGGATATAAATTATTAAAAAAAAAAAAAGATTAGAGCAGAAATAAACAATATAGAATCCAAAAAAACCCCACCAATAAAACAGATCAATGAAACAAAGAGCTGGTTTTGAAAAAATAAACAAAGTTGATAAACCCCTAGCCAGACTTCTCAAAAAGAAATGAGAGAGGACCCAAATAGATAAAATCACAAATGAAATAGGACATATCACAACCAACACCACAGAAATACAAACAATTATCAGAGAATACTACAGAAAACTATATGCCAACAAACTGGACAACTTCAAAGAAATGACAAATTCCTAGACACCCACACACTACCAAAACTCAAATGGGAAGAAATAGAAAATTTGAACAGACCCATAACCAAAGAAATTTAATCAGTTATCAAAAATCTCCCAACGAATAAGGGTCTTGGGCCAAATGGCTTCCCAGGGGAATTCTACTGAACATTTAAAGAAGAGCTAATACCTATCCTTCTCAAGCTGTTCCAAAAAATATAAATGGAAAGAAAGCTTCTAGACTCATTCTATGAAGTGAGCATTACCTTGATTCCCAAGCCAGACAGTGACCCCATAAAAAAAGGAGAATTATAGGCCAATATTTCTGATGAACATGGATGCAAAAATTCTCAACAAGATACTAGCAAATCAAATTCAAAAGCATATAAAAAGAATTATTCACCATGATTAATTGGGATTCATTCCTGGGCTGCAGGGCTGGTTCAATATTTGCAAATCATTCAATGTGATACATCACATTAATAAAAGAAAGGATAAGAACCATATGATTCTGTCAATAGATGCAGAAAAAGCATTCGACAAAACACAGCATCCTTTCTTAATAAAAACCCTCAAAAAAGTCAGGATAGAAGGAATATATCTTAACATCATAAAAGCCATATATAAAAGGCCCTCAGCCAGGATCATCCTCAATGGGGAGAAACTGAGACCAGATGGACCTCAACTGAGACCAGATGTTTCCATGAAATCAGGAACACAACAGGGATGTCCACTCTCACCACCATTGTTCAACATGGTGTTGGAAGTCCTAGCATCAGCAATCAGATGACAAAGTGAAATAAAAGTCATCCAAATTGGCAAAGAAGAAGTCAAACTTTCACTTTTTGCAGATAACATGATACTCTACATGGAAAATCTGAAAGAATCTACCAAAAAGCTGCTAGAACTGATACATGAATTCAGCAAAGTCACAGGATACCAAATTAATGTACATAAATCAGTTGCACTTTTATACACCAATAATGAAGCAACAGAAATAGAAATAAAGAAATCAATTCCATTTACAATTGCACCCAGAACCATAAGATACCTAGGAATAATCCGAACCAAAGATGTAAAAGATCTGTATGCTGAAAACTATAGAAACCTTATGAAGGAAATTGAAGAAGACGCAAAGAAATGGAGAAACATTCCATGCTTATGGATTGGAAGAACAAATATTGTTAAAATGTTAATACTACCCAAAGCAATCTACACATTCAATGCAATCCCAGTCAAAATTGCACCAGCATTCTTCTTGAAGCTAGAACAAACAATTCTAAAATTTGTATGGAACCACAAAAGACCCCGAATAGCCAAAGTAATGTTGAAAAAGAAAACCAAAGCAGGAGGCATCACAATCCCAGACTTTAGCCTCTACTACAAAGCTGTAATCATCAAGACAATATTGTATTCACACAAAAACAGACACATAGACCAATGGAATAGAGACTCCAGAATTGGACCCACAAATGTATGGCCAATTAATCTTTGACAAAGCAGGAAAGAGTATCCAATGGAAAAAAAAGACAGTCTCTTTAGCAAGTGGTGCTGGGAGAACTGGACAGCAACATGCAAAAGAATGAAACTGGACCATTTTCTGACACCATACACAAAAACAAAATGGATAAAAGACCTAAATGTGAGATGGGAAACCATCAAAACCCTAGAGAAGATAGACAACAACCTCTTTGACCTCAGCTGCAGCAATTTCTTGCTCGACACATCTCCAAAGGCAAGGGAAATAAAAGCAAAATTTACTATTTGGGACCTCATGAAGATAAAAGGCTTCTGCACTGCAAAGGAAACAATCAACAAAACTAAAAGGCAATCAATGGAATGGGAAAATATATTTGCAAATGACATATCAGATAAAAGGTTACTATCTAAAATCTATACAGCACTTACCAAACTCAACACCTGAAAAACAAATAATCCAGTGAAGAAATGGGCAGAAGACATGAATAGACACTTTTTCAAAGAAGACATCCAGATGGTCAACAGACACATGAAAAGATGTTCAACATTACTCATCATTAGGGAAATACAAATCAAAACCACATTGAGATACCTCACACCAGTCAGAGTGGCTAAAATTAACAACTCAGAAAACCACAGATGCTGGCAAGGATGTGGAGAAATGGGAATCCTCTTGCACTGTTGGTGGGAATGCAAACTGGTACAGACACTCTGGAAAACAGTGTGGAGGTTCCTCAAAAAATCAAAAATAGAACTCCCCTATGACTCAGCAGTAGCACTACTGGGAATTTATCCAAAGGATACAGGAGCACTTATGCATAGGGGCACATGTACCCCAATGTTCAACAATAGCCAAATTATGAAAAGAGCCTAAATGTCCATCAACTGATGAATGGATAAAGAAGATGTGGTTTATATATACAATAGAATACTACTTGGCAATGAGAGAATGAAATCCTGCCATTTGCAGCAACATGGATGGAACTGGAAGGTATTATGCTAAGTGAAATAAGTCAGTCAGAGAAGGACAGATATAATTTTTCACTCATATGTGGAATTTGAGAAATTTAACAGACGACCATGGGGGAAGGGAAGGGAAAAAATAATAGAAACAGAGAGGGAGGGAGGCAAATCATAAGAGACTCTTAAATACAGAGAAAAACCTGAGGGTTGATGGAGGTGCAGGGGGAAGGGGAAAATGGGTGATGGGCATTGAGGAGGGCACTTGCTGGAATGAGCACTGGGTGTTGTATATAAGTGATGAATCACAGGAATCTACCCCTAAAATCAAGGGCACACTGTATACATTGTATGTTAACCAACTTGACAATAAATTATATTAAAAAATTAAAAAAAATAAACAGAAAAAAAAACCACCCTCCAGTCAAAGGATGTGCTTCTTAGCAGACAGTATCACACAAAGCCAATGTCCCGAACTATACAGTATAGACTTCATTCTCTCTCCACCCCTACTTTAAAGAAAAAAATAATAACTTATTTGATTTTTAACATCTGGAGTTTAAGTCTGACATACCCAGGTGCAGTGTCCCAGAATTCACACTGAACAAAAGCCCCACCCTCTTTGTAGCTATTCACTTTTCCCTTCTGCAATGTCATCCTTACAAAAAAGATTATTTCTGTGGTTTGGGAGTTGTGAGGGGAGATTTCATTGGTCTCTTTAAATGCTTAAGTAGTAAGCTTTGGACTCTCAAATGGTTGGACAGGGAATTCAGTCTCTTCCTTTTCCTAGTGTCATATCTGTATAATCATTTGTAAAATTATCTAGGCTTAGGAATGCAATATGATACTCGCCAATAATGAAATGAAATATACAAAACAGAGTGGTATTTGCCTATCTGCCTGAAATGCCCTAGTATGGCCTTATCATTTGTTTATGGAAGACATTCAATCTGATTGGTCAGTGGCCATGCCTTCTTATTTGTAAATAATTTTGAATACCATAACTGTGAAAAACTAAGACCATGGTTCAATAAATAATTTCATATGTACTCCAACAAGTTGAGCTAACCACTGTAGATATTGATAGTTTAGTCTACTTCACTGCATGGCAATACTACTAGCTGACAATAGTTCTTGTATTTCATATACCAAGCCAGATAGTCCCCCCAAACATGAGGCATTTTTCAAGTGCAGGGATTCAATACACCAGGGAAGTTGATCCCAGATAAAGCCACATAAAGTAAATCAATTTAAAATGGAGACCAAGGGACACCAGGATGGCTCAATTGGTTGAGCGTCTGAGTTCAGCTCAGATCATGATCTCACAGTTCACGAGTTCGAGCCCTGCTTCAGGCTCTCTGCTCACAGCTCAGAGCTTGGATCCTGCTTCAGATTCTGTGTCTCCCTCTCACTCTGTCCCTGTCTCATTTGTGTTCTTTCTCTCTCAAAAATAAAAAAATAAACATAGATAGATAGATAGATAGATAAATTAAATAGAGACTAAAAATTCAGTATCAAATGGGGAGAGAAAAGTGATTCTGGATTTATCTCATAAAATGAAAAAAAACACCACTTTCTAATGAATTTACTTCCAGTTTTGTTTTTATAATTTATAAAATTTAAATTATCATAACTATCTTCTAATTATTAGGACAAAAAAATGAATCACATTTTGATAGTTTAGAGAGACAAAATTTCTCTAACAAATGTTTTAGAAACCTAAAACAATACCCATAGTTTCAATACTTACTATGTAAGCATATTTTTATAAAAATTTCTATGACATTTAGCAATTTTTCCAGGAGTATCTCTTAATTCCTTGATAACCAATAATTCTCTTTGGAAATGCTATCAATTTCATCTGTTTTGTTTTCACTTGTTAATTGATCTTACTCATTTATCTATGATTTGTGTAGGAATCAAGCAGTTCTCCAAACATCACTGTCATCAGTGTCATTAAATCTTGCTGCAGTAGGCAGAATTCTAAGATGGCCCCCAATATTCCTGCCTGCTGGTGTATTTGTGCTGTGTAATTCTCTCCTTGTGAGTGTGGGTAGGGACTGTAACTATGATGGGATAATCACTCCTGTACATGAGACTCTGTCATAGCAGACAAGAGTGAGATTCTCCTGCTGACCTTGAAGAAGCAGTATGTATAAAATGCCTATGGAGAGGAACATGTGGCAAAGACCTGAGGGTAGCCTCTAGGAGCTGAGAGTTGTCCCTCTTTCTAGCAAGGAAGAAATTGAGGACTTTAGTCCTATAATCACAAGGAACTGAATCCTACCAACTAGTAAGCTGGAAAAAAGACCCTGAGTCTCAATGAGATCACAGTGCCAGCTATAACACTGTAATTTCAGGCTCATGAGATCCTTGGCAGAGGACCTAGATAACCCATATTAGGACTCCTGTCCCATAGAAACTGTGAGATAATAAATATATGTTGTTTTAAGCTGCTAAGTTTATGGTAATTTCTTATGCAGTGATAGAAAACTAATATGCTTGCATTTTTAAAAATATTCATATTGTTTGGCTAGATGTTTAGAGACTGTCTCAATCAAAAACAGTGGACAGTATTGTTGGTCAGATGAATTAGGAAAGATAGATTCTACTGCTAAGAGCAATGAATTTCTGAATGAGGACAGATATTGGGAGGTATTCTGAGTGAGGATAGTGAGGACATACGTATGTATGTGTATGGCAGACAGAGAGAGTGAAAAAGAAGACAAATGTGGAAAAATATTTAAAATTGGTATATATTGGTAAAGTATATATAGATTTCATTGTACTATTCTTTCAAATTTTCTATAGCTCTGAATTTTTTCAAAATAAAAAGGGGAGAAAAGTAGGCAATGAAAAATGATGCATTATTAACAAAGAAGACAAAAAACACTAATACTGACTTCTCAGCGTAAACAATGGAAGTCAGAAGACAATGGAAGCAGATCAGGAAAACACTTGGGAAAAAATCCTGTCAATTTTTAATTCAATGTCCAACAAAAAATATTATTAAAAATGAAGGAAAAATAGACATTTTTATATAAACAAACAGTAAAGGATGGGGAAGGAAAAATGATCCTAGATTGAAGCACAGATATCTGGGAAGTAATGAAGAGCAACATAAATATGTGAATAAATATATGTAAATACTAACTTCATAAACAGTAATAATTTATTATAGAGCTCCTGTAGATTAGTCCACAAACTTAAAATCTCTTATCTGACACTCTGGCAATTCCGTAGTCATGACTCAGTGGGAAAAGGACTAAGAAAACTTCTGAGTGTAGGGGCTAAAGGGCTGATGCCTGCATTAGGTAGCTTATATATATAAATGTGATGGGACTCTATTGTTGTCCCTGAGACACATTTGAAAGCAAAATATCACAACTTTCAATTATCTGCTTGCATAGGACACTGTGACAGTGAAGACAAAACTATAGGAGACATGAATTATGCATTTAAACTATGAGTTTCAGACTCCTTCTCAGCTAAGTATTTTATCTAGGTTTTAGGTAAGTAGAAGATTAAATTATCTTTCATTACTTTCCCTCTGTCATAGGGCAAATAATTAGTCATAGTAATAATAATGATAGCAATAACAGTAAAAACTAGCAGCAGCAAAAAAATAAAATAAAATTATACACACACACACACACACACACACACACACACACACACACAACTCTTACCCCAAATCAGGAAAAAAGAAACAAAAACCTGAAGAATTTACAAATTTGTCCTATTTTGAACACTGAACCAGGGTTAAAGAGGGATATGAAAAATTTAAGCTCAGAGCTCTTGGAATGGAGAGCATTAACAAAGTTTTTTTATTATTACATTTCCCTTCTCTATCACCTTGTTAGTCATGTATTTTTATATTATCTTATTGTGGTTCTCCTAGAAATGACATATTTATCCTTAACATATTTAAATCTAATCTAAGTAAGTACTTTTGCCAATTCCCAAGAAATTCAAGGACGTTAGAACACTCTAAGTCTATTTACCTTCCTCCTCTTGTCTTACTTTCATGCTACCATGGTCAGATATATATCCCATTAGAGATATTTGCCCATTTTCCTATTGGGTTATATTTTTTCTTTATTGGGCTGTGGAATTTAATTTTTAATATTCTAGATATTAGTCCCTTTTTTAGGTTTACATATTATAAATATTCCCTCCCAATCTATGCTTTCTTTTTTTATACAAAACAGCTTTATGGAGGTATAATTGATATACAATAAACTGCACATATTTAATGTGTACAATTTGATGAGTTTTTAACCTATACATACACCTATGAAACCATCACTACAATCAAGATACTGTTTCTCCATGCCCCTGTGTAGTCCATCCCCCCTCAGACACCCTCTCCCATCCCATCTTCAGACACCCACCTGTATGCTTTCTGCCTCTAATTATTTTGCATTTTCTAGAATTTCATATGACAGGAATTAAGAGTAATATGTACTCTTTTGGGCCTGGATTTTTTTTACTCCATATAATCATTTCGAGATTTATCCAGGCTGTTGCCTCATTCCCTTTTATAATTTCTCTGAGGAGTATCCCATTGTTCACGCATAACATATTCACATCTTGACAGACATTTGGGTTGCTAATACTTAGTATTAGGTAGTATTTTTAACTTTATCCATTCTAGTGGGTATGAGGTAGTATCTCATTATAATTCACATTCCCGTGATGAATAATGCTATTGAGAACCTTTTGGCCTGCGTTTCAACCCAAGTGTCTGTTTTTATCTTTTGCCCATTTTTAACTGGGTTGTTTGCCTTCATATTATTGAACTGTAAGAGTTCTTTTTATATTCTCACACAACTGCTTTATCATGTAAGTGCATAGTGAATATTTTTTTTGCAGTCTATGACTTGTCTTTCAAATATAAAATATAAAAGTAGTTCTTTTTTTTTTCTTTTTTGGTTGGTTTCTTTTTTTACCCCCTGCACATCTTAGTAGCAGCAAAGCACATTCTGAGGGTTAGCTGAGTAAATCCTGGAATCTGAGCTCAATTTTTTATGTTATCATTTGAATAAGAATAATTACTCTTCTGTGTTTCAATCAGTGAGTATTTATACAACATCTTCCTGATGTCAAGTAAAATACTGCCTAGAAAAGCACAAAAGGCCCTTGGTTCATTGTCATAAAGTTGTTGGCTTTATAATATAAGCCTCTCAAAAGCAGAAGGTTGTCATGTTGAAGACCTACAACTGATTTAGAGTTCACAAGTTATCAGCTCTAATTAATAAACTGAGCTCATCGTCCAAATGACAGTTTCAGAGACTATCAGAAAGCAAAGACACTCTTAACTTACTACACTTAACTTGAGGCTGCTACTGATGCTTTTAGCTATAGGAGGCCTATGTGAAAGCAATTTACTTCATTATCAGGGTCCTGCAAATTTTCATCTATAACATTACTGATTTCATACCTGATCCACACGACTGTCCTTCTAAATTTAGTCAGTGGCCAAAATTTCCCTCCAAGAAGGCCACTATAAGTATTTGTTCTCTGGTATCAATTGCAACAATATGACACTAAGAAGGGAATCAGAAAAGAGAAAGTAAGGTGAGAAGGAAGAACATCGTCCTCCAGAGACTGAGTTCAATAAGGTGGAACAAAATGACACTGTGGACTATTAAAAAATCCCCAAGGAGAAAAATCCACCTTAATGGGAGGCACAAATCCATTTTTCTGTAATAACATTGGGTCAGGGTAATAATTTGAAGTGTAATATTAACTGGCATGGTTTTCCTGCCTCTAGTTTTCCTTTACTGGCCCTCATTGCCTACAGGGTAGGCAGCTAAGAGCAAGGATGTAAATAGTGACAAAAGAAGTGATCTCTTGGTTTCTGAGCTTTAAAAACCATGGGCCTGGCTTAAAGAACAAAGTGAGTTTTTCCTTCTCCACTCCCAACCCTTCTCCCTCCATGTACTCTTACAAGATAATTCTCTGAGCTGATAATCTCAGTTAAGAGTAAGACCCCTGATAACTAAATGCAGTTAGTGGGCCCAAACTGGATCACAGATCATTATACAAAGATTATTATTATAAAGGAAAAATATATAAAGGACCTTGCTGAGATGACTGGAAACTTTTAGAAATAGAGCTACATTAGTAATACTAGTTAAGGCATTGTGTCAATATTAAATTCTCAAATGTGATAAGGTAGAAGAATGCCTTAATCTTGGGAGATGCATGATTAAGTATTTCAGGGTGAAATGGCATGATGTAAGCAACTCTCTATTGATTCAGGAGAATAAAAAGTGTGTGTGTGTGTATCCCTGTGTGTAGACAGAAAGAGATAAAGCAAATGATACAAAATCTTAACTGGTGTAGCTACATAAAAGGTATACAGTCATTAATTATATTAGTCTTACAACTTTTCTGAAAGTTGAGTTTTTGTTTTTCAGAATTAACACACTTTTTGAGATGGGAGAAAAAAATCAGAAAAGAGAGCGAAATAGTGAGATGCTGATGGGGGGGGGGGCTCTCAGCGAAGGGGCTAGTGTTTGTTGCAAAAGGGGAAATGATATAATGTTCAGATAAAATAGAGGAGACTTGTACTGTAGTTCCCAGCCAGATTTATGGGAGGCAGTGGTCTTGCCTGGAAGAATAAGGAAAAGAGGGCTGCATGGATTGTTGAAGGCCTAGTGACCTTAAGATAGCCAACCATATTGCCAAGGTAGAATAAACTCTGCATCATTCCAGGTACTTCAGAGGGATTTGTAAATTGTCACGATGCTACCTGCTACTCCAAGAAGAACGATGGAGAAAAAGAAACTCTCAACTTATGAAGTTTAAACCTGAAAAGACTGAATGTACCCACAGGTGACTAACTTTATGTTTTATGCCATTCAACAGAATGGGGAATTGACATTAAGATGAGGGTCCATGCTAAAAAAAAAAGTATTCTATTTCTTGTACACTTGTGTTTGTCTTGTTGTCTGAGAGTCTATACCCAAAACAGCAACATTTTCTCTCTAACAGATATTGCTTGGACATTGGTAACTTATTCCAAACCTTGAACATTGGTAATTTAATCTGTATTGTGTTCCCTAGGATTCTCTGAGATCAGTATTAATGGACTGGGCCAAGAAGAGAGGAAAGGTGACTTCACATTTATGAATATCAAATATGAGGCCTCAGCTTTTTGCCTTCCAGCAGCCAAACTTCTCTTTTGGGAAGTGCTTCTCTGTTAAAATTACAAACACTTTCAAAGTGACAAATACTTTTAAAAAGTAGTGTGTGGAAAGGCTTTCTAAAATGAAAATCCAATGTTGATGATTACACAGTTGTTTCTTTAAGCTCCAGCAAGTAACCTTGAGTACTCACAGAATTTTGGAAGAATTTATACTTAAAATTATCAGCTTAAACTGTGTTTTAAATGTCAGTCCTCTAAAAGAAGCTCAAAAATATTCCTTATAGTCTGTGTCATTAAGCTAGATTTTTACTTGGCAGTGCTCAAGTAAATTGCTCAAGGATTCTTGCAACATTAAGACAACAAACTCTTCTGTGTGGATTTTTTAGTACCTTGGGAATTCAAAGATCAAGTTGCTTAGAGACCCCGTGGAATTTGCAGAAAAAGCAAACGCTAATCTTGTCGTCTGTAATTAATGTTTTATCTTGCTCTGAAAATTCAGTTTGCTGGCAGATTTAGCTGCTCTTTGGAGCTGAATAATGTTTTTGCTATATCACATCCTACATGACTTTCCATCCCAAGAGTAGGTGGAGTGCTACATGATTCTCTATGGGCTCTTCTCTCTTGGGCCCAGTGTCAACCTCTTGCAGACGCCCAGGTTTCCTTTCCATCAAACTCCCTACAGGTTTCCTAAGTGAGGCTAATGTTGGCCTGGTTTTCATGCTTTTTATATTGGGTTCTATACTGGGGAACCAACGTGTATGTATACTTAGAGAATAGGATCAGTTGAAGATTGTGAAAATATCTGTTTAACATATTATGCAGTGAAATGTGAAAATATCTGTATAATTCTGGCACAATCTAAAAAATATATCTTTTCCGCAGTAACCCAGACCCTTGGCCACTCAGGCTAAACCAAGTTATATAAAGCTAACCAACCTATATGCATACACACACAGACACACACACGCACACACACACACACACGAATTTTATCATGACTAAGACATATGCTAGTTGCAACTGCTCCTGTATATTTCTACTTATTTATACCGTAAC
Source organism: Prionailurus viverrinus (assembly GCF_022837055.1). NCBI lineage: Eukaryota > Metazoa > Chordata > Mammalia > Carnivora > Felidae > Prionailurus > Prionailurus viverrinus. Next base: position 180,517,363 of record NC_062561.1, on the reverse strand, counting down.
TCTTCAGGCTAAGATACACAGTACTTGGCTAACATACAAATCAATACCCTCACCAAAACTAAAAAGAGAGAATTCATCTTCCATCTCACCCTTAAAAGAAAATTTATTAACTTCACTAAATAGCCAAAGTAGCTACAGCATCACAGTCACTCTCTCCTTCTCTCAACAATAATTTATTGAACTCCTGCTCTTTGGCCTTGCATCTTCACTGAGGATGCCACAGTGAACAAGACTGAGCGGGTCCTGCTGCTTCTGATATAACATGCTAGTGTGGGGAGAGATACAGAGAACAAGGAAAAGAATTCATAACATAATGGTCAGATGATAATAAGAGCCTATAAGAAACTAAGGTGGAGTTATATCTTGGAGTAGCTGTAAGGCTGCCTCAGACTGAAGAATTAGGGAATGTTCTCTTGGAGGTGATTTTGGAGCTGAGAGCTTACAAGTGTTTAGGATACAGTTGTGTCTTCTGATTTTGTGGGGCTATGTTATAGCTTGGCCATGAGAAAAAGACCTTATTGGTACACATTCAAATGCAGTTTTATAATAAATATCTTGTGGATGGGACTCTATAGTATACTCTCAGTGTCAACCTACTTCCTTTATAAGCTTCATTCTAAAATGATATTATACCACTGGAATCCACTTTGGAAATGTAAGTGGCAAGTCCAGACTCATTAGCTGTGAGTGATACAGAAATCCCAAAAAGACATTCTAGCAGAGGCTGAGCTGGCCTTTGAGAAAAAAATGAGTTCATTGCTGTGCTGGCTGCCATAAGCTTGCACATCTCAGCCTCTATCAGTGACCAAAATCATCCAACAAAATGACTCTTGAAGTGCTTATGATGAAGAACACCCACCAATACACCCAGGCAAGCATTCTTCATTCATATCTTCTGTGAATTATTCAGCCAGCAGTTCCCATGCTCAGGGTAAGGAGAAGACGTATTTCTTGTCAGGCAGTCTATCTACTGAAATGTGGTAGGATGCTCATAGTTTATCATCTTGCACTTCATATACCTTGTGACTTATGACTTATAGTAAACAGAAATAGCCACCTGAAGGTGTCACCATACAAAGTTCTAAAAATGTTTATAAAAGAAAAGAACAACTAGTCATATAAACTTGTGCTAATAATTTACCCTCCTTAAATACTTTTTTTTGTATATAAAAAAGAAGAAATTTAACCAGATGAACTTTATTTCTAAATAAGTTTTAATTTTAGTTCTAATTTTCATACAGTCCTTTAGGACTCTATGAAAATGATTCAAACAACATTTCTTCACAAGGTAAGATATGAAACATTTTTTAAATGTTTATTTTAAGAGGGGGGAGGGGCAGAGAGAGAGAGAGGGAGAGAGAGAATCCCAAGCAGGCTCCATGCTGTCAGCACAGAGTCCAACTGCAGGGCTCAGTGTCACAAACTGTGAGATCATGACCTGAGCCAAAATCAAGAGTTGGATGTTTTACTGACTAAGTCACATGGGTGCCCTTATAATGTTCTTAAATGCAATATAAAATAACACCTGAGCATTTTGAATAGACTATCCATTGGGAATATGCTTGCCTTCAAGTTATGAAAGAGTTCATGGTGGCTTAAACAAATAAGGTTTTATTTTTCCCACAGAACAAGAAGTCTGGAGATAAGCTTCAGCTGTCTTAGGTTCAATACTACCACATGTTAGGGTCAGAATATCTTTTGATTTAGCCCTCATATGTAACCTGAAGTTCAAAAAGTGGCTACTACAACTGCAAAAATCATGCCCTCACAACAGGCTAAAAGCTTGAAGAGGAAAGCAGTGCCAGTTAGGTTTGCTCTTCTTACAAGGAAAAGAAAACATTTTGTAGGGGCTTATGAAGCCACCAGCCCTTTTGGTCTCTTCTGTCCCATGGCCAACTCTAGGTCTAAGGGTGGCTATGAAAGTGAGTATCCAGCTTCTCCAATCTGCAAAGTGGAGATCCCATCAATGGCTATTTGGTCAGCCAAGTAACTGTGTCAATTATAATCATTTCAGTATTATATCTTCATATCCCTACAATCTCCTTAATTACAACTCATAGGATAGTTACATAGGGTTTTATTAAAATACAGATGTATAGCCAACATTAAACTATTGAATAATTGAAATTTAGGAAGGTACTGGCTTGTAGGAAACATTTGACAAGAAAAACAATACCATTTGAGTCAAAAAGGAATGTCTCAAAACAAATTAAGGCTAAAACTTGGCTGGTTTTTATTTTTTTATTTTTAATGCTTATTTATTTATTTTGAGAGTGGGGGGAGGGGCAGAGAGACAGAGAGATGGAGAATGAGAATCCCAAGCAGGCTCCGCATTGTCAGTGCAAAGCCTGATGTGGGGCTCAATCTCACAAACCTTGAGACCATGACCTGAGATGAAATCAAGAGTTGGACGCTTAACCGACTAAGCCACCAGGTGCCCCAAAAGTTTGCTGATTTTTAAAAAACAACTTTTTAATTGTTAAAAAAAATACAAGCTTACTGTACAGAATCTCAGATTATAAGGAATTATAAAGAAAAAAGTGGAAGTCACCTATAAGTAATCCCTGATATATCTTGGCATAAACTCTTTCCAATTTTTTCTAAGCATTCCACATATCTTCTTCCTTCCTCCACTCTATTCTTCCAATAATCATGCTAGATTCTTCTGAAATCTACTTTCCTCTACTAAAGACACCCATGCCCCTTTCCATAAACTGGTTGTGTTATATTCCACATGTACAGACTCACACCAGACTGCCTGGGTGTCACCCCTACTCTGCCACTTGGCAGCTCCATAAATTTGGGTAAGTTACTCGACCTCCTTGTGTCTCACTTTCCTCATCTTTAAAATGAGATAATACACAGAGAATGTTTGTGAAAATTAAATGAGTTAATCCCTATAATGAACTAGTACAGTGGCAAGCAAATAGTAAGTGCTCAATAAATGTCAGCTATTTTTATTTTATGGATATATGTCAACTAATTTCATTAATCTTGGCTAGTAGATATTAGTACTGTTTTAAAATATTTTATTTTAGGGGCGCCTGGGTGGCGCAGTCGGTTAAGCGTCCGACTTCGGCCAGGTCACAATCTCGCGGTCCGTGAGTTCGAGCCCCACGTCAGGCTCTGGGCTGATGGCTCAGAGCCTGGAGCCTGTTTCCGATTCTGTGTCTCCCTCTCTCTCTGCCCCTCCCCCGTTCATGCTCTGTCTCTCTCTGTCCCCCAAAAAAATAAATAAACGTTGAAAAAAAAATTTAAAAAAATATATTTTATAAATGGTCCATCCATTAATATCCTTGAAAATATATCTTTGAACACATGTCCAATAATTTCCTATGGATACATTCCCTCAAATATAATTGCTGGGCCAAAGGATATCCACACCTAGAAATGACACTTACTTCCAAGCTTCCCCTTAGAAAATTTATTCCAGGTCATGCAGGAGTGCTTCTTTTTGCATACAAGCCTGGCTATTTTTCCACATTTCCCACACCAGACACTAATTTTTGCCAAACAAGTCAGTGAAAAATCTCATTACTCTTTTCATCTGAATTTCTTTCATCAATAAAAAAGTTTAAAGATTCACAAATACCTTAAGTTATTCATATTCCTCTTTTAAAATGAATTAATTATATTCTTTGAGGCTTAACAGATTATTTTATTATAGTTATTAGTTGGCCTATGTACTCTTTAAATTAAGACCAGAGGCAAGAGTGAGTCCACCCATTTTTCAAACTTTTTTTTTTTTGCATTATTAAGAATGCTACCAAATTTTTCTCAGTTGGAAAAAAAAATACAATCAGGAGAAACTTTCAGCCTTTCTGAGATGTATATCTCAGGAAAACCTACAGAAAACAAATAAAAAACACAAGAAACAAATGTTGGCAAGGATGTGGAGAAAAACGAACTGCTTGTGGGAATGGAAACTGGTGCAGCCATTGTAGAAGATAGTATGGAGGTTCCTCAAAAAATTAAAAATAGAACTACCCTATGATCCAGTAACTCCACTACTGCATATTCACCCAAAGAAAATGAAAACACTAATTGGAAGAGACATATGCCCCACTATATTTATTGAGGCATTATTTACAAAAGCCAAAATATGGACACAACCCAAGTGTCCATCAACAGATGAATGGACAAAAAAGATGTGGGTATAGGGAAGGAACCAAGATGGTGGAACAGCATGGAAGTTTTCTGTGTGTCTCGTGTCCATGAAATACAACCAGACCAACACTAAACCATCCTGCACACCTAAAAAACTGATCTGAGGATTAACACAACAATCTGCATACCCTGAACCACAGAATTCAGCAGGTACGTGGCATGGAGAGGTGAACATGGGGACAGAGAAGCCATGGAGGGAGCCGCTTTTGCATGCAGAGAGGGGACAGAGATGGGGGTGGGGGAGAATACAGGAAAAGCACCCTTCCCCAAAAGCAGCTGAAGAGAAAGTGGAAAATTGGAAACAGCCGCAGGGACTGAACTAAAAAGGGAGAAAGGAGAAAGGAGAGGCTTTAAATTCCATTAAGACTGTAAACAGGGGGAGCACAAAGTCTGAAACCCCACAGCTCGATAGCTGGCGGGGCTCTGGTGGGAAGGGTGAATCCCCAGGAGCAGAATGGGGTCCAGGAGGTTCTTTGGTCACACAGGGAGAAATGGTTCCACTGCTGAAAGGCCATTTGGTAGACACTGTGAGGCCACTGGGGTCCAGCAGACCCCAGAGAACAGCCACATTCACTGGTGCTGGAACAAGGTCATTGGGGGTTAAGCCTGGTTCCAGATGTGTGTTGTGATTTTCCATAATCCCTGAGATGCTGCTGCTACACTGTCTGGCAAACTTTTTCTGGGGCAGGCTGGCACCTGGCTGTAGTCTCTGGGCATCACAGGAGCATGGTCCTGCAAGCATTCCTGGGGGCAGCCAGCACCCAGCCATTGCTCGGTGAGACCCTCCACAGAGGCGTGGAGTGGGTCAAAGCCGAACTCCCTCAGAAGTGGGGGACTGGGGAAGGCAGCCGCATCTGAGACAAAACTCAGGAGGTAGGTGCTGCCTGGAGCTTGGTTACAGACAGTGTGGACGTGGGGAGTGGACAGAAGCTGAATACGAAGGACCGGTGAGGATTGCTGATGAGGGAGAAAAGAGTTCCGATACTAGAGACTGGGTAGCTGGGCAACGCCATTTTCACCACACCCATACATGTGCATATGCACATATAAGCGCCACAACAATCCACCCCAGTAGGCTAGCAGTGCCATTTAGTGGAGAACAGAGCCATTACACTAAGCCCCACCCAACTGGGCCATCGTTGCTCTTCAAGAACCCAAGTCTCACCACCTGCTTAGTTTATGGACTATAAAGAGTTTCATAGTTTGACTTCTAGGGGAAAACGAAGCAATTTCAGTCGTATTTCACTGTTTGACGGCCCAACTGTTCAATTTTCTTTCTCTTATTTTTTCTTTCTTTTTCTCCTTTTCATTACTTTTGTTTTTCTTGAATACAGAAAGAAAAAATTCATTTTTATTAAAAATATTTTTCTTTAATTTTATTCTACTATATTTTTTACTTTTGTGTAATTTTTTTCAAATTCTATTTTACTTCCATCATTTCATTTTAGTCTACTTCAGTGTATTCATTTTTTCAAATTTTCAAGTCATTTCTTTTTTTTTCTTTTTTCCCCTCTTTTCTCTAATCTATCAAGCCACTTTCAACACCCAGACCAAAACACACCTAGGATCTAGCATCATTTATTCGATTTTGTGTGTGTGTGTTTTTAATTTTTTAATTTTAATATTTTTTAATTTTAATTTTTACAAAAAAATTAATGTTTATTTATTTTTGAGAGAGAGAGAGACAGAGCATGAGTGGAGGAGGTGTGGAGAGAGAGAGGGAGATACAGAATCCGAAGCAGGCTCCAGGCTCTGAACTGTCAGCACAGAGCCCGACATGGGGCTCAAACCCACGAGCTGTGAGATCGTGACCTGAGCTGAAGTCAGACACCCAATCGAGCCACCCAGGCATCCCTAATTTTATTTTTTTTTAATTTTAATTTTTTCTATCTCATTAATTCCCTTTCACCCTTCAAAATGACAAAACGAAGGAATTCACCCCAAAAGAAGGAGCAGGAAGAAATGACAGCCAGGGACTTAACCAACACAGATACAAGCAAGATTTATGAACCAGAACTTAGGATCATGATAATAAGAATACTGGCTGGAGTCGAAAATAGATCAGAATCCCTTTCTGTGGAGATAAAAGAAGTAAAAGCTAGTCAGGATGAAATAAAAAATGCTATAACTGAGCTGCAATCTTTAATGGATGCTGCGGCAGCAAGGATGAATGAGGCAGAACAGAGAATCAGCGATATAGAGGACAAACTTATGGAGAATAAGAAAGCAGACAAATAGAGGGAGAATAAGACAAAAGAGCATGATTTAAGAATTAGAGAAATCAGTGATTCATTAAAAAGGAAAAACATCAGAATCATAGGGGGTCCCAGAAGAGGAAGAGAAAGAAATAGAGGTAGAAGGGTTATGTGAGCAAATCATAGCAGAAAACTTTCCTAACCTGGGGAAAGACACAGATATCAAAATTCAGGAAGCACAGAGGACTCCCATTAGATTCAACAAGAACTGACCATCAACAAGGCATATCATAGTCAAATTCACAAATCACTAAGGCAAGGAGAGAATCATGAAAGCATCAAGAGGAAGAAAAGTCCTTAACCTACAAGGTAAGACAGATCAGGTTTGCAGCAGACCTATCCACAGAAATTTGGCAGGCCAGAAAGGAGTGGAAGGATATATTCAATGTGCTGAATCAGAAAAATATGCAGCCAAGAATTCTTTATCCAGCAAGGCTGTCATTCAAAATAGAAGGAGAGATAAAAAGTTTCCCAGACAAACACAAATTAAAGGAGTTGGTGACCACTAAACCAGTCCTGAAAGAAATTTTAAGGGGGACTCTGAGGGGAAAAAAGACATACATACATACATACATACATACATACATACATACATAAATACCAAAAGCAACAAAGATTAGAAAGGACCAGAGAACACCACCAGAAACTCCAACTCTACAAGCAACATAATGGCAATAAATTTGTATCTTTCAGTACTCACTCTAATCGTCAATGGACTCAATGCTCCAATAAAAAGACTCAGAGTAACAGAATGGATAAGAAAACAAGATCCACCTATATGCTGTTTACAAGAGACCCACTTTAGACCTAAAGACACCTTTAGATTGAAAGTAAGGGGATGGAGAACCATCTATCATGCTAATGGTCAACAAAAGAAAGCCAGAGTAGCCATACTTATATCAGACAATCTAGACTTTAAAACAAAGACTGTATCAAGAGATGAAGAAGGGCATTATATCATAATTAAGGGGTCTATCCACCAAGAAGACCTAACAATTGCAAACATTTATGTGCCAGATGTGGAAAAACCCAAATATATAAACCAATTAATCACAAACATAAAGAAACTCGTTCATAGTAATACCATAATAGTAGGAGACTTCAACACCCCACTCACAGCAATGGACAGATCATCTAATCAAAAAATCAACAAGGAAACAATGGCTTTGAATGACACACTAGACCAGATGTACTTAATAGATATATTTAGAACACTTCATCCTAAAGCAGCAGGATATACATTCTTCTCCAGTGCACATGGAACGTTCTCCAGAATAGACCACATACTGGGACACAAATCAGCCCTCAGCAAGTACAAAAATATCAAGATCATACCATGCATATTTTCAGACAACAATGTTAGGAAACTCAAAATCAACCACAATAAAAAATTTGGAAAGGTAACAAATACTTTGAGACTAAAGAACATCCTACAAAGAATGAATGGGCCAGCCAAGAAGTTAAAGAAGAAATCAAAAAGCATATGGAAGCCAATGAAAATGATAACATCACAACCCAAAACCTCTGGGATGCAGCAAAGGCAGTCATAGAGGAAAGTATATAGCAATCCAAGCCTTCCTAAAGAAGGAAGAAAGATCTCAGATACACAACCTAAACTGATGCCTTAAAGAGCTGGAAAAAGAACATCAAATAAAACCCAAAACCAGCAGAAGACAGGAAATAATAAAGATTAGAGCAGAAATTAATGCTATTGAAACCAAAAAAACCCAGTAGAACAGATCAATGAAACCAGAAGCTGGTTCTTTGAAAGAATCAACAAAATTGATAAACCACTAGCTAGTTTGATCAAGAAGAAAAAGGAAAGGACTCAAATAAATAAAATCAGGAATGAAAGAGGCGAGATCACAACCAACGCAGCAGAAATAAAAACAATAATAAGAGAATATTATGAGCAATTATATGCCAATAAAATGGGCGATCTGGAAGAAATGGACAAATTCCTAGAAACATATCCACTACCAAAACTGAAACAGGAATAGAAAATTTGAACAGACCCATAACGAGTAAAGAAATCGAATTACTAATCAAAAATCTCCCAAAAAAGCAAGAGTCCAGGGCCAGATGGCTTTCCAGGGGAATTCTACCAAACATTTAAGGAAGAGTTAGCACCTCGTCTCTTGAAGCTGTTCCAAAAAATAGAAATGGAAGGAAAACTCCCCAACTCTATGACACCAGCATTACCTTGATTCCAAAACCAGACAGAGACCCCACTAAAAAGGAGAACTATAGACCAATTTCCCTGATGAACATGGATGCAAAAATCCTCAATAAGATATTAGCCAACCGGATCCAATAATACATTAAAAAAATTATTCACCACGACCAAGTGGGATTTATACCTGGGAGGCAGGGCTGGTTCAATATCTGCAAAACAATTAACATGATTCATCACATCAATAAAAGAAAGGACAAGAACCATATGATTCTCTCAATAGATGCAGAGAAAGCATTTGACAAAATACAGCATCCTTTCTTGATAAAAACCCTCAAGAAAGTAGGGATAGAAGGATCATACCTCGAGATCATAAAAGCCATATATGAACAACTCAATGTTAATATCATACTCAATGGGGAAAAACTGAGAGCTTTCCCCCTAAGGTTAGGAACAAGACAGGGATGTCCACTCTCACCATTGTTATTCAGCATAGTATTAGAAGTCTTAGCCTCTGCAATCAGACAACGCAAAGAAATAAAAGGCATCCAAATCGGCCAGGAGGAGGTCAAACTCTCACTCTTCAAAGATGACATGATACTCTATGTGGAAAACCCAAAAGATTCCACCAAAAAACTGCTAGAACTGATTCAGGAATTCAGCTAAGTTGCAGGATATAAAATCAATGTACAGAAATCGGTTGCATTCCTATTCACCAACAATGAAGCAACAGAAAGAGAAATCAAGGAATCAATCCCATTTACAATTGCACCAAAACCCATAAAATACCTGGGAATAAATCTAACCAAAGAGGTTAAAAATCTATACACTGAAAACTATAGAAAGCTTATGAAATAAATTGAAGAAGACACAAAAAAATGGAAAAGATTCCATGCTCCTGGATAGGAAGAACAAATATTGTTAAAATGTTGATATTAGCCAAAGAATTCTACATATTCAACGCAATCCCTATCAAAATAACACCAGCATTCTTCACAGAGCTAGAACAAATAATCCTAAAATGTGTATGGAACCAGAAAAGACCCTGAATTAGCCAAAGCAATCTTGAAAAAGAAAACCAAAGCAGGAGGCATCACAATCTCGGACTTCAAGCTATACTACAAAGCTTCAAGACAGTATGGGACTGGCACAAGAACAGACACTCAGTTCAATGGAACAGACTAGAGAACCCAGGAATGGACTCACAAACGTATGGCCAACTAATCTCTGACAAGGCAGGAAAGAATATCCAATGGAATACAGTCTCTTCAGCAAGTGGTGCTGGGAAAACTGGACAGGGACATGCAGAAGAATGAACCTGGACCACTTTCTTACACCATACACAAAAATAAACTCAAAATGGATGAAAGACCTAAATGTAAGACAGGAAGCCATCAAAATCCTCAAGGAGAAAGCAGGCAAAAACTCTTTGATCTTGGCCGCAGCAACTTCTTACTCAACATGTCTCCAGAGGCAAGGGAAACAAAAGCAAAAATGAAGTACTGGGACCTCATCACAATAAAAAGCTTCTTCACAGCAAAGGAAACAATCAGCAAAACTAAAAGGCAACTTACAGAATGGAGAAGATATTTGCAAACAACATATCAGATTAAAGGGTTAGTATCCAAAATCTATAAAGAACTTATCAAACTCAACACCCAAAAAGCAAATAATCCAGTGAAGAAATGGGCAAAAGACATGAATAGACACTTCTCCAAAGAAGACATCCAGATGGCCAACTGACACATGAAAAAATGCTCAACATCACACTCATCATCAGGGAAATACAAATCAAAACCACAATGAGACACCACCTCACACCTGTCAGAATGGCTAACATTAACAACTCAGGCAACAAACAGATGTTGGCAAGGATGCGAAGAAAGAGGATCTCTTTTGTATTGCTGGTGGGAATGCAAGCTGGTGCAGCCACTCTGGAAAACATTATGGAGGTTCCTCAAAAAATTAAAAATAGAACTACCCTATGACCCAGCAATTGCACTACTAGGTATTTATCCAAGGTATACAGGTGTGCTGTTTCGAAGGGATATATGCACCCCAATGTTTATAGGAGCACTATCAACAATAGCCAAAGCATGGAAAGAGCCTAAATGTCCATCAGTTGATGAACGGATAAAGAAGATGTGAGATACACACACACACACACACACACACACACACACACACACACACACACAGTGGAGTATTACTCGGCAATGAAAAAGATGGAAATCTTGCCATTTGCAACTACGTGGAGGGTATTATACTAAGCAAAATTAGTCAGAGAAAGACAAATATCATATGACTTCACTCATACGAGGACTTTAAGAGACAAAACAGATGAACATAAGGGAAGGGAAACAAAAATAATATCAAAACAGGGAGGGGGACAAAATATAAGAGACTCTTAAAATATGGAGAACAAACAGAGGATTACTGGAGGGGTTATGGAAGGGGGATGGGCTAAATGGGTAAGGGGCATTAAGGAATTTACTCCTGAAATCACTGTTGCACTATATGCTAACTAATTCGGATGTAAGTTAAAAAAAAATAAAATTAAAAAAAAAAGAAAAGAAATGGTCCCTCCCTGATACAGACAATAAATACCAGAAGCTTGATTCAAAAAAAAAAAAAAAGATGTGGTATATATACAATGGAATATTCCTCAGCCATAAAAAATAATGGAATCTTGCCAGTTGCAACAACATGGATGGATCTAGAGACCATAATGCAAAGTGAAATAAATAAGTCAGTGATAGAAATACAAATACCATATGATTTCACTATATATGGAATTTAAAAAACAAAACAAAGAAAAAAGAGTCAAACAAAAAAACCTAGACTCTTAAATATAAAGAACACACTGGTAGTTGTCAGAGGAGAGGAGGTAGGGGGATGGGTAAAATAGGTGGACAGGATTAAGAGTACACTTACTGTGATAAGCACCAAGTAATGTATAGAATTGTTGAATCAATTTTAAATTAATTTATTCAAAAGAAAATTAAAATAATTACTGAGAACCTACTATGTGCCAGTCACTGTGCTGGCATTATAAAGTCCAGTTCTAATAAAGCTTACATTAAAATAAAGGAAGGCAAACAATAACCAAATAAATGTGTATTATTATGCAAGGTGGTAAGTGTTGTTACAAAGAATAAAGCAAAGAGGAAAGAGAGTAATAAGTGATATGGGCTGGGTACTACTTTATGTTTATTAATAACACTTTTGATTTATATTTCTTAAAAATCAAGTTACTTTAATTTTGAATTACAGGCATTCCAACTTCTCAGTGCACCTGAGTTTGGGGATGGCTCTCTAGTCTTCAGCATGTCCTTGTTTCCATCCAGCTCTACCTAGTGCTGGAGAATACTGGACACTATGGAGTATTAGCAAGAGATGGACTCAATGGCCGAAGAGCTGGCCATCTCCATCAATAAGATCTTGAACACACTAGTGTTGACAACAATTAAACAGTGTAAAATATGAACAAATATTTATAGTTTGCACAATCCTAATAAATAACCAATTACAATCTTCATGAGATGGACAGCAAAGTCACGTGGAAGCATCCAGCACACTGGACAGTGCTAGCAGCATGGTAAAATGCAGCTGCTGAGGTTCTGTGGGCAGCTGCCAACTTCCTGAGCATTCTGTCATCCAGAGCTTGGTCTAAAAAGCAAGGTCTGGGTAGGAGTGGGACAAATGAGCTAAAAGCTTTGAAGGGCCTTAAAACAGATCTGTTTAAACCAAGCATTGATGAAGAAGCTTTTAGACTCTAAATCTGAAATCCAGCCAGACCCTTACCAACAGTTGCTCCTCATTCACTAGTAGCTGTAACAGCAATCGCAATGGAAGCAAATGCCTAGGAAATAGTCATAAACCGGTTCTTCGGCCATTAGCACTGATAATGCAGCCAGGGGGATTCAGCGTTCACCTAAGGTGACTGGCTCATGAGTCCCTACAATGTAAGTAAACTTTCACGTGCATGTGGGCACATACAAATGTGGATGCACATGCAAGGTGATCTGTGTACATGGGAATTCTTTTCCAGGAAGAATTTCTATAGACTTCATCAGATTCTCAAAGGAGACGGTGACCCAATAAAGCTTGGGTCAAGGATCAGCATTCTGTACCTTAAGTTGAAATATCTAATTCATCTTTTCATGTGCCTGTTGGCCATCTGGATGAGAACAAACTGAGGGTTGATGGGGGGTGGGAGGGAGGGGAGGGTGGGTGATGGGTATATTGAGGAGGGCACCTTTTGGGATGAGCACTGGGTGTTGTATGGAAACCAATTTGACAATAAATTTCATATATTTAAAAAAAAAAGAAATATCTAATTCAGCCATGAAAGACTATCTTAGTTAGCATTAATGCCATGGAATTAATGCCACACTAAACCTAGCATGCTGACAATCTCTCTCAGAGTTACAAAACGTCTCAAACCTTGTGAGTTCAGTCTCCTGGACACGACGGCAAAATAATGTTTTTTATGTTTGAAGACCTATGTTAGGCACTTTTAAAAACACATCACTGTGTTAGGTATCTATTGCTGCACAGTAAACCACCCCAGACTTAGTAGTGTTATTTACTCATGATTCTGTAAGGTCAGCAACTTGGATTGGGCTCAGGTGGGCAATTTTTGGAGGTTTGGAATCCTACAATATCACGTTTTTCACATTCATTAGTCAAGGCACGTCCCAAGACTGGAAACAGACTCCACTTCCTAACTGGAGGAGACACCAAGTCATATCACAATTCACATTATACACAAAATCATTGCGGCCATTCTGCAAACAATCTACTACATCTGCATGGTGAAGAATTTATGGTTAAATAATGTCTGAAATTTTCTCAAAAAAGTCTCAGAAAAAAATTGATGGGGTAGTAATTGAAACAGAAATAGCAAAAAGAGGTCATTGTTAAAACTTGATGATGGGCAAATGCAATTATTTACATTAGTCTCCCTAGCATTTCTTTTTGATTTTTTTCTTTGGATTTCCATCTTTCTGCTTACATTGCCCATCTGTTCTTGCATGCTGTCTCTTTTATCCAAGAGAGCCCTTAGCATATTAATCATTGCTGTTTTAAATTCTCAGTCTGATAATTGTAACATCCTGTCATGTCTGGTTCTGATGCTTGCTCTATCTCTTTAAACTGTGTGATATTTTTTGTTTGTTTGTTTGCTTTTTACTTTTGGTATGCCATGTAATTTTTTTCTTGATAGCCAGATATGATGTTTTGGGGTAAAGGTATTGTTGTAAATAGGTCTTTCATAATGTGGTAGTGGCTGGGGAGAGATACTCTATAGTCCTATGATCAGGTTTCAGTCTTTTAGTGAGCCTATGTCAGGACTGTGAACTTCACAAGTCTTTCTCAGTTTCTTTTCTCCCCTGTTAGGTGGCACAAGGTGGCTGGAGCCAGCTGAAATTGGGTATTTCCCTTCCCCAGGTCAGTTAGGCTCTGATGATAGCTTGCCAGGTTAGGGTCTGGTTAACTAGCTGCTCCTGATGGCAGGTCTTGTTAAGAAGAGAGTGCTCCAGCATATTTCAAACTGGTTTATTTTCCCCTCCTTTTGCTGGAAGCATGATGGGATTTTTCTCCCATATTTACCATGGGAATCTGGTAAATCTCACAATATTGTTGGGGGGGGGGGGAGTCCCCTTATGCCTGCATCTCCCTGTTGTGTTTTTTTTTCTTTTTTTCAGAGAGAGAGAGAGAGAGAGAGAAGAGGAAGAGCAGAGGTGGTGGGGAGACACAGAATCCAAAGCAGGCTCCAGGCTCTGAGCCGTAAGAGCTGTCAGTACAGAGCTGGACACGGGGCTTGAACTCACAAACCGCGAGATCGTGACCTGAGCCAAAGTCGGACGCTTAACTGACTGAGCCACCCAGGTGTCCCCTCCCTGTTCTTTTTAACTCTGAGACTTGTCTGCATTGAGCCTCCAGCAATTCGTCAATTATGATTTGGGTTTTCCTACCTGGCACTTGTTCCCCCACTGGTACCTGCTTGTAAGTCTCTGTTCCAGGAAGTCATGCCTCCCTGTATTCATCTCTCTGACTCTCCAATCTTGAGGGCAGTGGTATGTCCTGCATCTTCCCCACTTTTACATATCCTAGAAGAGTTATTATTTTTTAAGTTTGTTTGACTTTTACTTGTTAGAACAAGAGAGGCAACTTCCAAGTTCCTTACATGCAGAACCAGGAACCAAGGTCACATTAGTCTCTACTTTTGTGTCTGTTTGCAATATTTTTAATAAAAAGGTTAAAATTAAATTAACATGCTCTCAGTTAATCCTTACAATAATTCTCCTCTCCCCTTTTATTATATGAGGACATTGAGATAGGGAGCAGTCACGTGACTGGCCTTTATTAAGGTTACACATTAACTAACAGTGGCTCACTGTTATTTATTACAGATGAACTATGTGCCAGCACCTTTCCAATCATAATGCATATCAGATATCATTCAATCCTCACAGCACTATGTACTAGTTGGTATTATTGTCTCTATTCTGTGATGAGAAAACAGAAACACCATGAGGATAACAAGGTCACAGAATAAGTTATGAATGCAGGATTTGGATCCAAGAAATGTCACCCAAACCTCCACTCTTAGGCCACTCTCTATAAAGAAGTAAAGTAGAGATTAGAACCAACATTTGTCTGTCTCTGGTGGCAGGACTTACCCATTCCACCAGCTGAAGCTTTCAGAACTAGGTGCTTCCCCAGTCACGTTTATTCCACTGCCTGTCCAAGTTTCTCCCTCCCAAGTTTGCACATTGTGCTGAATATTAATACCTCACACTCACTCAGGGATCTGACTAAATTGCACAACCCATTTTCTACTGGGGAGACTCTTTTATTTTTTTCTGCTAAATAATGTAATCTACCTGTAAGTGTTTCATAAAGTATAAGGCAATACAAAAACTTTACTTATTCTCCAACCTAAGTAGCATTTTAAACCTACAACTTTTTGAAAAGTTATTTTAAAAGACTTTTAAAAGAAGCCAAAACTTGTGTTAAGGTTGCTCTTTGGAATTTTCTTTACTCACATCTGCAACTGTAAATGTGTTTTATTTTATACCTATGTCATTGTAGGGTTAGAAGCAAGAAGACTCATGAGTGAGAGGGAGTTTGACTATAAAAGTTTGTTTCCAGGAATCACTTAAGAAGAACTGCATGGAACAGCCTGAGATTTTTCAATTACTCTTCCTTCTAAACTGAAGTACTCTTTTGTCACTTAGATTCTAAGTACCCTTCTGGCTGATGAGCTCTGGCTGTGTGTCAGAGTCTCAGCATTCCCAGCCAGAGCTCATCACTCTGACTCTGAGAAAGAAAATATGAAATTTACTTTGGTAAATTATACTTAGTGGGGAAAACAGGAGGGAGGAAATTTCATGCCTGTGTTATGTGAAGTATCACTAGGCCTTGTCGAAGGGCTCTTTTGTCCAACTCTAGAAGCAGAAGCAGAAGCAGTTCTACATCCCAACTATATTAGGAAGGTTTATAGATACAGCTAGCAGATTAGAGGTAAGTGTGTGTGTGTGTGTGTGTGTGTGTGTGTGTGTGTGTGTGTTAGTGCTGACTTAGATATTAAAAGAGGTTATGATTTATCTGAAAACATAATAAAAATTTAAAAAGGGAACAGTCCTGCTAAGAGCTAACTGCTGATAGAAAAACTTGATGCACTATTTTATTGAGATTCATAATTAAAATAGGTTATCTGGAGTCCTAAAATAACATCTTGTAAGATGGGTGTGTGTCCCTTCTCATGATAAAGGGAAAGTAAGTAAAATGATGCTTTTCTAGCAGACAAAAAACACTGGATGTATTTGTCAATACTATTCTCTCAAGCATCCTGCCTTTGCAGAAAGGACATTAAAGGACTGAGGCCAGTAATTGTTCAATCAACACCGAGCTATGCAATATTCTCTGATGCTTCATCTTCTTAAGAAATCAAAATTAAAAAGCGTGAGAAAGTAGACTGATCCTTATTTTTAAACTTAGTATTTTCAAAATATATAGAGAGAGGTAGAAGGAAAGAGGAGGGAGAAGGATATATATATATATATATATATATATATATATAGAGAGAGAGAGAGAGAGAGAGAGAGAGAGAGAGAGGGAGAAGAGAGACAGTGGCAAGTTCCTTACAGACAAGCTCTTTAATCACCCAGATCTCAAACTTAGTGATTACAATAAAACATAAAACAGTCAAATATTTAATAAAAATACAGTCAGAACTTGACCTCTAATACTCAGAGGTGCATTGTATATATCAGGTTTCCCAGAAACAGGAGTCATAAAAACAGGTTACTTATAAAGAAGTATTTTCTCTCTCCATCCAAGTAAATTCTTCCCCTGGTAACCATGCAGCTGTTGCAGTAGCCTTTAGATGTTGGGTGCAAATTTCCTTTACATTTCCTAACACTAGACAAAAGTAAATCAAAATTTGAATTTTCCTTAGCTTTCAGAATTTCAAAAAAAAAAAAATTTTTTTTTGACAAGTCCATGCTAGAAGATTGGGCTAAGTCAATTAGCCAGATACTGTAAAGGATCATGATTCAGAGGGTTGGAACTGCTGGATTTTCAATTTTAAAGTCAGCGTTACTCAGCCTGGAATGCACTCTAGGTCACAGCCCTCAGCACATGCCCCTTGCAATCATGGCCACCAGACATTTTTCTTTCACTGTGGGAAAGTGTCAAATCCTTTCTCTTTGTGTGTGCATGTTTGAGTCACAGGAAATGGTCTTTACATCCCATTCATAGGACTGAATGAGGTGTGAGAACATTTTACTTTCATATAAGTGTTTCATGTCTTTATTAAGCTGTATTTGCCTTTGTTTCTTTTATATAACTGTTTTAAAATTCGAACAATTATAAAAATGATATAGATTCATTATGGAAAATTTGGACAAACAGAAAATAACAGGAAAGAAGTAGGGAAGCTATCTAAAATTATACAAAGACAAATATTGTTAGCATTTCCTATTGTTTGGAAGTCTTTTAAAATTAAACTATGAATTATAAACTTTTTATTATTAAGGGTCATTTTCATATTTTCAAGTAAAGTACCTATGAAATGATTTATAATTTCATCATAAATAATTTTGATAACTATAAAGTGCATAGGTATGACAAAGTTGTAATAATTTTTATTGTAAATAATGCTTATTAGAATAACAATGAAAACAGAAATAAACCCGAAACTGTATCTATATAATTAGAGGCAATTAAGCATAAAAGAAATAACACTGGCTTTGGTTAAAGTCAAAAGAGATGGATTTAGGCCCAGCTTTGACACAAATCTATAGCGTGATTAAGAATAAATGGCTTTACTTCTCTTAAATTCAGTTTCATCTGTCAAACAAAGGGGGTGGATTTTATCCCTAAGGTACTTCCTTGTGTTAAGTTGTCTGATACTAGGTGGAGTCAGCAGTTGAACATCTCATTGCCAGATTTTACCTTCACAGGCAATCACTTCTGAACATTCAAATTATTTAGTTCTGTTGTCCATTTATAAATAAGCTTATCCAGATGATCTCTTTAATTCCCATCAATGAAAACACAGCCAAAGAAGAAAATTAACTTAAGAGTTATTCTGTTAGTCATAAATTCATTCACACTTTAAGCAGACTAAATTGACATAGGACAGAAGTGACTTTTAGAGCTACAATACAGTCAAGTTCTTTGCTCAAGCAAAGTATCAGATAATCTCCAACAATATTAAAAACCATTTATATAAGAATCACAGAATCAACTTGAAAGACATTGGAGCAATAATATAGTCTAGCCTCATATCATAGATGATAAATTCAAATATATATAGGAACCATAAATAAAGGTACAATCAATGTCTCCTTATATCTCACCTATTTCACTGAATAAATAAAACCAAGGATTCAGTGACAGGCACTAGAGTAAACTGGAAAGCATGTGTCCAGAAAAATACAAAGGTGTTGCCATGAGAATGTGGGCACAGCATAACCAAATCTGAATTTTCAAGAGAAGCCGGCAATCCAAATTTCTATGTGCGTGAGCGTGTGTGTGTGTGTGTGTGTGTGTGTGTGTGTGTGTGTGTATGTAAATTCTCTCGTTCCTAATTTTGGCTCAAAGGTGTTTTCCCCCCCTTTTCCTGCACTATGTGCGCCAAACAGTGGGCCATCAATTTGTAAACCTCCAACTAACATAGAAAAGTTGACTTGCTCCATTTTCTGGAATGCATGCTGCATAGACATGGTACTGAAGCATTCAGGCAAAAAGTGGAAGACCAAGCTAACCATTTGGGTAAGGGAGGACTTAACTTCTATTGTCCTAAAAGATGCTCAACATTTAGACTCAAGAAGATCAATTTTAAAACTATTTTCTCCAACTAGGTACATGTCTGCCCACCTATGAAAAAAGTATATGATGATGATTTGATTGTTTTATCCATAGGCAAATTAACATGTGGCTCTTTGGTTTTCAGAGTCAGCATACTAAAAAATTAACCCGTTTTAAGTGAACTTGGAAAAAAGCATTACTATCACTGTAAGCAATTTCCTTGAACTCAGTTTGAATAATAATTTTATCTCAAAGCCTCTGATCCTCTAACCTCACCTCCAGCCACAGAAAGGAGCAGCATCACAGAAAGAGAAATTCCACTACTTCATTAATGCACTGAATATTAGAACACTTGCCCCTCCTTCTTATTCCTATAAAAACATCTGCACATGGGCCCAGCTGGCTTGCAAATATGTTCCATGATGCAGGCCAGCTTTCAGCCCCTTCCTATCACCCTCTGTCTTGTCTCCTTTCTGCCAGTGTGCATTTCCCTTTTAAACATCTAACGCTTAGTGAAAAAAATCAATGTTAACAGGTTAAAAGTTAATGTGCTTCACCTGTTTCACCTCCTTCTATTAGTAAACTTGGACCAGAAAATGGGGATTTGACATATTACCTGTTTGCCTATCTCTCCAATAGAGGAAATTATGAGGGGTGCTCAAGAGCTGTTCATCAAAATGTCAGGCTCCGATTTGCTAAAATCATTATTACAACACCTGCTTTCTGGGAATTATCGTGAAATCTTGCTCCTTTTCCCTTTGTATAAAGCCTGCTATCGGCCAAGAAATATACCTACCCACAGCTTTTATTTACAATTCAAGGCCTATTTGGGATGGTGGGGAGGAAGGAAATTTCAGTAATGAGCTTATGGTGCACAGTCCTTAGAGGATGGGGCTGAAAGGCATCCAGACCACTTGGGAAGCTGCTTGAGATGACGGAGTTCTTACAAGATTGCAGGGGACAATCTAAAGTTTCCATTAGTTCAGACTCAGTAAGCTATGCTCTGAGAACAGTTTCACCTGTAAACTATCTCAACACCAGCTGAAGCAGCAAGCATCTGATATTCAGGTAGATTAGAAGAAATACTTTTTAAAGAAGCAATTCTGAACCATTTAAAAGTCATACAAAAGGCTCAAAATGGCAATCATCTTGAGAGCACGTGAAGAACTTGGGTTCCTGAAACTAAAGCTTATACTGAAGACTCAGATCTTTACCCCTTTCCATGTTCTATTTTCTTGCATAGTGCTTATGCTTGCCCCCCTGTTAGTCACTCGATGATACCCTAAGCAAAAGGAATTGTGGGTAAATACTTGGCTCACTGCAGGATTTTAAGCAGCTTTTAATTCCCAAACTGCTCCTGCCTTTTTATCTACCACCTCTACAGCTAGAAGGGTAAAAGCTAAAAGACAGAGACCATAAACCCTGAAGATTATAAGGATGAAAGTCTCACTAAATTCAGCTGCTGATTTTCCCAAGCATGAGCCATGTTCTCCCACTACTTAACATGATCAGAAGTAGCAAATAAAAACACAGGACACCAGTTAAACTTGACTTTCTGATAAATAATGGTTTTTTATTATATATCCCAAATATTGCATGAGCATACCTGTACTAAAAATTATTCATTGTGTGGCTGAAATCAAATTTAACTGGCTGTCCTGTATTTTATTGGACAATCCTAACACCAATGGATTCAGGAAAATGGTTGGACTTTACAGTCTAGTGAACTGAAGAAAAAATTCATTCAACAAAGCACGTGAACAATAATTTAAAAATGTAGAAAGCTCTTAACTGCCAGAAAAAGACTAAAGGACCCACCTTATCCTACCTCTTTATATAATCAGCTAGCCCAGTGATTCCACCATGGTTGTACATTAGAGTCACCTGCGAAAGAGCCAAACATTTCTGATTCTTATACCAAATGAATAAGAATGGGATTTTTTAAAAACATTTTCTGTGATTCTAATGGGCAGTCAGGTTGAGAACCATTGAGCTAAAGAGGCAGTAAAGAAAAGCTGGAGTGCAGGAGCGAGTGCATGCCTGTGTTAACCCGGGTTCCCAAACTTTGCTGCACGTTGCATTCTCCCAGGGATCTGTAAAACTTACTGATGCCTGGCACCCACCCCCAGACATTCCAATTTAATTAGTGTTGGGTACAGCCTGAGCATCAGGAGTTGTAAAAGCTCCTCATTAATGTTCTATATTAGGTGTTTCTAATGTAGAACAAAGTTTGGAAACCACTCTTTGAAATGTACATACGTATATCTATTTCTTAGACTGAGAGTAGCACTGCTTATTTTTGTGGCAGTTGGAATGAAATCAGACCTTCCCATCATATTTAAGAATAGACAAGATGTTAGTTTTTTTAACCTATTTTTCCCTTTGACTGGGAGATTTAAATCCTGTGAAAGATATGCTGTTTTCAAGAACTTAACTCTGCCTCTGTTTATAGGACGCTTATTAATAATCCCTTTGGCAGGAGTTTTATTGGTAGGAGGATAACAGTCACCAAGACCCTTTCGTAACTCCCTGCCTTCAGTCATATATAATAATAATTACATGCCGATGTAATTCATAAGACATACCTATTTTGTTCATAGAGATTTGGGCCTTGCTATATTCAAATGCAGTCAAAAGGTACACTGTATTCCTATGAGTTTTCATACAAATTGTAAATGCACATTGGTCTATGGAATTGTTACTCTTCCAACATTTAAAAGGTTACTCACCCCAGAGAGATTATTCAGTACTGATCTGACAAAAAGTGCAAGAGTGTTACTTTTTAGTGCCAAAAGCCAATAGATCCAAATTTCCAAAGAAGCATGCTTTGTGGGAGAAAATGGGCTTTGCCCCAGCTGGTTGGGTAATCTGAGAGCCGAAGGAAGACATGAGTGTCAGAGAGGACACCTGACAAGTTCCAGAACTTCAGCTCAGAGAAGTATTTCACAAGACTGACCAATTTATCAAAAGTAGCCAAGTACTGCCAGCATGTAGTATGTCATAGGGGAGTTGATGGGGTTCATCTGTGATGAAGCCAGGGTCCAAGCATCCTGCCTGATAATGCAGAGGCAAATAAAATGGTAAAGCAATATTTGAAGAAAGGATCATATCCCATATCAAGGCTTCCTAAAGTTTTATCACCATGGTAGGAAAAAGGGAGTTTTACTATCTGTCTAAGGTATGTAAGACCCACAAAACACTTTCTCAAAACTTTGTAAACATAAGATTACCTTTTTATATATGAATAACTAATACTTCTTATACATTTCTCATTATTATGCTTTTGGGCTATCTTGCTTAGTTGGGCATTTCATAACCAAAAGACTTTAAGAATTACTGCAATTATACACCCTTTTTAATATTTTCTATTTTTGGAAAATTAATAAGACAACATATTTTGTTTTGCATGAAATAGATAAACCTGTCCATGACATGATAAAATATCAGGAAAATGTGAGTTTTAAAACTTTAAGTTAATCAAGGGTGGATCTTCCTTTAAAATAATTTAATACAAGTCTATATTTACATAGAAGTGAACATTTCCTTTGGCCAAAAATGCTTTGCTTTACAGGCCCTCCCATAGGGTTATTTTTTACACCAGGTTCCTGAGTATAATTTAAAATTCCTGAATTAAAGAAATTACATCAATATGTAAATTCTCAATGAAGAAAAACTGATTCAAGTGAGGGACACATATTATCGTAAGTGAACGAAGTGATTAAAATTTCAAAGGTTAGGGGCGCCTGGGTGGCGCAGTCGGTTAAGCGTCCGACTTCAGCCAGGTCATGATCTCGCGGTCCGTGAGTTTGAGCCCCGCGTCAGGCTCTGGGCTGATGGCTCAGAGCCTGGAGCCTGTTTCTGATTCTGTGTCTCCCTCTCTCTCTGCCCCTCTCCCGTTCATGCTCTGTCTCTCTCTGTCCCAAAAATAAATAAACGTTGAAAAAAAAATTTTTTTTAAAATAAATAAAATTTCAAAGGTTATCAAATATCCTAAACTACACATTTGGCATACCATCTCTGAGACATTTAATTTGTTTCACAGTTAATACATTTTCTGCATATTTGATTCAGAATTAAGAATACAAGTTACTTAGTTCTCTCCATTTACAGAGTCCTCATTTAAATTAATGAATTTCATTTTTCATTCATTAAGGAAACTTGACTTTAGCACCTAGCTCTCCCATGCACTATGACCCTTGCCAAGAGAAACCACAGTGAGTAAAACATATAAAGGCCTTTCTAGCCTCAAATAGCTTACAATTTAGTGAGGCAGGAAGACATAAATGACACAAATTACTGTAAACTGTTGTAAGTGTTCCAAAAGGATAAGCCCAGGGTGCTATAAAACTGTACATAAATGACATGCTCTAGGATAAGGACTCAGAAAAGGGGAACTCTTTTCTGTCCCAGAGGGAGTGACATCTTAGCTGAGACAATGCTCTTAATAATAGCTGACATTACTGACATCATGCTAAATGTTTAAAAAGTATTAAACTACACAATGACCTATTGAATTAGCTCCTTTGATTATTTCATTTTGTACTTGAAGAAACTGAGTCTTAGAAAGGCTAAGAAGTTTGTTAAAGGTAACACTGCTACGGAGAAACACAGCCTCCAAATGAACCCAGATGTTGACTCTAGAACATGTACTGTATTCTGAACCATGAGTCATAGGGTCTCTACAGCTGTGGAGAGTCTGTGCCAGTCTACAATAACAAAATACTTAAACAACAGAAAATTTATTTCTCACAGTTCTGAAGGCTGAGAAGTCTAAGATCAAGGTGCTGGCCCATTCCTTGGTGAGGGCTCTCTTCCTGATTTGTAGATGCCACCTTCTTTCATGGCCTTTCTTCTGTGGGACATGGGGGAGAGAGAGACAGAGACAGAGAGAGAGAGAGAGAGAGAGAGAGAGAGAGAGAGAGAAAGATCTCCATGATCTTTCTCTTTCTCTTGTTATAAGGACACTAACCTTATCACATTAGGGTTCCACGCTCATGACATTATCCAACTACAATTACCTCCGAAAGCCTATCTCCAAATACAGTCACAGTGGAGGTTGGGGCTTCAACATATGAATTTTAGGGGAAAAATTTCAGTCTGTAGAATAGAATAAACTAAATAATAGGAGGAGAAGAGTGTTCCAGATGAAGAATAACTATGACCTCACATAACTTAAAAATATAGTTTCATAACAAATACATGTGTTTGCTTAATTTTCTAGCTGAAACTAGCAAGGTAACCATCTCTCCCAACAGAATCTAATTTTTGTAGCAGAAAGACGCTCTTTCAGATAAAATATTTGTAAAGACTGTCACCTAGTGGCAACACGCAGGAGGTAGTTCATGGGCAAGGATTATCGAACAGGTGTACTCAGCTGCTTACTTGGGGATGCCGACTCATCCATTTCTCCTTTTCCTGCGTACACTCCCAAGTTGTTTTTTTCTAGGAATAAAATACATGAAACTGTTACAACATCAAGACAATCTCCACTTCTTTCCACCAAATTCATGTGCGCGTGCGCACACACACACACACACACACACACACACACACAGAAAAGCAGTGTGACAGTTTCAAGCTCTCAGAGAAAGAACAAGACCCTAAGTTTTATCCTGTCTCACTCTGAATCAGACCAAATAAATTAGGGCCAAGAGAACAGTAATTAATATAAATCATAACTAGTGAATATGTTCTATTTTGCGGTGCAGATTTGGGTCACTATACTGGATAAAGAGCCTCAACTAGTTGGGATGCTGACATAAAATAAAAGAAATATGTAATGGGCACTTAAAGACAGGATATCATAAATAGCAACTACAGTCTTGTGAATAGGTGCAAAAATTAAAACTGGTATTTTTAATTTACATATATATCTTTAACTAGACTGGGAACTATTCTGGGCAAGTAAAAACTATTGCTGACATGACCCTTCAGTCTTAATTCTAACTGTCTTGGGTGCTAAAATCACCTGAAGTTAGCTTAATAGAAGCATAATGGTAACATGAAGTGGTGCCAAGAAGGGGATTACATACAAGCTATTTTGGGTCCTTATTTTACTCCACTATACACTAGGCCCCTTCATTTAGGATAAGTCTTCCTTCAACCAATGCATTTTTATCAGAGAAGCCATCTTATATCCTATCTCTGGATGTTAGCAACTTGCAGTTTTGGCCTCATAGCATCCTAAATGTAAAGTGGGAACATGACAAGTTAATTAGTTCACTCAAGCTCAGACTTAAGTATTATTGAGTGTATTGGTTAAAACCCTTCATGTTACAAGTAACAGAAAACAAAAATTAAGACACTTGAGCAAAGACTAAATAGTTCATGGATATCTCTAGCTTGATGTAAGGCACAAACAAAATTACCTGGACTCTTTTTCAACTTCTCTAATTATTAGCTCTGCTTCTGAGTTTATTCCGAACAGACTTAAGCTTCATAGAACTAGGATAGCAGCTGGCAGCTCTGGGCTACAAAGTTTAGGTACAAAGTGGGTTAACAAAATCCATTTTCCAGAAGTCTCAGTGGATATTCCATTCTGTTTCACTGACTTGGATTCAGTTGCATGCCCATCTTTGAACAAATTACTATAACCAAAGTGATGGGCTACCTTACAACTGAAGGGTAGTATCAGTTTTAAACAACCCACATGGTTGAAAATGGAGAGAAAGATGAATTATTAAAGAATGATTGGAATGCTTCAGACAAGAAAAAGAGTATGGAATTGGTTCTGGGAAGTTAACCAATAAATGTCAACAATGGCAGGATGATGCACCTTTGCTCCAAGTGAGGACTATATCTTTTTAGGAGGAAAAGGAGTATAGCAATAGAGCTCATCAAAAATTGAAGCTGGATACACATAGCAGAGCCAAGGAAGACTGCCACTATCATTATTATTACTATTAAAGAGTCAAATCCACCTGCCTGGTACAGTCATTCATGTAGATATCTAATTAACGCAGTAACTGTGATGGTTAAATTTCCTGGTCACTTTTAAAATGGTTCTTTTGTTGTTGTTTGTTGTCGTTGCTATAGTATCTTACTCTTCTCCTGTTCTGTGGATTAGGACAATCACCAAAGTCCTACACACAGCCCTCTCTTCTCTCTCTTAGACTTTTTCTTGATCTCAGCCATTCTCTGGGTTTCAATCACCACAACCTTGAATGTAACTTCCAAAACTTCGTTTCTTGGCCCATCCTATGAATTATGGAGCTTTGTAAATTATCCAGTTTCTATTTGCAAACTCTGTGTCATACAGCCTTGGTATTGTTCTTGTTTGTCTAGTGCTCCAAACTAGCTGAGAACTTTACTTAATAATATAAATGAATAAGAAAGTCTAAACCATACTCTCAGTAAGAGTTCATTTTGGTAAATGCCTCTTTCACTAAGTTCTAAATTCCTTGAGGACAAAGACTATTCCCCTATAATACCAAAAGCAAATTTAGTCATTCAGTTAGTTCATGTCAAAATACACACAGCTTTCAGTACGATGCAACACTCTTTCAACACCATTTCTGGTAAACAATCCTCTTATTTCCACTGGAACAGTCATAGTGAAGGAATGATGGCCAGTTCACAATAGCAGTCTCTTCTAGTTTTGAACAGCTATAATATTAAAAATTGTATTGGGAAGGAGGGTTGTTCTTTCCCATCATTTAAATTCCCTGCCTATGCTTGGTGAATCCAAAACCTGTGTGAGGAAGCAAAATCTCATCTCGTATTATGTAAACTGAAAATGACAGATAATATGCTTTTTTTTTTTCTGACCCATGGCATTTAGTGCATGGTCTGTGGACCTCATCTGGGTATGTGCATCTGTATCTGGAACTATGAATCTTAATCAAGTTTTCCAAACAAGCAGGGACCATCTAGAATTATTTCAATTGTGACATCTAGTGTCCAATGGTGGTAGTGGTAACAACTTATCCAGACTGTTCCTAAGGAATGGCCATAATTATGAAATAGCTAACTTCTATGATTTTGCTAATGTCCCCTCCCCTTGAATGCACTTCCCCTTAGCTCAGCCATCCTTCATGGCCCTGCTCAAGCATCACCTGCACTGTGACAAATTAAAGGAGCACCCACACAAAATTGACCTCTCCCTTCACACAACTCTTTTAGTATAAGGTATGTACTATTCACATGGCATTTATATATAGCCCTGTAGTTATTTATGTTTTATTTTTTAGTCCCCTACTGTATTCTGAACATCTTTCAGACAGAGGTAGGGATTATCACATCTCTGAATTCCTTCCACTATGCTTAACACATTGTGGCCACTCAGTTAATAGTTTAAAATATTAAAACCTAGATTTGGAATAAACATTAGTGAAATGTAGGTCTACCTTCTCATGTAACAAAAAAAAAAAAAATGAAGTTCAGATCATGGTTGACCTAGGCTAGAATGTTGTCTTACTTATGGAGTTGGGTTGAGAAATCTTTGTTAAATTATAGGGAAAATGGAATTTCATTTGCTCAAGAACACGGGAGTGATGACAAATGAACAAGCACCTGGCTCATTCAGACCCAAAGTACATCTGCTAGGCAACTGGAAGATATCAGTTGTTGCCAGTCTTCAAACCTATGTCAACCTTCATTGTCTGGCCTCACTCAGTTAGAACTAGAGGTCCACAGGATACAAAAATGCTGATTCAAAGGGGGCACATGCACCCCAATGTTTACAGCAACATTAGCAACAACAGCCAAATTACAGATAGAGCCCAAAAGCCCATCAAATGATGGATGGATAAAGAAGATGTGTGTGTGTGTACATATGTATACATACATATATATGTATACACACACATACATACACATATACATATATATGTATGTATATATAATGGAATACTATTCAGAGATCAAAAACAATGAAATCTTGCCAAGTGCAACAACATGAATGGAACTAGAGGGTATGCTGCTAAGCGAGGTAAGTCAGAGAAAGATAAATAGCTTATGATTTTACTCATGTGTGTAATTTGAGAAACATAACATAGGGGAAGGGAAGGAAAAATAACATAAAAACAGAGAGGGAGGCAAACCATAAAAGACTCGTAAATACAGAGAACAACCTGAGGGCTGCTGGAGGGGAGTTGAGTGGGGGGTATGGGTTAAATGGGTGATGGGCATTAAGGAGGGCACCTTTTGGAATGAACACTGGGTGTCACATGTAAGAGATGAATGAATCACTGAGCTCTACTCCTGAAGCCAAGACTACACTGTATGTTAACTAACTTGAATTTAAATAAATAGATTTAAAAAAAGAACTAGAAGTCCACAAAAGAAACTGAAAAGAGGAAAGCAAGGAGGGTGTAGCACCCTAAGACCTAAAGCCAGACTCAATAAGACTGATCACCTCTGCCATAATACAAGAGAAATGAGGACTAAGTAATAAATTTTGAAAGACAGAACTCACTGGTGACATTGAGAACAGCCATTTTTACTGGACTTGTGGGGGCCCAAACCTTAAGTGGGAAAAAAATGTAAGAATAAAAGGAAAGATAATGAAGACAGTCAATATCAATTTTTTTCCCAGGAATTTTGTGATCAAGGGAAGCAAATAGCTGGCTGGAGTCAAGGAAGATTAGATTTTTTGAGATGTAAGTCCTTACAGCATGCTTATTTGCTGCTAAGATCCACCAGGGAAGAAAAACACTGATGATGAAAAAGAGAGGAGCTATGGCCAAGGGCTCAAGTAGGCAAGAAAGATGATCTCAAAGCACATGACCTTTAGAACAATTACTAGGACTCAGAATTGCTCAGTATATTCTGGCTATTGTTAGTTCTGATTGCGTAAATTTTTGAATTATGAATAGACATCAGGCTTACAAAACATAAATTCGTTATTTAAACACATACGCAAGAGCTTGGCCTCTAGCAACAGACTGCATTAGTTCAAATTCTAGCTCTTCCATTTGACCAATATACCTTTCTTCTTGGGGCTGTTTTCTTTAGTAAAAAGAGAGGGTACTACCTACCTCCTAAGGCTGTTTGTGGACTTAACTGATATAATCCGCATAGAATTTAACACTGTACTGAAAAATGTCAATGCCATTATAATGATACCTGTCATCCTGTTCTATAACAGTAACTGTGCTTCTGTCCTTTGATGAGTTTAGGCACTGTCACACTGATTCAGACTCCTGGAACCCTGGGGAGATATGTGAGGGCATGGCCCTCGGAGCGCAAGCCGGCCAGTCTGCGGTAGGAAGCAGGAGGCTTCTGCACACCACAGATTTTCCCACTGTCTCGCCTTTTAGTGACACTGTCTCTCCCGAAGGTAATGGTGAATAAACAAACAATATGGCAATTCAAAGTGGACGCCGGAAGACACTCAGAAAAACTCTGAGTAAAGCCGATCAGCTAAAGAACTACGTCTGCGCCTGCGCAAAGCCCCAGTCTGGCCACGTGCGTGTGCGCAGTCGCAGTAGGCGGAGCGGGGCGCTCAATTGGAGGTTCCTGCCAGTTTTTCCTTAACGCGCGGCTTGGGGGGAACATCTCGCGATACCTGTGAGTTCTCGCGGGAACAGCATTCAAAAAGCCCTGGCGCTTACCTGAGAACTAGCTGAATGAATGTGTAGACGACTCTGGTCGTGAAGTGGGGTTGCCATCGCGAACCTGGGCGCCGTGAGCCCTTGTCTCGAGCGGCTGGCTGCAGCAGCGGGGGAAAAGGGTGAGGAGAGAGGTAGGGGCAAGGGTCCTGGAGGGAGGTGCGTGTGGAGAGAAGCTGTGGGAGCGGCAAAGGGGAGTGCTCTCTGGGGAGTGGGGGAAAGCAGGGCCTAGGGAAACTTGGGGTCCAGGTCAAGGCGGAGGCCTTTAGCAGGAACAACTTCTTCAGAGGAACCCGGAGTTCTTCTCAACCAGGTTCCGAGCCGGTCTCAATCTTCCGTTGGGCCGGGTGGCCACCTCCGGGTGTTCTGCCTCTGTACGGAAGACGGGGTCGCTCGCCTGGGCCTCCGGGTGACAACAAACACCGGGTCCGCTCGGTCCAGTACGGTAGCCGCTAGCCACTAGTGGCAGTCTGAATTGAGAAGTGCTGTAAAATGGAAGATGCAGGCTGAATTTCGAAGACTACACAAAAGGAGGAATGGCCCGTTGATAATTTTTATAAAGATTACATGTTGAAATGATAGTGTTTTTGGATGTATCGGGCTGAATAAAATATTACTAACATGAATTTCACCGTATTTACTTTTTTTAACCTGGCTCCTAGAAAATTAAAAATCGCAGATGTAGCTCGCATTCTATTTCCGTTGGACAGCGCAGCCGCAGACAGCTGCGTGTCAGGTTCTAATTGCTTTTCATCCCTTAGCTGGTGTAATATTCTCAAAAACCCTGTTAGGTCGATATTACTGTCTTTACTTTATGGATGAGCAAAGAAGACCTTAAACTGTCCAAGTTCATGCTGCCAGTGAGTTGTGGAAGTGGAGTAAGAGCTAAGGCAGCCTGAGTCCCTGAGCTCCCTGCCTCCTGAATGCTTTGTTATGTTTCTGAGAGGTTAAAATGTGGTTAGGAGCGCCAGGCTTCGGAGCTGGACCCTCGTTCCCATCTCAGCCACATACTGATTACCCCGGCCAAGTTACTAAGCCTTTCTGTGCCTCCGTTTGCACATGTGTGAATGGGGGAAATACCTTATACTTCACGGAGTTGTTGAGAGAATTAGATACCATATGCAAAGCACCGAGTACGATGTCTGGCACCTGTTAGCTGTAGTTATTCAACCCTGGCTACCTCTTTGCAGATTTATAGACTATTAACTCTTATTCATCCATCAGACCTTTGCTGGAAAGTTACTTCCTCAGCGAAATCTTTCTTGCCCATACTTAACCCTGCTCTGTCCCCACCCCACTTCCCAATTGAGGACAGCACCTCCATGTTACAGCCTGATACATCTCTCCCTCTTGCACTTACCACACTTATAAATCTTTTCAGTTCATTTATTTGATTTAATGCCTTTCCACTAACAGACTGTTACATTCAAGAAGGCAGGGGTATTGTCTAGTTTTGGGGTCATCATTGTGTCCTCAGTAATAGCATAGTATCTGACACACAATAAGAATTCTAGCAAGTCTTTGAATGAATGAGAGCTAGTTTTTTGGCTTCCTTGATATTGTTGGCCAGGATGTCTTGGGGCTAGTTTCCCCCCCCCCTTTTTTTTTGGTAAATGTCGATTATAATAATATTTAACTTATGTCCGTTAAATGAGATAATTCATTTGAAGCACTCTGTCTGGCAAATAGTAGATCCTCACGGAGTATATATTATTACTAACAATGCAATAATTAGTGCCTGACCCCATCACCAAGCTTTGGAAAGGTCTTATATTTTATTTTTAAAGTTTGTTTATTTTGTGTGTGAGAGAGAGGGAGTGTCTGCAAGTGAGCAGGGGAAGGGTATAGAGGGGTTGAGAATCCCAAGCAGGTCCCAAGCTGACAGTACATGGAGCTGGTGAAGCCCGATGTGTAGCTCAAACCCATGAAGCATGAGATCATGACCTGAGCTGAAATCAAGAATCAGACACTCAACCGACTGAGCCATCCAGGCACCCATGGAAAGGTCTTCTATTTTAGAGCAGTAACTGCCAGCCCTGGATAACGTAGGATACCTTTTATTTCCCTCTGTCTTCTAAAATCATATATCTCCCATTTCATCTTCATTCTTAATGACCTTGCTTCCTGATTCACTGATAAATTGGAGCAGTTAGAAGAGCACTTATGCAGACTCCCACCACTAATCTACCTACTTATCAGTGTCTGTACCCATATACTTTGCTTTCCCTTACTTTAGATGAAATATTCATGCTCCTTTCTGAAATCAGTCCCTGTACATTAGACCTCGTTGTCTTTTCATCTCTCTAGCAGTTTGCCATGACCTCTCTAGCATCAGTTTTTCTTTTCTCCTGAATCTATCCCATGACATATACACATGCTGTTATTTTTTCTTAATTTTTTTTTTTTTTAAAAAGACAAACCTATTCCCCTTTCAGCTACTGCCCTGTTTATCTAGTAGTCTCCTTTGCAGCAAAACTACTTGTTTTCCTATTTTCCCACCATCCTCTCCAACCCATTTCAGTTGGCTTCCAGGATAACACATGGTCTTGATTTTCCTCCTACCTCATTGGTCATGCCTAAGTACACTTTACTTCTTCTTTCCACCTCTTAATGCCTCAAACCTTGGTCCTCTTCTGTTTAATTATGCTCGTACTCTGGAGATACCAAGGCTCAAGGATTTATGTTAATAACTCCTAGGTTTATATTACCAGCCCAGATCCTTCTACTAGTATAGCCAACTGGTTACTTGACATATATGATGTCCAAAACATAAGCCCCTGATTTTTTTTTTAAGTTTATTTATTTTGAGAGAGGGAGGGAGGGAGAGAGAGAGAGGCAGAGAGAGACACTCCTAAGCGGGCTCTGTCACACAGAGCCCGATGAAAGGCTCGAACTCACAAACTGTGAGATCATGATGCTTAACCAACTGCACCACCCAGACACTGCAAGCCCCTGATTTTTTTTTTTTTAAAACAATTTTTGCTCACAATTTTTGTGGCTTCAACTGATGGCAAATCTGCCCCACTTGTTGCTCAGGCCAGCCTTGGAGATATTTTTGACTTTTCTCTTTTTTATACACCCCACATTTAATTGTTAAAAAATCGTGTTGGGTTTATGTCCAAGCTTCATGCAGAATTTGACCTTCTCCGTACTCCTTATATAACCACTCTCATGTGAGCAATCATCTCACTTGGTCTGTCACTTGCTCCCCTCCAAACTATTCAACATAGCAGCCAAAATGATCCTTTTAAATGTATCAGATCTCTACTCCAGACTTTGTAATGAATCTCACTTTCACCCATAGTAGAAGCCAAAGTCCTCACAATAGCCCAATTAGCCTATTCTCTCCTCTGATCTAAATTCTTTCTTGTTCATTCCTTGGGTTTCCTTCCACTTTAATGCTACCCTTCTACCTCTATTCCTTTATCTTTCTGGAAAAAGGTACATGGCTAATTCTCTTACCTTCTGCAAGGCTTTGCTCCTAAGTCCCTTGAGGACTTTTCCCCCAATGCTTATTTTAGATTTCATCCTACTAACAATACTCCTACCTCTTCTAAGTTCCCTTATCCTGTTCTTTTTTTTAATTTTATTTCCACTTTAATGCATTTAATTATTATACTACTTTTGCTTATCTTCTCCCACTGGAAGTTAAGTTTCATGAAAGAAGAGTGCTTTTTCTTTTGGTCCATTTGGATGCTGATGGATCTGAAATGCCCAGAATGGAGCTCAGCACATAGGCTTTAAGAAATATTGTTGGGGGCGCCTCAGTGGCTCAGTTGGTTAAGCGTTCAACCTCGGCTCAGGTCATGATCTCACGGTTTGTGGGTTCAAGCTCCGTGTTGGGCTCTGTGCTGACAGCTCAAAGCCTGGAGCCCGATTTGGATTCTGTGTCTCCCTCTCTCTGAGCCCCTCCCCTGCTCATACTCTGTCTCTGTCTCTCTCTCAAAAATAAAACATTAAAAAAAAAATATTTGGTGAATTAATGACTACATTGACTGGAGAGTGGGGAAACACCTTATTAATAGCCTGTTGCTCTTTGAATGCAAAGCTGAGTTTAAATCTGGCCTGAGAGACTGGGACCAATTTGGAAAGGATCATGAGTAAGGTCCAGTTACAGTGGAATGTTTCTATATACAATGTTTCAGTCATTGATTAGAAATCTAGAATGAGAGAAATGTTCTTTAGTTACTCTGAACATGATTCTGTTTTGCATGTCTTCTTATGAATAACTAGGAAAATACTAGGAGCATGTTGTCAATAAAGCATATTTAATGTGTTCAAGAAGTTAACACTGTTTCAAAAAATTGTGGACCTGAGAATCTTTGCCTTACAAACCTTATTCAAAGCTGCCTTCTTACATTTTAAGTTAGCAGTCATGTTACTATAAAGTTTCTTGATTTTTCATTGTTCTCTTAACTTGATTACCTGTTTAGTGATGTATGAGACCCATCCAACCTTAGTATTTAAGAAGCTTAGCACACAACTGAACAGTTCCCTGCATTTCTTTTTTTTTTTTTTAATTTTTTTTTAATGTTTATTCATATTTGAGAGACAGAGAGAGACAGAGCATGGCGGGGAAGGGGCAGAGAGGGGGAGACACAGAATCTGAAACAGGCTCCAGGCTCTGAGCTGTCAGCACAGAGCCCGACGCGGGGCTCGAACTCACGAGCTGCGAGATCATGACCTGAGCCGAAGTCGGATGCTCAACCGACTCAGCCACCCAGGCGTCCCTCCCTGCATTTCTTAGAAACAAGTGTGTTCAGGTTTTGTTTTTGTTTTCCTCTGTGATTTGGTCTCAAATCAGGTAATGGAATTAACAGACCTTTCTTTTAGAACAAGCAAATTTGACCATTTAAAAGTCAGAAATAATATCTTTGATGCTATGTTTTTCTGTATGTCAGTAGTATTAGGGGAAAAGATGTATCTTTTTTTTATTATTATTATTGTTACAGTATGGAGTATTTTGTTTAAGCTTAAGTACTTACATTTCCTCTGTTTACAGTAGACCAGAAGCAAAAAAAAAAAAAAAATCATGGAGGCAGATATAATTGCAGATCTTCGATGCAAGCTCAAAGAGGTTGAAGAAGAGCGACTAAAAGCTGCACAATATGGTTTACAACTAGTAGAGAGCCAAAATGAGTTGCAGAATCAGTTGGATAAATGTCGTAATGAAATGATGACCATGACTGAGGTAGGACCCTGGGACTCCTCTGTTTATAAGGGTGTGCTTAGCTATTGAAGATTTGTATTGTCTAGAAATTATTAATATTAGTTTGATTCCTTTTTGAAGATTTTAGTTCTAGTTCCTACTCACCCCCATCTCTAATAAAAGGAACTGAAGTAAATGAATTCCTAATATTCTTTCTGACCCTGTGTGTTCTGAATTTGAAAATTTATTGTTCTCTTTAGCACATACTGGATTTTAGATTTTATTTTGTCTGCAGTCTTCCTTGGTGACCTCACTTGTTTCATAGCTTTAGATAATACCTAAATGTCCTATGACACTATACCAGGTCCTTACTTTACCCTTAAAGTCTAGATTTGTATATTCCATTGCCTACTGATAGACATCTCAAATGTAACAAACAGAATCATTGATTCTCTGCCAGCTAACAAAACATTCTCTTGCAATTTAGCTTACTTAGTAAACGTAAATAATTTAAGGCAAATTTCTAGGAGTTTTATTCAAGATCTTTGTGTCCTTTCTTTCTCATGTTTAATCCATTAGGAAGATCTAAGAACTTGACCATCCATCTATGTTACTGCCATTCTGATCCAGACCACCATCATCTGTCCCCTAGACTACAGTAGCCTTTTAACCAGGTTGCCTGCTTCCCTCATTGCCTTTCATTCTTCACACAGCAGCCAAGTGGCCATTGAAAGAGAAACAAAAGATCATGTTACAGGCCTGCTAAAATCACTCCTATGGGGGCACCTGGGTGGCTCATTTGGTTGAGCATCTGACTCTTGATTTCGGCTCAGGTCATAATCTCATGGTTTGTGGGATCAAGTGATCAAGTCCTGCGTTGGGCTCTGCACTGACAGTGTGTCATGGAGCCTGTTTGGGATTCTCTCTCTCCCTCTATCTCTGCCCCTGCTCCTGTGTGCACTCTCTCTCAAAAATAAACATTAAACATGCACACACGCCCACCTATGACTTCCGATTATATTTACAACAAAATCTCAACTCCTTACCGGGGTTTGCAGATTTGTATGTGATCTGACCCATGGCAACTACTTTACTCATCTTTAACTACTTTTGACCTCATCTGTAACTATTTTTCCTTGTTCTTAGCTATACTAATCCTGCCTTACAGGCTTTACATGAGCTGTTGCCTTCATCTGCATTGCTCATTCCCTGTCCCAACCCTTGGATTGAGTCCTCAACCTTTACATTTCTGTTTAATGTTACCTCAGCTTGAGAGACCTTCCCTGACTGTTTTGTAAAGTTGCCATCATTCACTGATCCAGCTAATTAAATCAGATTATAAGCTCCATGAGAGAAGGAATGTTGTTTGTCTTGTTCACTGCTGTATCTGTAGTGTCTGGCACACATTTATTGAAAGAATGAATTAATCTGTTTTCCGTTTTATGTAGTAAGTGCCCAGTAATATGGTTAAACTTTGATTTCAGTATTTAAGTACAGCAAGTAAAAATAACTTGCTTATTTTTCTCTTATTTAATTTTCTCTTATTTTTAACAGCTTATTGAAGGAGTTTGAACTAATGCTTTTTTTAATCTTTAAACTTCCCTGTCAGAAGCAAAAGCCCTCTTAAATCCTCCTTTTATCTCTGCACTATATTCATTTGAGAAGTCACTTGTGAACATTTCTCAGATGACTACATTCTGAAAGGTCTAATTTAGTATTTCATTTTTTACCTAGTCCACTATTTTATTTTCAGAGTCATAAGTAGAGCATATCATTATCAAACCAAGTAATTCTCACTAGGAAAGCTGAAGTGCTATAAAATGTTTTGTTTTGTTTTGTTTTGTTTTTATTTTCGTTTTTGTTTTCCCTAGCAGAGATTACTTGACATGTTGACATTCCATGAACACCTTTTTTTTTCCTTAACAGGGCATAGAAGCAATTACCACATGAGTAGCATGGGTTGAAAGCCTCTGGGTTTTCTTAGGACTGATTAGCTACAAAGTTACTCCATATCTAACATGTGCTGGTTAGGTAGAAAGCAGCAAATAGGTGAAGTAGGAATGAAACAGTTCAAGGTGAGAAGTGCTTATATATGATGGCTTTAAGTTAGTTTTACGTAATTGGATTATAATTGAATCTGTTTTCAGAATTATGAACAAGAGAAATATACTCTTCAGAGAGAAGTTGAGCTTAAGAGTCGAATGTTAGAAAGTTTGAGCTCTGAATGTGAAGCTGTTAAACAACAACAGAAAACACATCTGGAGCAATTAAAAGAACAACTAAGCAGAAGCCACGGACAGGAAGTGAATGAACTAAAAACTAAGGTTTGGATTTCTATGTATGTCAAAACAAAAATATTTCATGCTTATGGAATTACCAATCTGTAAATGTTAGGTGATGATGATTTTCTTGATATTGTCTATTCATAATAGCTGAGATCAAGGGTTCCATCATCATAATGTTGGGAGTGGGAACACTGAGAAACAAGTTTACCTGAGGGACTTGTATTAATAACATTGTACTAATTGAATACAATTATTTAATTTTATTAACTGGGTATTTGAATGGAGTTTTAGTTTACTAATCACCATGACCTTGTTTAAAGTGCATAGTATGGCAGTCCCATTTTAGAAAGACTGGTCTCCTAGTTTTCACTGCAACTAGTGATCTACTTTGTAATTCTACAGAAGAAACCCGTAGTTTATTTATTGTAAAATAACATACATTAGAATTGATACTTTCTAGTTTGTTTATTGAAGGTTAACTGATAACATATGATCTGCCTCCTACAACAACTCCTTAAGGAGGATACCATGATTGTCTCCATTTAACAGATGAGAAAATCAATGTTTAAACAGAGTGAGTAAATTGGACAAAACCACAGAAATCAGTTGAGATTTGAACTGAAGCTGTTTGATTCTAAAGTCCATGTTGCTGTTCTTAGTCTAATGACATGTTATACTGGCTTCATTTCATGCATAAATACAAATTGTCCATTCTTTTCTGGTACCCCCAACTATCCAGTGCCTTCAGGTTACTTCTAAGGAATCCAGAACCTTTATCATGGCTCCTCTTTGTATAGAGTCCCTACTTCCCAGACCCCTCTCTACAAAACCTCTCCTGACTTTTTGCCTATTTTCGCAGAAGCCTGTTTTCTAATTTTCATTGTTTCGTGTAGCATCCTTCAAGATTTCTATGTATCTGTACCACCTGTACTGTTAATTAATTTCTTTAAACTGACTCTCTTTTTATATTTTCTTATTTTAATTAATGGTGTCATTGAAATTATATATTTGAGCTGGTTATATTTTTTCCTAAAATGTTGTCAGAAAAACATGACTATCAAAATATGCTTTCATGGTAATAGAATCACCTTACATTCATTTGGGCAAACAGTAATCCACCTTGTCTGAAACTAATCTAAGTTGAGACACCAATGACTGATAATGATGCGTTCTTCTTCCCCCACTCCTCGCCACGTTATTTTCGTTTTAGCAGTGGCTTTCATTATGTAAACAAAAAAAGAGTAAAAGAGTAATGTAGGAAATACTCGGAGTCTGAGGCAAAGCCACCTATATAAGAGACGGCTTTTTGGTGGAGCAAAGACTAAATTAGTCAAAAAATATTTTCAGTCTTAACGGATGTTCTCAAGTCACTTGTGCCAAAATTTTCACATTTTATCTGAAATGTTTCACTTCTTTCTCACATATAATCCATCAACAAGTTCTAAGAACCTAATCTATAAAACATCCATGTGTGCTGCTACTATTCTAGTCCAGATCACCATTATCTCTCCTCCAGACTACTATTGTAACCTTCTATCCAGGTAGCCTGCCTCCATTGTTGCTACTCATAACGTTCACTCTTCACACAATAGCCAAAGTGGCCAAGTCCAGACTTACTTTGATTACTAATATGGACTATTTGTATGTTTGTAAGACAGAGCATATCACTATTAAAAGATGCCTAGCCTTGGCCAAATAGGAAACCCTAATCGTCTCATCATGTAGTAAATTTGGGTCAGTCAGTCGTTCCAACATAGATCATTCAGCTAAAATTTTTTTTTTTTTTCACATTATGAAAATAGGAAAGGGAAAGTAAGTCAAAAGGCTCTTATATTTTAAATAGAAAATATCAGGATATAATCTAAGAAAGTTGATACCCAATTGAAGATAATTCAATATAGATGATAATTGTAACCCTGGATGTCAAGCAAAAGTTTTTTGTTGGTAACAGAAATTGTGTAGTGAATACTAGGCATTGTGTTATATGTTTTATCCACCTGATCTCAGTTGAGAGCCTCACAGTAACCCAGGAATGGTTGATACAATCATTTACCAGTTTTACATAGGAGGAATGAAATAGGCTAAATCTAGGCTTTCCCTTAAAAATTCATCCTTCTGCTATAAGTTTGTTCCCTTTAAACTATATATTTTCAGTTTTCCAAGATTTAGAACTATATGAAAATGTAATTTGTTTTGTTCAGCTTGACTGTCTTCCAAAATAGTTATACTGCAGTTACCAGAATAATTTGTACTGCAACTATATATTCTGATGACCTTCAATTACCTTTTGATTTTTTAAGATTTCTTTTTTTTTTTTTTACTTTAGTTAGAAAAACTAAAAGCAGAATTAGACGAAGCTAGGCTTAGTGAAAAGCAGCTGAAGCACAAAGTAGATCATCAGAAGGAACTCCTTTCATGTAAATCAGAGGAAATGAGAATAATGTCTGAGCGTGTACACGAAAGTATGTCTTCAGAGATGCTGGCTCTTCAAATTGAGCTGACTGAAATGGAAAGTATGAAGGTAATATTTATGGCATGTATGTTCTTAGAGTTTTTTTTTTCTTGCGTATTTTTGTTACATGTTTTTGTTATAATTTTAAGGCTGAAATACTTTTTGGCTTAATTTTGATGTAACTAATTAAAAAATATTTTAGAGAGTTTTTAGGTGGATTACTTCATGCATAGTAAAGCTTTAAATTATGTGATTATGTAAAGCAGACTACCTTCCGATTAATGAAACCTCTGGAAGAATTTAGAGTCATTAACTGATCCTAGTTTGTGTCTAAAAACCCTATATAAATGTTGGTTTCATGGAAATTGATATGCATATGAATGTAGGTTTTTTTTTTTATTGTAGGCTGAGGTTAATTAAAAATTAAAGTCTTAACTTCACAGGAGAGAAAGATACCTTTTCATTTTGTTCCCTGCTGAAAAATATAATTTTATTATTTTATGATGCACCTTACAACCTTTGACTAGTTCTTTAGTTTTGAACCACAGCTGATAAACTGAGCAGCTGCTAAATGAAAGATTTATTGAGGAGAATTTCCTCTTTTTCAATTCCTGTTGAATAGACTACCCTCAAAGAAGAAGTGAATGAATTACAGTATAGACAAGAACAACTAGAACTTCTTAGTACTAATTTAATGCGCCAGGTAGACCGTCTTAAAGAAGAAAAAGAGGAGCGAGAGAAAGAAGCAGTTTCTTACTATAATGCCTTAGAGGTACTGTGATTACGGTAACATTATTTTTTCCAATTTATAATAAGTTGTTTCCTTGCTAACTTAACCCCTATCAGCTAAATTGTTTTCTTTTAAATTTAGAAAGCTCGTGTAGCAAATCAAGATCTTCAGGTGCAATTAGACCAGGCCCTCCAGCAAGCCTTGGACCCCAGTAGTAAAGGCAACTCTTTGTTTGCAGAGGTACTTAACAAATACTCCATTGATTAAATTGGCATTTCACTTAATACAAGAATAATTACACATGTTAATATTTTCTAGGTGGAAGATCGAAGGGCAGCAATGGAACGTCAGTTCATCAGTATGAAAGTCAAGTATCAGTCACTAAAGAAGCAAAATGCATTTAATAGAGAACAGATGCAGAGAATGAAGGTATCGAGTTATAATTGGAGGCTTATTAAACCTATTTTGTATCCATATTACATGTACAAATATATCAAAGAAAGCATCTTTTTATTCAAAGAATGTACTTAGTTATTTCTAGAACTGCATGATTTTAGAAAAAAATATTTTTTTAATTGAAATTTTTTTTAATTTTTTTTTTTTACATTTATTTATTTTTGAGAGACAGAGAAACGGAGCACACATGGGGAGGGGCAGAGAGAGAAGGAGAATCCAAAGCAGGCTCCAGGCTCTGAGCTGTCAGCACAGAGCCCAGTGCGGGGCTAGAACTCATGAACCGTGAGATCATGACCTGAGCCGAAGTTGGACGCTCTACCAACTGAGCCACCCAGGCACCCCCAGAAATCTACATTTTAAAATTGACTAAAAGATCTATTGTATTTTATTTAAAAAATTAATTCCTTAGTAAATATTTAGTAGTAATACAGTTAGCATCCATTAATTTTTTTTTTTAATGGTTGCTCAATAACTTTGCCAGAAATGTATAAATGTTTGTGTAGTAGGGAAAAGAACTTGAAAAGTTTTTATTTCCTGCTGTTGTCCTGGCATCTCTTAGCACAGCCCTAAGGTTCCTACTTCAATGGAAGCTAGCTCTCTCACCATTCTTCAGTTCTCCTGCAAAGGCTTATTAAAGAGTGGGACTTAGATTTCCTTTTCTTGCAGTTCCTCAAGTCAAGCATGTTTTGATTTAAGGGGTTTTTGGTCATTTTAGTCAAACAGGCAGTAACAGAAAAACATGTGGAAGTTATAAAGATTGTAGTATTGTACCCAGCTTTTAGAATCCTGATCCTTAAACTGTTTTGCTTAACTGGTAACTGGAAGTCTCGAAGGGTTTCCTGCCTTTTATTTAGGATGGTGAGATTTACAAAGAAATGTGAAAAGTCATAATTAAACTTTGGTGTTAGATGAACTTGGGATTTAATCCTAGTTCTATCCATTGTTAGCTATGTGACCTTAGACAAGTATTTTTACTTTTCAGGACATCAGTCACCTCATCTATGAAGTAGATATGATAGAACCTGCCTCTTAAATTGTCCTGGAATTAAATAAAAGTATAGTAAAATGCTTACACGGTGCTTGGCGTAGAAGGAAGTACTAACTTAATAAAGATCTGTGGTTTTTAAGGATCCAGGAATGACACTTTTTGTAAATTTTCTCACATTTGCTTTTTATTTTCTTTCAGTATTTGTTGAGTTACTATTAATCTCCCAGTGTTCCCATGATATTGGGACAACAAGTAGCATTCTGAATCTTCTTAGGCTAAATGTGTCTAGACTCTAGTCTGAAGTGGAACAAAATATGGGTCCTTAAAAATGTTAGAAGTCATCTTTCTGCCTTTGTGACCATAACTGCAACGTAATATCATTGTTTGCTTTCCTCAAACTATATTTAAACTAACTGATACTTTTTAGAACTTCAAAATTTTCTGAAGGCAGAAAGGAATGGTAATTTTAGATTCTAGTTAATTTCCTTTCAGCTGGTATGCAACTCCAGGTTTAGGTGGAGTCATAATTAGGTGCTGCTCTTAAATAAATTTCTTTATATTTGTATTGAAGATTCCCTCAGTGTCCTTAGATGACTTTTACCTTTGCTTTCTATCCTTTTCATTTGTGAATCTCACCTTTATAAATATAAGTAGCTTCATAATTTCTCCCACTTAATACTATTGAAGTTAATCAAAATTTTAGAAAAACCCCAGCAGACCCTTAATGACAGTGGGTGTGATGAGTAAAGTAGAACATTATAGCTTTTGAGCAGGTTTATTTACTGGTTAAGTGATGCTTCTGGATCATAGCCATTCATTTCAATTTTATGTTTCACAGAAGTACAAATAATTTTTATTATCAGATATTACTCCTAAGTATTCATACAAGTACTCAGAGTTATATCTATAACTAAACTTATTGATATAAATATTTTCAAGTTATTAGATTATTAAATTAGACATAGCTAGTTTTGTTTCCAAACTGAGTTCAGGGGGTAATATAGTACAAAATATGCATTATACCAAAAATGTTATTGTTAGAATTTTCCTCTCCCCAACTCAGTTCTGTGGGGGGTGGGGGTGGGATTGTAAATTTTTTTTTTTTTTTTTCCCCAGTTACAAATTGCGACATTGCTACAAATGAAAGGATCTCAAACTGAGTTTGAGCAACAGGAGCGGCTGCTTGCCATGCTGGAGCAGAAGAACGGTGAAATTAAACACCTCTTAGGTGAAATCAGAAACCTGGAGAAATTTAAGGTATGTGTAACTCCTTCAATAGTGCAGC
Organism: Prionailurus viverrinus; assembly: GCF_022837055.1. NCBI lineage: Eukaryota > Metazoa > Chordata > Mammalia > Carnivora > Felidae > Prionailurus > Prionailurus viverrinus. The sequence goes on along the minus strand of NC_062561.1, from coordinate 180,474,550 downwards.
CAGATTTGGTTTGAATATCTTACATCAGTTGACCCTTGAGCAACACAGGGGTTAGGGATGCCCACCCCTGTGCTGTCAAAACTCTGCATAATTTTTGACTCCCCCCAAAACTGTATTAGTAGCTTACTGTTTATTGGAATCCTTACTGATGACATAAACAGTTGATTGACACATATTTAGTGTGTTATATGTATAATACACCATATTCTTACAATAAAGTAAGTTGGAGAAAATAAAGTGTTGTTAAATTATAAGGAAGAAAAAATAAAATTTACAGTACTCTACTGTGAAAAATTCACATATGAGTGGACCTGTATCACTCAAACCTGTGTTATTCAAAGGACAACTGTATTAACCCAATATGCTATTCATTTTGAGTAATAAGAGTTGTTGTTTTCTTTAGAGTTTATATGAAAGTACGGAATCTAGGCAGTCCGTCAACTCTGACACTCCAGAAGATAACACTTACTATACAGATTTACTTCAGATAAAGCTTGACAACTTAAAGTAAGTGTTGGGTGGTTAGAAAGATGGACACACTCTTGACTTGCTTATAATAAGTAGTATTAGTGACTACAAATTTTCGTTTTCACATTGCCAAAAGAAATTCCGGAAAAGAAAAGCAACAAAAATATATTGGTGGCAGATGAGATATATTGAAGATATAATTAGTGCTGGTTATTGAAGAAAAAATATTTTCAATGAATAATTAAAGATTTTGATTTCTTTGGGTTTAGTTTTTTAGACTGGTAAGTGAAAAGAACTTTAATACAGAAAATGTACTTATACTCTAAATTTTTCAAGATTAATATCACCTAATTTAAAACTTGAAAGTTAAGTTACTTGTACGTGCATTACTGCGGAAATAATACTTTGCCCCTTTGTCCATTTCCTTTGAAGAATGCATGACATTTTTTTGTTTGAAAATGCTATTGTTAAAGCTTACTTTGTTTATTGTTTCTTTCTTATCTAAAACCCCCCAAAAATGTATTTTTGTCTAAGAGTTCAAGTATATAGTAAAAGATTTTGCAGTAACAATATACCTTGTGTGTGTGTGTGTGTGTGTGTGTGTGTGTGTGTATAAAACATGTATGTATATTGTGTGTTATTTTAATATTCCTTGATTCTCCTTTTTGTATTTATATAGCAAAGAAAATGAAAGCACTAAAGGTGAATTGTCCATACAGCGAATGAAAGCATTATTTGAGAGCCAACGGGCTTTGGATATTGAAAGAAAACTTTTTGCAAATGAAAGATGCCTCCAGCTCTCCCAAAGTGAAAATATGAAACTGAGAGCTAAATTAGATGAGTTAAAACTGAAGTATGAACCTGAAGGTATGCATGTCTCATTTATGTTGTCTTTTAAATTATGAGACACCCTGAGAAATCATATCAAGTTTTTTTCTTACTACAGCTTTATGCAAATCCCATTACAAACTAATTTATGGCTATGTACCTGTATCTAATAAAACAGATTTACTCCTACAAAAGATGTAGGAAAATTCTAAGAGAACTGGATACTGGGTATGTATGAATATGATAGGTATTCTGTTGGATATCTGTATATTAGAGCCTTGATAAGGTTTGAAAACCTTAGAGATTTTTCCATTTAAGATTGCGGACACCCTACATAATACCAAAGAGTTTGATTTTGTTGAGGCAACTGATGTTTGGGCTCTGTATTAGTTAATACCACTTATAGAAAACCTAAAAATGGAGACTTAAAAAAGATAGGTATTAATTCTTCCCCTTACAAAAGTCTGGAAGAGACATTCCAGAACTGGTCAGAGTGTCAGGATCTAGGCTTCATTTGCATTGTTCATCAGTATAATCCTTGAGTAGAATTGAGTCACATGACTCCCCTACAAGAAAAGCTGAGAAAGGCAATCTTGATTCTCAGGGGTCATATTCCCAACTACAACTTGGGACTTTTTTTTTTTTATAAGTTTAATAGACATATAATATTTTATTAGTTTCAGGGGTATATCATAATGATTCAATATTTATATATAATAAAATGATACCCCCCCATGGTAAGTCACCATGCAAAGTTATTACAATATTATTGAGTATATTCTTGGGGGATCTATTATTGAGGAAGACTAGTGGGACAGATATTAGAGGACAACTAGCAAGTCTGATCACTGAGGTAGAAAATAGCCTTAATATATAGGCTTTGCATCTTACATACTAAAAAAGAGTAGTTTTACTGTCTGTTTGTAAATTAAAAAATAAAAGGCCAAAAATAAAACAAAGCCTAATAAAGTGATGGTTCTTAAAACAAAAAAAAAAGTGTTGTTACATGTTTTAGGTTATAGATTTTCAGCCAGTTTTTGCTCCTATGCTGTTCACATACCTAAGACTGTCATTATTGTTCATGACTCATGTCATTCTCAATAGTAGTGGGGAGGTTGTCAGTAATAGTAAGCTTTTTTATAGTTTAAAAAGTCTGCTCTTCTCATCCTTTTTATCTTTGCTGATTCTAATAGGCTTTCCTACTTAAAAATTACACATTATGAATTTCAAAGGTCTGCTGAACTGAACACTGCAAACAGAGGAAAGTATCGTGAATCTAGTTGATTCAGGGAGAATCTATCTGATGCAAGAGAAAGGGAAGATAATGATATAAAAAGAACAGTGTAGAGCAGGGACACCAACCCCATGTCCACCCATGGTTTCTCCCACCTTCACTAACAATTTTGATTTTGAAAATGAAAAACACATTGGTATGAGGGTAGGGAAAAGATAGAACAATTAATTTAGTGACTGTAAGTATGCCTGCAAAGGGGGTGGAATGATGTTATGTTAGGCAGTGGGGGTAGAAGGCCATTGCTGTAGTCTGCAGTGAGACGTACTATGGTTTGAACTTGGGAGGTATCCACAGTGGAAGTACTCAGATTTTGAACATACTTTGTGGGTGGGGCTAATAAGCACAAATTGCCATAGAGAATTTGACTTGTTCTTTGCATGTAGTCATTACAACACACAATATTGAGTGGAGTAAGTGTTTTTAATCCCCATTTTACAGACAAAGAAAATAAAGTTCGAGAGGTTAAGTACTTCCTCCAGGTCACCCAGCTACAGAGTACTACTATGAGGATTTGTATCTGGATTCCTTGACTCTTAGCCACTGCATCCTTCCTCACCTCCATGCTGAAGTCTTATAAAGCCCTGTGTAACTTTTATCACAATATCAGAAGAGAACATATAAGTGTTAATTCTGAGAGCCAAATCTTTTGAGTTCCCAAGGAAAATTTATAGCCAGATAACCTTTAAAAGATACAGTTAGTGAAGTCTATGAAAAAGAAAGGATAAAAGACAGAAACAATATATTTCAATAAAGAGATAAGTGGGTTTTAAAAGAATGAAGAAAAGGAAAAGAAAAACCAATATAACTAGTTCTATCTTTTTATGTTTACAGTGTCTTTGTTTTGACTTATTGACTGAATATACTTTTAATGTTTTTATCCTCAGAGAAAATTGAAGTGCCTGTGGCCAAAAAGAGGCGTGAGGTCCTGCCTGTGGATATAACCACCCCTCACAGTGTATGTGCCAAAAGTGCAGTAGAAGAAGAAGTTTGTATATTACCACCTCAGAAAGAGGAGGCACAGAGCTGTCCCAGCAATTCAGAAAATAACAACTTGCAGATAGAAAAGACAGTTTCTGTAAATACACCAGAAGTCATTCTGTCTCCTCATAAGAGTCTGCCCATGGATACTCAGCCAAGGAAGGAAAAGAAGTGTGTAAAACTTATAGGAGTTTCAGCAGACTCTGAAGTCTTAAGTGAAAGAAGTGGAAACACCCCGGATTCTCCCAGGTCAGTGTCCTATTTTCCTCAGGGCAACCAGCAGACCTCTCCATCTCTTCTCTATCGCTGCATGAACTGTGCTATCTGTTTCTTTATCTATTTTCTTAGTATTGCATGTAGTATAATTCCCCAATTTCATCTGCCTACCTTCAACTTTTTTAAAACTTTAAGAAAAACTAAAATGATTACAAAGGGAAAGGACTCCTGAATAAGGGAATTATTTTCGAGAGTTACACTTTGCTATTTCAAGAAACAGAAATACCACAGTCTAGTACATCTCTGAATGTTTTGTTGGTTTCAAGAAATGTATAGTTGGTTATTTTTCCCCTAGTTCAAGAGTGACCATGAAAGAAAAATTAACTTACGTCCTAAAAGGGCTTTCTAGTAGTCTAAGAAATTTCAGCCTTCTAGAAACTGTTAGGTGAAATTTTTTTATGGCTTTTGAAATTGTTTATCCTAAGTCTACAAGAAACAGCTTTGATTTTGACATTTTTAAATATCAAAGGTAATTCATTTTCATTTTTATATCAAAACTTCAAAGCCTGTAGTTTCTGCATGTTTGAGTTTGTGACTCAAAGAGGAAGTGTCAGACATGTGTCTATAGGAATTAACATTTTAAGGGCCTTATCTTTAAAACAAATTAAAATAATAGAGATTGGAAGGTAAGAGAAAGTGAGTGAAAGGAAAAGGTAGGTAACAGTGACTGAAGCTAGGATAGAATAAGATACAAGCTCAGGGCAAGTGTAGCAGGACCAAGAGTAGGGAAAAAAGGAATGAGAATGGAGAAGGTAATAAAAAGATGATGAAGGATGTCTGTATGCAATGGAATGATAGATGCATTTAAAATGAATATCTTTAGACATTTTAAAAATTAAACATATTGATGTCAAAACAGGTTGGATTGTCTACTTATTAAAAGGAGATCTTTAAGGTGCTACTAGGGCTACATGAGTCTTTGATGGGAAGGTACAGAATAAGACATTTTACTAGTGTGTATTTGAGTTAAGATAGTAAGACATAGCCCACCTTTGTAAAAGGGCTGTTTTGTATGTTTTGCCTGATTTTTTTAATAAGTCTTCAGTGCTACTAAAGGTACTGTACAGTGAAAGCACCTCAACAATGTGAGCAGCTATTATTATTAAGAGAAGGACTGTTGACCCCTGAGCAACATGGGTTTGATCTGTGCAGGTCCACTTCCATGTGAATTTTTTTTTTTTATATATATATACCATACATTATTGTAAATGTGTTTTTCTTATGATTTTCTTAACATTTTCCTTTCTGTAGATTTACTTTAAGAATGCAGCATATGATACATATATAAAATATGTGTTAATCACTTGTTTATGTTATGGGTAAGGCTTCCAATCAACAGTAGGCTATCAGTAGTTAAGTTTGGGGGGAGTCAGAGGTTATATGAGGATTTTTGACTGTAGGGGTCAGCATTGTTCACAGATCATCTATAATTTATTACTCCATTCCTTGGATTTTTATATAGTAACATTATAAGTCTCATAAGGTAAAAGCCTAATATTCTCAAAGAAAAAGTAACTTCAAATAAATTATAAGTCATACAAACACACACACACACACACACACACACACACACACACACACAGAGTTCCAAGTAGTTTTGAAATGAAGTCAATAGGTTATGTTTGTATATATGTGATTCATTGTGTAAGTGTGCTTGACCATTGTATATTTCTGGAGGTGCAGTTCCAGAATTAATCAGTGCAGACCTTGCTATCTGTGTTGTCTTCATTTCTTTTTCTGCTCTTTTTTGCTTGATAAAAATTACTTAAGCAAATGTATTTAGCTACTTGTTTGACTCAAATTAAGTAGCACGTTGGAATTTTGTCTGGCTAGTGAAACAAAAACAAATAAAATACCACAAAACGTTTGTTTTTGTGTATGTGTGAGTCCATCTGCTAACTCAATATGTTTCCAGCCTTTTGCTCATTGCATGATTAACTTAGACACACAATACTATGATAATATTACAATAGTAAATATGGGTTTACTGGGGACTTCACTATTGCATGCTTTATAAATTTAACTGATAATCTTGCTATTAAATCTTTATAAACCTTTTAAAATATATCTTTACTGTTTTTTCATAAATGATTATTCTGCTAGTTAAAATTCAATTTAAGTTTTGTGTTTCTTTTATGAGACAAATTGCCATGTGTTCATGCACTTCAGTATTCCATGTTATTTTTATCTTGTGTTTTCCTTTTGTAGGTCATGTTAACATTAAAGTTGTGCTCTAGCATTTAAATTTTTTTGTTAGGTGTGCTTATAGTAGACATCCCATTATATTTTAATTCTTAAATTTGCTTTGCCAGGACTTTTATCGGCGTTAAAAATATTTCTTTGGACATTTAAAATATTAAGTCTGTTGACGTAAAAAGTCTCTTTTAGAGAGGCAGTTACTTAGTTTTCTTAATGGTATTGGAGTCACCTATAATTTTTCCTCATATACATACAAACAATTATGTCTCATTAGAGGCCCATTATATGAGAAGATTGTTTCTTCTGTAATTTTTCTTAACCATATTTGAATTCAGAGTGGATGCTTTAATGCCTGTAGGTTAGCTGCTGAATCAAGGCTTCAAACAGAAGTTAAAGAAAGGAAAGAAACTGCAAGCAAATTGGAAAAGGAAACTTGTAAGAAATCACATCCTATTGTATACGTGTCCTCCAAATCAACTCCAGAGACCCAGTGCCCTCAGCAGTAAGGACTTTACTTTAATGAGAGTAAGGTACCACTTGCCCAAAAGGTTGATTTGGAGCTTTGTTAAGATTGTCTTTATCAGAAGTATACAACCTTGTAGGTTATTTCTTTCTACCTGTTGTGCCAAGACCTGGCATTTTCATGTTCCTCTGACCAAATGTTTAAAATTTGGTTGTGATTCTAAGCAGGAGAGTTCCTTAAATGATGACTCTTCATGGAACTTCTATTAATGACAGTAAATAAACTAATAACTGAAGGAAAGTGTTATTATAATTTATTTGTTGCATTGTATATGGATTTTTTAAGTGTCATTAACACATACCTTCTAAGTCATGTATTTGGAAAGAACACAAATCATTAACGATTACATTTTCCTATGTACTTTTTAATGAACTTAGTTTTTCACTATATTATAAAAATAGAAAACTTAGTTTAAAAATATATATTATATTGTAACTGGATTTTATCAGTGTTTAAAGCATCTATGTTTATCTTTGTATTCATGTACGTGATTTAAATTTTAAGTCTCAAGCATATGAAAAATACAATTTTGAAACTTAAAACTACCATAAATGATCCCCTATTTTTTTACTCTGTATAGATAACACATTGTTATCAAAAGGGGATAAAGGAAGTAAAGTGAAACTTCAGAAATTCTTAATTCCCTGGTACATATAATTTATATATATATATATATACACACACACACACACGTATATAATTTATATAATTATATACATATATATAATATATATTTTTAATTCTAAACTTTCCAAATAAAGACTTTTTTTTTCCTTTAAATGATTATAATCTTGTCTACAACTTAATGTCATATATATACATATACTAGGTGGATGTATTTATTTATATATAGAGAGAGAGAGTTAAGATCTTGGTTTATGTGATTATGAAGCCTGGCAAGTTCAAAATCATCATGATGGGCTAGCAGGCTGGAGACCCAAGGAAGAGCCAGTGTTACAGTTCAAATCCAGAAGCTGTTTGGTGCAGAATTCTCTCTTGCTCTGGGGAGCTCAGTCTTTTGTTCTAAACAGGACTTGAACTAACTGCATACATAGACTGATTCACTTTATGGAATGCAAACTACTTTACTCAAAGTCTGCAGGTTTAAATGTTAATCTAATCCAAAAACACTCTCAAAGAAACATCCAAAATAATGTTTGACCACATATCTAGGCTCCTTAGCCTTGCCAAATTGATACATACCATTAACCATCACAGTCAGTTACTTAAGTTTATTGAAATATATTAGATAGAAGGAACTTGCCTCTCACTTCTAAGAAATTAAATGAACTTTTAATTCTAATTTTCTGAAAAAAGCATACTCTAAACAATTTAGAGATTTCACATTAAATAATAACTCTTGCAAAAAGAAGTAGCTGAAGGCACCAGGGAATGAAAATTTTAACCTGAGGATAATAACAAATAATTGACCATATTCATTGCATATTATAAAATATACATTAATTCCTTCCAATATTGAGTTGTTATGTGAAGCTGTGTGCTAGGGGTGCAAAAATAACCCTTTAGAGCTCAGTTTAATAGACCCACATAGATGAGTAGTGGTAGTACTGTTATTACTTGTAATAACAATCATATTTAACATTGAATAAACCTAATGTCCAGGCATTCTTCTAAGCCCTTTCATGTATTACACATTTAACCTTCCAACATCCCTGAGAGTTAGATATTTGTACTTGCTGTCCTCATTTTATAGATGAAGAAAACAAGGTCAGAGAAGTTATTAATCCAAGGGCACAGCTGTTAGTAAGTGATGAAAAGTGTGGTAGAGGTTATTAATAGCAAAGTATACAAAGTACTGTAATAACAGAGAGGGAAACAAGAAACTGTCTGTGGCCTTCCTATATCTTTGTCATCTTTTACAGTGTCTCAGAGGTTTCCTGAGGCATGGAGAGAATAGCACTACAGGTGGGAGAAATAGCTGTTCAAAGAGTAAAGGCATGAAACAACATTTCTAATCCTATAGACAAACTGAGCAACTGTGATTAAAGGTTGAAGAATAGGAATGAGAAGAGAACCTTATCCATCTACCTTCTGCTTTATCACCCTTAGGTGTTCCTGTTGAGTCTTGAGTCTTTTTATTTTTTAAATGTTTATTTATTTTTGAGAGAGAGAGACAGCATGAGCGGGGGAGGAAAAGAGAGAGAGGGAGACACAGAATCTGAAGCAAGCTCCAGGTTCTGACCTGTCAGCACAGAGCCTGACATGGGGCTTGAACTCACAAACCATGAGATCATGACCTAAGTCAAAGTTGGATGCTTAACTGACTGAGCCACCCAGGCGCCCCTTAGTCTTGAATCTTTTAAGAATGTATTTTGAAAACCATTGTAGATGATAGGAAGCAACTGAATAATTGATATAAAAAAGCAATTATTGAATAAACTGATAAGGTTGAATACATTATTGAATTTATTTTTAATAAAAACACTAGAAGCATAATGGAAAATTGGATGTTGCAAAAGATAATATTGAGGCAGGAAAGACTAGTTTGACCATTTGGTTGCTCCAAGTAGGAAATACAGATGCAAACTGAGGCAGTGACAGTGGGAATGAAGATTGGCCATTGGATTCAAGATACTGTTTAGAGAAGCAAAATGGTCAAGAGGTTTTGACCAAATAGGATGTGGAACGCTGGTGTAAAGGATACATCTGATATGAATGGATGAGTGGTGGTGTTAACAGAAAATAGGAGTAGGAGATTTTTTAGTTTTGAGGATAGTTTTATTGAAGTACCTGTAGGGTGTCCATGTTGGGGGTAAGGGATATATTTGTTTCTTTATGTAATCAAAACTAATAAATCTGTTCATTAAATCTTTATTTTTGTAAGGAAAATGTAAGACTAACGTAACTATTCTAATAGACATTTATTTTCCCCATCATTATTCAAAAAGTAACCTTGTGGTCAAATGTTTATACTCCTAACCTTGGTTTATTCAGTTTTCACTAATTAGACAAAATGAGCCCTGTATATGAGCTGAGAAAAAAGATGGCAAAAGAATTATGTTTTGTCTCCCCAAGTAAGGTGTTGGTGAAAGGGAACTAATTGTTTATTGATTTTCTAGGTGTTTTACCTATGTTATGTCTCTTAATACTATGTAGTTTAGCATAATAGTTAATATTGTAGCACTTGTAGAGTATCTAAAGTCTCAACTTCACATAAATGTTAATTAGATGTGGGCAAGTTTATGATTCTGGGAATAATTTATTTAGGTAATTTTTTTTAATATTTTAATTTCTAAAAAAAACTTTGTTTTATTTATTTATTTTGAGAGAGAGAGAGAGAGCGAGCATGAGCAGAGGAGGGACAAAGAGAGGGAGGGAGAGATCCCAAGCAGGCTTTGTACTGTCAGCATGGAGTCTGCTGCAGGGTTCAAACTCATGAACTGTGAGATCATGAGCTGAGCCAAATTCAAGAGTTAGACACTGAACTAACTGAGCCACCCAGGTGCCCTAATATTTTAATTTTTTAATAATTATGTAAATATATGGATCCAAAGTAAAATCTACAAAGTAACGTGTATTTAAAGAAATCTGTCTTTTGTTCCTGTTTCCTCTTTTTCCCACTAGGAGCCATTTACCTTTTATAGTTTGTTTTTCCTTTTTTTCTTTATATACGAGGTATAAATACGTAGGTTGGTAGAATCTTCATCCTCTTTCTTAGATAAAAGTAGAATACAGTGGAATACTAATACCAGAGAAAAATTGTGGATAAGAAATGCCAAAAGCCAATCTCCCCACAAAAATCAGCCAATAAACTTGACAAGGATTATCAGAATTAACTGTATTGGACTCTGGACCCGAAGACTTATAACAACCAGGTGAGCAATTATTCAAGAAAAGACAGCTGAGTCTTGACATTTCAGAAAATTTCTGATGAATCACTTTCTGACCACTAAACTAATGCAGTAGAGACTTCAGTGGCCACATACAACAAACAACACACAACTTTACAAAATTCATGCAGAAAAGTCATTTTAAAATTACAGCAACAACTAAAGCAGTGACAACAAACTCTGAGGAAGGGAGAAAATATGATTTCCAGAGTTTTCACATTATAATACTTGAAATGTTCAGTTTTCAGTAAAAAATTTCAAGGCATGCCAAGAAACAAAAAAGTATGGCCTGTATATAGGGGAAGAAAAATAATGAACTATCCATAAGGAAGCCCAGAAATTTGACTTATTAAATAGAAACTTTAAATCAATAATTGCAAATATGCTTAAATTGCTAATAGAAACCATGAGAACAATGCCATATAGGGGTTATCAACAAATAATAAAAAGAACTGGAAAGAAACTGTGGAGTTGAAGAGTACAATAATAAATGAGAAACTCACTGGAGAGGTACAACGGCAGATTTGGACAAGTAGGAGAGTTAGTGAACTTGAAGATTAGCTAATTAAGGTGATTCAGCCTGAAGAGTGGAAAGGGAAAGGAATGAAGAGAAATGAACAGGGTGTAAGAGATCTGTAGGGCACTATCAAGCATAGCAACATATGTGTAATAGGAATCCTAGAAAGAGAGAAAGGTGCAAAAAGTATATTTGAAGAAATCACGGCTACAAATTTTCCAAAATACAAAAGACAGTAATATATAAATGAGCCAAATACGGTCTCTATGAATTGGCTCCGACTTTATTTCTTTACTACAGGCAGAGACCTATGAACCCATCAGTGTCAACCTCAAATGTTAACACATACAGTTATTTAAAAAATAGCCTAAACAAGCAGATTCTTAGTCATTTTGAACTTGCTTCTTTTGTGTACTCTGCAAAACTTACCACATTAGTTGTTGCCTAATAAGAGAGGGCCTTGCAGTTAACAGATCCGAAACTACTGCGGCTTTCCAGAATTCACTCACTTGGAGACTCCCACCATGTTGCTGAGCAGTATCACCTACATATGTAAGCTGTCTCTTCAGTCCCCTTCTCTGCCAGGAGTTTCCTTGTGCTCCCCTTCTTGGATGGTGGGCCCCTCCCCTGTGACCTCTGGATAGTCTCATGTTGTGAGGGACTTTGTCACTCAGACAACCCTGTCCTAGTGCCACCCAGTAAAACTTACTGTGTGTTAACTCCTTCTCATGGTTATATCACTTTTTTCTTGATCAATCGCCAAATCTCTCAAACACCCTACAAACATGAATTTACATATCCAAGTAGGACATTATATAATGGTAAAAGGATCAGTCCATCAAGAAGATGGGACAATAGTAAACATGCATCTAACAAGAGAGCCCTGAAATACATGAAGCAAAAACTGAAAGAATTGAAGGGAGAAATAGATAATACAATAATAAACCAAGAATAAACTGAGGGTTGATGGGTGGGAGGGAGGGCAAAGTGGGTGATAGGCATTGAGGAGGTCACCTGTTGGGATGAGCACTGAGTGTTGTGTGGAAACCAATTTGACAATAAATTTCATATTTAAAAAAAACACAACTAGAAAAAAAGATAATACAATAATAGTTGGAGATGTTAACACTCACTTTTAATAATAGAATTAATATAGACAAGGAAACAGAAGACTTGAATAAACTCTATACACCAACTAGATGTCACAAATATAGAAGACTCCAACAACAGAATACATATACTTCTCAAGTGCACATGGGACATTATAGCATAGACTATATGTTAGACCACAAATCAAATCTGAATAAATCTGAAAAGTTGAACTCACACAGTATTTTCTCTGATCACAGTGAAATGAAATTAGAAATCAGTAACATAAAGGAAACTGAAAAATTTGTAAATATGTAGAAATAAACCAACACACTCTTAAGCAGCAAGTAGATCAAAAAAGAAATCACTAGGGAAATTTAAAAATACCTTAAGATGAATGAAAACAAAACACACCATAACAAAACTTATTGGGTATAAGAAAGTACTCACAGGGAAATTTATAGCTGTAAATGCCTACATTAAAAAAAAAAAGATGTCAAATCAAAAAGCAGGACTTTGAAGAGCTGAAAAAGAAAACTAAGCTCAAAGGTAATAGAAAGAAGGAAATTAAGGCTAGAGTAAAGATAAACCAAGAACAGAAAAACAACAGAGAATCAATGAAACCAAAGGTTCATTCTTGATATGATCAGCAAAATTAACCAACTTTTAGCTAGACTTACCAAGAAAAAATGAGAGAAGACTCAAATTACTAAAGTAAGAAATTAAATTGGAGGCAATACTACTAATCTTACAGAAATAAAAATGATTATGAGAGAATACAATCATGTGCCAACAAATAAGCCATCCTAGATGAAATGATCAAGTTCCTAGAATCAAATTATCAAAACTTATTGAAGAAGAAATAAATCTAAATAGAGCTATAACAAAAAAGTGAAAGATTGAATCAGTAATCAAAGTCTCAACAGAGAAGCTTAAGATCAGATGGCTTCAATAGTAAATGCTAAGAGTTAACATTAATTCTTCTGAAACTATTCCAAAAAATAGGAGATAGCATTTCTTCACTCATTCTATGAAGTATTTTTCTAATGCCAAAAACATCATAAGAAAACTACAGACCAATATACCTTATGAATACTATACTATAATTCACAACAAAGTATTAGCAAACCCAATTCAGAAACATTTTAGAAGGATTATGCACTATGATCAATTGAGAACAAACGAATGAAGAACGAATCAAGATGAAAATCAATGTAGTATTACTGTATTTGTTGCCAAGGACCATCATAATAAATTACCACAAGCTGAGTGCCTTAAAACAATAGAAATTGACTGTCTCATAGTTCTGGAGACTGAAGTCTAAAAGTGTCAGACTGGACATAGATGAGGAAAGAATCAGTGAACATGAAGGTATGTCCATAGAAACTTTTAAAACTGAAAAGCAAAAATAATGAGAAAGAAAATTTTAAAAACTAGAACAAAATATCCAAGAACTCAGGTTCAGTTAGAAAAGGTGTAAAATGCCTGTAAGAAAATGACTTGAATGAGAAAAAAGAAGTAAACAGAAGAAAATATTTTAATAATATATTAATAATGGCTGAGAATTTTCCAGAATTAATGACAGATACCAAACTACAGATTGAGGAAGCTCAGAGAGCACCAACCAGTATAAATACAAGAATATCTACAGCTAGAAGTATAATGAACTGCAAAAGAAAATTTAAAAAAATCAAGAAACAAAAAAATCTTGAATGAAAACAGAGGGGAAAAATGTGAATAAAAACCAAACTACCTATACAAAAAACAAAAATATAAACCACATCAGACTTCTTTTCAGGAGCCTGAAAGCAAGAAGAGAGTATTGAAAGAAAAAACCTCACCCACCTAGAATTCTGTACTTCGTGCAATTTTCCCCCAAAGTGAAGGAGAAATACTTTCTCAGAAAAATGAAAATTGAGGGTATCTTACCAGTAGACCTGCTTTGGAAGAAATGTCAAAAGTAGTATTTCAGAGAAAAGGAAAATGATCTGGGTCAAAAACTTGGATATACACAAGAGCATTAGACAAGGGATAAATGAAGGTAAAATAAAATTTTTTATTTTTCTTTTTTCTTTAAAAATTTTTTTTTTAATTTTTATTTTTGAAGGAGAGAGAGAGAGCATGAGTGGGGAGGGTAGAGAGTGAGTGAGAGAATTCAAAGCAGGCTCCAGTCTCCAAGCCATCGGCACAGAGCCTGACGCGAGGCTCAAACTCACGAACCACGAGATCCTGACCTGAGCCAGTCAGACGCTTAACCAACTGAGCCACCCAGGCGCCCCAAAATTTTTTATTTTTCTTATTTTTAATTGCTCTAATAGAAAACAGTGAGGCAACAATGAATTGGGTGATTAGAGCTTATAGCCAAGTAAAATGAGTAACAACAATGAACTAAGAAATGGGAGGAAGGAGTTGAGAATGCTCTTCCATAAGGTATCTATCTGCATTACCTATGAAGTAGTATATTATTATTTGAAAATGGAATTAGAGGGGCGCCTGGGTGGCGCAGTCGGTTAAGCGTCCGACTTCAGCCAGGTCACGATCTCGCGGTCCGGGAGTTCGAGCCCCGCGTCAGGCTCTGGGCTGATAGCTCAGAGCCTGGAGCCTGTTTCCGATTCTGTGTCTCCCTCTCTCTCTGCCCCTCCCCCGTTCATGCTCTGTCTCTCTCTGTCCCAAAAAAAAAAAAAAAAAAAAAAAAAAAAAAATGGAATTAGATTAGTTGCACATGTATATTGTAAATTTTAGGTCAACCACTAATGTTTTTTAGAATTGTAATTGATAAGCTAAGAGGAAATAAAATAGAATCATAAAATGCTTAATTAAAACTATAAAAGGTAGAAAAAGTGGAAGACAAAGACAAAAAAGTGGAACAAGGGTGATGAATAGAAGACATTTACAAATATGGTGGATATTCAACTATCATTTTAAATGTTAATGGTCTAAATACACCAATTAAAAGACGGCCTGTCAGAGTACATAAAAATAAAACAAGACCAACTGTATATTATTTAGAATAAACCCACTTTAAAGACAGATTAAAACTAAAGGGATGGAGAAAGATATATTGACACTAATCAAAAGAAAGCTAGAATAGCTGTATTAATTTCAGACAAAGCAGACTTTAAGAACAATTATGAGGAATAGACAGTCTTTACATAATGCTGAATGGGTCAGTTTTCCAAGAAGATATGACAATCCTTAATGTATGTGCATCTAATAAGTGTCAAATATATGAAGCAAAAAATGATAGAACTGCAAGGAGAAACAGAAATCCATTATTACATCTTGAACTGAACAGCACCTTTAATGAACTGAATCTAGTTGACATTTATAGAACAACAGCAGAATACATTCTTTTAAAGCTTACATGGAACAGTCACCAAGATAGATCACATTTTAGGCTATAAAACATGCTTTCACATATATAAACAAATAGAAATCCTACAAAGTACACCTTCAGACTACAATGGAATTTAACTAAAAATCCATAACAGAAAGATAGCTGAACAAATTCCCAAGTATTTGGAGATTATTCAACACACTTCTAAATAACAAGTAGGTCAAAGAAGAGGTCTCAAGAAAAACTTAAAACTTTTTTGAGTTAAGTGAAAATGAGGGGCACCTGGGTGGCTCAGTCAGTTAAGCGTCCAACTTCAGCTCAGGTCATGATCTGTCAGTCAGTGGGTTCAAGCCCCGTGTCGGGCTCTGTGCTGACAGCTCAGAGTCTGGAGCCTGCTTCGGATCCTGTGTCTCCCTCTCTCTGCTCCTCCCTGTTCATACTCTATCTCTCAAAAATGAATAAAAATGTTAAAAAAAATTAAGTGAAAATGAAAACAATTTATCAAAATTATTGGATATAGCAAAAACAGTGGTAAAGGAGGGAAATATGTCACAGAGAATGTGTATGTTAAAACAGAAGGAAGATCTAAATAATCTAAGCTTCAACCTTAGGAAACTAGAAAAAAAATTAAATGCAAGGTAAGCAGAAGAAAAATAATAAAAGCTAAAGTCAATAAAATTTAAAACAGGACACTAATACAGAAAATTAGTGAAAGCAAAAGGTAGTTCTTTGGAAAGATACATAAAATTGATAAACCCATAGCCAGACTAAGAAAAAAAAATTAGAAATGAAAGAGTAGTCATCACTACCAATCCCATGGACATTAAAAAGATAGTAAAGGGATATTATAACAACTCTATGCCCACAAATTGATAACTAGGTGAAATGGATCAGTTCCCTGAAAGACATGATTTACCAAAACCCACATGGGGAGAAATGCATAATTCAAATAGGCCTAAATCTATTAAAGAAAATGGATCAGTAGTAAATAATATTGAAAAACAGAAAGAAGTATACTCAGTATACTCATTTGGTGAATACCAAATATTTAAGGAAAACATTATACTAACTCTCTTCAATCTCTTCCACAAAAGAAGCAGAGGGATTGATTACCTCCTGATTCTATGAAGCCAATACCAATACCACCAACTACCACCAATACCAAAACCAGACAAAGACATTATAAAAAATGAACAGACCAATATTTCTTATGAACATAAATGCAAACATTCTCAAAAAAGTATGAGCAAATTGAATCTAGTAATGTACATAATTATATTGCATAATTATATGCCATGCCCAATGGTATTTATTCCAGCTATGTGAGGATGGTTCAACATTTACAAATCAACTAACCTGTCACATCAATAGACTAAAGAAGAAAAATCTTATGATCATATCAATAGATGCAGAAAAACTATTTGACAAATCCAAAACCTATTCATGATAAAAACTCTCAGCAAACTAGCAACAGAGTGAAACTTGATAAAGAAGATCTGCAAAAACGCTATAGCTAACATCACGCTTAATGGTGAGAAACTAGATGATTTCCCCCAAAAATGAAGAATAATAGAAAATGTCCCCTCACACCATCCTATTCTACATGTACTAGAAGTTCTAGCTAATGCCATAAGACAAAAGGGAATGAAAGGTGTACAGCTTTGGAAGGAAGAAATAAAACTTTTTGTTCACAGATGACATTGCATATTTAGAAAATCCCAAATAATCAACAACAACAAAAACCCTGTTGGAACTAATAAATGATCACAACAAGATTGTGGGATAAAAGTTAATGTATGAAAGTCAGTTGCTTTCTTACATACCAGCAATAAGGAATTGGAATTTAAAATTTAAAATATAATTCCATTTACATTATCACTCCCCAAAATGAAATGCATGGTCATTAACAAAATATGTATAAGATATATATGAGGAAAACTATAAAAGTTGGATGAAAGAAATCATAGAAGATATAAATAAATAGATATTTCATATTTTTTGGTAGGAAAATTCAGTATTATTAAGATGTTGGTTCTTTCCAACTTGATACATAGATTTAATGTAACCTAAATCAAGACCCCAGCAAGTTATCTTGTGAATATTGATAAACTGATTATAAGGTTTATGTGAAAATGCAGAAGACCAAGAATAGCACAGTATTGAAGAAAAAGAAGAACAAAGTTGGATGGCTGATACTACTGAACTTCAGGACCTAATATATAGGCATAATAATCAAAACAATGTGCTACTGAGGAAAGAGTAGACAAAACTTATCAATGGAACAGAATAGAAAGCCTAGAAATAGATAAACAAATAAAGTCAACTGATCTTTGGCAAAGAAACAAAGACAATTCAATGGAGAAAGAATTGTCTTTTCAACAAATGATACTGGGACTTCTGTGGACATCCATATGTACAACAATAATAATAAACCTAAACATATACCTTACATATTTCAAGAAAATAACTCCATAACAATGGATCATAGATCTAAATGTAAAGTGCAAAGCTATAAAAACTTCTAGAAGGTAACAGGAGAAATTCTAGGTGGCCTTGAGTTTGGTGATGACATTTTAGATGCAACACCAAAAGCATGATTCATGATCCATGAAAAAAAAAATGCCCTTCATTAAAATTAAACACTTATGCTCTGCAAGACTCACTTTTAAGAGAATGAAAAGCCAGAGTGGGAAAAAATATTTGCAAACAACATATGTTAAAGGTTTTGTACCCAAATATATAAAGAGCTCTTAAAACTCAACAGTAAGAAAACAAACACAAGAGGGGCTCCTGGTTGACTCAGTAGGTAGCACATGAGAGCCTTGATCTCAGGGTTGTGGATTCGAGCCCCATATTGGGTATAGAAATTACTTAAAAATATCTTTTAAAAAATGTTCCCAATATTTGAATGGATATCTCATCAAAGAAAATATACAGATAATGAATAAGTATATGCAAAGATGCTTAACATCATATGTCATTACAAGATTAGAAATTAAAACAATGAGGTACTATGATACTCCTATTTGAATAGCTAAAATCCAGAACAATGAAAAGAGCAAATACTGGTAAGGATATGGAGCAACAGGAACTCTCATTTTTTGCTCATAGAAATGCAAAATTGTACAGTTACTTTGAAAGACTTTGGCAGTTTCTTTCAAATCTAGGTATCCTCTTACCATGGAATCCAGCGATTGCACTCCTTGTTACTTAGTCAAATGAATTGAGAACCTATATCCACTTAAATCTGACTCATAAATATTTATAGTAACTTTATTCATATACCTGAACTTGGAAGCAACCAAAATTTCCTTCAATAGGTGAATGGATAAAACAAACTGGGTACATCTAAACAATGGAGTATTATTGGCCGATAAAAGGAAATAAGCTATTGTCACAAAAATATATGGAAGACACTTAAATGCATATTGCTAACAGAAAGAAGTCAGTCTTTTTCAGCTTTACTGAGGTATAATTGACAAAGTTGAATGATATTTAAAGTGTACATTGTGATGAGCTGATGTGTGTATACATTATGAAAGGATTCCTCCTGTCTAGATAATTAACACATCTATCACATCACATACATATATACATACATACATGAACAGTTAAGTTCTGTTCTCTTAGAAAATTTCAATAATTTGATAACTGTTATCAATTACAGTCATCATGTTATATATTAGACCCTCAGACCTTATTCACCTTACAAATGAAAGTTTGTGTTTTTTAGCAACCTCTCCCTAATACCCATAACTCCCCACCCCTAGGCCCCTGGCTACCATTTTTCTACTCTCCGTTTCTATGGGCTTGCCTTTTTTTTTTTTTTTTTCAGATTCTACATATAAATGATAACATGTAGTATTTGTCTTCCATTCCAATACTTCATTGTGTGTGTATATACATATATATGTATACATATATATATATATACATATACATACACATATACATATACACACATGTTACATCTTTATCGTTTCATTCATTGAGGAGCATTTAAGTTGTTTTCATATCTTAACTATTATGAGTAATGCTGCAATGAACATATGAGTGCAGATATATCTGTTATACTGTTTTCATTTTCTTTGAATATATACCCAGCAATAGAATTGCTGGGTCAGATGGTAGTTGTATTTTTAATTTTTTGAGGAATTTTAATATTGTTTTCCATAGTAGCTGTACCAATTTACATTTCTGCCAACAATACACAGAGGTTGCCTTTTCTCCACATCCTTGCCAACACTTGTTACTTCTTGTCTTTTTGATTATGGCCATTCTAACAGGTGTGAGGTGGTATTTCATTGTGGTTTTGATTTGCATTTCCCTGATGATTAGTGATGTTGAATATTTTTTCATGTAGCTGATGACCATTTGTATGTTTTCTTTGGAAAAATATCTATTCAGATCCTCTACCCATTTTTAATTTTTTTGTATTGAATTTTTGGGTTCTTTATATATTTTGGATAGTAACCCCTTAACAGATACATATTTTGCAATAATTTCTCCCATTCCACTAGTTGCCTTTTTATTTTGTTGCTGGTTTCTTCTGTGCAGAAGATTTTTAGTTTGATGTCCCACTTGTTGATTTTTTTCATTTGTTGCCTTTTGCTTTTGGTGTTATATATAAAAAATTCATTGCCAAGACTGGTGTGAAGTAGCTTACCCCCTATACTTTCTTCCAGGAGTTTTATGATTTCATATCTTAGGTTTAAGCCTTTATTCCATTTTGAGTTGATTTTTTGTGTGTGGTGTAAGATAGAGGTCCAGTTTCATTCTTTTGCATGTAGCTTTCCAGTTTTCCCAGTATCATTATGAGGAGACAGTCCTTTCCTCATTGTATACTCTTGGCCCTTTTTCTCTAAATTAATTGACCATGTATGTGTGGGTTTACTTCTGGCTTCTCTACTTTCTTCTATTGATCTGTGTGTCTGTTTTTATGTCAGTACCTTACTGGTTTCTTTACTATAGCTTCATAGTGCAGTTTGCAATCAGGGAGCATGATGCCTCAAGTTTTGTTCCTCTTTCTTATGATTGTTTTGGTATTTGGGTTCTGTTGTGCTTCCTTACAAATTGTGTTTGTTTTATTTCTATGAAAAATGCCATTGGAATGTTGATAGGGATTGTGTTGAATCTGTACCTTGCTTTGGGTAGTGTGGACATTTTAACAATATCAATTCCTCCACTCCATGAGTGTGGAATTTCTATTTATTTGTGTCTTCCTCAATTTCTTTCATCAGTGTCTTACAGTTTTCATGTGCAGTTGTTTCACTCCTTGGTTAAATTTATTCCTACACATTTTATTCTTTTTGATGCTATTATAAATGGAGGTGTTTTCTTAATTTATTGTTCTGGTAGTTCATTAAATCATTAAAATCAACAGATTTTTGCATGTTGATTTTGTATCCTGCAACTTTGCTGAATTTGTTGATTAGTTTTAACAAAATTTTAGTGGAGTACTTAACTTTTTCTATATATCATGTCTGCATATAGAGACAATTTTATTTCTTTCTTTCCAATTTGGATACCTTTTATTTTTATTCTCTTGCCTAATTGCTCTGGCTAGGACTTCCAGTACTATGTTGAGTAAAAGTAGTGAGAGTGGGCATCTTTGTCTTATTCCTGATCTTATAGGAAAAGCTTTCAGCCTTCCACTGTTCAGTATGATGTCAGCTGTGGGCTTGTCATATATGGTCTTTATTATGTTAAGATATGTTCTCTACATCTGTTGAGAGTTCTTATCATGAATGGATGTTGAATTTTGTCAAGTGCATTTTCTGCATCGTTGAGATAATCATATGATTTTTATCCTTCTTTTTGTTAGTGTGGTATATCACATTGACTGTTTTGCAGATTTCAAGTCATCCTTGCATCTCTGCAATAAGTCCCACTAGAAACCTGGTATAATGATCCTTCTAATGCACTGCTGAATTTAGTTTCCTAGTATTTTATTGAGGATTTGTGCATTTATGTTTATCCAGGATATTTACCTATAATTTCTTTTCTTATAGTGACCTGGTCTGATTCTGGTATCAAGGTAATGCTGGCTTTGTAAAAGGAGTTTAGATGTATTTCCTCCTCTCCTATATGTTGCAAGAGTTTGAGAGGCATTGCTATTAATTCTTTTTTAAATTTTTGGTAGAATTCAGCAGTGAAACCATCTAGTCTTAGACTTCTCTCTGTTGGGAGCGTTTTGATTGCTGATTCTATCTCCTTCCTAGTAATTGGTCTGTTCAGATCTTATGTTTTTTTATGATCAGTCTTGGTAGGTTGTATGTTTCAGAAATTTGTTCATTGCATCTAGGTTTTCCAATTTGTTGGTATATATTTTTCATAGTATTTTCTTATGAAAATTTATATTTCTCTGGTGTTAAGTATAATGTCTTCCTTTTCATTTCTAGTTTTATTTACTTGAATCCTCTTTTTCTTTTTTTCTTGGTAAGAGTAGCTAAAGGTTTGTTGACTTTATCTTTTTAAAAAAACAGCTTTTAGTTTTATTGATTTTTTTTTAGTTTCTATGTCATTCATTTCTACTATGATCTTTGTCATTTCTACATTTCAACCTTCTACTAACTTTAGGTTTAGTTTGTTTTTCTTTCTCTAGCTCCTTGAGGTGTAAATTTAGGTTATCTATGATCTTTCTTTTTTCTTAATGTAGGCATTTATTGCTATGAAATTCCCTCTTAGAACTAATTTTGCTGAATCCCATAAGTTTTGTATGTTGTATTTGCATTTTCATTTGTTTCCAGATTTTTTTTGTATGTCTCTCTTGATTTTTTCCTGGACCCTTTGGTTTTTCAGTAACACATAGTTTAATCTCCATATATTTATGAATTTTCTAGTTTTCTTTTTGTAAACTGATTTTTTTATCCCATATCATTGTGGTTGGAAACTATTCTGACTTGTTTTGTGATAAAACATATAATATTTCTGGAGAATATTCCATGTGTACTTCAGAAGGATGTGTACTCTTCTACTGTTTTATAGAATATTCTTTAAATGTCTGTTAAATCTCTCTGGTCTTATATGTATTTTCTGTCTGGATGATCTAACCATTGTTGAAGTGGGATAATGAAACCTTTTACTGTTACTATATTTCTGTCTATTTCTCCCTTTAAGTCTGTTAATATTTGCTTTCATTTTCTAGGTTCTCTTATGTTGAGTGTGTAATATTTACAAATGTTTTATCCTCTTGTTGGACTGACGTTATATAATGACCTTCATTGTCTCTTTCTTCAGTCTTTGGCTAAAAGTCTATTTTGTCAGATATAAGTATAGCTATCTCTGCTTTCTTTTGGTTTCCATTTGCTTGGACTTTTTTTTTTTTTTTTTACATCCCTTCACACTATGTGTGGTCTTAAAGATGAAGTGAGTCTCGGGGCGCCTGGGTGGCGCAGTCGGTTAAGCGTCGGACTTCAGCCAGATCACGATCTCGTGGTCCGTGAGTTCGAGCCCCGAGTCAGGCTCTGGGCTGATGGCTCGGAGCCTGGAGCCTGTTTCTGATTCTGTGTCTCCCTCTCTCTCTGCCCCTCCCCCGTTCATGCTCTGTCTCTCTCTGTCCCAAAAATAAATAAAAAACGTTGAAAAAAAATTAAAAAAAAAAAAATGAAGTGAGTCTCTTGTGGCGGCATATAAGGGTGTTGCTTTTTTTTTTTTTTTAATTCATTCATGTCCTTTGATTGGATAAGTTAGTCCATTTACATTTAGAATAAGTATTGATAGGTTTAGACTTATTCTTGCCATTTTGTTTTCTGGCTGTGATTAATTCCTTTGGTCTTTTGTTCCTCTCCTGATTTCTTTCTTTATGATTTGATGATTTTCTGTAGTGATATGCTTAGATTCCTTTCTCTTTATCTATACTATAGACTTTTGTTATTACCATAAGGCTTACATGTAACATAACAGTCTATTTTAAGCTGATAACAACTTAACTTTTAATGCATACTAATGCTCTACATTTTTATTCTCTCCTTCTCTGCATTGTATGTATTTGAAATCACAACTTACATTTTTAACATGTATATCCATTAAAAAATTATTGTAGTTTTATGGTGTTTTTCAATATATAACTTTGTCTTTTAACCTTGATAGTAGAGTTACAAGTGATTTACCCATCACCATTACATTAGAATATTCTGAATTAAGTTATGTATTTACCTTTGCCAGTGATATTTATACCTATATATATTTTCCTATTACTAATTAGCATCCTTTGGGTTGAGCTTGAAGAACTCTCTTTAACATTTCTTGTAAGGTTAGTCTAGTGGTGATGAACTCCTTTAGCTTTTTCTTGTATTGAAACTTCTTTATCTTTCTTCAATTCTGGATTTGATTTTTTTTATTTTTAATTATTTTTGAGAGAGAGATAGAAAGCGAGTAGGGGATGGGAGAGAGAGAAGGAGACAGATGATCCAAAGTGGGCTCCATGCTGACAGCAGAGCCTGTTGAGGGGCTCAAACTCACGAGCTGTGAGATCATGACCTGAGCCAAAGTTGGATGCTCAACCGACTGAGCCACCCAGGTGCCCTTCTTCAATTCTGAAGGACAACTTAGCCAGGTAGTGGAGTATATCCTTAATTGTCATTTTTTCTTTTTTTCAGCCCTTTCAATATATCATGCTACCCCATTGTGATTTGCAAAGTCTGCTGAAAAATCTGGGGATAGTCTTCAGAGGTTTCTTTTGTATGTAACAAGTTATTTTTCTCTGGCAGTTTTTAAGATTCTCTCCTTGTCTTTAACTTTATGCAATTTAATTATGTTGTGTGTTGGTGTGGGCCTCCATGCATTTATAATTTTGGAATTCTCTGTACTTCCTGGATCTGAATGTCTGTTTCTTTCCCGTTATTGAAGAAGTTTTCATGCATTATTTCTTTGAATAAGCTTTCTGCCCCTTTCTCTCAATCTTCTCTTTCTGGGACCTCTATAAAGTGAATATTGGTCTATTTAATGGTGTCCCATAAGTTCCTTAATCTATCCTCACTCTTTTTCATTCTTTTTTTTTTTTTTTTTTTTTTTTTCTTTTTGCTCCTCTAATTGGATGAATTTCACAGCCCTGTCTTTGAGTTTGGTGATTATTTCTTTCACTTGATCTAGTCTACTGTTGAACCTCTCTATTGAATTTTTAATTTCAGTTGTTGTATTCTTCAATTCTGTGACTTCTATTTGGTATTTTCTTATATTTTCTATCTTCCGTTGAAATTTTCACTTATTCATGCATTGTTCTCCTGACTTTGGTGAGCATCTTTATGACTGTTGTTTTGAATTCTTTATCAGGCAAGTCACTTATCTGTTTCATTAAGCTATGTTTGTTTGTTCAGAACATATTTCTCAACTCTGTGTTGGTTTCTGTGCATTAGATAAAATAGCCACCATTTCTAGTCTTGACTTTGTGGTCTCACATAAGAGATTAACCTTACTGATTAAGGCAGCTTGGGCTCTTGGTTGTCTCTCAATCCTTTGTAATTGTTCAAGCTACCTTCTTTTTTCTTCCGGCTCCTAGTAATTGAGGGTTTGCCAAGACCTGTCAGTGTCCCAAAGGAGAGGATTGCAACCAGCACCTAGACCCTCAGGCTGCAGCTGAGGAAACATGTACTTAGGTCCCTTCCATGGAGAAACTAGAAGATGGGCTTTTTTGCCTGCTCCCTCTGCACTGGAACCAACTGTATAGCCACAGGTGAGTACTCCTGTGCCTGTTGACACTGTTTGTTTGCTGCAATCCTGTGGAACTCATGAATACAAGCTTCTTTGGCTATCAGAGCCAGACATTCCAGGGGCCCAGCTCTTGTGTGGCAACTGCAAAAGATAGACATGTGTACAAGCTTCTTCCAGGGAGATACTGGTGACAGGGTGAGCTAGAGGGAGAGGGCAGGGAAGGTAGCCACAGACTTACCTGTTCTCTGGAGAGGAACACAGTCAGCTTCTAGATGCATGCTAAATTAGAAGGGTAACTGTATTTTCTACTCCATTTTTATGCAAACCTAAAACACACACAAAACAACAACTTTATTAATTTCAAAAATTGAAACCAGTAATTTCTTACTGAGAATTTCTTTGTAGGTTGGGAAGCAAAAGGAAAAGAAGTAAAAGGGAAAATGTGGGATCTTATAAGATAAAAGAACCATAACATCAAAGGACTCAGAACTCTCCCAAAGCCCCCAAAGTTAAAGACCATACTTCTCTGCACTGACAGGAGGGGGCGCTCTCTGACTAGGACCCTTGCAAAAGTCACTGAATTTCCATGACATAAATAGGCAAAAACAGACTAAAACCATGCAAACCAATTATATGAAGGAAACAGAAAACAAGACCACATTATGAACTGTTGAACCCCCTGCTTCCTGCCCCAAAAGCTCTATGAAGGAGAAGGAAATGATAACACAGCACTCCAAACAGGGAAAACTGATCTAGAACACTCAAAACTATTAGATTTTTAAAAAAAATTTTAAATGTTTATTTATTTTTGAGACAGAGAGAGACAGAGCATGGAAGGGGGACGGTCAGAGAGAAGGAGACACAGAATCTGGAGCAGGCTCCAGGCTCTGAGCTGTCAGCACAGAGCCCGACACAGGGCTCGAACTCACGGACTGTGAGATCATGACCTGAGCCGAAGTCGGAGGCTTAACCGACTGAGCCACCCAGGTGCCCCAAAACTATTAGATTTTTTAAAGAAAGAAAGAAAAATCTCATAAACTCCAGGAAAAAAAAAATAACTTACAGAGGCAAGAGAAGTAGTCAGACATCAGGCTTCTCTAAAACAACATTCAGAGAAAGGCATTAATGATTCAGCCTTTAAAACAAAACAAAACAAAACAAACACCTTAAGGAGAGAAAGGATTTTACTTGTATTAAAGCTATTTTTCAGACATCAAGGCTCTAGGAAAACAGTTTAAACATGCTAAGATTTAGGATTTTTTGTACCCATGGACCCTTCTTGAGTCTCCAAAGAATAGTCATTACAACAAAAGATGACTGGGGAGGGGCGTCTGGGTAGCTCAGTTGGTTAGATATCTGACTCTTGGTTTCAGCTCAGGTCATGATCACTTGGTTTGTGAGATTGCTTCCCTAATTTGTGACCAAAAAAATTTGACACATGGGAAAAGGATGGCCTTTTTGAAGAATAATTGTGGGTCGATTTGTATAATGTATGAAGAAAAAATAAATTTCGATCCCCATCTCCACCTAAAATAAATAAATTTTTAAAAATCTTTGTAAATGTTTTATTCTGTTTCCAGATAGGATATTAAAATTTACATGTTATTTTTAAGACAGTAATATACAGCTAAAATAAAATATACAAGAAGTTTGTGAGACACAAGATATAGATGAGAAAACCTGAAATGTTTTTAACTTAATTTGACCTATTAGGAACATTGGGACTTGTGAAATTGATACTGGCCTTGTATATCAATTACTTTTTTCTGTATCCTAACTGTGAAGGGATGGCCCTTTGAAACAATGTTTTTCCTATCTGGTTACAATGGATTATTTACCCTGAATAATCTGTTATTTATCTTTCCTCTAGATTCTGGTTGTAAAACTTTCTTTCTGGAAAGAAAAAAGGGAAGGGAAGGGAAGGAAGAGGAAGGGAAGGGAAGGGAGAGGAAGGAAGAGGGAGGAAGAGGGAGGAAGGGAGGAAGGAAAGAAAGAAAAAGAAAAAAAGGGAAGACAGAGAGGGAAAAAGAAAGAAAACTTCATTTTGGAGCTATGCCTTAGAAGTGAAGAGAAGAAAGTTGGCTTCAGCTGTTTTAACTGTGCAAGCTGTCCACAAAGTTGGGAAACATAAGATAAACTTGTGTTTAAACTATATATTACTTTACATTTTTAAGTAATATTGTTCCATAAGTTTTCACACAAAATACTATAAAGCAATAGGTCTAATTGCTAACCTGAAAAAAAAAAAGTATAACAGGGAAAATCATGTTTATTATAGATTTTTTTAGGATTAACAGTTGAACCCTTGTCTTACACTTAGAGGTCTTTCACCTGAAAAGGTATCAAAATGATGAAGAAAAATATATTGAGCATATTATTTGACAAAGTAATCAATAACTCTTTAAAAATAAGTTTCTTTCATGTTTCTTGACTTTGTGGACACCTTGTACAGTAAAACATAATTTTCAGCATTTATTAACACTTTTCTATTTTACCTAAGTAGCAACATGCAAAAAGCCTTAAGATTGTATTGGTGTATATTTGGCACCACACTTATTTGATGGCTTTTTTTTTTTTTCTCTTTGTCTTGCTTATTTACTACAGAAGGAGGATATCAACCATGGCAGTTGTAACAATTACGAAGTCCAGTTCCATAGTGTAGCTTTGGTAGTTAGTTATTTCTGGAAATCCTGTCTCTGTTGCCTCAGCCCCCTCATCAATTCTGTGACCCACTTAATACTCTATAATACATGACTTCCTGATTAAATTAGTCATAGTAGATTCTGTTCTCTGTAACTAAGCTCCTTTTAGAATAAACCACTTCAGGTCAACTAGATTCAAATAATACCTTCTTAGGCTGGACTTTGAAAAAGTCACCAGAACAAGAATAATTCTTGGGGTGTACCTGGGTGGCTCAGTTGGTTAAGCGTCTGACTCTCGATTTCAGCTCATGTCACTATCTCACAGTTCGCGAGATTGAGCCCTGCGTTGGGCTCTGCCCTGTCAGAGGGACTCCCTGTCTCCCTCCCTTGCTCATGCTTGCTTGCTCGCTCTCTCTCACTCTCTCTCAAAAAGAAATGAACTTAAAAAATAAAAGAATAATTCTCATGGTATACTTCAATTACTTAAATTGTGTTGTGTTAAATTTTTGTGTTGTTTATATAAAACATGAGGGCTTACTATGTATTTGGCACTTGGGATAAAGATATATATGATCGTGAGATATTTCTGCTCTCAAAGTCCTTCCCATGTCAACAATTCTACTCCAGTGGAAACACCAAACCCTTCACTCTACCATTATTCTACTGTCCATCATGAAAGTCTTCATTTTTTTCCTTAGCTAACTTATATTCTATTATCCATAATTAACCCCTCCCTTGATCTCTCCTCTGAATTCCCCAGGAAAGACCTCCAAACTTCAGTTAAACCCAACTTAGTATAACTGAGTGAGCTCTTCCCCTTACTCCAGTGCTTCTCTGCTCTGGTGACACGTTAGAATTTTTGAAAGTCTATTGAACTCTCATCTCAGACCAGTTTAATCAGAATCTGGGAGATAGAGGAGGACCTGAGACATTAGTAAGTTTTAAAAGCTCTCCAGGTGATTCTAATAGCAGCCAGAGTAGAGAATCACAAGCTTATCTGTGCCTAAATAGATGAATGTGGCAGAAGAAATCCAGTCATCTTGACTCTCACTTCAACCTTTTGACCAGCGGGCACTCATTTTCTGATTCTCCAAGATGACTTTCACTTCTCTTTCTGTACCTTCTTTCCTTCCTTAATTTCAGCTGATGACTTCATACTTTACTGAGAAAATAGTTAACATTTGTTGCATGTTTATATGCTAAATATGAATGTTCTACATGCTTGCAAGTATTAACTCATTTAGTCCTCTCAACTCTCTGAAGTTGATGCCGCAAAACATCTCTATTTTAAAGATGAGGAAACTGAGGGACTAAGTAACACAGCTGGTACTGGAATGAGTTTTCCTTTGAACCTAGTTAGGCTGGCTCTATAATCCAGTTTCACCCACCTCTTATTGTATGCTGAAACAACTACCTCTCTGAAAAGAACAACTGTTGTTTCCTTCTATCACCTTTACTTATAAGTCTGGATCTTCACCATGTCTTCTGCCTTCCTTCCTTTTAGAATGAGTGACTCTGGATACCCCCATCTATAGACGTGCATCCCATCCCATCTCATATACTCAAGGACTGGTCACCTGTAATGATTCCCTCTCTCTTAACCATGTTCCCTTTTTCCCCTCATGCCTGGATCATTCTCATCAGGCTACAAACATGCTCTGAAATCAAGTCTTGCATCAGTTCAGGTCTTCCAAGAAGCAGATTCCAAGACAGAAATAGATGTGTAAAAAATGTATTGAGAGATTTCTCTCAGACACTAGTGAGGGAAAATGGGAAGAAGATTGGGAGAGCCGATCAGATCATGATGCAGATTTGAGCTCTGTGAAGGAGAGGGAAAGGAGGGAGGGAGGGGGGAAAGGAAGGAAGGAAGAGAGGGAGGGAGGGGGGGAAGGAGGGACAGATGAAGGTCTTAGGTTGCATTGCAATTCTAAGAAAGTTTTAGCAATGCCAAGGTTGAGTCCTCAGGCCAAAGTTGCTGGTCAGAGAAGTCCTGTGTCATGCAGGAACATACATACCTTTATCTCTCTGCCACCCCTAGGTACTGCCTTGAGTAGGCCATGGGACATATAGTCTTGGTATGAATGAGGAGGAAAGGATTTCATAACAGCACCTGGGACCATAGGCAATTATGTTCTTCACAGGAGATTTGAAAGATTCATATTCACTGTCACCACACCTCTCTAAACTTCTTGATTTTATGGTCTCCAGCCAGCTGCTACCCCATTTATCTGTTCTCCATTCTAATAAAACTCTTCAAAAGAGTTGATTATATTCACTGCTTCTATCCTTTTATGTTATATTCCCTCCTTAACTAAATCCAACCAGGATTTGTCTTTCTTCAATAACTGTTTTCTCTCATAGAAACAGACCATTTGGTTGAACATATGGCCACCCAGGTAAAGTGTATATTTCCCAAACTTCTTTGAAGTAGGTGTGGCCACAGGACCAAATCCTGGCCAGAGGAATATGAGCAAAAGTGATGAGTGATACTTCTCAGCCATGCCCTCTTCTATCCCTGTCTCCCTTCCTGTTGGCTGGAATGGGAATGTAGTAATGAGCCATCTTGGATCCTGCACTTAGTGTTTGTAAACCTTAAGGATAGTGGAAGAGCAAGAAAGAAGGAGACTGTACCCCTGATGATTTCACAGAGCTGCAATGCCATAACCAGGACTTTATATGAAAAAGAGATAGGCTTTTATCTTATTTGAGCTAATTTTATTTTGGATCTCTGACTTTGGTTTCCTACTTTATATATCCACCCACTCCACAGGCAAGTTCTACTGACAGCATCTCTGAAATATATCTTGAATTTGGCTGTTTTGTTGCACCACTTTGGTCCAACCTACCATCATTTTTCCCTGACTGCTTAAACAGCCTCACACTCATCTTGTTCTTCTACTCTTTACCTAGAGGGCTTGTTGTTATTTTTCACAATGAAAATGATTTTAAGAAGTTATATCACCTCCTACTTAAAATCCTCTAGTGACATTTGGCAATGCTGTCTATCAAAATACCACCAGGAACACACCTAAAGTGCTTCTAACTGTATGCTGTAGGGAGCCATAGGTGTTACAAGGGACTCTATTATAGGATTTGGGCTTGTGTTGGTGATTTTGGGTAGTGTTGAAGGAAGCAGGGTCAATTCTATTATTAGATGTATTAATAAATCTCACCTAGAAGGATGAAGATTAGAATAAGGCTAAAGCTGAAATTGATTAAAAGAAAAAAAAGCATTAGCCACTCATATTAGCCATGATAGGGACATGTTTGGTCATTTTCTGGTTTATACAATGTTCATATATTTTCTGTGTTTAGTCATGATTACAGAGTAGTTTTGTTTGTTTTTTTATCCATCATGGCCATAGATCATCTGATGTTAATTTTTTGAGAAATTGTTGATCTTCAGTGGGAACAACACCATAGACTGAGTGCCAGGCCAGCTCCTGATGGTACAGGGCTGCTTGCTTGTCTCTTTCTCCCTTCCCAGTGTTAGATTAAACTTCAAACTTTTTACCATGGTCTTCAAGGCCCTCCATGATCTGGTTCCTACCTAATTTCCAAACTCATTTCCTACCACACAGTCACTGCATTCCCTTAACACTGCCCCCCTCCCCTTTTTTTTTTTTTTTTTTTTTTTTTTTTTGGTTTTTTGAATGCTCCAAGTTTGTTCTCCCTTTAGGACTTTTATATTTGCAGTTAATTCTCCCTAGAATATTCTTTTCCCAAATATCACTTCTTAAATATTACTTCCTCATGGAGTTCTTCCCTGACTCTTCCCTTTTCCAGACCCACAAGACATTTTTTGTATAATTTCTATGTTTTATTTTCTTTATTAAACCTCATGGTGTACTTGTTGGTTTTTTGCCTTCCCTGCTAGGCTATGAGATCTGTGAGAGCAGGAATTTTGTCTGTGTTGTTCACCAAGGTGTATCCTCAGTGCCTATCATAGTACTTCACATAAGGGACTGTCAATAGATTTTTGTGGAGTAAAGGAACTCTCAACCTCTAGGGATGGGTGGAGGGCAAGTAGGTCAACAATTACAACATGGTGTGCAAGTGTGCACTGGACTTCTTGGGGATGAGTCACACCCAAATTGTTGGAGGCTTATTGCCAGAACACAAGAGTTTATGAAGAATCTCTTGTCTCCTGTTAAGCCATATACCTGATGTGGTTTTGATTTCTGCAAGATTGACATTGTTCAAGAGATACTCTTGGCTCTAACGATTTGCTTTCCTTAGGAACACCTACATTTATACTTTCGAAATGAGAGAACCTGATTGTATTGGTTTGCTATCACCTCATTTCCAGCACACCTACCAAGAGTCACAACTCAAATGTCTATAGGGACTAAGCAGGCACCTTAAGTGAGTGAAGTAAACTGGGTTATGGCAACTTAAGAACTCTTTGGACATAGACCTCCATCTAGAACTGTTCTTCACATCTCAAAACCTATACCCCTTCTCCCATGTTTCCTGAAACCTATCCTCTCAGTCTCTCTTGTTTTCCCACTTCTGACAGAATATGAGCTCAAATAGTTTATCATTTTTGTCTTTATTAAGAACATCAATAATGTAAATCTAATGACAAATGGTGGTGGAGACCTGGCCTCGGTACTGGATGGGGAAAAGGGAGGGCTGAGAACCACGGTTGGTAAGACAATGTGCTCTGGGGACTTTGCTCTGGCTGATTTTGGCTTTGTGGAAGTGCAAACCCAAGTTGCTAGATTTTCATATTTATTTCGAGAAAAACTCGAAATCTAGAAGTTTAGGTGAAATCCCTTGATTGTTAGTTCTTGGTAATATTTAATTTTCATTAAACACTGAAAATCAAATGAGCTTATTCAACAAATAGGCCACCCTCCAGATTTGGCATTTGGGCTGTTGGCACTGGAACTCTTGAAAGTAGTTGTCTCTAGATGAGCAACCAGTCGGTGCCAGTCAGACATGAACAGAGCTTCTGGACAGAATAGGCAGCTAAGGAGTAAGGATAGCAGTGAGCATGGGCTGCTGTGGGTGCCCAGGAGGGTTGTCTGGCTGTGGCTGGAGGAGGAGCTGGGAGGTAGGGAGGGTGTTACTGAGGAAGTCTTCTCAGAACAGGTTAGCCTAGAGACGAAAGGGTGTTATTGTTGGGGGAAAGACAAGAGCATACAGAGATGTGAGAACTTGTGGCACTGTGGGGACACTTCAAATACTACATGTGGTAAGACACTACCTCTGTTCTATGGTGTCATGTGGTGGAGGGTGACTGTGTGTGTGTGTGTGTGTGTGTGTGTGTGTGTGTGTGGTACAGGGAGGGAGAGGTGGTGGTGGAGGAACGGGCAGTGCAGAGGAGGCAGGAAATGAAGCTGTAAGGAGAGCTAGAATCTGATCATGAGGGGCCTGGATGATGTTCTACTTAGGAGTTTCACTAGTGTCCTAAAGGGTATGGAGGATGCACTGAGGGACATTAACTAGGGCTTTGACATCTTAGCTTTGCAGTTTGGACAGATTCCCAGGCAGCCTGTGGAGTGTTAATTAGCAGTAAGGTTTGAGGCTATTTACATTTAATGGAATAAACTGGATCCTGTTAAGCAGGAAAGCTTCTGATCCTCCCTCATCTCCAACCCCCACTCCCACATTCACTTCTAGAGACTTCACTGTTGCCTTATGGCAGAATTATTTGAGTGCCTCCTTATCACATAAAATCTTCATGTTTGCATTGCTGCTTCCTTTAGTGTAGCTAATTACTTTTGAGTATGCTTATCCTTCTTACCTAGAGTCTTTCTTTCTGGTCCTGATAGGGACCTAGGATTTACTCTGGTAAATGAAAGTTGGGTAGTGTAAGTTTTCACTCCAGATTGTTTGAACTGATCAGAACATGCTCATAGAAGCTATTTGCCATGAGTAACACAAGAAGAGATGATGGTAAAAATATTGAATAATACCCTGGAGGCTGATGTTCCCAAAGGCAGCCACATGAAAGACACCAGTGGATGGGCCAGAAGACTCCCAGCATTTACCAATTGACATTCCAGTGCTACCTCCCTACCCTGGGTACCTCCCTACCCAGATGCACTCTGGCTGAGAACTAGGGAGACACACAGGGAAGAGGCCCCACCCCTGTGATCTATAGGGGACAAGCTGGCAGGCACCAGCGACCCCACTGGTACCCACTGAGGACTTCCCAAGGAAAGGAATAGAAGGAGGCCATTTCAGGGGCTTGGAACAGTGGCTTTTTAGCAACTTAACATGGGAATATTTCAATATTTAATAGTCATTAGAGCCATACTAGTGAAATGTAGCAAAATAGAGACCTAAATCTATGATTCTGAGAAAAATAGACATTAAAAACTTCCCCTTCTGCTGTGCCTTGTGGAAAGACATTTCTACAATTTGCCTAAACATAGTTGCAGATGGATTTCTTTGACCTTCACTTGAAGCTTTGCATGGCACTATTCTGTGCAATGTCTTGATTTTACAAAGGTAGTAAAATTTCCCACATTACCACAAGTCTGCTTTGTTTATCTTTTCTAGTGTGGTTCAACACTTTGAGGAGACCACAATTGCTTGGGCAAAGTGTCCTGGAAGTAACGTGATGAAGAGATTGGAAGGAGGCAAGACTTGAGGCAGGGAGCTTGAGTCCAAGTTTCAAATGAGAATCTTGACAAGGTAGCAGTGTGGAGGAGAGGGCAGATCCAAGAGCTGTTTTTGATATGATCATATGGAGTAAAAGGGAGATTAAGATGAGTCAAGTTTCTGACCTGAGTCAAAGAGAAAGTAATGATACTGCTCATAGGGAGTCATAGTGGTTGGTGGCTATAAAAGGGGTCTCATCCCTCTGGTCTCTGAATACTTATTAGCAAAATGAGATAATAATGGTACCTACTTCATAGGATTACTTTGCGGACTAAATGGAATAATGCACGTAGAATGTTAAATATGGGACTGGCATGCAGTAAGTACTCAATAAATGTTAGCAATTTTTTTCTTCAGGAAACAGCCTTAGAAAAGTTAAGTAATTTGCTTCAAACTACAGAGTTAGGTGAGTGATAGAGTTGGGATTCTGGCATATCAGTTGGAGTAGTGTCTGGTCACTTTACCTGTTACATAGGATAGAAACCATCAAAAGAGGGACAGGTCTGGGATGTGGCTATGATGATGAGCTTGGTTTTGGAAAAGG
The DNA here is from genome assembly GCF_022837055.1 of Prionailurus viverrinus. Lineage (NCBI taxonomy): Eukaryota > Metazoa > Chordata > Mammalia > Carnivora > Felidae > Prionailurus > Prionailurus viverrinus. The sequence goes on along the minus strand of NC_062561.1, from coordinate 180,439,738 downwards.
AGATGTAAAAGTGGGGTGAGGAGAGGAAGTCCAGGAAGAAGTTGGACACATGGATCTGGACCTCAGGAGGGTCTTGACCAGAGAAGTCCTTGTTCATATCTCAGTCTGTGAAATTATAGTCATGAATAGTGCACCACCTAATAACCAGGTTTGTGGCTTTGATAAATAGCCAGAGCGTGTTTAATAAAATTATGTGATCAAGATAATTGTAAATTCTTTAAGTGGTTTTAGTCAGATTTTTACATTTGACCATCAGTCTCACTTGCCAAAATTTTCCATGATGCCATATAATCAGTAACTATAATAAAAAGCCTATATTTCAGAAATACAAAAGCCATATCCTAATCAGTATGATGTTTAAAGATTTCTGTATTAAAAAAACACTCCTTTAAGAAGTTAATTAATCTTTGGTCAAGATAACTTCCCCCAAAAAAAGATAACTTCCCAAATGTCATCTCTCTGGACTACAAGCAATTTTTCAACTCTTTCAATATGTTAACATTATAAGAAAGAAAGAAAGAAAGAAAGAAAGAAAGAAAGAAAGAAAGAAAGAAAGAAAGAGAAAGAAAAGAAAGAAAGAAAGAAAGAAAGAAAGAAAGAAAGAAAGAGAGAGAGAGAGAGAAAGAGAAAGAAAGAAAAGAAAGAAAGACCCCTACTTTAGGTTGTGTCACAAGCTTTAGTCCTCCTCAGATCTCAACCTTATTTACCTTCTGACATTAGCACCTACTCTTATCCCCCTACCAAGTACTTTATCATACTGCTGATGTGGACTTGTCTGTGTATATATCAGAAACCTAAGGTGAAAAAATAGGTGTCTTTTAAAACACCTGGATATGGGTTTATGAAGATGATAGAATTGTGTATGGCAAGAGGTGACTAACTGTGGTTCATTGGCGAAATTCTGGCTCACCAGCTGTTTTTATATGGAGCATGAACTAAGAATAGTTTTTATATTTTTAAATAGTTGCAAAGAAATAAGAAGAATATTTCATGATGTGAAAATTATATGAAATGCAAATTTCATTGTCCATAAGAATAAAGTTTTATTGGAACACAGTCTTGTCCATTCATTTACATAACATCAATAGGAGCTTTCATGTTATGATGGCAAAGGTGAGAACTTGTGACAAAGATTTATGGTGCTCTCATTACTTTGCAGTAGTGTTCAGCAACCTACAAATCTCAGGTATGTGGTTATAACTCCACAGTGTTTCAAGTGCCATGTGTATTTCGAGCAATATTTTATTTTATTTTATTTTATTTTATTTTATTTTATTTTATTTTATTTTATTTTATTTTTATTTTATTTTAATGACCAGTACAATAGCCATCATTTCAGAAGGAGAAGGGAAGAGTAGTGGCATCCAAATGTCATGGTGTTAAGACACGGTGGAGTGTGAGTTATTTTGTTATTGAATTAGACAGGAAAGCAGTGTGTTTACTATGCAGTGACACAACTGTGCTAAAAGAATACAGTTATAACAGAGTAAGTATTCATCACAACACTCAACCACAAGAAAGCAATGGCCAGAAAAATTGGAAAATTTAAAACAGAATGTCATCATACCATAATTTCTTCATGAAAATAAAACATGAAAATGAACAACTGATGTGCATTTCTAAGTGGTTCATTTATTATCACACCAGTAAAGACACATCTTACATTTGAAAATGAAGTAGTTTAAGATCATTAGCCTTCTGATAATAGTGGTTGCCTGAAAAGCTGAGGACATTGGGAGCAACATCAATAATCAACTTAAAAACAAGGCAAATGATTTCTAGTGATTTTCTTTGTCTCTCGATAAGTTAAAAGCTGCTGCCAATACAGCTCAGGTGTTATTTGATGAGTTCATGCTGAGTTTGAAGTGAATGATGAATTAGCTTCTATGAATAGTCCATGTAGAAAAACTATAGGCAAAAATATTTTCAAAGAAAATGAGGAAACACTAATTCAGTACAAACTGAAGTGGAATCTGCTAGGATGTGTTACAACTCTTGGTGGTGAAAATATGTGTGGAGCACAGAATGGCTTTTTGGATGAATTTACAATTTACATAGCCTATGCTAATTTATTACAATAGTCATCAGAAGGTATTTTGTAGAAAGTATTTGAATCTATCATGTGTTATTGAACCAGTTGTGTCAAAGGTGAATTTCATTAGCTTTTCTGGACTTAACCATTATCTGTTTTGTGAACTTTTGTCAAAAACAGAAGCTGAATATCCTGACCAGCCTTACCAACTCATACTGCTGATCACTTAACAGTTATAAGTCCCCTGTGACTTTGAGCTCAGGGTCGAGATTGACATTTTTCTTAAAGAGAACAGTCTTCAATCACTACTATTGAACACTGGATGGCTTTGGAAATTAGCCGTTTCTTCAGATGTCATAATGATTCTTTTTAAAAACATTTTTTTTAATGCTTATTTATTTTTGAGACAGAGACAGAGCATGAGCAGGGGAGGAGCAGAGAGAGAGGGAGACACAGAATCTGAAGCAGGCTCCAGGCTCCAAGCTGTCAGCACAGAGCCCGACATGGGGCTCGAACTCACAAACCACTAGATCATGACCTTAGCCAAAGTCGGATTCCACCAACTGAGCCACCCAGGTGCCCCTGATGTCATAATGATTCTTAATGGATTCAACTAAAATTTAAAACAAAACAACGATTATATACAGAGTAGTAAAGTCATTTTAATGAAATCACAAGTAATGTCAAGCTGCTTTAAAAACTTCCTATGCTGTAAGGGGCGCCTGGGTGGCGCAGTCGGTTAAGCCTCCGACTTCAGCCAGGTCACGATCTCGCGGTCCGTGAGTTCGAGCCCCGCGTCAGGCTCTGGGCTGATGGCTCAGAGCCTGGAGCCTGTTTCCGATTCTGTGTCTCTCTCTCTCTGTCCCTCCCCCATTCATGCTCTGTCTCTCTCTGTCCCAAAAATAAATAAACGTTGAAAAAAAAATTAAAAAAATAAATAAAATAAAAACTTCCTATGCTGTCAAAACTTAAAACAAAAAGTGAGATTCCCATTACTACACAAATTTTCAGTGAACATATTTTCCCAGCTCAAACTATAGTTCTAACAATGGTTTTCAGACCTCAATACAAGTACAAAAGAAACTTTTAAATTTCAAAATCCATTTATCTGAGCAATCAAGGAGCTTCCATATAACCTTCAACTGGAAGTGATTAATCTGCAATATAATGACATGCTAAAAGGAAAATTTAATAAAATTCTATAGATGCCTTCCAAGCAGTGAAAATGTTTAATAAAATCTTATGCTCATGGATTGATAATCAGTATTTGTCAGTACCTTCCTTTGAGAGTTTTAACCAACTGTGAGATGAAGCCAACTACAAAGTTTAGAGGGCACTCACTCCACACAAGATTACCCTCACTTTCAACACCAGTTGCAAGTTTGGGGTATTTCCCAAACCACCTTCGGGGTCAATAATTCATTAGAAGGACTCACAGAACTTACCAAAAGCTATTATGCTCACTTATCATTTGTTACTGGGAAAGGATACAGATTTCATAGTCTAGGGAAGAAGTACATAGAGTAGAATTAGGGCTCTATCACGTAGGCATGATTGATTGATTGCCCACAATAGTTGATCAACCTCCAGGTCAACTGATACCATGTGGCCCATATCACATTTTGTCTTTTTGGCATGGTCAGCCCCTTCCCTAAATCACATTTTTAGACTGTTCAGTGTGATCGAAGTTTCCCAAGCAAACCATGACATTCCAAGGGCCTAAGATCACCTCCTAGTAGCTGAGGACAAATATCAGACCTCTTACTGGGTAAGATTAATGCTTCACTACATACCACCTGTGGGAAAAGACATTTTCAAAGATGAAACCTGTAAAATTTTATTACAGATCAGCATTAACATGAATATTTGCAATCTGTTTTGATTAAAGGGAATGCTAATTTTTAACTCCAATGAAGTAAAATGTGATCTTCCCCCATAATTTATTTTTCTCATTATTAGGCCTACTCACAAAAGAATATACTCAATTATTAATATAAAATTTAGAATTTTACCAATAAAAAATGTGGAAATTTGTTTTCCCTCTTGTTATATAAGTACTTACATAATATCCTCGATTTTGCCTATTGGCCTGCAAAGACTGAAATATTTACTATCTGATCCTTTTACAGAAAAAGTCCACCAACCTCTGATGTACAGTCTGATTTGTAATACTGCTGAGATGATTAGTTTTATGAGTTAACTTGGTGAGACTACAGACCTTATTATTCAATCAAGCACCAATCTAGGTGTTGCTGTGGAAGCCTTTTGTAGATGTAATTAACATCTACAATCAGTTGACTTTAAGTGAAGGAGACTATCCTCAATAGTCTGAGAAGGCCTGGTCCAATCAGTTGAGAGGCCTTAAATGAGCTTTCCTTGAAAAAGAAGAAATTTCATCTGTGGACAGCAACTCCTGCCTGAAAATTTTTAGCCTGCACTTCCTGATGGCCTGCCCTATGGATTTGAGATGTGCCAAACCAGCCCCACATTCACATAAGGCAATTTCTTTATATTTACATTACATTACATTTCTTTATATTTATATACTTATCCTACTGGTTCTGTTTCTCTGGTGGAATCCTGACTGATTCAACTGCTCACTACAAAACATACCACCTAAACTGTGCTGCTAGAAAACCAAAAGGGAAATTATTTTATTTTATTTTTAATGTTTATTTATTTTTGAGAGAGAGAGCACAAGCAGGGGAGGGGCAGAGAGAGACACACACACACAACTCGAAGCAGGCTCCAGGATCTGAGCTGTCAGCACAGAGCCTAATGTGGGGCTCGAACTCATAAGCGGTGAGAATATGATCTGAGCTGCAGTCAGATGCTTGACCGACTGAGCCACCCAGGTGCCTGAAAAAGGAAATAAAATGAAATTAATATTTTGCCATAGCTGCCTGTCAGCTGTGATATTATTGCCTAATCTAATTGACTTTTTAAGGCAGAAAGAGTAGTGAGAGTTATGAATAAAGTAAATTTGGGAAGACTTTAATTCAGTCTTATTACTGTGGGTCAAAGCGACTTTTTTTTTAATAAAAAAACTTTTAAAAAATGTTTATTTTTGAGAGAAACACAGAGTGCAAGTGGGGGAGGGGCAGAGAGCGACGGAGGCACAGAATCTGAAGCAGGCTCCAGGCTGTCAGCACAGAGACCATTGCGGGGCTTGAACTCAGGGACCCACAAGATCATGACCTGAGCTGAAGTCAGAGGCCTAACGGACTGAGGCATTCAGGCTCCCTTATTTCTTTGTTTCTTGATAGAATCTGTTCCCAGAGCAAAAATGAGATTTTTCCAAGAAATGTCTTTATTAGCTTACCTCTAGGACTCTTTTCCTGGGGGGCCTGTTGCTGGCTTTCAGAGCACCCTTACCTTCTGGCATTGTTGGTAAATCCCAAGCTTGTGTACTTTCACAGGAGAGTATTCTGGGCTTTTATCAGATTTTCATATGAGTCCGTGGCACCAACAGGATAAAAACCACAAACGACCTCCTCTGTAGGTATATATTTACCATAATGTGTCATCTGCTGTGTACATTATCTCCTCTAATCCACACAACAATCCTATAAAGTAGGCATATCCCATCTTGTGCTGATAAGCAAAAGAGTGTGGATTTGAATTCACATCACATACCAAAGCTTCTGCTCCGGAGCCAGGGGAGGGAGTTCGGTTCAATCACTAGGCTCAGTTGTCTAGGAACTTCCTGCCCTTGTGGTGGTGGCCTGGGGGGCCCCAAGTACCTGCTTGGCTTCTGCCCACTTGCCTAGCGAAGAGCAGGTTGGAGCGGACCTCCTGGCCTCCTAATGCGCCCCAGCCCAATGGGAGGGAGGAGGAGCGGGCGCCCCGGGGAGAGGAGGGCGGGCCCTGAGAGGGAGTTTGAAAAGAGGAAGGAAGTGGGGCCCGGCGGAGCGCCTAGCCTGGCTGCTTCCCCACAGAACGACGCGAGGCGCCCGCAGCCCCCCTGGCCCAGCCATGGCCCCCTGGCGCAAAACTGACAAGGAGCGGCACGGCGTGGGTAGGTGCGGGCACGGGGTCCCCAGCTGGGGGAAGGTCAGTTGGTCAGAGAACCGCACGTAGAAAGATGCTGCGGGAGGCGGCGGCATGGGCGCGGGCCGGGAGCTCTGACCCAAGGTCTGAGGGCACAGTGGCTTCCTCAGCCTGCTGCGGGGGCCAGCTGGGTGAGGAAGAGGAGGCAGAGGGAGAGGAAGGAGGGCACCCCGCCCTGTGGGCTTCGCCTAGCCCGTGCCCTTTCCCGCCCGGCGCGCAGCCCTCTGCCTCTCCCCAGTGCTGGTGCATCCCTTAGAAGCAGCCCAGCCCAGTGCCTGTCAACCTGGTTCTGTGTGCCAGACTCCCAGTGTTTCAATGAGTGGACTCCATTGCCCCATGTAGAGAGCGGGCCTCATAAAGGAGCGCCCGTTCTCTCCCCTGGCCCGGCCTTGCCTGGCCCAGTGACACCCATCTGTCTGCTTCTCCTGCCTGTTCCTTTTGGGTCAGATGACCCCTGATTTGGTAGAAGGTCCAGAGGGCTATACTAGCTTGTGGGGTGGTATTGGAGGGCAGAGTCCTTCACTCAGCCCTGGAGAGCCTATGGGGAGAAAGGCTTCTCTGCCAGGTTATCTGGGGATATCCAAGAAGCCAGCCTCATCAGCTTCAGCCATCTAAGCTCCCAGAAGCCTCTGCCTCAAGCTCAGGGGCGGAAGTGGTAGCTGGGGGAAGGGAGGCTTCAGGTACTGGGACTCATTCTACTAAGTGGCACCCGTGGTGCAACCTCCATAGACTCACTGTGGTTTTCAAACTCAAGTGTGAATTTGAAAACCGCTGTATGGCAGACACCACCCTCAGAGATGAGGATTGAATAGGTCAGAGGTTGGAGGATCCAGGGGTGGGCGGGGCGCTATTACTAAGGGTAGTCCCAAGGCCACTGTTGGAGAAATACTGCCCTGGAGAGTTCAACATTTATCTGTTCACTTAATGGGCTCTAGGCACCATGGAGTGTTTTAAGACGAATGGTCCCCATCCAGACAACAAATAATAATCTATACCCTTGAGGGGCTCAGTTTCTTCATCTGTAAAATGGGAAGTTTGAGCTAAACCCCAAAAGGACCATGTTTAACCTCAAAGCTTCTAACTTTGGCCCCTCTAGCTGGGGGTATTAGGCTGAAATTTTTCTCAAGTTAAGATGGGGACTGTTAAATAGGGCAGACCATTGTAGGTGGAGAGGCCAATGTAGTGTAGGAGATGAAAGCTAGACCCGGAGGGGATATCCGGGAAAGAAGAGAGGTTTGCCTTTCACCTGAAGGAATGATTATGCTCAGAGTAAGCTGGAGCCACATTTTGGAAGGCTATAAATGCCAGGCTAAGAAGTTGAGACTCTTTCTACTTTGGCAGTGGGGAACCAAAGAGGGCTTCTGAGCAGGGAAGAGGCATGAGCAGATTCATGCTGCAGCCAGTGTAGAGGAAGTTTGGGTGGACAGAAGGGCGAAGGTGCCTGGGCAGCAGACAAGAGACAGTATTGGTGGTCTAGGGTAAGCAGGGCAGTTAATGGGGGAGATTGAGTGATATGGAAGAGTCCCAGCCTCCATCCCAAGGGCTGCAGTGCATTCCTGCTGTGAAGGCCCTGTGCTACGGTGTGAAGATCATGGGCTCTGGTGCTAGACTGCTTGTTCTTGGATTCCAGCTTCTGACACTTCCCAACCCTGTGACTCAGACAAGTTACTTACTCTCTCCAGGCCTCAGTTTCCTTGTCTGTGTGATGGGGATAATAATAGTACCTGCTTCCCAGGGTTATTGTAGGATTAAACGAATTCATCCACATAAAGTCCCTAGAATGACAATTGTACAAAGCAATCCTCACTAAATGTTATCAATTATTATTCTTAGACTTTGTCCTCTGCATGGAGGTTTAGTTGAGGACATGACATCACAGGATGGGATAGAGTTACAGGAGTGGGGTTCCCACACTCTCTAGAAGAGGAAAATCCCACCTATGTGCTCAGAGATTGGGAACTCTGTTAGGCCCTAAGCTCAGAGGCTTCTTGATCTGATAGTATAGCTGACATTTTTCATGCCTACTTGTGAAAATTCTATTTCACTGGGGGGCCAGAAGGTCTATGACCCTCTAGGGAGCCAGAGAGCACTTGGTAGGTGCCTGCTCATCAAAAGAATCTCTTTTCTCTGCCAGTGAATGCTGGACTAAGGAAGGTAACCTCCAGCCCTCTTTCTTAGGCCCTGGGTAGATGAAAGGAAAAGGCAAAGTTTAGGTTATGATGAAATGGGGGACTGGAGTCATGGAACAGAAAGAACAGAAACCTACAGTAAGGAGTCTGTATTCTAGTTCCAACACCATCACTATATACAGACAGATCTATGCTCTCATTTTCTCATTGTAAGTTAAGGAATTAATATTTTTTGATTTCAAGGTGTTTTATGAAGAGCATTTGAGATAATGAGTATGGGGGCTTTGAAGAAGAAAAGAGAAACATATAAAGGATTAGGGGATTCTTGAAATATCTCCAGAGTCCCAGCCAGGCCTAAAACACAAGGAGAATCTGAGCTTTGCTTTCCTATTTGGTTTCCTTGTCAGTGCTGGTAACATTAGCCAGTCTTTTTCTGCCTTAATTCTCAAGGATTGCTGGTGTCTATTTGTCTCAGGGCTGGCTTTACATGAGGCTCCTTCATCATCAGAACTACTGGCTTCTTGCTCATCTTATTGTCTGGTAGGCAGCCAGTTGACCCTTCATATAGATCTATAGTCAGATTATTTTTCCTTCCTTGGGAAAGGAAGGAAACATGTGATCATTAGGATTCCAGAGAGTTCCAGAGGCGGGATAGGTGTTTCCAAGGACAAAACAGTGTGACTCTGAAGTAAGAAAAGGCACAGACTCTGTCCTTGGAGGAGATATATGTAACGTTAGAAGCTGTGGCTGTGAAGTCAGAACTGATTTCAAATATGGGCCTGTTTCCTCATCAATAGAGTGGGGGTAATGATGAATAATGTCAATCTTGGGGGATTGTTGTGAGGATTGGATGGGGTAATGCAGGAAAAGCATTAGTAATGTGGTTGGCTCAATGAAAGTTACCTACTAAGGTCAAGGGGGTTACCTAATGGCTCTGGAGCCAAGAGAAACACAGAGTAATGCCAGATTCAGGACAGTTATGCCTTCCAAGAGTATAATATTTTGTGGTTTATAAGACCTATTCTTGTGCAATATCTTTGGCTCCAGAACATTTATGTGAGGCATTATCTTCATGTTATACATCAAGAAATCAAGGCCCAGAGTTCATATAGTTTGGAAGCACTTGGGCGTGGCCTTAAATTCAATTGACTTTACAGGCCCTTTGCACCACACTAGGATGGAATCTGGGAAGGGGAATGTCATAGAAAAAGGCAAGATGTTGGAATGTATGTGGCATTTGGATCAAACAATAAATATTCTGCTTTGGTTTTAGTAGATGTTTATAATGGGAAACAAAACAAAACAAAAAACTTTGGAGAGGTAGGTTGCAGCCAGATTGTGAAGGGCTTTGAACACCAACCTTGTAAGTTTGGACTTCGTTCTGTATACAATGGAAGTTTTGAGCAGGCATGCCACCCGTAAGAATTTAATATAATTAATTGTGAGAAGGGCGGGGATTGGATGTAGGAATACAAGAACAGAAGTAAGTGACCTTTTACCTATTAATTGCCTGATTAGTTAACCCTGCAAGAGTCTACTTATAATAACATTTCCTTTTCACCTTTACTGTGTTAATCCTCTCTGCCTGAGTCTCAGTGATGAGAGCTTCCTCCTTGAAGGAGAGAAGGGAGAGCAGAAAAGGGAGAGGAGGAAAGAGTATAACAGTATCAGTTAAGAATAAGTGTGACTGGTGATAGAATGCCTCTAAACAGTGGCTTACCCAAACTAGAAGTTTATTTCTCCCTCAAATAGAAAGCCCAGAAATGGTCCATGAAGAGGGGGTCATGGTCTACTATGCTGCTTCCTCAGCATGAGGCTGCTGCCTCCTGAACTGAGCTGGTTGCTCAAGCTCTAGTTGTCAAGTCCCCCTTCCAGCCAGAAAGAAGGATGAAGGGAAGCAGAAGGACATGACCTTTCTCTTTAAGGACACCTACCTGAGGGCCCACTTAACACTTCCTCTTGTTTCCTATTAGCTAAAGCCTAATCACGTGACTGAGGAGGGAAGCTAGGAAATGTAGTCTGTAATGCAGGCAGCCATGCACCCCGCTGAAAATTAGGAGTGCCATTTCTAAGGAAGAAGGGGAAGAAGGATTTGGGGGATGATATGTCAGTTTGTTTAAGGCAGCCATAAGAAAGTACCACAGACTGGGTGGCTTAAAAAATAGAAATTTGTTTCCTCACAGTTCTGGAGACTGGAAGGCCAAGGCCAAGGTGCCAGTAGATTGGTTTCTCCTGAGGCATTGGCTTGCAGACACCTGCCGTCTCATGGCTTTGTCCTCACGCAGTCATCTCTGTGCACGCTCACCCCTAGTGTCTCTTCCCCTTAGAAGGATGCCAGTTATATGGGATTAGGACTTCACACTAACAGCCTCATTTTTAATTTAATCATGTACTTAAAGAACTGATCCCCAAATATGGTTACATTCTGAGGTCCTGGGGATTAAGGCTTCAACAAACAAATTTGTGGGACTAGGCATGGATAACAGTTGAGTCCATAAAGGATGACCCATTGTCTGTGGTATGACATTTAGGGACAGGTCAGACTTTTCAGACAGAGAGTAAGGGGGGGAATTGGTGCGGGGGGCTTCAGTGATGCCTAGAAACCTCTTCTATATGCAGGCTGTCTCTGGTTATGGTTGAGTACTTGCTGGCAGTGTTGGGGAGCATTGGTAGTGCCTTCTAAGGGCTGTTTGGGAGGATCTGTTCTATGCCCCTCCCTAGCTTCTAGTGGTTTGCTGGCAATCTTTGGTGCTCCTTGCCTTGTAGAGGCATCATCCTGATCTCTACTTCCATCTCCATACAGTATTCTCCCTGTGTATGTGTCTTTCTCCAAATTTTCCTTTTAATAAGGACACCACTCCTTATTAGGTTAGGGCCCACCCTAATGACCTCATTTTCACTTGATTACCTTTGTAAAGACTCTATCCAAATAAGATCACACATTGATGTACTGGGGCGTAGGACTCTAACACATCTTTTGTTTGTGGGAGGGGCACAATGCAAACCATACTAGGCTCTGCAAAAGTAGGAAAAGGGTCTTTTTCCATGTCTTGATTGGGGAATATGGATGAATCTGAGACCACCCCCACATACAGGAATGCCTGTGATGCTGTTGCAGTGCAGGACCCTAGACAGAGCTGCTCCATGCCAAAATGGACAGATTTGGAGTGGGCAGTGGGTACTTGAATCTCGTGCAGCACAGGCTCTTATTAAAGGAACAAAATCCATTCAGACTGGTTCAATTAAAAGTTGTGCAGTATCTATGTGTATGTGAGGAGGGGGTAGGTATATTTTAAGGATCAGGGGAAATAAAAAAGAAATCCAGGAAACATGAGAGGCAGGTGTCTAGAAGGGTCTGAACTGAGACCACCCTGGAAACCTCTGTCCCCCTTCTTGTGGCAACCCAGCTTCTCTTAACACATCAGCACTCTTCTCTTCTCTCTCCTCACCAACTCCTTCTAATTCCATCACTCATTCATAACTTTGATATTCTGATAACATCATAATAGTGGCCCCAACATGCCACCCACCCCAACTCTGCATGACTTTGCAATTCAAGTGTCTACTGAATCTTTTATCCATATTTATTTGTTCAAAGGTCTGAGAGAGGAGATGTGAATAGATGGACTCACATTTGCCAAGGTAATAATCAAGGAGGAGGGATAGAGAGCATTTTTCACTCATTAACTTGTTCAGTCATTTACTCATTCATTCTTCATTATTTCTTAAATATTTATTGGGGATTTCTTGTGTGCCAGGCCCTATGCTAGACAAGGAAATTACTAGAATTAGACCAATATGGTTCCTACAGTGTTGGAGCTTATAGTCTAGTGGGAGAGACAAAAAAAAAAAAAAAAAAGGACTTTGTGGAAAAATCAATAAACATATAATTACATTATATGTGCCAGTGTAAGAAAAGAGTTTGTTCTGTGAATAAGAATATTGGAGAGAAGGGTCTGAGAAGGCCTCTGAGGAGCAATGGAGGAAAGAATTCCAAAGGAAACACTTGGAGGGATCTTAGTACATGTATCTTTGCTATGGAGGCCAACTATATCTTGGACTGGTCCCTAGAAATTAGTCTGGTGCAACAACAACAACAACAACAACAACAACAACAACAACAAAAACATGTATTGGAAATCTGATTCCATCCTAGCATCAATTCTTAGGTGCCTGGCTTTCCACTGTCTAAAGCATCAGCAATTTGGGATTGTTCAGAAGTGCCTGCTCTTTGAGTCCACTAAAGAGATGGTCCTAATCCCTAGGCTTGTGAGAGCTTCATCAGTTAGTGGCTATCTTGTTCCCAATCATAATGTTTGTATTTGAATGAACCTTAACAGACTGTGTTTACTAAGCTCTGCTTCTTCCTGAGATCAACATCCTTATATTGCTGTTGTATGTTGAGGCAGGCAATGTAGTCACCATAATATTATAATTTCTGGATCTTTGGACTTTTGTTTGTTTGATTGCTTGTTTTTTAAAGCTTACAGGTCTTTAATAGTCAATTACACATGGGTGCCACAGTCTGTGTTCTGTAGCAAATGTTCTGCAAATGGGAAATGATAATGCTCATCACCATCCAAATCCGGAGGAATCTGGGTAGAGACACTACAAAGGTTCTCTTTAATAGGCACTTTCTCCCATATTCCTACTTCATTTAATTGATGTGAGTTAAAACACAGTAAGGCTGAGTTTGTAAGCCTCTTAAGTCTTACTTGGTTTTTAGTTCTCTTTGGAGAAAGTCATCTCCTGTGACCTCAATAGGACACTGTCAGCTTCTGCACTAGTTTAAAGCTACAGTCATAGCAGCTGGGGTTGGAAGGAGATATGACTTCATTTCTCACTTTTCCAGACCCCTCTCTAGACATTACTCCAGGGCACTTAGAGTTTTCCTGACAACACATGATCCCTTGAATCCAAGCCTAAACTAAGATGGTAGAAGAAGACAGGTAGACACTGTGACTTGCATAGATGCAAGATCCAAAACAGATTCTGAATAGAACAGATGTTGAGCAGTCGTTTGTTGGACTGGATTGAGTGGTGGCAATGCCAGGGCTGAGACACCATGATCAGCATGTTGGGTTTTGGCAGAGGGACATACATAGTGCCAGCTGAACCTAGAGGATTTGCCAAGGAAGTGGGAATTTGCTGCTTGCCTCACTAGTTGTGTCAGTAGAGAGTTGTCTCAGGAAAGAATGTTCTGGGTAGAATCAACAGTCAATGCAAAGGTCGTGAAGAGGGTACCTCTTTGATGTATGGGAGGTCCCTGTGGCTGGAGGAGAATAAGCAAGAGGCAGAAGAGTAGGAAATGAATTCTCTGACAGGAGGTTGTATTGAGTAGTGCCTGGCACATGTTGCAATGACTTCAGCTTTTACTCTAAATGGAAGGAGGTGGGACACTGTAGGGGTTTCAGTAGAATTGCAGAATGTTCTGAGTTGTTTGAAAAGGATTATTCTAGATGCTTTATGATGGAGAGAGGGGAATTAAATGAGGAATCAGGAAGGCCAGTCCAGCAACTACTACAATAACCCAGGCAAGAGATGGTGGTGGCCCACACCAGGGAGGCAGCAGTGGAGGAGGTGAGATTCGCTTAGATTCTGGATGTGTGTGTTGTAGGTGGAGAAAATGGGATTTTCCTCATAGATTGGAATTAGGTATGAGAGAAAGAGAGGAATCAGGAGTGACTCCAAGGTTTTTGGTATGAGCAGCAGGGAGAATGGAATTGCATACGAGACTTCCTTACTTAAACTGTTGATCTGAGTTATCCACAGTGTCATAAATACTAACATTGCTCACCTTTTTTCAACATGGTACATTTACAGAGCACTTGTGCTACCACATTTAACCACCCTGTGAGATGGGTACTTTTATCATCCTTTCACAGATAAGGAAATGGAGGAGCAGAGACCTTCAGGGTCTCACTGAAATGCAAACTCTTTCAGGCAGTTTCCTTACACTTCATTCCTGGAGGAGCCTCTTCTGTTTTACTGAAGTACTCAGGTTTCACCTTTTAGTTATGTAACAAACTACATGTCACTTCGCCCGCTGGATAGCATATTGTCTGAGGGCAGAGCTCTGTTTTGGGGTCAACTTTGAGTCCATCCAGCTATAAGGCACTAGCAAAAACATGCTACATAAGAGAAAGTAATTGTTATTGTAACATGGGACCCCTTAGGAATCCAGTGGACGCTATAAACTTCCTTCTTGCAAATCTGTACGTGTGCCGTTTTGCATTACAATTTCATCATGGCCCGTCCATGAAAGTGAGTTAAGTAAGAGCCCGGTAAAAGTACTCAGTAACTGTTTAGTAAACCAATACAATAGACACAGCTAAGGCATTCTGCCCAAGGTATAAATTTTTGGTTTTGGGAGCTGTGAAGGACAAGAAGCTGTTTTTATTGGGGAGCTGTTTTTATTGCCTATTCATATCAATTAAATTCAGTAAGCCTGTGTTAAGTGATGGTCCTAAATTGGGTATTATGCTAAGTGATGGTCCTGAGCTGGTTTTGATAAAATCACAGTCTCTGCCCTCAGGAAACTTACAATTCAGTAGTAATCTCTCTTTCTTCTTTTTTGTTCAAGGCAACAAACAATACCATTATTAGTACTACTGTCTCCATTTCACAGGTTGGGCACGGGTGCACCTTTTGCTTCATGCTACCATAGCTCTTCCATCACCTTCATCATATTTCATTGCAGGTTCATGTTGAATTATTTGGCTCTTCCCTAGAATGTAAACTCCATGATAGCAAGACAATGATTCTTGCTCTTCTCTGGCACAGAGCAGGTGCTCAATTAGTAATTGTTAATTGGATGGATGGGTGGGTGGATGGATGAGCAGGTGGGTAGATAAGTGGGTAGATGAATGAGTGGTAGGGGTGGGGAGGTGATGGGTTATGGGTGGCTTTTCACTATCTGGTGGTCTCATAAGATTCAGATGGACTGAGTTGCCCCGTCTTGCCTTCACCTCCTCAACCCTAACCCTTTCCTGTCAGGAGGCTGGGTTCTATGAGAGCAGTACAGCAATGAATGGAGTATTCTTGAACTCTTCCTCAAACATATGGACCCCTGTAGTTGGCCACTGTCCCCAAACTCAAATAGAGTCACCCTGGGATTTTATTCACATGGTCCAGCTGTCCCTCACTGGGACTATGTCCACATCACACCAAGCCTCCCCCCCTTCCTCCCTGCCCTTACCACCTTTATTCTCCACCCACCTCCTCAGGGGCTCTCACTCCATTTCTCCCCCTTGCCCTCCCTCTGTGCCTCCCTCTCCTTCCAGTCTCACTTCCTTCATGGGGCCTCTCTTGATCTCTCTCCTCTGAGACTCTACAGCTGCTGTGGTCCACAGCTTAGTATTTTATTTTTAAGAGTTTCTTGTTTTTTCTGGGTTAATTTTGTCTCTTCAATTAGATTTTACAAAAGCTCCAGGACAGCAGGAACTATCCCCTCTCATCTCACTTTTTTAACTTGCAGGATCCAGCAGAGTGTCAGACACTCCCTTCCCTGGAAGTGAGGGGCTGAAGAAATCAGCCCTTGGTTTCATCATAAAGCCATTCTTCCAACTCTAGTGTGTGAGTGTGTTAATATAGGAGAGAGTGTGTGTGAGTGTGTGTGTGCACCTACAGCAGCCCTGGAAAGGAGAGTGAGTCCCATCATGATGTTTTAGGGTAGTGCTTAACAACTTTGACACTATTGACATTGGGACCAGATTCTTCTTTGTTATGGGGCTGTTCTGTGCACTGTAGGATGTTTAGCAGCATCCCTGACCTCTATCAGCTAGATGCTGAAGCTCCTTCACTTCATCCTCTTACCCCTCCAGACTGTGACAACTGAAAATGTCTCCAGACATTGACAAATGTTCCATTGGGGGCAAAACTGTCCCTAGTTGAGAATCACTGTCCTTAGTTAGAGAACTCATGGCAATCCCACCTTTCTCTTGTTAGCTGAGCATGTCCCTTTGGCTTACTAAAAATGGAGTACAGGGGCTCTGGGTGGCTCAGTCGGTTAAGCGTCCGACTTCGGCTCAGGTCATGATCTTGCAGTTTATGAGTTCGAGCTCCACATCAGGCTCTGTGCTGACATCTTGGAGTCCGGAAGCTGCTTTGCATTCTGTGTCTCCCTCTCTCTTTGCCCCTCCCCTGCTCATGCTCTGTCTCTCTTTGTCTCTCAAAAATAAATAAATGTTAAAAAATTTTTTTTTTTTAAATGGAGTACAGTGATAGGCACTTTGGCTTCTTCCTGGCTGTGTCATCCTGGACTATTCACTTGATCTTACACTACCTCAGTCTTCTCATCTGTAAAATGGAGATGACAATGATTGTACCCAAGAATTATGGTGAGGATTAAGTAGGTGACTATGGATAAAGCCCTTGGAATAGTGTTTAGTGCACAGAAAAGCTCAGTGGAGGTTGTAATTCCTCTGTCTTCTCTTGGTCAGTGGAGGAATACTTCCTCCTTGGTTACCTCTGGCTGTGATTCTCAAACCTTATTCAATACCATCACTGGATGTGAGCTCTGGCCTTGCTGCTGGAAGCTTCTGCTGGGTCATGGCAGTTGCCCTCCCTGATGCAACATCAGGATGTTGCCTTGGTGCTGAGCCTGTCAACACCTTGCCCAGAGACTTCAGGCAAAATGCTTGTGCATTTACAATGAGTGTGTTTCACGTGAATTCAAAGTGGGCCTGCCAGTAGGTGAGTACTCCCCTAGGTTAGAGACCCTTCAAAGTCCAGCTCAGGGACTAGAGAAGTGAACTCAAGGCAATTGTATTATTTTTCTCCATTATTGTTTTTGCTCCTCTTATGTATCTACTTTTCCAAACTCTATTATTAATACTTGGTATTTGCTGAAGCTTTTACTTTCAAACATGTCAGCAAAGAGCAGGGCCCCAGGTGAGGTATAAGTCCACCCTAAAGATCACAGAGCACTTGGCTGCAATCAAATTGGCAGCTAAGCTGAATCAGCATCTCCTGAAGTAATCTTAAGAAATTCATGAAAGAGTTTAACCAGAAGAAGGGGCATACCTGCCCTTCATGTTCGCATCCCTTCAGTTCAACAAGTATTTATTAAAGCTCTGTAAATATTGATTGAATTCTACTGTGGGAACAACACTGGGAATTCAGTGGTCAAAAGGCAGACTCAATCTTCACCCTCACCAAGGCTGGAGAAAACAGGAAATGAACAAGTCTAGTGTATACTGTGTGTGTATATATATACATATATGTAAATATATACCTACACACACACACACACACACACACACACACACACACACACACTAAATTGTAACATCAGAAATAGGCTGGTAAGGGAAGCAAGAACTTTGGACTCTGATCTGGGCTTGAATCCACTTTTTACCACTTTCTAGCTGTGTGGTCATGGGCAAGTTCCTTAATCTCTGAGCTTCTCACATGTTATATGAAGATAATAGCTTGGAGGATTACTGTGAAGATTAAATGCAGTGATACTAGTAGAATGCCAGGGATTTTATCTGTCTTATCTGTCACTATAACCCCAGGACTCAGAACAGTACCTAGTCCACAGTAGGTGCTCAGATGAATATCTTTGCAAAAATCATATATGCTTGGTAGATAACATATGCCCAATAAGTGTTTACCTTTTTTTGGTGGGCAAGCAGTGTGTGCAGTGGTTAGAAAGCAGACTTCTGGATCAGTCAATTGACCTATCTAAGTTATGAGGTGGATAAGTTGTTCACCCTCTTTGTGTCTCAGTTTCCTCATCTATAAATCCAAGAGAAACATGTACTTACCTCCTAACATTGCACAAACTACAGCGACCCCACCCTAGTTGTTTCTGTGCACTGCATGCTATAACAATGGTGTTTACTTTTTATTTCTCTCAATTTGGGTTCCTGATGAACTGTGTATCTCAATATGTTTAAGTGGAATTGGTGGCTAATCAATGGGTTCTATTTCTAGGGTTGTTGAAAGTCTCACCTGTCTCAAAGTAGCTGTTTCCACTGGCTTGCCAACCCACATTTCCAGTATGCGAGTCCTCATTGGGTTTAATGAGCCCAGATGACCTTGGTACTTTAAACATCCCTTTGATCCTCAGCTATAAGTATTTTGGTTTGAGCCGGCTTGTCAGTAACCAACTGCTGCCTTGGTTCTTGGGTATAGTACTTTGATGGAGGAAGAAGTCAAATCCTCCATGCAGATGTGTCCATATTCTCCAGTGTCTGGAGACCTTATATGAAAGGGGAAGCTAGAATGGGTGTCTCTGGGGATCCTGCCACCCACCACTTTTCCATCTTCCTTGGGTGGACATGGCTAGGGTGGGGCAGGCTATGATTTTAGTGGCTTTACTTATTTTTTGTCCTATATCTTGCTCATGTTTTTCTGCCCCTTTCATCCCTCATTCAAAAGTTGACAGTGGTTAGGCCTACAGGGAATAGGGGAAAAGGTGATCTGTTTCTACACTGGTCAGAAATAACTCAAATGAGGATCATAGATAAGCAATCAAACTTTAGCAAACAGTAGCATTCTTGTTCAAAGTTTCCTGTTAGTCATTTAGAAAATTTAACAGAATAGGGTATTGGTATGCAAAGCCACTTCCTTGTCAGTAATGTCTGATTTTCCCCAAATGGAGCCTTGAGAATAGAGGCCCTTATGCAAACGCAGAAATACATTTTTAAATTAAACAGCAACATCAGTTACTTTCATTTTCATACAATGTGAGTCTTTGGAATGAATACAGACCTTCATGTTGAATACCATGTTTCAAGATCTGTCCAAAACATTTTCTTAAATTGATCAGTTGGAACCTTCTAATCTGATGAAGCTGGGCAGAGGGTAAGGAAGGGATTCCTAAGGAAAGATGGAGAGGAAATAGGGAACAA
Source organism: Prionailurus viverrinus (assembly GCF_022837055.1). Classification (NCBI taxonomy): domain Eukaryota; kingdom Metazoa; phylum Chordata; class Mammalia; order Carnivora; family Felidae; genus Prionailurus; species Prionailurus viverrinus. The sequence goes on along the minus strand of NC_062561.1, from coordinate 180,420,668 downwards.
AACACAGTCTCACCCCACCCTCCTAATGTCTGACCGACAGACCTTATTTGCTAGTTCCCCAGAGGCCAACTTATTTTGTGGATGGGATTCTTCTGTTAGAAATCTCAGTTGCCTCCATGGCCCTGCCCAGGTCTGTGACAGACATGTTCTCAGCCGAATTTCTGGGGTTGGAGGGAGCAAGGAGTGGGAGGGTCTGAGTTAGAGCACCAGCAAGCTGGAGCAGGTCCAAATGTCAGCAGCCTGTGTGGGGACAGGGTTTGAAATCAGACCAAGTGTAAAGGCAACAGAGAAACATGCTATGTTTATGCAGGAGAAGAGATTCCTGAGTCCCCTGAGGGCCTTCTCAAGGTCTGGTTTTGAACAAAGGATTAATTTTATTCAGTGTTGACCAACAGTGTCATTTGTTGCAAACTGCAGGGAGACAGATTTAAGGTGACCTAAAGAAGAGCTCTGAAGGAGTTCTTCTGAAAAGATTGTTTTAGGAGGTTTTATAATGCTAATAAAGAGAAAAATGATGACCATTTATTGAGGACTTACTATGGCCAGACACCAGTAAATGCTTTGTGTTTTAATGTCAGCTGAGCTTCCTAAGAACCCTGCAAATTAGGGACTATCATCTCCTCCATTCTACGATTGGGGAAAATGAGACTCAGGGGTGTGAAGCTGCTCCAGCAGCCTTCCACTGGCCCTTACAGTGACTTTGGGTGGATTACAAAAATAATACCCCTCCCCTGCCCAGATCACAGGTTGCACACTAACCTCCAATGGGTCACCCCTTGCAGGGCAAAACCTGTATAATCACATGCTGTGGCTCTGGGTTTGAGGCCAGAGCCAATAAAGGGCAAAACGAGGCCCAGGAGCCACATCTGCGTGACTCCAGATAGACTCTTGACTCCCAAGTTTTATCGTCTCTCAGGATCGAGATTTTCCATTACTATGAATACCTACAAACACTAGTTGGTCCCATGGTGAAAGGGCTGATTTGTATAGGTGTTTGGACTAAATAGCCTCTAAGTTTCTTCCTTTTCCCCGTAGAGAATGTGGCAAGACTGAAGCGTGAAGCAGGGTCTGGTGAACACCTGAGTACCTGCCATCTAGGTTCTGTGGGGAGGAAACAGGTGCAGAGAATGAATAAGGCACAGGGCTGGGTTAGAGTCCTGGCTCTTACTACCAACAGGGTAAGGGGAGATTATGGGTGAGCCACTCAAACCCTCTGTACCTCATTTTCCTCTCTAAAATGAGGATAGTAGCTACCTCGTGTAGTAGTTATGAAGACAACACAAAAGGACAATTGAGAATATGCTTCTCTGGGACACAGTGAAACAATATTATAAATGCTTCTTTTTTATGTTTGAGGAGGAATCTGATCTCATTTCTTCTCCAAGGCTCCTTCACTGATATGATTACTGCTTTCACTCCATCCATAAGTTTTGTGAGGTTGTGTTTTCATTTTCATTTGTCTCAAAATATTTTCTAATTTTCCTTGTGAGTTCTTCTTTGATACCTTGTTGCTTAAGAGCATATTGTTTAGGGACACCTGGGTGGCTCAGTTGGTTGTACAGCCAACTCTTGATTTTGGTTCGGGTCACGATCTCACAGTCCTGAGACTGAGCCCTGAGTTGGGCTCTGCACTGAGCGAGGAGTCTGCTTGAGATTCTCTCTCCCTCTCCCTCTTCCCCTCTCCTGCTAGTGTGCATATATGTGCGCTCTTTCTCTTTCTCTCTCTCTCTCTCTCTCAAAAAAGAGTATATTGTTTGATTTGCACATAGTTGTAAATTTTCCAGTTTTATTTCTCTTATTCATTTCTAGCTTCATTCCTCTGTCATTGGAAAAGATACTTTGTATAATTTCAGTGTTTGTAATGTATTGAGATGTGTTTTGTGGCCTAACTTATGGGCTATTCTAGAAAATGTTCCATATGCATTTGAGAAGAAAGTGCATTTTGCTGTTGCAGGATGGAGTATTTTGTATATGTCCTTTAGGTCTGGTTATTTACAGTATGGCTCACATATTCTATTTTCTTACTGACTTTATGCTTACATGTTCTGTACATTACTGATAGTGGGACATTGAAGTCTCTGGCTATTATTAGCCTCTGCCTAGTTCTCCTTTTAATTTTGTCAGTGTTTGCTTCATACATTTTGGTGCTGTTATTAGGGACATCTGTTTATAATCGCTATATCTTCTTGGTGTGTTGACCCTTTTGCCAATATATAATACTCTTCTTTGTCTCTTGAAACACTTTTGACTTAAAGTCTGTTTTGTCTGGTATTACCATACCCACTACAGTGTTTTTTGTTACTATGTGCAAGGAACATTTTTTCCCCACTCTTTTACTTTGAACCTAACTTGTATTTTTGGATATAAAGTGAGTCTCTTGTAGATAACATACAGCTGGATCATGGTGGGGTGTGTGTGTGTGTGTGTCTGTGTGTGTGTGTGTGTCTGTGTGTGTGTTTGGTTATTGTTTTATAATCTTTCTACCAATCTCTGCCTTTTGCCAAGACAGTTTTATTCATTTACATTTAATGTAAATACTCATAAGGAAAGTTTTACTTCCAACATTTTGCTATTTGTTTTCTATGTATCTTACATGTTTTTTTGTTCTTCAATTCATTACTACCTTCTTTTGTGTTTAATTGATTTTTTCTAGTTTACTGATTTGATTCCTTTCTCATTTACTTTTCTCTGTGTTTTTTGCTTATTTTCTTAGAGGTTAACCTGGGGTTCACAATTAACATCTTACCATAATAAGAATATATTTTGAGTTAATACCAATTTAGCTTCAATAGTAGACAAAACCTCTGCTTCAGTACAAATCTTTCTCTCCCCTTTTGTTGTTATTGTCACACATTACATTTTTATAGATTGTGTATATGTGTGTATTATAGATTTTATAATTATTATTTTATGTATTTGTCTTTCCAGTTGTCTATTAGTGATGGACCTCTGTTTCTGTTTATCTCTTAACTTCTTTATATTTGAAGAATAATTTTTTGAGAGATAGAATTCTTGGTTGATTTTTTTTTCTTTTAGCACTTTAAATATGACATCCCACTGCCTTCTAGCCTCTGTGGTTTCTGAAGAGAAATCACTTATTAATTTTATTTAGGAGTCTTTGTACATGATGATTTGCTTCTCTCTTGATGTTTTTAAAATTCTCTGGGTTTTGTTTTTGTTTCTGGTTTTTTTTTTTTTTTTTTTTGGTTTTTGACAGTTTGACCATTATGTCTCAGTGTGGATATCTGTGTTTATTTTGCTCAGATAGCACTGACCTTTTTGGGTCTGTAGATTTATGTCTTATGTCTTCCATCAAATGAAAGTTTCTGGCCATTATTTTTTCAAATATGCTTTCTACTCCTTTATCTCTCTTTCCTCTAATTATGGAATCTCCCATTGTATGAAGTTTGTGTGCTTGATAGTATCCCACAGGTCACTTAGGCACTGTTCATTTTTCTTTATTCTCTTTTCTTTCTACTTCTCAGGCTGGCTGATCTCAACTGACCTACTTTCAAGGTTATTGATTCTTTCTTCTGACTGCTCAAGTCTGCAATTGAGCCTCTCTAACATTTTTTATTGTATTTTTTAGCTACAGAATTTCTATTTTATTAGTTTGTCATTTCTGTCTATTTAATAATATTCTCTATATTATGCAACATTATTCTTTTGGTTTTACTTAGTTATTTGCCCATAGTTTTCTTTAGCTAGTTGAGCATAAAGACAATTGATTTAAAGTCTTTTTCTTATAAATCCAATGTATATTGTTTGTGAGGAATTTCTATTAATTTCTTTTTTTTCTTCTGTGAATAGGCCATACTTTCTTGTTTGTTTGTTTGTTTTTTTACATGCCTCATAATTTTGTGTTGAAAACTGAATATCTTGAATATTATAATGTGCTAGCTCAGATGTCAGATTCTCTTCCTTGTCAGGGCTTGTTGTAGCTGCTTAATATAGGATATAATGGTTTGTTTGTTTAATGACTTTTCTAAAGTACTTTTGTGAAGACTGTATTATTTGTTGCAATATGGTCACTCAAATCTCCAAATGCCTGAAGTTGAAAGAAAAAAAAATCTGCTGTTTGCAGCTTGACTCTGTATGTGTGTATTGGGGCATACTTTTAACACTTAACCAGGCTACTTGCAGCTCTGCCTTAGCCTGCCTGCATTTCCTGACAGCATGGTGCTTGAAGGTCAGTCAGAGTTGAGAGTTTACGGCCTTCTCCATCCTTTATTAGCATGTCCAACCATGTGCATAGCCTTCCAGATCCCCTGGTATATGTGGGTATTGTTCATTCCATATTTATCCATATTGTAGTAACTGTAACTACTTTATTCCTTTCTGTGGCTAAATAATATTCCATTGTATGGATATACTATCTTTTGTTTATACACATGCCAGTGGGTGGAAGACAGAAGAGTGTTAGTTAAGCAGGGGAGTGATATAATCCCATTGCACTGACTATTGCTCTGGCTAATGTGTGGCGATTGGATGGAGGGAGGCAGAGTAAATGTGGAAAGGCCCATGAAAAGGCCATTGTTCTGTCTCTCTAATCCCAGTGGTCTCCAAACCAAACAGAAGCTCATTGCTGATGAATTGTGTGACCAAACAGGGCAGATAATAGATTGAGCTCAATGAGAGGAATCCTGAGTCCTCCTGGTAGTCTTACCATTGACTTAATTTACTTCTACTCCTCTCATTCCTCCAAAGCATAAATAATAAACAATAATAAAGGACAAGCTCATAGCTCTAATCCTTTGGGGAGCCCACACACAGGTCGAAACAGACAACTACAGTTTCTTAGAACAAGGTCCTCTCTGCTCCCTCTGGCTCTAGAAACCCACACAAAGGACACAGAATACCATTTTCAAGACCACCACCGAGGTGGGGAGTAAGGGTAAGTTAAAATGTCAGAAAGCTTTACCAGGTTTCAGTTGCCTTTTTCTTGATTAAGCATTTTCTTGGTGTAAACTTTTGACTATTTTCTAGGGTTCTGATACAGTTGATTCTGACAGCTTTTGTCAGATTTCTCATTACTTCTTTGGAGGGACAGGCACGTGGAGTTCCTTACTCTGCCATTTTTGCTGAAGTCACCTGAAGAAGTAGTTTTTGAATACATTTTGTTTTGTTGACATATGAGGAAACTGAGGACCAGTGGGAGAGGCAGTAAATTGAGTTGCAACAGTTGCTACCCCATGGATGAATCTTGAGGACACTGCTGAGTGAAAGAAGCCAGTCACAAAAGACCATGTATTATATGATTCTATTTGTATGCAGTGCCCAGAATAAACATATCTGTAGAGACAGAAAGTAGATTAGTAGCCACTTGGGGCTGGGGTAACTTTCCGAGGTGATGAGATTGTTCTAGAATTAATCATGGTGATGCCTGCACAACTCTGTGAATAAATTGTTGAATTATATACCTCATATGGGCAAATTGTATCCCAATAAATCTATTCCCAAATAAATAAATAAAATCCCTCCAGCTTCTCATTCTCTTGGAGTAAAGCTTAAACATCACAAGGCTGTGCGGGACCTGGTCCCTACTTCTTCAGCCTCATCTTGTATCACCTTTTCCTCTCGTATCTTACTCCATCCACAGAGGTTTCTTTTGATGTTGTCTGAATATGCCAAGTGCCTTCCTTCCTCAGGACGTTTGCACATGCTGTTCCCTCTTCCTGAAATGCCCCTCCCTTAGTGTCCCCACAGCTGAACAGCTCAATTACTTTGTGTATCAGCTCAGAGAGGCCTTTCCTAAATACCCCAACAAAATGTGATGTGCCCTATAACTCTATACCAGGCTCTATTGTTTCTCTTTCACATGTATCATCTTTTGTAAACTTGTATTTATTTCTGTGTTCACCAATAGAGTGAGATCAGTGCCTAGCATGTGCCTGGCACATCATAGCCACTTACTGAATATTTGCTGCATGAATGAATGATGACAACATTCTAGGATCATACTGTTCAGCCTCCTGAGAGACTTTCTTTAAATCAAACCACATGCATTGTGTCTTATTCTGTTCTTGAAGACCTACTAAGCTGGTGGTTCCATTTTTAGCCTTTGGAAAGTAGGCTGCAACCCCTAACATGGATTAACAATGTGGCCTGGTCTTCACTTAGCAAGTGACGCTGAGCACGGCCTACGCACTGCAATGATATGGCATGAGGTCGTGTTCCAAGGGGTTAACGGAGGTTCTGACAGCACAGAGGGGACTCTGGCTACTTCACAGCCAACTACTGCCCCCAGGCACTGATAATGGAAATTGGGAGACAGCACATCCTTGGATGTCAGGCTATTGTCACCAGGAGGGAGTAATTGGGGAGCAGCAAGTACCTCATCATGGTGGTTGAGAATATGGAAGTTAGATACTGATTTTCCTGTCAGTTCCTGGCCTGATGATTTTCACCAGATTATTTAACTTTTCAGCACCTTTGTTTTCCATCTGCAAAATGGGATCACAGTTTATACCTCACAGGGTTGCTGTGAGAAGGGAATGAGAAGATGTGCAGAGCACATGCCTGGTGCACTGTGAGAGGTCAACCTATGGTAGATGATATGAACAGCGTTCTTGTCATGCAGACTGGAGTGCAGAACCTGTGCTGGGAGAGGTCAGGTTTGGTCAATGAGTGAGGGCCTTTAGCAGCCAGGCTGGGGCTGCATTCAGTCCTGTGGTAGGCAGTGGGTTCTGCATTAGTCTTGTTAGCCCATGTAGTCTGCATGGTGTTGGGTAAACTCAAGGCAGGGAAAACAGGGAGGAGCAGTGATTATCAGTATCCAGAAGTCTGACCAGGCTGCCCCTCTCTTCTGTTTCACAGCCATATACAACTTCCAAGGGAGTGGAGCCCTCCAGCTCTCCCTGCAGATTGGTGATGTGGTGCGAATACAGGAGACCTGCGGAGGTGAGTCACTGGCTCAAGTGATCCAGGGACGCCAGGACCCCTAGCTGATGGTGTTGGGACGCCTGCAGCATATACCCAGCACCTCCAGCCCTCTCTTGGAACCTGGAGCTGTGTGTAGTCTGTTATGAATTTTGATAATATTAGTAATTTGAATGTACTGAAAATAATGCTTTGTTATTTTAGCAATTTATGCTTAGTAGCAAAGGCCTGACTGTGTGGTTTGATGTTTGTTGTGCTGTCCATTTGCCATAGCCATGAGGCTCTTAGGGCCTTTGACACCCACCTTCTTTCTTAGTATCAATACTAATAAGGTTATAAAGGGAAATCAGCACTATTAGGGGTTTGAAGGCTTAGGAAATTATACCCTTGATTCCAGGAGAACTGATATGCACAACTGTGTGGTATAGGCACTGTGCCTGGTCCAGGGAGCAGTGCTCACACCCTGCACTGAGCTGGGGGCCCTGTCTTGGGCAAAGTGGCATCTCTTTCTTCCCACAGAGGTGCCATTCTCTTGTGAAGCCAAGCGTGTATTGGGCTGTGTTTACCCATGGTGGTGCTGGTGGTCGTAGGGGTACTCTTTAAAACTTGCACAAAAGCTAATGGCCTTGGACCCATGAGTTAGGCCATTATGAATCAATATATCACCTATGTCACTGATAAAATTGATATTGGGAGTGTGGCTTGGGTGTAATACTAAAGAAACTTGCCAATGTGTCGGCCACTCTGAGCCAGACTCTCCCAGTCGTCACTGGCAGAGCAAGACCTCCACAGTTCTCCCCTTCCCTGGGCCTGCCACTAATCCAACTGTGTGGAGAGCATATGTCCTTCCTGTAGCTGGGCAGAGGAAGAAGAAAGAAGAGGTGAGTGGACTGAGCACCCAGGCCCATCCCTCCCTCCCAGCTAATCCCTCAGGTGATGCTCTCCTGTGCTGTGATGGGAGTGAGGGGTGGGCAGGAAACAGGTGTGCTACTGTGAAGGCGAGCCCCTCCAGGGGAAACAGCCAGCCAGAAGAACAGAGGTGCCTATAGAACTAGCCATCGTTGGATGCTTACCACGTACTGGAGGCACTGTGCTAAAGTGCTGACATGCTAGTCAGCTGACATGCTAGTCAGTGCTGACATGCTAGTGTGCACAATGCTGACATGCTAGTCCTCACAGCCACCCACAGGACAGGTCTTATCTCCAGTGCCAGATTAGCTGTATGTAACTTCCAAGGCTGTTCTGCAGATTGGCACACAAGCATACACAGCACACTCACAGAGACGCGTACACACACATGCAAACATGCACACAAGCACACACACACACACACGCACATGCAAACCAAAAAGCAAGCAAGCAGAAAAGCTTTTGTGAGGAGGAAAGAATTTGATATTTGATATTTCAAAACAGCTTTAGCTGGGTCATCATGGGAGAAATGAGAACTTTGTTCACCTTCCTTACATTTGTCTTATCCTTTAGTGTTATTGTTATTTTGGGTTGTATGTGAGGTGAAACAAGGCACTTTTTAGAGTCCAGGCCTCTGAAAATCCCAGTCTGGCACTGTTAAAACCTTTTACACACAGAGTGAATGGGACAGGGGCAGGAAGGAGAGTATATGGTTCCAACCCCCATGCCCCCTTCCACACTGCAACCCATCTTTCACAAATCTGGTTCTACCCAGTGGCAGATAAGCAAACTGTAAGTATTCAGCAAGGTCAAAGAATGAAAATATAAACAGATGACAACTCTCCTCACTGTGTCTCCCATGCTGCTGAATGCTAATCCTGAGAAACAGGCGTGAGGCCTCACATCTGCAAGTCAGGAAACAAGACTCAGGGAAGAGAAATGACTCGCTGAGGGTCACACAGGGAGTGTGGCTGTGTTTCCCTCCCCATGTGTATAAGCCCACAGCCTTTCTTTCACTCCATAGCTACCAAGACAGTGAAAAAACCTGGTCATTATTTGCCGCGTCCCACATTTTGAGATTCAGACAAGTATTTTCCGTTTCGTTTTCCTGGAGAAAGAGCTTGAGGCCAGTAAACTGACCACACGGGTAGCACACAGTCAGAGCCTTTCATTCCCTTGCCTGGCCTGGTCCCGACCTTCGGAAAGGTCACACTTGATGACTCAAGCCACCTTTATTTGTCTTTGGGATTAGTGTCCTTGTTGCTAACCTCTTTGGTTCTGGTTTTCCTCTTTTAATTCTATTTTATTAGTTTTATTTTAATGTATCCTGGCAAGAAGCAGCCACATTGCCTTTCTGGAAAGAGCTAGGCATATTAATTTAGCGAGTGATTGCCAGTTCATGAGTACTTTGAAAATGTATATTCAATGTTCAGAAGTCTGCTAAAATGATTCTATTTATCTGAAGCATTGGTATACAAATTATCAAGACTCATCATGCATGCATCCATATCCATAGGGAGTTTTCAAACTGGAATTTATGGGATTTTAAGGTTTCCCTGAGGGCCCTGGACAGCTAAAGTCTCTGAGATCAGGTCCGGTGTTGTCTGCTTTGCAGATGCGAAGTTCTGCCTATGATTCTGATTGAAAACCTGTTTCTGGCAAACATAAAAAGGTGAAAACCACAGTGTCAGTCAAAAATTAGTCAAGGTGATGTAATAAAAAGACCTGGGGGGTGTGCTCATGAGACCCTCTTATAAAAACCTAATTGAAAAATAAAATCCAGCCAATTGAGAGCTGAATCAAAATTTCATAATACAGGAAGTAAAAGGCTGTGATAAAAGGAAATAGTGGTGAGCACTGAGTCTAAATGAATGAATTTATAGAGCTTGATATTAAAAGTCACAATATTTATGACTACCAAAAATAATGTTAATGTTAGGGAAATGGACAATGTAAAGAAAAAAAAAACACAGCACATAAAATTGAGCAGTGAGGAGTAGAAGGGAATAGATTAACTTTATGGCATTATCCTAACAGAGAGTTGGTCAATATCAGAAATAAAACAGAACAATTAAAAACTTATAACCATGCCAATCTTTTAATGCATTTCATAACTATTTTTAAGGAGTTTTCAGGATTGTTTTTGTGTAAAGAAGAGAAATTTATTTATTTAATTTTATTTTTAAGTTTTTATTCAAATTCCAGTTAGTTAACATACAGAATAATATTAGTTTCAGGTGTACAATACAGTGATTCAGTACTTTCGTACATCACCCAGTGCTCATCACAAGTGCCCTCCTTAGTCCCCACCACCTATTTCACCCATCCCCCTACTCACCTCCCCTCTGGTAACCATCAGTTTGTTCTCTATAGTTAAGAGTCTGTTTCTTGGTTTGCTGCCCTCCCTCTTTTTTCCCCTTTGCTCGTTTGTTTTGTTTCTTAAATTCCACACATGAGTGAAATCATATGGTATTTGTCTTTGACTGACTTATTTCGAGTAGCAAAATACTCTCTAGCTCCATCCATGTTGCTGCAAGTAGCAGGATTTCATTCTTTGTTATGGCTGAGTAATCTTCCATTGTATGTATATGCCACATCTTGTTTATCAATTTATGAGTCAATGAATACTGAGCTATTTCCATAATTTGGCTATTGAAGATAATGCTGCTATAAACTTTGGGGTTCATGTATCCCTTTGAATCAGTATTTTCGTATTCTTTGGATAAATACCTAGTAGTACAATTGCTGGGTCATACGGTAGTTCTATTTTTAACTATTTGAGGAGCCTCCATACTATTTTCCAGAGTGGCTGCACCAGTTTGCATTCCCACCAACAGTGCAAGAGGATTCCCCTAAGAAGAAACATTTAATCAAAGTTTCAGCATTTCCTTCAATTTCACTCCATTTCTTTTTCTTTTATTAAATACAAATAAATAAGATTAAGTTTGGTATTTGAGATTTTTATTTGCATAATATCTTTACTATATACTAATTTTTATGAGAATTTTTGGAAATGATATTTTATCTATTTATCCATCTGTTATTCTGTGTATATAAATATAAATGAGAAGTTGACTAAAATGATGTTAATAGTATTTTTCTTTTTATGGGTAATGGGATTCAGGATGATTCTTTTAGCTTCTATATTTATATTTTCCTGCTTACTTTAAATTCTTTGTAACAGCCCATATCTATTTTAGACAAAATGATAATACAGTCTTTAAGATATGAAGCACCCATCTCCAGATATTAGTAATGATTAATTCTAGGTGGTAGGAATGTGAGTGGTTGTTATTTTATTTTTTGTACTTTTCGATGGTTTTTAAATCCTCCCCCCAAACAAACAAACAAACAAAAAAGGAGTGGAAAGATCATGAGCTTTTGAATCAGAAAGTTATTCTCTGCTCCACTACCCATTAGTTGAATGGTCTGGGGTAGGTGGGCTTCAGTTTTCTTACCTGTGAAATGGGTTACCATTGTCTTTTCTTAAGGTTGTTATGAGGATAACATGACAGAAAGTAAAGAAGCTGTCTAGCACCATGCTAGACTCTATGTTAAAACACTCTTAGGTGTTTTGTGTTGATTAATTCCATCCTTCCTCCCATTATATACAGCCACATGGAGACCGGGAGGTATGTCTGTCTACAGTATAGCCCAGAGAATCTGGAAGCTGGCTCTCTGGTTGCCTGGAATAGGTGAGGCCAGCCCTTCCTTGCCTATACTAAATTTAATATTTTGTTCTGTTGAAAATTCAGACAGTTCAGAAGGGTACCCATTGTTGCTAAGCCTTAGATATCCTAATGCTTATTTTTTGGTCCATAGTATATCTCTCAGGCTGCCCTTTTTACCCAGAGGTAGCATAAACATTCTATGTTCTGATTCTATGTTCTGGGTAAAAAACACAAAAATACATATGTTTATTGAGCAGTCAGAAGTCCTTATGCGAGGATAAACATAAAAAAAAATCAGTATTATTTTTCCTCATTCACTTCCTTCAGTCATATTTGGTTGACATCTTTCCTGATATTTAATGACATTTCAAAAGAAGATTTCAATCTTATATCCAGTTTAATGCCTCCCCTCCTTCTCCAGCTTAAGCAAGGCTGGGGGTGGGAGGGAGTTTGGCATGCTTTCTTTCCAAATCTCTGTCTTCCTTGATCAAATAAGCCCAAAGATCATCCAGTCCTCTGCATGAATAGTCATGTAGTTGGGGTATGAGATGCCAAATGTCCCTAGCTGTGAATCTCCTGGACTCTACCCCTCATGCCTGTCTGACTTGTGGGTGGAGAAGCTATACCAAGCGCTCTGAAGGCAGTGACTACCACCTCCAAAGACCCCTGTGTCTCTCTGTCTGTCTCTCTTTCTTTTCTGATGACATACACTATGGTGGGGGATGGTCTTGGGGAGGAATCCTGCTTGTTTAGACTCTTCTTTCTAAGCCCTTCAGAGGGACTAAATGCTCCCCCTTGAATTATTTGCTTTCTTTCTGGAACAACAGGTCAAGTCTCATTCCATCTACTGATAAATATGCTCGTCTGGGTCATGGGGGCCCACTCTTAGTGGGAAGAGAATGAGATTTCTGTATAGTGGTTCCCAAGGAACTTTTGAATTTTGTTCACCAGTAAAATGAAACAAAGGGAAGGTATGAAGGAGGAGGCCAACATAGTTTCTTTTGCTTTTTCAGGTAAGGCATAGCTTTGGTTGTTTCCTAGAAATGGGACCACACTGTGCATCCCACTCTGAGATTTGCTTTTCTCACTTAAAAATATTTGGAACTCTTTCTAACTTGGCATGTGTGCATTACCTCGTTCTTGTTGGGCTGCCAAGAGGTTTGCAAAGAGAATTTTGAATCTACCACTCGCAGAGTAGGGTGGACCCGGAGCCATGTAGCAGCTTCTGTACTAACAACTCCACTGAGAGTGATCAAAGTTCTTTACTCTTAGGGTAAGAGAGGGTCTTGATGAACATTTGACAGGGCATCCTTTTAAAGTGCCACTCTGCAGGGAGATGTCCCTTTGTTTGGGTCTGCTTTAGAGACAGGTCCTGTGAAAGTGAACTTCTCTTATGAATGAGGGTGAGGCGAAATCATCAGTAAACTTCTATTTTGTTGAATTTGAAGCATGTGTCATTTACTTTGTTGGGACTTCACTGGGAAAAAGTGATGGTATTCAAAATCTGTAGGTTCTCAGGGCACCCAGGTATCTCAGCCGGTTAAGTGTCTGACTTGTTTTCTGCTCAGGTCATGATCTCACAGTTTGTGAGTTCGAGCCTTGCATTGGGCTCAGCTTGATTCTTTCTTTCTCCCTTTCTCTCTATCCCTCCCCGCCCTCAAAATAAATAAATAAACTTAAAAAAAATCTGTACGTTCTGTAAATAAAATAGAAAATATGCCCTGCCAACTTTCTCTGGTAGTGGTTGTTATTGATGTTGATTTTTGATTTTTTTTTTTTATGAAATTTATTGACAAATTGGTTTCCATACAACACTCAGTGCTCATCCCAACAGGTGCCCTCCTCAATACCCATCACCCACCCTCTCCTCCCTCCCACCCCCCATCAACCCTCAGTTTGTTCTCAGTTTTTAACAGTCTCTTATGCTTTGGCTCTCTCCCATTCTAAACTCTTTTTTTTTTCCTTCCCCTCCCCCATGGGTTCCTGTTAAGTTTCTCAGGATCCACATAAGAGTGAAACCATATGGTATCTGTCTTTCTCTGTATGGCTTATTTCACTTAGCATCACACTCTCCAGTTCCATCCACGTTGCTACAGAGGGCCATATTTCATTCTTTCTCATTGCCACGTAATATTCCATTGTGTATATAAACCACAATTTCTTTATTCATTCATCAGTTGATGGACATTTAGGCTCTTTCCATAATTTGGCTATTGTTGAGAGTGCTGCTATGAACATTGGGGTACAAGTGGCCCTATGCATCAGTGCTCCTGTATCCCTTGGATAAATTCCTAGCAGTGCTATTGCTGGGTCATAGGGTAGGTCTATTTTTAATTTTCTGAGGAACCTCCACACTGCTTTCCAGAGCGGCTGCACCAATTTGCATTCCCACCAACAGTGCAAGAGGGTTCCCGTTTCTCCACCTCCTCTCCAGCATCTATAGTCTCCTGATTTGTTCATTTTGGCCACTCTGACTGGCGTGAGGTGATATCTGAGTGTGGTTTTGATTTGTATTTCCCTGATAAGGAGCGACGCTGAACATCTTTTCATGTGCCTGTTGGCCATCCGGATGTCTTCTTTAGAGAAGTGTCTATTCATGTTTTCTGCCCATTTCTTCACTGGGTTATTTGTTTTTTGGGTGTGGAGTTTGGTGAGCTCTTTATAGATTTTGGATACTAGCCCTTTGTCCGATATGTCATTTGCGAATATCTTTTCCCATTCCGTTGGTTGCCTTTTAGTTTTGTTGGTTGTTTCCTTTGCTGTGCAGAAGCTTTTTATCTTCATAAGGTCCCAGTAATTCACTTTTGCTTTTAATTCCCTTGCCTTTGGGGATGTGTCGAGTAAGAGATTGCTACGGCTGAGGTCAGAGAGGTCTTTTCCTGCTTTCTCCTCTAAGGTTTTGATGGTTTCCTGTCTCACATTTAGGTCCTTTATCCATTTTGAGTTTATTTTTGTGAATGGTGTGAGAAAGTGGTCTAGTTTCAACCTTCTGCATGTTGCTGTCCAGTTCTCCCAGCACCATTTGTTAAAGAGGCTGTCTTTTTTCCATTGGATGTTCTTTCCTGCTTTGTCAAAGATGAGTTGGCCATACGTTTGTGGGTCTAGTTCTGGGGTTTCTATTCTATTCCATTGGTCTATGTGTCTGTTTTGGTGCCAATACCATGCTGTCTTGATGATGACAGCTTTGTAGTAGAGGCTAAAGTCTGGGATTGTGATGCCTCCTGTTTTGGTCTTCTTCTTCAAAATTCCTTTGGCTATTCGGGGCCTTTTGTGGTTCCATATGAATTTTAGGATTGCTTGTTCTAGTTTCGAGAAGAATGCTGGTGCAATTTTGATTGGGATTGCATTGAATGTGTAGATAGCTTTGGGTAGTATTGACATTTTGACAATATTTATTTTTCCAATCCAAGAGCAGGGAATGTCTTTCCATTTCTTTAAATCTTCTTCAATTTCCTTCATAAGCTTTCTATAGTTTTCAGCATACAGATCCTTTACATCTTTGGTTAGATTTATTCCTAGGTATTTTATGCTTCTTGGTGCAATTGTGAATGGGATCAGTTTCTGTATTTGTCTTTCTGTTGCTTCATTGTTAGTGTATAAGAATGCAACTGATTTCTGTACATTGATTTTGTATCCTGCAACTTTGCTGAATTCATGTATCAGTTCTAGCAGACTTTTGGTGGAGTCTATCGGATTTTCCATGTATAATATCATGTCATCTGCAAAAAGCGAAAGCTTGACTTCATCTTTGCCAACTTTGATGCCTTTGATTTCCTTTTGTTGTCTGATTGCTGATGCTAGAACTTCCAGCACTATGTTAAACAGCAGCGGTGAGAGTGGGCATCCTTGTCGTGTTCCTGATCTCAGGGAAAAAGCTCTCAGTTTTTCCCCGTTGAGGATGATGTTAGCTGTGGGCTTTTCATAAATGGCTTTTATGATCTTTAAGTATGTTCCTTCTATCCCGACTTTCTCAAAGGTTTTTATTAAGAAAGGGTGCTGGATTTTGTCGAAGGCCTTTTCTGCATCGATTGACAGGATCATATGGTTCTTCTCTTTTTTTTTGTTAATGTGATGTATCACGTTGATTGATTTGCGAATGTTGAACCAGCCCTGCATCCCAGGAATGAATCCCACTTGATCATGGTGAATCATTCTTTTTATATGCCGTTGAATTCGATTTGCTAGTACCTTATTGAGAATTTTTGCATCCATATTCATCAGGGATATTGGCCTGTAGTTCTCTTTTTTTACTGGGTCTCTGTCTGGTTTAGGAATCAAAGTAATACTGGCTTCATAGAATGAGTCTGGAAGTTTTCCTTCCCTTTCTATTTCTTGGAATAGCTTGAGAAGGATAGGTATTATCTCTGCTTGAAACGTCTGGTAGAACTCCCCTGGGAAGCCATCTGGTCCTGGACTCTTATTTGTTGGGAGATTTTTGATAACCGATTCAATTTCTTCGCTGGTTATGGGTCTGTTCAAGCTTTCTATTTCCTCCTGATTGAGTTTTGGAAGAGTATGGGTGTTCAGGAATTTGTCCATTTCTTCCAGGTTGTCCAATTTGTTGGCATATAATTTTTCATAGTATTCCCTGATAATTGTTTGTATCTCTGAGGGATTGGTTGTAATCATTCCATTTTCATTCATGATTTTATCTATTTGGGTCATCTCCCTTTTCTTTTTGAGAAGCCTGGCTAGAGGTTTGTCAATTTTGTTTATTTTTTCAAAAAACCAACTCTTGGTTTCGTTGATCTGCTCTACAGTTTTTTTAGTTTCTATATTGTTTATTTCTGCTCTGATCTTTATGATTTCTCTTCTTCTGCTGGGCTTAGGCTGCCTTTGCTGTTCTGCTTCTAGTTCCTTTAGGTGTGCTGTTAGATTTTGTATTTGGGATTTTTCTTGTTTCTTGAGATAGGCCTGGATTGCAATGTATTTTCCTCTCAGGACTGCCTTTGCTGCGTCCCAAAGCGTTTGGATTGTTGTATTTTCATTTTCGTTTGTTTCCATATATTTTTTAATTTCTTCTCTAATTGCCTGGTTGACCCACTCATTCGTTAGTAGGGTGTTCTTTAACCTCCATGCTTTTGGAGGTTTTCCAGACCTTTTTCTGTGGTTGATTTCAAGCTTCATAGCATTGTGGTCTGAAAGTAAGCATGGTATAATTTCAATTCTTGTAAACTTATGAAGGGCTGTTTTGTGACCCAGTATATGATCTATCTTGGAGAATGTTCCATGTGCACTCGAGAAGAAAGTATATTCTGTTGCTTTGGGATGCAGAGTTCTAAATATATCTGTCAAGTCCATCTGATCCAATGTCTCATTCAGGGCCCTTGTTTCTTTATTGACCGTGTGTCTAGATGATCTATCCATTTCTGTAAGTGGTGTATTAAAGTCCCCTGCAATTACCACATTCTTATCAATAAGGTTGCTTATGTTTATGAGTAATTGTTTTATATATTTGGGGGCTCCGGTATTCGGTGCATAGACATTGATAATTGTTAGCTCTTCCTGATGGATAGACCCTGTAACTATTATATAATGTCCTTCTTCATCTCTTGTTACAGCCTTTAATTTAAAGTCTAGTTTGTCTGATATAAGTATGGCTACTCCAGCTTTCTTTTGGCTTCCAGTCGCATGATAAATAGTTCTCCATCCCCTCACTCTCAATCTAAAGGTGTCCTCAGGTCTAAAATGAGTCTCTTGTAGACAGCAAATAGATGGGTCTTGTTTTTTTATCCATTCTGATACCCTATGTCTTTTGGTTGGCGCATTTAATCCATTTACATTCAGTGTTATTATAGAAAGATACGGGTTTAGAGTCATTGTGATGTCTGTATGTTTTATGCTTGTAGTGATGTCTCTGGGACTTTGTCTCACAGGGTCCCCCTTAGGATCTCTTGTAGGGCTGGTTTAGTGGTGACAAATTCCTTCAGTTTTTGTTTGTTTGGGAAGACCTTTATCTCTCCTTCTATTCTAAATGACAGACTTGCTGGATAAAGGATTCTTGGCTTCATATTTTTTCTGTCTAGCACCCTGAAAATCTCGTGCCAATTCTTTCTGGCCTGCCAAGTTTCAAAAGAGAGATCAGTCACGAGTCTTATAGGTCTCCCTTTATATGTGAGGGCACGTTTACCCCTTGCTGCTTTCAGAATTTTCTCTTTATCCTTGTATTTTGCCAGTTTCACTATGATATGTCGTGCAGAAGATCGATTCAAGTTACGTCTGAAGGGGGTTCTCTGTGCCTCTTGGATTTCAATGCCTTTTTCCTTCCCCAGTTCAGGGAAGTTCTCAGCTATTATTTCTTCAAGTATCCCTTCAGCACCTTTCCCTCTCTCTTCCTCTTCTGGGATACCAATTATGCGTATATTATTTCTTTTTAGTGTATCACTTAATTCTCTAATTTTCCCCTCATACTCCTGGATTTTTTTATCTCTCTTTTTCTCAGCTTCCTCTTTTTCCATAACTTTATCTTCTAGTTCACCTATTCTCTCCTCTGCCTCTTCAAGCCGAGCTGTGGTGGTTTCCATTTTGTTATGCATTTCGTTTAAAGCGTTTTTCAGCTCCTCGTGACTGTTCCTTAGTCCCTTGATCTCTGTAGCAAGAGATTCTCTGCTGTCCTGTATACTGTTTTCAAGCCCAGCGATTAATTTTATGACTATTATTCTAAATTCACTTTCTGTTATGTTATTTAAGTCCTTTTTGATCAGCTCATTAGCTGTTGTTATTTCCTGGAGATTCTTCTGAGGGGAATTCTTCTGCTTGGTCATTTTGGACAGTCCCTGGCGTGGTGAGGACCTGCAGGGCACTTCCCCTGTGCTGTGGTGTATAACTGGAGTTGGTGGGCGGGGCCGCAGTCAGACCTGATGTCTTCCCCCAGCCCACCGCTGGGGCCACAGTCAGACTGGTGTGTGCCTTCTCTTCCCCTCTCCTAGGGGCGGGATTCACTGTGGGGTGGTGTGGCTCGTCTGGGCTACTTGCACCCTGCCAGGCTTGTGATGCTGGGGATCTGGCGTATTAGCTGGGGTGGGTAGGCAAGGTGCTCGGGGGCAGGAGGGGCAGGCTTAGATCGCTTCTCCTTAGGTGATCCACTTCAGGAGGGGCCCTGTGGCAGCGGGAGGGAGTCAGATCCGCTGCCGGAGGTTTGGCTCCGCCGAAGCGCAGAGTTGGGTGTTTGCGCGGAGCAAGCAAGTTCCCTGGCAGGAACCGGTTCCCTTTGGGATTTCGGCTGGGGGATGGGCGGGGGAGATGGCGCTGGCGAGCGCCTTTGTTCCCCACCAAACTGAGCTCTGTTGTCAGGGGGCTCAGCAGCTCTCCCTCCCTTTGTCCTCCAGCCTTCCCGCTTTCCGAGCAGAGCTGTTAACTTATGACCTCCCAGACGCTAAGTCGCGCTTGTTGTGGGAACACAGTCCGTCAGGCCCCTCCGCCCCGGCTCCCTCCCGCCAGTCCGTGGAGCGCGCACCGCCTCGCCGCCCTTCCTACCCTCTTCCGTGGGCCTCTCGTCTGCGTTTGGCTCCCGCGACTCCATTCTGCTAATCCTCTGGCGGTTTTCTGGGTTATTTAGGCAGGTGTAGATGGAATCTAAGTGATCAGCAGGACTTGCGGTGAGCCCAGCGTCCTCCTAAGCCGCCATCTTGCCGCAACTCTCTTTGATTTTTGATTTTTAAAAGAGAGAATGGTATTTACTAATTTTGAACACTCACCATATTCCAGGCACTGGACAAACTCTGAATTCCTTATCTAACTTCAGCCTTATGAGACAGACACTATTATTATTTCCATTTTACAGATAAGAAAACTGAGGCTCAGAGAAATGTCTAAGATCACACAGACAGTAAGTTGTAGATCTCCATACAAATCTGAACTTTGCTTCCAGAGAGCACACTCTTAACCACTGATAACTGCTAACTTATATCTGATATTAATATTATACAGGAAATCAAAATCATACAGGAAAGTAAAATACATTCAAGCAACTGCCACTCAATAAACTATTAAAATTTGCAACGTTTACTTCAGACTTCAAGAAATAAAAACTTTAGATGCATTTGAAACTCTCTGTTTATCCCTCCTCTATTCTATTCTTGTCTTTTTGTCCATACTATAGGTAAGACTTATCCTGAAATTGGTGTTTTCCTCCCCTCCAAGGTTTTATACCGTTACTAGATGGTTTACTTCATAATCATGTTTTAAAAATAATTTTGTAACACCCTGTGGGGTGCATGTTATTTCCCTCATTTTATAGATGAAAACACTCAGGCTTTAGTGACATGACCAAAAATTATGCTGCTTATAGATAGCAGAGAGAAGACTGGATCTTTAGGCCATCGATTTTTTTTTTTAATGTCCTGGAATATTTAAAAAAATTTTTTTTAATGCTTTATTTATTTTTGAGACAGAGAGAGAGACAGAGCATGAGTGAGGGAGGGACAGATTCAGAGTGAGCCACAGAATCTGAAGCAGGCTCCAGGATCTGAGCTGTCAGCACAGAGCCCAATGCGGGGCTCGAACCCACATACTGTGAGATCATGACCTGAGCTGAAGTCGGACGCTCAACCGACTGAGCCACCCAGGCGTCTCTATCCTGGGATATTTTTAATCTCTCTTCAACTTTCTCCCTACTCTCCACAGATGCTAGATGATTAGAGAATTTAGGTACATTTTGTTTTAGTATTTGGGATGTGGGAAGGGAGGACAGTTTGAAGAATTGGTACTTTCTAACTGTCAAGAAGAATGGTAAACATTTTCCTTTTCTCATCTTCCCCCAGGATGTACTTTATGAGTTCCCTATTAAAACAGAAGTGCTTATCTCATGGATGGGGTTGCTATTATTTAATAGGAAAAGGTGTTCAGCCTGGGGGCAAGTTCTGGGATATGGCAAGTGCTGTGTGCCTGCTTTTGATCATGGTGTTGTTCATTGTTGTGCATTTTGCTATGGATGCCAACTATTGTTATCTGCCTGGTCAGGTCTTGGAGTACAGCCAGATATAGCTGACAGATGACCAGATTAGGGAGCCGACATCAGGAGTCATGGAAGTCAATGGCCCAGCAGAGGTGGAGATGTCAGAAAAAAGTCCTAAGGAGAGCCCTGATGCAGTCAATGCATTATAATTATCTTGCAAGTGGAGGTGGTAATAAGCCCTTCTCATCAAGGATCACAGGATATTTATTTCTGAAAGTACTTAGCCCAGTGTCATGTACATAGTAGGTGAACCATCAGTGTTGATTGAACTTGAGTCTTGGAAACAGAACATGTATGCTGGGTAATAAATAGATTCCTTGCTCAGGAGTGAGCTGAAGTTCTAAGAATCAGAAAAGCTACAAGGTGTCCGTAGGTAACTGAGCCTCAAGGGTCTGAGCAGGCAGAGTTCCTGGACCAGAGATTCAAGGGATCCTGATCATGGAGATCCTGTCATGGAGAAGCAGATGTACGCATGAGCTCTGGGTAGGGACTTTTGGTCCCTTGATTGTTTTCCTAGTCTCTGGTAGATTTTGGTGGCTTTGGCCATCAGGTAGATTCAGGTCACTACAACTATGAGACCCTTGTCTGTATTTGTGCTCTAAGAGAACTTTTTCTGTATATGTACTCATCACACAGTGGCTAATGTGGCAGAAAAGCATTGAGGGCTGGCTTTGAAGCCACACAGATTTGCCCTTGAACCCTGGCTGTGTGATTTGGCTCAGTACATCAACTGACTTGAATTTCAATTTCTTCATCTATAAAACGGGAATGGTGATACTTGGCTCATAGTATTGATATGAGGACTAAATGAGAAAATGCATGTACAACACTTAACATACAGCTTTGCCTATATTAAGCAATCAAAAAATGGTGGCTAGTAATATTCCAAAGATGTTCTTATTTAGTTGGTGGCATGGGGTAGAACTGCAAACAAAGGAGTTGTTATAGTGCACGGCTGTGGAGTGTCATCTCTGTGGAGTCAGATGCTTGGGTTTAAATCTTAGTTACATCACCGACTAGCTGTGTGACCATGAGCAAGCTGCTTAATCATTCTGTGCCTCTCTATTTTCATTTGCAAAACTAAGGCAATAATAGTATCTACTCTATAGGATTATTGTGAAGATTAATTTATAGCTTGAAAGAAACAAAACAAAACCTTTACCAGCATTGACGCTATTGCTAATGGTTAATTATTCCCAGTAGTTATGGACAGATTATTAGGAGTGTAAACATAGAATGTGATGCCTCATCATGTTTTCCAGCACTGGAAGTATTCAGCTGGAAAGTAGCTTAGTAGGGATATAGTTTTGGGGATTCAGATATTGAGAGGATGGAAATATTAGGCAACCATCATACTCCTTCCTGCATCAGACAGGAAGCGCAGTGTGATGGCCATGTGCATTCAAATCCTGACATTGTCACTTATTATCTGTGTAACCCTGGGCAAATTACTTAACTTCTCTCTGCCTCAGGTAGGTCATTCTTTTGTAAAATGGGATAATTATAGTTCCTACCTCATCGCGGTCACGAGGGTTAAGAGACTTCATACATGAAGAGTGCCTAAAACAGTACTTTATTCCAAACCGGAGATTCCTTTTCTCTAACTTTTTTCTTCTCTCCTTCCTTTTCTCCTTCTCTCCTTCCCTTTCTTTCTGTTTCTCAAAATAGGAGCCACTGTGGGCACCTGTTGCTTTGAGTTTTCTTTAGGACCTGACCTTCAAGCTGCCTCATGACTGTGAATGGTGACTTTGCATTTCAACTTGTTTGTTTGGGGGCTTGCACGTATGTCTGTTGAGAACATATTTCGACAACAATCTGTCAGCCCAGTAATGAGGGTTTGCTAATGAGGCTCCCGACAGACGCTTTTTATTTACAAAGATGACAAATGCCACCACTTGGCTGTGCTTGAATTATTCCAAAGGCCAGTGGGCTCATTATAGTCATCAATACTTGCTACACCGAGGCTCTTTTTGTTTGAGACTGTGTATAATTTGGATTTCTGTTAATTGAATCATTTTTGAAGTTCTTGCAAAGGGAAGAATCTTTTAAAATTTCTGTCCTTTTACCCATCTCTGAACTTGTCTGTCTTGTAATGACTAACTTTTGCAAATCACATATTAGACACCATTTGCTGCTGTTAAAACTGTGGGTATAATTTTAGTATGTGTGCCAAACTCCCTCAGCCTTTGTACGTCTCTAAGGAAGAGGTTGAAGCATGCATCTGAACACGGGGCCCAGGCAGGTAATGGGAATAAGTGAGGGGCTGGGTGGAGGCTGGTGAGTTGAGGCACCTGTTCTGTGTGATGAGACCAGCTGCTCCTCGCCGTCAGCCTACTGAGGCCGTGGGGAAGCACTAGCCACTGTCACTGGGCCTCCTATTTTTCCAAAAGGAGGAAATTCGCATTGTTGTGTGAGATCTCTGTATTTTTAGATGATTTTTGGAGATGTTGGCAATGATTTCAACAGCTTGTTGAAGCCTAGGGCCTTCCAGACTTGGATTTGTGCCTGAGGTCTTAAGCACTTCACAGTAGTTTCTTTGCTACTTAAAAACAAGCAGAACAACAACAAAAACCAGCAATAAGCTTGTAAGAGTAGATAAGAGACCTGTTTGTTTATTTTCTCTTTGCAGATTGGTATAGGGGATACCTCCTAAAGCACAAAATGTTACAGGTAAGGTCAATTCGTTTTTACTTGAAACGATACTGGATGTCTTTACATGATGCTGCAATACCTTTGGGCAATTACCAACCTCTGTAGCTCATCAGCACATTTGTCTCATCTCTCCTTCTTTGTGTCCTGCGCTTTTCCACCTCTACACCTCGGCACTTGCTGTGTCTCAGCTCCCTTCCACTTAAGGCTAACCTCCGCAGCTCTCTGTTCCTTCTGACTTTTTCTGATAGGCCAGTTGCATATGATTTCCCCCTTCCTTGACTCCCCATGGAATTGTACATGTTTTGTTTGAAATTTATCTTCTGCTGCCTTTCTCCAGAGTTGTTTGGGTGCATTCATCATTTCCTCCCCTCACAGAGACAAGTCAAGTCTCTGCCTTTGGGGAGTTCACCTGTTCCAACCCCATGTTACGCCATCATCTCCATGATAGCGGGCACCTATTTTACTGGTCTTATTGCTCACCGTGTCTAGGGTGGACGCAGATGCCTCCAGCGGGCACCCTGGTTAATTTATGAAGGAATTTGCAAGTAATTGATAAACTTCTCTTGCTAACTGAGACAAGCTTATGGGGCAAGGAAATAAGACACTTCTTCCCTCCTTTCTGGCATTGCTGTATTGGGAGGCATGATCCCACTCTGCTGTCCAAAGAACAATGAAATAAATCCAGGGAAAAATAGGTCTTATATCAAATAGCCCACATGCAACCAAGGACACTGTTGCTTTAGGACCTGACCTTGTAGCTATTTGTGACTGTGAAGAGTGACTGCTTTCCTGAAATTGGGCAGGAGAGGGGAGAGACAAAGCACCTTGTTTCTCTTAGAGCGAGTCTTTTTTTTTTTTTTTTTGTCCTGTCTTGTCCAAAATAGGACTGAAGCATCCTCGGGATTCTAGGGCTATTATGAGATCTAGAACAACTGGTGGAGAACTGGCTAGAAAGAACTAGACCTAAGAGAATGAATTATTCCTTTAAAGTTGGAGGGTTTTTACCAGTCAATAGCTTTTGGGAAAAACCACAAAGGCCTCAGGTAATTTCTGTAAGGATATGTCATTTTATTTTATTTTATCTTATTTTATTCCCAACAGGGCATTTTCCCTAAATCCTTTATCCACATCAAGGAAGTGACAGTGGAGAAAAGAAGGTATTTGTCATTCTTCACCAGACTTGACCCTCCCATAGCTCCCAGATGCCTCTGTCCTGTCTGCTTTGAAAACCTAACTTGGCAGATGTGAATCAGCTGATCCCTCTTCTTCATGCCCATGTTTATTTGTGTGTCTCCTTTTCCTCATGAAGTGGGAGATCTAATCCAAGTTGATTACTGTTCAGACCTGATGCTGAGGGGGTATTAGGAAGTTGGAGAATCAAACTTTTCACTGGCAGCTGCCTTTGAACTATATTAAAGTAGATTAAGCCTGAATAACGAGCTTGAAGGGCCCACCCTAGTGAAGGAGGACATTAAAAAAGAAGCTCCTTGCATTTGCATAATGTAATTGGTGTGGCTATTGGAGGCGGTTCAGTCTCTTGCCAACAAGGGCCCTCTTAGCAGCTGCAGCTTAATGCAAATTTGCCAGCATTTTATCTTGTTAGCACCTGGGTCTCAATTTCACAGAGTTCTGTCTCCCACCTTAAATAGAAATATCGAGAACATCATTCCTGCAGAAATTCCTCTGGCACAAGAAGTGACAACGACACTTTGGGAGTGGGGCAGCATCTGGAAACAGCTCTACGTGGTGAGACTCAAAACCCTGATCCCTGGGGTGCTTACTGCAGTCTTTGTATGGTTCACATTTGGAATTCATCCTTGAGCAGGGCAGGCCAAGGTGGCCTCGGCATCATAGTAGAGAACAAACAGGAGTACATCGAGGCCCAGAGAGATTAGGTAACTTTCTCAAAGCCACACAGCAAGCTTGTGACTGAGCCATAATAAACGGGGGTCTGATGTGATCCTTCGGCTTTAAAACTAGTGCAAAAGTTTTTGTTAAAAGATAAAGCTTCCTTTAATGGGACTTTTTATTACATTTTAATAAACCCTGGGGACTTTAATTTGGTAGTCTACTGATAATACCTTGAGAAATACCGTCTTATATGTTAATTAACTAATGGTTATTGTCCTTAGATCTATGAATAAGTTTTGACCCTGGAAAAACAAAGAGCGCATTTTACATGTGTTTTCCCTGTATTGAAGCAAATCTAATTTTAAATCCTCCTTTGATGCTTCTAAACTTCCTAATGAAAGCAATTAGCTAAGAAAACCAGTAAGCTGAGAGTGAAAACGTCAACCGGGGCTTACTGCATCTTTGTTACAGCCCTGTGTTCACTTGCTGGTATGTACACATGCTATTTGTAGACTTAACTTTTATGGTCATCAATATCAACTCCCGTGTGGATACTTTGTATTATATGGTAATCGGCACATCCAGTTGTATAGGTTTCCCAAAAGTTGTTAGGAAAGTTTAGGGGGAGAACAGTAACTTGAAGCTAAAGCGGTTAATCATTCACCTCCACTACCCCCTTTTAAACATAGCATACACACGCAATGTGGCAACTTGTCATTTTCCCTTAAAAAATCTTTAAATATCAAGTCAATTGTGCCCTTTGCCCTAGTAAAGAGAACCTTAAACTTCCGGTATTTCAGTATCACCTTCATGATTCTTGCCGTGTCTATGTACCACCTGTACGATATTTACTTAATACCTAAATTGGCTCCCTTTTTAGTAAACTAAAATAACTTACTTAATAAATTGTGCAGCCTTCCATGCCTTCCAACAACAACTTCCCATTCTCCAACACTGACTGGATGCCTTATAATTCAATTCAGTTCTAACACGGCCTACCCAGAGTCAGTTTCAGATTCCATAGGTTTAAGGACTGAGTCCTACAAGGTTGCCCTCGCTTAGGATGCCAGTTGCAAGTCCCAGGTTCCCAGGCTACCCACACTTCTGTCCAAACTTAATACAAATTCAGGGGTCCATCATTCCTCTCCACCTCTATGTGGGGGCTCGTAATTCCTTAGAACAACTCACAGAGCTCTGGAAAGAGCTGTACTCATGGTTATTGTTTTACCATAAAGGCTGCAATGCAGAAAAGCCAAAAGGAAGATATATACAGGTAAAGGAATGGGGTGGGTAAGCACAGAGCTTTCATGCCTTCTCTGGGCATGCCACTTTCTCTGCACGAAGCATGCTCATCTGGGAAGTGCCAGGAACCTTACTGATTGAGAGTTTTAATCAAAGTTTCATTACATAGGCATGATTGTTAAATCGTTGGACGTTGGTGATTAGGCTCCATCCCCAGCCCCCCCCCCCGAAGGGAAGAGTGAGGGGGGTATGGCTGAAAGTTCCAACTCTCTAATCACATAGTGGGTTCCTCTCACATTCAGCCCCCATCCTGAAGCTGTCTAGGGGACCATCAGGAGTCACATCATTAGCATAAACTCAGGTATGGTCAAAAGGAGCTCATTATGAATAAAAAAAAAAAAAAATGCTGTTATCACTCAGGATGTTCCAAGGGCTTTAGGAGCTCTGTGCCGAGAACTGGGGACAAAGAACAAATTATATATATATATATATATATATATATATATATATATATATATAAAATTATATATATTTATATATATTATTATATCACACATGCTTTCCCAAATGGAAAGCCAAAAGTGCTTGGCACAATTAGAAGAACATTATCAAATAAATACAATGAAAACAAGTCAATGTTATTAAGTGCTTGCTATAGTACCTGTCAAAAGCTCTGAGCTGAAGACCTCTCTCTTTGTTAAAAAAAAAAAAAAAGGACAAATGTGAGAGAGGGGTTAAAGATAACATTACCATGAAACTGCACCTTTCTCCTTCCTTTGTACAGAAGGATGGAGGAAGAATGGAAGAAAATCACCATATGCGTCCATGTTATTTAACATTGTGTCTTTCTATCACCAAAAGCTGTTGTGTCCCACAGGTTGTGCACATGTCACACTTGGGGGACTGCTGCCCTAGAAATAGGCCTCTATCGCCAGAAAAATGGCCCTAGTTTCCAGCCTTAAATGTCCTGAGCACTGGGACCTGCATTACAGCAGATATTCATGGCATTGCTGCTCAACAAGTATCTTTTCTGATAAGAGTCAGAAATCACCCGTTCTTTAACCAAGAAGTGATTGGGATTATTAGTTTCATTTCTGGAAATCCCTGGGGCCCAGGGGGAGGAACTTTGTGGATGACTGAGACTACCACCTAATCCCCCTTTGTAGCTGGGTAGGGGCCAGGAGAGATGCTCAAGTCATGGCCCCTGAACATGTCTGACTTTGGCACAGTTTGCCACATAGATACCCACACACACCCTCGGTGCAGGTGACTGTGCATTGTTTTTTCTCGTAGGCCAGCAAAAAGGATCGGTTCCTGCAGGTGCAAGCCATGATGTACGACCTGATGGAGTGGCGGTCCCAGCTCCTCTCAGGAACTCTGCCTAAGGACGAGTTGAAGGAACTGAAGCAGAAAGTCACATCCAAAATAGACTATGGCAACAAGTAACCTCTCTTTCCTCTGCAAAGATGCTCTTTTCTCTTACCCACCCCCCTTCTTTCCTGTCTCCCTACAGAGAAGCTTGGTTTCATTTTTAGATACAAGTTTGCCACTTTCTATTTGAGAGAAGGCTGTTACCAATGCCATGCTTGTGTGCCTTTCTTATCACCCCGGTGGGATCTGGGGACATGCAAGTGGAGGGAGGGCTTGCTTTTACAGGGGTTATTACTGGGCTGAGAGATTTAGGACACTCATTTAACCTACTTCCGAGGGGCTGGGGAACACAGTCATGCTGGTTCACTTTTGGCTTAGTTGTCATTTTATTCCTGCACTTAACAAAACTCTCCCTTAAATCCCAGTGTGAGATTTAAATGTCCCTTCCCCCATCCTAAATTATCCACCCCACATGCCATCAGCTAACTCCTATGCATAGTCACAAAAGTGTTTCCTCAAAAGGGAAGAAGCAGGGTTGGAATTTAGATGTTCTGAAGTTAAGGAGAACATGAAACAATTTTTTGAGGCAGGACAACCCACTGATAATAATAGTAGTGATAATAATATTATAAAGTAACATTTAATCTGAGTTGTTATGCACCGGGCTTGATGCTAAGTGTTTTACATTTATTGTCTTATTTAATTCTTATAACAGCTCTATGGGGCATGCAGTTTTATTATCCGCACTTTTTTTTTTTTCAGATGAAGAAACGAAGGCTTTTAAAGAGGTCAAGTAATTTGTCCAGAATCACATAGCTAGTAATGGCAGAACCAGAATTTAGAACCAAGCAGTCTGGCTCCAGAGTCCATGGGCCTCTCCACTATGGTACCTGGTTAGCATTGGAGAACTGTAAATCTTCACCCCCTCTCCCGGCATTTGGATGCCCTCCAAATCCTACTCGTTTGTTTATTCATCCCAACAACAAACATGTATTGAACGCTTATGATTGGCCTGATATCTTGCCAGCTGTTGAGGCTGTAGATGTCAAAGTTCCTGTCTGCTAAGAGACCAGTCTGGTTAGGAGGAAGCTACGAGTAAACTATTGTTATGTATTGTGTTAAGTTTGATGGCTTACCAAGCAAGAGTACTCTTAATTCGCCATGGAGAAGGAAGTCAAAGGAGGCTTCCTGAAGGAGGTAACCCTGAGGGGAATTTTGAAAAATAAAGAAGTGTTAAGTAGGCTAAAAAAAAGGAAGGCAGTAGTGTGTGAGAGAGCATGGCATGTTTAGAGGATTGTGAAATGGGTCAGAAGGCTGGGACTTACGTGTGAGGGGGAAGTAGAAAGAGTCTATTCAATGGGAGTAAGAAGAAAATTTCTTAGCAGCCAGGCTTTCTTGCTTTTGTCATATGCACTGAGGAAGAAGATCCATATGCACTAGGAAAGTCAGTGGGTCCAGCTTACACCTGCTTCCCATCCCAGAAGCATGGTCCCTCTGCTGGTTCCCCTGCTGGCAGCTGGCAAGCGTGTCCAAATCTGCTTATAATGCACATCATCCCAGAGCGACAGGAAGAGTTTGCCACACAGCTGCTGCCACCGTTGGTGCGGTGACATCTTTAGCTGAGTACAGTCGCAGCTGAGAGTGTGAGAAGTGAGGGAGTTTTGCTGCTTTGCAATAATGGCATCTGTGACCTTCAGATGTTTCTTCACAGGGTTCCTAAGAAAAGGGGCCAAGGATGGAAGAAATGGTCACCACCCATAGGAAGCCTTCTCTGATTGTCCCCTACCCACCCCTGGCTGGGTTAGGTGCTCTTGTAGGCCCTTAGCACCCCAAGAGTAATCACCTCTTCACTGGCTTGTCTCCCCTGCTGTGATGGGCACTCTCTAATACAGTGACCATTTAATTCATCTCTTGTGGCGGGAACAGGGTCTGCACACAGGAGGCACTCAGTGAATGATGGCTGGATGAATACATGAATGTTGGTGAGAGGAGAAAGAGGAGGAGGGCGCCTGCCCCCTTCAGTTGTGTCTCTGCAGCATTGCCTCAACCAACCCTGAGCTTTCAGTTTCAGTTCCCTTTGGGGAAGTGAGAGGCATCCTTGGAGACTGAGGCCCTGAGCTGGGGGGTGGCCCATGATTCTTGCCTCCCTTTCCTGATGACTTCAGCTGGCAGGGAGGGAGATTTGGACACCTTCAATTAACACTGGCCTGGTGTCTTGGGAGGTCAGAGCTCTGATATGGGGTGGGTGGCTTCCTGAAAGCCAAAAGGGCAGACCTCTGGGCAGAGTGTCAGGAGCTGTGGTGAGGTACATCATCCTCAGGCTGTTGAGCCAGGAATTAAGTGATGGAGGACTGACCAGAATCAGCCTGTTTCTCTTCTTTGTTCCTTCATTCAGACATCAAACTTTTTGAGCACATGCTAGACCTCGAGGCCTAGCATTTACAAAAAACATTTACAAAAAACAGCCACTATATGGACAACAAAAAGCAAGCAGTGAGAACCAACAATAACTTGCTAAGTACCTGCCAGGCGCTGTTTTAAGCACTTTTCATGCATTAACTCGGTTAGGTTCCATGACAACTCTATGAGGTAGGTAGGTGCTATTATCGTCTCTGTTTCTCAGATGAGGAAACTGAGGCTCAAAGAGTGATTAGGTCATTTTTCCCCAGATGACTGAAATTTGAACCAAGTAGGTTGGCTTTAGAATTCAAGTGCTTGACTACTGCATTCTGTTGCCTCCAAGGACTGTGGATTAATATGGGAGAGAGAGAAGTGAACAGACTCTTGAGTAGGAATTCATGCATTTCATGAGAGCAGGAAGCATGGACCAGAAGGTGGGGGCTGGGGGCGGGGAGGAGACAGGCAGGTGGCTAGCATCTGCCCTAATGTAACAAAACTAGTGGGGATTATTAGGACAAAAATTGAGAAGGAGAAAGAGAGAGAGAGAGAATGGGAGGAGCTCAGAGAATGAGAGCATGGAGGGGAAGGCAGACAGGGGCTGGAAACTTGAGGGCCTAAGTGCCAAGTAAAGAAGTTTGGATTTGTCCAGACTATCTGGAGCCACATAAGGAGCCACTTCTGTTTTCATTACCATTAAAATTTTTTTGTTTTTGGAAAATGCATGCAGTGGGAGCTTCTTCCCCTGCCTTTGTTTTCAGTTCATTTTATCACTTTCTCGAACAGAAGAGAGCAGTGTGGGGCTACCTCTGAGAAGAAACTGCTAAAATGCTCATTTCTCCAAAGCAAATGGTCTGCTGTTCATTTGGGAGACAGCCTCTCCTGACCCTGGGTTGTGGGAATCCTGACAGCCCGGCCTGTGACTACTAAAGCTGCTAAAATTCCACACGAGACTGGTAATGGGCAAGCTTCCTGGTCTCCAAGAAGTGAGGAATCCTCAAATGACTCCTCCAAATCCCAAGATAGCTGGACCCAGAGAATGTTTTATTCATACATTTTAGAACCGAATCCACTTTGATAAATTTTGAAGAGAAAGAACTAGAGAGATCTTGGCATTAAATTATGTATTGGCTATGCTCCATCTTTTCTGAGGTCACGCGAGTCTCTGCTCAGCATTAGTTGAAAGCATTTATACCCCCGTAGCATCGCCTGTTCGGCAGCATGGCTGTGCAACGTTATGAGTCATATCTAGTTGGAAGTTAATCTCCTAATGAGTGTGGACAAATGGGTGAACCTTGGCTCCCTTCTGTTTGCATTTGGATGAGATGAGAGATGTGCTTCTCAGTCCAGTTCTCAAATAAGAGATGAAAACGTCGTCTCCTTCACTTGTCTTTGCTGCCCTTGCAGAATATGGAACTCAGTAGTGGTGCCTAAGCAGGACTCCTGTTGGCCTTCTCAGAGTCTCCACCAGCTCTCTTTGTATAGACAGCTGAGGCCCTCCATCTCAACATCAAGTGCAAAAGCAGCCTCACATCAAGGCCTCTGCAAACCTACCCTTGTCCCCTAATCCAGTACCACGCCTAAGCACCTCCTATTTAGAAAGTATACCATAGAGGTTAAGAGTCAGACCAGGATGCCATATTACTTTTTAACTAGCTATGTGGCTTTGGGCAAATTAATTAGCCCCTGTATCTTTGGTCTTTTCTTCATCTGTAAAATGGGTATGTTAACAGTATATATGCCTCATAAGGTTTTTGTAAGGGTTAAGTGCATTAGCATACGTAAAATATTTAACATATGTGAGCTTACCGCAAGTGCTGTGCATTTGCTGTTACTAGTATCACTGATGCCAATCAGAATGGCAGATGCTGTTGCAACAAATCAATACCAAGCAGGGGAAACCTTGTGGCCTGGAAGTCAAAGAGTTAATGAGCAAGCTCTGGGTAATGAGCAGTATATCTGAGATTCCCCCCCAACAGCTATGTTCAAAATGTTGTTGAATAGATAACATAGAAATACCTTTTCTGCTATGTTTTCATTATGTTACATTACATTACATTATAATATATTATATTATAAAACAAAGATAAGGCACATGTTTCCTTAGACTCCTCCACCCAAGGTCCTACTTCTCACAGGTGTCCTTGTTAGTAGTATTGGTAGTTTGCTGCTTTTTGTCCAGTCCTTTCTCTCTTTGCTTTTTACTCATGTGCATGTATCCAGGTAATATATCTGGCTTGACTTACTTGTTTATGTAAACATATCACATGCATTTTTCCATACTTTAGCTTTTTAATGTTTATTTATTTTGAGAAAGAGCAAGAAAGAGCATGATCAGGGGACAGAGAGAGAGGGTACGGAGGAGGGATAGAGAGAGTGGGAGACAGAATCCGAAGCAGGCTCCATGCTGTCAGTTTGAACCCACGACCATGAGATCGTGACCTGAGATGAAATCAAGACTTGGGTACTTAACCAACTGAGACACCCAGGTGCCCCCATACTTTATTTTTTTCTCACTGAGCTGTATCATTAAACATATTAAAACTATACCCTATTTTTTAAGCCATGCACATGGAATTGCATTATAGGTCACAGTTTATTTAGCCATTTTCCCTATTTTTTAAAAAATATAATTTATTGTCAAATTGGCTTACATACAACACCCAGTGCTCATCCCAACAAGTGCCCTCCTCAGTGCTCACCACCCATTTTCTCCTCCACCTCCACCTCCCTCTCCTCCACCCCCATCCACCCAGTTTGTTCTCAGTATTCAGGAGTCTCTTGTGGTTTGCCTCCCTCCCTCTCTGTTTGTAACGATTTCTTCCCTCCCACCCCCATGGTCTTCTGTGATGTTTCTCAAGTTCCACATATGAGTGAAAACATATGGTATCTGTCCTTCTCTGACTGACTTATTTCACTCAGCATAGTACCTTCCAGTTCTATCCATATTGCTACAAATGGCATGATTTCACTCATTCTCATTGCCAAGTAGTATTCCATTGAATATATAAACCACATCTTCTTTATCCATTCATCAGTTGGTGGACATTTAGGCTCTTTCCATTATTTGGCTGTTGTTGAAAGTGCTGATATAAACATTGGGGTATAGATGCCCCTATACATCAGCACAACTGTATCCCTTGGGTAAATTCCTACTAGTGCTATTGCTGGGTCATAGATAGATCTATTTTTAATTTTTTGAGGAACCTCCACACGTTTTCCAGAGTGACTGCACCAGTTTGCATTCCCACCAACAGTGCAAGAGGGTTCCCGTTTCTCCACATCCTTGCCAGCATCTGTGGTTTCCTGATTTGTTCATTTTAGCCACTCTGACTGGTGTGAGGTGATATCTCATTGTGGCTTTGATTTGTATTTTCCTGATGATGAGTGACATTGAGCATCTTTTCATGTGCCTGTTGGCCATGTGGATGTCTTCTTTGGAAAAACGTCTATTCTTGTCTTTTGCCCATTTCTTCACTGGATTATTTGTTTTTCGGGTGTGGAGTTTAATAAGTTCTTTATAGATTTTGGATACTAGCTCTTTATCCGATATGTCATTTGCAAATATCTTTTCCCATTCTGTGGGTTGCCTTTTAGTTTTATTGATTGTTTCCTTTGTGGTGCAGATGCTTTTTATCTTGATGAGGTCCCAATAGTTCTTTTTGCTTCTAATTCCCTTGCCTTTGGAGATGTGTTGAGCAAGAAATTGCTGTGGCTGAAGTCAAAGAGGTTTTTTCCTGCTCTATCCTCTAGGGTTTTGGTAGTTTCCTGTGCCACATTTAGGTCTTTCATCCATTTTGAGTTTAATTTATGTGTATGCTGTAAGAAAGTGGTCCAGTTTCATTCTTCTGCATGTTGCTGTCTAGTTCTCCCAGCACCATTTGCTAAAGAGACTGTCTTTTCTTTCCATTGGGTGCTCTTTCCTGCTTTGTCAAAGATTAGTTGGCCATACATTTGTGGGTCCAATTATGGGTTCTCTATTCTATTCCATTGGTCTATGTGTCTGTTTTTGTGCAAATACCATACTGTCTTGATGATTACAGCTTTGTAGTAGAGGCTAAAGTCTGGGATTGTGATGCTTCCTGCTTTGGTTTTCTTCTTCAATATTACTTTGGCTATTTGGGGTCTTTTGTGGTTCCATACAAATTGTAGAATTGTTTCTTCTAGCTTCAAGAAGCATGCCAGTACAATTTTGATTGGGATTGCATTGAATATGTAGATTGCTTTGGGTAGTATTGACATTTTAACAATATTTATTCTTCCAATCCATGAGAATGGAATGTTTTTTTTTCATTTCTTTGTGTCTTCTTCAATTTCCTTCATAAGGTGTCTATAGTTTTCATCACACAGATCTTTTACATCTTTGGTTTGGTTTATTCCTAGATATCTTATGATTCTTGGTGCAATCGTGAATGGGATCAGTTTCTTTATTTCTCTTTCTGTTGCTTCATTATTGGTGTATAAAAACACAACCAATTTCTGTACATAGATTTTTGTACCCTGTGACTTTACTGAATTCATGTGTCAGCTCTAGGAGTCTTTTGGTGGATTCTTTCGGGTTTTCCATGTAGAGTATCATGTCGTCTGCGAAAAGTGAAAGTGAATTCTTCTTTGCCAATTTTGATGCCTTTTATTTCAGTTTGTTGTCTGATTGCTGATGCTAGGACTTTCTAACAGAATGTTGAACAACAGTGGTGAGAGTACACATCCCTGTCGTGTTCTTGATCTCAGGGGAAAAGCTCTCAGTTTTCTCCATTGAGGATGATATTAGCTGTGGGCTTTTCATACATGGCTTTTATGATGCTTAAGTTTATTCCTTCTATCCCAACTTTCTTGAGGGTTTTTATAAAGAAAGGATGCTGTATTTTGTCAAATGCTTTTTCTGCATCTGCATCCTGCATATGACGGGATCATATGGTTCTTACCCTTTCTTTTATTAATGTGATGTATCACACTGATTGATTTGTGAATATTGAACCAGTCCTGCAGCCCAGGAATGAATCCCACTTGATCATGGTGAATAATTATTTTTATATGCTGTTGAATTTGATTTGCTAGTATATTCTTGAGAAATTTTGCGTCCATGTTCATCAGGGATATTGGCCTGTAGTTCTCCTTTTTTTGTGGAGTCTCTGTCTGGTTTGGGAATTAAGGTAATGCTGGCTTCATAGAATGAGTCCAGATGTTTCCCTTCCATTACTATTTTTTGGAACAGCTTTACATATTGGTAGAATTCCCCAGGGAAGCCATCTGGTCCAGGACTCTTATTTGTTGGGATATTTTTGATAACTGATTCAATTTCTTCACGAGTAATGGGTCTGTTCAAATTTTCAGTTTCTTCCTGTTTGAGTTTTTTTGGTGTGTGGGTATCTAGGAATTTGTCCATTTCTCCCAGGTTGTCCAGTTTGTTGGCATATAATTTTTCATAGTATTCTCTGATAATTGCTTGTATTTCTGAGGGATTGGTTGTGATAAATCCATTTGCATTCATAATTTTATCTGTTTGGGTCCTCTCTCTTTTCTTTTTGAAAAGTCTGGCTAGTTTATCAATTTTGTTTATTTTCTCAAAAAACCAACTCTTTTTTTAAAATTTTTTTAGTTTTTTAATTTTTTATTTTTGAGATAGAGAGAGACAGAGCATGAACAGGGGAGGGTCAGAGAAAGAGGGAGACACAGAATCTGAAACAGGCTCCAGGCTCTGAGCCATCAGCACAGAGCCCGACGCGGAGCTCGAACCCACGGACCGCGAGATCATGACCTGAGCCGAAGTCGGACACTTAACCAACTAAGCCACCCAGGCCCCTCAAAAAACCAACTCTTTGTTTCATTGATTGTTCTACTGTTTTTGTTGTTGTTGTTTGGATCCTATATTGTTTATTTATGTTCCAATCTTTATTGTTTGTCTTCTTCTGTTGGGTTTGGGGTTTCTTTGTTGTTCTGCTTCTATTTCCTTTAGGTGTGCTGTTAGATTTTGTATTTGGGATTTTTGTTGTTTCTTGAGATAGGCCTGGATTGCAATGTATTTTCTTCTTAGGACTGCCTTTGCTACATCCTAAAGCATTTGGATTGCCGTGTTTTCATTTTCATTTGTTTCCATATATATATTTTAATTTCTTCTTTAATTGCCTGGTTGACCCATTTGTTCTTTAGTAGGATATTTTTTAACCTCCATGCATTTGGAGGTTTTCCAAACTTTTTCCTGTGGTTGATTTCAAGTTTCATAGCATTGTGATCTGAAAGTGTGCATGGTATGATCTCAATTCTTTTAATATTTATTATGGACTGTTGTGATCCAGTATGTGATCTATCTTGAAGAATGTTCCATGTGCACTTGAGAAGAATGTGTATTCTGCTTCTTTAAGATGAAACGTTCTGATTATATCTGTCAAGTCCATCTGGTCCAATGTATCATTCAGGGCCATTGTTTCTGTATTGATTTTCTGTCTAGATGATCTGTCCATTGTTGTAAATGGAGTATTAAGATCCCCTGCAATTATCACATTATTACCAATAAGATTGCTTATGTTTGTAATTAATTGTTTTATATATTTGGGTGCTCCTGAATTTGCTGCATAAACATTTATAATTGTTAGCTCTTCTGGATGGGTAGACCCCATAATTATTATATAATGCCCTTCTTAATCTCTTGTTACAGCCTTTAGTTTAAAACCTAGTTTGTCTAATATAAGTATGGCTATTTCAGCTTTCTTTTGACTTCCAGTAGCAGAGATGGTTCTCCATCCCCTCACTTTCAATCTAAAGACCTGTCCTCAGGTCTAAAATACATCTCTTGTAAACAGCAAATAGATGGGTCCTGTTTTGTTTTATCCATTCTGATACCCTATGTCTTGATTGAAGCATTTAGCCATTTACATTCAATATTATTTTTGAAAGATATGGGTTTAGAGTCATTGTGTTATCTGTAGGTTCCATGCTTGTAGTGTTGTCTCTGGTCCTTTGTGGTCTTTGCAACATTACACTTACAGAGCCCCCCCTCTGAGGATCTCTTGTAGGACTAGTTTAGTGGTGATTAAATCCTTCAGTTTTTGTTTGGGGAAACCTTTATCTTTCCTTGTATTCTGAATGACAGACTTGCTGGATAAAGGATTCTTGGCTGCATACTTTTCCTATTCAGCACATTGAAAATTTCCTGCCACTCCTTTCTGGCCTGCCAAGTTTCAGCAGATAGGTCTGCTACTACCCTTATGTGTCTACCCTTGTAGGTTAAGGCCCATTTATCTCTAGCTGCTTTCAGAATTCTCTATATTTGTATTTTGTTTCATTATGACATGTCATGCAGAAGATTGATTGAAGTTATATTTAAGGGACTTCTCTATGCCTCCTGGATTTCAATGTCTGTTTCCTTCCCCAAATTGGGGAGTTTCTCAGCTAAGCTTTGTTCAAGTACACCTTCAGCCCCTTTCTCTCTATTTTCTTCTTTTGGAACTGCTATGATATGGATATTGTTCCATTTCATTGATCACTTAGTTCTCTAATTCTCCCCTCTTAATCCAGAATATTTTTATCTCTTTTTATCAGCTTTATCTTTTTCCATAATTTTATCTTCTATTTCACCCATTCTCCCCTCCGCCTCTCAATCCTCCCTGTCACTCCCTCTAGTTTATTTTGCACCTCATTACAACATTTTTATTTTATTTTTTAAAACATTTATTTACTTTTGAGAGATAGAGAGAGACAGAGTGCAAGCAGGGATGAGGCAGAGAGAGAAGGAGACACAATATCTGAAGCAGGCTCCAGGCTCTGAGCTGTCAGCACAGAGCCTGACGTTGGGCTCAAACTCACGAACCATGAGATCATGACCTCAGCTGAAGTTGGACACTCAACCGACTGAGCCACCCAGGCGCCCCGACATTTACAGCATTTTTAAAGTCATCATGACTATTTTTTAGTTCCTTGATCTCTGCAGCAATATATTCTCTGATGTCTTCTATGCTTTTTTCAAGTCCAGCAATTAATCTTATGACTATTATTCTAAATTCTTGTTCAGTTAAATTGTTTATATCTGTTTTGAGCAATTCTTTAGCTATCATTTCTTCATGGATTTTTTTTTTTTTTAAGGAGAATTCTTCCCTTTTGTCATTGTGGCTAGTTTTCTGTCCATTATGTGTTTGAAAACTTGTTATGTGCCCTGTACCTGCCAGCACTACTATATTAAAAGAGGGGTCATATACCGTCCAGGGCCTGGCCCTTCAGGAGGTGTTTTTTCGAAAGTGTTACTTGCTCTCTGTTATTGTGACTTTTGTACTTTATGTCCCTACTAGTAGTGATGTTTTAGACCCTCCACCAGGTGTGTTTTGATTTGTTTGTTGAAGTAGCCCTGGAAAGGAAAATGAAGAAAAACAAACAGAAAACAAACATGCAAACACACAAACAAACAAACAAAACCAGAAGCACCAGCTACAAGTAAATAACAGGGTGGAGGCAGTGCTGATGGAAGAGGCCTTATCCCATACAAAGAAAGAAATGACAGGGGCAGGGAAAAAGAAAAAAATAAACATTGACCAGAAAAAGAAACTATACAGCTTAATCCTGAGAAAGAGAAAGGAAAATAAAGAAGGAGGCAGGGAAAAAGAAAAGAAAGTTGTCCAGACAGAGAAACTATATGGTTTAATCCAGAGAGAGAGAAAGTAAAATAAAGAAGGAGGTGGGGGAAAAAGAAAAGAAAATTGACCAGAGAACCTAATGGCTTAATCCAGAGAGAGAGAAAGGAAAATAAGTTAAGGAGGCAGGGGAAAAAGAAAAGAAAATTGACCAGACAGAGAAACTATAGGGCTTAATCCAGGGAGAGAGTAAGGAAAATAAAGAAGGAGGTATAGAACATGTACCAAGATAATGGATTAAATATGTCTGCTTAAACAAACCAACAACCAGAGTAACCAGACTAGAGGGAAGAAATAAGAAGGAGAAAAGAAAGACTATATCTGTATAATAAGAACTGTCCAAGAATCAAGCCAGGCAATCCAACAGTGCTGGTCTGGAGGCGGGCCGTCTGGTTCCTCAGAGTCAACCTCCCGGGAAAGTACGGGGCAGAGGGGCGTGGCTAGGTGTAGGCGGGTCCCGCCTCCACTGTGGGCCTGCTGTCCTTTCCCTGAAGCCCGCCTTGTTGGTGATGAGGAGAAAAATGGCGACACCCCAGTCTCTCCACCACAGACCGGGTGTCCCAAACCACTCTGTTCGACCTGTCCTCACTGTGCCGCAGGCGCAAATGAGGTGGTTTGTGTTGCTTCGCTGACTCCTGTGCCTGGCGCTTGTCTGGGATTCAAACTCTCGCTCCACATGCCCTGGTACTGGGGAAGCACCTCTGCACCACCCGATAAGTGGTCCCTGGCTGGTGGGCGCAGGCAGGTTTTGTCCTGTCCCACAGCACTCCGGGGAGGGGATCGCTGTCTTCCACTGCAGATTGCGCCCCTGACCTAGCCACGGAGCCTGGGGCTGGCTCCCCTCCCCCCAAGGTGCGTGATCCAGGCAGCCAGCCCCAGACCAGAGAAAGCCCCTCAGTTAGAGATTGGATCTTTCTCCATCCCTGTCTGGTTTTTCTCTTGTCCAGATACAGTCCTATGCTTCCCCAGCCTCTTTCTTCCCTCTGTCTCTCCGCAGAAGGGGATCCTTCCCCTCCATTCGTTTTCTCTCGGGTTCTCAATCACGCACCTATGGCCCATCGGATTGTGCCAGTGGGTCCCTGGAAGCAATTGTCTTTTTGCCTCCCAAGCCCTTTGCCTCCCGAACCCAAAGTCCTTTGGTTTCAGCCCTGCTTTGTTTGAGACGAGGGAATTTCGGATCCCCCTACTTCTTCGCCATGTTGGCCCCTCCTCCCTCGCCATTCTCCCTTTGACAGACCTTTTGTTTGTTCATCACTTTGCTGATGTAAGCAATGCTGTAACACATTCTTGTTCAAATGTGGATGTTTCTCTAGATTTAATATCGCAGGAAAGATACACTTTAGGAAAATTTAATACACACTGCCACAGTACTACCCAAAGAGGATGAACTGTCCCAGTATGGCTCACAAGCCGTGTGCAAGGTTGTTGGTGTAGAGCTGTTCTGTGAAAGTCTACAATCTTCAGAGACCAGGCAAATTTTCTGGTATAAACCTCCCAACAACATCGTAAAGTCTTACGGATTTATCCTCACTTATGGATTTTGCTTTGCAGAATTCTTGAGCTTGATCTGATTGTCAGAGATGATGATGGAAATATCTTGGACCCTGATAATACCAGCGTCATCAGCTTGTTCCATGCACATGAGGAGGCGACTGATAAAATCACAGAGCGCATCAAGGAAGAATTGGTGAGCTTTGCAAAATAGCCTTTAGCCAAGTGAGGCATTATTTAACATATCATAAATTTAAAATAATAGGCTAATTAACTAGAGTGTATATTATTCAAGGAGGCATCTGTCCTATGACCTGAGATGATCAATAGCCATCTGCATTTTATTGTTTTGGTACTTGGGACTGTAATTCATTCTGCATCCATCCCACAGGTAGTTTAATGCCAGGCAAGTTTCCTGTTCTCATGGAGCTTTTATATTCCAGAGAGGAGAAAAGAAAAAAGGCAATACAAAGTAAACAAACAAACAAATTAATTCCAGATGGTGATAAGTCTCTAAAAGACAATAAGCTAGGGTTCTGTAAATCATAGTGCATCAAGAGCTATTTTAAAAATGTACCATCAAGAAAGGCATCTCTCAAAGAAGACATCTGAGTTGACACTTGAATGATGTGAAGTCACCAGGCCTGGGAAGATCTAGGGACAAAGTGTTCTATGTATAGGGAACAGTAAGTGAAAAGGTCCTGAGGTAGGACTGTGTTCTGAAGTTTCAAGGAGTAGAAAGGCCAGTGTTGATGGTGCATGCTGAGCCATGGGAGGGGGTAGGCAATGATTTGGAGACATAGGGAGCAGTATCCAGATCTCACAAGGCCCAAGGCATCATGGAGAAGAGTTAAGATTTGTTATTCCAAGTGTGGTAGAAAAGTGACAAAAGATTTCAAGGAAACGTAATTTTATTTTTCAAGGTTAACATGCTCAGATTTATGATTAAAAAATCATTTTATCCACTGTGTATTATTTGAAAGAAGGTTTATTTTTAGCTCTATTGAGATAATTTTCACAGAATGAAATCAGTTCATTATAAACTATAGTCTACTGAATCTGGCTAAAATACAGTGCTGGGTGAACTCCACCACGATCAAGATCTCAACAGTTGCATCACATTGAAAGTTTCTTTGAGTCCCCTTACAGTTGACTCCTTTCCCCAGTCTCCAGCTGCAGGCAGTCCCTAATTTGTTTTTTTGTGACTACACTTTTGCCTTTTCTGTAGTTTCATATAAATGAAATCGTATGGTTTTTGTGTTTGAATTAAAAAAAAAAATTTTTTAACGTCTATTTATTTTTGAGACAGAGAGAGACAGAGCATGAACAGGGGAGGGGCAGAGAGAGAGGGAGACACAGAATCCGAAACAGGCTCCAGGCTCTGAGCTGTCAGCATAGAGCCGACGCGGGGCTCAAACTCACACACTGTGAGATCATGACCTGAGCCGAAGTCGGATGCTTAACCGACTGAGCCACCCAGGTGCCCCTTGGTTTTTGTGTTTGACTTGCTTTACTCTGAATGGTGATTTTGAGGTTTGTGTCGTGGTATATATTATTTTTCCCTTTTTATTGCTGAGTTGCCATACCATTGACCAGTTGTCCATTTTGGACAGGTGGGTTGTTTCCACTTGGGGGTTATTTTAACTAGTACTGCTATGAACATTTGCAAACACATGTTTGAACGTACATTTTCATTCTTTTCGAGTAATACCTGACAGTAGGATTGCTGGATCCTATGATACGTGTATGTTCCACTTATAAAGATTCTGCCATACTTGTTTCCAGAAGGGGCGTACAATTTTGCATCCCCATCAGTAGTATATGAGAGAGTTCCAGTAGCTCTGCATCCTTTCAACACTTGGTGCTGCCATTCTAGTGCTTGTGTGATGGTATCTCATCGTGGTTTTAATTAGAATTTTCCTGAATAACTAGTGAAGTTGAGCATCTCTTTATGTGCCTACTGGCCATGGCCATTTGTAATTTTTTTTGTGTGTGTGAAATGTCTGTTCAGATGTTTTGCCCATTTTAATTGGGTTGATTTTCTCATCGTTGAGTTGTAAGAATTATTTGTGTATTCTAAATATGATTGTATATTTGTATATTCTAAATGCAAATTCTCTACCAGATATATGTTTTTGCAAATATATTTTCCCAGTCTGTGCCTCCCCTTTTCATTTTCTTAAATGCATCTTTCAAACAGCAGAAGTTTTTAGTTTCAATGGAGACCATTTAAGCATTTTTTGAAAAAGTAATTTGTGATTTTTATGACACTAATTTTATGATGAAGGCTGGGCAAATAGTACTATTTCCCAAAATGAGAAAATCAAGGCCAAGAGAGTCAAAGTGACTTGGCTCAGATTACAGAAGCTTTTGGTTGTAGACCTGGTTATAATGCAGAAATCTTCAGGCTTGTGTCCTCAGTGGTGCTGGGCTAATTTTCTCTACCTTCCTCCTTTTTTCCTGCCACCTCTTAGTCAAAAGACCAGCCAGATTATGGAATGTATTCCCGGATCTCCTCATCCCCCACCCACAGCCTCTATGTCTTTGTGAGAAACTTTGTGTGCAGAATTGGGGAAGATGCTGAGCTTTTCATGTCTCTCTATGACCCCAACAAGCAAACTGTCATAAGGTAGGTGTGTTCAGTATTGCCTGACTTCTGTGTATATGGGAGGTTGAAGTTAGCAGAGCACAGAGCATCCTTTTTATTCCCGCCATCACTTGTGGAGAAATGCCCACCTGGAAGAGAAACTGAGCCTGAAAATGTGGAAATAACTTTTTATAGGATGTACCAGTCAGGTGGAAATATTACCACCAAATTTTTCCCATAGTGCGGTTATGGTTACACAGTAGGGTTTTGTAAGTAGGTTTGTGATTCTGGAAAACAACCAGAGGTAATGAGATTCATACAGGTGGCATTGGATAGATTAAAATTCATACTTTTAAAATAGGAGATGGATAGGGGGATGGGTGAAATAGGTGATGGGGATTGAGGAGGGCACTTGTGATGAGCACAGGGTGATGTATGGAAGCATTGAACCACTAGATTGTGTACCTGAAACTATTGTAACACTGTGTGCTAACTAACTGGAATTAAAATAAAATAAAAAAAAAACAAGTAAAAAATAAAAACAGAACAAAATAAAACAAACAAAAACAAAATAAAACACAACCAGAGTTAAGAAATGAGTGGTGAGGGCGGTACCAGGTTAAGAATGTGGGCTCTGAGATCTGCCTGAGTTCACATCCTGGCCCCACCATTTACTCTTTCTTAACCTCAGGCAAATTGTTCATCTTTCCTAGCCCTGAGTTGCCCATTTGCAAAATGTGAGCGCCAACCTCACAGGGTCATTTCTTTCAGATATCAATGAGAAGCACAGAGCCTGGCACGTGATGCTCCAAGAGGCTGTGGCTGTTATTATTACTACTTTAACTGGTTGCTCTTGAGAACCCTTGGGTGCCTCAGCTTGACGAAGTGAACACACCTTTGAGAATCTCCAGGGAGGAGACTCTGGTATACCTCCAGCCCCCACTACTAGGCCCCTGGCCCCTGCTTGTGGTTTAGACCATCCTTCCAGGTGGTGACCCTGCTGGTCTCCTCCATTGGGGTTTTGGGCCAATACATAGTCCCATATTTGAAGGCCCAGTTAACATAATGGAAGAAAGCTGGAGCATAATTCGTCTGCCTTTATGGAGAAAGTGGTGCTTCTCTAGCTTGGTTGTTATGATTAAATGAGACCATGTACAATGCCTAGTGAAGAGGAGTACTTTAGAAAATAATGGCTTTTCTGGAGACATTTGTGAAACATGGAGGAACTGTTCATCTAAGGAGAATGAACTGAGGTCTGTATGTGATATCATTTAATTCCCTTTACTCCATGTCATTTGGGTGAGGAAATGAGGCTTGGGGGTCAAGTGACTAGTCCAAAGTCATACATATGTATTAATGGTGGAACTGAGATTTCTACTCAGGTCCATCTATCTAACTCCAAAGACAAGCTAGTTCCCACTTTAGTATGTCACCAAGGAAAGAGTTGTATCAAATATCCTGAATGGTTCTCATCAGAGTGTCAGCATTGTCATGGTAGAAAGCTACTCTTTATAGCAAACCTAAATCCCTAACATTAAAGAGTCAGCCTAATTCACCTGGTGGGCCTCAGTGAACACTGGAAGTGAGTGTCCCTTTTCCCTCAGAACCCACCTTGAAATGGTCTGTGTGTCATAGGCCCCTTGCCATTCCCTGTCAGCTTTTCCCAAGGTGCCTGTGACAAAGATCCTGAAAGTAATCAGAGGACCCTTCCTGCCTCTCAGAAAACATGTTTCCTTATATTCGAATTGGCAAAGGTGCCTGGCCTACTGGCCTATCTAAGTGATGGATGACCTGAGCCAGCTCTGTAGAAGGAGGCAATGGATCAGTGACAAGGCAGCTCTGTTCCCTGATGTGCCATACAGG
This sequence comes from Prionailurus viverrinus, assembly GCF_022837055.1. Lineage (NCBI taxonomy): Eukaryota > Metazoa > Chordata > Mammalia > Carnivora > Felidae > Prionailurus > Prionailurus viverrinus. The sequence continues at coordinate 180,376,178 of NC_062561.1, read as the reverse complement.
ATGATATGCTCAATGGGGCATGCCTGAGTGATGTCTCTGAGAGTGCCAGATATACAGGGAAACCCTCAGGAAACTGAGAGATGAGGAAGAGAGGGAAAAAAAAGGGCAAAAACCAAAAGAAAAAAAATGAGAGAGAGAGAAGTAGAAAACAAAGAAAGATGAGAAGAGGCATGATACAAGAAAGGGGCAGGGGAACTTGAAAGCACTCCCTATGTCATTCTGACTCTGGACAGCTGTTTTTTCCCTAAGAAATCAATCTTCTCCCCTCTTACAAAGCAGGTTGACATAAATGAACCAAAGACAAGTTAGGGCATTCTCAGTGTGGCCCAGATGTGAACTGGGAACAATTTGGCTGAGACAGAGCTTTCAATGTTGGGATAAATCATGGTCCGATTCCAGTGAATGCTTAAAGAGAAGTTTGGGAAATCTAAGGTAAATTTTTGTAGGACAAAAAAAGAAGCATCTTAGACATCAAGCCAGTGGCAAGGCTAATTTCAAAAAAAAAAAAAAATCTTGAGGAGGAGTTGGGATGGTCCTCCCCTTCCTTGGAGGAGACTGTCACGTGCAATAGATCTTACCTGGCTCGGTGCCAGGTAGGCCTTTGGTCTTACCACCCAGCTCTTGCTGGGCATGGATGGATAGGGCCAGCTCAGCCCTCTAAGTTGCTTTTCTTATTTATTGTATTTCCCCTAGAAGAAAATTGCTAGTGCCTGATGTTTAGACCTAACAGGCTGGTTCTAACAGGCTTGTTCATCTTTCCTAGCCCTGAGTTGCCCATTTGCAAAATGTGAGCGCCAACCTCACAGGGTCATTTCTTTCAGATATCAATGAGAAGCACAGAGCCTTCTCTGTTGGTCATGCTATATGTGATCAAAGGTCCTGGGAAATACCCAGGTATTTCACTGTGACATTCTGGAGATAACCAATGGGAAATAATAACAATTATTATTTATTTATTTATTTATTTATTTATTTATGTATGTATTTATTTTTGTATGGAACCTTGGAGGCTTCTTGGTTAGTTTGCTGAAATTTCCACTGAAATATTTAGAACTTACTAAGGAAAGAAAGAAAGAAAGAAAGAAAGAAAGAAAGAAAGAGAGGAAGGGAGGGAGGAAGGAAAGAAGGAAGGAAGGGAGGAATAAAAAAGAAAAACTACATTTAACTTGATTGAATTTTAACCAGTGGTTAATCTAGAGCTGTGTTCATTTTGTTATCAGTGCCATTTCCCCCTTGACCTTGCTTAGACTACTCTCATCAGTCTTCTAGAGGTGAGTAGAGAGAGAGTAACAAGACATCAGAGAGAACAAATCTCTAAAAACAAGGGGCTTCCCTTAACTTTGTTAAATTCTTAATATTCTTTTTTAGGATGATTTGGTTTTTGAGCTTTACTTTGTTTTTATCCTAATTCAAGATAATGGGCATTTATTTAACACTAACTATATATACTCCTGTATGGCATAGCAAACCTTATGACTCAACTCATCAAACTACTAAGTTTCTCCTAATTTTCCCAGTGTGGCTGGACTGACTAGTATGTACCCCACAGGGTGGGTATGGTTGCTAGAAGATGTAAGATGGTAAATGATCATATGTCAGAATTGTGTGACTGACTCTCCTAAAACCCTTCAGGGGGTATCCATTACTTTTAGGATCAAGTCAAAATCCTTGGGTGACCTACAAGGCCTACATGGTCTGTCCTCTCTAATTTTTCTCTTACCACTTTCCCCTTGGATCTGGTTTGTATTTATTTTTATCTTATTTTATTTTATTTTATTTTACTTTATTTTGTTTTGTTTATTTGTTTATTTAGTAATGTTTATTTATTTTTGAGAGACAGAGAGGCAGAGTGCGAGTGGGAAACAGGCAGAGAGAGAGGAAGACACAGAATCCGAAGCAGGCTCCAGGCTCTGAGCTGTCAGCACAGCTGAGCCTGACGCGGGGCTTGAACTCATGAACTGTGAGATCATGACCTGAGCCGAAGTCAGATACTTAACTGACTGAGCCCAGGCACCCCTTGGATCTGGCTTTTAGGTACATCAAGCTCCATTCTGCCTCAGGGCCTTTAAATGCATGTTTGCTTTGCCTGAAACATTTCTCTTTATCTTTTCCTGACCGACTTTATTTACATGTCATATCCTCAGCAAAGACTTCCCTGAGTACCCAGACTAGGACAGACTTTTTTGATATACATTCTTGTAACACCCTGAACTTTGTTTTGATAGCACAATTGCATATAAATAGTTGTCACAACTGCATTTAGATAGTTATTTCAGTGTATCTCAGATAATGACTAAGGCCATCTTTGGCCCATCATACTGTGACATTCCATTCAAGAAAACAGTCCTATGTCCAATGGATCATTTTAAAAAAATTCAAGTCTTTATTCAGTCTTGAAAAGGGAATGAGATGAGAAGGGCAAATATATTCTTAATGTCCAGCAAAATATACCAAAATCCTTTCCTCCTCATCTCTTCCACTCTTAATAATGCTACAGAGAATGCTGCTTCTCTTCAAAAATATTAGGTAGCTGGGCCAGAATTTGCTTAGCAAATGGGGGAGGGAAAGAGACTATGAATGCACACATGTTATTGATTCTTTGCCCCCTGTCTCTGTTAGTGGTGATCTGTTAGAGGGAGGGACCACATCTGTCCCAAACACTACCGTGTCCCCAGTAGCCAGCATGTGTCAGGCACACAGTAGAGGCTCAGTGAATATTTTTTCCAAAGCAGTGTTGAGCCCCAGGCAGTAACCAGTTGCCACTCTTCTTCCCACAGTGAGAACTACCTGGTGCGATGGGGCAGCAGGGGCTTCCCGAAGGAGATCGAGATGCTCAACAATCTGAAGGTGGTCTTCACGGTGGGTGTACATTCTTCTTGTAGCCATCTTCCACACTCGCAAGGATACAATCTTGGAAATGAGAGGCTGGCCACTTGATCAGGAGGGAGCATGACCTTGGGGCAGATTTGTGTTCTGGGCTTTCTGGAGAGATTCAGAACAGATGGGGGGGCCGGGTGGGGGGGGGGGGCGGGTGTTGTGTGCCCTAAAGAAGCTATTAGGGAGGTGGGTCTTCCCCTCTCTATATCTTCTTCCCTCTTTCTTTCTCACTCATGTGCACACTGAGAATACACACAGAGCGCTGTGTAAACAAGCACAGACTCCTTCCAGCAATAATGTCTGCGTGAACTAGATACAGCAGCTACTCTGATTTATCAGTAAATTCATTGGTTAATCTGAGTTCCTTTCTTTGGCTCAGACTTTCTAAAAACCTTTCTAAAATGTATCCGAAAAAAAAAAAAAGAACTCCTAAGAACATTGGCTGCCTTGATAAATTGTATATTCTGAATAAAATTAAGTCATAGATGACTAAAGATCTTAATGGATCCCTGAGATCATTCTTCTAAAAACCAATACTTGCTGGGCAAGACACATGTAGAAATGTTGAAATCAATTGTTAGTTGGATGACTTATTTCTGAGAGTGAACCTGGCTTTTTAGTTGTGGGAAGGACAAATAGTGGAAATCAGAAGATAAGGGTTATTATTTTTAACAAAGACCTTTCTCTTGTCCTATTTCCATGAGGGTGTGTTAAGAGTGTTATCTTAAGATACCTAAGGATACTGGTGTTCTCTGCAAGATCCTTTGGAGAGAAGAGCATTTATGAGATTTTTCACTCTGATGCATGTGTTAGCAAGGAAAATTACAGAGGAGGAGTCAGGGAGGGATTTGGGCATTGGCCAAACCTATGAGTTTGATCCAGGAGTGACCGACATGCTACATTAACCTACGTTGCTCTACAATAATTTTCCAGTTACAGCCCATTAAGTGCAATGTCTCATGTTATGTCACAATTAGATTGGAGTGCAGCTGATTTATTTTGTTTGTTATTTCCTGAAAAATGGGCCAGAGGCATGGAATAAGATCAGAGTCCTAATTGCTTAGACAAAGTTTTCCTGGCATATATAAATGTGTCTCAGTCATGTTTATCTATTATTAGTTAGAAGGAGGAGCCTATTTATTTTCTTGATAAATAGGAAAGTCCCATAGGGCCTCCTGATTAAACCAGGAGACAGATGTTTCACGAGAAGGACAGGGACAGGGAATCAATCAGTGGTTCATTTTGCAGAGAACCAATTCATGATGTAAACATGCAGGAAAGGGCATCGGTAAATTTGTGTCTCTCAATATTAATGAGAATGTGATTCTGCTTGCATGGAATTCTGCCTGGGCTTCTATGTCTTCTCCCCACAGCAAATGAACTTGGGAACCTTCGTTGACTGGTTCAACAGGCTGATATTTCTCTGTCTTGAAATGATGGAAGTCTTCATTTTGGGACAAGGAAAGTCATGATGCTCTAACTTCTTTTATTGATTCAAGATCAATTCAATGAGTACCTAACATGTGCTTTGTGCTAGGTATTGGGAATATAGCATTGAATAAGCTTATTGAACCTTTCTATCATGGTATGATGGGGGGAATTCGGAAAATAAAGAAATGAGTAAATAAACAAGAAAATGTCAGAAGGCAATCCATGCAATGCAGATAATTAAAACAGGATGATATGATGGCGTTTGACTGGGACTTACTTTCAATTGGACATTGAGGTGATATTTAAGTTAGAGATGAGATGAGACTTGGCAGGTATGTGCCTTGCTGGCCTTATTTATTTTTCTCTGGATGTTAGCTCTTTCTAGTTTCTTCTTTGAGGGCAAAGCCCTAGGAGCTGGCACATGAGTCGGGCCAATGGTGAACGTCCCCTCTGTCTCTTTTATAAGCATTCAACCCCTTAGATCTGTAAGAGGAAGGCAGAATATACTACCAGTTTCTCTAAGAATTTGCCCACTTTGGGGGTTGTTGCTAACATACAGGAAACAAGACTGAACAATAAAAGGAGTACTAATGAATTACTAAATCGGGTGACACATGTTTTAAGTTTTATTGCACTGCCTCAACTTCCCTAATATGTCTGAGTTTTATAAGGTCAGAGTAAAAATGAATTAGAGACACCACAAATTGGAACACAGTTCTGAGGAAGGATCACACATTTATACACTCTCCAGAGAGAAACAATGTGTTTGAGCATTTTGCTGTGCTTGCATGACATATTAAGATGGTCTGGGTGCCTGGGTGGCTCAGTTGGTTGAGCATCCAACTTTGGCTCAGGTCATGATCTCAAGTTCATGAGTTTGAGCCCTGTGTCAGGCTCTGTCCTGACAGCTCAGAGCCTAGAGCTTGCTTCAAATTCTGTGTCTCCCTCTCTCTCTGCCCCTCCCCCTCTTGCATTATCTCTCTCCCTCTCTCTCTCTGTCTCTCTCTCTCTCTCAAAACCCACGCGCCCCTATGTTTTTAAGTTTATTTATTTATTTTGAGAGAGACAGAGACATAGTGAGTGGGAGAGGGACAGAGAGAGGGAGAGAGAGACTCCCATGCAGGCTCTGCACTGTCAGCATAGAGACTGATGCAGGGCTTGAACCCAGAAATCTATGAGATCATGACCTGAGCTGAAATCAAGAGTCATACACTCAACCGACTGAGCCACCCAGTCACCCCAGCTTAATTACCTCTTGGAAGGCCCTATCTCCAAATACATTTTCAGGTTCTGGGAGGATAGGACTTCAACATATGAATTCTGAGGGGACATAATTCATCCCATAACATCTAGGGAGGATCCTTCAGGTGCCAGGGTCTTTGTGACTCTGGAATGCCTCTGAAAGATACCAAACTAGATGTTTCAAAAATATGAAAATTTCTAATGAGAGAGGGGAAGTAATTAGGGATGAAAATCATTATAAGGGAAGCAAGCCTTGAGCTCTTAAGGTTGGAAAGGATTTGGATATATAGAGGAGTAAGAGGTAAGTATTTGAGGCAGAGGTGTGGACAGGGGGCTTAGGAAGAAAGATTGAGTTGAAAGTGAGCATTGTGTGTTTGTGGAGCAGTAACGGGATCTTTGTGACAAAAATAGAGTACTTACATGCAGAGAATAGTGGGGAATTGGTCAGGTAGGACAGCTGAAAATATATTATATCTGGGACCTTTCACGTCAGCTGGGGAAGATTAGCACTAATAGGGTAGGAAATAGGGAGCTATTAAGGTTGTTGCGGGGAGAGAAATGAAATAATGAACATGGCTTCTAAAGATGAGTTTTTCAGGGATATCAAGGTGGTTGGGAGGAAGGAGGCAGGCAGGCCAGAGAAGAGGCTTTCCAACCATCTGCATGTAAGATTATTGGGATCTCAAATTCAGTTGCCTATAGGGCAAGGCAGAAAATACAAATGAGTGGCTGAGCTTCCTTAGCCAGAAAGCCCCCTTCTCCCCTAACTTTCCTCTCCCCTTGCCCAGTAGAGAGACTTTGAGGAGAGTCAGGGAGCAGATGTCCATTCCCTCAGCAGGTGAAAGGACAGCCCTTGTATCAGTCAGAGTTCTCCAGAGAACCTGAACCAATAGGATATATATGTAGGTTTATTCAAAGGATTTGGCTCACAGGATTGTGGGGGCTGGCAAGTTTGAAATCTGTAGGGCTGGCCAGCAGGCCTGAAATTCAGGCAGGATTTCTTTATTACTGTCTGGAAGCACAACTCGTCCTTCACTGGAAAACCTCAGGTTTGGGTGCTAGAGGTACAACAGTGAATAAGGCCTCAAGGCCTTCAACTGATAGGATGAGGCATATCTACATTATGTATGGTAACCTCCTTTACTTAAAGTCCATTGATTATAGATGTTAATCGGGCCTACGAAATACCTTCACAGAAGCATTTAGACTAGTGTTTGACCAAGCAACTAAGCACCATGGCCTAGTCAAAGCTGGTGCATAAAATGTAGCCATCACGGGGGCGCCTTCGTGGCTTAGTCAGTGATTTCAGTTCAGGTCATGATCCCAAGGTTCGTTTTGTGGGGCTGAGCCCTGTGTTGAGCCCCATGTTGGGCCGTGAGCTGACAGTGTGCAGCCTACTTGGGATTCTTTCTCTCCCTCACACTCTGCCCTTCCCCTGCTCACTCGTGTGCATGCTCTCTCTCTCTCTCAAAATAAATAAATAAACTTAAAAAAAAAAAATTAACTATCACAAGCCTGAAGCAGGAAGGTGTGGACTACATTGGGACCATGTTTTGTCCCCAGAAACTCTTCACACCCCCATGCTCTTCTTTCCACACCATACAGACTGAGAGCCTGGGGATGGCTGCTTTGCCTGGACCCTGGCTCTTATGTGAGCTGACAGGCTATTCCCAGTGCATATGCCTATATGAGGATTAACTTGGAGGAAAAGCAGCTATTCCCTAGTGAGGCCAGGCCCAGGATTCTCTGCTCAGACGCCAACAACTTGCCTTGATCCCATCTGGAAGGGGGTTCCAAGAACACTGAAGCTTTTAGATTTGAGCAGGACACCCAGATACTGAGGTGACCTGGGTGGTTTTCCCTCCCGTGTATCTTTCTAATGGGGAGAGAGATATTTTGTGGTAGTTAGGTTTATGGACTTTGGTGTTAGAATGACTGGACAGTGTCTCCAAGGACTAAGGTCATGACCTCTGGAAGCCCCTTGTCTTCTTCGTGTCTCAGTTTCCCCCTCTGTAAAATGGGGTGCAAAAACAGTATCTACTTGAGAGAGTTGTTAAGGATCAAACAAGATGGTGGCATGTGAGAAATACAGCACCGTGCAGGACACATTAGTGTAGTTCACCGGTTTCAGTGTTCTTCCTTCACGGCACACACCTGAGGGCACTTAGCTGTCCCCCTTGAAGTTAGCTGCGGCTGCCTGCCTTGCTTTGGTCATTGAAATGCAAGCCAAAGTGATGTGTCTTGTCTGGGTGGAAGCTTTAAGACCAAAAGGTGATTCGCCACATTTCCTTCCCCTGCTGTGGGGACAGTGGAAGCACCTGTTCTGAGGAGATGGCTCGCCCTTCAGCTAGAGGCCCAGGGTGGGTAGTTGAGCAAGGTGGGAGATGAGTGGGTGGGGGGCAGCTGTTTGCATTTGGCATTCAGCCTGAGCTAGAAGTAAACTTCTCTTGTCTTATAAAGCTCTGAGATGCTGGGATTACTTGTGCCACAACAACCCATTCCTGATTGATATACATACGTCAGGTGCTCAGTGAATGTAACTATTGGGAGCTTTCCCTCTTCCTTTGGCATTCTCCCTCAGTAGTGCTGAGTAGTGATGAGACAAATGAAGTCATTTGTAGCAAAAGCTATTTTGGATCCATCAGCTGGCATATAGGAAATGTTGCCTGTATGACTGATATTGTACTTCTATCCTCTTCTCATTGGTTTGAAATTGAAGAATGGGGATTGAATACCAGAGACCTGTCCCTCAGTTTCCTTTCTAGAACTTTCTAAAACTCACAGTTCTTATCTATGGAATGGGTGTATCGTCTTGTTTTCAGCCTTTCCTGTGACTAATTGTATGACTGGTCCTTGTACACTAAGTGCTAAATACATCTGCCCCAGAATTTGCTATCACTAGGCTTCCTTTTCTACTTCTTTAGACACATGGTAACTATTAATTTCCTGCCCTACAGGACCTCGGAAACAAAGACCTCAACAGGGATAAAATTTACTTGATTTGTCAAATAGTCCGAGTTGGGAAGATGGATCTCAAGGATACTAATACAAAGAAGTGCACGCAGGGACTGAGACGGCCCTTTGGGGTTGCAGGTAATGACACACTACACACCATTAACTTTTACTGGAGTGCACATTTTATATGGCTGAATTTTAAAGATTCTTTCTTTCCCTCTCCTCCTTGCCCTCCCCTCCAAAAAACAATTTTATACCAGACAGCTCCTAATACCTACATTTCTGGTGACTAAATAAAAATAATTGGTGGCCAAATCCAGATTTATGATGAAGGCAGTGAATAATGGATTCCTCGTGTCTGCAGCAGAGTGTTGGGAGAGCATTGCAGTCTGAACATTTGGCGCCTTTGCTCCCCAGCGTGGTGAAGGAGGAATAGTTCGGGTGGGATCTAATTATGAGGCACAAATCACTTTTAAAAAATATCCAGGACAGGAAATGCAGTTACACAGAATGAGTCACTGGCCACACATCTAAATTCTAGATGGAAGTGGACGTTTGGAGAGTTGGTGTGACCAAATGAGGTTGCTTTAGAGCAGCCTCACCTCCTCATTTTTCTCCAAGCCTTAGCTCTCTCTCGGGGTTTCCAAGGCTTCATCATTCTTTAACCACTTTTATGGTTTTTGTTATATTTAACTATAACTTGCATTATTATTTACCTAATATATTTTCTTTTAATTAGCCCACTTTAAACTAAAGTACACTTTTTGGAAGACCATTTAAATACCTGTGAAAACAGCTATTTTATATGCCAGTTTTATTTCTTTTTATTAAAATATGCTTTTTTGCTTTCTGTTTTGTTTTGTTTTTTTGGCTTTTTATAATGAGAGAAAGTGCAAAAGAGTGGGGGGGGGGGCAGAAGGAGAGAGAGAGAGAAAATCCTAAGCAAGTTCCAGGCTCAGTGTGGAACCCAACACCAGGCTCAATCCCCCAACCCTGGGATCATGACCTGAGCTGAAATCAGGAGTCAGATGCTCAAATAACTGAGCCACCCAGGTGCTCCTAAAATATACTTTTTAAATCATGTACCATTTATAATTACTCTGTATCATCTCTAAACCCTGTGTTTCAGGTTCTCCGTTCAAGATACCCCGATCTGCAAGCACAAACCAGCTGGCTCTCCAACTAGTCCCCTGGCACTGCTTGCAAAGTGGTGGAGTAGATGAAGTTAGCTTATAATGACCTAACTGGTTTTTTTTAGCCTGGCATTGTTGCTAACTAGATAGTTAGGTGACCTTGGCAAGCATTTTCCCCAGGGACTTAGTTTCATTATCTGCAAAATGAGAGACTTGGACTGATTGATCTGTGCCCTGCTCTGAAATGCTGATGTCAGGATATTCCTGACATCGTAGTGTCCCTGTTAAGGCAGTGAGGGTTCTTCAACCTTACCTCAAACCGTGCCTTTGTCCTCAGCTGTAGTCGGCTTGCTCTTTTGGCTTCAGGTGAAAGCAATTTGATGTAACTGAAAGGTTCAGGCATAGATTGCTTCAGGTATAGCTGGATCCAGGAACTCGAATTTATATCTCATTATCTCTCAGCTCCTATGTCCTCTTGCTGACTTATTCTGAAGATGACTGTCCAGTTAGTTGGCAAAATGTGGGCCATCTGTTCCAAGCTTGCATCTTACCAGTTTAGTAATCTAGCGGAAAGAAAACACCTCTTTCCCATTAGTTAGTAGAAGCCCCAGGAACATAAATGTAGGCAACATGCTCATTCCTGAAGCACTTACTCTGGGCATGGGGATGTGGTCCTCTGACTGGCCAAGTCATATGAACAACTCTGGAGCCAGAGGGAAATTGCTACACCCAAACCATGCTCACTGAGAATGGGCTAGGGGGGGTGTCTGTTGATCACAGGAGTGGACAATGGATTCAAATAACAGTTCCCCTTCCTTCTGTCAACTCCCTGACTCCCCTCTTCAATTAAATGCAGTCATTGGCTGATTATTATCCAGACAGTTTTAATGGGCTTGAAGTGTTTGAGGTATTTCATGTCACTAGGGTTTTGGCTATATTTGACTAGCTGTTCTCCATGCCCCTCCCCTGCCCTCACCACCATTTCTATAATCCCCTTTCTAATTCAGGAGTTCTTCACCTTGGTTTTATGGGCCTTTAGTGGCTAATTTGAGGTGAAATTTCAGAGGGTCCAAGATCCCTCTGGAATTGCAGGGTTCAAAGATCCTGCAGTTAAGTGTTCGTGCATATGAGCATGTTTTGAAAAGGGAGCGAGTAGATTTCATTAGATTCTCAGGTCCCATAGGGAGTCCTTGTGCTTGGGTTTTGTAGGCACAGTAGACACCCAATATATCTATGTCAAATCCAATCCTGCTTGTTTAATTTCATAGACACTCTTCTGATTCTTTTCTCTTGGCTTCTGCTAAACCACAGTCTCTTGGATATTTCTGTGGCCTCCTGACCCCCCAACCTGCTTTGCCCAGAAGTGCTTGCCAGGTGCTACACATTATGAACCCTTGCTGTCTGAGTATTGTCTGATTCTGGTTAGCTTGCTTTTCAAGACTTTCTGACCCAACCTCTCTTATCCTATAGTCTCATCCCATTGACATCCCTTCCTGGGAGCAGGAGAGTGTAAGTCATTAATTCTTTTTTCTTTCTTTCTTTCGTCCTTTTTTTTTTTTTTTTTTTTTTAGTTATGGACATAACAGACATCATCAAGGGGAAAGCAGAGAGTGATGAAGAAAAGCAACACTTCATTCCTTTTCACCCGTGAGAGATTTTCCATTTCTTTCCCTTCTTTTAAAACACACCCTTCCTCATTGAAGGCTGCTGGAAAGTAGGCTGTAATTCCCTGAGTTGGCGATGGTCCCATTGGGCCTCCCAAGAGGAGGGCAGTAAAAGAACGAGTGTGTCTCTGTGCCAAGGCACTTGAGACCAACCTGCTTTTCACATATTCGTTCATCAACTGTTCTGTATTTGACAGAGTTTGACTGACATCTGGCAGAGGGCTGGGCACTGCAGTAGGCATGGGGCACGAAGTGGTTAATAAGATAGACGTGGCCTGTCTTCTTGGATCTTAATTTTGGGGAATTAAAATATATTTTGGGGAATATTTTGGGGAATTGATGGGGAATTAAATAATCAACAAAAGATTAATGCATTGATTACAAGTAATACAAGAACCATGACTCTGTGAAGCAATAACATATCAAGAACATAGAACAGAGAATCGTTACCTGGTTCTCACGGATGGAAATATCCATAACTTGAGAGGAGGGTAGTGAGGAAGGTAAATGTCCTTTTCCTGCTCTGAAAAGGTGTCTGTAAGAAAGCAGGACCTCCAGTTTGAGAATGTTGTCTTTACTCTGTTACCCCAAGGATGTCCAGGGAGTATGGTGTTTTGTTATTGGCGATGAGGTCAGTGACTCTCATTAAAGCCTTTGCCACCTTACTGAACAGATGTTCCTTTTGAGGGCTTGGGAATCCTTCCTTTCCAAGAGTCTTCCTAGGGAAAGAAAAATGGCCTCTACTTATAGCAATGATGTTCCCAAATCTCCGAGCCATGTTGCTTTGTGGCATTTCCTGATGGCATCTATGCTGTCTGAGCTGGCATGGGCAGTCTCACTTTTCACCTAAGGTGTATGGAGGGCCTGGGTAACTTTCTGGAACACATGGAACCGCAAGGTGGGAACCTTATTGACAGCGCCGCATAAGCATTTTGTGCTTTCTTTTCCTTCCCAGAGTGACAGCTGAGAATGACTTCCTCCATAGCCTGCTGGGCAAAGTCACGGCCTCCAAGGGAGACAGCGGAGGGCAAGGTAAAATGCCACAATGTGCCCAGTGGACTGGGCTCTGTCTTGGGAGCTCTTGATTCTTTGGAAAACAGTTCAAAATCCTAAACCCTGGGAAACATAGCCTTCCTTCTAGACAGACCATTGTGAAGAATGGAAGCATGTGATCTGTGGAGATGGAAACCACATCTCCTGAATCTGGGAGGCATGTCCTAGTGCCTAGAGGAAGAGGGGAACTGATATATCCTATCTCTTATGTGTCAGGCACTCTCATATATCTCCTTAATTGATTTAATTCTTCCCACATTCCTGTGAGATACGTGGTATCTACTTCACTTTACAGAGGCTAGGCTTAGAGAGGTGGGTTAGTTTGACAGAAGCTGACATTGCTAGAAGGCACCAGTGGGATTCAAACCCACAGATGTCTGGCTGCAGAGCCCATCTGCTTTCCACCTTCCTTCCTCCTGGGTTGGGTCACTGCTTCTGAGATTGTTTCTCTCTGCTTCCAGTGGTGTCCTCCAGAAGGAGCTCAAGGGGAGAAATGGTGGGGGTTGGGGGTGGGGGCAGCGAGACTGAGAATACCTTGAAGTTGCCTCTTCATGGTGAGTGTTCCCTTCCAGGCCTCTGGGTGACCATGAAGATGCTTGTGGGTGACATCATTCAGATCCGCAAGGACTACCCACACCTGGTGGATAGGACTACTGTGGTGGCCAGGAAGCTGGGCTTCCCAGAGATCATCATGCCAGGTCTGGCCTTCTCCTGGGGTGGGGGAGATCTAGCTTGTCACATCCATTTTCCCTTTAAAAAGTCAACTCCTTACTTTTCTACTACATCTTTTCTGTTTCTTTCCCTGAAGGTAACCACTGGAAATGATTTTTGTATATCCAAAAATCTTCCAAACATTCACGTAATAAAGACAAACACATAAATATACACACATGCACTTTTTCCCCTCACAATGGGATCACACTTCATATGCTTTATATACCATTACTTTACATACTTTATATAGAGTTCTCTGATTTGCTTTATCACTTAATAATTTATCATGGACATTCTTTCTACTTTACTACACATTGAATAATTCTGTTCTTTTGGGGAGGATATGTCATTCTCTTAAATTTTTAAACTATTTTTTTTTTATTACCAGAGGACTCCATGCTCATTGTGAAATGTTAGAATAGCATGAAAGGGTATAAAGTGAAATGTTAAAAGCTCCCTCAAATCTTTGTCTCTAGAAGTAACTGCTATTAACATTTTCTGAATGTGTATATAATAAAAAAATAAATAAATGAGATGATATAATAACATTCTTCTGAAACTTCCCTTTTCATCTTAATCCCGTCTTAGACTTGCATGCATAGCTGCTCTCACTTACTCCTCCTCCTCCCCACCGTGTATAGCGGTCCCCTAGGGGCCTGCCCTGTGGTTCATTTGGACCTGCTTTACCTGTGACATCAACTCCTTGTGCATTCCCCTGTGGGGCTTTCCGTTCTGATTGCCCCCCATTCCTGAACACCTCCTGACCCTCCTTCCGTGTTCCTTGGGGACTCGAAAAGGCACTCTATCTTCTGCACAGTGAAACATTGTGTGGCTGACTGTGGTTGCTGTTCACGGGCCAAGATCAGCTCCATTGGAGCTTTCCTTTGCCTTTCCAGAAGGTGTCACTAGAGGATGGAAATTAAATGATTTTAATGGGGAGAAAAACAGCCAATTTTGACCATCCCGCCTACCTTTTTACAATTGATGTCCTGGCGTTCGTCCATCCCCTTTTTACCTATCTTCCCAGCCTCCCTGATGAGGAAGCAATGCTTTTTTCAAGCATGTCTGATCTTGATTTCATTAGAAGATGTCAAGGCAGGGCACTTCCTCTCAGGCCCCCACTCCCTGTGCTTCCCAGTCAGTGTCTCTCCTGCGGCACAAACACCAACTCTTGTCTCTCTCTCCCTCTGCCTGCAGGGGATGTCAGGAACGACATCTACATCACTCTCTTACAAGGAGACTTTGACAAGTACAACAAGACCACACAGAGGAATGTTGAAGTGATCATGTGTGTGTGTGCAGAGGATGGCAAAACGCTACCTGTAAGGACCCCTGCTGCTGTCCCGGGTGCCCCGGCCACCATGGGTGCTTCTGCTCTCAAAGATTTGCTTTTCTCATCCCAATCTACTAACTGCCAAGAGCCTTTGGGATGCCTTGAGTAACATGATCTACACCTTTAGAGCTTGGTTAGCATACTGGCCCATAGTAAGACCTTGTATCGTGTTGTCTTTTACATCAAAGCAGTTTTTCAATGTCTGTCTCTCTCCTTTCATAATCCCTTTTTCTTTCTTCTATTTCCTTTTTTTTTTTTTTTTGCTTGACCTCAGCTTATAGGTCAGTTTTTTGCTGTTAAAATGTTGTTCACATTGAAACTTGAGCTGGTTTATTCAGGCAAAATCCATGACAAGAAAAAGGATCAATACAGAGCCTTGGGCTAGTGTGGAGACTCAGGATGGCCTCAAAACAGACATTCCCAACACTTAATCCAACTCCCTAGTGCTCAGCTAGAATTCTGGTGGAAAGCCTTATTCGTAAATTGGTCTCCAGAGGGCCAACACAGTGTATTCAAGAATGCAAAGCACATTGCTATAAATATTTATACAGCATATGTCCTATATAATATTTGTCATGTGTGTTTACATTTATTTACTTATATTTCCTCAAAGGTTGTCAGCAATTGTGTCCAGTGTGTGGGAGGGCTCTGCTTCTCCATTTCTCCTTTTGGAGTACTGAGCTGAAAATAAAATCAGCTCTCAGCAGCAGTTTCAGCGTGGGCAAATATTCCTCTTAGGCCACAGTAGGTGATTAGATAGCACAGTACCGTGGGGGCGTTAAGTATTGATAAGTCATCTGCTCTAGCCTTGGGGCCTGGGGCTCAGGCAGATATTTCTACCCTCTACCTAAGAACATAAATGGCATTCACAGGGGAATTACTACGTGCCAGGCACTGGGATAAGTATGATGCATTGCCATTATTATCCCCATTTTTACAGGGGTGGGGGCAACTAAGACTTCAAGTGAAACTGCTTTTCTAAGTACATAAGTACTAAGTACTTTTCTAAGTACATACATAAAGTTAGTATATGGTAGGGATGGGGTTTGGTTCCAGGTTTCAGGCCCTCTTAAATACTTCACTATAATGCCTATCCATTAAAAAAAATCCTCCAGTTTATTTCTTATATCAAAAAATGATGCTAATAACCACTTCTTTCAGATTCTGGGAAGATTAATAATTATTTTTTAAATTTAAAGAAAACCCCAATTGTCTTTTTTGTTGGTAAAGACTGGCCCCATTAATTAGTATCTAGCTGAGCAAAAATCCAAGTGTTTAAATCATCCTCTTCTTGTTGGTTCTGAAAAGTAAAATAAGTGAGAGACATTTTGCTCAAAAGATCACAAAAGAAGAGCGGAGGGCTTTTATCTGAAAGGGAAATTGCGTTTCACGAATGTATAGACCATTGCTTTGAAGTTATTTTTATCCGACTACCTGTTGAAGAACTTTTAAACCTCAGCTTCATTTTTAAAAACACTGATATGCTCACCTTCAGTGTTGTCAAAGGACAAATTAGAAGGAATATTTAGCAGGATTGCAGGCATCGAATCTTGCTCCTGAACCATTCTTCTACCTCTGCCACCCTTTCCAGTCACACCCGACCAGGCTGCGCAAACATGCTCATCAAAGATGAATATATAAGCAGGTATTCTGGGGGCTGAAATGGAGAGGTAACTATGGGGCACGGTGATAATTTGCAGTTTCCTCTATTAGGGAAGTTATGGGGGAGTTCAGTTGACTGACTATTGAAAATTGCTAAGGAAGCCTGTGGGAGGCTGTTCTTTCTTTATTTGCAGAAATAAATATTACTGCCTAATTAAGTGTCAGGCAGCACACTCAAATACTTTTGATACTGGTGGGTTCCTGTGGAAACAGTTGCCTTCAGAGATATCTATTTCTTTTCCCGCTGCAGGTGCACACTGCCCTTGGCAGAGCAGGGCCAGAGGACAGAGTAAGTTACACATGTCCTTGGCCCACTTTGGGGTCTCAGCAACCTTTTACAGGAGGGCCATAGCAGAAAAGCTAATGCAGTGGACTCTGGGATCAAATAGATCAAGTTAAAATCCCAACCTCCCTTCCTAGTAGCTGTATAATCTTGGATAAGGTTTATTTGTCTATAAAAGAGGAGTCATAATTTCCTCCTCACAGGGTTGCAAGTTAAACAAAATGGTAAGGGTAAGGCACCTGGTATGCAGTAAATACGCAGAAACAGGAAGGGGGGTAACATTCAGAGACGGGCGAGCAATTGCAAGTTGATGCCCTGACCAGGAACTGAGGCAGTCAGATGGTCACTACAATGAGGATGGATGCCTGAGGCAAGTTTAAGGAGAAGCAAAAAGGATTAGATGCCAGGCTGAGAAACCTGTCCTCTTCTGAGCTCAGCTAGCCAACGGGGGTAGAGGCAGGCATAGAGGACAGCATAGTATAGCAGTTGAGACCATGACCTCTGGGGCCAGGCAACCAGGCTCAATTCCCAGTGTAGCCTGGATTAGCAGGATGACCTTGAACAAATTACATCATCTCTCTATGCCTACAATTTTCTGTCTGAATCAGAGACTGCAGCAGTTGCACCTTGCTTTTGTGAATATCAAATAAGGTGATCTACATAGTAAGTGTTCATTAAAATTAGTTACTAGAAAGGTATAGTACTCTTCTGGTTTAATTCTTGCCTTGTGGCTGCTAACTGGCATCTTCCTGGCATGTGGCTTTGTTGGTGTAGAGCACTCTCGTTCTCAAAGTGCGTTTGCATCCATGGTGTCATTTGTTCCTCAGGTGATTACTATCAGGTAGACAGGGCCTGTGTGAGGAGCCTGATTTTTCCTCCTGCTGAAGTGTGTCTGCCAAGACTAACTCAGCATTAAAGCCCCCAGGCTTCCTGATTCCTATGCAGGTTGCCTTCAAGTAACCCGAAACCTACTAGGAGTTCTTACTGCTAAATGGGTACCGTGGGGGTGGGCAATGGGGAAAATTATTGAACAGGCTTACTTGAGACATTTACAAATCTATATTTTCTCTAAAACCAGGCTCAGTCCCTGGTCATGATTCTCGACACATGTGGAAACATTCAGTTTTATCTCGGAAGGGTTGAGAGTGAGGGTCTTAGGCCTTTCTCAGAGTAGTACTGAAACTTTTTTCTACAGCCTTAGGCCATCAAAAGTTTTCACCATCAAGATAGTTTTGTGGAATTCAGTTGCTCGCCATACAACAATTTTACTTTCACCAGAGATATATATGTATTTTCAGATTTTATAAGCTACATGGGATTCGCTGCAGCTACAGAAACTCTAAGCCCATAAACGTCACTAGATATAAATCATGGGAGGCTGGAAGGTTGTTATGGAAGGAACACTGGACAGAGAGTTAGTGGGTCGAGATGTGTGCTAGCTCTGCTACCTTTCTGGGCAAGTGACTTAACCTCTCAGGGCCTCAGTTTACTCAGTGTTGAAATGTGGATAATAGCAGTGATCATCTGAGGTGGTTATGAGGATTGGATTAAGTGAGGTAGTATGTATGAAGGGTTCAGCATAATGCTGGACAAAAAGCACTCTCTAAATGGTTAGAAAAACTTTGAAAGTATGTTTATAGGTCAGTGCCTCAAAAATTTCTGTAAGCCCTCATTCCCTTCATTCCATTGAAAACCAAGAGAGTTGTCTTCCTTCATTTTTAGTTCACTGGTTATTCTTGGGTTTTTTTGTTGTTTGTTTGTTTGTTCTTAGAGGTAAGTTCTGAAAGGATGCTATATCCTTATTTTGAAATGGGTTCAGTTGGGTTGCAAGTACCCTCAATCATTGTTGCCCTACAGTTTGGAAGTAAAGAGGGAGAATTCCAGGGAGAGATTCTACTTCCCACAAGTTAGCTTCTCTTGTTGGGGGTCCCAAAGTGCTTGCATGTGGCCAGTTTGGATCATTTAGCCTGGTGGTGATGGTAGAGGGGATTTCAAGGATCCATTGGTGAGTTGGATGGAATCTGTAAGAGGCAAGGAGTCTGTCATCCTAAAAATGCCCAGAGACACACAGTTTTGCAGTTAGGGAGCCTGGGGCTCTAAAATCAATCCTTTTGTCCCTACATCTCTGGAGACTAGAAGTAAATAAAATTCTGTTGGTCTGGTATAAAACATTTAGACCCTTTCTGGGTGACCCTAGCTAAAATCTTGTTTTGGGGCCAGACAGCTAGAATTAATACAAAGAGATAGAATTAAGGTGCTAGCACACTCTATTAGCAGATCTTCCTTATTACTCTGAATGTGATTTTTATGGCAAATGCTAAATATCCTATAAGGTATACTTGCTCTGTGCTCATTCTCTGTTTGGAATGTCTTTCCCACATTTCTGCTCAGAGCCAACTTGGAATCTTTCTTCAAGATTCTCAACTGTCATCACCTCCAAGAAATCTTCCCTGAATCCTCAGGCTACACTTAAGTGTCTCTTCTCTGTGCTCCACTGTAATAAATACATATGTCTGCCATTACATTGCATTTAGTGATTTGTCTGCTTATCTAAAGATCTCTCTGCAAAACTGTGAACTCTCATGTCAGGTTGAATATCTGACTAATGCCCATTTCCCAGTGCTTGGCATAGGCCTGATACTAGAAGATGCTCCGTGACTGTGGGGCTCCCTCTGCCCCTGTATCTGTCTGCAACCCATGCTCCCTCTCATCGCCTAGCTTCTGTGTTAGCATCAGAAATACATCAGAATGAGCTGCTGCTTGACTGATCTGAGCCTGTTTGTAAACTTTGTGCACATTCAGATTTAAGAAACAAATAGGATTAATAAGACTGGCAGCATGCAGTAACTCCAAGGCTGGTTACCATTTACAATAAGTCAGTCACGTCAGCGCCTGGTGTGCTCCAATGGTTTCCAGAATGCAAGTAATAGAATTTCTGTAGTTAAGCAGCTGTCACTCCTGGGGCCAGGGATGT
This sequence comes from Prionailurus viverrinus, assembly GCF_022837055.1. NCBI lineage: Eukaryota > Metazoa > Chordata > Mammalia > Carnivora > Felidae > Prionailurus > Prionailurus viverrinus. The sequence goes on along the minus strand of NC_062561.1, from coordinate 180,356,857 downwards.
TCATGTATAAATCTGTAATTTAGAAGGGTACCTGGCAGAAGGTTTGGTGAAGGGAGGGTTTTCCAAGACCCTAAGGCCATTGTTGGCCTTGGAACCAAAATTGCCCAAGCACAGAAAATGGCAGTTCTATAGTGTTTTGTTTTGTTTTGTTTTCTCTTTTTTTCCCTCTTGGATCAGAATGCAATTTGTGTAGGAGCTGGGGACAAGCCCATGAATGAATATCGGTCCGTTGTGTACTATCAAGTCAAACAACCACGGTGGAATGAAACAGTCAAGGTAATAATAATAATAATAATAATAATAATAGCAGCACACATGTATTTAGGGGCTCTGAGACACCTCTCTAAGACCTGAAGCAATACCCTAGTGTGTGTCCAGTGGTGTGTCAGGGAGTAAAAATGGTGGCCCAAAGCATGAGCAACCTGCTTCTCTTGATCACCCTTCACTGACCCAGGACCAGCCACTAGAGAATTGTCATATGTTCTTCTTGTGGACAGTGTCTAGCCTACCAAGTTATGTCACTCTACTCAGCAGTGAGGAGCGACAGAGCTTGCAAGCAAATGTGAGGCTATAAAAGACCACTTGATGCCTGAAAGATATTCTCTTGGGAATATGTCTCAGACAAAAGTGGCATTAATCACAAATACTCACACTACCAGATTGTCACACTAAGTGGAAGGGAATATCATGCATTGGAAGAAGATTTTGGAATTAATTCAGTGAACAGGGAAGCTTGAATATCTCTACCTTGTAATTAGTAGCAGTCTTTATTCGCCCTGTTCTCTGAACCCAAACTCAAGATGTTCGTTTAACTTCCTTTTCTGAGATAGCTACCCAGAGCTCAGTGGTTCTTGCCCTGTCACTTATATTCCTGTTTTCCTCAGTGGGTCTCCCTAAATTCACTCTCTTCAAAATGACCTACCCAACTTCAGGGTCAGAAAGCTATTGGATGGACCAAGTTGTTTTTCTCTTTTCTGTGTTCTCTTGTACACTAGTTATTTCCCTTTGCTAGCCCTTGTCAGATGGTTGTTAAAATATGCATCTCCCCATGTGAACCATAAGCTTTTTGAGTTGCAGGGCCTCTGCCTTACATAACATGGCCAGCATATCACATGACCATAGCTTGGAGTAGCCATTAAATTCACAGCAAAAGAATGAATTGGACTGCAGTCGTTCATGAGGTTCTCAGAAAAATTCCTTTCTTCTGTCTGAAATTACAAATGATGGATCTCTTCAGGCTCAAATTTCATTTTCTGGAGCAGAAAGTGTCCCAAAGTATACATCAGTTTGGCTTTTAATAGTCATCTCTACAGTGTAAACTTGTCCCTTTAAAAAATCAAAGTGGCTTCCTCACAGGTAGCTAAACTTTGCTTTGGCTTGAATTACAAGTTATGGAGAGAACTGTGAGGTGTTGGGAGGTGGCCAGTCCATGGCCAGGCCTGATATGTATCAATCAAGGGTTCAATAGACCACCCTCTGGGCAGTGAAATGGGTGACCAAGGAGTGGGTGATTTGGCTCAGTGGCTTCAAAGGTAAAAACATCTGGGTATCTGTTCAGCCAAGGGTGGGAATGAGCCCTAGGGTTTTCCAAAATATTATTGGATTTAAGCATTTTTATGAATTTTCATAAACAAGAGTCCTCAGGCATACCCTGTAATGACCATTGTTAATTTGCTAAGCCCTGCTGCAATTGCCAGAACTCCTGGAGTGTGTAAGGAAAATGTGCATTGTGCAATGTGCAGTGCATCAAATCCTGTGCTAAAGTTATGTGACTTTTATATCAATTTGGGGAGATTCATTTTAACCCACTATAATTTACGAACCTCTTTTCATTGGCTAGGAATGCAATTTGCCAAATGGATTACATTTGGTACTTTATTTTCTCTTCATAGCTAGTTCTTATGTAATTTATTTACAGTTCATCAGGCTTGATGGATGGATAATAAATCAGCATGCAGCTCTCTCAGTTAAATGGTCAGGCTGCCTTTTGCGGGGGGTGGGGGTGCTGGAGTGGGAAAGCTGTTTAACTCATTGTCTCCTGAATTCTGGTTTCTGCCTACCAAGGTGGCTGTCCCTATTGAAGACATGCAGAGAATCCATCTGAGATTCATGTTTCGACATCGGTCATCCCTGGAATGTGAGTACCTGACCAAGTGGCATCTCTGAAGCTCCTCTAAGGAGAGAGAAATGAGATAACTGGGTGACTCATGTGTCATTTTCTTTCCTGACCTCACAATGCTATTTCCAGCTAAAGATAAAGGAGAAAAGAACTTTGCCATGTCCTATGTGAAGTTGATGAAGGAAGATGGGACCACTCTGCAAGATGGGTGCCATGACTTGGTCGTCCTAAAGGTACCATGAGTTGGATTAACTCTGCAGTGAGTAGGGTCCAGGAATCCAAGGGAAGATGGCAGGATTGCTTAGTGGTTAACAGCAGGGACCACAGAATCACACACATCAGGGTTTACCAGCCATGTGGCCTTATGCAAAATCTTAACTTCTCTGCCTCTGTTTCCCTCTCTATGAGCCCTCAGTGAATAATTGTGAGTATCATATGAGACTGCTCCTGTAAACACAACTGTGATGGGTACATGGAACATTGAATATGTGGAAAAGGTTATTGTTACATACAGAATAGGCTATTGACTGTAAAGAGCCCTGTGGGATATATAAAAGACCAGCAAGAAACACTTGAGAGATGCCTCACTATTGCTAATGGCAACATATCAGATGCTGGGATCCTGATCCTGCCCTTGACTAAATCTGGAATCATCTCACATGTCTCCCTGAGTGTCAGTTTTCTTTTTTCTTAAGTGTGATGGTAATATTTATGACTAACTAGTGAGATGACCCATGTGGAAGGGCTGTGTTTAAAAGGGTGTATAGATATTGGCCGTCATTATTTTACATCATGAGACTTGGACTATTTTCAAGAAGTGGGGAGGTTTGCCTTGATCTCACTCACATGCTTATGGCAGCAGGATGCCTATGCTAGCACCTGACTGGAGACAAAGCATGTGGTTGTGAAACAGGACAGGCACAGGGATCCAACTCTTGTCCTTGGCTTTTTCAACCTTGGGGGCTGAAAACATCCTTTTGCCTATGGTCTCCATGGCAAGCATAGCCTCATCAAGGCTTCATTATAAGGTACTCTTCTCTGAGTCTCTCTGGCTTTTCTGGAAACCCACACCTCCCTTCTTCTGCACAGCTGCTGTCTTCTCATTTATGACACATCAAGGTAGTTCTTGGCTTGAAAGCCATTCTTCCCCAACATATTGTGAACTCACTGGAGGCAGGGGCCCAGTTGTAGTCAGTTTTCTATTTACTTATCTTCCTTAAGTCTCCCTTTTCTTATCTGTAAACCGAGGGTGATAGCAGTGTATACGACAGTGCCAGTAGCAATTGTGAGGTTTAAATGGAATGAACTAAAGCATACTTAGTGCATACTTAGTACTTAGTGCAGTATCCAGTACAGAGTAAGGGATCCATAAACATTAACTCCTATAATGCCTACCTCTAATCATTCATTTCCACATTCCAAGGGACTTAGGTGTCTATCAACTCTGTTAAGAGCTCTGTATGAATTATTCCCATTTAGTCTGCTCAAAATTTCTAGGAAGTAGGTAATATGATTAATCGTCGGTTTAATCACGAGAAAAATGAGACACATCTGAACAATGTGTTCAAGATGACACAGACTTGTGAGTGGTAGAATAGGGTCTAGATCCCAGGACTTTCAGATTCTGGTGCCTTTGCTGTTAATTTCTCCTTTAACCTGATTCCTTGTCTTGCTCATGGGCATGTGTTAAGATCTCAAGGAATGTAGGCGGAATCACAATGAACTGCCAGGGGAATCTTCAAATTCCCTTTGTACTGTTAATGAAGCCCACAGAGCCTTCAAATGGTTGGTCAATCTTTTTTCCATTAATGTAACTTTGGGTTCTTGCCTGGTTTGTGGAAAGATAGCCCTGCCATACCAGCTGATATTTACTGCTTCTCTGATGATTTTTTAAATTCTGATCCTCTGCACCTTCAAACTCTGTGTGGCATTGGGCATGTACCACGGCTTGGGGAAATAACCAAGGTGTTTTTCCCAGGGGGAGAGTAAGAAGATGGAGGATGCCAGTGCTTACCTGACACTTCCTTCTTATCGACACCATGTGGAAAACAAGGGGGCCACCTTGAGTCGAAGCTCCAGCAGTGTTGGAGGGCTCTCTGTCAGCTCCCGGGATGTATTCTCCATTTCCACCCTGGTGTGTTCCACAAAGCTCACCCAGAATGGTAATGAAACCATCAAGAGTTGTGTATATGTAGTGCGTGTGTATGTGTGTAAGTCCAGGAAGGTCCTGAATGAACAGTTTAGTCTAGTAATAGTAATTCAGCTTATCTGGACTCTATTTCAGTGGGCTTGCTGGGTTTGCTTAAGTGGCGTATGAAGCCTCAGCTGCTACAGGAAAACTTAGAAAAATTGAAGATTGTCGATGGAGAGGAAGTGGTAAAGGTCAGTGGGGCTTCGTTTTGTTTGTATTCATCCACCAGTGACAGAGATTTAAATCATGGGTGGCTTCTGGGGGCAAATGAAGTGTTGAGAAAGATCGGACTTTTTCTCTAACAGTGGGACATAACGTCTCAGATTGCCATGAGAAACCTTTACTGGGAAATCCAGAGGCTGATTTGGTTCAATGATGCCGAAAACATGTTGAGTGGTAAAAAACTATGGTTGTGTTTAGTTTCTGGAAGGAGATCAGCCTGGGTGTAGATCTCAGCTCAACCACTCGCCAACTTTATGTGATAATACGGATGTGACATATTTTGCAGGGTTGTTGTGAGCATTCAAGGCAGTAATATTTAAAAATTACTTAGTGTCGTCTCTTACACAATGTTCTACTAAACACGTAAATCATACAGAGTTAAATAAATAGTAACTATTCATTATTTTTGTTGGTATAAATTGCTAAAAAGTGTGATCTTTTAGTACTACCTACTGTTAGTGTTAGAAATAAAAAGTATTCTTAGTTCCTGTTGCTTACAGAGTATTATGCATCATACATGAAAGAGAAAGACATCAGGGCTCACATTTTAAGTGAAACAAGCAGGAAATAATACACATGTCAGATGTGTTGTTGTGTCCACATGGTGTTGGAGAATATAGTGTCTGAGGTACAGATCTAATGAAGCAACCTTCTCTTCAATTCTACAAATTGGGACAAATATTTCCCACAGGTCTTGGTGATCTTGTTTCCTCAGGAATTTGGTCAGCTAGAAACTCTGAGATTAAACATCTGTATTTGGTAGCTCTGTGTTTTCAGGGACTATAGGAAATATTGACCCATTTCCTAGGAAGGAAAAGTATCAGATTTTAGTTAATTTTCCATACATGGAGAAGCAACAGTAGAATTTTCAGATCAGTGCTTTAAAATGTGCACCATTGATCCACCTACCTGATTCAGCAGTAGAAGGAAAATTCTCCAGACATCCTTTCATAAGGTCTATCATGTTTGGACAGCTTGGAGAAGCATCGAGGAGGGAATTACATTGTCTCTACCTTTGCATTATATTTTTATTTTTCTAAAAAAAATTTTATTAAAGTATATACACACCCTAAGGGTACAGTTCACTGTATTTTTACACACGTACATACTGATATACACACCGTCTAGATCAAGATACAGAACAGTTTTGGCATTGAAGTAGACTCTCTCTTACTCCTTCTCAACCTCCTTATACTGACTGCCATCATAGATTTTTTTTGCCTGTTCTTGAATTTCGTAAAAATAGAGTAATGAATATTGTACATTGTTGTGTCTGACTTATCATACTCTACACAGTTCTCATGAGGGTTATCCTTGTTGTTGAATGTAGAAGTAGTTTGCTCTTTTTTATTACTATGGAGTATTCTGTATTATTAAAACACTGTCACATATTCATTCATGCTGTTGATTGGCAATTGGGTTGCTCCAAGTTCTGGCTCTTGTGAAGAAAGCTCCCTGGACCTTTTGAAGGCAGCACGTCTTGGATGTGTACTCTCATTCCCTTAGGGATACACTGAGGAGTGGAATTTCTTCACTCTTCTAATGTGACCTTCATTACTTTGTCCAGTTTCTCCAGGATACTCTGGATGCCCTCTTCAATATCATGATGGAGCATTCTCAAAGTAATGAGTACGACATCCTCGTCTTCGATGCATTGGTAAGAAAGAAGGGACCGGTATTTAGTGACATTAGACATTAGTGTGTGTCTCACTGTGAGAACACTGAGAACTTGTGTCCCCTGTGGCCCTTTCGTGAATTTTTTTGGAGGCACTGTAACTTTTGGCAATTAGAGCAATGAATGAGCAGCTGAGGATTTGGGGAGTTTGTGTTTGTTTCTAGTTCATTTGAAAACATGGTAGGATGAGTTAAAGGGGAATTTTAAATGTTGATGTCATATTAGTACTGGTTGCAAGTACATGAAGCTAGATGCCATGAATAATGGCTTCAGCTTTCCATGAATGCCGGGAGCTTGTTTTGGCCAGGTTATGAAGCACCCAAAATGTTTCCTACCTTCTTCTTTCTCATAGTTTCCAAATTCCCAGCATCATTACATCCTCCTGCCCACCCAGAACATTTTATGGTAGCACACAATCCCAGTCCTTCCTCTAACATCTTCCCAAATGATCTGTTCCTCCTCTGTGTCCCAACTCATGTTTTCTTACTGTCATGTCCACACTAGGGTATCAGTGACCAATGAAGTCTTAGTGCATTAACTGCTTGTGTCAGTGACATTTACATTTTAAAGAGGTTACTTGGAAACAACTGTGACTTAATCCAGTGCTTCCCAGAGGGCTTCTGGGAAGGTAACCTGTAAGAAGTGCTAGACATTGTATGACCCTCTCAGAGATTCACAATGCATGTAGATATGTTAAAGACTCCAAAAAACCCTGAAGTAAAGACGACAGTCTAACAATGATATCCTGAAATCTGTCAAACTTACCTGGCCATGAAGCCCTTTTATCCTATAACACCCTGTAACACACTTCATGAAATGCCTTTTAGGAGACATACTACCGTAATGAAAAGGACTAACAATATATTAGTGAGTTAATTCCTGGGCAAAATAATTTTGCTGGAGATTTAATTATGCCATGTGACTATGGCTTCCTGCCTTGGGTCTGACCCCCAAACCCTGATTCCTTGAATCTTCTTCAGATCTACATAATAGGACTCATTGCTGACCGGAAATTCCAGCACTTCAACACTGTTCTGGAGGCTTACATTCAACAGCATTTCAGTGCCACCTTGGCTTACAAGTAAGTTACTGTACATATGGGAGTTTCTTGTCCATCTCCTGCTTGCCCTGCCAGGATGCCCAGGGCACAAGGATCTTGAGTATTTTCCTTTTGTATCAGGCTGTGTGAGTTCTCCCTTTCTGATAAGACCCAGTCCATGATGGATTATTTGAATTAAATAAAAATGTGCAAACCCATAGGTTAGAATGAATATTTTATTGTGGTAGCAGTACATGAAAGCATTCATTCATTCAGTCGGTCAGCCAGCATTTATTGAGCAGGACTTGAGGTAGACACTGGGATTCAGAGGCTAGAGAAGAGAAAGTGCACATCCAAGTAGCCAATTATAGCTTGGACACAGGGAACTGATGGTTACAGATAGGAGGTGATGCTGGAGAGGTTGGGAGAGGCCAGTTTTCCAAAGGGCCTTGAAGTTTAGGCCAAATAGTTTGAAATCTGCTTCACTGGTAATGAAAAAACATGGAAAGCTTCTCAGTAAGGGAATTCCATGATAATACCAGAAGTTTATTTTATAGGAAGCAAATGCTGAAAAGAACATTATCACCACCATTATTTCCACTCATATCCTGATTATGACTAGCTTTCCCAGTCAAAAGATTTTTTGCCTCACTAGTTTTTCCTTTGCTGGCTTTTTATGGGCAGGAAATACTAATTTACTCCCTGTATTAAATACATATATTTTAAGCAGAGTTATTTTTATGGCTGTAAACGAGTGAGTAAGCTTAGCTGTACCACCACCTTTAACCTTTGATTGAATGCTTTATAATTTACTGAGCAAACTAATCACCATGCTGTGAGTTAGAAAGAGATGTATTTTCAAAATATAATCCCTTATTCAGGAAATTGATGACAGTGCTGAAGACTTACTTGGATACCTCCAGCAGAGGGGAGCAATGTGAGCCGATCCTACGAACTCTGAAAGCTTTGGAATATGTGTTCAAGTTCATTGTTCGGTCGAGGACATTATTTTCACAGTGAGTGCTTGTTATGTAAGAGTGATTGATTAGTTCTGCAGTTCCTCTGGGATACAACAGTGTTTGTGTCATCAGAGAGATTCTTTTATAAAATTACAACCAGCCATTGATCAAAAACAACTTAAAAATCCAACACAGAGAGTTATGAATAGGTTATAATTGTTCCCTCTAAGCTCATTCGGGGAAAAATATAAATCTTCACATGTTATAGAGTTATGTTTCATCCAATGGACTTGATTTGTGATTTGAGGCTCTTCTGTATTTCATCTATAATTTTTCATTTGATTTGAGATATGGTGAAAACTTTCCAGGAATCCTCAATGATAGAGGTACCGGGAGTGGAGAGAGCAGAACTTGGGGAGTTTGACAGTTATTTGGCTCTAGCAAGTTGTGCATGACAGATGAGCTGGTATTTGCAGTTGATCTATCTGTCCTTGAGATCCTAGTAGCCAACAATTAAGCTGACATGTTAGAACACCTAAGAGATTTGATGTTTGATGAACAGTGTTACAGAGGTTAGCTGCTCTTTTGAAGGGCTTCAGAGATGGAGGCATTCAAATGCAACGTGCAAAAGAATGGTTTATGTTCATCCTGGCTATAAGGAAGGTAAAGCTAGGCAGGGGATTGGTTGTGGTTGTATGTACGATCAGGTTGGTTGTGTGTAATGGGAGGTAAGAAAAAACATACGTGGAATGTATTGTCTGGATTCTCATCAGTGCAGATGAAGAACATTCAACTTAAACTGATTTAGGAAGAGTAGGACTTTATTTTATTTCACATTTTTAAAAAATCCAGAGGGCAGTTGGCCTCAGGTATGGCTGGATCAAGATACTGAATGCCATCAGGATAGTCCCTGTCTCTCTAGATCTTGCCTCTGCTTTCCTTTTGTTGGTTACCTTCTGAGGCAAGTTTTTAAATGTTAAAGCCACTGGAAGCCTCAGGTTCGTATTCTAATTTAAACAACTGTAAGTTCTTTGTTGTTCCAGTAAAATCCTGTGCCAAGAACTATCTTTGATCATGTGCTAAGGAAACAGTATGACCAAGGAAATGAATATGCAGGTTATGTGTTTGTGGTCTCATGTGTACCTCTGGAGCCATGGGTCGGGTCACCCACTTATTGTATAGACTTGTTTAATTGGAGAGATGGCTTCCCAAAAGACAGTAGAAGTCTGTTGTCATCATTTTGATCATGACAATTGATGGGCTACAAAAGTTTCATACTCAACAAGGCATCTGAAATGTGAATCATTTCAGATTGTCCTGAAACATTCTTTGAGATTTCAGGTGAGAATAGAAAGAGATGACTGTCTTGTACCATGTCACAAAACATATGTCATGTGCATTCTTCTTTTTTTAAGATTCTTTTTCAAGTCTACATTTTTCCCTTTTAGAATTGATGCAAATTTTATTTATTTATTTATTTATTTATTTATTTATTTATTTATTTATTTATTTATAATTTAAATCCAAGTTAGTTAACATATAGTGTAGTAACAGTTTCAGGAGTAGAATTTAGTGATTCATCACTGACATGTAATACCCATTGCTCATCCCAACAAGTGCCCTCCTTGATGCCCATCACCCAACTCCCCTCCAGCAATCGTCAATTGGTTCTCTGTATTTAAGAGTCTCTTATAGTTTTCCTCCCTCTGTTTTTCTTATTTTTCCTTCCCTTCCCCTATGTTCATCTATTGTGTTTCTTAAATTACACATATGAGTGAAATCATATGATATTTGTCTTTCTTTGACTGACTTATTTTGTTTAGCATAATACATTCTAGTTCCATCCACGTTGTTGCAAATGGCAAGATTTCATTCTTTTTGATGGCTGAGCAGTTTTCCATATCTTCTTTATCTGTTCATCAGTCCATGGACATTTGGGCTTGTTCCATAATTTGGCTCTTATTGATAGTGCTGCTATAAACATTGGGTTACATGTGCCCCTTTGAATCAGCATTTTTGTGTCCTTTGGATAAATACCTAGTAGTACAATTGTTGGTTCATAGGGTAGCTCTATTTTTAGTTTTTTGAGGAACCTCCATACTGTTTTCCAGAGTGGCTGTACCAGTTTACATTCCCACCAATAGTGCAAAAGGGTTCCCTTTTCTCTACATCCTCACCAACATCTGTTATTTCCCGAGTTGTTAATTTTAGCTATTCTGACAGGTGTGAGGTAGTATCTCATGGTGGTTTTAATATGTATTTCCCTGATTATGAGTGATGTTGAGAGTCTTTTCATGTGTCTGTTAGCCATCTGGATGTCTTCTTTGGAAAAATGTCTATTCATGTCTTCTGCCCATTTCTTCACTGGATTATTTGTTTTTTGGGTGTTGAGTTTGATTAATTCTCTATAGAATTTGGATACTAACCCTTTATCTGATATGTCATTTGCAAATATCTTCTCCCATTTCATAGGCTGCCTAGAGTTTTGTTGATTGTTTACTTTGCTGTGAAGAAGATTTTTATATTGATGATGTCCCAACAGTTCATTTTTTCTTTTGTTTTCTTTGTCTCTGGAGACATGTCTAGTAAGAAGTTGCTACAGCTGATGTCAAAGAGATTGCTGCCTGTTTTCTTCTTTAGGATTTTGATGGTTTCCTGACTCACATTTGGGTCTTTAACCATTTTGAATTTATTTTGTATGTGATGGAAGAAAGTGGTCCAGTTGCATTCTTTGCATGTTGCTGTCCAGATTTCCCAACACCATTTGCTGGAGAGACTGTCTTTATTCCATTCGATATTCTTTCCTGCTTTGTTGAAGATTAGTTGGCTGTATATTTGTGGGTCCATTTGTGGGTTCTCTATTCTGTTCCATTGATCTATGTGTCTGTTTTTGTGCCAGTATCATATGTCTTGATGATTACAGCTTTGTAATAAAGCTTGAAGTCCGGGATTGAGATGCTTCCAACTTTGGTATTTTTTCCAACATTACTTTGGCTATTTGGGGTCTTTTCTGGTTCCATACAAATTTTATAATTTTTTGTTCTAGCTCTGTGAAGAATGTGGTGTTATTTTGATAAGGATTACATTGAATGTGTAGATTGCTTTGGGTAGTATCGACATTTTAAAAATATTTGTCCTTCCAATCCATGAGCATGGAATGTTTGTTTTTCCATTTCTTGTGTCTTCTTCAATTTCTTTCATAAGCTTACTATAGTTTTCAGTGTACAGATCTTTATCCTCTTTGGTTAGGTTTATTCCTAGATATCTTATGGTTTTTGGTGCAATTGTAAATGGGACCAATTTCTTAATTTCTCTTTCGGCAGCTTCATTATTAGTGTATAGAAATGCAACTGATTTCTCTATGTTGATTTTTATATCCTGTGACTTTGCTGAAATTATGTATCAGTTCTAGCGTTTTTTTGGTGAAGTGTTTCAGGTTTCCACATAGAGTATCATTTCATCTGTAAAGAGTTAAAGTTTGACCTTTTCCTTGCCAATTTGGATGCCTTTTATTTCTTTTTGTTGTCTGATTGCTGAGGGTAGGACTTCCAGTACTCTGTTGAACAACAATGGTGAGAGTGGACATCCCTGTTGTGTTCCTGACGGTAGGGGGAAAGCTCTCAGTTTTTCCGCATGGAGGATGATATTAGCTGTGGGTCTTTCATATATGGCCTTTATTATGTTGAGGTATGTACCTTCTATCTCTACTTTCTTGGAGGTTTTTACCAGAGGATACTGTGTTTTGTCAAATGCTTTTTCTACATCTCTTGAGAGGATCATGTGGTTCTTATCCTTTTTTTAAAATTAATGTGATGTATCCCATTGGTTGATTAGTGAATATTGAACCAGCCATGAAGCCCAGAAATAAGTCCCCCTTGATCACGGTGAATAATTTTTTTTAATGTGCTATTGAATTAGACTTGCTAGTATCTTGTTAAGAATTTTTGCATCCATGTTCATCAAGGAAATTAGTTTGTAATTCTCCTCTTTAGTAGGGTCTTTGTCTGGTTTTAGAATCAAGGTAATGCTGACCTCATGGAATGAGTTTGGAAGTTTTCCTTCCATTTCTGTTTTTTGGAACAGTTTGAGAAGAATTAGTATTTTCTTTTTTAAAATTTTTTTTCAACGTTTTTATTTATTTTTGGGACAGAGAGAGACAGAGCATGAACGGGGGAGGGGCAGAGAGAGAGGGAGACACAGAATCAGAAACAGGCTCCAGGCTCCGAGCCATCAGCCCAGAGCCTGACGCGGGGCTCGAACTCCCAGACCGCGAGATCGTGACCTGGCTGAAGTTGGATGCTTAACCGACTGCGCCACCCAGGCGCCCCGAGAAGAATTAGTATTAACTCTTCTTTAAATGTTTGGTAGAATTCCTATGGGAAGTCATTGGCCCTAGATTCATGTTTGTTGGGAGATCTTTGATTACTGATTCAATTTCTTTACTGGTTATGGGTCTGTTCAAATTTTCTATTTCTTTGTATTTCAGTTTTGGTAGTTTTTATGTTTCTAGGAACATCCATTTCTTCCAGATTGCCCAATTTGTTGGCAATTTGCTCATAATATTCTCTTATTATTGTTTGTATTTTTGCAGTGTTGGTTGTGATTTTCCCTCTTTCATTTGTGACTCTATTTATTTTGGTCCTTTCCTTTTTTTTTTCTTTTTTCTTTTCTTTTCTTTTCTTTTCTTTTCTTTTCTTTTCTTTTCTTTTCTTTTCTTTTCTCTTCTTCTTCTTCTTCTTCTTCTTCTTCTTCTTCTTCCTCTTTTGATAAATCTGGCTAGGGGGTTTATCAATTTTGTTAATTCTTTCAAAGAATCAGCTCTAATTTTTGTTGATCTGTTCTAATGTTTTTTTTAAAATTTTGATATCATTGATTTTTGCTCTAATCTTTATTATTTCACTTATTCTGCTGGTTTTGGCCTTTATTTGCTCTACTTTTTCTAGCTCCTTTAGGTGTAAGGTTAGTTGTGTATTTGAGACACTTATTTCTTCTTTAGGAAGGCCTCTTCCTTCTTCAGTGCTGCTGGAACTGTAAGTGACTTTGGGCTTCTTTTTTTTTTAATTTTTTTTTATGTTTTATTTATTCTTGAGAGAGAGGGAGAGAGAGAGAGAGAGAGACAGAGACAGAGACAGAGACAGAGAGACAGAGCATGAGTGAGGGAGGGGAAGAGAGAGAGAGGGACACAGAATCCGAAGCAGACTCTAGGCTCTGAGCTGTCAACACAGAGCCTGACTTGGGGCTCGAACTCATGAGCCGTGAGATCATCATCTGAGCCGAAGTCAGATGCTCAACCGACTGAGCCACCCAGGCGCCCCAGTGACTTTTGGCTTCTTAAGGAGTGAGGTGCTCTGTTAATTCAGCATAGCATATAAGAACATCACTGATACTGATCAAATGCCTATTGCACAAGATGCATTTTGAGGGCTAAGACAATGCATTTGGTTAGAAGAGATGTCTCTAAGATAATCCAGGCCTAATCTTGAATCCTTTCTCATGAACAAAGTGTAGGCTGACCTGCAAAGAAGTTCTAGGGCCTCATGGTGAGGGAAGGTAGCTTTCCTGTGTCTTGTTCATTTTAGAATCTTTATCAATGGTTTCCTCTCTAGGGTGGCGTCAAGGACATTGGGAAGTGATGGAGGTATTTCCCCAAACTAGGAGGGCATTTTACTTAGGAAACTAGAAAATAGAAGGTTTGAAATTTCTAAACCAGCTGGTGAGAAATCATAATATAATTATTGCTTCAGGGACTTATTGTGTCTGGTATTGTGTTTCTTTTTCCTGTTATTCTTTGTCTTTTTGTCTCATGTGCATAATTTCAGCTAATCTAGCTCCCATTAGCTATTCCCTTGCCATTTTTCTTTGCACATACTGCACATGAATGTTTGCAAGGGCTAGGAATTATCCTGTATCAATATGCAGGATGCAGTTGGGTAAGGGAGGAAGAGAAGTTGTTGAAACAGATTGGGTTTTTTAAGGATTATTTATTTCTATCACATAGCCAAATAATGTAATTTTCCTGTCCTCTCTCCTTATGTCACTGGCTCCTGAGCCAAAGTCTGGGGCTGGTGTCTGGGCATATACCTGTGCCATGGTTGCAGTGGAAGCTGACAGAGCAGGTTCAAGTTTTTGCTAGAGGGAGGCAGGCTTAAAAATATGGGAAACTCCTAAATCATGGGAAATGTGTCCAAAATATGCTCAGTAGCCATCAATATGACCAATATCCATTAGGCTTTTCCGGAATGACTGAGCTTCTGGGAGACACAGAGCATAGTGAGAAACATTCAGAAAGAGTGGAAGTGATTATCTTCTAGGCGTTGAGCTTCTTCATAAAATTCCTCGCAGTGCCTTTTATCCTGAAGCTCAGACAACCAGCTGAGCTGATCCCCAAGATTTCTGAGCTGTGGAATTACTCAGAGTCCAAAGTAGCCTGTGCTTCCCTGAATCACATAATGGGCACTGAATAGCTTCCGTTCCTGCTGGCCAGGCACATAGAAGTAAGGCTGTGGTGTTTCTGTAAGGATGACTCTCTAAGACAGAAAACCCAGAGCGTGGTGCTACAGAGGGATTCGTTCCCACTTACCTGTGTTCCTTCCAAATCGTAATGCTGCCATGGGCTAGAGTTCAGGGGGCAATGTGGGCTAATGATTATGTTCATGTTGTACTGGTCAATGTTGGCTCAGTGATGGCCAGTGTTCCCACGAGACAGACCTGGGAGGAAGTCATATGTTTGTCCCTGCACCCAGCTTAGTGAGTGACTTACCCTCTCTGAGCCTCAGTTTCCTTATCCATAAATGGGGATAAACCAGCTCTTAGTGTTTTGAGGATGAAGTGAGATTACATGTACAAATTTCTCCATGTAGCATCCAGTACTTCATTTCATAAACGTAACAAACGTTACCTGTTACCATGTTTTTACCGGGGCAAGACAGCAGGAGTGTTTATTTCAAAAACTCAGATTTAAGTTAATAAATGGTGTCTTGATCCGTGCTCAGAGTTTGGCTTACTGTTCATGCTATCCTAAAGCTGTCTTGCTGTTTTTGTTTGTTTGTTTGTTTGTTTGTTTGTTTTTAAGGAGGAAGGGATCTCTTTCCCAGGTGTCTGCTTTTTGAGGATCACAATGTAGGACTTTTATGGCCCTGTGAATTCACCTTGGTCTGTTGCTGGCCCATTGGCTGGCCCCTGCTTATGTCTGCTGTGTGTGTGGTCAAACCCTGTGGGCCCTAGCAGCCATGTACCCAGCTCTCTGCTCCCTGTTTGCACTGCCTGTCTTTGCTTTTGTTTCATGCCTCCTGCTCCCCTTCAGGACCTACTTATTCACTTCTTGCTTTCTCCTCCCTCTCTGTATGCTCCCAGTCTCCTGGGATGCTCTTGCATCTCTACATCCCTCCTAACCCTCCCTCCTCCCAACCCCCTTTGCTTAGGAGAGGCACTTAGTTCAAGTTAAAGGCATAGACTCTGGAGCCAGCTACTTGGGTTTGAATTCCGCATTGGAATCCTGCTGCTACCATTTAGTGATGTTTATGACTGTAGGCAGATTATTTCGTCTGCCTAAAGCTCAGTGTCCTTGCATGTATGTACAAACCCTTGCATGTTGTGGTGCAGGCTAAATAAGTTAATGGATGTCAGGCATTTAGCACAGTGCCTGTCGCATAGCAAGCAGCCACGGTTATTATTACCTGCTAAGCGCATTTCACTTGTTCCCTCCATTAGTTTTTGCAAAAATCCTATGGAGAACCTCATCTCCCCACTTCATCTCCTCCTTCTCTTCACTCACTCTGTGCCAGCCACACAGGCCTCTTTGCTGTGGCCCAGGCTCCTGACTCAGGGCCTGGACACCTCCCCCTGATATCTGCTCGCTCACTCCCTCTCCTTTCTCACATCCTCACTCACATGTCTCTTTCCCTACTCTATTGAAAACTGCAACTCCTGCCCCAGCACTTTGGATTCCCCTCCCTGTCACTCTGTTTGTAGTCTTTTTCCCCCTCCCCATAGAGCTAATCACATGTTAATGGACTGTACAGTAATTAAGTATGCTTTTGTTTACTGCCATCTCCCTGCTAGAATGGACAGCTTCCAAGCTCCTGTCTTTGACTAGTTCATACTGTCAAAGCGCTGAGAACAGCACATGGCAGGTACTGACACTCGTTCAATGTGAGATGGGATGCCTTTTCTGTCTCTCTTTCATAGATAAGGAAACTGAGGTTTTGATTCAAACTTAAAAAGGTCACACAGCTTAGAATTAGCAGAGTAAGACTTCACATTCTACCTCATCTAATTAAGCAAATTTAAGAACCAGAACTTTGTTGGGGGTCATGCAAGTGTAAAGTATGGTTGGCCAGGATGGGGAGCTGTCCTAAGTGACAACAGCTGCTCCTGGAAGGGGGGACTTGCTGGGTATCATCATCAGGGCTGTGGAGAGGCATGAGGATACTCAAGTTTAGGTACTGTCATCCCTAAATATGGTAGGATTTCAGTAGGAAAAAAATGACTTGGAGCAGAAGTTGTCAGGAAAGGATTCCTTGCTGTTGTGGCAAAGCTGTCCAGGCAACCATGACTTTACCTTCATATCCTCTCAAGGAATGAAGAAAGAAAAGCTGACATAGGGCCAGGCCAGGTAAGCTCACACTCTTTGAAGGAGTCACTAGACAGGGAAAGAGAAATGTACTCAACGTCCTGATAGGAGCCATAACATCTCGGGAGTGTTCCTACTCTCCAGCCCCTCATCTGGGAGCCAGGAAGGATGGCCACGGTGTGCACAGTGCCAATCGCCTGCACTGGAGCATCCACTCCATCAGCATAGGCGTCAAAGGAGCATGGTGCTTACCTCCAGTGGACACCCTCAGTCTGGCTCAATTCATCCAGGGCCAGACATCATTGCCCGTTCTCTGCTTGCCTTCAGCATCAGGTGATCAGATGTTTTCTGATGCTCTCTTTTGCTTTTTATTTTGCATCTCACTTTATTCTGTGCATCTTCCCTCTCACGTCCCTTTCTCGCCTTCCCACCAGTTCAGTTTCTTCTTATGTAAATATTATATACTAGTTCACCCTCCTGGTCATGCATATGTTAGGCAGTAAGACTGTCTAAATAAAGCTCAGGCATGCTCAATGTAGCCTGTAGTCAGAGGGAATACATAAGCCTCTGCCTTTTTAAACAAATACGAATTTAACTCGAAGGCACTTGCCAGTGTGATTTGTTTTCATTGTTCATGTATGAATAAATATTTAAATGTAATCATCTGTTTATGCCGAGCCTGGGCTGGAGTGCCCGTCACATTGCTATTCCTGTTTCTCCTGCATATAATTTATTTGCATGTTGATGCCATTTATTCCTATGTAAGCCTCTGTTTTCGGTTTTGAATATAATTTAACTTTTTGATGACAGTAATGGTTCAGTAAACTGCACAATTGCAGTTAATGGAATTATTTTATGATAACATTAACTTGGCATCAGATCAGAGTGGAAGAGAAAACTGTCATCAAAGGGATATTGTCAAACAGTTACTTCTCTTTAATTTATTGTCTATTTTGTGAGTGGCTACAGTGCTGAGGGGGAGCTAACAGCCTGTTTATTACAAACACGGGGAAGCACTTTGTAAACCATGAAGTAAGTAGCCGTCATTGTAACATCAAATTGTGCATATGCGTGCATCTTAAACAGCCCTCTTTTTCCTTTGCATATAAAAATATTAGCCTACATTCACTGAGCACCTGTTATGTGCTAGGCACTTTAAGTGCTGGGGACTCTGAAATTAATAAGAGAGGCTTCCTTAAGTAGCAGCAGCCCAGTGGGCGTGAGTGATATGCATCCCAGCAAGCAAATCCCAGCTCCCTGGCATGAGCAGTGGTCAACGGTATGAGGCAACTAAGGCTCAGGGTGCAGACGGGTTTAAATGACAAACCCCACCTCAGGAGGATCAGTAATTCTCAGAGGAGGTGACACTTTAAACTAAACATTGAAAGGTATTCAAGAAATTAGCCCATGGTGGGTCTCGGGATAAGAATCACGAGTTCCAAGTAGAGGGAATGGCATGTGGAACAGAACTTCTAATTGTTCCTGTTACCTTCAGGATACCACTTATGAAGCTTCTCCTCTGTGCTTGGCCCTATGTCACTTTTTACTCTGCCTCACTTACTATTCACAGCAACCCTGCAAAGGATAGATATTATGATGTTTATTTCACAGAAGAGGAGCTTGAGGCCCGGAAAGATATAGAAAGGGACTCTAGGTCACACAGCTCGACGTCGGCAGGGAAGGATATGACATGGAATCCTAGGTTCTTTGTGCTGTGCTGTGGCCATGGACAGCACGTTTGTGGGGAAGAGTGGCTGGTGGCAAAGCTGTGCTGGTGGAAGAGTGGGGATGCTGCATCTGGACAGGTAGCTCGACTGGGGACACCTTGAATGCCAGATGGAGTCATCTAATGTCATCCCCCAGGGACAATCATCATTAATGCTGCCCTCCATCTTCAGAGCACAGAATGAGCACCCCAGTGGGTGCACAGACTCATCTGCTGGGATCAGGTAGAAAGATGAACATTTCTTTATTTTGTTCCAAGAGGGAGAAATTAAACTTTATGAACAGTTGACTTATAATAACACTTGGTTATAATTCATAAATAAATAAGCATCTGTTGAGAATCACGCTTTAATTGGTTTCTCATCGTGCAGTTTGGAAACCCCTGCTTTTGGCAGTGGGAGCCATTGAAGCTCTAAAGCAGGGGACTTACATGATTTAGATTCACCTTTTAGAAAGATCACTGAGGAAGAAAGGTGAGTGTGTGGAAGGTGGTGTAGAGGAGGGATGTCAGGAGGTTAATCATGAAGGGGTTGCAGGGATCCAGGCAAGAAGACTTGAACTAAGGCAGTCACAGTGGGGCTGGAGAAGGGGAGGAAGAAGATACGGGTGTGTGAATGACGACAGAATTGCCAACACTTACTGAATGTGTGTGGGAGTGGAGTTGGAGGAAAGGGCCAGATCAGCTTATCTGTGGTTGAACTTTATGGCCTATTTGATTAGACATTGCTCATCAGCATGATGAATACAGGGTAGGAGAAGTTCTGGTGGAAAATGGTGTATTTTGATAAATTTTGAGGTGTTTATTGGCATAGCCTGATAGAAATGTACAGCAGGCAGTTAGATACAAATCTGGAGTTCAGGAGAGTAAAGAATAGAAATATAGTTGTGGTAGAAATTGATCCAAAGAGGTATTTGAAGCTATAGCACAAGGTGAGCAATGCTATAAAATTCAGGATGAAACCCAGAAGATTAGCAAGTTGAAGGGATGGAGGAGGGGCCAGTCCTTCCAGGGAAGGCTGATCAGGGACATAGGAAGGGAAACAGGAAGACTGGCATTCCAGGAGTCAGGAAAGAGAGCATTTCAAGGAGGCAGTATCAGCAATATTCACATGCTATAGCAAAGTCATGGGGACCGAAAACTGATCAGAGGCAAGATATTTTTCAGTGAGGAGGTCTTCGGTGAAATAGCCAGCCCTTCCTCAGAGCGTCGCATCTTTCCTAATATCCAGTTGGAGGCCCTAAAGAGGCAGAGGGATCAGGGCTTTGAGGTGTTGTCGATTTCCCATCATCTTCATGTGAATTACCTACACTGTGGATTGTCCTTTGCCTGGGTGTAATGCTGGACTGGCTTCTCCCTGCTGATCCTTCAGAGGCTGAGTAAACTGCTTCTATTGGGTGCCGATCTCTTACTTGGCTCACAGCAAAGTGTAAAACACTGGGCCTGTCTGCTTTCATTGTCCCTTTAAATGGCTTAATTTTGCAGAACAAGACTATCTGTGCTGTAGATAGTTAAGGGAAAAGCCATGGATGACACAAGATATTTATTTGTCCAGGTTGAAGCAGTATTTCCTTTTCTTGTTAACTCCTCCTTAGACATCTAGAAGCCTAGCTTGCTGGCAGAATCCTTACCTTCGTGCAAAAAATGGCTGTTCCTGTCAAATGCTGCGGCTGACAGTTCCTCAGAGAATGACTTGGGTGAGAGATCAATTTACTGAATAAATATGTAGATTTAGGAAATGTGTTTGCAAATCCCCTGTAACTAAATATGAACATGCAAGATAATAAAAGGTCTGGTTCGCCAGAGGGGTGAGATTCAAGCTGACGTCATTGTCAGGGATGGTGAACCGAATCAGGGTGGCTGGGCACACTTGGTGATCTGCTTCAAATGCACCCGAGGCAGTGTCACCTCAAAGTGGAATTTGTTTCCTTAATAGGAAATAATATATTTCTCAGTTGTTGGGCTTGCTGCTAATTGTGTCTTTGGGGTGGATGGAAAATTAAAAAGGACTTTGTTATGAGGCCCGGATGGTTGCCCGTCCTTCAAGTCTCCAAACTAGCCTCTCTGTCACTCAGATCTACTCTGCTAATGCAGCTCATTCAGTTCAGTCCAGTTCATTGATTGATTCAATAAATATTTTTGAGTCTTACTATTTGGCCAAGTTTTATGCTAGGACACTGCAGTGAACAAGACAGATGTAGTTCACCCCTCATTCTGCCCTCATCTAGTACTGAGGGAGATAAAATAAAAAGCAAGGAAATACACCAACTAATTGCAAACCGTATTAAACACCAATGAGGGAAATAAGCGAGTAGTTAAGACATGTGGTATAACGTAATGGTGAAGAATCCCAGTAACTAATTATCTACATGACCTTGGGCAAATGACAGCCTCTGTGCCTTAGTTTCTTTGTCTAATGTTGGGATCACCTCACAGTGTTGAAGAAGTGAAATTCCAACTGACCTGTGAAGGAGGCTAATGAACCAGCCATGCAAGGGATAAAAGGAAGAGTCCTTTATGGAGGGAAAGTCTGAGCATGTATTCTTGAATAAGAAAGAGCTTGAAGTTTCCGAGAAAGTTAAAGAAGACTAGTGTGGCTAGTGAGCAAAGGGGAGAATAGGAGGAAGGTGGACTGGGAGAGAGCAGGAGAGCTTGCCATATGCAGGGTTTATTGCCAGTGTGTAGCCCAGACATTCTGCAAGCATTTCACTGAACATTCTGGCATGCCAGGTAGTGTGCTGACACTTACATGGTGAGGAGGGCTGGTGTCACATATCACAAGGATGGGTTGGTGGTGGCTGCCTGGACTTGTGTTGAGGAGGACACTGAGGCTGCATTTAGAGGTAGTAGCTGCACAGGGAGCTGTGACCAATTAGTGGTACCTACATTGAGCAGCTCAGTGGGAAGTGATAGATTCATTAATTCCTGTGTTAATTACACAGGCCCTGACAGAAGTGAAGGGCTCTGAGTTCAAAAAGAGTGTACATTGTCCTGCAAGGCACTTGTGTTTTGGATTATAGTAATTCTGTATTTAAAATTTAAAATGTGTTTCATATTCCCACTAGCCTCTTTGGTTGCCTCCTGTAAGACACACGTGATAGGAACTGCCCACTCTCTAATTAGATTAGGAACAGACATGGCCTGTGCTCCTCAAATCACTGCAGAGTCCCTTTGGTTTCTCCTGCACTCTCTCAACTTTGCTAAGCATCATTGTCTTATGATCACAACATTTACAATTTTTCGAAGCCACATACGTTTCAGCCACCATGAATTTTTGGTTTGAAATTTTGGACAGTGTTTTTTTTTAAATATATGATTATAGTCACTTCTCAATTCTCTGTTAATGTATTAGAGATAATGTAAAGACCCATATTACCCAAAGTAGCGGCTAATGTCAAAGTCATTCAGTTTGATCATCAGAGTGTGCTCTGTAGAGACTCATACTCATGCACAGGTGAACTTCTTCTCAGAAGGATGTTCTTCCAAATCACAATTTGCTGGGCTAAGTCATATCATTAATCATCATGTCCTGAGTTTCTATCAGATGGGTATTCTAGGAGGAGAGAAGAGCCACTGGTCTTGAGTACCATAGGGGCGATAACAATGAAGAGCTTGACCGTAATCAAATATATTTTGTGAATAAGCCACAGATGATAATGCTATTATGTCAGCAATTAAGGATATCCCAAATAGCATGAGCCCGAGTATTTTATTACTGCTGACCTATCTCTTCCAAAACACTTTTTTATCTTTGCATCTATAACACAGAACTCTTTTCATATTCCTCATACTTCTGAGACTCTTTGGAAGTCGTAAAGATTTGCCTGTTCCTTCTTTTACTCAGCTCCCTCTTCCTAGGTGAATGAATTCAAATCCAGTGCTTTAGCTCCCCCTGCTCTGCAGATTTCTGCTATGCGGAAATGCAGCCTGACCTTTCGCTGAGTTCCACATCCGTGTGTCCATTTACCTGCTGTCCTCCTCTTTCATATCTCAAAGGCAAGTCAAAGTTAACATATCCAGAACCAAAGTCATGATGTCCCTCGTCACACTGATCTACGATCCAGCATGCTGCACAAGTCAAAAAAAGATTAAGATTTTCCTGACAACTTATTTTTTGTTTCTTCCCGCATAGTCTGCATTTGAGTTTCTACCTTTCCTTCCTAAATGTCTTTCAGATTCATACACATCTTTCCATTTTCACTGCCAACTTCTTGAACAAAGTTCTCATCATCTCACACCTGCATTACTGTGTTACTATAATGGTCTGGCTGCTTCCATATAATCTATTTGCTATGGAGTCTTTCAAATTTCCTAAGTAGTTAAAATATTCTGTCAATATGGAAAGTTTTGTTTCTCCCCTTAGAATCCTAGTTCTTTTTCTCCTTATCTGACTGCATTGGCTAGGATTCTGGGTCAGTGTTAAATAACAATAGTGACATATATTATGTATTGGTTTAAAAATATTAGATGCTGTGTTATTGGTTTTAGGAAGTCCCTCCGTATTAGTAGTTTGATTACAATATTCACCATAATGCAGTATTAGATTTTATTTGCAATCACTAATGTTTTGAATTTATTTCTACCATCTTAGCTGGGAATCCTCCCCACCATTCTGATTTTTCTATCTTTTTTTTTCTTTTTTCTTTCCTCCTTTTAAATTGTTTTTCAATTTTCTCACTTGCTTTTTCCCCTTTACTAATATGAAAGTTACATTTTTTAAATGTAACTTTTTTACATTATTATTTTTTTAGAGAGACAGTGAGCATGTGTGTGAGCAGGGGAGGGGCAGGAGTGGGGAGAGAGAGAGATAGATAGAGAGAGAGAGGGAGAATCTTAAGTAGTCTCCATGCTTAGCATGGAGCTTGACGTGGGGCTTGATCCCACGATCCTGGGATCATGACCTGAGCTGAAATCAATAGTCAGATGCTCAGCCAACAGAGCCACCCAGATGCCTGTGAAAGTTACATTTTATATTCAATTTTATTAGTGGCTACTTTGGCTACTTAGGTATTCTATCATACGTATTTAACGTAATAAAATCTCAAGTTAATATCTTTACAGTCCCCCTGAATAATAGAAGAATTTTAGAAGATACTGTCACTTCCCTCTTAAATATTACACTAGGATTGTGCAGTATTTTAGTTTGGCTTTTGGATACTCCATAAATTACACATTATTATAATTTTAAACAGTATCTATTTATATGTTTTTTCCAATAAAATTTCATCAACACTTCTGTACTGTACACTAAAAATGGTTAAAATGGTACATTTTATATGTTTTTTAGCACAATTTTAAAAAGGCCATAACTTCTGTCATCTTTGACCTTCTGTATTTTGTTTTCCTTCTTCTTGAAGTAAATCTTTTATAATTAACCTTAGCAAATTTTATTTGTAAATTCTCTCAATTTTAATTACTCTTAGTTTATTCTGAAAGTTGGAAGGAAATTTTCTTGGGTATAGGCTTCTAGCTTTTTTTTTTTTTTTAGTGTGATCAGCTGCTAAGGTTAACTGTCAGTCTTACTGTTGCTCCTTTATAGGCATTCTGGCCTCTTTTCTGTGGTGGCTTTTAAGATCACTTCCCTGTCTTGTATAGTCTGCACTTTTGCTATGATTTACTTAAGAGTGGGTTTATTTTATACATCTAGAAGTTCATTTTCCTGAATCTGAAGTTTGATTTTTAATACCAATTATAAAAAACTCTAGCTCATTATTCTCTTTTGATATTTGTGTTTCCCCCGTACATTCTATTACCTTTCTGAAATGTCAACTGAAGTAGGTTAGACCTCTTTTTCTCCATGTTTCCATATCTCATATTTTCTATATTTTTTGTTTTTGGGGGTTCATTCTGGGTAATTTCTTTGAACCTGTTTTTTAGCTAACTGATTTCTCTCTTTAGCTATGTCTATTACTCAATTTAACTCACTGACTGAGTTTTGAATTTTAATTATTGAAGTATTTTCGAAGATTCCATTTAGTTCTTATTCAAATATAATTTTTCACTTTTATAGTTTTTATTTCTTGGTCATATTTTAAAGCATCCTTTTTCTATTGTGAAGCATATTAAATATAAGATTTTATATTCTCTGCTGTATAATTGAGTGAGTCTTTGTGGGTCTGATTCCACTGTTTCTGTTTTGGGTGACCATGATTCCTGGACATTTTGTTGTTATTATTATTTTTGAAAGCTAAATGTCTTAAAAAAAATTTTTTTTTACATTTATTTAGTTTTGAGAGACAGAGCACAAGTGGGGGAGGGGCAGAGAAAGAAGGAGACAAAGAATTCAAAGCAGGTTCCAGGCTCTGAGCTGTCAGCACAGAGCCCAACACGGGGCTCGAACTCACAAACCGAGAGATCATGACCTGAGCTAAAGTCAGACGCTTAACAGACTGAGCCACCCAGGCGCCCCTTTTAAAGCTAAATTTCTTTAGAACTTTATCAATTGTTATATATTTTTAGTCTTGAAATGAAGTTTTTGTTTTGCTCTAAAGAAAACAGGGATGCTAACAAGCAGAAACCTTTTCAAGTTAAAATTTCTGTTTGTGGAACCAAGCAAGGAACATGAGTATGGGAAAACAAAAACAAAAACACGCACAAAAAAAAATCCAGGTGAGGACCGACTCATGCTTAAGAAACTCAATGGAGATGTGTTGTCCTTTTCCATCTAGCACCAAGGAGCAGGTAGTTTTCTATTGTTCCCTTTCATGCAATAGACTTTTTGTTGTTGTTTTGTTTTTTGGTTTTTTTTTTATAAGAAGGCATAACAGTTTGGGATACCAGCTTTATGCAAGAGTGTCCAACAAGCAGCCCCTCGAATTGATCTCATTCTTTCTATTCCCCAAGCGGCCACCTAAATAGAAATTTAAGGACACAAAGGTTGAAAAAATGCCTTGGGGGCAGAAGCTGGCTTTATTGCTCTCTAAGTATCCAGATTTCCCCTTTTGCTTTGTGTTTCTCCTCTATGGTTTCTTTAGTTTCCTGACGTTTTCCCATTCATTTTGAAAATCCACCTTTAGGGGTGCCTGAGTGGCTCACGTGGCTAGGCATCTGGCTTTGGCTCAGGTCATGATCTCATGGTTCCTGAGTTCAAGCTGTGCATCGGGCTGTCTGCTGTCAGAACAGAGTCCTCTTTGGATTCTCTGTTCCCCTCTTTCTCTGCCCCTCCCCTGCATGTGCTCTCACTCTCTCTCTCTCTCTCTCTCTCTCTCTCTCTCTCAAAAATAAATAAACATTTTTAAAAAAGAAAATATTTAAAAAAAAACAAAAGAAAAGAAAATTTGGCTTTGGTAGTCATTTTCCAGGACATTTTTATCCACCACACTACTCAGAAATGGAAACCTTTAAACTTACTGCAGTTAGAATGATCTTCCCCAGTTCAAATCTGATCTGGGTGTTCCTCTTCTTGAAGTCTTCTAATTTCTTCTCATTGCTTTGAGGATGAAGACAAAACTTCACGTGGCCTGTGAGGGTCTATGGGTCTTGCTCCTGCTACCCACCTGTCTCCTTTCACCAGACTTAACCCAGATTTCCTCCACCCCAGATTCAGGGGTCTTCATTCAGTCACTCTCACTCGCGTGACTCCCTTCTGCTACAGGACCTGTATGCTTGCTTTCCTGGGAGTGGAATGCCCTTCCCTCTTCTTCCCCTCCAGTTTTCTCTTACTGTCTCCTCCCGGTCACCTAAGATTTCCAAACTAAGTCAAATCTCTTCAGATACATTGCCCATGTATTTTGTCTTTCACATATGATCTCAAAAAGACATGTGTATTTGTTGAGCTCCTACTATTTTCCAATCACTGTGCTATCAAGGCATTTATTCCAGAAATAAAGATTGACACCCAAATACATACCACAGTGGCTGTTCTAACTAAGTCACAGGTCATCTCAGCATCTGAAAATCTAGAGACAGTAAATGGCTTTTTGTGACATGGTGTCTCTCGACATTGTTCCCGAATTTCCCTTAAGGGTCCACAGCTTCTGAAAGACCTTTCACTTAGCATCTGTTCTTACTTATATTCAGCACTGACACATTACACACCTGTTTCATGCATGCTGGGCCCCAACATTGTTCCTCTTTTTAAGCCTTTGAGTTGATAATGAATGCTCTTCTATCTAGTTGAAATATTTGTCTAGTGGTAGAAGTTTCGTATGCATTGGCGATCAAGTGTTTATCCGAGATATATTTATCAAGTAGCCAGTAGGCCACTGTGCTTGGCACTAGAAATATGACAATGAATTGGATGGACTCAAGCCTGGTCTTCATGGGACTTTTTAGTCTAGCTGGGAAAGGAGTCATTAAGCAGATAGTCTTGTGGGTGCATGTGAAGTTAAGGGAAAGTGAGGTGTCCTAAAATCATGGGATAAGAAGGTCAGATCTCTCATGAGGTCAAGGTGATATCCTGGAGGGAGTGCCATCTAAGCTGTGACCTGAATGATGAGTAGGAGGTGGCAGGTGAAGAGGATGAGAGTGTAATTGGTGAAAATAAAGCTGGAAGGAGGTACCCAACATAGTAGGGAGCTTGACTCAATTGAGCTGTGGAAAGGCCAAGGTGGCTGGAATTCAGTGACAGATGGATAGTGTAGCAGGAGATCACCTTGAGAGATAGGAAGGGGTAGATCTCAAAGTCTTTGAAGGTCAGGCCATGGCATCTGGACATTATCCTGAGGAAAACAGGGAGCTAGTATAGGATTTTGGACAGACAATGGTATGATCACTTTTGTTTTTAAAATGCTCCCTCTGGCCATTTTGTAGAAATGGATTGAAACGGGGGGGGTACAACTGAAGGAAGGTAGGTGGGTTCAGAAACCACTACAGGTGAAAAGTGATGGGGACCCCAGTGAAGCTGGTGATAAGGACAATGGAGGGTAGCAAATGGCTTTGGTGACTGCAATTAACAATACCATGTTATATATCTGAAAGTTGTTAAGAAAGTAGATCTAGAGTGTTCTTACCACACACACACACACACACACACACACACATACACACATACACACAAAATTGTAATTATATGAGGTGATAGATGTGTCACCTATAATTGTGGCAATCATTTCTCAATAAATATATGTATCAAATCATTATGGTTTACACCTTAAACTTACCCAATGTTACATGTCAATTACATCTCAGTAGAGCTGGGAAAAAATGGCTTTGGGAGGTGGAATTAATGGGACTTGATGACTAAATGACAGCTGGCAGGTGAAGAGATCCACGAAGACCCGTCACTACCTACCACAGGCTCTGACTTGGGTGTCTATGGGGCCATTTGCCATGCTGGTGAACTCTGCAGAGTGAGTAGGCTTGGTCTTAGATAATCGGGATGCCCTATCTGACTCTCTGACCATAGAAGCTAGTGAAAGATGCTGGAGGCTTCCCTCAGTGGTAATGTAGTCCACTTGTTGATGATGGAACCAGCGCCCAGAGCAAAGTAACCTGCTAATGGTCACAACACACACCAATGCTGGAGTCTGGTTTAGAACTCGTTCTCAGACCCAGACACTGCTTTCTGTCACACTGCTCGCTGCTGGTGTGTAGCCACGCTCTCAGCCACAATACTACTCAAATGAGGTCCTCAGTAATGTAAACCTTAACACATTGGAACTCAACGCTTCCTCAGGTGTTCCCAGATTTCAAAACAAAGAGATTTAGTGCATATGCATTTTAAAACCCAGCACCATTAGTAAGGAAAATTGTTAAAAATTCTATTTAACTCCACATACTAAATGTCAAGGCTCTCAGTAGAACTGAGCAGAAACCTAGAGTTCATTATCCTTCTCAGGAAGCCATAAGACTGAAAGGACAACGTTCAGATGCTCCTGGCATGACCACAGTTTAGAGTAACAATAACTTGACATTACTTGGGCAGTTGTCTCTCTAGTTGCAGTCCATGCCAGGAACTAGGAAGTAGGTGAAAAATCAGTACTTTGATTCTGTAATTGTAGATGGAAAACTGCCTCCAGTTGTATGTATGACCTTGAATTAAATCCCTGGGCTCCAGCCCTACTTTCCATGGTAAGAATGAGAAAATTCAGGAAAGACTTGGGGGGAAAAGATTGTTGTAGAAAGGAGCTGGAAGGCAAGAAACATTCACTCAAAGGAAGAGTAGATATCTCTTTTGAAAATTAAATATAATATTTACTTGTTTAAAAATTATTTAACATAAAAGTGTGTAAGGAGACTGTTGACATACACAATCTTTTTTCTGAGAGATAACAATATTATCAACTTATGTATAGATTTCCAGATTTTTACTAAGGGTGTGTATGTGTGTAATCATTCTGAAACTTAATTTTTTCTGTTATCACTTAAGATATTATGGACACTTCTAGGTCATTAAAAAACTGAAGGAAGAAATGGTCAGAGAAGCAGCCAAAACCTAATTTCTTTTTGGTACCCAAACTTTTAGACTAACTTGGCCTAAAGAGAAAATGCTGGAAGGCCTCTGCAGATTATTAGTTTCTCTTTCAATTAAATGATGCAATCTATATTTTTCTCTATATGTCTTGGAAACATGGAAGGGGGGGTGCAGTGGGAGGGAGAGTGTGTGCATGTGTGTGTGTGTGTGTGTGTGTGTGTGTGTGTGTGTGTGCGCGCGCGCGCGCATTTCTATTTCTGTTTAGGAGCATTGTTTTGGGAACACTCAATTTCTAAATATATTGAGGGGAAAAAACCCTGAAGATTATTTTTCATGCTAATAGAGAAATTTACTTAAGTGCAGAATTATGCAACTTAGTTCTTCTTGCCAAATTACATAAAGGCTGCAGCTCCTCTCAGTAGAATGAAGGATGGCTGGGGCACCCATCATACTCTATTCATAACTTAGAGTCCTTTTCAAGGCTTTTGCCTGCATCTTATTACCTACTTACTATTAATTTATTACACAGGGTTGCCATATTTTAAAGTAAAGTGAATATTTTGGATGGATTGTTTTCTTTCATTCCTTCTGTATTGTTAACTTTTATTTTTTTATTTAGGCTGTTTATGCTTCCACCTGAGGCAGTTTTTCTTCAGTGATTGCATTAATTTTTGAGTGTTCATCCTAGACATTTTTCAAAACAGGATTCTCCACATGTTGAGTTTGTCTTTTGTTCTCTCATCTGCAAATCATTCTTCCCTGGGGTGATTTATAAGAGGAAGACTGTTTACTGAAACTTCTTTACAGTTTGCCCTAAGGGGTGATCCCTCCTCAAATGTCAGACTTCGGAAAAAATAACAGCTCAAGGAGAAATGGTTTTGTCATTGACAAAAGGATTGGCACCACGAACTTGTCTGAGCCCTGTCTCTCCACTGTTTCATGCATTAAATGAAGTCTGCATGGAGTTCTCTCTGGCGGCCAGGCTATTTGGCAATCCACATAGGCAACACTGTAGTTACACTAGCCCTTCCTTGCATATTTTCTTTCAGATGTGGCTCTACTCTTTCTCTTTTAAGGGAATAATGCCTTATGTTTCAAAGTTGTTACCCTTCAAAAGAGAATTTCTCTGGCCACTGTTGAGCTGGACACCTCACTCTAGACTCATTGGACCAAAATTCCTTGTCTTAATCTGCAATTTTGGATTCATTTTGAGTCTGTAGACCTTGGTGATAGGGGAAGGGGTCAGGGTGGTGACAAGGACCACGCAGAACAGAGGTGAATCAGGAGGGGAGCCTTCTCATTCATGAATCCTTTTCCAGCCTCCTTGCTTTGACTTAAATGTGCCTGCTGAGTGCACTCAAATGTTTCTTTCTGTAAGTAGGATCAATAAATGCAAGGATGATTTTCAGACAGACTCAGCCACTGGCTTCACTACAATTATTCTGCATCCCAGGTTGGAGTAGGGTGTGTGTGTGTGTGTGTGTGTGTGTGTGTGTGTGTGTGAAAGAGAGAGAGGAGAGGGAGAGGTGGGTGGAGAGAATGAGAGTGAGGGGAGAGAGAGAGAGAAGGAGAGAGAGAGAGGAGAGAGTGAGGCAGAGAGGCAGGTAGGTTTGGTCATAGAATGTTGTGATTTTTCCCACTAATCACTCTTCTGAAACCCCGAATGGCTTAATGGTTCTTTTTGTAAAGTCACTAATTTACACCTACTCTAATAGAGCGAATTATTGGCTCGAGGATAGGAAAACCAGCCAAGTCACCTTGGATTTAGAGCTTGAACAGAAAAAGGTTAGAGCCAGCCGCTTAGCTTCCCTGGACAGTCCTGTAACATCACTCCCTGAGCAAATGATGATTTTGTACTCACTCTGACTTGTTCCAGTTCCTGGCAATTGGCTTTTACTTTGCTCTATTCTCTGGAGGCAGAATTGCCTAGTGGTTAAGAGTGAAATTTGGAGCCAGACACACTCGGGCTTAAATTCTGACTCTGCCTTTTACAAGTTGGGTGACCTTGTGCAGTTAGCGTAGTGCCAGGTACATAGCAAGTGCTTAGTAAGTAGCAGCTAGTAATAGTAGTCGTCGTCTTAGTAGTAAAGGTAATAGAAATAAGGCTGCAAAGCTGAGGATGACTATCAGTACTATCTAGTTCAGGCACTACTAGAACTAACTGATTCATAAGACATTTCTGTACAGCTGCATTGAAGGTGTTTGAAGTTCATTCATTTGATACTTTCTCATTAGTTGATGCCTTTGTTTGTAACTCATTTTTGATGGTCCAGGCCTATTGCTAGTTAGACCGAGATACCCTTGGCTCTGGCAGTGTGGAGCTTATACTCTAATGGAGAAAACAGACAAGTAGTGATGGTTAAGAATGAAGTATTCCCACAGCGAGGGCTCAGATGCCGTCAGAGTCTGATTTCACATTGTGTGGAGTGCATGCCATTCATCTAAGGAAATTCACTGAATAAGTGGCCTCCCTCCTGTAGTATTCCTCCAGTGACTGGCCTCATATCTGGGAGTATACAAGTATCTTGACTTGTGTGGCACAGTAGCAGAATGGTGTAGCACAGCCTTATTGTTGAGTAATTTTGCTTCTTTCCATGTAAGATCACAGAGACATTTAAAATAGATTTTTCGTTTTAAAAACCTTTCAATTAATCTGGACTTGCTCCCAGGCACTTGTAAAATGAGTCGGGTATGTGTCTTGCCAAGAGCAAATTTAGGCAAAGATTTGACCAGGTGAGGAAGACCATGGAAACCTGGGCCCAGGTCTAATCCTACAGGGCACTGATGGGACTGCTGGGGAGGAGGGAAGGAGAGGCAGATAGGCCTTGGGGATGGCCAGGGAAAGGGGCTGCTGAGGGCAGAGAGGTGCCCCCAGGTAGGCCATAACTCTGGTCAGTATCCACCAGAGCCCTTGTTCCCTCCTCTGCCCGTCCATTCCCCTGGGTCAGGCCTCTTTAATTTCTTTGCCTTTTCTCGGATGTAAAATGTAAATAATAATAGTCTGTACCAAATGAGCTTATCCATGTGAAGAATTTAGCATAGTGCCGGACCCTTAGGACACACTCAATAATAATGTTAAACTTTTATTGTCCAATGTTTCTACTATGTAGCAATACATAATTTACCTGCCAGCCTGCCTTGTGATTTCTCGGAGGGTGGGGGGGTGGATGGGGACTGGCTCTTACTTATGTTTATTTCCACTGCAGTGCCTGGCACGCAGTAGGTGCTCAATAAATTATCTTAGTCTTTATGAAGATGCTGATTTTTTTGTTAATGCTTAGGAAGCAAAAGTGGGTGGATCTGTAAGAAAATGCTAATAATGCTAGCATTTATTTAGTGTTTACTATATGCTAGGAACCGTGCTAATTCCTTTGCATGTATTATTTGATTGTAGGACCACCTTATGGGGCTAATATGCTTTACTAATGAGAAAATTGAGGCTTAGAGAGGTTAAGAAACTTAGCCAAAGTCACCCAACTGGTAAGTGTCAGAGCAGAGTTTGGAACCCACACAGTCTTGCCTAAATTTCTATCTTGCCTTAAAGAGGCAGGGAAGAAATCAGGAGGGTGCCTGTGAATGTGGCTTAGAGGAGATGGAAGTGGCTAAGGCTTAGGAAATGAAATGGGGCTGGTGTGCCAGGAAACCCTCCGCCCCTGGATTCCAAAGTGAATCTTCCTGCTGCCTTTCCAAGCCTGGGGATTCCTTGGTTAGATTCTGCCCCCCCCCCACCTCCCCGGGCTGCTGGCCTGAGGTTGGCATCTCCATTTTAGGCTGAGACTTTATGTACCTGCTGGAAGAGGTGGTGCAAAGCATCGTACACACCATATGGGGCCCCATTTGCATTTAGTGAGTGCTCAGCTGTGCACAGTGTCTCCTTAATGAATCACATGCAAGCAGAGCATCGCTATATTTATCCAAGCCCTGGGAGCCCAGTGCTTGCGGTGGTTGGGCTCACATGCCCCAGAACAGTGCCTTGCAGGTTGTTCCAGTTTCCTTGTGGTCAGGGCCTTCGGGCCCTTCAGTAATTCCTTCCCTGGCATGATCAGCTGCTTTCAGAAGCATCTTTCTGGGCCTTCTGAAGCCAAAAAAAAAAATGTTTCCCTCCTGAAGCTATAACAGAGACCAAGTGCTAAAAAAGGACCTTGAAACTACATCTGCCGTGCCCTTGACTTCAAGTCCATGCTTAAAGCCTTGCAGATAGATGAGGCTTTTTTTTTTCTTTTCCAGCTTCTCAGGAGAGGCCCCACGTTGCTGAAGGCCCTCCATCATCAATTTATTTCTTCCGTGTAATCTAAACCCTTGTGTATTTTATTTGCCTTGGTCACTCCTTCCTGGATATATTCCTTTTATTTATGTATGCTCAGATCAGAGTTTCCCAGTGTGATCACCTCAGTGCTTGGGAACCAACAACAACAGTAAGAATAGTAGCTGATATTTACTTAACACTTATTAGGTGCCAGCTATAATATTAAACACTTGAAAGGCATCATCTCATTTTTTCTCGCCTCAAAATAATCCTTTGAGTGAGCATTCTATCTCCCATCTTGCCAGTAAGGAAGGAGAAGATTCTAAGGCCACATAGCCATTATATGGACAAGTCTGGCTAGAGAGCAAAGCCCTTTGCACTAAGTAGCTGTGTGGGTCACTTCTTCTCATCTTCAGTCATTTTCCTCCAACTCTTTTTCCTATTTCTACCAAGTAAAACTCTAGGCTTAACAATTCACACACACACACACACACACACACACACACACACACACGATTGGTAAATAAGACTGCAACAATTTTACTTAATGATGTAGTCACTGTTAAATGCAAGCCATTTCCCCATAGAATTTTTTTTTTAATCTTTGATGAAACTTAGGTAGGTGTAGAATATTTTTTCTTCTCTGGACCAGAGTGTGGTGTTTAGGTACTGAACTTGTGACATGAATAACAGGGAGCAGCTTGGATTCCCACTGAGGCAGATGCCCCTGATCTTGGCCTCGTGGGATCTGTGTTATCTGCTCTCCTGGGTTAGATTCGCAGAGTGCAGAAGGAGAAGAACGCTGAGTTCTGGTTCAAGCTATACCACTGCCACAGTGTGACCTGGAGCAAATCAGATTTTTCTTGGTGGTAGAAATTAAATTCAGGTTCTTACAAAGTTTAAGGTTGGGTACATAGTCCTCACTTGGTCTCATGGCCTGAATGTCTCTTTTCTTTCCCGCCTCAGTCAAATGACTTTTATTTATTTAAAAAAAAATTTTTTTTCAACGTTTTTTTTATTTATTTTTGGGACAGAGAGAGACAGAGCATGAACGGGGGAGGGGCAGAGAGAGAGGGAGACACAGAATTGGAAACAGGCTCCAGGCTCTGAGCCATCAGCCCAGAGCCCGACGCGGGGCTCGAACTCCCGGACCGCGAGATCGTGACCTGGCTGAAGTCGGACGCTTAACCAACTGCGCCACCCAGGCGCCCCTCAAATGACTTTTAAAAGATGGCAGTGAAGCCAAGTCACTTGCTCACTTTGGCTCTCCGTTTCTTCTTTTGTACAATGGGAAGCACGGACTAGGGGCTCACTGGCCTTCCCCTCAGCTCTTGTTTCAGAATTCCAGAGGGCAGCAGCAAGGAACCAGTCTCACCCTGCAGAGTTCTGACCAGACAGGGTTGCAACAAATCCAACCAGAGCTAGTCTAAGAAAAAAAGGAATTTATTAGAAGGATATTTGTGCAGCTCAGACAATCCAAAAAGAGTTAAAACAAAACAAACAAATAAAAAAAACAATAGAGAGGTTGGGAACCAGGACAGCCTTAGGGATCTCTTCATCAGGAGTTCAGGAACATCCCCCTAGAGTGCTGCCATTAGGATGATTCCCAACAAAGCCCATTTTTATGTTTCTGTGTTAAAAATAAAACAAAACAAATTCCAGAGAGAGCACTACCGAGAGACCATTCAGTTATAGAAGGTGGGGGTGGGCAGGGTCAACCAGTAGAAAAAGCTGCTGGAGGCCACTCTTATAGGCTCACAGGTGGTTCCCAAGAAGATGACCTGGTAGGAAACCCAACTGTCTCCAGCCCCATGCAAATAGGCTAATAAGTATGCCTTACAGAGAAAGTCCATCTGTATATAAATAATGACAACTTCACCATGGGGAGTCATGTCTAAGTGTTAAATGTAGGTCAGAAACACTATAGACCATAATATGGATTGTGAGATTGTTTATTAGACATTTTAAGGCAGCTCTGGCTAGTGGAAAGAGAAACAGATTTCCAGGCAAAAGCCTTGGGGGATGGACCATTCATTAGCTTAGCTTTGGACAAAAAGTAAAACCACCACTTGAATTAGGATCCTGCCCTCCTCTCTACCAGATCTGGTCCCATAGATTGTACTTTGATGGGATTTGGGCAAGTTTCAATCTCTTGAGAGTTTTCTGTGTCCTTATCTCTGAAGCAGGAATGATAGTAATAGTCCTAAAATTAACAACAAGACAATAGCTAACATTCGTTGGCACAAGGCATATGCCTAGCACTTCACACGTGAGCTGGTCTCCTCACAGTCTTTGGACACAGTGCTGTTATGGCCTACGTTTTGTAGATGAGAAACCAGGGCTTGAGGGAATGAAGAGGGGCAGTCAAGCATAGAGCAAACTGTTGTCCAAACTGATTGAGACAGTGGGCCCAAGAGCCGGATGGCCAAGTGTGAACTCTGACTCTAACACTTCCAGGCATGGAGTCCTTGGGCATATTGCTTGAGTTTCATCAATCTGTAAAATGGGGATAATGATAGGGCCCACGTCATGGTATGGTTAGGAGGGTAAATGATTTAATATGTATGCAGCCAGTGTCTGGGGCAGAGTAGTGCACTGTAATGTTTGCTGTTATTGATAAAGGTCTTTAGTACAGGGCAAGGTGGAGATTGTAAACCCAGAGCTGGCTGAATCTAAAACATATACTCTATGGCAGCCATCTCTGTGCTAGTAGGACAAGAAGATTCAGGAGTGAGTAGTTTAAACAATCTTTTTTTCAGCGTTTATTTATTTTTGGGACAGAGAGAGACAGAGCATGAACGGGGGAGGGGCAGAGAGAGAGGGAGACACAGAATCGGAAACAGGCCCCAGCCTCTGAGCCATTAGCCCAGAGCCTGACACGGGGCTCGAACTCACGGACTGCGAGATCGTGACCTGGCTGAAGTCGGACGCTTAACTGACTGCACCACCCAGGCGCCCCAGGAGTGAGTAGTTTAAAGAAGAGGAGGGAGAGGGAGAGAGCCGCTTCAGGACTCCTGGCTCCTCTCACGGCCTTGGCTCTATGACCTTGAACTAGATACCCAGAAAGTCAGTAGCAATTTCCAGGTCCTTATAATTGATTGGAACATTCAGTACTGGATTTCCCTTAAGCTTCTTACTTCAGGAGGGCTTTAGGGAGCTGTTAGTTAGGAAAAAAAGAAGAGAGGCAGAGAGTGACTAACACACACACACACACACGCACACACACAGCGAGAGAGAGAGAGAGAGAGAGAGCGAGAGAGAGAGAGAGCGAGAGATGGAGTCAGACAGAAAAGCAGAGATAAACATAGTGACCCAGAGAGACAGAAAGTAAATAATACTCACAAGCAGAGAAGCAGACACATGCTTAAAAACAGAGGAAAAAAAGTAGAAGATAAGCAGAAAGAAAAGAGGTAAAGGGATGGGTGAGAATTTAGCGGAGACAGCACTTGATGGACCACCCTTCCTGTGGTTGATGGAGCAAACAAACCCATTAAGTGTGTCAGCACTTTATCTAAGGAAAGCACCTTTCCCACAGCCACAGCGACTGGTGTCTGACTGTGTAGGGCAGTGACAGGAGATGCTCTTTATCTGAACTGGAGACAAGAGCAGTCTCCTCTGTATTTCATGCAGGACGCCACAGATCAGGCTGCAGATTTTTCACGGTTGACAATAAAGCTTTGTCTGGAGAGGCCTTGGGCTGAACAACACTCCAGGGCTAGACCAAGAGGGCCATAAGCTGCAGGAGCCTGGAGACTGATTTTATATGAAGGGATGGTTTCTATGAAAAGTTACATGTGTATATTGGTGTGGGCCTTGAAAATCTCTGCAAGAATAACTGTCCAAATGTTAACAATCCCTAATCTTCAGGTAGGATCTCACTTTATAAGCAATGCAGTTCTATTATGTTTGCATTTTTACGATAACAATGTAGGGCCTTTGTAATCAGAGGAACAAGAGGTTTCCACTAGTGATACGCACACTCCTGAAATTAGAGGGCCAGAGCAACAGTGGCCCCTGACATGGAACAGTCACATGTGTATTTATCTGACAACCAGGCAATGGCTAAGTGGAAGGGCGGTATACTTGAAAATATTTCTCCTTGATGCTTCCCAGACACTTTGGGGATTACCCTGGGGACCACAGTCTCCCTTCTGATTCTTGCAGAGGGTGAAATTATTAATGTCCCCTCAGCTTGGACAAATTTCATTCCCTTGAAGTTTTTCAAGGTTTAAAAAACAGATGGGAGTCAGGGGGAGGGTATCTGTTCTGGGTGTGGACAGAGGTTTTCCCAGGAGTGAATTACGCATGCAAAGCCTGCTAACTCAGCACCCTCACGCTGAAGTCCCTGTCTCCCACCCCTCTCTCTTAATTTCAAATGAAGTTTGTGGCTGGCATACACTTTCACAGGTATTGCCTGCAGGCTTGAGAAATGACCCAGATGTGTCTTCTTTCAGGCTTTATGAAGGCAAAGAACAGATGGAGTTTGAAGAATCCATGAGACGGCTCTTTGAATCCATCAACAACCTGATGAAAAGTCAGTATAAAACAACCATCCTTTTGCAGGTTGGTTTACACTACAAAAAAAAAATCTCTTTTCCCTTGGTCATCTGGTAAATAACAGCATGCTGAGATAATGTCTACTTTTGCTTGAGCGTGTAGCCCTGTGTTAACTGAAGGCCTGGGCTGGCCACATGGCACAAGGATCATGGACACCAAAGGGCTCCTCAGGGCAGGAGAAAGTGTATTTATTGTTTGTTGCTGTGAAAATAACAGTGCCTCTTTTTTTTTTTTTTAATCATTCTGAAGCTTTTGCTACCTGGAAGGTTAATAGGTTGACCTTGATCCATTTGTAACAGGGACAGGTGGCAGTCTCTGAAATTCCTCTACTTTTGATTCTCAGCTCCATAAGCTCAGATCCCCTTTGTGGGTTAGAGTCTCCTCAATAAATAGGAGACACGTTGGAGAGAGAGGTCCTCTAATTGATGGTTCCACAAACTCTGTAAATATTTTTTTTTATGTGTTTTTTTTTTTTTATTTTTGAGAGAGAGAGAGAGAGAGAGAGAGTACAGGGAGGGATGGAGAGAGACAGAGACAGAATCTGAAGCTGGCTCTAGGCTCTGAGCTGACAACACAGAGCCCAACACGGGGCTTGAACCCAAGAGCCATGAGATCATGACCTGAGCTGAAGTTGGATGCTTAACCGACTGAGCCACCCAGGTGCCCCCAAACTCTGTAAATCTTTGAGAAACCTTGAGACCTACCCCTAAGTTTGAGAAAGAGTTTAGCAGCAGAGAAGCTGAATGAAGAGGCTGTTTCAAGGAGACTTCATAACTTTCACAAAATTGACTCATAAGTGCTCAGGAGGGGCTGCCTCATGTCATATGAATAAGAAGGAAACACATTTGTCTGAACCAGTGAGTTAACATAGATGACTTCTTCTCCTACTTTTAATCAGAGTTATCCTTTTGGTTGCTAATATAAATATCTACTATGACTCTGACTGGGATCACCCAGCCTCTGGCTAGAACGAATGAGGTACTAGTGTCCAGCTAGAATTCAGATGAGGAGTCAGAGGCAAACATCTGTCTAGGGAGTATCCACTGCTAATGCACGGGTTCCAAACTTTGCACATTCGAATGTCTTGGAGATCTTTAAATTATTTTTTAATATTTGTTTATTTGTTTATTTATTTATTTATTTATTTATTTATTTATTTGAGAGAGATTGCTTGAATGGAGGAGGGGGGGAGAGAGAATCCCAAGCAAGCTCCATGCTGACAGTACAGAGCCTGACATGGGGCTTGAACTCATGAAACAGTGAGATATCATGACCTGAGC
This sequence comes from Prionailurus viverrinus, assembly GCF_022837055.1. NCBI lineage: Eukaryota > Metazoa > Chordata > Mammalia > Carnivora > Felidae > Prionailurus > Prionailurus viverrinus. Next base: position 180,317,920 of record NC_062561.1, on the reverse strand, counting down.
TGAAACCAAGAGTCGGATGCTTAACTGACTGAGCCACCCAGGAGTCTTGGGGATCTTTAATAAATTCTGATGCCTAGTCACCACCACCAGACAATCTAATTTAATCAGTATGGAGTGTGACCAGGGCAAATGGGAGTTTAAATAGCTCACTGGTGTCAACCAAAGTTCAGGAATAACTCTGCTAATGGCTTCTTTTGATTGAACAGATGTTAGGGAACTCTGTGTGTGTGTGTGTGTGTGTGTGTGTGTGTGTGTGTGTGCGCGTGTGCATGCATGCACACGCATGTGCGTGTGTGTACAGTGGGAAGCTTTGTCTAGTCTAGTTCACCAATGTATCCTTAGTACGTAGTTGATGCTTAATAAATACCTGTTGAATGAATGACTCCTGGGATAAGTGTGAAAATCTCAATGTCATAGATGTGGAAACTGAAGCTCAGAGTCGATACCACTTCCTCAGGCTCCATGGTAGTCAGGGGTATGGCTGGTGTTCATATCTCCTCCTGCCTGGCTCTAAAGACCATGCTCTGAGCTGCTCCATTACACTGTTCTTTACGCTATACCTTTAGCACCTACTGAGGATATGACTGGAGATGAGTCTTAGAGTTTTTACCTTCCCTTCCCTTTTGCTGTTTTTTTTTTTTTTAAGTCTTCCCTCATGATTTTTCAAACCTCCGTCATTTTACAAAAAAGAGGATAACAAGAGCAGGGGACAGCATAAAGAAATGTGATAAGAACTGGAGCCTGTCACCCCGCCTATAACATATTAGAAGCAGCCGAGCTCCCAGTGGGAGGCCACACAGTGTTAGGATGTTTCCTGAGGGCTGGGTTTGACTGGTTGCAATAAGAGAGGCTATAGCATTGAGTCAGGGTGGACATAGCTCTAAGGAACCTAAAGTATGAGGAAGCAGAAGTGATGGACAAATGAAGGAAGCCAGTTGTTTGGGGAGAGAAAGGAGCAGATGCCCCAGAGAGTAGAGGTGCCAGGAAAGAGACAGACCACTGGCCTTGAGAAAGACACAGGGAGTCAGCTATCATGGAGCCACTCCTAATGTCAGCACCTATTTTCCAGTGATGAACTACGTGTATCTTGGGGGAAGGAACAAAGAGGAGACAGAAAGAAAGGAGGAGAAGGAAAGGAAGCTACAAAGCAAAGAGGAACCAGCGAGTATCTATGGCACTGAGGAGACGTGGGTCAACAAGAGTGTTCCTGCTCAGCTGTATGACTTTATGCTGGTCATTTAACCTCTCACTGTCTGTTTCCTCATCTGTAAGACTTCACTGTGTGAGGATCAAAAAACACCAGCTATGAAAGAGCAGATTATAAAATCCTATGCAAATGCAAGGAACTAATGTGATTATTATGGTCTGGGCATAAGTCTTTTTATCCAAGTTCTTACTGTCTGGGAAGTTATGTTAGAAATGCCTTATTTGGGGCACCTAGGTGGCTCAGTCTATTAAGTGTCCAACTCTTGATTTTGGCTCAGATCTCATCTCATGGTTTGTGAGATTGAGCCCTGCATAGGGCTCTGCATTGACAGCTCCTCTCTCTCTGCCTCTCTCCAACAAGTGCACAATGCTCTTTCTCTTTCTCTCTCTCAAAATAAATAAATAAACACTAAAAACACTAAAAAAAAAAAAAGCCTTATTTCCCCCAGGATTTGGGCCAGGTTTTGCTGGTTTCTCCTCATGGGTTTCCACCCCAGAGCCATCAAAACGGGCTTCATCTCTTTTTTAATTTGCTCTAAGGGTCAAATATAGCTTCCAGGCTTTACATAAAATCAATGACAATTTCTAACGTATTTCTATGGCTATTGAAAAGTTATCAAAGAAGTATGTAGCCATATATAAATATGGAAGGCAGTAACCTTTGAAGATTTAATGCTGTTTTAGGATGTGAAGTGTGGGCTAATGAGGGGAGAGGGGTCAAGTTTACTTAATGTTAACAAACTCCATATGAAGAATCTTCTTGGACTTTGACATTTGCCACAGGAGAAAGAGTTTTGGATTTCATGCCAGAGAGACCTGGGTGGAATTTCGGGCCTCTGTTTATTCTTTTATAAAATGGAAGGCCTAATGTCTAATTTAGAGGAAACGTTAAGAGGATTAAATAAAGAAATATATATAAAGCAAGAAATATAGAGCCTATTACACATTTCAATTTAAATGGATTGTTTTTAGCCATTTATACCTCACCATAAAACAGAAGATTTTGGAGCATTTTCCTGGAGTGGAAGGGGATATTTATATTCCTCACCTTGTCATATGAAGCTGAACAGTTTTAGGACATTTGGTTATTCAGATAGATCAAGAAACATAGATATAAATTTCAGGGAGAATAAACCCACATGAACTGACTCTATAGGAAAGAAAGAAATGACAAATAGTACAAGGATGGCTGGAGTCCTGATTCCAAGCCTGCATGGGGTATGGTGGGAAAGAGTTCTGTGATCTATTAGTAGCGGCTTCCATAAATTTTGAGTGAGAGGGTAGAGTGAGAATGCCAAGGAGTACCATTCCTGGTTCCAACTTTACACTTCCAGACAAATAGCAGCTTATGGTGGAAGCCGTCATTCAAGTCCGCTTTAATTTAGCATAGAGCAGGTCTGGTTCAATCTCAGCTTTGTCCATTGTGGGTTCTGGGACCTAATCAAGTTATTTCTCATTTCTAAGACTCATCTGGCTTTTGTGAATTGCTTCCTGTAGTTTTCCTTATTGTTCAGAGTTGGCATGGCAGCAGCTAACCCTAAACTATGGAGAATTTAAAACCAGCCATTCAAAGAAGGTAGAAGATCATTAAAAATACCTTCCTTTGGTGGAGTACCTACCATGTGCCAGGCATGAAGCTGGGCTCTTCACATACAGTGTTTTTCATCCTGCCAGAGATCTGCAAGGAATCACTGTCTTTGGTGTCCACGGGAGGCTCATAAAGTTAAATAATTCATCCCAAATTATACCTATCCACAGTGATGGAGCTAGGATTTGAATCTTCCCAGGTCTCTTGATTCCAAAGTTAATGTTTTCTCTACCACAAGGCATGGATTAGGATGGGAGTTTCCACATATTTTATTTTTTTTTTTAATATTTATTTTTGAGAGAGACAGAGAGAAACAGAGCACGAGCAGGGGAGGTGCAGAGAGAGAGAGAGAGAGAGAGAGGGAGGCACATAATCTGAAGCAGACTCCAGGCTCTGAGCTGTTACAAGAAGAGCCCAACACAGGGCTCGAACCCCTGGACGACGAGATCATGACTTGAGCCAAAGTCGGGTGCTTAACTGACTGAGCCACCCAGGCACTGCTCCATGTGTTTTCAGTAACAGGCCATAAGCTTACAAGCCCCTATGTGTGCCAGCCTTGTGAGCACTGTCGATAAAACTGATGGTAGGTGGAGAGGATCAAAATCAGACACGAGTGAATTGGATATAGCTTAACTATGAGGAAAGGGCATTTGTTGACATTATGTAGACCCATTTGTTCCATTCTCCTTCAGGTCCAGGATTCATCATAATGCTCCAATTTGATGGTGCAAGTGAAAATAAATGAACAGCTCATATTGAATGGTACTCTCCCGTGGCAACTATGATTGTCATGCATACTAATAATGCCACTAGAGTGTCCAAAAGGGCAGGGTAGCTCTCTCTTTTGTATCCCCAGTATCTGAACCAGCAGCTGCCACTTAGTAGGTACTCGAATATTCTTTTGGCTAAATGAATGAAAGAGTGAATACAAGCTTCCACTGTTTTGTGTTTTCACATTTATTATGTATCACATACTAAGCTGAGAGCTTTACATATATTGTTAGCTCATTTGATTTTTATAACAACAACCTTAGTAGGCAAATACTCTTCTTATCTCTACTTTACAGATGAGGAAATGGAGTCTTAGTGAGGTTGAATAACTTAACCACAACTAAGAAGGGGCAGGTCTGGGATTTGAATCCAGACTGTGTAAGTTCAGAGTTTGAGTTCCTAATCACCACCGAACAAAGCATAGTTTCATGAAAGACCCAAGTCTTCCTGCAAAATGCCAAGTAGATAAGCAGTAAGCGACAGTAAACAATAGTAAAGATGGATAGATGTTTGGTCCACAGACATGAAGGCAAGCTAATTAAGAATACATTTTTCTTTCCTCTCTTTTCATTGTTTATTAGTGTAAAATGTTCAAATGCCTGAACTAAGGGAAGAAAGTGGTCCATTCTTGTGAAGTGGCCTACAGATGTAGGCTAAATTCCCAAAGTAGGAGAAACAAGACTTATTATTTAACTTGTCCCTTCCCAATTGTATACCCCATACTTACGCGTAATATTTGAGGACAATGGATTCAGTGGTGGGGAGGATGAAATTTTGTTCCAGTGAGGCTGTTGTAGTAATATGGATAACTAATATTTAATCTTCACATCGGCTTCTAAATTAGGTAACTTTATTCCTCCATTCTCCTGGTGAGGAAACTAGAACACAGAGTTAACTTCCCCAAGGCCACACAGATAAAAGTGGTCCACAGGGACTTGACTCAGACAATCTCACTCTTCAGCCAGCCATTTGTAAACACTGAACTCCCCTGTTCCCACCAAGCTTTGGGGGCCAGCATAATGTTGCATCATGGAAAGCATGGAGACTCATGTATTCTGGAATGTGTTGGTCCCTATTTCCTTCTCTTTCCCTGAAATATTGGTGAGGAGGCTGACTGTCCTGAGAGAGCTGCATGTACTTTCCTTAGGGACAGCTCTGCATCTCTAGGGAAGCTGTCTTCTTGTGGTCATGCTGTGGTGAATTTCTGTGACATTGTCCAGTTTCCATGGACCTTAACCATCCATCGCTTGGCAAAAATTACAGGACTGAATATTGGTGGGTTGGAAATACTGTCTGTGTTCTTGAGTGAGGAAGAGGTCCAGTGCTCTCGTATGATCTTGCATCACTGCAAGGTGTGCTCTTTTTGGCTAAAATTCTGTCTACTGGCATCGGTGCAGTTCAATCTTCCTCCATTTGGAGGAAACACTCAAAAAGAAAATCCACATTGATTTTGAGGGAGTGTAGCTCTTTGGTTTTGATTTTTGTTGTTATTTTTAAATACTTGCTGTTTCCTAGCAGCCCAGGATTGTCAATTCTAGAGAAGTCCATCTGGATAATAATCATCTCAAGTGACCTCCCATGACTTCTCCCTGGGTCAGTGAAACCACTACTGTTTGGTTTGGACCTGGCTGTCTTCTCGAGGCTGATACTAGCCTTTGATAGCCTTTGAGAGGGGTCCAGAGTTCGTGACTAATCTAGAAGACCACTTAGTGCCACATGGTAAGCTAATTATTAAGTTGGCAAATGTTTTCCTGGTCTCTGTTCTTACAACCCCTGATATATCCTTATAAAAAGGATGTCGCTTCTCTGCTTCCTTTCCCAAATCATCCTTCTCTCCCCCATCAAAACCTCCTCATCTTCTAACATGGAAGCCTTTCCTTACAGCAGGGTGAGTGGTAGCAAAACACACTGGCCAGCTGGGCAGAATCAGGTACATATTCTTTCTATGCTGCATGGTAGCTGTGTGGCTTCTGGCAAATTATTTAACCTCTCTCTGCCATAGTTTACTCACTGGTAAAATGGGATGACAGTATCTATTCCCAGAGTAGTTGTAAAGTGCAGTGAGATCATGCATGTAAAGTATTTAACGCGTTTAAAGTTTCTAGTAATGGTTGTTAAGACTGTTATATACATTTATATACATACACTCACATAAACTTGTCTGTATGTTTTTCTTAAATATTATATGCAATACAGGAATATATACTATGGAATAAACGTAACAACATGGCAATATTATTTTATGTATAATAGTAGTATTAATGGGAGTGCAAATTATGCCAACAAAGTAACATAGTTCCCAAGAGGCCAGTGGGTCTAGAATGCCAAGCTGTTTCTGGTTTCCAGGCTTTAGAAACATGCAACAAATGGAGGTCTCCGGAGGATCTTACGGCTGAGCTGTTCTGCCTTCTGGGGGAGCTTGGTGGTTGCCCCTGCTGCACCCACCTGCTATTACTCCATTCATGTGTGTAAGAGCCATGTGAAGGGGAGAACTATGGACAGGAGCCCTGCGGCCAGTGCTGCAAACTTCCTGGGTCAGAGATGAGCTGCCCTCCTTGGAAAAGGAAACCACAGGCCTGCTGCTTCTCTGTGAGGCCGCCTGGACCAGATGGAAGTTTGATACTCTCCAGTTGAGTTGATAACACCCTCTGAGTCTCAGGGCGACAGCTACTTAGTTTGTTTTACTTTATTGCCAGCCCAGAGCTGAGAAGCTGGGAAGATTGGCTCCTTCTGAAACAGTCCTTGTTCCAGCCCTGTCCAACTTCTCCTTCCTAATAGCTGAAGTGTTTATGTGTGTCAGTGTAAACTTCTGGTGACTGCAATTCTACAGCATCACTTCAAAGCCCTGGAACAATATGCAGCCCTTGAAAGCCAATAGCTTGCTGCCGGCACTGAGGTCTTGGCTTTCTCAACTTGCTGAGGGTTCTATTTCTGTTTCTGTCCTCTCACTTTGGTCTTAATTATGATGAGTACATATTATACTTTGTCCAGGTGCTGGGGAATGAGGGCAGGGGTTTGAGGGATGAAATAAGGTGAAATTCAGCACGTACACTTTTGGGGGCCTACTGTGTGCTGGAAATTGCAATAGGTACATGATATACGTTATTTCACGTCATTTCCCTTTTATCCCACATGAAGATGCTGAGGCTCAGGGCATGAAGAAGTGGGCCTTGGTGCATGCAGGGGCTAGGTGGAGTGCTGGGGTTCCTGTCCAGGCCCCTGCGGGCCCAGAGCTCTGTGTTCTTTAGCCTAAGAGTGAATGGAAGGACAGTTTGCTAGGAGTGCTTGAACCAGCCTTTATCAGAGCATGCGCCTCAGCACAGGGCATCTCTTTAGAATTTAGACATTGTAAACAAGCTGCCCATGGTGGGGGGAGCGCAGCCTGCCCATGTGTTTGATTTGGCTAGCATTGTGTTAAAAGAGGTGAACCAGAACAACTTATTCTTTAGAGAGAACGTGGGTTCCACACACTTCATTACTTCCCACTGGCCCAGACTCATTCCATTTCACTTCTTTCTTTTGCTCTCCCAGCCCTTCAGGCATCTGTTTTTGCCATGTCTGCTTGGGGTTTCCTGACAAAAATGGCCTTGACCAACGAGGTTGGAATGTGCTAGACACTGTAACTGCCTGGAAGGATGTTATAGTGTGTCTTAGCATATCACAATTCTGAAAAGTTCTGCAATTAAAACAAAAAAGAAAGCTCACTGGTTTATTTTTGCCTAAACCAAAGTTTCCCCCAAATTATTTTATTGCAAGTCCTTTTTCCCCTTACAGAATACCCAACACCATCCTGTGGAACAAGAGTGTCCCAATAGAGCATCAGCTTTAGAATCTTGTTATCTCTTGTCATCTTGATTTGAAAGAATAAAAAATGAATTCCTAGACACAAGATCAAATAACTATAAAGAAAAAGTCTGACAAATCTGACAACATACAGATTAAAGTCCTTCTGTGCAATGAAAGCTCTGATAAACAAAGCTGAAAGACAAGCACCAAATAGGACAAGCAAAAGGAAATTCTTCCAATGTTTTTTTTACTGCAAAGTGGCTAATTTTAGTGATACATAAAGAATTCCACGAACCAATAAGAAAATAAATCACCCAAAAGGGAAATGAGGAGAGGATATGAACAAGCAAGTTAGTAAAGACAGATGTTCAATAAATATACAAAAGGTGCCCAATGCACTAGAAACCAAAGATTTGTAAATTAGTTGCAGATTATACATCACATTGACAAAACTAAAAAGATTTGTATACCAGTGTTAGCATAGGGAAAGGAGTAAAAGGAAATTGGTTATCACTTCTTTCTAATGTAATATGACAATATTTCCTATATATAAAAATATATATGATATATTTATAATATATAAATAAATATATAATATACAAACATATAAATAATGTAATTTATATAATATATTATAAATATAGAATATATTTATAATATATTATATGTATTTATATAGAATACATTTATAATATATAAATACATATAATATATTATAAATATATTCTATATTTATTTATATATATACATTTTGATGCACTAATTCATCTTTGAGCAATCCCTCCTGTAGGGATTCTCACAGGTACACAATTGTATATACTAACTGTTTTCTTACTACATATTTTATAATAAAGAAAAACTGAAACTAGTGTGAACTCCATTAGTAGGAAAGGGGTTAGAGAAGGTACCATGTGCCCATAAGGGCATTGCTAACTAGTGGTTGGATATGAAGGGTGTGCAGTCTATGTGATAGCATGCAAAGATATCAGTGCTAGATGGCTCACTGCAAAAAACAAGGTGCAGAACTGTATAAATCAAGCACACACACACACACACACACACACACACACACACGTGTGCGTGCACCTGTGCACATTCTTGCATAGAAAACAGTCAAGAAGGAAACTCACCACAGTGTTGACGGTGGCCCCTCTGGGGAATAAGGATTTGGGCTGAGATGGAGATGTGGGACTTCAGTGACACTCTTCACCTTAATACTTTACTTTATCCTGTGTGATGTTTTTGTACATTGCACTTATATTGCTGACTTTTTAAAATCATAAACAATGAGAACAAATGAAAGGATGAAGGCATAGAGAGAGACAATTGCTGTTTGAGTGAGGTGGGCACGTAGCTTAAGGCTTCTGAGGGGTGGCTATCCACGCAGCCTGCCTGAGTTTGAATCGTGGCTCTCCTACTTGCTAACTTTGTGACTTTTGGCTCTTTAATCTTGGTGCACCAGAGGTTCCTTATCTATGAAAATAGTATTTCTCCTGTAGGTCTGACATAAGGTTTAAGAAGATAGTCTGTCAGGTGTTCAGTGCCTGCCCCAGTCAAAGTTCTCCGAGAATGAATAGTCATAATTATTATTTATGTTAACTAAGAAACTCAGCTATATATGGTTAGAAGTAAGATTTTCTGTAAGAAAGGAATTTTCAGTATTTTTATTTTGGTCTGATCATTAGAGGGTGATACATGTTAACTATAGTACACTTAGAATATAAAGAAAAATAAAAAGAAAAGTTTAAAATGCATCCTTCCACTAGATTCTTCAGTGTTGTTTTCCAGCCATGTGACTTAAAACTCCTTCTGTAGAAACTGCAGTCTTCTCTGCTGCTTAGCAAAGGATGCTGCTATGTGGGGGGCTGAGGGTGTGTCTCATACCTCTGGCGGCATCAGTTAACTTGCACCGAGGAAAGAAACAGGCAACAAGCAGTGCACAGCTAGTATGCTAACCCAGCTAGTGGACCAAAACATTCCCACCATTGTTCACAAATTGGCCACGGTGAGAAAATATGAATAACTTAGTCCAAGCTGTCCTTGCCACCAACAATACAATTCAAACACACTATCTTCCGATAATAATAGAAGTTACCACTTAACAGTCTCCAAAATAAGTATGCTGGCTCTCTGTTGGATGCCTCATGTATATTATTTTTAATTTTTCCAATCCTGCAAAATAGGTACTGTTTTCCCTATTTTACAGATAAGGACATTGAGACATCAGAGAGGTTAAGTTTTGTCCACGACCACATGGTTACTAGGAGTAGAACCAGGATTTGACAGCAGGTGTCTAACTTCAAAGTCTGTGATCATTGTATACATTACTTCCTCCTTGAAGATAGAAGAACTTGTGCCTTACTTTTGTAATCAAAGAAGTGCATGCTAATGTTTCAGTCTACATACAGTGTCTTGTATCTCTCTGTAGGAGTGCCCAGGATTCAGGGTCATTCTCTCTTGATCCCTCTCACGTTGTGAAGTACCCTCCTCACCATGTGGAGTTGTTGGATGTGGGCATCCCTTATGTTTATTTCACTTTCCACCTAGGTGGCAGCTTTGAAATACATCCCATCTGTACTCCATGATGTGGAAACGGTCTTTGATGCGAAGTTACTCAGGTGAGAGCTCACCATGTGCTTTCCTGGGCTCTGATGGCAAGCCAGGGGTTCAGCGGGAATGGAGGAGTGCTTTTATGGGGGGGGGGGTTCTAGATGGGCACTTGGAGCTGGGGTGGGGAGGACACATGGTGGGAATTTGGTATAGGGCCTCCACTGTGGGATTTTGACATTCTGGTTTTATTTTGCCAGACTTTGGTGAACACCAACATAAAATAAACTTCCTTCTTTGGTGACACAAATGATACAGCATGCAAACATATAGATTAAAGAACTGATAGTTGCTGTAAATGTCTTAATTTCATTTGGACTTGAAGGTTATTTGGGGGTCCCAGTCTATGCTCTCTATGCCGGATAGTTACAAATGGGGAGCAATCTTACAGGAATAATAGAGATAGGCTCCCGTTTGCTTTCTCCTTCTTTACCCCACTTGTCTCATGAGATGAACACTAGTTTAGGGTGATCATGCTGTTAGGATAGAGGCATCTGAACCAGTATGTCCTTTCCTCTTTTTCCTAAATTCACCTAAGTTCCGAGATAATATATAGATGATTTTAAAAACTTTTTTTATTGAAATACTTTCATATTTAGGAAAGAGTTGCAAAGATAGCATGCCCTTCACCGAACTTCTCTTAAGAAGTTCAAATTTTACGTAACCATGGCATATCCATCAACACTGAGGAATTACCATCATTGTAATTCTATTCACTGCATCCCAGGCTTTATTTGGATCTCATTGGTTTTCTCACTAATGTCCTTTTTTAATTTGTATCAAGATGTCTGCTGGCTTCTTCTCATCCTTCTGGTCTCAAATGAAATGTTATCTTCTCAGAGAAGCTACTTCTGAATATTGTAAATAAATTAAATTTCTCCCCCACCCCCTACCCCATTACTCTGTGATGCAACTCCTATTTATTTTCTTCATTGCACGTATCCCTTTGTATTGATTCGTTTGCTTCTGTGTTGTAATGTCGACCTCCATCAGAATGTAAGCTCCATGCCGACTGGGACCAAGTTTGTTCCTACTGTATCCCCACTGTTCTGCACACTGTCTGTCACACATTAAATAGATGCTTAACAAGTACTTGAAAGAATGAATGAGAACAATGAGATGATTTTGGAAAGCTGACAGGGGCTATAATTCTGTTTCAGCGGTGTCTTTGTGTTCACTCTATCTGGGAAGAACTATCTTCTTTTTCATGTCCTAAACTAGTTCTAACTCACAACTTTTCATAGCTTTTTTTAAAAAATAAGGACCCTTCTGATCTTAAGACTTAAAAAGCATTACTAACTATAAAACATTAGTAAATAAAATGTTATGGTAACAAAATCAGAACCTGGTTTTAAATCCTTGTTTTTCAATGCCCACCCCGCCCCCCCCCCCCCACCGCCAGCTACGCAATCTTAGGAAAGTTAGTTAACCTTTCTGAACCTTAGTTTTTCCACTTGTAAATTGGGATAAGTATTGTATCTATCTCAGAGAGTCATGAGGTTTAACTAGAATAATGGATGTAAAGTGCAAAGCATGTGTCTGATACACATAAGGGCTCAGGGTTACTGGTATCATTTTCAGGTTTTCACATCTCTTTGGATGCTATTAGTAGTCAACACTAACACCAATGACATAAAAGCTTACTATGCATCTGATGCTTTGCCGGGAACTGTGGGGCCAAGGAAGCAAGATATATGTCGTTTTTGCCTCCACAGAGCTGGCAGTCTGGGAGTGGATTGTAAGTGCCAAGATGTGGGAAACATCTAACTTGATCTAATTTGTCTTCTGCATTCCTATTTTTCCTGTCCTCAGCCAACTCCTATATGAGTTCTACACCTGCATCCCCCCTGTGAAACTCCAAAAGCAGAAAGTCCAGTCTATGAATGAGATAGTCCAGAGCAACCTCTTTAAAAAGCAAGGTGAGTGCAAAGCATCCTGGCTGGGTGAGTGGTGCCATAAACCACGTGCTCAACAGGCCAGAGAAACCTACCCAGTGACTCAAAGGTTTCTTCTCTAACAACTCCCTCAGTCTGAATAAATGCAAAAAGTAGGAAGTAGCTGACAACTTAGCCATCGGAATCTAAATTGATTTTAGGAAAGCTTAGGTTGCATTGTTTCCTCCTCCTGAGAGAGTTTAATGAGGTGGTAAATTTGGAGTCATATCTTTAAGTCATTCTGCCATGAGATTTTCCCCTACACGGTTATACTTGTATGAATGTCTTCAACTTGAGAGGAAGTAGGTAAAGTTTCTTTTTTGGTAGAAAGAACCTGTAACAGAGAAGTTTTCAAAGTTTCCAGAGTGTAAGAATAAACTAGAGAGCCAATGCGGATTCCTGTGACCCATCTCAGATTCTGATGGAGTAGAAATTAGAGGGGTTTTTGTTTTAGTTTTGCAAAATGTAAATTACCTTTGAATAGCTAATGTGTTTACATGGATCAAAATGCAAAGGTATGAAAAGGTACCACATGAAAAGAGTTCCTCTAGACCCTCTTCATAATCTCTCTGATCTCTTCTCCAAAGGCAACCAATGGTTCCAGTTTCTTATGTTTGCTTCCGGGGATACTCCATGTATAAGCGATCAGACACATTTATACTATACGTTCTTCCCTGATCTTTTATTATTATTATTACTCAAATAATAGTGTAATATCCAACTGTCCTGTAGTTTGCCTTTCTTCACTTAATGGTATTTTCTCAAGAGCAGGGAATGACACTAGTTTTGGGCAGGAGCTTCTGCTCACCCCAAACTGATCTCTGGTAACCACCAGTCCTCTGACCAGTGCCCCACTGCTAACAGCCTTGGGGTGCCCTGTTTTTTAAGGTCAGTGACCTAGAGGGCCACACCTCTGGATATGGCCAGGCAGGATTAGAAGTCAGTTCATCATTCACCTCATCTCCAGCAACATTTGACATTTCTGATATCAATCCTATCTGTGAGGATGAGGGTCAGCACTGTTTTCTGTATGCTAAGGCCAACACTTCCCAATTTTTAATTCCTCTGTGTCCACACTGGTGTCAGTGATAAAATGAGAAGCAAACTGTGCAAGAAGCAAGAGGTCTTAGAAGGCAGAGAATCTGTCCTCACCCAGCTGAAATTTATTCAGAGAGCTGGGCTTGAATACTTACGTAAATTGCCTAGTAATCACAGAAATATTCAGCAGCCACTTCACTGTAAATATTCTTTTCCCCCAATGCCTGGTTAACATAGTGCATCCAAAATTGCTCTCTGAATTCCTGTCCCTGGAGTTAAGGGTAGGAGAAGGGCATGGGAAGAAAAGTGTTCTTGTGATTTTATATTTGTGTCTGTGGTTTCCTGACCATTCAGACGGATGTGTGACAACAGATGAATGCAACAAATATATGGTTTGTTTGTACAAGGTGTTTTGTGGCAAGGTGATTAGAAACTAATCCTGGTAAGTCTTCTTGCATCTGTTGTGTACTGGGTTTTTTAAGTGGACATTCTGTGGTTTTCATGTTCTGACTTCCACATCAGACTGAGTTGCCCTCACTCTGAAAGCTTTGAAATATGCCTGCCCCTTTCTGCCCTGGCAGTTTCTTCCTGGGTTTCGGGAGGTGTCACTGTGGAGACTGTAGAGATGAATTGAGTCCCACCCTAGGGACCAGGACGACTTCAGGTACATATGGTGCTGCACTGCACAGGCAGCAGAGAGTGGGGCTATTTGGCTTCCCCTCATTGTTCAGAGCTGCCGTCATTGCAGGGACCCGGCTTAGCATCAAGGCCAGATGGAGTGCCAGCACCGTCCTGGATTGGGCATGTGGTGTCGACTCCAGGCTGGTGGAAGTCGGAGTAACTCCTATACTGGAGTCACATCTCCCGGGCTGGTGGTGGCCCCCAAGAGTCAGCATAATCACAGGCTGGACAGTTGCTACCCACCAGTCCTGCTGTGTCTCTGAGTTTCAGATTCGGTAAAAACCCTCTGATTAATATTAACAGACAGAAGGCCAGCCCCAGCGTTGTACACAGTTGGAAAAGAAATGCAAAGTTCTTCCCTTTAAACAGTTACAGAGACCAGAAATAGTGGACAGAGAACTCTTTGGAGACATCTTTCAAAGGGGAGGCAATGTGTAATTAGTCTATCCATCATTGGTTCACATGTGAAAGCAGTATGCACAGCTTAAAGGTAACTCGTCTCCCACTATTGATTTGCTAAGTGAACCCTCTTCCCAAAATAACCCCAAAGGGAAACATCAGCTTATGCCTCTTCTTAAGTGCTCAGGTTCCAAATTAGTACAATCTGAATTCATACGTGCTTGCTGGGTCTCATTGGCTCTTGGGTATCTCCTTTATACCCTTAAATAAGGTGAGTTTGATTCCTTGGCCAAGTTTGAGCTGAAATGAAATCCCTCCTGTTGCTCTCCCTGTGAAGTGTCCTGTGCCTCAGGGATGTGATTTGCTTTGAGCCTGCACTCATTTAACTGCCAGATGTGCAAATTGCCTGGAGTATTGTCGGTGACATTAGCTTGTACTCACAGCCTTAAACATGTGTATTGACATCAAGCAGAGGGGCCAGAAGGCTCTTAAGCACTTTCTGAAATGTTGGCAGACTATCCTATTGGCCTATCTTCAGGAGGATCCTACGGAGAGGGGGGAGAGACAAGGTTTACTGGTTAAGGGCACCGTTCTTGTATATCACTAGGCCTGGGTTGAATTCCTAGTTCATTTTCTTATTAGCTGTGTGATTATGGGCAATTTACTTAACCTCTCAGATCCTTAGTAAGCTCATCTGTGAAATGGAAAAATAATAACCATGTCTATGTTAGAAGGCTACCATGTGGCTAATGAAGTGAATAATGCATTTAAAGTACCTATCACAGCACAGTGTCCTATACTAAGTGATAGCTGTTATTATGGGTGTTGTGGTTATTATTCCTGCTGCCCCTTCCATTTTCCTAGCTTCTGTTCTGACTTCCCAATTCCTTGCAATAAGAGGGTCCCTTCAAATGTGACAGTTGCATGGAAGCCAAGCTTCCTTCCTTCCCTGGAAGCTACATGTATATCCTCAACCTCTGAGAAACACAGAACTTATTCAATAAAAAGGCCTTGGCCTATGTGTGCTTCCTATTCTGATTTTGAATGTTTTTTCTTTCCAATCTTAATTTCATTTCCCTTTATTTTTGCGAAAGTCCTGTGCTATGTATGCTACAAGAAATACAGGTCAGAGTGAGATGTTTGTGCTTTCTCGTTTTATTGTTTGTCTTGCTGTAGACCTCAACATAGTTACACAGTCTGGAACACTTGACAGCCATCTTTTATGATGGTTTGTTCTGTAGGACTCTTTTAACACACACACACACACACACACACACACGTGTGAGCACACACACACACTTTCCCCCCTTTCTTCTTTCATGGAAGCAATTAATCTCAACTTCTCCTAGACCTATTATCTTGAGTAAATTACTTAATAATTACTTAATCCTGTAAATCTCAATTTCTTCATCTGAAAAGTGGGAATAACCACAGAACAGGTATCATTGGGTTATTGTGTGGACTCAATGGCATAATATGGCCTTTTAGCCTGGGGTGTGAGGGAGTTAAGAGTCTCAAGCAGCCAAGGTCGCACAGGGAGTGGCCCACCCAGTGTGAATGATTTCAGGGTTCAGTGAGAGGAGACTAAGAAATCTGTGGAGACTAATTTGCTATCTTCTCTAAGTCAAGCTCAGACTTGCCCGCTGGTGGTGATGGGAGAAAGGAATAGATATGCCCTGAGAAAGCTCTGGGGGGAGTCTGCGAGAAAAGCAAACCTTATGTGCCTTTGGAACAGATTTGTCCCTATGAGAACCTAATCTCTAAGTAATGTGTCTTTTTAGTCTGATGCTAATCAGATGAACCATCTGGTTCAGTGTAAACTGCTTTAGGATCCACATTGCTCGCTTTTCTCAACTTCCAAAACAAACAGAGGAGGAGGAGAGGGAGAGACAGAGACAGAGATAGAGAAACAGAGAGAGACAGGGACCAAAAGAGAGAGAGACAGAAAGAAAAAAAACAAAAGGACAGAGAGAGACAAAGAGAAACAGAGAGAGAGAGAGACAGACAGAAAGTGAGACAGAAGGGAATAAAGAGACAGAAAGGGACAGAGAGAGACAGAGACAAGAGACACAGTGCCGACAGAGATCTGGAAATTCTTCTGGTGTTTATTTTCAGCTAGTAGGTTTTTCTTTGGAAACTTTATTGAGGAGCTCTTCTCTGAGTACAAAGCATCCAGTTTTTCTTTTATCAGGATGTAATTTCCTTCTTTCCCCTTCCTCTTATCTGTTGCCCACAATACCCACAGCTCCCCATGGGGGGTGGGGGCACAGGTGGCTGTGCCCAGTGCCATGGGGTTTATCTTTGCTAATCAGCACATCCCTGCAGCACTGGCCTGGGAGCAGAGGAGAGTCCTCTTGCTCTACAGTTATTACTGTGCTTGGTGAACTTATGTAACATCTCTGAACCTCCAGGATTCCACATCTGAAGAATGTGAGTAAGACAGTTGCCATGAGAATACAGACTTTTGATTCAGGTAATTCTTGTTTCTGGTCCTGGCCTGGTCGCTTACTAGCTGTGTTCTTTGAACAAGTAACCTCTCTGAACCTTGGTTTCTTACCTACAAAAATGGGATAACATATGTAAAACTACCCAGCAGAGTACTTTACATACTTGCTGTGTACTTAAAAGTATCTATTGTATCTATTGCATAACAGTAATAGCCACAAGTATAATAATGCCATCAATAGCATTTTAGAGCAAGACTTATATTTATTACATGCTAGCTATGCATTAAGTGTTATAAAGGACATAAACATGTATTAAATTCTCACAACAACCTAATATCATAGGTATTATTATTCCCATGTTATAGATGGGGAAACCAAGGCCTGGAATATCAAGTAACTTTTATCCCAATGAGACCAAATATTACACAGTATATTAGGGTATTCATGTATCGGGCTATGTGATGCCACAGTAGGAAATACATCCCTAGATCTCAGTGGTTTAGCAATGTAAAGGTTTATTTCTCTCTTTTGTAAAGTCTGATGGGGGGCCCTGCACCTTTTGTCCCTTCTGAAGCTATTCTAGCTGGTACCATGGCCTCCATGTCCGCCTGAAAGTGACACCCACCAAGTGCATCCACAGTCCTTTGGCCAGAACCCACCACAAGTTCCTAACCTAGCTGCAAGGGAATCTGGAAGTGATGGGATACACATGGAATTTTTGATGAGTGCTGTCTCTGCCATTCACAGGTAGTAAGTATTAGAGTTGGATTCAGGGCACAAGTCATTTGAATAACAAAACACATCTTCTTTCTACTATACCATGCTTTATTCTCAGAATGAATAAAAAGGAGAAGACAGTGCCTATTTTCTTGTTGAAAGCGCTTTCTTTTTCATATTAGGAGACATGCCTCACTGTTCCTCCTAAGGTATTTTTTTTCTTGTATCCTCCACTCCTTATCCCTGTTTCAAATGCTGGGCAACTCTCTGACGGCTGTGTATAGGGACCCTTGCCTGGGTGGGAAATGGAACTCTTGATGCTGTAACTTTTGCTATAACTTTTCAGAGCAGAGCTGCAGCAAACAGTAGTGTTAGGAGGCCACCTGGAGCTTGGAATGTCCACATCAGGCTGGGCTCTGAGACCATTCAGAAGGAAAAGGCAGTAAGAGAACAAGTCCTGTTCCTCCAGGACATGAGCTCGTCTTGTGGAGGGCTTCTTGTCTCTCCTGGCATTGTACACTATTGTACACAGCCTTCCATACTTCTATTCTTTGCAAATATTATCTAGGATGAGTTCTTCTGCCTCCCCAGCGCCTTCCCCTACCCCCAGCCACTAACCAGCAGCTGCTACTCATCCCCTTAAGACCCAAACCAAATGTCCAGTCTTCAGTAAGTAGGCATGACACGTCTGCCCCATTCAGCACTTACTCAGTCTCTAGTGTAGGTTGAGCCTGGGAGGTAGTGGGGACACAACAGTCGCAAGTTTGCAAATTTCTGCATCAAGTTCAGCGTGCAAAGATGATACAGCTTCTAGTTTTTGTTTGTTTTTAATCTAATCTTTTTGAGTTTTCACTTCACATTGTACTGTGGCAATTTAAAGTTTTCATTTAGTGGTACCTTGTGGCGTCAGATATAACCAGTCTTTCAGTTTCAAAATAGTCCCCTCCCTCTTTCCAAAGTTGCATCTGGAACTGTGTCCCAGGGACCAAATTAGGAAAGGGAAGAAAGACTTTGCTTTTGGCCTTCTCCACAACTTATCTAAAATGGTTCTCCTTGGGACTTTGGCTCAAGAGAGGTTGTTGGGACACACATGTCTTGTGGCTGCAGGTCTCAACCTCAAGCAGAGGGGGCACTAGCCTTCCCCTCTGTCACACCTTCCTTTCTGAGGAAGCCTTCCCCAACTCTTTCCCCAGGGGCTATAAAAGTGGGGTGGCTGCCAGGGTACCTGACCAATAGGGGAAGATGTGATGGTAGAGAGTTCAGTATGATCAGGGTTTACAAAGGGGATAAAACAAGGCACAGACCCTCTGTGAGGGTGATTTCTCAAACCTTAGGTGCACCTGCGGAGTTCATTAAAATTGCAGAATCCTGGACCCTATGCCAAAGATTGTGACTCTGAAGATGGAGTGAGGGAGTGAGTGATGTGCATGGTATCAGTCCTCCAAGGAGATTCTGATAGAGGTAGCCCTCCAGCTGACGCCTCTGGATTTGGAAACACAACTCCAGGAGCCTGAGTGAGGGAAAGGAAAGCAGTGCAGGTCATGAGAAGTGGCTCCCACGGTGCGTAGTGCAGACTTCCATTGTGATACTTGACATCCTGTAGTCTCGTTTGTCTGTTTATGGGGCTGTCTGTGCTGATGGAGCAGGCTGCTTATGGATAAGGGCTATGATTTATTTCTTTATGTGCCTACTCTCCTTAGAGTTCCATTGACACCAGCTTTCAGAAACTGGTCTTTGGACCTTGGCAGTCATACGATTAAATGGCCAGAGTTGCTTACAAACAGGGAAAAGAAAGAAAGGACTTTACTTGTACAGAACTGGAGGCATCACAGCACTTGAGTCATAATATACCTCATCATTGGTCCACACAGGGGTCTGCTTTTGTTTATTTGCATATTCATTTAGTTATTGTTAACAATAAATTAAACATTCATACACTCACTACCCAAAACAAAGACTAGAAACTTAACAATCAGTGGCATATAACTGTGTGGCTCTTTCTTTACCAAAGGTGACCACATTCTAGAATCTTCTTTAATCATTTCTCTGCTTTCCTTTTTATGCAGTTTTATTGCATCTCTATATATCTAGTGCTTTGGTTATTTTATCTTTCTGAAAAGAGTATTGAAACATGAGTAAATTGGTGGAAGGGGGGGACACTTACTTTATTTTCACTTAATATTTTACTAAGATTCATCCATATTACATGTTGCTGGAGTTCCTTGTTTTGACAACTGTGGAGGGCTTCATTGTGAATAAACTATGTAATTTTAAGCACTTGGACTGTTTCAGTATTTCTCTATGTTAAGCATTGCTACTAAGAATATTTTTGTACATGCTTCTTGTTGCAAATATCCAAGAGTCTCTTTGGGGTATACAACTACTAGAAGATTTGCCTGGTCATAAGGGATCTGAATACCTGACTTCAAGAGATGGTGCTAACCTGTTTTCCAAAGGTGGTTGCATCAGTTTACATTCCCATCAGTGATGCATAAGGGATCCCAGTCGCTTCAACACTGGGTATTGTCCCACTTCTCAAGTTTTACCAAAGACATAAGTGTGAGGTTAAGTCTTCACTGTCTTGAGTTCCATTTCCTTGATCACCAGTGATGATGAAAATCTTTTCTTATGTTTCTTTGCCACTTGTGTTTCATGCCTGTGATAGGTCTGTCCAATTCTTTTGTTCATTTTTCTGTTGGGTTGATTGTATTTCTCTTATTGATTTGCAGGATTTTATGTATTCTTCATATGCATATTTTGCTGATCTTATGTATTAAGGATATCTCCTCTCATTTATATACTTGTAACCTACCTTTTCATTTGCTTAAGAGCAGTTTTTCTAACAGAAGTTCTTTTAAGATCAATTTATTTATCATTTTAATAGTCAAATCTTATTATGCCTTGTTTAAGAAATCTTTCCCAATCCCAAGGCTAAAAGATTTTCATTTATATTTTTACTAAGAATTTTATCATTTTATTTTTGATACACAAGTTTGTAATCAATCAACAGAATTTATGTTTTATATATGGTGTGAGGTAGGAGTCTGCTTTAATCTTTTTTGTTTTTTTTCCCCATTTGACCATACATTGTTCCCAGTTTCAAGTGTGGGACAGTTTATTTTCTCCATGCCAGTGTCATTTTCTATTTCCAGGACATTATTCTTCCCCAGAGATTTGAGGGTAAGGAGGGTTGCTGGAGCCTGAATTCAATCCCTGGTACACAGTGTACAATTCCTCTGTGCTATTACTAGTCAAGGGTGGAAAGATCAGAAGGGTCAGGCCTCTCCTTCCACAGGCAAGTCCCAAATTTAGGCTCCTCGGTTGTGTTGGCTTCTTGTGTTATTGGCAAGACATAGCACTTCTCCAGGCTTGGACCTTCTCAGTTATGAAAGAAATGAGATGGTTCCTTCGAATGATCATTTTTCTTATAGCAAGAAATGACTGGGCCTGTAGGGTGGTTTCTTTATGTATCTGATAAAAAGAGCACTGAACGAAGGGTAAAGAGACCTGAATAATAGAAACAACAATAAAATCAACACTAGCAACTGCAGTTGACATTTACTGAGTGCTTGTTATGCACCAGGCTCTGTGCTGCACACTAATGTACATTATCTCACTTACTGTGTAGTTGCGTAGTCTTGGGCAAGTCACATAACCTCTGTAGATCAACTATACAATCATAGATTGAACAATAATGAGATTTCTAGAGATCTACCAATATGAAAACCTGTGATTTAAAAAATCATTCTTTGATTCACAATGATAATATTGCTGAATCTTTTGACCATCATTTAGTGCCTAAAAACCTCCGCTCCCACATATTGCCCCCAACACTTTAAAATAGCCTGCCTGAGCTGGGAGCAAGGAATGAGGCCATTTTATACAAAGTCAAACAGATGAAGGAAACTGCATGATGCCCTCAAGGCCCCACAGCCAAGCTCAGAACCTTGGAAAAGGTAAAAGGATTTACGTACTGGAGCCAATTTATTTTCTTCAAGAAAGAGCTGTTGAGTTTTGAGGACCTAAGTTTTTTTTTCTCATCAGAGCATTTGGAGACATCAAAGCTCTTCAAATAGGGGTTTGTCCCTCCCACCTACAGTGTTACAAAGCTACATCCAGTTCCAAAATGTCCCTTCTACACTTGGAGATCAGAGAAGAGGCTGTCCCTCACATCTCTTTCCTTTTCAATGTGACTGATTGCAGAATTCAGTCTTGGGAAGAAACCTTCAGATCTAGAATCAGAGAAGACGGTGATTTAATAAGCTGCAGAATAAATCCAAGAGAGATTTGGTAAAGTGTCCTTTTTTTTTTTTTTTTTTTTGGTCTGAGGTAAAAAAAAAAAAAATTGGCATACAATCAAAGAAAAGAATCCCTCTTGAACCTCCCAAAATACTTAGAATAGTAGCTTTTAATGACATTATGAAGTATGGTTTAATTGGGGGGAATCCCAGATTACCTCTTTAATGACAATCCAAATCAACTCTTCAGCAATTAAAAAAAAAAGTACCTCATTAAAACTAGAGAACTGCAGGATCAGGCTGTTTCTGTGCCTTTCAGTCCATGATCCATGGGATTCTTTCCCAGTTTGGGAGTGATTCTTTATATGTGGAAACATACACAATGAGAAAGCTTATGTAAATCTTTACACATTTATATGTTGACTCCAAAATTGTTTTGTTTGTTTTCATTGTGAGATTACAGTTGTAGATGGTTTAAATTATAGTGAGTCAGGGTTTTAGGACATTCTGAGGCTTTTAGGAGGACTTAAGTTTGATTTTGCTGATTCCTCCCCCTGCCCCCACCAAAATTTTCCTAGAATAGAAGGAAGTTTCCTTAAGACCACAATACAGCTGAATTGAAAACCAGCTGCAGATTGATTTCAATTCAAATTATATTTATTGAGAATCTAAAAACGTAGCCAGCACTATGCTATGGGGACTATGAAAGAAATATAGTAATAAATAATTTTATGGCCACCATTTATTTAACCATTATTTAGTACCAGCTGCTATGCTAAGTTTTTTCACACATATTCTCATTTCATTATCATGACCTCCCTGTACAGGGTAGGTATTAATATCCTCATTTTACAGGTAAGGAAACTGATAGTTAGAGAGGTTGAGAAACCTTCCAGCAGCCACAGACCAATAGCATGAGAGGGCCAAGATACCAGGTGGAGTCTCATTCCCAGTACACGCTCCAAATTGCTGTGCAGTGTTTGAACAGAAGGGTTTCTGCCCACACCCCCAGGGAGCTTACAGTTGAGAGAGAAAAGATTTACCCCAGAGGTATTCCAACTTGAGCCTACACATGAAGGTAAATAGAAATGAAGGTGCAGAGTGATAGCTATCATGCTGTTTGATAAGATAACCTTATCAATATGTTTTTTAATAATGTAATCTTCACTTATATATATTTTTAATAACAGATTTTTTTCTTGCCTTTGAAACATGTGAGAACTTTCTTCATTTTGGAAAGAAATGTGATTCCTTCTATTTTCTCCTAAAGCATGGTACCATTTGGTTAATCATTCATTTCCCCACCTTTGACAGAGACAAGTATACAGAGAAATCTTTCTCTGCTACTAAGAAAACAGAGTGAGAATGATCAATTACAACTCAGCTCATGGTGAAGAGGCGACAGGGAGTGGTGAGGACCGGGAGGGGGCGTCCACGCCTTGGGTGTACAGGAGGGCTGTGAATCAGTGCCAAGGAATCATTGCCACGTCATTACGTGGGCCCAATGCTACCTGATCTTCCCCTCTTTGGAGGGAAGTTCTACAAACGTGTTTTTATATGGAACCTGCTGATAGATTTTTTTTAAACAATATGCGGGCCAAGTAAAACCTATGCATGGACCCAGGACAGCAAGCCTCTGGGGTAAATTTATGATTTATGGGCTTAAAATGATTTATAGGGTTTGAATAAGTTTATTACAAATTTGTAGTATGACTTACAAATAATGCTGTAAGTATGATTATTACCAGAATTCAGTGAGAACAGTGCTTTTGGAATGACAGGTTTATGGAGGAGGAAGGGTATCAGCCAAACATCAGAGAATAATGAGTGCGCTACAGCCCCTTTCTGGAGAACTGCCTCTGGGGCAACCTTGTAGTGTCAGAGGTGGAACCCTGTCTCGCCAAAGACCCTGACTTTCAAGCCTCAGAACTCAGCGTTCATCTTTGCCTGACAAAGTCCCTTGCAAATGGGGGCCTCTGACCACATCATCAGCTTCATTGGGCATATTCCTGGGAATGCTGGTCCAGGATTGGGAAAGATGACATTTATTATTTATAGAAATTAGTATTATCAAAATACTGTGTTTTTGTAGAACATTTGGAAATCTATAAAAGCATCTATGAGCTCCTAATTTAGAGATAAACATTGTTTATTCTTCCCATCTTTCATGTCATGTATTTTATATAATTGAGATAATGTTTTACCAAGTTTGTAATCTGCTTCTTTCACTGAGAATTGTTTGGGATATTTTCCCATGTCATTTTTATGGACTTCATAGGTCTCTATCGTATAGGTGAGCTACAACTGATTTCATTATTTTCCTATTTAGGGACATTTGGGTTCATTTAATTTAGTGCTAGAAAAACTTGTTGGAATTCATAACCTTGATAGACAAATCTTTGTCCTCTGTGCTCATTATTTCTTCACTGTTGGACACAAATCTTGCTCAACTTTCCCAGGGCTTATCAAGGATTTTGAGTGTCCCTTCTTCTTCCCCTACACATGCATGCACATGAATGTACACCCACCCACACCCACACCCACACACACACACTGTCACACAGGATTGTGCTTCCTCCATATAGGATAAACTCAGCAGAAAGCAGACCATGTTGTCCTCTGCAAAAAGCTGGAGTGGTATGATCCAATTTGGGAAGGACATGTTTTTACAACTCCACTGTCATCCTTGATGGTAGGGGGTGTGTCTGTGTGTGGATATTCTCTGCAGTACCAGGCACTTAAATGCAAACCACCTCAAGAGCCCTCATTAGCCCCAGGCAGCCAAAGTGGATTTGCTGAGTGTGATACCCTCCAGGCTGGAGCGACTGCCCAAGTGGAACCAGACACCAGAGCAAAGAGGGAAGCCAATTACTCAAAGGCAAACAAGGCTCTAATTATGGCTTCAGCTAAAGAGGGTACAATTATTTGAGGAAAGACATCCCATTTTTGAGGCACAGCACAGGACAATCGTTCAGAACAAGAGCTTGGATCTACTCTTGACTTTGTTGCCTTTACTAGGACACGTCACCTCTAGGAGCATCTGACTACTGATCTGCCAAATGGGAACAGCATAGGATGCTCACCTCATTGGTTTATTGTGAGCCTCACATGCAATAGGGCCTGTGAGAGGTGTAATGGGGTCTGGTACTTAGTAAGGGCTCATAAATGGAGCATCACCATCATCACCAGTGACTATTATTAGTATTACTGTTATTTGTAATCATCTGATAGTGGAACAGAATGTGAAACCAGAGCTGGCTGGGTTCTCAGCCTCACAGTTTCCTATTTATTCTAAGTTAGAAGTGAATGGACCTCTAAGTTTTATTTCATTTGTCTCTCAGATGAAGGGTTTCGGGTCATGTCAGGTCTCTCACTCTGACGTTTGTGGGCCTACATGAGCTGAGAGCTGTGTATCACTCTCTTTGTGGAGCCTCTTGTCAACCCTACCTCATAGGTGCTATTATTATCTCTTTTTTCTGCATAGACTGGGAGCTGGGATTCAACTCCAGGCTCCTGACTTCCATACTTCCTTTAATTGTATGCATGTCCCCAGCATACATATCTGTTGCTGCACTTAAGGCTTCTGAATCTCTGAGATGGTGATGAAACCCAGGACTGTGCTCATACTTTTACTCAATCCCTCCAAAACAATAGATACGGAAGTCCGGAAGGAAACTCTTGTCAGGCTCTGGGGACAGCTCCTGACACCTCAGCTCTATTTAACATAAACGAAACTGATAAATACTTGTTCTCCTTGCCTGGTGGGGTGTTTTGAGAGTGACCTAAAGGATTGTATATGCATGTGTGTGTTAAAGTATTGAGCACACAGGAGGCAGATCAAATGTCTGAGCTAGAAGGGACATTAGCAACCAGCTGTACAGAAGTGGTCAAATTTAGCAATTCAGAGAAGATCTGAAGAAGAAGGCTCACCCTTAAATGGATAGCAAGTCAGCTCACTTCCCCTGCTTCTACAAGAGTAGCACTCTCTCACTTGCCTGCCCACCCTCTCCCTCCCTCCCTCTCTCCCCCCTCCCCCTCTCTCTACACAGTTTAGATCTAAAGAAATCTCTGAAAAATTGATCTGATTCTGATGATGGTTGTTGATAGTGGAGGGAGACTGTGTGTGTGTGGGGGGAGCATGGGGTACATGAGAACTCTGTTCCTTCATTCAGTTTTGCTGTGAACTTAAAACTGCTCTAAAAATGTCTATTTAATTTTTTTAATGTTTATTTATTTTTTTGAGAGAAAGAGAGACAGAGCACAAGCAGGGGAGAGAGAGAGAGAGAGAGAGAGAGAGAGAGAGAGAGAGAGAGAGAATATGAAGCAGGCTCCAGGCTCCGAGTTGTCAGCACAGAGCCCAATGTGGGGCTTGAACCCACAAACTGTGAGATCATGACCTGAGCCAAAGTCAGACGCTTAACCAACTGAGCCACCCAGGTGCCCCTAAAATGTGTCTATTTTAAAAATGTTAAACACCAAGTAAGCATATACACACCAACAGAAATTGAGCTGTCCCTCCTGCCATCCAGTCTGCAGAGGAAGGGGAAAGGCCCTCAAAGATTGGCTGGCTCCCGTGAGGCCAGTTAGCTGCCCACACACAAATTGTTACTGGAAGTGTGACTCAAGTGTGGTAGGGGCCTCTTTCTTTCTGGTTCAAGGGCACATGCTAGTGACTTAGGGAGCTGGCAGGGGAACTTATTTCATCACTCCCGTCCATGGTAGGCCAGTGGTTGGCGAATATGTCTGCTGTTGCTGCCTCTCAGGGATCACGGTCCCTGTAGCAACCGCCTGTGAGCCAGTGGTGGTGATGATTTCCCAGGGCTGCCTTGGGAGGAACTCACAAGGTGATTAGGTGGTTGTTCAGACCCACACTGTGCCTACCCCGAAGCCCACCAGCCCCCAGCTCTGCAGGTCTGTCCATCTCGCTGCCTGTCTCCTCTGTCCTTGCCAGGCCTCTCATCCTGCCTGTACATGTTCCCTGTGCAGCCTCTTCGTGAAATCTGCTGCCTTCCCCCCTGCCTTGGAGCAAAATCTTACCCATTTCCCCTTGGCCTCTTCTTAAGTTTGCATCAGCCATTAGCTGATTCTGAGTGAGGCCCTCTTCTGCCCATCCCCTCTGGTTCCAGAATGTAGGGTAAGGACGGTAATTGACTACAGGCTTCATAGAGAGAGGGTAGGCTGTAGGAATTTATCCCATGAAACTTGCCCTGCCAGAGAGAGTTACAGAGAGAGTTACAAGAGAGTTACAAGAGAGTTACAGAGAGAGTTTTCTTTCTGGGTCATCTAAGAAGCACCTGGGTCACCTTGCCATGGTGAGCATTATTATTATTATTTTTTTTTTTTCAGACACAGCACAGTCTAATTTCACTTGAAGGAAGCATATTTCCCCTACTAATTTGGCTTTGGCCTTGATACTTTTGGATTAGCTGACCCTGCCACTATTGTGTGAGGAAGCTTGCAGCTCTTTCCCACCCAGCTTAAGCCTATTTTGCCCTCAGAGCTGCCACTCTACTCTGGCTACAAGTGGCTCTGTGACCCAGGAAGGACAGAGTCAGCTCTGATTAGATTGTAAATTTTAAGCATCCTTCCCCTCCATAATGAAAGTATGTTTTTTATATGTATGTATGTATGTATGTATGTATGTATGTATTTAAAGTTTATTTATTTTGAGAGAGAACACAAGCAGGGGATTAACAGAGAGGAAGAGAGAGAGAGAGAGAGAGAGAGAGAGAAAGAGAGAGAAAGAATACCAGGCAGGCTCCCCACTGTCGGCTCAGAGCCCAGTGTGGGGCTCGATCCCACAAACCATGAGATCATGACCTGAGCCAAAATCAAGAGTCAGACGTTTAACTGACTGAGCCACCCAGGCAACCCTGTATTTTTGTTTTTTACAAAATTTGTGTTGGGTTCTTCTAACATACCTCCCCCGAGTGAACTCTTTGCAGGCTCCTCAAGATGATGGGGAAATTGTTAAGTTCTCCTCGTGTGAGAATGAGCTAAGAGAAGTTGGCACTTACTATAGTAGCTCTGGGCCTCTTACGCCAGCTTCTGGCCACACGGGGCACTCCTCCCAGTTCACATTTGTTTCATCAAAAATAAAATAAATGCAGTGAGAATCCTTATATTATGGATCTGGGGAGGCTCTTACTCTTTGACACTTCTCTGAGATATTAGGAAATATTTGCACCTTCTTGAGTTCAGGTAAAGAGTGTTTTCCTGTATTCTAAATAATTGGCACTGAGGAGATCCTCAATGCATGTTTATAGAATGAAGGAACAATTATCTTAAGTTAAGGAAGGTAACATAGTCTGGTGGAGAAAATACTGTACTAAAAATTGGAAGATTTGAACTCTAGTCCAGTAAACCTACTAACAAGCTGTGTGGCATTGGACAAACCACTTAACCTCTCTGGGCTCTGTTCCTCATGTGTATCGTCAGAGAGTTGGATCTCGAAGAGTGTGTCCATCTGTGTCAGTAAAGCTGCATTGCCAGAACGGCACAGAAAAAGAGGCAGCAACTTCAAGTACAATTAAGACTGCTTGAAAAGCATTTTGTTATCCTGAGGTTTTGAGGGCACTAGGGTCAGCCTGACATGAAAGACACCAAAGAACTCACTGTGTTCAGATGTATGCTGAGCAGTGCGTTGTTCACACAGGCCTTAGCTGAATCCACAGTGTGTCATTAAGAGGTTTGTCAGGGCTGAGTCTGTGCTTCCTGGTGTGGGGGACGTGGGACTCCATCCGTCTTCTGAGCACTTGGAGAGGGAATAGCAGTGAGGACAACAGAACCCCACTTGCAGGCGGAGTTTTCTCTTTATACAAATATTTCTGTGGGTCTCAAGAAATTCATTTTCATCAGACTTGCCACTCCCTGCCAATGTCCCAGATTTGCCATAACCTACGTGTGCCGTGAGATGCTTTCTTTGGTCTGGTTTGGTTTACAGGAATTCTGGGCTTCCTTTTGGTTGAAGCTGCAAGTTTTAAAATCTACAGCCCAGGTAGCAAGAGGTTCACTGTAGCGCTCTGCTGTCTGTTCAACACTCATGCTGAGAAATCAAGAGGTCCCAGTCACCTCTCAGGAAAATTTGTGGTGTTTCAGGGGCCTACAGTGAATTGCAGACCTTGGTAGATAGTGGAGCCAGTCTGTGAATAGCAGAATGGCTTGTACTGTGGGTTCAGTAGGAAAAGGAGAACATAATTCTCTGAGCACAATATGTGTTGCTCCCTCGTCCTAGTTCATCAGGAGATCTCAGCCACACGCATCAAGAGACAGACCTCGGGATTTGAGGAGTAGAGCAGGAGAGATGGCTGTTTTGTGCGTCTGACGCCCAGCTCCTTCCATGTGGCCAGGCTTTTTGCTCCCCTGCCCTACCTTTCTCCTTCTCTTGCCAACGCAGGGGAAAACACTGAGTAGCCCTCCATAGCTTCTGTTCCCTAGTTGGTCCTGGAAAAGGGGGACATCCTCAGAATGCACGGCTGCATGGTTGTAGATCTGCAGCTGTTCCTTTCTATGCCCGAGGGTCAGAAGCGGGGATACAGAGCGAGAAAGAGTACTGCCATGGAGCAAATTCAGTTCATGCCACAACCACTCAGCTGCGTTCCAGTTCCGCCCTGTCTGTTCTTGCCTGGGGGAGATCGTCCACCCTGGTGGCTCAGTGCCATTGCGAGGTCCGCAACCCCCAACCTTAATCTGCAGTCCAAGTCTTTGCTTTCACCTGAAGACCCGTATCTTTAACTGCCTCCCTGGCATCTCAAATTCTATACAGGATAGATGAAGAGAGGCATTTAGAATAGGGTTTTCAATTCAATAAATGTTTCACTACTGATTCGCTACTATAAACAAAGCGTTGGGAAGCCATTTAGAAAATACAAACTTGGCAAAAACGTGGTGATGTCCTCAAGGAGCTTGCCTTTATTTGCAAAATGAGGCACTCTTCATTAAAATGCAGGATGAATATGCCGTTGTAGAGATATGAGCACAGTGCCGTGGGACTTCAGAGGAGAGAGCTAGATGATTCTGTCTTTCTTGTTTACAACATCTAAAAATTTATTTAAGAAAACAAAACAAAAGGAGAGCTTCAGAGCTGTGAATATTTAGTCTTTCTCAATATATAAAACTATATTTTGGTAATCCCTGACTTTTTTTTTTTCAGAACTTTTTCTCCCAAATTTTTTTTCATGGCTTTCTTGATTTTGGCCCCAAATGTATGAAAAAGGTTTCTTGTATGATCTCTTTACCAAAGACTTACTTAATTCTAGAAAGACACTATGGGGTTTATTCATTTTGTTTCATAATCTCTGAGTTGTATCCGTCTATGATTTTGGAAAAGTCATATCACTTCTTTGGTTCTGTTTCTTTATAAAATGGGGATAATAATAGGGTTGATATGAATATTAAATGAAGTAGTGCTTAGCACAGTCTTTGGGTGGTACAAATGCTCCATAAGTGGTCGCTTAAAATTAATATAAGTATAATTATTATTTTCATAAAATTTTCACTCATAATTATTGTATTCATTTTCATTATTATCAGTTCAGAGGTGAAGCCAACATAGAGCATTAAAAATAAAATGTTGGTTAAATTGGCTTTTTTAGAATATTAAGACGGGGGAAAAAACTGTACTACTATAGTTCTGATAATAGTGACTTTTTGTAATTTCTTATATAAACCTTAAAAGTGAGGTTGTTGTCATTCTTTTACAAATACAGAAACTTGTTTAACTATACCAGACCTTGCAGATGAACAAGCTTATAGTTACTTACTGGTTTTTAACTGATTCCCTCCCCCCCCCCCCCCCCGTCAACCTACTTTTCTCATAGGAAGGGGGAAACTGGTCATTTGAATCAGGATCCTCTATTACTCACCTGGCATAAACTACCACTTGACCCAGGCAAGTGATCAGGTGATGGTATATAAGATGGATTTGTTTTTTATTTTATTATTATTGTTTTATTATTATTATTATTATTTAAATATGAAATTTATTGTCAAATTGGTTTCCATACAACACCCAGTGCTCATCCCAACAGGTGCCCTCCTTAATACCCCTCACCCACCCTCCCCTCCCTCCCACCCCCCATCAACCCTCAGTTTGTTCTCAGTTTTTCAGAGTCTCTTATGTTTTGGCCCCCTCCCTCTCTAGCCTTTTTTTTTCTTTCCCCTCCCCCATGGTCTTCTGGTAAGTTTCTCAGGATCCACATAAGAGTGAAAACATATGGTATCCGTCTTTCTCTGTATGACTTATTTCACTTAGCATAACACTCTCCAGTTCCATCCACGTTGCTACAAAAGGCCATATTTCATTCTTTCTCACTGCCACGTAGTAGTCCATTGTGTATATAAACCACAATTTCTTTATCCATTCATCAGTTGATGGACATTTAGGCTTATAAGATCGATTTAAAGACAGGCTTTGTCTACTGGCTTCCAAAGTTGAGGGAGGCACAGGCATATATCCTGGACAGTCAGCCTCTGTGGTGCCTGGATTGCAGTCAATTTTATTGATTTTTTCCAACACAACAGCTTCAAAAGGTTCTTCTGCCCCAAAGTAGCTGATCTTTTCAAATCTTTGCTATTTCTTCTAGGTAAGACTTTCAGATAAGAGGGTGAATGCAATTAACAACTGAAAACTTCAGTTGATGAGAAGATATGCTGTAACATGTTTAAGGATTTCACAAAAACAGACACATAGAGTTGAGCAACTCCTTGGAGAGATTGCCTTCTCATTTTATAGCCCAGGACACTGGCCCAGAAGACCTACCCAAGGTCACACCATCAGTTAATTGCAGATATGGGAAGCCAGGAATCCCAATTTTGATTTATTTCTTAGCAATTGTGTTTTTCAAAGTGTGGATATGTACTACCATATGCAAAATTATTTTCCTTGGCATGAAGGATAATTTTGGGCATGCACAAATAAACTGCAATATCATAGAAGCAGAAGACCATTCTCTTCTAACTCCCTTTCAGTCTTTCTAGTTATGTCAAGGATTGTATACTTTTGCTGTTTTGTCTTTAATCTTTCTCTATTAATCTCCTCTGATAACAAGGGAGCAGACCTCAGGCTTAAGTTCCTCTTAGAATTTAATTAAAGTGTTTTGTTTTAATAGTATTGATTGGTACACTTACCTTCCATCTATGGCAGACAATACTGATTTTCCATTTGAAATAGCAAATTTTTCATTTAAAAGAATATAAGCAGATTAGAATGCATCTACTTTATAAAAATATTAAGTAATTAATAGTGAGGGGTGTAAATTATGAGCAGTACATGGTGGGTTTCACATTGGCAAAAATAATGATTAACTTGGAAAATAAATGGTTAAAGCTTGGAGAATATTTAACTCTGCCTTTTAGAATGCTCTCAGCCCTTTGAAGATATATTTGGCTGAAATACTAGTTGCCTTCTTATTCCTGTCATGACTTTTTTTTGAAGTTTGTTTATTTTGAGAGAGAGTATGTGCACGCACATGCACATGCATGTGCACAAGTTGGGGAGGGGCAGATAGAGACGGAGAGAGAATCTCAAGCAGGCTCTGTGCAGTCAGCACAGAGCCTGATGTGGAGCTTGAACTCACAAATGGTGAGATCATGACCTGAGCTGAAACCAAGAGTCAGATGCTTAACCATCTGAGCCACCCCGGTGCCCCACATGCCGTACCTTCTTAAGGTAGCAGCCAGAAAAGCAATTATTAAATCTAAAAGGAGAACATAAAAACTACCCACACACCAGAGATGATCTCAGATATGTCCACAATTGTATTACTGGTAGCTTTCCTACAAGCAGAAAAGCTGGATTGGTAGCCAATTTAGTTTCAATATGTAGATAATTTTAAACTCTATGCTGTTGCATTTATTGAGAACAGAAACTGGTTTTATTTTTCAAGGACTGATGATTTAAGATTCTATTTTAGACCTCATTCTTGTCTTATTTTCCCCTTCTAAGAAGTTCTTTAATTTCTCATGATCTTGCTGTTCAACAAGAGGGTGTGAATGAAATAAAAAGGTGGCAAAATGCAATTTATTTTGCACTATTATCACGTTTTAAAGATTAGAATGTATGGAATGAGTGGAACAGGAATGTTAAAGTTATTCATCAAATGGAGTATAGGTAACTTTCCTTTACCTATAATTTACATATATCAAGTGAATACACAAAAAGAAAGATGTCTTAGGTTATACTATTGGATGATTTTCCTTGTATCCTTAACAGCTAATTTTCCAGTGTTGCTTAATTTGTTTACCTATCCCTTGAAGCATCAGTTCCTACTGTAACCATAACTTAGTCCCCCAAATATCCTAGAGTTCTGAAGACCAGTTACTGCTAGTCTGTCATGAGCTTGCCTTTCATAAATATGACACAGAACTTATTCATGTCTCTTTCCTGCTGTGGGCCCCCTTCCATTGACCATCATGGCCTCTTTTTTTTTTTTTTTTTTCTTTTTGGAATGTGCTTGCAGTGGAAAATTTATTCCCATTTAGAAGAATATGAAAAAAAAAGGATGGGGAGGTGGAGTCAGCTTCTGGTGACTTATGGGCAGTTAGAGTCAAATGTTTGAAAAATGGACTTCTGAATCAGCAGAGATTCTACAGAGTGACTGGTGGAACTGCATACAGAGAGGTAGAGTGCTGAGATGCCAGGAAATCATGCTACTTCTATTACGTACGGCTAATAAAAAGACTGCACTGCTAAATTCAGGGATAGGAAGGTTAATGACGATACATTCTTTTTTAGTATCAAAGATTAACATGATAACTTGCATATTAAAGTTAATTCAGACACACTGCTAATGGAGGAGGCATACAAAATTAATTTCTACAGCACCTCTTAAATTAGGAGCACTCACTCTTCTCTGGCTCATGCTCTTTGTCCTGGCAAGAACTGCATGCATACTTAGAGGGGGTACACTTCAGTGCGTAGCGGGGCACCTTAGGCCCCTAAGGGATTTGCAGAGCTCTGGGTGTGTTCCCTTCAATCCTTAATCACTGCCAGTCCTCCTCTGGGTGTTTCCCTGTGGGTTGTTACTTGGCAAGGATTTTTGTTTTAATAGTTAATGAGACAATGGAATTGAGCTGAGATGAGAAGAGGGTGGAAGGTGGGAGAAAGAATGGCAGAGAGGAGGGAATAGCTGCTGTCTCTTCATGCAGGAGACTCTCGAAGTAGAGTGTAGCACAGCATCTTTGGGTAACTGCTGTCTTGAGCCCTGTCAGGGAGCAAGGCTCAACTGAAATAGGAACCCAGGCTGAGATCTGGCACAATATCTCAGGCAATTTGCTTGACTTCCTCAAGCCCCACAGTGTACATCTGTGAAGGGAAACTAAAATTACCTACCTGATAACTAACTATATATATTTAAATGTTAGTATAATTTACATATAGTGAAATACACAGATCATAGATGTACAGCTCAGTGAATTTTTTACATATGCATCTACCCATGCAATCACCATCCATACAAGATACAGCATAATTTTACTACCTAGAAAGTTACATATGGAAATTTAAAAAATAAACAATATTTTTAAAATAATTAAATAAACAAAGGCTTATAATTTTATAGTGCTTACCATGGTCCAGGTGTGCCACTCTAAGTGCTTTATACATATTATTTTATTCTTATGACTTTGTGAAGAGAGGTGCTCTCATTTTCCCCACTTTACAGAGAAGGAAACAAGGATAGAGAGAGATTCCTGCTCTTAATATCCTCTACCGTTCACTCTGTAGCACTCATTGTGTGGCCTGGCACTTAGTGCATCAGAAGAATGAGAATGGAGCCCCCTTCATGGCTGACATTTCTTTCCATCCCTCCTCCTCATAGTCCAATTTATCACTGTGCCTTTTCTTGGGCTAGTAGGCTGTGCATGATGCTCTAGCAGGAGAGTCCTTGAGGGAAAGGGACAGACTTTAGCTATGTTCCATCCCAGCTTTAACAATCAGGTACATTGGATGTGCTCCAGAAATAGTGATTAACTGTTGTTGCCAGAAAACCCTGCCCTCCAGCTCCTACTTGCTCCCGCTTAGTAAAGAGATGGTGTTGACAAATGTATTGGTTAGATCAATACATTTGGGCTGCTTGAGCAAATGGGCAGTTTGGGCTGCTTAACCATCTTTGGGCTTTGTCTAAACCTGTCCTTGTGATGATACAAAATTTTCTAATGAAAATACCTCATGTTTCCAAGCTCTTTTGAGCTCCCTTGTCCCAATATGTGTCCCCAGCTGTCCTGCTTCAGACCCCAGGTGTTGTTCTTTTCCATTTCCACCTTCACTTTCTCCTGCTCTTCTTCCTCGTCTTCTGTATCTTTCCCCTCCTTTTCCTTCTCTTTCCTTTCCTTTCATCATGGTTGTCATGACCATCACCAAATAAGCTTTAGTAATTTGCTGTCTTTTAAATACACTATAATTGCCCGTTATAAATTCTTTGTGGGAGGCAGCAGTGTTCTATGTATCTTCCATATAGCTGAAGTAATGCTTACCCATTTGTAGAAGATAATTTTCTGACATATTTATCCAGCTGTCCCCTTGACATCTCCATCTGAATGTCTTACAGGCACTCCAACTCAACATTTCCAAAACTGTATTCATTCTGTTCACGAAAAGCTTTTCTTCTTCCATTATTTTGCCAGTCATTTTGAACTAGCCCTCAAATCTTCCTGTGCCTCATTTTTCACTTTTTAACAAATGTTTATGTATTTTTGAGAGAGAAAGAGTGAGGGGGGAAGGGACAGAGAGAAGGGGGCAAAGGATCTGAAATGGGCTCTGTGCTGCTAGCAGAGAGCCCAATGCAGGGCTTGAACTCACACACCATAAGATCATGACCTGAACCAGAGTTGGACACTTAACCAACTGGGCCCCTCAGGCACCCCTCATTTTTCACTTTCAATCAATCACTAAGGCCTTTGAATCTTTCTTATATATACCTTGAATTTGGTCACTTCTCTCTATCTTTACCACTTACATCCTGGTTCTATATGCCTCTATGCCATTTATGATGCTTAATATTTGCTAGGCACTCAATAAATACTTGTTCACATGAAAAATAAATGAAGCTGCCATGTGAGGACCAGTGTGCAATCCTGAGCCCTCCTCCATTTGTTGTTTTGATGTTTTGCATGGGCACTCGACACAATCCAAGGAATTGAAACCATTAGCTTTTCTCAGGTTCTTTTCAGAGTTAAAATTCCACAGTTTGATGTCAAAAGCAACTAAACACTACTAAACTTTAATGAAGAACATTAACATTAACTCAGTATGAAAAATTTCTGTAAGAATTTAGTTCCAGACAAAACTGTGTTTCTCTTACAGAATTAGTTCTCTTCTACCTTGATGGCCAACAAACTCTAGAACTTGGTTGATTTTCTTTATTGCCCTGATAATCAGACAAGCGAGGAGCCCCATTTTATGGGCACTTGGAACCCCTGTGTTTGTTAACTTTTACATTGATATGTCCTCTTCTTTTGTTTTTTTCTTCTTTTTGGAGTAAGGTATCATGGGAAGGAGTACATATAACTAATAATAAATATATCAACATGTCGTGCCCCAAATAAAATACTAGTGTCAGTTTCATAGAAGTACAGTTTGAGGTTCATCAGCAGGGACTGAACGTAATTGGAAACAGTGCGTTTCATTGTATGTGATTTCTATACTGTTCCTATCAATTGACAGGTTCTTTTCTTTATTATACTTGGACTGCCCCAAGGGTAAGGACCATATATTGTCCTCCCTTAGTACAGAAAGCTTATTACATGTTGGTGACTGATATTTATTCTGTTTACTTTCTCCTGTCTCATGCTTAGCTCAGTTTCCTCTTCGCTGGCCTCAGAGTCCAAACAGGATCTCTTTGATCCTCTCATTAAAATATCCGGCCTAAGTAGGTGATTAATTTCTTAAGTTACTCTTTTGTTTTGGGCCTTCCAGAGGAGGGCTCACATTGGCTCTGTTGCAGGAATGGAGAAAGGAAGCAGGCAGAACCCCTGCCCCCTTAGGGCTGTCTCTGTTCTCCACCTTCTTAGCTGAGTGCTTTTAGGAAAGAAGAACAGGCCAGAGGAGAAATTCTCCCCATTCCCACTTTTATTTAGGGGGAGAAAAGGCAGTGATTTTCCCCTCTTCTTTGAAGTTTGTTTGCAATTAGTCGACTTGTTTCAAATATATTACATTTCTCTGTTTTCCCTTTGTAATGAGCAACACTGGAATTTTAACGTGTAGGGCTGTAAATGAGAGGGACCCCACCCTCCTCTCCCCTGGAGCTGTTATGGGGAAGGTAAGAGGAACAGAGATGATTGGAGACAATTACACAACCATTCCATTTTGCTAATGCTTGAATCCAGGAGAATTTTCTCATTTAATTCTCTGAAATGAAGGGCCCCTCTGTTAGCCTTAAAATGTAAACAAGAGGCTTTTAATGTGCGCTTTTCCCAGAAATGGAATGCTGGCTGCTCAATATTGATCCAAAGCATCGCTGTTGGTTTTTGTTCTTCTTGGTATTTGTAAGTTTTATGATGGCAGCGATATAGGATCGCTCACGGGCGGCTTGAGGATTGCGGGTAAGTGGCATTATTATTCTAAGGTGCAAGCAGAAATGTAAAAGGATGTTCAGAAAAAGCATGCCCAAGCTCTCCTTTAGTCTATCCACATACAAAAGGGAACATAAAAATCTGAGGCATATATTCCAATCATTTCAATTTATATCCACCTCTTGGAAAGCAGTTCTCCGAGTTTGGTGTTTCAGACAGAAGCACACTTTGTTTGAATGATGCAGGTAATAGCTTCGAATCCATTTTGTTCCGGCATGCCTGGTCCAGGCGTTTTGTCAAGTGTAGATGTCAGCTACAGCTGAAGGAAACTAAAGTTCCAACGTGCTTTGCTTTGGAATTCAAAACTTCTTAGGCATAACATTAGATCCCCATACCTCATTATACTTAATAACTACAACTGAATGTGTATGATGTTTTATTTGGAGCCTCTTATGAATTAGGCATTTTAATCCCCATTTTTAGAGGAAGGGAGGTAAAATGACCTGTCTGAAGTCACACCACCTACCAGTAGTAAGCTGGGACTCAGACCTAGGGCTCTGGACCCTAAATCCAGAGTTCTCTCCACTTCCCCACCCTTGCCCCTATGATAGGGTAAAGCCAAGAATGGGAGGGTCTTACTAGAAGAGCCGCTCAAGGGGAGGAGGGAAAGGGGAAGAAACACACATACAGTTCTGCTCCTTAAACACCCCTCCTCCAGCCACCAGCTACTGCCACTTGGTTTCTTCAAGGACAGCACAGAGTAATAAATACTGCACTAATCCAACACTAAATAGCATTCTGATTGTGAGCGTTGGCCTCAATGTAGGCAGACAGGCTCCCTCTCTGAAATCGGCAAACACTTGTTCATTCATCTAACACTTATTAGGATCCTACCGTGTGACAAGCATTGTTCCAGGAACTGTAGGAGACAGGACTTGATTGAGATTAGACATCTCGCTCCAGGCTCTCAATGTCTTCTAGGAAAAGGTAGTGAATAGTTTGAAGGTCATGACTGCTGTTTGCTAACCATCTGCAGTGAGATGGGTAAGCTCAACCAATTGTTGCTCAATAATGGTTGGCTGAATTAACAAAATGAAAGTGAATGACTGGACTGAAGGTTAAATCACCGAGTTGATGAATGCTCATTATTGTTTAGGATTCTAGGATCAGAATTTGTTTGTTTTGTTCACCTGGGACCATAACCCTTATTAAAACAAAACAAAACAAAACAAAACAAAACAACCAACCATTAAACAAACCAGGCAGCCAGGGTTTTGGATTTTCTATTTCAGGCCAGCTTGAGGGAGCTAACAAATTCAAAGGGTGGCTGCCTCATGCTGGCAGGATCTAGGAATTGGGAATAATTGTCCGTACTCATGCACATGTGAAGTTGGAGTGGCACTGGCATTGGGGTCAGACAGGCCTGTGTTGGAATCTTGCCTCGGTTATGGTCACCCTAGCTAAGTGACCCTGGGTAAGCTTCTTGGAGCTCCTATTGTCTCATCTGTATAATGGGGATAACACAATATACCAGAAGAGGTTTTGAGAAGGACCAAATGAATTCTCAATGTGGTGTCTGGAGTTCACAGGAGGCGGAGTTCAACATAGGTTGCATATCTCATATTTGATATTCCCTTCTCCCATTCTCTTTCATTCTCAACAGATTTCTAGACAAATGGTTTCTACCCTTTCTTAAAACATAGCTGTTATAATGACTCGCATTGCTGAGAAAACTCTGAGTGTATGATCACAGATTAGCTCAGAAAGAGTTCCTGGTCAAGAACAGATTGAAATTCATGGAGCCAGGGAATTGCGTGAGTCTCCAGAGGGCCAAGGGCTGGGGGTGAAGGGATTAAGGGATCTGTGTGGCATGGTACAGAAGAGAGGCAGTGGGTCAGGGATGATAAGCCCTGGAGGGGTGTGGGTGGTACTGATTGTTATAATATGTGTCCTAAGTGCTTATAAATTAATTTGAATTCCAGATGTCACCGAATTGGAATCAAATGGGCGCGAGGGATGTAAGACATAGCTCTTTGCAGTCAAAAAGCTAACTTGACTCTTTTCTCCTCCTGCATGAATTTGAAATGGAGCCTATTACTTTGATGGGAATCTTCCTTTACAAACGGCTCCGATTATCCAGTATAGAGGCCACTTGTTTCCACCGTAGGCTTTTTCATTTGCTTCTCCTTCCATTAGCCAGGGTTAGGAGGTGGGTGAGACAGTCTTCTAACAGGCTGAGCTACACTCATCTGGAATGGCATTGCAAATGTAATTGTTCTAAGCATTAGGGACAAATCAAATTTTGGGTCATGACTCAACTGGCCATATCTGCACCTTTATTTTCCTAAAAGCACTTTCTATGGAGCTGGATTATGGTTTAATGAGTGAGCTGGCTGGGAGGAAGCCGGTCAGCAGTGACAGTGAAAATGATCTTGGAAAGTGCAGAGGGGTAAGTGAAAGTGCGGGCACCTGTCAGAACACACCAATTATGCCCTAACAGCTTTCAGAAGGCGTGATGATAGGCCACTGCTGCACCACTTCACACCATCTGAGAAATGTTGATGGGAATCTTTCATTACTTGCTAGTTGAGGCGATGAAATGGTCTCCATGATTGGGTCCTAACTTGATAAACCCTAAAATGAATCTATTATTCTCTCATGCAGTTGTTCAAAATGCATTCAAAATACACATCGATATAGCATGTCTAATCCATCAGGAAGACATGTCGACTCTGCCCCAAGTCTCTCTGCTTTTGTGTGACCCTCCTGCCACAAACTGGTCGAGCTTTCATCTTTTCTCCCCATCACTGTTACTGTAAGGAGGCAGGATAGCTTGGCAGATGTGAACATGGGCTCTGGAAGCACATTTCCTAGGTTTAAATCCCAGCTGTGTGATATTAGGCAAGTTACTGAACCTCTCTGAACTTGTTTCCTCATCTACAAAATAGGTATAATGATATACTTTTCACGGAGAGAATTGCTTGTAGATAGTGAGGGCTCAGTGAACATTAGACCTCTTCTTCCCCCCCCTCAAAAAGCCTCCTCAGTGTTCTGTCTTCCTCTCTAGGCCCACCCCCAAGCTTCATTAAAAATACAAAACAAAACAAAACAAAATGAAACAAAACATGTTTATCTCCACCCAAGAGTCAAACTCTTTACCATGGGCCATCAGGCCTGACGAGACCTGGCCCTAGCCAGAATCTCCAAGTTTGTCCTCTTGTATTGTGCTCCACATATTCTATAATCTGGCCACACTTTGTCCATGTGAGTCCTTCAATGTGTTAAGCAGATTTCTACCCCAGGGCCTTCACATGCCCTTTCCTCTGCTTGGAATGCTCTTTCCTGAGATCTTTGCAGGTTTTTCCTTTCTCACCCTCAGGTGTCAGCTCAGGAATCTCCATCACAGAGAGGCCTGACTGCCTCACGTGGAACAGTCCTCTCCACACACCCAGACTTTCTTTCTCCTGTTACCTAGTTAATTGTCTTACTATCAGATATTTGTATTTGTCATTGCAACATCCACTCCAGGGCACTGTGTCTCCTATAATCCATGAATATTTATTTTTGCATAAAATAGCTCTGGAAGGACTTTCTCTCCCAACAGCCAGGACCGGCCTCCTTGTGCTGCCCTTAGGCTGTAGGGGCCTATTTGCCAGTGCACTGAGGGCATTCATAATGCCTGTGGCTGTCTGTCCCCAGGGTTGAAATACCCTAGCCGCTTTGCCCCTATGTCCCCCTATGGCCCTCTCTGTGTCCAGAGCTCCCTTTCTGTGACACTTAACTGCTTTTGCAGCCTGACTGGCCTCCTTTCCTTCATGGTCCCACTTTTCCACTCCCCTTTCAGCGTTTTCTGGAACTCCTCCTAATAAGTAAGTCCCCTTCACCCAAACCTCATCTCTTGAGTTTGCTCCTGGAGAATCCAACCTAAGACAATTATTATCCTCTTGAATTGTTTTTGATACTCCATTAGAATATAATATCCACTAGAACCATGCCTGTTAGCAGTATTTATTTATTATATCTCTCTTTCCCCACTCTCTCTCTCTCTTCCTCTCCCCCCTTCCCCCCCCCCCCCCGCCCATATATACTCAAAGACATAAATAGATTACATATAGACTATCAGAGCTTACAAAGTATGTTTATAATCAGTGTGACATTTTGGGGCACAAACATACTCTTAAAAATTCCAGCAGTTGGGGCGCCTGGGTGGCTCAGTTGGTTGAGCGTCCGACTTCAGCTCAGGTCACGATCTCACGGTTCGTGAGTTCGAGCCCCGCGTCAGGCTCTGGGCTGATGGCTCAGAGCCTGGAGCCTGCTTCCGATTCTGTGTCTCCCTCTCTCTCTGCCCCTCCCCCATTCATGCTCTGTCTCTCTCTGTCTCAAAAATAAATAAACATTAAAAAAAAATTAAAAAAAAAATTCCAGCAGTTATATATCAATCTACCCTTCCTCCTATCACTGTTTCTGAATGGCAAATGTCAACTTATTACAGGGCATTTTCTTATAGGTTTGGTGCAATGTCGCGTTTTATGTTAAATATAAGAGATATGTGGTAGAAGCAATAGCTTGGAATGAACTTCCAGTGAGTATCTACAATAAAGTTCTGGAAGTACATTTATTCTTTAGCATTCACCCCTCTAAGATACCTAAAGGTGCTGGATTCTGAAATCTCTAAATAGGCTGTTTGTTTAGCTGGGAGACATATTTTGGCCCTCAGGGTTCATAAAGTAAAGATGTACATCATGGCAGATGCAGGCTGGAGGGGGAGTGAGTGATGATTCTGGATATTGTAATTAGGTGTGCTTTCAGGGAGGTAAGGAAAGTGAATCATGAGTTGCTGCTGAAGAATGCGTTGGGGGAAAATGCTAGTAGAGTTGTAAAAGGCTTGTAACCTGATCGGGAGTATGAAGTTTGTGGGTAGCTATTGATTTCCCGGTGGGTGGAATTACTTTTCTTTGTGACACACTGGCTGGAGGAGGAAGGTTATGAGAACAAATTGCTATCTGTCAGACTGGAGCTGTGTGTGGAGGTCCCCCTTTATGTCCAACTGACCTAACCACGTGGCCTCTGACATCTGTGAACACTCACTCCTTGGACAAACAGAAGCACCAAGCCAAGTGCGTACCACTCAGCCTCACCCAGGGAGAATTTTGGCTTTCAATTAGGCATCTACTCTGTTTGCCAAAAGGGCTGTGGGGAGGACAGGGCAAGGCGTGACAACCGCACGGTCCTCACCCTTCCCCAAGAGGGTTGAGCTGAGCTGAATTCACCTTTCGATCAATAGGAACTTGGCTAAAGCAGAATGAGTTTCACCTTAAAGCCTGTAAAATATTGAACAGGGTTGAAGAGTCGATTAACCTGTGTTGGTGACAAAGTAAGGGGCTGGCTGTGTGTGGAGTGGAACTCTGAGTGAAGGCTGCCATAGGCAGGCTTGGACATGGGGCAACCAC
The DNA here is from genome assembly GCF_022837055.1 of Prionailurus viverrinus. Classification (NCBI taxonomy): domain Eukaryota; kingdom Metazoa; phylum Chordata; class Mammalia; order Carnivora; family Felidae; genus Prionailurus; species Prionailurus viverrinus. Next base: position 180,275,548 of record NC_062561.1, on the reverse strand, counting down.
GCTGAGGATGTGACTGAGTCCCTGAAAAGACACCTTGCTTGTGTTTAACCCTCTCCCTCTGGTCAGAGCAGGACTCCTGAGTGTTCCCACATCTCCCCATTCCATTGGCAGAATGGGGATGCATCTGGGCTCAAAGATCAGCCAACAAATCCCTAGTGGGGAGGTATGGTGCCAGTCCTGTCTTCATAAATTTCGTGAAGGTTCTTCCTCAGCCCACGCCCACTTTGGGGCTTCTCTTTATGGACATTGTCTTACATGCAAAGGCCTCTGCTGATCCTCTCTCGGTTCTGGGATGAGGTGCATGCAGATTGGTGTGGGGCTGGTGCTGAACTGGCACCTCTCAGAAAACCTTGTGGTGTACCCTAGCAACTGGAGACTTGAATTAGAATGTAAGATAATCACACCATTTGTTTTCATCTTCTCACTGGAAGGAGGATCTCACTGCTCATCCCATTACACAGACAATGACCAGATAGTATGGCAAACAGTTAAGACAGAAGTCTGAGTGCTACAGGATCCCAGAAGAGGGTCAGCCAAGTCATATTTGAGTGTCAGGAATGTTGTCCTAGGGATTTGGCATCTAAGTTAAGACCTAGAAGGCAAGAAAAAAGTCAGGTAAAGATGGGTGGGATAAAAGCATTCTGGGCAAAGAAAATAATGTGCAAAAACTAAAAGGCAGGAGAGGGAGAGACCACATCAGGAACAATGTGCAAGGTGGACAGTGGGCAGATAAGGAAGGGTTAGGTAACAAAGGGCCTTCAGCTATGCCAAAGAGTTCACAAAACTCACCCTGAGGATAATTGGAAACCAATGAAGAACTTTAAGCAGGGAGACCTATGGTCAGGCTTGAGTTTGGGGGAAGTTCCTGCTACTGAGATTGGAAATAGGAAGATGGGTTTGGGATTGGAATAGAGGGTAGAGAAGGCTGGCTTGCGGGTGGATAGATATGATTTCATGATGGATTGATGTTGGGTTCATAGAGAGGAAGCAAGTTTGTTTGGTTGACTGTGTGACTACGGTGTCTCTACTCTGAGACAGAGCAGAGAAGGAGTGTACCTGTAAGGAAGATGGGGAGTTCACATGTGGTTCTTAGTCCTGCTTCCCTCTAGAGCTGGGGCTGGGGCTGTGGTCACAGATGTAGTTTTGGCCTGATGCATCTCAAGGTAGTTTTCCAAAGTGGGCTAAGAATCTCCATTTCATTCTTTCCACGGCACTAATATTGCAGAGTAGGAGGCGAGGAAAAGGACCTTCTTATTTAAAGTATCCCTGAGTCATGAAATTATTGCAAAAGAATATCACACTTCAAGAGAGTTATAGATTCAGGTAGTAGCACCTTCCATAGGACAAAACTTTCTCCAAGAAGGAAGAAACCAGAGCCCAGAAACACTGCTTTGTCCTCTCTGTCATCACTTCAATAAAAGAAAGCACCTTCCTGTGAAAATACAGAGTTGAATAGCTCTGCAGGTTCCTAAGTGCTGGTCCAATTACAATTTGGACTTGTTGCCAGATGGGAGATCTCCCAGTCTTTATTAGGTATCAGGTACCCAGGGTGGGTATGCAAGTCTCTGATACTCATTGGCTCTGCCTGTAAAGATTGATTTCAGACTCTGCAACATTTGTCTTTTAAAAATACTTGGATTTGTTTGCTTGACAATTTAGAAATGCTGCTTCCTGAAGCTTTACAGACTAATATAATTTCACAGCTCCAATTACAAACGAGAAAAATTATTTCATCTCAAAACAGAGGAGCCAGACGTTTCTGAGAAATCATGGTTAATGAGAAGACAAAGTACTTTCTGAAAAACAGACCATGTTATTAATGGCCTCCTCAGCTAAAATTTTGCTGACTCTCAGCACTGGGAGGCTTTGTCTCATGGGGATGCTGTTTTTGATAATCTGTAAAGTAGGTGACTTTCAGATTGATAAACCACTGCTTCTGCTGGGGACTGGTCTGCAGCTCCCACAACATCAGCAGTGGTTTGTAAACATTGCAAACATGTCCAGTGTCTTTCCCCCTACCAAATATATCTTTCTGCCTGCCGCTTCCTCTGAATGTGTATTTTGTGGGAATCATAGACTTCTGGATGGGGACTTAACAACCATTTAGTTCACCCCTTCATCTGATTCTTTGAATACCTTCTCATCACCCCCATCCATAGACAGCTACCTACTACTTAAATACTTGTAGGGATGGGGCGGTCACTATCAGAACTTCCAATGAGAGTTTACTATTTTAGTTCAATTTGAAGTAGAATTTAAAGTCTGGTGACTTCCCAAGGAGATATTCATTAATATCTAAAATCTCCCAACTGGCATTTTCCCTTGGATTCATATCTTTGTAATGGGGTCTGAGTTATCAACTAGAACACCAACAGAATGAACATTTAAGGTAAAACCTGACCTTCATTACTTCACAGCTCTGTTGTGTGAATACTCCTAACAGGTTGCCACTCCCAGGAGGTGAAGGCACTGGGTTTTGTCTTGTTTACTTATATCTGCCTCTTATTTATGTTGGCTCTGTAGCTGCATATATGCACATACAGTTCTTTTACACACATATGTATGGAATAAAAGAACTGGGTTCCTCTGGGGAGTGGGTGTTGGGGGAGGGACTGGAATTGTGAATGATGTTCTAAGAAAACTTGAACCTAATCTTTAACACTTAAATTTTTTACAAGGAAAATATATTCATGAATTGTTTATTTAGTGAAAAATTATCAGAAAGAAAGAAAGAAAGAAAGAAAGAAAGAAAGAAAGAAAGAAAGAAAACTAAAGAAGGAGGATGCTCAAATGCTTCTGAATGTCCTTCATTCCAGAATGCCGGGACATTCTGCTTCCTGTCATCACCAAAGAACTGAAGGAGCTGCTGGAGCAGAGGGATGAGATGCAACACCAGGTCCAGGAGAAGAAGTACTGTGTCGAATTACTCAACAGCATTTTGGAGGTCCTCAGCTGTCAGGATGCGGTGAGTCCTCATGATGATGTAGACGTCCTGGACTCAGACTAACGCTGAGCTGATTAAGCTCTGAAATATTGATGCTGATGAATAGCAGTTGAAGTCTAAAGATAAAAGTCAATGGCTTGCTCAGCGGGCCTACTTTTCCAGTGACTAACCCCCATGGCTGTGAAAGATGGCTTGGGGACTGGAGTTAAACATGTAGCATTATGTCACCATATTTCTTGTTGGACGAGCTTTCTTGGGATGTGGGTATGGATGTATTGCAGACTTTTTGGGTGACTTGTCCATTTACTAAAACTGTTGTCTGCAGAGGCAGGAGGGGAGTTTTCTAGGCCTGCACAGTCAAGAAAACCCTCATCAGTTTTCTTAGCTGATTTACATTGGTTTTGTTTCCTTAGTTATCTCCTGCAATGGTGAAATGGTTAAGGCTCTTTCTGGATGAACAGAGTGCTCAGGGTGAGGAGTAGGATGGTGATTGGGGGGTGGCTACGGCAGTGAAGCCAAGGTGTATTTGGTAGACATCCTTCAGAGATTAGTCAGGGATGGCACCAAAAGGAAAGTTTCAGGGGAATAAGTAGAGGGCCTCCAAAGGGCAGAGTCTGCAGAAGAGGGATTGGTGGTAACAGTAAAGATGGGGAGACAAACTAGAAATGTTAAGATTTGGAAGAAAGGGAAGGCTCTTGATTTAACTCATGTTCATTTGGCAGCCTCACCTTGTCTTTATGTAATGTCCAAGAGGTCTATTTTCCTAGATGGGCTGGTTTCAGAAGACTGGGTAGACTTAAACAACTGAGTATTTTCTAAGTATTGGGGTGAGCATTCCCTCCCACCCCTTCTCCTCCCTAGAAAATTCTGAGAGAAGTCATTTCTAGATGAACTGTATCTATGATTGACTATAATTAGAAAACACAGCAAAACATTATTCCTCTACTGCTTATATCCCATAGTCAACCATTATTATCAACTTCTCTATGTCTGTTGTCCTTTCCATGTTTGCCATCCTAATTAAGCTTCTTATCTCATTACCAGATAAATACAGTAGCTTGATTCATTTGTTCATTTGTAAATATATATGATACACCAGCTGTGTGCCAGTCATTGAGGACATACAAGCCTGGTCTCTTTCCTTAAGAAAATCTATGAATATATATAAGAATATGTAAATAAACAATTGCAAAGTAATATAATAACTAAATCTGGATTTACACAGCACTGGAGTTATAAAAACTTTGAGTGTGTTTGTGTATGTGTGTGTGTGTGTGTGTGTGTGTGTGTGTGTGTGTGTGTGTATGAGTCTATGTGTAAGCATTTTTGTCAAGGAATTCTTCACAAAGGAACTGAAGTTGGGTGTTCAAGGATAAATAATTAATGGTCACAGCTGCTACTTAACTTGCTATTTTCTAGGCACTGTGCTAAATGCTATTTCTGTTTTCTTTCTGCCCACCCTTGATAGGTGCTAAGGATTATTATTCTCATTTGACAGATGAAAAACCTGAAATTCATGGACTTAACTTTCAAGGCCAGACAGCAAATAAATGGCAGGGTCATTAAAACCCAGGTCAGTCAGACTCCAAAGTCTGAATTATCATGTGCATTGGAGATACAAGAGCATGGTCTTTTCTCTCTCATTTTCTTCCTATCCTCACCCTTTTGCTTGGGGAGAGGGAGAATGATACCCAAGTGCTTGGATCATCAGGATTCACTCTGTGATGCTGTCATGATGATGGTGGTGTTTTTATAAGTACATTCACCAACCAGCTGTTGAACTGGTTCCAGTCTTTGCCATTTGATCTTTAAAAAAAAATTAAGGGAGAATTTGGTCTTACTCTCACTTGCAGTGTAGGAACATGAGAGTTGACTCATCATTTCTCTAGAACATCCTAAAGATATTGCTTCTTCCTGTTGAAAAGAATTTATAATATTTCTTACAGTTTAGTAATCCTCACATCCCTTTTCATGGGGGAAAACAGCCTGGCTTGTTGAGATATGCCAGTGGACCCCCATGTAAGGAATACACTTATAATGGGTTGACCATTTCCCTGATTTGGGTAGAAGGATGGCTCCAGTTCATGTTTCATTTGTGAAGCAGAGGTGCTCAGGCTCTGCCCATCCAGTGGGAGTGGCCTCCTAGAGTTCTGTTCTGATGGGTTGTCATCATTTTGCACACTGGGTAACATCAGACACTGGTGAGAAGAGGCTGCTATCTCACACACTCTGGGTAGTGGGGGCTTCAAAGATGAGAAGTGAGTGGGAGGCTCTGAGCTCCCCTTGGAGGATTGCGGCATTTGGACTTGAGGTGTGTGGGAGGTGTGGTGTCACTCTACTGCCTCTGAGTGCATTGCTTTTATAATGACTTCTGCCTATGGGGCCTAGCCCACCCCTTTCCCTGGGTGAGCAACTCTCTTTGCTAGATGACTTATTAAATACAGTTGTTACCATTGGGTTTGGTATGAGATTCTGATCCTCTACGTGAGCTTTGCCGCAAACCTCTTCAGTTCATGAACATGGAAACCTCTCTTCTTCTCAAAAGGTTTTCCTTCCACCAAGGAGACTCATTTAGTTGCCATTATCCCTTTGAACTCAACTGACAATCAGAAGTCCCCAAGTATCTAATCTAAATCTCTCTTATTCTGGTATGTAGCAGCTCTCCACTCTGGCTGCACATGTATATCATCAGAGGAGTTTTTTAAAGCAGCTACATCAAGGCTCTGGTCCCAGCCATTCTGACTGAATTGGCTTGGGATTGGCGGGGGCATCACAAGGGCAAGTTTACCAGGTGGTGATAAGAGGCAGCCAGAGCAGAGGACCACAGCTCTAGTTGCAGAAAGTTTTTAACTTTCTGACCTGGAGGAGCTGTTAAAACAGCTCCCATCCTTACATTTGGAGGATGGGACCTGATCATTCATTTTTCTGAGTTCCCAGGTGATGTGGATACTACTGGTCCAAGGACTATACTTTAAGAACCATCACTCTAATGTGACCTATTTTTTTTCTTTATTTTCAATATTCACTGGAAATGGAAGAATGGTTGGGCTCATCCTCATTCCTTTACCTTCTCAATTAAAGAGCCCTTTCCAGTCTATAAAACCTAGCATCTTCCAATATGGCATTTAATAAACCGTAAAATGGCAAAATCTTCAAGCACATTCATTTGTACTCATAAATTCATTTTCATGCGGTAGTGGGGAATGGCCGGTGCAAAGATCTGACTTTGACAATCCAGACTGTTGGGTGTGCTCTTTGGTTTCTATAGGCACTGACTTCTCAAAATTGGAAATTTGGAGGAAAAATAAAAAAGCCTCCCAGGGTAAATGTCTTGGATTTTTCTTCTGGTTGTTTGGTTCTTCTCTGCTGACAGTAGCATAGCCATCCCCTTTTACTGTTGCTTTGTTGGCCTGTCTCCCTTCCCAAGTATAGACTATATCTACCTGCGGGAACCATTGCTCAGGGGTAGAACCATGCGTGGAAATCTAGAAATTATAGTGCAGAATGCCAAGCTTCCTTTTGGGGGGCATTGTGTGTTTGGGGGATGGGAGAGGATGCTTGTCTCCAATTGATTGTCATCGTTTGGGTAATTACAGCCCAGCACAGCAGGCCTGGCATAAGGAAGCTCTGCTTTCCTGTTATTACCTTATTCAGTGTAACCCTGGGTGGCATATGACTCAGGGGATGATGTCTGCCTTAGCCTGGGTATGGATTTTTTTTTTTTTTTTTTAATGATAGTGTTAAATTCCCTCCTCCAGCCTGCTTGAGTTGCACTTGGCATAGGAAAGGGACAGGCTCAGGTGAAGGATAAAGGCCTGACTTCTGCCTGTGTAACTCCTCTTTCCCCCTTACTGAGCAAGGTTAGCCGTCAACTCCAGTTACTTTGAAAGGCTGTTTCACACTGGCTTTGCTCTGTGCCTTTCTGGCTGCTGAGTAACTCATAAGATTTAATTTTGCGCCAAACCCAGAGGGAGTGTTTTTCCCTCTCTTAAAACAGGCTTTTCGTTTTTATGTTTCACTCCTCTAACAGAAAGAAGAGTCATCATTTTGTACCCTGCTTAGCAATCATAAAGTATGTAAAGATGACTCTTAATTTTGAACAGGAGATGGTATTGGTTATACCTGCCTCGCCTCACGGAGGTAGAGAATGCGCAGAATCAGCTTTTTATTTATTTTTTAAAACTCTTTGAGCCCATTGACTAAATCTTGGTGGGGGGCGGGGGGTTAACCAAGGCACTCTATCAGTCATAGTCAGTGGGATTTCTGATATTTGTATTTATCAGCTTAGACACTGGTAGGGAGGGCTTTTGCTCATTCATTTTCTCTTGCCTGGAATGTCCTCAATTCCCATTCTTTCTATGCAAGTAAAGTCCTAATTACCTTTTAGGCTCAGCTCAGATAATATTTCCTTTCTGAAGTCTTCTCAGTTCCATGTCTTCATCACCCCCCCTTCCCCCTCCCCCTCCACAAACCCCTAAACAGAATTCAGGGCTTCCTTCTCTGTATCTTCCTAACTGCATATTCAGACTGACATTATAGCACTAATTGCTTGATGTTACACTTTCCTGTGTGTGTCCCCTACCAGGCTTTGAGCTCAGAAGCTCAGGGAGCAAAGCTTCACACTTTCAGCCTCACCTCTTACCAATTCCACCTTTGTTCTCCATCCTCTTTTTCTGCTAAAACTGTTTCACTAACCTCTTCCCTGACCCCTCTCTTGTGGTCTAGGAGCAGCTTGTGCCCACTTTGTCGTGGCTTCTGTGTTGTCATCCTCTGCAGACTTCTGTGTCTGTAGGATCAGGAATGTTGTGAGGACAGAGACAAATCTTACAGCAACCCTCCCCTCATAATGCCTGGCTCACGAAGCTATCTGCTGTAGGAATAAATACATGAATGAATATTATTTGCCCAAATCAGCGGTGGAATTTGATTCCCCCCCTCAGGTCTTCTGCTCTTAGAGCTAGGAAGGTATTATCTTTTTTCATTTTGCATTCCTTGGATGTCAGGTGCAGGGCTTGAATTACCTACCCTCAGTTTATAACATGTTACCATCACTGGTATGTGCAAGGTCCTCCCTTGTTTGTGTTTTTGTTTGTGTGTGTGTGTGTGGGAGGGGGGGTTTCTTACCTTTTATCTCCATCTTTTTTTCCCCATTCCCCTACTTCCCCCACCTGCTATGACTGCTTTGTCTAATATATTGAATATGCACATGTGATGTGGGGTACACATATTTTTAAACACACGTATACACACACACATGAATCTCATGCCTCTCCTGTGAAGGGGATCAGATATTGACACAAAAGGGAAATAGTATCAGCAGCTCTGTTAGGGTTCCAATGGGTGGAGAAGGGACTATGGTGGACGCAGGGAGCAGTCTAGGCTAGAAGGTGTTCTTGGTCCAGCCCTGCCTCTGACCTGCCATGTGGGAAAGAAGCAGACTCTGCAAGTCTGTACTTGGGTGTCTTTTTCTGAAGTGCACCCCCCAGGGGCACCCTAGTTCTGGGCTCTCTGATAATCCCAGGCAGCCTGCTTGATGCAGGGTTGAAGGGAGGCCACTGCTGCCTCTTTGAATTACCATTTAATTCCTAGGAATCAATACTGCCATGCAGAAGCAGCAGGGTTTTCTTCTAACCTATATGCTCCCTCATATTTCAAACAAAAGGCAGGGAGACAAGGCTTGCAAAAATTCTCTTGTCTGTGGTGCATCCCAAACAGAGAGCAGCTAATTAAGCCTCCAAATTAAAGCTGAAATAGATGAGAATCCTCTACCTTCTGCTATGTCCAAGGCCATTTTCTTTTTACCCCTTGCTCTTCCTCTGCTTCCTTGGTGTTAAATTTGCCCTTTCTAGGCTAGTAGAATAACATTATGATGTCATGGATGGTGACATATTATACACTTTCTTTCCCAGCACACTTTAGCCTGCAAAGTGCTCTCTCCTGTATTATAATTATTTGTTTCTGGCAACCACATGGGAAAGGTAGGTTTTATTATCCCCCTTTTACTGGTGGGGAAGCCAAGCCTCAGAGAGAGAGTAGGTAGCACTCCTAATGAGGTCAAAGAGTTAGCAAAAGGCAGAGCCTGGCAAGAATCCCTTCATCTCATTCTCAAGTCAACAAACCCTCACACATCACATTGCCTTTTGCCTTTTCACATGTACACTTTACTATTTAAGAACACTTTCTCCAGCTTCATTTCCCTGTGGAGGTAAGAGCATAGACTTTGGGGTCAGGCTACATTCATGTATCCATCCCACAAATACTTCTAGAGCTGTTATCCTGTGCAGTGTTCTATATGCTGAAGCTATAGTGATAAGCAGAGCTGGGGATACATTCTGATCTGCATCTTATTAGCTTGGGAATCTTGAGAAGTCATATACTCTCTCTGTAAAATAGGGATGCTATTTCCCCATGTGCCAGGATTGCAGTGAACAAGAACATCTGTGAAACCACCCCAGCACTGTACCTGGCATATAATCCATACTTCGTACATGTGACTTTTCTTCTTGCCTCTCTGTTCCCCTTCCCTCCTATGCTCCTCCCATTGTTCTAAGCCTATAATTCTTTTAAGAAGAGTAAAGGGCCAAGTGGCCTCCTGGGAGAATGAATGGGAAATAGGTACTGAGCCTGGGAAGGACTCTGCACCCTATTAGCACCAAAAGTAGATCTTGAACCAGGCCTGGTGGCAGCAAGATGCTTTGAAGCCCTCACAGCCTCCACAGGAGGCTTGCCAAAAGGCCACAGATGCTGCTGCTGGAGCCAAGCCACTCCCTGCAGGGCATCTGGACTTCATATGGGTTCCTGGAGGGTCTGGAGAAAAGTGTCATCCTCCCTTTTCAGGGGCTCCTTTGGGGTGTTCCTGAATTTCGTTCATGATAACTACTGTATGAGGTGGTGTGCTGGAGCTGGCTCACACCACTCAAGGGAACCAAGTGTTAAATTTTTAGGAATTTTATGAGTTATTTGTTAAATAATTGCCATTATTAAAAATTTATATAGGTATCTATAATTAAATAAGCCATATTAAAATCAAATGTGATAAATAGATATTCAAAACACATCCCTTCCTAATTATCTTACTACACTTTATTCTTATTTGTGTGCGTGAGGTTATTTGAATCTATTGTGTCTGCAATAGGAATGCTGTTTAACGCTCTTCTGCGGCTGCCCATCTCTTCTCTAACTCTGTTCAGTGATGTCATGTTGGTGGCTTGAAATCAATCATTAAAGGAGTCCTCATACCACAGAACTGGCAAACACCATATATCCAGGCCTCTGTTTTTGTCTTCCTGGAGAGCCAGTCGATAAACTTTTACCAGCACACCATTGCCGAGACCCAATGGAATTGCCAAAAACAATAAAAACCCCAACGCACAGGGAAACTGCTGCCATGCTTTTCTTCTCCCTAACAGACTTGGTTCTACTGTCTACAAGTTCTCATGGTCAAAGAGAGGATATGCCAGGGATGTAGCAATTTTAAGACAAACTAAACACTCAACCTAGATCAGAGATATAGAAATATGTTCCATTTCCCACGGTGATTCTTATTTATTGGCAATGGTTTCTTCTCTAGTAGTATTGAGTGTTTACATAGGCCAGTGAGAAAGAGAGCACCAATTCCTGCACAGGTGAGGGGTGGGGATGATGAGTTGGGTGCCAGAGTCTTGCTGTACCTAAACTGGGTGTCCAACCCCACAAAGCTGTGGGAAAGGTACATTTGACAGGAGAGTGCTGTCTTTTACCTCCGCAGGTTTTGGTCCTTGGACCTTAAATAGGGTTTATAGATAATTAAAATTCACTTTTGATTAGGCAAACACCACAATAATCTTGTTACAAGGAAGAACCACCAATGGGGACTAAAGATGATGGGCAAAAGTGTGATGAGAAACAAGGTCGTTGCATAATCTCAAAGTATTTTTCCCAAAGAATCCACTTTTTAATGACACAAGGAAAGCTAGTCCCTTTCCAGTGGAGAAACCTGGCAGCCACCACCTTAACCAGGTGATGAAAGGAGCATCACCAGGAAAGATACATATCAGCATCATTCACCTTCTGATAAGATGCACTGAGAAGGGCAACATCACTTTGGTGGGGAATCTTGCCAAAAATGCACAACCTCAATCTAATAATGAGAAAATGCTCAACAAGCCCCAACTGAGGGGTATTCTAAACAATGACAGACTAGTACCCTTCAGAAGTTAAGGTCATGAAAGATGAAACACTGTCACAGATTGGAGGGGACTTAACGAAACATGACAGCTGAATTCAATGTGGGATCCTGAAATGGATCATGAACCAAAAAATGGATGTTAGAAGGAATGCTGGAAAAATTAGAATAAAGTCTGTAGTTTAGTTAATGATGTTGTACCAATGTGAATTTTCTGGTTTGGTAATTGTGCTCTGGTTATGTTAACATTAAGATTTTAACATTAAGGGAAGCTGTATGAAGGATACATAGGAACTTCTGTACCATTTTTGCAACTTGTCCATGAAGCTAACAATATTTCAGAAAAATTTAAAAGCTTATCTTTGAAGTATTTGAGGAATGATTGCTCACTTGCAAAGAATGCATTTTGAGGATGAACAGTTCCCCAAAGCATACCTAGTCCAATGCGAAGGGATTCTGTTAGATAAGGGTTTTTCTCTGCTTTATCAGAGACAATAGCAAAATCTGCCAACAGATGATTGGCCTTACTGGAGGATTCCACCCTGTGAAGTGCTCCAGCCTGTCTGGAGGCAAAATGTAACTTCCCACTGAATGAGCAATTGATTAAACCAATGTTAGCATGCACTAACCCAGGACTAGGCTCTGGAGACTGGGAATGTGGAAGAGCATAAAAGCCTGTACTGGGCTCAAGGACTTTTCAGGCTATAGCATTTCACTTGGGCTATTTGACAACACTGTCCATGCGATGTTTCCTCGGCCAACATGTGGGACTTGAATGTCACTTGATCTTTGCTTGGTAGGCTTGGAAAGTGAGTAGTTTGGCATAACTTACCAGATGGTCCTTGTGTCGTTTATTCTCAGAGAATCCACCTGGAAAATTAGAAGACAGCTTTTGTTGATGGTTGACTAAAATTCTCTCCAATAAAATTAATAATCCAACACATTTTGTTCCATCAATACCAACTAGAAATACTTCTTGAGATGTTCTTCAATATTCCTTTATCTGCCATGACCAAAGTTTAAAGGAGTTTGCCTACAGCCAAATCCACAATGGCCTCTCCGTATTTGCTCTCTCTGTTCTGTCCCTCACCCACCTGGACTACCCCTCAGGGACAGAAAAGGGTAAGGCAAATGAAGTACTTGCCTGGGATGATGGCAAAGTGTAAGAGGGCACCAAAATTCAGTAATCAAGAAAAAATAATATATCAATGCAATATTTAAAAAATACATTTTGATATTTAGTTCATTATGGATTTTTCAAAAATTTTTAATGTTTATTTTTGAGAGAGAGAGAGAGAGAGAGAGAGAGAGACAAAGTGCAAGTGGGGGAGGGGCAGAGAGAGAGACCCACACAGAATCTGAAGCAGGTTCCAGACCCCGAGTTGTCAGCACAGAGCCCTATGCAGGGCTTGAACTCATGAACCATGAGATCATGACCTGAGCCAAAGTCAGACACTTAACCAACTGAGCCACCCAGGCACTCCTGTTCATTATGGATTTTTTGCACTAATTCTTATTTCTAAAAATATGACATTAAACTTGATTTGTATCTGTTACTGAGTTTTTTGATGCCCCTTAAATTTTGCCTCCTGGGCAAGTGCCCTAGTTGCCTTACTCTGTCATCCAGTCTTGGCTCCATGTAGTGCCTTTCACTGACACTGAGTGCCTTCAATATAACAAAGCTGGGCTCTGACCCATGAATGATCTAGTGTGACAACTTGCAGGAGTGGAGAAGGTACCTCTCTGTTCACCATGAAAGACTGTGGAGGGGCTCTGGAAGATTTCTGTCTGCAGGGAACCTTTGCATAAAAGCACATGTTGCAAGGAACAGCCATTTACATGAAACCTTCGCTGGGCCAGCCACTTGCTTTCCAAAAAGCATTTCTTGCATAATGTCTGAATTAAATCTCCCCTTCACAGTTGGGAGGCATGAGTTAAAAGCCTGCTTGGCAGCAGAAAAATATAGCAATGTTTGGTCCAGGTTACAGTTACTGAGGGAACCATAACTTTGATTTGTTCAACTGGTGTAAATGTAAATCCTTAAGTGAAATGTGTTAAGCAAGGAAGGAATTGCTCTGTGTTTGAAGATGCTTTTGATCCACAGCGCTCTCTATAGCGCCCCAACTGTCATATACAATCTGGGGGCAGCAGCTGGCAATAGAACAGGAAAAGTTTTCAGAAAACAATCGAAGAGTTCTAGAATGGACATATTCTCAGGAAGTTTCAGGCAACATTGGTCTTAGAGATAAAGATCATTGATTTAGCAGCTCAGATTAGAAAATAAAATGTTTAATTTCAGCACAGTTTCTCCAAGCAACACAGCATACTGAAGCTATCTTTGACTCTCCATCTATTACCTTTTCTTCTACCTGGAATCCAAACTCAGCTTAGCTTTTCTCTCCTGCAACTCCATTTCCTACTGTCTTCAGCCAACATTCTGCATTCTAGTGAGACCAGTCTCTGGGACTCCCCCCAGGCCTTCATGCTCTGTCTTCTTTGTCCTTTACCCCTTTTCTCCGTCTGGAATGTACTCTTTCTCTTCTTTTCGCCGTCCAGTTGTCCGCTTGGTGATTCACAGCCTGAATCTAGTCCACACATATATTTTGTCTGGCTCACCAACTTATTTAGTAAAAGCCACAGTGCCATCACTTCCTGTCATGCTTCTAGATGATAGGTTTCTCGTGTCTGTGTTATCTGCCTCACCCTGTGAGCGTCTGAATTGTGATTTCTGAGAGCCAAACCTTACCCTTCCTAATAAACCTGATGAAATTGCCTCTTCCATTAAGAAATCATCACGGGTGAGGGGCATCTGGGTGGCTCAGTTGGTTAAGTGACCGACTCTTGATTTTGGCTCAGGTCATCATCTCACAGTTCATGGGATCAAGACCTATGTCATGTTCTGTGCTGAAAGCGTGGAGCCTGCTTGAGATTCTCTCTCTCTCTCTCTCTCTCTCTCTCTCTCTCTCTCCCCTTCCTTCCCTCCCTCTCTGTCTCTCAAAATAAATAAATAATCTAAAAAAAAAAAAAAAAGAAAAAAATCATCACAGATTCTTTTGCCCTGTCTTACTTTCCCTGCTGCATTCTGACAGCTTTTGGCTTTACTATCACATTTAGCCCTTAATTATGTGCAGTTTTACATTTGTTCTTATCATGTTATGCTTGTCTGGTTTATGTTGAAAGAGGACTAGCACTTTTTAAAAATTATTTTCTCTTTTCAACTAATGCATTGTCTTTCTATTTCACAGCTCACTAAATATTAACTGAGGACCCATTATTTGCCAGGTACCATTCTAGGCATTGGGAACACAAAAGTGATTAAGACAAAATGCTCTTTCATTCAGAACTACCTGTAAGACCTAATTCCCCAATACTCCCAACATTAGTCTCAATGGTCTATTAATTATTTCAGAACCCATCTTATCTTATGCCTTTCTCCACGATGAACCTCCTCCCACTGCCATGATGAATTCTCCCCAAATATCCAAATTGTAGCTGTCTTTTGAAGCCGGGCTTAACTTCCCTGATCTCTGATTCACCTAACCATTCCACAGTCATATGTCCACCCCAGTCTCTCGAAATTTTGACACAACCTATTACTTCCTGGAATTACTCCTATGTAGATATAGGATATCCTATATCTGGTTCACAGGCTCTCTAAGGATAGGGCTGACCCAGTCTTATATTTCTTCTATATTTCTGCACTTTCTGGGCACAGTGCCGAATTCCAAGCAGATACTCAATAATTAATCTTTGTGGTTTGATTGATCCTCCCATCCCAGTTGCTCTACTTTCTAGAAATACACGCTGATGCTAATTTTATGTTTGATAGTCAGCAGAAGCTAATGAGAAAGGTAAATCTGCTGCTGATGCATTAAAACATCATATAAAAAGCAGGTACCAAGTTTGACTATGGTTGTGCTCCCAGCTTTGAGCATTGTTGTGCTCCTGAATCAGTTTAGAATTCAGCACACATTTTCCCATAGAAATGATGCAGAAGAGTAATGGTGGTCAAATTCCCAGGCCAGCCTGTGTAAGCATGTTTAACCTATAGTGTAATTGAATTTGGGGACAAAGAGTAGAGGCTCACATTTACATGTCCTCATTGCCCGAATATTTTACAAACATTGTAAGTGCTTTCCCTTACCTGACACTCACCACACTTTGCTCACCTTTAAGTGGTCTGTTTTCTCATCTAGACAACAAGCCCCTTGGATGCCAGGATTGTATCTATCTTGTTCACTGCCATATCCTACACAGCACCTGGCACAGATTGGGCAGTCAGAACATATCTGATGATTTTCATTAAGTTAAATTCTAGTTGAAAGATTATGGGGACATGCAGATGTGGATTCAGCCTCCCAAGTTCACTGCTAGCTAAGTGTGTGCTCTTGGAGAAGTTCCATGGCCTCTCTGAGCATTAGTTTACTGCTTCCTAATATTTTGTTAGTCGTGACTACCATGTTGATACCTAGTCTATGTTTCTTCTTTCATTTTGCCACAGTGTAATCCCTCGAAAAAAGTTTTGATTAATTGATTAATCATGTCTCCTTTTTGTGCCGTATCGGTTGAGGTGGTGGTAACAGGAAAGGTGATATTTGGTATTAAAGCCTTTCAGCAGCTTTTGAGAACACGTGAGCTCTATTTCCAGTTCTAGTCCTGACAGTCTGTGATCTGAGGCATATCGCTCAAATATATCTATGAAAGAGTGCTGATAGATTTCAGTTATTTTCAAGCTTTTCTACCTAAGTATCTCTAACTTCAGGCGAGTGAATATAAACTCTCAGTGTTCTGGGGGTGGAACCCAAAGGTGGAATTTACTTTAATTCAACCTTGTGTTTTATCTTAATTATTTGTGTGTACTTTGTATTCTAATTCATGATAGATCCATGTTTTAAAAATATTACTGTTACGCCTGAGTCACACATCCATGAATGCCTGTTTTAAGCCAAACACTGTCAAGCAACGTATATACAGATGTCAATTTTTACCACAATTCTGTGAGTTAGCTGTTATCGTGCCCATGTTACTGATGAACAAACTGAGGCTTTCAGGAGTTTAAGTAAATAGACTTAGGCTACCTAGCAAGTTATTGACAGAACCAGAATTCAATCTGTCTATATCTAAATCTTTCCCCTATACCACCTCAGAGGGTAAGTACAAACAGAGCCTTCCCTCTGGCCAAAAAGTATGATAATAAAAATGTTTATGCCATGTTAAGTGGAACAAGCAGGAAACAAATTGTCTACATGCTGCATAGAGTTTCATGAAAAAGACTTGAAGGCATTATAGAACAATAAGTTAGATATGTTTCAGGGCTGGGCTTATGGGTATACGATGTCATTTTTGTTTTTGATAATGTTTGTGCAGTAAATAGTGAATTTTTTAAAACTCCACATAATTTAGAGGTGTAATCTTAGGAGATAAAAGTGTTAGTTGATTTTGTTAGACATTATAATTTGTCATACACATTTTTGTGAGGTATCAGAAATGTATAAATGGAGACAAGACTGGTATTGTTTATGTCTTCCTCTGGCTTGACTGTCACTGTGGCTGTGGGTAGGTAATAAAGGGCAGATATGCTTCAAATAAACTCATGGAGAGGTGCTAGAAATATGATAAGTAGAGTCTGAAAGCAACCTCTGTGAAAAGTGGAATATTTTTTCTTCTGTGAATAGAACCAGTCTTTAGGGAGCAGAGGGAATGCTTTCATATCTAGGGGCAAGGAATGACACAATTCAGGGAAGGTTGGAAAGGAATAGTTATAATCTTCCAAAATACCCTCAGAAGACTAATTATTTATCTACTTGAAACTTACTCTGAAAGACAAGTTATAACACCGCATCTTGGTTATAGGGTAAACAGTGAAAGAAGAAAAGAAAGAGTGCGTGTAAGAAAAAGAAAGCATCTTTGCTTTGAGAAGAGATAACTTAGCACATCTATTATTTTGCACTAAACTCTGAATTGATAAAATACAAAATAAATTTAGGAGTATCATTTTCCCATATATTTATCCTTCCATCCATCTGTCCAATCATCCATCCATCCATTGACACATTCGCTTCACATATTTATACATGTACTTGGTGCTATGTCATGTGGATGCTACACTAGGACACTCAAAATTGATAGATGTGGTACCTTAGTTCAAAGAAATATTGAGTAAGGTTTTGTGAGAACTCAAAAAAAAACAACCAACCCTACCTAGGGTGAGGTAGGGGTTGAGAGAGGTCAAGTGGGAAAAGGCTTCCTGAAGATGATTATTGAACTGTTTTTTTTTTTTTTTTTTTTGAGTAGGAGATTGGCAGGTGACCAGGGGGAGAAGGGGATCTCAAACACAGGTAAAAACCCATCTGATTGCTCTCTGTGGGAAGGATGAGCTGGCTGCAGATGATTAGGATAGCTGGGTTAGTGCCTGAAAGAAATAAAACCTCACCAGACTCAAAGGGCTGAACTTCCTCAAGGAGTGGCCTGCAGTCCAAGGCTAAGATGTGGTAAACTCTGTTTTATGAAGACATTGTGATTATGGGAAGATCATAATCAGAATTCCAGGGAGCAGGTAAGAATGTATGTGAGCGGGGTGAGACTTGACACAGGCTAAGGGAAAGGGGTTGGAAGAATATATAAGGATTAGTAAAGTGTTGGTAGATTATACTCTTATTAGAGAAAAGCACTCTTATTATAAAGCCCTACTTATTATAGCAAAGAGCATATCAAGTGCAGATTTTACCTGGCTGGTTGTAATAGCACCTCCCTCAGGACATCATCCCAGATTCCCCTAGATTAGGTTTTTTATGTCTTTTCTGAGTTTACTCAGCACTTTGTGATAACACTGTTATGGCCTTTCCTCACTGTATGGCTCTTCCCTAGTAATACCCTGCCAATGGACTTATTTCTTAAAAGCAGGTACTAGGCTTTCTCTGTCCCAAAATCCCCAGAACTCAGGACAGAGCATGGCACCTAGTAAGTCAGTGGTATTCTGTTCCACTGCATATTAGAATTATATGAAGAGCTTTCAAAAAAAATAGCAATGCCTGGAGATTTAGAGTTAGTCTGGGGTAGAACCTGGACATGAAAATATTTATATATTTAGAAAGTCCCTAGGTTATTCTAGAAATGCAGACATAGTATCAACTACTAAAATAGATACTCAAAGTATGTTTCTGGAGATACTGAGTGATAATGAGTGCTACCCTGGCTATTTCATTTTTGTAGGATAGGAGTTTGGGGTGGGGCGGCAACTCAATGTTTAGGCACTGCCCCAAAGTTCTAAATTCATCTCTAGACCTAGGAACACTGAAAGCAGAATACTACTTCTAGATCCCACACACTCATTGGAAAGAAACGCTTAATGTACTTCTAGGAATAAACACATAGATCTGTTTCAAGCTGAGTTGGTTATACTAACCACTTAGGCTGGACTGTCACTGGCTGAGCATATAAAGGAGCTGAACATTCAGAAGAAAGGCTTTCCTGTTTGCAGCTGATCAGGGAATGATCAGAGATATGGGTTATAAGTGGTGGTGCTGAGTATATTATGGAGACTGGGAAGTAAGGTGGGCATCTTCTTTTCATCTAGAAAAACCACCAGAAACCATAGATCAAATTGGAAAATTTATAATAAATCAGAAAATAAACTAGTTCTCCCCCTTCCAAATTTGTTGTGGGAAATAGGTTGGCCACAGAGAGATAGTGGTAGAAGAGGGAACATACAACCTAAACTTTCCAAAAAGAGTTGGGTGGGGATGATAGTAAATATCAGACACATGATAGGAGTGTAAAAATATATTGAAATCATCATTACAATTATGGAACAATAAAATAAATTGCAAATGATTTATCAAAATTAAAGCAAAGACACACACTGTGGTGGTCAAGGGAGACGGAGATATAGAGACAGAGAGAAGGATATAGAGAGAGCATGAGAGAGAGAGAGAGATTGAGACTTCATACTTCTCAAGAGGAGAAATGCCCTAGTTCTAGAAGGCAGTGTTTTATCAGCACCATGGAGAGATGCACAGCCTCTATTGCTTGTTCTGAGATGAGATTCTGGAGAGGGTTTTAATTATATCCAGTCTGAGCTAAAAAAACAGCACTGATGTCTGTGTAACTGCACACGTAGATCAGAGGATTCACATTTATTCCTCAGATTTATTGCTTTTTGCTGGTCAATTCTCTTACATTTTAAATTGGCCTACTTTCTCCATAATTTCCCGGCAAAGGAAAAGAGGTTGGACAGGAAGATTTTAAAGCCTCACATTGATGGTAATTTTTCTAAAGTTTCTGGTGTTAGCAATTCCTAAGCAGTCAGTGAGAGTGGGCTCTGAGTTTTGGCTGAGGCATAGGATACTGGGGTGTTTCATGAGATCTGTCTCTTAACTTAGTTTTGTGCCTACCTGAATTGGGAGGGATTTGTGGGGAGAGCTTCCATTTTACAAAAAAAAAAAGAAGACAATAGGATTTTGATTTGGGGAGGTCCTGGTGAGGAAACTAGATCACTCATCACAAAGTGAGCTGTCTGATGTCTATGTTCTTTCTCTGGAGGATGGCTGGGTGATTATGGGTATTTTCACTGTAGGAAGGAGGGTGGAAGATTGTGTATATTTTTTTTATTCCTCTTTTCTCCTGTCCAAGAACCCTTTAGTCATTGTATGAGGTCAAGCTGTGTTATCAGTACAATTGAGGAAGTCCATGCCTGGAAGCTCCATTCTGATTCCATCCCCTCATCTAAGAACCTCTCCTTGCATCTTGACAAATTACCTGACACTTCATGTGAGCTTTTCTAATTAATTAATTAAATTAAATTGATGTGGTGATTCCTTATTGTGTGCCAGGTATTTGTGCTAGGTGTTGAACCTAAAACAATAACCAGATTTAATCCCTATCTTCAAGGAATTCAGGGATGATGCACAACCTATAGTAGTGGATGCATTATGGCTCTTAACTCACAGGGGTTTGTATTCTAATGTTTTAAAGTTTTCAATCAGGGCTGCATTTTAACAGGAGAGAATTAGCCTTAAGTCAAAGAATGACATTCTCTCCATGGAATTTCAAGTATCAATAAACAGTTGGAGATATATTTGGGAATTCATTTGGGGTGGGGAAGAATCATGTTGATCTCCACAGGCAACTTCTCTGCCTGTGGCTGAAGCCATCCTGGCATCAGGGATGAAGTATGGTGATAAAGCAAAGGCATAAAGCAAAAGTAAACAAAGGAAAGAGAATAGAAACACTAGGCTGCCAATGGAGGGGATGGAGAGGAGGTCAGTAATGGAGGGAGGGAGAAAGCTCATCAGGCAGCCCTGGCATGGAGACACAGAAGCCACATTTTGAATGACTTTCTGGATAAATAATAGAAAATGTTGTCACCACCAAGCAGTTTTCACCCACCGGTTTTCACTGGATGCACGTTTTAAAATACATTGTCTCCCAAACAAGAAACATGTATTAAACGTTCAGTGATGTGTTGACTCATTATTTAAAAAAAAAGAATAATATATAAGCACCATTCTGAATTTTCTGACCAGCAGAGTTAAACAGAGTATTGACCTGTAGTTCTCATGCAAACAAGAAATCTTGACATTGTAATTAATAAGCCCGTGTGGTGATACTAAGGATGAATGAGTGTACAATTTCTGTTAAATTTTTTTTGAAATATTACAAAAAGTTCACAAACTTCCATTTCTACAATGGAAATCTTAAAGGAGCCCATTGCTGTAGGGCCATTTGTGCATGTATCTTGCTTGTTACATTTAGATGTTGTAAATAATACAAAATTTCTATAAATACCTGTGTACACAACACATAAGCCTAGCAACCAAGAAGACATGTATTCAAATCCACCTCCATCACTTGTAATTCTGTGACTTAGGACAAGTTACATTAACCTCTGAATTTCCTCATTTGTAATATAGGAAGAATTAGAATAGCAGTTTTCTAAGATTATTCTGTGAATTAAATGAGATGGTTCATGTAAAACAGTATTATTATGGTAAATGACATACATTAAGTGTTCAATAAATACTGACTGGTATTAACAATCAGAATGAATCTTATTTTATATCTTAAATTGGGGTAATACTTGTCCCAGGGTTTTCCCAAGACACACTGAAATTATAAATACAAAGCACACAGTCCATAGTCTGGCACACAGTAAGAATTCAACAATTGTTACTTGTGTTCTTTATCCACTTCTCCTTATACAATCTCATAGACTCCTCCTGTTTTGAAGAACTGAACACAAAAGTAGAGCATCTCCGTGGTACATCTTCATAAGTCGGTCCAACCAGTCTCCATTCATCAGCGCTGAGATGTTAGACTTACAGACCTAAGAAGGCTTAATTTTTTTCGCTCTAGGCTGCAGGTTGGAGGGTCCAGTGTATTTTAATAAAAGTTCCCACAAAGCAACTTACAGGATCTGAATAACAGCAACATTTCTCTCTAAGCACAATGGGATTTTTTTGTTGTTGGACGTGATGGTTTTGTGCTTTTTCCTGGTTGCTTTAAGTAGATTTTTTCCCCCTACCTTCTAGAAAATGGAAGTTAAAAGCATTTGATAAATGGATAAAACATTTCATACTTGTGCCTTTTTAAAAGGGTTAATCCGTGTTACTTTGTAGCGCTCTTTTGTCAGCTCAGTAACAGTGACAACTTCAACTTGTGAGCACCAGGATTCTATGGCAGCTTTGGCATGGGGTGGGAGGTCTAGGGGATGGGGAGTGCCCTCGCGCCTCATCACAGGCCTGCCTGCAGCACACTGTGGCCCCTGCTGTGTATCCACTCCATCCCTGTGAATACGATTTCTTGGGTGTGTAGACTGACATTCATTCTTTTCCGGTTGGGAAAAATTTCTATATTCTTTATTATCGTATATGATTATTATGAAAAATTCTAACAAACCACAGGAAGTAAAATTATCCCTCTAACCTCACATCTCTCGTTCTTACCTCTGCTCTGGGGTATCATTATTTTTACAGACTTTTTGGACATAGAAAAATATTTTTTCACAAACATAAATGGGCTTATGAATGGTGCTCTGTAGTCTCTTTTTACTGAGTGTGTTAAAGATATCTGTCCAGGTCAAGGCATATCTACCTTCTCCTACTCTATTGCATGGATAAGCTGTCGTTTATGTAATAGGATCCCAGACTTGGGGATATTTATCTTGCTTGGTGCATTTGGATATTAAAAGCAATACAATATGCTATAAACAGCTGTGCACACAAATGTTTGTCTTATTGTTAACTTTGGACAAATTTGCAGAATGATTTATCATCTACAAAGTGCTGCTGCATCTATTCATTTCTGTGATCCTAAAAGATGGAGGTGGTGGTAGTTATAAGCCTGGAATCCAAAGCACTCTCACCTCCCAGCACCACCACCATGCTTTGGAAAGAGCCCAGAATTAGACAGAATTGAGCTTGCGTTCAGGCGTGTCCACTTAGGAGTGGATAATGTCTGGGCAAGTTTATAAACCTCTCGATTCTCATATTTCATCTTGGACTTCAATGGGCCTTAAAAAAAAGTAAGATTATAGGTTTCAAATCTACATGCACAGTTCCTGGCATATGGTATGACCTCAAGACTGTTGGGTAATAGCAGTGTCAGGATGAGGACCCATATCTTCTTTTCTTCTTTATTATATCTTTCTGCCACCAACTCAAACTCCCCCCTTGTCAAGAAGGCTAACTTATGGTTCAGAGACACCTATGACCACATGAAGGTATTGCTTAAGTCCTACCTGGGAAATGGAAGTCACCCAGTGGGTAGGAGAGGCAGAGATGATGGGGAGTGACAAAGCCCCCTGCTAGACTTTGCTGACCCCCAGTTCCCCCTCCTCTGAATCCCTGGCAGCCTCTGTCACTTGCTCCCCACAATGTAGTGTCATACAGTTAAAGTCAAATCTTTCCGGATGGAAACTACTTCAAACAAGAAGAAAGAAGGCAGATAGCACTAAGCCTAGAACTCATGAGAAAATCACATTGTCTCCAGGGTGCCTGGGTGGCTCCGTTGGTTAAGCATCTGACTCTTGATTTCGGCCCAGGTCATGATCTCACAGTCATGGCATCAAGCCCTGCGTCAGGCTCTGTGCTATGTGTGGAACCTGGTTGGGATTCTTTCTCTCCCTCTGTCTCTCTCTCCTCTCTCTCTCTCTCTCTCAAAAGAAAAGAAAAAAAAAAAAAGAAAAGAAAGAAGCAATTTCCAGGTTTAAGAAAAAAAGGAAAATCACATTGCCTCAAGGGGTCATAGAAAGAGGTGACTCTACTTTAGATGATACTGTTACTATCTTTTGAAAGTTAGGATATTTTCTTTCTAGCTAAGTGTTTGTGGTTCCTTTGAGATAAGAAAGAAGTTTAAAAGGCCTCTTACATAGAAACACAGAGCAGGGAAAAATAGTAACATCCATAGATTGTAGCTGTTTCTGCGGTCAGAAAATGCATTATTTTTTGGCTTAAAAAAAAATGTCTTTGGATTTAACTCTGTAGTTGTGACCTTGAGATCTTTATCTTCCTACTAAAGAGATCTAAAGACAAAGCAGGTGGAGAAGCTGGGATTGTTCTTGGGATGAACGCAAGGACCAAGGCTGCTTGTGTGCCTGCTGGAGTGGAGGAAGCTGTTCACCCGGACTTGCTCAGCAGAACTGGTTTTTCATTTTTGCTCTGATGACTTTACCTGCCACTGGTCACATGACCTCCCCCACCTCCCACCCCCACCCCCCTTTCTCAGTGCTGAAGTTTTTCTTTCTGTAAACTTAGGGGTTGCACTGGAACTCTTTTCAAAACCTCAGCCATTTGCATTACACAATCACATTTTTTGTTATTTAACGTTATCACATGAACTTGTAATATTTTGAATGATATCGGCTCACTTATAAACACTTAAACTCAAAAATTTGGTGTAGAAACCCCTTGTAAAGGTGATACATAAACTGTAGTCCCATGTTTTGCTCCCTCATGAAAACCTGACATGGAAGATAAGGGAGGATTCTAAAAGAAGGTGGATATCATATGGAAAGTGAATAAGTGACTTAGCAGGCCCAGGAAAGGTAATTCATAGGCTGGCATTGGGGAAAGCTGAGAACTCATCCATCCAATCTAAAGCAAAGGTTCCCCCAACGTTTCAGAAAGTGGTAGTACCAGGTCCCCCTGGAGGTGGGATGATGGAGAGGAACTATAACAAGGAAGACGGGTTGCAAGTCTGTTGAAGCAGCCTGACTCGGTGCAGCTGGGTCACTGGAGGTTTAATCTATAAAGACAAAACAGCTTTGTAGTAGAGGCTGAAGTCTGAGAACAAACTGAGGGTTGATGGGGGGTCGGGGAGAGGGGAAAGTGGGTGAGGAGCATTGAGGAGGGCACCTGCTGGGATGAGCACTGGGTGTTGTATGGAAACCAATTTGACAGTAAATTAAATTTAATATAAAACAAAACAAAACAAAACAAAACAAAACAAAAAACAGGGCTGGACTAGGAGACACTCATCAAAACGGAAGTCAATGATGCCATACTAGAAACAAGGTATCAATCAAAGTATGCATCCTAGAAGCAGAAGCTTCAGACACTTTTGTCCCACTTGGCTTCTGGAAGGCTACAGCTGGCGCTTAATCCTTCAGGCAAGAGGTGAGAGAATGCTTGTGTGTGGAATCTGAGCAGCACAAGAAGAAAGAATTGTATAGGGGTAACCGGGTGGCTCAGTTGGTTAAGGATTTGACTTTGGCTCAGATCATGATCTCACAGTTCATGAGTTCGAGCCCTGTGTTAGGCTGTGTGCTGACAGCTTAAAGCTTGGAGCCTGCTTTGGATTTTGTATACCCCTCTGTCTCTGCACCTTCCCTGCTTGTGCTCACTCTTTCTTTCAAAAAATTAAAACAAAAAGAATTTAAAAATGTTAAAATTAAAAAAAAAAAAAAGACTTGTATATTTGAGTATTTGAGACTCTCTGGCTAACTGTCCCAACTGGTTCACCCTGCAGAGAAGCTCACAGACCACAAGCTCTACTCACATGCTCAGAGTTGGCAACCAGCCTTTCAGTTACCCACACCAAAATATGAACATACCATCACCCATTCCAGAGAACAGAGAACAATTTGAACGTAAAAAAATAGTGCAAAACAAGAAAACAGAAGAGAAGCAACTTGGAGGAAAGAGAACTCTGCGAGGCAAAGCAAACTTTTAAAAATAGAATTTTGAAAAATAAGAGACAATCATGAATCAGAGGAAATATAGTATAAAATTTTTTAAAGAACTGGAGCACCTGGGGTGGCTCAGAGTTGAGCATCCAACTCTTGGTTTCAGCTCAGGTCACAATCTCATGGTTTGTGGGTTCAAGCCTGGCATCGGGCTCCTCACTGATGGTGCAGAGCCTGCTTGGGATTCTCGGTCTCCCTCTCTTTCTGCCCCTCCCCCACTTGCACTTTTTCTGTCTCTCTCAAAATAAATAAGAAAATAAACTTAAGGGGGAAAAAAAAGACATATTCACATCAAAGGGAGATTTTTCTGCTTGAGATCAAAACAAGGGTCGAACCTTGTTTGAAACCTTGAATGATAGGAATGAACCTTGAATGAAAAAAGAGGATGCCTTCAGCATAATTTGATTCAGTGTTTGAAAATGCTGTGTCTATATATTATTACTGAAAATCATCTCATGTATGGTATGTTCTATTATTATTCTGGAAACATTGTGGGGGATCAGTTCTGAATGGCATTCTGCAAAGTCCCAGGGCTGGCATAGGGGCTCGAGTGAAGCAAGAAGCAACCCCCCCTCGCCCCCCACCAGCTTTCCAGCTCTCCTTCCACTATGTTAGATATAACAGGGCTTATGTACAAGATTTCACTTATAGAAAGTACTCCAAGATCCATCCAGGTATCACAGCCTGTAATTATTAAAGAAGAAAAATCACTACTATTTGCAGTGTGTTTAGGTTGGATGGATTAATATCTTTGCCAGGCCCATAAAGGGAAGACTGACTTTGTCTTTTCAATTATAAGCCACTGCTTAGTTTGAGCCCAGAAGACACTTTCCTAGAGATTCCCTCCACTTGCCTGGCACTAGAGCAATTAACAGTAGGTGATTTGTGGCTGCATTTTTACTGCTTAGCACAGGTTTATCATCTTGAAAGTTTTCTATTTGCATATATGCTATACATTTTTTTAGGTGACATTCAATATCATCCAGAGTTTAGATTATGTATTGCCTTATACTGCATTTTCTGCTACGTGCTGAGAATCTGTAAGCCTAGCCTGAATGCTGATGCAGACCCAGGGGAATATGAATTGCAGCCACCACTTATTGAGGGCTTACTATGTTCCAACCCTTAATATCAAGGGATTTACCTGCATTACTTTATTTATACCTCAAACACGTACTATGAAGTTTGCCACATTTTATAAATAAATTGAAACTCAGAGAATAAAGGTAATTTGCCCAAGGTCACCCAGCTCAAATTAGCAGAACTGAGATTCAAACCCAAGTCTGTCTGATCCCCAAACACTCTGCTATACAGCCTCTCATACTGGGAGCTTTCAGAGTGAAATGAATTGAATTTGACAGTTTTCCACTTTTAAATACCAAACTTCCTGAGCAGTCTAATTGCCGCTTTTTGGACTAAGATGAAATGGCTATTTAAAAGAAGCAGGAGGCAGGAGGTCAAGAGTAAAGGGGTTTTATTATCTCTGTTGGTAAAAGAAGAGATGTAATCCTGGAAAAAAAAATAACATCAAATGGAAACCATTATATAAATTTGCAGTGGGCTTAGGTTGATGAAATTGCAAAGGAATGCAGAAAAGATAAGGGAGTCATGAATACATAGCACTGAAGATTTTCTAAAAAGGAGAGAAAAGATCAGAAGTCACTGAAGGCAGTTAGAAGTTGGCTCAATTGAAGTCGGGGTCTATGTATCTTGACATACGGAAAGAGGCTGGCAAGTAGCAGCCGGAGATCTGTGTTCCTGTTGAGCCTGCCTGGGTGAGGAGCAGGCTCTAGAGCCAGACTGCTGGGTTTGAATCATTTTTCCCTAACTTTCTAACTGTGTGACTCTGGACAAGTTACTTCACCTCTCTGGGCTTCAGTTTCTACATGTGAACAATGGAGATTGTAATATTGATCATCACATTGTGAGATGAGTTAATGCGTTTAGCAAGGTGCCAGGTATTTAGTAAGAACTCAGAAATGTTAGCTATTATTGTTATTACCATAGGCATCACAGTCATGTAATGTAAGAAATAGGAGATTGTAAGTTAGTAAAAAGGCTTGAAGAAATAAAGGAGAAGGAATCAGGAGAGAGGTTGACCTACAGCCAAGAAGTGAGGGGAGATGTTCTTACCCCTACCCCTGAGTAGATGTGGGGAAAGGGCTGGATGGTTGTGGGGAGCTCACCTAATCTAGTAAGAGAATCTAGCAAGAGATTGAAGTCCAGCTGGACCCCATGGAGCATGAGACTGCTGTTGCTGTAAAATATATGCTTTGATAGATGTCTTGCTGGTGAGCTCTACAGGGCTGGAGAATTGGGGGTTATAGCCAAAGTGCAAAAGAAGCAAGTATGGGACAGAGAGAGGAAGCAAACTCTGGGCTATTCATCTTTGGAAAACAATAGTCACCGAGAGCATGTTGGGAGGTGAGGGGCTTTTTATTTTTTATTTATTTATTTAAAAAAAATTTTTTTTTTCAACGTTTATTTATTTTTTTTGGGACAGAGAGAGACAGAGCATGAACGGGGGAGGGGCAGAGAGAGAGGGAGACACAGAATCGGAAACAGGCTCCAGGCTCTGAGCCATCAGCCCAGAGCCTGACGCGGGGCTCGAACTCACGGACCGCGAGATCGTGACCTGGCTGAAGTCGGACGCTTAACCGACTGCGCCACCCAGGCGCCCCGGTGAGGGGCTTTTTAATAAGCACATTTTCTTTCCTTCCTTCTTTCTTTCTTTTTTTTTTTTTTTTTGCCCTCCCCCAACTACGAGTCTATTTCCTTTCATTGGTTACATTAAAAGACAAACTATAGTTGAAGTGAATGCAGCAAAGGTTAATGAGGTACTTAGGAACGAGTGTGAGTAGTTACCCACTTTTTAAATCACCCATTTCTTTAGCATTTTGTTTATGTCAGTCTCTGGCTGCGTCCTGGAGACACAGGCTGTTTCCATATTCCAGCCTTCATTTGTAGAGCTTCACAGTACGTTTGTCATGGTTCTCAGCCATCAGAATAACCCACATAAAATTCAGAAATTACTGATGCCCAGGCTATTTCTCAGACCCACAGAATCTCCTGCAGTGGAATTAGGTGAGTGCATTGTTTCAAATTGCATGTGTCACTTTTAAGTTCACATCAACCTTGAAAGGCTGGTGAGAGAACTTCCACAGTTTGTAGATGATGAAGTTGAGACTCAGAGTTTAAGTTACAAGTGTGGCCACATAGCTGGTAAGGGCAGAGTTGGAACTCATACCTGGAGCTGCTGATCTTAGAATTCCAAGTGGCCTTTCCACTTGTCCGTGACCACCATCCCAGATATGCATAGATGAAACTCTGTGCCTTAAGGCTATGCTGGTAAGAGGATTTGAGAATGTAGTGAATCTGTGTTGTAATCATCCATAAAACTCTTGCTCACCATGGCAAATGCTCAGAAAGCATTGACAAGTTCTACCCAAGGTTCAGTGGCTTGCATTTAAAGTGGGTAGTACCCTGTAGATGTTGTAACCAGGCTCACCATGGATTTCTCCCAAGATGGATAATGCAGCCTCTACTGCATAAGCTCCCCCAAGGTTATAGTTTCCATCACAGAAACCCAGTCTTGGACTCCAGAAACACTACCTCGTCTATTTGTCCCTTTAGCTCAGAGGTGATAGTGACTTCCTTCTAGTGCTGATCCCTAGGTAATCTTGTTTGGTGACTCAGCTTCTTCATCACCCATGTAACCAATTTCCTGCAGTAAATGCCCTACCTATTCCAGGTTATATCCTGACTGTTACACCAATGAAGAAACCAAGGTCCAGAGAAGTAACTCAGCCAATGTAGCACAATAATTCTGTACTTAGTATTCTACAACAAAAGATTCTGATTCCATAACTTAGGCTCTTAATCTCTACCTTATAGTTAAGGTGGTTAATGAAATTCCTCGTGCCCAGTGCCAGGTGATGATGGTCATGGAGGTATGATAACAATGGCTACAGTGATGATGATAGTGATGGTGGTGATAGCAGTTGTGGTGGTGGAGGTCTTGGTGATGACCACATCTGACCACTGTTGGATGTTCTTTGGAAGAGATGTGCAGATACAATGTCTGGTTGTCACACAGATGTCTCTGACTATGTTACAGGCCTTTACCTACCACCATATCCAAGAAATCATGGTCCAGCTTCTTCGTACAGTGAATCGGACGGTCATCACGATGGGGCGGGATCATGTTCTGATTGTGAGTACATCTCTTCCTCTTGTCAAACGTTTCAAACTGTTCAGGGTCAAGGAATGGATTTTCTCGAACTCCAGATTATGTTGAAAGCCTAGCACCAATCATTACTTTGTTTTGGAGTACAGTAGTTAGATTTTTTCTTATCTGAGTTGGGATAACACAAGAGTTAACTGAAGTTGCTGAAATAAAACAAGAATTAAGACTTGTCAACTAAGGTGAGTGTGCCAATGGAGATGGAATGTCACTGGTAAAGATTAAAGAGTGAGAGAAGCTTTTTGTAAGTGGCCAGACAGAATGCTCCACATTCACATCCACCAGGAGCCTTTTCTTTTGACATAGAGTTGGACAATGTCCAGTCTCAGTGTCTTATGTGCTTGGTTTTCTAAGTGGATTCATTGTATGTTAACTCTGCCCGTAGATGTCAATTAATTCAAGTCACTGCTAAATTTTGGGTTATTCTTCTGTACAAATGCTACATTCTGAAGATCAGGAGGTTCCTGCCTCATAGTCTGATTATTTTCCCTCTCCAGAAAGAGTCCATCTCTAACCCTTTAACCTCTGCCCATCTTGCTTTAAATTGAGGGCCAAAAATAATGCTTATGGGGACCAGTCACCAATATAAATGAGTATGTTCCACTATGTTACTCCTCTGCTCAAACTCACCAGTGGTTTCCCATCTCACTCAAAATAAAATCCAAACCATTGCTAGGGCCTGAAATGTCCTCTGCCTCATTTCTCCCACACACAAAACATGATTATATTTGCTGTTCCCTTGGCTTGACCTATCTCTGCCTCAGGACTGAGGGGTTATTTCCTCATGTAAATCAGATCCTGGCTCAGTTGTCACCAAATCAGAGAGGCTTCCCTGCCCTAACTACCCTGTGTATAATACCCAGCACCTCTCAATCTTCTTTCAAGCTCCACACCTTACTTCTTTATGTTTCTTAGTACTTTTCACCACCTAGAAAAATATGTATACCTTGATTGATTCATTGTCTTGCTCTCCTTGTGATAAAATGAGCTCCAAAATGTAAAGATTTCATTTGTTTTGTTCATTTATATCTCTGAACCCTACAACAGTGACCTGCGTATAGTAGGTACTTGATATGTATTTGTTGAATGAATGAGTGAATGAATGAATGAATGAATGAACCAGGCAGGGACTCTAATGCTTAATGAGGACAAGTGCTACCCAGCTGTGATTGATTGACACCATATGGAACTGGGCCATATAGTTGCCAAAACTCCCAGCTTCTCAAGAGAAGCTGAAAATGTGAAATGTCCTGATATTTAAGTGTTGGCAGCTAATAAGAAACTATATATAAACATTCTCTGAGCCCTGAACAGCTGGATTCAGCTTTTAGGAAGCCAGTTTGGGATCTCAGCTAGGTTTGGGATGTTGATTGTCGATATGCTCTAGTCTTGCTTCATGGATACAGAGCAAGGGGCTGAGTGTCATTTCAACAAAAGCTGGGCAAGTAAGGATTTGATCCCTAGAAACAACAGAGGGTAAACATTTTCTTTAGACCCATTTGGCTCTGTTTAGTCATGTCAATGCATGTTTACTTACCATACACTGTGTAAATTTAAAGGAGTGGTGACATTCATAAAGAGGGCTCTCAGGGCCAGGTACTCCTGCTTTCTTGGGACAGAGAGTCATGTAAATTGGTCTCCGTCACTTTCTAACTTACCATCCTTCCTCCTTAGAAGTCTCACCATATCTTATTTAGTTATAAGCTTCCATGTCTGTGGTTTCCATAACATGCCTGAGATAAGCATTTTATTACCTCCCTAATCGTTATGCCTCTTCTTTAGAGCTAGGCCTAAAGATGGCCATCCATCTATTTGGTTTATCCGTTTATAGCAGGTCTTAACTCTCTGTCTCTCCTTTAGGACAGTCATTCTTTAAAACAGTGCCTGGATCATAGGAAGCACCAAATAACTGGTGTCTGTTATTATTTTCCTTTCTATCTGATACAATGCATCTCTCTGTCCTTTGCATGTGAGCATAGTTTGGCCCTCATTCACTACACCCAGTTTTTTGAGACTTTCATTTAATGCTGTACTCTGGTTGCTAGCCCTTCCAACATGCATTCCTCACTGCTGCCCCATCAATCTTTGCCAGGACACTCCCCTACTCTGGAAAATTCTGTGGGTTCCCACTGTGTGCCCAGTTAAGTCTTAAATGCATTAGCCTGACCATTCTCAGCATCTGTGATCTGGCCACAACCACATGTCTCAGCTTTTTCATCTACTTTTCTCCACCTGGCTTTTCAGACAAAATGGATGTCTGGATATTGCCCAACCATGCCTGGCTCTTTCTCACTCATGCTGCTTTCTTTGTCTGGAATCCTTTAGTGTGCCATCTCAATCTATTGAAATACTATCTAGTCTTCAAGGTCCAGCACAAATGCATCCCTTAGGAAGCTGCTCAAATCTCACCAACCTGGTTGGGACCTCCCTGCCTCTTCTAAATCACACAGCTGTCTTTATTCCTTCTTTCTTTCTTTGTTTCTTTGTTTGTTTGTTTGTTTGTTTCTTTCTTTCTTTCTTTCTTTCTTTCTTTCTTTCTTTCTTTCTTAATTTCTTTCTTTTTTTCTTTCCTTCCTTCCTTCCTTCCTTTCTCTCTCTTTCTTTCTTTCTCTCTTTACTTCTTTCACTTTCATTGGGGTGAAACTTACATGCTTTAAATTTTAACCATTGCAATTTGTATGAGTTTTAGTAAATGTATAATTGTGTAGCCATGACCACAAGTCAGTTTGTAATACTTCCTTTCACTCCTGAAAGTTCCATTTGCAGTCCCTCTGCTTGGCACCCTTACCCCTCTATCCCCCATCCATCCCTAAGCACCACTATTCTAATCTCTGTCTTTATAGATTTGCTTTTTTTTTTTTGGACATTTCATGTAAGTGAAATTATACAATTTGAAGTCTTTTACATCTGGCTTCTTTCCTTAAAATAATGTTTTTGAAGTTTATATTTTAGGATGCATCAGTACTTAATTCCTTTATATTGCTGAATAGTATTACACTGTATGAATATACAGCATTTTGTTTATCCATTCTCTAGTGGATAGATACTTGAATTGATTCCAACATTTTGCTATTATAAATAATGTTGCTATGAATATTCATATAAAAATTTTGAATGAACATATTTTAATTTCTCTTGTGTAGAAATCTAGAAGTGGAATTGCTAGGACATATGGGAATTATATATCTAACTTTATAGGAAATTACCAAAATATTTTCCATAGTGACCATTTTATATTCCCATAAGCAATATGAGGGTTCTATTTATCTACATCCTCCCTAACACTTAGTATTGTCAGTATTTTGGATTTTAACAACTCTAGTGGATTTATAACAATTCTAATGGTGTCTCATTGTGGTTTTAATTTACATTTCCCTGATGACTAATGATGTTGAGTATTTTTCCATGTGTTCTCTCTGTCTCTGTCTGTCTGTCTCTCTCTTTCTTTCTCTAAGACACTTTTATCTGTGAACTTGCCATACATAGCTCCTCTCTTATACCACAGAACTTTTAAGGCTTAGGCCTATTTATAAAAGGGGGTAATACTTGACCTTCCTCATAGGGTTCCTATGGAAATTAAATGAAATAACACAAAAAAGCATTTGCACATGCGTTTCTTGTACATAATATTCATGTATTTACTCATTCACTATTTTATGAAAACCTCTTAAATACTCAGCATGAAGACTCAGAAATGAGTCAGGCATGGTCTGTGCCCTCAAGAAAACCATGACCTCTTTCAATGGGGTGTTTCTCAAGTACCTCAGACTCACTGCGCCCCAAACATAATTCATCACCAGCCCCCCAGGAGCCTGCTCCATACTCTCCCTTCATTTAGGATCCCATTTGACAGTACTGACCTAGAACTGTAGTAGCTGCCCTTGAATCCTCCCTCTCACTCACCTGCCTGTCCTCCTAGCCTCCCACCAAATCCTGCTGTTTTCTGCACATCTGGCTTCAGTCCCTCCACACCTGGCTCTCCTGCTTGCCCTCAGAGCCCCCTGTACACCTCAGCCATTGGATTCATTGTACTTAGTTCATTGTAAGGTGATTTTTTTTGTCTCTGTGCTCCAGTCTCCCTACATTCTGTGGATCCCCTTGAGGGCAGGGACCATGTTTGCTAACTCTTTTACCCTCAGCTTCCAGCAGTGCCCCTGGTATACCATGGGTCCTCAATGAATGTTTGTTAAGCAAATTAATGAGTGAAATAATCCCTAGAAATGCTATGTTGCTTCATACCTTCATGTATTTGTATGTCTTTCTCTCAGTTTGGAATGCTTTTCCTTCTTCAAAGAATGTTTCCTCTCAGTATCAGGAACCTGTATCTCAGGGAATGTGGGTGCAGTGTAAGGAATTGTATGTTCATACTTTCCTGTCCCCTGGGCTGATTCCAGGAGCCTTGCAGAGGTTCTAA
This sequence comes from Prionailurus viverrinus, assembly GCF_022837055.1. Lineage (NCBI taxonomy): Eukaryota > Metazoa > Chordata > Mammalia > Carnivora > Felidae > Prionailurus > Prionailurus viverrinus. Next base: position 180,241,601 of record NC_062561.1, on the reverse strand, counting down.
GTCACATGCTGTGTCATTAGTCTCAATGACTCTTGAGTTTGTTGGTGTGATTACAGCAACAGGAGGGCTGAGTGGGGAGTACTGGAGGTATGTAGAAAGCACACCTAACTAGGAGCAGGAATGTGCCTGAACTAGAAGGAAGGAATAAACAGATTTTTCTCAAGATGTAGCTTTATTTTCATAAAATGGTCCTTTCTAGCACTTTTAGAACAGAAATATCTCCTCCAAATTAAAGAAAATGATGTTGGAAAGTAATTACTCAGAGGTCAGGAGTCCCTGTCTTAGTGCTGAAGGCCCCAATTTAATTTCAAATTGAAATTTGACAAGAAGGAGAGAGCCCTATTCCAACCATCACTTTCAATTTTCCAGATATAATTTTTATTGGTTAGTTTCTATTGCCTGGGAATATTAAACAATATTTACGGCAAACACCAGACATGCCTAATACTTCTGAAATCCTGAGAGGACCTTGATCGGATGTGGGGTGCCTGGTCATTGGCATGTCATTATGTGGGATTAAGTGGTGACTTTTTTTTTTTTAATTTGTAGGAGTAGGAACATTGTGATAAAAGGTGTTAGCTATTAAAATTACAGGAACCATAGGGCTAGGATGGATCACTTCTTGTGCGCAGCACATTGTAATTATCATTTTCTGGAAAGCCATTCCTGAATTTTTCTGTAAATTGCTTGCCTAAACAATGAAGTGTTGGTGGTGGCAAATGAGCAAAAGGAAAATTTTACAAAAACAAAAATCAAAAAAACTTTTACACGACTCCTTCCCCCTCTTCTCTTTGCCAAGAGTCTAATCAATCAGATATACATTTGTTAACTAAAGTTACCCAGGAGTTTGACCTTGATGCTAAGAAAGGCAGCATGGTTTGGTAGAAAGGACATTTCAGAGATGAGAGAACAGGAAATTTTTTTTTTAATCAAGTATAATTGAATATAGTGTTACATTAGTTTCAGGTGTGCAGTATAGTGGTTCAACGATTCCACGCATTTCTCAGTGCTCATCAAGATAAGTTCACTCCCCTTTATCCATTTCACCCATCCCCCTACCTTCCTCCCCTCTGGCAACCACCAGTTAGTTCCCTGTCCTTAAGAGTGAACATGAGAAATTGTCCATACTTGTTCTGCGTAGTTGGCTCTGTGACTTTGTGCCAATATCACCCCTCTAGACCTTGGTTTCTTCTGTGCAATGAACTCTATCATTTTTAAGATCTTTTTCATATATTTAACTTTTCTGATTTGGCCAATGCTTATTCTTTTTTCTATCTCCCAAGATCCTGAGTCAGGGATGTAAAATAGATTTTGCTTCATATGCCAGGTCGGGTGCATTGGTAATAGCTGCCTGTAGTACTGCCCTGAGAAAGAATCAGAGGCTACATCTGTGTTCAGGGGAAGAAGTACTGAATTGATTAGTGATGTCTGTCATAAGCATAAGATTCTAGAATAGTGATGTGTGCAGGATACTTACAAATACTATGTCTTGACTAAAATCCTTGGTGTTTTTCCAGCCCAGTCCAAAAGCTCTTGTAGAACCCATATTCTCTTTTGCATATTTTTGGTTAAGAAGGCTGTGGTATAAGAGCAGAAGAGTAATGGAAAAAAATAATCTGAGAACTTAACATTTTACCAGGGAATGGATTCTATGTGCTACATGTCCTATTTTATCAAATGTAAGAATCACTATGATTTTATGTGCCCATATGAAAGAGATCATGCTACCAATTAAACTGTGACACAGAGGCTTATTTTTGCATTGATTGTAATCTTCAGAGATGTTAAAAAAAAAGTTTGACTGGAAATCAGATGTGATGGAGCATGTCTTTGATTCCTCATGGGTAATTGTCATCATCTCCCATTGTTTGGGAGAATAGAGTGACTGAGCATCAGAGGATGAAAACATCATGGTCAAAGTCACATGGCTAGTAGCAAGGTGGGATGTGAACTAGGGATGTCCAACATCAGAGCGTGTGTCTGTTGTGCTATCCTGTAGGTCTTAGAACAGTGTGAGGAAAACTTCTCAGATTTTTTGGGTAGGTGAGGGGGCTGTCTCAGAAAACCTTCCCTGACTGTTACATCCTTCTGCTGACTGGTCTACAGAAGGCTGTTCCCTGTGTGTGGCCTCCTTAGTGCTGGGGATGGACAATCTCATAGGGAGAATCAACCAGGGAATTTACACACTGCCAGAAATTCTTGGAAGGGGAACAATCTGGTAATTTTGTTGAAATTGGGATCTAGTTTTTATTTCGGGTAATTAAAATAAGCCTCTGGGTGATATATTTTGGGCCTAATTACCCCGGTTTTTGCAGAGGAGTCTATTGAGTGATTAAATAAAGGTAAATGCAGCTGGCATCAAGCCAGCTCTGGAAATTCAGAGCAGTTTGTTCAAAAAGGAAGGAAAAAAAAAAAGGCGGTAATTGCCCCATCCTCCACTGCTTCACCTCACAATAGCACTGAAGACTCCAGAAAACACCTGAGTCATCAGAGAGCCAGGCTTTTCAAGTTCTGACTTCACTTTCCAAATGGCAAATGGCCCACCTACATGACCACTCTCTGATACACTGTGAGCCCACAGACTTCAAGATGCTTGTGCAGGGGCCACAGCAAGACAGTTAGTGCCACCTTCACCCAAACCTGTCCCATGGAGAGCAGGTGTGAGGACTGTCTAGGACAGGGGGATGTGAGGTTCCAAGCCAGAAGTGGTTGGTTGACTCCACACCTTCACTCAGCACCCCAATTCTTTGTTAACAAACAATACTTACAACAAAGTTATCACTTATTGAGCAAATCGTCTGTTTTCCAGGCAAAGAGCTAAGCACCTTATGTGTCTTCCTTCTCAACCTGCCTCAGAGACTCTCATTTTACATCTGAGGTTACTGAGACACAGAGAGGTTATATAACTTACCTATAATCACACAACTTGTTAGTGGAGGAACTGGGACTTGAACCCAGGCAAAGCTGTTTATAGAGTTCCTCCTCTTAAATAGCATAGTATATACTCCTACACCACTAAGACGTTAAATTGTTCTTTAGGCATCGAATATTTTAAAGGTAATAATGGGTACCTCCAAGCTCCAGATGCTGCTCTGCCTAGACCATGCAGTCTGGTGAGATGACCTATATGTCAACTTTCAGAAACCTGCGAAGTGGCACTGGATTCTTGGTGGCTTTGTAATGACAGTGGTATATTTAGAATCAATCTCCTCAATTATGGGAATCTGTAAAGTCAGAACAAGAGCCTGGAGTCTTGGGACTTACAAAATAGCAGGTTTCGCAGAAGACAAAGCTAGAATGGAAGTGTGAAATGATCTCAAGTCTCCTTCCCCTTCCGCATACAGCTTGTGTCCACTTTCTTGAGCAGACCACCGGGTTCTATGTCTAAAGGCCTCTCCAATCCAGAGCTTCCCTCTACCATCAATGCTACTAACTGGGGTCTGGCAATGACTGTCTCTCACCACTTCCTCTGCTGTAGCTACTACCAAGACACACTGCCTCCTCTCTTGTCCCTTTTGAATTCTTCCCGTTGCAGCCCATGTGGTCTTATCACGTAGAGCTTTCCTGGTGGGCAAGCCTTAGTGGCCTCACCATGGCTGAAGATAATGGCCCAGCTGCTCACCACGGCCTTCAGTGTGCCCAGTACAGGCCTGCCTCTTTCCCCTATGCTCTTGACCTCCCGCTCTTGTGCCAAATTGATGGAACTGTTCTGCTAGCTACAGAATGTTTCTTTTCTTCTTTGCATTCTCCTGCATGCCATTCCCTCTGTCTAGAACATACTCCTCTTACCTTTCTTTGCAAAATCTTCCTCCTCGAAAACTCCTCTTTTTCTTTCATGTATTTGCCTGGAGGCACATCTTGACCCACATTCCACTCATGCAAGTTGGTACCCCTCTGCTCTCTTCAGCATGAACCAGTCTCATGTACTCATCACACGGTCACGAGAACATTCTTCCTAGCACTAGAGAACAATGTCTTCATCACTTCTGCATCTGTAGGAAACACAATGTCCCTGGCATATAGGATGACCTGAATGAACACTGCTGAAGGAATGGAAGATTTCTGCTATTTACTTTATTTACATACAAACCACGATTCTTTTCCTTAACATGCAAGTGTTACTTGCATTACCCTTATGCAAGTGTTACTATTATCACCCTTAGGGCATGATTAGACTAGGAGAGTAAGGGAGGAGAGAGAATTGCTATTGAATAACTGGACCAAATGTAAAGAATTGGGGAAAGGATGTATTCATTTTCTTCAGAGGATATATATGTTGGTGATGATCACAGTTAAAATTTCTAGGGTGCTTGCTGTGTGGCAGAGATGGAAATTTGAGGACATTATCACGTTTAATCTGTGAGGTTGACAAAAAATTATTATCTGCTCTCAGAAAGGAAACAGTGATCAGAGGGTTTGAGCTCTTGTCCAGCATCACATTCAGAGGAAGGAGGAATACAGAATCCAAATCCAGGTCTACAGAGTTTGAAGCCACCATCTTAAGCATTTCACTGTGCATGTCTGGGACATTGTTTTTCTGAGATAAAACTTGAAAAAATTAAAAGAGTAAATGTGTGTATGTGTAAGTGTATGTGTGTGTGTTAGGGGGAGATCAGGTTAAGAAAGAGAAGAAACATTATATAAGAGTCCTGAAATTCCATTTGGTACCAAGAGGTGGCGTCATTAGCTTGGGGTAGCTTGGTTGCTGCTTGATATGGTATTGTAGAGGGTGCTTATGTCCTGTGGGTGGGGAAGTTTTACTTTTTTATTTTGTTTTATTTTGTTTTATTTTATTTTATTTTATTTTACTTTATTTTATTTTATTATTTATTTTTGAGAGAGAGAGAGAGGAGAGAGAGAGAACACAGGGCTGTGGCAGAAGGAGAGAAAGAGAGAGAATCTTAAGAATCTTAAGTAGGCTCAATGCCCAGAGCAGAGCTTGACGTGGAGCTTGATCTCATGACCATGAGATCATGATCTGAGCTAAAATCAAGAGTCAGATGCTTAACCAACTGAGTTACCCAGGCACCCTGGGAAGTTTTACTTTAAAAAGGATTTTGGTAATTGCATATCAAAGAGTACATGGCCTAAAGTATATATGCAAAAAAAATTAATTAGTATCTCAAATTCCAAGGAACCCATAGCATGTATGCACAGAAGTCAGTTATCAAGGTAGACTTCATATAATTGGGTCTAGTTCTTTTTTTTTTTCTTTTTTTCAATGTTTATTTATTTATTTTTTGGGGGGACAGAGAGAGACAGAGCACGAATTGGGGAGGGGCAGAGAGAGAGGGAGACACAGAATCGGAAACAGGCTCCAGGCTCCGAGCCATCAGCCCAGAGCCTGACGCGGGGCTCGAACTCAAGGACCGCGAGATCGTGACCTGGCTGAAGTCGGACGCTTAACCGACTGTGCCACCCAGGCGCCCCTAATTGGGTCTAGTTCTTGAGTAACATGAAAATTTGAATAGATGGAGAGGAAGAGTAAGGGGGTTGAAACAGGGAGCAGTATTTTTGGCCTTATCTCCATCTCCTGGTCTGTGAAATCTTCTCTCATTCCTCAAGATCATCTTTCTTCAGTGATCTCATTGTTCTTTGCCCATTTTTAAATTACAGTATTACCATATCATAATGGAATTTTCTCTTTACCTGTCTATGTTCCACAGTAGACTAAGATTCTTGAGGAAAGGGATTGTATCCCATTATCTTTGAAGATCCTGTCCATAGGCCTAGGACTTGGCATGTGGCTGGCATTTATCCAAGCTGTGGAAATGAATGAATGGAAAGAACAAACTAAAATGAAAAGTACAAATTAATGTCTAGCTTTAAAATAATTCTGATTTAAAAAATAAGATGAGAGAAGATTTGTTTCATGTCAAGCTTTCCCATGAAGGTCTTTCCTATATAAAATTCCCAAATACTTCATGAGCCCTATGTGGTAGAATTCTTCCAGACAAAGTTTCAGAACTGGGGCATAAAAAAGAGCTGATTTCATTCTCCCAACCTTTCTTCTGTTCCATGATGAGCCACAGAAATGAAAATGAAAGGGAAACGTGAGGTTCCTAAATTCATTAAAACAGCTACTGCAGCCTCCCTGGTCTGTCCAGTTGAGCAAACCTCTGCTATGAGGACAGAATGCTCCTAGATAATAAGCACTCTCCTGTTGCTGCTGCTACGATAACAGTCTCACGTGTGATGCAGTGACACACAACATGTGATTCTACAGAGGAGGTGAGCTTAGGCCCTGGAGAAGCTGGTGGCAAGTAGCATAGGAAACACACTGCTGTTGTCAGCACCCAGAGAGGGAGAGACAGAGATGGGGTTTTGGAATTGTATAAAGAGTACTAGGAAATGCATGACTGGTACGTCATCGCCCTAATGAAATTACATCCAAATATCTCAGTGCCTTTTAGCTTTCCGTAAGTGGAGCCAGACCTGATTTTGAACAAGTAATTTAAGTATATTCTTAAAGGTAAGACTTCACTATATCTGCTGTCCTATTTCCTGGCACTGGAGGAGAGGCCAGCCTTTTCTTGTCCTTGGAGAACTTTGGAAACTTTGGAAACTTTAAAATGTCTGCCATTTGGGCATTGACTGAGTGCTCTCACACCCAACATTGCTTTCTAAGGGCTGTGGAGTTGGGGCCCAAGGTCTCGAGTTTGAAAGGATTTTACTAGTTGGAAACTGGTCATACTTTTCTTAAGGAGTGAGAAGACCTTATTCCACAGCTAGGAAGTCTTTTCACTTCACAGCTCTCTGTTCCTCAGTTCCCTTATCTATAAAATGGGGGTATAATGGTGGGGATTGGATGAAAAAGCATGTCTAAAGCCCATCACATGGGGCTTACCACCTAGCAGGTCTTTGGTAAAGAGCCATTATTATTCTCCTTCAGTACTGGAGTCTTCTCTTGCTTTGACGCAAATGTTATGTATCAGATGACAAACTATTTTGTGGCCCTGACTTGGGATCTCTCCTGGATTTGGGAAGTATTATTAAGCTATTGCTACAGCTGGGCTGTGCACAAAGCCCCCTTGAGATGAAACCAGATGCCATATGTCTGCTACAAAAGCTTGAAGGAGAAATCCCATCACAGAGGGTCCTTCCCTGGGAATGTTGTTGCGGGGCTGGAGCCATCCTGAGAGACCCTGTCAGCACGACCTTGAATGCAGCAGGCTCCCCCACAAGGGTCCATGCTGTTCTTTCCTGGGTGTTGACCTTCTAAAGGGACTCAAAGGAATCAATGCCATCAAATGACTCTTCAAGATCAGAACCCCCTTTTTCTAGATTTATGCTATGTTCATCCAGTGATGCATTTGTGCAGTCATTAAATATTGATGATGATTTTTTAATAACATGAGGAAATTCTATGTCGTAAATATAGAGAAAGGGTCAAAAGACCCAAAAATAAAAAGAAAGCCATCAGGGATCCTGGAAGCCAGGGAGGGAAGACCTGTGGCCCCTCACCAGAATCCCTGGATCTCCCAGAGGTCAGGCCCAGAGACTCTGTTCTGAAGCTAAAATTATGTTGATATCTTCTGCTTAAGTGACACATGATTTGTACATTTCTGTAGCTTCACTTTTTTCTAAAATGATTTTGCTTTCCTTTTATAATCAGGAAAAAAAATCCTCAAACACTATTTCTTTAAAAATAGGAATTAATGAGATAGTCAAACTTACTGAAGCATTTTCATGTATATAATTTTACTTTTCTTCTAACCAGCCTGTGAAGCCAGAAAGGCAGATGGTTTCATTTTAAAGACAGATGTGGGGGATGGAGGTGAACGTACTTGTTCAAAATTGTGCAGAAAGTCAGGGGCAGAAGTCAGTACTTCTAGCCTTGTTCTGGTCTTTGTACCATGGATTGTTTTTCCTCCTAACGTTTTCATCTCCCTATTTTCTCCAAGTTCATTCAACAATCATATATGAAGCACATATAGCATCTTAGGCAATGTGATAAACACCTAGAGGGCCATAGAGATTCAGATGACAATTTCTGTCCCCCAGGACTTTGCTCCCTGGTGGAGATGTGCATGAGAACTTGACAAAAGAAATGTCAAGATAATATAAGCAGCAGCCTGTTCAAAGCTCCATGAGTACTGGGAGGATGGAGTGACTAATCCCATGGCAGGGGCGGGGGATGATCAGAAAAAGTTACAGAGAGGAGGTGACATTTAAATTGCAACTTGCTGTCTGGCATAGGAGGTAAAAGCCCAGGCTCCCAAGCTTGGCAGACCTTGAAGGCACTCCAGTCCTCACCACATCATACTTGTATACTTGGACACATTACTATTACCCTCTAAGCCTCAATTATTCTCCTGGAAAATGGGGTGGTTGTAAGCTACCTTGAAATAAATCAGTTAATGGAAGCAAAGCATTTAACAGCCCATTTTAACTTCAAGAAGCTAGAGCCTTTATTATCATAATTAGTAGTAACTTGGCTCATATTCATTTATTCCTCCCAAATGAAAATTATTTTCCATGATAGATAGGTAATGGAACAATGTCCCAGGTAGAGGGAACAGCATGTGTTAAGTCACTGATATGCAATAGCCTCTGACTTTTTTGCGAGATGACAAGGAGGCAGGGATAGGGGGAAGTAGAATAGTAGGAAGTTAGGCAATACATACTAGATTGCAGTCAGATTGTAAGGAAATTGTGTTGCTGTGGGAGGATTGTTATGCTCTAGGATGCTGGTGGGGTGCTTTTAAGGGTGTAAAAACCAGGTAATGGCCAGATGTGTGTCTTAGAGAGATCCCTCAGGCAGCCAGGAGAGAGCTGGATCCAAGGGAGCTGGAAAAGTAGAGAAAGTAGCCCTTGAAGGCCAGTACAGTGGTCTACATAGAACAGTCAAGGGCTCATGATGGTGAAGTCATTCATTTCAGTTAAACAAGGACCTCCTTGACTTTACAAACTGAGGAAAGCAGTTCCCACTCTCAGGACACAACATATAGTGGGGAAAGAAGGGGTGAATGGAGGACTAGAAATAGCTATAATTTAAGACAAATGATCATCACAAGAGAATAACGAAGACTGCTTTAAGAGGGTCAAAAGGAGGGAAGGTGGGGTGTTACATACAGGTGCGTGAATCAGAAAAGGACATGTGCTTATTGTCAGAACACATCACCCTTCTCTGGGCCATAATAAGCTCTATAAGGCAACCTGCATCTATGATTTTCTTGACCAACACAGAGAAGGTAATCAATAACTGTTGGAAAAAAGTGATTAGGGCTGGGGTTGATCTGAGAAGTTTCCCTGGAGTTGGTGGATACATGGTTCTGGAGAAGACGGAAGGATCTATTCAGGAAATCCATTCAGGTCAGTGGTGAGTTCATTACATGGCTTTGAATTTGCTCCCCTTGATCCCTAACTATAGACAGCACATTGTTTTCTATCTTGAAACAAACAAGCAAACAAAAAACAATGGCAACAGCTCATGACTTCTCTTCTCCATCACCCATATGGGATTTCTGCATGTGGGATTGGATTCAGTCAGGCTTGGAGTGCTTGCTGAAAGAGTTATGTGAACCACTCTCAATTTCATCAATTAAAGTGACTCAGCCCATTTGGCTCAGGAGAAAGAAGGCTTTTCTGTCAGCATAACCAGGGTATCACAACACATGTGCTACCTGTGAAAACAAACCCAAGCACCAATGGGAGGTCATTGTGTTTAGCTGATGATTTAAAAAAAATACATATTGAAGTTTTGCCAGGAGAAAAAAAAATGGTTTTATTTGAATGAAATTTAATATAATATGGTTGTGGATTCTAAGAATTTGTGAGGCCATTCGTGATAATAAATGCTTTATTTGCTTTGGAGCGAATAATCCTTTGGTTTGATGCTTATTGTCTTTTCATTTTAGTTGTGGTTTAAACCAAGGCAAAATCCTCTGCCCAAAATGTTTCTTCAGTTACATAGACCCTGTCTCCTTTAAATTGCATTTTCTATAAAAGGGACTAGGTCACATGTAATAAATTTTGGCATTTTAATGAAAACATTACAGAGAAAATAGTTAACAATCTGCTTTAATTTCAAAACTAATTTCCTCTTTCATATAGTAAGGCAGTATCTTGGTAAAATGTGAAAAATGCATTGGGATTTAATTATGATGGCAATTTGTTCTGAAACAAGGTTAAACTGGGCTGTCAACGTTCAGAATAAAGGTATTAGGAGGTTGGCAGTGGGGGTAGGATGATAGTGGTTTGACGTTCCTGGGTCCTGAGTGCCAGGTAGACCATAGTAGAATTACAAGCCCTGAGCACATTGCTTACTAATCAGTAGAAGGATGGATATTCCTGGGGGAAAGATAGAGCCTATAGATTCCAGTGGCACCATCCCCACTGGAGGACTGATAGGCAAGAAAACAAATGAAAAAACCCTGGGAATCATTTTTCATGTTGATCCACTGGATCCAGTTCATTCATTAATTTATTACTGCATCAGATATTTGAATTCCATTATGCTAAGTGCTAGAGACACAAAGGTAAGCAAAAATAAGCAGGATTCCTACCTTAAGAAGATTATAGGCTAATGAGAGAGAAATATAGTCATCAAAGAATGACACAAATATATGTACAAGGTCAACTGTGTCAAGAATTTTGATGGAGGGGTCTCTGGTGCCAGGTGAGTATACAAAAGGAGTTTTTCATGTGATCTAGGACGGTGGTGGTAGTAGTCTTGGAAAACCTTACCTGGGAAGTCCCAGCAGAGCTGGAAACTGACCAGGGGAGGATGACATAGAGTAGATTATTCCGGGCAGACAGAAAAGCTTACACAGATCCTTAAGGATGTGTTAGGATAATGGGTCTGTAGAGCAGACAGGGGAAGTGCCTGAGATGGAAGTTTCCATGGGAGAGTCAGATGGGCCCTTCTGGGTGACAGACCTGGTCTTACTTTCTAAATTTGTCAGGAAGCCAGAGTGTGACATGGGTCAGATCTAAATTTTGCAGTAATTGTCTTTGCTGCAATGTAGAGAATATGCTGCAAGGGAAAGGGAGTATATGTTGGGGGACCAGTTGGGACATTTGTGGAGGCCATCTGAGAGAAGGGGTTTGGGACAGGATGCCAGCAGTGGAGGAGAGGCATGTTTATCTTGGAACCTGGCTTCATCTGGCAGTGAGAAAACCAAACTCTAGGTTTGCTCTTCCTGGGCTGAGTGTCCTGTAGGAGGCAGGCTGAAATCATATATTTGGGAAACCTCAGGAGTAGGGGTGATAGATGTGATCAATAAGAATTCAAGCTGTAAGTTGGTTAAAAGATGGGGATGAAGCTGAGATGAAGCTCAAAGGGCTTTTGAATTTAAGCTTGTCAAACATAGTTTACACCAAACACAAACAGTGTTGGTTGGGTGTGGCTTTGTCCGGCAGCTCTTCATTGCAAGCCATGCTTTATGAGCATAATGATCATAAAACACCTATGTTTCTTGGGACTTAAAAAAAATATGTTTTTAGCATACAGCAAGTTGCCTTGAGCAGCTCGAAATGAAAGCCTTTTCAAGCAAAGGGTATTGAGACCTCTGCTCAGCTAATGAGGAAGTTGAACCTGCCAGTCGGAATTGGTCTCAAGTTTAGTGTCAGTGGTTCCTGGAACTAACCCGGGGCCATGGGGTCCCATCGACCTTCACATATTCCACCCACCACTACATTACTCCAGCACTGACTTCCCCAAGTGATTGCTGTGAGCCCTTGGACGACTCATCGAGCCTTACTTGACTGCCTCATGCTGAAAATGGCACGGACCCAGCTCTTGCAGTGTCTTTCACCTCAAGGGTGTTTATTCCATGCAACAAGGATCTTTCGTTTCTCAGAGTGCTATGCTGTGTTTAATATACATTCATATTCTTCTGGATCACTGAGGACTTTGTCACTTAACAATTCATTGTCATGGTTTCTGGTCTTAATAAAAGCAAGAAGAGTTTACTCCTTATCAACACCATTTTTTGACTGAGAAAATCTTAAGCTTGCTTCTGAAAACCTACCGCAGCCCCATGAAGGCATCTTGCATCTTCTCTCCCAATTTACTCCAATCAAATGAACGAATATGCAATTAGTGAGCACCTGTGTGTACCCTACATTGTGCTCAGGGCTTTTACTCACTTCATTGTCAGACACCCTTGTAAGACAAAGGTTATGTTCAGTATTATAAGGAGTCAGAGGCTCCCAGAGGTTAACTTTCCCAAAGTCACCTAGCAAAAAGAAAGTGGCAGAATAATATCAAACCCAAGACTTCTGATTCTATGCCCATGACTCTTCCCGCCTTAAATTGGTAAACAAGCTGGCTTTAGATGGCTCATGGACAATGCAGGGGAAAAAAAAAAAAAGGAATCATATAATGGGAAAGTTGTTTTCTTTTCAGTTCTCTCTCAAACGTCCTGATTAGTCAAGTAGAAAATGTGTTTGGTGTTAAAGTGGCTTTAGCATGTGTTGAATATTTGCTAATTTCCCTTTTTAACAAAGAGAGCTGGTCTCAGGCTTAACACCTTCAACACTCAAAAATCTTAGCAAGAGTTTAATAAAATTATTTTGATTTCATCTTCTATTTTTGGAGCATCATATTGGTTTCCTTATGGTGGTAATATAGAGTTGCCTTTTAGGGAACTTTTAAGGAAGAAAGAAAATTATTAAAAAAAATTTTTTAAGTTGAATAAATTATAGTTCAGGTGTATGGGCACAATAATGATAAAAAATATGAAAGTGTATCCATCTAAATGAAGCTAGGAACTATTCCATTGATTTAAACTGCCTCCTTCACTCTCAGGACATGTGGGGCTTCATGTGATCATTGCGGCACTAAATTGTAAATGTGTTCTTTGTTTATCTGTTTTCCTGGAACACAATTAGAAGCAATTATAATGAAAATTATCCCTGTCCCTAGGACCGTTGAGGCATCCCTCTTAAGTTTAAATTTATAACCCAAATCAACCCAAGCTAGTAATGGAGTCTTAAAACCTAGGAAAAATACGTAAGTTTATTGCAAAAGATAATATCCCATTTAAAACAGTTTAGAAATTTACAAAACCTTACATTGGTACACAGTCTTGAAGAAGGTGCTCTCTATAGATGAGCTGGCATGAAGTTCCAAGTATAGTGAGTACCTATTTTTTTAACTACAGAGAAAGCAGCTACACAAACTCCTGCAACTTAAGTTGATATGTGAGTCTCTTTCCCTTCAATTTTACAAAACTAATTTTTGCCAAATTAATATCTCTCCATAAAATCATATAACCTCAAGTACAGCATTTCTGTAGAATAGCATGGTAGATGTTACATCATATTTTACAAAGAAGTGATTTCACATGGTAGACGAGTATAGATAGAGGTTTGGCATATGTATCTGTATGTTCTTCAAAACATGGAGATGACCATTTTTGTGTAGCAGGACGGTGTTTACTGAATCCATTTCCCTCCTAACTATTTTAAATGTTCAGTATTCAGAAGAGACCTTTCTGGTTTCAGGCTGGTGGCCTGAGCAGTGCTATGTTGTGCTTTGGTATAGAATTATATAGCCTCATTTTTTGTTGTTGTTGTTTGTTTGTTTTTTCTCAAAATGTCAAAATTTTCCAACCCCAGTTTCATTTAATTCAGTTGAGGCTTTATCTCAGGCCCCTCACTCAATACAAGTGTATGACAAGGTGAGATTCATCATTTAAGAGTTGGATTATCCTTTTGTGTGAGTTACCTCAGACACCTCTTCATCGTTCCAGGGTAACTTTGGCAAATGATCCAACTGAGCTCTGGGTCGTTCTGCTCATTTTGATGTTGGAATGTGCACAGAGCTCACAAAGTAGGTAGAGTAGGTGTTTACATCTCCATTCAAGAATGGACAACCAGGCCCTGAAAATTTAAGCAATTTGCCAAAGGTTAGTGTTATAGACTGTTCTGTTGCCTGGGTCTCTTAATTCCGGGAACAGGATTATTTTCATCCCAGCATGCTACCCAAGAATATAAATTAATTTGAAAATTGGTGTAAGCAAAGCAAATTAAGATGGAAGCTCTACTATGAGATAAAATTATATAAGACATCCCAAATGATTTTGTCTTATTGGATTATCTTCTGTGCTGTTCTTTTCCACTGTTGGGGCCAACTGAGAGTTGATTGTGTGGATACAGAAAGATCTGTGGCTTTTAGCCAGTGGTAGCATATCTTATTGAAATGTGACTTCTTAAGTATGACAAGTGTATTTATCTTAATTCCAACTTAGTGTTATGTATTCCGGTCTCATTTTGTGGGTTTAAACATTACACTAGAAACAGAATGAGAACATCTTGAATGACATTCCAAGACTTAAATAGTGCAAGCTGAGACTCTTTGCCAAATTTCCCTCTCACTCTCACCAAAATAGCTTTGTGCACTGCAGCACGGTGACAGGGAAAGGTGAAGCTGTCGGAGTGGTTTGTTCAGTGAGTCTCAATTTGCAGTGGGGTACGTACATCCCACGTGCACTCTGCAAAGACTCTAACTCAGAGACCTGATCTTCAGCAAAGGGGATTATAAAATGCCTTCTTCATTGAGTGCCTGTGGAGCTTTAGGATCCCTTTTCTAAGCAGCATCAATGCAACCACAGGCTGCTAGAGAATTTAATGCAAAGGAATGCGAGCCTTTCCAACCTACCCCTTATCCCCAAGAGTATGTAGCAATTAATTACATTATAGTAGTTTGTTCAGCCATGCAAGTTTGACTGGACCCACATGTTTGAGGATCTTGCCAAAAGAATGAGTCAGACTTCAAAAGAATTCAGACTTTGGGAAGGAAAGGTCTTTAATACTAAAATGGAAGAAAATATATCCTCATCCCCAGTCCTGCTGCTTCTTCAATCAGGTGACCATCACCTGGTCATCACAAAGTGAAATTGTGTAGATTAATATACTTTGGGACCTATCTACAAGGCTGTTGCTGGGATGAATGAACAAGAACCAGTGTTGTGTTTTTATCTTAGTCTGATGTTACTGGTGAGATGAAACGGACAGACAGGCTGCTGGATCTCATGGTCTTAAATATTGCAGGGACAGTAACTGTGGAAACTTCAAGTTCAAGCCCAAACCAGGTCCCACCCATTTGCCAACAGGTCTGAGGCCCCAAGCTGAGAATCACAATGGTTTAAGGCAGGCCCTGCGCGGCTATAATTACAGGATGGCCATACCAACAAGTTCCTTATATCCTGCCATAACTTTACTCTGCCACAGACTGTAAAGCTCACATAGCATGAGATGACATGGGATCTGGGTCCCATGGGATCTAAGGGCTAACTAAAAATGAAAATTACCCAATCCATGAAGTGATCTTGCATTTTTATGCCCTACCCGCTTCTGATGTACTTATGTATGCCAATATCTTAGAAAACTGCAAGTTTATGTTTCTAGTTGCCCCCCCCCCGCCCCCACCCCCCACCCTGGGGTATCTGATTATAACATTCCTCTATTTTCCTGTTGTGCGCAACATTTTTTTTTTTCTTTTGGGATGATGAACTCAGGATGGGAAGGGAGTGTTTAGCATCATGGAGGTTTTAGAAGATGTGATGGGGTTTTTGCCCATGGTAGGAACCTAGGCTCTCAAACAAGGATGTGAACTGGTCATGTGTGACAGGGAACTAGGCAAGTGGTCACTCTAGTATCCATAAAGTCCTCAGCAAGTGTCACTCATTTAGGTGAGATTAGTGGTCAGGTGTCCAGCAGCAGCTAAACCAGCCCGAGTCTTTCCCATTTTGCAAGTTGAATGGCTCACCACCTGGGGCCTGTGCTAAGAAGTAGAGAAGGCCTGAGGGCAGTGGTTTCCCCACCTTGGGGAGGTACTTGGGGAGGGCAAAGGGAATGGACCCAACAAGCTCAGATCCACCAGAAGCATTTCTTCTTCACTTTCTTGGTTTTCCTCCTTAAGTCCTGTTTCTCAGGGACTGGAGGCTCTGCTGGGGACTTTGGTGGGGGAGATGCCTCCTCAACTGGTTCTGCTTCCTCCAGACTCTGTAGAACTTCATGGAACCTGCCTTCCTGCTGTCGAAAATCATATTCTACACTGAAAAACACAGAGGAGAAGGAAGGAAAGTAAATTCAAATCAGCACTTATTGATTTAGAATCACCAAGTATCTAACTGACATGGAAGAGCATAGGCTTTGAGATCAAGTTCCAGATGCTTAGGTACCTGCTGACCTTGGGAAAACTGTGCCACCCCTTTCAACCACTAGTTCCTCACTGGTTGAATTGGAACCTGTAATGCCTTCCTTTTGAGGATGAGACATGTAATATGACAGCCTGATAGTAGGTGTTCAGTAAATATTGCTACAATCTCTCTCACATTTATTTAATGCCCCTAATTGCTAATTATTTTTACACATTTTGCATGAAAGCTGCCTCATTATAAAAGATTTAAATAATACAGGGGAAGATACAAAAGAACTAACCACTCAGTTTCCTCATCAGTAAAATGGACACAATAATAGCAACTATTCCAAAAGCTTTCTTTGCAATTAATATGTATATTAACCAAGTGAAAGAATACAAAGGAAGTGTTTAGGGCAGTACCTGGCATGTAGTAAGGCTTCCATATTTGGTAGCTTCTATGAGTCACCATTGCGACTATTGCCACTAATACATTATGTCTTGCTCTTTGCCTTGCTTCTCAACTTAACAATGTGTCTCAGAGAGCTTTCCATATACATTCACCACGTAATATTCCTCAATGTAGACATATTTAAATACTTCACTGGGCATTTCCTAATCTTCATTTTTTTCTTTGCTATTTTATTTGTATGTTTTGGAGTTGTTAATGTACAGACTCCATTGTATTATTTGTACACAGGTCTGTGAGCTAAACATGATGTATTTGGGGATCAGGGTTCCCAGAGGCTGAGAGAGTCAGATGCCTGGGAGTACAGAAGTTCTGGCTTGCTCATAGTGGGTACTCACACATCCTGTGTCCTTGAGGGCCTGAGAATCAGGCCTGCAGGTGTGTTAGGGTTTGTCAGCTTGACTCATAACTTGGGCTCAGTTTTCCCAGAAGCTGGAGAGGCAGGCCAGAAAGAATGAATCCTGAAGATGTCCCTGAAGGCTGTGCAGGGGCTCCCTCTGCCCTTAATTGTCCACTTTCCTCCCTCGGAGATTTACTTATGGAGGAGTTTCCAGTGCTGAGATCCTTATAAGAAGGCTCTTAAGCTTTTAGCTGTATTTTTACCTGGTTTCATTCTAGAGGCCTCAGATGGCCCAAGATGAGTAACCAGTGTGGGAGTGTGGAAAGGGGAGGAAATGCAGAGTCATGGAAACAGTACATTCTCCTTGCTTAGCATGAAGGGAAATGAAATGTTTCATATTGAAGACGAAAGACCCCACATTGGTTTGCCATGTGACATGAATGTCCAAAGCCTTTCTAACCAGCAAGGGATGAAAAAGAGCTGTCATTAAAAGGATACTTGGTCCTGGTCTACTATCCCATATCACCTCTTAGAGACTCAGGATCAGACTAAGCGCTGCTGGAAAGGCAAATCATGGTTGTCATGCATGACTAATGAAGTCCCCAAATGGGCATTCTGAGATGGAAGAAGCTAAAGAGTCAGAAGAGCCAGATGGCATGTTTTGTAGCCAGACGGATGGGGTGTCAGTGCTTAGGGAGTATTGGGAAGGTGTTTCTGATTATTTCATTTCTGTAGTTTTGATAAGCTTCGCCCAGATTTTCTTCTCCTTGGTGTCATCCTTTCTTTTTCCATTTCTCCCTGGTGCCCTCTATAAAGATATACTCCTGGATGGATGACCTACATAATGGCTGTATTTTCCAAAGCAAAGCTCCACAACTGATTAGCTGTGAGATCTTGGGGAAGTCATTTCTTATTTTTAAGCAGTAGTGTCTTCATCTGCAAAATAAACATGATATCTACTCATAGGATTTCAGTGAAATTTAAGAAGTTCAGCTCAGAGCAAGGCATCAAGTTTTCAGTCAGTCATTCAACAAATATTTATTATCACCCATGTGCCAGGCCCTATGCTAGGTGCTAGGGAAGGAATGGTAGATAAACATTATTTCTGGCCTCCTCGTGCTGGTAGTCCAGTGGCTCTGTGTCCTCAGTAAATTATAGCCAACATCAAGAGCTATTAGGGGCATTTTAGTCACAGCCCAGGATTCGCTAGGTCAGTGAGCAGAGGCATCCACAGACTCAAACAGTGAGGCTTTCCTTCCAGGATGCAGTATCAGCATTGTACTCCTCTTTGTCTCTGGGCCTGGGGTGAATTTTTGTCTGCACTACCTGCACCTCACTCTCCCTTGTGGAAACTTAAAGAGATGGATTTGGGGGCTGGGGAAGAGTTGTTCAGCAACCTCTGCACTGCTTCAAGGAAAGCTGGTAAAGCAGTATGTTGCAAACTCTGATTCTTACCCCCTCTAGCACTAGTTCACAGGTAGGGAACATCCATATTCACAGTTCTTCTACCTCCTGAAATATCCCTATCCTTCCCCCAAAGGCACAAAAATGACCTTAATCTTAGAGCACCAGATAGAGCCCAAGAAAGTGGGTACTCCCTGCTCGTTCCAGGAATTTCTTGTGCTTTCTGGTATAGGATATTTCACCCATCTATCCAGTCAGCCAGCCAGCCAACCATCCATGTATCCAACCACTCATCCATGTGTCTATCCATCCATTCATACATCCGCCCATCCATCCATCCTACCTACCATCCATTCATCCAGCCAGCCAACCAGCTGGTCAGCCAGTGTATCCTGCTCTGGGCCTGACACTGTGCTCAGTTGCAGGGATAATAGTAAGACAGACAGATGTGGTTACTGCTTTAGTGGATCTTACATCCCAGTATTTAAGGTATGTGATTAAACTAACAGTTGCTTTACAAATATGCTTTGCATTTATCCCACTACCCCTACTTGCCAACTGTTCATCCATATATGTCTACCAAATGATATGAACATGCACATAAACTGGCCTCCTTCCTCTCATCTGTAACATTTCTCTGACTTCATAATTCAAACAAACAAATGACAACAACAGCAAATCACCTGAGTTTGCCAAGACTCACAGTAGTGTCCTAATATCAGTTAGAAAACATAATGCTCTGGGTGATTCCAGAATGTGTATAGAATTGGCTTGCCTGGGGAGAGAAGAGCCAGGAGACAATGTAAACTCAGTCTCCTCATTACAATTTAAAGTTCAGCACAATATAGAGAAGAGAACAGGGGCTCTTGAGTAGAACACTCCTGGGTTTGAACTAAGGCTATACCACTTACTGGCTGGGTGACCTTGGGCAAGTTGCTACTCTTTCTGAGACTCAGTTGAAAGAGGAGATTATAAAGCTACCTCACTGGGTAGTTGTGCAGATGGGACAAAATAACAGATGAAATGTCCTCATGTAGGATATGGTCTCTGCCTACTCCACTCTTCAATAAGTCTTTTGTCTCCCTATCTTAGGGACTGAATGCCTTACCTCCTCACTCACACCTTTAGCTCCTCAGTAATTGTACACCTTGTCGGCAACATCATTCTTCACTCCTCCCCTCGGTATACATTCGGGGAAGAACACATCTTTATGTTTCTATGGAAACACCACAGGGTTCCATTATAATCATTAGGGCTCCCCACCCCGCTCCTGCAACTGTCCCCACTGGTCTTGACAATTTAAAGGGATTGAAAGTGACTTTCTTTTTCAAGGCCAGGGAAATAGCATAGTGTAGGGAAGCATATATGCTTTGGAAAGAAATTGATTAATGTGTTTTCGACCAAAGCAATTTATTAACATAAAGGAAAATTGTCACTTTTCTTCTTATCCATCCGTTTGACAAACTACTGTTTAGTTTGGAGGGGAGGAGAGGGAGTATATTTTGTTTTGGTAGCAGCTGCCTTATAAATAGGCAGGGGCAGTGCCCTCTCTCATCTGTTTTCATTTTGAGGCTGAGTAGAGAAGAGGAGATACCCCTTAACTTCCTACTTATCCAATCCACACCAAGTTGGCAACCTCTTAAAAAGGGAAATAAGCTGCCTACTTGGTAAGAATTCAAGTAAAGTCTTATCAGAGGGTTCTTTGTAGGTTCGTATTGACATAGAACACCAGTAACTTCTCCAGCCTCACCTCTGCTTCTTTTCTTCCTCTTAATTTCCCTACCCTGCCACTCTTATCATCTTCTGCATTCATATTCCATATGGAGGAGAGAAATGTTGAGTGCCTAGCTTGTGTAGAGCTCTGGCTCACAGTTTGGGCCAAACGGTGGTCAAGAAATTGTTACAGTATGGGATTCAGGCCTGGAGCCATTGAGATAGTCCAGAGTATTCAAGGTCTGTGAGGCTAGTCCTTTGAAGATGTGTGGAATACCTAACACCTGGTTCAGGGGTGGGGGCACTGAGGAGTTCACTGGGGAGCCTTAAAGCCCTTCCTACCCAAGATGACTGTGCATGGCACCACATTGGATTTAGAAAGTAAGCTGTGTGTAAAGTAGAAATGGAAGAGAGCTTTCAGGTTTTCCTCTTGAGGGCACCTCACTAATCTAACTGACAGATCAATGCTTCAGCTATCATGCTAGGTGAAAAGTAGAAGGATGTTTTTCTAGGTAATTGGAAGCAGCGAGAAGCCTAAGTCATGGCTTGTCTAGAAGAAGAAATAGTGAGAAGCAAAAAGAGGATAAATACATAAATATATAAGCAAACAATAGAGCTGGTTTCTGGATGTAGTATCTTGGCTAGGCAAACTAAAGCTGGGTGAGCCAAAAGGAGATAAAAGTTTATATAGAAACAAACAGTGGAAACCTCTTACTTTTATATAGCACTTTCAAACTGCAAACATTTCAAATCTGTGTTTTTATTTTACCCTTACAATAGCCCAGAAATATGGGAAGATTGTTATCCCCATTTAACTGACAAAAGGGGTTGGCAAAGGGAAGTCATACCATGAATTATGATCAGAATATAAGCCTGGTCTCCTGATTCCTAGTCCTTTGTTTTTCCTAAAGAGGGGTCAAATGTTTTAGCCTGGGGCTTGTCTATTACTGGGGGTCTTATTCTAAGAAGAGGAAAGAATGAGAGGACCTGTACCGCATTAGGTGAGGACATGTAGTATTTAAGTGAATAATAATAACAATAATGAGAAATAGGAAGGCAGGGAGGAGGAGGAAGTGGAGGGAGAGGAAGGGGGTAGAAAGAGAAGAACTAGTAGTAATCCATATTGTTGATACTATACTACAAGTTCAGTAATTCTTACATGTCTCATGTATTTCTCAATTAACTTCATTTTACAAACAAGGAAACTGAGCCAAGGAGAGGTTAAATATTCTGCCAAGAGCATGCACTGGTCAGTGATAGAGCCAGGATTTGAGCCTCCTTTGTCTAGCTCCAAAGCTTGTATACTAAGATATATTGCACTGAAAGAACATAATAGTCTCTATGTGAGATTCTAGTTGCCCAATATGTATGGGGTAGGGATGGTGAGGTGTGGTGACCAAGGCCTGGTGCACCTTAATGACCTCACTGCCCCCTGTGACACCAGACCTAACCTGGGGCTGGGCTGCATGAAGGGCACTTTATGACCCAGTTGACCAATGCACCTTGTAATAGTGTTTCTTTTTCTTCTTCTTCTTGTTCTTGTTCTTCTTCTTCTTCTTCTTCTTCTTCTTCTTCTTCTTCTTCTTCTTTTTTAATTTGAGAGAGAAAGAGAGGGAGAGAGAGAGTGCAAGTGGGGGAGAGGGGAAGAGGGAGAGAGGAAAAGAGAGAATCTTAAGCAGGCTCCCCTTCTAGTGTAGAGCCTGACACAGGGCTCAGTCCCACAACCCTGGGATCATGACCTGAGCTGAAGTCAAG
The DNA here is from genome assembly GCF_022837055.1 of Prionailurus viverrinus. Classification (NCBI taxonomy): domain Eukaryota; kingdom Metazoa; phylum Chordata; class Mammalia; order Carnivora; family Felidae; genus Prionailurus; species Prionailurus viverrinus. The sequence goes on along the minus strand of NC_062561.1, from coordinate 180,219,830 downwards.
AGTTGGATGCTAAACTGACTGAGCCACCCAGGTGCCTCTGTAATAATGTTTCTAGATTGCAGAGCAGTTCTGACTGTGACACTGCATCCCAGAGAAGATGGGAACCCCCTTAGGAGGCAGCTTACTCAAGGCAATATAGGGGCTCTGCAATCTTGGGTCTACTGTAGGCTGCTGAGGTCTGCGGTAGGCTTTGTGCACTTCCTTCTTAGGTGAGTCTTGCTCTTTTGTAAAGAGAAAAGATGATAAGCCACTTCCATAAACCATACACTCCAGGCAAGTTGGCTGAGAAATTAATGATCCACAGCATCTTCCTGAAGATAAAACATCTTCCAAACCCCTCTCCATCTCTTCATCTTCTCTGTGCATCAGAGAGCTTCTGTGGCCCCTCTTGCCATGGAACCCAAGTGAACCACAGATTTATTGACCTCCTGTCACTTTCTTTTTTAAAGAATTAGCTGTAAGAATCAATGGAATCAGTGAGGATAGTTTGGTTCCTATCCACTTGGATAAACCATGCTGCTTTGGAAAGTGTCTCGGGAAGAATTACAGTCTGGGAAAGTAGGGGCTTTAGTTTGTTTTCTCCCTCCCAATACCCTCCCCACCCCAGCATAGAAGGGATTTTGTTCCTAAAACTTTCTTCTAACGACTAGTTTTCTCATTATTTATAGGGTGTAATTTCAAGCTTCACAACTTGCATCCATGTTAAGTTGGCAAGTGCACCTCTTCTCCTAGGGCATCTGTCTGCTGATGAATCCTCAGAGAATCACAGGTGCTCTCCTTGGTACATAGATAAGCAGAACCAAGCTGTAGAAGTCTTCACTGCTGATCACTGTCTATGAAAGAGATCTGTGCTCTGTGTTCTGTGGCTCTGTGTCAAGAAGGCCTTCAGGTTAGGCCTTCAGAAAGGGCAGGCCATGTCAGAGAACTTTAACATATATTCACTGATTATGCAAGGTCAAAAGGTAAGAGGGGCAGGAAAATCTCCTGAATGCAGGATCGGTTTGAGCTCTGGCTCCACTGAATCTTGGACAAGTCTTCATGCAGCCCCTCTGAGTCTTAGTGTCCTCATCTGCCAAGTGACAATATCCATACCCACATTTTAGGGTTGTTTGTTGGGAGTCCGAAGTGAGATGATACATGTCCAGTGTTTAGTAAAGCGCCTGGCACCATGCCTGGTTCAACAAATGGTAATGATTGTTACATTAACTTGACAGAGAAATAAAGATTGGGTCATTCTGTGGTCAACCGTGGCCTCCGTGCCAGCAGCCATCCATTTGTTATTCCTGTGAAATTCTCAACTTGATTGATTTTATATTTATGGCATGTTTCAGCCTCTTTAGCTATTAATGCATTAAAATAGGGTTTAATTTTTATTTCAGATAAATTGCCAATGCAATAAATCATACTTTCTCCTTGCATTCTACAGAAAAGAAAGGGATAAAGCTACTGAGAGAAACAGAGGCTAGGGGCAAATGTCTTGGGGATCAACCTGTCAGGGCTCAGAGAAATTTCCACCTGTACCCCAAACTCTATATCTGTTTCCTAAAGAGATAGCTTGAACCATGTTTGGGGCAGTTGTTTGGGGGATACTGGATGATATTGCTGTAATGTTCCCATTCCATTGTTTGCAATAAATGCTGCTCAGTCTGGACTGAAATGTGGTGAGGGCTGCAAGTGCATCTGTGGTTACCAGAAAGAACAGATATGCTGTGTAATTTATAATTATTTTTCATTGTGGACTTCATTGCTGGCCAGAGGGAGGACTGTGGCTGGAAGGCAGAGAAAGCTCTCACAGTTCACCCAGCTCCACACTGGGAGAGCATCAGAGGCAGACAAAAGGAAAAATACTAAATAATTTAAGTGGAAAGTCGGTTACTAAACCCACAGGCCTGGGTGCATATCACATTTCTAATAAACTAAGGCCTTTTTCTCTGGTCAGGCAATAGCTTTAAGTGGCAGGCCAAGACCCCATGGCCAGAAAGCATCACCTCAGATGGAAACGCAAGGAAGACGCTCAGGGCTGCTGACCCCTAGTTGGCTCACGTAGTTCTCCAGAGCCTCTTTCCTTGGTAAGGTGCAGGCCTGGCCTGGCTTCTCCTGCAGGGCACACAGCTGTAAGACTTTGGCCTGCGTTCCAGAGAGGCGCCTTCTAATGAGCTCTGAATATCAAAACTGTAAGGGAGAGACACCGGGAATGAGGAAGCTGGTTGCCGGGTACACGGAGAGGCGCTTGCTGTAAATCTCCCTTTGCATATCCTTAACATCTCTGTCTGGTCCAGAAGGAGTTATAACAGTGGAGGAATCAATAATGGTGAAAATGCAGCCTGTGGTCTGTGGAGCTTGAGGAAATGGTGGTGGAGGCTTCTGGCATTCAGTGTCATGCATATTACCTGGCTCACGAGCATGGGGTGACTATAGCCCTCTCCTGAACAGAGGGTGGTGGTGCTGGGCAGCACTTTGCATACCCACCCCACCTAGTGTTTGTGACTGCTCCTCCAGGACTCACCAGAGGATAGTTCCTAGCATTTGCTCTCTTGGCTTGGCAGCAGAATTGGGCTTTAATTGGTCTTAACCTTAATTGGAAGAGGAATGTGGGCAAGGATTGCCATTTCATTTCTGATCTCAGATGAGGCCCGAGGAGCTGGGAGATGTAGCAGGAAGGAGTGACTACAAATGAATACCCTAAGTAATGCATAAGGCAAGCCTGGACCTCAAAATGGACTGACAGAGACTCGTTTTCCCTTTTCGTTGGAAACAGGAGGCCTCAAAAGTTCCACTTACTCTGTGAGCAAGCCCCCTGACCTTCTCTTCCTTTCCCATTGTGTCCACCCTCACCTGCACCCCCTATTTAGGTCTGTATATGACCACCTAAACCTGTAATTAGAAGGGAAAGTCATCTTTCTAATGATGTATTTAAGACAAAAACTACTTACTCGGCTATTTTATTAGCAAGAATTTTCTATTCATAGACATGAATGTCTGATTGAATGTCTCTGAAGCTATAATGGATCCGACCTTCCCAGGAAGCTTGCTGTAACCAGACTCCCATCCTCCACCCTACCCCTCTTCTCCAGCAGGTTGGGGGTGAAGGCCAGCGACCAGTATTCACATATACCCAGGAGACTGCCATACAGGTAGTCCACGATCACCCTTTGAGAACACTATTGAAGGCCTGTGTCTTCAACTCAAGCCCTCACGATGCCCTTGGCTGAGGAGAACTTAGTCATGTAATGCTCTGCTGACACTCCTCAAATAGGTCTGACTCTGAACATAGCATGCTGTGGAATCTAGCCAGCAGGTCCTAGAACAGCATCCCAATCTTGTCATTACTAGCTTCAGACTAAATGTGAGAGTGCCTCACTCACCTGTTCCCACTTGTATAATCTGAGTACTGTGCAAGTACCTTCATCTACAAAATGGGAGTGTTTTTATCTATCTCACATGGTTGTGAGGATTACAGGTGAGAACAAAAGGTATTTATAATGACAAGTAATAATAGAAACTTCTTATTTCTTTCCCCTGATTTTCTTCCCAACAGATCCCTGCCCTCAGCTAGCTGTCATAGTTGTAAAAATCATCCAAAAAAAAAAAAGTCAAATAAACTGACTTCGAGTTAGATGTGAGTAGTTTGTTAATCATAAGGGTTTAATCTGGTTGTATTATTATTGCTGCTGAAACAAATCACCACACATGAGTGGTGACAAACAACACCAGTGGTACTCTCAGAGTTCTGGAGATCAGAAGTCCCCAGAACTCTAAGTCATGGTGTCAGCAAATCTTTGTTCCTTCTGGAGGCTCTGTGAGAAGTTTTGTCCCTTGCTTTTTCCACCTTTCAGAGGCTGTCCACATTCTTTGCTTGTGATACCTCTCTTCACCTTCTGCTTCCATTGTGTACCTCCTCTGACTCTGTATCCCCTGTTTCTCTCTTCCCTTTATAGAGATCCTTATGATTAAATTGGGCTCACCTGGACGATCCAGGACACTCACCCCATCCCAGGATCCTTAATCACATTGCAAAGTTTATTTTGCCATGTGAGGTAATATATTGACAGTGCCCAGGAATTAGAATGTGAATATCTTGTGGGGCCATTATTCTGCTCACCACATTGGGTTTTGATATTTTACCAAGAAAGACCACAGATCTCTAATGTCTTAATCTCCTCTTCCAAAGACATCATTGGGGGCAGATCAGATACCAGAGAAGGGAGATACTGGAGCATGGAGGGAGTTTGTGGTTTGCCACAAATCAAAATTTGCCTTTTTACCACAGCCAGTACAGAAGTGTACTGGGCAGTAATATTGGATGCCCATGATGAACGAGGATCTCAATGTCCTGTGAAATTGCAACAAGCTCTCTGAGTCATCAAAAGAAGATTTGATTAGGTTCCATCTTGTTGAGAGTATGTAGCAATCCAGGTATTTGAAAATTGACAATCTCTGTATTACATTCAGGTGTATGATTCAGTTCAAAATTATCTACTGAGGACCTGCTGCATAGAAGCCTTCCTTCCCTAATAAGAACATTTCATTAATTAACTAAGGGTCGGGGCACACACAAATGGTAATAATGGCTTTACTTTTGGACCATCTAAATGTCTCAATCCCACCACTGCTTTTTATCTTTGCCCCAGTCAATATAGTGCTCCCTTTTTTGACAAGTATCTACTGAGTGACAACTATGAATTAGACACTGTCCCACAACTTTGAGATATTAGCCATTTACTGAAGGAAAGAAACTCATCAACACTACATTATAATGCAATAGGATAAATGGTATAGCAGAGGGACATGCATGCCATGGGGATCCTCCATAGGAAGGAATGTAAGGTTATCCAGAGGAACAACATGAGGAAATTCCCAGACAAAGCAGGGTGGAAAAGACATTCCAGGAAATGAGGGGACTTATGCAAAAGCACCAACATGTGATAGAACACACAGTATTTGAAGCTAGCCCAGTTCCTTGTGACTGGGGAGAAATAGGAGACCCAGCAGGTGAGAAGGTTAGTATCACATTCAAAGAGCCTTGAAAAATTAGCTAAATGCAACAGCAGGAACCACGAAAAGATTGTTTAGCAGGGGAGTGACATGTTAAGATTTTACTTTTTGGGTAATTTAGCAATCTATGTGGAGGATTACTTGGGATGGGGCAAAAGGGACTGATGGCAACAAGATGAGGTAGCATTCAAGTGACAGGTGATGAGGGCCTTGACCAGAGACAGAGGGGCTGAAGCTAAAGGGGATGGATTTAGCAAGTAGAATTGGTAGCCTATTTGTTGTGTGTTGTGAGGGAGAAGAGTGAGGCAGTGGGGACTATAGTTTATGGAGCCATGGTCAATGGTGTTGAGCAAACTAAATAACAGGAAGAGAATTAATTTTGTAGGAGAAAATAAGGAGTGTGTTTTGATAAATGGTGAATCTGAGGTGGTTTTGAGGTACAAATATGGAAATATTCATAGGTACACAGAGAGAGAGAGACACACACACACACACACAGAGAGAGAGAGAGAGAGAGAGAGAGAGAGAGAGAAGGGGAAAGAGCAAGCTCATGGAAAGGTAGGGAAGGGTAGTGTCACAGAAATAAACTTTAGACCCATGAGCGTAGTGAAAGCCATGAAAAGAGGCTAAGGATGAGCAGAGGAGGCAGGAGACAGCCGTCCAGGTCGACTTTCTCACAAACTGCAGATTTTCTGCTGCTCTCTGCTCTCTAGCACCTTTCAAACCCTACGTAGCCAACCTCATTCCTTCAGCCATTTCAAATGGTAAATGTGTAGCCTGAACTTTGTTTCCATTTCCTAAGCAACACACTTAGATGGGAGGAGAATTTTTTTTTCTGAGAAAGACTTCCTATTTTTTTCCTTAAAACATTTGAGACATTTTACAACTTAAACCAAGCAGCTATTTTCCTGGGATCTATGTACAGAAAATAAATGCATGATCGGTGTAGCCAAAGACCTCCGAAGAGGCTCTGTGATTATTTTTAGAGTGTCCGTGGCCGTGGATGTGAAGATGAAGTGCTAGAAAAGCAGAGAACAGGAAGAGGAATATGGCATGGAGGGACCCCAGGCCCTTGAGAAAAGGGAAGGGAGCTTATCCCTTAGGACAGCATTTCCCAAACTTCATCCTTTATGTACCACCTCTAAGGTCTTTGTGAAACTCCCCATGCCATCTGCACAATTATTTACTTGTTTTTTTTCCCTCTCTAAATCAATTCACTTTTAAACTTGAACATTTATACAAAACAAGTAATATCACTTTTGAAAATGGAGACCTGTATCACTTGCAATGGATATATAGGGGGGACTAGTTTTCAAAGTTAAAAACTTAAGTAAAACATGTAAAATGATTACCTTCTGGCCGGATACTATTGCTTGCCTATGGCTATGAACCTGAGAGCTGCTCTCTCTTGGCAAAGGCATGTGATAAGCAAGCATTAGAAAGGCTTTGAAGATATTCTAGTACCAAATTCAGATTCCACCCCACCCCACCCCCACCTAGATAAGCAGAAGGATCGAAATAAATTTGAAAAAAGGACAACCTTCTCACCAGGTAATTCAATGTTGTCTAATGTTGGAACCACATTAGATACCACATGGGCATTCACCCAATCCTTTGAGTAACTTGTCCTAGGATTAATACTAAGGAGAGGTGAGGAGAGTGACTGGGGACTAAACAGCCTGCAACCAGCTTGAGACATCTAGAGGCAATTCCCACACTCTTGCCTTGGTACCTATGGCAGTCACATTAACAAAGAGTCCATTCTGCTGGCTGTATAGAAGCCCCTGAGAGCCCCTGAGAGCTATGCATGGATTCTGTAGGCATTGGTGTTAGTGCTATTCTCCTTGGTGAGGTAGGGTCTGCCAGAATGATCCCCAGTAAGAAGAAAGCCAAGGAGACATGGGGTGGGGGCACCCAGAAGGCTCGTAGAGCAGGGAGAATGAATGGGATAGAACTGATGACCTCACATGTAGCAGAGCCGTAGCCTTTGGCTGATGGGGCCACTTGGAAAACCTTATGTTGTTAACTTAGCAGCAACATCTCCATAGAAGACCCAGCAGGCAACTCATCACACGCCCATGTACTTTATGTACAGTGATGTGCACTGGGCCCATCCATCACCAAGGAGAGAGACTGCAGCTTAACAAGGCCTGAGGATGAATATTTCACATCACTTATTCATTAGTTTGTAAGATTTGACTTTCCAGGGCACAACACAAGGTTTGAAGTCATTTGAAATGTTAAAAAAAAAAATTGACAACTCTCATCTTCCCACTGTTACCTGACAGGGATGTTGTTCTGATCTCTTTGCTTTCATCAAATTAATTGCCCGTTCTGCAATGGCTTAGATACAAGACTGTAGATAATGTCTGGGAGAGCAGTCTGCTTTTGAATGGTAATAAGGGTTGGATACATACAATAGCTGTTCTTGAAAAACTGGAAAGGGATGTGGGTGTGACGATTTGCTAACCCATCCAGGGGTGTCACTTAATTTAGAATGTTTGCTTGGGATGTTTGAAGTAAGTACCAGAAAAATGCAAACATTCTCAGACTTGTTGGAAGGTCATAGTTTAGTCAAATATTGCCACTTTCAATTTAGCATAAAATATCAGAATGTCAGAACTGAAAGGAACCATAGGGACCATCTAATTAAAGGCCCTCATTTTTCAGATGAAGAAACTCAGAGGCCAGAAATGATTTGCCCAAGGCCAGGCCATGAAGCTCACAGTAGATTGGGAAATAACCACTTGTCCTTTTCACTTACAGAGCTAAATAAAAAGTCATCTTAAGATAGTAGAAAATACATCATCTGCTGCTGAAAAAAAAAAAAAGAGATCATCCAAAATTTAAATGGAGGTTAGTTAAAAATAATTCTTCTTGTTTATGATGAATAGTTTTTTGCCCTTCCTAAATGTATAGACAATTAATAATTTTTTATGTTTATGTAAAAATATTTTTTTATTTTGAGAGAGAGAGAGAGAGAGAGAGAGAGAGAGAGAGAGAGAGAACAAGTTGGGGAGGGGCAGAGAGAGAGGGAGAGAGAGAGAATCTCAAGCCCTGACAGCACAGAGTCAGAGGTGAGGTTCAAACTCACAAACTGTAAGATCATGACTTGAGCCAAAGTCAAGAGTGGGAAGCTTAACCAACTGAGCCACCCAGGTTCCCCTAGACATTTGATAATTTTTGTTCTAGTGATTAGAAAATTTACTTAAGACGGGGGGATATAAGGTGCACTTAGAAAATGCCCAAGACCCCATCTAAGTGTAGGAGGCTCCTGACTTCCTGTTCCAGCACCCCTCTGCCTACCCCCAATCCCTTGTTAGGACAAAGTCTCAGGATTCTGCTAAAGAGAATGAGAGATTTTAAAAAGACACTGGCAACACAGTTTGGGCTTCAATTTGCTCAGGCTCTTGCTGCTTTTCTCCTCCAAGATAGAAAAAGTAATAGAGAGCAAAACTGTATACTTTAGTCAAACAAAATTAGATGCCATCAACTGAAATGACTGCTTTTGACCACTTTTCTACTGTGACACCAAAAGTGGACTTCCAGCTAAGGGGGCATTGATCTTTCTAGTAATAACAGTAATAAGCCCTTGGATTTGTATAGAAGTTTGCAGTTACAAAAGACTTTCACTTATCTGATCTTATTTGCTCCTCTTGGCAACACTTAATAGGGATAATTGTTCCCACTCCATAGGTGAGGCAACTGAGCCCCAGGTAATTTAGCAGGCATCAAACTTGGAGATTTTGACTTCAAGTTTAGTATACTTATCACTATATGATTTTTCCCATCAACCGCTTATAAAAATCTACTTTATTGCAGCAACCTTACCCTCTGCCAGAAGGAAATGATGTGCTTAGTAATGAACACAAAGTGCTTAGCTCCATTCTTGACACATAGTGCATGCTTGGCAGGTGACTGCTACTGTGAGGAAGGGGCAGCGTGGTGGAATAATTGAGATCATAGGGCTTGTCATCAGAAAGATCTGGACTTGAGTCCTGAGTCTGACCCGTTCTGTTCTCTGAAAATGTTTAATGCAAGCTGGGTCAAATGGCTCAACTTCCCTGAGGACATTAACACCTGCCTCACAAGGTGCAATTGTGAAATGAGTTGCAAATATGCATGTGGAGCTTAGTTGTGGTGCCTATACTTAGTGTGCAATAAATGTAGGGTGATTAAAAGGATTTGCTCACAGACCTTATTGTAAGGACACAAAGCAATGTCTGTCTTGGAACCAGATGTTAACATTTCCTAATTAAACACCTTGTTCTTTAAAATTTTCAGGCATTCCAAGGCCTCCTGTCTTTGCCTCTCACTTGACCTTACATGTCTAAGAGAGTTTACAAGGGTGTTTGTTCTGCGGCCCCCACAGCTTCTGTGCTCTACAGAGCAGGCCTCAGTTGTGGCCAGGTACCTGTATATGATGCACGCTGTATTCTGGCAGGTACTGCAGTTGTTGAGATCTTGGCCAGTTCGATAAAAGTTGCGCCTGCAAGATAGAGCATTTTCTGGATAAATCTGTGGGCAAAAGCCCCATGGGATGCACACATTCTAGCTACTTATTTCCTACAGCATAGCACTGCCCCTCTCTTGGGTAGCAGTGTTCTGGAGTTGCATGACAAATAAAGAAACAAGAAACCCATGATACTAGGATCTCACATTTCTGGAGGGCTTAATAAATGTTTAAGCACTTTCATATCTGAGGTTTTCTTTATGCTGACAATAAGCCCGTGAGATGAGTCAGTTACTCTTACCCCCACTCCATAGGAAGGGAAACTGAGGGACTTTGCAAATGAGTAGAAGAGGTCAGATTATTAAAACTTCTGACCATGTCATTCAGTGCATTTCTCTGTATCACTGCATTGCTTCCCTCTTATAAGGCAATGTTGGTTCTAATTCATATCAGCAAATGCCAGTTATTTACTTCTCTCTTCTACACTTTTGCTCATTAGCTTTGGCCATTCCTTCTACTCACTCTTTAGGGAGAACTTTTTCAAAGGACAAGCATTCCACACTTAAACGACTGCCTTCCCCCTCCCCAGACTGGTGCTGAGTCACCCAGGAAAGCATTTTGTGACTTCTTTCCTCTTTGCAGAATTGTGATCTCATTTGAGGTCCTACCTAGCAGATCAGTGATGGGCTGGCTGGATCCATCAGAGTGGTTTGTGGAAGGGAAGGTCAACAGTACCCTCAAGTCCTTTGTGACAAACACAAATAACTAAAATCCTGTGCAAATACAGCAACTTGCTAAGAGGATGGTGTGGGGGGGGGGGGCGGGGTACCTGTGTGCTGTCATTTTCTCCCATCATTAACTGGCCCCCTCTCTTTATGAAAATAATTTTTGACCCTGTTGTTTCATTGCCCCCCCCCTTTTTCCAGTCTGTTGATACCTGGAAACAAAAACAAATAGTAATGGAAATCCACCAAAGCCTAGAAATTAATGAAACCCATCTGCAACAAAGAGAGGCCATTGGTAATGACTTGGGGAAACCATAGAACCTCAAAGACTTTGGAGACATTTTATTAACAGAAACCAATGCTCTCTCTCTGCCCTTGTCTTGGCAAATGACTTAGCCCAGTAGTTTTCAATATAAAAAAAAAAAATTCACCTTACCCTTCTGTGAGAGCTCGAGCTTTCTCCAAGTCTTGGATTACATTCAAAAGGACTTTAATTTTCTCTTGGTTCGAATGCAGAGATTCCTCCACGGACTGCAGCCTGCCTTGGAGATCACAGAGCTCCCCCCGTGCCAGGTGAATTGGATTAATCCCACCAGTCTCTCTGCTGCTCTGCAGTGTGGTCTCCCTCCTTGGAAGAGGAGCTGGGAGGTGACTGTTTCCTGAACAATTTTGAAAGTCCTGGGTGTCTGACTGAGTGGGGTTCTTTGCCATCTGCTCCTGACACATGGGGACAGATTTTGACACACTGTTAGTTTTGAGTGACAGCAGATCCTGGTGATTGATGCTCGATGAAGAATAGTCTGAAGCCCCTCCCAGATGGGCTGGCTGGCTGTGGGAGCCTGGTGAGGGGGAGCCGTGAGTCCGTGGAGGTGAGGGAACACATGTTTCCTTTGACCGAGATGACAATGGTCCAAGGTCTTTGTCATCAGAGTTGTCTTTGGGCAAAAGCAATTCGGGTTTAAGTTTCCCTGTGCCTGGCATGTGGCTGGCATCGCTGGTGGCATTTAAGCAGGAAGGGGATCTTTCTGAATCTGATAGTGGCACTGTTCTCCCATCACCTGGACATATGTCAACCAAAGGATGTATGGAGTTGCTTATATCACCTGACCTGTCTGGGCTGAAAGTGGACTTTCTAGCTGCCCAGGTAGGACTGTGGTAAATATCATCGGGGACCTGAATGGCAGCAGTTGCTTTCTCTGAGGCCCTCCAAGCCCCTGCTTCCAAGCATATGCTAATAGGCCCATTGCTTTGCACCTTGGACATTCTAGGAGGAAATGGATGAGACACTTTGACCCTTCGAGGCCCATCCTCAAGATGCTGAGCCAATCTTAAGTAGGCAAGGTCAGAGGACACAATGTCCTGTTCAGAGAGGTTGCCGTTGACTTGGATGGCACTTTGGGATGCTGTTGGCATTTCTACCAGGGACTTGCTGGCTGTGAGTCTCTTCCTTTTGAAAACTGGGAAATGCTTCCTGAGACTGGGGGAGGTTTGGATCGCAATGTTCCGAAAGCCCCCTGCCTTCTGGGACCTGGGGAAGGAGAGTGAGTAGGTGGGAAGGTGATGGTGCCTGGAGGCTTGAGTCTTGCCCATTGCACCTGGATCCTCAGAAGTCTGGACATCAGCTTCAGCTAGGCCAGGTGGAGTCTTACTGGTCCCATCTTCCTTGAATCGAACCTGTTGAGATTTGCTCCTGCGGTGGTGGGGTTGCTTCACAAACTCCACTGACTCTAGGCTGTTACGCTTTAGAAGCACAGGCCGCACTTTCATATTTTGCTGGGCCATTGAGCCTCAGTTGAGAGGATTGGGACCGTACACTTCTCTGGGGCACATTTCCTTAGGTCTTTGGAGCAGCATCTAATGATGGCATCTCAGGCATGGAGATCTGCCAGCCAGGATGAAGTGGTCCTCTCCTTTGTGTATGGGAAGCTCTGTTGGCCATTCCCAGACAGTAGATTCTACTTGAGAACTAGCCGTAATGCTCCCCCTGCAGTTAAAATACTATTTCATTGCGGTGGTAATTGCCACTTAGATAAACAATGAGTTAGGCTAATCATTAAACATCTGATCTACCAAGAGAGCTGGTGGGCTGTTTATCAAGAGAGGCTGGCAGGCGGTTCTGATCCTGGAAGAAGCTTGCTGTCTTGAACAAAAAGACAACAAAAGTACCATTTAGGGGATAGCGCCAGACTCCCAGTGTGTGAATTCCAAAAGAAACCTGCTACGTCTGGAACATACGGCTTCCTTTCCCGGAGCATCAGTTTCCACTGTAAAACTATAGGAAACTTAAACACATCTTCTTTCCATAGCATGTAAGCAGACAGGGAAATCAGTGACCTGGGGGCTGGCTTCTTTGATGTTACATGGTGCCCCTAAGGGAACATCCCCATTTGTGTCAATCACAAGTTCCTCCTTTGGGGCCATTGTTTTCTTTCATGCTGTTTCCCTTTTTGTCACAAAACTCAGTGCTGTGTGACCATGACAGGATTGAGGCATCCGAGGGCATTCAGAGGGCAGAGACCCTGTCGGAGTGTCTTGGCTGAAGTTCACATGTAGGCAAAGTGAGCCACGTCTGCAGCCTCTGGGAATTTGAGTGAGAACTGAGCTCACTGGGCCTGGGGGCAGGGGTCTGAGGCCTGGCAGTCCTGCCAGCCAGCAAGGAGCATCTGAAAGGGAAGAGAGAATAGTTGTAACTGAGAATGAAGTTCAGACCTGGGTTTCTCGCCCAATCCCAGCATCCTCGCCTAGTGCTTTTGAGTGGGTGCTCTAGGAGTAAGTCAGCCGCACTGCCCCTCTTTCCAGTCCCATGGTGCGGCAACCACCTTGTGGCCACAAAGCCTGGGAACAAAATGCCTGTCTGCCTGGACCATTTCCTCTTCCCACTCACTCCCAGGCACCCGTCAGCCAGCTCCTATTCATCTTTGCAGTCCCAGCTTACGTGCCACTTCCTCTGGGAGCCTTTCCAAGGACTCCTCCCTCATATGCACCTTCAGTGCTAGACCACAGCAAGACCCATTATACCTTCTCAGCACATCCTTCACAACACAAACTGCAGCTGTCCTGAAAGAACCATTTGTGTCTGCATGCATTTAGGTATGTCTTCCTCACTAACCTGTAGACTCCAGGATGGCTGGGGATGGAGCCTTTTTTTTTTTTTTTTTTTTTTTTTTTAACTGCTTGGATATTTCCAGCCTGCTTCTAGGCTCACTTTGGGTGTATAATGAGCATTTGTTGAAAGAGTGAATGGCTAAGTAAAGGATCCCCTGGAAGCAAAGGAGGCCTGGGCATAGTACGGAGGTCCTATGGCATCCTGCCAGTGCAGCAGGGTGCTGAGTTTTCTCTGCTTTGACTATAACATTTACTTAAGGACAAGATTTTCCCCTAATGTCTTCATTTTTCAATTGCTTTCCAGAAGATAAATGTGCATAAAATTATCCATGGAAGGTGTACTTTGTAGTAAAAACATTTACCATTTATTGAACACTTACTTTTACCATACTGAGGTCTTTGCATGTATTAATCATAATAGCTAGCATTTACTAAGTGCTTACTAATATGCCAGATGCTGTGTGGTTTTTTTTTTAATGTTTATTTATTTTTGAGAGATGGAGTGCAAGCAGGGGACAGAGAGAGGGAGGCACAGAATTTGAAGCAGACTCCAAGCTCTGAGCTGTCAGCACAGAGCCTGACACAGGGCTTGAACCCATGAACTGTGAGATCATGACCTGAGCCGAAGTCGGACGCTTAACTGACTGAGCCACCCAGGCGTCCCTACCAGGTGCTGTTTTAAGCACTTTACAAGATATAACTTTTCAATTCCCTACCCTAGAGAGGTGGATACTCTCATTTTCCCCATTTTACAGCTGAAGTTGAGGCTCAGAAAGTTTAAGTAACTTGCCCAAGGACACACAGCTAATGATAGTAGCGTCTGAACTTAGTCTGTGCTCATCACCTCTACACTCCATTGCCTCTCCAATATTGCATCATCTCACTTAATCCTTAGAACAAATCTATAAGTGTTGGAACCCCTGTTGGACTGAGGAGGAAACTGAGGTTCAGAGAGGGTAAGTGCTCAGTGAAGGAGCTGAGATGTGAGCCCGGGAGCTCACGATTCCAAGGCCTGTGCTCTTACCCATGAGGTTTTGAAGTTTCCCCCTTGGGGTCTTCCTGGTCTGTAAGGCAGGTTATATCTGTGATTTGAGAACAGAGTTTGAAGGCCTGTGCAGGTCTGGAGAGGTGCAGGGAGCTGTCCCCTGGCCTGGCCATGGCAAAGAAAATCTGTTTTCTCTAAGTCCAGTGGATCCCACAGCACTGGGATGAGACAAATTTGAATGTTGCCTGGGTTGACTAAAGGATTTTAAAGGAAAATAAAAGTGCTAAGTATTTGGGTATCTTTGATTGAGTATTGTGTCTGTGGTGTCCAGTCAGGAATTATTAGATAATGCCCATGGCAACTTTGGCTTTCCAGGCTCCCAACTACCTTGAGAAAGACCAACTAAGCCTGTGGGGCTGGAGCCATTGAGTGGCAGATCTGAAAGGGAATAGGATCCATCTGTAATGCTAATGAGTTGGCCTGAGGCCCTACAATGACTCTTCACATTCTGAATATACTTTAGACCTGAGTTAAAACCCCTGTCCCTTCCTGGCTAAAGGGTTTGGGGTAATACTTATCCTGTCTGAGCCTCATTTTTTTTTTTTTTTCATCTGTTACAATGCAGGTGATGCTCACAGCATAGACACAGATGCAGGAGTTTGATGAGAGAAGTCAATGAGACATTTATGCAAATCTCTCAGGACAAAGCTAGGCCTACAGTAAGCAGTCAGTATGGGTTAGCTGTTGCTATGAATACTGTCCTCTTCATCTGCAGCCAGGTTTCCTTGTTGTGAGTGCCAGAACCACTATCCACAGCTTTTTCAGAGCAGGTAGAACCACTCTTGGGACAGAGAATGGACAGTGTTTGGGGGAATTACCTCACACTTACCTTGCCTATCTGAAAAGGAGGGCTGGCTTCTGGGAGCTGCAACACCACGCTACTCTCTGGGAAGATAGCCCTGCTGGTGATGGGTTCCCACCTCACTCAGTATGACAGTCCCAAACAACTCCACTTTTGTAATCAGTTTCATGTTTCAATGACTGCAGAATTTTTAGGTCTGGAAAAATTCAGTAGTCCATCCCTTTATTCCATGACTAAGTCCTGTCTGCGTCATCCTTGCATGCAGCAAGTAAGCCTACCTGGTTACCTATAATGACAGGGAGCTCACCATTTAATATCCTAGTTGACCATAATTATTACATTTTTTTTTAATGTTTGTTTATTTTTGAGAGAGAGAGACAGAGCAGGGAATGGGTGGAGAGAAAGGGAGACACAGAATTCAAAGCAGGATCCAGGCTCTGACCTGTCAACACAGAGCCCACTGTGGGGCTTAAACTCATGAACTTCGAGATCATGACCTGAGCTGAAGCTTGACGTTTAACCGACTGAGCCACCCATATGTCCCAATAATAATTATTAATCATAGCAAATATGTATTAAAAACTTATTATAGCCAAGCACTATGTTAGCACTTGACATTTAATCCTTAAAATGGCCTTCTGTATGTGATCCCCATTCTGCAGAATGAGCAATTAAGACTTGTGAGGTTAAGTCACCTGCCTGAAACTGCACAGCCCATACCCTTAATGTTTGTGCTGCGGAGTCTAGATATTTGTATGTCTACTTTTGTGGATTTCTTTGCCTAATTGTCCACTGACTTCTTCCTCTCCTTAACTATTCATTAGCTCTTCATTCTGGGTAACTTAACTCACTTAGGCTACAATTGGCTGAAGCTGGTTTTCATAAGAGCTAATGTTTAGTGAACATTGACTATGTGACAGGCATTGTATAAGTGTTTTTCATTTACTGTAGTCCTTAATCCTCACAACAATCTTAGAGGCAAATGCTATCTGTCCCTAATTTTATAAATGAGGACACTGATGCACATGAGGTTAAGTGATTTGCTATGTCGCTCACCTGGTAAATGATGGAACTGACATTTGAACCCAAGGACTGATCCTGGAACACAGGCTCCTAACCACTGGTCCTTCCTGCCTTCTCCAGGACTGGGGAAGGACTAAGCTTCTTGTGTAAGGCTGTCAGACAGGTTTCATTTTCCTCTATATTTTCCTTCTAAAAGTCAGCCATTATTCTAGTTTAGCCCTGCTTTTTCTTTTCTTTTCTTTTTTAAGTGTTTATTTATTTGAGAGAGAGATAGAGAGCAATTGGGGGAGAGGGGAGAGGCAGAGAGAGGAGAGAGATAATCCCAAGCAGGCTCCACAGCTATCAGTGCAGAGCCCACATCCACAGAGCTCGAACCCACAAAATGTGAAATCATGACCTGAGCAGAAAATAAGAGTCAGAGGCTTAACCAACTGAGCCACCCAGGTGTCCCTAGCCCTGCTTTTTCTACAGGAAATTTATGTACCCTTTCTTTTGATATTTAAAAACACTTGGTTTTCCATTTTTAAAGGTATTACATGTTCATTGTAAAACTTCAAATAATGTATATAATTAAAAAAAAAGGAAGGACAAAAAATCACCTAAAATCTCACCATCCAGAAAGAGCCACTAGGCATCGCTGATTTGGTAAAGTTCATTCTATGCATCTTGCTGGTACCATCTGCACATTCATTGCATGCATACTGCATACACTTGCAGGTTTACAGGAAGCCTTTTTTTTTTTTTTAACCAAACAGCATGGAGGAAGTTCCACATTAAAGCATATAGATTCACACCATTCTTTTAGGTAGGCTAATAGGACTCTGTTGTCCTATTGTCTGGTTATACTATGATCTATTTAAATAGTATTTTTGTGTGTGTGAATATTTAGGTTGTTTCTAAATAGTTGGTTTTATTAATGCTGTAAATAAAATTTTTTAAGTATGTGAATCTTGGAACATGATTTCCTTAGAACAAGAATTAGTGGGTCTAAGTACTCATAGATTTTACATTTTATTGATATTACCCCTTTTCCTTCCAGAAAGTTCTACTATGCAATTCCACCCTTACTGCATGAAAAGCACTTTTACCAGAGTCTCTTTGTCGCTGTGTTCGGTCAGTCTGATGATTTTTTTTAAGGGCATAGTTTGCCAATCCCTGCCAATAAAATGGGAAAGAATTATATATCATTATTCACATTATGGAATTTAAGATTGGGCATTTTTCCATATATTTATTGGTTTTATACTACATTTGGAATGAAACGTTGAAAATGACAATTTGAATAATTAAGTTAATGTGGAAACTGTTGTGTCCTAGACATAACCTAGGAAGCTTAGTAAATATAAAAATTTCCACTTTAAAAAAATTGCTTGTTTATATTCAATTCTTCTGCTCCCAATTCCCATCATGACCTTTGCACAGATGTTCTGGTGAGTACACCTGGTTAAAAGGAATCACCCTCTGTAGGCCTCAGGTCTTCACAGGCTCCTAGCTGGCCACTAATTGATAGGGAGTTCCCTAGCCTTGGTATTTAGGGCTTAATTAATATCTTGTCCAGAGTTCAGAATGGTTCCCCAGAGATATTGCAGTAGTCTGTTGCACACCCAGTGACTGGGAGTTATTGCTGATCTCTGCAACACTTTATTCCTTCCTCCCTTGATTATTGACTTATTGAACACACACTGACTATTTATGTTCCAGCCATGCCTTTGGTCCACTTTTGATAGTCCTCATGAAATAAGTGTCGATTTAGTAGGAATAGAAACATTTAGTACAATATCTGTAGGTTAGAAACCTTTCTCTAAAATAGACTCCTAGTCCTCTTCTCTGACATGTAATTAGGCTATACAGTAAAGGGTTAAGTGCCTAGGCTTTAGATGATGATTGACTGGGAGTATAATCTTCCATTTCCTGACTGTTGACCTGGAACAAGTGACTTGGCCTTCATAAAATCAGAGTTGTTGTGAGGATTAAATAAGATTATCTATATTAAATAACACAGTCAATGTGAGCTCATCGGATAGCTTTCAACTGGAGACCATGGGATACTGGTGAGTGGGCCTTGGCTCACTTACTTTTCCTTGGGGGAATAAACTGTAGGTAAATATAGAGGAGGAAATGTACAATACAGCATTCCCAGGAATCTTGTCCATTTCCCTGCATCTCCATGCTTTCTCTACCACTTTGGCATTACACTTGTCTCCCTGTGCCATGATTATCTGCTGACCTTCAGCCTCCTCAATTAGACTACAGGCTCCTTGAAAACAGAAGGTGGTCATAGTCACTTTCAACCCCTGGCCCTTACCTCCAGCTTGACACAGAACTAGTGTTTACTTCTTGTCAAAGCAATGAATATAATCCATATTACCTAATTTGCCTTAGCTTCTATGGCATGGAATAGTTGTCATGGAATAAATACTTGTGCAACTAATTAATTAAGAGAAAATTAATTAATTCACTTCCCAATTGCTTTTGCTTTTAATGATATATTATCAATGATGTATCAACAGTAGGTCTCTGGGGCAAATGAAATGTTTGTCCTTCAGTGTACTATATTTGCTGTATTTACGACTCAGATTGAATTTGGTTAAGCTTTATTGAGAACACATTATAACTTGGGCACTGTGATAAACATTGTGGAGTTTACCAAAAAGAGTAATTCTTGATCCCCATTGTAGCACTAAGGAGGTAGCTGATAATGCCTCCTCATATGGAATGAATCTCTTGGAAGTGGTACAAAATGTTATACAGAGTTGGGGATGACTTGGAGGAAGGTATTTGGTTCATTTTATATATTCAAATCTTGCTTCAAGTACCAGGAGACTTTACATTTTAAATAGGGTTGGACTTTATCCTCTAGGCCAGGAGTCAGCAGTTTCTCTCTCTCTCTCTCTCTCTCTCTCTCTCTCTCTCTCTCTCTCTCTCTGGCTCTAAAGGGTCAGATAGTAAATACTTTCAGCTTTCCTAGCCATACGATCTCTGTTGCACCTGTTTAACTCTGCTGTTATGGCAGGAAAGCAGTCACAGACATGGCTGTGACTGTATTCCAGTAAAACTTAATTTATAAAATAGGCAATGGAGCAGATTTGGCCTGAGGTTTGCCACCTCCTGCTTTAGGTAATGGGGAGTCACTGATGGGTTTTGAGCAAGGGAGGCTTGATTAGATTTTTGTTTTTCAGAAAAGGCTCTATTTGCTGATACATTGCCATCTCCCTTCTCCTTCTGTACTTAGAGTCAGTAATAATAACCCTTACTATTTATACCATACTTTACCACTTACAAAGCATTTTCAAATTCCATGTAATCCCTACTAGGAAGGTTGGGAAACATCACCCCTGTTTTAAAGAAGAGGAATCACTTCCAGAATAATTACTTGTCCTAAGACACAGAGGTGGAGCTGGAACCCAAGCTCCCTTGATGCCAGCTTGGATCCGGTGGAGAGCATCAGTCCCCACCCTACTACCCCCCACTCCATTTGGACTGCCAGATGTCTATTTTATGCATTGGTCATTTTCTGCCAGATGAAGGATACATACGTAAAAGGAAGGAATATGTCTCATATTCCTTTTATATTCTTCAAAGTATGAGGCATAGTGCTGAGTTTTTTGGGAGACACTTCAAAAATAATTATTGATCACTTACCACTAGATCTTGTGGTTCTTCACATCAAAGTTTAGATTCCCTTCCATTTACATTCAGTTAACTGCTTGGTCAGATCTGTTGGTGTGCATTACTGCATACCTATCTGAAATTAAAGAATTAATGTTTGTGGCCCAAGTCTTTGTCTTTCCAATTGAGAACTGCCCCAGCAGCCTTCTCAATAAGGAACAGAGAGTTGGTACATTTTGGGGCCTATTTGAATCTATACTTTCCCACAAATGGTCAAGAAGTTAAAGGGAATTGGCTTTATTTTTGCCTTCTGGAATTACTAAGCATAGCTGTACTTGGGCAAAATTAGACAGCAAAAGGTGAGGTTAAGATCAGAACTCATATATTTGGAGTCTAGAAAGGTATTGGATATGTAGTGATCACGAAATCTTTTTCTCATTTTTCAATGTGCCACGTTTGACCTTTTCTCACAATTTCTACTACTTATTCTCATGTCTCCACCATCTATCATCCATACCAACAAAGAAAGGTCTCCATTTTGCCCCCTTTACCATCCATCCACCACACAGCAGCCAGAGTGATCTTTATAAAGTTTAATCAGATCACATCAGAGCTCTCTTTGAAACTCCCCAAAGATATCTTACTGAATTTAAAGTAAGGTCCCAACTCTTTACAAAATCTGCAAGAACCTACAGCATCTTGCCTCGCCTATGTTCCTCATTCCATCTTATGTCATACCACTTTCACCTTTGCTGTCTATGACCTGGATCCTCCAGTCCTGGACATGCTGGATTCATTTCTGTCATCTGGTCTTTGCACTGGCTGTTCATTTCGTCTAGATTGCCCTTCTCCCAGATCTTTCCAAGGCTGAACTCGCACTGATGTAGCCTCAGCTCCAAGAATGTCCCAAGAGGCCCTCCCTAATCTCTTCTCCATCCTCCATGTCCTCTGTGGCCACTACCCTGTTTTATTAGATTGTTTATTTATTTGTTGATTGTCCCAATTTATTGAGAACCTCAATAAGCATTTATTGAGTGAATGACCAAATGAATTCTTATCATTAGAGTCTTTAAGGACTCATACAACGTTAGAAACAGAACAGAGAGCTTTAAAACTTTAGACCTTGGGGAGTATCTCATTCAATGGCTTTCATATCTTCTTTGGAAGTGAAATAATATTTCTGAATTCAAGCTTAAGTCCAATCCCAATATCTGAGACAGAATAAAGCTAGAAAGTTTTAAAATAAAGAATAAAGTTCTAGAAAAGGGGGGATGCAGTGCACCCCCAGTCACTCTGAGCCACACCCTGGAATCCTAGGGCTCCAAACAAGCCCAAGTTGAAAACCACTGAGCCAAACTCCTTCATTCTGCAGATGGGGAAACTGAGGCTCTGAGAAGTTCTCCTCTACCCATAAACTCTTCAAAAAGAAAGGGTTTGTATCCCAGCCCCCACTATGACTCCTGACACAGAGCAGGAGCTCAGGGAACATGTGTTGAGCTGTTCAGGTGACATACTAAGTTGAAGGCAGAAGTGGAACTGGATGCCATTCTGGAGCTCTGTTCTCTAATGCAGCAGTGAGGATGGTGGAAGGATCATGACTTCCATCTGGCTCAGGTTCAGGTGACTTACTTGGAACTGGACCTAGTGGACAAAACCAGCTTCATGCTCCCAAAGACCTTTCACATGGATGAGGAAGCCACCAATGCTATTATTTGGTTCCAAACCCCAACCCTCTGATTACATTTGTCAAAGAAAGCTGGGAAGATAGTCTTGCCATCTCCCTCTACATCCTCTTCATTCTTAGTCTCTTTCTTCTCCCTGCTATTCCTTTTTTTAAAAAATTAGAAAATGTTTCAGGCATGCAAAACAGCATGGAGGAGAGTGTAATGAACATAAACAAAAAAACACAGCCTAGTTTCAAAAGAAAATGTTACAAATCCAGCAGAAACCTTTCCCCTCTGTTCCTTCTCCTCTCTCCTTTTATTCCCTTCTCCTGCCTTCCCTGTGTCTCCTCTTTTGTTTACTCTTGCCCTTCTCTCCTGATTTCTCTCCCCATCTTCTCCCCCAATCCTCTTTGCCCTGCCACCTTTCTTGCCCCCTTCTGCATCACATTTCTCCTTCCTTATCCTTGTCCCTTTCTCCTTTTCTTCTCTTCCTCATTATCCCTTTCTCTTGCCTTCTTCTCTCCTGCATCTTTAATAAGTTCTCGTGGGTCAGTGACTCATTCATTTGGCTGTTCAGTGTTAAGAGTGGGAACTCCGTATCTCTTGGAATTGCCTCTCCTACAAACCTTAGGGTACCTGCCCTTATGAGGATAGTTGTTTGGTCCACATGTCCTCCTGGCTAGAGGCACTGGATCCTTCTGCTGCTACTTCTGAAAGGTCACCTCCAGCCTGCCTTCTCTAGGGTAAAAGTTTTACTACCATCAGATGCAAATTATGGCCATTTTGTCCAGCTTTTTCTTATAGAGGAAAGAGCAATAGCCCAATATACCTCTGTATTTTAGTCAGCATTTCCAGAAGGTTTTTCTGATATCTCTCACTGCAGTTCTTTTCTCTGCATCACTGGGAACATTTTCTTGCCACTTTTTAGGTTGTAGTCTTTTACCTTTAAATAATTTTATTTACTCTTCTTGGGACCAGACACTGGGAAACCTGCCTCCTCAGACATATAGAAGAATCTGGACCCTTTTGGATTTATCATTAGACAAATAACTCTATGTGTCAGATGGGAGTGAGGGGTGCAAGTTCAGTGGTTATGTCTCACCCCCTTCTCCATCAGCTCAAGTCCAGAAAAGCCAACAAATAGACCAGTGATTTGCATTCGTATAAACAGACTCATTCATAGGGTAGAGTTGGCTTGGGTCATTTCTAGGTTCTTTTCCAATGTTGAGATATCGACACTTCCTGTTTTAGCATGGGAGTGGGATCCAGTGGCAGTAGAAGCAGGCAGGAAACGCCTCCCCAATTAGTACCACCTTCTTTGGTTTTGTGGCACCTGGGAACTCTGTTTCGCTGTTATTTAGTCTAAGTTACACTTGGTAACTTCATCCTATAGATTATCTACAGCTGTTAGGAATAAATTAGAAAAGTCTTCCCATTCCAAAGAGATTTATGTCTCTGTGTAAACCAGTCCAACATATTTGGTTGATTAACATGCGTGTACTTACACTAAAATAAGAATGGTATCAGTGACCCCTCCACTTTTTACTAGCAATGTTAATGTTTTCAAAGTGTTTTCAGATTTACCAGCCAATTTTGGCCTCAAAATAATTCCTGCCAAGACCAGGCATTGTCACTTCCATTTTGAAGATGAGGAAATTGTGAGAGGCAGAAGAAGGATTTGCCCAAGATGAGTGTGGTCTGGCAGAACCCAAGGACCTCAAATCTTTATTAGATCAGGGAGCTTCCCTGGGGCCTGGAAGAAATTGAGTGCCCACCAGAGGTGCCTTGGGTGGGAGCCAGCAGAAGAGCCTATAGCCTGAGCTTGCAAGGGACCCCCACCCCCTGACAGACACACACACCACACACCTACCAGGGACAGTTGTCAAGCCCTGGACTCTGCAGTGCTCCATCCACTGTGGCACTGCAACACATTGGCAGGCAACTGCAATGAAGGCTTTTCCATTTCTGGATCCCTGCCCACACTGCAGAATTTTAACAAGGAGAAGGGAAGGGGGGGTTACTTTATGGTCTGATCTAATCACAGATAAACTGCGAGCTCAGTGGCAGCCAGCAGTTGCAGAAACAGAGGACTCCAGAGCTATTAAAGAGCCCACCCTTCATTTCTGAGATGACCAAATGGTGTGCCCAGCCAGTATCATGTGTGGCACATAGTAGGCACTCAATAAACAATGGACACCACTGTTCTCTTTTTTAAAATATAACTTATTGTCGAATTGGCTTACATGCAATACCCAGTGCTCATCCCAACAAGTGGACACCACTGTTCTTATTTTTATCATGACTACCATTATGCATTGGGCTTCAGGTCACATAGAGATAGCACAAAATTCTAGGAGGTGAAAGTCCTCGCTGGAGGTTGTGGCAAATCTCCAGTAATATTAAGGGTAGAATTGGGGCGCCTGGGTGGCGCAGTCGGTTAAGCGTCCGACTTCAGCCAGGTCACGATCTCGCAGTCTGTGAGTTCGAGCCCCACGTCAGGCTCTGGGCTGATGGCTCGGAGCCTGGAGCCTGTTTCCGATTCTGTGTCTCCCTCTCTCTCTGCCCCTCCCCCGTTCATGCTCTGTCTCTCTCTGTCCCAAAAATAAATAAAAAACGTTGAAAAAAAAAAAAAAAAGTTAAGGGTAGAATTAATAAAAATGAAGTTTCAGAGAAAATGCTTTAAATGTCTCCTCTCATTTTGTTGTTGTTCTTTGTGAAGCTGTTTGTTTGTTTGTTTGCTTGTTTGTCCCCCAAGGAACCAAGAAGTTTTCTGTGGCTTTTTGTGGTCCATTTCCTTCTGACTCCTTCCTGGTCCTTTATTACAGGGATCTCAGACTATTGCTGAAGCCAGTGTCCTTTTCTGGCTCTCTTATATGCTCCCTGCCAGTGCTAGTTGTGAAGCCCCGTCTGCCTCCCATGCAAATCACAGGCCAGTGAGAACACCTTTCATTCCCTTTCACTTGACAGGCCCACGGTGTTTGCCTAAGAACAAAGATTTCCTATGATATACCTCACAAAAGCATAGAAGCTCATGTTTAAATATCTTCTCTCCTCCTCCTTCTTTCCTTCTCTTCCTTTCTTTCCCTTTTCTTTCCCTCCCTTCCTTGCAAGGGTAAGGATATATGGACAGAGAGCCAGGCATCACCTTTTGGCAGCAGCCCAGCCTATACCTAGCCCAGCCCCTTTCTCATCCTCCAGGGTAGAAAATGGAGAAAGCACTGAGCTGGGTGCATGCACCCCTTTCTTGAAGGTTTAGGGGCTCCTCACTCTTATCCAGGTGCACTCAGCCAAGTCTTCTCACCCCCTGCCCCACCGCCACCTAGCCTGGAGAGAAGCAGCCTCCTCTCATGCTGGATCTCCCCCAGTGCCCCCATGCATTCCTCAGACTCTAGCCACTGGGGGTATTGCCTTCCCTCTACATCCCCAACTCTAACCACAGCCCCTAGGAGTAGGGGGACTTCCCATTTCCTAGAATGAAATACTTACACTAATATGGTGAGACTTTTTTCCTACAAAGAGTTATTTCCATGCTTATACCTATACTGCTGAATGACCTAGAACAAGTCACCTAATCTCTGTGAGCTCAGTTTCCTTCTTTCAGAATGAGAATAACTGGCTTATGTAATTAAGTATCTGGCACATAATAGGTATAGTAAGGATCAGCCAGAGGACCTCTTGGCTTTCTATCTTCCTTCATTCCTATTTTTTGGCCTGTGTATCATTCCCTGATTGTCCCACCTCGCCCTTGTCTTGCCTGGACATGGACCTTTATACAAATGATATGGTTCTCAAGCCAGGGCCTGGCCACCCTCCATGATCCCAGCTGGGCCCATGCCTGGGGCTGCCTCTCTGTATCCCAGTCCTGTGTTTGAGTCTGGCTTGCTGGACAGGGGCACAGGATTGGAAGGAGTACCCAGAGCATGAGACAGTGAAGGAGCCAGCAACCACTGTTGCTGGGGGGCAATGGTGAGCAATGCCTCAAAGCCCTCATCAGTACTCCCTAGGATGAGATCCAAAACCTTCTGGGCCTAGAGTTGATATGCAGTGGCTTGAAGTGGCCTGATAATTTAGTTAGTGTTGCACACTGGACAAGGAAATACATTTTGAAGATGGACTGTCTAGGTTTCAAACTGGCTCTGCTATTTTCTGAATCTATAATGTAGGGTAAATTTACTTAACCTCTCTATGCTTCGGTTTCCCCATCTATAATATGTGGCTGATAAATATTACTTCATAGGATGACCATAAGGTTTCAATGAAATCACACTTTTAAAGCATTCAGAAAAGTGCCAGGCCACAGGCACTTAATAAACGTTGGCTTCTTTTATCATTACTAATATCATTACTATTGGCATCATCATCATCATTATTATCAAAGTGTGAGAACCAACAAAGCTGCTGCACATAGTGGGCGGGAGAATTGATTGATAAAACAGAAGTGTATGTATGAGATAGTTTACATAAAAAGTAGATACAGTAAAACTGAAAGCAATAGTAATTGAAAGGAAATAAGAGGCCAAAAATAAAACAAGGAAAGAGGAGAAAATTCAAGTGTAACTTTAGTGTGAGCTTCCTAGTAAGCCATAGCAAAAAGAGAAACCCAATGAGACATGTCATTATCATTACTTAGTGCTGGGAAGTACATAGTTTCATCACTAGAGACTTCAGCTCTAAGAAAAACTTATCACAAGAGAGCCAGGCATCACCTTTTGGCAGCAGCCCAGGCTACACTCAGCCCAGCCCCATTCTCATCTTCCAGGGTAGAAAATGGAGAAAGGCACTGAGTTGGGTGCATGTACCCCTTTCTTGAAGGTTCAGGAGCTCCTCACTCTTAGCCATGTGCACTCAGCCAAGTCTTCTCACCCCCTGCTCCACCGCCACCTAGCCTGGAGAGAAGCAGCCTCCTCTTATGCAGGAGCATATGAAATTTTTGCAAATCTAAAATTTCAGGCCTAAACTCCAAGAGAAAAGGGAATTCTGATGAGATTTGAATGGCATCACAGTAAAAATGGTTGAAGGGATGTGAGCTCTTTAATCCAAAAAAGAGAAATGGTTGGGGGAAACATGATGTTCACTTTGAAGACTTTGCCAAGTGGGGAGTAGCACTGTTCTGTGATGTTTCTGAAAATAGAACCAGAACTCCTTGGTGGGATACCTCAAGAATGCAAACTGAGTTTCAGCTAAAGTCATAAAGTCACCAAACTCAAGTAATCCAACAGTGCAGTGAAGTGGCCCATGAGGTCCCTCTCCATGCAAATGTTGTCTAGATGGCCACCTTCAGGGCCATGTGAGAAGGCTCACTGCACTGTCAGGGAGTAGAGATGACTCCTGAATCCCAGCCACTTTCATATTCTCCAAGTTTATGTAAGATAGGAACAGACTTTCAAAGAAAAAAAAAGAGAGAGAGAGTGAGATGAGCTTATCTCCCTTGAACATGGATTAACAACTAACAAAAACCATTCCCTATAGAGCTACTCACTTAGACGTCAAGGGGTAGCCTGGCTACCAACTCATCTTTTAAAATTATTATTTAAGATAAAGACCATTAGGAAATCATTTGTCCAAGTAATTGTCAGTAGATTGGGGGAGACATTCTCCTTGTCAGAAATAACTACATTACCGGCCGCCAACCTCCTCTATGTGTCCCATTTGCAATCAGCATGAGCAAATGTGCATCTCTCAGGCTCCAGCAGCTCCACCCCAGCTCTCCTCCATCTGGGCACTCATCACCTGGGCTTCTGTCCTCTCCTTTCTCAGCAGGGCTCCTTTGGGCAGTGCCATATTTTGCTCAGCATCATTTGAGCACTTCCTATGGAGAGCTTGCCCCATAGTAGACAATCTGTAGTGTATGGTGAGGAGCATGGGTTCTAGAGCCTGAAAGTCTGGGTTTGAATTATGGCTCTATCATTTACTAGTTTCTGAGCTCTTTGCAACTCAGTTTCTTTATTTGTAAAATAGGATTGATTTGAGTACCCTCTCCGCACACAGCCATATACATACAAACACAATTGTAGTATAAGTTAAATGAGAAAATAAAAGTTAAGCTTTTAGCATAGTGGTTGCTTCATCATATCAGGGGTTGGCAAACTATTTCTATCAAGGGCCAGATGATAGTAAATATTTGCAGCTTTCAATGCCATGTGGTCTCTGTTACAACTATTCAACTCTGCCACTGTAGCATGAAAGCACCCATAGATAATAATACATAAGTAAATTTGCATGGTGGTATTCCAATAAACCTTATTTACATAGACAGGTTGTGGGCAAGATGTTTGCCAATCCCTGTAATTATATGAAGCAGCAAGTCAGATGACCAGATGGAAAATTTAAGCAACCACAGAGGCTAATGGGAAGAAATAAAAGGTGGTAGGATGGTGGTTTCAGTAGTACCACCCAGTGGTTAAGAACTCAGCCTATAGAGACAGATCTGGGGTTAAATCTGGTTGAGATGAATGGTGTATACTCTCTGAGCCTTGGCTTTCTAATATGTAAAATGCAAAATGGCAAGTAAATGGGACCTATCTCAAATGGCTGATATGTGGATTAAAAGAGATAATGAGACATAGGGCCAGGTGCATAGTAAGAGCTCAGTAAGTGTCATCATTCAGAATGATGATGACAAAGTGACTGTTGATCTTAACTAAATCAAACTGAACGATGGCCTCCCCTTTCCTCAAGGATGCCCACAGAGTATGGCTCATTAGGTAGAGCAAGGACTTTGGATCCTGAGAGTACCTGGCACCCTGCCTTGAGCCTCCTATTTCACTCTCTGTAAATAGGGCCAGTACTCCCAGCTTTCTCCCTGAAGAGGCAGCTGTAATGGAACCATGGAGGGAGATCCTGCCTACCCCCTACCTAGAAATATTATGTCAAGTCGGTACCAAAATCAATGATTGTAGTCTCTGTGTGTGTCGGTAATGAGCTTTGGCATTTCAGCCTTTCTCTCCCCAAGTGGATCTGAGGACAGCAGGACCAAAAGATCTGTAATGAAGCATATGAATTTTTGTCCTGGTCTGTGAAGAGCCACTTGGAGACTCAAGATTGGAGCAAGTATGGGAAGGCCCTTGGCTTAGATTGCTTTTGGTTGATATTAGTGTCCTGGAATGGACCTGTCTGCATATCCCATTTTGTTTGAGGAAGTTATTGCTGTCAGAGCTGAGGCTCACGATGTTCCTTTCCACTCCCTGTTGACGCATGAAGACTGCTTAACAAATGGGTCTCCCTAATGTTCATATTGTGCTTTTTTTTAACTCTAAGTTTTTATTCCATACTTTTTTTGTATCAGGTTTCTTTTTTATTTTTTTTATTTTTTTTAACGTTTATTTATTTTTGAGACAGAGAGAGGCAGAACGGGGGAGGGGCAGAGAGAGAGGGAGACCGTATCAGGTTTCTTAGAAAAAAAAAAAAAATTTGGACTCTTACAGCACCAATTAATGCTATCAGGCATCCCTTCCTTCATCATATACTAATTGATATTGATTTTCAATTTATGTCATCTCTCTCAGGTATGTTCATGGGATTCTCACAAAATGTCCATTTTTTTTCAGCCCTAGAAATCACAGTCTCCTTCTATTCCTCCCTCCCTCCCTTCCTTCTCTCCTTTCTCTCTTCCAGTATACTTCTACCAAACACCCACTATGTGCCCTGTGAGCCAAGCATCATGCTGGGCATCAGGAGTACCATTAAGTTCTCAAGTCTAAAGGATGAAATGGGCACGTTACAGACAGTATGGTAAGAGGCAAGCTCTAAACAAGGTCAAGGTACTGTGAAAAGCCACCTTCAGGGTGCCTAACCTGTTGCTGTAGTGGAGAGATGCTTCCCAGTGGAGGAGACACCTGAGCCATGCCTTTAAGGATGGATAGCAATTCAAGTACGTGAAGAAGAGGAAGCAGCATACTTGATGATGTGCCTAATCTAGACAGGAAAATGAATGTTCCTTCCATCTGAACTTGGTCATTGTGGCAGGGCAAGGATAAGTAGCAAATATCAGGAGAGGACTGGCTGGCAGGAGGCAGGGCAGGAAGGATTCTGCAGGCCAAATACATCTTCTGGAGCTACTTTTAACATTTCAAGGCTTAGGTAAAGTATACATTTATGAGGTAAACTTAAATGTCAGGTTTCTATGTTTGGGCTGTATTTATCTCAAAAATGTTGTCTTCTTGGTCCACTGTTACTAATTAGAAGCTTTGATTAGCAGTTATACATGCCTTTAATAATTAGAATGATAAAATAAGTTGATTTTGAATATGTAATTATAAACCATGCTAAGTGTTTTGAGAAAAAAAGATGAGGTCCTATAAGAGAATAATAGGGAGACTGGATTTCCAGCAGGCGTAAGAGAAGTACTTTCTGAAGAAGTGACATTTAAGTTCAGGAGGGATGATTGAAGTTACCTAGGGATTATCAAGAGATGGGCATGGAAACAGTGTTTCAGGCAAAAGAGTACCATTCATACCAGCCTTGAGGCAAGAGGTGCTTGGCCTCTGTAACAACTAAATAAGGCCACTAGGGCTGGAGCCTAGGGAGCAGGCCAAAGATGGCCCTAAAGAAACAGACAGGAGCAATAATGTTGGTCCTGAAGGCCATGTTAAGTCTTTTGATTGATTCTGAAAAGGAGAAGATGACGTTAAGAGTTTTAAGTTGTGTGTGTTTGGGGTAGAGGGAGAGAAAGGGAGACATGCGGGGTGGAGGTGGGGGGACATGAGCACATTTGTGTTTTTAAATGACTTGTGTGGTTGTCCTGAGAAAAATGGGTTGGACAGAGACAAAAGTGTAAGCAGGGTGACAGCAAAGTGACTATTAAAGTCACCCGAGTGAGAAATGGAAGCAGTTGGACTAGGTAGTAATAATGAAGATGGTGTGAATTAGATAAATTTAAAAACTTATTTCAGTTAAATTTGGTAATAGATTAGTTATTGATGGTGGTGAGTGGGAAATGATATAGAGTGAGGAAATTAATTTGATTGGAGTTGACCTGAGTTGGAAAACAACATTTTGAGGGGCGCCTGGGTGGCGCAGTCGGTTAAGCGTCCGACTTCAGCCAGGTCACGATCTCGCGGTCCGTGAGTTCGAGCCCCGCGTCAGGCTCTGGGCTGATGGCTCGGAGCCTGGAGCCTGTTTCCGATTCTGTGTCTCCCTCTCTCTCTGCCCCTCCCCCGTTCATGCTCTGTCTCTCTCTGTCCCAAAAATAAATAAACGTTGAAGAAAAAAAAAAGAAAAAAAAAAAGAAAACAACATTTTGAGTCTGTTAAACTTATGGCTTCAACTGGGGTTTTCCAGGGCAACTTGAAGAGGTTTTCTGGATCCTCTCAGCCATGGGCTGTGATGTGACTACCAAGTTTGCTTATATCTTTTGGTAAGGAACACACCTCCTTCTTCTATGTGGTGGTCAACTTGTGGGAGCATATGTCTCTGGAGGTAGTGATGTCTTCTCCTACTCTCATGTTTGGAACATAAACCGTGTGCCCCATCCCACCTAAAGCACCACCCTTTGGAAGAGAAAGACCACCCAGATGCCCAATCAAGTGAACTGTTTGGTTCTCCAGCTTTCTACACTGGAGAGAAATGCCAGAAATACTAAAAAGACCAAGAAAAGTACAGGAGAGAAATAATAGATTAGTCCAGGCATGTGTTAGCTCCCCCACAAAGGAGCTAATAAATTTCTAAGAAGTCTCATAGAAGAGAAGAGTCATGATATTAATCAATATCACTGAGCACTTACTATGGAGCAGGCCCTGTTTGAAACATTGTAAATGTGATTTCATTTAATCCTCACAGCTATGCAGTTGAGTCCTATTTTAGGAAGTTGAGGCACAGAGAAGTTGAATGACTTTGCTAATCTCCCACAGCAGTAAATAGTATAACAGGTCTTTGAACCAGATATTTGTATCAGAGCTCATGCTCCTAGCTTCTGTGTTTAAGTGAGATAGAATGGAAGGCCCATAGCAGAGAAGGCCTTGATCTGAGCTAAGAAAAGAAGGAAATACCAAGTCTTAGCGGCTCTATAGGCTGCATGCTCCTGAGGTTCTGTGGTGCCCATTTGGGAACTAAGATTTCCAATGTGGTGCTGGGTGTTTTATAGAGTGGAGAACCTTCCATAAAGGGCTGTTTCTGTTCACATATATATTTTTTCTTTAAATCCTTCCCAAACACCCTTGATCTGCAGGAACTGGGATGGGTACTGGGGATACAGCTATGAGCTGAGATGTTCCTCTAGAGTTCACAAGGTACTAAAGAGTCATAAGAGAAAAGGTTTAATTTAAGTGCAATGTGATAACCACCCACCACGAGGAAGTCATATGCTGTAGGAGTCCACAGGAGTGGCATGAATCCCTGACACATTTTTGTGGTAGTTTGAGTGTGAAAGGCTATATAGTAAGGGAATCTCTTCAAAGGAAGGGCCATTTAGTGTGAGCATGTAAGATGAGTAGGACTTAACTAGGTGAAGGGTTTGGGAGTGGAAGCCAATGGGGCAATGGGGGAGAGAAAGCACTTTGGGAAACACTAGACACAGAGACCTCTGAGTATGGGACTAGTAGGGAGCAGGTTCTCGGAGGCACCAGAGGATAGAAGGTGCTCAGAGCAGGCATGAGAACAGAGGTAAGTCTCGAAAAAGGTCAACGGGTGCTATATCAAATAGGTCAGGGACTTTGGGTTCCACTCTGAGAGCAGTAAAAAGCTTCCCATGGGTTTGAGGGGAGAGGAAGGTAACACATTTTCTGGGGCAGTGGATCCTTTGTATGTTTCTTGGGTTAAAGTGATGTGCTGATGGAGTCTTTGGCAGGAGGCCTGGTGATCTGGGCCCCAGGAAGTGGTTTTGTTTGGCTCTGAGGAGGGCTTTCCTTCTGAGGCTTAATGGAAGTTGTCCCTCCTGCTTTTTACATTGAGCTTGCCAAGTAGCTGAGATGTGTTTATTTTCTGGAGAGCTACTTATTCCCTCTATATCAGCTACCTGTGTGTGGGATT
This sequence comes from Prionailurus viverrinus, assembly GCF_022837055.1. Lineage (NCBI taxonomy): Eukaryota > Metazoa > Chordata > Mammalia > Carnivora > Felidae > Prionailurus > Prionailurus viverrinus. Next base: position 180,187,444 of record NC_062561.1, on the reverse strand, counting down.
TCTACCAATGCATTCAAATACACTTCTAGGTCTCATTTCTAGGCAGCTTCTCTGTAACAGGCATTGGGGGAAAGGATCTCAATGGGTAGGAGTAGAACCTGTAGGGGTGGTGGGGAGGGAAGGACTGGCAACTTCAGGAGCCCCCTCAGCTCATCCTTTCTCACTCATATGGAGGCCTTTCCTTCGTGAGGGCTCCTCAGTCGATTACGAAGACTCCCAATCATTTGAACAGGCAGTGGCAGTCTGATACAGACACCATGGGTAGCCACAGCTCATCAAGCCTTAAGTATATTAGCCACATTGGAATTCCCTTCAGCAACACTTTATGGAGATAATTTTGGGTTAATTAACCCCCAATCACTCCTAACAAAGATCCATCTCCACATGGGAGTGTCTGCGTAGAGGACTAGGGGCACCTTTGTGACTGCTCCCCAAACAAAGCAGTTCAGTTATAGGGAAGGAACTGGCTTCTGGAACCAGGGAGGCCTACGTTTGAATCCATGCTCTTCCACTTTCCAGCTGTGTGACCATGAGCAAGCTATTGAAACTTTCTGAGTGAACCTCTGCTACTCATTTACAGAATGGAGATACTAGTCATAACCCTCTCACTGGGCTGTGGCCAGAACGATATGAGGCACTGGAGAGTATTCAGTGAAGTGAGATACCATTATTATTATTATTATTATTATTATTATTATTATTTTCTACAGTGTGTTTAGTGAGCGTTGCAAACCCACTTGCTTTCAGAGCAACTTAGGTGAGTGAAGCAGGCTGGGGAAAAAATTGGCAGGGAGAGATATGCCATCAAGGGGACAGTTACTGCTCACCTGCAACCCTCATTGTCAAATGATATCCAGGTCCATTATTATTAGAACCAATGATTTTGTGAAAGACTCCTGGATTTGGTGTTAAAAATACCAACCTTTAATTGTTGGTAACTGATTTAAAATTTTTAAATAATTTGGGGGCCAAACTAAAAACATCTGAAAGCTGCCCCTTTACAACCTCTGGGTTCTCTTTTCTGCAAGAATAATTTAAAACTGGGTTCTGAGTATAAATAGCTTCAGGCTTCCCAGGCCAAAGCATGTTGGGAGCTGACTGTCTGTGGCAGGTCACAGAGTAATGAAATGCCACCACTCCTTCGAAGGTAGCACAACTCACTCATCAGGCCCAGAATCATACTGAAATAGGGAGGTCTGAGCAGGGCTTGGACAAATGCACCGTGTCATATGCTGTGGTAGAGAGCCCCCAGGGGGTGACCAGCAAAATGACCTGCAAAACTACACCCAGGACTTTCACATCATTCACGTGGGCTGTGCTCACCACTGCTACAGTTCAGCTCCTCTGCCCTCTTGAGACTTGAAAACAAGTGAGAATATTTTGGGGTAACTATAGCAGCAAGGTAATTTTTACTGAAAAGAGTATGTCTACATATTCATTTGTGGAGTCAAATTGATTTCCTAAGGTCAACTCTCTTGAACCTGACTATATCTAAAATGTCTGTTGCGTTGAAAAAAACCTCTGCTCCATTTTACCCAAAAACATTCTCTCTTATGCTACGTTTAATATTTCAACAGGTATTGGCCCACTGGAAGTAGATGGGGTCCTAATTGCAAATGAATATGAAGAAATTTTTCTCACTCTAAGACTAAGTGGTTCCAAATATGACCATTTTTTAAATTCATTCAATAAACATGAAGTGTCTAATACACACCAGGCAGGCATTGTGCAAAGAGCCCTGGATTATCAGAAAATTCTGAGACCAAATACAGGCTTTGAAGCTTGCTAAGAGAGCCTTGGTTTCCTCATATGTAAAATAGGATAATAGTGCTAACTCTCATATGATATTCAAAGGATTACACAGACCGTGAATACTTGTGGTCAGTATTCAGTAAATATTAGCTACCAAATGATCATTTGTCTTAATTATCACCGCAACCTTTGGGATATTACTGTTATCCCTATTTCCAAGAGAGGAGGAAACCGCGTTTTAAAGCAATCATTTAATTTGTTGAAGGCCACACACCTAGCAAGTGTCAGAACTGGGATCAGTCAGTCACCAAAGCCCATTGTTTTTGTTTTGCTTTGTTTTATTTTTGTTTGTTTGTTTTTAACCAAATCACTTTGCCAGGGGCAAACCATTCCTTGTCTCCCTGCTTTACTGTCAAAAAGAATTAGGGGCAATCCTAAATTTAAGCTCTGTGAAGACTACAGGGGATTTAGGTAGGTTCTGAGGAAGAAAGACTGCCAGCCAGCAACCTTCTACTGGAAATGTGCAAAAGAGCAATCAATGATCAGGGTGCTGAAAACACAAATGCTGTTTAGAGGGAAGTGCTATAATTCAGTAAATATTTATTGACTCCTTCTCTGAGCCAGGCACTGTCTGTGTCACTGGGAATGCAGCAGTGAGCAGAGCAGAGTCACTTCCCTCCTGGAGCTATGGATCTATCATGATCCTATAGATGGGAAGATGTACAAATGTAAATGTGAGATTTTAGACATGACAATCGAAAGGAAGCAAAAAATGTGGCTAGAAATGCATCTGGGGTTCACATCTGATGGCCACTGAGGAGTTTTATTCCCTAATGAAATGGGGTTTTTTGCTTATTGACAGGCAACTTGGCTTTTCATTTGGTTTCCATTGATTCTTTGGGCTACTGAAGATAAATCAAGTTGTCCAGGTCATATCAATAAGCCCTATGTTAGGAGAAGAGCCTGCTTTCATCCAGAGGCAATAGCAAAGCATTTCCAGAAGGAGCCCTTGGGAAGATTCTTTTGGCAATTTCTGCTTTTCCATTTACTCTCTGTTTGGACCAAGTACCTGGTAATTGGGCTCATGCAGAGAAGGAGCTAGAGTCTCTGGCTTGTTTGCTTGGAACATTTTAAAGTCAAAGTAGTTAATGACAATGGTAACTACCAGTTAGTAAAGAGTATTTGCCAGAAGTTATGGTAAATGCTTTACATGCATTATCTAATTTAATCCTCACAAACCACCAAGTATAAATGGAAGTGCAATATCCCTATTTTACATACGAGGAAATAAGGTTAAGGCTTAGAGAAGTCAAATTCTTGTTCAAGGTCACACAGCTGGAAATGGCAGAGGGACAACTGAAGCAAGTCTGACTTTGTCTAGAGCAGTGGCTCTCATCCAGGGGCAATTTTGACCCCCAGGAGACATTTTAGGAAGTCTGTCCACAACTTTTGTGTCACAACTAGGAGGAGGTCGCTCCTGGCATCTAATAGCTAGAGGTGAGGAATATTCTAAACATCCTGCAATATACAGAAGAGCTTCCTGCAATGAATAATTTTCCAGCCCAAAATGTCAATAGAGTCTCAGTTGAGAAGTCCCACTGCAGAGCCCCAGTGCTTCATAGTGCTCTATCATCATAACTAAACATCTCTTGAATGGACACTTTTTGCTGAAGCGTTTGTATTTTATAAAATATTCCCAATATCTGTTGAAGTGGTATGTTTACATCCTCACTTGCTCTATCTTTATCTAAGCACCTATGAAACAATTTAGATCAAGCCAGTCCCAAGAAAAACATTTAATAAACAACAGAACAACAGAAACCCCAATGGGTTTTGCAGCCCCATTTCAGTTAAGCTTCAAGTTCACTAATGCCGGAAAGGAACTCATTAGAGTCTTATAGGCTGTAGGACAAATGTTAATAGCTTCACCTTTAATTTAAAGCAGGCTTTATTTTTATAGCTGGTCCATTGGTAGCAACTAGATTTATTAAGGGATTTTTAACTGTGGAAAATCAATAAAGTACATAAGCACATTCTTGTGCTATTTGCAAATATAATTCTGACTCCTCATGTACATTTAGGCATAATCATACATGCTGTAAGAATATGCTTCCTCCATTCTGTGGGTTTTTTTATTTTATTTTTTATTTTTTTAAATTTACATCCAAATTAGTTAGCACATAGTGCAACAATGATTTAAGGATTAGATTCCTTAGTGCCCCTTACCCATTTAGCCCATCCGCCCTCCCACAGTAACCCTCAGTTTGTTCTCCATATTTTTGAGTCTTTTCTGTTTTGTCCCCCTCCCTGTTTTTATATTATTTTTGTTTCCCTTCCCTTATGTTTATCTGTTTTGTCTCTTAAAGTCCTCATATGAGTGAAGTCATATGATTTTTGTCTTTCTCTGACTGACTAATTTCATTTAGCATAACACCCTCCAGTTCCATCTACATAGTTGCAAATGGCAAGATTTCATTCTTTTGGATTGCCAAGTAATACTCCAGTGTGTGTGTGTGTGTGTGTGTGTGTGTGTGTGTGTGTGTATACATATATATGTGTGTGTGTGTGTGTGTGTGTGTGTGTGTGTGTGTGTGTATACCACATCTTCTTTATCCATTCATCCATCGATGGACATTTGGGCTCTTTCCATACTTTGGCTATTGTTGATAGTGCTGCTATAAACATGGGGGTGCATATGTCCCTTCAAAACAGCACACCTGTATCCCGTGGATAAATGCCTAGTAGTGCAATTGCTGGGTCATAGGGTAGTTCTATTTTTAGTTTTTTTTGAGGAACCTCCATACTGTTTTCCAGAGTTGCTGCACCAGCTTGCATTCCCATCTCCATTCTGTGTTTTAAAATTAACTTTCAAATGAGGATATTTTGTCTGCTGAATATGATTCCCAAGTTATGAGATAGGCCAAGTTTGGAATGATTAACAGAAAGGAGCACAAATGAATTCCTACCTGCTAGGAGAATGAAATTCCTCAGAATGTATAGGTCATAAATTATGCTTTTATTTACTCATAGAGACAAGTAACTTACTTGTAGTAACTTACTGCAGGGTGGTTGGCCTTAAAGTACACATTAGATCAGATGGACCTAACAGACATACAGAAACATTCCATCCAATTACAGCAGAATAAACCTTCTTCTCAAGAGCACATGAAACACTCTCCAGGGTAAATCACATGTAGACCACAAACAAATCTCAATAAATTTAAGATGAAAATTATATCAAGCATTTTTTTCCTAATCACAATGGTGTAAAGGTAGAAATCAAGCTCAAGAAAAAAACTGGAAAGTTCACAAGTACATAGAGATTAAGTAACATATTTCTAAAACCAATGGGTCAAAAGAGAAATCAGAAGCTTTTTTGAGACAAATGAAAATGGGAACACAGCATACCAAAACTTATGGGATGTGACAAAACTGTTCTAAGAGGGAAGTTTATAGCAATAAAACAGATGTTAAGAAAAAATAAAGATCTCAGATAAATAACTTGACTTTATACCTCCAAGAACAAGAAAAAGAAGAATGACTGGAGCCCAAAGTTAGCATAAGGAAGGAAATAACAAAGATCAGTGCAGAAATAAATGAGATAGATTCTGAAAAGACAGTAGAAAAGATCAGTGAAACTAAACTGATTCTTTGAAAACATGAAAAAAATAAGCAAAAACAGAAGCAAAACAAACAAGCAAACAGAATGAAACTCAAATGAAGTTAGATCCAGTTTCCCCTAGAACTGAAACTATGCAGCACACTATTGTCAGTAGACTAAGCAAGTAGAAGGGATTTGTGCTGGTCTTCTGAGAGATGTGCCCAGAATGAATGGTGGGTGCAGAATAGCTCTGTTCTCCACTTGGCTGTGCTGCTTATCTCACTGGGCTCAATCCCTGTGTATGTGCATGTACACAGTGAACCCACAAATGTATGGCCAACTAATTTTCAACAAAGCAGGAAAGAATATCCAATGGAAAAAAGACAGTCTTGGGGTGCCTAAGTGGCTCAGTTGGTTAAGCATCTGACTCTTGATTTTAGCTCAGGTCATGATCTCATGGTTTGTGCGTTCAACCCCACACCAGGCTCTGTGATGAGAGCATGGAGCCTACTTGGGATTCTCTCTCCCTCTCTCTCTCTGCCCCTCCCCTGTTCTCTCTCTCAAAATAAATAAACATTTTTTTAAAAAGATAGTCTTTTCAGCAAATGGTATTGGGAAAACAGGCCAGCAACATGCAGAAGGATGAAACTGGACCACTTTTTTACACCATACACAAAAATAAATTCAAAATGGGTGAACGACCTAAATGTGAGATAGGAAACTATCAAAATCCTACAGGAGAAAACAGGCAACAACCTCTTTGACCTTAGCCACAGCAACTTCTTACTAGACATAAAGGGAAATAAAAGTGAAAATGAACTATTGGGACATCTTCAAGATAAAAAATGAACTATTGGGATATCTTCAAGATAAAAAGCTTCTGCACAGTGCAGGAAACAATCAACAAAACTAAAAGGAAACAAATGGAATAAAAGAAGATAGTTGAAATGACACATAGGATAAAAGATTAGTATCCACAATCTATAAAGAACTTAGCAAACTCAACACCCCCTCAAAACAAACAAACAAACAATCCAGGGAAGAAATGGGCAGAAGACATGAGCAGACACTTTTCCAAAGAAGACATCCAGATGGCTAACAGACACATGAAAAGCTGCTCATCATCGCTCATCATCAAGGAAATATAAATCGAAATCACAATGAGATACCACCTCACACCTGTCAGAATGGCTGAAATTAACAACTCAGGCAACAATAGATGTTGGTGACAATGTGGAGAAAGGGGTACCCTTTTACACTGTTGGTAGGAATGCCAATTGATGCTGCCACTCTGGAAAACAATATGGAGATTCCTCAAAAAATTAAAAATAGAGCTACCCTACAACCCAGAAATTGCACTACTAGGCATTTATCCAAAGGAGAAAAAAATGCTTATGCACCCCAATGTTTATAGCAACGTTATCAATAATAGCCAAATTATGGAAAGAGCCCAAATGTCCATCAACTGGTGATGGATAAAAAAGATGGTGGTATGTATATATATATATATATATATATATATATATACACACACACACACACAGATGTTAAGAAAAAGATCTCAAATAAATGACTGTATACCTCCAAAAACAAGAAAAAGAAGAACAAATGGAACCCAAAGTTAGCATAAGGAACATACATACACATACGCACACAATGGAATATTACTCAGCAATCAAACAGGATGAAATCTTGCCATTTGCAACAATGTGGATGAAACTAGAGTGTATTTTGCTAAGCAAAATAAGTCAGTCAGAGAAAGACAAGTATATGATATCACTCATATGTGGAATTTAAGAAACAAAACAGATGAACATAAGGGAAGGGAAGGAAAAATAAGACAAAAACAGAGAGAGAAGCCAACCGTAAGAGATCCTTAAATACAGAGAACAAACTGAGGGCTGCTGGAGGGGTGTTGGGTCACGGAATAGGCTAAATGGATGATGGGTACTAAAAAGGGCACTTGTTGGGTTGAGCACTGTGTGTTATATATAAGTGATAAATCACTAAATTCTACTCCTGAAACCATTACTACACTATATGTTAACTAACTTGGATTTAAATTAAAAGAAAAGATGAACAAAACAGACAAACCATTAGCTAAACTTACCAAGAGGACTGAAATAAATGAAATTATAAATGAAAAGAAGAGACATTATAACTGAAGCCACAGAAATACAAAGGATCATAAAAACTACTATAAGGGGCATCTGGGTGGTTCAGTAGGTTGTGTCCAACTCTTGATATTGGCTTAGGCCATGATCTCACGGTTATGAGTTCAAGCTCCTTGTCAGACTCTGTGCTGATAGTCCAGAGCCTGCTTGAGATTCTCTCTCTCTGTCTCTCTGCCCCTCCCACACACACACACTCTCTCACTCTCTATCTCAAAAATAAATAAATAAACATTTAAAAACTACTATAAATAATTATATACCAATAAATTGGACACCCGAGAAGAAATGGATACATTCCTATAAATGTACAACCTACCAAGACTGAACCACGAAAAATTGGAAACTCTGAACAGACCAGTTACTAGTAAGGTTCCAGAACATCCCAACAGAGAAAAATTCAGCACCAGATGCCTTCACAGGTAAATTCCACCAAACATTTAAAGAAAAACTAATCCCAATTCTTCTCAAAGTCTTCGACACACACACACACACACACACACACACACACACACACAAAAATAGAAGAGGAGGGAACATTACCAAACTCATTTTACAAAACCAGCACTGTTCTGATACCAAATCCTGACGAGGACACCACAAGAAAAAAATAACTATAGGCCAATATCTTTGATGAACATAGATGCAAAAATCCTCGACAAAATATTAACAAACCAAATTCAAGAATACACTGACAGGATCATAGACCGTGGTCATGTGGGATTTATTCCAGGGATGCAAGAATGGTTCAGCATCCACAAATAAACCAATGTGGTAAACCACACTAACAAAATGAAGAATAAAAATAATATGATCATCTGAATAAATGCAGAAAAAGCATTGGGCAAAATTCAACATACTTTCATGATTAAAAACTCTCAACAAACTGGGTATAGAGGGAATATACTTCAACATAATAAAGACTATCAACAAGCCCACAGTTCACGTTGTATTCAAAGATGAAACACTGAAGCCTTTCCTCTAAGATCAGGAACAAGATAAGGATGCCCACTCTCACCCTCTATTCAACATAGTTCTGGATGTCCTAGCCAGAGCCCTTAGGCAAGAAAAAGAATTAAAAGGCATGCAAATCATAAAGAAAGAAGTAAAATTGTCTCTTTTGCAGATGATATGATATAATATATAGAAAATCCTAAAAATTACACCACAAATAACCCTATTAGAACTAATTAACAAATTTAGTAAAGTTGCAGGATACAAAATAACTGCAAAAATTAGCTGCATTTCTATACACCAACAACAAACTATCAGAAATAGAAATGAAGAAAACAATCCCATTTTATGAGGCATCAGAAAGAATAAAATACTTAGGAATAAATTTAGCCAAGGAGGTAAGAGACCTGCACACTGAAAACTATAAATACTGATGAAAGAAATTGAAGATAACACAAGTAAATGGAAATATATTCCACATTCATAGATTAGAAGAATTAATATCGTTAAAATGTCCATACTACCCAAAGCGATCTACAGATTCAGTGCAATCTCTACCAAAATTTCAATGGCATTCTTTTTTCAGAAATAGAAAAAATCCTAAATTTTGTATGGAACCACAAAATGCCCCAAATAGCCAAAGCAATTTTGAGAAAGAACAAAGCAAGAGTCATCTTTCCCCCTGATTTCGAAGTGTATTACAAAGTCATAGTAATTAAAACAGTATGGTATTGGCATAAAAAATATACATAGATCGATGGAACAGAATGGGGAGAGTAGAAATAAACCTATGCATATATGGTCAACTAATTTATGACAGAGAAGGTAAGAATATAAAATAGGAAAAGGACAGTCTCTTCAATAAATGGTACTGGGAAAACTGGATATCCACATCCAAAAGAATGAAACAGGATCCCTATCTTACACTACATACAAAAATCAATTCAAATGGATTAGACTTGAATGTAAGACTTGAAAACATAAAACTGGAATAAAACTTGGAAGGATAAGCTTCTTGGCATTGATCTTGGCAATGAGTTTTTTGAATTTGACATAAAAAGCAAAAATAACAAATGGGACCACATCAAACTAAAAAGCTTGCACACAAAGGAAACCATCAACAAAATGAAAGGCAACCTATGGGAATAGGAGAAAATATTTGCAAACCACATATCTGATAAAGGGTAATATCCAAAAGGTATTAGGAGCCCACATAACTCAATTGCAAAGTAAGACCAAACAAAACATAAACAACCACAACATCAATAAGCCTATTAAAAGCTGGGCAGAGGACCTGAATACGCATTTTTCTAAAGACCTACAGAGGACCAACAAGTACATGAAAATGTGCTCAACATCACTCAGCATCAGGGAGATGCAAATCAAAACCATGGTGAGATACCACCTCACATCTGTTAGAATGGCTGTCATAAAAAAGACAAAAGATGAGCCATCTGGGTAGCTCAGGTGGTTGTGTGTCTGACTCTTGGTTTTGGCTCAGGTCATGATCTCCCAATTTGTGAGTTGGAGCCCTAAATTGGGGTCTGTGCTGGCAGCGTGGAGCCTACTTGGGATTCTCTTTCTCTTGTTCTCTCCTTGTCCTATCCCACTTGCATTCTCTCTCTCTCTCAAAATAACAATAACAATAACAATAATAATAATAATAACAAAGATAAGAGATAATGAGTGTTTGGGAAGATGTGGAGAAAGGGAAATTCTTGTGCACTTTTGGTGAAAATGTCAACTGAAAGAACCAGTATGGAAAACAGTATGGATATTTCTTAGGAAATTAAAAACATAACTACCACACAACCCAGCAATCTCTTCTTTGGGTAGCTATCCAAAGGAAATAAAATTATTATCTCAAAGAGATATCTGTACTCTTTGAGTACATGTACCCATGTTTATAGCAGCAGGTGTGTTCCCAAGGTATGGAAACCACTAAATGTCTATTGACAAATGAATGAATAAAGAAAACAGGGTATATCTATGCAGTAGGATATTATTCAACCTTAAAAGAAGAAGGAAATCTTGTTTGTTGTGGCAACATAGATGAATCTGGAGGGCATTATGCTAAGTGAAGTAAGTCATACAGAGAAAGATTAGTACCACATGCTATCACTTATACATGGAATCTTAAAAAAAATCAAATTCATAGAGTAGAAAAGTGGTTGCCTAGAAGCTGGGGGTGGTGGGAGAAATAGGAAGAGGTTGGTAAAAAGGGTACAAACTTTGAGCACAAAAATAAACTGAAGACCTAATACATAACATGGGACTATAAATGATAACACTGTATTGCATAATTGTAATTTGCTAAGAGAGTAGAACTTAGGTGTTCTCAACACACACACACACACACACACACACACACACAAAGGCCAATATATGAGTTGGTGGATATGTTAATTAACTCAATGGGAGAAGTCCTTCCACAATGTTTATATATATCGAATTGTTATGTTGTATACTTTAAGTATCTTACAATTTTATTTGCCAATTATACCTCAGTCAAGCTGGAAAGAAAAACAATGAGTCATGGCCAGTGTTACAAAACTACTAAGGATATGGTAAACTATTTTTTAGTTGTCCCTCATTTTACAGGCTTCAATATATTTTGGCATTATTGCATTTAACCCTTGAAAATAACCCTAAGGTATTATCCCCAAGTTATAGATGAGGAAAAAAATGTTCAGAAAAATTGGGAAACTTGTTCAAGGTCACAGAATTTGGCTCTGTCAGAGAAAGCCACTGTCTGGCCCTATTTCTCTCATCCTCGCCAGTCCGTAGAGTGAGTCTGAGCAAGGCTGACCCAGCTCACCTGCCTTCAGGGGCTGCTGCTAATGGGGAAGAGCCTATGGATAATTCCCCACCTTTGCTATGTATACATTTCCAAAGCCTTCCTTCTTTATCTATCAGAGCTCAGACTTGACATGTTGTCCGGCCCTATAGGAGCTATTTTCCACGTGAAGTTATTTAAATTAAATTGATTAAAATTAAAATAAGAAATTCAATACTTTGGTCCCATTAGCCACAATTTCCAGTGCTAATGACTACATGTTGCTAGTGGCTACCATCCTGGACAGTGCAGAACATTTCACTCTGTTGACTGACACTGGATCATCGTGACTAAATTAAGGAAATAAAACCTGTGGGGTATTTAGTATTTTGGAGAGGTATTATTCAATTTGAAATTTTTTTTTAATCGAAGTGTTTGCTTTTTAAGGGAGAGGTTTAAATGTTTGTTCTGAACCCACTCTTAGGCATGAAGCTGGGGATATTTAACTTGTGCTAATCTTTATGATAATCCATTTTATGGGTGAAGAAACTGAAGTTCAGTTACTTGACCAGCAAATACAACTTTTAAGTAATAGAGCAAGGATCCAAATTACAACTTGTTCTCCAGACCCATGCATCGACTTTGTTCTACACCATGAGTCCTCAAGAAAAATAAAAACTTTGATTCTACCCCAAAGTCAATATTGCTTTGAAGAAGATACACTCAAAGATCCTCACTTATAAAGTTTATCAGGATTTGGAGCTTTTGGAAGGACTTGAGTGGATAAACAATATCACAGTCTCACAAGACATATTTTACACTAAATATCACTGAGTCCCTTCCTGGGGCCTAACCCTCTAATATTTTCTTTCCTCTCACACAGTCGCCCTTTGCACAGCTTGAGTTACAAAATGACACTCCACTTCTGCATCAGCATTGTTCCTTTATGACTCTACAGGTCAGCAGGGTGCCTTTCTTCTTTCAGTATTTGGAACAGGTTTGCCATGGAATAGTCGTGGTGACAGGGTTTACTCTTAATGGTACCAGAGCCAGGCTTTTTCCCTTGTCTGTGGCCTGGTGCTAGCTGAGCCATATGTTCTTATGACACACCTTCCTGGCCCAGATGACTTTCTCAGCTTCAGATGATTAGAATCAGATCCAGATCCCAAGTCTGTCCATTTATAAGAAAGAGGAGAGTCACAGTACGGACATCTAATTGTTAGACGTGGCCATCTAAGAGAAGCAGGACACTTGTCCAAGAGAGTTGCCACATGGAATATGTGAGGAAAATTTCTTTTGAGTCCTGAAATTACATAGGCAAGGTCACTACAAAGTCATTTAAAATTGCATCTCAAGACAGTTTGATGGCAAAGGACCTACCCCTCACTGCTGATTTATTGCTTACTCTTTTAACTTTTTAAAAAAGATCAGCAGATTGATTGTGCTGCCTATAGTTGGAGACATGCTTACATTTTCTCAGGCCTAATTCATAAAACATCACTGACCTGTTTTTGGCATCATTCCCCTCTGTTTCAGGGAGCTTCTCTGAGGTTCATAGCACTAAACATTTAGCCTTCAGTGACAACAATAAATGCACCACATTCACAGCAGATGACCCTAAAAGGGTCATGGCAACAAAGTCCCCTATGTGAACTATTTTGCCTACAGCTATAAGACTAAGGGAGGCAGATAGGCAACTTTAAGTGGGATCCTGGAGAAATATGGACTGCTCCATGAACTTTTTAGCTCACAGCTTTCTAGAGAAGATGTCCCTTCTGTCTCTGGTGAGGCCACCACTTCTGCTCTCTCTGAACCATAGGCCCTCTCAAGCTTACTCATTTCGTTTATCATCCAGGTTAGGTTATCCATCTTCCCCCTGGGCACTATTTCAGGCAAATCACAGTCTCTATGTCCTTAATATATTTAGGATGTGGGTTATCTGGAGGTGAGAGCAACAAGCAAAACCCTCAGGTCCCTCCAGGGTCCCCCTGGAAAAGTGTTTCCACTTTTGTGGGTGTTCATTGGAGGATTTGCCAGCAGCTGTGGAGCTCAGTGATTTCATTTTTTTCCCTGCATTTGTATTTCATTAGTATCTTTACTTCATTTTATTTTACACTGTCAGAGTGGCTCCTCTTCAGTTCACTTATTTAATAGTTCAGGTATATGCTATACTTAAATCAGAGTATTAGAACAATTATTATTCATTTAAGAGTTTTTGTCCTCATATTCTTATTAAGGCTATGTTGCATTCTATACACATACAGGTCTTGTACAGTCTGCTCTTTATCATAGAACCCCTCTTAACTTCTCTCTTCATGTGGCAGTGTTCATGAGACATCTGGGTCATTGGAGCTTTTAGAAGCAAGAGCTCTTCCCTCTACACTTAACTACACATTAAATTGCCCTCCATATCCAGACTAGGGGATGTTTAATGTGGCCAGTGACATTTTTCCAAGTCTGTTTATTACCTGCTGAGACAGTTCCTCTGAGACAATTTGAGATAAAACTTTAGGAGTAATTATGCTTTATGAGGACATAATGTCCTTCAGGCTTAATTTCACACGATGTTAAATCAATTCTCCTGTTTAATACTTTTCTGTGTTCAAGTTAAAGGGCACAATATTAAATTTTCCCATACTTAGCCAAGAAGTTGGTGCCACACAAATGGTAAAAACTGACCACACACCCTTTTTTAAGTTATGCAAAACCGGCACAAGACAGAGGTGTTTTGGATCACCAACTCATATCCACAAGTTCCATGAAAAGCCTAGATACCAGGAAAAGAAATAAAGAGAAGGATGTGACTGTTGGAGAAAATAATGCCCCATTGTTTTTACTCTAAAGTGCCACAGGACTACCAAGTGTCTTTTGATTTCATTTCCATGCAGTTTGCTGGGTCAAAATTGGTGTCTTCTCTACCATGGTGTTATCATCTGTGATCTCTGAGACCAGAGGGCAAGGGATAACTGGGTATCCACATATGTTGGGCTGGAGAACAACCAAAGCACCTTGCTCTCTTAAAAAAAAAACAGCATCTACCTAAAGACTCTTGATGATGTAAGGAACCCTGGATATGAAAAGAATAAAGTGATTCATCTGCGTCGTTGTTTGGTCTGGTCTTTCAGCTATAGGCCAGGCTATTCTTTATTTGGGGGCAGAAAATATATTAGCTTTTTTGGCTCAAGGGGGGCTCTTACTTGCATGCCCTGTCCTGTGGTTATCTGTTGGCTTTTAGGTTATTTGTTGCTCTGTTTACAAAAGGTATTAAATAGCTTTGAGCTGCACACAAATTCCTCTTTTGTTGTGTGATGAGCATGTGTGTGTGTGTGTGTGTGTGTGTACATGTGTATGTTTTCTTAAGGTCCTATTCAGACATCAGCATTCTCTTCTACCTTTATAACTACTGCAATATATAATTATCTCTGCCTACCTAAGTTTGTTACATCAGAAACAGAATTCCTTGTGTGTCATTGTGTGTGGTAGAATGTGTGTGTGTGTATGTGTGTGTGTGTGTGTGTGTGTGTGTCTGTATGAGTCTGTGTGTGAATATTCATTCATGTTGTATTATAATGTACTAAGGGGATAGAAAAATGGAGTTGCCTGGTTTATTGCCCAATGCCACTAGTTTTCAATAAAGAAAGATGGACCAAAAGCAGCAACAGCAGGAATATAGCCAAGAGTGTTGAAATTTTTTACAAGAGGTGATTCCTTTTTTCCCTTTCAATCAACTCATTTGAATAGATTACTTAATTAGCATTTATTGTTTGTGAAATTCCTTGTCCAGAAGTAACATTTTAGGGCCTACAGTTTTGAAGAAAGACAATTTAGTGGGTGATAATCTTGTATAGAATTTTCAGATTGATTTCTTGGCAGTAAATTGTTGCTCAATTGTTGTGCCTTCTCAACTCTCATTAGACACCAAAGCTTCTTTATAAATACATTCATAGCCATTAAAATGTTGTCTCCAATTTCCTGTCATTTGCAACCGGTCATAACTTCAGGCACAAACAATGAAAGGACAACTATACTTTTACTATTTCATTAGTGTGCGATGAGAGTTAGAATGTGCTATTGAAGTTTATAGAGCTTTGAGGTTCCTGATGGAAACTATTTGGCTGTACTCATCCCAAGAGTAGAGATAACATTTCTCTTTGTACACAAAATAGCTTCATTTAAATTCCACTCGGCTTGAGTCTTATTTATCAGGCTGATATATGGCTAGGGCGATATAGAGCCTCTCTAGAACCTGTTTATGATTGCCCTGCCCTCTTCTTTCCCCAAGAATACCCTGGGAATAGAGCAAGCTCATTGTCAAGGAAGCTCACTGACGGTAGAGTACAGGTTGGGTCTAATTTTCAAGTGTTTCTTTGACTCTTTAAAAGATGGTACTTAAATGTATTACCTAAAAAAGAGCTCTAGAAAATTTGAGATAACACAAAAACAAAAACAAACCAGCACACTAAAATCCCCTATGATATTTGTAGCAGTTTTTATGCTTTTTGCTTTCTGGAAGTGAGTAGTTTATGAATAGAGCTATTTCAAACTTTGCTATTGAATTTAGTGAGGATGGTATGGAAATTATGGCCTCTGTGTGGACATTTAGACCTATCCAAAATTGGTCTAAAAATTTATCTCACTGGTATAACCCTCTCATTTTATCCCAAGGAGGGATTAGATGCATAGGTGTTATAATAACAACCATAGTGTTGATCCCATTTAAGAATTTTTATAGACTGCGCAAGAGGCTCTGACAACATTATCTCTTTTAATCCTCAGTTTTGGCTGCCAAAATGATAAAGCAGTTAGGATCATGTTCATTTCTACAGATGAAGAAATAGGTTCAGAAAACTCAAGTTTCTTGACCCATAACACACAAAAGGTCGGCAGACGTGGACTGTCACCCTCGGTTTACTGAGGATGCAGTTTCAAATGAAGCTTTTGAATGAAGAAACAAAACCCATGCGTTCATTCCTCAGAAGTTATGTGGTATGGATGTCTTCTGGCTTTTACAGCCTGAACACAGCCCTTTGAAGCCAGCCTTGACTCCAGTGAAGCTCCTTTATTCTCTTTGACCTGCTTTCCTCTTATCCCCATGATTTGTTGATTTTCAACTTGATGCTTCCCTCATGCTAAAGCTAAAGTAGTCTTACCTCATTGTTTCTGACTATAATCTAGATTAATAACTAGATTAATAACTACTTTAATAACTTTTTCTTCCTTAACCTTTCTTAGATTAATGTCATTGATTGCTTCATTCAGGAAAGAAAATAATATTTAGTGCCCACTCAAAATCAGGAACTGCTCTTGGGCCTATCAGTGAACCAGACTGACAGGTTCCTGTTTTGTGGAGCTCACTCTCTTGGCTAGAGGGACCATTAGCAAAGCACTAAATTTAGATTCAGAATATCAGGGCTAAATCAGAATGGAAAAACTAGCAGATGTGGCAAATGGTTATATTTTTCATTTATTTATTTATTTGGAGACGAGAGAGAGAGAGAGACAGAGACAGAGACAGAGACAGAGACAGAGAGAGAATGAGCTGGGGAGAGGCAGAGAGAGAGGGAGAGAGGTAATCCCAAGCAGGCTCCATGCTGTCAGCACAGAGTTGGGTGCAGGGCTCAATCTCATGTACTGGGAGATCATGACCTGAGCCAAAATCAGGAGTCAGACACTTACACGACTGAACCACCCATGTGTCCCAGCAAATACTTATTTTTAATTTGGTCTGTGGAATGTCTTAAAAATTGAATTGCTAACATGTTAAGACCAAGAGATTCCACATAGAAAACCACCTGGATTCTGGGGTCTCAGTGATTACCTGGGTCCCCGTCCCCATAAGGCACCAGTCCATAATCCCTTTGATGTGAATGTGCCCTTTGGGTGTGGTGAACTCTTTTACCACGTCTGCTTCAACCATATCTGCTTAGGCTACACTCATTTACATTATCTTTGACCCGTGTAGACATTTTAGATTTTGTGATTACCGGAGTAAATGATCTTCAGAGTCCCTTCATATCTTGTGATGGCTGTGGTTGTCTGGCTTTTCCATGGCACCACTGTGGCATCTCCCCAGAGGTGGCACCTGGACCAGAACTGGCAGCCAGACAAAGGTAATCTGTGTGGATCTAAGAGGACACTGGATCATCACAGGGCAAACTCAGGGCACGTTCAGTCCCTGGACAGCAACTGGCTGTTCTCACCCCAGGGTCATCATGTATTATCTCTTCCAGGCCTTGATGTTGAGGGCCTACTACTTAAACATTTTTCCAGAGATTTAGTGCAAGTCAATAAAACCAACAAATCCAGAAAATTAGAAATTATCCCTGGTAAGAGCCAACCGAATCATAAGTAAATAAGAAGAGAACCTTTGAGCAAAAGCAAATAAAGTCTGATAATATTTTGAGGAATAATGCTGATTATTAGTATTCTTAAAGTTTGTTTGGGTTTTGCTTTGAACATCTTGACTCAAAGTCAGCAGCAGAAGCAATAGAAACAGCTAATATTAATTGCAGGTCTTTTATGTGTTGTCTATCTCCCCTAATTTAACCCACTACCCTCATTTTACAGATAGGAAATGAAAACCCAAGGACATTAAGTCACTTGTCCAAGATCATCTAACTGATGTATTTAATTTCTCAAATGTGTTAATAATTTTGACTCATTTATCAATTTTCCTGACTATATGGAGAAATGAAGGATTGACAGATTACACACACACACACACACACACACACTCTCTCTCTCTCTCTCTCTCTCTCTCTCTCTCTTTCTCTCTCCATTAGTGTAAAGCTTCTATAAATAATGCTGCAGTCTCCAGTGTCAGGGTTGAGCAGAATCTTTCCCCACTCTACATTATCTAGATCTATTTATAATATTTACAGGAAATTTCAGTCTTGATCATTTTAGCTATATTAAACCATCAAGGACCAATGATAAAGGTGTTTTATGGAGGAGTCCACATAGGGAACTAGAAGATACACCAAAAGCAAGCTGGTAAATAAATACAAGAAATCCAAGTGTGATATCAGTGATTCAGGATTTGATCCCCATAGTAAGTATTATTAAAGAATGTAATTTGGCTAAGAAAAAAAATTCTAACAGGGCAAATCCTACCTCTCAAAAAATTTTATGCTGAATCTTTAAGATTATAAGTAATGTGTCACACTAAACCAGAAATATTTGAAAAGCTCCTTGATTGTCCCTTTCTCATTTTGTCATGTTTATACTCAAACATATCATGGGGAGCTCTTAAGGCAGAACAGAGGGTCATCTAGACAGTTAATGAGAATTCGGACTGGATTTAGGTCTTCCTGAGTCTTGTTTTACTTCAGCAGGATGAGGCATAAGCTGCTGAAATTCTGAGAATAGAGTCCTCTCAGGGTGTAGGACTCACAAAGAACCTATTCTAAATGAGCTTTCTACTAGCTACATGTGAGGCAAAATAATTTGAGGTGTGTTTGTTAAAACAAGAGCCTGTTATTTATGACCCATGTCTGTATACATGTGGATCTAAGGGACCAGCCACTTTGGCAGGGGTCCTTTTGTCACTGTCTTCCTGATCACACTGTGTCCCTGGCCATCTCAGATATCCCTGTGCTAGATCTGAGGCAACCTGTGCATATGCAGGAACTTGGAGTGGTGAGAACAGCCTAGTGGACTGGTTAAGAACACTAGGTTTGAACCATGGCTCTGCCATAAGCTCACCCTTGGGTTATCTTTCTCTGACTCAGTTCCCTCATCTATAAAGTGAGGATAATCATAGTACCTCCCTTGTAGGATTGTTGGGGGGATCAAACAAATTAATCCATTTAAAGTGCTTAGAATAGCACCTGGGACATAATAAGGTTAAGTTAGGTTAGGGGCTGTTAAATAACATTTCCCTGACACATTCCCAGTGTCAGATACTGCTTTAAATAACAAATAGTATTTGGAGACCTTTCATGTACCAGGAGCCAATCTAAGAATTTAGCACGTATTGTCATTTTGTTTTCAAAATATATGTTATATATACAGAATATACAAAATACTATGATTATTATCTCTATTTTCAGTTGGGAGAACTGAGGCATAGAAATATAATATCCCTAGGTCACACAGCTATTAAGTAATAGAGGCCAAACTTGAAAGTAGGCATTAGTCTATGGAACCCATGCTCTTAACCACTATGCCATAAAGAGATGCAAACCATATTTGCTTACTCTTCCAAATCCAACACTGAATTCATTAATTGCAAATATGCTTGATCTCTGAGAGCTTGGGACAAAAGAGCCTGTATTGTTCCCTTATTACCTACAGTTTAAGGCCAGTGAGGTTGATATAATTAAGCCATTTGATAATCACAGCATTTTCTTAGATCAAAGACTCAGCCTTTTTAGTGAAGGAAAACTCACAACAACCAATCTGGCTAAGGATTCTAAGTGCTTCTAGCCACCTTGTTTTCAATTGCTCTCACTAGTATTGTTTCCCCAACTAGATTATAAATTCTTGGTAGACTAGGCCATATTTATACAACAGTTTATCTCCCACAACACTCATGAGTATTGGGCATTCTAATAAATACCAGTGAATGAATTGGTTCCAATTATCTTGTACCCTGATATCAACAATCCTTGTTGTTTACATAATTTTTCAGTAGTCAAGGTAGGAATTCTAGAATTTACTTTGGTGCAAAGTTGTGGCTCTAGTGCTTTCTAATTGAATAACAATGGGACAAATTACTCGTTGATAATGAAATCACCATCTCTCTTATGTCTGCAAAGAAAGTTCTCTATTGAAGTGAGGCTCTGCTGGTAATCTTTGATTTCCAATCAGGAGAATAGAATGGCAGAATAAAGTGAAAATTGACTGTTATTTGTTGATGATTACTTAATTGAGTTTTTGTCATTTTTTTAGTGATTGTGAAACATTAGAAAGTCCCAAAGGAACTAGATATGCATGAAAAATAGAAGTAGAAAAAAAGTACATGTTTGTAGGGTAGACTCATAGGGAAGGTAATTGAGGATGATGGAAGCCATACTGTCACACTCAAAAAGGGCCTTTTCCTAGCCATACCATATAGAAAATGATGGCCTCTCAGTGAAAATGATGCATCTAAAGGAAGCATAGGCTAAAGATTAGCTGGCATCTAAGGAAGCATAAGCTTTTGATATTCTGTCTTTCATTTGGGGAGGGGGGAAAACCAAACTTTAGATAGTAGAATGAAAGCTTAAAAATATCCCATTTGATTTACTTTGGATGGCACTTGCTGCTATCTATTAAAATTAAACACAGGGGTGCCTGGGTGGCTCAGTCAGTTATGCATGCAACTCTTGATTTTGGCTCAGGTCATGATCCCAGGGTTGTGGGATCGAGCCCCATATCAGGCTCTGTGCTGAGCATGGAGCCTGCTTGAGATTCTCTCTCTCTCTCTCTCTCTCTCTCTCTCTCTCTCTCTCTCTCTCCTCCCCACCCCCTGCCCCCGCCGGCCCCTCTTTCTGCTTGTGCTCTATCTCTCTAAAACAAAAAAAGAAAATTAAACAGAAACACAAACACACACAACACAAAAAAACCATATATTCTTCTTGTCTAGGGAGAACATACATTCTGGTTTGTCTTGAATAGTCCCAGCTTCTGCCTATTATACTAGTATAATTATTAATATATTTTTCTGAGTTCTTATTTGGATAATAAATTATAATCCATCATACCTCAATGATTCCTCTGCTTGGTATCTCATCTAAAAAATTACACATATAAACAAGGAGATTATTGCACCTCTGTTTGTAATATCACAACATAGAAAACCATACAAATGCTCACTAGGAGGAGAATGGCCAAATAAACGGCATAGCATTCATCCTAAGGAGCACCATCTTGCAATTAAAAAAAAAATGTGGGGTGCCTGGGTGGCTCAGTCGGTTGAGGATCTGACTTCAGCTTGGGTCATAATCTCACAGTTCCTGAGTTCGAGCCCCACATTGGGCTCAGTGCTGTCAGTGCAGAGCTTCCTTCACATCCTCTGTCTCCCTCTCTCTCCTCCCCTCTCCACTCATGTGCTCTCTCTCTCTCTAAAAAAAAAAAAAAAAATCCTAGATAAGGGAGAAAAAAGCAATTTTCAGAATATTGTCCATTATGATAATGCTTAGGTTACTTAACAAATGCAAACTAATTAAAAACATATTATAGGGGCCACATATACAAATATGTAAAGATGGAAAATGAAAGAACATTTGCCAAAATAGTAATGGGTAAACTGTATAGGAGTGATGGGTTTGGATTTGATATGGTGGTTAAGGGTAAGTTTAACTGTCAAATTTCAACATTCATTTAATTATTTTGAGAGAGCAAGAGAGAGAGTGGATGAGTGTGGGTGTGCAGGGGAGGGGCAGAAAGATATGGAGAGAGAGAATCCCAATCTACACTGTCAGCATAGAGCCCTATGCAGGGCTAGATCCCATGAACCATGAGATCATGACCTGAGCTGAAATCAAGAGTCAGATGCTTAACAGACTGACCCACCCAGACACCCCTATCACATTTCAGCTTTTTCACAAGGACACTTCAAGCCCAGATGGCTTGTGGAATTGATAAATGATTTTAAATATAATTTAAAATTTAAAATAATGTTCCGAGGTGATGTCGTTCAACTCGTTGTTTTAAATTGAGGTAACTGGGGCTCAGAGAAGCCATGTGAATTTTCCAGGGGCACAGCATCAATTTGGGGCAGAGCTGGGGCCCAAATGAGTCTCCTGATACCCTGTATTTTATTCTGTCACTGGACAATGCTCTATTCCAAGGCTCATGAGATTTATTAAGTTGCTTTAATTCCATGGAAATGAATTGTTGGACACAAACTTGACCACACTCATCAAATTTTACTTCCTCTAAACTCCAGATTAAAAATTAATGTCCAGGGCCACTGAGCCCATCAGTTTACCCTGGACTGGTGGCCACCTGACTTATTCTCTGGGGTCTGCTATCTGGTGTAATTGTGCCCCTATTTCTCCAGCATGTGTTAATTTGATGTCAACATTAAAGTGGCCATTATGTTTTGAAGAAGTGGTGAGTGTATGGCAAGTAGAATTGTCCTGATGTTTTCATTATAATGATCATGGAGTCACTTGCCTTGATTGTGTCACCATCTTTCTTCAGGTAAGCAGTGTGTTCATGACCTCTTCAACAGCAATTCTTTGAGCCCCAGTGAAACCTGCTAATGTGTGGGCAGCTGAAAGCAGCTAAAATATTATTCTTCCCTGAAGTGTTTACATGTTAACAGAGATCAGGACCTTAAGTTAAATTTGATGGTATTTTAAAGGTAAAATCTTAGATATTAACCAGTAGCTTAGTATTAGTAGATAAGCTTTTATTGAACTTTTTTTTTTTTTTGCCTTCCTAATTTTCCTGAAATTATACTAAATGACTACACTTTGTTAATATTAATACACATCCTGGTAATAATTGTCATCAGTGTTGTTAGATTTAGAATCCAGTACTTTATATGAACTATATCATTTAATCCACAAAACAATAAGATAGAGACTATTTTTATCTCCAGTGAATAAACACTAAGAAGAAGATTGGCTTCTCAAAATTTAGGAACTTGGTGAATGTCAGACAGTAGGAGACAGAGGTGGTTTCAAACCCAGGCAGTGTGATTTCAGAGCCTCAGCTCCTCACCACTATGCCATATTGCCTGTGCCATAATAATGATTATGCACTTATTATGACTGTACAAAATATAATGTAATACAATAAAAAATAATATCATGTAAGATATAATTACATGCAATTAGCTGTGTGGGGACTCATTTACATACTTTAATTTTAAAAATGCCAAGGGGATAGGGTGGAAACACTTTCTCTGGGAGTTATTAATAGAATTCCAGAAACTGGGTGGGTTTGAGCAAAGTTTATCAGGTGATTCTTCTCCTCCCCTCCCTTCTTTCATGGCTCAACAGTTTACTGGCTGGCACTCCTACTTGGGAGATAAATGCAACCCCAGATCTCACTATTCACACCACACAGAGAGCTCACTTACTGGGTAACTGGCAGTAACTGGTGGGTTTGGTAAGAGGACATAGCTGTAACTCAGCTGAAGCATTCCATTGATGTCATAAAAGGTGATAGTGCAGCTCCAGTGGCAGGTGATGGACAGCATAACCCTTGAGAGCACATCACCTCTGTACTCGTTCATTTCTGCAGACTTAATTTATAGCTGGAACTTGGCCCTTCCTTTGGACTTACAGGAAAGCCTAAGAACTGAATGACTGAACTTACCATGATCAATGTAGAAAGCTCTTCTCAGCTTTCTGCACTCCACCCAAGGACACCTGGAGCTCCTCCGAGCCCAGTGACAGAAAGTTGTTTTCCTAGAGATTGGCAGCTCTTATTGTCAAAATATACAGTTAAAGTTGGCTCTATGAACTAAAATTCATTTTGTTAGGTCTTCACTCAGTGCGTAGAAACACTTTCTCAATTACCTTTTCAAGTATGCTATTTATCTCTCTCAGTTATTTATTTGTCAATTCCTTCTGCAAATGTTTAAGAAAGAGTCCTAATGCCAGTGCCTTAGTGCCATGAAGGAAGGGCATATCAGATAATGGTCAATGGGAATGAGTAATGGTAGCCTAGAAAAATGTCTGGAATGGGGAAAGCACTCAGGAAATCGTATTTGCGATTTGAATTAAATCCATATTGCTCCTGATGTGAGATTTCGGATTATAACACTCAAGATCATCATTTCCTAACAAGAAACACTGCATAATCTTGGCGTTATTAGCCGCACACTCTAACCAACTGAGCCAACCAGCCACTCTAACACCATGTGATCTTTATTTACATATATTTTTTTCTTTCTTAATGCAAAGTTTTGAGAGGCTATCCAGAAAAATAAGCTTGGACTTTTGAGAAATTGAAAATTGTTACAATATTTTTAAAGACGAGTCAAACTTACCCAAACACATTCCATGGAAACTCAGGCCTACAGATCAGTTTTGTGGTCAAATTAATGAGGGAAACTCTGCCACTTTTATCCCTTGCCTTGGAATTTGCTATACCTTAAAAGCTCTGAGAATTCCTGCCTCCAGTAAAGATGTCTGCTTAATTTTGTTTAACCCCATGTTTCCCAACCCATTTCATCAGAGCCCCTGTGCAGAATAAGTGCTCAGGAGAAGATGCTTCCAGAGAGGGGATTATGCCCACAGAGTACAAGGAGATAACTGCTTTTGCTGATGATTAAGGACCACTGTCCAGAACAAGTTGTAAACACTATTAATGACAATCTTTACCCAAGATCTTAACTGAACCTGTAAGTTCCTAAGTCGAATCGTGCACAACCACGGTATTTTGCCCCTTTGCTGCAAGGAAGAGAATAGTGTGGTGACCCCTCAAGAATGGAGAGATGATCTTTAAAAAAATGCTTCAGAGGAGTTAGAAGTTAGAACATTTCTGTCTCTATCAGAATACCATGTGCCTGCTGGGATTTGATAAACCTTATTTAAGAGCTTTGTCATAACCCAAGTGGCCTTTCTATTCAGTTCATGCATTTCTTTAACTTTCATGCCATTTCACTTTTGAGAAAGAACGTTAACTCAAATTGCAATAACATCCCTCTTCAGGATTTGTATAGCTGGCGTGCAGCTTTTGGAGGAAGCTTCCCAGAAAGAATTCCAATAGAGCATCCACATTGCCTAAGGTATTTATTGCTTCCAAAGAGAATTCTCTTACTTTATGGATGAGAGGTAGGGCCTCAAAGAAGATGATCCCTAATCTATGCAGGTAGAACCAAGGTAATATTATGGGATACCAAGAAGTAGTGTTAGTGAATAAAAATATTGTCAATAAACTGAAGCCATTAGCTGAATGATCTAGAATCTGTTTACCTGGCCAGGTTAGAGGTTTCTTAATGCCCTTGCTATTGTATTTGAAGCAGGCCTAATACATTTAATTATCAATAAGGTAGATATTGGCTGTTACCTTTATAATAATAACAGCAATGAGAAAAACAACCTTAATAATTGAGGATTTTGTAGTTTATAGAGTATCACCTACATTACTTCCTGGACTGATCAAGTTATTTCAATTTATAGATTTACAGTACTCAGAGAGGTTAAGTGATTTGTGTATGGTCACACAGCTAATGCATAGCAGAGCTAAAGCCAGAACTTAACCCATTGTATTTCCCTTAAATTGTGTTGTCTCATTCCCCAGAGTTCCTCAGGCAGAGCTGTTCAATTGGCTAAAACCTATCTCTTTTGAGTATCTGATATATTCTGGGGGGGCTTTCCAAGGAGAATCGTCTGGAAGGGAGCTTTGGATTTGTGTGTTGAGACTGAGTAACCCTTTTATTTAACAAATTTTTATACAGTGATTATTGTCATAAGTTTCTAAACACTTTGTAAATGCCAAGTTGTGGATTTCTCTTATCAGTCCTACTCTGAAGATATAATTTTACTCCATTTTACAAAATAAACCAAGATCATGGGTGCCTGGGAGGCTCAGTCAGTTAACAGTCCAACTCTTGATTTCGGCTCAGGTCATGATCTCATAGTCATGAGATCAAGCCCTGCATCAGACTCAGCATGGAGGGTGGGGCCTGCTTTAGATCCTCTCTCTCCATCTCTCTCTGCCCCTCCCCTGCTTGTGCCCCTCCTCTCTCTCTCGCACTCTCTCTCTCTCAAAATAAATTTTTAAAAAAAGAAAGAAACTAAGATCAGGGAGGTTAAATCACTCTACTGAGGATACCACCTGTTTGAACTACAATTTGCACACAGCCTCTCTGGCTCCTTCTCCTTTCCTCTGTTTATGCAAATATGAGATTGGGTAGAAGAGTCAGGCCAAGGGTGATTCAGATTGAGAGATTTTTTTGTTGTTGTTCTAAACAACATGAGGTTGTCTAGGTGGTAAGCTTATATGGAAGGTTTTCACTTTTTTATTTATACTTTCATATCATTTCTAAATTTTCTACAGTATTTATGTGTTACTTTCATCATTACAAAAGGGTGTCTACTGAAAACAATTATTCTAGTGTGGAGTTTCACCCTTTATGTTAGGCGCTGAAACTGATATATTGGCAAACACACACAAACACATACATGCACAGTCACACACTCATATGAGGGAAGTTTTGAACCAAGAAACTTGTATTTAACCCCTCTTCATTCCTTTTTGCACATGCCTTTGTGACCTTGAGCATATCTGCACTATTTTGAGCCACTGGTTTCTCATCTGATAAATGGGGAATAACACTACTCCACAGAAGGTTAGGAGGACTAAGTGAGACACAGGATGTGCACGTGCTTTATAAGTTGAAAAATGCTATAAAATGTAAATGACTCTGTTTAGGTAAAGACATTTATGACATGTGTTTGAAAGTTTCCATTCCTGGCTATTTGCATAGATGTTACACAACTTGTGTTTTGGAAAGAATTTTATCCTGCAGCCTTTAGCCAGTCAGGATGTGAGCTAGGGTGGAAGTTTTGTGGGATAAGCAATCTGCTGCTCCCTTGGAGAATTCTCTAAATTTGCAAGTAGAAACATCGCAGTTGGCAAAATGGAGCTAGAGTAATAACATTTATCATTCAGGTGAAGCTGTTGTGTTTGCAAAGGGCTTGGTAATTGGTAATTAGCTGACCCCCCTTGCCTCCTCCTGCCATCCCCCACCTTCTTCCTGCCCTGCTCTGTGTGCCCTCTTGAATTCAGAGGTGGAGGCACCTGCATCCTCCCACTATGTTGCTCCCCACATGGTGTCCAGAAAGTCCCAGTGGGCCACAGCCATCTGATGAGTCAGTACCAGTGGTGAGAGTTATACTGTCCATACAAATGAGCTCTGGCCCTGTGGTCCTGGGCCAGTAGGAAATGAGGTCAGGCATGCAAGACATTGGGCTTTAGGCAGGGAGTAGTTTTAGTATAAATAGGAATTCTCTGCCCCCCATCTTATTTCTCTCTTATCTTTTCTCCCTCAAAACCCAACCTCTGCCTTGTTAGTTTCTTGGCATCCAATAACCCATTTTTATTTCCTCCAACCATGTCATTGGCAAAATGGATTTCCCTGTGTGTTCCCTCAAGTAGGGTGGGTTTTTCTCATTCATTTGTTCCCAAGAAGTATTAGGACCCAAAAGTCTAGATGATCTTTTGGCCGCTTCTTAGATAGCAATTTAGACGCAGTGAACACCCATTTTGTCTCTTCATCTCCATTCAATCACATTCTTCACCTGAAGGGACTGAGACTTCTTATTAACAACTCCATCCTGCTTAAAAAAATGGAGAGCCACCTCTTTGCCTTTTAGTGGATCCGAGATACGTTTCTTGAAGAATGGCTAACAACTTAATAATTAACAAAACCATCTTTTCTGACCTTTTTTTTTAATTTTCATCAATTTGGAGGATTCTGCAATTCTCTTTGGCCTGTCATGATTAGGTACTCATATTGTTGAAGACCAAGTTACAGTTCTGCAGTTTGGGGCTTCACTAGTAACTACACCCTCCAGAAGCCCCTAGAACTGAAAGTGAACAGTCTGCCCAGGCACAATTGCTCCTTTTCAGTCTTCCTGTGAAGGTTTCCATCTTATCAGTTCTGTCTTGGACTGTTTTCCCTAATTAATTTTACCACCTAGAACATTAGACTTCACGTGCCCTCTCCCTCTCTTTTAATTTTTTTTTCTCTGTGATGCTTTCTCTCCACTACCCTCCCCTGTCTCCCACCCATCTGTTCTTTTTATGGAAAGTCACAAAGTTTAACATATAGTAAAGAGGAGCAACATTGACTTCATAGGAGGGAGTTAAGGACCTGGTGCAGCTGGGCAGCCCTAGCTGAGCCTCAGTTTCCTGATCTAAAAAGTGGCAAGTCAAAACTGCCTCATGGGAAAGATGATGGGGATGCTGCAATGGGTGGATCAGAGCATTGTCCTGGGTGGAATCTCAACACTGCCATTGACTGGCTGTGTGACCCATGGGGACCTCTGTACTTCATCTTATAAAGCAGGAAAATAATAGCACCTGTTTTATAAGATTGTATTGGAAGACTAAAAGAGACCATTCGTGTAAAGTACTTCACGGGTTGCCAGACCAATAGAGTAATTCCTCCATAAATATTATCTATGGTTGTTGTTGTCATTATTCTTGGAAATTAGCAAGTTCTGGTTCCCTGAGGAAGAGGTGTATCATCACCTGGTTTAGGTCTCATATTTCCACAAAAACAAACTGTGAAGTGCCTAAAGGTACTTTGTAAGCATAACCATGTGCCCAGGGACTCACAGCAGCGCTCACGTGCCTTGGCAGGGTGTCATTGGCTCAGGTTTTTGGACCCACTCCTTGGAGCTGATCTTGGCAAAGGGAATTCCTCTCTTAGGATCAAGTGTAATGCTTTGAGAAAACATGGATTTAGAAGCCAGTGAGGCCAAAGGGATCCAGGACCAAGAGTTCCCATAGCTACAGACCCAGGCCCAGTTGGGGACCATGGGGAGGGTACTCAAGGTCTCTTACATGCTACATGCAGACCTATCTCAGCACCTTGGTCTCCCTTGTTGTTAAAAGGAAGAAGCTTTACATACAGACACATTTTTCTTACTTACGTTGAACATCTGCAAAATGAGCCTCTTACCTTCTATATTTTTTGAACTGCCATACAAACCTTGGCATTATTGTTAACAAATAGGCCTTTTTTCCTAATTGCCTGAACCTTAGAATGGGAATGGCTTGCTTTGATCTTTCATGAGTTTGATGGCCAAATCCAAATAGGGCATGGTGAAAATAATGACTGAGGGAAAATGAATCTGATGGATGCGTAAGGCTGCAAGTTGGGAGCAATGACCTGGCTCAAAGTTTGGCCAAGTTAGGGTGGACCAGAATCTATTCAGAGTAAAAGATGCTTGCTGCATTGTATTATATAGTATTTCACCCATCATACCATGGCATAGAGCTAGAGGGGACTGTGAGGATCATTTGAAGATCAACAAACCAAGGCCTCCAATGTTTATAGCTCTATACGTAGAGGTGAAGGCAGGCTAGATGCATTCATTCAACAACTAGGTTTTTTTGTTTTGTTTTGTTTTGTTTTGTTTTGTTTTGTTTTGTTTTGAGCTTTCACTGTGTCTCAGGTTTCATGCTGAAAACACAAGGGTGAGTAAAACAGGTGATGTCTTCATGTCTACATCTTCCTCTTCTTCTTCAAACAAGGCCAGTAACCAGAAAAAAATATATATATAGATTGTGATACAAAACAAATAATCAAGGAACAGATATAGGGAATATCCAAAAAAGTTAGGGCAGATGTGAGGCAGGTACTTTAGGTAGCTTGGCCAAGCATAACTTCTATGATATATGCTAAAAATCAAAAGATTAGAGGAGTTTGCAATGTGAAAAGTGGGAAGAAGAGCAAAGAACCTAAGAGAATTCCAGATGGAGAACTTGGCATTTACAAAGGCTTGAGGTGGAAAGATCTTAGGCCCTCCTAGTTGTTGAAAGAAGACCACTGTGGCTGAAGCATTGAAGCAGCTTCATATGAGTTTGGAGAATTAGGAAGGGCCAGATTATCTAGAGCCTTGGAGGCCAGTGTAAGGAGTTTGAATTGTGATTCAAGGCAGTAGCTCTCAAACTTGTGCATGAGTCAAAACCATCTGGAGGGCTTGTTAAACATAGATATCTGGGCCTTATCTCTAGAGTTTCTGATTCTGTAAGTGAGAGCTGAGAATATGTATTTATAACACATTCCCAAGTGATGCTAATGCTGCTGGTTTAGAGACCAGACTTTGAGAACCACTGCTCTAAGGCCATGAGGAACCTATCAGAAAGATGTTTAATAGAATTGTCAGAATTTAGTAACCAACTAAGTGTGGGGTTTAAGAGGGATAGGAATCAAAGATAATAACAAAGGTATAATCCTATATTATTGGGGGTAAACTATGGAGGAAAAAGTCTTTAGTTGGTTTTGGATGATAAAACAGTATAGCTAGTAGGAATCTTTCATGGGTTTCAGTGGATATGGGAATTCACACATCCCTAAGCCTTTCAAAGATGGGTGGTAGAGAGGGTACAAATGTAGAGGAAGAAGAGGCAGAAATATGATGATGTCAACCTGGAATTTCCCCAAGTCCTCCTAGCCAACTCTTTCCCCCTGAAAACTTGGGGCCAGCCACCTCATTGGCTTGCCCTGCCCAAAGACAAGCGAATATTGGCAACATTTTCCGTCCACCAGAAGACAGGGTCTATAGTTAGTCTTGCTGCTACACATATTATACCTAGTGATCCCAGGTGGACAGGCTCATTCTTATGATCCTCCTCTTCTACCATCTTGTAGTAGTCTGGTCTCTACTTCCTGCATCCTAAAGTAAACAAACAAACAAACAAACCCCTAATTCCTCCAACCAGTGGTGCTAACCAGTGGCAGTGCTGCTGACCAGGGACACTCACTCTCCACCTAGATGAACTGGGTCTAAGCGTGCCCTGCCCTGCCCTGGAATGCCCCACTGTTTTCATGTGGTCAGTTAAGTTCTCCAGTCCCAATTCCACCAGGGTAAAATTTTAGCTCCTTGTCATGAGTATATGCTGCTCAGAGGAAATCCAAATCTGAGGGTAACTTTTGCTGGGCAGAAGGACAAAACTAGTGAATGACATGAAGCATGGTCTATCCAAAAGAGAGGCCATGAAAGGACAGTGTCATGGAAGCCAAAGGAAAGAAACATTTTTAAAAAGGAGAGGCTCAGGTACATGCAAACTGTTGAAAAGTGTAAGAAATTAGAAAAAAATATATGATTTGTCAACAAATCATGACAACTTCATAGAGAACAGTTATACAAGAGTGGGTGGATAGAAGAAAATAGCAATCAAAGCCCAATAATGCACATCTAATGCTATTAGGTTAAATACTACACAAGTAGTTGAGTGATGAAAATTATTAATTGTGCACATGATGCTCACTCTATGCCCCGGGTACTTCTAGTGCTGCTTGAATAGTGGAATAATTGGCAGATAACTGCACTATTAATTATACCAAGGCTTGCTTGGTGGTAGACTAAAGGCCAAACATGTAGGATGAGGGGTATCTATGTATTCCTTTATCTCTGTGCCCTGAGAAAAGGGAATGGGATGCTCAAGGTCAACTTGAACCTGCAACTGGCCCAGTAGACTGAAGTTCTACTGTGCTCTGCCTTGAAAAGGAAATCACAGTATCTATGCAGTATGCCTACGCAGGTTCAGAGGCCACCTGCCGCGTATATGCAAATGGCACTTAGGCACAGGAGGGGTGAAAGATGTTCTCAAGCTCACTGCATAAAACATTTATAAGCCAGTCCCCCAAGGACCAGTATTCTTCTGTCACATCCATCCTTGGTCACATGGTAAACATTCCCCATTCCTTGTTCTATTGACACCAATGAAACTATCCCATACAGGTAAGACCAGGCACGAAATCCATAGCTTTTCACATCTGGATTTTCCACAAAGTCAATTATGGCAAACTGTATGCAGAATATCTGGCTTACCTTGTCATGAGATGAGTAAGGTAGTAAGAAGCCACCCTATTGGAGGCTGAAAGCTTTGAACCAGTGCTATCCAACAGAACCTCCCGTGGTGACAGAAGTCGTGTTTTGTGGTACCAATGTGGTGGTGATTAGCCATGAGTGCCCATGAGCACTTCAAATAGGGCTAATGTGACTGACAGACAAATTGACAAATTTCAATTAATTTAAATTAAGTAGCCACATATGAGGAGTGGTTAAAGCACAGCTTCAGAAGACACTCCAGCTTTTCTTCCTTTTAAACGCACCCACTTCTGGGCTGCATGTCTGGGTGTGAGGAACCTCAGGGCCTCTTGGGGTGGTGATGTATGTCCTCCAGGATGACATTTCATCTTGGACAATTTCCCTCCTCCGATCAAATGAGAACTTCACTTGCTCCAAATGAGTAAAAATCTGCCCAGAATTACTTAAGGGGGGTGAAGGATGAACATATTAACAGGCTAAAGATAACAAGAAAGTCCTTTAAAAATGAATGTGGTGGCTATTTAATGCTGCCAAATCAATTTGTGCAAAATAACGAAAGACAAGGATGAGTTGTGGCTGACAGGGAGCAATTAAGTTTTGTGATTCTGCCTTGAATTATTAATTTCAAGAAGGGTTGTTTCTCTCTCTTAAATCTACATCTTCTTCACCCCTAGAGTGATGGTGGAAAGCACTTTATGTGTGAGCCTCTCTAGATTGTTGAGCAACCTTGGTTTCTTTTCTCATGCTCTCAGCAATCCATCAAGGTTTACATTTGTTTTTCTCCCCACATTTGCACAATTAAGCTCTATAAATAAGTGTTTTTAAAAAACCAGCAACAACAGGGGAGAAAGCATCCTCATCACATTTCATGGGTGAGCCTGCTTCATGGGGTGTCCTCACAGCCATGGCACGCACTCTCCAGAACAAGGGGAGCACACACGCTGGGGAAAGTGAATTCATGTGAGCTCATTTTCCTCCTGGGAAAGATAAAATGTCTTTGGCTGATCAGCTCGCTTGGTGAAGTCACTGTGTTACTGACATCCTTGATCTCAGGATTAAGACTTGTATGTGGGATGCTTTCAATCATGAAGGGTTCCTTTGTACAGAGCTCAGACTTGGGAAGCCATCTTAAAAATGCACATGCATTCCAAAGAACACTGAGAGAATGGCTTAGCTCACATCAGCCCTTTGCTAACAAAAGCCATCAATGCATGTGCCTTGGTACCCACAGTGGGTCAGTAGAAAGGACACCCAAACTAGAGCCATTCCAAGGGAGTTTGGTTTGATGTGGCTGTCTCTCAGGAAATGAATAATTGCTTGGTTTCTTTGAACTTCAGTTTTCTTTGAAGAAACCCTTCCCACCTATCCAAGTGCACTAAGCCCACGGCATATAAAATGAGATTTGGTTATTTTATGAGAGAGCAGAGTTTTGTGGAAAGTGCTTTGGGATCAGACTGATTGGAGTTTTAATCCCATTTCTGTCACTTTCTAGCTGTTTGACTAGAATGGGACAAAAGATCCCTGAGATTGTTTCTTCATCTGTGAAACTAGGCTAATGCTACCTTGTAGGATGACAGTGAGGGTTAAAATGAGGAATGTGAAGTTTCTGGTGTAGTGGCTTACATGTGGTGTGGTTCTAGGAGACACAGCCAAGAAATCCAGGAGACAGTTCCCAGCCAGTCCCAGAAACAGTGTGAAACCTTCCTCCAGGGAACCTCTGTTTTGATCACTTCCCTCTTGCCAGCCCTTTTCTTTATTCCTCTTGTGCCATTGTGTGTCAGAAAAAAATGTCATTCATTCATTCATTCATTCATTCATACATTCATCATATATTCACAAATACCTCTGAGGGCCTAGGGCATGTCAGGAGCAGCTATAGGTGCTAGGGTTATAGCAGTGAACAGAATCCTGACCACATATTTATATTTTAGTGGGAAGATAGACACAGATGCAATAAACAAATGAAGACATACTGTCAGAAAGTGATTAGTGCTATAGAGAAGGTAAAATAGGACAAAGGGATATGATGGAGGTGATGGAAACCGATTTAATGTTAATGGCCAGCATGTGATCTTTAAGATCACCTGCACACATACACACACGCATACGCACAGTGAGGAGGGTAGATCCCCTATTCTATGAAGTGAGGAGGACATGTCATGAGGATCCTGGGGGCAGGGGATGTAGGAGGCAGGAAAACCACTGGTATAAGCCGGGCTGAGGAGGGGCTGAGGAAGGGAAAGAAGGTTCAGGTAGGTGACATGAGGTAGGGAGATCACTGGGAGGCAGAGAAGGCAGCTACCACATGGGGAGATGTGAGCAGGGAGAGGGAGGGAAGGTGCTGGAGACTTCCCAGTTGATGTGACACACTCCTAGGCCTCCTCATGAAGCCCTCAGCAAAGATGTGTGTGACTGACACTCTTGATGTAGGTTTCGGTGATGGGGGACTTAGATCTGGGGCATATGGAACCGACTACTGAGTGAGAGCAAGGCTGGCCCACCAAGCCAATATTTATATACTTCTTGTTTTAAGTGATCCAAACATTGTAAACAAGCGTTACATAAAAAACAATCAAGTCCCTTTCACTGTTCCCTAAATTTCAGCCTCCAAAAGTGACCAGTCTTAAAAGTGAAATGTGTATCCTTGCTGATATTTTCCTATAAATACACAAACACAAATGCAGTGTTTAAAGATAAACAGTGGTTTCCTTCTCTCTCTCTCTCTCTTTTTTTTTTTTTTTGAGAGATCTGATATCATAGTTTCCCAGGAACCAAATCCCAAGAAAGACTACCAGAATATTCTAGTATCAATGTGGCATCCTCAAACTATAGCAATTCTCACAGAAAAGTCTCTCTCTTGTCCACATTGCCACATCCTAACTGTTCCTCAGCACACTCCACATCTGTCTGCCATTCTCTGCAAAGAAATGGTTTCTCCAGCAGGTCTTTACAGGCAAGATTATATCATGCTCCCATCCTAGCCTCCAGTCATTAAATAAGAGAGATTCCCTGCCACTTGAGGCCCCATCACTTGAAACACGGTGGGGATAGGGACAAGGAAACTTAATAATTCACCTCTTGGTGTGCTCTGAAAGGGAGAGGAGCTCAGTGACACGTCGCCATGGAAATCAGGTTGTGTTTACCAGTAGCTTCCTCTATTGGAGTGTGGCAGGTTAGCCTGTGGGACCGTGGCTCTCAACCTTCACTACACACTGGAATCACCTGGGGGCTGTGCAGATATTGGCACCTGGGTCCCACCTGCAACAATCCCATTTCATTAGTTGTATTGCAGCCTGGGCATCCCCAGGTAATTCTCATGTGCAGGCAAAGGTTGAGAGCCAGTGCTGGAGGTCAGCCCTCCCTGTTCTGGTAAATTAGTCATTATCCTGAGCATCAGGAGTCAGCATAAATGAATTCAGTACTTTGTTTTATTTTAATACTGATACCACTTTCAGCTGGGGAAGCAGTCTGCTCGTTTGTCTACCTTTCAGAAACAATGCATCTCTAGTTCAACTCATGCCCTTTCCTTTGATTCAGTCTCATTCCTGATGAGAAGGGGCAACACATGTGGATGTCAAGAGGCCTTGCTGGCCTTTGTTCTGGAAATTTGGCCATAGCATGCTAGCAGAGTGCTTGTCCATATGAGGCTTCAAGCAGCTTTGGGGTCAGACACCCACCTCCCCAACTTCCAGGCAGTTGCCATCTTTTGCATTCCCTTCTTGGATTTCCTTCAACATGCAGATTGACAAGGCAGGGAGTTGATGGGGGTGGCTGGAGTCCAGACTTGATGTAATCACTGAGAAGAATGAACAAAGTGTACTCCAGGGAGTACCCACGATTCCTGACCATACTTCTGGTGTCATCTCTAATGGTGCTGACTTAGGGACCTTGCCTGCTTTTGCCTCACTCAGCTTGACCAGAGTCTGTGGCTAATAGACTTAACCATGTTAGATCTAACCATGTGGAGCACAGAGCGCTAATCTTCCCTTTGTGCTGTGCATGGGTTAGTATTTGCTTTGTAGCTCACCTCACATCTGTGGGGTGTCCCCGAGGTTGAGAAGTGCTGAGGCATGGCACCAAGTAGATGCCGGATATGGGGTGGCAGTAACCAGGAACCAGAACAAGGCCTGTGTCACTTCCCTTATTTTTCATTTAGTAGAAAAGGAACAGAATTATAAATCCCTTGGGACAAGTTCCCTCCACCATCTTTCCCCGGGGAGTAAGACTTCCTTGGTCTGGTCTGATTTACATTCCCCTCCTGAGTACTCTGGTAGTTGTCCCTGAAGTGCATTACAGTTGAAACCACCCTGTGTTGTCACCACTGACTTACAAACCCTTAAGGGCAAGGTACCACAGCACCTGTCATATGAGGAGAATGTATGCAGGCAGGCAAGGAACCGAACACTTGTCAGCATTCACACTTCTCCCAAGCTAACTGCATACACTAGATTCATGCATACCTAGATCTAAATCCTGCTTTTTATTTCCTGGCTGCCTGACCTTGGGCAAGACGCTTCACCTTGCCAAGACTTGTCTCTCTCGTTTCCAGGATGGAGCTAGTTCTCAGATCCAGCCTATCAGGCACTAATGAGTATGAAATGTGATAGTGTATGCTAAATGTTAGCACAGTGTTGCTCACAGGCTTATGACTCGATGAATGTTGGTTATCATGCCATTATTATCATCAGTTCCATTATTATCTATGTGATATAGTCATTTTATCACATCATCTACAAATTGGAAAATATAATATGATATGTTGCCAAAACAACTTTAACCATCTAGCCTTAGTATTAAGTCTGATTAAAAAAAAATTAAGTGGTCTGTTAGGTGAAAGAACTAGGTAGGAGTAAGCTAATGCTCTATCAGCCAGATGTGAATCTTATCCACCTACGTACTGGCTTAAATCAGGGAGCTTAATCTCGGGAACTTCTGGTAGAGCACTGGAGAG
This sequence comes from Prionailurus viverrinus, assembly GCF_022837055.1. Taxonomy (NCBI): domain Eukaryota; kingdom Metazoa; phylum Chordata; class Mammalia; order Carnivora; family Felidae; genus Prionailurus; species Prionailurus viverrinus. Next base: position 180,150,783 of record NC_062561.1, on the reverse strand, counting down.
GGAGTCCATTGAGCAGGCTGCTAAGCAGTGGTGAAGACACATTGGCAGAGTTTCCAGGACTGGCCTGCGCTGTGTGTGCACAGTCCTGGTAATTGGAGGAAGCTACAGTGTACGGGGATGGTCTGCAGTTCACTGTACTATTGCCATTTCTGAGTGCATTTGTACACAGCTTGGAAGAGCCAAAATCCATGAGTCACAGCAGAGATGCCCTCTCCTGTACATCATTGGATCAAAATTTAAAATCAGCAAAGAAGATCTTGACTCACAATGACAGTGTAGGAAAACGGAACGTCAGGCATGTCCTTCTGATCCTGCCAAGGCGTCACAGAGGACTGGATTGTTCTAGCTCTCTTTCCTTTCTTTGGTGCTCAGTCACCAAGGTCTGACATGCTGAAAGGCAGCTCAGCAGAGAAGTTTGGATTCTAAAACCACTAGAGCCTTTGGACAGCAGCCATTTGAGTATCAGGTCAAGGTTTGGGAGACTGCATTAAGAAGCGAACATTAATATATGCTAGTTGAGAATTCAGTGCTTTATCATGTCCTACCTACTTAGCGGTGAAATGAAGGTCTTCATAGTAGAGCAGTGATGAACATCGCAGATGCGGAGAAGTCATCCTTCATTACTGTATTATTTTGCTTAGAGTTCCAACCGCTACGTTCTGTCTTAAAACTTGTCAAACTGTGCACAGTACACTGACTTCATAGGAGAAAAACGGGTTCTCTAAAAATATCAAAAATCAGACATTTCTGGTAGAACAAAACATTATAGCTTAAAAGTCCTACAGATAAATAATAATTAGGAATGACATTTACTCAGCAGAGCACACAGAAAAAGCCATTCTCTATTAGCTACATCCTTACATGACTGTAGTTTCATGCCTCTCAACACAACTAATGAAAGGCCAAGTCAAGTCAGCTACCCTTTAGGAAGTTAGCAGAAATTTTTTTTCTTGGGGGAAAAACAACTTTAAGGAAGTATTTTTCTGTTTCCTAAGTATTTTTGCAAATGAGAACAAATTAGTTCCCCAGTTGTCTGAAAATTTTCAAAACCACCTGTCTGCCCTTCAGGAGACAGAGAACAAAATCAACAATGTCTACATCTTGACGATATGCACAGAATCAAACCCCAGAAGCATAAAATGTTTTTTAAGAGACCCAAGAATGATAGCACTGTCAGACATCATTTTATAGAGAAGGCAGTGCCAGTGCCTCTACAAGAGTTGGGGCCAGGGGGCTTCAAGGAAGGGGCCCAGAGTGAGCATTTAAAAAGGCAACATTAATGAGGGTCATGCAAGCTCAGGGCACCTCTCTTCCCACCCCCTAGTCTCAGCTTTGCACCAAAACTCTGAACTTGCCTGACAATTTTAGGGGAGGAAACTGAGGCACCAGGAGGTGAAGTGACTCGTCAAAGGTCTCACTGCTAGTCAATAGCAGACCTAGTGTCGAGAGAAGGAAACATAGCCAACTGCAAGATAATCAAAATGAATAACGATAACTATTCTGTGTGTCTTGGTAAGGAGACAGAATCAGTAGGTCTTTATCGTGGGCATTATTGGTCATTCTTTTCTTTATTAATTAGTAAATAATTGGACATCACTGGAGAAACCGGCCTGGCTACCCGTTCACTACAGGGTAGAGCATTTCCCAGAATGGACAACCTTCCAAGGAAGGTGCATGCACTCCAGCCTATAGATTTGGTGCACCAACACTGCATCATCCCCATGAATAATCTGTAATCAGAGGATAATAATTAAGATGTGGCAATGCCCACTTACTAAATTAGCTAAATTGGCAAAACTCAATTTAAATGGCAATTTTGTCTCTAGTGATAGAATTATAACAGCACCCTTCGCTTAATGAGCAAGACACTTAATAATTCAAATATACTTAGAGAAAAATCAAACAAAGCTTCTCCATCATGGATTAGCTCTTCCACCGCTTCGCTTGCCACAGCTTTGCAAACACTGTGACTTAGACCCTCTGGGAGGAGAGGGGTAGTATTTAGTGAGTTGGTAGGGGCTGGCTAGCTTATGGTCAGGGGAATCTCCAAGGCAGTACCCCAGCCTACATTCTTTGACCTAAATCAGTCTTGACAGCTCTTGTTGTTATCTTCAGCTGGCAGACATCTTTTGAGAGACTGTATGTGGCAGTGATTTAAAGGAGCCAGCAAACTACCTGATTCTGTCAATAAAGTTTTATTGGAATACAGCCATGCCCATTAGTTTACTTATTGTTTATGACTGCTTTCACATTACAATGGAAGAGTTGAAGAGCTGCAGTGGAGACTTTATGGCCTGCAAAACCTAAAAATGCATTATCTGTTTAAGAAAAATCTGACCCTTGGGACACCTGGGTGGCTCGGGCCGTAAGTGTCTGACTTCAGCTCAGGTCATGATCTCACGGTGTGTGGGTTCAAGCCCCGTGTTGGGCTCTGTGCTGACAGCTTGGAGCCTGAAGCCTGCTTCAGATTCTGTGTCTCCCACTCTCTCTGCCCTTCCCCCACTTGTGCTCTGTCTCTCTCAAAAACAAACATTAAAATTTTCAAAAAATTAAAAAAAATAAAGAAAAGAAAAATATGACCCTTTATGAACACTTTTGCCAAGCCCTAGATTTGGGTTTGCTTCCTGGATCTATGTTGCTAGGGTGCCTGACCTTGGATAGATCTTTCTCACCTTCCTGATCTATGGTTTCCTTAAATGTAAAATGGAGATAATACAAAGCCTGTCTCCTGAGGCTGTGAGAATGAGGTGAGGTAACATGCTTATTTGTGCTTAGCACATAGTAAGTGTTCAGTAAAGGGTTAATGATGATAGAAACATCTGCTGAGTACTTACTATGTGGCAGACCCTGTTCTAAGCTCTTTCTATATATCAACTCAATACCCACAGCAACCCTATGAGGTAGATATTATAATTATTTTTTCAGATGAAGAAAGATGACTTGTTATTTTTTTTATCCGTTCTTCTAAACTCCCTTATATTTACTTCCTGTATATAACACTTTCGCCCAACAGTAGCGCCTCTACTGGATGGTAATTGGCTCAAGGGCATGATTTTTCTGTGCCTCGTTACCCCTGGACAACTGGGGTCTGGAATTCAGCAGGCATCAGGCATGCCACCCATGTTACCCATGGTCACTAAGAACATTGAAATGCAATCTTTCTTCTCTCACTCGAGTGGTGGGCCCCTTTGTCCATTCACCTGAACTTGGAGAACTGTTCTGTCTCGGTTCCTCATCTTCCAAACCAACTTCTCCTGCCCTTTACAGCATGGCGGTTGGTGGCATCACCAGGGTCATCACCTCCAGGTGTGGTGGGTCATATAGTGCAAACGCAAGCTGACTAAAATTCTGAGATTGTACATTTTGAAGCTAACCTGTATTGTGTCCCTATAATCCTCTGGCCATGGAAGTTACCCTGCAGGGGCGAACTGCCCCCCCTAATGCTTACAATCATTCAAGGAATATTTATTTACAGAGCTACCGCAACTGCCACTTTAAACAAGTCTTTTGTTTTTCTTTTTTGCATAATAATAAACGGTTCTTTCAGGGATCTCCCATGTCCAAATATTTGTTTTCATATAAAATTAATAAGATGCTTAAAGTTCTTGTAAGCGACTCAGCTCTCTGTTAAGGCCCCTGAAGGATATAAGAAACAGGAAAAAAAAAAGTCACCCTATACTTGTTAGCTCCTCCTATGCGTCAGACAGTACAAGATTCTTTGCTCGCTTTAACTTATTTCCTTTACCAAAAAACCCGTAAGGTAGAGACTTTCATTTCCCAGTTACAGATGGAAAAATGGAGGCTCTGGGCATTTAAGTGACTTGCGCAGGTTAGCTGGCAGAGTCATCTTTTGTTTTTACCCCCAAACCTATTTGCCCCCATCCCCCTGGGCGTTTTCTAGAGCCCTGGGGACCGCTGCAGTGCGGAGAGGGGTGAGTAGGTGGGTCCCAGGATCCCCATCCATCTGCTGAAGCAGCACCTGTTCCACTGTTTTCTGTATTAGCATTCCACTGATTTTTAGAAAGGGACCTCCTGCTTTACAAAAGGAAATAAAAAGGGCTTTGGAAAGTAAGTGGGCCTTTATTAAGTGCCAACTGTGTGCCAGGCTCTAATCCAGTGATTCTCAACTGGGGGTGACTTTGCCTCCCTACTCCCCCCAAGGGAAAATTGAACATCATCTGGAGACATTTTTGTTTTTCACAAGTTGGGAATTGTTTCTGGCATCTAGTGGGGAGAGGCCAAGGCTGCTGCTGCTTATCCTACAATGCACAAGACTGCCCTTCCTACTCCGGTGAAGAATTACCCAGTCTCAAATGTCAGTAGTGCTGAGGATGAGGACCCTTGATCCATGCTAAGTCTAAGTATTCAGAGGTGAGCAGAAACAGATATAGAGCCTGTCCTCATGGACAGTGGGGTAGGCAGCTATCAATCAGGGCACCCACAAACAAGTCTTTCATTAAAAACTGAAGAAGTGCTTTGAAGGAAGAGCGTGTGGTACAAGGAGAGGACATGGCAAGGAGTCCTTGTCTGGGAGGTCTGGACAGCCTGAGGTTGGAAGCCTGCAGAGGGCAGGTAGAGCGACACAGTGTTCCAGACACAGGTCACTGCAGATGCATAGGCCCTGTGGAGCAAGGGCAAGTGGCTATTTGAGGACCCTTGAGCTGGAATGGATTGTGCAAGGGGCGTGGTACATGATGAGGGAAGGGAGGATCAGACCAGGCAGAAAGCCTAGGCTACTTTAAGGATTCAGGACTTCATCCTAAGAGTTGTGGGTACCATTGAAGCGCCTTTCAGCAGGACATGACCCGATTCTGTTTGGGTCAGAAAAAAATCACTGTGATGATAGTGTGGAAAACAGACTGGAGAATAAGAGTGGCCATGGGAAACTAGCAGACATGTCATGCTATGAGCTGTCTCCAGGTTGGAGGGATGGGATGGGGACAGGTCCCTCCAGAACAGAGCCCCCCTTCTCCAAGGCTGCCTGTTTCAGCTTAAGCTTAACATCAGGGTCGCTTTGCAACAGGAACTCTGTCACCCATAAATGTCAAACCCCATCCTTTCCCCCAATTTAAAAATATGCACCATTCAAAAGTAAAACTCTACCATATCATTTGGGCTTCACATCTGTTCTACAGTTGCAAAATAACAATTCCACTGCTGCTGTTAGTGTGAATGGAGTAACTTCCACATGAGAATGATGCAGGCCTGTGTCTAATTTCTTTTTCCTTTATTGACCTTTTGCAAAGTGTCAGAAAGCAGATTCACTCATTAAGATGTTGACACCTGAGAAAGGCTGTAGTGTATCTTATTTATGGCTGTGTGTGTATGGGTGGTGGAGAAGAGAGTTAAAGAATCAACTGTCAAGGCAAGAAAAATACTATTTTCCTTGGTCTATTCTCTCTCCGCCAGTGATTTCTGCCTACTATGATTCATGGAAGGGTATCCATGCCTCTATCGTGGTCTAATTAACTTAGAAGGAGACTAGCTTGAAGGGGAAAAATCTGGAAATGCAAGAAACATGGGTCTGTGGAATTGGCACAATTCATTTCTGATTAGCAACAGTTCATGCACTGGTCCATGAACTACACAGATGTTCGAGTGAGATGTCTTGAGGTATCAGGAAATTATCATAAATTTGAACTTGTTTGTAAGCATCTATTTCCATATTTTACAGAAAACTGTAATTTTCTCTCCTGAGTCCCCCCTCTGATGATGAGGAGGAATTTTTCTCCAAGATGGTGCCAGTTTCACTAGCTGAAACTTTTATGCATTGAGGATATGAGGTGGGTAGGGTCTGACTTTGGCCCTATAAGGGATACAGGGAAATATAAGATAGTCCTTGACCTTTACATACGGGACACTACAGGGCTCAGGAACCAGTTAAACCATCAATCAACCTACTGGAAGTTTAACGGTCTTTAATGCTCTCAAGACCTGGTGTTAGCTTTTCCTCCATAATTGACCACTATAGGGGTTCTCTCTAAGTATAGGTTTGCTTATTTCAGCTGAAGTACCGGGATAATAACACTTTCTTCACAATATTATTCAGGTTAAACGAGACACTACATGTAAAATTTCTAGCAAATCATATACATACAACAAACATTGTTAATAACAATAGCCAAAAAAAAGAGAGATAAATAAATATAGGAATGTTCCAGGATGAGATGGATGAGTCTGCACAGCTTGGAATGCCCCCTGAAGCTTCTCTACTCCATAAAATGGGGGGTTAACTAGAATTTTCCCCGCATCCAGATCAAATGCCCTGCTTTGTAATATACCTACATGAAGCTGAGTTTCAGCTTTGGAGAATGCCTCAGGAATGTGAATCAGATGAATAGATTTTAAAATATTCATTGGCACATTCCCTTTTGGGGCAAACCATTATTTTCTGGATTATATTTCTTCTGCCAAATAAGCAGCAGCTGTATGTAGGGTTGGTTCCACACTCAGATCCTGGGCAACACTGAGTTCCTCAACTTGTGGCCTATGGATCAAATTCCACACATGGATGTAATTTCTTGGCTCAAATACTTTTTTAAATGTGAACTACATGCTAATATTTAAATGCTAGGAGTTTTCACATTAAAAAGGACATACTTATGGCTTCTTTTAAGAAAACGGAAGATCTGGATACATAGGATCCACATATCTAGACAAGGCCCATCTCATGTGGAGTAGTGGTTATTCCCACAAGGCCTGGCAATAATTTTCAGTTGCCTTCAGATCCTAGCTCACATATTACATTAACTACCTGCCTGGCCTCCCCCAGACATTAGAGTTTGCAGACTCTATGACAATGGTTCTCAAGGTAGAGTTTCAGGACCTACAGAATCAGCATCGCCTGGAAGCTTGATAGAAATACACATTATCAGGCAGCACCCACACCTACTGAACTGGAACCTGTGAGGTGGGCCCAGAACTCTGTTTTAGCCTGCCTTCAGGTGACACTAAAGCTTGTTATGCTTGAGGACCTCTATCCTGGAGTGAGGGGCACATGCTTGGGAATGAGAAGAACTGGTTCTAAGTCATCACTGCCCCTTGCTGTGAAAACTTAGAAAAGTTGCCTTACTTTGGGGGGCCTTATGCACCATCTCTGTAAAGTGGGAGAATTAGAGACTAACTGGCTACCAAGAGTGTTCTGACTTAGCACACTTCTATATGCTTCAGGTCTATGGGCTAATAGCTAGCATTTATAAAGCACTCTCCATGTGCCAGGTCAGGGCTGAGCACTTTACCCAGATGATGTCATGTAGCTCTCACTGTTGCAGTGGTCCTCAAAAGGGACCATTTGACAGAATAGAAAAATGAGGCACAGAGGTGAAACAACATGCCAGAGGCCCTGACAGAGGACCCTGATTTTATGTAACCTGGAAATCTGGTGAGCCCTTGACTACCTGATATTCTGCCTGCATGGAAAAGTGTCTGAAAGGTAATGAGAATGTTGTAGCTGGCACCTTAGAACAAAGCAGGCTAGCCCTTCAAGGCAGGCAGGGCATTTTCTGCTAAACAAGAAGTATTATCAGAAATAGAGCATGGCAGCAGTGGTCTTGCCCTGCCCCAGTGACAAGCAGCAGGCAAGGACCCTAAAAGTGGGGCTGGTGGGAATATAGAGGTTTGGAGAAAGGGAGAACAAACAAGCATGTGTAGTGAGGACCAGCCAGGCTTTGAAACCCCACCCCCTGCCCAGCCCTCATGGAATTCCAGCTCTAGCCCTTACAAAGTGCTAGACCCAAATGACCTTGAGGGAGCATTTCACCAGCTTGAACCTCAGTCTCCTTATCTGTGAGATGGGGACAACAATACCCGCTTTATAATGGTTGGGAGGATTAAATGAACAAACAGGTTTATAAAGGCACTGGGGAGCTATCATCCACACTAGTATTCATGCCCCTTCTGAGCAGCCTTGGGAGCCCCTTGCAGTATTGGCTGTGATGATGCAGAAGTTGAGTGATCTCAGTGGGAAGAAGCCTCCCTCCTCAGTCAGCCCAGTGGGCGCCATTCGTTTGGAACACTTCACTTCCCAGATGTCTTGTCTCATTGCCCTATCTCCATCTGCCAAATGTTCTAATTTTCTTTCCTTTCAGACCTCCTCTCTGGGGTCTGTCTCCCCTGAGAATGGCTGGCAAATAACTCTAGAAGGATTTAGATCCATATTACAACTTCAGAGTTCCTTCTTGACAAGATTAGGACAAAAGAGCATTTGCAACCATGAAGAGCCTCTGTTCCCAGATTAGGGAATATGATATAGTTCCTTTCTCTTCCTCCTGACCCAGGAAGAATCCTTCGGCATGGTTCAAAAGGTATGGGTTTAAAACCAAACAGCCCTGGCTCTGCCACTTACTGGCTCTGTGGCCTTGGGAAAGTCACTTCACCTCTCTGGGGTTGTGTTATCATCCATGCGGTGGGTCAATGCCATAACAGGTACATCATGAAAGGTAGTTCTTTTCCCTCCTCCAGTTAGAGAAGATACAGCATTTTGTGCAGAAAGATCAGGAGGGTAGGATAGAATATAATTGAACTCTGGGTCTTAGAGTAAAAATTTGGTGGGAATAACCTCAACCAAAATGATAATAAACAGTGCCATTAATTGAGCGTCTGCTCTGTGCCCAGATGGTGTTAAGCATTTTGTATCATGTCTCATTTGATCTTCCTAAGAGTTCTTTCCCTAAGGTATTCTTGTCCCCATTTCAGAGGTGAGAAAATTGAGGCTCGGAGAAGTGAAGTAGGTTGCCCATGGCCCTCAATTAATGACTGGCTGGGCTGTGTCTGCAGCCTCTCTATGTGTACACTAAGAAGAAAGGATTGTGGGTGTATCCCTCCCACTTGGAAATCACTCATTCTTCCAGCCTGTAGAATACTTCCCTGTGGAAGTATAGCCCCAAGGTTTTTCTCCAGAAGCCAGTACCTCTGGTTTTTGCTTATTATTTTGATTTTTCCAAGGCCTCGGTCCTTTGTGTGGCCTGATTTTTTTTCCTGGCTTTTAGCCCCAAGACTTGTCTTTACTTGTGTAAGAGTCATCCAGAATATTGATGTGGTTCTTTTCCAGAAAGGTGAACATCCCCCACGTTGCTGGCTCGAGGAAGACACACAGCCCGGGCCAACCAGACTCCATGGCGCAACAGCCCATGACCTCCCTCCTCTGCTACCCACCTTCCTTTCACAAACCATCAGCTGAATGAGGTTCGTCAGAGCCAAACCTGTGTTTACCCAAGAGGCCCAGATTATTCCACAGGTGATCTCAGCAGCAACAAATGTGAGGAAGGTGAAATTTAGCCGTCTTTCTGCCCTTGAGGGAGAAAGGGTCCCAAGTTTCAGGTCACTTGAAAAGAAGAGGAGGCCTCCAGCCACCAGTATCATTCTGGAAGGGGCCAGTGAAGGCAGTAGTGCCCCACCCAACCACATCCAGCCCAGCCTGGTGCATCAGGAGGCAGGAATCTGAGGGATGAGATGTGTGAGCTCCTCTAGTGGGGTGATTGAGGGGGATCAGTCACAGGATGTCTCAGAGGTCTCTCCCAGGATCTATCTTTAGCACTTTTATCTTTATTTTTTTTTATCTATTAAGTCTATCATTAAGCTGTTTTTCATATCTGGAGGAAAGTGCAGGAGAGTTTTAGCAATTGGCCTTTAGCACAGCTTCTGTATTGGGCATCAGGTGAGCAGAAGCCCAACAAAGCACTGCAAAGAGCCAGATGTCCCAGCTCACTCTCTCAACTGGAGGTATAGCCATTCATTCACCCTTTAGTTCATCCATCCATTCACTTCTTCAGGACTTGCTATACATCAGACACTATTTCAAGAAGTAAGACTGGCTGGTTTCTGCTCTCACGGAGCTACATTCTGGTGGGGTGGGAGAGACAATAAATGAGCAAACCAAACAGGAAAAATAATTTCAGATGATACTGAGTGTTCTGAAAATCATACAATAGGACTTCCTCATCAACAATGTCCTATTTGAGGGAAGCTAATAGAGATTGAGTGGGCAGCGCAGATCTCACTATGGAAAAGGTCTTCGGGCTGGGACCTATATATTGAAATAGAGCCAGCTATGCAGAGATCTGGAGGCACAGTGTTCCAGGCAGAGGGAACAGCATAGGCAAAGGCTCTGAGTCAGGAGGGAGTTCAGCCATGTTGGAGGGACAGAACGAAGGCCAGAGGGGGCAGAGTGGACTACTGAGTACACTAATACTGGAGCATTTATGATGTTCTTGGTACAGTTGTAATGTCTTTTGTGCAACATCCACTTCATTCTCACATAGCTCTACTGAGTTCCTAGAATTGTTCCCGTGTAGAACTGCAGAACCTGAAGTTCAGACTTCCAAGGTCACACACCAAATGAGTGACAGAGCCATGAGTTGAACCAGGGCAGTCTGCTAGCAGAACCTATACTTTGAACTGACACACTACCCAGTACCGTCACTGCGAACCCACTTGAATTAATGAATTGGGCCATGATTAGGAAGAGGAGGTGCATCTTGGAATAAGAGGGAGCATTTTCTAAGGGGAACAAGGAGGGAATTGGCATTCATTGATGGTGCCCGGGCTGAGTGCCAAGCACTGGGCTACATGCTTTCTCATCCATTAGCCTCGCCACCACCTTCTAAGGTAGATTTCATTACCCCCTTTTTACAGACAGGAAAGCAGAGCTCAGATTCATCCTGACTGGGGCCACTCAACTAATTCATGATTATCTTGTTTGGGATTCAGGTCTGTCTTCCCTGGAACCTGGGCTTATCTGACCCTCCATATAAAACTGCCTCATTTTTGTTTCGTTAGTTCTTATTTCTCCCTCTAAAACTGGAGCTGAAGATTTCCAACTGCGATAAAACCATAACAATAAGTGCATTTGTTTTGTGGGGAGGGGCTGGCCAGCTGTCAGCATGCATGCATTGTTCTTCATATTGCCTGTTATCTGGTGGAGACGAACAGGAATGGGTCCTTGTGTGTCATAGCGCCTGCTAGGTTGGCATGAGCACACAAGCATTTCATAAATAAAAAATAAATGCCACACCATGAGCATTCTGAAAAGCTATGCCCTGGTGGGGACAGGGGTGGTCATTGCAATTGCTCTTAGAAGCAAGGTCAGCAGATGCCATTTTTGTTCCCCTAGACCTTTCCCCCTGGGACTGACCCCATTCTTGGGAGACCCAGAGAGTTCCTCTTGTAAGGCCCCAGAAGAAGAAGTGGACCACCACTGGATAGTACACCTGCCTTACTTTCTGGTTCAAAATCTAGGTGTGAAATTCTACCTGATAGCTCCTTTTATTCATTCACCTAAACAAATAGCCCTTTGTCTGTTATGGCCTGGGCTCCGGGGAATATGCGAGTAACAGTACAGATAAGGTTCCCAGTCATATGGAGCTTACATTTGATAAGGGGATTCTGAATACTTTTTTAAAAATAAAGGGTAAATAAACATGTACATAAATTAATTTAATATTGTGAAAAGTGCTATAGAGAAGGTAAAATAGGATAATGTTACAGAGACAGACAGGATGGAGAGGAGACAATGATTATTTTCACCTCTTTCTATTTTTTCATATCTACCCATCCATGATCTACATTTCTATCTATCTATCTATCTATCTATCTATCTATCTATCTATCATGCACCCACACACATATACAGACACATGTACATTCATATATTATTTTTTTTAAGTTTATTTATTTTGAGAGAGAATAGAGAGGGAGGGAGGGAGGGAGAGAGAATCCCAAGCAGGCTCTGTGCTGTCAGCACAGAGCCCAATGTGGGGCTCTGTCTCACAAACCATGAGATCATGATCTGAGCCAAAATCAAGACTCGGAGGCTTAACTGACTGAGCTACACAGACGCCCCTTATATATTCTTTCTAGGTCTCTCTTTCTCTTTGTCCCTCCGTCCCTTCTCCTCTACCTTATTCCTTCATTCCACAGATAATTTTGGCCACCCACCCAGGGCCAGACCTTTAGGGCAGTTTGTTTCCTATGCTGACCAGGAACTCCCCAGTGACCAGCACCCAGTTACTCCTTTGTGTCTCCCACATGCCAAAAGCACTGTTCACCATAAGGCAGGCATTACAAGGATTTGTTAAGTTACCAAATTAAAAGAATATCTCCATACTATTTTTACATTCATCCAGTTACAGAGATGTAAGAGAAGCCACTGAGTGCCCTTTCTACTTAGAACTGTGATCCCTAACAGAGAGGATTGTTATTCAGTGAAAACCAGAGCATGTGGATAGAGGTGTATAACTCAGTGGTAGGGTTCCCTCAGTATTGTCTTGAATGTAAATACAAAATCCAAGACTATTCCATTCATGCATCAGTTCCCCAGATGACTAATTCAATTTTAGAAACATTTGCTGAATACCTACTATGTGTAAAATGTGACAGGGAATCACTGAAGATATAATTTTTTTGCCCTCCTGTTGCTTATACTTCTCAAGAGGGAGATCAAGACAATACAGATTCCAACATGGGCAGAATTACAGGTACATATGGCTGGGAAGCCTCATGGAGACCCCCAAAATGAGAAAATTCAATCCACGTGTAATTGTGCTGCTTGAAGGGATGGTTTCTAAGATATCCCATGAAAGAGATAACAACCAGTAGCCCAGTTTAGTTGAAAGGCAGGAGAATCAGTCAATGAAAAGTGGAAAATAACTTGGAAAGGTGTCTGGAGCCTGAAACTCCAGACTGAATTTATACTTGATTCAGAGGCAGTGGTAACTGGGGGTGGGGGTGTGTGGCAGCTTTTTAATGACTGGAGTGACATGGAATGGATTGCTATGATCAGGTTAGAATTTGATTTCTTTGGGCCATGGCCCCAGAGCAAATAACATGTTCAATGTGATCTTTAAAATAAATTACAGAGATCAAAAGGGAACAGGGTAGGGGAGTTTCTGAGTGTACACAGAGGTGTAACTTTTCAGAGTTCATTTAATTAAAGGAGCCGATAGAGCAGGATATCATATCACCCCGTCATTTAAGACTTCTTGATAAAAAAGCTAGAGGTCTCATTTTTGAAACGAGGAATGCAAATAGACTTGAATATACATACATCCTCCTATCACTTAGCAAGTAACCCTCCTTTTCTGATTTTATTTTAGTGTGAATACTGGTTTAGATGGTCCTCTGGCAGAATTCATATTCACTAGACGAAATAAAAGTCACAAGGGAGGAAGGTCTGTCCCTTCAGGGACCATAGATACTGCTCAATAGGGGATCTGGTACCCTCTGTTCTGAGGAACACTCAGGGTACAGCCAAACTAAATCCTGTAGCCCGTCTTGCAATGTTCTCAGTAGCTGGGGGCATCCTTGCCCTCTGTGTGTTCTGGTACCATAAGATTAAGCAGGAACCATTATGGGCAGTAGCTAAAAGCTTGGATTCTGGAGCCAGCCTGTCTGAATTCTAACCCCAGAGCTGCTTTTTTCTAGCTCTGAGCTTTTGGGGGATGTTATTAACCTTTCTGGGCCTCAATTTCCTCATAGGGGAACAAGTAAGCCCTCCTCACAGGGTTTTGAGGATTAAGTGCACTGACATATGCAAAGAACTTAGGCGGCATCAGGCATGTACTAAGAGCTCAATAAATATTAGTATGATCTCAGCACAACGGCCTTTTCAGACTTTCAAGCAACAGAAGCTTTCAGAAGAAAAATCTGGCCAAACAGGAGTGGAGATCGCTCTGTGACCAGGATTGAGAGGCTTGAGTTTGGGGTCACACAATATAGCTCTGTCTTATGGCAGAAGAATCCTTCACTGAGGGTTATATGTTTCTATTTTGGTTTTGGTTCTTGGCCCTGGATTTTGCTGTGGGTTTTCCATATGACAGAAAGCCTCAGATATGCTATTTTCACCTAGGAACTATTTTTTTTAGTGTTGTTTTTTCAGGCACTTTGTCATTATTCCCTATAACAGTGACATTCTGTCATAGCATTATTTGATCTCTTATGATTGGCTGGAGTATCAGGATCAGATCCCATCCCTGCCTCTGTATGACTAACCACCAGCTTAAGCAGGCTCCTTGTGGGATCTGTGCTTCAGGGTCTGGCTTTGTAGGCTCGGCCTACTGGACTGGACTGGAGGTCAAACACAGCCCATGGGGCGACTGGCACACAGTGTTTGGATGTCCTCATGGTGCTGGCCCATTCAAAATTATAAAATTAATTCTGAGTTAGAGGGGAATATATAAAATTTGGGAGGTTTTATGTGATCATCAAGATTTCCAGCTGCCAAAAAGTCAGACTAGCTGGCTTGGCTAGGTCTGCCGGACATGGTGATGATCGGCTAAAGCTGATAAGAGCTGCCTGCTTTAGCTGAGCACAGTCCAAACCATTCCCTCTTGTCTCCCCTGCTGCCCTCATTTATCATGACTCTTGCAGGGGTACAGTAGAAGTAAGAGGAAAGGGGAGTGTTTATTATACCCACTTCTTTTTTTTAATGTTTATTCTTTTTTATAAGTGAGAGCGTGAGCAGGGAAGGGACAGAGAGAGAGAGAGAGAGAGAGAGAGAGAGAGAGAGAGGCATAAGATCTGAAGTGGGCTCTGTGCTGACAGCAGGGAGTCTGATGTGGGGCTTGACCTCATGAACCATGAGATCATGCCCTGAGCCAAGGTCAGATGCTCAACTGACTGAGCCACCCAGGTTCCCCTATTACACTGACTTTATAAAAAATGGGAAGACTCTGGGTCTTACCACCCCTAGCTTGGACAGTATTAGAGGCCCTTCTGGCTCACATTCTTTGAGTCTCTTGTTTGAATCTCTCTCTGTATTCCATGGATATTCCTTCTAAAGCTGTGCAGGGGCCCCACATGGAGAAGATTTCTTAATGTTTCCACTTAAGATGATAAATGGCAAATTTGGGGCTTGAATCCAGATCTTATGGATAAAAGTTTAGAGCTCCTTCCCCCTTCCCCACTTATGCTTCTCAATTAGGAACACTTGGCTAACTCACCTAGAAAGGTTGCTATGTACCACCTGCCCAACACTGGGGACTCAGATGCCTTAGATGGAACATCTATTTCAGCATCTCACCCTGCTCTACAGTGCATTCTTCAGTCATTCGACAGCTGGTTGTCGATAGAAATCAAGTTCTTAGATATTAAGAATAGCATAATGATGAGGGTCTAGACTATTACACACACACACACACACACACACGTACATCAAACACTGTGCTCGTCTATACGCTGAATGAGGCAGGTCCTATTATTATAACCATTTTACACATGATGAAACTAGGAAACAGAAAAGTTAAGTACCTTGTCCAAGATAACACAGCCAAGAAGCAGGCACCAGAACCAGAGCCCTGAACTCACAGACTGCCCACTCTTAGGCACAGTGTTGTCTTGAGGATCTCTCAGCCAGGAAATCACCTCTTTTGCACAGATGACATTGTCGATGTCATTGTTAAATATTCCCATCGTTACAACATGTGTAAGAGAGCCTTGTATTTTAAGCTACCCAAACCCCATGGGCATCTCCTACTATTTCAGAGAGATAGAGGCTTTTCTTTGCCCCCGAACTGTGACTATGAAAATAAAAGAAAAAACAATCCACCAGAGGCCTAAAACTCTGTCATTTTTTCAAATAAAAAATTCACTGTAACAGAGCTTTTCTGCATGCAACACTGGGAAGAGACCCTGTTCTTATTCTACAGACTTACTCATTTGACAATTTATTTAGTACCTACTGTGTACTTAATTCTTTGCTGGCGCTGAGTATGCAAAAACCAGTGTAGCATGACCCTGTCCCCACGTAATTCAGTCTATTGCCTGATTCTCTTTTCTGGGTAATTCTGATTGTGATTCCCCTTTGAGCAAAGGACAGAGAAGCAGCAGTGAGTCAGAGTTTTACCATGAGTCTAATGCAGATGCCCTGTTCTTCTCAAAGATCCCCACAGGTGCGATCTGAGCCAGCTGAGCCCAGAGACCTCCCAGGCTGAGAAGGTAGTGTGCTATTTCAGCACATGAGACCAGGCAGGAGTAGACAAGACTGGTGGGTTAGCCAAAGAAACTTTGTAAAAGGGTGAAAAGCTTTTCCTCATCCCATGGATGTATATAAGGGCTCTGGTCAGCCTTTCCTTTGGAATTTTGACATGACTATTAAGGCACTGTCATTGCTTTTTCCATCCTGGGAGTTGCCACATGTAGAGAGTGAAGCCAGAATAAATAAGTGAGGAAGGAAGGGGTAGATGGATAGATATCTAAGAAGATATTTAAATATACAGCAAAAGTCTGGAAGGATGCCCACTAAACTATGAACAGTGGACACATAGGGAGAGGGGATCAGAGAGAGAAGAGTAGATTGGTTGTGGGAAAAGGAGGGCTTCACTTTTTATTCATGATACTTATTAATGGAATTGTTTGAACAATACATATATATTCCTATTATAAAAGAGAGTTTAGGCTTTTGAATAAAACCAGAGTGTAAGTCCTAGCTTCCATTGCTTCTGAGAGCTATGTGACCATGGGCAAATTATTTCAAGTCTCTAAATTCCAAATCCCTTGTTCATAAAATGAAGTTTGTTGTGCAGATTGAATGAGATTAACTACTATATAACATGCTGATGGAGCTGTCAATGGGTATCAGCTCTTTTTAAGAAAAACTATTTTTTGTGTTACCAATAGCATGCGATGGGGCTGAGAGTGAGCTAGAGAGGAGATGTTGAGGGCGGAAGAACACCGCAGGGGAGATAGCAGCAAGCAGCTGGGCTGAGCAGGGATGGAGTCTTTTGATGCCACATAAATTGCACTCCTAATTTGTAGAGCCATGCATCCCTTCCTTCTCACGCTGCCAGCATTTGTTTTCTCCTCTGGAAACACCCAGGGTCACCAGGCATCTTGTACAGTAGAGTGGCTACAAGCGTGGGCCTGGAACAGTGGTTTCCTGCCTGAGCTGTGCTGGAAACTAACTGGTGTCCTTGGGAAGGTTACTACTTACCTCTGCGTCAGTCTCCTCACCTATAACATGGGCACAGTACCTAACTCAAAGATGGTCTCAAGGATTAAATGAGCTAATACATGCAAACGGCTCAGAAAACGAGGCTGGCCAGAGCAAGTGCTTAATAAATATTAGTTCTTGGTATGGTACTCATACAGTGTTAAGATTTTCAAAGGCTCTAGGCATTCTTATTTTTGGAGATTTTACTTTACATCTTCTCAAACACATTGAAAGTTACCCACATTCCACCTTAGTATTTTTTTTTTTTTTGCTGTGAAATATTTAAAAGGGATTTCTTTATTATTTGGCTGTTGAAAGCATTTGGCTGTAACTCATGGCTATTAGCCCTCAGCAGTCACCAGGCATATTTTTAACATTCTCTCAAAGTGAGAAATCCTAAGGAACAAATTGTTTTTAAATATAATGAAAGTTTTTATGAACACCAAATTTAACAATTAATGGCATTTACTAATGTGTAAACATTCAATTAAACACTTCCTCGTTTTGATTTGTAATTTTCTTTTTTTAAATTTTAACTTGTTTTATTTTTTATTTTTTTAAATTTATATCCAAGTTAGTTAGCATATAGTGCAACAATGATTCCTTAGTGCCCCTTACCCATTTAGCCCATCCCCCCCTCCCACAGTAACCCTCAGTTTGTTCTCCATATTTATGAGTCTCTTCTGTTTTGTCCCCCTCCCTGTTTTTATATTATTTTTGTTTCCCTTCCCTTATGTTCATCTGTTTTGTCTCTTAAAGTCTGTTTTGAGTGAAGTCATATGATTTTTGTCTTTCTCTGACTAATTTCACTTAGCATAATACCCTCCAGTTCCATCTACGTAGTTGCAAATGGCAAGATTTCATTCTTTTGGATTGCCAAGTAATACTCCATTGTGTGTGTGTGTGTGTGTGTGTGTGTGTGTGTGTGTGTGTACCACATCTTCTTTATCCATTCATCCATCTCCAAAGAAGACATCCAGATGGCCAACCGACACATGAAAAAATGCTCAACATCACTCATCATCAGGGAAATACAAATCAAAACCACACTGAGATACCACCTTAGACCTGTCAGAATGGCTAACATTAACAACTCAGGCAACAACGGATATTGGCGAAGATGCGGAGAAAGAGGATCTCTTTTGCATTGTTGGTGGGAATGCAAGCTGGTGCAGCCACTCTGGAAAACAGTATGGAGGTTCCTTAAAAAACTTTAAAAAAGAACTACCCTACGACCCAGCAATTGCACTACTAGGCATTTATCCAGGGGATACAGGTGTGCTGTTTTGAAGGGATACATGCACCCCCATGTTTATAGCAGCACTATCAACAACAGCCAAAGTATGGAAAGAGCCCAAATGTCCATCTATATAATTTTCTTTTTACATTTTGAAACAGAAAAGATTTTTTTCAGGCCTCAGTCAAGGTTAATTATGACAGGCTGTCAACTGGTGGCCAGCAAGACCCTTCTAACCTCCCTTCCCACAGCTGTGGCTCAGCAGTCAGATGACACTTGGCCTCAGAAAGGAGCCGTGGACTCATCTATACCTGTTCTCCCATTTTATAAATGGGAAAACTGAGGTCCAAGGAGGGGAGTGACTTGCCCAAAAGATAGTTGATCCCCAGATGCAGAGTCCTTGGTTTTTAGACATCTTCAAGGGTGACCCCCAAGGTCAAGGGAAGTGACTACATGAGTGGTCAAGGTCACTGATGCCTGGAAAGGTTCTGATGGGTCTATGTGGGCTGTACATGTATGCAACCCAATGACTAAATCAGTAGTGACTTGGACCACCAGCTAGGGAACTGTCGCGAAATACAAGCAGGTATTTTCTCTAGTTGTTAAACTTAGCAGGGGTGGGGCACCTGGGTGGCTCAGTAGGTTGTGTCCAAGTTCAGCTCAGTTTGTGAGTTTGAACCCTGCATCAGACTCTGTGCTGACAGCTCAGAGCCTGGAGCCTGCTTCGGTTTTTGTGTTTCCCTCTCTCTCTTCCCCCTCCCCTGTTCACACTCTGTCTGTCTGTCTCTCTCAAAAATAAATAAACATTTAAAAAAATCTTAAGGGAAAACAACTTAGCAGAGGCATTAGAAATCAAATGCAGGCAGTGCCTCCTGTGACTGGCAAATATCCAAGAGGGGAGTTTGAGGGAGTGGAAGGGTGACTGTAGGCTGCCACCAACCGAGAGCAAACCTGGGTAGAGCTAAGCACTTTTGTGCCCTCCTGAGCCTTGCAGAGATTCAGGAATGATGGAAAGCTGGGGAGTTGCACATTCCCAGAGGAGGTGAGAATGCCAGCCTTCTCCATTTACTTAGGGCTCAAAGTAGTCCGGGAGGAGAAGAAGGGGAAATGCCCCTGCTCAGGACCACTGGGGACAGAAGGTCATCTGGACAGTGCCAGGGCATGCACAGAGAGTAATGGGCATTTCTTTCCAGTGGGAGGGCTCTGGGCTCCAACACATAACTGAGTATATTCAATAAGCATGTGAAGAAGGAAGGAAGGAAGACTGCATTTATAGTCTTCTTCAATAGACATATTCAGCCAGAGGACCTTGTTGTAAAAACCTGGTTAAGCAAAGTCTATTTACAAACAGTGTATTTATGAACAGGTACTGTACAGAGGCTCTTCATGTCTCATGGCCAAGGTGGTCTTGCCTGGTCTTGCCTGCTCAAGTCTAAGCAAGGCAGATGTGTCTTAGGCAACTAATGTGCCTATACCTGGGCTGTGGGAGTCCTAAGAAAGAACAAGACACTGCTATGGACCTTAGAGAGACAAAGAGTTAGGTGAGGGTGGGGAGGACTTGGATCTTCAAAGGGCAGGGCACTGACTGGGTTATGGTCTGGAGTCTGGATGGTCCTCCCAGTTTTGCCACAAATTTGCTGCACATTCTTGGCCAAGTTCCCAAAGCCTCAGCTTCCTCCTCTGTCCTGCAAGGGAATGGCTTGATGACCTGTATGATCCATCCTGGTTGAACAGGTGCTAGGTTTCATGGCAAAAATGATAGATGCTGCATTAAGTATCTCCAAGAAAAAGGTTTTCAGAAATGGACTGCATGTCTGGGAACAGCTAGAACAGAATTAGGGAAATAGTTCAACCACAAGTGATGTTATTAACCCAACAGACTGCCCCAGATCTCACAGGAGTCCTCAACGCAAGGCTGTGATCTGCCCCAATCCACCCTCTTTCCTCAAGTCCCCCTCTCTTCAGTTGTGTTAGAAAGAGTATGGCCGATACCTTCAGTATCTCAGGTGGGATGCCAGTTAGGTTTAAAGAAGGACTTCTATACAAATGCTTTAAGAGGTAAGCATGTAACCAAACAAGGAGAAAATCATCATCTACCTTTTAGAAGCCTTAAGATGCTGGGCACAGGTGTATTTTGCATTCCTGAAAAGCTGTGTGCTAAGAAAATGCATTGAATCAATCCCATTTAAAATGCACCAGGAGTGCTCACTATTTAAAGGCACTGGAATGCCCTTAAACTCACCTGTTTGTAAACACAGACTCTGTTTAGCCAGGTTTTTAAAGTGAGTTTCCCTGGCTAAATCTCTCTGGCAAAGAAGAGAGCAAACGCAGTCTTTCTCAGAGGTAGAGAAATGGATTCAATTCATTCTCAAGGTTTCTTTCAGACCTATAACTCTGGGAATGCTTCACGCAAAGAAACTCACAAGACCTTTCTGCCTTGGCCAATATGCCTGGTTTCTGTCCCTGGATGATCTATAGAACCAGCAGTGTCACCCTAAGCATGTTTTGATCATCAGCACCAGGCAAGGCTTGTCCCAGAGGGTTTGATCTGGGGACCACTGAGTTGAGCAGAATTTGGGATTCTATTCCACCTCCATTTAATCTGCACTTGGGGTGTTCCAGTAACAAGACTATAAGAGCCACGAGGGCAAGGCCTATGTGGGGTTTTGCTTCTCAGTGTCTGGTGTGTAGCAAGCATTCAATAAATGGTGGTGAATAAATGAATGAGTGAAAATGGGCACCATCAGTACTATTTGGCTGTGTGACCTTTAGCCAGTTACTTAACTGCTCTGAGTCCCAGTTTCTACATCCATATCGTGGGGGCACAGCAAGAGTTTCTACCTCATGGGATTGTTGTGAGGGTTAAATGAGACAAGAGATAGAAAAACTTAACACATTGCCTGACATATAATAAGGACTCAAGCAATGTTAGGTATTATTATTATTTCAATGTAATGTTTATTTTGTCCTTTTCACAGCCCTGTGAGGATAAGTATAACTGTCCCCACTGAATAGATGGGAAAACTGAGACTCAGAGGTATAAGATCACAGGTGGACCTGGACCTCTTTCCACTGCTGGACAGTCAGTGAATGAAAACATCAGGACTTCATTTCTACTAATGGAACAGCAGAGGCAATGCACTAGGAAGGCTCAGGAACACTTGGGAATCCTTCTGGATTTTCCAGACTCTGGCAAATAAGAGAACAAATGCAGTCTTTCTCAGAGATAGCTAAATGGATTCAATTCATTGTCAAGATTGTTCTAGGTCATTTTCCAGATGGACCTGGTTTTGTGGGGTGAAGAGCTTTGACCTTCCCAGGTTCCTGATCTGTTCGTGGCCCTGTTAGCTCTAGGGTCGGTTGAGTTCCAGTTACTGCGGCTGTTCCTCCTCACCCCCTTAACACCCCCCAGCTTGTGGGTATTTAGTATTTCCTTAAACAGGCCTGCTTACAAAGACACACTGAGCTCATCAGCAGAAGGGGGCGGTTTCTACTGCAAAATCTACCTTCAGTGAGCACGGTGCCAGAGAGGCCCTCCCTGCCAGCTCACCTCAACTATACACCGAGGCACTGTGCTCTTGAAAACTAAAGCAGCACAGGCACATTTAAAATTCACCTGGTGGATATTCTCCCCGAACAGAGTGAATGGATGTGCATATGGGAAACATGATATCCACACATGCACATACATGAATAAAGCACAGTTCTTAGTGAACTTGATTATCTGCCCTCATGATGGGGAAGGAGTCCTGATGAAAGGGACACACAGATGATCTGGAAGCTTTGCTTTGCTGGAAAAGGAACCTACCAGGCTCACACCTGTTGTCTGTTGTTAATGAGGAGGCTCTAAGACTGTTAGGCACCATCTTTGCTTTCCTTCCCCATCTAAGTTTGGATTTCTAAGGGCAATGAAAAGCCCCAGAGGTGGGCAAGCAAGAGCAGGGCAAACAGAAAGTCCAAAAAACCCATCTTTCGAATAACAGTGCTGACAGTGTAGAAGGTTCTTGTTGAAATCCTGGTGTACACATTCAATTTATAGCTCTCTATACACATGCAGTGTGGCTGTTCCATTCAGCACCCCCACTCCTTTTTATTATTAAAAGAGAGGACAAAGGGGATATTTTTTCCCCCTTTTTTGGGGTATGAATTTGCAGCATGTGGTTTAAATATTCATTTTATATGAACAATGTCACATTTTAAGATTCAATATTAGGCACAGAGTTCTCTGAAAGATTGTTAAATAAGTACTAAGGCCAGGAAAAAAAAAGCTGGTGTGCCAGCAATGCCTAGCAATAGAGAGGCTATTCATGCAGAAGTGGCTGTCATTTATCAGCCACCCAGTCACCCTCATAATTGACTCGGGGTAAAGGGCTCTCACCTTTTCACACTTCTCTCTTTTGCCAAAAATACTTAAGACAGTAGGGAAAAAATATATAGTATGCTTTGTGTCCCTCAAATGATTGTGTTTTATCAGCATGACCAGCTCATGGTACGTTTGGTAAGGAATGACACAGGTTCCCAGAATCGAGATCAAATAGAGTCCAGTAATAAATTACTGACTTCCAAAATATTTAAGCTAAGGACAGGGCAGAGACAACATATGCAAATTTAGGTGCCATTGCAGAATATTCCAGTGAGCAGGAGTGGGTGTGTATGAGAAGCATAAACTCGGAATATTTTAGGGGAATCTTCTCCAGAAGCAGAATTAGTTCAGTGTCTTGCTATTACAAGGAAAACATTTACAGTCCAATATAAGAAAGAACTTTCTAACAATTCTGTCTACAGGAAAAGGGAATTCCTGATTATGTGGGCATTTCTCTCTTTCTCAAGTTATTAAAGCAGAGGTCATTGGATCTTTTATTGGGGATGCTGCAGAGGGCATCATGTTTGAAGGCGAGTGTTGGCCTTAAAGAGTCCTTCCAGTTATGAGATCCTCTGACTTGATGTTTAAGTCCTTTTATAAGGATTCATGATAAATTTCTGCCAGTATACATTTACAGAGAAGAAAATCATGTCATTTCTGCAGAAAGCTGTTCTTGCTTTCCCATGTCTGAAAGGTAAAACTGTATAAATTGATATCTTTCCTTTTTCTTCTGCCTTAGCTGCTAGAGGACTCAGAGCCATATCTCTAGGTATTTACATATGCTCAGTGGTGATACCTGAAAGTCACTGCTTCTGCTTCTTGTAATAGATAATCTCACTTTAGGACATCAATAATATGTCTTAACGTTTTTATCTCATATTCACCTCACGTCTTAGGGAAAGTGAGTAGGCTAAGATCTCATATATTTAAGATGGAACAGAATAAAAGGGAGAAATTATTGGTTGGAAAGGGACATGAGATTCTAGGATAGAATCTCAATATGGATTGGAGAATTCCTATCACTGGAGAGGACCAATAATGGAGGGTGAGTCATTGGACTCAACATTCTTCATCACCATCTCATTATTCACCTCCACTGGTCTAGTGCAATATTTAAACCTCTGTAACTGTCATCAGACACCCCAATACATTACACTGGTGAGTTATGGCAACGAGGTCCAGTTTAGGTCAACCAGTTGTCTATTTGCAATTTAATGAGCATAGGTAAGTTTAGTCATATGTCCTACAATTGTCATTCATTGTAACATGAGGGGTTATAAATGGAGAACCTCCTGAGGGCAGGAAGTAGATAATTTTTATCACTGATTTCTCCACACCCTAGCATAAAAACTGTCATATTTCTTGGTACCTATCAAGACTTGTTGAATTAAATTAAACTGAATGTAATTGAAATGACTTGAACTGCACTGAACAGAATTAAATTGAATTGCCTAATCTCGCTTTACATCAGGGGAATGTCTCACCTTTGCTAGCTAATCAACTCTAACAACAGAGCAAGAATAAGTGTAGCATGCTGAGCATAATGTTTAGAATTTAAGCATGTGTTCATTAAAAAATATTAATTATGTACCTCTTATATTCAGGCACTGTGTTAGATGCTAGGAAGACATTGGTGAACTAGGCAGACATTGTCCGTGCCCTTGAGGAGCTCCACCTAGGAAAGGAAACAAGCACTAAACATGTCAATGCATAAATAAATATCTAGTTAAGAATTGTGACAATTGCTTAGAAGGAAAAATATAAAGTTTTTGTAAGAGGAATAAAATGAGAAACCTATTAGAACCAATTAACTTGTCCAACTTAGAGAAAGACACTGTGTCTGAACAGAGTAGTGGGAGATGAAACCAAAGGAAAGACTTCAGGTTTAATTCTGGCCAAGTAGAAACATGAACAATGAGACTCAGATTTTTTTAAAAATCAACTCTGGTTATTCCCTGGATGGGAGAAAGCAAGATTGGAATCACATACTAGTTAGGAGGCTATTGCTATAGTGCTAGGGAGATATGGTGGTGGACTGAACTGTGGTAGACAGAAATGGAGAAAGTCCAGCCATATTTTGTACATAGAACTGGAAAGGACTTGGTCAACAGTTAGATGTGGCCAGGAAATTAAAGTCTCAAAGATGCCTGAATCTTTCTATATAGGCAACTGGGAGGACAGAGGTGCTATTACCTCTATCAGAAAGAGGATTAGATTTGAAGTTAAGTGAAGAGGTGAAAATCAAAAATTTAAATGGAACATCTTGAGTTTAGAATACCTGTAAAATGTTCACCTGGAGTTATCAAACAGGTAGTGTCTACAGAGTCATTCTGTAAACATTCACTAGAAACCTAACTTGTGTCAGGCACTGGAGTGGGTGCAGTACAAAATGTATGTAGGACATGATCCTTGACTTCCAGGAACTTAATGCCTATTGCTTAAGATGACATATTAGAAAATACTGCCCTTGAAGGTAGGAAATTTTTTTTTTCATCATTAGAGAGAGAAAGAAGTAGGTTAAGAGTTGAAAGCAGAAGAAAAGCACTACCTGCTGAGATGGTGGATGGTGGACATCAAGGTAGAAGTCAGAGTGAGGAGACAGGACATTAAGGCCAGACTCAAGGTGAGGCAGAATTCTTATTGCCCAGAAGAGAGAAAGCTTTAGCACCTGTACTCGCCTGGAGGGTGCTCTGCAACCATCACCCAGCCAGGCATAGGCTAGGAGGTGGAAGGATGTTAACCTCTCAGCTCTATCTGGACTAAACCCAAGATTGTGAGAATTGATGTTTTGATGGTTAAAATGAGGGTCTGGAGAAAAACTATTCACCAAGAAGAATCCAAGTAATGGGAGGGACATTGGCCAGATATGGTCTGGAGAACCTGCTGTTTCTCCTCCTTAGAAATGAGAAGGACATAAGTGGTCCTTTGGGCTGTCTCTGGTCCCAGTCTGTGTTCCTGGATTTCCACTGGATGCCTCTGGGAAATCTGTACTGGGAATCAAACCTCCCCACCCCTGTGTTCTGTGTTCATAAGGCACTGTTGCCTTTGCCTAAAGAAAGTTTGGGAAGAACGAAGAATGTTCTTGGAAAAGTGCCTCTTGAAAGTCACCCAGGTGTAGTGGGTAGAGATTTACATCCATGAACTGTTGTGAGATACAAGATGATAAATCCTTGACTTTCTCTAAATGAAATTAAATCTCACCTGGAGCAGCCCTGGCCTGACTCAGCCAGCATTTGCAGACTCAATCTCAGCTTCCTCTTCCCTACCCAGAGGGTCATAGAGAAGTCCTTAGGGTCTTATGCCCAGCTGAGCACTCATGGAGATCCCTCTAGTCTTACGTACACTCTAGTCACTGCTGAGTTAGCCATTAAAGGATCGTGCATATCCCTAAGGGTGAAAGTTTGCTAGTTCAGTACTGCTGGGGCCATCCTAGAGGCACAGTCCCCTCAGGCATGCAGGAGTTACTGATCTGTGGTACTTAGAATCTCAACCCACCACCACCCCTGCTAGTCTTAGGAATCTCTTTTCATCCTTTTGTTTCCCCCCTCAGTTTCTGTCTTCTTGTCCCTCTTTGTGTCTTGTGTCCCCCTTCCTTCTTACTGGCCTCAGTTGCTTACTGAGGCTGCTTTGCCCTCAAAACTGTCCAAGGCAGTGGTTCTTTTTTAAAAAAATTTTTTTTATATTATTTTTTTACATGTATTTATTTTTTAGAGACAGAGAGACAGAGCACCGGTCAGGGAGGGATAGAGAGAGAAGGAGACAGAATCTGAAGCAGGCTCCAGGCTCAGCTGTCAGCACAGAGCCCGACACAGGGCTCGAACTCACAAACCATGAGATCATGACCTTAGCCAAAGTCAGATGCTTAGCTGACTGAGCCACCCAGACGCCCCAAGTGGTTCTTGAATGTTAGACCCATCAGAGCCCCTTAGTGGACCTGTTAAACAGAGATCACTGGGCCTGCTCTTGAGGTTCTGATTCGGCAGTTCTGGGGTGGGACCTGAGAATGTGTGTTTCCAACAAGGTTCCAAGTTAAACTGATGCTACTGGTTCATACTGAGAATGCCCCTGCAACGAGAGGGAGCAAAATCCCTGGACACCCTTATGGAAATGGCAGGGAGAAGGGAGGGAGAGGGAAGGGAAATTATGGGAAGGTTGAAGCACAAATAAATATTTCAATTAATTACTATGCCAAGCCTGATTTAGACGCAGATTCTTGGGAACTCTATTTGGTGAGGAAGACCCAGAGGAATTACATTATACCCTTTATCCCTGGTGATCACGGACCTGTCCTTTTTCACAACTTCTCATGAGCCCAGAGCTCAGGACCCCTGCTTTGAGACCCTGCAACTCATCATGTGATTTTCAGAAAGTTTCTTTGCTTTTATACCCAAGCTCTGATAAGGAGTTTTCTTTCTGTTCCTTGGACTTGTCATTGAGAGGCTGGCATCAACTGCCAAATGTATTTGCAAGTAAAATATCCAAGCAGCATAGAGAGGCCAAGGGAGAGGGACAGCTAGATGTGGTGGACTGTGTCCGACAAGCAGCCTGCAGGAGCTCTCAGCCCTCTGGCCGGCTCTTCTGCTGCGATAGAAACCTGGCAGCATCTCTGCCTGCAGGGCTTCCTGCTGCGTATCCCACAGCACCTGGGGATGGGGCTGCCCTTGAACAGGCTGTAGTCAAAGTTATTAAGCCAGAAATTGTCTCTGGTGCTTCATCTCACAGTAGCAGTGCTGCAGAATGAACAGGCTGGGGCTGCGCTGACTTCAAACCTTGTCAGTGCCACCTCCTCATCGGGTGTAGCTCTGGACAAGCTACTTTTCTCCTCTGTGCCAAAGTTCCCTCATTTGCAAAAGGCAGGTGATAATGGTGTTTATCCTTAAGATTGTTTTGAGAATTCAAAGAGATCGTGTACCTAAATTGCTTAGCATTATATCTGCCATGTGGCAAGTATACAAATAAAGGGGAACCTTCATCATTCGTAACTATTGCTCTGTTCCAGATATGCGAGTTCATGTCTTGATTTTCCTCATGGACCATGAGCTTCCTGGAGAGTAGGAAGCAGGTCCAATTCCCTTGTGTATCCATTCATGAAATGGCCAAACATCTCTTGAAGCCCTGCTATGAGCCAGTCACTATGCTAGGGGCCCAGCATCTGGCCTCACACGTGCTGTGCAAGTGTTGATGAATGGCTAATGAATGAAAGCAGAGGGCTGATGAGAAAGTTACACAAGGTACATTTTATTGAACTGAGTATTAGAGCAGTGTTTCTCAAACTTCAATATTTGAGAGCTGCCTACATGGGAATTTTTTGAGAATCAGATTCTGATTCATCAAGTCTGGATGGGGTCCTGAGATTCTTCATTTCCAATGAGTTCCCAGGTGACCCTGGTGCTGCTGGTCAATGAACCATGCTTTGAGTAGCACTAGGTGCCTGTGCATTATCTCACCTATTGATTGCAAAAACCTTATGAGTTCAGAAGTAAGGAAGAGTAGGCTTGTAGGGATCGAGTAGCTTATTTATGACCAGTGGCCAGTCTGGAGTCAGGGAAGCCTGCCTCATTTTTTATTGAGCTATATTGACTCCCTAGGACCAGAGGTTCTCCAAGTTTGCTGCACATCAGAAATTACCCAGGGAGCATTAAAAGTCCTGATGCCTGGGGAATTGGGTTACCAGGTAATTCTAAAGTGTAGCAAAGTTTGGTAACCACAACTTCCCAGCCCAGCCTCATCCAAGGAATGAGAAAGGAAGGGACCTACTTCTGCAATCTCTCTAATTTCACATACCAATAATACACCTTCGGAATTTGAAGCCATAAACCTCTTTACTGTTTTCCAGATGGGGCCTCTACAGGTTAAGATACTCACCCAAGATTACCCAACTCCTTGATGGCAAAGTTAGGACTAGATAGAATTCAGGCCTCTCCTTGTTCTAACCAGCTGTGAAAGTGATAATCCACATGGGTCCTGGACCAGAGAAGGATTCCAGGAACACAGGGTATTCATTGGAAAGGCATCTTCATGCTGTGCCACCAGCTGGAACCTTGGACACTAAATGAGACCTGAGGGAAGGGGATGGATGCCCTGGGGAACATCATCTGACATCACAAGGGCAGGGAAGTTTTCCTTTACAACAATATCCTGCCAATCTTGAAATGATAGCATGCGACAGATGATGCTTTGAAGTCGTAAGGGCTTTAAAATTCCAAAATGAAATATATAATTCCACTATAGTAGGAGCAAAATTAATGGCTTGATTCAGTACAATTAACATTTATTGTCTTAATTGTGACATAATGTCAGTTTTATTGGATGCTTTGTTTTAAAGATACAGAGGGCTGCAAATATGTACAATCAATCTTTTTTTTTGGGAGGGGGTTGACATGACTCAGAGTTGAAGAGCTTAAATCTTAGCTATTTCTGTGTAGCTTTATCCTATAACCATTAAAAAATTAACCATGTGATATGCCTATACTCCTAATTGTAACCATTTAATGAATATTCTGTAAGCACTACTGCATTATCCCCTTATGAATGTAATCATATTTAATCTATATAACAGCCCTACAAAGTCAGCATTATTTACAGAGGACTACACAGCTAGGAATTTGGGAATCAGGATGCAAATTCAGCTATGGATAGCCACAAGTGACCACATTCAGAGTCAAAGGAGCTGGTTCCATACCTTTGTTTTATAGCTGAAGACAGAGAGAGCAAGCAACCTCCCTGGGGCACACAGGAATCAAGTGGCAGGACTGGAGCCGAGATCCAGGTCTGCTAATTCTGGGCCTAGTGTTGTTTCCTACTGTGTCCATGGGATATGAGGCTGGAAAGAATGTCCAGTATTCCGAAATCCATTGCCCTTCCCACTCAGGCTTAAGCCATTACACAGTGAGGAAGTTACATTCCATGACAGACCAGACTTTATTCTAATTCCCTTGAGGAAGCTATTTGATTAGAAGAGAGCCCTGTAACAATCTGTGTGTCTCCTCAAAGCAGACCCAAATTAGCACACGCCCTTTAGGTACCTGTGCCCCATTTATTCTTCCATCTGAGACCATATAGCCATTCATTGATCAAATATTTGTTGAGTACCTACTATGTGCCAGGAACTATATTGTAGATGAAGAGATAAGAAAGTAGGATACTAATCCAGTGTCTGCCCTCACAGTCCTATAGCAAAGATAGACAGATAAGGTTAGGGGTCCTGAAAACTGTGATCAGTGCCACCAAAGTGATGATTCTGGGGGCATGAGAGCTCAGAGAAGGACCCCCAACTCAGCATGGGGTGGAGAGACTCCCAGAACACTTAGTGGAGGAAGTGATCTCAAATATGAAACCTGAAGCTCAATAGAGGTGATGAGGCAAATTGTTTAAAGGTGTGTATATGTGTGTGTGTGTGTGTGTGTGTGTGTGTGTGTGTGTGTGTATGTGTGTGCGCGCGCGCACATTCGCGCGTGTTGATGTGTTGAGGCTGGAAACACCATGTGTCAGGCTGTCAGAGGTGAGAGGACTATGACCTGGATAAGTGAGTTGGACAGCAATTCTGTGTTGCCTGATGGTAGAGTTTAAAGGAGCAGGTAGGAAGAGTGGAAGAAATCAAGTTGGAAAGGGACCAGATCATGCGGAGAATTGCATCCTGTGCTAAGAAGTTTCGATTTTTACCCTGAGTCAGTGGGATCCAGGGAAGATTTTAAGCAGGAGTGAGAGTCAGTCTCATTTCCAGTTTAGTAAGACCACACTCTGCCTGCAATATGGAGATGAGAAGGGGCAGGGCTAGAGGCAGGGTCCACTTAGGAGGTCGTTGCAGTAAGTCAGGTGGCAATGATGGTAACTTCAATCAGGGCAGTGAGAGTGGGGGCAAAGAACAAACACATTCAAGATAAATTTCTAAATCCCCAGGCCTAGGTGATTTATAGGAGAGAGAGAGAGAGAGAGAGAGAGAGAGAGAGAGAGAGAGAGAGAGAAGAGAGAGAGGAAAGGGAGAGAGAAAGAGCGTGATCAGAATCAAAGTCTATGGCTAGGCTGTTGTCTTAAGCTGAGGATGATTCTAAGAAGGAAAACATAGGGAGGAGGGAGAGAGGCCTGAGAGGGAAGGATGATGTTGACATGTTTATGATGAGCTGCTAATGGGGTGTCCCAGGGGAAATGTCCAGTAGGAAGTTGGACTTCTGGAATTCTCTTTATTTATAAGAAAAGACCCTAAAGCTACCAACACTTTGTAATCTTATGATCTCATGATAAATGTCCAAAAGAATGATGGCTTGACCCTAATCATAGATTGATTGTTCTAGCTCGTAATATGATTCAGGGAAGCCAGCTAAGAAACAGAGGTACTGTGGGCAATGGGACAGTTAAGAAGAACCTTTTTTCTTTAAAATCATAGCAAATGAGACAGTCCCCCTGGACCCTTTGATGGAGGTTCACTCACTCACTCACTTGGAAAACCTTTTACTGAGCACTTTCCATGAGCCGGGCATTGAAGATACAGGATATGGAAGAAGGTCCCTGACCTTGAGTACCTCCAGGGCTAGCAGAGAACACAGGAGGGCATGTAATTAATATTCCATGTTACAAGTAGAAGGAGAGTTGGATGTCAGTGTTCAGGAGACCCAGATGTTCTTAGACTATGGAATGCTAAATATTGTCATGGGGTAGGGACAGGTTCCTGTGCGATGGTGTTCAGTTTTCATTTTGGTGAATCATACAAAACTCACAGAGATACCGGGACTTCTAATTAAGTTTTACAATTTTTACTTTTTTTAAAAACTTTATCAAAATTCTGACTCCCTCTGTGTCTTTAGGACGACCACCACCACAGTCTACTCACTTGATGCTGTGTTAATGGTGATGCATACAACAGAAGGAGAAAGAATGATTGTAGCAGAGGGAGGGTGTACCTAGGTCTGTCTGGGGCAGAAGAGCATCAGGTGGAATCATAGAAGACTTCCTGGAGGAGGGAATGTCACTTGCATGGGTCTTGAAAAAGGAATTGTGTAAAAGAAGGCATCCTTAGCTTATGCAGATGCCAAGAGAATGAAGAGAAGTTTGGAATAGATGGCAGGTAGGTTGGGGAAGTGAGGAGAAGCAGGATTCAGATGCTGGGCAGCCTTGAATGTCATTCTGGGGAACCGTGTGGGCTTGAAGGGAGTCATGGGGAAGAGGCCATGGGGAAAATGCCATATGTGCACATGCCCACAGGGACCAGGCAAGTATGTAAAAGAAGAACTAGGTGGAGTGACCAGTTATCCTGGTTTGCCAGGGGCTGAGGGGTTTCCTGGGACAGAGGACTTCAGTGCTAAGACAAGTATGTCACCCAAGAATAAGGCCAGGCCTCGGATGCCTGGCAAGTGCATATCCAACCTCCATAGGCCCTGTCCACTTCTGGAGGTAGCTCCCAGTGCTGCCATATGGGAACGCAGAATGCTATCTCTGGATCTTCCAAGTAAGTGTCCAAGAGAAGCGGAAAATTCAAAACTTTACGGAATAGCTTCTGTCTTTTAAATGTTGACAAAAAGTCAAATGTTTTATTTTTTAGTTTTTAGTTTTTTGTTTGAATATAGTTGACACACAAGTCAAATGTTAAAAACAACAACAACAATACCATGCCAACCAAAGCATTTCTGTGCACTGTGTGAGTCCTGCACACTGCCAGTTTGAGGATCTCAGAGCAAAGTGTTGTAAGCAAAGCCTCCCACATCCCACCCTGTTCCTGCCCTGAGGCACATTCAGACCATTTTCATTACGCAGAGTGACTTCAGTGATCAATCGTTTGGTTTTTAATTTGATGTTCTTAACCAGATTTGGATGCTGGGCACAGAACATAATCAATCAAAGTGGGAATGAATAGTGGTAATAGAGGCGCCCATTCAATTTTTTTTGAAAGATGAAATTAGTGCTCAATGGCTTGTTCTTCCCCAAATCTGGAAACCTACGTGGTGAGGGAGATAAAGCATGTGCACATCAAACATCAGCCTTCATTATTAGTGGAGGTCCATTTATTCTAGGTATCAGAGCAACCCCTTGGCTGAGATAGGAAAATAACAGTCATTTTGTTTGCAGGGATCTTGGAGGCCAGGGGCCAGCATTTAGACTTGGTAGAGAATGGTATAGTCGATTTAACACTGTGGTCAGAACAGCTGCATTCTAGCACCCGCTCTACCACTGACAGCCGCTGTGTGACCATGGGGAAGCCACCTAATCTCCCTGGTCCATAGCTTTCCCCTTGTGCTGCAAGGACACTGGCTTGCAAGGAGTCCCAAGGAGCACCCTCCCTATCATCTCTCCAATTGTAAGCTTTAACTTTGATTAGACTTTTGCTAGGATTTCTCCAGGCCTGCCGGGGCAAAAGAGTCAGCAGGGGTTTTCAAAAACAAATCCGTCCAGACAACTATGACATCTTTTTTTTTTTTCTAGATAGAATTAGTAGATATGGGGTTGTAGTAAGTTGATCTGATATCTGGGCATTACCAGGCCAGCTCTCTGGATGGCATTTTTATTGTGTCACTTGATCTTTCTTTAATTGAGTGTGGATTAGAACACAGGGAAGGGAGCTGGGTACAGGAAGAAAGCGTCAAAGGCAGGGGCTGTGTGGTTAGGGAGTCTTCTGGTCCAAGAGAGGGGAGGGTGGGGCAGGTGGGAGGCGGACCTGCACTCACGCCAAGCTGCAGTGTCACCTTTATTAACGATGACAGGGAGAAGGAGTCAGCAAGCAGCTAATGCGGACTGCAGAGGAGTAATTGGAAGGTGTTGTTACCATTCCAAAGGACAGGGAAGTAGAAGTGGGACAAATGGGAATTTAAGAGGAGGGAGGTGAGCAAAAGGAAAGAATGAAAAAAATGGAGTATGATGTCATTTGGAAAATCGCAAACCAATAAATCAATGAGGTATCATTCCCAGGGCAGAGAGGAAACAGCCTATGGAGCCAGTGGGTCGGGGATCTGGGGGCTGACGGGAAGCACAACATCAGTGGGCAGTGTAGTGTCCTTACCAGAAGGTCAGTGGCAGATGAGCCCCAGAAATGGTCTTCCACCATTCTGCCACCATTCTGCCCCCTCCTCCTTGAGGCTTTTTTTTTTTTTTTTCCACATACGACATCAGAAGGAATGCTCTATCCAAAAGGGCTTTACGGGAGCTCATTAATGTGAACACTTGGAGTCAGCTTTTCAAACAGTTATCTCTGAGTTCAGCTTCATAGGATTTTTTTTCATCATTGGAATCAGCTTCATAAAAGCCCAAGCATGATGATTCTGCCAGTTTTTACTGTTAACAGATGAAATAGTACTCTCTTTATAGAAGTGAAGAGCAAGGACTTTGGGCAGCTGTCTTTCATTCTCAAGACCTTGTCAGCAGAACTGTCCTGAAGGCAACCCAGTAGGCAGGTGCCTGTGTGGCATCCCATTACCTGCAGATTGAGGCTCAAAGCTCTCAACCTGGCATTCAAGGCCCTTCCAGTCTGTCCCTCCTAGTCTCTCTCGTGATCTCCCTCTGTGAACTTCTGCTATACCAAAACACTTTGCTCATTTCCACCTCTGCGTCTTTCCTCATCCTGTTCCACATACAAAAGTGGGACAGCAATTTCGCAGCATCTCCACTATCCCTCCCCCTCCCTTGCCTATAGCAGACATCACTAATCAATCAACACTCTTTCCTGCTGAGCTAGGACTTGGCCTTAGAATCATTCCCCACACAGCTCTTTTAGGCAGTTACTCCCGATCAATCAAATTAATCAAATTATAAAATGAAATGTATTTTCTATAGATCTAAGATGTCCTTTCCCATTTTTAGCTTAATCCCTTTCAGTCATGTAGTTCCTCAAGCCCCACATACTCTGTGAAATTTTCCCTAAACATCCCTACCCACAAAGGTCATTTCCACTTCTTAAAAGCCTAGAGAAAGCTTTACTTATAGCACTCATTTTGCACCTGTCATCTGGCTTCATAACATATATCTCTCTTCAGATCAGAGTTTCTCAACTTCAGCACTGGTGGCATTTTGAGCTGGATCATTCTTTGTTGTTGGGGCTGGCCTGTATATTGTAGGGTGTTTAGCAGCATTCCTAGCCTTTATGCAATAGATGTCACTAGCAACCTCCCCTCTCCTCCAATTATGACAGATTGCCCTAGTTGAAAACCACTATATTGATAGACAGATAGATAAATGATAGCTAGCTAAGCTACCTAGACAGGGATAATCTTCCCTAGTACTCTGAGATCTTCAGAGTGTCATAGGTACCTGATACAGCTCCTTACAGATAATAGGTGCTGAGTAAATATTTGTTAACCGATTGATTAATTGGGAATAAGGAGTGGAGGATTAGCTGGGAAAGGAGAAAATCCTGCCCTAATGTGAATTAATAATTAAACCATCAGTGTGTCATTGCTTTGGTTGAGCCCTATAAAGTTAAGCAGTCAAGGCAGGTGTTGCAAAGAGGCCACCTGCACACACACCCAACCATTATTATCATACTCAGACCTGAGTACCGGATTCTGCTGGGACTAGCAGGCCACTTGCAGCAGGGACAACTCGACCTATCTGGGGGAGGTTGGGG
This sequence comes from Prionailurus viverrinus, assembly GCF_022837055.1. Lineage (NCBI taxonomy): Eukaryota > Metazoa > Chordata > Mammalia > Carnivora > Felidae > Prionailurus > Prionailurus viverrinus. The sequence goes on along the minus strand of NC_062561.1, from coordinate 180,115,712 downwards.
AGGCACAGGGAGAGTCCTGGTTGGAAAGCTGGGCTTGAAGTTTAAAATGCAATGTGGGAGAGAGATCTTCTTTACTCTTCTTCACTCCTTGTGAAGTAAACACAAGGGGTAAACTAAGCAATCCTTTTATCCACAAAATAATCATCCCTTCTGAAAACCTTCTTGCCTCGCTGCCTGGTTGTCTGTGAACACATTTGTCTGCCTGCCCCTCCTCTCATCTAAATGTGGAGACTTTGTAAAGGGAAACAAAGGGCAGGGAGAGATTGTATAAATCATCATCCGCAATGCAGCTCTTCAGGTCCACAGGGAGGTTTAAATCATCCTCCACAAGTCAACCAAAAGCTAACTCCACACTTCCTCAGCTGATCAGCAAACTGTTCTGGTGAACCAGAGAGGGGGCTGAAGCTGAGCATTGCAAGAAGGTTTTCTGAGTGCTTCTGGTGTGCCAGGCTCTACACAGGACCCCTGCACCTGCCTTCTACTTACTCCTCACAACAGTGCTGTTGGTAGCACTGGCCCCTTTTTCAGGGATGAGAGAACTGAGGCCAGAGAGATCAAGTACCTTGTCCAAAGTTCCAGAGCATGTTGAAGAGAACTGGTGTTTGCTCCCAGACTTAGGATTCCCTGTCTAGTGCCTTCTAGGAAAACTGCTTCTATGGGAAACCAGATATATTTCCAAGTGCATGGCACTGATGTTCCACTCTGAACCCTTCTTGGCCTTCAATGCCCTAAGCACTGCAGAAGATCGAGTGTTTATCCGCATTTGAGCCTAAAATCATGGGAGACTCATAAACCACAGGGCACAGTCATGAAGAGAGCTAGTTCTGTCTGTGTGGCTTTGTGTCTACCCATATGCCAAGCTACCTCCATCCATCCATCCCTCCATCCATCCATCCACCCATCCACCCATCCACCCATCCTTCCATCTCTATATAGGCATAGGAAATATCTAGAATATTTCTTAGTATTCGAGAAGTTTATTAAATTGAGTGGAATATTGAATGTTCTTAATATTCAAGGCTATTTAGGCAGGGAGCACAGTGAGGTAAAATGTTATGCCCTTTTCCTTTCTTCGTGTACTTTAAGGATTTGCTTAATTTTCGTGTCACTAAGATTATATCATGTCTACAAAATGGTAATGTCTTTCTCTTTTTTCTAAGAAAAACAAAAGCATCGTGGGGTCAGGCTGATCTAGCTAAGTCATGTCACCTCTCTGCTTCTCGGTTTTCTCATCTGTAAAGTACATGTGGTTTTATCAAGATCACCTGGATACTGGGAGGATTAATGCATATATACCACTTGGCCCATGGCGAGTGCTCAATAACTGATGGTGGTTGTGACCATCACTATACTTTTTAGCCTAGTGTCTGACTCATAAATGTCCGACTACTATTAGCTTCTCCTTCTTCCAGTTCTTTTCTTCTCTTGCCACAACCATATAAAAAGTCCTATAAAAAGTGCCTGATACAGGCTTAGCCCTTTAAATGGTAGTTATTGTCCTTTACCCCACAATGCCTCCTGCCTGAAACATAGTATCCTTTTGTGAATCTTTTTTCTATTGGAGGTTGATCTTGGTGTCATACATAACCTTGATGCACACGTTTGTAGAAGAAGGTGAGGGGCTGCTTAGGATACTTATCCAGAGCCCACATCCTGGTGATACTCAGGGCTTTGATTTTTCCCAGGGAGAAGTGAGCTGAGGACAATACTGTATTGTCCAGTATTGCACAGCCTTTCTTGAGGCATTCAGTGCAAAGATTTGGAGGCCCATCACTGGTATATGTGCCGAGAATAAATCCATGCTTCTGAAACTATTCTTGCAATCACATTTGTGAACTTCACCCACACCTCCACAAATGTTATTAGAAACATTTAAAAAAATCTTCTGTTCAATTAAAAACTGGGCGGGTGTTCCTTCCCAGCAAGCATTGGTTTCTCAGGTCCCACAGATGGGAATGGCTTTAATCAGAGACTGGGAGCCACTGGAGCAGGCTCCCCTTCATTCAGCTCCAAATAAAAGGGAGATGAGCCCACTAAGCTTGAAGATAGATGGGATCCGCATAAAACTAGAGTCCACTCTCTTGCCTGCACAAAGAGGGACAGAGTATGCTATAAAATAATAATTTAGTGAGAAGCATTTGCCGAAAAGAGGTCACACTACCAGGAATAAGGAAAAGTCAACAGTGAAAACAACTTGCACTTTTCACAGACCCATGACCGTGGGAATAAGTCCAATACAGTGTCTTGGAGATGGGCTTATGTGGTAAGACATGGGAGCCATCTCTTTAAAGAGGGGTTCTTGAAACACACAGCAGCAAGAGTGAGCTTTTTAAAACTCGAATCAATGGCCTCCTTCTGCACTTTGGAGGAAAATCCATATGCTTGCCTCTGACCCCCAAGGGCCCATAGAATCTGGCCTCTGCCTGTCTCTCTGACCTCATCTTATATAGTGTCTTCCCTCATTTCATACCTTCCAGCTATGCTGGCCTTCTTTGGGATCCTCCAGGACTCCAAGCACATCCACCTCAGGGCCTTTGCATCTGCTATTCAATTGCCCAGAAATGCTGTTCTGCCAGATTTTTGCATGACTGACTCTCATCATTCAGATCTCCATTCAAATGCCAGCTCTCTAAGAGGCTGCCTTTGTCTCCCCTGTTGAAAATAGTTTCCTTCTCACTCCATCCCCATTTCATTGCTGGGTAATATTTCATTAGTAGCAGATATCACTGCCTAAAATAATATTACTTGATTATTCATTCATTCTACTGTGTTTCTCCATCCCTGGCCCTCTATCCAATGGGAATAAGAGCTCATTAAGAACAAATCTTGTTACTCTCATTTCTGGTTGTATCCCCTGCAGCTAGAACCAAGCCTGAAACATAGTAGGTGCTCAAGAAATATTTGTTGAATTAAGGAATGTGTGAAAGAATGATCTCACTGTACCTTGATAAAATATAACTTAAGATGGAGTACACTCAAAAGCAGAACAAAAATTCTTTAATTTCTGGCCTCTCCCAAGGCAAAGGTGGTCTACACATGACCCTAACTTTTCAGAGTTCGTGTGTGCAGGGTGGTCCCTATAACATTCTTTTAGAGATGAGGAATAAATTCAGTCTCTCATCTAACATGTATTTATTGAACCCACACTAAGTGAAAGTTCAATTCTAGACTGGTGATACAGCAATGAATAAATGGACAAAAATCTCTCCCGCGGTGAGCTGACAGTGCTGACATGGGAGACACAGTGGATTTATGAAAAGATACAGGTTTTAGAGTCAGAAAGATTCAGATTTTAATCCCTGTCCCATCATATACTAAATGTCTATCTAGGCAAGCTGCTTGACCTCCATACATCTCACTTTTCTGATCTATAAAATGGGTATAAAGTTGACCTCATGAGTTTGTTGAAATGAATCAGTGACATGATGAATGTAGAGTCCTGAGCACAAGGAATGAATGAATGGAATTTGCTTGCCATCCACCTCCCCCTTGGGATCCCACTATATCCTTTGGATGGTTTAAAGTGACCCACATCACAGAGCCATAGGCACAGGTCCACCAGGATCAGAATGTGTTCGTCTCAAAGAAAGAGTATGTTACCAGTTCAGTCTTCTTTTCCAACCTTGATTTAAAGCAGCCTTGTCTACCCCTCCCTTCCTGCTCCTTGTGAGTGATGCTAGCTCTCTGAGGAGACACCTGCAGTTCTGGCCCTGGCAATGCTGAGTAGTTGAGCCATCATTAATGCCCACAGCACCAGGCAGAGGTGCACACAGATAACTCAACACTAGTTGTCATCTTGTACAGATATAATGTGTCAGGGCATATCCAGAGTATATGGCATCCAAGTGCACTTTTCTGTTTTCCTGTGATGTTGTGCCTTTGACGTGGAGCTGGCCACATGAAACCCTGGGTGTCATCAAGAAGCTTCCCCTGAAAGAAGGTAACTTGGTTTACTCTATCACACAGCAGGATCCCTGGGTAACCAAAGAATGTCACTGCACACAGAGACAGGGATATCCTAAAGCCAAACAGCTGGGGGGATACATTTTTGATGAAGACAGTTGTATTTCATGCTTTTGAACAATTTGGGTGCTATTGTGACTCTTCCTACCTTCTTGCAATTGTCCCCAAATAAAAGAAACCTCCCAACGTATCTGGTCCAAGAGGCACATGTTCAGTATACTTGACAGCTGGACTTTGGGCATGTTTTTTACCAAAGGCATGTTCGGAGTCAAAGGGCACTAAGCTGTTATTGGTAGCACTTGATGTGGCCACAGACAGTCATGGGTAAGTGATCTCATCATATCCTTCTTCCAGGTCAGGAATTTCAGTTGGCTAATCTGCATAGTTTCCCTAGCCACAGTCAGCAACAATGAGAATAATAATAATAGCTGATAATTATCGAGGGCTTTCTATATTCTAAGTGCCTTTTGATTTAATTCTCACCAGAACTGTATGAAGTAAGGAATATTTTTATCCCCTTTTACAGATGAGGACACTGAGGCACAAGACCCTGCCCAAGGCCACACAACTAGTAAGAGATAGAGCTGAGATTTGAATTCAGGTAGGCTGGCTCCTAGGCCCTCTGATGCTCTACATCCTGGCAGAACCAGGTGTAAACTCTTTGGAGCACAGCCTTATCCATCCCGCTCACTGCTGCACCTTCACACCTAGCACAGTGCCCAGACTTGATGGTTGCTAAGACAGAACAATACACTAGATTCCCCCCAAATCACTACAAACTGTAACTCTGAGTAGCCTACAAAGCTCTAAGATGAAGGGGTTTTAGAGTCCCTGTTTCTCCTAACACAACAGCCTCCCACTTCCGGTCCTGGATCCACCACACAGACAGTGCCAATTCCACCCAGGAATAAAATCTGTTATATAACCACATGGCAGATGTGGGGGTGAATGGAGAAGTAACCTGAGAATGACATTTGGCCACTCTTAGCCTCCAAAGGAAATAAATGTCCTGATAAATAGAACTTTTCATCTCCCTATGAGCCTCCCTTGGTATGAAAACTTTCCTTCATCTCCTCTCCTTGGCGCTTTCTATATTTTATTTTATTTTGGCCCTGCACATTATTTGAAGTTACTATAGCAACGTGTCACCAGCTGGTATCGCGTAGTAATGTTGGCATTTAGGTAGCAAGCTCCCAAAGTTAGCTGCTTCTCTCCCTCTGTGAGCTCATCCCTCCCACAATCTCAGGTGAGTGGGGGACGCATCCACAGCAACCATGCCCCTCTCCCCCTGTTTTGTTTGTTTTTCAAGGCAGGGCAAACTGATAGCCTCTTCCAGGTCCACTCAGCACTGCAGGGGGCTTGACTGTTGTGTGTATGTGTGTGTAGGTGTGTTTGCGTTAGAGGTGGTTAAATAGATATGTTTGAGTTAACTGATGTTCACCCAGCTATCGGCCTTATCAATATGCTGCTGCTGCTGATGATGACGACGACGATGATGATTTTTCTATGCAAAGGAGCCAAATGATTTGGGGAGGGCTACTCTCCTGATCCCAGTCATCTAGTATCCCAGCTAATTAATATTAATCACACGATACCGGGTTTCTCTTTTTCTCTCTTGCCATCACACAGTGAAGAGACCCTGGCTGTTTCCCTTTGGAGCTTCAGCTCTCTCCCAGGTGTGCAAGACTTCTCTCCACGCTGATGGGCTGAATTAATTAAGAGGATTGATTGTCTCGGATCGCTGAAGAGGGTTCTATGTGGCAAATAAACCCTGCCACTCAAGGCGTTAAGTAGCCCCTCATCAGCCAAGTGCCTGTGATGATTGCACTTATTTTTACACGTTTGACCTAGTTTCAAACCGTGTCTCTCCATGCTGTGATTCATTAGCTACATTTTCAACCGCCCCGAACGGAGCCGAGGTGACTCTGCCTGATTTGTGCCAGCGTCTCGGATACAATTTCTCTCTGGGAGTTAAGATGCAGGTCCCCCTGCTATTCTGTTTTAAGAAGCAATTTCCCATCTAGGCACCTGGCATGCTGCTTGGCTATGGATGAGTGGCTGCCTCATGCCTTGGTAGTAAATATATGTCACCTATACCATTTCTGCCACGGATGGGAAGAGGGGGATTCTCCCTAGCTTGGACTGAAGGGCATCCCTCCACCCTGCTGTCCCCCATGCAGTACTCGGGCTTTTCCATGTTGCCAACAGCACTGGGAGATTTGGCTCCTACACTATAAAGTTTGAGCAATGTCAATGTTAGGAGTATCTGAGTTGCTAGTGAATCACACCCCCACCCCATTCCTCTCTCTTTCTAAACATTTAAAACATGGTGGATGTAGAAGTAAGGTCTCAAACTCGTAAAAAGGGAAGGGGACAGGAAGCTAAGAGGTGGATTGCCATGTTAAGGATATTACTGAAAAAGGGATAAACGTCAGAGAGGCATAATATTATCCCATCATTCCATCATTATGTGACAGAGTGTTTGGTTTCTTTCTTTCTTTCTTCCTTTTTTTTTTTGTTTTTGTTTTTGTTTTTTTTGTTTTGCTTTGTTATTTGTTTTTTAATTTAAATGACAGAGGGGAACCTGTTCTGAATGCAAACCTGCTGCTGGCATCTCATGCCATTTCACTAATCAGTCGGTCACATTGGTGTGATTTCTGACAGATTTGGTACTAAAGTGGGCTAGACATCATAGTAGGAAAAAGGGGGTGCTTCTAGTCGGATGGAAAACACTGTCATTTTTCATTAACAGCCAAATGCAGGTAACTTGTCCAAACTTCAGTCACATTGCACTACAAATCGTACCGTAAGGCACTGAGCTGGGTTTTTCTATGTGGTAGTTAGAAGGAAGAAATGAACAAGCCGGTAAAAGTAATTTTGATTGATTGGTGGACTGTAACACACTGAGCAAGTCCTTATAAAAAAAATAGTGGATCCTTTCGTAAAATGGTTACTCTCTCTCGGTGGGGAGTAGAACCCCTTCCCCTTTTATTTTCTTTTAAAATGAAGCATGGAAGTTTCTCTAAACAAGGCTTAAGAAAATGCAGCCTTTTCAAGGTAATCCCAAGCAACTTGAGCTCTGAGGTTTGTTTTTTTGCTTTTCTCCCCCACTTCAAATTCAAATCAAGCCATTGGAAATAACAAGCATTCCGTATCTATGCATTTGGGGCAGCCTGCAGTTCTGACAATGGTAGATTTTCCACCACACACAACCACACACACACACACACACACACACACACACACAAGCTCATGATCCCAGGACTCATTTAAGCCAAAGCTTTAAAAGTAAACTATTGTCCAAGAGGCGATAGCATTTTCTCTTAGAGGATCATGGATCATAAAAAATAAAACCTGCCCAAATCTCTTACCTTGAAGCAGTAGAATTACCTGCAGAGATGTCCTCCCTTTCCTTGCAAAATGAGCCAGGCTTTGGCCAGCAGCAGAATTACTCCAAAAGAAGGAATAATGAGTCCTTTATGTTGTAATTTTCACTGTTTATATGCAAGAAGTGTAGTGGGTCTGCTCACGTAGGAATAAATAAAAAGCCGAACAAACTGCTCGGCAGCTACCATGTGAAAAGAAAAGACCTCTAGTGGTCATAGGCTGAAATCTTTGAGGAGAGGAGAGATGAGATGGAGGGAGTAGAGGAAACACATGCGTGTGTGCGCGCACACACACGCTCATGCACATGCACACACACACACCTCTCAAACTCTCTGATTTCTCCTTCCTGGCATCCAGCCTGGCCAGCGGGATACACAATTATAAATCTTCTTTCTTGGTTTAAGTGGGTCCTGCTTAAGTTAACAGAGATGGTGGTGTTCTGTCTCGTTTGAAAAGGACTGATAATTTCACAAACTCACCACCACCCCCTGGGGGCCTGAGCAGAAGAGGATTTGCCTTCCTGGATGGCCAAGACAGCTCACTCCAGTGTAGAGGCTCCAGGTCCGCATAAACATAGTGTCCTCACTGTTGCTCCCAAGAGTCCCAGCTTTGCACTCTCTGCCAGCTTTGCATGTTTTCTAAACATTTATGATGTGTGAGTGTGGTGGTGGTCACTGGCAGGCAGGGCTGGCTTCACGGGTGTATGACCTTGCCTGGTGCCCAGAATGGGCACTGGGGCTGTCTTGAAATTCTGAATAATTTTTAATAAGGACTGTTCATTTTCATTTTGTTCTGAGCCCCACAAACTCTACAGTGGGTCTTGCTGATTGGGAAAGCATGTTATTCCTAACATCCTAATTGGAAAAAACCTAGAAGCAAATGAGATTCCTGATCTCTGGGAGTTACTTTTAGGAATGTGATCTTGAGGACATTCAGTTATCCAAAAGACTTCCTGTGGAGGAACACAGAAGGCGTTTCTTGGGACATTGAGGCTGTTCCTCCACTACTGTAAACTATAAAGCTGTAATGTATAAGGATATGTATTGTGTGTGTGTGTGTGTGTGTGTGTGTGTGTGTGTGTGTGTGTGTGTCTTTCTAAACAAAGATAGCAGTTTGTGATACCAAGCCCATTTTCTTGGTTCACACATAATACTTCCAGGCCCACCACTCTGGTATGCCATTTGTCTGACACCTTTTAGCAGTAAGGTTCCCTGGAAAGACCTACATCACATTGAGCAGGCCCTCTTCCATAAGCCTCCCCTTGACCAAACCTAGTGGGACTTCCTTTGACTAAGATGGCAGTCCCATTGGAATCTTGCAGGAGACAACCTTGAGTGGCTCCTCTCTCCTGGTGGATTTGTGGTTGGTACTCCCTTTACAAGGTTTCCAGAGTAGATATTCCTAAATGCTGCTTGCACATACTAGCCTAAACAGAAAATACACCCTGATACAGAGTCATACAATTTGGAAGGGTAAAGCAGAAAGGGGTATGGTGATGTACTCTGGTGCATGAAAGAATGTGGTTCTTGCTCCTCTGATCTCATGGATCCTTCCAGACCCACCTCTTCTCCAAGTCCTTGCATTGATTTCTCTCTTGTCTGAATCCCTCTGACACTTGGTCTGCTTGGCAGATTAAAGGTCTTGTACTTTTTCCCTCATGGATGTTAACCTTCCTTTCCCAACTAGATCATGAACTCCTGAAGAGCAAGAACCACCTCTTCTCATTTCTTTTATCCTCCAAAGCCCTTAACAAGTGCTGGTTACTGGTAGCTACTGGCTTCTCACTGACTGAGTCATGATGGTTTAACAACTGACCCCTCTATAGAGAAAATAAGTGAATTCAAAGCATTATAGGAGTCATTTGATCTTTTTGATACATACGTGGGGGTTGAAATGGATGGATTATTGTCTTGCTTTACAGATAAAACAATTGGGGCTTAGATATTAAAATTATTTATCAGAAAATCAAACTGTCTTCAGGATCTTGATAGAGACTAGATCTCCTGACACCAACTCAGTGGTCTTTTCCCAAAGTACAAGCAGCTGTAGAAGTGATAGGTAGGCCCTATCTTCTGTATCCGAGCTCCCACTACGGTCCCAGTCACATAATAGGTGTTCAATAAATGCTTTTTGGAAGAACGAGCCCGTAAACGAACCATAAGGAGACATTTCTTCATAGGCAAGTTTCACTTGCTGATCCCCTTGGGGGACTTTTTATACTTGCCTGAGATGGTTCAGTGTTTTCCAGTCTGAAGTCAAGGAAATGAAAAAGATGAGTCTCATGGTTCTCTCTTCACTATTTCATGGCAGTTTTCTTTATTTCTTACAGAGTCACTTTGTGGCATGTATGACAGCCATCTTAAACCAGATGGGTGACCAGCACTATTCCTTCTATATTGAGACCTTCCAGACCAGCTCTGAACTTGTGGTGAGTCTACAGGATGCTGGGGTGGGGGGCAGTGGAGGGGAGACATGCCACACTGTTGGCTCTTAAGAGTTTAGAGTAAGAAGGGCACCTGGGTGGCTCAGTCGGTTAAGTGGCCGACTTCGGCTCAGGTCATGATCTCGCGGTCCGTGAGTTCGAGCCCCGCATCAGGCTCTGTGCTGACAGCTCAGAGCCTGGAGCCTGTTTCAGATTCTGTGTCTCCCTCTCTCTGACCCTCCCCCATTCATGCTCTGTCTCTCTCTGTCTCAAAAATAAATAAACGTTAAAAAAAATTTAAAAAAAAAGAGCTTAGAGTAAGATGTCCCAGTGGACCTTGTGCATGTGTGTGTCTAAGTTACAAACACATTCATGTGATTTCCTAGTTCTAATTTCCATTCAGGCTTGTATATACCACTTCTGAAAGATGTCTTCAGTCCCTGTCAGAGGTGAAACCTGAATGTCCAGTCTAAATATGCTGCAACAAATGTTTATTGATGAATTATGGACATTTGGGGGCTTACAAGCATGAGTGTTAGTCACACAGTCTTGGATTTGCATCCAGGATTTGTCCTGGAGAGCTATGTGACCATGGACAAATTAACCCCTCTTAAGCCTCAGTTTCCCCATCTGAAAAGTGCGGATGATATTATTTATGTCATAGTGTGGGGAAGGATTAATGAGAGCACAGAAGTTCTCACATATTAAGTTACCAGTAAAAGGTAGCTATTTCTATATTATGATCACAAATGCATGGAGGAAGTTGGCCTCTGAACCCCCTTACTCTTCTAGCCTCTCAGGACTCATTTGTTACAGAACTGTCTGCACAGGACTGTAGCCTATAGGCTCATAGCTCTGTAGCACATGACTTATCAACATAAAGGCCAGCCCAGGCTGTCCCAGGGTGTAGCAGTCCCTTTGCCCTCAACATAATCACCTTTGTCATTGTCTCCTTACTGCTGCCAGTCAGGAATTCTGCTGCTGGGGCTCACTTTCAACTTTCGTTAGAGTAACCAAGGGTTCTAGAATTGAACCAATCTCCGAGAGTGGCCCATATAAAGGGAATTATTAGAAAGCCAATGTCCTACTCTTTCAGCCATTCAGCAGAGAGATAGTCTCCTCACTGGGTGCAGTATTGGGAAGAAACAGAACCTATTTCTGGATATACACAAAAGAAAACAAAAGGAGAGCCAAATATCCCAGGATTTCTCCACAATTTCTCTATGCCATGTGACATGGAAATAGAGAGATCAGGATCCTAATGTTTGATCCTCAATGGAAAGAATGGTGGGAAGAGAGTAGGAAAGGGAATTCTTATTTGTTGAACATATATGCTTTCTTGTATAATCTTCACAACAGTATAACATAGGGATTAGTAGTCACATTTTACAAGTCTACAATCTGCTTGCTCAAGGCCACATAGGAAGTATGTGGCAGAGTAGGATTTGAACTTCTGTCCTAACCCTTACAGCATGCTATAGCTTCTCACTCAGAAGCTAGGTTTTACATCTATGAGCCAGAGGCTTTGTTGCCATAAGAAGGGAATGAGCCTGTGATGATACCCACACTCCCCCAAGTGATATCAAGGATGAATAATTCTCAGCATTGTCATCATCGAGCACTTAATGAGCTCTTACAATGGTCCAGGCTCTATGCTGAGCATCCTTTAGACAGTGTGCACTTAATATTCATAGTAACTCTTTGAGTTAGATGTTATCCCCATTCTGCTGATGTGGAAACTGGGACTTAAAGTATTGAGGTAATTTTCCCTAGAAGCAAAGATTGCTGAAAAGGAACAGATGTCATTTCCAGAATTTTGCAATTTAGCTTAAAGCAGTGATTTTCAAATTATATTCCTCCCATCTTCACTATCTTCTACCATAAACACACACACACACACACACACACACACACACACACACACACACCACAGCTCTTCTACTTTTATCTACTTTATTTTATTTTTTAAAATTTTTTTAAACGTTTATTTATTTTTGAGACAGAGAGAGACAGAGCATGAATGGGGGAGGGTCAGAGAGAGGGAGACACAGAATCTGAAACAGGCTCCAGGCTCTGAGCTGTCAGCACAGAGCCCGACGCAGGGCTCGAACTCATGGACTGCGAAATCATGACCTGAGCCGAAGTCGGCCACTTAACCAACTGAGCCACCCAGGTGCCCCTACTTTTATCTATTTTATATGTTAGGTTCTGGGTAATATTTTCTTTGGACCTGGAATTCTGCTGTTAGAATAACTTGGAAACCACTGGCTTAAGGAAAGAACTCTGAGTGGGTTTCCTACTGATTTTAAATTTTACTGAAAGCATACAGACGTATGACTTTTCTTCCTCAAGCTTAGGAGTGTCCACATGACAGTGGTCCTGGTCTTTGCCATTTGGACTTGTCTTGAATTTGTATTCTCCAAAGATGGAGCAGAATCTTGGCCTGCTTCAATCAGTATCTGATGGGGTGTGTTGAGATCCACTCTGAGCCTCTTCAAATGAGAGGAAAAGAGTCCCTGGGCTGTTTCCTGTAATGTGCCCATGGATGTATCTGTGACATATGAATGAGCTGTGTTTATACTACTGATAATTAGATGGTTGTGTTTATAATTGTTTGCTAAATGACCTGAGATGCCTTCACAAAGTATAGAGTATTTCCGTATTAAATACATATCTGGGAAGATGATTATAAAATTGCAACATCAATAAATGCATTTACTTCTTTCTTCCCAAAGACAGAATTGCTAGTGCTTTGTTTTGAGAGTGTTTTCACTTTCCATATTCACATTCCACTTGTATTTGTGAAACAGTCTCCTGGTAACTAACTTGAAGCTTCCATTTAAAAATCCACTGCTGTTGGTTTCTTTGGACTTATTTGAAAGGCTGTGCCCTTTCCTTTTCTGACCCTCCAAAAAATAATAAAGAAAAAACGTAAACAGCCAACAAGATCTGGGCACTTCTAGTGAGTTCCTACAAAACAAGATGACGGGTGTGTTTCGGTTTACAATTTCAGGACTTCTTGATGGAGACCTTCATCATGTTCAAGGACCTCATTGGGAAAAATGTGTATCCTGTAGATTGGATGGCCATGAGTATGGTTCAGAACAGGTGAGCTGTCACTCATTTCTAACAGCTACCTTACCCCAGCAATCAGTTTAAAGAGCACTTGTAGAGACAAGGTGGGGATACCTTTTCCCTGGTGAAAATAAAAAGTGTAGCAGAGTCTTTCTACCTTTAAACCCCAAGGAGTTCCACACCAATCTTGAAACTTCTTTTTTTTTTTTTTAAATGTTTTAGTCCTCATGCCTTTTTTATATACTGAGCTGGCTACCCCCCACCTTCTCCATTCTTCAAATACCAGTTAAAGTAACATGCTTTGTGAAGTCTTCCCTAAACTCTCGAGACAGTAGACCTTAAGGTCAGCCTTATTAAAATTATATTATTTTAACATTTATTCAAAATAATTAAATATATTTTGTGGCACAGAGTGAAATAAATTTAGGAAGCATTGGATTAAATAGCTTTGAAAAGATTTCTGTGCTGCAGGACTTCCTAGAGCCTTCAGTATGCTCATGGAATTCTCTGGAGGATTTAGGATACAGAATTTCACAAATTTATTTGTTAGTGGAATCGTTTGGTGTTCATATATGTATGTTTCTCTGTGTGTATATAATTTCTATTAACATCTCATAGGATACCAGTATAACCCAAGTATAATTCAGATCCCACATAACCCAGCACAACATTAAAGAAAAGTAATTATCTCTCAAATAGTATCATCTCATCCAAATGAAATTCAAATGATAAGACTCAACAATACTTTCTGCTATTCCCTTTCTCCATTTCTGTGGTTCTCAGTATCTCTCACATCCTATGCTTTATTCAAGTTTCTCTTAGAATCTTATTCTCAGTCCTTATCCACAAACCCCTTTAAAATTGGATCCTCTTGGCCCCTTCCCCTTTTTTCCCCTCACTTACTTCCCTTTGGCTTTGTATATTTATTTTAAATCCACCCAATGAAAGGCCTTCACTCTACACTGTTGTCTGTCTCTACCTATTGCCTTTGTTCCATATCGCAAAACCAAGAATTGACTGGCAAATGGGAATATCCCTAGAGGGTGAAAGAAAAAGAGAAGTTGAAGAGGCAGATGCAAAATTCTCCTTAATGGGAGGCAAGGAGAAAAGACTCTAAACATTTACTTATTAATAATTTTGTCATTGGATACAGTCTGAGAATTTCTATCTCGTGTATGCCTCATAGCTGACTCCAGTCCCAGGTGACCCTCATCCCTTACCTTTCTGTCCTCTGAAAAGATGTTCTTCTACTAATTGGATGCCTAAGTGTCTAGCCATGTGACTTGATAGACACACTTACCCACAGTGCTCTTGGGGCCAGCTTTAGGGGCTGGTGAAGGGAAGAAGAGGTTTCTCAAGGCAGAAGAAAGTATGTCTGTGCATCAGAGCTTATGTTGGGAGGAGGAAAATCACCCCAGCAATAAAATGTCAGAATTCTCATTCTGAGCTAACCTTGCCTGCTAACCCAGGCCACATCACAGATCAGAGGCAGGTCCATTTCTACCTCTATGTCAGGGCCAGCTTTCTGGGTCTGCAACTTGTGCAGTTGCTTACCACCCTGCACTATAAAAGTCCCCATACTTGGTGTAATGCCCTCTCTTTATCATCTTGAAATTCTTAGTAATTTTTCGACAAGGAGATTCACATTTTCATTGTGTACTGAGCTCAACAAATTATATACCTGATAGTACCTTATGTCAATGTTCAGTCATCTCATATTATGGTAGTAGCCAGCTCTTAAGCTGTATGTGAATCCTCTTACTGTCTGCCAGCTGGTCAATAATGTCTTCAGGCTTTGCCAAAATACATGAACCACCCACATGAGTCATCTTCAACTCACCCTTTACTTTAGATACATTCAACTATTCACTGTTATCTACCATTTTATTCTTCTGTGACTTGTCATAAACTATTGCTTTCCTCCCTTCTAGGCCAAACTCAGCATGAAAGTATCCTTCAAATTCTTGACACTATAATCTCTCCTTTGTGGATGCTTCTAGAACTCTTGTCATGGTAGGAGAATGTGTTCTTTTCTTTGTGTTTCTATACATGCCCATATTATGGCACTTATTCTACTGTACTATAATTATCTCTTCACATGACTGTTTCTGTCACTAAAGAATGGACTTCTTGAAGGCAAGCACTATATCTAATTTATCTCTGTGTTTCCAGCTCCTACCGCAGAGCCTGACATTCATAAATACATATAATGAACTCTGTGTATCCAGTGAGTACTTACTGATTAGAATTTTTAAAGAAATCTAGTTTAAATTTGCCTAAGTAAAAGGAGAGTCAAGTTTATTAGTTCAGACAACTGAAAAATCTCAGAGTTATGACTTCAGGCATAGATGTATCTAGGTGCTCAAAAAGTGTTGTAGGAAATCTGTATCTCTGTCTTTGCTCTTTTCTCTGTTGGCTTCATTCTCAAGTAGATACTCTCTTTGTGGTGGAGGAAATGCGCTCTAGAAATTCCAGATATATGTCTTGAATTAGCAACCCCACTAAAAAGAAAAGGCCTCTTCTTCAATAGGTATAACAAGAGTCCCCAGGCTAATATTCAGAGTTCTGGCTTAGGATACATGCCCATTTATAAACTTCTGTGGACAGGAAAATGAAATTTGCTGTTTCATCAAGCTTGGGTCACGTGACTCACCTTGCAACTGGGAGGCTATGGTTAGTTCTACCCAAACCACAAAGCCTGGGAGCAAAAGGGGAGGTAGGGGGAATAGTTACCCAAAGGAAACATCTAGGTGTTATTACCAGCAGGAGAAATGGATGATAGATAGGCAAATAAATGCACAGACAACTACCACTTATACAGGGTCAGGATGATGGAAGCCCAGAGAGGCTGCAGCCCTGACCAGGCCAGCAATTCCTTCTGCGTCATCTACAGTCATCTTAGAGGAAGCATGTGGAAGAGTCTGGAGGGATGTCCCCTCCTGCAGTGCCAGCAAGCTATGGACTTTAGTCTTTTTGGGGGACAGGCCCCAAGAGATGATACCATAATCCTTGGTTTCTTTAAACTTAGAAAATGACAATATGATTTTCTAAAGGATCTAAGGAAGTGGAATTGTCTCCTAAGTAGAAATATTTGTATCTCTTAAGGATCATCTAAGTACTTAAGTCTCTACATTAAAAAAAAAAAAAAAGAATCAGAAATATAGTCGGGTTTCAGACTTCTTAGTTCTGCCACTTCTATTTCTTGGGAAGTCATTTAATCTCTTGGACTCTCAATTTCCTGATCTGTAAAATGGGGATTAATTATAATCTCCATTTCATGGTATTTTTTGTGAGGATGGAATGAGTGACTCCTCAGCACAGTGGTGGGACCTCAGAAAACTCACTGAATAGAAGCATTGCCATCTCCAGGTGTAGACAACAAATTTAGCCTTGGACTAGAGAAGGATGTGCCTAACGTCAACCAGAAAAATGACTCTTTTCTCCTTGAAGTCATGTCGATGAGTCAGTAGATGTCCTTCATCTTCAGTCCACAGTGGGGCACTTGAAATTTTCTCACCTCTTTTACATTTGCTGTGATGTTATGATAGCTAACATGTATTGAGCATCTAGATCCAACCCTGCTGTGAATACCTTATTTAATCTTATAATCTGTATGAGTTTATTTAATCTTACCAACAAATTTATGATGTAAACTACTACAGTCCACATATGAGGACAGATATTACATATGAGGATAGATGAGTAACTCACACAGTGTTGCACTGCTAATAAGCCATGCGATCAGAGTCCGTGTTCTTTATCTTTACTGCTTTATCCTGTAAAATAGTGAGGCTCATTTTATGAAGTGCATTGTACAGATGTGCTCACTGCATACGTAGTGGCTCAGATAACTGAAAGAGACCCAAAGAGGTAACTTGTCCAAGGTCATGCAACTAGTTAGTGAAAGATTTCAATGTAAATTGGACAAACAGAACATTAGCCTTGCTTAGCCCTGACTAGGATTTTTCAGAACATCATTTCTACTTCCTATGCTGGTTAGTATGTACTTTACAATTTCCTTCCTTCCTTCCTTCCTACCTTCCTTCCTTCCTTCCTTCCTTTCTTCCTTCTTTCCTTCCTTATTACTTATATATTACAAAACTTACCTGTTTTTATAATTTATCTGTTATCACTTATGATTTATGTGTGTATGTATTAGTCATATGTAATTTATTTATCTGCTTGTTGGAGAGAATGGAGTTTTCCAGAGTTGAATGTCTCCTCAGCTGTGTGTACTGTTTGTGTATGCAGACAAAGCAACATGTCTACTGCAAGAAATGCCTTCTGTTAGAACATTTTTTTCTTTTTGGTAAGATGCAGCTTTCAGAAAGATTTGATTTACATGATACGGTAAATTTTTAAATGATGAAGTTCTTCATAATATTGTAAACTAACAAAATTATACCTAGGAACCTCTTTTCTCCCCTTCCATCTGCACCTCAAGCTGGAAATCCAACATTTTGAGGGGGATTGGGGGCTTGTACACATCCCTATAGCATCTTAAATGGAATCAACCAACACATATTTATTGAGTGTCCTGGTTATGCAGGGCTCTAGGGAGTGGGCCTGTGCCGTGGTCCCAGAAGGCAGGGGGCTTACGGTCTAGTTGGTGAGACAGTAAATGTGCCCATGGAAATATAACCAATTGCTGCAGTCACTGCAGTGAGTTCAGAGCACAAAGAATACCCAGACAAGTTAGGATTTACGACTGCCAGGGTCCATATCCTGCCTCTACCATTTAATAGTTAGATGGCCTTGGGCAAAGTTATGTAATTACTATGACTCAGTTTTTCCTCCTGTAAAATGGGGCTAATAAAAGTACCTATCACAGTTGTGAGGGCCAAAATGAAATGAAATAATATACACACAGTGGTTAGAACAGTGTTTGGCACATGGCAAGCATTTCATAAGTGTTAGCTGTTTTTTTTTCCGTGTCACATTCCTATGGTTTGGGAATATCCAAAATATTTCACAGAAAAGGCAAATCTGGACCAGATCTTGTCTACCTTTATCAGTGACATATTTCAAGGTCTAACATTGTCTCAAGCACATAAGAGGCACACAATGGGGTCACAGAAGTCAAGTGTAGGATGTTGAGTAGGGCAGTGCCCAGCAGTCATATGGTGGCTCCAACGGGATGCTGACAAATCACTGACTACCACTTCCCCTTCCTACTACCTACATTAATTTGTAGTGCCTACTCCTTTTTATGGACCTCGCCTCCTCCAGTGCATATTGCCCAGAAGGAGGCCTCTCCATGGGTTCTTTAGCCAGCACAGCACAACTAATCCTGGTGTTCAGCAGGCTGCAGGAGTCTAGATCCCAAGAGCCTACTGCATCGCTCGCTAGAATCCCAGATTACATGAGCGGTGTCAGGGGCACCGCGGAGTGAGCCGTTCCTTGACGCTGAGCTGGAAGCTGTCGATTCACTCTAACCTCTTGGGTGCATGGAGCTTTTGTGTGTTGTGAGGGAAGTAGCTTAAAGGCTCTGGGAGAATGGATTTCTCACTGCCTCAAGGGGAGGAGTGAGAGCTCCCTTCTCCAGCTCTTTTATTTTCCATTGTCAAGTGTTAACCAGTAGAATCAACTGCATCCTATGGACTGCAGGGGGAAGGGGAAATGGGATTCAGAGAGGCCTTCTCTCTCCCTTGGGTGTTTTCACCAGAAAGGGCATACCCTTTTATTTCCACAGCACAACCTCTGGGTGTGGGTTGGTTGTCACATCAGAATGTTTTCAGCCTTGGATACTCCTGCCACAGAGCTACCAGGTGACCAGGCTGTTAACAATAATGACAACAACAGTGACTGACATTTATTGAGGACTTCTATGTGCTGAGGCATTAGGCCACCAGCTTTATACACTACATCTTATTTAACCTTTACATGGTTTATTTCACATAAGGGGCAGTTGAGATTCCCAGAGGTCAAGCAACTAGCTCCAGGCCACAGCATGGAAGAGGACCAGAGTGGGACTCTGACCCGGGATCAACTTGCTCCAGCACATGCTGGAGTCTATGTAATAAAAGTAATACCAATAGCACCTACTTCCTAGTGATATTGTGAAAATTGGTTGAGAAAATTCGTATAGAACACTTAGTAATATCTTGTTAAATTTTAACTATCATCATTATGACCCTACTGTGCCTTCAAGGATCTTTCTGCCAGTTTCTTCCTTCTTACAGCAGCTGACTTCTCTCTCTTACAGCTTCTGCTTCCTGTCAGAGTCATCTGTTCATGGCTTGTACTCAGGACGTAGGTCACTGCACTCTCCCTGGTTGTCATGCTATCGGACTGCCTAAAAGGATTTGATTTAACTACACTTCAGGCCTGGGTGCCCCCACGGGGTACCCATAAGGTCACCCATGGGCTGCTGGCCACCCAGGGAAGACTGTCTGAGTCAAGCGTTGGCCTTGTGCCCAGGCAGCTGTGGGCAGAGCAGCAGGATGATAGGGACAAAGTGTATAGGAACTTGGGGCAGAATGGCAGGCACGAGTTCGAGCATGCCCAGCGCCAAAAGACTGTGCAGGCTGGCCTTCAAGGGAGCCAGTATATCCTTCTGGTTAATTGCAAAGTCTTTAGAGAGAGACAACCCTGAGATTGGGTCTGGACTCTGCTGCTTATGTGCTATATGAATGTGGGGAGATCATTTTATTTTTCCAATATTCAGTTTCTTCTTCTGTTAAATGGGTGTAACATTGGCTCGTACCTCAGTTTGTAGAATTATGTGAAAGAATGTCTGTTAGAGTACTTAGCACAGGGTACATGAATACTTGTACTTGTGTAGTTGCTATTATTAATAAGGTGAACTCATAGCTCCCGTTGAACAGAATTAAGAGGTTTTCTTATGGACAGAATAGCATAGTGGTTAAATACCTAGGATGTGAAGGCATCGTACCTCTGTTTAAATCCTGGTTTCACATGTATTGTCTGGGTTATTAGGAAAGTTACCTAAACTCGTATCTCTAAAATGGAAACAACATCTAACTGAGAGAATTAAATGTAAGAACTAAAAAAGAAAAACAGAAACACAGAAAGAATCCATGCTAAGTACTTAGCAGAGAGCCCTGCCCATTACTGGTAACTGTGGCTCTGATTATTATTGATTTCATAGATCCTGCTAAGCATTGCAAATGAGTTGCAGGAAGTGTTAGGTTGAGATTTGATCATGAACTTTGTTTTCAACAATTCAAGTTCATTGTTGAGAGTAACAGAGATCATTGAGTATGTTTTAATTCCAATCTACTTCACCATATTAGTGCTTAGGATTTAAGTATAGCTATTTTTAAAGAGAAACCAAAAGACATAACTTTTCCAAACCCATACATGAGAAACCAAAGTTAAGTGATATTATGATTCCCAGTGGGTAGCTGTGGAAGAATCCAGAGAGAGGGAAGAACCTTGACTTACTGCCCCCAGCCCTTATCTGCTATCAGTATCCACCATTAACACAAGAGTGTTGATCAATTCCTGGTCATTCAACTGGCCTTTGAGAACCAGAGACAGATTTAGGCTGACAATCAGAATAATAACTATTACTGACTACTACTAATAGCTTTGTTGCTTCTGAGAATTTGTAAAACCCCTCATTTTGGGATCACATTACAGATTCCAAGAAGTTTATAACATGACAGCCACTCAATGCATTTCCCTCTGGGGAATCAGATACTAATCTTAAAGGAGAAAATATAGATATTTTTCAAAGGCATATTAGCAAATGACAGAAGAGCAAAACCAAAGAAATCTCACTTTCTGACATCCTGATATGGGGAGGATTTTGTGAAACTTTCATTGTTTTGTCTTTGTGTGATCCTACCTACCTCAGAACTGGTTACTGGTTGCAACTTGTCCTGTTTGCCCATTTTGCTGTCAGTCCCTGACCTCAGAAGAAGAACGAAGCCATGCAAAGGGTCTGAAGTGGCCACGGCTGCTCTCTTACTGTCGTTACCATGGTGTCAGGCACCATACTCCACCCTTGCCATGTTTTTGCCATTGAAGCCTGCAGCAACCCTGTGAAAGCGGTTACATTGTTGGTATTTCACAAGCATGGAAGCTGAGATGTCAAAGTGATATTAACAGATGTCCCAAATCCACACAGCTGGCAAGTGGCAAAGCCAGAAACCACATCCAGCTGTGCGTGTATGTGTGTGTGGGGGGGGGGGGGGGGGGGTATACAAATCTTGGGATCCTGATACCAGGCTGCACTGTCTTCTTTGTTCAACAAACATTTAAGTGCTTGATGAACACCTGGCTCAGGTTCTTTACAAGGAGTGCCCAATGTAGCACATGCTATAATTGCCCTGCCCACACTCTTGGCCCATTCAGAGTATACCTGCAGCTTTGGTGGACATTCACCACACATCCTGAGAGCTTCCTACTTCTTTCATTCTCTGGACTTTCTCTGGCTGCAAGAGAGAGATCAGTCCATCTGCAAGGCAAGCCAGAAGTGCTAGGGACTTAATGTCCTCAGGAGTAATTTTCACCTTGTGAGGGGCTGGCATTAGTAAATAAATAGCCCAGGTTCCTCATCCCTGGGAGGGGATACCTCTGATGTGCAGGTACGCTTTATACAGTATCTCAGAGCTTCCTAAGCAAAAATCATTACCCAAAGCAATAACCTTCTAATTAATACTTTCTCTACTGGCATCCTATTGTGTCTCAGGTAAGCCAAATAGACATTTTCCCTGGACCAGACATTCAATGGATAAGTAGTTATTGATTATTCACTGTTAATCAAAAATTTTAGTGGTACAGGTAAGATCTGTCCACTCTCCTTGAAGACTTTACAAAAACACATGCACAATGGAGACTAGATCACAGTTTGGCATGTGGCAGTTTGGAGGCTATTGCAGAAATCTAGGAGAGAAATGATGGTGGTTTGTTTGAGGTCACTGGCAATGGGGTGATGAAAAGAAGTCAAATTATGAGTGTATTTTGAAAGTAACACTGAGCGGTTTTGCTGACAGGCCAGGTATAGGATATGAGAGAAAGAGAAAAAATCAAAGATGCTTCCAGGTTTTTTTTTCCCCCACTGAGCAATTGGAAGAATGGAGTTACTCTTAACTTAGATGGGAAGACTACAGGTAATAGGAGTTGAAATTTTTTTTTTTTTTTATTTAAAATTTTTTTTTTTCAACGTTTATTTCTGGGACAGAGAGAGACAGAGCATGAATAGGGGAGGCGCAGAGAGAGAGGGAGACACAGAATCGGAAGCAGGCTCCAGGCTCTGAGCCATCAGCCCAGAGCCCGACGCGGGGCTCGAACTCACGGACTGCGAGATCGTGACCTGGCTGAAGTCGGACGCTTAACCGACTGCGCCACCCAGGCGCCCCAATAGGAGTTGAAATTTTGACATTATGTTTGAGATGCCTATTAGTCATCCATGTGAGGGTATGGAGTAAGGAGCTGGGTTGCAAGCTGGAGCTCAAGGGAGAGACCAGGGAGGAAGATGTAAGTTTGGGAGCCAAAGGCAAGTAGGTTGGAGAGTAGATGAGATCACAGAGGGAGTCTCTGATTTCAAGGAAAGTACAGTCTAGTGGAGCAGACAGGCATTATTGAGTCACACAAATAAGTCATCCTAGACCATGATGAATTCTGAGAAAAGAAATTGCAATGACCGTCCTTTGGGGGACACAAAGATGCAGCAGACCCTGCCCTAAAGAGATTTAAAAGAAGAGAGGTAGTCTATACAAAGGAGGAATGCAGCTTTGTATCAGAAAACAAGAAAAAGCACAGAATAGCAGTGAGAAATTAGTCCAGAAAGGATGGGGTCCAGTCATGAAGGCCATTGACTGTCAAGAGAAAGAGTTTGGGCTTATCTTGTGGACAGTGGCCAGTCACTGAAATGGGTGATTAACATGACTGGAGGGGTCCATTGGGCAAAATATTCTTGATATTGACGAGGCAAGAGATGGGAGGCTGAAAGACCAGTCAATGGGGCTTGGTAGGAGGAAGGGAAGGAAGAGATGGATGGGAAGACATTTAAGGAGAAACACAATTTGACAACAGGTACCAAAATGTTAAGTGGGCATAACATTTGCTAAGTATTACCACTTCAAGAAGAAGACTGGAAAAGAGGTATATTTAGGAGGTGCAAGGCATACATAAAGAGCGATCACTGAAACACTGTAAGAGCTGAGCATCTAGGATCATCACTAAATGACTGATTACATAAACTGTGACACATCCATACAATGGCATGCTCTTCAGTGATTAAAAGGCATGATGTATATCTGCATTCATTGGCACGAAAGGAACACACTATTTATTGCTGAGTAAAAAAGACAAGCTGTGAAACAGCATTTGCCGTTTAGCCCTATTTATCAAAATGATATCTTTCAAATACCACTCATGTGTATACATCTAGGGAGACCTTTGAACATAACGTTCACCAGAATCTCAAGGATGGTTTTCTCTAGGTGATAAAATTTGGTGGTTTTTTTGTTTGCTTGTTTGTTGTGGAGGAGGCAATTTCTGTCTTTCTGGATAGCATAAATTTTCTGGCATAAGCTTGTAATAGTTTAAACAAAAGATAATGCACATTTTCTGGGGAAGTCAAATGGTTAGTTCTTAAGTTCTTGCAGAGCAAACATGGCCCCAGGTCTACTGTATGAGCAGGTGGGTCAGCTGACCTCTTCTTTGGGTCTTTGAGCCCCTCCCTGAGGGAACTTTGGTCTGGAAGATGGGGAGGGATGCTTGACCTAGCATGCTGAGATGGCCTAGTGACCTTCTCCCCTCTTCCAGGGTCTTCCTGAGAGCGATCAACAAGTTTGCAGAAACCATGAATCAGAAGTTCCTGGAACACACAAACTTTGAGTTCCAGGTGAGTGTGAGGCACCATGGTGTGCTTGGGGTGCCCTGGCAAGGCGGCTCTAGCATCTTGGGCTGATTGCTACATCAAACACATCTTGAAGCACACATAAGGTATGCCAGTGCCTCTGGGGGTTTCCACAGATGGGTGTGGGCAAGGAGGGAACCAGGCCCTTGATTGAAGCTGAGGGTTTAGAACCAGGCCCTTGATTGAATAGTCATTAACTGAGCAGCATATGCAAATGTGACTGTATAATGTATCTTATGCTAAAGAGGAGATTTGCGTTCATCCATTGTCAGAGTGGGTACCACCTTTTAGAAATGTATCACATTCTTGTAGTTTTCTATTCACCGGAGCCTAGAAAAGCAGCCACTCAAACTGAAAAATAAAGCTCACAAAGCTCACAGTACATTTCATGATTCCTTCAGAAGTCACTTTTTGGGTTCAGACAATCCCTGGGGCCTCTGTGAGATGTGAGGGTCTCAAAACACATCCCTGGGGCAAGCAGAGTGCCACATCTGCTCAAGGTGTAGGCAAGAAGAGACAATTCCTCAAAGCCTTGGGGAAAAGTCCAGATTGCTACCTCTGGCTGGAGATGTGAGAGAGAAGGTCCCTGAAAGGGGATCCCTCCTCTGGGGAAACCCCTGACCCCCAGGATCTCTTGCACTGCAAGTTTAGCAAGTAGCCGGTGAGCTGAGGCAATGGTATTTTCTGCCTGCTCATCTAGGGTGTTCATTTCTTAGCTGGGCTTTGGCCTATGACTAGATGTGCAGCTTCAGACAAGGCCTGGGCTGTCTCCATGCCTCAGTTGGCTCATCTGTAAAAAGTTCATAATACCTACTCTTTCTGTTTCATAGGGTTTTTGCAGAATTGGAATGTGTCAGGGGGCTTGCTGGGAGAATTCACTGTAAGGTTTCACCAGTCTCCATTCAAATGCTTTCTCCCCTGACTGAGCCCTTTTGAGGGTTCCCCGCTGATCCCATGGTTTTTATGTATTACCACTTAGCCTGTTGTAGTCTCTTCATAGCACTAAATGCTATTTGAAATTATCTTTCTTATTTGTCTACATGCACATTTTTTTTCTCTTTCCTCCAGTAAAGTGTAAGTTTCATGAGTGTAAAGACCTTATACTCACAGACTCTACGCTCTGTGCCCAATGCATAGTAGGCCTCCTTGGGGAGATGATGCCTGGGTGGAGGGCTACAAGGTCCACTCTGTTGGAAAGCATTATCCTATAAGTATGTAATAAACATTATCTTTGAATAAGATTCTCTCCCACTACCTTGCATTCAAATCAGGCAACTGAGCTATTATGATAATGATGATAAAAAGAGTAGCTGCCATCTTCTGATGGCTTACATGTGCAGATCTCATGGGAAGCATTCTATGGGCATTATCTTTCTCAGCCCTTACCACTACACTACAAGTTAGTTACTCTTACTAGTACTTTTTCTGCTGGAAGGATGTGGGAACTGAGACTCAGAGGTGATAAGCAGATAGCCTGAAGTGTCACAGCATGTCAGCGAGGAGTTGGGCCCAAAGCACAGCAGTGGCTGACATCACAGCTGCAGATCACCACAGTCATGTGCTAGATAGGGAGTCACCCCCGCACTGGGTTCATGGAGAGGTTCTGGCTGAGAGTTATAAATCTCTGACATGGAAACAAAACATGTCACTTTGGCTGTTTTGAATCAGGAGAAGTGTTTGATTCCCTTCCAAATGTGAACCAGATGCCTGCAGGCTTCAGGTACGAGTGTGTTCCAGGAAGCTAATAAGGTCATTGCTTTTTTGGAGGGGCAGCTTGGAGTAACATATCTAGAGGCCAGCAGTGAGGCAGTGTTTAGGCCATAGAACTGCCAGCTAGTCCGTCCATCTCTTTCCGTGGGTGGTGGCAATGACAGCCTCAGACCTGGTTTCCCCGACTCTGGCTCTCCTCCATGGCCTTAGGGGATACTTTCCAAGAGAAGTGCAGCTCCTGTCCCTCATGCCATTATTTGAGGTTTTATCCTGTTTTCCTGAAAAAGAATCTGCATCTGAGAGATGCCCAGAGAAGTGGGGATTTCATACATAGAAGATTTGAGCTTATGAGCTGTGTGACTTTAGGCAAATTACTTCACTCCTCTGTGCCTCAGTCTCTTCAATATCAAATTAAAATACTAATAATAGCTGCCTCATTGGATTTTTGAGAGGATTAAGTGAACAAATTCATGTAAAGCACTTAGAACACTACCAGGAACATGGTAGCAATTTAATAAAATGTTAGCTTATTATAATAATGGTCATCATTTTGACGTGATGGCCCTAAAATATGTCAAATCTAGGAACTCAATGTCAGTCCTTGGTAAACAGGATAGTGGGAAGGCATCTTCCAGTCCCACACATTGCCTAGGGCTGTCATACCCACAGAGTTTCATAAAACAGAAAAATGGCCAACATTACAGAATGAAATAAGTCTCTTTTCCTAATGAGACTTCCATAGATATTTGTTAAAAAGTATTCAAGAACAGGATCATTTTTCAACCTTATCTTTGTTCTCCTACCTTCTCCTCACCCCGTGCGAGAATGGATTTGTTCTCTGTACCCTGCCTGGAACATGCCTTGTTTCCTTCTTATGGTTTCATTAATTATGCATTTAATATCAGCAGGAACAGCATCCATCACTAAGCGCTGCTGGCCTTGGCAGCCACTGTCCAGAGGAGGGGTAGGTGCAATGAGATTATCTCTAATATCTTTTCTGGAACTGCGGTTTTATGATACAAAGGGCAAAAAGCAAGAAACTCTGTGGGTGCCACTCTGTGGGTGACAAGACTTGGGAATTATAGAAATTATGTTTTCTGCCTGAGGCTAAAATAATTTGCATTCCCAAGCCCTGTTCAGGAGGCTGGGCCTTGGCATTTACATGCATTTGAATGGTCAGGGAAGACCAAGGGAGGATTTCAAATTCAACTCAGCAAGGAATTCTGTTTAAGAGCAATTCTCATGGGTCCAGGACTACTGCAACACATTATGAGGAACTCAGAAGCAGAGCAGAGCACTGCTCTGCCCTCAAGGATCTTAGAGTCATATAGTAGGCTGTAAATCCACCTTCTAGCATCCAAGCTTTTGAAGATGACTTTTTTTTTTTTTAGTTTATATATTTATTTTTGAGAGAGAGGAAGAGAGAGAAAATGTGCAAGAGAGGCAGAGAGAGAGGGAGAGAAAGAATCCCAAGCAGGCTTCACCACCAGCACAGAGCCCAACGTGGGGCTCAATCCCACAAATCGTGAGACCATGGCCTGAAGTCAAGAGTTGGATGCTTAACTGACTGAGCCACACAGGTGCCCCAAAGATGACTAACTTTTATTAAGCATCTACTTAGGGCATTTTCATCCTCACCATAACCCTGTTAGGTTGGGATATACCCAGTTTACTGGTGAATATACTGAGCTTCAGAGAAGTGGTTGACTTTTCTGTTAAAGGTCATCTAGCCGCTAAGCAGGAGCTGCTGGAATTCAATTCCAGTCCTGTGTGCAAGTCCCAGGCCCTTTCCACTCTTCTGCACTGTCTCTTAAAAACAGAGTGCCTTTCAAATCTAGGAGACAGCTCTATTTAGCTTCAGAAACACTGTCTGCCCTAGTTAGCTCTTGCTGGAATCTGGGATAGAGAGCTCTACAATGATTGGCTGTGGGATTAGATTCTCCATATTGGTTACTCTGATTGGCCAGGAATCCGTGGCTACACTTCAGATGTGCTCTTTGGCCCTAGGAAGATTGTTTCTCTCTTAGGCAGCTGTCTGATTACTACTAAGAACATTCTCTCTACTTGGGAAACTGTAATGGGCTCTGTATTTGGTAATTCCAGCCTTGGCCTTGAGGCATTTCTGGATCAGCTTCTGGGCACCAGATCACCTTGGGATCATTTTTGAACCTGTACTGTAGACCCTATGAAATGAAAAGGATACTTCCAGTCATTACTGAAGGACTAAAAGCAGGCTTGGTCTTTATAAAGGCAATGTAACTAGTAATGGCCAAAAAAAAAAAAAAAAAAAGTGTGAGAGAGTATACACACACATGGAGAGCACCCATTGAAGGCTTGAAGAGGCCCACTGTACCCACCCCCCCCCCCCAGAGTACTTCCCACCCAGGGAAGATCCTGGTGGGACAACTTCCCCACACCAAAAGATGGTCGCATGCTTGGGGATAGCTTCTTTGGCCATACCTGCTTCAGCTTGAGGACTCTAGACTATCTCTGACATGATGTTCCTAACCTGAATCCATGATTGGAGGCTTTTACTCCCAAAATCACTCCCAAATTCCCAAATTAACAAGAATGCACAGGGAGTGCTGGGCTCATTAATGAACTTGCTCAACAAATATTTCCTGAGCATGTGCTGGGTTAGACACAACACTGGATATTGGATATTCAACAGTGAATAAAAAGAGGGGGTTCTTGCCTGCCAGATGCTCACATCCATTAGAAGAGACAGGAAATAAATAAGTTCAACTTAAAACATGTCAAAAATCCTGTGAGCAGGGTGTAATGAAGGTGAATGGGTGGATCTGCTTTAGACAGGGCACATTGGGAAGGCTTCCCCAGGAAGTGATATTTGGAAGGCAGCTATGCTCACCATTATATGACCAATGCCCACTTAGGAAGTGATTTTTGAACTGGGATTGCAAGATGAAGTAGGAGTTTTCTAGGCAGTGATTTCCTCATTTGGCCCTTATAATTACCTCCCTTTTCATACTATTAGCTTCATCTTTCCAGATGAGGAAACTGAGCCTCAGAGAGGTAGGGCAACTTGCCCATGAAAATGGAGCTGATAACTGGAGTGGAACCCTGGAAGGCAACCTTTCAGTGTCTATTAAAACAAACAACAAAGACAACAAACAACAAAATCTATGTAGACCTTGTCTCTTAACAGTTCCAGATCTCAGAATGTTTACTACATTATAGTCTCTCATGCATAAAGATGTATAAACAAAATGTTGATTACAGCACTGCTGCTAAAGAAAAAAAAGTTGGAGTTAATCTGAATGCCTATAAACAGGTAATTGGTTAAAATTAAAGTATATACTTATAGAAGAATACCATACAGCAATAAAAGAGACAGAAGTAGATCTGTACAGGCTAATGTGGAAACATAGGCAAGAAATATTGATGAGAGAAAAAAGCAAAGTACAGCAGACTACTTTTAAAAAAAAATGTCTATACATGTTTGTTTATACATAAAAAGATTTTTAGGATATCCAGGAAAGTGTTAAAAAATTTTTCTTCTGAGGAATTAGACTAGGGTCCAAGTAGTATGGAAAATTACTTTTTATCATTTAATCTTTTATACCATTTTTTTTGCCATGTGTATATTACACTTATAATTTTTTGAGAGTTAATTGAAAGTAACTAAATTCTAGTTATACCCGCTAGCAGTATGACTTTGGGTGGTCATTTATGTGGATCTCACTGTTTACTTACATCTGTGAAATAAGGGAGTTCAACCAGATGACCCTTAAATTTATTCTAGTTGTAACTTTCTATTGTCCTATTATTTCAAAATATTAAATTTCCAATCAGAAGCCACCTCAACTCTTCCCCCAGGGAAGAAAGATCCATATGTTTGACTAAAGCCTCTGTGGCTTGCCTGAGCCAGCTGAGCTGGGTACTTAATAGACATGCCACCAGGCAGTTTGGAGCAGGGAGGAAAGGAAAATCTAGAACCTTTTGAAACAATGGGAGAATTTTTCTAACAATATGGTGATCAATAAATAAATATTTTCTAGCACCCAGCTACATTTAAGCCATTGTGCTGAATATGGCATTAGGGATACACATAAGTGGAAGACAAGATCCTTGGTGCTTGTGGAGCTTACATTTGGAAAGACAGGACAGACAAATAATCTATGACTAGCACCATGGACAATGCCACCACTCCATTTACTGAGCACCTGACATGTGCCAAGCCTGTGGTGGATGATTTCATGTGCATATTATTTTATTTTATTTTATTTTATTTTATTTTATTTTATTTACTTTACTTATTGTGAAATTTATTGTCAAATTGGTTTCCATACAACACCCAGTGCTCATCCCAACAGGTGCCCTCCTCAATACCCATCACCTACCCTCCCCACCCTCCCACCCTCCATCAACCCTCAGTTTATTCTCAGTTTTTAAGAGTTTCTTATGGTTTGGCTCCCTCCCTCTCTAACCTTTTTTTTTCCCCTTCCCCTCTCCCATGGTCTTCTGTTCAGTTTCTCAGGATCCACATAAGAGTGAAAACATATGGTATCTGTCTTTCTCTGTATGACTTATTTCACTTAGCATAACACTCTCCAGTTCCATCCACGTTGCTACAAAAGGCCATATTTCATTCTTTCTCATTGCCAAGTAGTATTCCATTGTGTATATAAACCACAATTTCTTTATCCATTCATCAGTTGATACCTAGCACTTAACAACAATCCATTCTGGTAGTTACCATTATTTTCTTCCATTTTACAGGTAAGGAAAATGAGGTTCAGAAGTCAAATAAGTAGCTAAAGGCAACCCAGCTAGTAAGAGATAGAACTGGTATTCACATCGTAGTCCATGAGACACTGATGCTTGTATTTTCTTCACTACTACTGGATGATATTGTCAAGGAATGTGAGTAGAGCACAAGTGTAGGTGTAGAACAGTAGACCCAAATCTGTGGTTGCACATACTAAGAGCTACTCAAATTCGGAAGGGTTGAGCAGACCCGATGTGCCATCTGAGAAGGCTTTGTGAAAGAAGTGGGTCTTGAACGGGGCTTCGATGAAAGAATAGAACTTAGGTGCAATAGGTGAGCCAAGCCAAGGAGGCCAAGATGCTCATGTTGTGTCTATGGAGTCTGAGCAGATCAGCCCCCTTGGAATAGGCACTTTATTGAGGGAGAAAACACTGGAAATTGAATGAGGCCTGAAAAGCCATGTTATTGCATTTTGTCCTGGTTCTTTAGGAACAAAAGACAAGGAAGGTCCAGAGCAGAGGCATTATGAGCACCCAGAAATGTCTGCTTTGGCCACTGCTCACCTCTCAGGTTATTGCATAGATCCACTCACCATGACAGACTTCCCTCAGTTCCAAAATTGGTTCCACATAGCTCTCTGGACAAAACTGGGCTGGGCCTGTGGATGAGATACTTAGGGGCACATTTCTGATCTACTAAGAAAAAAGAGGCATAGGATCTATGATCTTATAACCCACAAAGATCTTCAAGGAGGGAAGACAAAGGAAAATCAGGTTCACTTCTAAGCATGTACCCCACAGAATTGAAAACATACATCCACGCAAACACTTGTATGTAGAAATTCATAGATACATTATTCATAATAGCCAAAATGTGGCAACCACACAAATGTCAGTCAATGGATGAATGGGTAAGTAAAATGTGGTATATCCATATGATAAATTAGTATTCAGCAGTAAAAATAAGTGAAGTACTGATACATGTGACAGCACAGATGAACCTTGAAAAACATTATGCTTAGTGAAAGAAGCCAGACATGAAAGGTTACATATTTTATTATTCCCTTTCTATGAAATGTCAGATTGAGCAAATCCACAGGGACAGAAAGTAGATTAGTGATTTCCAGGGGCTAAGGGGGAGACAAGAATGGGGAATGACTGCTAATAGTGGGGATGGTTGTATTACCTTTTGTGAATATACTGAAAACTATTGAATTCTATACTCTAAAAAGTGAATGTTATGATATATGGATTATATATAACAGGAATGGGGTGGCAGAGAAACATTTTTGAAGGACTAAGTCAGGACAGAGGCTAGCAAGAGGCTCTAGATTTGACGTGTCTGTGTGTTCCAGATGTGTTGAGGGGACACTTCTGGAATGGTTTTTGAAAGTAATAGCAATTCAACTTACTTTGTCCTATCTTTGTTCTTATTGTGCCCTAATTATTCTTATGGAAATTTCCTGAAATCAGGAATTTATCACCTTCAAAATAACACTTTCCATGCCCTTTGACCGGGTTTTCTGTTTCCTTGGATTGTTGTTCCATCTGATCTTAAATGGGGGGAGGTATTAGCTGTGCTTAGGCAGACCAAAGCAACACATTTTCAGAACCTGCAAGTCATGGGGGCACCAGGAGGAAGCATAGCCAGAGTGGCCGGGAAAACTGACCTGTATAGTGTGTTTGGATAAGCAGTGTTACTACGGAAACAAGAGACCTTGAGATGTGATTCTTATGGGAAGTCTTTGAAGGATGTTGAGGAAGGGAGTGATAGAACCCACCTTGGTTTTTCTTTTTTTTTTGAACCCACCTTGTTTTAAGAAGATCCTCTGGTCTCTGTGTGGAGAGTTGACTTGATGGACTTCACAAGCCAGTAGTTTGCTTCTTTGTACTCCAGGAGCGGGCTTGGTCTTTCGGACCCTGGGAGATAAATTTCAAAAAAGAAAAACTTTTTCTGCCCACAGAATGTGAGCCCCACGGGTGTAGGGACTGCTGTCTGTGTATGTGCACTCCCTATGCCCACATGACGACAATGCCTAGCGTGTAGAAGGTGTTCAATAAAAAAAATGCATTAATGCATCTTCAGGCAAAGACTGACCATGGTGTGTAGAAAGAGTCCTCAACTTTGATCAGAAGGCCTGAGTTCAAATTCCAGATCTACTGTATATATAACAAACTGAGTGACCTTTGGAAAAATACCTAACCCCTCCAAGCCTCATTATCTTCATCTGTAAAATGGGACTAATGATAGCTACCAGGTTTTAAGAGATGAAAGGAGGGATGTATGGGAAAGTGCCTGGCCCATGGTAAAAATGAAATACTTGTTTTCTTCTGTCTGAAACTGGAAGCATAAGCCCATTTGAAAGCAACACTCTGGGCAGCAGTAATGATGTTATCAAGGGTAAAGCTGCCTTTTACTTAATCTTGGCCATCTGAAACCTCCAATGAATATCTTTGAATTAAGGATGAAAGTCTCAATGGTGAGTGATTTCTCTAGCTAGTGTTACCCTTCTTTTGCTAGTCAATGTTGAGAGGGGGCTGAAAGTGGATAAGTTTGTGCAGCAAAGTTCCCCCCACCATCTGCTCCTTATAGGGGCTTGTCATCTTATAATAATAGCCCTGAGCACTCAAGGAGCCAGGTTGTACTATTTCCCCTGCTACCAAAGGAATCAATATATATAGCCAGTGCTTTTGAGCCCTTACAGAGATCCATGCCCTTTAAAAACATCATCTCATGTAACCTTTACTACTAGGTCTCTGCAATGGGTACAGGGGGTACCCCTTTTGCAGATGGGTTCACTAAGGCTCCATTTCTCAGGTTCTGTAGATTGTATCAATATCGTTATCACTGCAGCCAATATTTTGGAGCACTTGCCATGTGCAGAATGCTTTGCTGGTTCTATTTTAACAAAAGCCAGTGGAGTAGTGTCTTGTATTAGCCCTAGTGTTTAGCACCAACTGATCATGTAAGTATTATAATTACAACGAGCCTACCTATAAACCAGGCCCTCAGAGGTTCTTGAACTCAAATGAACATCAGAATTACCCAGAGTGCTTATGAACACACAGATTTCAGAGTCTGATTCAGTAGGTCTAGGGTAGAGCCAGAGAATTTGCATTTCTTTTTTTTTTAATGTTTATTTATTTTTTGAGAGAGAGAGAGAGGGAGAGGGAGAGTGGATAGAGAGATGGGGGGACAGAGAATCCCAGACAGGCCCTGCATTGTCAACACAGAGACCAATGCGGGGCTCAAACCCATGAATAGTGAGATCATGCCCTGAGCCAAAATCAAGAGTCTGACTGAGCCATCCGGGCGCCCCAGATAATTTGCATTTCTAACAAGTTCCCAGGTGATGCTGTTGCTAGTGGTCTGGGGCCATACCTTGAAACCATTGACCTAAGGGGAAGGAGGAGGCAAAATATTCTAAGACAGAATGGGTTTCAGGCTGGTCCTCTGAGCTATCAGGTGGATTAGGGAGGACTTCCAGAAATACATATCCCTCATCAACCTCTAATTCTACCAGGGCACTCAGCTTGGGCAAGTTGTTTGTCTTTCAAAACACAAAATGAAGCAATTTTTCAAAAGCAGCCCTAAAACCCTCCCCTGTCACCAGACTGGGGACCTGGTCAGTGCCTAGAGAAATCCATCCATTGTCCTTGCTTTGGCCAGGATGTTAATTTCAGAGTCCATGCCAGTTAGAAAATTGCAGTGCACAGAATTAAACTGGTTCTGCCACTATCTTCTTCCATTTTCATAAATTGTTCACATTACCCAGCATTTAATATGCTTTCCCACTTCAGACCCTCTCCATGACTGTTCTCTACTCCTTCATTTACAGCTGTGGAACAACTATTTTCATCTGGCGGTGGCTTTTATCACTCAGGATTCTCTGCAGCTGGAACAGTTCTCGCATGCCAAATACAACAAAATCCTGAATAAGTAGGTTGAATATTTGGATCTCCTGGAAGTGGGGGCTTCATGGAAATCTCTGAGATGGAGACTGAAGCAGACATTTGTTGTTTCTCATAGGTATGGGGACATGAGACGGCTAATTGGCTTCTCCATCCGTGATATGTGGTACAAGCTTGGTGAGTAGGCCCATGCATCCAGACAGACACATCTGCACACGCCAAGCTCCTTCTAGAAGACCATCTGTTAGAGGGCCACAGGGGTTTCAGTGGTGGGAGCTTGAAATAACAGTTTATCACTGTGTGCATCCTGGGTCCTTAATAAGCGCCTGATGAGAGAGAGTGCCCATCCCCGTGTCCTGCCCCCAAACAGCCGCAGATCTTGCTTGATGCCCCTGAGGGCTTAAGAAGTCAAATTGGAATTTACAAAAAGGAGGAAGGGCAGGACTGCTGAGGGAACTCATGTTCTCACACATCACATGCATGCTTCCTGCTGACTGGTGTGCCCTTCCACCTCCAGTTTCTTAAGTGATGTTGTGATGTACAAAAGACCCTCCAACCCCACGGAGGAGAATTGGTTCTGTGGAAGATGAGGGTCTTTTGTGACATGATTTGAGCCGGAGGGTGACCCCAGAAGCCACCCCTGTCCCAGTGAGCTACAGGACTCATGTGTGAACTGTGTGGTACCCGTGGATGGAAGGAAGTGGAGATGGAATCAGGGAGACATTTATTGAGAGTCTGAGTCAGCCCTGTGCTAAGGAGATCTTATTTAATCTTCAGTCACCTTCTGCAAGATGGAAAAATGCCCCCTCCTTTTATTGATCAGGAAACTCAGAGAGGGAAGTAACTTGCTTGAGATCAAACAGCTGCAAGGCCCAGAGCTTGGTTTTGATCCCACAAGGACAGGGGCCACACACCTTGCCTCAGGCCTGAATCCTGCTCCATAAATATAAGTGTTGAAAGGATGAATGGATAGGTGGATAGATTAATGAGTAGTTACAAGTAATGAACTATTTTCATCTCCAATTTTCCTGTGCCCTTCTTGACTCTCTGCTGCTAATCTACTCTGCCCTGGGCTTGGATGTAGCCATCTTCAGAGGAGACACAGGGACTGTGCCTAGTTTTCGGATTCAACCTAAATTACCTCTCCTGACATTGCTTCTTGCTTCCCTAGGGGTTTTAATGTCTTTCAGTTCCCTTCGGGTTTCCTGGACAGCAGTTTCTTGCCCTTTCCATCAAGGTCCATTCACTGCAGGGGAAGCACAATGGATAGACCATCAGTCTGGGTTCTGTGGTCTCTGGCAGCATCAGACTTGGGTTAAGAGCACACACTGGTACCAGAAGGGCTATGAATTGCTTTACAAAATCAAAGGGTGGCCTGGACAACCAGGCCCAGAACAGACTGCCACATACCTGCCTTGGGCCTTGCCCTGTCATTTACAAGCTGTGAGGTCCAAAGCAAGGGGACTGAGTGACACTGGGTAGAATCTGGGGAAACAGCACCTTCTCCCAGGGCACTTATGAGTTTCATAAGAGTAAAAACTGAGAGAGTAAAGCCATGGAGGCCATACCCATGGTCAGAATTTTTATCATCATTTTCATCCTTGCCCCATCAGGACAGAACCTAATTTTCCTGTTATGGCTCTTTAATCATTAGCACCAGGCCTATAGGGGCAGGGCCCAGGCAGGTAATGTAAAAGAGTGAAGGGACTGGGATATGTTAAACCCACAGACATCCATAACACAGGGTCCTGTCAACATTTGGAGTTGAATAATTCTTTGTTGTATGGATGCCCTGTGCACTGCAAGATATTTAATAGCATCCCCGACCTCTACTCACTAGATGCCAACAGCATCCTCCCTACTCCCTAGTTGTGACAATCAAAAAAGTCTGTAGACATTGCCAAATGTCCGTGGGGAGGGGGAAAGGGATGTGCAAAACCACCCCTATTTGAAAACCACTGCTGTAAAGAAATACTATCTCTGCCCTATTTTTCTAGAAAAGCATGCCTTTATCAGTCTTTTATTTCTCCACTTTGGAAACGGACAGGGATATAAGAAATATTTTATGTGTCATTGACCATTATTCTTCAATAGGAAAAAAAAAAAAAAGGATAGTGCAAGTGCAAGGCTACCTAATAGTCAGCACATGGCCTCAGGGTCAGGAATATGGGAGGAAGTAGCTGGCCTGGAACGAAGTCAAGCAAACATACCCCCAGCGGAAGGGGCAGCTGCCATTCTGATCTGATTCATTGCCATCCTGTTAGAAAGCAAGGCCAATGATGTCCCCATCTTCCAGTTTTTCAAAAGAAGCCAGGAAACAAATTTTTTAAATGCATTTTCCAATTTCTACATATTGATGATAACTAATCAGAAGTTTTAAAAACATTGCATATGCCCAGTGAAACATGAGTGGCCCGGCTTCGGTTTGCGTTTGACCTTGCACTCTTTGCTTCACAACGGCAGAGACGAGGTAAAGCCGCGGTGGGCTTCCTTTCCCACACCAACACCCCAGCGGTTGCCAGAATTGCAAAACCGGGATCTGCACTTTGTTTGTCTCTAGCTCTTCCACACAGGCTGCTCTTTCCTGAATGTCCTTCATTGCCGTTGTTTTGCACACAGAAGATTTTATTTAGATATAGATTATGTTTTGGCAGACGTTCTTGCACTCCCAATTATGCTGATGAATGGAAAGATGTTACCAAATATTCCACCTGCTTAGAATTCCACAGAACATCAGAGCTGGAAGGGCCCTTTAGAGATCATATTGTCCAGAATTTTTCTAATGTTTATTTTTAGCTGAGGGCCAATAAAAAAAAAAAAAAGAATCTCCTGCTCAATACATAAGTTGGTTGAAAGCCAAGCTGTTCTAACTAAAGTGGGGTGGAGGGCCCAGAGCCCATTATAATGGGCCACACCTGAGCTCCCATGTGGACCCCCCCCCTGAAGATTTTCTGGGGAAAGATTCTGAAGCACTTCAGAGAAGGGTGTGAAGTTATGGGTCTAATCCAACCCACCACTTTACCTGTGAGGAAACTGAGGCACAGAGAGGTGAAGAGGTATGTACAAAGTCAGATCGTGGATTAAGAAGCAGATTCAGGACAAGGACCCTGGCCTGAGTGTCTGTCCTGAAGTATTGCAGACTCCTTGCTATTTGCAAATACAAATGATGAATTACTGCAATTAAAAGATATACTTGTGGGGCGCCTGGGTGGCTCAGTCGGTTAAGCATCCAACTTCGGCTCAGGTCATGATCTCACGGTTCATGAGTTCAAGCCCCATGTTGGGCTCTGTGCTGACAGCTCAGAGCTGGGAACCTGCTTCGGATTCTGTGTCTTCTTCTCTCTCCACCCCTCCCCTGCTGGCGCTCTCTCTCTCTTCTCTCTCAACTCAAAAATAAATAAACATTTAAAAAAAAAAGATATACTTATTAGGGTTTGGGGTTGCAAGAAAGAGAAACTGACTGTGCCTGCCTTAATCAAAAAGGTACTTACCAGAAGGGCAAGGAGAACCAGGCTGTGAAGGACAGGGTCAGAGCCACTTTAGGATCCAGGGGAGGTGGCACAACTTTGCCTTTAGTATGTTCCATTCAGGCATCACCCTGTTTAAAGATCCGGTCCCCAGAGGATGCCATTCTATTGGCCTTCCTTGGATGACCTCTCCCTTGATGGTCCCACCAAGTCTCTGTCCATTGAAGGGGTATATTTTCCCAAAGTAAGATGTTTATGGAGTTTTTTTTTTTTTTGGGGGGGGGGGTGGTGGTCAAAGTCACTGATGTCCACTGAATAAAACAAGAAGTGAAGGATCTCTTGCAAAGATGGTCACCCTCCTCACCTCTTGGCCTGGGCTTCCATAAAGAGGAAAGTACATCAGCCTGAAGGGATTTTCCTGTTACTTATTAGTTACATAGCTGCCTTCCTCCTCAGCTGTCTTCCTTCAGGCATAAGTGAACAGAAAGAGGAGGCAGAGTGAATGGATGGTTTCCCATCCCCACCCCACCTTGTGTTCTACTAGATGCTGGCATTAGCATGCATTCTCCTAGTATGCTAATGAGGTTAACCTGATAATCCAAACCAGGACTAAGCACTGTATACACTAGAGACCAATGTAGTAGATAATGATAGGTTTTAAAGTACAATTTATGGGATATCCAAGACCAAGTGAAACTTAGAAGCTGTCTGTGGCAGACACAGCTGAGAACCCACACAATACCATTCTTCCCTTTGTCCTGGTTAACTGAACCCTAGGTTTTTTTTTTTCATGATCACAGTTTGCTCAGTTAACAACATCCTACTGCAGGTGATGGCCATATGACGCATCTCTGTCCAAAGAGAGTCAACAGAAACAAACTTGTTGGGGCTTCAGGAAATCCTTTTTGTCCAATTTAAAACAAAAAAGGGAAGGGGACAAATTCAATGAGCACAACACATTTTTTGCCCATAGACCTTCCCCTTCTTCCTTTCTGGAAAACAAGATGCTTGGATGTACAGTATCCAGTTTGAAGCTATGAAGACAAAAGTCATATGCTAAGGATGGGGGAGCAGCTCAGGACTGACCATCTTTTGACTTCTTGTTA
Organism: Prionailurus viverrinus; assembly: GCF_022837055.1. Lineage (NCBI taxonomy): Eukaryota > Metazoa > Chordata > Mammalia > Carnivora > Felidae > Prionailurus > Prionailurus viverrinus. The sequence goes on along the minus strand of NC_062561.1, from coordinate 180,077,108 downwards.
AGGAAGAAAACTAATGCAAAACTTACTCAGTGTAGCCATGGTAATCAGATTTATGTTATCCCTAACTGATACATCATCCAATTCAACCCCCCTCCCATTTTATAGGGGAGCTCACTACGGCCCAGAGAGGCACAAGGACATTCCCAAGGTCAACAAATCAGTGATTCAGCTGAAGTGAAAGAACCTGTCTCTTGTTCCCAAGTCCAATATTCTGACTAATATTTTTTCAGAATATGCAAATTATTTTCAAAGAGTGTGAAATAGTGAACTGTTTTTCCAAGACTACTGATAATGAGTAAACCATAATGCATACTAACCTTTTAAATTTTGTTTTAATGCCCAAAGCAATCAGGGCATCATCACCATGATCATCAGTATCAACATCATCTTCTTCTTCTCATCAGGAAAGATTTGAGCAATCCTGTGATGATAAGATAGCTAATTGCAAAGATAATCTCAGGCTTAAAGATTATTTAACATTCTTCAGAGAAAAGCCTAGACAAATACGTGTGTGTGCATATCTCTGTGTTTGTGTGTGCTTTTGTGACAGAGGTTACTTGTGGGAGGTTTTGATGGAGAGAAGGACCACATCTTGTTACCAGGGCCAGAGCACTAAGGGGTTAATGCCGTTTGTGTTTTTGGAATGGGACTATGCCAAATGTAATATACATTTCCTGATAGTATAACATCATAACATTTGATTTCTGCTTGAAGTGAAGCAATGCACATTTTGCCAAAATGACTTTGCACTTAGCCATCCCACATTCACTTGGGTTAACATCAGGCTGCGGGGTTAACAGTCTTTGTGGTAAAGAAAGACAAATTCAAGCGGCTGGCATCATGGCCTCGTCTGTGGGGAGGTTGCTACTGGCAGAGCCATGAGATCAACTGGGCCTTTACTTTTTAAGCATGTAGAGAGTGCCCAGCTCAGCACTAGGCTCCAGGGAAGGGTGGGAGAATTGGAGAAGGATAAGGCACAGTCCCCACCTTTCTAAGAAGAGGCACCATCTAGTCCTAAGAGTAGAACAAACTAAGAATTTAAAGAACAAACTGAGATGTGTTCTTTAACGTGAAGTGTGTGGTAGAGACTCAAGAGTTCAGGTAAATGGGAGGTAGGCAAGGGCAGTAAGGATGGATCCACTCGGGAAAATGGCTCTTGAATGAGACCCCAGTCTGGCCCATGTCCAGACTGAAAGAAAGAGGGGAAAGGACAGGTATTCCAGGAGAGCAACCAGCCTACACAAGCATGGCTTCTTAGGTTTGGAGGAAGCTGCTGGCAGGAAATAGAAAATGGAAATAGGGAGGCATCCATCCATCCATGTATCCAACTGAACATTGATTTACTCATTGAATAGCAAATATTGAGCAAAATATTGTGGTAGGCTGAATAACATTTCCCCTAAGATGTTAATGTCCTAATCCCTAGATCCAGTGTATATATTACCTTACAAAGTGGACTTCTCAGACATGATTAAGAATTTTGCAGATGGTGAGAGTATGCTGGACTGTCCAGGTGGACCCAATGCAACCACAGGGTCCTTAGAAGTGAATAAAAGGAGTCAGAAGAGTCAGAGAGGGATTTAAAGGAGATGCACTTCTGGCTTTGAAGATGGAAGAAGAGACCAGGAGGCAAGGAATGTAGGTAGCTTCTAGAAGCTGCAAGAGGAAAGTACATAGTTTCTTCCTAAGACCCTCCAGAAGGAACTCAGCCCTGCTCACACTTTGATCTTAGTTCAATGAAACCAATTTCAGACTTCTGACATCCAGAAGTATAAAATAGTAACTTTGTTTGTGTTAAGCCACTAAGTTTGTGGTGATTTATAACAGCAGCAACAGGAAACTAATATGAGCATCCTCTAAATGCCAGACACTGTGCCTCTGGCTGGAGTTACAACTGGAAACAGATTTGTGATAGAGCCCTGACTTCATAGACTTGTGATCATTGCACTGAATAGCAACCTACTGATTGCAGAGCTATCTTGTTATGGTCAAAGGGGATTGCTGCAGAGCAGAAGTTTGGGGCAGCTGGAGACTCTGTAAAGGACAGTCTCATGAGTGAGCTGAGGATGGCCTCGATGAGGAATGGTGTGGAGCCTTCTCTCCAGAGCAGTCATATCCTCTGAAACTGGAATGTGAGCCCCCTGTCTAAATGCAAAGTTTTTAAAAAGAAAAATGAAATAGTGAGATTAATGTTACAATATATTTGATGTAACCCCGTATTCCAAAGTGTTATCATTTCAGCATGCAATCAATACAGAACATTATTGAGATGTGTTAACTTTTGTTTTTGGTTTCCAGAACTCATTCTTTGAAATCTAGTGGGCTTTTTATACTCAACAGCACATCTCAACCTGGACTAGTCTCAAGCGCTCAAAAGATACATGTGGCTGTAGCTTCCGTATTTGATAGAATGATGTTAGAGAATGAGTGGGGTTTATTTGTGCGGACAGGTGGAGGTAGGGTTCGGTGTAGAAATGGGGTCAGGGAGAGGGAAGGGAAAGCAGGGTGGCCAGAGGAAGGCCCATATGCAGGTCCAAGGAGGAGGAACAGAGTGTGCCTGAGGCATGGAGCCAGGCGTGGAGGGAGGACAGGCAGGCAAGAGGAAAGATGAATGGTACAGAGCAGGAGCATTGAACCAAACGGGCCTGCAGAGCTGGGTGGGTCCCAAGGGCAACAGAAGCCACGGAAGGATTGTAAACTGTGGATCAACGTGGTCAGATTGGAGTTTTTCAAACATCTTTGAGGACAGATTATGAAATATTTAGATGTGATAAAAAAGGGTCTGCAGGGTTGTGAGTGTCAGCCCTGGGAGAAAAGGTAAATCCATCCTGACCCTCTCTCCCCATGCCAGCTCTTCGCTCTGGAGGTGAACAAGTAAACTGATAGGCATAAAATGTTCCGTGCAAAGCTCTAGGAAGCTCCATGCATTGCAACATGTCTTTTTATGTTACTTTTTCCAGAATCCAGCAGAGGCTGAGCTTATAGTACTCACCATCATCATCACCACTGTCAACATCAGTACTTCCTGAGCCTTTCTAATGAGCCACTCTGCAGAGCCCTCTGTTTATATGAACTCTTTTAAGCTTCTCAACAATCCTACCAAGCAGGGATTATTTTTATCTCCATTTTACAGATGAGATCACAGAGGCTCAGGGAAGTTAAATGACAGGCACAAAGCCACGGGGCCATGGAGTGGCCACAGTGGGACCTGATTGTAGGGCTCAGTGATTCTCCAAGGCCTGGAGGGAAGCTGGAGCTGGGTATGTGCTGGACGATGAGGAGCAAACAGACTGCCTGTCTCAGAGCAGTGCCAGAAGGGAGCTTTTCCAAGCCTGAGCCAGAGCAGCAGAGATCTGTGTTCTCTCTTCCCCTTTGGAACTGAATGTGTGATCTTTCTGGGTCGGCCCAGCTTTACTTCAGAGTCCCAGGGAGGATGCAGGACTCTGAAATCCAGGAGGTCATGACCTGTCCACATCCCTGTTCATTCCAGAGTCTGTGTCCACCTTTGGAGAGCCATCTTCTCTCCAAAAGAGTGCCCCTTCTGTTCGTATCAGCCTCACAAGGTCAGTGACTGACTCTACTCTGGTCTCAGCAGATTCACAACAATGGTCTCTTTCTCCCCCTTCCCTCCCCGCTCCCTTCCTCCCTCTTCCTTTTCTGTCAGGTCATCTTCTTAGTGCCCTGATACCAGTCTCCTCCTGAGAGGTGTGATAGATGAGGCCATTGCACAGATTAGAAACCCAGGCCCGAGAACACACAGGACTCCTTTCCACCCACACACCGAAGCTCTTCTCTGCGCTCTCATTACCACCAGAGCCTTTCCCAAAGCCTATGTAATTTGGCATGTGGATTTATCCTGCTGGCTTATTGGCACTTTAAAAGCCTTTTCTAATTGGTATCTGTGCTCAGTGAGATTCAGCTTCCATTATATGAAAAAAGACCCTCTTACTGATTCCTTGCCTTGCCTTTTTTGGAATACAGCAGCAGGTGTGTCTCTTGAATGAGGATTTTTTTTTTCCAAATGAGTTTGCATCCAATTAACTACAAATGTGTGTGTGTGTGTGTGTGTGTGTGTGTATGTGTGCACGTGTGTGCGTGTCTGTGTGTATAAAGACACACATATGCACACATTCAGATTATTTGAACACAAAATCCAATGTGCTGAAATTCTGCTTTTGATGTAAATGAATAAAATTTCTTCACAGAGCATTGTAAGGGGAATTCAGCTCACACTGTATTTAGAGATCAGCATCTTTCTCCATTTCCCCGATTCTTCCAAACATCTCTTCAACTGACTGCAAAGAATGGAGGTCAAAAGTATCTAAGAAATCCCTGGTCTACAGCATGTCCGCTCTTTATTTTAAACCATCTTAAATATATCCTTATCATACCCAATGCCCTCCAGTATTCTAAAGGCCTTTGTTGCATAAGCAATTTCTCCATTCCGTGGTGGCTTATCTGACAGTTTCCCATTTACTTTCTACTTATTATTGCACTTGACTTTGAATTTTAAAACCCCACTGTGGGTTTAAAGGATCTTGAAGGACGAAATCAAAAACCTAGATTAGCAATTACTATAAACCTGCTACAATGTACAATTTTTTTTTCTTTTCTATTTGGGCCAAAACGAAGACTGGAAGCTCAAGTGTAATCCAAATGCATCATAAAATGAAGCGGATATCCTGGAAAAGTGTCTTTATATTTCACAAAACTCTCAGCCTGACTTCACCATTTCATTCTCACTAGCCGAAGGTAGTCCTAGGATGATGCCTTTTTTATCTGAATTCTGGGGAAATACTTGAGCATTAAGCCTCATTTTAGGCTACATGAAAATTCATTTTCTTGCAGTCTTCCCTCTTGGCTCCTTGTCTGAATTTTAATCGAAAGCAACAGCACCAAGCTGTGCACCATACCACCCGAGTTTCTGCGCCCGCAGGAGCTCTCTGCTCCAGGTTGGGCTCTGAGGCTCTGAAGTGGCAGCCGCTGATGGAACACCCAAGCATCAGCTTTGATGATAGGGTGACCTGGATATGCTTGCCCTCGCTTTCCGGGAAATCCCTGCGATTCCTAAGTGCCCCTCACCGTGCCTCTCTCGTGTGTATTCTGAGTAGTCTGCTTAGTTCTGGCTCAACAAGGCTTCCCTTGATGGTTCATTCTGGCCACACACCAGAACAGTAGTAGCTAACACTGTGTAAAGTATGACACATGCCAATCACTGTCCTGGGCACTTGGTAAAAATCCGTTTATTCTTCACAACAAGCCTATCAAATAAATACTATTATTCTCCCAGGTTACAGGTGAGGACACTGAGGCCCCAAGTGGTGAGATCAACTTGTCTACTATCTTACAGCAGTTGATGGTGGAGTCAGTTTACAAATTCAGGCAATTCTAGCTCCAGGATCAGTGCCCTTAACCACTGTGCCACACTACTTGTGCCCCTAGATGCTGATTCTTCCAGGCTCTGTGCTAAGTATACACAGGTATATTTTCACATGGTCTTCTCAACAGATGTGTATACGTATTGCCTTTGCATTTTTATAAAGATGTATAGCCAAGTCATAAAGCTAGTTAGGTCAGGAAATTGATTTCCTCATTCAACAGACATGTATTGAGCATCTAATATGTCCTGTACTCAGTGCCATAGGTACAACAGTGAGAACAGACATTGTTTCTACTCTCGTGAAATGGAGGAGGCAGATAGTTATCATATTATTTGACAAATAAAGCCATAATTGCAAAGTTGGGGGAGAAGGCACAACACAAGAAGCCAGTGCAGAGGGTCTGACCTACCTGGGGTGGGAAGGCACGCTCTGGGGGCTTTTCTCAACATATCTATCCAGTGGGACCCTTCCAGAGGAAGCCAGGTGGCAATGGGGGTGTTGGGGCACAGACAGGAAAAACTATTCTCAACAAAGGAGCACTGTGTGCATAGGCCTGGCAGTGTAGGACACAAAGTGAGTTTGTGACACCAGAAGCAGGCCAGTGTAGCTAGAATGCCAAGAGCAACAGGCAGTTCACAGGAATGCCTCACCATCCCACTCACTATTGCATTGGCCATACTGTTCCCTCAAGGGGAAGGGTGTGGGAGTGCTTCACTATTCCGCTGACCATACTATTAGTAGCAGATTCTTAGCAGCAAATTTTGCTTTTCCTGTTTCATGAAATAGTTGGTAAAAGCATGTTTTCCAATCTCAGAAACATGGTGTGTGATGTAGACAGGCATAGTTTCAAATATCCCTGTGATTGGCCGTCACCAACATATTGCATCAGGGCTCCATTTGCCAAGGAGATCATGCAGGTGAAAACCCTTGTAAGCAGTGACATGCTTTCCACAAACCCATGTTATTATCCTTAATAACAGCTCGTTCTGGATGATGCATGCGCCTCTTACAGAAGTTAATATATGTAAAGTGTTCAAAATGGTGCCAGGCTCCCATAAACAACCATATATGTGTTAACTATTGTTTTTACTATTCTGCCCCCCTTCTTTTCCTTTCCACAGGCTTGGTCTGAGGAGGATCTGTGCATCATGAAAACTGTTTTATGTGTCCATGCCCCTCTTCTCTTACAGGCCAGAACAAAATCTGCTTCATCCCAGGCATGGTGGGACCTATATTAGAGATGACACTTATCCCTGAGGCTGAGCTCCGGAAAGCCACCATACCAATCTTCTTCGACATGATGCTGTGTGAATATCAAAGGAGTGGGGATTTCAAAAAGGTAAAAAATGAGGCTGAAAACCCATGCCATCCTCCCTAATCCCCAGCCCATTTCCCCATAATGATATCCTCGTTCCATCTGCCTGGGCTTCATTCAGGGGCTTGACAGTAGGCAAGGGACATTATTCATGTGCCCAGAATGAGCTGGCAGATTGCATTAGGTCACTATTTTATCATGCTTTGCTGCCCAAGGCCAAGATGAAAATGTGCTTTCTTGTTGGGTATCAGCTTGGTCCCTTTCTCAATAGTACAAGGACCATACTTCCCTACCTAAGAGTTCCCTCGAGGTGTGTCCAAAGAGCCTGCCCCTCCCATCTGCCTTCATCTCACGCTGGCCTCTGTCCAGCTCTTTCTCTTCTGGGACAACTTGGAGGCTCTATATTGTCTAGAAGGAGCTGAGCTTCCCAGGAGTCACACTCAGCCATGAGTGAAAATGACAGCGAATGGAGTCAAAGGCCTGTTGCTCAGGAGAGACTTGTGGATCTGCGGTGGCAGTAGGAGGCTTTCCCCAGCATGGAGGGAGTGGGCAACTTGTGTGCAATGCAAGTGTCATTGGCCAAATGTTTTCATTAAAAGTCCCATCAGACTTGAAGGATGAGGACCTCTCTCTGGGCCCAGTCACTGTAGAAGCTTCTGACAGTGGAATAAGCACCCATTTCCACAACAGGCTCCTGGCAGTGTTCTGTAGTTTCACCCGGCTCAGGAAGGTTGGTCTTCAAGTCTTGTCAGACTGCCTCTGTCGAGGTTCCCTCAAATCTTGCCCCGCTGTCCTCTCCGCCACACCTTCCCACCTGGTTTTGCCCCTTACAGGCTCTTTCTCCCCCTCCCCCAGCGTTTTTGCCTCTCACTCGAGACTATCTCCTGCCACCCAACAGTTCCCCTTAAGACAGGTACAGCAACAGATTCCAAACTGTGTTTCCTTAAAATCCTTACAGATCTCTCCCCTCTCTGGCTTACTGGTTCTCTAATCCTCACCCAGTAAAGTGCAAACCCTTATGCTTGCATCCAGGGCCTTCCTTGCTCTTCACTCAGCCCTTTCAGCCATTATGCCTACCTCGTTCCCCACCCCCCCAACCTGTTCCCCAGCTATTTCCTGCAGCTCACGTGAATTGGGTTACCTCCATCAATGTCCTCCTCCATGCATTTCTCCTTCTTTCTACGCTCTGCCATGTTCACAGTTCTGCCTGCCATCACCTAAACTCCTACTGATCCTTCAAAGTCCAGTGCAGTCCTGTGTCCTTTAAGAGACCTTTTCTCTCCATTCCTACATCATTTTATCTGTCTGAGGTATGATGATTATATACTGCCTTGTGTTATACTCATTTCTGAGCATTTTCTGCATCTTCCTCGACCTTATCTAATAAAGGTGATGATGATGATGATGACAAAAATGACTGCCATTAACTGGGTGCTTACTATGTATCAGGCACACCATCAGTACTTTCCATGCATTAGTTCCTGTGATCTTGTTTATTGCAACCCTATAGAGAGTTAGGTAGCATTATGATACCCATTTTACAGATGAAAATACCGAAGCTTAGAGAGGTGAAGTCACTTGCCTGAAGTCACACATCAACAAAGAGGTGGGGTAGAGGCTGCAACACACAAGTCGCTACAGTCCCCAAACCGTGCTGTGCCCACTGCATCATCCCGTCCCTGGTATTGTCACAGTAAATGTTGCCTGAGTGAAAGAATGAATGGCATCCTCTTCATTAGTGCTTTCTCAAGATATGTTCCATAGAGCACTAATCCAACCAGATGCTCTAGGGAAGAGGGTTTGGAAATTAAATACCTTTGGAATCCACTGCATATGGTAACCCCTCTTAGAGATCTCCAGTGCACATTAACATAGTCAAAGCACTGAGGCATTCCACGGTAAAAAGACTTGCCCAGTTTCTCAAACTTATTTGTGTAAGAAACATCAGTTGGATGTGCCATTCTGCCAATCACTTTGGAAAACATTGTTCTAAGGAGAAAAAGAGACTACAGGTGGTCCCCAACTTATAATGGTTCGATTTATGGTATTTGGACTTAACAATGGTGTGAAACTAATACACATTCAGTAGAAACCTTACTTTGAATTTTGAACTTTGGTCTTTTCCTGAGCTACTGGTAGGCAGTAGATTCTCTGCCGCGTGCTGGGCAGCAGCAGTGAGCCACAGCTCCCAGTCAGCCATGAGGGTAAACACGTGACCATGAGGGTAAACAACAGATTTACTTAGAACCATTCTATGCCCACATAACCATTCTATTTCTCATTTTCAGTAAAGTACTCAGTAAATTCCATGAGCTGACCAACATTTTATTATGAAATGGGTTTTGCATTAGATGATTTTGCCCAACTATAGGCTAATGTTAGTGTCCTGAACATGTTTAAGGTAGGCTGGGCTGCAGTGGGTTAGGGATATTAAATGCATTTTTGAATTAACTATATTTTCAACTTACAATGGGTTTATCAGACATAACCTCATTATAAGCTGAGAAAGATCTGTAGTTAGCTCTGATGATATCAGTGTGAGAGAGTACTCTTCTGCCCAGGGATTAATTAGCAGGAGCTTTCTAGTCCCAGAAAGTCTAGTGACCAGCTGTCCCCTCTTTCAGCAAAGAGCCTGAAAAGAAATCAGGTTGATGAGTTCAGATAAAGAAAGATACCATATCCAACCAGTTGGGATAAGGGGGAGTAGAAGGTGAAACACTGGATTGGGTATTGAAGGCAGTTTGCAATCTGCTGACTTTTAAGGGGGACGCCAACTATGTGAAGCTTGGAAACACGTAGAGGGCACACAATGTGACATGAAGGGCATCATACTTACCCTCAGATCAGTACACCCTCCAGAGGCGTGTGCACCAGCTGGCTCAGAAGATGTCCTAGGGGCAGGTGTGCAAAGGAAACACTCCAAGTACCTGATGGTATGCAATGTTTAAAAAACAAGCAAGCCCGTCATTTCTGGATTACAACCTGACAGTTGTATTTGGTGGCCTTCAGAGGCTTGCCTGAATGTGATTTTTTTTTCCTGAAAGGATTTCCTTATTGTGGCATCCCCATGACATCCACCCACCTGTTTTCTATGAATGGGGTTCATCCTTGGACTCCTCACTCGAAGCATGTGTTCATCGTAATAATGTTCCCCAATTGCTTCTCTTAATTTCTCCCTTATCAAAAGAGACAGCACAATCAACCTGACTAATGGGGCAGCTTCCCATGAAAAAACCAGCTGGTGTGATTGGTAGGAACTCAGCTGTGGGGTGAGCAGATCCAGGCATGACTCCTTGGTTCAGAGTAAGCAGCCATGAAGGTTTTCCCAGGAAAGGAGGATGCCAGTCCCCCAGGAGCCCCAAGCAGCCCTGATGGCCAAATCCAGAGCAAACCCCAGCACTGGGTCTGAAATCCAGGAGGTCTTACATGCAAACTAGCATTAGGGAATGATGCCAAAATTATCAGCTAAAAACTAGGTTTCTAGAAGGTGACAGGTAGGCTTTCCTTTCTAAAGTTTGAGTTTCTTAAAGGAAATAGCAGAACCCAAAGGAAAAGTTAGCAGGACCCCTGCCTCTGGCCAGGGACACAACATCTTGTGGTTTTCTTGCCACCCTGCTTTTGCTCAGGCTCTTCCTTTGATTTCTTCACCTGAAGAGATTCTACTCATCCTTCAGCTGAGGCCTCACATTTTGAGATGGCCCTTCCTGCTTCCGGAGGCAGTGGTTCATCTGGATGCAAAAGACAGATGGGCTCAAGCAGGATGTGCATGGGCTGGAACTGGGACAGGAGGGGGTTAAACACTGATGGGCTTAAGGGGGTGTGGGGGTGGGGAAAAGGAGGCTCTGGGGCAATCTCTTTCTCTGCTCTGAGTTTTTTTGCAACTTCATTGCCAGATTTCCCTGTCTTCTCTTGTAGCCCAAATTAGATAGCTGTTGCATTTGACTGATAACCTTTATCCCTCATAAGTACAGCACTTCACCCAAGACCATCTCAGGGGTTCCTATCCTGTGACTCAGACTGAATGTCCCATCCCTGGCATACTGTTACTCCTTGGTGGGGCAATGGACAGGACAGTTTTGGCAAAAGGAGCCTTGGCTTGCCACATCCATGCCCAGTCAGTGTGAAATGTGTCTTGACCTACCTAAGTGAGGCTCAGGCATATCACTTGACCCACACTGCATGACGATCTGCTCATAGATCTCTCTCTATCACAAGACCGTGAGATTTTCTGGGGCCAAGGCTAGTCTCTCATTCCTGAACTTGTCAAGTGCCTGTCATGAGTGTGGGTGAGAACCATGTCAATGTTCCCAGGATGAATGGACGCATTTAGACCTGCATCCTTCCACATTTCAGAGGAAAAGCCTTAGCACAGGGAGGAACATTCCAGTGAATATTTTCATCATTTAGGGTAATGAGGGTAGCTGATGATCGCTTGAGTAATCCCCAGAGGCTGAGTAGACCAGCTGTTTTCCTGGCCAATTTTTTGTGCAGGGAGGGGTTTTGGGGTGTCTGGGTGAAGATGGTGGCAAAGAGTCAGAGTCCTGGGGTCTAGAGACTGAGGAGAGTGATTGCCTATTTTACAGATTGTAGAAGACTGTGGCACAATCAGCCTGAGGGTCTGAGCCATAGTAGGCAAGATGTCCTAGAGAAAACTCCTCTCAGAGATGGAAGAGGTAACAGCATTTGATAGCACTTAGAACAGCACCTGGGACTCAGCATGAGCTCAATAATTGCTTGATAAATGAATTAATGGACAGAGATATCAGTTGAGCAGATCCCCTGAAACGGAGTCTTGGCTTAGAGTAAGGGGGTGCTTCAGATGGCTTAGAATATAATGAAGAAAAGAACAATTGATTCAATAAATATATACTGGGCACCTACTGTGTTCTGGCCAGTGTGCTTTGGAGTTAGATAGACTTGCTGCTTGTGGGCTGGATAAATTTGGTAAGTTATTTAACCTCTTTCAAGCCCAGCTTCTTCATCTGTAAAATGAATATCATAATACCATTATAGGTTCCCAAACCCAAGCTCCACAGGCAATGATCTGGAGCAGGCGGAGACAAGATAACTCAAAGAAAATTAGGAAGCTGCACTGACTCCCTAAAGCATCCCTTCTCACATGACACTACCTTCTCCTGCTTTCCCCCAAGTCTGCTTCCAGCCACCCCAGACAACCAACATTTCACTAACAAAGGAGGCCACGGGCTGACTTACTGGTGCCAGTTCTATCCCTATCACTCTGCCATCCTGGCCTTTCACACTATCTCTGCCCCTCCCATACGAAGTCAAAGTCAGAACCAGACATTTGAAGAAGAGCTCTTGTTCCCTAAATTTCACACTTCAACAGGATTCTAGGCAAACAAATAAGGAAAATAGCCAAGATATTCTAAAGTAGTAAGGAGAGGTCACAAAAGCAATTTGGGGAAGGCATGATGCAAACGTGAGGCCCGCATGAGTCATTCTGCTGGAGGAGGGAGGCCCACTCAGGAGGGCTGGGCTCTTAGAGTTCACTTCCTTTTTCCTGAGTAGGGCCTCTTAAGATTCCTGGTGGGCCTCTGTAGCATTGACTTCTGCGAAAGTAACCTGCAGATGCTCCTTAACAAATATCCCCCTTGCAGGGGTGGGGTGAGGAGTCAACAATGTGATGCAGCTGTGCAGCTGTGGAGAAAACGGAATTAATCTGGAGGAACCAGACCTTTGTTTTAAGCTCTGCACAGTGGCATGGCACAGTGTATGTGTGAGAGCATATGCTGGACCCTTGGGCCTGCTCTAGGTCAAGTCCATCCATGCTTTGAAACCCAAGACAAAGATTCCACTTTGCCTCAGTTTCCTCATTTAAAAAATAAAAATTAGGATATCTATCTCCCTTGGCTATCATAAAGACTAACAGATGGTGATACTGTTGACAATGGCAATGTTGACAGGGTCATGATAACAATTATTGAGCACTTACTATGTGCCAAGTACCACGCTAGCCTTTCCCGTGTATTTTCCCATTAACTTCTCCCAACACTACTCTAAGTAGCTGCTGTTTTATTTATTTATTTATTTATTTTTAAGTTTTTGAGAGAGAGAGAGAGAAGCATGTACATACCATTAGGGGAGGGGCAGAGGAAGAGAGAGAGAGAATTTTTTTCATTTTTCAAAGTGTATTTATTTTGAGAGAGAGAGAGAGCAGAAATGGGAAGGGACAGAGAGAGGGGGAGAGAGAGAGAGAATGCCAAGAACTCTCCATGCTGTCAGCGTGGAGCCCAATGCAGGGCTTGAACTCACAAACCATGAGATTATGACCTTAGCCGAAACCAAAAGTCGGGCGCTTAACCGACTGAGCCACCCAGGCACCCCGAGAAAGAGAGAATCTTAAGCAGGCTCCATGTTCAGAATGGAGCCTGGTGCAGGGCTTAATCCCATGACCCTAGGATCATGACCTGAGCCAAAATCAAGAGCTGAATGCTCAACCAACTGAACCACCAGGTGCCCCAGTAGGTGCTGTTTTAAATCTTCACGTAATAGATGAGAAAATTGAGCCTCAGGAAGCTTATTAACTTTCCCAAGATCACATAGTGGAGAGAAAAGTCAAAGCAAGACTCAAACTAAGTCTCTTGGATGCCAAAGGCTGTGGTCATAGCCGCTCCTGCACACAGTGCCTGCTTGGGAACAAAACGGGCTGGCGTCTGTCATGGGATGTGCTTGACTGAAACCTTCACTCTCCGACCTGGCCTGAAGGGCTCACGCGTGGCACAGCGTCATCCAGCTCTGCACAGCCCCTGGCACCCTGTAATTTCCTTCCCTGCAGGCTCTTTGTGACCTTGTGACAAGTGCTTATTTACCCCATGCACTTCTCTGCTCTAAAGGAAATTTCATCGCATCGGGAGGAATCATGCCAACACTTAACACTGAACAACTCAGACAAGGAAAAAAATGCTATTTTTCTCCCATAAAGCTGCTTTCCAGTAACATTCAGCAGTAATAACAATAACATTAGCAGTAATCATAAGCAGATGAGCAAACCCAATGCACATTTGAGTTTATGCTCTCCCCTGGTGCTTTATATATAAAGTCTCCTCCAGTCCTCCTAACTACCCCATGTGGTAGGGGCCACTATTATATTGATAGGGTCCACAGGCCAAATCTGTCCTGTTACCTGTTTTTGTAAATAAAGTTTTATTAGAATACAGCCATGCTAATTTGTCTATATATTATCTATGGTTGCTTTTGTGTTACAGCAGCAGAGCTGAGTAGTTGTAATAAAGACTGACTAACCCACAAAGACTAAAATATTTACAATCTGGCTCTTTACAGAAAATGTTTGCTGACCCTTGATGCCTGATATAAACTCTGAAGTGGGATTAGAAAGACCTGATAGCTTTCCGAAGATGGTGGAGGGAATGGAGCAGACATGTAAATCAGATGGTCTAACATCAGAGCCCATGCTTGCAGTCCTTTAGCTGTATTACTTCCTGCCCCAAGCTTGGCACAGTAGACATCTCTAATCATGATAGCCCCAACCCTTAAGTCTGGATGATATTTGATGCATACAAGATGCTTAATACAATGCATCATGTAAGGTACATGATTCATGTGTGGACTGGCAGTCCAGACCCTCATCAGATTGGCCCCCATCTGGGTCTTCATTCTAATTTTTTTTCTTTTCTTTCTTCTTGAACTCTGATCTTTCTTAACTGCTCTCCTCATTTTTCTCTACTTTCCCACCTCTACAACCTTTGCTCACTCCGTTCCTCCTACCCAGAATGCTCTTCCTTTTCATATTTATCACAATCCTACCCGTCTTCCAGGTTTTTTTGTATCTCCTTCCATAAATCTTCCCCGACTGAGGAAACTCACAGGAGATTTTTTCATCTCTGCTGTATCAGCACAAGCTTTTTGTCCTTTCCTTTGGCCCTCAGCACACAAAAGTGAGGGAACAATGGCACCACAGATGTGAGCTGAGGGAAAAGTGAATCCAGCCCCTGCCTTTCATCACTTAAAGATTCCAACCAACTAGACTGGGCTTGATCCTTTGTGCACTGGAAGGAGCCTGCCAAAAGGTCGCTGCCATTCACAGAGCATTACACATACTTCTTCATGTGTAATAATACCTGACACTTAGTGAAGTGGAACCAATCCGGGGCTGGCTGCTTTTTCATGCATTATCACCCTTAGACATGATCCTCCTTAAATATGACCTCCAGACTTCATGGAGAGATTTTAAGGTCTGAGAGTAGAGGCTGGGTAAGAAGCCAGGAGTACCCAAAGACTCCCTAGTCCTTGGTGACCTTTGCCAAGGGCCTTCTTCCCTTCTCCAGATGCCAGTTTCGTATTTAATGGTAAAACTGAGGAGAAGCAGACTGCGTGATTTGGATGGATTCATCACGGCATGTTATTGAAAGTACAAACTGTTTTACATTTTAGCCATGAAAAGGGACACAGTATGGCCCTTCAAAACATTGCATAAGCCATGAGCTGAACTGGGTGAGATGCTTCTTGAGAGTGAAAATGAGGAGATGGAACGCTTTCTGGCTTCATGTACCAAGATATGTTGGGACTATAGGTACATACTCATGTTCAGGTCACTTACCTAGTCTGATCTCTGACCACTACAGTTGCCACCAGTCTACTTTCTGAGGCATCAGCTCATGTACCTATGAGAGCTTCAAGTATGGATGGGCTCAGGGGCTCAGTCTTTCTCTGTCTCCCCTTTTCCACTCTCCTCTGTATTGGTGTCATTTCCAGGTGGGCTTTTCTATTATGGCCATCTCCAGCAGCCTCAGGCTTACAGCCTTCCATCTTCATGTTGAGCAGACAGACTCTTTGCTAAGAGTTTCAGCAAAGCCTTGGATCTGAGTCTCACTTACTCAGCCTGAGCCTTTATTAATCTTAGTGTCTAGATGATGAAAGATACTGATTAAGAGGTAGGCCTGGGTCACATGCCCACACCCGGAGCTAGGGAGGTATGGGTAGCTCATCTGTGTCCCCAGGACTAAGATTAGGGCCAGCGTGATCACCAAAGTATGGAGAAAGGAAGGCTAGGCAGACAGCTGTCTGTGACAACGTGCCGCTTCCTGAAGATACAGTGCTCTGTCACATACCTCCACGTCTTTGCACACGCTGTGTCCTCTGCTTGAAATGCCCTTTTCCTTCACGTGGTCACTCTCTCCCTCCCCTCCCTCCTTCTCTCTCCAGCACTTACCATCCACTTCTCTTCTCCCCGTACTCTGGGAACTCCTAAAAGCAGGCACAGCATCCCGTTCCATTTTGCACTCCCGGTTCTGGGCACAAACGCTGGGAAATGATAGGTGCTCCCTAAAGCTTTGGCTAAAATAACAAATTGACTAATTTCAACATTCAGCCTTCTAATGTTGTTATTATTGATTTTTCGTCTCCTACTGCTTTAGTTTGAAAATGAGATCATTCTCAAGCTGGACCATGAGGTGGAAGGAGGCCGAGGAGACGAGCAGTACATGCAGCTGCTTGAGTCAATGTAAGTTCAGCACCCGTGCACAGGGGGAGCCGGGAAGGTCAGCTGCAGGCTGGAGAGCTTGGGACTCCAGGCCTTCAGAGACTCCTCCCTCCCCTGGAGATCGATCTTCTGGCTCCTAGTATTGGAGAAACTCCATTTTTGAAAGAAACCTAAAATTTCTCTCTCTCTCTAGAGTGGCTGTTTCTTTGATATTGATGGAATGGAATGGATAAAAAGAAACTTTGCTGTGTTGTGAAGAGAAAAACAATCCACCAAAATGTTCACTTGTGTTATCTCTTTGCTGTGGAATAATTCTTGCTAGTTTTTCCTTCTTTCTCTTTTAATCTTACACAGATGTTGATCATGACCAAGATAAATAGGGTACACGCAGTGCACAGATGCTGAGCTAGATGCTGTCTGTGCACTGTCTCATTTAGCTGCATTTACTCTCTGACCCCTATTTCATAGAGCTGGCCCTGAGGCTCATGGAAGGGTCTTGTCTGAGGAAACTAGAGCAATCTAGTTGGGTAGACAAGCTGGGACCCAAACCAGCTCTGCCTGACTGCAGGGCATAGGTCTGCGTGAGGCAGTGGACAGTGGTCAGCACTGAACTTGGTCAGAACACGTCTTTTTGTTTTAAGATTTTATTGAGATATAATTTATATACCATACAGCTCACTGAAAGTGTACAATTTTATCGCCTTTTGTATATTTTCAGAGTTATGCAACCATAACCACCATCTATTTTAGAACAGTTTTGTTACCTCCCCAAAGAAACCCCATACTCTTTAGTCATCATCCCCTCTACTTTCAGCCCCTGTGGATTTGTCTATTCTGGACATTTCATGTAAATAGAATCAGTATATGGTACTTTGAAACTGGCTTCTTTCATGTATCATGTTTTCAAGGTTCATCCACACTGTAGCAGTCGTCAGCACCTCATTTCTTTTTGTTGCTGACTAATATTTCTCTGTTTAGATATACCCCATTTTGCTTATTCCTTTACCTATCTTTTTTTAAAAAAATTAATGTTTATTTATTTTTTTAGAGAGAGACAGAGTGTGAGCAGGCAAGGAGTAGAGGAAGAGGGAGACACAGAATCCAAAGCAGGCTCCAGGCTCTGATCTGTCAGCACAGAGCCTGACGCAGAGCTCAAACTCATGAACCACGAGATCATGACCAGAGCTGAAGTTGGACGCTTAACTTACTGAGCCACCTAGGCACCCCTATTCATTTACCAATTGATGGACATGTAGGCTGTTTCCACTTTTTCATGTTAGGAATGACTATGCTATGAGCATTCACATGCAAATTTTTATGTGGACACAATGCTTCCAATTTTCTTGGGTATATGCCTAGGAGTAGAGTTGCTGGGTCATTTGGTAACTCTACTTGGCTTTTTGAGGAACCATCAGACTGTTTTCCAAAGTACTTGACCACTCACATTCCTACCAGCTGTGTGTGAGGGTTCCAGTTTCTCCACATTCTCCCCAACTCTTGTTAATATCTGCCTTACTGACTAAAGCCATCCCAGTGGCTGTGAAACTGATATCATTGCCATCTTGATTTGCATTTCCTCAGTGGCTAATGATGTTGAGCATTTTTTCATGTGCATGTAGGCCAATTGTATATATTTGGAGAAAGACATTAGGTTTCAACCCTGATTCTACCACTTAGCATCTGTGTAACTTTGGACCAATCACACATCTTTGGCCTCGATATCTCTATCTATAAAATGGGGATAATAAGCCTGTAGCTATTTTGAAGACTGAATAACTATAAAGCATCTGGCACACAGCAGGTAAAAGCTTAATAAATATACTTTGTTCAGCCATCTGACTCCCAGTTTCCGTCTTCATGTCGGTGTCCCTTTCCTCCCGAAGGACTTCTCCCAAGGCTTAGCAATGTGGCTCAGACATTTCAAATTTCTTCCTAATTGTATATTCTCAGACTTGGATGATTCTCTGATAGAACTCTGATGTCAGATTCTTTTCCTAATCCTTTTTGAATATTTTATCTCCAACAACAAAAGCAAACTAAAGGCCTTGCTCTAACCCTCACAGTGACCCTCCCTGCCCTGCTCAGTAGGCAGGGCAGATTCCCAGGCAGCACCATCTCAGCAGGCCCTGTCCCCCTTCTGTCACTGCGCACAGCCCTCACTACACACAGGGAACACAAACGTAACTCAGAAGGAGAAACCCACTGTCTGCTCCTCGGGTGGGTGTCAAGACTGACTGTCCAGGGGAAAAAGTGACATTTTGCCTGAGTCAATGTTTATTTTAAAGTTCTAAAAAGGAAAATCTAAATATTGACCATAAGGGAAACCATTTACAGTGCTGGCAATTTCCATTTTTATAAGCGGATGGGGCTCTGCGGCAGTCTTCAGATGATCAGCAGGATTTTCAAATCCTTCCTGAGTGATTATTTATAAAAGGAATCCTTAGAGGTCGAGGAAATTAAAAGCAGCTCATTATTTTTGCTTCTAGGATAGAGGTGTGAATGATTTCTGCAAAACTCATCAAGCCCAACCAGAGGAGTCAAGGTCCAATTAAAATGTCCAGGGGCCAGGTCCCTTCTTCTGCCTTTGAGCTTTCTGAGCCTCAGTTTCCTTATCTGCAAACTGAGGATAAAATACTATCCAGCTGTTACAGTTTTTGTTGAGACTAAGCAAGAAAAGTCATGTAAAGTACTTAGCAGTTTCTGATAACTAGTAAGTAGTCTGGAAATGTTAGCTATTATTGTTGCTCTCTAGGTAGACACTGATGTGGTTATTTGAAGCCATGAACATACCCGTCATTTCTCCTCCAGTCTAGTCATCTACAGTTCCTCTAGCCCTTCCTTCAGCCCTTCATTCAGGGCCTCTACTGCTATGGAGGACCTTCTCTGGGCAGACACAGTCCTGTGGTACATGGCTTAGCAATATGATGGTGCCTTTGTGAATAGAGCAGGGTTTCCCTTCCTATGGCAGCAATAGACCTGCATTAGGGCACACACTTAGAGCATGACGTGGGGCTCAATTTCGGCCCTCATGGGCTCTTGTGCAGTGTACAAGCTATACAACCTTACACAACATCCCACCCCTCCCTACCCTCAGAACTGTCCCCAAAGCCCACTCCCAGTTGTCCACCTCTTTTTTTTTAATTGATTAATTAATTTTTTTTTTTTGAGAGTGAGAGAGAGTGCACACAAGCATAAGAGGGGCAACTGTGAGATCCAGACCTGAGCCGAAATCAAGAGTTGGATGCTTAACCGACTGAGCCACCCAGGTGCCCCTGTCCATATCTCTTAATGTGAAGGTCCCCACATTGAAAGGAGTAATGAGACACTCTATTTTGCTGTATTCCATCTGCCTGAGAATTTTTCTAGAAGTGGTAAGGGAGCTGGAAAGGTGAAAGGGACAGAGAATGTGTGTTCTGGGGCCAAGATCCCACCCAAACCAGTTCAGTGCCTGAAAGAGGACCTGTCATAAGAGGTACTCCATACATCAGTTTTAAAGGATGAGTGAAAACCCAGTTCCATCAGCACTGACACAGAGTGTGGGCCTGGGTTCTTCCCTCTGAAGGCCTCCCATGCTGAATGCAAATCAACTCTAGGGCAGTGTGAGTTCCCTCCAGTACCCCCCCCCCCCACCGCCAACCCCCACCCAGGCAGAAGTATAGACAGGGAGTGGCTGGCAAGTGCTCCGCCCCCTCTCCTTCTGAGTGAGGAATTATCTGCATCACCTGGAGATTCCCATGACTCTTTTTCATTGTATCTGTCCTCCATTGTGGATTCAAAGGAGAGAAACAGCTGGGGGACTTTGGCAAGACCCTTATTAGAACCCAGCCCTGGGGGTTTCATGTCTCCTCTATCAGTTGACAGTGTTAATAATGCCCAATTCCAGGAAATTTTGTAAGCATTAAATAAGATAACCAATAAAATGGGTTTGCACAGCATCTGGAACACAGGAAATAATAAATGGGAGTATCATATACTATGGTTAGTCTTTATTTTTGTATCTGCTTCCTGTGCTATACTGTGATTTCCTGGAAGTCAGTGTCTTAATAATTTCTGAATCCCTGGTTCCTAGAAAAATATCTGTTGAGTAGATGGATGGTGGATGGTGGTAGGTGGTGATGAATGGTGAATGGATGGGTGAGTTCCAAACAGTCTGCCAATCCATCTCACCAATCCTAGACCATATGAGCAGATTTATTATCTTACACCTAAAGAATAGAGAAACTAAGAAAGTATTCTTCAAAACCCATGCTTTGCAAAGGACCAATAGCACTAGCACTATCCGAGAGCTTTTAGAAATGCAGAATCTCAGGCCCTAGCCCAGATCTATTGAACCAGAATCTATTAACAGAATCTCTTAATCAGAATCTGTTAATCCCCAGGCGATTCCCATGCACATTGAACTTTGCAAAGCACTGGACTAAACTAGTTGTTCTTAATGTTGGCTGCATATTGGAATTACCTAGAGAATTCTAAAGATAAAATACTGCTACTTGGCTCCCACTCCCAAAGATACAAAGCCATTGATTTTAGGGTGGTCACTGAGCTTTAGAAAACGTTCCCCTGGAGATTCTAACATGTCGCAGGGACTGAGAACCACTGGTCTGGGCTGCCCTCAGGCTGTGAGATACCTTCTGGGTCTGAGCTGCCTGAGAGGCTGTGAGGAATCACACCCAAACACTGGACAAAGCGTTGTCGCATTGTTATTAGCTTGGGAAACGGGGCTGGAAGTGACGGTCCCAGAAGGAGTCAGGCACAGCTGTGACTGAGCCAGACAGGCCTAAATCACAGGGCAATTTGCGTCTCTCACTGAGAGCCAGGGAACAGGTGCTTCTCCCACGGAGAAGATGGATTTGTCTGATCACACCACAGTTTGAGGTGTCACCTCCTTGCAGCCTGGTTTGGCTTCTGGGAAGAAATGACCCTCTGAAGTCCTTGCCTTTCTCACCTTTCCCTACTTGGAACTCTTGGGACCTAAGCTGCCACAGGGATATTAGCCAGAAACAAATAGTAGCCTGGGTAATGCTTGTCTACTCAAGATGCCAGAGAACACACCACAATGTTTCTCTGTGGGAAAATAGTGAAGTGTTTGGCTTGATTCCCAAGGTCACCACTTACTAGGAGAGTGATTTCAGGAGGTCGTTTAACCTCTCTGAGCCTTGATTCCCTCCTCTATAAAATGAGAGGAATAATTTTTTACCAGTCAGAATTATCATGATGATTTCTTTTTTTAATTTTTTTAATGTTTATTTATTTTTGAGAGTTAAAGAGACAGTGTGAGTGGGGGAGTGCCAGAGAGAGAGAGGGAGACACAGAATCTGAAGCAGGCTCGAGGCTCTGAGCTGTTAGCACAGAGCCCAGCACTGGGCTCGAACTCATGACCCATGAGATCATGACCTGAGTCAAAGTTGGACATTTAACTGACTGAGCCACCCAGGCACCCCTATTATGATGATTTCTTAAGAAAAAGTGATTAGAATTAAAAAATTAGAAAAAAAAAGAAAAAAGAAAAAATGATTAGTACAGTGTCTGGTACAAAATAAGTGATTAATAAAAAGTAGTCATTAATCAAAATTTTAATCCATCTGTCTCTCCTTGCCTAGCCTGTGGGCCTCCTGAAAGTAGGCTTTTTTTTTATATTTCTTTTTTTATTTTATCTTTCTCTCCATCCCCACCCCACACAATGCCTATCATATTGCCTAGCAACTAATAGATGCTTAAGTAATGTCACATTTTTTTTAATTTTTGCTTTTAAAACTTAGAATATTAATATTATAACAAAATGTAGAATTTTCAAATAATATATGCACATTTAAATTTAAAAAATGAATACTCTCTTCTCTATTCCCCCACCTAGACTGCTTGTCAGAAGAAACCACCTTTAAGAGTTTGGTGTTTATCCTTCCGGGCCATATTTGGCACATTTATAAGCACACAGAAACACATGATGCAGACATGCACTTCCACTCACAAATGCCAGAGCCAGAATATTGATATTTAACAACTTGTGTGACCTTGTACAAGTTAGTTGGCCTCTCTGTGCCTTAGTTTCCCTATCTGCAAACATCCTTTCTCATCAGACTATGATGGGAGATTAGGTGAGTTAACATTTGTGAGACATTTGGAATAATGCCTGGGACATGGTAGGTTCTATGTGAGTTGGTTAAATAAAAAACAAATATTGTTCTGAAACTTTACTCACTGATCTGTACATTTTATAGAGCTTTTTGTGTCAAAGCATATTGATTTCTCATACTTTATAGTATCTTCATAGAAGTACATTTTGTAAATATGCTTTAATTTATTAACCATTTGCCTACTGATAGACATTTAAGATAGTTTCAACTATTTCACTATAGACACAATTTGTAAGTATCATAAATCCTTGCATGCTTCTGGGAATATTTCTGTAGAATAGGTTCACTGAAGTAGAATTGTTGGGCCAGAGGTTATGTACGTTTACAATTTTGATAGATATTGTGGAAATTGCCACACAAAGGGTGGTACTGATTCACTCCCAATGTGGATGTGTAGAAGTGACTATTTCCCCATGTGTAGAAGTCACTATTTTTTTGGACAGCTGCCCACATTGGACATTTTTTTCCCATTCTGATGGTAGGCAAAAAAAAATTAAATGCTTGCTAAACTGTATAGACAATTAAGTATATAAATGAATACATGATTGAATAAATGAGCAAAATGAGCCAACACATGAACCAGGGCAACTTAGACTCACTGATTCATTCGTGATGCCCCCCCCCCCCCACCCCTCAACACACTCTTTCTCCTCTGGCCATGAGCTCACTGCCCTGCCATCTCTGCCCACAGCTTGATGGAATGTGCTGCAGAGCACCCGACTATTTTCAAGTCAGTGGAAAACTTTGTGAACCTGGTCAAAGGCCTCCTGGAGAAGCTGCTTGATTACCGGGGTGTGATGACCGACGAGAGCAAAGACAACCGCATGAGCTGCACTGTGAATCTGCTGGTATGTGGGGTCAGCCACCTCTCCCCAAGGTCCCATCAAGTCCTGGGGGCAGGCCTGGTTTGGGGTTTCACTGTGCTCTTGATAGGGAAGTAGTGCTAAGGGCTTCAGAAAGCAGACAAAAGTGGAATTGAATCCCTGCTCTGCCATCTGCTAGCTCTGTGTCTTGAGACCAATAACTGCACCATTCCATGTCTCAGTTCCCTCATATATGAAATGGGAATGAGTGTTTTCTTTAGTACTTAACACATCACATGGAAGGAAAGTGGCAGTAAAAAAGGGTTAAGAGTATGAGCTTTGGAGTTTCATAGCCCATAGGTTCTCCTATCTCTGATAACTAATAGAATAGACAAGTCAAGGAAGTTTTTTGAAGGCTTAGTTGGTTTATCCATTCCATAGAGAAAGTAGTAGTACCTATTTCTTAGGTTATTCATCCTGGGGCCATGGTTAAATGCTTCCTACATGTTAGTTTCCTTCTCTTACAGAATAATCTAATAACCAGAATTTACAGCAAATTAGTATGGGCCAGAACAGCTAATCTCACGTGCAGGCTCTTAACCCCTATACTGCATGACCTGCCAAGAGCCGTCTCCTGAACAGTCTCCGTTCACATGTCCTGTGGTACAGTCATGAGAGGTAGAATCAGCCGCAACGCCCCACACCACCACATCAGCCCACCCTAAAGTGGTTTAAATGAATGAAGCCGGCCAAAAGACCATGTAGCATCCATCATATCAACCCCCCCCCCCCCCACCATGCTCAATGCTCCAAAAATATAAATCCTGTCCCATAGTTCTTTTGTGTGGCCTCTGTTAACCTAAGTGGGCTCTCTTTTTAATAGCCCAGATATTGCCATTGATTTTCTGAAATGCTAAGGGGAGTTAAAATATCCTGATTACAGCAGAAAGGAATTCATTGCTAATAATTCCACCAGGCCCAATTTACATAAAGAGCAGGAAGAGGGGTTTTCCAGGAGTTTAGCAATTTGTCTCTATGGAGAGGCAGAAGTGAGTTGAAGAAAATGACCTTCAACAGTCAGACTCTGACCTTGGGACAGGTAGATCCACAAGCAATTAGACCCTGCTAGCTTTTGGTGGGGCGTAAACACGGCATCAAGAAGGATGGGGGGAGGGTGTCAGAGGAGCTGAGGCCTCGGGTGTCTCTGCCAACCACTGTGTACCCTGGAACACCTGGAACATCACCTTCCTCCCTCTGAGCCTCAGGTACACATGGGTACATTGAGTTAAACCAGGGTTTTCTCAAAGTATAGCTCATGGGTCAGATCATGACCTCCTGGCTCAAAATTTTTAAGGGCTCATTTACAAATGCACGAGATTAGGATATCTGGTGGTAGAGCCCAGGACCACTACTGGTCTAAATGATCCCTGAGCTTGAGTCGAGCTTCCCAGGTATTGCCAAGTTTAAATGTCTTTGCCTGTGGAGTCTCATCGTAACTCCTCATACCACTGTACTATCAGGAGTTGTGATCCGTTATTATCCCTGAAATCTGTTACTATTCCTAGAACTCTGATTACTGCTATTATTTTGAGAACAACCAACTCCTTCTGAGTAATGGGTCTGAGCTTGTAAAATCAAGCTGGGCTGCCGCAATCCTGACAACCCACCTCTCAGTGCAGCAGATAGCCCATCTGCACCCTGACATGTGATGGCTGAGGTACCCCCTCTGTCTCTTTATAGCCTAAGGATCAGGGGAGTGGCTTTCAAGGTAGAATCTCCTAGAAAGGGTGTTTGATGCATTCAAGAAAGTAAGTTCCAGGCTCCCATCTCAGAGAGCCCAGATAGTAAAGAGCAGTCTTCCCTACGTCTCCATCACTACTCCCTCTACTCCTGCCACTCTGCAAAGAAAAACACTCACCACTGTTTTTCCTCCACTACCTAGAATTTCTACAAGGATAACAATCGGGAAGAGATGTACATAAGGTAAGATTTTTGTTTTCTAAAATTCAGATCTGCTATATCATTCTCCTGCTCAGTATCCATCAATGGCTCCCTGCTGCCTTCAGGATGGAATTTAAACTTACCTTCTTGATGCTAGGTCCCTGTGTATTCTGATTCCTATCAATCTCTCCAGATTCAACTTTTTTCATTCTCCTAAGCAGCCCCCCATGCCACTTGGAGTTCTACAACCTGCCATGCTGTTTTGTTGTATCCACAGACCATAGTTTCCTTAACCCATCTTATGGATCGAGCTGGTGAATTATATCTGCATTTGTTGAAGGGTTAGCATATGGGGCCCAATTCTAGGGTTTATGAAGCATGTAGTTAGACCATTGGCCAGCCCAACTGCACAGGAAAAAAAATACCAAGATGCATGATAACCTATTTTCTTGTAGGCATTTAAAAGACATTTATTTGAATATATCATGAAGGGTTTTTTTGGGGGGAGGGCATTTTTTTCTCAGAATCTCATATTCTTTTCTCCAAATTTTTTGTATTGCTATTTTTACTCTTTACAAAAATAATGCATACTTACTATCAAAACAACAGCAACAAACAACTCATAAAGTATAGACCAAAAAAAGTGAAATAAACTCTCATAATCCATACATATTCTCAGACCCTTTTATATTTATATAGAGATGGAATTCTATGCCTGCATATTTTTTACAAAAATGAGATCATATTGCTCATAATTTATTCTTTGCTTGACAAGAATTCCATGTCAACAGATGAATTTCAACATCATTTTTAATGAAACTATAAAATTTTCTTTCCAGAATATACCATAATTTATATAGCCAATCCTATATTGTTGAACATTTAGGTTGTTTCCAACTTTTTCCTATCATAAATAGCACAACGACAAAATTCTTGGACATATATCTTATGTGTCCAAGTTATAGCTTGCTCATATCCTTATGAGACAAGAGCCACAGAGAGAAATTGGCCAGAAGGTTAACAAGCGTTTTCAAGTCTTTTGACCCATTCTGTCAAATGCCAGAGACTCCAAGCCTGAACCTACTCTGCTATTATTGCAGATATTTTTAGGTACTTAGTTTAGCATTATTCCAGGAATAGGAACTATCATTTGGATAAGAGATAATTCCATAGGCTGTCCTAAGCTGAGATAGTATTTATAACATCACCAGACATGACTTATTATAGTAGTGCAAAGCTTTGGAGTCCAAAGGGCCTGGGGTTTTCACCTTGTCTTCTTGGCGAGTCTGTATAAGATCCCTCAGTCTCTCTGGGTTGAGGTTTCCCTTTATAGAATGTTTCCATTCTACCTTCTGTTTTGAGGATTAAATGAGATGCTATAGGTAAAGTGTCTAGCACATGGATCCATCCTTCCAACCTCTTTTCTCTCCTTCCCATTTTAGCAACACAGATGGTAAGCCCCAGATCTCCATAAGCTCTGGAGATTTGAGTTCTGTTGTAATCTAGGAAAACCGCATTTGCCTAAACCAAACAATGTAACAGGATATAGTCTGAAAACCTGTTCTGTTTGGCAGGCACAGTATTTAAAAACATTTTTTAATTGGTTGCCAAAATTTGGAAATCTAGAGATTTTACAAAAAAATAAAAATTCCCCGGGGTGCCTGGGTGGCTCAGTTAGTTGAGTGTCCAATTCTTGATCTCAGCTCAGGTCAAGATCTCATGGTTCATGAGTTCAAGCTCCACATTGAGCCTTGGACTGGCAGCACAGAGCCTGCTTAAGATTCTCTCTGTACCCCTCTCTCTATACCCCCCTCAAAATAAATAAGCTTAAAAAGTAAAATATAATAAAATAAATAAAATAAAAATTTCCCTCTTCTAAAAACTCAGAAGGTATGGCAACACTGGGCCCTCCTCCTGTCCTGACAAATCTGAGGTACTCTAGTCATGACATTGTCCCCATTCCCCCTTGAGGCAGACTTCACCCTGCCTACATCACTCAAGCTGTGCATCTGGCCTATGTAGGTACCTGGGTTTGAATCCCTGGTCAGGCCCATTAGGGTGTTTTCCTTTGGGCTCTGCAGTAGATCACCAAACCCTTGAGCTGACAAAGGAGAAGAGAGGGTGCCTTGGCCAGTAAAGGAGTAAATCTGTCTTCTGAATGCTCTAAGGTTTTTGGACCCAGCCATCTAAGGATCTAAAGGATGAAGGATGGGCAGGAGGAGATAAAGTAGGATTCAGCCATGCACATAGGGGCTTCTAAAGGTAGACCACAAGCTCAACACTCCCAGCATGCAAGCCCCATATAATTTCACTGATAACTGACTGATGAGAGAAAAGGTAAAAAGGGAGGGGAGTGGAGTGGAATGGCCATGACTATAGAGGCAGAAATTGCTGATGGTTAAACCTGGTTCTACCTATTTCTTGCTCTGTGCACTTTAACATAAATCTCAGTTTTCTTGTCTATAAAAGGTTGACTGGGAGGATGAACTGATATAATATCTGAAGTACCCATTTGTTAGATGAATGAATAGGCAAATCTTTCTACCTGGGATCTTCATCCCTCATTCATCCCCTCACTTTTAGATCCTTGCTCAACTGCCATGCCATAGGAACTTCTCTAGAAATCCCTTCTCTCCCTACCTAGATGAGTCCTGTTCTCATAGTACCACAGATCTCTCTTCCCAACATAGCTCACAACTGTATTTTTACAATGCAGTCATCCCAGGGTTCAGAACTGGAACCACACATTGTAAAGGGAGAGAAGGTAGGAATGTGGTTTTGGTTGAATAGTATATTCTCCTTACTGACTGCTCAAGGTCTCCATATGAATATCTAATCTTGAGACCCTGGTCCACTTCCTTCTCTTACCAGAAAATGCACTTCTTTTATACCAAGAGCCCACTGAAGAGCTGTCCTTTATAGTGCTGTGGCTTGTTCATTCTCCTGGAATGGTACAATGTTCAGAGCACGAGCTGTGGAGACAATTAGCCTGGGATCATGTTCCAGCTCTTCCAATTATTAGCACAAGACTTGTGATGAGTTATTCATTTCACCTTTCTTATTTGTCATGTTGCATTGGCCAGAATTCTTTAGTATCAAGTTGAATACCAGCTGGGATGATACTTCACACTTCTCCAAACCATACTTTTCTCAATGAACCCATCTCACAAGGTTGCCTTGTGGATTAAATGATCTAAGGCATTCAAAATACCTAGCCTGGTACCTGTCACACACTAGGTGTCCCATAAACAGTAACAGCTGCTGTTGTCACCCATGCAGGGTGGAGCTGGTTATCAGCAATGGAGGATTCCTCTGTGATCCCAAGAGGTGCCTAGTTGTTCTGTCTGACTCCTACTTGGCCCTATGTCCGGCCTCCTTATCACTGACCCTGGTAACCTAGCATATTTCCCCCAAACAGGTACTTGTACAAACTCCGCGATCTTCATCTGGATTGTGATAATTACACAGAGGCTGCCTACACACTCCTTCTCCACACCTGGCTTCTCAAGGTACTGTCCTTCCAATAAAGGTGATTTGTGTTAGGATCTCTATGTGGCCCTCACAGCAAGTTAAAGAGTTAAGGAGCAGGGGGAAGAAAGAGAGAAAGAGGAAGGGAAGGGAAGGGAAAGGAAGGGAAGGGAAGGGAAGAAAGAAAAGGAAAGGAAAAGGAAACAGAAAAGGAAAAGGAAAATAATTAGCCCAATAAATTTTGTTTTGCTATGTCCCCAAACTCTTGACTTGGCCAGTTACTGTTCTGCACTACTTTTCCTGGTCACATAAGGTTTCAAGTGACTTTCACATTTAGCAACAACAATAACCCCCCTGAGACATGTTTTACAGTTTTATATAACATTCAAACATCACCTATAAATCATTAGCATGCCCAGTGAGCTGTTTTCTTTCTCTTGAAAACAGTGTTGTAGCTGGACAGTGTTCTGAAGGATTTCCTTTGGCTTTTTGAAAAGCTGGGCTCATGTCTTATAGGGGTTCCAGGAAAATCCCTACAAACCACACACATGAGCCAATAGACAGTCCAAAAGGCACAATTGGCAAAAATCAGGAGACACTACCCAATGGAAACCACAGACCAGCCTCTCCCTGACTGACCATTCACACCCAGGGTGACAGGCCAGCTGACAGACATGTGTGCAGAGCTTCCTCCTGCTCCTCATAAGTAGGGAAGACACCTCCCCTTGGCTCCCTCTCAGCCCCGGGTGATTTGGTGTATCTCTTGTCCTCAGTGGTCAGATGAGCAGTGCACATCGCAGGTCATGCAGACAGGCCAGCAGCACCCCCAGACTCACCGGCAGCTGAAGGAGACGCTCTATGAGATCATCATAGGCTACTTTGACAAAGGAAAGGTAATTTACCCCTGTCCTCCCTCTCTCTGTGGAGATCGTGGCTATGGGGAAGGGTGGTTCCTTCCCATACTCTGCACCCCATCCATCTGCACGTCTGGTCAGCTCTCCCTCCCAATTCTGAGTCTGGTCACTTTGCTCCACCTTCTCACCACCTCCATTCAGGGCCTCCTCATTGTTCACTTGGATACTCAATGGGTTCTGAGAAATCTGCCTGCTCCCTCTAGTGCCTCCAGCAGATCATCCTCTATACAGGAAATGGCTCCCACATTCCACCAGAAAGAGTACACAATCCTGTCTGTGACCTGTGAGGCCTCACATGAGCTGTCTTCTGACCGCTTCTCTTGTTTCATCCCTGCCAGCTCCCTCTTGCCCCCATGCTGTATGCCAAATTCTTTTCCACATCAGCATCTTTGCACTTGCTTTTCCCATCTTCGAACATTTTTCCTCCATAGCTTTCCATGGAAGACTCCCTCTCAGAGCTCAGAGCTTTGCTCAGATGTCCTCAAGGACACCTTCCATGACCAACCTAGGCAAAACAGCGCCCCTGCCCCGAGTCACCTTTATTGCCTCTTCAAAGCACTTGTCACTATCAGACATCACCTTGTTCATTTTGTTTTTACATTCATTGTTTGGCTTGTCATTTTAGAATGCCACAAACACAAAGACATGTCCACTGCTGAATGTCCAGTGGTTAGTGCAGAGCCTGGCATGCAGGGACAAATAAATATATGTTGAATAAGTGAATGAATTACATGAATGAATGACAGGGTGATGCCATTGATCTTTAAACAACAAGGACAAAATGTTTGGTTGGGAGAAGATTAACCAGACCAACTGATAGTCATCCTCCAGTCCCCAGTGGACCTTCAAGAAGCACCAACCCAAATGCAACCATTCATCCTGTAGGAGATGTGGCATGTGGCTAAGTGCTTAGGCTCTGGAGTCAGCCTGGTTTCAAACGTTGCTCCTCTGTCACCTACAGTTCCCTTGACCTCTTAGACACTCCAATTCCCATCCAAAATAATGATACTAATAGTACCTACTTCCTAGTTGTATTGTGAAAATTATGTAAGAGAATGCAGGTAGAACACCTAACATAGGACCTGGTACATAGTCATATTTTCTTAAATTTTAACTGTCATCATTACCCTACTCTGCCTTCAAGGCCCCAGTTGATTGGCCACTTCCTCCATCAAACCTTTTTTGAGTCCTCCAGCTTACCGACAGCTTTGCCTCTCCTCTGAATTACAAGACCTCTTACTATTCATCTGGACATAATTTAGTGGACTTAATTTTGATCTGTTCTGTCACTGCAGTTCATTGTATCTGCCTTAGCCTGATCTCCCCACCTTCCCTGGAAAGACAGAATGAGGTAATGTCTGTGGAAGGGCTTATAAATTCCCAGGAGTTGAGCAGTTGGAGACCACTGTTTTTATAATTTACAATTATAAGCCTCTTGAGGGCAGTGAGTCTGCCGTTGCTGAAACCTCCTGCCCTGCTGACATCAAGTCAGAGCTTACTATTTGTTTACAGCTGATTCAGTGCATCACGGTGTGAAAGCCCCAACAGGACATGTTGAGCTTTGTCTTCTGCCATGTATCCAGTTCAACTCACCCTATGCTGAACAGAGAGGAAAAAGATGCCATCCCTCATCTCAAGGACCTTATCATCTAGTTGGCAAAACAGACAAACCAATCATGATCTTCTTTGCATATTACCCTTTGGTGTTGTGCAATAATGGAGAATGAGGGAGAGAAAAGTAGTGCCCAGGTACTTTGGGAGCAGAGAGGAGAGAGCAGATGGGTACAGCTCACTTCAATAGCCACTGCTGTGGAAACTTCCAGAATGAAGCCCAAACTCTTGAGCATCCCTTTAACCTCCTCTCCCCGTACCTTCCCTCATGTAGATTTATTGCTCCAGACACACACAATAGCCTTCTACTTTGCAAGTCCATCTGTCAATATTTTGTGGACTCCTCTACATCCCTCAAAACCCAATTCTTGCATCTATTTATGTGTATGCTTTGCCCACGTACATTTCATGACAGGAGAGACTGTCTTGCCCATATTTATGCCTATTTCATCACTGTATACCATACCATGCCTAGAAGCCAGCCGGTACTCAATAATCAATGTATGAGATTCAGAGGGATCAGTGACTGTCAGAGGTCCTGGTGGCCATACACGCAGACTCAGGAGGAAATCCTAGATATCTGACTCCCTCCCTGGCCCATTAGTGGTCTCTTAACACATTGGTGAGGGCATTTCTGGCAGATTATGGTACAGAGTTTGCAAAGATCTCCACATGAGCCAAAAAGTCCCCTGACCCAGCCCAGGGACTTTTCCACCGTCTTCTTGTTCAGGCTGAACAGAAAGAAAGCCCCAGCCCAGCCTGGCCTGTAGACTTGGTTCCTCCTGGCACATAAAGCATTTTTATGCTGCTCACTAAGTTGTCCACGGGTTTACAGCCGTGGCTCCTCCACTCGGCACTTGCTTTTATTTATTTTTATGCTTGGATGCAGAGAGAGCATTTTTGCTACACAGCACACACTACATTTTGGCAACCTCCCCTCTCTCCTTCCCCACCTCCCCTAGCTTCTCCATTTAGATGCATTTCCCATTTTAAACTGAATATGAAATGTGATGGGTGTCCCTTGAGATTGCCAGATCTCCAGCCCACTCTGCATCTCCCGCCTCTGCAGAGGCTCCCGACCCCCTTCAGTCTAAGATGGAAGGATGATCTATCGGATTCAGCCTAAGACAGAGCAGAGGAAAAGGGTTTGCTTTTCCAGGATTTTTTTTCAAATGGAAAATGCCTATTTACAAAAAGTTCTAATCACTCTCGTTATACTCAGCTCCACCGCTACCTCTGTGCAGCCCCCCTCCCCACTCATGTACTCCAAATAACCCCAGTGACAAGTATAAAGTTTCAGTTACACAAGATGAGAAAGTTTTAGAGATCTACTGTACAACAATAGGTCTATAGTTGACAATTCTCAGGTCACACCCAGGTGTGCATTCTAGCCCAGCTTTTGGTTAGGCATGTGACCTAGGACAATGTCTCTGCCTGTCTGAACCTCCATTTCTCACCTGGGAAATGCAGCTGTTACTAGACACCTCCCAGAGTGTTTGTGAAGACCCAAGAAGCATGCAGATAAAGCATTTAGCCTAGTCTCTGGCTGCTCCATTATTTGCCACGAAACTAGAGTGGGGCGGAGGAAGGGTCATGCTCACTGGTAAGTACCTGGCTTGCTGTGCATGGGGGCGGGCCTGGGCTGGAGTGAGGCTTGCAGTACAGTCCCAGGAATCAAACTGCCTTGAGTTCCTTCCTCAGCAAGGGTTCTGCAAGCTTGGATGTACCTCCTAACCTTTGTGTCCATGACCTTCCTATAGATGTGGGAAGAAGCCATCAGTCTGTGCAAGGAGCTGGCGGAACAATACGAGATGGAGATCTTTGACTATGAGCTCCTGAGCCAGAACCTGGTAAGACAGGGTGCCCAGGGCCTCAGCTCCCCAGAGAGGCTGGGGAGAGGAAGCAGGAGGCCAGGTGGGGTCAGGACACCAGAAAAAGAGTGTACGTAGGGCCTGAGCTGAGTAAGGCTGTGCTGAAAGCTTTCCTTCCAGTTGGGAATATTTCCAGAAGAAGGCATTCTGGGAAAACTCATTAGTGACAGTTTCCCGGATGGAGTAGTAAGTACCTGCTTGGCACTGGGGCTGCTGCTGCCGTTGCACACCCAATAAACACTGTGCTACATTTGCAGTAAAATCGCTACAAATCACTAAGCCAATTAAATAAAAACGCAAATTTGTGCTTTCTGATTAACAGATAAATCACATTAAAATGCTCCCCATCTGGCCATTCCCCATTAGCTCCTCGGTGCTTGTGATTGGTGGTGGTGGGGGGGGGGTGGGTAAGTGGAGAGTGGGGGAGCCAGCCTAGCCTACTTGTGCTGCAGATGCCAGGGCTTGGCGGGGAAGTGGCCTCTGCAGAGAAAATGCAGAACGTTTGGGCTGCTTCCCCCACTTGTACACCTCCTACATATTTCCTGGCCACCTCAGAGCCAGGACACCAGTGCCCCATGGTAGCCTATTTTGACAGGCTAGTCCAGCTCTGTCCAGGGAACTATAAAATGAGAGTCCAAACATGGAGAGATGATTTATTGTTTCTTTGTGGGGGGGATGGGTATTGAATGCAGTATTCTTGTTAAAAGCAGCTGGGCTGTTAGCTGGTTGTACTGTGTGTAAGATATGATGTAAACACACATATGTAGTCACAGCAAGAAACACTTATATCTACCCTACACATACATCCACATAGATATTTGCAAACATGGGGGCACACATGCACACATGCATCCAGTACACATTTGTGTATACACAGAGTACACATTCATGTGTATACATGCACACACACACCCGGTACACATTTATGCACACACGCATGCACATACAGTACACATTCATGCATACGCACAGTGAACATTCATGAGCACACATGCACACACGTACCTAGTACACATTTGTACTCACACATGCACATACACACAGTACACATTCATGCACATGTTGATGTACATGCATGCCCATTCTCCAAGTCCATGTTGCACAGGCTTGTGTCCATGCACACTTATCTCCTATATTGTATCAAATTTAAGATGCCATCAGTCTGAGATGCAGTCTTTTTTTGTATGTGCCTTGTCATGATTTCTATCTGACTAATAGCAATTCTAAGATGCTATCAGGTGTAAAGTAAGATGTAAACTGTTTTCAGAGATGTTAAAATATGAAGAATGCACACCTATTAGAATTGATGAAATACGTCAAGGGTACATACAAGGGAAGATACATATATCTGGAGATATTTATGCATCCATAGACCCCCACAAACACATGCCTTGTGTGCCCGAAGGAGAGAGCAGCATGGCGAGGTGGGGGCTTTGGACAGCTGGCTGGATTCAGCTTCATACTTACTAGCTGCACTATGAGATACGAAAAACATTTCTTTATCTGCAAAACAGACATACGAAACTTGTGGGGTGTTAAGAGGATGATGGGAGTAAATGAGCTGGTGCAGGTAGAGTGATTAACGTGGAACCTGGTATAGGGTGAATACAGCCATTGCTATTATGATTATAGACATACCCACAGATATGCAAATATGTGCAGTGGGCATCTTGGTTCTGGTATAATGATCGTCTCTCAAGAGTGGCCTCTCTGGACTTTAAGAGACAAAACAGATGAACATAAGGGAAGGGAAACAAAAATAATATAAAAACAGGGAGGGGGACAAAACAGAAGAGACTCATAAATATGGAGAACAAACTGAGGGTTACTAGAGGGGTTGTGGGGGGGGGATGGGCTTAATGGGTAAGGGGCACTAAGGAATCTACTCCTGAAATCATTGTTGCACTATATGCTAACTAATTTGGATGTAAATTTTAAAGAATAAAAAATAAAATTAAAAAAAAAGAGTGGCCTCTCTGAGTTGAATGTGCTTTTGATACACATATCTATGTTGTTACAAGCTGTGAGTTTTCTCCTTCCAGATCCAGCAGGCAAAATTCTATGAAAACATCATGAAAATCCTCAGGCCCAAGCCAGACTACTTTGCTGTTGGATACTATGGCCAGGGATTTCCCTCCTTTCTGCGGGTGAGTTTGTGGGTGACTGAGACCCAGGCCAGGGGCCTGGGACCTCTCAGCCGCCGCTTTGTGCTTCAGGGATCCGCTTGTACTGAGACTATGTGCTCTCCTCCATCTGAGGGCTGCCCTCACCCCCAGCACATGCCCAGTCTCCTCCATCATCACCACCCTCAGCTACCCCATGTTCCTATAGATACACAGAGCTGCCCCATGAGGTAGCGAGCTCCCCATCTCTTGAGTGTGGTGTTCAAGGAGAGCCGGTGGACTTCTGCTACCCTGCCAGCACTGTAGAGCTCTGGTTCTCAGACCTTTTGGGCTCAGGAATCTCTTTTCTCTCTGAAAAGTTATTGAGGTCTCCAATGAACTTTTGTATTGATAGACTCTAGCTGTCTACATTTATCATATTCAAAATTAAAACTAAGAAAATTTTAAAATATTTATCAATTTATTTAACAATAACAATAATTAACCTGTCACGTGTTAACATAACTTGCATCATTATGAAAAAATAGTTATATTTTCCCATAAAAAATGTGTGCCAACAGTGAGATTGCTATATATTTCTATAAATCTCTTTAATATTTAGATTAAGAGAGGATGGCAAGGTACTTACACTTTCTTCTGCATTTAGTCTATAGTGATAGACTACACGTATCATGCAGCTTCTGGAAAATTCTACCACACATCTGAAAGAATGATAGTGAAAAAGGCAAATAACAACTGACCATTATTATGAAGTGTGCTCCTTGATCTCATGAGGCCCTGAAAGGGTTTTAGGGACCTTCAAGGGTCTCTGGAGCATACTTTTTTTTTTTTAAACATTTATTCATTTTTGAAAGGCAGAGAGAGACAGAGCACAAGTGGGGGAGGGGCAGAGAGAGAGAGAGAGAGGGAGACACAGAATCTGAAGCAGACTCCATGCTCTAAGCTGTCAGCACAGAGCCCTATGTGAGGCTCGAACCCATGAACTATGAGATCATGACCTGAGCTGAAATCGGATGCATAACTGATGGAGCCACCCAGGCCCCCCTCTGGAGCATACTTTCTGAAGTAATGCTCTTGTGGATTATTCACTGATCATGTAGAGAGTTGGATTAGGTCAGCTGTAGGCTTCCTTCCCATAGGACTCCATCCAGTGAACCTGAGGTTCAATTCTAAAGTCAGGGACATTCAAAAGAAACAGCAAATCTGATCTCTGACCTTACTTGATTTGCAGTCTAGTTGAGAAGCTAAGTTACTCACTGTTACCAGTCAATGGGGAAGTCAGAGTGGACTCGCAAAAGTAAGCACCACAGGCTGCAAAAGAGGTAGAGAATGAGGGTTTCCTCATTGGAGTAGAGGTGGCTTTCCAAACCTGATTGTACATCAGAACCCCCTGGAGAACTTGTTAAAAACACATATTTCTGGATCTTACTCCCACAGATTCCATTTCAGCAGGTCTAGAGCAAGGCCTATGGATCTGAACTTCTAGAAGTCTCCTAGGCCCATCTGACAATCACCCAGATTTGGAAGCACTGACATGCAGAGGTGACAGACGTGGGTTTAGACTGAAGAGCTTCTAGGCCAGTAGAGGTGGCACGGATGGTAGATATGATCTAGAGCAAGGTTTCTCAACCTCAGCTCTACTGACATTTTAGATCAGGTTGTTCTTTGTTAAGGGGGCCGTCCTGTGCATTAAAGGACATTTAGTGGCATCCTGGGCTTCTACCCACGGGGTTCCGGTAGCTCCCCCTCCCCCAAGTTGTGACAACCAAAAATATTTCCAGACATGGCCAGTATCCCTTAGGAGGCAAAATCACCTCCTATTTGAAAACTACTGATCTAGAGAAGGCTAACATAGTCAAAGAAGGGTAAAGAATGTATTTTCATGGATTTAGAGCCAGGACCTATGTGATGAAGGACCCAAAAACTGGTACCTTCCACCCTGCAGGCCCAGCCTACATGGCTCATTAAAGGCAGGAGGGACCTTTTGTGGTCATGCAAACAGAAGACCAGGTATGACACACTGAAAGCTGAGTGAGGAACAGTTCTGGAACTTATACATAGGACGGTTTGAAAAAGTTCTCAGCATCCACAATCCCCTCTCCTTTTAGAATCATTCTTTTTAAAGAAATGGTATACCTAGCTAGGTCTGTGAGCTGAGCTTCTCTTTTCTGTGGTGGGGAAGCAGAAAGGGGAGAGATCTCTAGGAGGTCACCAGAGCCGGTGCTCATGTCACAAGCCCCCCAGCTTTGCTTGCATCATGTTTTCCAAGCCTAGGCCCTAAGATCTCTGTTGGGTGTCATTTCTCTGCAGAACAAAGTGTTCATCTACCGAGGGAAGGAGTATGAGCGAAGAGAAGATTTCCAGATGCAGCTGATGAGCCAGTTCCCCAATGCAGAGAAGATGAACACAACCTCTGCCCCTGGGGATGACGTGAAGAATGCCCCAGGCCAGTGTATCCTTGGAGAATGGCCCAGCCAGGGCCAGGCAGAGGCCCACAGAGCCCCACCTTAGAGCTTAGAAGCTGCTGCCAGAATCATTGCAGTGGTGCCAATGTCAGTGTCTAGTATGGTATCCAAAGAATCCATCTCACGAAATTCTAAATGTTGTGCTCATTGATTAATTCACTCATTCATTCATTCTCATAGTGAATACTATAGAGCCCTGGCTTTGTGCCAATCATTGTGCAAGACACTGATGATCACACTCACAAAGTGGTCCTGCCTTCAGGGAGCTCATAGTCTAGCAAGTAAAAGAGACAGTGAACAACTAATTGCACCATTAAATATGTATTTGTAGAAATGGGATTAATGCCAAGAGGAAGCCATACAGGACACTGTGGGAGGGCAGAGAAGGCTTCCTTGAGGAAGGTAATGTCTAAGGTTAGCAACAAGCCAAAGGTTAGCAGGAGGTGGGGAGAAGGGCCCAGACAGAGGGAAGCACAATCATGCTCACAGGCCTTGAGTGGGAAGGAACACAGTGGCTTCCAAGAACTGGAATGGCACCTTACTTCTCTTACAATAAGATCAAAACTCCTGATCAAGGCAAGTAGGTTTTTCACCATCTGAACCCTGCCCCCCTCCCCAGGATTCTTCCTTCCCTTTCTCACGTCTCTTTGTCCCCACTGGCCTCGTTTCTGTTGTCTAAACACACCTAGCTGGTTCCCTCTGGACCTATGAATCTTCTGTTCCCTCTTCTTGCCATGCCCTTCCCCCAACCCCTTTCTTACCCATCAGATCTTAACTTGGTGTCACTTCCTGGAAGAGCTTTTCCTGGTCACTCATCTAAAGCGGCCTTTTCTGAACTCTCCATGAGCCTCTTATCTCACACCCTGTCTGTTTTCTTTAGAGACTTGATCTCAATCTGTTATCTTTTGTGCTTTTTAAAGGTCCACATAAGCTAGACTATAAGGTCTGGGAGGGCAGAGACCTGCACTGCCTGGTTTGCTGTAGTAAGTCCCCCCATCTCCCCTCGTGCCCAGCACAAAGCAAAAAAAAAAAAAAAAAAAAAAAAAAAAAAGTAATGATAATAAAATACTTGTTGATTAATGGAAAGGGAAACAAGAGAGAGAGAAAAGAGAGATAAAGAAAGAAAAGAAGGAGGGAAGGATGCAGGGAGGGAGCCAGCTCACTGAAGTCTACAGAGGAGGGTATGGGGGATATGAGATGATGCCAGTGAGGTGTTCATAGGTCCAGGAGCTGACACTGGGCAGGGGGCAAGACTCCTGGTGGCAGAGAGCACATTAACCCAAGGATCGGGCAGACGGCTGAGTAGGGATGTATTAGCCCACCCTGGCTCCCAGTGCCACACCCTGTAGCACAAATTAAGTTACATCCTTTAAAATGGGGTTGACAGGTTGCATGGCTGGTCTGCTAAGTCTGCCGAACCTTAATCCAAATATTTTTCCCTTGGGTGATACATATTCATCTGTAACCTTTTCATTATGCTCACCTGCCCTTCATGCCTGCTCTACCATGGTATTTGCAAGAGGAAATGCAACTAGTCCTGGGGCTGACTGGTTACAAATGTGATTTTGGTTACAGGCGAGACAGGAGATTAGCACTAAGGCCCTTCTTAAGTGGACTCGTGGTGTTGAATAGCTCCATGGCATTTTAGCTTGGGGTGAAGGGAGACTACATGTTACTCGGTTATCTCATCATATGCAGGCCTGATTTAGTAGCACCAGGAACCAGGTTGAAAAGGAAAAAGGGTTGACATTTGCTAAAAGTCCTCTTCATGCCATGAATAGATTGAGTGCTTTATAACCATTATTTCTTTAACCCCCAAATAACTCTATGGGATGGGTATTATGTGTGTCCTATTTCATAGAGAAGGAATGTGTAGGGCAAAGAAGTAAAGTAGTTTTCCTAAGGTTACAAACCTAGTTATGGAAGTGAGATTTGAACTCCAAGATCTGTCTCAAAGTGTATATTCTTTCTATAATGCCATTACTTCCACTAAAATTAGAACAGGATGTTATTTATTAGCTGTTCATCATGTACCAGGCATTTTTCATGCATTGTTTCATTTTATCCTTATAGTAATCCTCTGAGTTGGGTATTATTACTCTCTGCATATGCAAATAAGAAAACCGAGGCTCAAAAAATATAAGCAGCTTGCACAAGGTGCTGAAAACTGATGGAGCTAGGGTTTGAACCCAGATCTCCTCGTTGCCAAAACCTGAGCTCTGAATGCTCTGTCCTCTCACCTTCACTAGTAGAAAAGCTAGCAAGCAGTTTTGGAAGGGCAACACATCTCATGTCTTCTCTTTTAGGTAACCAAGTAGGGGAAGACATTTGAAAGCTAAGGCCTCTTAGTTGAGTGTCCTGTCTCCCACATTCCCCCTGCCCAAACCTTGGGGTCCCAGTTCCATGTACAGACTCAACATGTAGTGAGACAGTCCAGCCATGCATCCTCCTGGGCATGATTTAAAGGCTCTGGTGTCACTAGTTTCCTCAGGACAGGTTTGGATTCTCCTCCTGGTCCAAGGCCAATTGCTAAGATCAGTGGATGTGACTTAGAAGCCTCTCTAGAACAAGGGTTGGCCAACTTTTGTATAAAGGACCAGATAGGAAATATTTCAGTCTTTGTTAGTCATGTGGTCTCTATGTCATAACTACTCAACTCTATTGTTGTAGTGGGAGAGCAGCCATAGATTGGCTGCTACATAAATGGATTGGTGTGGAAACCAAAGTGGTTTCCTTCCCATAGAAGGGAGCTGTTGGCTATATGGCTTGAAAAAGAAAATGGTTTTTCTGAATATTACAGAAATCCTTCCAGTGAGGTTTGTTATTTATGTTAAGCATTGTGTTCTCTCTCTGTCTCTGTCTCTCTGTCTCTCTCTCTCTCTCTCTCTCTAAGGAACTCTCATTTAATGTGGAAATATTCTGCAGAGATAAAACAATTAAATTCACAGCATACTAATATGGAGTGAGTTTATCAGAGGGGGACAATTGAATTTAACTTGGAATTATATTTTGGCCATTTCTTCTGTATGAAAGAATCATAGCCTCTGCCATCAAAAAGCTCACAGTCTGGTGGGGAGGGTCTGGGAAGGGAAAAGACAGGAAGCTGGAGAGATAAGAGTCCTAAGTATAGGCAAAATGCTGTGGAGAGTCAAAGGAAGGAAACGACACCTGACTGAGGGTAAATTGAATACTTATGGAGCCTGTGGTATTTGACA
Organism: Prionailurus viverrinus; assembly: GCF_022837055.1. Classification (NCBI taxonomy): domain Eukaryota; kingdom Metazoa; phylum Chordata; class Mammalia; order Carnivora; family Felidae; genus Prionailurus; species Prionailurus viverrinus. The sequence continues at coordinate 180,036,407 of NC_062561.1, read as the reverse complement.
TTTGCCTCAAGGGCTCACGGGAAGAGGGGGTGATGTGAGAAAATATTTCAAGCAAAGGGCATAGTAGAATCTTTTGGGAAACCAGAGAGAAACTTTGAATGCCAGAAAGAAGAGCTTGTGATTCCTTGGTTGGCAAAAATTCCAGGCTCAGGGAGAGTTTTTGGAGTTGTGGTAATCATTGGGTGGAATGAAGGGATTAGAGATCTTGGATACCTGAAGAGAGATGAGTAAAGGAGACATCAAAGGCACGGGAAGGAAAAAAAGGGCCAGGAGATGGGATCAGTGATGACTGGTTTTGTTTATTTGGATTGCCATGCTATCAGTTTAAAATGAATAAAGGTCTAGAATAGGCAGACGAAGCTCCCATAGCCTGCACCCATGGCAGGCATCACTAATCAATCATAGAACTTTTTCCCACTCAGCCTGGACATGGCCTCAAAATCCTGCCACAAGCAGTTACTTTTAAATTTTCAGGGCTGGAATGCAAAATGATATCTATTTGCATGCTCTAAAGCAGTGCTTCTCAAACTTAAAGATGCCTCTATATCACATGACGCTCTTATAAAACTCTAGACACTGATTCATAGGTCTGAGGTAGGTGTCACCATTTCTTATAATTTTTTAAATATTTATTTATTTTTGAGAGAGAGAGCATGGGCACAAGCAAGAGGAGGGGCAGAGAGGGGGGGACAGTGGATCCAAAGCAGGCTCTGCACTGACAGCAGGGAGCCTGATGCAGGGCTCGAACTCATGAACTGTGAGATCATAACCTGAGCCAAAGTTAGACACTCAACTGATGTAGGCACCCAGGTGCCCCCCAGACTCATCATTTCTAACAAGGCTTCAGGAGATGCAGATGCTGCTGGTCAAAGGAACACACTGAGGAGCAGTCTAGGGTCAAAGAACCCCAAGCATGTGGTTAAAAGACCCAACTACAGACCTCTGTTCTGTTCTCACAAGCTGTGTGACCTTCAGTAATTCGCCTGGCCTCTTTGACCTTGATGTCCTCATCTATAAAGGGGGGAGAATTACATTAATAACACTGCTGAATGGAATTGGCGAGATGCAAGGAGACCATGGGGGATATGCTATGCAATTGACTGAGAACTATAAATTCATTATGGTATTACAGTTAGTATAGAAATGATAATGATGATTAAGGACCACTGAACAACTGTTAGCAAGGGCTGAGCCCTGAGATGGGCTTACAAGTGACAGGCAATTCTGATAAGGACCATGATGACTACTAACTTGTCATTAGGATCTAGTTGGCAGCCAGCAGCCTGAGGTCATTCAATAAAATCTTGGCCCCAGGAGGGCTGTCGTGGGAGGTCTCAACTGGGAACTGTCCCTGCAGCCCATAACACGTTGTGAGCCCTTAACTACAGGAATCCCAGACATCCAGTGTTTCACCGTCCAGCCTGTCTTGGATGAACACCCAAGGTTCAAGAATAAGCCAGTGCCTGACCAGATAATAAAGTAAGACCCACAGTTCATTGGAAGAAGGGATGGGGAAGAAAATCCCATGGAGCTGTCAAGCTGAGCTGGTGGCAGGACAGGCCCTGGTGCCCTCCCAGTTCTTTCTCTGGTTTAGCCAGCCTTTTATCTCTTTTCCTCTTGGGAAAAGAATGACCCCTCCAGCCCAATTAGCAATCTGAGTGCTGTCCCTGAAAAGGCTGAAGCCAGAGATGGGAGGAACAAGGCACAGTGAAATATCAGGAAGCAGCAATGACATTTCATTGAACTGGAGGTGGAGAGCCTGTCACTCAGGTGACAGAGTGGTTCCAGGGAATGCATAGCCAGAGTGTGTGGGCTGCGCAGGCAACAGGCAGGGTGAGGACGGGGACAGTGCTCATACTGAGCATGTTCTTCATTTGTTGAGCATTTGTTGAGCTTGTGCATTGACAGTTGATGTGTCCTGACGATGATGAAGGGGCAGTAGAGAAAGCAGCATAAAGGCAAGGTCTCCCTCCCTCTGTTCAGTAGCAGATTGTGAGGTCAGTGATGGGGCCATGAGGCAGGGGGCCTGTGGGGCACACCTCGGAGCTTCCCAGTTTACCTTCCTCAGACCCGGGGTACCCAGTATAGCACCTCAAGTGCCTTAGAGAAAGCCCTCTCCTCTGGTAGGACAGTGGGAAGCAGGAGCTCTTTGTGAGAAGGAGTCTGTCCCAGCAGCCCCACACCAGTGCAGAAGGCTGATCAGGTATAGCTCAGCTTGGGTCTGAGCCTCCCCGCAACCTCTTCAGCCAGGCACTGGGGCAAGAGATAACAACCATCCAGCTAGCACCGTGCCCTGCCGGCCCCAGTGTTAGAACCTCCCCAGAGATTCAGGAAGAGTGATTTGGGGAGTGGTTGGGATAACTAAAGAAATCTTTGGAAGATATCCCTGGGACATTAGGCTAGGACCGTAGGCATATCTAGATTCTTCACTGAGGTCACAGAAATGATGACCTAGGTATGCATTAATGGTAGAATTCCAACTCCTTGGTACTCTAAGGGGTATTGTGTTCTTAAAGGACATGAGACCTGTTTAGCTTCTCAATCACCTTACAAGGAACACCTGATTTTATTTTTTAATGTTTATTTATTTTTGAGAGGTAGAGAGCACCTACAGGGGAGGTGCAGACATAGGGGAACACAGACAATGTGAAGCGGGCTCTATGCTGACAGCAGTGAGCCTAATGCATGGCCCAGATTTACAAGCCTCGAGATCATGACCTGAGCAGAAGTCAGATGCTCAACCAACTGAGCCACCCAGGCGCCCCAGGAGCACATGATTTTAAATGCTACAATTTTAACTGCCAGACCTGAAGTTCACTGTAGTGGGCCTCCCCTGACAGCACAAGGTCAGCTCAGGTTCTGTGTCAGCAACCTGGCATGCTACCAGGAGCCTCTGCCTCTTTCTGTCTTGCAGCTTTTATAAATCCAACTACGTGCAAAAGTTCCACTACTCCCGGCCTGTGCGCAAAGGGACCGTCGACCCTGAGAATGAATTTGCCGTGAGTATCTTCAGCAGCCTTGATCATTCCCCAGGGCCACCCATCCCAACCAGAACAGGTGTCCGTCAATGTCAGAATGGGAGGGCATTTGATCCAAAGCAAAAAGAAGTAAAGCTAACATCTACTGATACGATGACACCCATTCTCCAGTCTTTTCCATCAGGTTTGTTTTCATTTCTTGAACCTCTACACTTTCAAGATACCATCCAGGCCTTGTGTGAGGTGTACCTTTCAACCACAGGGCACTCAGGCATTTCCAGAAGGCAGGGACCCTCAGGCTAAGCAGGAGTGTTGATGAAGTCAAACCTTCCAGGACATACTAATAAGAAGACACAGTGATTTCAGTCCCCAGTGTCCACTGTGTGCTTCCCCTTCTCACGACTGGCAGAAGGAGGACGCTCTAAGTCTCTCCCAGCTCTTTGCCTTAGACTGATTCTTCAAATTTGGGAGCCACTCGCCCTTTCAGAATGTAGTGAACAGACTTGCTGGATAAAGGATTCTCAGCTGCATATTTTTTCTGTTCATCACATTGAAGATTTCCTGCCATTCCTTTCTGGCCTGCCAAGTTTCAGTAGATAGGTCTGCCACTAGTCTTATTGGTCTCCCTTTATATGTTAGAGCGTGTTTATCCCTAGCTGCTTTCAGAATTTTCTCTTTATCCTTGTATTTTGCCAGTTTCACTATGATATGTTGTGCAGAAGACAGGAGTGCTGATGCATAGGGGCACTTGTACCCCAATGTTTATGGCAGCACTTTCAACAATAGCCAAACTATGGAAAGAGCCTAAATGTCCATCAACTGATGAATGGATAAAGAAATTGTGGTTTATATACACAATGGAATACTACTTGGCAATGAGAAAGAATGAAATATGGCCTTGTAGCAACGTGGATGGAACTGGAGAGTGTTATGCTAAGTGAAATAAGTCATACAGAGAAAGACAGATACCATATGTTTTCACTCTTACGTGGATCCTGAGAAACTTAACAGAAGACCATGGGAGAGGGGAAGGGGAAAAAAAAGGTTAGAGAGGGAGGAAGCCAAAACATAAGAGACTCTTAAAAACTGAGAACAAACTGAGGGTTTGGGAGGGAGGGGAGGGTGGGTGATGGGTATTGAGGAGGGCACCTTTTGAGATGAGCACTGGGTGTTGTATGGAAACCAATTTGACAATAAATTTCATATTAAAAAAAAAAAGAATGCAGGGAACACTGTGACCACCCCTCCACCCCAGAAAATGCAGATAGATGCATTCATTATTGCTTAAAAATTCTGACTATTCAGAGACCCCAGGTTAAAACTTACCAGGCCTAAATCCAGGGAAAACTTAAACTTCACATCAGGAAAGAATTCTTAAGGGTAAAGTGGGAGTATGTTTCTGGGTCTTGCAACATTTATTCAGGCTCTGGGTTGATGAGAGGTTTGGGGGCCTGGCTGGGTTCTTGCCAAACTTCTCTAATAGCCAGGTTTCCTAAGTGTGTTTCTTTTCTACCCTTGCCACCCCCTGCTTATGGGACAGTCGATGTGGATCGAGAGAACCTCCTTCATAACTGCATACAAGCTTCCAGGGATCCTGCGCTGGTTTGAAGTGGTTCAAATGTCCCAGGTGAGTCTACAGGCCCTCAGGGAATAGTACATCTCAGGAGCCCTTTAACTGTAAGAAGGGGACAAGCTTTTGTTCAAGGCCACTGGGGAAATGCTAGAATTCCAATGCAGGAAGGGACCTGAGGTACCATCTGGATTACCTGCTTTCAGATTTTTTTCTTAAGCATCAGGTAAACTGAAATGAAACCTACATAGAGTCCTGTAATAAAGCTGATGAAAGGGGGCTTCTGTGGTTGGGTGCAGCGAGGAGGCAGAGAGCCTAGAACACCATCCACTTAATCATGTCCTCATATTTTTCTATCTCAGCAGCAACTTAGGGCACCTCTGAAGAATCCCGCTATGAACCCATTTTATAGTTGGATAAACTGAGGCTCAGAGAGAGGCAATCACACAGAGGCAAAACACCGGCTAGACTGCAATTGTTTGAATGTCTTTTGCATCTCAATAAACTTCAGGGTCTCCATGTCCTCAAACAGCTAAGGATCTTGCAGCTCCCAGGATGCCAAGGAAAGGCCAGGGTGGTTGTGAGGAAACTTAAAAAGTGGGGACATATTCAGGGTGTCTTATTCATTTTATTCATTTAACAAATATTTAATAAGTACCTAACACATGTCAAGCACTTGAAGATTTTTCAATGAAGCTTACATTCTAGTAGGAACGACATACTGAAAAGTCAAAGTAAATATAATAATGTCATGGTGATAACCAGTTTGGAGAAAAACAAAAGAAAGGTGGTGGAGGAGAGATGTTATTTCAAACAGGGTGGCCAGTGAAAGCCTCCCTGCCAAAATGGCTTTTGAGCAAAGTCCTGCAGGAAATGAGGGAGTGGACCACACAAATATTACAGAGAAGGACATTCTAGCATTCTAGCAAGTACACAGGCCCTATGGACAGAACATGATTGTGTCTGATTCAGGGCAAGTGAAGATGAGTAGGAGGAGCCCGATACCAAGTCCTGTAGGACCCTGTAGGCCAGCATAGGACTTTAGCTTTTCTACCGAATGCCTTAGAGCCATGAACAGAGGAGGGACATGGTCTGACTGACGTGTTCAAGCTACTGTATCATCAGCTTGAAGCCATTCCACTCCAGCCTTTAATGTCCCCCAGCAGCTTGATGGCCCTCCAATCTCCTGTGCACAGGCTTGGCCTAGACCTTAGGAGAAATGTAATAATGATTATGACATTAGCAAACGTTTATCAAGCATATGCTAAGCTGTTCACATGCATGACCTCATTTAAACCCCTCAACAATGCCACAAGGTAGACATTATTATTCTCCCATTTGATAGATGAGGGGACTGATGTACAGGTTATTTAAGGTTAGTGAAAGAAGTGAGATTTGACTTTCACCTCCTATACCGGATATCTCAACTGGATTCCCTCTCTCTTTCTTCCTGAGCATATCCCAAGCCCATCCCAATGATAAGCAGCACCATGGAAAGGAAGAAACTATTCATGTCCTTTACTCATGGGACACACTGGTACATGATAAGGTTTGACAGGTGTCCCAGGCACTGTATCAAGGGCTTTAAAGCATTATCCCATTTAATCCTCACAAAACCCTGTGACATAGATACTATTACTAATCCCATTTTTGAGGTAAGGAATCAGAAACTTTCTGCTAATATGTAGCTTCTACCCATTGGCCCTGGCTGTGACCTATCCTTTGGGGGTACTCTTTTCCCTGTACCTGCTAGGCCATGGGCAAACCGTAGGAGGTCCTGCTGTGCTCTCTGCCCTCCTACCCACCCTCCACCCCCATTATGGTGTTTCTCCTCAAAGCACCCATCACCCCCTAAGAGACTACATAATTTTCCCATAGGTTTATTTTTAATATCTAGAATTTAAATATAATAACAGAATATCATCTCTACTAGAATATAAGCTCCAGGAAGAGAGGTTTTTGTCTATTTTATTCCCTACCACATCTCTGAGTGCAAAAATTAGTTTCAGGCACATAATTGGTGCTCAAGACAATTTGTTCAGTAAATCCATCAATAGTCACTCAATTAATATGCAGAACCCCATAGTATCTGAGCTGGTTATTTATTTTATGAACTTAGGGTTGTGAATTTAGGAAAGAGCCAGCATTTTTGTTTTGCTTTGTTTATACTGGTACCTTCTGATATAAGGGTGGGAAGACCTCCAAAAAGTTTATTGCAATCAACTTATCTCTAATAGCCTCCCCTCAGTTGGGTTACTGAGAACTTCAGGATGTCTCAGACATAAAGGTTTCATGCCTGCCAAGTGAGCTCATTTTGAAGTGAGCCAAAAAATTTGGTTTTGTCTTCTATGAATTTGTATCTCGGCTGTTTCTTCCATGAATTGTCAACACTATGGGACTGTTTGTATACAGCCGTGTTTTCTGATGGGATTCAAGTGTCAGTTCTGCACATTAAGGGTTCTTTACTTGTTCTTGGCCCTGAAAACATGCAGTCTTTACAAGTCACCCCAATCTGGGGATCAGAGACCCATATTCAACTCAGGCATTAACGAGCTATATGATGTTGGACAAACACTGTATTTCTGGGCTTTAGTTTTCATCACCTGCAAAATAGAGATTAAAAAACCGTGGAATTGCAGAACTGAAAGGTACTTTAGAGGTCATTTAGTCCAAGAGCTGCAAAATCAAAAGCCTTCAGAACCCAGGAAGATAATGTAAGTATGTAAAATAGTGACATCAAGACAACAGGGAGTGGCAGAAGCTGTGGCAAGCTCCCTCCAGGTGAATTAATTTTTTTAAAAATGAGAACTCACATACTGGCTAAATGATAGACTTCTCCGGGCCCAGATTGGCCTATCAGTCTCCAGTGTGCAAAGCCATTCCTGGTTTTTGTCCAGTCCCTTTTTTTGCTTATAAAAACACTGAAGTCCAGAGTGGGACTTGAAGTGTCAAAGTAATCAGTGGTAGGAGTAAATGATGCCTGTCTCATGCAGCTCATGGGATTCCTAAGAGGATTTAGGAGGGTGAGATGAGAGAAACGCCTTTGAAGAATATGGAATTCAGCCACTTGATTGCAAGGGATTACCATCACTTCATCTTTTGGCTGATGTTTCTCCCCCTTAAAACTGTTTCCAAAGTATTTTCTCCCTGATAATTTATTTGCCCCTCACAGCAAGTTGGGCAAGTGTTACACAACTATACTGCACTATACTGCAGAAAAGGAAACCAAGGCTTAGCTTAGAAAAGTGTCCAGTGATCCAAGAGGCTGACTGAATCCTAACAGAGAATTTAAGGCAAGTTTGGTAGCAGAGTGTGAGCTGTCTGTGGTGGGAGAAGCTCACCTTTGGAATCAGGAACACCCCTGTCCCTGTTTCCTCCCAGCTCTGCAGTCATCTGCCCTGGGGCAAGTGACCTGACCTGCTGACCTGCTGTGGGGGGAACAAAAGGAAAGTGCGAGAGTGTTTTATAAGCCCAGCGTGGGCTGACACATAGGAGGCAATCAGTAAATGGAGCCGGCTCCATTATCATGATCAATGCTTTTATTCCTGTTACCAGCCCCTGACATCCAGGCCTCCCACCAAATACATAACCCCATAACTCTGCTGAGAGCTGTATATTCAGTCGTAGGTGAGAAACCCAAAGAATGTTCATTCTCATTCTCTGTTCCTGATGGTTATAATGAGGCTAAAGACTTAGGGATTCAAAAATAGCTTCAGAAATGAGGGGAAAAGCCAATCAATAGGACTTTCCATTTTTAATAACTCACCTTAAAGCCTGCATGTTTCAGACATGCCAGGCTATTGTTGAAATCCAGGTGTGGTGCTGGGCTGAATCCAAGTGGTCCTGATAGATTTTCCTTAGAACTCGGTCTAGACCTCAGCTTTGTAAAACCCTTGTGGGGCTGGTTTGTGTGCTGCACCGAAATGAGACCCAGGGGTGCAGCTTGTGGCATATGGACTGCAGCCCCCACCAACACGAGCAGCCTTCACCTCATTTCCCTCATATGTGTGTGTGTGTGTGCGCACGAGCATGTGTGTGTGTGTGTGTGTGTGTGTGTGTATGTGTGAATGTTGACTGTGCCAATGTGATGTGGCAGGGGGCAGAAAGAAACAGAGGTGGCATCTACCCTTTTTTGCTGCAGAGAGCAGTCATCCTCACAAAGGTTCAGAAACACGGGGGTAAGAGGCTCGGATTTCACAGATCCAAGGAAATGGTTTAAGAGGATGACCAAGAACATGGCTGTAGAGGCTGGTTCTGCCCTTCTCATATACACAGTAGTTATAACTAGCAGGTGCCCATTTTTAAAGAATTCTGCTACGAGTCAAGTGTTGTATTATCTAAAACCATCTTTGCTACTTCCCAGTGAGGCAGCGACTATATCACCATCATCTCACAGATGATAAAATGTAGGGTCCCTTCTTCCAAGAAGTCTTCTCCAATTCCTTGGCCCTTTTGTCCAGCCTCTACCCTGCCCTGCTGACAAGTCTTCCCTTCTGAGGACGACTGCCGGTCTCTGTCCTAACACTGACAAGACTTAATAACCGGCTAACAGCTACTCTCTGAAGCGGGTTTTCTTACCCTCGAGTCAACCAAGGCTCAGAAAGGTTAGAAACTGGCCCAAGGTAACACAGCTCGAAAAAAAATGGCAGAGCTGAGGTTTATACTCAGCTTTGCTTTGTTTAGTTCAAGGGTCCACAAACTATGGCCTGTGGGCAGGATCCCACCTGCACCTGTTTTATTGAAACAGCCAGGTTCATTCATTTACATATTGCCTGAAGCTGCTTTCTCCCTGCAAGAGAAGGGTTGTATCCTTGCAGCAGAGCCTAAAATATTCACTGCCTGACCCTTTCACAGAAAAAGTGTACAGACCCCTGTGCTTAGTTTTGTATTCCAGATCCCATCTTTTGAAAACCGCACTGTTTTGCCAGTTCCCATTTGATGGCACTCTGTTTATATGCTTTCTAAGAGGTGTTGGAAAGGGGGTTAGTTTTATCTTCTCATCTAAACTGAACCTGCCTTGGAGCAGTGACCCTTTATACAACAATCTTAGGACCTACTATGGGCCAGGTTGGGTGATCACATCACCAGGTGCTCACACAGCTAATAGCTCACACATAGTAGGCGGACAACCAATACCGGATGGGTTGAATTGGAGCGTGTTTCGCCCAGGTAATAAGAAGAGAAAACTCTCCCGAGAGCATACCCAGCTTCTGAAAGCCCAGCCAGAGCTTGAGACTTCCTGCCTCTACCTCCCCGGGGAAATGCCTTTCTCACTAAGCAGAAAGTTAGCCTGTCTCTCCCCAGACAGAAGACAGCCCCTAGAGCTCACTAATTATAACAAGAGCCTGTTACAGTCCCTCAGGGAGCATTGCTTCATTTGAATTCCAACCCCGGTTGAAATCAATACCAATAATTCTATCTGTTTTTAAAGCGACCTGCTAAGGCTCTTTCTTCTTGGTGATCTCGTTTTCAACAGACCACAATTAGTCCTCTGGAGAATGCCATCGAAACCATGTCCACAGCCAATGAGAAGATCCTGATGATGATCAACCAGTACCAGAGTGACGAAAGCCTCCCCATTAACCCACTGTCCATGCTCCTGAATGGGATCGTGGACCCTGCTGTCATGGGAGGTTTCGCCAAGTACGAGAAGGTGAGGGCTGCTGTTCAGGCCCCAGTGGCGACAGAGCAGTGGCAGGAGGGCCCCCCGGGGGGAAGATGTAACTGCCTGTCACTATCTTACTGTAGCTGTTTGTCAGCTTGGCAGACCTCATACGTCTTCCAGAGTTTCTACAGCCCCTCTCTCATCTCCTTTCCAGCCTCAATGCTACACTCTGCTGTGGCAGGAAGGAGTAGGGATCACACGGATCCCCTGTGCCTCTGGGCACATCCAGGCACCTCCATCGGTGAAAGGCTCTGGATCTGAGCCAGATCGCAAAAGTACAGGAGCCACAAATCAAAGTGCATGCCACTTTGTGTGAATCTATCTCTCCCACAGATGATTAAAATGACCTCAACAAATGGAAATAAGTGAAACCCAGGATCTGTGAAAATAAAGAGAGGAGATCAACTCCAAAATGGGAGTTATAATCTAGGTATCCAGATCATAAGGTCCCTCCAGAGATACCTACACATTTTAGCCACCGATTTTATTTTTGAGCCTCCTGGTATCCATGGCAAAAAGGGAAATGCCAATAATTCTATGAGTCACATTTTCCACTGGGGAAAATACCAGTTTCTCAGGAGAGGGACAGAGCTTTTCCCAGCACTAAAGTAGAATAAAAAGTCCTTATTGTGCTTTTACCTAGTACAGACATTAATAGCACAGATGGGAAAATGAATGCCTCATTCCAATATATCTCATAATGAATTCCCTATTAATCTTTTCTGTGTCCTCCACTGATATAAAACTAAGAAAACTATGCAGTAGTCTAATTCAGGGACAGTAATTCCAGTCACACAAGCAGTCCTTCTAGCCACCCTGGGATACCCCATCAGTCATCATCAGTAACCCTTTGTTTAGCCTTGAGAGGTGATAATATATGTCTCTGTGTGTGCACACACGCAAGGGACATAAGTCTCAGAAAGAGCTGGGGGGTGGGGGTGCGGGCAAGGGCACACACAGTAAGGGAGGTGGTAAGGCCAGCTGGAGCACCATGGGTGAAATAACTCTTTGACTTCTCTTCCCTGAGGCAATGCTCTCAAACTTGAAGCAGCATCAGAATCTCCTACGGGGCTTCTTCCTCCACATCCCCACCCACCCCACCTAGAGGTTCTGATTCAGTAGGTCTGGGTGAGACCCAAGAATTTGTACATCTGGCAGATTCCCAACTGAGGCCGATGCTTGCGCTCCAGGGAGACTTGGAGAACTCCTTCCCTGGGGTTTGTGGTGCTTGCCCAATGGGTTCTGATCTGAGCCTCTAAGAAGAGGAACAGTGTCAGTCCCTACAGGTCCCTGTCCCATCCAAATACGTGTGACATCATGCCTGCCCCCCTCACATGGAGTCCTCTCACAGTAACAGAGACATTGGTTTTGGGGTCCACACCAAATGAACAGGAAATCCAAACTTCCTGCCTGTCCTCCCCAGGCCTTTTTCACAGAGGAGTACACGAGGGATCACCCTGAGGACCAGGAAAAACTGAGCCGCCTCAAGGACCTGATTGCATGGCAGGTAAAGTGTAGCTGGACTGGGGCGGGGTCGCCCTGCCTGCTTTCTGTCCTGTTCCGACTCCCTTGCCCTCTGCTTGCTAGCTTCTGGCTGGCGTGGCCTAGGTTAACCTCTTCTCCTGTCCCTTGACTTTCAGCCCTTCTTCTGAATCTACATCTCACACAAGCAGGCTTATCCTGGAACGGGGATTTGGGGCACTGCACCCTTGGGGTGCTGGGCAGCGATGCTGTGCTGCATGATGCTAACACTGCTCTATCGAATGGATGTTGAATTCAGAGGCGGTGGCTTATCCCAGTGGGACTGAAATGAAAGCCAGGACCCCCCCACCTGGCACACGCCAATCAGATAGTAGAAGATTTGGGCCCCCCCCCCCACGTACTTCTCCTCCTGCTAAAGCTGACCCAGTTTGTGGCAGATAATGCTCAGATGGATTACCAGGTTTGGAAAATAATTGAGGCCTCTGTCTGATGGGGTTTGGGTCAAAGAGCCTGCATTCTGCACCTCCAGAGCCAAGCCAGAAAACTTGGATGGCCCTGTCCTTCCTTCTGCCCGCTTGTCTTTGTCTCCCCTCCATCCCTTCTCTCCTGGCACCCCGCCCCCTCCCTCCATGATCTCCTTCTTTCTATCTCTTTCTTCCTGCGCATCTGTCCCTTTTTCTCATAGATGTTTTGGCTTCTATCCCTCCTCTCTCTGTCTTTTGCCTCCCTCTGCCCCTCACATCTTACTCCTCTCTCTCCTTCCCTTCCTCTTCTCTCCCCACTTCCCTTCCTCCTTCTCCCTGCTTTTCTCCAGCTCCCTCTCCTGTGTTTTCCCTCCCTCCTTCTCTCTCCCTCCCTCTCTCCCTTTGTTTCTCTCTCCCCCTCGCTCTCACTCCCTAGAGAAGAAACAGTCCACCAGACCCTCCCCCCCCCCCAGAGGCCTTCAAAGGACAAGCCTCTCCCTCTTTGCACTTCAGCCTGCTCTGCAGGGAGCACTCAGCACCCAGAACACCAGGTGGGCTCCAGAGGGCAGGAGCTGGAGGGAGGCACAGGGAGCAGGGGGCAGCTGTCTGCAGCTGCCTGTCCTCCCTCCCTCCCTTCTTGCCAGTCACCCTGCAAAGAAAAGCAAGCTATTGTGGTAGGGAGTTTTTGTTACTCTAGGGAAATCAGGGAATGAGAAGCATTGGGTGCAGCCTCTTTTCTTAAAATAAGGATTCCTAATTCAGGTCCTTCTCTGCCTCTGCCAATTTATGCAAAGAGAGGCTTTAAAAATGAAACAGCAAGTGCTGCACAGACACAGTTTCCTGAATGCATTTTGTGTGTCTGGAATTTTCTCTCCCTTCTTACCTTGTGCCACCTGTGAAACCCAGACATACCCAAGATCCCCAGCTTTCTGAGGTCATCATGGTCTTTAATACCCAAATAATGGTAGCTCCCACTCACACCGCCAACCCGGGAATCAGGAAGGCCTGGCTTTGATTAGTCCCCTTTCTCAGGTATTTCTGGGATGCCCTAGGGAGGGCCAGCATGTCACACAAATTTGTTGGGTGTTGGGTGTCACTCTCAATCCGTAACACTGCCCTGGGCCTCTCCCTGGGCAGGTCTTATCACCTGGTAATGGATCCTCCATGTTGTGCCCACCACACGCAAAGCATGAACCTCAGCCTCACAGCACAGCTAGTTCCAGGCTGTGCCTTCTAAAAACAGTTCTACCAAAGTCTTGGAGCTAATGGGCAGACACTACGAAGACAGAAGACTTCGAAAGCATTAGCTTGGGCTCTTCAGACAACACCCCCTAGTGGCCACTTCCTCCAAAGCACAGACCCCCGCCCCCAGTGAACCACCATGTTACAGAGGCCCCTCCCCACTCAGTACTGCCAAGGGGCCACGTCCCTCCCTCCCAGAGTCCAGGTACCCTAACTTTGGGCACTTTACACTCAAAGATGTTGCCCTGCCAGGGTGAAAGCAGCCTTGTTAACAATACTACATACAGCGAATTAGCTCTTCCTTGTCTGTTCTGTTCATTCTTGTACCTTATATTTATTGAGATCCTACTGTGTGCCCAGCCATAGAAATAGTGCTGGACAGATCTAGGCCTGCTCCTTGCCCTCTTGGAGCTTAATTCTAAATTGGATCTTGGTTTCACAAAGCCAGATACACTTTGGATTTTCCTCAAAGTTAGAGAACTGTAGATTTCAAAAGGGAATGTCCTTGTACCTAGTCTAGCAACACAACAAAAGCCAGAGCTTTCCAAGTACTTTTTTTGTGTTCAAGATTTCACAGGTCTCTAGACTGATTGCTTAATTTTTTCTTCTTTGTAAAGCTTTTCTCTATATTTACTGGCATGGAAAGATGTCTACAGTACATTTGTCCTTTAAATGTTTTGTGAAATATTACATATAAAAAATATGCATAGCAAAAATATACAGCACAGTGATTTATCACAAAATGTATATCCATTTGACCACCATCCAGGTAAAGAAATAAAATTCTGCCAGCACCCAGAAGCCAGCTTGTGTCTATAAGCCCAGACTGTAGTCATTGCTAATCTTCCCCAAGGCTGACCACTACCCAGCTTTTGAAGTAATCATTTCCTTGCTTTTTAAAAAATAGTTTTCGGGGAGCCTGGCTGGCTCAGTTGGCTGAGCATCCGATTCTGCCTTAGGTCATGATCTCATGGTTTGTGAGTTCAAGCCGGGCATCGGGCTTCCTGCTGTTGGCACAGAGCCCTCTTCAAATCCTTTGTCACCTTCTCTCTCTGCCCCTTCCCCGCTCCCACTTGCTCGCTCTCTCAAAAATAAATAAAACATTACATAAATAAATAAATAAATAAATAAATAAGACATTATTATTAAATAATAATAAAATAAAAAATAGTTTTCATCACTCAAGCACTCATTCCTAAACACTAGAGTTTACTGTTGCCGATTTTTGGCCTATAATATAAATGGAATCACACAGTATGCATTCTTTTGGGTCTAACTTTTTTGCTAAATGTTATGCTTGAAAAATTCATTCATCTTGTTGTATATAGCTATGATTCATTCATTTTCATTTATTTATTTATTTATTTGCTTATTTATTAAAAAAATTTTATATTTATTTTTGAGAGACAGAGAGAGACAGAGCCTAAGCAGGAGAGGGGCAGAGAGAGGGGGAGACACAGAATCCAAATCAGGCTCCAGGCTCTGAGCTGTCAGCACAGAGCCCGACGGGGGGGCTCGAACCCACAAACCGTGGGATCATGACCTGAGCCAAAGTCGGACGCTTAACTGACTGAGCCACTCAGGCACCCCTTATTTATTTATTTATTTATTTATTTATTTATTTATTTTAGAGATAGAGAGTGCAAGCAGGGGAGAGGGGCAGAGGGAGAGAGAGAGAATCCCAAGCAGGCTCTGTGCTCAGCATGGAGCCTGACATGGGGCCAATCCCATGACCCTGGAATCACGACCTGAACTGAAATCAAGAGTCGGACACTCAACTGACTGAGCCATCCAGACACCCCTCATTTTCACTGATGTGTAATAGTCTGTACAGCTTGATGATGTAACTATATCAAAATGTATTTCTTTTTCAACTGATGGAGATTTAGGTTGATTGTAATTTGGGGCTATTACAAGGAATGAGCATCTTTATATGTGTCTTTTGGGCACACATATGCATAAATTCTGTTGGGTGTGTGCCTAGGCATTGAGTCGCTTATAGTATATGAGAATATGTAGCTCTGGAAAATGCAGCCAAGCTTCTATCAGCATAGGTTGGTTTTGCCTGTTCTTGAACTTTATATAAATGGTATTACACAGTATGTACTACTGCGAGTCTGGCTTCTTTTGCTCAACACAGCGCCTTTGACAGTCATCCAGGTTGTCACAAATATCAGAAGTTTGTGGTTTTTGTTTCCCTCATCCACTGAATGAATATACAACATACTGAATAATATGCCAATTTATTTATCCATTCTCTTGTTGGTGGACATTTGGGTTGCTTTCCAGTTTTGTGTAGTATGAATAAAGTTGCAAAGAACATTCTAGTTCGTGTCTTTTGGTGAACATAAGTACTCACTTCCCTCAGCATATATCTGGTACTAGAATTTCCAGGTCAGGCATCTTTCACCTTCCTGGATACCAAGAAACAGTTTTCCGAAGAACCAGCTTTGGCTTTGTCAGTTCTCTCTGCTGTAAGTTTGTTTCCTTTGTCATTCGGGCCTACTCTCACTTTTATTAATGTCTTTCCTTCTACTCTTGTTGGGTTTAATTTGCTGTTCTTTTACTAATATTTTGGGATGGACGCCTAGATCATTGATTTTTTTTTGTCCTTTTTAATAGGTAAAACTAAAGCTATAAATTTACCTTCATTCTTTATATATTATTAGTTTTTATATGTGGTATTTCTATTATCATTCTTTTTTTAATAAAATATTTCTTATTTCATGGATGGAGGATCTCTTCTGTTTCTACATACTTAGTAAACTTTGTAAAATAATGTTTCTTAGGCCCTTTTCACCCTCCCTGTTTTCTTCAAGTTCATTCATTTCTTCCTCCCTTCCTCCCCTCCTTTTTTTCATTCCTTCCTTTTTGTTTTCTTTCCTGTCTGTTGGTTCGGATCTCGGCCTTCCATATTAGAGAGTTTCCTTCAATGTCTGGTGATCTTCATAGTTGGGACTGCAGCACTAAAGAGCTAAGTGAAGCCTTGGGTACATGGATGATGCCTTTGTCAACTGGATGGCATCATTCTATAGTAACTGAGCAGTCCACAAATGTCTGTATAACGGGCCATTCACTTTCTCCAGGGAGAACTCTCTCAAACAT
Source organism: Prionailurus viverrinus (assembly GCF_022837055.1). NCBI lineage: Eukaryota > Metazoa > Chordata > Mammalia > Carnivora > Felidae > Prionailurus > Prionailurus viverrinus. The sequence goes on along the minus strand of NC_062561.1, from coordinate 180,019,901 downwards.
AGGAGAGATCATCCTGGCGACTATGCTGCTGGAGTTTGTGAGTTGGAGTAAAGGTCTGACTACCAGCGTGCCGACTTCCCTTCCACCCCCTGCTTTCAGTCTGGCTCGTCATCCCTGACTTCTGTTGTGCCTGGTACCCTTGAGCCCAGCACTCCTTGTCCTAATCGTTCTGAAGGAAAAGCCCCTTCTTCTTGGGGAAATGAGAAAACGGCACTTGGCTACAGGGTGAAGTGGTGAGGACCTGGAGACCTGACTGCTGCTGTCACAGAATCTCAATCTATCCCTCTGTGTTCGGCTCCTCGAGTCACCCTAACTTTTCTGGGGTACCTGGTGCCTCCGATGCCTAAGATTCTCCTGGGTTTCTAGAAGCAGGTTGGCCTCTTGTTGTCACTCTCCCTCCACTGCTCTGGAAGACGAGCTGCCATCCTCCACCCACTGGCCATGTTGTAGGTCAGATCAGATTCCAGTAACTCCTTCATCTTGTCCTTTCAAGGGTGCCTCCCGGAGAAGGAGGCAGAATGTCTTTATGTCGCCATCATGGACACCTACTCGTTGTTTAATCCCCACAACGCGCCTGGGAAGTAGGAATGATTTTCAACTCCTTGCATCATGGAAATGTTAATTGCTTTTCTTCAAAATAAGCTATATTCCACGTCTCTGCAGCCTTAGTTATGTCTCCCAGGACCACACTGCTAACTTTCCCAGCTGTTTCTTCTAGTAGTGGCCACCATGGCTCAGCTACTCCTCCTTCTAACTGCCATTTAGACAGCATCCCATTGACCTCTTTTGTTGATGAATGAGTTTAACTCCCTCACATCTGCCACCTCGTCCTCCCCCATCCTCCCAAGGATTTTGCATCACTTTTTAAAAATTCCCTATTGGCTGGTACCTTAGGACATCAGCACTTCCGTATCTTTCTTCAGCAGCCACGTAGCTATAATGGGACCTCCGTGTTCTAAGATGAGACTGTGTCACTCCTCCTCTTCCTTTCAGCTCTTCTTTTCTTCTATCTTCCAGCTTCTGATGCTCATATTTCCCTTTTCCAATGCCCAGAGCTTCCTGGGCAAGGTTTTACATCAGAGCCTCAGAGCTTCCTCCCTGCTGGCCCCACACTCTGCCCCTTAGTAGATTCATAAGGGGGAGACATGCCTAAACATACAGCCTCTAATGGGGTTCCCACCTTCTTAGGGGCAAGGGCAGTTTGAGGTCTTTCTTCCCTCCCAGAGCAACCCCAACGTAACCCCAGATACCCTACGTCCCAGGGATGGTGACCCTGTGTGAAGGTCTCAGAGACTCTAGTGCCCTTCACGAATTCTGAGCAGGCTGATTTGGCTTCAGCCACCTTCATATGGTCCAAGTCCCAGGCTGCAGCCAGGGACCAGCCTGTGGCTCACCATGTACCGCCTTTCCCTCTAGATCCCTTTCCTGGGAGCTGGAATCAAAATCCATGAGAAAAGAGTGTCAGAGAATCTGCGGCCTTTCCATGACCGGATGGAAGAATGCTTCAAGAACCTGAAATTGAAGGTGGAGAAGGAGTATGGTGTCCGAGAAATGGTACGGGTGGTCCCTGTGGCTGGGAGGGGTGAGGAGAGGGATGTGGGGAGCCATGGGGATTGCGGCTGGCAGGGACTCAGCAAGGAGCCTGATCCAGGGGAGCCTTCCTGTAACCTTGGTCCCTCACAGTCACCCCCAGGTAAACGTCAGGTTCAAAGTGAGCCCTTAGCACTGAGGGGCTATGCTAAGAATAGAAGTCACACTGCCTGCGGAGGCACCTAGGGTGTGCCCAGTTTGATGTCAGCACATGACACTACTCGTTTAATCCCCACAATGCGCCTGGGAAGTAGGAATGATTCTCAACTCCTTGCATCTCTCTTGGAGGTTCAGAAGTGTTGAGTAATCGCCAAAGGCTACCTAGCAGGTGAGAATTTTCACCAGGCTCTGTTGGCCTCCAAAGCCAGTGCTTTGGGCCACTAATAAGCTCTGTGACATAAAGCTGCCAATGGCCTGGTGCTCATAGGGACATCTCGATCCTCCTCCCCCAGAAAGTAGAGTCCTAGAACATCAAGGCTGTGGGGTCCCTTAGAGGCCATGGGGTCAACCCTCGGATTTTATAGATGAGAAAACTGAGGCCCGGAGGGGGAAGTGAGCTGCTCAAAGAGCATAGAGGTAAGTCTGGGTCTCTTGTCTGTTGGCCCAGGAGCTTCTTAGGAAACAGGTTGTGTCCTTCAACAATGACAGGACAGTGCAGTGCAATCTGATGTCACCTACTCAGAGTCAGGTCACACCTCACAGGTTAAGGACAACTTCCTCCACAAAAGCCCCTTACTTCTGACACCAGGGTTCCCAGGCCACCTGCACTTCTGACCGACTGGCTACCAATTTGGGGGCTCCCTCTATCTTTTCAGGTGCGCAGAATTTCACAGAATTCAAGAAAGCACTATGCTTATGATTACAGTTTTACTATAAAGAATACAAATTAGGACCAACTAAATGAAGAGATGCGCGGGGTGAGGTCTGGGAGGGTCCCAAACACACAGCTTGCATGCCCTCAGGATGCATCACCCTTCCTACCCTCCCAGCACACGGATGTGTGATTACCTGCCAGGAAACTCACCTTAGCCTAAACGTTGAAAGCTTTTATTATTACGTAGTCATGATGGGGTGACTCATTGGCCACATGACGGAAATCAGTCTCTAGCCCCTTGCCCTCCCTAGGGTTGAACTTCCATCACCTGGTTCAAAGCCACCCCCCCACCACCCCACCCTATAACCACATGGTTGGTCTCTCTGGCCTGGCCTTCAGCCTGAGTCTGCTCATCAAGGGGCCACCACAAGGAACGATGACACTCCTGTCACTGGGACAAATTGCAAGGGTTAAGAGGTCACCTCCCAGGAACCAGGAATGAAGGCCAGCCAAATTCTTTTCCAAAACAACCACCACCTAGCTTCAGCCAGCCAGGAGTTTTTGTCCTGATGCCCTGCTCTGCCTTGCAGCCCTGCCCTGCTCAGGTGCAGGAGGCAGCGGGAAGGCGGAAGCCACATTACCTGGCCCATCCAGCCCGAGGGCCTGACTGCTGACCACCCCGTTCTCCCCACCCGCAGCCCGACTTTGAGGACAGGCGAGTGGGCCGCCCACGGTCCATGCTGCGCTCCTACAGGCAGATGTCCATCATCTCCATGGCGTCCATGAACTCTGACTGCAGCACCCCCAGCAAGACCACCTCTGAGAGGTCAGTCTCTGCCCCAGGAGCCCCCTGCACTCCTGCCCCCTCAGCCCCCAACAACACCTGCTACTTCTCCCTCTGTCCCAGAGGCCACCTTTCTATCTCCTCCCAAGCCTTCTTTTTAAAGAAGTCACTAAAACCCTCACAACCACCCTGTGCTGCTGCTGTCGTTGGTGCCGTTGATAGGGGGTCATTCAAGGCCTGAGAGGCAAGACCGCTCTTCCTGGGTCCCCAGCAGGATTCACCTGCGGCTGGCATTCTCCCAGCTCAGCAATCTGTGCCGCCAGAGCCCCTCACAGGTCCTGCTTCAGTCGGGCATCTCCTCACCTCTGCCAGGGCTGTGTCCCTGCAAGTCCCTACCGCGGAGCTGATCTCCCTGCACCCATCCATCCCTCTGCAGCTGGGGGGAGGTGCTCCCTCACCCCAAGAAAAGCCTCTCCCCTTCCGCCGTCCTAGAGCCTCGTCCCCACCCAGCCCAAACTCCACTACTCTAAGGACATGAGAACGTGAGCCGAGTACTCCGCATGCAATAAGGGCTCAGGGAGGCTGAGTGATTTGCCCAAAGGCATTCAGTAAAGGGTAGCAGTGCTGGATTTGAATCAGACCCACACCTTAACTGGGTGTCTCTCCTCACCACCAGTCTCCCTAGCTTGCGGCTCAGCTCCTTCGGTTTCGTTTTACTCTGCATTCTGAGTGTTTGCAAATTAAGCAAGCAGCTCCCGGAACTCTGTCGGGTTAGCTGAGCTACTCCTTGCCCCCGCAGTGACAACCCAGCCAGCCTGGGTCCCTGCAAGGCAGTTCCGCTGAACCTCGCTCTCACTGCAATTTCTACCGCTGTCCCTCCCGTTCTCCAGCTTTGACCTGGAGGTGGCACCTCCGAAGACTCCAAGAGCAGAGCCGGCGGAGCCGATCTCTGTGGGGAGCACTCTGCCGGAAGTCAAGCTGCGGAGGTCCAAGAAGAGGGCCAAGAGGAGCAGCGTGGTGTTTGCGGATGAGAAGGCAGCAGCCGAGTCGGACCTGAAGCGGGTGAGCGGCACCGGCAGGTCGCCTCTAGCCCCGTTAGCCCATCTCTGCTGCACAGCAGCCGTACTCTCTGGGGGCCCCAGATGAGGTCCCATTCAGGCCTCACGTCTGCAGTGAGGTGGGTGATGCAGAGGCCATATCTGAGGAGCAGGGAGGTCAAGTCCTGTGGGTACCCACACAGCCTGACGTGACAGAGCCGGGATTTGAACCCAGGCCAGTAGACTCCAGCCTGTGCATGTCTTTCCCACCACTGTGCAGGGCTTTGTGAGACAGGACAGAAGCTGTTCTCCCAGTGCTGGGCAAGGGGTTTCTTCATGTCCACCCCCTGTTGCCAACCGCAGGGCCATTCCAACCACTGAGGTCTCAGACCCTCCTAGGCTCCTCCAGTGAGCCAGAAGCCCACCTGGGGACACAGAGAGGGACTCACTGCCCTGACTCTGAGTTTTTGTCTTATAACGATTTGATAATGAAACTTGGTGTCATTGGGTCCAAATCTTAGTTTCGCCCCCTAAAAGAGAGGTTTGTTGAAGGCATTGTTGGATCCTAGGAAAGGGAGAGGGGTTAACTGTACTGGCAAGGGAGGGGTGGCAGCTGAAAGGGCAAAGGGCCGACTGAGATACCTCCCAGGAAAGAGAAGACCCTCCGCAAACTTCCCAGTAGACTCCAGAGGCTACTCTTGCCAGAGGAGAAGACTAGAAATAAGTATTCTGTGTTTTACAATTCTAGAGGGTATCATTCACATGATAGTCTAAATGAATGCCTCAATGCCTCCCTAACCCCTGGAGTTGTATAGTGTGCAACCTGTGCAACCATACTTGGCAGGCTGGCATGGAGTGATAGATAACAGAATAAATCAACTTACAGCTGGGTCCACAGAAGCCTTGCCAAGCCCTTGTTACTGACTTTTCAAGGCACAGAGCTGCCTAATGCTAACCCTCTGTGGTGTGTGTGTGTGTGTGTGTGTGTGTGTGTGTGTGTACTTATTCAGCTTTCCAGGAAGCACGAGTTCATGAGTGACACCAACCTCTCGGAACATGCAGCCATTCCCCCCAGGTCATCCATCCTCTCTCAGATGAGTTTCGCCAGTCAGTCCATGCCCACCATCCCAGGTATGCACCCTGCCACCACCAGCGCCTGAAGGTACAGAGATGGTGGGGCCACCAGCCTGGGGGTGGAGGATGGGCGGAGACTGGATCTACACAGCAAAGGGGCCAGGCATCCTGTGGGCAAGAGGCTCTGCTCAGAGGCCCCCTGTCCTCTGAGCTCGCACCACACCCACCCGCTCTGTAGGGGAAGCGGCCCTGCAAGCTGCACCTGGGGCTAGGGTGGAGGCCTGTTGCCACTCTGGTCCTCGGGACTCACCGGGACTCCATTCTCACACTGGGTGGCCCTGCACTCTCAGTTAGCTAGGCCTCCCCACAGGCCAGAAGCCCCGTGTTTCCTTTTTTGACCTGGGGCCCTATTTCAGGAACTTGCAGAAACTTCCAGCACATCTTATAGAGGTCGAGTGTCTAATGCATAATTGCCACCTACATCCCCCAGCATGCACTCGTTGTCCAGGGAGGAGGTTAGCAGCACACGGATGACCGTTCCTAGTTGGCAGAAGGCGAAGCCACAGCCATGATGGGGTGGGCACACCTGGGGTCGCTGCATCTGACATGCAGCTGTCTCAAGGGTCAGCCACTCTGGGCCAGGCTCCTTGTGCCAAGGGCCAGGGCAGAGAGGAGCAAGACACAAGCACTGCCCTGTGGAACTCAGCAGGCAGATCTCAGCAAAGATGCCTGCTAGTTCTCGACTGCTGCCCAGCACTAGGCCCTCCCTGTGCTAAATTCTTCATCTTTTATTTACGCCTCAACACATACCTATGATGGAGATAATGTCATCAGCCCCATTGTGTGGATGAGGAAACTGAGGCACGGAGAATGTCAGCAGCTAGGAAGTGGTGGAGGCTGAGTGTAGACCAGGCCCTCTGTCCCTGGAACCATGCCCTTAACCCCCGCCCAGCCACACAAGGCAAGATGGCCCCCTAACTCTGTTTGGCCGGACACAGAGCCATTCCACCGTCGCCTTCTCACAGCACCTCAATACCCTGGAGGCTGGTGCCCTTGTCCCCATTTTGCTGACATCAAAACCGAGGGGCAAGAGATAGCTGATTTGTCAGGTCTGTGCATCTCCAAGCTGGGAGCTGGAACCACCAGTTCTGTCTACCAGCCCCTGCCTTGGAGAAAAAGGAAAAAAGCTCATATTGTCTCCCCACCTTGGGGCCAAAGGCCACGTCCCCTGAGGAAATCAGGACCCCAGTGGCCAAGGGGCCTTCACCTCCCCACACTGTGTTTCCAGCACAGAAGTCCTGGCAAGGATCAGGCCAGGTGGCAGGCCCCTGTCTGTGGGGTTGGCAAGCCTCGCCAAGAGGACAGCTTCAACAGGCCTCCTCAGGGCAGCAATCAGGCCTCCCGCCTCCTGCCTGGCACCGTGATGTGTCCTCCCAGGACTCTGTCCCACAGCCTGTGTCCTCTCCGCCTCGCCAACATCACCCTCTTGGGCACCGCCTCTCCTCCCCCCCCCCCCACTCACCCCCACTCTCCACTCTCCTTCCAGCCCTCACGCTCTCTGTGGCGGGCATACCTGGGATGGATGATGCCAACGCGTCCCCCCGCCTCAGCCAGACCTTCTTCCCTCTCTCAGAGGGTGACAAGAAGACGCTCAAACGGAAGAAAGTAAATCAGTTCTTCAAGGCGATGGTGAGGACCCAGATGGCTGGAAAGACAAGGGTATATGGGGAGAGATAAAGGAAGAAAGCAACACAGAAAGAGGAGAAAATGGGGGGTGGGAATGGAGGCACGTATATGTGTGCACACACGTGTGATCCCTCCCAGGGAGGCATGGTCAGGGCCCACAGGGCTTGGGACAGAAATGCCAGAATGCATTTCTGCCAGAAATGCCCCCGCTGCAGTTCTCTTGGGCCCTGGTCTCAGAGCAGGACTGATCCCAGCTGGGCTGCAGGAACGTCCCAAGGGGATAAGCAGGGCCCCTGGGACCTCCTTTCCCCAAACCGCCCTCTGGTAATACGCCTGTCAGAGCCACAACAGCTGGCTATCTTTGGAACCTGAAAGTGCTTTTTAATTTTTTTTTCCTTTGAAGAGCTTTCCTATTCAACTTATATTACAAACTCCTACTAATTAAAAGTTAGTTTCCAAGGCCTGACTTTTCAAGTCCCATCTCCTGTTGTTACTTGTCAGTCTTCACTCGAGATAAAAAAAGTACCGTTGACACTTCTGATCCTCAAGATGATATAAACCCGATCTCTGCTACTATAATAATCCCGAGTTTACTGTGAGCATGCAGTGAGTCAGGTACCATGCTAAGCACTTTGCAGACATGGTCCAATCTGACCTTCCACCATCCCTGTGAGGATTTTACATGGCTCACAGAGTTAGGTGAGCGACTGGCCCAAGTAAGTGCATGAAGCAGCCAAGTCTGTGCTCTAACCACTGTGGGGTTCTGCCTGTCTGGCCACATTCAAGGTCACGGCCCCTCATACTCCATGGGCTTTGGGCAGGGATCCTTGTGAGCCCCACTTTGGTGCTCATGAGAATCCCATCCTGGGATGGTGTTTGTTTTCTTCTCCCACAAAGCTGGCCAGCAAACCTCCTGAAGAAGGCAAACAGATCCCTGACTTCCTGTCCTCCGACCTGTGAGATGCTGCTGACCAGGGCCACACATGGGGAGCCAGGGAGAGAAGTTTCCAGAGGAAGAGAGACACGGTGGGACGCTGATGCCTCACACAGCGGGGAGACCTCCTACCAGTCCCCCTCACTCAGGAAGCAAGGGCTGATCTGGCCCCCTGCGACCCAGGCGGTGGGTGAGGATGCTGCGGCCTGGATTGTGGGCTGTGGTCACAAGGAGCAAGCAAGGACACTTTCTCCCACTGTGCTCTCCCCAATATCCTCGGCGCATCTTATCATAACCCAGTTTCTTAGGTATAAGGAGCTGTGTTTTTATTTCATTTTCAAAGTCCTAGCACTTAACAGAAAAGCCTTTTAAATATTCTTTTATTTTATTTTTGGATGATAGTTTTGTACTTTACATTTTTTAATACAACCAACCAGTGTTTTTCCTAGCTGATCATCTCTGAAGCGTTGCTGTTTCTCACTGACAATAAAAATGGTTTCATGACGTCAGTTCGCCATGTTGCGTAATTCGTCAGCTGCATCTCTGAGGCCTGGAGAGGGTGAGGATGGCAGGCCACCCAGGGCCTGCGGTGACGTTAAGGGGCCTGGCTCCAGACTGTCTTAGTGCCGGATTTGCCCGCCTCATTCATGCCACCCCAAGAAATCTTCTCCATGAATGTTGGGTGTAGGGATGCCAGAAAAGTCTGCCACAATCTTCCTCAGGTCATTTTCATATTACCTTTCTCCTCTTCTGGAAAGGAATGGAAAAACCACGCAACCAAATGGTCAAGAGTTAGGAAAAGAGTGGACTAACAGTCTGGCCTTTGGATTTTGTCATCAGGTCGGAAGGGGTAGCTTTTCTTGGAGGAATCCTGGGCTCCTCAGATGAGGCCCAAAGAAGGTGACGAGCTCCTCTGGGCAGAACATGGGAACAGTGGCCCACCTCCATAGCCCGAGGGAGCTGTGCATGAAGAGGTCTTGGTGGGCAGAGGCTGAGGACCCCATTTGGGAAAGATGTCAGTACTGGGTGGATATTAAGTGCAGGGCAACATGGGGCTCAGAGCTAGAGCCATCTAGAGACGTGGGGTGGGCACTCACTTCTTAGAGAAAGAGTCCCCAGATGAGAGAGAATGATGATAAGAGCTCCAATTGATTGAGCTCCACTGTCCCCAGCACAGTGTTATAGACATGATGAGAATTAACTTCCTATATCAAGATTTAGGAGGTGGAGATGATTTTTATCCAGATGAAGAAACAGAGGCATGAAGTGACCTAACATCATCCACTTGGTAAGTGGAAAGGCTGGGATTCAAACCCAGGCAGCCAGGTGGGAAGCTTGGCATTTAACCATGACCCTGTGATATCTGCTGGACACCTTTGTGCCTGAGTCCCTGTAGCCTTTGTCCACCCCAGTCTCTTCCTGGGGGCCCCCGGTTCCCTTTGCCAACAGGTCCCAGACCTGTTGCTGGTCCAGCTTCCAATATCCTCAACAGTCCAAAAAGTCCCATTATGGTGGTGGTTGGCATTTTGTCTGCATTGTGCGCTCCCTAAGGTAAGGAGGCAGCTCCTGGAGGTTTGGAATCTGGCTGAATTCACTTTCCAAAAGAGCAAGAAGTGAGGGTCCTTGAGAAGTGGAGGAGCTGGACACCACTCCTGGGCATCTCATGGCTTCACGTGTGGACACCGGAGCTTGTGTGTCCCTTCTTGTATCTGTTAATCCTGTTCCGCCCTTTTCCTCTCCAGGTTATAGGCTTGAGCTTTCCAGGTGTGCTTTTTCTCAGTCCAAACTGTGAGATCCCAACGTTTAACTTTCAAATGTCTGCTCTTCCAACTACTAGTGGAAAAAATCTCGACACAGACAAGAAAATGGCTCCTTCCCCCTTTTCCCACGACTGTAGAAAACCAGATACGATCCTCTGCCTTGAAATTGCAGATGTCGTTTCTCACCAAGGCATCTTGCAGAGACTGTGGCTGTGTCCCGAGCAAGTCAGCTTTAACCTGTAAAAATCCCATCACTCTGTTCTCCTGGCTCAACAGTGTGTGGCCCTGGTGGTAATATTTCTGAATTCCGTTTTCTGAAAACTGTCAGTATCTGTGAGTTTTTATGAAGTCTGAAAGGGTCTTGAGCACTCCTCCTTGTCCCATAGAAATGGGGCAAACAGTGAAATTCGTGGATTCTTATTTAAACAGAGTTTGAATGTCAAATCTCATCTCCGTTAGGACACTCATCGGGTTGATGGCCCACTTGGTGCTTTTTCAGGACAACTCCAGATGTTGTGGTCACGTGGCAATAACAGCAATGCCGGCAGTAAGAACAATAACAATAATGATATAGCTTCCATTTACCAGACACTCACCCCGTGCATCCTTTTCTTAAACCCTCACACCAATCCCATGAGGTTGGCAATGGGATCCCAACCAGGAAACCCAGGCTTGGGAGCCAGCCGTGTGCCTTTGTCACCCAGCCAGTGAGGGGCACAGCCAGCTGTGTCCACTTGTAGCCTCGTGACCTTAACCCATATGTTCACTTTCTGGCTTTAACCTCAGCTCAGTGTCAGACTGTGTACGTTCCATACCCATTGTGAAAGTCTCCCCCACAATGCCTATGATGGCTCCCAGGATAAGTGAGGGTGGGGGCTATGCGTCCAGCACAACTGTCCTTGTGCCCCTGGATGTTCCCTTACTATAAGCAAGGTCTGTCGGAAACTAGCTAGGGCTGCCGAGGAAGGACATAAGGATGCCTCAGAGCTCCCAGGGAGGGAGGGTGGGGCGGGTGGGATGGGAGGAAGGATCCACTTGATGCATCTTTTCCTTTCCTGATGGAGAGTTTTCAGGGACCGTTGGAGATCATTTCATCCAACCCTTTCATCCTACAATTCAATGACTTCTCCAAGGCCACATAGCTGTGATCAGCAGGACTCCATCTAGAATCAGCCCTGCCTAACTCAGTGGTTTCCTTGTAGGTAATCTCCTCTTGGTGGCACTCCCTCATCCTCTGTTTAGGCACCCAAAGACCCCTTGCTTTCTGCTGTCCCTTCCTCTGCCTTTGAGACAGAGCTGATATCTACGATTCACACTTTAATGTGATCCAGGGCACCAAGTTTATTTACTCTTCTTAGGGGAGGGGCATTTTTGAGCCTTCTCTCTAAGCAGGGAGTGGAAGCTTTCTTTCTTTCTTCCAGACTTTTAGGCTTATATCAGCAAAGAGTAGAGCAATTGATGGAAACAAATTGCCTTCCCAGCATCTAAAATCAGGCTGGGCTCTGCCTTCCAGACCTCCTAACCTGTAACACATCTGTTTGTTGTTCCTTCTGAACACTGGGTGCCTCTGCCTTCCAGTCATAGCTCCAGTTCCCAAGGAAACAGATCCTTAGGCAATGACTGATGACCCGTATTTGGGGGCTATACAATCCTAGGTTGGTGATAAAGGGGGAAGGGGAATGGAAGAAGTAGAAGGTGGTGGGGAGTTACCATGCCGGCCTGAGGAATGAAGCCATGTCACAGACTCAATGTCAGTCCGCCTCTGGAGGCTGGACACTCAGCAGTAGCAACAACTATATCATCCTTGATGAGAAGGACACCATGTTGTTGGACCCATGCACAGCCTCCATGCCTGCTTGTTCTGTGCTCCATTGGGCAAGCAAGTGATAACTGAGGAGCAAGGCTGACTGATAGTACTGGTCATCCAATTCACTTGATCGTTGTCTGCCTTATCAGTGGTCCTTCCGGTGGGCATTAAAGTGTGGAAAGGAAGCTTTGAATCTACTCCTGCTGGATTATGCCTGTACCTACTCCCTAGATCCCAGTAGTCAATCTTCTAGTATGATTCTTTTCAGTCCTCTGACCACCCAGCCAAACCATGTTCTACTGCCCGGGAGTACGAATGTCTATTTCAGCTCATGCCTCCCTCTATTAGGTAAACCAATAGCACCATGGGTCCATTCCTGCCTAGCACCAACACAGCAGGCCCCCTGTCCATAAACAAGGCTTCAGTCCTGTCTCTCTCCTTAAGTTGGCCATATGGAACGTCTCCCTGGGTCTACAGGTCTGGGTTGAAGGAAAGACATCAGTGAAGCAAAAGTAGGTACCATGGGATTCTAATAATATGACGGATTTTTGCCATGCTGACCCACATTATGACTCTGAGATACCTAGGACACCCGTGATGGACAGCTCCAGTTGCTCTGTCACTTAGTGTCCTCCAGTGAGGTGCTCAGCCTCTGCTAGGACCCAGTAGCACTCTGGGAGCTATTTCTTAAACAGAGGGTTGAGGAGAACACAGCTTGGCTTTAGATTCCTAGAGGTATGTGCTGTGATTATCATATGTCGCAGTCCCTTGTCAGGGACTCCACTTGGCATCCACATCTACCACCGATAATTCAGCAGCATCAGACCTGCTGGGTCGTATGGTTCTGGAGGCAGAACTGCTTGAACCACAGCCTGGACCTGCTGCGGACTATTTTTGCTCTAGGCACTGCTCAAATTGGCATACTCCAAAGTCACTTGATGAATAGTCTAAAGCAGTATTCCCAACTTTTTTATGTCTAAAAATACAAAACGACTCCTCAATTTCAATGCCTCTTTTTTAGTGTAAGGAAATGTGAAATACAACAGCTTGTCATGTATATTCAATGGCATGTCCCAGCATGTCCTGACCCCTGAAGACCTAAACATTGGTGACACTCACATGGGCGAGGGGTGGCAAGCCCCTTCTTCAATAATAACATTGAATAAGCCAAGGAAGTTCTGGCATCTCCATTCCTTTCACTGTGGGCCACCATCAGTTCAATCTTGAAGGAACTATCTTCGAAAACTGTTAGAACCACTCCAGACATTTTCACCATTACACTGAAACCAGAGTAAGGAACTAGTGCCCTATGCTAATGAATTCTCTCCTACCCAACCTTATTTTATACAACCACCTAAGCCTTGACACCCTCAGATCGATCCCTGTGCATGTTCCCAGTACCTGTTAGATGCCTAATCCCTTGCTTATAAGCTGTGCCCTCCCAAAGAAGGACATATAGTTCCCCTCTCAGGCTATGCCAGGACCTGGCTCTGGTTACCGGGTAGAGGTGGTGAGAGGTGGCTGGGGAGGGGGCGTCAGTTTTCCAGAGGAATAAGCATCAAACCACAGAGCATGTGCTGCCCGTGAGCTCTCCAAGAGAGGGAAGGCTGTTTCTTTCTGACAAGAGAGAAGAGACTGCTTCTGCCCGTCAGGAGGTTAGGGTTCAAGATCCTCAGGCTCATATACCCCATGTCCTAAACCAGACCCTAGGGTCTGCTCTTTCCCTATCATCGCCCTGACTCTACCACAGGAGACTTGCTGAAGCTTTGCATTAGTATCTGTGAGACTCTTTCACCCTTGTACTCCGACTCTGGCCTGATTTCAGCACAGTGTGCTTTGCAAATTCATGAAATAGTGTCTCTGAAAACTTCCACAGGGGCTGCATAATGGCCCCCCAAAGATGGCCACCCCCTAATCCCAGAACCTACAAATATGTTATATAGCAAAGGGGAGCCAAGGTTGCAGATGGAGTTAAAGTTGCTTATCAACTCACCTTAAAATAGGGAGGTTCTCCTGGATTACCTGGGTGGGCCCAATGTCATCATAAGGGTCTTTAAAAGCAGAAAAGGGAGGCAGCGGGAGAGAGACAGGGGATGAGGAGTGAGATGAAGTCATTGCCCATTGCTGGCTTTGAAGGTGGATGAAGGGGCCGTGAGCCGAGTGATGCTGGAAACCTCTAGAAGGGGGAAAAGGCAAGGAAATAGATGTTCCCTTCAAGACTCTGGAGGGAACACAGCTCTGTCAATACCCTGATTTTAGCCCAGACTTCTGGTCTACAGATCTAAAATAACAAATTTGTGTTGCTTTAAGACATTAAGTTGTGATAGTTTATTACAATAGGAAACTAATGCAGAGGGACTTAGACTTGGAGAACATGCCTGCAGCTGTCCTAGCCCACCACATTCTATTTGGAAGATCTCCTGGGCCATGGTAAGAAGCCACCCTACTCTACGGTTTGGTTTTGTTTTCTAATTTTTGCTTTAAGTTTTTATTTATTTATTTTCAGACAAAGACAGCATGAACAGGGGAGGGGCAGAGAAAAAGGGGGGAAGAGACAGAGAATCCCAAGTAGGCTCCGTGCTGCCAGCACAGAGCCTGATGTGGGGCTTGAACTCATGACCCTTGAGATTATGACCTGAGCTGAAATCAAGAGTTGAACGCTTAACCGACTGAGCCACCCAGGCGCCCCTACAGTTTTTGTAATTATCACGACTCTGGAACTAGTTCAGCACCTCAGTTGCCTCATCCCCCAATACCATGCTCCACCCACACCTCATTTTGTGGGTGGAAGCAAGAGGAATTATGACATCACTGCATGCTAGGAGCTATTACCCCCCCACCTACCGTGAGGTCCCTTTAGACACAAGGCCACTGTAGTTCCAAAACCCCATCTGGAAACTGTATTTCCTAAATCCACTCCTGGTTCCAATTATGATTGCCCGAGTCCCCTAGGATCTCACGATTTAGACTAGTCGGCAGAGCTTCCTCATGGCATCCCTGGGAGCCATTTAGAAATGCAGAATCCCGGGCTCCACCCAGGCCCACCGAACTGGCACTGCATTTTAACAAGAGCCCCTGGTGATTCACACGCACATAAAAATTTGAGAAGCGCTAACCAAGAAAACATAACCCAAGGATCAGAAGCTGACCCTTTATCCGGGAGGGCATGCCCAGGCAGCAAGAGGGAGGGAAAAGAGCAGTGAGGCAGGGAAGGACGGGAGCCATTCAAGATGCCACTTGGCTGTGCTGGCCACGGCTTCACGACAAGCCGCAGAAACGTTGCTCACAGGTGTATCTCCTCGTCCACTCTCACAGCCCTGGGCAGGCTACCTGGAGAAGGTTCCATCTCCTGTTTCTCTCTGGTCGGAGTGAAGATGAACCAATTCCCCGCACTTCCAGGCTCCATTCTCCAGTCCCTTTGGCAGCATTGGGAAGACAGATCTCGCACTGCCTCACGTGACGTTTTACTTAACTTGCGATTGGCGAGAAACCCAGGGACTGTGGCTGGTCAGCCTGGCTGTGTGGTGTCGGTGGGCGGTGGTCTGGCTTTCCCGTCCAAACGCCTCCTCACTGGCCCCAGGGGGTGGAGGACGCGGAGAAGAGCATGGAGTAGGTGTAGCTCACTCCCACTGGAACCCAGGGGATCACAGCAGCCAGACCACGCCTCACCGGGCCGGACCTCACGACTCTCGCCCTTTCATTGAGCCTTGTGTTCAAAACATTTGCTGGGGATTGGGAGCTGCTGGGCAGACTGCCCCACCACTGCTGTAGTCGCTTTGTTTTGCTTGCAGAGAGTGAAAGAGAAGTCTAATCGGAAGAACTGGTGTGCTGGCTTAGCACCCTTTGTCTCTGCCTTTCTCCTAGGAAATCCCCAAGGTCATTAATGAGGGAATGTCATTCCAAAAGAATCCATGGTTCCTGGAGAGAAGTAATCAGAGAACGTGACCTTGGAAAAGGCACTTGGCCTCCCTAAGCCTCCGTTTCCTCATCTGTGACAAACAATGATGCCAGATAGACAGTAAGCCAGCTGGAGGAACTAAGGCCGTGGGGCAACGGTGTTTGTCAGCTCTCTGTGAGTCAGCCCTGCAGGCTCACCAAATATTGCACTGTCGGCAAGAGGCTCTTTCAAAAGAGGCAAGAGAGACCTTTGGTGGTTACAGTAGAGCTTTGGTGCTGCTGGGAGAGGCACCACTCCCCTGCCTGCCCTGGTCTGGCACCCCCAATCCAAGGAGGTGCATCCTCAGTGTGGGGGATTCTCCTGAGGGTGCACTTGGCTGGTGGCAGAAACAGTAGCAGTGACGCACTGACCTCAGCTCTGGACCTGCACAGTGTCCCAGCCAGGGCGACTTCTAGGGACCTGCAAAGAGATCCGCAGTGTCTCAGGCACTAAGCAAACAGGAAGAACATGGTCTTCTCCGAGGTCCTGGCCTTCCACGGTGCACCCCACACTCCCACTTCTGCTCCACAGCTCCATGCCCCCCAGACACAACTACCCCAACACTGACCGACAGCAAGGGAGCACCTACCATTCTCTGGTGCCAGAGCACATGCTAGAGACCCAACAGCAGCCACGGTGATCACTATCTTCATTCTTGAAGCCCAAGTGAGGGTTCAATGATTCGTGATTGATTCACTCCCAAGACTTGCCCATTAGAGAGGGGCTCTAGGTTGCCATTAGCCCCCCGGTTGGACTCTGCTTGAAGAGATGATGTTTACTAATGGAAGGAATTGAAACATTCTTGTGAACAGAATTTATTGACCAATGCAAAGTGGTATACTTCCAAGGCCACTGGGTCCAAAATCACTCACTTTCCCTTTCCCGAAGGGAAGATAATCCAGGAACAGTGCACAGAGAACTCCTCACTCTTGCACTCATAAATTCTTCTGAGACCAGGGGCTAAAGAACAGTATACCTCCTCTCCAGAACCCCTTCATCAGGGGTATTCAGTACAAAGCACCATTAGTGTGATCCCCAAAGTACAAGTGTCTCTAGATGGGACACACACCATTGGAGCCACCATGGTGGGTCTGTACATGGAGAAGTTTAAATTCTGCTAAGAGTAACACCTCTGGGGGAGTGAGGCCCAGGAGTGGGGTAATGAGGGGTACTCGAAGGGGGAAGGACCAGCTCTGAAGCCAAATGTCCTCTTCCAAGGATTCTTGTCAGAAGTAGGCTCAGGAAGCAAGAGAGTAGGGCAGGTGAAGAACAGAGGCACAGGCATTACAGGAAACCATCCTGCTTGAGGGGATGGGGCTGGGAGTTTAGGGTGGGTTTCTCCTGTTGCCTGGGAGTCTGGACAGAGTACAGAAAAGGCAAGAATTTGAGTCAGTTGAGCGTCCAACTTTGGCTCAGGTCAGGATCTTGTGGTCTGTGAGTTCGAGCCCCACATCAGGCTCTGTGCTGACAGCTTGGAGCCTGGAGCTGCTACAGATTCTGCATTTCCCTCTCTCTCTGCCCCTCCCCTGCTCACGCTCTGACTCTCTCTGTCTTTCAATAATAAATAAACGTTAAAAAAAAATTAAAAAAAAAAAAAGAAAGAAAAGGCAATTGTTTTTAACAAACCTATGGAGCAGGTACCAGGCTAAAAGACTTCAATAGTGATCTATAAAATATTAATGTGTTCTATTTACTGAGAGTCTTATAATAAAGAATCCTTATAATAATAAGGTCTAATAACCAAACTCTTATAATAATAAGCACAATAAACCATATTGTTTTCCTTAGACTCAATTTCTTAGTGATTCCAATGAGAAAAATTCTTAAGAGGGTTGGGTCCAGTTATTTATCACTATTTATGAAATTGAGGGGAAGGGATGTAGTGGATGAAAAATCTGTCTCTATGATAGACCCCCAAAATTCACACAGATCTTAAAAAGAGTTTAAAATTAAAAATAAATAATATATTTGGTGTCAAACGTTATGAGAAATCTAATGTTAATTACAATGGCTTTACACCAGTGAACACTGAGGAAAGCATTAGGTTCCTGGAAAAGCGGCTGCTTGGCTTTTCAATGCTGTGGCCACGTTTACAAATGAACAGGTGTGGTTTCCCTTGATCTTAGGAATGGCCTTCTGGGCAGGTCACCGGTGAAAATCCACCCAGCTGGACCCTGGGTAAGCACAGTGACCACTGACACACAGGTGAGAGTGGGAGGCCACTGGGCCAGGCACTTTAGAGGCCTCAACTCATTTCTGATTTATGGAGACCCTCTGGGATAGTCACGACGATGGCCCCAATTTCCACAGAACAAAGCGAAGTGACATCCCACAGCCTATTCTCCCTCCCTCACAAATGTGCTTAGAGCTTAATTTGTGCTTGACATCGTCCAAAGTCCCGGGACACCTGGGTGACTCAGTCAGTTAAGCATCTGACTCTTGGTTTCAGCTCAAGTCATGATGTCACAGTTTGTGGGTTTAAGCCCCACATCAGGCTCTGTGCTGATGGTGTGGAGCCTGCTTGGAATTTCTCTCTCTCTCTCTTTCTCTCTCTCTCTCAAAATACATACATACATACATACATAACACTTAAAATAAACAAACATTGTTCAAAGCCCTGGAAAAAACTACCATCCTTACCTCAAGGGACTGCAGGTCCCATAGTGAAGTCAGGCAATAAACTGGCCATCATGGCAAAGGCTGAACCGGTTCCTGGTATGGAGGGAAACCGGAGGGAAGAAACAGCGGCCTGGACACCAAGAGGAAGGCTTCCCTGGGAAGATGGCGTTGAGTTGGCATTGAAAGGTTAAGTCAGGGTTCTCCAGATGGAGAAGAAGGGCATTCCAGACAAAGGGAAGGTGCCTGGACCTGAGGGCTCATTAGAAGCTCACAAGGCCATGAGCCAAGGAAGGGCGAGAGTGGGCGAGAATGAGACAGGAGAGGTTGGCTGAGGCTGGGGGCATGCTCGGTCCTGAACACCATGCTGAGGAACCAGTAACTTGAGAGGCAACGTGCATGGCACCTACTATGTGCCAGGCACTCTTCTCAGCATTTTGTCCTGAATTTCTGAAATTTCACAACCACCTTCTGAAGTATAGATTACTATTGGTCCCAAATTACAGGTGAGGAAATAGGCCCAGAGAGGCACAGGCCCTTGGTCCTGGATCACCCAGCTTGGAAGCAGTAGATCAGGGGCTTGATGCTATGGGCTCCAAGGAACAGGCGGTTGAGGGCAGTTTTCTGAGGGATGACTTTGGGCACAGGGGCTGGATCCCCAGATCGCTTGCTCTCTAAGCTGGGTATGCTTCAGAGCACTGGTGCCCAGGCCCCACCTGGGCCTCACAAGTCAGAATCTCTGGGGCCTGGGCCCAGGAGAATGCCTTTTAATGAGCTCCATAGGTAGGACCTGCTGGGGGGGCAGGGCCTTGAAAATCACACAGCATTGCCTTCCAATTGCTTATGAGGAAACTGAGGCCCAGAGGGTCCACCACAACCCATAAAAGTCCCAGAATGAAATAAGTGACCAAACCCCTAAATCCACGGTCCCGACCTGTGTTCTTCACCAAGAGGTGGGGGAAGGGAGGTAGGGGACTTCTTGTTGACCAGACTGTGTTTCCCCAAGTATAAGACAAAGGCCCTGGTAGCCTGGGAGGGGATCACCGGTGGGCAGGGTCACAGCTCCATGTAACATGGAATCCAATTGTATTGGTTTCCTGTTGCTGGTGTAACAAATTATTGCAAACTTAGTGGTTTAAAACAACACAGATCTATTCTCTTACTGTTCTTGAGATCGGAAATCAGAAAGAAGTCTTTTTTTTTTAAATATTTATTTTTGAGAGAGACAGAGACAGAATGCGAGTGGGTTAGGGGCAGAGAGAGAGGGAGACACAGAAGCAGAAGCAGGCTCCAGGCTCCGAGCTGTCAGCACGGAGCCCGACGCGGGGCTCAAACTCACGAGCTGTGAGATCATGACCTGAGCCGAAGTGGGACGCTCAGCTGACTGAGCCACCCAGGAGCCCCCAGAAATAAGTCTAATGGGTGAAAATCAAGATGACAGTAGGGCTGGTTCCTTCCATAAATGCCAGAGGACAGTATATTTTCTTGCCTCTTCCAACCTCTAAAAGCTGCAATGCAGGTAGCATTCCTTGGCTCATGCCCACATTGCTCTAATCTCTGCCTCCATTGTCGCATCTCTTGTTACCGGATCTCCCTGTCTCTCTCTTGCGAGGACAGTTCTGATTACATTGGACCCACCTGGATAATGCAGGCTTCTTGGTCCCTGTGGTCTTTAACTTAATCACTTCTGCAAAGTCCCCTTTACCTTAGAAGATGGCAAATTCACGTTCTGGGGATCTGGGCTGACATCCTGTGATGGGGAGGGGGCAGTCATTATTCTGTCTACCACTCTCATGATGAGAAAAATCTCTTCCTTTCTATTCTTTTCTGATCCCTGTACCTTCTCCAAGGAGATAGTCCTTGGCCTGTGTTTCATCCCCTTCCTAATAGTTGCTGGTCTCACCTTCTTGCAAAGAGTGAGCAGGCTTAGGCCTGTACTGTCTCAGTTTGCTCATCTATAAAATGGGGATGATTACAGCGACCACTGAATGAGATAATGGGTAACAGTTCGGGCTGTGCCCAGACTCTAGATAAAGGCTCTAGATAAACTCTAGATAAAGGCTAATTCTTCTCTCATTCTATTTATGGCAAGCGATACTGATTACTGATGACCCATTTCCAAAAGTCAGATACAGTTTATCTTCAAAATAAATTCGTTAAGGGCCACCTAGGTGGCTCAGTCGGTTAAGCGTCCGACTTCAGCTCAGGTCATGACCTCGTGGTTTGTGAGTTCAAGCCCCACCTGGGGCTCTGTGCTGACAGCTCAGAGCCTGGAGCCTGGTTCAGATTCTGTGTCTCCCTCTTTCTCTGCCCTTCCCATGTTCATGCTCTGTGTCTCTCTAATAAATAAATGTCAAAAAAAATTTTTTAAATAAATTCGTTAAGTAAAAAAAAAAAAAAAAAAGTTTGAGAGCCAGTTAAAAAGTTAGTAAGTAAATCAAACTACAGGTACTGCACAAAGATGAAAAATCAGGAGCCTCAACACTGTGTGGCTGTCACAGTGTCCCGCACCCCCCAGAAATGCTGCTGTAGAGATGATCAAATAGTATTTGCTGAATGCGTGAGGTGATGACTTACTGCCAAGCACATCAGAGGCCTTTCCTAGGCTGTCTCATTCAGTCCTTGCAACAGCCCTCTGAAGGAGGTGACCCTGGTTATCCTCATTGTACAGAGGGAGCACAGGTTCAGAGATTAAGCAAAGCAAGGCACTCGGAAAACACGATCTGAGGAATTGGATTTTAATTCCTACTAGTGCGATTGCCACTTGGCTGACTTCTAAGACATTTTGCTGCACTGATAATCCAGTTCCCACTATTTCCATCACAGTGGAATGACAATGGGGTTTTTTTTTGCCCCCAGGGCACAATTGCTCCTTTGAATGTGTTGTTCATTTCCCTAACGTGCCCCTTCGAGGTCACGGAAAGGTCATGGAATCTCTGCTCTCCGCTCCCTGCTTTTAAATAGATGGCCACCAGAGGGCGGTATATGTCTATGTTTCTCTAGCCTTAAGCTCAACCAGAAGCCACAACAGCAGAGAGGAGAGAGCACCAGGATGAGAGTCAACCTGGCTGACGCCTGGGCCAGACTTCCTCAAAGCCCACACTTGGGACAGAGAAGCCGGCCCCATGGCAAGCCCCAGCGTATTCTGAGACACAGCTTTGGTGAGCAAGAAAGGACGCCCAGATGACAACTCATAGCTGTTCATAGACGACTATTTGTAGACAGTAGGTAGTAAAACCGCAGTTTCTTATACTCATTTTTACAGGTAAAGAAACTGGCACAGAGACGAAGCTAGTCCCAAATCCCCTGATGCCCCATCCCGACCTGGAAACCCTGGGACTCGGAAGCTACTTGTGTCGTATGTGTAGAAAGGAAAAGAGCTCTAGAAGCCAAGCCCCTACCGAAGGGAAACTGGGGAGAAGGCAGGTAACGTCCGTGAGCCTGAGAATGCGGTAGCCCCAGCTGGTGGGCACCGGCCTTTTCCCCCACCCTCAGGCTCCTGAGTCCCTGATGAGGGCTCATGTTTACTGAGCATGTGCCAACTCTCTGGGACTTAGTCCTCAAAGCAACACGTGGAGGGAGCTGGTTTTCTCCATCACAGGTGAGAAACAGGCCCAGAACGGTCGGTTGCTATCTGAGGTATTCTAGTGTCATTAAGGAACTAGGCAGTGCCATATTAAGAAATAGAGTCAGGGGGCACCTGGGTGGCTCAGTCAGTTGAGCATCCAGCTTCAGCTCAGGTCATGATCTCACGGTTATGGGTTCAAGCCCTGCATCGGGCTCTGTGCTGACAGTGAGGAGCCTGCTCAGGATTCTCTCTCTCCCTCTCTCTCTCTGCCCTGTCCCCTGCTTGTGCGTTCTCTCTCTCAGAATAAATAAATAAAGAAGGAGAAGGAGAAGGAGAAGGAGGAGAAGAAGAAGAAGCCATTAGCATTGAGATGCAGAAAGTTTGGCTCCAAAGTCCAGACCCCTGACCTGTCTGCCCCCTGCACAGCCTTGCAATGCAGCACTGGCCAGATCACACCCCACTTGCCTCCTCTGTCTCTGGTTATTCATCACCCCCCACCACCCGCCTGTTTCCTCACACACTCCTCCACCCCTCCAAAAGTCAAGGCCAGGGGTAGAGGCCCTGGTCAGCCATGGTCTAGATGGGGCCTGTGCACATTCACCCTTTCTGTAAGCCTTGAGCTTCCTTGGGCTTCTGGGCCCAGCAGTGCACACAGCTGTGTGCTGGGCACGTACTCCAGGACAGCGGCAGGCCTTCCTTCTTTCCCCAGGCGTCACCCCAAATGGCAAGATTTTCCCAAGGTGAGAGCCAATGGTGAAACCTGGGCTGGAGGAGACGACACCAGGCCTCCTGCCCAGAGCCACCTCCCTGACAACACCTGTCGTCCAGGAGTTGCCAGATCTCAGGCTCTACAGTTTATACATATCACATCACTTTTTCCTGTATAATCTCCACGAGACAGTTTTGACGTGCAGCTCCATATAACAGTAAGCAAAGCAAGACCTTGTAAGATAAGAAATGTGGCTAAGATCACACAACTACCAATAGCAAGACAGGGATTGGAACCCAGCTCCACAGAAGCCCAGAGCCCAGAGTTTTTCATGTTCTATTGCTCCATCCCAGATATCATAATTCGGGGTCATTCTCATTCACAGAGGCCTCCCTCTGGAAGGAAAAGTTCAGCCTCAGCACTCCCTAAGCTGCCCTAGGGCCACACCTGCCCAACGTTTTGTTTATTTCCTTTAAGTTTCTCAGATTAGGATTTCCACTCGTGGGAAATTCAAAAGCCTGAAATAATTTCCTCCACAAAATGACCCTCGTTTATAGAGACATTTGATACCTTTCCCAGAGGCTCTAGGACTCGTCAGGGGGCATCTGGGCTGTAACTCCCAAACTTCCCCTGGGGATAGGAACAGCCAGCTCCTGTCACCTACCCTGAAGACCACAGCAATGCTCATGAAAATCAGGGATAAGGGCCTCTGGGAAGGTCTGGGCACCCCTGACCTGACGGCCTGATCCTGTGGCCAGGTGAGGGAGGACATGAGAGGCTGTGAGCTGCAGCCACAGGACTCAGGACTGTCGGCTGCACATGGGGCCAGGACTCCTAAGACAGGCCAGGCTTTCTCTGATCTCCAGTGGAAAGAACCAAGGCCCAGGGGCAACAGGGAGGCTTGGGTGAGCTTCCTCAAAAAAGTGCCTCTACAGGGGGTGCCTCGGTGGCTCAGTCAGTTAAATGTCTGATCTTGGCTCAGGTCATGATCTCATGACTTGTGAGTTTGAACCCCACGTCCGGCTCTGTGCTGACAGCTCAGAGCCTGGAGCCTCCTTCAGATTCTGTGTCTCCCTGTCTCTCTCTGCCCCTCCCTCCTCTGCTGTCTCTCTCTCCCAAAAAAATAAATAAACATTAAAAAAAATTTGTGGGGGGGCACCTGGGTGGCTCAGTTGGTTGGGCGTCCGACTTTGGCTCAGGTCATGATCTCATAATTTGTGAGTTCGAGCCCCACATCAGGCTCTGTGCTGACAGCTCGGATCCTGGAGCTTGCTTTGGATTCTGTGTCTTTCTCTCTCTGCCCCTCCCTTGTTCATGTTCTTTCTGTCTTTCTCTCTCTCAAAAATAAATAAACATTAAAAAAAATTTAATAAAAAGAATTAAAAAAAAATGACTCTCCCAGCAATAGGCAAAAGGTGGATGAAGGGGTTAGGAGAAGAGCTCCTGACCAGCTTGACTGTGAACTTGTCACATGACTTGGGGTGCTGTGACTGTGAGCTGTAGATGGCAGGGTCTGGCTGTACAGTTAGCTATACCATCAGACCTGGGGTCTGTATTGGTGGTCTCTAATGTGACTGTTTCTTAAAGAGTCATGTCTCCCCCCCCCTCCCCCCCCCCCCCAGCAAGCCAGGCCCAGCAGAGAAACTTGAAACAAAGATGGGACCTCCTTTGCTTTACTCTTCTGAGAGAAGGTGCAGTATGCTTACCCCATGCCTAACCTGGGCAGACAAGCCCTTTTGGAGTCACTTCATCCACTGTTCCTCAGTGGGGACAGGTGGTTTCTCAGGACCTGGGAGGACCCCCTCCCATCCAGTTACCTGAACTCATCCTCCAAGCACTAATATGCTGCAAACGAGATGCATTCCATGGCCCTCAGGTTTCCCACACGTCAGTCTCCTGACACAGCTGTAGAGGAGAGCAGACAGCCGGGGAAGGGGGGATTCCCTGAGAGGCGGCCCCTCCAGCTAACACAGGAAGTGACCTCCTTCTTCCCCTTCAGGCACATGGGGTCTGGAGGAGTGAGACAAAGTTGAATGGGGAGAAGGAAGGTAGGAGGGCAGGAGGGAAGTGGTGACCAGAGAAAGCGGACTGGAACTTTCTTCCAATCTGCTGATCCAAGAGAGAAGTACTCAGGCTGTACTAAAGCCTGCTCAGGGACAGCTGCCTACCCTCTGAGAAGGGGCCCACTCCCCTCCCCTCAAGCTGAGAGCCTGCCTGGGATGAAGGAAGGCTGGGGCAAGCCATCTCTAAGTTCCAGGAGGAGAACGAAGCCCAGGGAGGAGAGGGACCGACCGTAACACGGAGAAGCAGGGAGAGCTGGACTCCCGCTTCGAGGGCCTGAGGCAGAGATGGTGTGAGGAGAATGGTGAGTTGAGGGGTGGAGGGCAATCTGAAAGGCCTTTGATCAGATAGTGGCCCGGGGGGCCTGCTTGGCCCCTGCAGGCAGAAAGAAACTTTCAGAGTGCAAGTTCTCTTTCATCTTCCCCAGAAGACCATTCACAGTCTCTTCCTTTGGTCACTGTCTTGATGGGCCCTGCTGTTCCTCCGGGACAATCCCCAGGCCTGTCTACAAGCCCTGTCAAGCCTGCCTGCCCTGGGTGGTGTGTGTGGGTGCACACAGGGCGCCTACAGCCGACTAGCTGCCCTCTCTGGCCAGGCTCCTTTCTGCTCTTCTGATTCTCCAAGGCCAGGCTCTTTCCTGAAACTCCAGAAAGTGTGTCTTCACTTCAGAAGACCCAAAGATGTGGCTTCCCGTAAAGTGCCTCATCCAGCCTGAGTGAGGGGGCGGAGAATGAGGGGTCAGGGTGGGCAAGAAGAGGGGACAGGGGACAGGGAAAGCGACACACAGGAACTGAGAGACAGAGACAGGAGTGAAAGAGAGCTGAGAGAAGCAGAAACACACAGGAGGTGAGCAAGAGGGGACAGAGAAGTAGAAAGAGATAGAAACAAACTCAGAGAGAGAAAGAAGGAAGGGAAGGAGAGGTGTCCAGAACAGTGCTTTGAAAAGACAGAATCCGGAGAAGGGGGAGGAGGAGAAGGGAAAGAATTTGGCAGCAAGGAGGGAAGGAGAGAAAGAGATGCAGAGAGGACATTAAGAATGAAAGAAGGGGAGGAAAGGGGAGAGACAAGTGAGGAGACAACGGGAAGAGAGACAGAATGAAGGAGAAACAAGGCCAACCAGGTGATGAGGAGAAAGGAGAGAGATAAGGGGGCGAGGGGAACTGGGAAGAGAGAGAAGGAAGAGGGGCACCCTGGGCACTGTGGACATCAGCTACAGCACCGGTCTGAGCACGCGCAGTGGGCCTGGCCAGGAGGCCCCCTCCCCTTGGCTCTCAGGGCTGTTGGAGGAGGGGCGGGTCTGCAGCAGGTGGCCGCCCCTGGGTGGGGCCCACAGGCCAAGCCTGCAGGGGTATAAGTGGGAGGCTGGGCCAGCAGAGCACCTGTCAGGGACAGCTCCCCTGTGCAGGTGCCAGGCAGGTGGCTCCGGCCGAGACCAGCCCCAGCATGAGCTCCTTCGACCTCCCGGCGCCCTCCCCACCTCGCTGCAGCCCCCAGTTCCCCAGCATCGGCCAGGAGCCCCCCGAGATGAGCCTTTACTATGAGAACTTCTTCCATCCACAGGGCGTGCCCAGCCCTCAGCGGCCCCCCTCCTTCGAGGGGGGCGGCGAGTACGGGGCCACCCCCAACCCCTACCTCTGGCTCAATGGACCGGCCATGACTCCACCACCCTACCTGTCGGGCACCAACACCAGCCCCTTCCTGCCCCAGGCCTACGGTGTGCAGAGGCAGCTGCTGCCAGGCATGTCTGGGCTGGGGGGCGGCGACCTGGGCTGGCTGCCCATCCCCTCGCAGGAGGAGCTGATGAAGCTGGTGCGGCCCCCCTATTCCTACTCGGCTCTCATCGCCATGGCCATCCACGGGGCGCCCGACAAGCGGCTCACCCTCAGCCAGATCTACCAGTACGTGGCCGACAACTTCCCCTTCTACAACAAAAGCAAGGCCGGCTGGCAGAACTCCATCCGCCACAACCTGTCTCTCAACGACTGCTTCAAGAAGGTGCCCCGCGATGAGGACGACCCGGGTAAGGGGGCTGCGGGCGCAGTGTGGAGTGGGTGGGGCAAGCCTCCGACGCCCCCAGGGAAGGTTCATGTCATTCCAAACCAGCACCCCATTCTAGACAGTTCTGATATGGCTGTGTCCCCCCAAGACAGGGGGCTCAAGGTTGTCAGTGAAGGAGACTGGGAGAGCCCAGGGGGCAGATTTGGGTTTTGACCTTGGCTGGACCACGGACCAGCCAGCGACTTCCAGCATTTTAGGTCCCTGAGCCTCAGTTTCCCCACCTGCAAAGTAGGGAAGGTAACGGTGGCTCCTTTCCAGGCCTGTGATGGGGGTCATGAGATAATGTATGCAGGGATTTTGGTGCTAACAAGCACCCAGTAGACTATAGGAACTGTTATGATTAATCTGAGTCCCCACCCCTCAGCTCATAGAAAGTCCTTGGGTGAGTTGGACTAGGCCAAGCCCAAGTGCACCCCCAGCCTTCTCGGAGAAGATCTAACTTTGTTGAATAAGCATGGGCCACATTGTGCTGCCTGCTGTACATAACCTTCTTTAATGCAACCCTGCAGGATAGCTCTTATTAAACCCATTGTACAGATAAGGAGACTGACACTTACAGGCATCCTGCCTAAGGTGACACAGAATGGAGGGATAGCCGCGGAGCCTGAAGCTGAGTGGAGGTCTCTCTACCACCAAAGACTGTGAACTTTTCCTTTTTAATGATGACTTTCTAAAATTCAGGGCCATACAGAATGGCCATACAGGGCCGTTGAAAACTCAGCTTTGCATTTCCCTGAATTGAAGTCCATTCTTTTTCCCCCACAGGAAGCCAGGGCATGGCTCAGAGCCCCCACCTTCACCCACTTTGAGGCTAGCAAGGGTAGAACTATTGGGGCCCCAGGGGAAGGCAAGTGTCCAGTCCAATGACTGGCCTCACCCACAGGCTGAGCTCAGGCCTTACCTCTGGACAGCACCTCATGGTGATGCAGCCCAGCTACACGTCTAGCATCAGCCCTTTGTCACAATCAGCCTGAGGAAGAAGGGACTGGTACAACTGACCCACTTTTCAGACTAGGAAACTGAGGCTTGCCCGAAGTCCCTCCACCACTTAGGAGCAAAGCCAGGACTCAAGTGCACCCTTGGACTCCATGCCCAAAACTTTCAGGGAGCCCTGAAGTGTTTCCTTAGTTTTCTTCCACGTCAGCAATGGAAGGAGCCCCTCCCTCTCCATTCCCCAAGCCCCTGAACGTCTCCCAGAGACCCGCATTGTAAGCACTTTCAGGACTCACGCCTTTGTGCTCCCAGAGGGCCCAGTTGTGAGCAGGGAGCTGAGCTAAAGATCCCTGTGTTTCCTGTACACTATTCCTCTGTGTCTCTCTCCCTGCCTTTTGTTCTGCCTTTTGCGTGTGTTTCTTTGGTGTTTAGTTTGTGACGCTACACAGAAACAGGAGCAGAGCATTTTGTCCATCTCTCTACTTAACCTCTCCCACTTTTGTGCCAGGCAAAGGGAATTACTGGACCCTGGATCCCAACTGTGAGAAGATGTTCGATAACGGAAACTTCCGCAGGAAGAGGAAGAGAAAATCAGATGTCTCCTCCAGCACGGGATCCTTGGCCTCGGAGAAAACAGACAGCAGCCTCCTGGCGGGCAGCCCGAAGACCGCAGAGGCCCAGGACATCTTGGACAGTGCGTCACCAGGCACCACGAGCTCCCCAGAGAAGCAGTCCTCACCTCCCCCGTCGGGTACCCCATGCCTCAACAACTTCCTCTCCACCATGACAGCCTATGTGAGCGGTTCGAGCCCGGTGAGCCGCCCTGTGGCAACACCAGGACTGAGCCCTGAGCCCGCTGACAAGATGGGACAGAACTTGCTGAACTTCAGCTCCTACACCCCACTCACCAACCTCAGCAGCCATGGGGGCGGGGGCGAATGGGCCAACCCCATGCCCACCAACGCTCTTGGCTATGGAGGCTCTGTCCTCAACCAGTTCAGCCCTCATTTCTACAACAGCATCAACACAAACAGTGTCCTCTACCCCAGGGAGGGCACTGAGGTTTAGAACAGAACAGCTCCTGAACCACATGGACATGCATGGGAGGAAAGCAGTTGAGGCCTCCCATGCCAGCATCGCTGTGGTCCAAGACTCTCAACTACCCAGGCATACACAGGAAGCTCAGAGCAATTCATCCTTCCCCTAGAACATTGTGTAAACCTTCTGTTTATCTCACATATGTCCACACACACACTCACCAACTTTGCAGTGGAAATACTGGTGCTCCTGCTAGCAGTAATCATGGCAGCCATTTGTTGAGTACTTACTATGTGCCAGGTGCTATGCTAGGCTCTTTAAAGGCATGATCACACTTACTATTTACAGTTACCCTGTGGGGTTCAAATGAATCTCCTCCTTTAATAGATGAGGATACTGAGGCTCTAGGAAGCTAAGGAACTTCACAGGATTATACAGATTAGTAAGTGACAGAGTCATGAGTCGAGTCTGGGTCTGTATGACCCCCAGAGTTTGGGTGAACAAAGGCAGGAATGGAGCAATTGGTTGAACAGTCAAGGCAGGTCAGTGTGTCAGCTGCTTATAAGGCAAGCACATCCACTGCCCTATGGCTGTCCATCAAAATTTAGCCCTGGCCCCAGGCACATCCAGTCCTACTCCAAGTCCTTGTTCTGGGGCTCCCAACTTACCTGTAAGCACTTCTTTTGCTGCCATTCAGGAGGAAAGCCCAAGCTCATGCCCCTGAAGGACAGTGTGTCCCACCTCTCCCTACAGGGGGACATCACTTCCCCAGCCCCAGAGACCTTGAGCAGGGCAGGGAGAGGAGTCACGTACCCCATGCCCCCCACCCCAGCACTGTCCACTTACAAAATCTTGTAAAGCCCAGCTTCCTGTGTTCATGTCATGGACCAGTGAGCTGAAAGTGGCTGAGTCTTCCAAGAGAAACAAGGCTGAATGAGCGCTTCCTTTTTTATAGCCCGGGAGAGGTGAACGTCTGAGGAAACAAAGCCTCAAGGGAGGGACCTATAGCCCACTGCACAGGGGTCCATGCCTGCAGCTCCTGGGATTTTTTCTCATTTTTATATGTATTTACACGCCCGTGATGTGTCATCACAGCATACCCTGGGAAGTGTTTTTGTTTTCTTATTTTCTTTTTAATTAAAACAAAAACAAAAAACACTGTGCATGTCCCTTCCTTTTGAGTTTTCCTGTCTCTTAGCTGTTGGTCGACTAGTCATGGAGCCAAGTGCAGCCTGGAGCTGAAGGTTTTGGGGCCAGGAGACAGAGAAAGAATGGGCGTCGAGGATTCTGTCTTCCTCGCCACCAACGTGGAGATGGGACAAATGTCCCCAGTGAAAAGAGGGGCACTTGCAGGGATGGGGTAAGTGCATGAAGGAAGCCATCCATATTGGACACAAAACAGGAACTGAGCATGACTGTCTTTGCAGCTCAAGCAACCCTCATAGCTGTGCTCTGTGTAATCCCCCTCATAACCCTGTGAAAGGGGTGCTACTGGTCCCATTATACAAAGGAGAAAACTGAGGATCAGGATGGTTGAACCACTTGCCTGGAGTCCACAGCCTGTCCCTGCCCAGGGCGTCTGACTCCTGCACCTTGGACATGGCTACGCCTAGTGGCAATAACAACAGTGCTGTTGGCTATGATTCACTGAGGGCTCTAGGCATGCACCTGGCCAAGTGTTGTGCAGGTGGGAGCTCTTTTATGCTCACAGAAGCCCATGTGTGTGTATATTGGCGATTCCCTGGGCTGCTGGCACAGTGCATGCTGAAGGACCTGTCCATGGCAGCTGGAAGCTTCTAGTTGGAGTCTCCGCCTGGGGCATGCATGCAGAAGGCTCAAACCCAGGCTCCCTGGCCACCTGCATGAGCCATGCCAAGCTGCCCACTCAGACTTTGGCAGGGGCTCTCTTTCCCTAGAGTGACAGAGGTCAGGTGGTAAACAACAACAATAGCAATAATAATGATGATAATAATAGCACTCATGAAAGGTTTACTATGTGTCAGGCGCTGTGTTAGGACTTGGCTTGTTTTATTGCATTTAATCCTTCGAATAATCCAATGAAACCAACAGTATTATCTCCATTTTAGAGATGAGAAAACTGAAGCCTGGAGAGATTCTGTAACTTGATCCAGGACTCACAGCCAGGATTCAAATGCTGCTGTGGCTGAAACTCTAACCCACTGCACCTAGTGCTGAAAGCCCAGCTTCGCCACAAGACAGCAAAATCAGGAAAGCTGCAAAGAGAAAAAGCAGGCTTCTTTAGAGACCCCTGAGATTCGTTCCTGGGGTATCCCTTTCCACAGGGAGCCAGACTTCTGGTGGTAGAGGCAGATACAGTGGTGGTGCCCTCGCTGCTCAGATGGGAAATGTGAGGCTGGAGGAAGAAGGGACTTCACAAATGTCACCAGGGAGATGGGGCAGAGGCAGAGCTGAAATTCAGGTCTTGAAGCCCTGACCAGGACTTTCTGTCACACTAGATGCCACCAAATTTGCCCCAGCTGACTCTGCACCTCCACCCTCCGTATTGATAATGGCACCTTGCTCTGCAGGCCTCACCCCTTCCCCAGCAAGCCTGCCACGGGTCCAGTCTTAGCAAGGCACAGGGTGGGAAGGGGCCCAGAGACACCAGCCTGGCAGGGTGGGAGGTGCTGGTTTAGAATCGAGGCCACAGCACTCAAGTCTCCATTCCTCTTCAGCCAGGAATCTAGTGGGGACAGCAGTGAAAGGAATGTTTGCAGGGCTGTGACAACACAAAGACCTTGCCACTGGACTGTGACACTTGAACGTGGGGAGTTCATGGTAGCAGGCCGGGAGCTCACAGGAAAGGACTCACAAGAGGCCCAAGTCAAGAGGAGGACGTCCTGGTCTGCTTACACAGGCTGCTTCTTACCCCGCTTTTGGTTCTCGTCCTCTGGGAAGAAACGAGAGCTGGAGAGAAGGGGCAAGGAAGGGATGGATGAAGGAGGACCGGTCATACACCAAGCATTCAACCCTGTGCACAGAGCTCTGGCTGGACGTTGTATTTATCCCCCCACTATAGTCTGGCTCTCCATTGACCACATGGCCACCAACACCAGTAAAGGGTCTGAGATGAGGGCTTGCTGTGTGTTGGAGGAAGGCTGCATGGAGGAGGTGAGACTAGAGCCAAGAATCAAAGGACCACCCTTGGCTCCCCCTCCCCATACTCATGTTCCCAAGTTCCCAAACTGAAAGGTGACCCTAGGAATGGGCAACATGGGGGCTGCTTCATCGTGGGGTTTAGAAGTGCCAGAAAATCATCCCCTCAACACACACACACACACACACACACACACACACTTACATGTGCATTTGACCCCTACACTTGTCCCTAGAGGTCAGAAGCCATTCATTTCAACAGGGAACAAAAACTTATATGCCTCTGTCAGAGGATAATGAAGTTTTTCAGTCCCCTTCTGAGTGGAACAAAAGGACCTATTAGAAGTTTGGTCCTAAGGCCATCACTTCAAAGATGAGGAAACTGAACCCTCAGAGAGAGAGAGGGCTGGACCAACGTCATGCTGCCCATTAATAATAGCACACACGTCCGGGCACAAATGTGCTGATTTCCTATGTGGTCCAGGATTCTTGGCACTTCAACATGTTTCCCCCACCACCCGTATCAAACCCTGTCCAGGAGCCGGTCTTGACGGTGGGCAAGAGCATGAGGTGAATGGCAAAGATGGAGGCCAGACCAGGGTGGGAGGAGTGGTGGTGCTGACAGGTGACTGAGCAGGTGGGCAGCTGGTCAGAAACCCAGGGACCCTGCCTGGTATTCACAGCCAGGCTTGTGTTCTCCTGAACATGAACAATTTCTCAGAACATCAGCATCAGACAGGGCCACTCACTCTGCGACCAAGACAGATCAAGACACAAACGAGCCCCTCCGTAATCGTGTGTGAACACAGACAAAACGTAGACAGTGTTCAAGCTACAAAAATGACCAAACGTCCCCCATCCTGGCTCCTGCGAGAGGCTACTGCTTCTTTATCAATTACAACTCCAGCCATAGTCTGGTCTTCCCTCCCTGTAGGCAAAATTTACTGAGATGCCCAATCTTAGGCTTGCCCCCACCTCCTCCTGGTAGCATTTGAGCCAGAGCAAAGCCTCATTTCCTGACACCCTTCCTGAAGTGCCTAGTCCTTTCTAATACCCTCTCACTGAGAGGCCCACAATTCTCCAACTTATTCAACCACAGGTGTGTCCCTGGTGGCCTTTGGCTGGAGGACATTGACATTGGGCAGGTCTACAACTCATTCATGGATTTGTTTATTCATCAAATGTCTATTGAGCAGCTACTATGTGGTGAGGACCATTGGGGTCTGGAGATTTAATAGTGAGCAATACACGGGCCCAATCTCAAGGGGCCTGTGGGCTGGCGGGCAGAGAGACAGGCAAGCGATGCCTGTGGCATGTGCTCCAACAGAATGGCGTAGAGGAGGCACCTAACACAGGGCAGGGGGTCAGGCAGGCTCACTGGAGTCCATGACACTTGGGCAAGGTCTTTAAGGCCCAGTAGGATTTCTCCTCTTTCCCCAGTAGGAAAGAGAGAAGGAATGAGCCCCTGCGGCAGAGGTAGAATATGTGCAAAGGCCAGGGGGAAGAGAGAGGGAAATGCAAGTGGTTCAGCACGCAGGAGTGAAATGCAGCCGTGAAGGAAGCAGAGCCCCTCCTGCTTTAGGGTACAACCTGAGCTCCCAGAACGTGCACAGGCAGAGCCTGAGCTCCCAGAACGTTCACAGACAGAGCCCCTGCTTTGCACGACAGCTGAGGCAGAAACTGTAAGAGAACAACTTACAAAGTTGACTATTTACAAATGGCATGTGTCTGGATGGCACAGCCACCATCAAAGGGACACACGGAGGGACGTAGTACAGCATACACGTCAAAAATTTAGCAACCCGAACACGGGAAGATCTCTGACAAGTTGAGATAAAGTCCTTGCCAGTAGAAAATCTATTTTCACCCAAGAAGAAAAGTAAATAGATAACGCACATAGGAAAGGATACCCAGTCTGTTTAATGATTAAAGAAATGTGAAAGCAAGCAAGAATGACCTGCCCTGTCCACCACGCACACGTTAACCATGGGATAGCTGTTGTGCTGCACATGGGAGGGAACGGGTGCCCTCGTCCCGCACTCTCGGGAGAACAGGCGGAGAGATCTTCTTAGGGACGATTTCAAGAATGTGCATGAAAGTGTCTCATGTGCATCTCTTTTGACCTAGGAATTTCTCTCCTGGGAATTTTATTTTTGAAGCTGAGCAGGCAGTTGTCTGTGCGAGTATGTCCATGTCGGGGAGGCTCATCTGAGTCAAGCAGTGGAATACCTTGCATGTTCGTGAACAAAAAACTCGAGTGAATAAGCGGCGGCACTCGAGAATCACGGGATCGTGCATAGCTGATAAAAGGGAAGAGCCAGATCCTGCAGATCTACCTGGAAAGGTGCAAACGGTGCACTGAAAGGGGAGGGGCTGGGAGCAAGCTATAAAACCGTATGTCACATGCCCTATGTATGCAAATATATGCTATGGGTATTTAAATGTATGGATCAAAACACACACAGAGAAAGGGGTAGAAAAAGATCAAGAGTGCCAGTGAGAAAGAAAGAAAACAACACAGGAAGGGGGACAGAGAGAAGAAGGAGGGGAGAAGAAAGGGGATTTGGAAAGGTATCTGATCAGGTTAATAACCATCTTGAAATGGATCGAAGTTTTCTTTTTTTTTTCTCTTTGGTTCTATAGTCTCCCTGCCCCGCCCCCCCCCCGCCCCCCACCTTGCGCTTCCTTGCCTATATTTTCTATTTTTTAAATGTAATTTGTTGTTATTATAAGAAAGACATGAAACCAACAAAAGTCGTTTTTAAAAGAACCCAACTCTCCCAGCTTATGCCCCACCCACCCCCAGTGTCAGCAGGAGGCAGCAGCAAGGCTGCTAACCCAGGCCAGCCTAACCCAGGTGCTAGGGCAAGAGAGAAGGATTTGCAATTTGTGTGCCCCTCACCTTAAGCTCCAGGAAGCTTAAGCTCCCGGCCCCTCCTGCAGATCTACAAGAAGCACAGCCCAA
This sequence comes from Prionailurus viverrinus, assembly GCF_022837055.1. Taxonomy (NCBI): domain Eukaryota; kingdom Metazoa; phylum Chordata; class Mammalia; order Carnivora; family Felidae; genus Prionailurus; species Prionailurus viverrinus. The sequence goes on along the minus strand of NC_062561.1, from coordinate 179,985,413 downwards.
GGTTCTGACCTCAAATGCTACTAGTGAGGTTGACAGCCACGGGCCAGGAAGTCTCTGAGAACGCTCCTCTGTGGCACTAGCTCCTGGAACACCTCTTGGGTGCAAACCACACAGTCTTGGAGTCACACAGACTGGGTTCAGATCTACCATCTGTGTGACCTCCTCCTGGAGCCTCAGTTTCCTTGCTTGTAAAAAGGGAATAACACTAGCACTCCCGCAGAGTCGCCATGAGAAATAAATGAAATAAGACGGTAAGGCACCAGGCAATCACTCAGTAAACAGTAGCTTTTATTACTAAGTCACATCCTCCTACTTAAACGACATCACCGAGCCTTCATTCAACTGGCTAACTCCTTCTGTGGCTCAGAAGAACCTGCACTCATTTCTAAGAGCTATTACAACAAATTACCACAAACTGAGCAGATGAAAACAACAGAAACATATTCCCTCACAGTTCTGAAGGCTGAGCCCAAAAGCAAGGTGTGGGCTGGGCCAGACTCCTTCCAAAAGCTCTAGGGAGGAGTCCTTCCTTGCTTCTTTCTAACTTCCGGCCACCAGCAATCCTTGACCTTTCTTGGCTTGTAGACACATCACTCCGATCTCTGCCTCTCCATATGGCCTCTTCTCTGTGTGTGTGTGGGGGGGGGGGGGGTTCCTTTTCTTCTAAGGACAATAGTCATATTGGGTTTAGGGCCCAGTGTGACCTTATCTTAACTATACTAATTATATCTATAGATATCTTATTTCCAAATAACATCACATTCTGAGTTTCTGAGTGTACATGAATTTTTGGGGGGATGCTATTTAATCCAGTGCACCCTCCAATGCTTAACAATGTTGGCACTATGCCCAGGGAGCTATCATTCCATAACCTTTGATGACAGATCAACTGAACATGTCCTCCTGCCCTGGACACAAGAATCTGCTTACAGAGGTCAAATGGCCTTTGTTAGCCAACTCTTACTACAAGATACCCCTCTTCTCTGGCACCAGACACTCTAGTCCTTGAGGTGGCCAATGATGAGTCTCTTGTCTGCAAAGGCTTCCAGTATTGGAGGACAGGTGATGGAGAAGATCTTTATCCCATGCTTCCTGCTTCTGTTGCCCTGGGCATGTTCATTTGGTAGGTCAGAGCAGGGTCAAGGAATTCACATTGATTGGGTATCAAATGTGGTGCTTTTTACCGAGGACCCCATTTAACCTGCACAACCAACTTTTAAGTAATTGTCAGCCTAGTTTTAAGGACAAGGAACCAAGAATCAGAGAGTGTAACTTGGCCAACATCACAGGCTAGTAAATGCTAGAGTCGGGATATCAGAGTTCATAATCTTAGACATTACTTACCATCACCATAGCCTTCAAGAATTAAATGAGAATTTATATTTGAAAATGCCTGGCACACAGGAGGTGGTCAGGAGAGTCTGTCTCTTTGAGTAATCCCCATCTCACTCCCCTGCTGCGGCTCTTGGTCTGTAATGACCCAGCAGTGAGGAAATGGATATACAATTTAGGTTGGCCTGTACATGTTTGTTCCTTTCTATCTAGTGGCCAGAGCATGGGGCAGTGACATGGGGCCATTCCTTACCCAGGCACACTGCCTGCCTTCTGGATCCTTGCTGGGATGGACTGACTGCCTTGGAAACCTCGTATGTCTTGCCTGTGAGGAGATGGCAGACTTCTCCCCAACCTCTGTGTTTTGCACACGTCACCGATGTTCAGCATACGATCTTTGGGGTTCAAAGGACCTATGCTGTCCACAGTGTGGACCAGCACACTTACCAGCTCCTCCCAGAGCCCCGTGGATCCTGAGGACCCTCTTCCCCAACTATGGCTCCCAAGATCCAGAACAATCCTCAAAGCTCCCAGCACATAGCACCGGAAAAAATAAATGAGGCAGCATCTCCCAATCTCTTAGACCCAGGCATGCCTCAGATTTACATTTCTTGTGGACAACTAACTTCCAGCTTAACCTTGGAGAAAATGCTCAGAGAGATGGGGTGGGAGAGCCACTGCTTGCACTCCCTGTGACAGAGAGCCCAGGAAGGACAGTCAGCTCCCAGCTGCCCCGAAGCACTGCCCTTTCACCCATAGCCATGGCCGCAGGTCTAACTCCTGCCACTCATCACTGCACACTTCAAAGCACTCCCCCTCCCTCCAAGCCTCGGTTTCCCCTTCTATAAAATAAGCACGAGTTTGGATACTGGATATGAATGAGCTTTAGAAACCTTTAAGTGCTGATACAGGCAAGGGCTCATATTAGAGCTCTTATGGTTTTAGCTCCTCCCATGAGCCAAATGCTAAAATAATAATGTCAGGTGGGCATTACTCTCCCCATTGAACACGTAAGGAAAGGTGTCTTAGAGACCTTGTTTTGCTCACATTCCCACAGAGGCAAGACTTGTGCCCAGGTCTATCTGGCCCACAAGCCCAAGGTCCTTCAACAATAAAAATGAGAGGGAAAGGAGAAATACTAATCTTCCTAATAGGGCTGCCTGACCAAGCCAATGCAGCTCAGAGCAAATTGCTGGGTACCAGCCGCCCAGGCATGCCAAGTTCTTCCACCCTGCCATGTCTGTGACCAGGTCTTCCATATAGGCTGGGCCCTGCCCTGCCAGTTTTCTCAATCTGCCTCACCTCTGGCGAGAAGGGAGGGGAGGTGGCCGTTATTTAGAAAAGACCACACATTCTGAAGGAAACTATGGTTGGAAGCAAATGGTGCCATAAACACAAGAGTGGCATCCTTCGGCAGAGAGTTCTGCTGGAATGAAGGGGGGTGGGGGGCACTTTCTTCTGGAGCTTGACATGACAGGGACACATGGTGCTGTCTTGGCTCTGGGTAATGGCCTGGTATGGGACACGTGGAGCAGAGGGGAGAGGAATGTTAATAGGGCTAACCGTGGGAAGAGAGCATAACCAGCCGTTTCAGCACTGGGACTGTGGAGCCCGCGGGGAGAGGGCACAATCCACGTCAGGGTGAGTTTGGACACAGATGACTCTTCTGCTGCTACAAGGAGAGCAGTCTCGCTTTCTCCAGCAGCTTTTACTTTAGTATGGTGCCTGGAGCTAGGAAAGCGTTTGACAGTGTGTGTGTGGGTGGGGGGGTGAGTGGGGAGAACACCCCGACCCAAGCTCTGGCCTGGGCCCTATGTGGCCCAGGCCCTCAGGCACCTAAGTTACTCACCTGGAAGAGGAAAGAGTGGAACAAACTAAACTCCTAAGCTCCTTTTAGCTTTGACCATCTGTTTTACATCCACAATCATATTCTGATGGCCAGAAGAACCTTGACAGGTAGATGAGAATTATCTCCATTTCTCAGACGATGGGCATACAGAATGAGGCCTTACCCTAGTGACAGAGCAGGTGTGAGAGACCAGGGTGGTTCTGTGAGCTGTCTGCACTCTCATGGAGTGTCGGTGAGACCATATCAATGACAACGTAGATTCCTAAATCCCCCAGATCTGGTGTCTTCATCAGCTTGGGCTGCCATAACAAAATACCATAGCCTGGATGGCTTAAACAACAGACATTTATTTCTTAGTTCTGCAAGCTGAAAGTCCAAGATCAGGGTGCCAGTGTGGTCAGGTTCTGCTGAGAGCTTCCTCTTCCTGGCTGGGAGATGGTCACCCTTCTGGCTGTGACCTCACATAGCAGACAGAGAGACATTTCTGGAGTCCTGTGGGATTAGGTCCCCACCCCTATGACCTCATTTAACCTTAGTTACCTCCTAAAAGCCCTGTCTCCAAGTACAGTCCCATTAGGGTTAGGGCTTCAACATATGAATTTGGGGGGACAATTCAGTCCAGCCTACGTGGGAGAGAAACTACTGACACAAAGAGAGACATGGAATGAACTTGGGGCCAAGAGAGATAGCTCTTGAATCTAACTCTTCCATGCTGGGGTCCCAGAAGCTGGATTCGTGGGGGGAGAGGACGCAGCAGACAATAAAACCATTGCACGTTTTGGAAAGTGACTGCCTCAGTCCAAACCCTGGCTCCTGCCACTGTATGAGACAAGTCCCTGAGGCCACAAGTTTCTCATGAGTATAACGGTGATCATCTCACCCTCCTCACTATTCATGGAATGCCTGTGAAATCTTGATGAGGTACAGCTGCGTGTCCGAGCATGTGGGGCTCATGGCACTGGTGCACACAAGATGATTTAGGTGACTCATAGACAAGGAGTTAAATGACACTGATCCTTGGGCCAAAGCTTGTCTTTTCCCTGTTCAGGCCTGGTTTCAGTTGAGGAGAAATCCCCAGCTGGGCGCCGGCCTGTCTTTAGCACCTTCTTAATCTTGCTAATCTCCTTTTTTAACAGAAGCTTACAGCCCTTTGAGGAGATGATATCCCATGATAATTGAATAATAGTTTGCTTAATTGTATTTACTTTTACTGTTGCCTTCTCTCTATAGCAAGAGATGCTGGTTCGCTTTGCAAAGTAATGACATAAAGGTCCAATATGTTTATTTTAGGAAACCGTGACTTGATTTCAAGAAAACATAGCAAGTGAAGAGATTATAGGTAAGACATGATTATGGCTCAAAACGAAATGAAAACAAGCAAAAGTAATGCCTGAGGGATGCATTTGGGCAACTCTGTGTTCCTGGAGGTAAAGTGTCAGACCTTTTCCTGCTCTGACAGTTGCTGACATGGCAGCTCTCTCCTGTTCATTTCCTTGAGGGGACGACCCCATCTGTGTCTGGCTGGAGCAAGTGGTCCCTCCTATGGGACCGTCCAGGTGTGATGTGCATTCTGGAAGGAGTAGGTTGGCCAGCACTTGTGACAGATGTTGCCGGCAATGATAAAGGCCCTCACCTCAGGTAAGCCTGGTCTCTTGTTACCTGCATGAATCCTACCCTTGACCTGGTGACATTTTCTACACTCTCTCAATAAGAGCCCATCAATAAGGCCTTGGCTTCCTGGCTCAGCATCCAGGCTAGGGACTCAACGACCCTGCAGTAACCAAGAGTCTATGGTGGCCCCTCGCCATTTTTTTAAGTAGCCCATGGAAAGAACAAAATTGTCATTGTTGACTGGCTGCCTGAGTCACAAACATAAGACACAAGAAAATATCCTTCAAGAATGAATATATTCCCATGTTCCTACATCAGAAGACTTAACACTGTGAAAATGACAACACTCTCCAAACTCATCTACAGATCTAATGCAATTCCTAGGAGGATCCCAGACAATTACTTTATAGAAATTGACAAGCTGATTCTAAAATTCATATGGATCTATAAGAGATCCAGAACAATCTTAAATAAAAAAATAAAAAATAAAAAAAGGAACAAAGTAGGAGGACTTCTACTTCCTGATCTCAAAACTTCCTACAAAGCTACGGTAATTAAGACTGTGTAGTACTGTCACAAAGGTAGACATAGGGACCTGTGAAATAAGGTTAAGAGACCCACACATCTGTTGTCCACTCCTTCTGACAAGGGTACAAACCATTCGCTAGAAGGAAAAAAATCTTTTCAGCAAATGAAGCTGAAACAGCTGGAGAGCCACATGCGAGTGAATAAAGTTGAAACCTTACCTCACACCATATACATAAATTAACTCAAACTGGATCAAAGACCTCAACTTAAGACATAAAAGCATATGAACCTAAGTAGAAGGTATAGGGAATTATTTGATCTGACCCAAAAGCACAAGCAACAAAGAAAAAGTTAGATACTTCATCAAAATTAAAAACTTGCATGCTTCAAAGGACACCAACAGGAGAGTGCATACACAGGCCACAGAGTAAGAGAAAGTATTTGTCAATTGTATATCTAACCAGGGACTTGTATCTAGAATGTATAAAGAACTCCTACAGCTCAATAACAGAAAGACAACCCATTTTTAAAAGAGACAAAGGATTTGAATAGACATTTCTCCAAGGAAGGTTTACAAATGGCCAATAAAACATGAAAAGATGCTTGCAAACATTAGTCATCAGAGAAATGCAAATCAAAACCACAGTAAGATACTACTTCACCCCCACATGGATAGCTAGACTCATTCACATGAAACACAACACAGGTGGTGCCCTTGTGGGTCCTAAAACAAGGGGAAACTTCTCATTATAAACCGGAAGGACTAGCTAGCTAGGCGGGGTGGAGTGGCAGGGGGTGTCCCTCTAACTTTGTGAATTTAATTAATTCAACAAGATTCTCTTTAGCGCCTACTTTGTGCCAGGTGCTGAACTAGGTGTAGGAGCCACAGCAGGGAACAAAGTCCGTACCCTAGTGGAACTTAATTTTTAATGGGGGAAACAGCCAAAAAACATAAGCAGGTTATATAATTATATTAGCATTGAATACTAGGCCAGATAGTGATCATTGCTATAAAGTAAGCCCAAGCAGGGTCAGGGCTCAGACAGTGAGTGAGGTGACATTGGAGCAGAGACTTGGATACGTGAAGAAGCCAGCCATGCAGACAGCTGAAAGAAGACCACTCCACCAGGGCAGCGGGGACAGCAAAGTGCAAGGATCCTGGAGAGGAAAAGAGCACGGCATGTTTGAGGAATAACCCCAAGACCGGGGTGGTGAGCAAAGTGAAGGGGCAGAAACTAGCAGGACCTCACAGGACTTGGCAACAGTTTGGATTTTGTCACTACTAAAGGGGAGAGCAGTGGGGACAAGAGTTTGTGTGGAGGGAGAAATAGAAGAGACTAAGCTCAGGATGCTTTGAAGGACTCACAGCCACCCCAGGACCACCCCTGAATATGTCTGCCAATTAAAGGGCACCAACAACACTTCAAATTGGCTATTTTTTCCCCAAAATACAGATGATGATACCCTGGTTTCCAGAAGGGTGGGGACAAGAGCTGTCAGTGCAGAGCCCGACGCAGGGCTCGAACTCATGAACTGTGAGATCATGACCTGGGCCAAAATCAAGAGTTGGATGCTCTACACACTGAGCCATCCAGATGCAGCTCAGTAAATCCTTATTATGCAAAATTCCAGTTCCATCTCAATCACCAAAGCCTCTGGCATCTTCCACACGAATCTGGCCACAAGAAGTGCCAGGCAAAGAGGGAAACAAAGTCCCTGTGTGACAAAGAGGAGAACAAACTCCAGCCCCACCACTCATGAGCCCGGTGACCTTGGGTGGATCACTTCTTTCTGAGCCTCAGTCCCCCCCTCTGTACAGTTGGGCTGCTGTGCCTGATTTATGGAGCGGTTCATGATTCATCGAAAGTGGGTTTTTTGAAAACACTTTCTGCAAGACTGTGTCATTTATTTACTTGTTTGTTTTCCGAATCTCCATTTAGACTGCTTGAGAGCAGGACACTGTCTGTCTGGTTCATCTCAGCCATCCCAGGGCACAGCACAGAGCCCGGCACCCGGGAGGCACTCCCCAATTATTTGCTCAGTTTATGAATAGTACATGCTTACTAAGTATTTGCAAAGACAATATTGGATGCAGCTTCAGGATCTTTTTTGTTCCTGACTATTACAAAAGAAGATTTTCCCTGCCTGTTGGCCCAAATGACCACTACATAGCTTGTATTGTAAAGTTACTAGTGATGATACTTTCCATGAAGTTTCTCTCTAAATGAGCAGATTTGCCTGTGAATCTGTTAATGCTTCCCAATTGCCTTTGGATTTTTCTACCCAATCCGTTGATTTGGGTAAAATATGTGATATAATCAGTATCTACCCCAATATCTACTATAGAAAAGGAATTAAGTTATTTAATTAGTGCATTTATTCATTTTCTTTTTTTCAGTAAATACTTGTTACAAACTTTTAATTGGACTATGGGACTGAGCGCGGAGTAGGTCTCTCATAGTCCCTGCCCTCCAGGGGCCTATATTCTAGCAGGAGAGCCAGACATAAATCAACCCCTTATGCAAATAACTACTTAAGTGCCATTGTGATCAGAGCGAAGAAGGCCAAGTCCCGTGCTACAAGTGTGTGCATCAGGACCCCTGACCTGAAGTGAGGTATCAGGGAAGGCTTCCGTGAGGAGGTGAGCTTTGGGCTGAGCCTGACTGGAGAGAGGAGAGGACAGCTCTGAGTGAGGCAGGAGAGGTCACCACAAGGCATGATCCTGTGGGAGTCTTCCATTTTTGAGGATCAGAAGGAAGGCCCAAAGCGGAAAGGGACACATGATAATGTTGGAGGTTTGGTGGGGGCAGGTCAGGCAGAACTTTTGTGGACCTGGGAAGGACTTGGAGTTCTAAAAGCAAGGCACCACCATCCAAATGGTTGAATTCAGGTAAAGACAGAACATACTTACCTTCTAAATCATTTTGGCGGATATTTCTGTCAGACTGCACGTTTCAGTGTGTTTCAAAACTGGAATCTTAGGCTTGATCTTCACAGCAGTCTTGCAAGGTCAATAGTGCAGTCAACTCAAACTGTCTCATGTTACAGATGAGGAAACTGAGGCACAGAGACACGGGAGAGATTGATAAAAGCTTGACTAGACAGGGCAAGGTGTTTAACTCTGAATTTCAGCCTTAGGAGCATCCCGAATTCATCCGTGAAGAATGGCGTGGGAAGAGGTAGTGAAGACATCCCATGTTCTCTCTCTGTGGCTCTAAGAATTTTGAAAACGGTGAATCTGCACCAGGGCAATCTGAGTAGATGTGAGCAGGAAGTTAGCTGTGGGCAGGCCTCAGAGCAAGGGGTCTAGACCGCCCTTTCTTTCTAGCACTGGGGATTTCAGCATGAACCCTCTCTGGAGAAGGCCGGTTCTACACCCGGTCCACAGCTTGTCTCCCGTCTGCTCCCACTCAGGGTCCCTTATCTCCTAACGAAAGCACATTTCCTTAACTTCAGAATTAATAAGATAATGACGATCACCAGTATCCACTGAGACTACTGTGCTTTTCTGCTCAGGACCTATTCCCCATCTCCTCCTTCTAATAACAGCACCTGATTTTTTCCTTGGAAACAGCTCCAGGGTGGACAAACAATTCAGGGCTAGCCAAGGGGACTTAGTGCCTGTTATCTTAGTGCCTTAGATCTCCCCTTGAGCCTGACCCAGTGCTGATACTCAATAAATGTCTTCTAAATTTAATGACATTTATGACTTAATGACTGTAATAGGACTCTTTGGGTGTCAAGGGATGGAAAATCCCACCCAGGAAAATTTCATTGGCTCACAGAACAAAAAACCCCCATCGTAGGGTTGGCTGCTCTCCCACTACGACCAGCAGGTGCAGATCTCTAGGGATGTGGAAGAACATGGTCAGAGATTTGAGCTTAGGGAACAAAGGGCCCATAGATGGTGTGGACTTGGGGCAGCAGTTGGGCATCTTATTAGTAGCCACAGAAACTCACTTTGCATATCAATAAGTGGAGAAAGACACAAAGGAAGGCCCGTGAGTGACTCTTAGACTCTAAGATAAGCCAGAGAAGCAGGTTCACGAGAGAGGCGAGGGCTAGGAACACTGGGTACAGGAACTGCAGTCTGGGTCAGCCGCTGGGGCCCTGTGTTTAGAACCACAGTGCCAGCACCTTGCTGCTCGTTCGGGAGGAGTTCTGTACCAGGGCCATTCCCCAAAACTCAAAGCCCAAGGGGCAACATGCACTTGACCGAGCTGGGTCCTGCACCTCCACTCTGCCTGGGTAGGAGAGGTGGCATCCAGACCCTGCTTTCTTCCAAGACTCACACAGAATCCTTCCCTAAAAAAAATAAAAAGAAAAAAAAGGACTTGGATGCAAATCTGGGGGGTGGGGAGGGAGTAACAAATATCCATTTCAAGAGGTAAGCTGAATAAGAACCTAGTGGCAACTCAAACTCAGATGCTTTCAGGCTCAGCTGAGCCTATGTCTCTACTAAAGCCCTCCAAATTCAACTTTAGAAACTACTCTTTTGGGCAGAAAAATCATGTCAGATCTCACTGTGAGCCACCAATATGTAAGGAAACCTAGACTTCATCCTTTGGGTAATGGGGAGCCATAGAATGATTTAAGCAGGAGAGGAGAGCCTTGTGACCAGGCCTGCATTGACAGAGGTCCCCATAGCTGCTGTGTGGAGAGTAGATTACAGGGAAAGAGGAAGGAGTCCCAGGAAACCAAGAGAGGGAGAGAATAGGACTGTGGAGCTTGGAAGGAGGGGTCAATTTGGGACATTCTTGAGAGAAATAGGCAGCAGGATTGGGTGAATAAAGCTCCAAGGGACATGGGAGTGAGGAGAGGTAGGAATCAAGAACTCCCCATGCTCCTGGCTTAGGAGACCAAATGTCCTCCAACACCTCCTCCCGAGTGCTTGAGTTCTGTTAGCAAGGGAAGGATATTGTAAAGGCCAAATTACACAACCAAAGAGGAAATCCAAGGCAGAAGGAATAATAGAAAGGACTGTGGGCTTGACAGTGTGATTCATTATTACTCTTTAAGGTAAGAAGAGGAAAAAAATAATTGATCCTGGATGAAGAAATTGGGCTTGGCTGAGCCTGGGGCTATGGGAGGTGAGTCTGCTCCAGAATCCTTGGGAGCCTGCGGTTGAGGGGTGAGGCAGAAGGTGGGGAGGACATGGCTGCAAGTGCTTACAGAGACATTCTGTCTGAGGCTGGGGATGGGCGAGTCTAGAGGACTGGGTTTATTGCTTGGAAGGAAGGAGTACATTGGCAGTACTCAGTGCTAGCCCAGCACAGGTGCCTCACTGCCAACTTAGCTAGTGTAAAGTAACTCTTCGGGTTAGCCTGGTGCTAACTCAGCCTGAGCCCCATCTTGTGTAGATGAAGGAATGCAGACCGTGCAAGACAGAGCAACTTGAGAAGGTCACACAGTTAAGAAGTGGTGGAACTTATGCAGTATCTCGAAATCTAGGCTCAAGATTCCTGACTCCCAGGGGAATCTGGAATCCCTAAGCCACTTGGTCTTGGAGGTTGTGATCCATGCCAATTGGATCTCCCACTGATCTAGCCACTAACACGATGTTTGATAAATGTTTACATAAGGGAATTAATTTTCCATTGGTCTGGAATCAATTGATCCATGGAGTGGCCAGGATGAATTAAATTTCTCCTATGGAGATTCAGAGCAGAGGAGAGGAAAAATCAATGAGCGCTTGGTGAGTAGGACAGGCTTCCTTGAGAGTATTAACCAGATATGCCAGGAGGGGAGAAGAGAGCTGTCCAGGAGGCCAGGACAAGGGGTACATCTTAACAGGTCTTCCTGTGAATTTTTTATGCCCCCTTAGGGTGGCGAGAACACTTGAACCCGAACTTGACTACAGTCTGTAAAGGATTGCTAGGCTCTGTATGGATGTAAGACAACCTAGGATGTGGAGTTGGGAGATGAAAATAACGAAGTTTCTGGCACAGTCTAGGTCAAAGGTCAGCAAATTTTCTGTAAAGAACCAGATAGCAAACACTTTAGGCTTTGCAGGCCAAGAAGCAAAATTTAGGACACTATAAAGGTGCAAGAGAGAATAAAGAAAATCTCTCAAATCTTATTAATGAAAAAATGTAATAATAATAATTGAGCCCCAATTTTTGAAATACATTTCCACTAATAAGAAGATGGGATTCCTGGGTCTTCTGGGTGGCTCAGTTGGTTAAGCGTCTGACTTCAGCTTTGGTTAAGCGTCTGACTTCAGCTCAGGTCATGATCTCACAGTTCATGGGTTCACGCCCCATGTCGGGCTCTGTCCTGACAGCTCAGAACCTGAAGCCTGCGTCAGATTCTGTGTCTCCCTCTCTCTCTGCCCCTCCCCTACTCATGCTCTGTCTCTCTCTCAAAAATGAATAAATATTTTAAAAATATTTAAAAAAGAAAAAAAGATGGAAGTCTTTCATGGGGATAATATTTCATTTAATAGGGATTCAAAGTGAGTATCACCTACCATCAAAATCAATTGCAAATGTTCACCTGTTAATGCTGAACTGCAAATAGATTTTACACATTTCACATCTGACAGTGTCATGTGGCATCCCTGAGATTTGTAACACACCAAGCAATGGCCTCAGTTGTTAGAACCTCAGCACTACTCAGCTCTGCAGAGCGCAAAAGCCACCATAGACTGTAGGTAAATAGATGTGCCTTTTTCTAATAAAACTTTGTTTATGAACAATGAAATTTGATTTTTATACTTTTTACTTGTCACAAAATAGTCTTCTTTTGATTTTTTAAAATCACTTAAGAATGTAAAAACCAGGGGTGCCTGGGTGGCTCAGTCAGTTAAGCATCGGACTTCAGCTCAGGTCATGATCTCACAGTCTGAGTTCGAGCCCTGCGTCGGGCTCTGTGCTGACAACTCAGAACCTGGAGCCTGCTTCAGATTCTGTGTCTCCCTTTCTCTCTGCCCCTCCCCTGCTCATGCTCTGTCTCTCTCTGACTCAAAAATAAATAAAAACATTGGGGTACAACTGCCCCTATGCATCAACCAATGTTTATAGCAGCACTTTCAACAATAGCCAAATTATGGAAAGAGCCTAAATGTCCATCAACTGATGAATGGATAAAGAAATTGTGGTTTATATACACAATGGAATACTACGTGGCAATGAGAAAGAATGAAATATGGCCCTTTGTAGCAACGTGGATGGAACTGGAGAGTGTGATGCTAAGTGAAATAAGCCATACAGAGAAAGACAGATACCATGTTTTCACTCTTACGTGGATCCTGAGAAACTTAACAGAAGACCATGGGGAGGGGAAGAAAAAAAAAAAAGGTTAAAGAGGGAGGGAGCCAAAACATAAGAGACTCTTAAAAACTGAGAACAAACTGAGGGTTGGTGGTGTGGGAGGGAGGGGAGGGTGGGTAAGTGGTATTGAAGAGGGCACCTGTTCGGATGAGCACTGGGTGTTGTATGGAAACCAATTTGACAATAAATTTCATATTTAAAAATAAGTAAATAAATAAATAAATAAAAACATTAAAATAATTAAAAAAAAAAAAAGAATGTAAAAACCGTTCTTAGCTTGTGGCCATACAAAAAGACATAGTGAGCCAGACTTGACTCACAGGCCATGGTCCAGCATGAATTGTTGGGCTGCTGGTAACCAGGATTGTTAAGGGACATCTCTGGGCCTATTATCTGACTGGAATGGAAGACATAATGGGAGGAAGTCCTAAGAATTGAGATTATATGGCACTAGAAATAAAGAATTTTGAGGCTTCTGGAGCCTTGAGAAGATTTCGCCTTAGTTCTGGAATGAGGGTTCTCCAGACTACTCCTGACTTGGCAGGTTTGGCAGGACTTGACTAATGCTCTCCTGGCCCAAGACTCCTTCAGTTCTGGGAGCCTGATCATGGATTTCATTTCTGTCTGTGTTGCCATTCCTGGCCCCCCCAGGTCTTAAACATATGGGGTTTCCAAAGGATGCAGAGCTGCCTAAAAAAAGACAGCCTCCCAGACTCCTGAGACAAAGGTAGCAGTTGGGCTGAGGCACAGAGAGCAGCATTTAGTGCTTCAGCTTGAAAATTGCCCTTATCTCTAGCTGCTCAGGTGGAGTGTGCCACCTGTTTATGAGTAAACGAATGGACTAATCTCAGCTGGAGGCAAAGTAATGGGGCAAGGCGGGGTTGGAGAGCACCCAGACCAAACTGCCCAAGGTTTAACCCTTCCTAGGCAACAGCAGGTGAGTGTATGGACTACCCCTAACCCAGCACCCTGTTTTCAGCTGGTTCCTACAGGAGTGTGGAGAGCCCCACTCCAAACCAGGACAGTTCAAAGCTCATTCTGCAGCTTTTAATAACTATGAAACCGCCAAGAAGAGCACTGAGTCATTTACTAATACAGCAAATAACCACTGAGCACCTATTGTCTGCTGGGGGCTATTGGGGACATGGCATGAACCAGATAAGCATCATCTAGCTCTGCTCAAACTGAAACGTTCTCAAAATGATCCCTTGACCCTGCCTCCATGTCAAAGAAAAGAGTGTATTATTAGCCCCATTTCACAAAAGAAATAACTGCCATGCATGCACAGGGTCACCCAGGAAATAAAGGTGGAAAGTGGATAAGAACTGAGATCTCCTTCGTCTGAGCACAAAGGTTCCACTTTGTTAAGACAGTTTTTATTCACTCACTTTGCCCTCCTAGGCGATTGCTACTCTATGCCAAACTCAGTTTGGAGTGCTTGGGATCTAAAGACAAAGGAGCTCATTCCCTTTCCCCAAGGAGTCTGTGGGCTAAAGGGATCACAGGACCCTGGGGTCTACTCACCACATACCGAGCCAGCGAAAGAGCATTTGCAGGGGAGTCCTCAGTGAGGAGGCTAAGCCATATGATGGCTAAGAGACAGAATTTCTACTTAGTAGGTCACTTTGGGCATGCTGCTTTCCTTTCTTAGCCTCAGTTTCCTCATCTGTTAAATGGGTATAGCAATAGCACCTACTTGATTGGCAATTGTGATGGGCTGAATTGAGTGACACATAAAGAGTTTGACACAGTGCCTGGCACACAGTTAGCACTCAATAAATGGTGATCACCAAAGGTTCAGGGGACAAAATATGTAGGAACAGGTAAAAGGGTCTAGAATTCAGTAAAGGGGCTAGAATTCTGTAGGTCAACAGATTTTGTGTGTCTGTGTCAATGTTTTGTATTTAAACAGTTTTGCACAGGCATTAAGTGTATGTACTGGGCACATTTATTTCTGTGATCTAGTTGAATCCTCAAAGTAACACCTTGAAGTGGATATTATTTTATTTCTATTTTGCAGATGAGGAAAATTAGGACCAGTGATAGGAAGTTCTCCAAGATCACACAGGGAAGGATAAAAGCCAGGGCTTGAGATCATGTCTGCAAATGCTTGAACCCACATTGGACTGCCCTCTTATTACTTGGAAGTGTGAGTTTGGCTGATATTTTGCTGTGGGTAGGACAGGAAAACCAAGGATTAAGTGCTGGTGTGAAGTCACACCCTCATCACAGAGGTGATGATGGAGATCCCGACAGGAATGACAGGAATGACAGGAATGACTGTTAGATTCTAGAATGGGTGACACCAGCAAAAGTAGAATCTGCCCCCATTCCAGGATGACTTCTCCACCAACATCAAGCCGTATCTCTTCTGGATGATTCTTGGTGGTTCTACCTAGAGGTGGCAGGCGGGGGACTGAGAAAGATGACCAGGTACTACCTTCACTTTTCCCAAGTTCCCCAAAGGTTTTCTGTCTCCAGGATTATTTCATTCAGCCAACAACAATGAATACTGACGTGCCACTGCTTCCCACAACTCACCTGCCTCCCTTCAGCTAAAGGAGGGAAGTCCTGATGAATTTCTGTGCCATTTGGTGCTGAATCATGGTGATAGGATGATCTGGCATGTGCTTATGCAAACGAAGTCTCCCCACTCAAAGATCCAGTTGATCTAAATCAGAGTTGGCCGATACTCTCTGCCTTCCCTTGCCCGTGCAGACATCATCCATCTGTCATGGTGCCCCTTCCTGTTGAGCTCTGGGAAGGCCGCAGTATCAATTTCCTAGCACAGCCTTAACAAATAACCACAAACTGGGGGGCTTATGATGGCAGAAATTTATTCTCTCGCAGTTCCAGAGTCCAGAAATCCAAAACCAAGGTGTCAACAGGGCCATGCTCCCTCCAAAGACATTAGGAGAGAATCATTCCTTATCTCTTCCACTTTCCAGTGGATTCAGGAATTCCTGGCTTGTGGCTGCTTTCCCGCCAGCTCTGCCCAGTCTTCACATGGCCTTCTCCTCTTCCCTGTGTCTTCTCTTCTGCTTCCTGTCAGGATGCTTGTTCACCAGGCTCCTGGATGGCCCAGACAGTTAAGCGTCCAACTTCAGCTCAGGTCATGATCTCACAGTTCATAAGTGTGAGCCCGACATAGGGCTCTCTTCTGTCAGCACAGAGCCTGCTTTGGATCCTCTGTTCCCCCCCTCTCTCTACCGCTCCCATGTGCATGCGTGCTATAAAAACAAATAAACATTAAAAAAAAAAAGAATATCACTTAGATCTTAATGTGTAAAAAAAACAAAAACAAAAAAGGATGCTTGTCCATGATTTTAGGATGGACCTAGGTAATCCAGGATATGCTCATCTCAAGACCCTTAACTTAATTGCATCTGAGAATTTAATTTTCCAAATTTTTCAACACTTACTTTCCAGTAAGATCCTATTCATGGTTCCAAGGGTTAGGACATGGACCTATCATTTTAGAGGCCACAATTTAGCCCACTACAGCCACAGAATCTCTCTCAGTGTAGTGTTCAAATTAATTGACCCATACAAGGAGATGCTGGCCCATGAAATGAAATCCTTTTATAATCTCTGGTCTAAATCAAACCCAGTGATTTGATCTAACTATAAATGTCTGAGGAGCACCAGTTATGTAAGTGCCTCAGGGCCTTCAACTGTGCGAGAGGCCGTGGTGAAAAGTACAAGAGAAAGCCCACTCAACAGGGGCATAAACACAGCAGCTGGCATATGGTGGTCATTTAATAAATGTTCATTGGCTTTTCCAGGCCGTTTGCTGGGTCCCCTAAGACACAGCCTCTGCCCCAAGGAGAAAATAAGCAAAACCACTCCTAAACCTCAGGAGACCCTAAAGGCAAGCAGCCTCCTCCTGGTCTGCTTTGCCTAGGGAAAGCAGATTGCCACTTGCAATCACATGTTTAGTATCTGTCTTCTCCAGCCTTTCATTTATTCAACAAATACATTCAGTGCTCCCCTGGGTCAGTTCTGTGCTGCGCTCAGGGCATAAAATGGCTGATGAGCTCTCACCTAATTGGGATGTGATTGTCTAGCTCCATTTTACAGATGGGAAGAGCAAAGGAGAACACCTAAGCCTGCACTGGACAGGTGTGGATTTCTGTGGATTACAAGGCCTGGCATCTGCAGACAGCAAGCTTGCTGAGGTTGTCCCACTGTCCTTCCTGGCTTCCTCAGCCACTCACCCAGTCCCTCCCCATTGGTTCAGCCTCCCTGAACTAGATATGTGCCAAGCCAGGGGGAGAGGAAGAAAGGAGGAGGGGAGGAAGGTCTCATTGCAGCCTGGCACGGGGTGAATTCTTTATGGCAAGAACCAGATGAGCAGGTGGCCTGGATGCTGAAAAGCCTGGGGAAGAAATATAACTCAATTCCCAGCAGGAGTGCCAAGGGATTGCTCTATTGAGAAATCTCTGCCTTGCAGTCTGCTGGGCTCCAGGGCTGCCCTGGCCAGACTATTTTCCTGGGTTGCTTTCTCCCTGCCAGCTTCATTCTGCTCTCCACCTTGAGACTCTTACACAACATTCAGGCTCGGCTCAGCTCTCCCCTCCAGCAGAAGCCAGATGCCCTCTTTCCATCTGGCTGAGGTGTCCCTCCCCATGCTCCCTTAACACCCTGTGCTTACCTCTCCCATCACTGTCCTCAAGATGCATTGTTTTATTATTACTTGTGTGTGTGTGTGTGTGTGTGTGTGTGTGAATTCCCCTGCCCAGGTGGTGACCTTGTTAAGATCAGAGATCATAGCTGGTCTCTGTTGTGTGAATCCAGCGCCTGAATCTGGCTTACCTAGATACAAAAGTTTAATGAATAGGCATGTGAAAAAAAAAAAAAGAATGAATCAATTGATCAATTCATCAAACCTTATTTATATACAGGTTGCATGTGAATGTCAGAACCAATTTTCAGCCCCAGGGCCATACCCCATGGCCTGTAAGCACCTCTGTCCTACAGGTGGGCTCAGGAGTGTCCAGTAGGTCCAGAAGGGAGGAGGATGGGAGACGGTGAGAAATACACATGACACAGGTGTGGGTTCTGGGTGGAAATTCATGAATTCTTTCAAATTTATTCAGCACCTCCTATGAACCAGGCATTGTGTTAATGTAGTGTGCTCTGATATAAGGCACAGCCTCTGCCTTCAAGAAGTCTATAATTCAGATTGGACAGATACATTGATGGCTTTTGGGGTGCAGTGCAGGGGAAGTGCTGACACAGGAGAAGACAAGCCCAGACCAAGGTCAGCTTTGGGCAGAAACCGTCCCACAGCTCAGGGGCATGGCCTACCCTAGATCCCCCAGAGGCCTCTGGGCACACATCATAGCATATTGGTGATGTCTCCCTGCCCCAAGACTGCAACATCAACTCCTGACCGAGCTTCCAGCCTGCTAGCCTGCCCTTCAGAGTTCAGACTCGCCAGCCCCCATGATCCTGTGAGCAAGTCCTTGAAAGAAATCTTTCTTTCTCCCTCCTTATATACCTATAAATTTTAACCCATATATATATATATATATATATATATATATATATATATGTATACACACACCCTCCCCCACACACAGGTTTTATATATATATATATATATATATATATATATATACATACACACACACACACACACACACACACACACAGGTTGTATATGTATATACACACACACACAGGTTTTATATAACATATATACAGGTTATATGTGTTATATATATACAGGTTATATATACATAGATACGTGTGTCTCCAGTTGGTTCTATTTCTCTGGAGGACCCTGACTGATACAGATTTTGGTATCGACCTCTACACTGCTTCAGAGATCTTTCTAGAACACTAGTTGAATCATACCCCACTTATCCCTTCTGCTTAAACCTACCTTAAATTCCCCATCCTCCTGGGGTAAAATCTAAACCCTCCAAGGTGACTTCTAAGACCGGAACCTTGGTCGTACTCAGCCTCAGTTTCCCCAGTTCCCTGGGACTTCCCTTTTCTCTCCCCATCTTGGCCCCTATTCTTCAGCCGGCCTGAGCAGTGAGGAGATACTGTGAGGATAAGAGCCCAAAGACAGACTCTCAGATGCTGACCTCTCTCTACATCCCTACAGTTCCTCTACCCACCACCTTGCACTTCTTCTAGAACTTTCTAAGGCACAGCTGCAAGGAGGGCCAGGTCCTGGATCCTCTGTATTAGGTCCCCAGACACTAGTGTCCAAAGCTCAGGAGAAGGTAGAGGGAGCCCTGTTGTCACCAGTTCCTCCCTGTGGGCAGAATCGGAGGCAGGTTTGGCAGTACTCCTTGGCTTGGCTTCCCTGGCTGCTGGACATGGAAGGCCCCAAGCAATTGTGGTTCTTTCTGGGTATGTCGGCCAACCCGGAACCCCAATCACAGCCCCGGCACCGGATGGGCACCCACTGGTAGTGATTGTGAAAAAGTAAAACACAGTGACGTCACCCAGAGCACAGGCTGGGACCTGCACAAGCCCTTCACTGCAGCGCTGTGGTACTGAGGAGTGTGGAGGGTGACTGCCAGAAGGAAACTCCTATCCCACTGAAGCCCAGCTTCCCCCGCAGCCCTGGGACTGCAGAGCTTCCCAGAGGATGTGGATGGGGCCACCAAGTTCATCCCCAGGCTGGAGTGTCCAAGGAGCATCCTGCTGGAGCACACAGGGTTGGCTATGGGTCCCTGCAGCATGAGAGACACTTCCCAAGAAAATGTCCATGGGCATTCATACAAGAGTGGCAGTGTGGTGTAGTGGTTAGGAGCCAGGCCCAGGGAAGAAGATTGAGTTCAAATTCTAGCACTTTCTGTTACTTAACTAGATGACCTTGCATATGCCCGTCCACCTTTGTGAGCCTGGGTATACCGATCTATAAAATAGGGATAATGACAATACCTACAGCTGATCCCCCTGTGAGCATCCTCTCTGCTCCCCGTTCAAACCAGGTGTTGCCAGTGAGGTAACATGACATTAAGTCCATCCAGAGTGGGCTTGAATACAGCCTGGGTTGGGTTTTGAAAGCACAGCCCCTCTGCTTCTTATTGTAGATATTCAAAGGCGAGAGTCATGTGTCACAAGAACACTAATATTTCTTGAAAGATATTGAGCCCTCACCGTATTCTAAGCAACGTGCTTGGCACTTTACAAAATCTCGGTGAATTCTTCTAATGACCCTAGGAATACTACTACTAACTCCATTTTACAAATGAATAAAATGGATATCAGAAAAAGGAAGTGATTTTTCCCAATGGTGGCACAGGCTGTTATTTGTCCCTCAATACATGATATTTGCTAGTTCCTTAGGTCTGTACTCTCCAGTTATTATCTGGACACATGGACAACCAGAATAATGACATTGCCCAGCTTCCCTTTTATATAGATGTGGCCAGATGACTAAAGCTGGCCAATGGGATTTAAGTTGAGGTGGTATGTGCAATGCCAGGAAGTGTTCTTAAAAGGAGGATAGGGCAGGGGGCTTCCCTGTCTCCTCCTTGCCTCTTCCTGTCAACTAGAATGTGGGCATGATGGCAGGAGCTTAAGCATCCATATTGGTCTATGAGGTAACCTTGGGAGGATTCATGCATGTCAGAGCCTAAGTCCTCAGCACCAAAGACTACCATATCAACCATGGACTGTTGATATTTGAATTTTTACTTCTATCTTACTTAGATGACACTATTTATTACTAATTTGCACATTATCTTAATCCCAATCAATATTCCAAAGTTGGGTGATAAGTAGGGGGAAAAATTGGGATTTGAATACAGCCTCTTCCATTCCAAGTGGGATCTTTAAGCATCTTCCTAAGCAACTTGCACATGTATTTGGTTTGACTGTGTGTCTAGCATCCTGAGAGTTTTAACATCATCTATTATTTGATATTTAATATATGTCTGGAATGCAGAAGCCCATGGGGGATTGACTTTCTCCTGTCCCTGTTGGATCCCTGAAGGCATCTGGATCACCCTTGGGCCCACCTGCTGGCCCAAGGAAGACCCTGGTGGTAGTCCAGACACCTGAATCACTCCACTCAAGCCAGGGATCCTGGGAATGCCTTGGCTGGGGATGGGAGAGGAGATAGGGAGAGATAACCAGCCCCTTTAGTCTTAGTGTTCTGAGAAAAGTCGTTCAGAGAGCTTCTTTCAAAATTAGAAGTATTTGATTGAGTCCTGGCTTCTGGAGCTATCTAGATCTTCCCATCCTTATCATCTCAGGTTGTATTTTCAAATTAAACATCGCACTCCAGTGAGTGAGAAGCTCTTTTCATGCTGGAGATGCAGAGAATGTTTGTCAAGTCACGGTTGGCATATGTGGTGGGAAGGACAGAGTAGTGGGCATCTCTCTCCATGATTCATGAGTCACCATAGTCATTGCAGAGAAGACTCGAGCTTATCCCTGAATGATCTCGGAGTATATACTCTTCTCTTGGATTAGTTTACAGATTACTACCAGCTTTGGAGAATGCCAGCCTTTGGTATGAGGCACGTGAGGGAGAGATACCCTTTGCTAACTTCCACAGCTTGTGCTTCTACCCTTCTGGTCAATTCTGTTCTGTTGTGGGTGGTGGCAGGTGGACCAAGACCAGACAGGGACATCTTCCTTTCCTATGAAGGGCTTGCTATGAACATTAGCTTATTGAATCTTCTGCACAGCCCTGGGAACTAGGTAGCTCTTTGGGGGAACGGGAAAACAGAGTCTCATAGGGGTTAACTATCTTGCGCAGTATCACACAATAATCAGGTAGTCAAACCAGGATTTGACCCCAAGTCTGTCTAAACCCCATGGCTTATAACTACTTCTCTGTTCTACTGGGGTGGAAAGGGATGGGTGACCATCTAGAGTGCTGAGTGAGTCCAGAGAGGGGATGCTAGGGCAATGGATGGACGGCCAGGGTGGCGGTAAGAGGTACATTTGAGACTGGAATCCATTCACTCTATTAGCTATTATTGAGCACCTACTATGTCCAGACACTGTGGATCTCGAAATAAAACATAGCACTTTTCCTGAAATAGGACTTCTAAGGCAGACAGTGGTGCTCCAGGCACTCTATACATGGCACTGTGATGCTCATGGGAGACCCATACACTGCAGTTTTCAGACAGCCCCAGTGTCTCTGGGGATTAACCACATGCCATATCTGTGCTATCTCCAAGTCACCTTAGACACTGCTCAGAAGATCTTTCTGAGGCAGGTTTTCTGGATAAATTCAAAGTCCTTTGATGCACACTAAGGACTGGTTTCTGCACACCATTTCTACCTCATTGCTTACACTTCCCACCCCACTCCTCATTTTCCACCAGCCTTCAACCAGGTAGTGTGTTAGAGAACAAACTCTCTGCTTCCTACCACAGAGCCTTTGGACACACAGAATCCTGCCTGGAACGCACCCTTTTTCTGTCTTGCCAGCTGGCAGTCGGAAGTTACCACCTTCAGGGTACCTGGGTGACTCAGTCAGTTGAGCGTCCAACTCTTGATTTCAGCTCAAGTCATGATCCCAGGGTCGTAGAATCGAGACCCATGTGGGGCTCTGTACTGAGCATGGAGTCTGCTTGAGATTCTCTCTCTCTGTCTCTCTGTCTCTCTCTCTCTGCTCCCTCCCCCCTTTCTCTAAAAAAAATAATAATAAAAAAGAAGTTACCACATTGTGAAGCCTTCTCTGACCTCTCAACCGTACCATCAATACCACTAGATAGGATGCATCTGTACACGGAAGCAATGCCCAACTCCCTGCCATGTTTGTTGAGGCCATGCATATCTTGGTCAATGCCCACCTCTCCCTGTTACCCACATCTTACCAGTTTCACTGACCTTCTCAAACGCCAGCTCTTTGCCATCTCAGGGACCTCACACTTTCTGTCCTCCCTGCCTGTAATGTTTTCCCCTGGGGACCACAAACTTTAATTTTTCAAGGGCCAGCTGCCTGCAGGAGAGATTCCTCTCCCCTCATGCAAAACAGAGACTCTTCCTCTTTCTTCTTCATCTTCACACACCACTTGGTTTTTCTCGTAATACAAAAACCGTTGCAATAATTTGTGGAACAAGAACTATTGTAATAATTTGTGGACTTGTTTACTTGGTTGTTGTTTTCTTCTCTGCTGGACTTTGCACCCCGTGGAGGGAGGAGACCTTGCCAATGATGGTCATCATTGTATCCCTGGCCTTCAAACTAGCGCTTAATAAACAGTCACTGAAGAGATGGCGGTTGTGTGGGTGTACACATAGGAAGGAGTTCAGTTAATACGTGCACATGTTACCATATGTAAATTACACTTTAATAAAAAATACATACAAAATGCATGTATTCTGGAAAGAACAGATAAATGCATGAATTTTCCTGCACACCTTACTATTACGTGATGGGTTCAACACAGATCCTGGCCCAGTATTTCCTCCATCCTAAGATGCTCATATACCCGTGATATAAAGTGGAAGAATTTGGGAACATTAGATTAATGTGCCCTTCCTTTATTTCCTCTCCAAAGGTCACCATTAAACCAACAGTGCATCTTCAAATAGATGATATGGGGGCGCCTGGGTGGCTCAGTCAGTTAAGCATCTGACTTCGGCTCAGGTCATGATCTCACAGTTCGTGAGTTTGAGCCCTGCGTCAGACTCTGTACTGACAGCTAAGAACCTGGAGCCTGCTTCAGATTCTGTGTCTTCTTCTTTCTCTGCCTCTCTCCCACTCACACTCTGTCTCTCCCTCTCTCAAAAATAACCATTAAAAAATAAATAAATAAATAAATAAATAAATAAATAAATAAAATAAAAGAAGATGATGTGTCTCAGAACATTGGATATAGAAAATACAGTTTACAGAAGTCACTCCCTATGGCTTGAACTGACTTGACTTCAAATGCAGTAGGATAAACTCTTCAGGGAGCTTGAAAGGAGGTTCATAGGGTGCTTGCCTTACCTTAATCACAAGTTTAAGAGAAACAGGTCTCTGGAAGGGCTGCAAAGAGTGTACAAGTTAAAGCCTTTCGATTGGCTCACCTGTAACTGAATCCTGGTCCTAGCATGTGCCAGCTGTGTGACCTTGAGCAAAGTGCTTAACCTCTCTGAACCTTAAGTTCTTCATGAAACAGAGAACACGATCCCTATGCCAGAGAGCCCTGGTAAGGATGAAATGAGACAATGCCTGGGAAGATTTTAGCTTGGTACCTGGTACATACAAAGCCCTTGATAACTAGTGGCTATTATTAGTAGTCTTGTGCTCCAGTCCAGTCGCTGTCCTAGGTTCTCGGTGCCCACAATCAGCCACATGACAGTGTTTGTGGGAGAGGGACCAGGGCACAGGGGAAGAGGAGATACCTGCCCCTGGAGCCTCCCACCCTGGAATTTTTCCTGGCCTCGCTAGGCTGTTCACTTCACTTCACTCTGCAGAACTTCACTCCTGTAGGAACCCAGATCCGGGCCCCAGGGGTGCTGGGGACAAAGCACAGAGTCAACAACCATTTCGGTTGTGTCACTGTCTCTTATACTTACAAGTCCCTGGGCTCCAGAAGCCAGGAAAGGATCTCAGTCTCAAAACTGGAGCCAGCCCACTTTGTAGCCTGAACTCTTGTGAATGCCCTTCCTGTATCCCTACTTGGGCATCCTCATTACCTGGAATCCTGAACCAGCCAGCATGGTGCCCACCTCTGGCCCTCTGCATGTGTGTCCGCACCTCCTGACGCTCCTCATGCCCTGAGATGGGACTTCATTTTTTCCCTTATTTTATAGGTGAGCCAGCTGAGTCCCAGAGACGTTTGGCCACATGCCTCAGGGCCCAAGGGCCTTAGATGATGCTCTTCCATCAAAATAATTATCAAACAACTCTAGAGGGTCCCAGTGTTCCAAGTATGCCCAGTGTGCCCAGTGTGCAAGGCTCCACATTCATTTTCTCATTGAATGGAACAACTCTAGAAGTTGGTTTCATTTGCTCCAAAATATAGATGAGAAGTCCCATGTGTTCGGTAACTTGGCTGAGAGCACATAGTATCAAATAGCAGAAATGGCCCTAACTCTACCCTCTGAGGATCCAAGGCTATGCCCTACACTGCCTCCCTATACTTATTCCTGGGGAAATGCCATCGACTGGCATCCTGAATTGGGAGCATGCTCTTTTGGGGTAAAATATGAAAGAATTAGGATCTCTGGAGGAGCTCCGAGGAAGGTGGATTCCCTGGGCAGCCTGACCACATAGCCCTTCCTCCCCATCAACCCTCCTGTTTTACAGAGTAAGACTCCTGCAGCCAGGGAGACAGGGAGCGACCAGAGTTCTCAGTCTCCTATGGAGCTCATCACCCTCCCAGCCACCCAGGGAGGGTACACTCAAAGTCAAGATCTCCTGTACCCCTGGTGTCAGCCCCAGGGTCCCAGACAATCTGGTCACCTGGCAGATGAAGCTGAAACAGCTGTCTGAGTTCACAACCCAGCAAAGCTACTTGTCAGCTGTGAGCCCTTGGGCCAGTGACTTAACCTCTCTGTGCCTCAACTTCTTCCTCTTTAAAATGGAAATGAGGGGCGCCTGGGTGGCGCAGTCGGTTAAGCGTCCGACTTCAGCCGGGTCATGATCTCGCACTCCGTGAGTTCGAGCCCCGCGTCAGGCTCTGGGCTAATGGCTCGGAGCCTGGAGCCTGTTTCCGATTCTGTGTCTCCCTCTCTCTCTGCCCCTCCCCCGTTCATGCTCTGTCTCTCTCTGTCCCAAAAATAAATAAAAACATTGAAAAAAAAATTTTAAATGGAAATGATCAGAATACCATTTTTGGTGATAGCATACGAGGAAGTAAACAATCAAACCATGTTAGGTTGGAGGTGGAAGTGTTGTGTTTTGTTTTCTTGATATGAAGCCACACATTTATAAGGCTTCTCACTTTCCTAAGGAAGCAGGAGCTGCAGCGAGGCTCTGGAAGAAGGATGTAGAAACAGGCCCAGGGCTGAAAGGGGACAGGCAGTTTCAGCAAGTGCCCCTGCCCAGCAGGGGAGGGGCAGCTGTGGACTTGGAGGCCGCCTGTCCAGGCCTCTGTGCCAGTCCAGTGAGTGGGCCCCTCTGGGCCAGGTGCCTATTTTTATTATCAAGGCCACATTCCTGGGATTCCTTGGTGACCAGGCGCTTATTACAGGAGAATCAAAGCACCAAAGGAAAATACTCATTTGAGGCCAAGACCTGGATTTTTCATTTTCATAATTGGCTGTTGGGTCTGCCGTCCTGGGGGTGCAGGAGGAAGAGCGTTGCTGGACAAGGTCGCTCTATGGGAGCCCAGTCGCCCATGGGGGAGGGCGGGGCCGGTGCCCGCCCAGATCAGCAAGGCTGCCCAGAAGGCCCTCCGGAGGTCATGGTGTCAACCCCCCTGCTGCTTAGCCTGACTCATCATCACCTAAGCAAGAGGGACATGTTTCTGCTGGAGTGCTGGAGATCAATGCAGAGGGGCTAGGAGACTTGTAAAATCCCCTCTAGATCCTCATAAGCTAGCCATCTGTCTAACCCAGCAGTTCTCAACTAATGGGGTTCAACTTTTGTCCCTCCCCGCCCCCCCCCCCCCGCCCGGGGGATATTTGGAAATATCTGGAGACATTTTTCGTTGTCACAACTAGGGGTAGAGAAGAAGGAATGATGCTAGTAGCCAAAGAGGCTTTTAAACATCCTACAAGGGGCACCTGTGTAGCTCAGTTGGTTAAGCATCTGACACTTGACTTTAGCTCAGGTCATTATCCCACAGTTCATGAGATGGAACTCTGTCAGGCTGAGCTCTGACAGCACAGAACCTGCTTGGGATTCTCGCTCTCTCTCTCTTTCTCTTTTTCTCTCTCTCTCTTTTCTCTCTGCCTCTTTCCCCACCCTCCGCTTGCTCTGTGTGTGTGTGTGTCTCAAAATATATAAACATTTAAAAACAAACAAAAAAAAACCATCCTATAAGGCACAGGATAGCCTCAAATAACAAAGAATGATCCAGCCCCAAATGACAACAGTGTCGAAGTTGAGAAACCTGGCTCTGGCCAAAATCCCTTACACTGCTGTATTACCCACTTGTTCCCAATTAGAGTTTGTGGAGATGTAATAAGGGGCAGACACTCCAGTGCGTCCTTTGGGAAGAGAAGAAGTATGGGGCAGGGAATAAAGGTCACTATACACAGCTCTACCTGCTGAGTGCAAGGTGGAAATAACAGGGGATTTAGGAGCCCAGAAGACCTGGGTCTACATGTGGGCTCCAATCCATGGCTTTGCAGCCCTGGACAAGCCACTTCATGAGTTTGCCCATGGTCTGTGAAATGAGATCATCATTCACACCTCAGAGGGTTACAGTGGGAACGAGAAGTTATGATGTCTGCAAGGTACCTAGCATACGCTTGCTGTATGGAAGGTTCTCTGCACAATGCCAGCCTCCTCCCTGCTCCACACTCTCCTCTTTACATAACCTTCCCCTCTGCACCCTCCTGCCCCATGACCTCCTGAGATCCACGCTCTGCCCCAGCCAGGGTGGTGCCTCACTGCACCCCCTGTTTAACCAGCCCCTCCATGGTGCCCTCTGCTCCTGCCTCTGCTTCTCCAGACCCTTCCAGCACCAAGCTGTTCTGTCTCCAGGGAACTCCTGCCACCCCCACCCTCTGGCCACCCTTCCAACCCAGCATGGAAGGCTGCCTTGGCCATTCTTTGGATTCTGTGGGTCACTCCCAGCTTTAGGGTATGTGGGGGTACATTGGGGAGTAGGTGGCGTGTGTGAATAGCACACATCTATAGATTGTGTATGTTTGTATGTAGGTGCGTGTGTTTCTGTAATAGTAATTCATCAGTTGTATGTATATGGCCTGAGACTGACTCCTTTTTCTTGTGTTTTCTCCCAGCTACTGCAGGACACCTTATAATATGCTGGACTCATTCCCTGTAGAGGGTCCTTTGGGTAAAGCTGGAGAAATTGATGCCTCCTGATTTCACAGCAGTCTCCTTATTCCCTAACCCCCGAGAAGGATGCCCCGGAACCCAGCTACTGCAGATCATTTCCCACCCCCTCCATCCTCCTCTTCTGAGTACTAGCTCTGGACCAACCCCTGTCCCAGACACCTGCACGGAGAGATGAACCACACAAGGCCTGTGCTGAAAGTCAGCTCATTTCTGAGTGGGGAGCTCTCGGCTCTGCAGGTCAGCCAGGATGCACCAGGACAACAATACACACTTTGAAAAGTTGAAATACTCCCTAATAGTTGATCAACTACACTCTGCCCTGGGCTCCTAAAGCCCTCTGACTCCCATGAACCAGAAAGGGAAGGGTTAACCCCAGGTCCCATGGGGGGTCCTCCAGAGATCTTGCTCCTTGTCTGTGTCTGGCCTCCTTCCATCAACTCTCATTGGTCGATGCTTCTGCCATACCAATTGGTAAATATTTTTAAATATTTTTAAACACTCCCAGGAGACAGAAGCATCACCATGATATAGTTCACCAAAAGCACCAATGGAAGCGTTAAGGGGCTCTGAAAGCACTGAGGATGGGGCAAACTCTGCCTGCAGGATTTTAAAGCAATCTTCATTTGGGGGGGGGGGGGCGGGGAAGATTCTGCTCCGGGGTTTTGAAGGATGAACAGGAGTCTACAGGAGGATGAGGAAAGGAGAAAGTTTATGAGGCACAAGGAACATGAAGTGCAAAGACAGGGAGGTGTGTGACAGAATCTTTGGCTGAAGGCAACAGGTACCTGAGAGTGTGGAATGTGGAGATAATTGGAAAGGTCTTTGAGAAGCTGCAGGTACTCCCCTGCAATCCCCAGGGCCCCATGCTGTCACCCACGCCCAGGACTGGCTACATGGTTGGTGGGGCATGGTGCAGGCTGAACAAGGAGGAACTTCGTTAAAAAATTATTAAGATGGGCGCTTGGGTGGCTGGGTCAGTTAAGCATCTGGCTCTTGATTTTGGCTCAGTTCATGATTTCATGGTTGTGGGCTCGAGTCCTGCGTCTTGCTCTTCTCTCTCTCTCTCTGCCCCTCCCCCTTAAAAATTGTTAAGAACTTCAAGGTGGTGACATCAGGGCATGAAACTAAGGTCAGGGTTCCTGTAAGCTCCCGTGGGACTGCACTGGTTGCAAGCCTGTGAAGCTGGTGTTGCCCAAGGCCACTGGTCTAATGTAGGATGTCCAGTCTGGGATCCAGGAGACGAGAGCCTAAACCCACCAGGCCTGGGGAAGAAAGCAGGAAATGCCTCTGCAAAAATTATCCTGGTCTCCCTGGAAATTAGCCCCTTCCCTTGGCAGCATATTGGGTTACCACCCCAGATGCACTGTGGTCAGAGTATTAATTAATCAGCGGGGTTTGTGCAGCACTGTTCTCTTTGTGTGCTAATTCCTCAACTGCCGACCCTGCCGCTGTATAAACACACCAGGCAGGTGCCCAGAGGACCCGAGAGCCTGCTTCTGGTGAGCGCTGGCTCCAACCACTACCTAGTGGCTTGGGATTGTGCCCTGAGCCCTCCCAGGCTTCATCTCACACAGGGCCTGGCTGGAGAGTTCAGGGGCCTCGTAGCCATCACCACCGCACGAGGAGCCAAGGATCCCAGCGACTTTGGGAAAGTCACCAGGCACACTGCTAATTGCCATCTTCCCAGAGATGAGATAAGCCGCCAGATAAGGAAAAGAATAGACAGGGGTCTAACTGTCCTTTTGATGCAAATAGAGTCTGAAATCAGAAGCTCCTCTTCTTGAGGTTAATAGATTCATTTGGTTAAAAGTTTAGAAGCATTTCACCACAGCCTCTATCCCCAGAAATCTGCCCCCAGTATTTGCATATGTTTTGAATGAAAATTGTCAGGACCATGCAAACTAGACAGCTAAATGCATCTTATCAGATGGCTGTCAGGGATCTTGGGAGAACGGGCTAGAAATACAAGTGGGGGCTGAGGCCTTTGTGTGGGTCTTGGCCTCGGGGATAGCATCTGTTCCCGCCCTGGCTGATAAGCTACCTTCTACATTTCACGTAGCCACCTGCTTGTGGTGGGACCAGGAGGAAGAGAAGGGACTCTATGCACCTCTTGGTTCCACTGGGGTCAAGTAGGCTGCCCCTTAGGAGGGTTTCCAACCGTTGATCATTACTCTCTTAATGTTAAATTACTTCCTTCAATTATTTCATTCTTCACTCTGTGATTCTTTCTGCTGCATTTGCAAATAATTCCTATCTTTAGAGAAAAAATCTGAAAGAAAATACATTATTTTTTTCTTGACCCCATCACATGCATCACCTAAGTTGTTTTCCAGGAAAAAAAAATTTTTTAAATACAGATGCACAAAGCAAAAAAAAAAAAAAAACAAAAAAAAAAGGAAAGAAAGAAAGAAAGAAAAGGAAAGCAAAGGAAAATAGAGGAAAGGAAAGGAAGAAAAAGAAAGGAAAGAAAAGAAAAGAAAAAAGGATACAAAACCCCAAACCTCTCATGATTCTGCAGCCCAGAGGGTTAACACCATTAGCTTTCAGGCTGTGTGTTCTTCCAGACTCCATGCATTCATGCACACAGAACTCTGTGTTCCTGACCTTTAGGGGTGCAAGACTGTTCCTTGCATTCCCTAGCTCTTGCCCACGAATTGCTAGTTTCCCTCATGGGTCTTATGACTACCAGAAGCTCCCGTGTTCCCAACACTTCTGCACACACTCTGAGCAGAAGTTAGAACTTTACAGAGCATCTTCCTCCTGCCAGGCACTATGGTTTGCCCAGGACATGTTGAGATGAGTAAGATGATGTTGAGACACAAATAAGCCATGCGTCACAGCCTCCTGGGGTTTGGTGAAGAAAGCTTCCACCCTCCAACCCTCCAGTTTCTAGGCTGGGATTTGCATTTTGCTCTCCAAAGACCCCTGTACCACTTAGCATTACCTGCTGCCCTTAAGAGCTTATTTCTTCCCACCACCTGTAGTTCCCAAGCTCATTATAACAAACTTAAATTACTTTTCTAAAATGGAGAAACACAATAAACTTACTTTCTGCGACATTTATGTAGCAGGTACTTTATTCCCAGTGCTGGGGCAAGCATTATGTGAGAGGTGGGTAGATCTAAAAGATAAATCTTCAAATCTACCTACCCAGAAAGACAGACTACTTTCATTTCAAATTGCTTACTACAATTCAAGGGTTAGAATATAAAGACAAGAGAGCGTACGTCTGTTCTCGAGGATGGTTCTCCCTGGGCAAGATTGTTTAGGATTCTTGCGTGGTTAAGGGAGGCTTCCCAGGGCTTCAATAATAGGACTTAGAGAAGCTGCCCCCTGCCCTGGCCTACGAGGCATACACATCATCTATAATGAAAACGATAATACAAATGGCACTATTTTACATGCGAGGGGCTTATAAACCTCTTGACAACAATGATGGAGGCAGGAATGTGGGTGTAATGAGACAAAGTGAGATGATTCATGCCTGACATTCAGCAAGCATTCAGCAAGGGAGAGCTGTGATGTTTTTCTCTCTCTCCTTCCTTCTAACAGCCCTCTCCCCAGGTACTACAGTTCCCATTTCATCCACGGAAGCCCTGAAGCTCAGTGAGGTTCCCATCATGGAACAGATCATAGCAGCTAGCAGGGAGAGTGACGGGTCAGGTGGTGTGAGGGGCAGGACTGAGATTTGAACCAGGTCCCCTGAGAGCCACGATGGGTTGGCATTGTCGCTTTGCTGGAGTTTTTTGGCTAAACTAGGGAAGAGGACATCAACCCAGCTTCTCTTTAATTTTCAAGTTGCTTTGTTGGATTTGTTTCTATAGGTGCTTCATTACTCAGCATTTTCCAGAAGTGCGTTGCCTCTGATTGCTATTTCACATCCCCTTTGCTTTGGTTTGCGAGGGAAAAATCCTCAGAACATGATTCTTTCCTATCTAACTTAATTGCAACCCTAAACAATCAGGACTGCTAACTTTCACTTGACTTTTTCCCCAAGTTCTTGCTGTTCCTGGCTAGATCAAAGCCTAGTCTGTAGCCTAAATATTGAAATATGTCACTCGGGTGTATATAGGATTACTCAATTTGTCTCAACCCAAATCTCTAAACATCAGTTTGAGAGCAGCTATAAAGCCAAGGTTTGTTTATATCTGAAGGCTCTTCACCTATTGGGCTCGTCTTAATCTTCAAGAGCTTTCATTTATCTCTCCAGCATAATTCACAACATTTCTCCTTTCAGAAGAAAGCACACACAGACATGATGGTGACCCCTGACTGTATATGACCCACATGGGTCTTTAAATTTATTGCATGAATTACCATCATTTGAAATTGAGGAATTTCACATAACAAAACACATTTCCTGCTTCCATTTGAAAAAGATCTGGAAAGATATGGAAGATTTGGAAAGAGTGAGCTGACATTTTGAGCCTCTGAGTAACAGCTGCTTCCTAGAGACGGACAGGTGTTTCCCACCAGGTCCACTTCTCTCATACATGTTACCCACCAGGCCCTGCTATAGTGCTGGGTCCAGCTCTGCCACCTGCCTTGCCATGTGACTCAGGACAAGTTATTCAAGCTTCTTGAGCCTTGGATTCCTCATGTGATGCCTCAGAGTCACCTGAGTCATATTATGCTTTCCAGCCTCCAATTGTTTGCATTGTACAACTCATCCAGCTTTCCTGTGGCCAGAATGCAGTGCCCTGAGACCAGACATCTCATGTGACACTAAGTCCTCTGGGGTGGGGAGGGGAGTCATCTGTGACCTCTATGTTGCCCAGATGTGTACTTCCAGGCCTATTTCTTCCTTCTGGGGAAGAATTCTCATTTCTTAGTTGAAAATCTACCAGGACCAAGCTCTTCCAGACATAGTCCCGGGCTCAAAAGGGTTATATGGTTCTTCCCTTGCCTCCAGGCAGGCCATCAGCCTCCTTTTAGAACAGACTTTTGGTTTTGCTCCTACAAAAAAGGAAGGAAGGAAGGAAGGAAGGAAGGAAGGTGTTCTGTGGACTAGAATTTCAAGGTCCCCCAAAACTGTAGTAAATAAAATAGGAAATTTCAGAAAATGTGTTTGCTCAATGCAGATTGCTTCTGGCTAACACAAGAAATACCTGTTTATTTTTCCTTTGCTCTATAAAATCCTCAGATGGAAAAGTTTGATAAGTAGCAGATTAAATTGTGCACATTTTACAGATAAAAAAAGTGAGGCTCAGAGTGCTGTTTCTCTTAAGCTAAATATTTTACTACATCCATTTAGCTAATACTTTTTTCAGAAGAGATCAAAAGCATACATTATTTTGTTTACTTACCTTGAATTTAAACCATCTTTCTAAGTCTTTTTAATAATCTTTCAAATAATTTATAATCTTTCTAACAATTTATAGCATTTCTAAGTATTTAAGACCTTTCTTCTTAATAATCTTTCTAATTATTTATTGGCATCTCACATGTAGGCACTGCCCAATTCTGCAAACAAAGACTTTCTGCCTTCATAGAAGTTAGATTCTAGAGGCTCAAGTGAGTTTCAGCGTAGAAAAGGTCTTTGAACAAAATAAAGATGTGGTCAGCAGTTCCATTACTTTGTTCTATGCTACAGGGCACTGGTTTTCAAAGAGTGATCTGAAGGGTGCCTGGGTGGCTCAGTCAGTTAAACGTCTGGCTTCAGCTCAGGTCATGATCTCAATGGTCCACGAGTTTGAGCCCCACGTCAGGCTCTGTACTTTCAGCTCAGAGCCTGGAGTTTGCTTGGGATTCTGTGTCTCCCTCTTTCTCTGCCCTGCCTCCACTCACGCTCTGTCTCTCTCTGTCTCTCAAAAATGAATAAACATTAAAAAAAAATTCAAAGAGTGATCTGAGGACCCCTGGGGGTCCCCACAGAGGATCTGCAGGGTCAAAACTCTTTTAATGATAATACTAAAACATTATTTGCCTTCTTTACTGTGTTGACATTTGCACTGATATTACAGAAGCGATAGGGGATCAAAGTGCTAAAGCTCAGAGGGAATCAAGGTGGTAGCTTCACATTGCACTGTTGGTCACTGTCTTCTTCACCACCATTCACACGGAGGGAGAAAAGCTAGTTTCACTCAAGAATGCTCTTGATGACACAGTACAAATACTAGTCTTACTAAATTTCAACCCTGGAGCCCATATGTCCTTAATATTCTGTGGAATAAAACAGGAAGAATACCCAATGCAGAAGGGCTACATTTGAGGTTCATCTGTGTACAATGGTTGACTCCAGGAGGATCGAGTGTGCCACAGTCTGAGTTGCAAGCTGAACTAGCCACTTTCTCCATGACACGCCATTTTCACCTGAAAGAACACCTGACAGACAACTGTGGTTACTCCATCTTGAGTACTTGACAGACATTGTTTTGAAAACAAAATGAAGTAAACCTGTCAATTCAAGAAAGCCTGACAGGATTGGATGCATTGATAAAATTAGAGCTTTTATGCAAAAACAAACAAACAAACAAAAAAGAATTTTGGGAAATGTGTATGTGCCGTGGTGGGGGTGACAACTTCTGAGTGTTTAAAGACTCCTGATGAGATTGGTAATATTATTGCCAGTTTCAGAAAATCTGCTATACAAAGAAATGTTTCAAAATAACAGCAGAGCATCACTTATTTTTCAATATACTTCAAAAAAAAAAAAATAACCAGACTGAATGCAGAAGGAGATACAAGAATTCAATTGCTTTCTAGTAAGCCAAACATTAAAGAGATTTATACAAACATAAAGTGATGTCATCTTTGTCATAATTGTTTGGTTTTGGAAAATACAGCCTTTTGTATAAAACATTATGTCTTGATGCGTATTGTGCTTCTTTTTTGTATAATTGATAAGTGTTTTTTAAATTTTCTTATTTATATTTCTAATACAGTAACTATGGATTCAAACAGAGTCCTCAATATTTTCTATGAATACCTAGCGGTCTTGAAGCCAAAAACTTTGAGAAGGCAAAGGAAGGAGGCCTGGGTTGATCTCACCCTAGCTGTAACTGGCACCCTCTCAAGACTGCTAATCCCTGGCTTTTGAGATTGGGCTGTGTTGAAGGAGACTTGGGCTCTAGTAGACAGAGTCCTGGCTAGAAACAGATGGCACACTCAGGAAGGGTAATTGAGGAGAAGTTAATGAAGAGACTACTTACTGAAGTGTTAACAGGGCCGAGGGAAATCCAAAAGGGATGAGAACACACTCAGGTGCCAACCACATGATGCCATCACCACCCCAGGGCCTACATGGGCAAAGGGGGATGATCATCTGAACCAAGCCAGATCTGTAGCTGTGAGAGACACCCACAGAGGAATAGCTGTGCCTCCTGTGATCCAGAGGGAAGCACCTGGGGAAATAAATACTCTGACCTCTCTTTCCTTTGGCCCTTCAATCTCCTTCTGGTGCCATCAGTTAGCTGGCCCCAGCCAGAAGCCAGAGGGAAAGGGGGCCTGGTGGTGCAGTCTGTGGAGGCTAGGTTAACCTCCTAGGGCTCAGAGGAGGGTGGACAAACATAGAGAATTCTATAGACTGAATTGTGTCTTCCTGAAATTTGTTGTATGTTGTATGTTGTATGTTGAAGATTTAACCCTCAATGTTTTGGTATTTGGAGATGCCTTTGGGAGGTAATTAGGTTTAGAGGAGGTCATGAGAGTGGAGCCCTCCTGATGAGATAGATGAGTGCCCTGATAAGAAGAGACACCAATGCTTTCTCTCTGTCATGTGAGGACTCAGAGAAAAGGAAGGTGGTCATTGGCAAGCCAGACGAAGGGCTCTCACCAGAGCCTGACCATGCTGGCTCCCTGATCTTGGATTTCCAGCCTCCGGAACTGTGAAAAAACTCCCTGCGGTTTGAGCCAGCCCGCCTATGATATTTTGTGTCATAGCAGCCTGAGCAGACTAATAAAGAAAGTGAAGTTGGTGGAGAAGGCGCCTGAAGAGAGCATGCAGTACAGAGGTGAGGCGTGTAGTGCATCCCGGAGCCATGAGCTGGAAGCAGGGATGCCGCCCAGCTGGTCTGGAGGCCCCTTCGCCATCAAGGGCTCCCTCCAGCCTCAGAAATTGCCTCGAAATGAATGACTGACCAGAGGCTAAAAACTGACCACGATAAAAATAATAACAAAATCTGGGGGCGCCCAGGTGGCTCAGTCGGTTGAGCGTCTGATTTCAGCTCAGGTCATGATCTCCCCATTTGTGAGTTCAAGCCTCGTGTCCGGCTCTGTGCTGACAGCTCGGAGCCTGGAGCCTGCTTGGGATTCTGTCTCTCCCTCTCTCTGTGCCCCTCTGCCACTTGTGCTCTCTTTCTCTCTCTCTCTCTCTCTCTGATATAAATAAACATTGAAAAAAAACAACAACAACCATGATAGAACCTTTTTGTAAAAATGAGAGAAAGGAGGGGAGCCTGGGTGGCTCAGTCGGTTAAGTGGCCGACTTCAGCTCAGGTCATGATCTCGCAGTCCGTGAGTTCGAGCCCCGCGTTGGGCTCTGTGCTGACAGCTCAGAGCCTGGAGCCTGCTTCAGATTCTGTGTCTCCCTCTCTGCCCCTCCCCTGCTCAGACTCTGTCTCTCTCTGTCTTTCAATAATAAATAAATATTAAAAAAAATTTTTTTAATAATAACAAAAGCTAACATTGGTAAAGCTCTGACTCCTTTAATCTTATTATCTCACTCTCTCATTTATTTTTCACAACAATCTGTGAAACAGGAAAAATTTTTAGCCCTACTTTACTGATGAGGACCCTGAGGCTCAAATTATTCCAAGTCAGGTGTCCAGCTTCAAGCCAAGGCTTTTTGACTCCAGACCCAGGGCTTTTAAAAAAAAATTTTTTTTAAGACCTTATTTTCTTAAAGCAGTATTTATTTATTTATTTATTTAATATGGAATTTATTGTCAAATTGGTTTCCATACAACACCCAGTGCTCATCCCAACAGGTGCCCTCCTCAATGCCCATCACGCACCCACCCCTCCCTGCCACCCCCCCCCATCAACTTCACACCAAAATTAAGAGGAAGATTCAAAGGTTTCCCATATGCCCCCTGGGCCCCCAAACCTCCCAGTTATCCACATCCCCTGCCAGTGTGGGAAATTTGTTACAATCAATGAACTTGCACTGACAGATCATCCAAAGTCCACAGCTCACATTACGGTTCGCTTTTGGGGGTGTACATTCTATGGGTCTAGATAAATGCATGATGGCATGGATCCATCATCACAGTATCACACAGAATATTTTCACTGCCCTAAAACTCCTCTGTGCGCCTCCTATTCACCTCTCCTTCCCTCCAACCCCTGGAAAACACTAATCTTTTTACTGTCCCCATACTTTTGCCTTTTCCAGAATGTCGTGTAATTTGAATGTATAATATGTAGTCTTTTCAGGTTGGCTTCTTTCACTTAGTAATATGCATGTAAGGTTTCCCTGTGTCTTTTTATAGCTTGGTAGCTCATTTAGTTTTTAGCACTGAATAATATTCAGAATTTAGCACTGAATAATAATATTCTATTGCCTGCATGTACCG
Organism: Prionailurus viverrinus; assembly: GCF_022837055.1. Taxonomy (NCBI): domain Eukaryota; kingdom Metazoa; phylum Chordata; class Mammalia; order Carnivora; family Felidae; genus Prionailurus; species Prionailurus viverrinus. Next base: position 179,948,411 of record NC_062561.1, on the reverse strand, counting down.
TGGTTTATTGATCCCCTCACCTACTGGAGGACATCATGGTTGCTTTCAAATTTTGGCAATTATGAATAAAGCTGATATAAATATCCATGTGTAGGTTTTTGTGTGGACATATGTTTTCAATTCTTTTGGGTAAATATCACACATCCAGTACTTTGATACTCTATACTGTCATGACCCTCTTTTAGCTTTCTTCATGAGGGGACCAGTTCTGTTTTGCAAGGGAAGCATGGCTTGTCTATCTAATTCCATGAACCAGAAGAATCCAATGTCAAGAATCATGTAGGATCTAAGATTTTTCCCTGCTTGCATGCTACTAAGTTTGCCTGCTACAGTCTTATGGATGCCGGCATAAGACTTGAGACTCCCGGATCAGAGACAAAGGACTATTATTCACAGCAGGGCAGGCAGCATGAGCTACATATGTACACCAGTTTCCCTTGTCCTACTTCCCACAAGCTGAAGAGGGCCAGGTGAGGCTTACACATGCAGCAAGGTGTGCTACAGGAAAAAAAAAAAACAAAAACCCAGTCTTAGGGAATCTTAATATTCTATGATGGTCCACTTGGCCTTTGTCCTGAGGGAGACGTTATCTCTATTATTCTGGATTGTAAACAAATCTGCTCTTTGTTCTAGAGGAAAACACAACCATTATCTTCCAAGTCCACTCGCTATGTAAACATCCTTAAAAGGATAGTCTGGAACAGACGTAGCCAGTTTACAAGACACATAGAAATACAAGAGATTCAGGGAAAATTATCCCCTAACACTCAGAATCCCCCAGACCTGCCCACAATACTTTTCTGATATCTCACCAAGTTCAAGTTCCAGGACAAGCAATTTCCTGGGAGCCCCTCAGAGCAGGGAGTACAGTGGCCTCGTATCCCAGGAGACACATGGTAGGCACTGCAAAAGCAACCTTCAGTAAATGCCAGAAGCCAGAAGCCACAGGGAACGAAGTCTGAAATGTCAAGGCCTGGCAGTGATGGGGGTGGGTATCAACTAATGGAGGTAACTGAGTGACAGCACAGAGAGGTCAATGCCACAGAAGAACAATTTTCATTATTTACATTTCCCGAGAAGGGGGGGCCACACCATGCAGGGCCACATGGGAAGCATCAGGTTTTTGTCCCAAGTGAGGAGAGGCCTAGGCTCCAGGCTTTATTGAGGTTTCCATGAAACAGCAAGGCAGGGCAGGGTAAACAGTTTAGGATTGGCCAGTTTGAATAATTTGGCGGGCTTTGGGCTGCAGGGGTGGTCCCTAGTTGTGGTACCTGCCTCTTGGATGATTTAGTGCAGGAGAAATATTGGCCTGGTACATGAGTTAGGTAAGGTCAGTGGGGCTCAGCCAGCCTGCACGTGGAAAAGCAAGTCCAGGCAAGCTGACTTGCAGGAGAGGGGCAAACACTTTGGCCAATAGTATGGCCCTGTGGTAAATGATGCCAGGTAGACATACAGAATCTAAGAAAGCACAGGACGGTGGGGTGTGGGCATGGCGAGGAAAAGATTATAAAACAAAGGTAAAAGGCAAGATGAAAGGCAGAATCCCAATCGCTTCACCTGTCTATTCCATCATTGGCTTATCTGCTAAGTGGGAATAGAAATAATACCTCCCTCAAAGGTATGAGGGTTCTGTGGGGTCAAGGGTATAAAATGCTCAGCAAAGCTCCTGGTACAACCAAAAGCTAACCAAATGCAAACTCTGCAACAGGCATGAGCATGTTGGATGGACAGTCACGCTTTAGTTGAAGTACATTGAATAAGAAAACATGCAAACTTCCTAAAGGAGGTTGTAATGCTTTGCTTTACAGAGCAAGGCTTCCACACTTATGGTGGCTACTGCTGTTTATTTTAACTCAGCAATTCCTCTCGTGGATTTCCAACAAGACCTGATTAGCAAAAACACATTTGACACCAAACATTTCACAGCACATCCAAATACATAAACGAGGCCAGTTTGCACTGCTGTAGAATTGCCTGTGCTAACCTCACACTAGGTGGTGGATATAACTGTGTGCCTCAAACTGAAGTGTGTGTGAGAATTCTCTCCATGGTTAAAATACAGATTCTGATTCAGTAGGGGTGGTGTGGGGCCTGAGATTCTGCACGTCTGCAAACTTCCAGGCGATGGCCCAGGGCCCATACCTTGAGCAGCAAGAGATTAAAACCCAGTGACTCTGTCTTATTTGAAGGTGAGGCTTTGCCAGTACCTGAAAAAGCCAAAGGAGGAGAGAAGGGCATTGACCATCACGCTGAGGCGTGACCAGTCCCTGAATCTGGGTGGACGTCTTCCTCCTCAGCCCTCATTTGGGACCACCTGACTCTTTCTTAACCCATAGTCTGTACCATCTCACAGCACAGAGGGCTGGCTCTAGGCCTCCCCCCTGCTCCTGAGGTCTGCAGGACCTCAAACTCACAGGTAGGCCTGTGTTCTCGCCCTCTTCCAAGCAGCACTCCAGGTCTTGCTGGGATCAACAGTGCAAACCCTGAGACCTGACACAACATTGTTGCTCTGCTCAGAAGCCCTGGGTCCCAGCCCCTGTTGTGCTGTGTGATGACGAACAAGCTTATTCCTTCTCGGTCCTCAGCCACCCATCTGTAAAATACAGAGTTTTGAATTAGGTCGGGGGTTTCCAAACTGAAAGGGATGAGAAGCACCTGAGAACTTTGACAAAATCCCGATCTCCAGGTCGGGATCTGGATCTAGATCATTGAATAGCAGTGAGGGGGGGTGGGGGTGGAGAGCACAGAAGGAGGTCTGCTGGGACCTAGAGGGCAAGGGGAAATCTGAATGGTAAAAGAAGCTAAGATTACAGGGAGGAAGGGCTAAAAGCCTGAAGATTAGGACACCCCCTCCCACCTACAGGCCTCCCCTAACCCCACCCCTGCTTAATAACACAGAGGGGCAGGGGGAGGAGTCCCCCATTAACCACTCCCTCCCCTCTGAGGTCCAGGAGAGGCTGGCCACCATCTTCTGTTTGCAGTAAACACTGGGAGCTGCTGCTCAGGCCTCAGCTAATCTTGTCTCCACGCCTCCCAGGGCTTCAGCCAGCCCACCTCCTCCCACCCCCTTCCCCCTTCCTCTGGCACTGACTCCCTCTTCTCTGACCCAGCCATCCATCCACAGCAAAGAAGCCCCGGAGGCCTTAGGATTCCTCTGATATATCCTAACTGGCACAGTACCAAAGGCCTCCCTGCACGCTGCAGACATCCCTCCATCCCTCCATCCCTCCCTTCCTCCTGCCCCCTAGACTCCTTCCCTGCTTCTATATCACTCAGGATTCTCAGTCGCAGTGGCAGATACCTCATGCAACCTAGCTTTAGGGAGAAATAAATAAATAAAAGAAAAAAACCACTGGCTGATACAACGAGGAAGTACCTTCAGGTCTGGCTGGAGTCAGGGGCTCTAATGATCCTGCCAAGGCTCACTTTTTCCACCACTGTGTTACAAGCATTCTCTCCGACCAGATAGCTCCCAACAATCTACAGCTCCAACCTCATATTCTCTCAGCGTTGGCAGCCTATAGAAAGAGGTTCTAGCTAGGTCAGCAGAAACTATGATGTTCAGACACCTTCCCTCTCTCCCCTCCAGTCCATCTCTTTCCATCTCTTATTCGGGGATGAACAGAACAAAGTTGTTGTCCGGTATCCTCAAAGATCTTACTGTTGAATGGAAGAGACACTGACTATATACCAAGCACTGTAACACTTTATTATCAGGACAATGGCAAAAGTACGGACATAGCCTGCATAATTTGGGGGATGCCTAGTAAATCAGTTCTGCAGTCCCCTTTCCATTTCTCTGACCTGAGCTGGCCCCACACTCTGTGTGGTGCCTATAGCAGGAAGAGGTGCCAAGGGGTAGCTCACGACACGGGAACTCAACCTGGACCACTCAAGCCCTCCCAAGCAGGGGGGGAGGGAGACCTGGGACCCTTGGGAACCCCAATGGCTCTGCCTTCCCATCCAAGCAGGTCCTAGCAAGGGAAGAAGGGACAGTGCAAAGGCAAAGGAGGAGAGAAAGCAATGGACTTAAATTCTGAGCATAGCTGGGCCTGAAAAGGGATGGGCCAGGGTTCATGTTGTTCTGCCCCCATGCAATATCCTAAAATCAATAGTTTCTTTCATGTGCAAACCAAAGACAGCTTCAGAGAGGTCCCTACCTCCTGAGATTATATGCCTCCCCCAGGTTGTGTGGGGTGGCTGGGGTACATTTTGGGGGGAGACAGTTGCTAGCTTCCATCAGATTCTCAAAGAAGTTGGCCATAATGCTATGATAGCTCCCGAATCTGACAACAATGCCCCAATGCTGCTACCGGCAGGTGCGGAGACAGCTGACCTTGCAACTACCTCTTCACCCCATCCCCAGGCCTCAGCTCCAAATGCCTGGCGTCAGCCCTCACCTCACTCAAAACCCCCACCCCAGGCTGGCTCCGGTTCTGCTCTGCCTCCTAGCTGTGTGACCTTTCTCAGCCTGTTTCCTCATCTGTAAATCAGCCTGGCAATAACATCAATTAACATTCAGGAAGTGCTCCCCCTGATCTAAGTCCCTCCCCACAGCCCATTTCATTCCATACTCATAGTGACCCTGAAAGTGGGTGCTGTTGAAACCCAACTTCATGGCTGAGGAGATGCAGGCCTGGAGAAGTCACTGTCCTCAGGTCACAAAACAGGACAGGGACTAATACAAGGCAATACCTTGAAGGAGGCCCTCACTGTCAGATGCTGACCCTGGACTTCCAAGACCCCGAGTGGGGGCCTCTTCAAACGGGGTGCCAGCTCCATCAAAGTGCCAATGCGTTTCAGGTGTACCTTCTGTCACAGTCCATTCTCTTACCCGGCTTTGAGGGGATGCATTTTCCAAGCACCCAGTGCAATACCTCACAAGTGACAGTGCCACGTAGTGTGAGGCCAAAAGAGGATTAAAACCCCCGGTTCACCTCCCCTCTCCTCTTCCCCTTCTCATCTGATTCTTGCACACTGGGTTGTGAGGTCTTCCAGCCCAGCGGGACCCAGGGAGGTTTCTCAGGGAATCTAACCCCTGCCCCCAGCAGCAGCAGACCTTAGGACACCGAGATCACAGGAGTTGAGGCCCATGGGGATCCCTTCCTGGCTGAGCCAGGTCTCTGCCACAGTGTTTCCATTAAAACCGGTTCACCTGCCTTCTAATAAGACAAACGGGCCCTTTCAGGAGCTAGCACTCAGGCAGGATTTCAATTTTTTTTTTCCAAATTTTTATTACCTTACATTTAAAACATTTATTGCCTTGCTTATTTCCGGCAGCAGTGTCCAGGCAAAGAGATGAGAAATGGGACTGCTGAGTGCTTACATTCTTGGCTGGGAGAAACTTCCGTCCTCCCCATATCCTGCTCTGCAGGGTAGGCACCCTTAAGGTATACACAGCAGGGTTCCGGGCCTACACACCTCCACTCAACCCTCCTGGAGGCTCCCAGGCCAGGAATGGGCAGTCTGAGGGCTGACGGGGCTGATTTTCAGGGACAGAGGAAGCCCTGCCTGGTTATAAAAGGAGTTGCAGCCCAGACCCTGGGGGAGCCAGGACAAGCAGGGAAATTTGAAGTGTACTGAAGGTATCTATGGATCAGACCCTTTGGGAACACTTAAGCCCTACAGCAGCTATGGGATAGGATTCATCATAGCCACTTTTCACATAAGAAAATCAGGACTTGTGAAGGTATCACTTTCCTGGGCCACACAGCTGAGCTGACAGAACCAGCGTTTGACCTAAGTACTGACAACAGCTTCCATCTCCTGTGCCCCTGCGGGGGCACCACTGCTTGGTTCACCACCATGACTTCTACTTGCTGGACAGTGCTTGGAATCTTAGAGATGCTCAGTGAATATTTGTAAGGGGTTGGTGCAATTAATGAAACCGAGAAAGAGTTCAACATAAATGTGCAAGGCTTGCTGGCTGACATGCGTTGCCTCCCTTAACACGAGACACAGAGAAGCTAAGTAACTTGCCCATGAGCTGGTAGAGCTGGGATTCGGACCCAAGCATCTAGCTCCATAGCCTCCATGATTGAATTTCACTATTTGCCTTCTCTAAGGCAGGGTTTCTCAACCTCATCACTATTGACATTATGAGCTGGATCGTAATATTATGGCTACTGCCCTGTGCATTATAGGAGGTCTAGCAGCATTCTTGCCTCTACACATTAGATGCCTGTAGCACTCCCTACCCTAAGTTATGACAGCCAAAAAAATGTCTTTCAACATTGACAAACATTCCCTAGGTTGAGAATCCTGAGTTGAAAACCACTGGTCTAAGGGGACACATCTTTTTCCTCTCCTAAGCTAACACAACCTCTTCCTATTGAAACCCAGAGTCATCATCTCCTGGAATGGAAGTGCTTTGGCAGGAAGTCTGGGTGCCTGCACTTCTGGGTCCACTGACTTGTGAGTGATCTGGTGAATCATCCCTCCGTCTCAGCATCCCTTTGCTCATGAGACCCCATGTCCACCCAATTGCCCAATGAGTCACTAACATTGACTCTCTCTTTTCCTTACCATGCCATCCTATTTCTCATCCAGTCCTATTGCCACCACCCTCTAAATTATTATTCCATCCCATTCCATCTATTCCCTTCTCCAGCTCCCCCGCCCCCGACACCCTTCTCATCTGCCCCAGCTGGGGCCACCACCCTCCCACCTCTGGGTCAGCCCCTCAGCTTGTGCCTGCCTCCAATTTTACCCTCTCAAGTCCAGAGTGATCTTCCTAAAACACAAATCTGATCACTCCCTGCCTTGGGTGTTTCCTGAGAACATCCTCTGCTCCTGAAAGAGTTGCAGTGATAGCAAAGCCTAGTTAGACTGAAAGCTCTGGGATGAGGCATGAATGGACCTCTATCAAGGCACATAGCTCCTGCGTTGTGGTCCCAGGGTGACCTGTCTGTCTCCTCCACTGCCCAGTAAACTCTGTACATTCCCTGCTCCTCAGTGTCTGGCACAGGCCTTGGCACACAGCTGGCACTCAGCAATGCTTATTGGACAGAGGGGTGAATGGATGGACGAATGGATGGATACTGGTCTAGGCGAGTACAGTGCTCTAAGCTGGAGAGGACAACCTCAGCCCACTGCAGGGGCTTCAAAAATATATGTTGGTGACCAGCTCTCTACCCTCAAGTAGAGCTCCATCGTACAAGGAAGACGAGTTGTCCTTCCTATAAGGGCATTTCAGATCCAGAGAAGAGGATATGGAGAGGGAGATAAACAAGATGTGATAGATTATTTGCTGTGCGTCTGACGGTTCTCCCCTGGGGCAGAATTTTCTTATTGGGACTAGTTAGAGGAGGGGGTCATTTCCCTAAGAATCTTGCCTCTAGAGATTGGGGGTATCTGATGGCCTTTATTTTGGGGAAAACGTGCAACAAGCTTAACTATGTTTATTTGGCAGGCGCAACCTCACTCTGACCAATGGGTTTTCTTAACAGGATGGGGAACAGGTTTGTTCTAGCAGAGGGGCCGCTGGGCCCGGCATGGGCGTGTTCATGTGAGAGCATGGCACTCTGCTCCCTCATTCTCCTGCCCAAGGAGGGGGGCTAGCCAGCCAGAACATGGGGCCTGGGACAGTGACAACTGCACCTGCCCAGAGCCAACAGGATTTGTTCCCCTGGATTTTCCACGTCGGCGATTCCAAGATCAGGTCTGATTGCTCATGTACCTCCGGAGACCTGCCGGGGGGCAGATCGGGGGCTCAGAGTAGCTATGAGTCTGAGCTGCCTAGAGAGAGGCACTCCTGAAGGTGGCAGGAAGAAGTCACCCTCTCCTTCACCTTGCTCCCCCTTCCCTCACATACACAAAGAAAGTAACTAGTTGGAGCGAAAGAGTCAGACAGAAGATAGGACCTAGGTTAGGGGTCAGCTGAGACCAGGCCAGGTAGGGAAAGGAGGACACTGCCTCCTTGGCCTTAAGCCAGAGAGATGCTAACAGAATGAAAATTAGGGCTCCAGCTCAGGCTGTAGAAATGGAGTCTCACAGCCTTTAAGTCAGGATGATTTAATAATAGCTTCTAAGAAGGCAGGTGTAGAACCAAAGAGAACTGGATTCCAACTCCAGTTTCTTCTCATACAGATGGAATGAGAAGTCCCTGGGAAAGTCCTTCACCTCTCTGAGCCTCGACGTCCTCATCTCTAAAATGGGGATTGTTGTGGAGACAGATGAAACAATGGATTAGGTGCTCAGCACAGAACCTGGCATATTGTGGATTCCAGAGGCAAGCAATTTTTGTAGGAAGAGATTCTCCATGCTTACATTCCCCATCCTCTCATGTGATGGGACATGAATGAAGTGAGCAGTCTGGGATGAGCAGAAAGGGGAGAGACTAGAGAACAGGCCCCTGCGGGGGCAGCTGTCACCAGCAGAAGCCTCATTAGGCACATCAGTCCATGTCCCACATGGGAGACTCCTGTGGAACTATATTGGCAGAGTGGGCAATGGACTCTTCTTTGCCAGTTGTGGGAGGTGCTACTGAGTACCCTACCAACGGCCATTGTCCCACAACCCACACCCGCTTCTTCCCTGCAAGCAGAACCTACTTCCCATCATGGAAACGAGAAAAGCAAGATATTGTCTTTCCCAAGCTTCCTTGTACATGTGCATGTAATCCATTCATGGAAGAAAACATGCTTCTTTGGCTGGACATTGATGTGGGTAACTCTGACACTGGCAGTTACAGACCCCATGGTGCAATGAAGGAACAAGCCCAAGACCAACCAATGTGCAAAAGATCAAAGAGACACGAGGAACTTTTATGGCTCCAGAGTTCTTATAATGTGGGAGAGTAAATGAAGTCTCAGCCCAAGCCACTTTTGCCAGGTCTTTTATTATGTGAAGCCAAAAACATCCTACTACCATGTTTTTAAGCTTAAGAGAGGCATCGTGACCTGCTGTGAATCCAGGGCTATCTAGCAGCTGTTCCCAGAGCCTCCTAATTCCCTTTTCTGGGCTGAGTGGAATTGTAGACCTGGAGGAGTCATGGAAGGCTGTTGGATCTGAGACCATACAGCATCCCAGCATCCCAGGCCCGCAGACAGAATTTGGTGAGTTACTAAGATCCTGAGTGTTATCTGATGTGCTCGCTCTTTCCATCAACAAAGGAGACGCTAGGGCGTACAAAGTGGCCAGCCTGGAGGAGGTGATGAAGACACAGTGTTGAAAATACAGTGACTAGAAAACAAGGATGTGTATGTTTTAAGACCTTATGTGGACCTTAGCCTATGTCTACCGTTTCCCCAGGACAGCAGTTAACATGAAAGATCTGGAGGAAAGGGACCTGGGTTCAGGTCTTGGCCTAGTTGGTGTGCTGACCACTCTAAGTCCCTGTTCTTTCATTAATGAAAGAGATGGTCTGGTGCCTACTCTTGGAACTGCGGTGGGGGATGAAGAGATAATGCGAGGCAGGTGGTGGGTAGTGGCCAGAGGAGTGTGTGAGGACTTTTCCTGGCATGCTGCTTCACGATCTGGGTGCTAACTGCACAGGCATCTGAGTGTATGAAAACTCATTGAGTGAAATATTTATAATTTGTATACTTTTCTGAAATGTAGTATACACTTCAATGACCAATTTTCAAAGGTTCAGTCCAATACCTGGTGTTGAACGCTTCTAACTATGATAAATGTTAAATATTGTGGCTATCGTCCCACTGCCGTGCCTACAGTAGATGCCTCACCAGAATCTTCTTAATCCATGAGTCTGTTTCTCTCCAGAGTTCTGGAAGGTCAACTATTGATGGGGAAACTGAGGCACCATGCCCCAGAGATTCAAGGTCACAGGGCTCAAAGGGAGCTGAATCAGCCAGAGCCCAGCAACACCCCCTTCCCACACACCCTCCCCTCCGCCTTCCCTGGCTGCCTCCCTGGCTCGTGTCTGCACCTTGCAGGGGGGTGGGGGCCCATTAACTCCTAGGCAAATGGGCTCTGGGCGCGTGTGTGTGAGGCAGGTCCCAGGATAGCTCAAACAGGCCCAGGCCGCCTGGTGCCCTGAGGCAGCCACCCCCTGGCCTCTAAATGACAGTGTGGAGCATTTGGCTATTTGCAGAGTAAACAGGAGGGCTGGAGAAACTGGGGAACCAGGTATGCACCTCTGCCAAGCCAAAACAGAGAGCAAGTGCATGGAGAGCCCTGCACCCTGGGGGCCGCTGGGGGCCGGCCTGGGCAGGGGCTGCCCTGAGGGTCAACGCCAGCCATCATTAGAGGGGGAGGCTTGACTTCACTCACCTTCAGTGAGCTCCTGTACATTCCATCCTGGCAGCTCTGGCTTGGATGGGGAGGGAGAGGCAGAGTAGAGCTCACCCTTGCCTCCTCAGCAGAGGAAGGACTGAGAGACCCTATCCTGGGAGCTTCACTCTGCCCCTGTGTGTCACCGCAGCATCAGGCACGGTCAGGGCTCCCTGGCTGAGAGGCAGCATGATGAAATAAAGACGCATAAAGCCAAACTGAATGGCTTCCAGTCCTGGCTCTCCATCCATCTTTGTATGACCTGGGGTCAGTTATTAAGTTAGCCTCTCCATGCCTCAGTTTCCTCACCTATAAAATATAGCTGCTGTGAATAGGAAACACCCAATAACTTAAATGGCTAAAAAACCCATGTCAGTGAGTTCCATCTCTGGGCAGTCCCTAACCAGTGTTCAGCAAAGATACCATGTGGGCCCAATGTGGTTGGACTTGTTGATTTTTCAGGAGACATGCAAAACTTGGATTTCTTTTTTTTTTTTTTTTTTTTTAATTTTTTTTTTCAACGTTTATTTATTTTTGGGACAGAGAGAGACAGAGCATGAACGGGGGAGGGGCAGAGAGAGAGGGAGACACAGAATCGGAAACAGACTCCAGGCTCTGAGCCATCAGCCCAGAGCCTGACGCGGGGCTCGAACTCACGGACCGCGAGATCGTGACCTGGCTGAAGTCGGACACTTAACCGACTGCGCCACCCAGGCGCCCCATAACTTGGATTTCTAATTCCAAGTATCTGATTTTTAAATGTTGGCAGCCAATCAGAAAACACTCTGTAGCCTACAAAACACGTGTGAAGATTGGGTTTCTCCAGTGGATGTAGTTAGGGACCTCCAATCTAAGCAGGTTCTTGATTTGCTAGTAAGAGGACCCAGGTCCATGAGGGGAAAGTCACACGCCCAACCTTGCACAGACAGTTGCTTGTCGAGACGCCGGAGTTACACTGTGGATCCGAGCACCATGGGGTAGCACCTCTGTGAGCTTCGCAGTGGCCCTTCAGGGTAGGTTGTATTCTCCCCAGGAAAGCTCAGAAGGGTTTGAGTTACTTGCCAAAGATCAACCTCTGGCAAGTTCTGGCCTGCTAGAACGTTCACAATCTGGGATGAGCTATGCTGCCTCCTTAGCTCTGCAAGTCCTGGAGCTGGAACTGATTTCGTGTCCTCCCGCATCTTGACCTGCTGCACTGAAAACCACCCCCCACCCTGAGGAGAAGCAGCCACAGCTCCGACCTGCTCACCTCAGCTGCCTTCCAAATGCCCAGGCAGGACACCTGGACCCTTGGCAGGATGGCACATGGGGAGGCCACATTGTCTTGGGAAAGTCTTCATCATCACTATCATTATTGTTGTCAAATACCATGTAAATTTTTCTTATTATTAAAAAATAATCTGGGGCGCCTGGGTGGCTCAGTCGGTTAAGCGTCTGACTTCGGCTCAGGTCATGATCTCACGGTTCATGGGTTCGAGCCTTGCGTTGGGCTCTGTGCTGACAGCTGGGAGCCTGGAACCTGCTTCGGATTCGGTGTCTCCCCCCTTCTCTCCTTCACACGTTTGTGCTTTGTCTCTCAATAATAAATAAACGTTGGGGCGCCTGGGTGGCTTGGTTGGTTAAGCGTCCGACTTCGGCTCAGGTCATGATCTCACGGTCTGTGAGTTCGAGCCCCGCGTCGGGCTCTGTGCTGACAGCTCAGAGCCTGGAGCCTGTTTCAGATTCTGTGTCTCCCTCTCTCTCTGCCCCTCCCCTGTTCATGCTCTGTCTCTCTCTGTCTCAAAAATAAATAAACGTTAAAAAAAAATAAAAATAAATAAATAAGTAAATAAACGTTAAAAAAATTTAAAAATAATCAAGGCACCCAGGCTCATGGGGGTGTCTCAGGCCTCTCTCAGGCCTTCAGCTGGTGCCTCTCCAATGCTCTCTCTCTCATTTTAACAGAGAGAGGGTGGGCCTGTTAAGCTCAGCATCTCTGCAGGCTGCAGTGTCTCGGGGATTGAATGGCTTTGCTCTGCTTTATCACCTTTATTTTACAGTAACCTTCTAGTTATGGTTAGCCACACTGCTTTTCTGTTTGTAGAAGTGATATAGATTTCCTCTTAAAAACAAAGTTTATTTTTTGTTTTGGGGGTTTTTGGTTGTTGTGTGTGTGTGTGTGTTTAATTTTTTTAAGGTTATGTATTTATTTTGAGAGACAGGAGGGGAGAGGCAGAGAGACAGAGAGAGAGAAGAACTCCAAGCAGGCTCCACTCTGGCAGCACAGAGCCCAATGCAGGAATCGAACCCACAAACCATGAGATCATGACCTGAGATGAAACCAAGAGTCTGATGCTTAACCAACTGAGCCACCCAGATGCCCCTGTTTCAACAGTAAGATGATTTAAATTCAAAGAGTAAATATGTTTCAGGTGATTATGAGAAATGACAAAAATGGTCCTGGTGGGAAAGAAATGGCTGAAGCCCAAAAAAAGGAAGGTAGCCCAATCCTGAGCAAAACCCTTGAGAAAACTGGCCGTCACTGCCCCTGAGGCCTGGATAGCTGGGGCTGTACTTCCAGGGAGTGGGCCATAGGAGGTCCAAGAGGATGTCGGAACAGAGATGCTCTGTGATGACCTAGAGAAAGGCCAAAGTCACCCCTACAAGCTTCACTAAAACCAGCCAAGGCAAGTGAGAGGAAAACCAGAGCACCCTAAGCCTCACAGCCTCCTCCCATCTGGCTTTGCTCCTTTCAAGCAGTGCCCGGGGACTGACATCAGCCTGGCTACGTGGAAAGGGCATGCTGGCTGGGGAGTTCCAGTGCCCGGGCCATGGCAACAATCCGCTGTGTCCCCAGGGGCTCGAAGGGGCAGCCTCCAGAGTCAGACTGCCTGACTTCAAATGTCTTTTCTTCACTTTTTGAGTTTGGGTTCTTCCACAATTTATCCTCCTTTAACTCAGTTTCCTCATCTGTTAAATGGGAATAATAGTGGTTCCTACCTTTGGGTCCTTGTGAGGATTAACTTAGATATTCATGTGAAGTAGGTACAAAGGGTCTGGCCAGGACGGAGCTGAGGCTCAATAAATGTTGGCAATCTCTCTATTTCTGCCCTTATCAAACTAGTATTGTTTCAGAGCAGAAGCTTTCCAGTGTGGGGCCTTTGGGACCACCCCGAATTGACTTGGAATCAGATGGCTTATTTGCCTCCGGCTCAGCCTTTGAGGGGGTAATCTTCAGCAAGGCGGTCACAAACCCTTTACACCTCACTGTCCTTGTTCATAAAATGAGGCTAATCTCTTCACTGCAGGGCTGTGTCTGTATTCACTGAACTGGGGCACGTGTGTGAAGACACCTTGCATGTTCCTAGATATGCAGAAGGTATCTAATAGGTGATACCTTTCCCTCCTCCTTCCTCCAAACAGACGCGTGCACGCGCGCGCACACACACACACACACACACACACACAACTTCTATTTTGATCTTGGCCTGAGGCTGACAAGCCCCAGATTAGAAATGAGTGACAATGTTGGCTTTATACGCTCTCTCAGAGGTAATCATAGGGTAGAGAGTCTGCAATATGAAAACACTTCCCTTTTTGAGAGAGGGAAATGGTAGGATTATCAGACTTAATTCTCTCATTTCATTCACTGAGGACTTTTTTGTGCACTGGCCTTCTGACATTATCTCGTTTCTCTCACACACACACACACACACACACACACACACAATTTGTGTGTGTAAAGGGGAAAGGAAGCATATTTTTTAAAATAACACTATACATATATCCCTACATGTATTTTTTACTGAATGCATCATGGCTGTCTCTCTAGATCAAAAGAAAAAGAAAACATTCTTTATTGTCATAGCTGCTTAATCCAACAGAGTGGTCGTCGTACTATAGTTTATTCAGCCTCTCCATTAGTGATGCATATTAGTTTTGTAGGGTTCTTCTAGTCCCCTCGTAACAAATACAACCAGCGTGGTGATAATCATCCATATCCTTGCATCCTTCGTTTTCATTTCTACTGGTTAGAGTCCCAGAATTGCAGGGTCAAGTCAAATGAAAGTAGTCTTTTTATCCTTATTTGAGGAGTCAGAGATTTATTCACTACCAATTAACAACATTCTAGAAAGCCTGGAGATTCGGCAAGAGGGTGGGGCCCATGTGTGCTAAGTGTGGAGCATTCACATCTACAGGCCATCTCATTAGACCCTCCCACTAATCTGAGATCAGGGGAGCAGGGGTAGGGAGAGCCCATCCTACAGATGTGCAAATGGAAGCACCGAGAGAGGAAAGCACTTGCCCAAATTGGGGAATTCTGAGACATGAGCCCATCTCTAAGGAGCCAGTGAGCTGTCACCACATCATAGTTGCCCCTGCAGGTTGAGCCACGAGCTGAAGATGTTCTGGAACAGGAAGACCAGAGAGATTCCAAAGGTGAAAGGGATCTGGTGCCACCACAGGTGAGTAGCGTCTGAAGGTCATTTCTCTGCTCAGGAACCGTCAACATTATTACTATCTCTGTGTGTTTCTTTTCCCTGTGACTGTTCCATCAACATTCGAAGTCCACCTTTGGCCAAAGCACAGAAGAGATGCACCTGTCTAGGAAGCCTAAGGATGCACATGTGGCCTCTTTCTTTCTTGTCTCCGCAGGCTGAGGAGAAGTGAGTGCTTCGCTGATGACCTGTGGGCCCCCTCTGTTGAGCAGGCAGTGTCAGGTGGCCAAAGGAGCAACCTGAGCACGGTGGGAATCTTGGAATTTCTCAGTTTGCAGAAGCCTGAGGGAAGAGAGTTCTTGGGCGAGTTGGGGGCCACTGGGCCTGGGAAGGAACTTTGGGCTTCTGGTCATTCAAATAACTAATTTGAATGGTGAAGAAAGAGACAGATTAGAGAGGGTGAGGGGGCACAGATGAGAGAGGCTGTCTAAGCTAACAGAGCTAGAGGCCGCCACAGGCCCATTCCAGTGGACTATTTGAATCTTATTTGACTAGTGGGGTAGAGAGATGGTCATCGTCTGGTTGCCCCACACTGATCCCAATTTCTGAGCAGTTGTCCTGAATAATAGTAGACATTTGAACTGCGCATCTGGGTTTGCAGACCTCTCTCCTCCCACATGATCTCACAGAATACTTGCAAACTGCCAGTGAGACCAGACACAGGAGATCTATGTTTCAGATAATGACACTGAAGGAAATAGATCTGGAAGTCCAGCTTCCAAGGAGCTCAGGAGTCGGAAATCAGATTGCCAGGGAACCTTAGACCCAGACCCTTGTCTTCCCACCCCCACCCCCTTTCCTGCCAAGATGCACAGAGCCACATGGACTCTGGTCTGACCAGGAGGACAGAACCATCTCTGGCAGGGACCGGGGTGGAGGGGAGAACAGAAAGCTTTGCTCTCCCTGTTATCTCCAAATGTTAAAAAACAGAAGTCTAAGCATTTCAGTGTTTGCTATGTGCCAGGCCCCAAGCTGCAGAGTCCAAGATAGGCCCCTCTCGTGAGTCCAAGGTCATCCTGGCTCCTTTCCTTGGCCATGGGCTAGGCACAGCCTTTGCTGCTTCTCTAACCCATGCTTGGTTGGTTACATGGAGAGTGAAAGCAGGCATGCTCTAGAACCACACTGCCCTGAGTTCTGATCCTGCTTCAGGTACTAAGTGCTGTGTGCCCTTGGACACATTGCTTCACCTCTCTGAGCCATAGTCCAGGTCGTTATTTGTAAAGAACAGACGAAGGAATATTGTGAAGGGGGGGAAATACATAGAATGGTATCTAAAGAGCACTTGGCTCAGGGCCTGGCAAGGAGAGATCGATAAACAGCTGTATTCATCCCTTCTGTGGCCTCAGAGCAGAGGCTGTCAGATGTGAGCCTGCGCAAAGGTCCCCTGGACAACTGGTTAAAACTACAGAACTTCTGACTCCAAGGCTTGGGGAAGGCCCAGGAATCTGGCCCTTCACGGACCCTAGAACCACAAGGTGGTGAGCAAGTTCCTTAGGCAGACGCCAGAGGGGTCCAGGTGCAGTTCTAAGGAACATCCTGGTCTCTGCATGGTCTTTGGTGGCTTGGAAGATGCCCTCTCTGACAGACTCTGTCATGATGCACCCCACACCCCCCACCTGAACCCCCTGGTCCTGCACTCCCCAGGCTGCACTGGCCTCCCTCACTTTCTGGAGGGCTGGGAATGTGCACATTTAATCCCCCATGGCACCTGGATCAGTGCAGCCCCTATTTACTGAGCAGAACGGAAACAAGCTGGCCAGGGAGAGCGGATTTCGGGAGGAGGCCGAGCATCTGAATTCAGTGCTCTCCCGTCCTCCCCCTCTCTTGCATCCCAGCCCTGAGTTCAGCTCCAGACACAGGCAGCATGGCCCTCAGCCGGTCAGCATTCCCCCCAGGGCACCCTGGCTAGCCTTCTGTGGCACTCGGGTTCCTAGTCCAGCCAGCCTAGAGTTTCCCAGGCTCCTGCTGCCCCCTGGAGGCCAGCTCTTGCAGCTTTACGCCTGAGTCCTGGCGTGCTTGAAGTGGCCGGGGAAAGTCTGGAATGGCCGGGAGGGTGAGGGAGGTCGAAGAGCCTCGAGGGGTTCTGCTCCCGCACAAGGCACCACCTCACCACTGCCCACTGGGTGCCCAGAGCCCAGCCAGAGCCACCTGGATGGCCACGGGGTGCAAGTGAAAGGATCTACACCTTGTGTGTTGGGGAGGTTCCTGTCACTCCCCTTGACTTCCCCATCTGTAAAATGGGAAAGTGATGATTGCACCCCTACATGGCCTTTGAGAGAATAAGATATTACTTGGCCACTAGGAGATAATAATTCTTATGATTACGGCTAAGTTTTACTGAGCACATATTATGAGCCCGGCACTGTCCTTTCCCTATATTATTACCTCATTAAATCTTCCCTAAAAACAAACTTCTGAACCATTAGCACCCCCATTTTACCCCCATTTATGGTCAGCTTCTCTAGGTCAGTGTTCCAGCACCATTGTCCTGGCATGGGGGCCGCCCCAGGTTGTGGCATGGAGCAGGCATGCTTCTACCCCGATTGGCAACGGGCGTCAGTGGCTCACAGAGGGCTGCTCTGGAGGCCAGTGCAGATGACCTGGGCCACAGCCGCCGACAGTCTTACTGTGCTGCAGACTCTGGGTGAAGCAGAAATCAAATATTCCAAGTTTGTGGCCAAGGGGGACTCAGAGGAACACCTGCCCTGCATCAAGAAGGGCAGCTCTCAATTATTAAGCCCTAACTATCTTCCAGGCATCAGGCAACACCTCTCTCACCAGATCATCTGAAGTAACACTGAGGTAGCTTGTATTGGCCCCATTTTACAGGTGAGAAAAGCAAGGCTCGAGTTCACACAGCTATGAGATGGGCCAGTCTGGGTCTGACTTGCAAACCCCATCCTATCGTCTTGCCTCCTGGGTCATCTGTGGGAATGTGCCCTCTTGTACAAAGCCTGTGTCCTGTTGGCTGAGCAGTCACCATGCCCACTGCTGAGGAGCCCTGTGTGGCCCTGTCCAGTGTTCCCGGGATGGCTGGGGGTCCTCCTGGATCTCACCTTGCCCCTCCACAGCTCCTCAGACACCTCCGACTCTAGAAGGGCTTCCCCTAGAGGCAGTCAGGGGCTAGGCTCAGAGTGCCTGCGTGCTCTTTCTGATGGTGGTAAGACGCCCAGGCTAATGGGGGAGACTTGCCAGCAGAGCTCAGGGCTCAGATTTCCTGGCTCTGCCATGTCCTGGCACGATGGCCTTCCTGAACACTGCTCACTGCACTTGAGGTGGGGAAAATGGGTACCGACCTCCCAGGGTTGGTGGGAAGATCCAAGGAGCCAAGACGGCTGCATGCTTACCCGGCATGAGCCCTGACGGGTGGTGGGCAGTCAGGGCACTTGCCAGTGTCCGCCGATTCACTGATCACCTCACACTGATCTGGAGGTTCTGTCTTTGAGAATGACAGAATGGGGGAACTAACTGGGGACTGATTAATAAACACAACCTAATAGTTAGCCAAGATTTTTCAAAACAAAGGGGGTTTGGGACCAAACAGCAAACGGAGTTGGTACCGATTACAAAATGGGAATTGCTACTCTGAGGTCCTTGGGTCTTTACATTGACGCGAGGGTGTGGAGGGGTGGGGGGGTGGGAGCAAGGAAATGCAGCCTCACAAAATGGTTGTTCTGAGATTTGTCCTGCAGTCTGCCAGAGGTCACAGGAAAAGGACACAGCATTGTACTATTTTAAGGGCAGTTATGAAATGGTTTCTGCTGACTGGTTCCCAGAACGCCATTCTTCTTCTTCGCTCCCAGCCAGCATGCTGGAGACAGTGATTTGGAAATATAGCCTTGTTCCTAATTCCACACTTCCTTGTTTCTGGCCATAGTCCCCGTTCTGCCCCAGGGCATGCTCTGGCCATGAAAGCCCCAATCTGGGAGTCAGGAGGCCTGGGTAACAGCTCCTGCCGGCAGCCAGCTGGCTGTGTCACTCCAGGCAAGTCAGACCACTTCTCTGGACCCCTGTTGTCTCATCAGTAAAATGAGGGAGCTGAACGAGATGGTGAGTTAGTGACAACTTTGACAGCCTTGGGTTTCTCTTCAATAAATATTAAACTATTGCTTTCGCTTCCTGGCCTCTAAGAATTCAAGTGTGACTGAACTATTTTGGAATCCCCTGGGCCTAGTGCAGGGCCTATTAGAGCAGAAAGGAGGACCTGGTGATTTAGCTCCAACTTGATCATTTACACACCTCACTGAGCCATTTCTCTATCTTAAATTGTGGTCTAAGACTTCCAGCACAGGCAGAGAGAGAGACAACACTTATAAAGCCCCTAACACACCTGGGCCCTCAGGAATCCTTTGTTGAGTGACAGGGCCCACAAAGAGTCATTTGAACTGAACTATTGGCTTTTGCAAAAGGGGAGGCTGTTCCTGCTCTTCCAATAATGGGGACCCATCAAAGATCTAGTCCAGTAAAAGACGTGCCACATAGCACCAGCCAGCACATGGGAAGAAAGGAGCTCTAGTACTTTCCATGACAGGCTTGGAAAAAGTGGCAGATTTAAGGCTATTAATGCAAAAACATTGGTTTGTTGGGGCGCCTGGGTGGCGCAATCGGTTAAGCGTCCGACTTCAGCCAGGTCACGATCTCGCGGTCCGGGAGTTCGAGCCCCGCGTCAGGCTCTGGGCTGATGGCTCAGAGCCTGGAGCCTGCTTCTGATTCTGTGTCTCCCTCTCTCTCTGCCCCTCCCCCGTTCATGCTCTGTCTCTCTCTGTCCCAAAAATAAATAAACGTTGAAAAAAAAAAAAATTTAAAAACAAAAAAACAAAAAAAAACAAAAAAAAAACACATTGGTTTGTTCTCACAACTAGAGCTGAATCCTTTACTCAGGAAGAGAACTTTCAGAGAAGTCAGTTGTTCTCTAAAAAATCACCCAAATTTTTTTCTAATTCTGGATCATCAGGCCCTTTCTCTCATATTCCAGCACCTTAGAATCCAAGAAGGTTCAAGACAGAAGGCATCTTAGGGAACTCTAGCTCAACTTTTCATCTGATGGGTAAAGAAATTGAAGGTCCTGAGAGGGAAAAGGGGTCCAAGGTAACACAGGCCCTTGTTAATTCCATTAAATGATTAAATTCACTCTTACTGTGTAGTATTGTGTTTTCTACTTCAAGTGGCACTTCCACACACATGTGCCCACTTAGTGGCCCTGTGAGGTAGACAGCAGTGTCTCTGTTTGGCAGTTAAGGAAATCAACGTGACCAGTGTCAGAGGGATCTGATCTGCCTGTGATCTCCCAGCTTTGCCCCCTAACTGCTGTGGCTGGCCCAGGACTTCTCTGCATTGCTGTGAGAGGCATCAGACTGATTCTGAAGGAGGTAAATGTGCTTGGGAGCCCGGGGCCAAGGAGGTCAGCCTGTGGGCATGGAGGGGAAGACTGTGAGTATCAGGGTGACTGTTGAATGTGGGTACAGAGTGGCCACTCCCATGCCCTGGGTCAGGGAAGATGGACTCTGCTACTCCCAAAGGTCTCCTATGTGCCTAGGCCCACACCAAGTATCAGAGGTGTCAAAGAATGTGGCCTCTGTCCTTAAGGAGCTAAAGGCTTACCTGAAGAGACACAGGTAATTCCCATGAACCAACTGGAGAAGAGTATTCAGCAACAAAAAGCAACGAACCACTGATACAACAACAAGGATGACTCTCAAAAACATTATGTTGAATGGAAGAAGCCAGACACAACAATGCTTATTGCATGGTTCCATTTATATGAAACTCTAGAAAAGGCTAATCTATACAGACGGGAAGCAAAGCAGAGAGTTGACTGGGATGAGGCACAGACGAGCTTTTTGAGGCGATGGAAATGTTCCCCATCTTGACCGTGTTGGCGGTTACACAGTGAATCCATTTTTGTGTAAATTTGTCAACACTCATTGAAATGTGCGTGTGAAGTGGGTGTGTTTGTTGTACAAAAATTATGCCTCAGTAAAGTTGATTTTTTGGAAAGACACAGCCCTTGTTCTCATGGAGCTTACAGTCTGGTGAATACAGATATTAATAAAGTTATCATGTACATAAATGAAAAATTCTTGTGACTGGGATAAGACTTATGAAGGATGTTATATGGAGTATGAGTTGTGTACTAAGGTCGAAGTCAATTTAAATAGACCAGGAAAGCCTACCCCGAGGAAGCAGCATTGATGTGCACTTAGAAGGATGAGTGCACATGAACCCAGGGAGATGACAGTGGTAGAGGGAACAACATGTGTCAAGGGCCTGTGGTTGAAGACAGTCTGGTAAGGACCACATAAAGAAGGACAATGAGGCTGGCATGGAGGGAAAAGAAGGGAGGTGCTAAGAGATGGGTCTCAGGAGGTGAGGCCATAGAGGGATGTTTTGGCCTGGATAAAAGTTTGTACTTTTCCTGAGAGAAATAGAAACCACTGGGACATTTTAAGTAGTGGTGAATTGGTGATGTGACCAGCTCAGTTTATGGGTTAACACCATGGGGTTAGTCCTCACCTTCCCCTCCTTCTGTTTTTAAGGTTCTTGAGATTAGAACAATGCCTTAACAATCTGTGTAGACATCACAGAAATTTAAGCAGTAGGAAATATAAACTGAGGTACAAGAATTGTTTTGAATGAATAAATGAAGTATGAATGAATGAACCAATTTTCTCAGCACCTAGATAGCTACTTTTCTAAAGTCATCTGATTAAATGATAAATTTAGAATTTCTTCTCCCCCAAATGAAGACACAATACCGAGGATAACAGAGGTACCTCTCCATATTGTCTCACATGGACACCCACTACCAAGTTCAAATCAGACCTGTCTCTCCCCCTCATTACAGATCCCTCAGCAGGTCAGTCAATGCCCTTTGGAGGCCACTCCACCTGTGTGGTAGCCTCATGGCCCCAGATCTCCTCTGAACACACCTGCAATTCAGAAGCTGACATCCACCAGGCGCATGGCAGGGGCATCCGTCACTCTTATGTATTTTCCAGAAATCGCCCTCCTCTCTCAGATGTGCTGGGAGGCTGCTCACAGTGTCCTTGAGGACTCAGCTCAGTACCTGCTCCTCTGGAAGCCTTTCCTGCCCACCTCAGCCCATCAGCTACCATGTTGCCCCTGCCCGAAGGACAGCACTAGTCATGTAATACGTTTACCTTGTTTCTTCCTTATCCCAACACACAGTCCTCTGGTGTCGCCAAGCAGCGCTTGGTACAGAGTGGGGTGAACAGAATGGAAAGGAATGAGGTGGGTTGAGCTATAATGGGGCTAACGGGGACCCCTAAGAAAGACAGTTGGCCAGAGGGACAGGGAGAAAAACTATCAATATTTAGCCTCTCCCAGGGGTTAACTAATTTTGGAATGCCATGTGGGTCCATAAGTAGAATTTCCCCTCTGCTTTGAGTATCCGTGTGCCCCTTGCTGAACCCCCGTTTTTGTTTTTGTTTTTTTTTGTCTCAGCTTCCCCAGACTTCCGACCTTAGCCCATGGGCAGTTGGTGTGCTCCTCTTGGCTTTGGTTGCCCAGCTCCTTGGGGCTCTCCCGGATCCCACTGGCCCACCCTTCTGCCTCCCCTTGCTCTCCATTCATGACCCTCTTCCCTTCAGCCAGAGCGGACCAGCACCCTGTGTCACATTCACAGCAAGGGAACCAGGAATGGCCCAGCAGTGTTGGGTCACCACCACTGGCTGTGGATGGAATCTCCTCCACCAAGAGACACAAACCACAAAATGACAAAGTTGCAAGATCTTACTCCAAGACATGAGTCCGTCTTCCCCTGATGTTCTTTCACATTTATTTCTCCTGTGATGTTTTCATGAACATGTAGATCTTCTTCCTGGCCAGACTGAAGGGTGAAGACATTTAGGTCAAACTTAGAGGGGAAATACAGTGGCTGGTTGGGGCAAGAGCATTAACTTTGAGATCAGATAAAGGTGGGTTCAGACCCCAGGTTTGTCACATCTGTGTAAACCTGACTTCTAAATAGCAGGTGTGGTGCCCAGAGCCATGGTGACAATGGTGATTTGTGCTGAGGATGAACTGTTTGCAAAGCACCTTGCTGAGCCCCGGACATGCAGCTCCATGTGACCTCCACAGTCAACCTGTGGGGTAGGCTACATTCACAGGAGAGGACACTGAGGCTCCAAACTGACACGGTTAAGACACGCAGAGAAGTTTCTCCCTAGCATTATGATAATTACTCTGATAGCCTATGCTCTAGGATGAGACCCTATATCTTGTACCAGAAAGGGTTTTATCTCCTCAAACGAACTGTGACTTTCTTGATTGACTGATTCACATCTCCTTCACCTCTGTATCCCCCAGCCCAGTGACTTGTACATTTTAGGGGCCCATGAAATAGCAACCAGTTAACATGAACAGGCATTGGAGAGTCTGATGCTCTGGCTTTTCAATAGCATCATCTATCTTCCCCTCTCCACCCATTAAAAAAAAAAGCCATCTTAAATATGAATGCCCAATTATGCAAGTAAACATATCAAATGCGGAAGATTCAAAAAAATATAAAGATAAGGAGAAAAAATCATCTATGATCTTACCATCTAAAGGCAGCATTTTGTCTTATTTCCTTCCAGTCCTCCTGTGCAATGATTTCTGTTATTGTTCTTTATCTACAAGATTCTTTATAAACGTTTATTTTTTTTTAATTAGGAAGTATATTTGTACATGGAAATGGAAGGAAAAAACTGAAAAATAATATAAGTTACTCAAAGTATCACAACAAGACATGATTGTTGGTAACATCTTTGGCACATTTTGACTTGACTTCTCTGCATTCCCTTCAGAGGAACCCTAAACAGTGAACAGCAGCCCCCAGCCCAGGTTGACATTCAGATCAACCAAGGAGCCTGTGCAATCCATGAAACCAGACTGCGTAAGGCAAGAGGTGTTTGTTCCACTGTGGAATCTAACACCAAACGCAGAAAGTATAGGATTTCTGATTTATTCTTAGCGACTGCATGGTATTCCATTATGCAGCTGAACTGAAGATCATTAGCGAGTTCTAAGTTGTGGGGATATAGGTGGTTTCCAATCAGTCCTATTTGCAAGCACCGGTGAAATAAACATGTCTGCTGTTGCTCTGCAAACAGGCCCTCCAGGAACGGAGGCAGGGATAGAGGTAACCGGGGCAGCCACATGGGTTCTCAGACGCCAAAGACTGAATGTCACCCACCTTCCACCGCTGTTCTTTTCCTAGAGCCTCTTGTGACTTTCCTGGAGTGTGGGCTTCCAATCTCTCCTGTGGACAAACACATGAAAATCATACCACAAATAAAAGTAGAAAAGGGAATTTTTTAAAACTAGTATCTGTACAGGAGTGCCTGGGTGGCTCAGTCAGCTAAGCATCTGACTCTTGGTTTTGGCTCAGGTAATGATCTCACTGTTCCTGAGATTGAGCCCTGCCTCAGGCCCTGCGCTGACAGTGTGGAGCCTGCTTGGGATTCTCTGTCTCCCTCTCTCTCTGCCCCTCCCCTGCTGTCTCTCTCTCTCTCTCCTTCCCTCTCTCTCAAAAATAAACAAACATTTAAAAAAACTAATATGTGTGCAAGAAAAATACTTCAACAGTTCAGAGGAAGCAAAGGTAAAGAAGAATAAAAAGCAGTCTCTCTCACCCAGATTCTCCATTGCCTTCCCAGGAGCAACTATTGTCCATGGTGTTTTTATGTATCCTTCAGGAACCATCTACACTTACACAATCATCTCTATCTTTCCACCTGTTATTGCTTGTGAGCTATCTTTCTTTGATCTATCTCTATGGCTAGCTCCCACCCATCCACCCAGCCAGCCATCTCAAAAATAAGGAATCTTTAAATGAATGGTGATCACAAATAAAGCAGTTCAGAAGTAGGACCCTGGGTCCCCAGTCCAGCCACCACCCTGCCTGTAACTTTGGCCAAGATGCTTTACTTCTCTCTGCCTCAGTTTCCTCACATAAGGGAGCTGTGAATGTGCCTTGAAAAGTGGAGACACAAAGGCCAAGGTGAGTCCTGAATGGACTGTCCAGAATGGAGAGTCCTGTTCTCCCACCATCTACGGTGAGAAAGGACATCATTGAGGTTTCCTACCCAAATGAGGGAGCAGGAGAGGAGAATGGGGGAGCAAGGTGGCTGAGGAGAGTCCACCTTCTGGCACAAGTTGGTCACACTGGCACCCCTCAGCCCAGTGGAAAGGGACAGAGTGATCTTTCATAAACATTACCTCATCTGTTTTCTGGGAGATAAGGTGTTTGCTAAACTTTGTTGGAAGAGCAGGACCTTCCGCGTGACCATCACCAGCACAGCTACCTGCTCAGACCGGCTGCAGGGGCCTCCAGCTCAGCTTGCCCAAAATACAGGAACCAGCAAACGGCATTGGAGCTATTTAGTGTAAATAGAGGCAGATGCTCTCAGGATAAAGGACAAAGAGGTCATGGGTGGGAGAGGGACGGTGGCCTCCTCATGAGCCAGTGTCTGTGAATACCTTGCAATCTGGGGTTCAGCCCCCTCACGTAGCACCAGCTTACTTTGGGAGTGCCCTTTGGGATTGGGGTTTGCATCAGGGCCTCCATGTGGCACAACCCCGTTGGGAGACATTTGCATAGAACACCATGCATAGGGTGCCCCTGGAACTGTGTGGTTCGGCAGCCTGGCATGTGCACAAGGAATTTGCTCCATTCCTTACCAAGCAGGGTCTCTAGGATCCTGAGAAACCTGACTTGGCCACTGCCTCTCTTCCCCCCACCGTTTGCCCTCCTCCTCAAAACAAGCAGTGCTCTTGGCTATGTAATGTTGGTCCTGGGCAGCAAACTTAAACCCCTTTTAATCAGAGCAAGACCTCCCTCTAGTTCCCATGCCTCCATGCTAAGGACACCCAGGGCATAAGCAAGAGGCACTCACCAAGCCAATGTTCCCTGACCCTCCACACAGAGTGGAAACACTGCAATGGAAAGGTCTTTGACAATTCCTGGGGCCTCCTAGATGTAGATAGTGGACCAGGCCATGATGTGTTTTCTTTTACAATTCAGGTTCCTGGTATATAAAAAATGGGGAAGGCTAACACATCCTTGCAAAAAAAAATAAAATAAAATGTGATATGACTGAAACATTTGCATTTAACAAACGAATATTTCCACATATGGATTGTGTGTATCACTCATTTAGAGATGATATCAAAAGTCTGGAATTTGAAGGCCTTCATGATCATTAGGCCTAGGCCTAAGCCAAATGTCCCTTCTACACTATCTTCCAAAACTGAAGGATTTAACTCAGTAAGTAGTGATGTCCCCATCACTGGAGGTGAGCACTGTGGAGTGAGTGACACTGAGAGGAATCTCTGGGTGGGCCTGAGGCTGTTTGGGAAACATGAACCACAGGACATTTCCAGCACCAATGGCATATCTGGTTCTAAATCTGGGCATGGAGAAGTCCTTCCTGCTGGTCTGACTTGATTGAGAGCAAAAACAAGAGTCTGAGAGGGCACCCTAGACTGGACAGTATTTCTGGGACAGCATGGTATTTGTGTGCATACGCACACACACACACGGTGTAAGAGTTGGTAGATAGATAGATAGATAGACAGATAGATGATGGCGTAAGAGGTATGAGACATGAGCCATGCTCTGAACAATAGGGAGCTCAGGGAGGGAGGGAAAGCTACTGGTGCTCAAACATCCCCTTTCCACTCCTGAGTATAATTTCCAGGGTCTCCTGAGCAAGGAAAACTAAAATGCTAAGCCAAAAAACAAGTATCAGATGGAACTCTCTCTTCCTTTCTCTTCCCCCTCCAGCTCTGCAGTTCTGGAATTAGTACCTGATAGTACCTTCCTCTCTGAACCTAAATGCCTGACCTATCCTGACAGTGTTAGAGGCATAGGCTTGGGGCACGTGGGTGGCTCAGTCAGTTAAGCATCCAACTCTTGATTTCATCTCAGGCCATGATCTCACAATTCATGGGATCAAGCCCTGCATTGGACTCTGTACTATCAGTGTGGACATTGGAACTCTCTCTCTCCCTCTCTCTGCCTCTCTCTCTCTCTCAAATAAATAAACTTAAAAAATAATGAATAAACTTAAAAAAATAAAATAGAGGCATAGGCTTTGGATCTGGGGACAATCATGGGTAAGTGACCTCACTTGGGACTTAGGTACAACTTCTGCACATGTGTTGTTTATAGGTTTTACTAACTCTGACCAACAGAGTTAAACAGATAGATAGTACCTTTATAATAATAAGTACCATTTGTGCAGCCTTTAGTATTTGCCACTTACTTGTGGCATGACCTTGGCAAGTTACTTAACCTCTCTGAGCCTCAGACTCCTTATCTGTAAGTTGGAGGAAATAATAATACCCATTCACAGAGTGATCGTGAAAATAAAATTAGCTCATACATTTAAAAACACACACACACAACAGAACGGTGCTGGATACAGAGGAAGCTGTCAATGTAAAATGTTGCTAAGTGCCCCTGTTTCTCCTCAACATACATTGGTCCCCTCTGCCTGATGCTGCCCCATCCTCTTGCCTGTAATGTCACACAAGCTTTGCATCTTGGGGTCCCATGTATCCCGAATCCTCTTTCTGATTAGTTCATTGTCCTGATGGCCATCAAGGTTCGCATCAATGCAATCATTGGTCCTTAGCTATTTGAAATTCTGTTGAATCCAGAAGTCCTGTCTCTGTCCTCATAGGCCCTGGGCCCATCTGTGTTTGGCTTTAACATTCTGTGCTTCCTAATTCCATTTCTGGGCTTAATTATGATTACACAGCTTCATTACATAGAGTTGATTTTAAGTAATGGCCCTAATTAAGACTGAATTTTAATTAAGCTTAATCCAGAGCCTGCCTCCGATTGCCAAAGATTTGTTGCCTGAGAAGGGAAAGCCTGCCTGTGCACAAAACTTCGGCCTTCATGCTGCTGAGCCATCTTGGCCAGATGGGTTTGCTTGATTCTCTGGCCTCAGGAGCACACTTCTCCTCCAGGCTGCAGGGGTGATGAACTGCGACTCACTTTTTCTCCCACCCAGCGGCAAACTCAGAGCCTCTGCATGAAGGAAACAGGACGCAACTAACCTCGAAGGAAGAGAACCTGACTTCCTGAGGCTCCACCAAGAGGTCAGCGTCTGGGTCTTAGGAAACAGAAGAAGCCCGCTTTCCTACAGCTGCTCGTAACACCCACTTTACAGATGAGAAAACTGAAGCTCAAGCGAGCTAAGCACCCAGTTGGTGAGGGCAGAGGAATGGCTGGAAATCACATCTGTGAGTTTGGGAGAAACCAATCTTCCTCCAGTTTCCTGCTGGTCCACTGAAACCAGTGCATCCCAGGCTGTAGCGCTCAGATGCCATGCAGGTGAGTTTTGCCACAACCACAAACATCATTTACTAATAGTAAAAAAAAATCTTGGGGCGCCTCAGTGGCTCAGTTAGTTAAGCATCTGATTCTTGGTTTAGGCTCAGGTCGTGGTCTCACGGTTCATGAGTTAGAGTCCTGCATCAGGATCTATGCTGCCAGTGAGGAACTTGCCTGGGATTCTCTCTCTTCCTCTCTCTGCTCTCCCCTGCTAGTTCTCACTCTCTCTCTCTCTCTCTCTCTCTTTCAAAATCAATAAATAAACTTTAAAAAAAAGTAAAAAAAATCTTAACCCATTGTCTTAAAATAAAACTTTATATCTGACCTTTAAAATGCCATCAATCAAAAGTTATCATAAGAACAAAACAACAAAAAATGAAACAATGTTATTAAATGGAAACTGTAAACTGTTACTTTCTAAAGGCCCAAGACTCAGGCCTGGTCTTTTTTTTATTTAAAAAACAAGATGAGAAAAATGTTAAAGGCAGAGCATCAAACGGAGCCTTTGCCCTTTATGTAATCAGAAGAATTGAAAGACAGTTGGAAACATAATCTTATGTTACTATGGGATTCAAGATCATTTAAAGTCCCATCCACCTGCCACCTAAAATCAGCTCTCATTTGTCCAGCACTTTCGGAGATACAAATCTAAGCCAATTTAGCTCACGGTTCCAGGCTTTGCCTCTGAGTGATAGTGCCCCTCAGCTTCTTCAAGGGTGACAAAGGTCTACCTCTCCTATCCCTCAGCCCTGGCCCAAGGACAAGGTGTGGACATTCCTTTGGTGTTTCAAGTGCAAACACAGTGAAATCAATATGCTCTCGGGGGTTGGTGGGGTTGGTTCAGCTGCAGAGAACAGGCCTGACTGCCCTTGTCTTGAATTGTCCTGAATGCCATCAGCACACCAGTCTCTTGTATGATGCTGAAGTTCCCACCTTATAAAATCGCCCACGGAGAAGCCAAGTTCTAAAAACATTTTGATTCTTCTAGAAGGAAATGGAAAGTGAAAAATGAGATTCAATTACCTTGCAAATAAAAGGGGGCAATTTCACTCACAAATGCCATACTTAAAGGTTCAATTTGGAAGCAGCTGTTCAAATAAGTCAAGGGAAAAAAGAGAAAAATAATTTACTCATCCCTTATATCTACCCTTTCTGATGGAATACATCTTCCTTACACTCAAAAACAGATAAATGGGCTTGAAACATAATTAAATGAGCACTTTATGACTTTACTGATCCAAGCCACAGAACTTTCCCATTAAAGGTTGAATGTCTGGAAACCCATTTGCTTAACCTAACCAGTGGCCCAGAAACCACCACGTTTGCGATGTTCTTCCAAGTGGAGCTGGAGCAGGGACTGTCTGGTCTTTTCCAAGGGATTTGGGGTGAAGTTACAATCAAACTCTTTAATAGAGACAAAGACTCTCAAATGTAGCTGCCTGACATATTCCCACTTCCTACACCTGGGAAACGTCACTAGAAGAGAAAAAAAAAAGAAGACCGCTTTGACTGAAATAGAAAAACATTATGGAAATTAATTTATGCCAGACAACAAGACAACATAATCCCACAATATAATGGGATAATATTATTATCCCATTACCACTGCTGTTTCATTTTTTTCTTCATATTTGGAGTGGTTGTGTGACCACCACTGATGGTTTCTTAAGACACACTTAGCATATTTTTCTCCTGCCATGAATAGCTATAGCTGGAGTCAGACGGCCCAGGGGAGGAATTTCTATTCTGCAAGTTACCAGCTGTGGAACTTGAGGCCTCAGTGTCCCCATCTGTACAATGGGGTAGTAGTAACACCTACCTCACAGGGATTGTTGTAAGGATTAAATGAGAGTGCTTAGCACAATGCATGGCCCACAGTCAGTGCTCTGTGGACAGCGGATGGTTGATATTAACCCTGGCTCGAGTCTGTGTTGTGGTTTTATCTCAATAACTACTGACTTGCCTGTTGAGAGAAGAGGTTCCTGTGCTCAGAAGTATTCAGAAGACCTGCAGGAAGGTGGTGAGAGACTCAACTCCTCCTCGAGTCTCTAAGATGCTTCTCTGTCCTCCTTTCAGTTTTCTGCCCACCACGTGGGCCAACGAGCTCTGGCCAGAGCTGAAGCAGGTGCCGATCGCTTTCTTGAGGACCTGCCTGGCGGGATGGGGCCATATGCAGCACATGAAAGAGGCATGTGCTCAGACAAGGTCCCTCCTGGAAATCCATTTTGATTGTGGATCCAAAGAAAATCCTTCCAGGCTTCATGCGCACCTGCCCAAACCTGCACACGCACGGACATTTCTTTCCCCCTATACATATTCCCTGCGCATCTGGGCAAAAACCAATCCCTGCAGGTGACATCTTGTGCGCGTAGCTGTCCAGCCCTTTGATAAAACGCACTGTTTCTCCCTCAGTGAAGCTTAATGTGCCTCAGCCTGGGGATTTATACCAAGCAATAAAATCCACAGAATAGAGAAATGCAAATAGATTGCAGAATATAATATTATCATTGTCAACATAAAAGACTTTTATTTACTGCCCCCCAAAAGAAAATACACTATAGTGTCATTTGTTTCAGGGAATGCAAAAAAGGTTTCAACAACTAACAGGGCATGTTTCTGAGCAAAATATGCCCCGTATATGATGTCGGAACACATATTGTCAGCGGCCACTCGCGTGTCTGTGTTCTTGCAAACAAACCTGTAGAGTCAAGTTAGAGAAGGTCACTTGCAGCCTGCCTCTCTGAGCTAGAGGCCACCTACCTCTGTCCACAAACAAGCCAGATTACACAGATTCACCCAGAGGAAGGCCCCCTGGGGCAGGCCATACTCAAGCCTCATCTCAGGACGAGATGTTGCTGACTTGGCTTCCTGAGGAGCTAAACACAGAAGTGTGAGATGTTGAACGAATGGGGGATGTGTGTTGCTTTGGGCAAGGGGAGTTTGCAGCAGAGGGAGGACAGGAGCAGTGACTCTCCTTCCTCTTTTCTCTAGGATGTATCCCCCATACTCACTGCTAAAGGCCACTCTGTCAACCCTTTTCTTGCACAGGATACTGACATCTAACGAGACCAAGTGTTTCTGTGGATTTGGTTGAATAATAAATTTGTTATTTTATTGGGGGCTTTGGGTGTCACATTAGCCCTGGCCACAGTGATCGTTCCATTTCTGCCTGAGAAGGAAGGATCTGAATTTATAAGGCTTTAAAGAGTAGTAACTACCTGAATGACATTTTCTGTAAAAATGTATTCTTAGCTGATTCTTCAGGAGTCCCTAAGGAATGTGCAGATATTATTATAGCCACTCTACAGATGAGGAAAAAGAGGGTTGAGAGAAGTAAAGTGCATTATCCATGGTCACCCAGCTTGTAAGAAGGAGATACAAATTCAGGTCTGTCTGGAAGCTGGTCTTCTGGCTCCCAGGGGTCAAATGTCATCATCTTCCTAACTCAGTCCTAACCTGTCCATCACAGAGACCAAAGTCATGACAGGGCCCAACACATGGTGAGTTTCATCGGTTTGCCTTTACTGGGTCCCATCATCACAGGGAGATCAGAGTGGGAGAAGATTCATTTACTCAGCCTACAAATATTGGTGACCGATGAAATTGGTGACCACCATGTCACAGGCTGGGGATCCGGTGGAGAAGAACACAATCATGTTCTCTGACATCTGGGGTTTATATCCTAGTCAGGGAGAACAGGTAAGAATCAGATATACAGAAAAACCAGACCAGCTATCAGACAGGACTAAGTGTCAAAAAGATGATAAAACAGGGCGTGTGATTTTGGGGAACAGGGGTAACATTGGGTGCAGAGGTCAAAGAATGCTTCCCTGAGGAGGTGACGCTGCTGACACTTGTGGGCATTTCAGACAGCCCTGGAGAGCTCAGTTTTCAGTGGTCACCACGTCAGAGTTTCCATAGGGACACGAAGGTTACAAGGATCCTGGAACTCTAATTTCGATCAACAATGAATCACAGTGAATCTGCAAGCACCGCCATTCCTCCTCCAAACCCCCACCACACCCACCACACCCACGATGGCAATTTGTTTGATCAACAGAGAAAAAAGATTATTCCAAAATACACTTGGTGAAAAGCTGCCACGGGGAGGGTGGGGTCTCCAGTTTCTGCTCCATAGCCTTAATCTTT
Source organism: Prionailurus viverrinus (assembly GCF_022837055.1). NCBI lineage: Eukaryota > Metazoa > Chordata > Mammalia > Carnivora > Felidae > Prionailurus > Prionailurus viverrinus. The sequence goes on along the minus strand of NC_062561.1, from coordinate 179,916,203 downwards.
GGAGGTCCAGAACTTCTCATGGGACAGCACCTGCTGTAAGGGCTTTGCCCCTGGAGTTAATTTCCACAAAGTCTGCCTCTTGAGAATTCTGCATGACAAGGGAAGTGGAGGCAGGAAGCATTGCCGATGGAAGCTACCTGGCATTTGTAAGAGGAAAGGGAACAGGTGTTACCTAACACTTGTACGTGCCAGCCTGACATTGGACACTTCACTTGTCGTGTGTCCTTCAATCCCAGGAGGAAACTATTAAAAGTTCCGTCATGGGAGCTCCGGGGTGGGTCAGTTGGTTAAACATCCGACTCTTGCTTTCGGCTAAGGTCGTGATCTCACAGTTCGTGAGTTCGAGTCCTGCATCGGGCTCTGCACTGATGGTGTGGAGCCTGCTTGGGATTTTCTCTCTCTCGTCTCTCTGGCCCTCTCCCGCTTGTGTGCTCTCTTGCTTTCTCTCTCTCTGTGTCTCTGTCTCTCTCTCTCTCTCTTTCCAGGTAAATAAATTAAAAAAATAAAAATAAAAGCTCCATTCTGACAGCCAAGGATATTGAGTCTCTGAGAGGCAAAGCTAATGCTTCAAGTTCACCCAGCAAGGAAATGGCAGAGCTACGCTGATAACATTACATTGCTAACACATTATTAATAACAGTATGCTTATTACATTAATCAAATGCACCGAGCATTTACTAGGTCCGAGGCTCCTCACCAAGTGCCTTAGCACCACCCATGGTTTCATGGAGTTCCCAACATAGACTCTTACTGTTCCCATCTAGCAGATGAGAAGACCGAGGCTCGGCACATGAAATAGGCTGCTGGGGGTCACTCAGCCCCTAAAGTGAGAAAGCCAGGATTCAAACCAAGGTATGTCTGATGCCCCCTTTTTTGTTTCAGAGAGAGAGAGAGAGAGAGAGAGAGACTGATGTCAAGGCAGAACAGGATGAGAACATTCCATATTAAAAGAGACCAAACAAAAATGACAACTAAATGCAAAGCTTGGTTCTTGACTGGAAACTGCCCTTGAAGGGAAAAGCACTATAAAGTACCTTTTGTGGTCAACTGACAAAATTGGAATGTGGATGGTAGACTAGATAAAAATGGTGTATCGACCTTGAAGTTATAGTGTTGGTGACTCTGCCGTGATCATGTAAGAGAACACCTTCATCCTTGGGAAACACACAGTACAGGATGCAGAGGTGAAAGGCAACTTCTTCATATGGCTCAGAAAAGGTGTGTGTGAAGGTGAGATTCTGATTCAAAAAAAGTATAAATAAGAACATATGAAACAAAAAAGAAAAAGAAAAGTGTGTGTGCAACTGCATGTTTGTGCGCAGAGAAAAAAGGCAAATGAGGCAAAACGTTAATAGATTAATCTAATGGGTGTATTTACTTTTCTGTAAGTTTGAAACTATTTCCAAATAAAATGTTAAAAAGAGAGAGGGAGAATGAAAGGGATTGTCAGATGTGGTATGATAAGCTAAAAGTATTACTCCAAGAATGGTTCAACCCTGTTCTGTGTCCTAATTCTTCCCCTCTGTCTGAAATTCTACCATTATTAATTCATTCCTTCAGCTTTACATGTCCAGTGTTTAAATGTGTATACCTTTGAGAGTTATTTGTCATTCAGCTCTTAAGGAGACTTACCTGAAATATTAATGTTCACCATTATTTATTGAATGTTATATGCCAGGCGCGGTGGTAAATACCTTCTCTACGTTGTCTCACTTAATTGACCTAGTAGTCCCAAATGCCATAAAAGGTAGTTACTCTTAGTATCCCCATTTTAGAGACCTGGAAATCTGGGCACAAAGAGTGTCATAACTGGCCCCAAGTGCTTCAGCAAATAGACAACAAAGCCTAGGTTTGAACTGATATATGTCTGAGTTGAAAGCCCAAACTCTTAAGCTCTATAAAAGTGTAATATTTCAAATAAGTAAATGGTTTTCTTCCATAGTAGAGTAAACTACATACCAATTAATACACCAATTAATACAGTTTGCATTTTTCCCAAGATGCACACCTGATTTCCTAATCTCTACTCAGTATCCCACGCACCACTCTTATGCACTGGGTGGGTAACCTTCATTTTCTGGAGAAGCATCTTTAAAAAGTATCATGAATGACATCCTGCCTTGGGGCATTAGCTGGCTTTTGAGCAACCACAGGGAACTTAGAAATCATTGGCAACTTATCAGGTGCTGACATTACCATCATCAGGCATTCTGACTGTCCCAGGACGGTCTCCTTACCAAATGGCCAGTCCCACTGTCAGGCCTCAACTCTTAAGTAGTATGCCAGAGAAGGCTGATTTCTGTGGCTGACAGCTCATGGGCATCCCAAGACAGAACCCCCTTTGGAAGTTTCCCTACCACCCCAGGAGCCAAATATAAACTCTTGCAGAGCATATAAGTCCCTAAAAAAATCAGTTCTTAATTTTCTAGTTTTCTCTCCTACTGCCCCTTTTCACCCCCAGTTCAGATCAGATCATGCTAAATTTCTGGCATTTTCCTGAAAAGTGTCTGATTTTGTCTCATATTTGAGCAAATGCTTTTCCTTATGCCCAGTATGCCCCCTGTCTTAATTCCAATTTTTCCTGCTAAACTCTGGTTTGTTCCTTTTGTCACAGCCTAGATGTCACTTTCTCCAGGAAGCCTTCCCTAAATCCTAGACTGGAGAAGTGCCCCTTCTAAGGAATCTCCAGGACCAGGATACTAGCTTGTTTTGTTCCCTCTTAATCTCCATGGAAAGGCCCAATCTCTCTCCCTTTTAGTTCTTTTTAGTCCCATGATGCAAGAACTATGTTTTGTTTCCCATTATTGACCATATCATAGTACAGAACAGTGACACAGGAAATATTTGGTCCATGAATTAAAAAAAAGAAAGGAAAACTAAAGAGAAACATTAAACTGAATTCTCATGTGCATTGATGAGGGCTTTAAGTTAAGCCCATGATTCTATAATGTGAGGGCAGTTTGGAAAACTCACTCAGGCCTTGGTCAGACAGACCTGGTTTTGAATCCCAAATCTGCAGCTCTGTGACTTGAAGCGAGTTACCTAACTTCTCTGCACCTCAGTTTCCTCATCTGTAAAATGCATATAAACATTGCTCTCTCTCATGGCTTTATTGTGAGCATCATCAAACATTAGACCCGGGGAGCTCTTAGCACTGGCAAACACTGGATAAATGTTGGCCACTATGATTGTGATTTGTTATGTTATTATAATTATTATCATGATGATTCTTGTGAAAGCCGTATTAAAGGCAAAAGCATCAGACAGATATTCAGCTGGCCGCTGCCATGGAAGCCTGACTACCTGTAGGTAGAATGGAGTCTTCATCCAGAAGTTGGATGTCTCACAGCACATGGTGGTCTGGCCTCAAGCAGAATCAACCCCCACAAACAAGATTTGTTTTCTTTGTCAAACTTAAACTTGATTAAGAAAAATAAAGGACATCATTTCAAATTCCTAATCTCCTTTGTCCAGAACCAAGAGAGAAGAGTTCTGCTAATCTGGTCTGAAACCTCGAGTCAGGCAAGATCATTCTTAAGTATCGAAGGTACTTTTTTTTTTCAGGGCCATCGACCAACAGGAAATGGGCTCTTAGCTACGGGGTCTTCAGTCCTGTGGGCGTGAATGTTGCTTCCGAGGAGGCCCACAGTTGAAGAGGCAGCATACATAGTGGTTAGGCACACAGACTCAGATCAGGGCCCCATAGCTTACTAGCTGTACCACCTTAGGCAAATTACTTTACCTCTTTGTGCCTCAGTTTCTTCATCTATAAGATGGGTATGATGATAACATCTATCTGAGAGGTTTTCACAGGAAGATTAAATGAGGAGGCATTTGTAAAGTGATTTGAACATTGCCTCATACTAAGTGTATGTTAAACAAAGTGAATAATAGTACTATGTGGTCAATTTAAACAAGAGAAATAATTACAGATTGTAACCTCAGAGCCTTGAGGACCATGGATGTGTGTATTTATTTATGCATTCTTGTTTCAAAGACGTTTCTTTAGGAGGGCTATAAGGAGGAGGAAAGAAAATCCTCTTTGTTTTGCCTGTGTAGTTGGCAATTCATGTGGGGGAGAAATCAATGTGAACTTGATAAACAGTTTGCAACCCTCTCTGGAAAATCCCTAAAATTGATTTCACTAAGATCCTTGGCTTTCAAGTCCTCTATAAAGAAGGAAAAAATAAACACAGGCTTTTCTCCAAACTAGGAGGTGAAATTTTGTTATTTCCAATAATAATACTTTTTAAAAAGACTAGTTACATCCAAGACAAAGATAATTTATTTTATGAGGGGTTGCTTAAATATAGACTAGGATAGCACGAATCATAATAACCAGTAACAAATACTATATATTTAAATGACATTTTAAAATGATAATGTCTGAAACAAAATGATTGTGTCTGCCTTCCACATATGCCCTATTCCTCGCGTATCATAGAACAAAGAGCAGAGGGCCCAGAATTAGGCCACTTATGTTATTCTGTATGAGCTTCTATTCATAAGGAAGTAATTTCATTTCTAAGCCTCAGTTTTCCTCTCTCTGAAACGGGGGTAGTATTCCTTACCCTTTGGCATGTTGCAAGTGTTCAGTGAATTACGTGAAGCCCCTCACATGGTGGACTAGCACACATTGTTAGCATTACTGCCTCACACAATAAATTTTGAAGAGTAAGTTGTGAGAATAGGATGTGAAGGCCAAGATAAGTGAATGTACTTGAAAATTTCACATGAGAGTTATTATTTTAAGAGAATTTATAGAGGCACCTGGGTGGCTCAGTCAGTAAAGCGTCTGACTTGATTTCAGGTCAGGTCATGATCTCACGTTTTGTGAGATCGAACCCTGGGTCAGGCTCCATACTCTCAGCACGTAGCCTGCTTGGGATTCTCTCTCTCCTTCTCTCTCTGCTTCTCTCTCTCTCAAAAATAAATAAATAAATTCTAAAAAAATTATTAAGAGGATTTGTATTTTAAGGAATGATTGTTAAATATTTAGGTATGATAATGGCGGTAGGGATATGTTTTTAAAAGGAACCCTTCCAGACTGTAGGCCCTAAATGCCATTAACCAGTACAAAGAAACAGGGCTTCATGGGAGAAATGGCTGATTCCAGGCGTAGGGCAATTAACATACATGGTAAGTCTGCTCCTATCTTCTTGACTAACTTACATGCACGCTTCAAGGCCCAATCACATGTTATCTTCCTCCCTCTTCTGGAAGAATTGCTTCAACATGCTTACCTGTCATCTTTCTTTTTATCCAGCTCTGATAGTGGCTGACTTTTGAGAATAATAAACATCACCTACCAGTGCTACTCTGTAGCCTGCCTCCTCTGTCTTCACTGGAAAGATTCCTAATATTGCCCAGCAAAATCTTAGGCAAGGCACTATGTATCCCATTTTAAAAACTTCCTTTTGGAAATATTTCAAATATATTCCAAAGTAGGACAAGAAGTACAGTGAACTTGCATGTGTCGTCACACATAACTCAACTCGCGGCCAACCTTGTTTCATTTACATTCTCCCCACTCTACTGTCAACAGGATTTTGGAACAAATTTAAAACATCCTATTTTTTTATTTGTAGGTATTTCTATATATTCGTACCCTGATGAACACCGGGTGTTCTTTAAAGGCTGGGGCTAGCCCACGGGAGCCTTTGTGCCAGAGAGAATAAGGAAGGGCAGCCCTCAGCAGCCTCAGCACCACCCCTGTCTCCACCTGCCCCCGGTGGGGTCTGGTGAGGGGAACAGAACCAAATGCAGTGGGGAGGGGGCCTTGAGGTGCTAGGGTCCTGTTCTCTGCTTCTCTCCCTCTTGAGTCCTCTGTGATGCCTCCCTTCGGGGTGGCAACGCAGAAGAGGCTGAGTGATTAGCCTGCAGGCCAAAGCCAGTCAAAGACCACAGGGGCTGACATGTAGGGCCCCAGACATGGGAGTCTTAGTCAGGGGACCTCTGTTCAGAACCTGCAGGATTCCTGCCACAGGAACTTGCTGCTCCTCAACCTGCAGCCGAACTCCGCTCTCAAAATCTGGATCAAAGCTGCACCGGTGAGAGTTGGCTGTCTCTTTAATGAGGAAACAGCACCCCCTGCTGTCTCTCCTGACTATAGCCAGACTCGCGTTAGTGCTTGGGACCTACTTACACCCCCTCACGACACCTGGGGAGTCAAGCCAAACCACTGTTCACGGCATTTTTTTCTTTTTTCTTTTTTTTGACTTGCTTGTTTGATTTACTTCCAACAAACTTGGTCCTGAGGATTGGGAGATACCATCTAATGTATTGTTTTTATTATTTATAATGATAACAACTACCAATTATTGAACGCTTTTGTGTTAAGCACTTACATACATTATTTTAATTCTGTTAGCAATAAAGCTTACTATCCCCCCTTTTGTGGATTAAGAAACAGAAAATATTGATCACTTGGCAAAATTACTTTTTATTTAACAACTTAATAATAATAATTTAATAATGATTTATTTATCCGTTCACTCAACACACTTCTATTTAGCACCTGCTGTATCTCAAGCTCCAGAGGTACAATGATGACCAAGGCACTGCCTGTGGCTTTGTGAAGTCATAACAGAGTATGGAGGAGAAAAGGGAGGAGAAAAGAATTGATACTGGTTGAACATCTACTCTGGACAGGTCTGCTCGGTGTTTTGAATTTTACTACCTCATCTAATTTTCTAAGAATCCTATGAAGTAGGTGTTTCTATATCCATTTTATAAATGAGGAAAACTGAGCCTCAGACAGCTCAGATCACTTGCCTAAGGTCATACAGCTGGGTGGTAGAGAAACTGGGATTTAAACTCAGTTCTCCCTGATGCCAAGGCCTTGCTTTTGGGGGAGTATATGGTGGAAGAAATGCAATTTTTAGAAAAGGCTTAGTAAAGCATAAGAGGTCAGAAAGATGAAATGAGCAACTCTTCCCAGAGGCAGACAGATGGTTCACTAATATGGCTATAGTGATCTTTGAGTTCCGTTGATTATCCATTTCCTCAATCATTTAATGAGCCAAAACTAAAAATGTTCCCTGGGCACCTCATATGTGCTAGGCATCTTACGGGAAACCAGGAGATGGTGATGGACAAGCCAGTACAGTGGTGTCTGCCTTCATGCAGCTGGGGGGATCGGGTAGGTCTAGCATTAAACAGTGGAGCTCCCTGGAAACTCTCCAGTGGGGATCAGGTGCCCGGAAGAAAGAGGAACAACACGTGTTACAAGAGGACAAGGAGAGCCCTGAGACTGAGGGTGCGTTGGGAAGGTCTGGCTGAGGAAGCCACATCTGAGTTGCTCTAAATGGCTGGGGGGCAGAGGCTAAATGGGGAGAGGTCAGAAGAGCCGCCAGCAGGAGGAAGGTCACATCTGCAGGTTCAAGGCCGGAAGCAGGTAGGAGCAGGAATATGGTGGAAAGGAGAGATGGGGAGGACGGTAGGGCTGGGGAGGGCTCAGGGACAATCAAGCCAAAGCTGGTAACATTAGCCTGGAGCAGTGCTTCTCAGACCAGGTGCGGGTAGCACAAGTTCTGTTTTTTGTTTCTGTTCCCTCACCAATGTTTCTGTAAAAAACAATAAGAAAAGTGAAAATTAAAAAGCAGAGATATACAAAATAATACCACAAACTTATGGTTATTAGATTCAACAGACATAAAATTACTCTGTCAAATTGCTGTCTTTACCCTTCCCCTTGTAGACCAGCACCCATTTGCAAACTGACCCCTGTCAAAGCCCATGCTTTGAGAAGCACTGCTTTAGAGCTTTGGTGTGCCACAGCATCTGTGCCTGGAAGAAGTAACAGACAAGGAGAAAACAGGAGGGGAGGGCATCGTGGCGGTCAAGGCAAAGCCGCAAAGAGCAACCTGTGTGTCTGGGGAATGGCAGAGGGTTGGGTAGAGCTGGAGAGCGAGTGGCAAGGCCGGTGGGCAGCTTTCTCGGCCGTGATGAATAACTGGACACTGGGCAGGCCCCACACCTCAAAAGCACCTGCCAGGGTCATTGCTCTCTTTTGAATGATGTGGAGCAGACAGGGGTAGTACTCCCTGTAGGAATTGTCCTGTTTTGAGCATCTAATTGCGAACTTCAGCATACTTCCTCCAAAAAGGAAGAAAGAAAGTGAAGAAATTAGCCTTTGATCAGATCTATACTGAAGTCCAGGCAGCCATCTGTAATATGAGTAGAAAGCTCAGAAATGCAATGGATCAAGAACTTTTTTTTTTAATGTTTATTTATTTTTGTGAGAGAGAGAGAGACAGAGCACGAGTGGGGGAAGAGCAGAGAGAGAGGGAGACACAGAATCTGAAGCAGGCTCCAGGCTTTGAGATGTCAGCACAGAGTCCGATGCAGGGCTCGATACAGGACTATGAGATCACGAACTGTGAGATCATGACCTGAGCCGAAGTCAGTCGCTTAACCGACTGGGCCACCCGGGAGCCCCTCAAGAACTTTAACCAGGAGTCACTATCTGACCCAACATGGGCATTTTAGAAATACTCATTTTGTCATCCCAAGTATATTAGCAGCTCCTCCAGGGTAAAGAATAAAACCCTCAGCATAATAGAAATAGCTTCCATTTCTGAACCCTGGGCCCAAATGTTTCTCACACAGTATTCACAAATCAGGAAACTGGGGCTAGAGCCACTCTGCAGGGCACATGAATTCGCACATCTAAGTGAGTGGCATATTCAGGATTCTAACCCAGACCTGTCCAGCCCAGAGCCTGCACTTCCTTCACTAGTTCACATGCTCCCTGGCTCCAAAAACGCTCCTGGGTCCAGGTGAATGAACCTAGGTGAGGAGAGATGGCTAAAGAGTCCTGGGGCAGGACTGGGAAGCCCAAATACCTCTTATCACTAAGCATCTTCTGTAACCTGCCCATCAGGGTTCGCAAAGGAATGACAACTAAACCTTTTAAGCTTTTGGTTGGAGTGGAAATAAAAAACAATCTAAATGACTACTTTAAGAAAACACTGAAACTCAAAGGAAAAGGATGCAAGAGTAAGTGGCTGGGAAACTGGGTTGTTTAAAAGTTACCGAGCAGAACCGGCAGATGGGAAATTTGACATATCCCTAAAATTGCAGTTTACCCTTCATTGAGTATGCACTCAGTGGCTTTCCTGCATTATCTCATTCAGCCTAACCTTCACAACCCTCAGGAGAAGGTGTAGGCATTCCCATCATACAGATGGGAATCTGTATGTAAGCTGCTCAGAGTCTTGGAGTTCTTTTTTTTTTTTTTTAATTTTTTAACATGTATTTATTTTTGAGAGACAGAGCACGAGTGGGGGGGGAGGGGCAGAGAGAGAGAGAGGGAGACACAGAATCTGAAGCAGTCTCCAGGCTCTGAGCTGTCAGTACAGAGCCCAACGTGGTGCTCAAACCCACGAACCGTGAGATCATGACCTGAGGGGAAGTCAGACGCTCAACCAACTGAGCCGCCCAGGCGCCCCAGAGTCTTGGAGTTCTTAAGTGGGAAAGCCAGGATTTGAACCAAGTTAGAAGACTTCAGAGCCTGAAATTCAAGCTCAGTGCTATCTGCCCCTGCAGCTAATGCAAGGCTAAAAGCTTTGGCTAGTGAAGTGAAGCTGAGACTATCCTCCGAAGGCAGCCAGGGGCATCCCTGGGACCCATGATTTTGAGAGTGCTTGTCCCTGTGGGTCTGAAATGTGAGTCTTCCTTCAGGCACCAAATGAACGGCTCTTCCTGAATATCCCTTGATAAATTATCCGGATGGACTTGTGAGTAGAGTTTTCATTTCTGTTCCCAAGTGTACATTCCATGGGATTTCTCTGAGCGTGTCTGGCCAGACAACGAACACCCATCTGAGAACCACAGCCAAAGGCAGGTCAGGTCCCACACAGGTGGGTTTCCCTTTCTCCTGGCTACAGTCCCCGGCACCGCAGCACTACCTAGCACACATACTTGGTGGCCACGGCTTGCTGGCCGAGATGCATTTGACCTCGACATGATGATAATTATGATCCTGAGGGCATCATCACAGTAGAAAGTATCCAGGACAAATCCAGAGAAACAAATGGCTATCAGGCCCAGGTGTAAATTCGACATGCGACCTTTGCTTGCACCCTGAAAAAGAGTCTTAGAAGAGCCCTTTCATTTGAGATGGTCACCAACATTATAGCCAATTGCAACCAATCATTCCTGCAAGCTCCCGCAACACTGACAGTGGGGCTGTGAAGATGGCCAACCTGACTTTAGGGAACGATGTTTTATAATAAATCAATAAAGTCCTGGTCCTCCTGAGTTTGCATTCTGGGGAGAAAAAGACATTAAGAAAGCAAATACAAAATAAATGTAACAATTACTGAATGTGGTAAGTATTGGGCAGGAAAGAAATTGGGTGATGAGTCAGAGAATAACTGCGGGAGTGTATTTGTCATGGTCCCAGCAGGAAATACTCAAATTGGACAATTATTAAAGAGACAGTTTATAAAAGTGTGGGCAAGATTGGGTAAAACAGAAGGTTCTGGGTCAGTACCCCTGTGGCTAAAAACAGCCGGGCACCATTTCTACCCCTAGCCTGAAGGGGAAGAGGGGAGAGCAGTTACCAGAACCTGCAACAGGAGGTCATCTGGGAACCTGATTGACAGGATCTGTGACCTTTGGAAGCCATACCACCAGCCTTAGTGACCCAGCAGGGAGGGAACAGTCCTAATAAATAAGGGCTAACGTCAGAAATGTTGTTTGGAGGAAGGCCTTTGATGCTTTGCTTCCAGGATGAATTCTCCTGGACATAGGAGTTGGGTTAGGGGGACGAGATGACCAGGAATAGAGAATAAATGGCCCAAGACTCCAGTGTGATCCCACTCTGAACACACACTCTTCAAGTACAGTAGCTTTTGTAGACAGCCACCCTTGGGACTTGACCTAATGCACACCAGGCCAGCTTAGAGCAAATGAACTCTCTTCCATCTGCCTGCTCAGGCTGGAGGGAGGCAGTCTCTAGACCTTGAAGGATGTCATTGGGCAAGCCACTTAGTATTTCCAGGGCTCTGTTTCCTTGTTGGGAAAAAGACAGTGTTAGGCTTAATGATTTCTAGGTACCAGGCAATGCTGTGTAGACGAACAAGCATAGGCTTTGAAGTCTAGCAGCCATGAGTTCAAACCCTTGTATACTAGAGCTGGCTGGACAAACCTGAGTGAACCACATCTTGGGGTCTCAGCTTCCCCATCTGACAAATGGGAATGATAACACCTACACAGGCCAATTGTGACATTTAAACAACGTATGTAAAATCTCCAGCACTCTGTGCATAGAGTAGGAGCTCCATGCATGTCTATTCCAGCCCTTTGGGGCAGTATAGTGTGAGGGTCAAGAAAGCAGTTTCCAAGGTAAAGAGCAAGAGTTTGAAACTGGCTCTACCACTTTCTGGTCAGGGATCTCCGGCAAGTCACTTAATCTCTCCAAGTCTCTGCTTCCTTATCTGTAAAACAGGAAAGAAAAAAAAAAAAAAAAAAGATATGCTGCCTGCCTCTATAGGAGTGTCGTCAGAATCTAATGAAATCATGCATGTTAAGCATGTTGAATATCTTTCCCCACCCCACTCCCACTTCTCATCCCTTCAGCCATAATATTCTGCAGCTGTACATAAAATTGCAAAAAGCTTTCCAGAATACTCTCTGTGAGATTTGCTCCGTATTTTTAGTTCAGAAAAGTTACCTGGGTTGATTACGCTGTTGTCAGAACTTTCACCATAATTGTCCTCCTAAGCCCAACACCCAACCTTACTTTGCCCTGGGTGACATGCATCTAAGATGTTAGACTGTGTACCCAGCAGAGAAAAGAACCTGCCTTTATCGCAGATCCACAGAAGGCCACCATGGAAGGAAGGAGTGCTGTCCCCAGTCCTCAGCCTCTCAATTTATTGCCCTAACTGCTTTCTCAGCCGCCTGGTGTGGCTTCCTAGGAAGCAAAAGAAATTCAAGTGACTAAGAAAGGAGCTGCTAATTTAAATGAATAACTTTGGCAAAATGAGCCCCCCTGAAGAGCTCTGAGGGAGATAATGGCAGCTTCTGTTTAGAGGCTGGAGTCAGGATGGTTGTTTATTGCACTCTTGGGCCAAGCATTGCCATAGCAACAAATGACTTCATGACAGTTTTGAACAGACTGTTTCTTTGAAAGAGTTTACATAATAGGGATTACTTGGGTTCTTTCTGGAAGGGATAACATAAGGACCCTTTTCTCCCCTTTTCTTAACATGAGAACATTTGAGGGAATACCTCTTTTCAAAAGCTGTACAGTGGAGTGGGATGGGGGTGGGGGGAGTAGAAAGGAAGGCTTTGCCAAAAATGTTAGCAGTTATATTCCCTACGTGGAGAGATGACCGGTGATTTGTTTGTTTGTTTGTTTTTCTTTCTGGGTGCTTTTCTGGTGGTCCTTGATGGTTTTAGTTTTGTGGCTAGGAAAAAATTTACATTAAAAACAATACATCAAGTAGGATAAGATGTAAGCCTGGAAATGTTAGAAAATTCACGATCAAAGTAGGAGAGGGTATTTGTGGTCCAAAAGAAGGTTGGGCCTGGCCTTGGGGAAGGAATGGCCCCCAGGGCCTTCACAGCACTACTGACTCTGGCCTGGCATTTGCTGGCTTTTACTATGGGCCAGCACCCCAAAGGGTACTTACTGAGTGACACATGGCCGGTTGACATCTTGCTGAGGGGTGAATTTGAATCCTGCTGACCTTGAGCTGGAGGCAGAGAGCCCCACCACTGCCCATTGCCCCCTTGCATCACTCCTTGACTCTACAGCACATACGGGGGCAATTCTTGCAAGATCAGAACTTATGTTTCTTTGTGAAGTGTGTCCACAGGATGGATGGGGGGGGGAAAGTCAATAGTTAATGTGTGATGTGAGGATTTACCCAGGGGCCTCATGACTTAGGGGGGAAATGATATTTGAAAGACAGCCCCATGTTATGCAGATATTATTTTTATATTGTGAATTTGGTATTTTGTGGAGGTCTCAGGATGTATCCCTCAAAGACGCTTGTTCCAGTGATCAATATACTTGTACTTGTGCAGTGGGAGTGGGGTATTGAGGGGGTGAGGAATTTCAGGGGGAAAAAAATCTAAGACAGCAAAACTTCTAGCATGCATAAATTGAACCCCTTCTGTATACTAGGCATTCATTTTAAGGAATTCATAGTTATGCAGTAAATATTTAAGCAACGACAATATGCCATACTATGTTCGTAAACAACATAATGGTGAAGGGTAGCATAATATACCACCCCAAAATGTGCCTCTTCAGCATGAGGATTATTTTGAGCTGATTATTTTTGAGAACATGCAGACACAGGAGAAGCTATAAAACAGAGTAGAAGTTACCCTTTTGCAAGGGACATTTACATTCATAAAGAAAGTCTCCATTTCTAAGTGTCTCCCTCTCTCTACCAAGAAGAGAAGGATGACTCTAAGTCACAAGAAACTCTTATTAGTGGGGAAGGCACAGACTTCATCCTTACTTATCCTTACTTCTTATGCTTTTTCTGGTAACCTCCCCCAAATTGGCCATCTTCCTCCCCTTCCCAACATCTTTCTTTTGTCTAGAGGAAGATAGTGTTTAAGCTGGTGGCTGGGGATATCTTGGAGAGGTACTCAGTTTTTCTCCCATGTTTACATGACATATACATACATTTTGCTAACAATAAGACAACATCCCCAAAATGGAGTCACTTACATTAAACTTCACATCACCAAACCCAGACTTAATTAAATTACTGTTTCAGCTCTCCCCAAAATGGAATCTTAAACCAGTCGATCAGGAATCACCTGATGGGTGCTTATTAGGTACTCTGCGTGATAGACCCCTACCATCCCTAAAGGAAAATAACCTTGCAATAACCAACATGGTTTTTTGCCCAATATAACTTCCTAGTTCCTTCTCCCCTTTGTCTATAAGTTTGGGGTCTTGTTGTTGTTGTCGTTTTGTTTGTTTGTACAGCTCCTCAGAGCTCCTTTCTATCAAGTAGATGGGATGCTGCCAGATTCATGAATCATTGAATGAGGTCAGTAAGATCTTTAAAATTTACTCAGTTGGAGGCACCTGGGTGGCTCAGTCAGTTGAGCCTCTGACTCTTGATTTTGGCTCAGGTCATAATCTCACAGTTATGGGATTGAGCCCCGCATCAGGCTCCACACTGGGTAGGGAGCCTGCTTAAGATTCTCTCTCTCCCTCTCCCTCTGCCTCTCCCATGCATGCTTGTGTGTGCACATGCTCTCTTTCTCCAAAAAAAAAAAAAAAATAAATAAATAAATAAATAAATAAAATTTACCCAGTTGCATTTTTGTTTTTTAACAATGTTAATAAACTTCTGTCTGTTTTTCTCTTATTATTCTTTTACTATAGGGGGTCTCAACCACAAACTTAGAAGGGTAGAGGGGAAATTATTTTTTCTCTCTTAAAATGGCTAAAAACCACAAGCTTGGGTTCAGATTTGCATCAAAATCCAGTTCTGCAAATAACCAGCTGAGTGACCCTGAGCCATTTGTTAAGATTATACAAATAAGCAGTACACTCAGAATTTGAACCCATGCATATATGATCCCAGACTCGTGGGTTGCTTAAATCCAACAGGTTTGGATTTCCTTTGGAAAGGATTTGTTGCTTTCTAGGGTATTCTCAGGCTTCTCTACGCCATCTGGATGTCTGCCTGGCTTTAGCCACAGTTCTGGCTGTGGAGTGTTCCTCCTACAGCACTATGTGTCCCGGAATCCAGGCTTTGGGACACTTTGTTTAGGCTCTCCTACCTGTCTCCATTTTTAATTTTGTCAGAGCCATGAATTAAGCAAGAACCAGATCCAATTTATTAATTCCATTCCTACTCCGTGATCGTGCCCAGAGGCTTGTAGGCACACACTGTAAATCACAAAGAATAATAATAATAATAAAGAGCTCTCTGTTGAAAGCTGCCTTAGAAGACATCTGTCAGCTTGTCAGGGACCCCCAGAGAGCCAACTTCCTCTTCCCTCATTCCAGAATAAACTACAGGAAGAGTAGTCTGTACGTGACAGGAACTTTGAGGTCAGGTGGAGAGAAAGTACCAACCTCATCCATGTTCTTGGCTAGCCATGAAATTCTGACCCTTCTTTTCTACAAAAATAGGAAATTTATATATTCATGTGTCAAGCAGTTAGCACAGATGACCAAATGCAATCTTCACAATAGCCCTACTAAGTAAATACTGAAATTTCCTCACTTTACATATAAGGACACTGACTACTCAAAGAGGATAAGTATTCTAGAATGCATAACTTATAAACTGAGGGGCTGGGATGTAAAACCAGAGCCACAGGATTCTAAACCTGTGCTCTTTTAACCACACTAGGCTACTAGAAACTTCTAGATTCTTCTTAACAGTCCTTTTTGAGCATTCCAGCAAAAATTCCCAAACTGTGGTCCTGGTATAAAAGAGAATTAGGCCAGTGAAAATGTTGTTTAAAACACACATTGCCCTCCAACTACCTCCCTTCTCTAGGAGATGGGTGAAGATTTTCTTATTCACTCAATAAATACTCCCTGGCTCCTACTCTGAGCCAGGCAGTGGACTAAGTATTGACAATTCAGGGGCAAATAAAGGCCTGACAATACAGGCCTCAACAAGCTCATAGTCTAGCAGAAAAGAAAGACAAGGAAACAAACACATAAGTTTTTGGAGTGTTCTTAAGAATGTTAGGAGGTGCCTGGGTGGCTCAGTCGGTTAAGCATCCAACTCTCAATTTTGGCTCAGGTCATGATCTCACAGTTTGTAGGACTGAGTCTTACATCGGGCTTGTGCTGACAGCGTGGAGCCTACTTGGGATTTTCTCTCCCCCTCTCTCTCTGCTCTTCACTGTTCACGGTTTCTATGTCTCTCTCAAAATAAATAAGTAACATTAAAAAAAAAGATATAGGGGTGCCTGGGTGGCGCAGTCGGTTAAGCGTCCGACTTCAGCCAGGTCACGATCTCGCGGTCCGGGAGTTCGAGCCCCGTGTCGGGCTCTGGGCTGATGGCTCAGAGCCTGGAGCCTGCTTCTGATTCTGCGTCTCCCTCTCTCTCTGCCCCTCCCCCGTTCATGCTCTGTCTCTCTCTGTCCCAAAAATAAATAAATGTTGAAAAAAAATTAAAAAAAAAAAAGATATAGGGGATACATTGAAAGGATGTGGGGGAGATGAGTTTCTAAGCAAACACCCCCTACAACATCAGAGATGCTGTGAGGAAGTAGTAGGCATATGGCCCTGCCCTTTCCCAACTGAATGATCTCAAGCCCAACAGTAAACCTCTCTGAGCTCAACTCCCTCATGTGTAAAATGAGAGTAATGCTATTTTGCACGGCTGGAACAATTAAATGAGACAACCTAAGCCATTTTTAACATCCCCTTCCTTCCATCACCATGTATCACTCATCACCGAGTCAGTGCTGATTCTATCCCCTAAACGCTCTCTCTGATCTCATTTCCATCTCTTCTGCCACCATTTCGAACAACTCACTGCCATCTTTCACGTGGACTACTGCACTAGACTCCTAACTGGACTTCTTGAGCCTATTCTTTTCCTCTTTCTATCTGTTGTCCTTCATGAAGCCAGGATCATCTTTCCGAACCACAAATGTGATTATATCAACCACCACCATTCCCATCCTCCACCTGTGTAAGAACACTTAGTGGCTTCCCACAGGTATCAGGAGAAACCATAATCCACACAACCTCCATGGCTCTGCCAGAGTCCAACCTCTTTCCTTCTCCAGTCTCTTTTTGGCCTAGGCATCCCCTTACTCTCTGCACCCCAGCCTTGCCAGACATGTTTTCAAGCCATCATATCCTCTAGGCTGTCCTCTGACACAGGGCCCGTGAACATGTTGTTACCTCTGCCAGGAATGTTCTTCTCCCCTTCTGATCTCAGCCTGAATGCTCCTACCTCAGGGACACACACCATGACATGTCTTCTTCCTATACAGTGCCTAATTAAATTGTCACTTAATATGCATTTGTGCCATTTGTGGACCCCAGTTTGTCTCCTCCTCCAGACCATGAGCTGTCCATGTCTGGCTCCAGACAAGCAAGACACTTTTGGGTTTGGGCTCAACTCCTAAATGCCTAAAATCTGGTGTCTGACACAGACACCAAGAAGAGATATTCAAGAAAGATTCGCTGCGTGCATTAATGCACATACTCAGTGAGTTTATAAAAATGTGAGTTCCTGGGATGCCTGGGTGGCTCAGTCAGTTAAGCATCCGACTCTTGGTTTTGGCTCAGGTCACGGCCTCACGTTTCATGAGTTTAAGCCACATGTTGCGCTCTGCACTGACAGCGCAGGGCCTCTTGGGATTCTCTCTCTCTCTCTCTCTCTCTGTCTCTGTCTCCCTCCCTCTCTCTCTCTCTCTCTCTCTCTGCTTCTCCCCTGTTCATGTTCTCTCTCTCTCAAAATAAATAAACATTTTAAAAAAATATATGAGTTCCTTTTTCCTTGCCTAGGGCTTTTATACATGCAAATTTTAAAAATTTGCTTTTGTTTGATGGTTGTTTTAATGAAATAAATGATTTGTCAGAGTCCTCAACAGTGCAAACTCCTAGAATTTCCCCCTGTACAAGAGATGGTCAGCAGAGGGCCCCAGAGGAGCAATTATGGAAGTCAGGTCCGGGGAACTAGCAGCCGCTGGTAGACAGCAGAGCCAGTCCCCAAATCTGTCCATCCTTGAGCCACTCAGAGAGACTACCACCACCAGACTGCATACTGCAGTGGGGGTCTGCCCCACCATGTCCAAGATCTTTTGGATCTGGCCTCAAGAAACATAGGAATTCATAGGGTAGGAGATCAGAGGCCTGTGTAGGTTATTTTAACACAAATCCAATGCTATTCCTTGACTTGTCAGTACACACTGAAAAATTTGTAATCAAGAGCTCACACCATTGGGTAGAATCATACATGAGTGTTAGGGGAGATTTGCTTTCTTTGGGGGCCACTTTTTGCTTGCCAGTCAGTAGTTTTATTTCCATTTTAATTTTCAGAGCGTCTGCCCCCCAGCAACAGCCTGTGGTTTGGAATTCATGGCTCTGTGGTGTGTTTATGCACTACGCTTGCTTGTAATTGACAAATTTAAATTCTGGTCATATTTCATTTATTACACAGACCCGGGGAAAAATCCTCGGCAAAAACCTAATTACAGAGAAAGTGCCACAAGGTAATTGCTGTGAAAGAGCCCCTGCAGCGGCAGGGCTGAGTATTTCATCCACCCATAAAACGATTATGCTGACAAGATTCTGAAAAATAATAAAATCCGTTTAATAAAAAAGAAGCAAAATATCAGTGTTTTTACACACAAAGTATTAAAACATCCTTCATTTTGGACAGATCCTAAGTCATTTGATTTTTATTCAAGTGATGATCCACAGCCCTGATGGTTTCGTGATCCTTCCCACACAAGGCTGCTTTGAGGCTTTCAGGCCTGTTGTTGTTTTCTAGAACAGCCATGAGTCTGCTCTTCATGGCTGTCTGGGATCTTTGGTCTGTGTATCAGAATGAGAAAGCAGACAGAACGAAGGGAGAATGCTTGGTGTTTACCTTACTGTGGTTCATCCACTTTCTGCTTAGCCACCATGGGGACTCTCCCTCTCTCAGAAGGCTCAGAAGTCATGAAGGTGGGGGGGTGGCTTCCACTGTCAGAGCTTTGCTGGCAGGAGCGGCAGGTGCTAACGCCCAGCTTGGTTTCTCTGACTCTTGAGGATATCACTATAGCAGCAGGCCGATTCATTTACGCAGGCTGAAATGAACCGCACGAAGACGTATTGAGCACTTACTATATTCCCGGAGTTGTGCTAGGCAGAGGGTACAACAGTAACAATGAGTGGGTGATGGGGAACAAGACGAAAGTTCCCTGCCCTTCCAAGAGGTATATATGTGTGACCCAAACAAAACGAAAAAGTAAACAGAAACATACATTTTAAAATTACATTGGGGCGCCTGGGTGGCGCAGTCGGTTAAGCGTCCGACTTCAGCCAGGTCATGATCTCGCGGTCCGGGAGTTGAGTCCCGCGTCAGGCTCTGGGCTGATGGCTCAGAGCCTGGAGCCTGCTTCCGATTCTGTGTCTCCCTCTCTCTCTGCCCCTCCCCCGTTCATGCTCTGTCTCTCTCTGTCCCAAAAATAAATAAACGTTGAAAAAAAAAATTAAAAAATAAAATAAAATTACAAATTATATTGAGTGTTCTATGGAAACAAGACACTGGGATGGAGAGTGGGGTGACAGAAGAGGTTGGCCCCCCTGAACCCCAAAGTGTGATAAGGAGCCAGTGGGAATGTCAGAAGGAAACAACTGCAAAACAGTTGTTGGCATGGGCGTGGAGTGAATGACTGAGGGGGAGACAGACTGGAGCTCAGGGCCTTATA
The DNA here is from genome assembly GCF_022837055.1 of Prionailurus viverrinus. NCBI lineage: Eukaryota > Metazoa > Chordata > Mammalia > Carnivora > Felidae > Prionailurus > Prionailurus viverrinus. The sequence goes on along the minus strand of NC_062561.1, from coordinate 179,896,820 downwards.
GACAGGGTCAGCAGGTGGGTGTTTCTTCCCAGGGCTACAGGAAACCACTGAAGGCTTTTAAGCCAGAGAACTACATGATCTAATTTACATCTTAAAAAGCTCATCCAGCTGTAGTATGTAGCGTGGGCAGGTGACAGCAGGCAGGAGCAGCAGCAGCAAAACCAAGGAGGATGCCATTGCCAGCAGCGCAGGAAGGGCCTGGTGGTTTCCCACACCAGGGGGATGGCCCCAGAGCCAGGGGTAGGCAGAGTTCTAGTACCAAGAGTTACATTTAAACATGTAAATGTCTTTAAAAACCACATGAAAGCTCAGACCTTAGCACTACACCTTCTGGCACAGTGGCAAGTGAAACTGGAAGGAAACAAACAAAAAGCCTAGGAGACAGAAGGAATCAAGACCTAAATTAGGAAGAACTGGAAGCTGAAATGTGCATCCCCTTCCTCCCTGCTCTGAGAACCAAGCAGACGTGGTGAGGTGCCACTGCCGTGCTGGGGAGGGGGGGCTTCCACCCAAACACTTTCCTCTCTCAAAGGGAGATTAAATGGACCTGATTTATGCCTTCATGCCTGAAAATTATATATACATAATATATATTGCATTAATATATATGCAATATATATATTTATATATAATGTACATTATATATATGTATATGTGTGTGTGTGTGTATATATGTGTGTGTGTGTGTGTGTGTGTGTGTGTGTGTCTGTGCATAGTGAATGAATTCTGGCACCAGTGGCCAAAATAAGTTTCAACTATGGTCATGCATGTGGGATTTGCAAAAGATGCCCAGTGAAGACCTTAAGTCTCCATTCCTCACAGTATGGTCTACAGTTGAACTAGGTTAAAATGGAAGAAGGAGGAGTTAAGAATGCAGATTTAGGGACCCTTACCTTAGACATATTAAATCAAAGTCTTCAGGGCGAGCCTGGGAATCTGCATTTTCACGAGCATCATAAGTAACTGTTGTGTACCATAAAGCTTGAGGAATTCTGCTTTACAGTGATTGATGTTGTACCAGGTTGAGAAATGCCCTGGAGAGTGTAAAATACAGAGAAGTGGATTGGAACTAAAGTCACAGCTGGGCTAAATAAATAAACACAGAGAAATGAAATCATCTGTAAATCTTACTACCCAGAGATGTTTGCTAACAATTGGGTGTATATTCTTCCAAACTTGCTTTTATGCCCACACACGTTGTTTTGCTTAAAAAATGGTGAGTACACACTTATATTCTATTGTAATTAACTTCGTGAACATAATATAATTGTTTTCACGAAGATGCTGATTTTTCAGTGCAAGGCTGGCTGATGTGGGTGAGGCGTCGGGAGTTGAGGGTATTGCCTAGGGGGAGAAACATCTGATCAGGATCTATGTCTTTAATAAACAGGAGAAGTATCATCAGGGGGATGCCGGGCTGACAAGATGGAATTGGAAACATATTTTATTTGGGGACAGAAAAGGTTTTCTCCGATTGGTGGATCTCTGGAAATAAACACAACTCGTATCATGAATATGCCTTGCTGGATGAAGGCATTTTCTAAAAAGCCAGGCACAAAGAGTTTTCAGACAAACAGGCAAGCAACTGTCAAAAACAGCACCATGTCGAATAGCATCAACTTTTGCCCATCTGCTTTCTCAAAGACCTAACTTCATTCTTGCATCACAGGAATGTTGAAGGAAGAAGAGGGCCAAATTCTGGCACAGTAAGTGTATGCATTTTATTATTTCTGGCATCAAGTTGGAAAACTTCAATCTTCTCTCTTGGCTTCCATACCTACTGAATCTACAAGCCTTTAGACTGTTTGGTTTTCTTTTTAGGGTTGAAGTGTTTGGGGCCTAGGGTTGCCAAATTTTGCAAATAAAAGTACAGGATTCCCAGTTAAATTTGACTCTTAGATAAACAAATGAATTTTTAATATAAGTATGTGCTGCACAATATTCAGGAAATACAGTAAAAAAGAAATTATTTGTTGTTTACTTAAAATTCAAATTTAACTGGATGTGCTGTATTTTACCTGGCAACTGTATTTGGGTAGCTTCCTATTTCAGAGGAAAATGTTGGTACAGACTGTAATTTCTTTTTTCCTCAGATTTATTGAGATATAATTGACATATGACATTAAGTTTAAGGTGTACAGTGGGATGACTTTATATACAAATCTATTGTGAAATGTTTACCACAAAAAGGTTAGTTAATACATTCTTGACTTCACATAATAAGCCTTTTATTGTTTTTATGGCGAAAACATTAAAGCACGACTTTCACAGCAACTTTCAAATATACAATAGAGTATTGTTAACAATAGTCACCAGTTTGGATCCTTGGAATTTATTCATCTTATAAGTGAAAATCTGTACCCTTTACCTAACATCTTCACATTTCCCCCACCCCTGAAGTCTGGTAATCGCCATTCTACAATCTGTTTCTATGAGTTCCATGCTTTTAGATTCTATATATAAGTCTCTGTCTGATGTATTTCACTCAGCATAATGGCCTCAAGGTCCATTCCTGTTTCACAAATGGCAGGATTTCCTTCTTTTACGTAATTTCTTAATTAGAAGTGAAAAGAGTCACAGTGAGCCATGCGGGTTTTCGTTAACAACACCTTTCTATAGCTCAGAAGTATTTGTTCTGGAGAAAAAGAAAATGATTTTTCCCAATGAAACATCAACTGTTTGAAGAAGACAATGCCCAGGAACCCACTTTCTCTGCAGACCACAGTGGTGGAAGTCACGTGCCTTCTCACTTTTTTTACATGATTGGCTAGGGGGAGAGCATTGGTTGTTCTGGCACATGAGGATTACCTTGATCTACCAGACACTGGTCATGCTCCACAAGTTATGATCTAAGCACGTGCTTGTCACCTCCTAAATTTGTATGCAAGAAGGTTGCACAAAGCCATATTCAGATGGGAGTTGGCTCTCCTGCAGGAAGCCAGTCCACAGGCACAAAGCCCAGCACTTCTAATTGATGATGAGCACGGAAATGTTGTGAATGGGAACTCTGAGAGCAAGTGCAAGAAGTGAGATATTTTACTCAATTTGATTTCCTGGAAATGACAGACTTTAAATCAAGAATTCGCAATAAAACTAACTGAGGCACTCACACCCGACTCCATAAAATGCTTAATCACCTTGTTGTTCTGTAACAGCTTTTCTTTTTATGGGAGAATTTACCAGCTTTTTAATCTTCTTTATTTGATCAACATTAGAATCAACAACAGTAGCCTGTGTTGAGTTCTAGTAGAGCATGGCAAACTTATTAAGGAAGACAGATTTTTTAGGGCCTCATCTATAATAGTCTCAAGAAGCAACAGATCATGCTTTTAAAGTTTTGTTTTCTCAGGAAAAGAAAAAAGAATCTATAGTTACTTAAGAAGGAAAAGCACTACAGTAAGCAGTCATCATTGCTCTAAGACATATTTATGAAGGAAAATACATCATTACAATCTATCTTCTTCTGAGTCCGCATCTCTTTTTTCCTCTTATACCACGTATTTAAAAAAAAAACACAAAATTGATTCTTTTTCTTCTTTTTCTTTAAAGGCTTAATGATGATCTTTTCCAAATTACAGCATTTGAATCTACTCATAAGAAGTCATCAGCATTCAAGATGGGTGGGAGTTCTTTGGATTCCATCAGAACTCCTGTGAGCAGAGTCCTAAACCACAGGTATCTGAGCTGAGACAGGTACTTCAAACAAGTGTTTGAAGTAACAAGTGAAAACATCCTGTGAATGGAGTCCGTGTGTTTGAGATGGTAGAGCCCCACAGGCACCACATCCTACCAAGCCCCGCCCCCATCATCTCTGGCTGCTCAGGATTCTCAGTCTTAATGTTCTCTCAACCCACCTATGCTTTTCACCCTACTTCTCTTAAACACTTTATTTCCTCCTGCTATAACCTCTGTGGAGTTTCCAAACACACATCTGGATGCACGTCTAAGGTCCAGTTTTTAGTAGTCTGCAGAAATGTAAGGGGGAGGGAAAAAAGAGACACATCCAGTAAGATTTTTATTAAGCTGGTCTTACTCTGAAATTACTATTAGCTTCCTTCTTTCTTCCTTTCTCTTTTGATGTTAAATTAAATTATCTCTGCTTTTACAAAAACAGTGATGGCAGTTATTTTTGTTTTGTTAATGTCCTTAATTTGAAAAATAAATGTAGCTCAACTTATGTTGGTTACTTTTATGCTTGTATGTGCATTAGTAGTACATGCGTATTTAAGTTCAATGATTTGTGAAGCCCGGACGTTATGGAGCCATGATGTACTTGTTTCAACAGATGGTATCCTGGACTGGGAGACCACTTGGTGCAGAGAAAAGAACAGAAGACTCTGGAGTTGCACATACAGAATGTGAATCTGGTCTTGTGCCCCTGAGGAGGCACTAGACTCTGATCTTAAGCTTTGTTTTCCACACAGCTGGGGTGATAATAGCTACCTCAGAGCGTTGTTAGAAGATGAAAACTTCTAACATAATTCTTTAATTTTTTTAAGTTTATTTATTTATTTTGAAAGAGAGAGAGAGGAAGTGGGGGAGGGGCAGAGAGATGGGGGGGCGGTGGGGAGAGAAAGAGAGAGAGAGAGAGAGAGAGAGAGAGAGAGAATCCCTAGCAGGCTCTAGGCTGTCAGCACAGAGCCTGATGTGGGGCTCGAACTCACAAACTGTGAGATCATGACCCTAGCTGAAGCCAAGAGTTGGACGCTTAACTGACTGAACCACCCAGGTTCCCCTCTAACATAATTCTTTTCTTTTTTTGAAATTATTTTAGTGTTTATTTATTTTTGAGAGAGAGAGAGAGACAGAGTGTGAGCAGGGGAGGGGCAAAGAGAGAGGGAGACACAGAATCTGAAGCAGGCTCCAGGCTCTGAACTATTAGCACAGAGCCCGGTGCAGGGCTTGAACTCATGAACCGCGAGATCATGACCCGAGCCAAAGTCAGAAACTTAACCAACTGAGCCACCCAGGTGCCCCACCTCTAACACAATTCTTAATACACAGTGAGTGCTAAATGAATGTTTGTTAGCTGACCTTCTGTGCCTCTTTTTTCCCCCCTTACTCAGCACTCGAAGAATTAGGTAACAAATGCTCAGCGCATATATCAGAAATAAGAAAATGCAGGACTGACCAGCAAGTGTCCACAGTTAAAATTAGTGAGGGAAGCCTTGGCAGAGACTGGTATGAAACTGCAGATTTGGGTAGGATTAATTCGGGAAGACTGCTTCCAGGATTGGGGTGAGTTTTGAAAGGCACCCATAGCATGTTGAGAATGAAGGTGTCCTAGAAAGGGACAGCACCTAATTCTAGGTTGAGCAAAGGGTGGGACATATCCTACGAGGGATGGGAGATGGTTTTATATGGCACACAGGCATTAAACAACACATAATCACGAGTGAGAGTTATTCCCTGTGCGACTCTTTCAATCCTACTCACATCAAAAAGAAATCCTCAGTTTGTGCTAGACTATGTTTAACACTTCTGTAACACATAATAACCCATCTTCACGAAGAAGATCCAGCTGCAGGAACACAGCCATCAGGAGGCAAGAATGTCTTGATGGTTACAGATATTGTCTTATTTCCAGGTCTTTATTTTGCCTATCACCTTCTGTTTACATTGATGATATAAAAAAAATTTAAGTAGATTTAAATTTTAAAGGAAAATAAATTTAAAATACTAAGGTAATAAAACAGGTAGTACATAGTTTAGAGCAAATAGTCGTAACAGTGGCCTCACAGTGAGTGAAATTTAGGAAACACTGATCTAGCCCATCCCTCTCATAAAGAAACAGACGAGGAAACTGAGGTTGGGAGGAAGGCAGGTACTCATTTCCAAGATTACATAGGTAGTTCTCCTTAGGACTGATGTTGGTTCTGCATGTCCCTCCTCATCTAACTCTGCATCACACAGCAAACGCTACTGTTAAACTGAAAATAACTGAGTATAAAATACACAGCAGACTATGTGCTGCGGGTTGTCAGGAAAACACTGGTTCAAGAGGCTGCTGGGTATTTTAGGGGAGGCTTAGAGAAGGCAAAGACTTGTTTAGAAAGTCTAAGCCCACTCCCCATTCCCGAGGGCACTAAGAAATGTCTTTGAGTCAGCCCCAGAGATGGTAGTCCCAGAGAGTCCTCTGTAGTGCCAGAGAATCTAGCAAAGATGGCTTGAATCCCAGCTTCTCCACCGGCAAGTATTCCACTCTATTGTACTCTTCACTCACCTGTAAGGATTTATAAGAATGGTAATAGCGAACATTTATTGGGCACATCATCTGCCAAGTCCCTTTGATGCATTATCTCACTTAACCCTCAAAAGAAAACTAGAAGGTAGTTATTATGCCCTCCACATGATAGATGAGGACATTTGGACTCTAAATGATTAAAGTGCTTACCAGCACCTCTCTAGCTAAACGTAATGCTGGAGTCAGATTCAAACCTGAGCAGTTTCAGTCCAGAGTCTGGCCTTAATCACACTCTTTTACTGTTAAAACTGAATGCAGATTAAGGGCTGGGACTCACCTAGCACAGCGCCTGGCACACAGGAAGTAAAACGTCAACGCCTTTCCCTCTCTCCCTCTCAGCCCACAGGTAACTGCTAGTCACTTCCAGTCTCGCATCCAGAACTTTCGCCTACAGTGCCTTGCCTGGGACTACAACTCCCAGGATGCACCAGGTGGAGAAGCTGGCCAATCAGGAAGCACATTCCCCGCCATTCCTTTCGGTCCCTCCCCACCTGCAGTCAGAGTTTATGTGAGAGTTGGCTGGCCAGGTGGGTCTAGACAGGGTTGGTTTGTGGACAAAACGAGGTTGCTGGGTCTCAAAAAATCCTAATCAGGTTTGGGGAGGGGGCAGGTGGAGGCTGTTGAAATTTCCAGGCTGCTTCAGACTCCGTCGGCAGCGTCCCAGTGGGCATGCCCTAAGGGCCTGAGGCTCCTCACTGCCATGGTTTGGATCTAGAAGGAACTGATGGTTGGGTGGATCCAGGCAGTGCGGGTGGTCGTGCCAAGGCCAGGGCCACGCCGGGCGCATTGTACATGCTACTGGTCTGGTTTGGGAGCAGAGGGGTTGTGGAAGCTTCGAGGGGGCTATCTTCAGTCACCAAGTGCCGGCTGGGCAGGCCAGGCCAGCGGCACCCGGGGACTCCTCGCGGGTGGAGGTTGGGCTGAGGAGGAGGGGGTGGCCTTTAGAACAAACGCTCTAGGGATGATAATCCCTCCTCAGGTTGAGGGCCAGAACGAACTGTGCCTCCAGGCCTCCCGGTTGAAGGTTAGTGCCTTAGTTGCGTTAGTGTCTACAGTATCTTGGCCTCTTAGTCCACCATTTCCTCTGTCCCTAGAACCTGCTCACCACTTGTCCCTCCTGGGGAATGTCCTTTGACCGGCCTCTCCTTTTTCTGACCAATGGCCTAACCCATCTCTCCAGTCCAGTGGGGTCCAGCCCCAGCTCTGCCCCTGACCCCACCCATCCAGGGGCACTCAAGGACAGTGGGAAACCCGACCCTGCTGGGGGGGGGGGGCGGGGGGCGGTCAACTTTCTCGGGCATATCTCTATCCACTTAGTTTCTACTTGTCTCTTGGTTTTTTAATTAAAAAAATTTTTTTTACAAACATTCTAAATTAGAAAAAAAAATTTTAATGTTTGTTTATTTTTGAGAGAGCAACAGACAGGGGAGAGGCAGAGAGAGAGAGAGAGAGGGAAACCGAATCCAAAGCAGGCTCCAGGCTCTGAGCTGACAGCACAGAGCCCAATGAAGGCTCTAACTCACTGAGGGTGGGGTCATGACTTCAGCCGAGGTCGGATGCTTAACCAACTGAGCCACCCAGGCACCCCTATTCTTCATGTTTAAAGTTATTTCATCCTTTCCTTCCCCTTCCCTTCCCTATCTCTCCCTTCCCTTCATTTCCTTCCCCTTCCCTTCCCCTCCTCTTCCCTTCTTTTCCCTCCCTTCCCTCCCTCTCCCCCTCCCCTTCCCGTCATCTTTCTTTTTCCCTCAAACATAAATCTTTTGATTTGCTATACCCAACCAAGTAAGACAACTACCATTCCCTTTTTGGCTTGTAGGGTCTTGTAGGTGGGTGCAAAGTATATTTTATTCGTTGTTTGGAAAACAAAATTTTTATTTCTTTGTAGTGGCTCTGAAGTGAGTGATACAGGATGAATTTCTGGACTCAGGAGAAAGCAGAGGCAAGAAATTGACTTAAAGCTTAGTTTATTTTCATTATCTTGGACAAGCAGCCTGACCCATAATTACTTGCCTTTTACATTGCTGGAGTTGTGTGTGCTAATTGTGGGTTATTATTTCAAGTCTTTTTGAGACATTTCAGTGGCTAAGATTAGTTTTTAGTAAACCTGTTTATGTGTTTGTATCTGATGCATTGGCTAAAAATATGTACTATACATGAAACATTGTAACCTGTTGATTTACACATTTCAATTAACCAGGATTTTTTTAAAAAGTGTATTGCCCTATGTCCCAAAATTAAATTAAAAGTGGCCATTTTACCATCTTGTTAGTTTATGAATTGTAATTGAATCTTACTTTGAGTTTTACTGTGGACTTTATCCTTCAAAAATAAGTTAGAAAAATACACTGTCTTACATAAACAAAATTAAAGAAGGTTTTATATGACTACTTAATTCTACGATAGTTTGTAAGTGCTGAGGCTTTCTGAACAGGGGACATCTGCATTTCGGTTGTAAGGGTCCCATCATGTTATCTGGTTCCATTAAAGAAGAAACTTTATCCTATGAGTCTTTGGAAAGTATCAACAAGTTGATGCATTACTATGTTAGAATTCTCACCATTATATTTGTTCACAATGCTTTCAGTTCTGAAATAACAGATTTTCCTTTTAGAAATACTTGAAAATTTGAGTGTTTTCAAAGTGCACATAAATGCCTCTGATTTATTCATTTGCTTCTCTTTTAAAATCAGATGTTTAAGAATAATGTTACTGACCATAAGCTAAACATGGAAGCCATAATTAAAAACATTAACATGATTTCTTTGGAGTTGAAGAAGATGCAAGGTAAGTGTGAAACCACCAAATTAAAATGTTTGCATGCCGTAGTTATAAAACCAACAGTAGAACCAAATTGTGCTTCTACAGGGATATAACTGAATTTTGCCTACTAATTAGGATTTCTATAATTTTCAGAAATGTTTACATTGTAATATGAACTAGATCTCTAAAGAAAAATTGTGTTTGAGAATTTTCCTGGGAGTTAGCCGACTTGAATTCCCATCCTTGACACTAACAAGCTTCGGCTCTTGTCTAACCTCTCTAAATTTACTTCTCTTCCTTCTCGTCAGTAAACTATTGCAGGATGGTGTCACATTCTGCAACATTCATTGCCTCCATCCACTAATCTTTTTAAGCCCCTAAGGTTCCTTCCAAATTAAAAATTATCAATTTGTTTGATTCTGTGAGTTAAGGGTACTTCATTTTAAACAGATTCATAGAGTAGGATTAGACCTTACAGTTCATGATGTTTAGTCATTGACCTCACAGACATTCTCTTATTTTACCCCAGACATGTAGAATTTCCATGATTGAGTATTTTTATGGACAGTCTATCCCTGACCAAATATTTCCTGTGTTGGAGAACCCCCTATCTCACCAGTTCAGCCTCTTCCTGTCTAGACAGTTCTTCCTTATGGACTAGCTGAAATCTGTTCCCCTCTTCCTTCCCCTGGAAGGGGACCTTCCCCTGGTCTTATTTCTAAATGGGAAACTTCAGTAAATATTTAGTTATTCTTCTTATGATAGCTCTTGGATATTTGAAGATAGCTTCTCTGTAACTGACAGTTACAAGGAATTCAGCTACAAACAACAAAACACCACTTTAATGTGGCTTATACAGTAAGGAAATAAAAATATCCAAGGTAGGGTAGCCCCAGAATTAATTCAGAATTTTAAAAGCTGCTAAGATAGAAAATGATTTTGTAGATGAGCGTGTCTCATTCTGATAATAGATATTTACCAATGCATTCACTTATGATTGCTTTTTGTTTAAAAGAAAAAAAACACATAACAAAATAAGTGCCTTATACTATGGAAAACAATAAAATACTCCGTGATCATAAAAAACAAAAAAAACAAAAAAAGAATTTTAAAGGCTGCTGCCTGTATCAGGTTCTTTCCCTTTTCCTGCTCTGTTATGTTCACTCTGTGTATCACTTCTAGTCATTACCTCCAGGTGTGGCCATCCACAGACACTGTATCTGCCCATGTCTCTATAAAAGCCTTTTCCCATATCCCTTCAGCATGTTTTCCCTTTCCTTTCATGGCTGGATTTGTGTCAAATGCATATGCTTGCACCAGCCACTGTCAAGGGGAATGGGACTGCCAAGACCAGTTTGGACCCGTCAGGACTTACTGTTGGAGGTGGGGTGAGGATCACCTAAATGGAATCAAGTTGTGCCACCAAGAAGAAGGAAATGGTTGTTAGTCAGGCACCAAATAGTGAGTGCCTATTATGTTTTCTTCTGCGTGTTCTTCCTAGGGCAGCATTTCCCAGACTTTGATCTGTGAACCCTCCTGTCTCAAGACATATTAATAGGTGTTGTGCAGTAAGAACAGAGTCCATGTTCTTAGGGTCAGATACATTTGAGAAGTGCTTTATGCTGTATATTTCTTTCCAAAATTCATAGTACAAAGGCTCTGAGGCATCTGATCTAAAGAAATCTGGTTGTCTTTGCTTCATTCATCATCTCTCGAAACCAATCTCAATGATACAGCAAGAATTTTCTTTCTAAAATGTGACTCATTAGCTCACTCTTGCCCCACAATAAAGTCCAGAGCTTCTAGAATGGACTGTAAGACCTCTTGAGATCAGGCCCCTGCCTACCTCTCCAGTATCTTATTCTTTTATCCCAGCACACTGTGCTACGGCCATACTGAACTGTTTGCACATCTACACAGTTCCTCTTTTTTCGTGTCTGTATCTTAACAGATGCGTCTTCTGAAATGCCCACTGCTCTACCCCTCCTCCACCCCACCAGGTTAACTGCTACTTATTAGTCAAGGTTACTTACATTGGAAAAACTTTTTTAAGCAAGCGTGTTATCTCTTACCTTTTCATATTACCTGTCACACTGTGTTATAATTGCATGTTTACTTACTTTTCCTGTCCCTGCTCAACAGTACGCTCCTTAAGGGTATTCCTGGCAATTAACACAGTGCCTTGATATAATAAGTTCTTGGAAATGTTTATTAAATGAATAATTGTTTTCTGGATGCTTGCCCTCATTTAAAACAGAGAAGCTTTAGGGGCACCTAAGTGGCTCAGTGGGTTGAGCATCCGACTTCGGCTCAGGTCATGATCTCACAGCTCGTGAGTTTGAGCCCCGAGTCAGGCTCTGTGCTGACAGCTCGGAGCCTGGAGCCTGTTTCAGACTCTCTGTCTCCCTCTCTCTCTGCCCCTCCCCCACTAGTGCCATGTCTCTCTCTGTCCCTCAAAAATAAATAAACATTAAAAAAATGTTTTAGGGGCGCCTGGGTGGCACAGTCGGTTAAGCGTCCGACTTTAGCCAGGTCACGATCTCACGGTCCGTGAGTTCGAGCCCCGCGTCAGGCTCTGGGCTGATGGCTCAGAGCCTGGAGCCTGTTTCTGATTCTGTGTCTCCCTCTCTCTCTGCCCCTCCCCCGTTCATGCTCTGTCTCTCTCTGTCCCAAAAATAAATAAACGTTGAAAAAAAAAATTTTTAATAAAAAAAAAATGTTTTAAACAGAGAATCTTTAGATTTCTCTCCAACTTGATTATCTAACTGTTCTACTTTGGGGATTATTCTTTTGTGAAGTAAAATAGAACTAGTAAATATGATGGTTGTGTTCCTGAGAAGCTGTGGGGTAGGTCAGGCAGTTAGGCTATGGGGACTTGCAGAGCTAGAGTACTTTGGGGCGGACTTCTGGTAAACATGGAAGATTAAATGAACAACATTCCTTTCAGCCACACTTCCTTCTCTAAATAATAATGTCAGTAGCTGACACATAACATTTATTATAATCCAGATACTTTTCCAAGAGCCCTGTATAAACAGATTCAATTGTCATTACAACCTTATGAGGTAGGAAATTCTACCATTGGCATTTATGGCTACAGAAACAGGTAGAGAAGTTAACTAACTTTCCCAAGGTCACACAACTAGTCACTAGTAAACTTGAGATTTAAATTTAAAGTGATTTTAAAGAGACAAAAATCAGCAAGGAAAAGAGCTCTCAAAAAAAGTTAATAGTGAAATAGAAAGCAAGTTGAGCTAAACAGAAAAGTCTGAACCCAAATGTCCAAAAATTTGAACTGTGAGCTGGCTGGGTAAAGCCAATGAACGACCCCAAAGACTCAATACATGGTGGCACCAGAATCCTCTGGAAGTAGGGGTAGAGGTGGAGCTAAGGACAGGAAGGCTGGTTAAATGTTTAAGAAGTTGTAGACCCCTAAGTTCTCTTCCCTTCTCTGCATAACTAGGCAACTGTTCCTTTTCTAGGACAAAAAACTTGAAGCTTATTCCCTAAGAGGCTCTCTGGCCTGGAGCCACTAGCCACAAGTTGAAGGAAAGAGTATTATACTGAAAACAAGGGTATTAGGACAAAGTTTACATATTGAATTATAAGACCCTCTAGCTTTCTTTTCCCACTTGGCTACAAAACCTTGGCAGCCAGATTTATGCCCTCAAGCAGATTTTTCTTTCAGGAATCTGACCAGTCTAAGAGAAACAAACAAACAAACAAACAAACAAAACAAACAAACAAACAAACAAACAAACAAAAAAACAACTAAAGGTACTGATAGCAGAAGTTCCCCTCAACAAAATACCCAGCCAGCTCACCTCCCAGTATAGCCTACCATAGGCACAGAGTTTCCAGTAGTCTTTAGTGCCATAGTCTTAAATATGAGCAGATAGCTCTGATGGAATAGATACTTAATGGAAGCATCTAATATGAAAAGCAGAGACAAAGTCAATACATAGATTCAGTCAATGAGGAAGACACAGAAATCATGAAATGAGATGAAAACTCCCAAGAAACTGTCAATAGCTAAAGGGAAGTAAGAAAAGATGCTATGTCATGAAACAGGAACATGATCCTAGGAAAAATAGTTTAGAGAAGGGAATTCTTGGAAATTAAAAGTGCGGCAGTAGAAATAAATTCTGTAGAAGGGCTTAAAGATAAAATGAAAACAATCCCCTAGAGTGTAGAGCAAAACAATTATAGATGGAAAGTTATAGGGAGAAAAAATGATAAGATCAGTCAAGGAAGTTCAACATTCAGTAGATAGCAGTGTTAGAAAGGAAGAACACAGACAGTGCATGGGGAGGAATTCATTAAAGAAATAATCTGAGAAAAATGTAAAAAGCTGAAGGAGAGGAGTTTCTATAATGAAAGAGCCCAACACAGTGGTTGAAAGTAGACCCCCAAGGTACAATACTATGAAATTTTGTTCTGGAAAAACAGATCCTTGAAGTTTCTAAAGAGAAACAATGATTAAGAACTAAAATCATGAAAATTCTCACAGCAACACTGGAAGCTAGAAGAAAATGTGGCAAGGCCTTTGAAAATCTGAAGAAACATGATTTCCAATCTAGATTTCTATAGTCACTATTAAGCATTGGTATAGAGAAAGAAATTTTCACACATAAGTTTTCCGCCTTCAGGAAGTTACTGAGGTCTTATTCCATCCAACAAGGTAGCAGACCAAAAAGAGAAAGAAACGAAATTCTGGAAAAAGGATACACCACACATGGGAGGGGTGAAAAGAATCTCTGGGATAGTGGTGAACGGAGTTGAGCAGTCCAAGAGAACAGTCAGTCCAGACCAGAGTAGATCAGAAGGCTCTAGGAGAAGATAGACTTTTCAACAGTTGGACAGCTAAGGCATCTGACTATACCAAAAGGAGATCTGCACAAATATATTTGGAATATATTTATGATAAGTAATGAAAAAAAATTAACCGTGATTGGGTGGTACCATGCAAGAAGGGAAATGTACTGCAAAGTTCAGCTGTGAAGCATATTTATATAATCAAAAATTTTTAACCTTTAAATATTGAGCTAGCAAAAATTGTATTCTTAAGTACTCTCTAGGGGAGTGGGGGTGAGTGAAAAGAGCTGTATCTTAATCTTCTGTAGTCAGAAGCAGGTAGATAATACCTACAATTGAAAAAATAAAATATACATGTCATTTAGAGATACGGAGTTAAATACCAACCTGCCCTCAAACAAAGCCAGAAGACACTAAATACAGACACACACAACAACAAAGCAAGAAAAGCAAAATAAGCGAGAAGAAAAGTTAAAAGTGGTTGCCTCTTGGAGATACAAATTATTTTTTGTAACATGCCTTATAGATCTATTTGATTCTGTATACATATATAGCATAAAAATAGTAAGTTTAAAAAAAGCATAAATCAAATGTGTATAACTCAAGTTGCAGTTTAGTAAGATAGTGTACAAGTTGAACTAAAGAGCCTGCTAGCTAATTTTTATGTCATGCTTATTTTATAGTACATAAATTTGACTTTGTCATAATGGGGCATAGTTAATTGTGGTCCGATCAATAATCACTTAGGAGAAAACTTAAGAATGAGAAATAGCTACTAAAAGTAATAATAGGGGTCCCTGGTGGGCTCAGTCGGTAGACCATGCAACTCTTGATCTTGGGGTTGTGGTTCTGAGCCCCATGTTAGGTGTAGAGATTACTTAAAAATAAAATCTTTAAAAAGAAAGTCATAATAGTTGTCCCTGATGTATGTGCTCCAAGATAGTATCTTCTATTATTTTGTTTTACACAGAGCTCTCCCAGTTGCTGCTTTGTGACCTTACTTTACATTTTAATCATCCTCTGAAGACAGATGACTTAGAGGAAACAGAAGGAAAACCACCCCTCTTTGATGAATCTAAAATATCAGATGTGTCCTTTGCTTCTAACAGCTTTTCTGTCTGATTTCTTTTTGTTTGTTGTGAATTTATAACTATTGTGGAATTAACACATATCGGGGAGAATTAAGTTTACTAATATATTTAATATGATAAAAACAAAATAAAAATATGAATTGTAAATAATCATTTAATATTCTTGAAGGCTGTTTTATTGTTTTAATGTTTCAAGGAATGGCTATTTCACTAGTGACAAGAATATAACATAGGAAATTGGCCATGGGGCATTTCTTATCCTTTATTTTATGCTTGAATTTGGCTCATTTTGAAAGAGAGTTAACCAAATTGTAAGCAGATGGAAACAGAGTTTGTATTAATCAGATCTCTCCTGGTAACAAATGCCAAAACAGCTCAGGCTAACTGAAACATTTATTGGGTCATGTGGTTTGGAAGTCCACATGGTTGAAATAGATTTCAGGGACTCTACTAATTTACCGCGTGTCTGTAGCTTGGTTCTAGTTCTATGCATTGACCTCATCCTCTTCTGTTATAGGCTGGTCTACATATGGCAGGGAGAAGTGGGTAGAGGCATGCCAAGCGACATGATTCACTACCAAATCGTTGCTTTGGAGTCTACTACCTCCTTCATTGTAGAGATTTTCAAGCATAAAGGATAGCGTACCATAAAGCATGACACAAGGTCACTCCCAGTGTTTGCTATCCTCACCACCCAGCTCCTTGTTTAACATAGAATAGGCACTAAATAAATGCTTGTTGAAATCCTCTTGAGTAGACTTGTATATGAATGCAGATTTTTCAGCTTTAGAACTCCCAAGCTGCAGATCCTAAACTGAGAACTCCCAGTTTGTAAGGATGAAACTTGATGAAGAAACATTATCATCATCATACTTGTTATCTTAGCAAACCATCAGTTTTACCCAAGTGACTTCCAAGCCCCCTTATGTTCTATTAATTAGCTTATGACAATGAACATGCAGGATACCTTTTGCCACTCGAAAACTCGTAGATGAAGCCGAGAAGGCAAGAATTTTTGTTGTTAATAAAAGTTGTGGAATAATAATCAAGGCCCCAAAGGGGAAAACTTGAAGAACAACCGAGTGCCTGGTTTTTGTTGTGCTAAACACCTTCTACTGTGTGTTAAGTGAGATATGTAAGCTGAAGCCAAGAGCTGAATTGCTTCAGAGGATTTATAAAGCCTTTTTAGGAAGGATGATGAGAAGGGCTTTATGGTAGAGTTGTCAGGGGATAAAAGAGATAGAAGAAAGGCCTCTAATAGGAAAGTCTGATCACATTTTTCTGTGTATATGCATTGCTCTTCCATCTTTGCAGTAAGACTTTGGTAAAATCCGCATCACTTGAAAATGCTTTTGGAGCTGTGGGAGGTGCAGGGGTGGTGGGGTGTGAGTGTCGGTATATGATGAACTTACATCAGATCTATTTGACACCCAAGCCTCATTTCTAAATGTAAAATGATTTCTTCTGGTATTTGTAGCTTAAGTTTTCTTTAAAACTAAAATGCAAGAGCAGGGCCTAAACAGAGTTAATAGTTTTAGGGACACAGAAGTAAAGCAAAAGGTAAATTCATTTTAATCCTAGGAAGTTATCCCATCATGCATTTACCTTTTCATAAAAAAGTACACAAAAATCCCCCCAGCAAAAGACACCAAATAAGAAAGAATGAAATAGTTTGAAGCCTCTTAAATTATTGCTGCCGAGAAAGTGAATTTTAGAAATTTTCAAATTATATATATAAAACCCATGATTGCCTCCGACTAACAAAGGTTTGGCTATAAAAAAAATCAGTTTTATGTGATACCAAAAACTATTTGTTGCAGTGTCTTTAAACTTGCTCCAAATTATTTCTGTCACCGTGTAAACTACTGTACTTCGAAACGGGTATTCCAAAATACACATTTTTTAAATGAGTTATTACAGGCCCCTACTAGACTTCAAGTGTGAACATCATGCACTTCACAAACATTGAAGAAGAATAAATAAATTAGGAGATACTTGACAGTCTTCATTTCAAACACTTTTTTATGCGAAAGGTCAAAACGCTGTGTTCACGTTGAGGGGTTCGATCCAGTCCTAAGTGTTGGTCCCTTCAGCAAGGTTGACTGATCTTCCCCTGATGGCAGCATAGCCAGGAGGAAGCATCCTCGTCGGCTTGGCTAACTTGCTAGGGATAACCTGCAGAATGCGTTAACGTGCACTGGTATCTAGAGCCTCGGTTCTTCCCGTCAATGAGCAGAAGTGGCATTTTCCTGAAGTAGTCGATGATATCCGACACAGACAAAAAGTCCTAAAAATTCAAAATAAGGAGATAAGTCAACGTTGGAATGAGTAGAGAAGCCAAGCATTTGAATTTCACTCTCAGTTTGTTTTTTTTTTATCTGCATAAGATCCTACCTCTTCAGTTATGAGGATGGCGAGGAAAAATAATGTAAAATTTGGCAAATGTTTTCATGATTTCTCTACAGAACTTTGAAAAAATAATTTTTCAACATCCAACAAATTATGGATAAAAGACAATGTAAATATTTGTGTGTATGTATATATGTATTTTAATTCATGGGGGTCATAAATATATAGGAGGTCTAACTGTGATACCTCTGCCTTAGAATTGCTCTGTTTGTGTTTTTGATTTTGGTTTCTGTATCCCTACTTCACTCTTAATCACTAATAGTGGGAGGAGCTATAAGGAATCAGGAGGGCAGACAGTGTCCCAGTGTCTGGAGGTGATAACCTGTAGCATTGCACAACGGTTCCTACAGGATCTCTCTGCTGTGCCTTCACTGTCATCTCTACACTCCCCAGGACTCTGCAGCCAAGTCTGCACACCCATTGCCTTTATCACGTTATCCCTGATGGCCAGGCTGGAATAAAACCCATCGAGCCTCCTAGACATGGGTCAGAATCACATCAGGTCCCCAGACAGGATTATGTGCTTCCTCCAAGACCACTCTGCTGGATGCTGCCTTCCAGGGCTGCGGCCTGTGGTGAGCGCTTCTGTTTTTCCACACCAGACCGACAAATTCTGGAGGGCAGACATCTATCTCTCTGCTTCTACAGCAACGATGCAGCTCTAGCCACACTGAACTAGTGATTGAAACATTTGACCAGAATCACATGTTTTTTTCCACTCATTTACATGATCATAACTTTGGAGTAGAGTCTAAGGGCTAGCTGTTTTTCATCCTGGAAATGTTTGATTCGACTGATCCTCCTCTTGGACCTTTGAACTTAAAGAACATGTTTGGGGCTTAAGTTTAGCTGTTAGCTTCCTTGCAGAAGCGGTTTTTTTGATTACCATCCAAAAAGTAATTAGCATAAACATTGACCAAACAGAGGAAAATTTCTTTCAAGTGAGAAATGACCCAAGTATTGAAATAATCACCACAACAAGAATTCCATTTTTTTTACTCTTTTCCAGATGTCAATTTTAAAATACAGCCTTGTAAATACGCTGCAATCTTACATTCAAATTGTTACAGAGGTGAATGAAAGAGGGGGCTTATCTCTGATACCATCTAACTGTATATTTTTTTTAATTTAAATGTTAATTTTTTTAATTTTAAAACTTACACATGTGATTTTAGACTAGTTGGAATAGAAGATATAAGAAAGACTCCATGGTAGAGGTAGCTATTGTTACTTTGTTTTATTTCCTTCCAGTAAAGGAAGGGTTTCACCAATGTGATTTAACTCTGTAAAGTTGCGGGAGAGTATGAACCCGCAAAGAATGTTACAGCAAGTTTCCATAGAGGTAGGTATGCAGAATAGCATAAACAAGGATTTGGGTACATTTTACAACTGAAATTCCTTACCTCTTTACCTCGGAGTCCAGTTCCCAACAAGTAAACTTGGCTTTCCTCTTGGTAACGGATCTGGATGTTGTAAACTTTATCTTTGTACAACACCATGAGGACATACGGATTGGTTATTGTTTTTTTAGAGCTGTCTCTAACGAGAAAAGTGCCATCCTAAAAGAATAAATTCTTATTATTACGTGAGCAATAAATGGCAATACTTCTGTTGCCTGTAAGAGCAGTAGACAAGCCTCGAGAGATCTGGAAACTTACAGTTGCCAAGACAGTGAACATTTAGTGCCCTGAACCGTTACAGCCCCATGTGTCACAGATTTCTTGATTGTCAAGAGGCAGCAAAGATTGTATCAGAGAAATTTCCAAATTCCAAAGAGACTTTTTGAAGTCTCTTGATAAAAAAGAAGTCGCTTTTTTTTTTTCAGTTATAAAACAAATTATAGGTGGTTGAGTGGACAAAGGGCCAGACAAAATAAGGACTTTATTGGTTAACTAAAGATTTATCTCCCTACTCCTGGGAACTAATTCCCTAACCCTTACTTTCCACAGCCAAAGTCAGAAAACACCCAAATGCCTATGACATTCATCCATTTTAAAACCTCGTGATCTCCACATAAAATGTTCACCATTAAATATCTGAACATAAACAAATGTGAACTGTCTTGTGTTCTTATCACCTTTTTTTCCTATTTACTGAAATAGTGTGATTTGTCCTGTACTTTAAAATGTCATTCCATAAATTATTGTACATAATACTAATACTGTAAAGATCTAATATTAAAATAGGATTAATTAGTAAGGCAGTGTTTAAACCACTCCCTGCTTTGTATACTGAATCATGATGGCTTTAAAGAGCCTTCAATCTGCAATAATGGCTTTCCTTTGTTCTTCTTATTCCAGTTGAGTAAATTCCATTCAGAATATCTTCTGTTCAACAAATACACCTGTGGACCAGTGATTCACAGCCTAGAATTTAGAATTTAGAGTTTTGGAGACCCAGAACCCACACAAAATGCCTGACTAAATAAATCAGAATCTCTCCAGGTGAAATCCAGGAATCAGAATGTTTAAATTAGTTTCTCAGGTGACTTAAATGTGCAGCGAAGATTGAGAACTATTCCTACAGACTCAAGATGTGAGAGATGAAGGATCTTTGCTCTTCTTTCTCTGATAAATAGATTTAAGGTTAAGATTCGGTGCCAGATCACAGGAAATCTGGTTAAGAACAGCTAGAAATTTCTAGGGGAAAGGGCAAAAACTTGCTGCTGCCTGTCTCCATAATGGATCCCTTCACATCAATGTGGATGGCAGTTGTATATTAAAAATGAAGATGCTAACGGTAAGATGTTAGAAGTTTGGGGGAAAGGACCTCCTTTTGATAAGATATGCTTCCTGTGACAAGACAGATGCTTTTTGTTAATAGAAGCTCCTTGGATTCTGCCAGCCGAATGACTGCCTTAATTTAGATTTTTCCCAGATCCTGGGAATCATTGCTATGGATGCTGGTGGGTGTAAATCTGCTACTAATGGGTCCCCTTGGTATAACAGCATGAATATCACCTAGCAGAATTCCTAGCCCATAATTGGTGCTCAATAAAAGACAGCTCCTTTTTTCTCCTCCCATTAATATTTATAACTACTTAAAAATAAACTTTGGCACAGTACCTGGTTTATCTTTCTAAGAGCAGCTTCCGCCTCTGGTCGGGTAATATAAGAAACGTACCACTCTTCATTTAATGAGTTCTGAAAATGTAAATTTTTAAAAACTGAATAAATTTTGCAGTTATATGTGTAAGCGAAAAGAAAAGCCTCCAAGTAATCATTTTCATAAATCACCACCTCAATTCCATGAGCTTTGAAACATTTGCTTTCTTAATTTGAATATAGAATCACTTAGGTGGGGCTAAATAGAAGATATTTTGCATGAACTGCTTTTTATCATGGTTGTAAAGGTAGTTGTGAATAAGCATTCCGTATATAATGGAACCTTTAATCAGGAAAGATAGAGATGTATAATTTCTTCAGTTTACTATAGTATATTTAATAAAAAATTGGGGTTAATGAGCAGTTAAGTGACTTACTCAAGGTCATAAACTAGAAGACAAATGAAGAATAGGATTATTTTTCTCGTTAAATACAAAGCACACATTTGCTATTGGAAGAGCCTGGAAAAATACCAAGGAAAAAGAACATATTTTTCATTTGGATCCTCCCCTTTAATTTTTTTTTTTCACTAAAAAAAAATTAAAGGTAATTTAAATAATAATAAAAATACAAAGGAGTATACAATGGGAGCTTTGGTTATTTGCTGGGGAAAAAATAAAATAACACGAAAACATGTGCTTTATTACCTCTTCTTCCCCAGGAGACCGTGGTCGAGGTTTGTTTGGAACTGGTAGGGAAAAGTTTCTGCTTTCAGTTCTGGGAGGTGGTCTATTGCCAAGGCCTTCAAAAGTATAACATTTTGAAAGTTAATTTGCTGTAAGCTATTTTTCATTTTCTGTCATCACACATTTCCCCCCTAAAATGCCCTTGCAATTGTTCCCAGCACTTTAGAAATACTTTAAAAAGCCATAGCTTCAAAAATAATTTTCACCTGTTCAAAACCACAAGGGCAGGGGGCCTGGGTGGCTCAGTCAGTTAAGCGTCCCACTTCAGCTCAGGTCATGATCTCACAGTTCGTGAGTTCCAGGCCCACATTGGGCTCTGTGCTGACAGCTCAGAGCCCAGAGCCTGCTTCGGATTCTGTGTCTCCCTCTCTCTCAGCTCTTTCCCCCGCTCGCACTCTCTCAAAAATAATAAATAAACCTTAAAAACACACACACACAAGGGCTGTTGGCTGTGCAGGCATTGTTCTGTAGACATACCAGTGAAACTTTGAGAATAGTTCCACAAATGTGAGTGATTTCTTACACGGGAATGTTACATAATATAAAATAACTAGTCCATTAATGAAAAAGTCACCGTAGTTTAAATATAATCATCACATTTTTCAGATTTTACAGACTCCAGCAATCCAGAAGGGTTTCCCAACCACTGATAGGATGATAATGCAGTAATAAAGATGATTATGTTCTCATTGTTTACACAAAAAGAAATGTAAATTACCTAAGACAAAGTGAAATTACCTTGAAAATACCGTCAGTTTCTAGAACCAGTTTGCTACCTACTGTTCTTTACTGAATTTTCTAAAGAGGTAGAAGTGTTCAGCTCTCACAGAAGCCCTTACCAACTACCTGATCAATGAGGAAGTCTTTGTTAGGCACCTGTAAACTTCCCTGACATGGTATTTTCTCGTTTACGGTTCCCCAAAACTTTCTGAGGGTGTTTCCTAAACTCAGGAAAGGTTTGATTGTGTTGATTTGTAATTGCCAAGGCTGTTTTCTATATGCCAGGACGGCTGTTAAGAACTGAAAAATTGTGTGAGCCGAATGTTCTCTGAATTATTCATGTGTCATTCATTCATTTATTCAACAAATATTTTTTCAACACTATGCTGCCCAGGCCTTGAGTAAGGCACCCATGGACCCTTCCTTTAATCTTCACAGCAACACCGCAAGACGGGTATTCCCTTCTTTTTGAGTATGAGGAAACAGAGAGTCTGAATGAATCGTGTGCTCCTAGCGGCAGAGTCAGGACTTCAACCCGTGATTCCCAAACATTACTGGGCATAAGAATCCCAGGGAGAATTTGAACCACCCAGTCTGCATTTGACAAGCACTCCAAGTGGTTCTGCAGTGGGGTTGTTCTGCCATCCACAATATGCCTGCCCGGGTTGCTGAGTGAGGAGAATTACATGGGAAGGGCTGAAGTGCCCTGAGCCATACTGGCATAATTGTTTACCATGGCGTTCATTGCGTCCTTCTAAATAAGCAGATCAGATGGCCCTGAACTGTTGATCTTCCTTCTTAAGTCTCCCACGGCCTAAACAGATTTTCCCTATCCCCACCTTCGCAGTCCAGCATGGCAGGGGCTTTTATATTGTGTATTGAATGAATGCAATAGTTAACAAATATAACCAAAGCCTATCCTGCATGGAATTATTCTCTTTCTACTTCTGCATTTGCAGGTCAGCACCATAAAGTCATATTTGCAGCAGAAAATATACTACTTTTTATTGCATCCACACACTGCCCTTACTATTGAGATCTTCAAGGGAGCTGGAGTGGGTTTTTGGGTAATACACAGACCATTCTTCATCTTTCTAACGCTGGAGCAACCAATGGAGAAGACTGAGGACCAGGTGTCCTACCGGTCTTAGGGGAAAAAGGATCAATTTTGATTAAGGTAAGCATTCCTCTCCAGATCATATTACTATATTATTTTATCAAGAATCCCCAACACCAACCCTAAAACTGGGTGTCTGTGGAACTTACTTTGAGAGACACGGCTATAAGTGTCTGAAGCTTAGATGCCTGCAGAAGCCAGGCAAGTAACACAATGTGGGTTCACAAAATGCAGTGAGTTGTGGACACTATGGAAAACTGAGAGACGTGAGGGCAACGGCAGAAACCACATAGTAGTCACTATACCCTCAAATGCTTAGGAAGCATTAAAAACATAATGGATTTCATTGGTGTCAGCAATAGGATCTCACACATACATGGGATAATGTATTCAACTGAATGTAATAGATGTGCTCCTAAAAAAAGTCTTTACTCTTGAGCAATGATTCAAGTACTAATATGCTTTTCTATTTATAACACACACCGGTGTTCTTGTATGTGTACTATGACCAAAAAAGGGGGAGAGGGTTGTTCCTCACAGCATTTAAAAAATTTTCAAGTCAACCTTTATGGGGGCACCTGGGTGGCTCAGTCACTTAAGCATCAGACTTCAGCTCCAGCTCATGATCTCACAGGTCATGAGTTCAAGCCCCATGCCAGGCTTGGTGCTGACGGCTCAGAGCCTGGAGCCTGCTTTGGACCCTGTGTCTCCCATCTCTCTCTGCCCCTCCCTCCCTCCTTTTCTCTCTCTCTCTCTCTTTCAAAAATAAACATAATTTTTTTAAGTCAACCTTTAAAAATCAGGTAATTTCATATTAAAAGCCACACTTCCAGTATTTCTTGAAAAAATCATCAGAAAATCTGGCAACACTAGCTAGGCAAGTTTCCTGGAATGAAGAAAATCTATTTACTAGAGCTCGGTAACTTTCCACAGTCATTTGACACTCGGTCATTCAAGAAACATTTTTAAAAGTCCCTAGCATGTGCCAATCACTTGCAAGTCCCTAAGGCTAAAACAGAAACACAATCTAGTCCTACCTTGTAGGCCTTTGCTGCTACTCAAAGTGGTCCATGGACCAACAGCATCAGCATCACGAAAACTTGCTAAAAATGCAGAATCTCCTACCCTACCCCAGACCCACTGAATTAGAATCTACATTTTAACATGATTCTCAAGTCATCTGTATTCATACTGAAGTTTCAGAACACTGTCAGCAAAACTTGTCATGGACACCAGAGAAGGTATTATTCACAATGCAGGTCCTCATCCAGACTTACTGAATCAGAATCTTGGGGGGGTTGTACTCTCGTAATCTGCATTTTAAACACGGTCCTCAACACAACTCAAGGGTGGACTCATTATAGAAACCTAAAACTACAGAGCAAGCCAAGCACTACCCTGAGCACCATGTAAAAAGAGCAGGGAGGAAAACCTCTATGTGGGAAGATGAAGGCCAAGGCTGCCTTTCTGAGGTGGGGTGTGTGTGTGTGTGTGTGTGTGTGTGTGTAGCATCCTCGCATTCCAACAGCCCTTGGCACACCACAGAAACTGAATTAAGTACTGAGTGAGAAAACAGATTTTCCAGCTTTTAGGAAATAACCGAACCTTTGCCCAAAGGCTTTGGGACAGGTTAGGAATCCAGTCATGGAGGCATGTTGCCTGGAGTAGGTCACTAGAGCCCAGAGTACAAACCTTGAGAGAAGTATGGCGGCAGGGAGGCACTCTGCGGAAAACCACTGTTACTGCGGAGACAGAAAAGAACCGAATTGAGTTGCGCTGGGCTGAAAAGGCTGATGGGGAAGGTGGGTTAGAGAAACCCGCCGACAATGCTGCTTCCTTCATGACTACGGCCAGTTCTCCCTGTAGCTGCGGCAGCTGAGCAAAGAGGAGGGGCTGGTGGGGCACATCTCACTACTACCCCAGATTCTAACGGACTCCACCAGCCAAAACAACATAACCTGTAAAGGGTATTGGAAGGTTGTTTTTAAACTTGGCTATTGTTTTTAAAGTTGGGCGCCTGGGTGGCTAAGCCGGTTGAGAGTCCGATTTCAGCTCAGGTCATGATCTCACAGTTCGTGGGCCCTGAGAAACACTGTTGCTATTGAGAAAGTGGGCCTGTGGGGACAGAGCCTGTGCAGTGAATTCGCACATCAGCTGGGTCCTTGCATCCACCATCTGGATGAACTCCAAGCACCTAAATTAATTGGGTTTCTCGAGTGTTCATTTTAATTCACCAAGTGAAAACATTCCCTTGAAACCCTGCCCAAGGGTCCATTCTGCCTCGGTGACCATGGGGCAGTCAATTCTGTATGCCTCCAACCCCAAGCTCAGAGACTCCAAGAATAGCAGTGGATTAACATGTGTGGGTCCTTATGCTCAGTTTGATTTTGTTCCTGAAGACCCAAAATGTTCTGGCCTGACTACCACTGGCTCATTTCTTTCTTTCCCAACCCACCAGACATTAGTTCTTTTGAGTGGACCTGGGGGTGATGTTAAGTTAGCACTCAATGACATTACCACAGACCTTTCAGAGAATGCTCCAGGCATGTGAGGTGATGGGAGGGTGTGCTTGGGTGATAGCTTGGCAGATCTGGAAGGAAAAGTATTGGAGCTCATGGAGAGCATTGTGGGCTGAGGCAAAGGTCTTTGATGCACTGTGGGGGAAAAGGAAAAATTAAACAGCTTGTCAGCATCCAGGTGTCACAGGAACATTCCAGAACTGCTCCCAAGTTAGAAACCGCTAGTCCACAGAGAGATAGAAAAATCCAAAAGATCCAACATAATTAGGAAGTGGTACAATGGAATCCCAACCCCAGGACTTTTCTAGATGACTTACTACCTTAGAATGCATTAAAATGTTGCCATTCTATATCATTCTCTATAATATGCATTTATTTTATTTTTTCATTTGTGAAACACTACCTTGGCAGAAAATTGTCAGTTGGAAACCATATGAATTTCAGAAATGATTCACAAGTTTTGTTTTATGTAAGCCAAATTTTAGGTATCTCATTTATCTGCAGTTAGTGATCGTCTCCTGTGTTAGAAGGCATAAATATTAGCAATTTTTCTATCAAGCCATATATGCAATTTTTAATTTTGCTGTACTAGTAAGTCATTTGCAGCATTACTTATGAAAGTAGCAGTTCTCTTTGGGAACCCAGACAATTCCATTTTATTATAGTTATGCTGTATACCAACTGACCTATGTCTACTTAACGCTAATTTAACAATTATAATTATGTCTATGGGGCTTCTGTACTAAATAATTCCATGTGAATTCTGGGCAGAAAAATGAATGAATGAGTTATAAGTTATAAGAAAGCTTTTCTGAACATACCGTCATCTTCATCCTGGTAAAGGGAAAAAAAAAAAGGTATTAACCTATCATCAAAACACAATTCCTAAAAGAACTGCATTTCTCAATCACATAAATGTCTCTCTTTCTTTAGTAGTTGTATGTCTCCATAATATATTGTGGAGAACAGTAGAATTTGCTAAGTGGTTCATAATTTCTTAATACAAACAATCATTAAGGACACTCTAATCTGAGACTCTCCTTACACACTTAACACAAAATAGGTTCTGAGGTGCCCGAGAGGGCCTAAAGACACAGTAAGGATGACAGTATCTACGATGTACCTCAAAGATTTACACACGATATCTCATCCAATTCTCCTAGCAACCCTTTAAAAATTCAACATCCTCTTTGTACAAATGGAAACATGGTGCTCAGGAAGGAGTCCTAACTTGCCAAGGGTTACAGAAATGGATTGGACACCTGATATGTCTAACCCAAGGCTCAGCCTTCTTTTGGCCACTCCCCTTAAAAGCAACTCCACCTTGCATATCATGTGGCTTACAAGGCATGTCTACATTGCTCAGCATTTATCTCCAGGCAACCTGCGAAACAGGCAAGAGAGGAGCTATTTGCTAGACTCTCCAGATGAGAAATGATGTTTGGAGAGGTGAAACGATTTTGCCATTGACTAGCAGGCCACACCTGTCAACCTGGACTTGTTTTGCTAGGCCAGCACACTGGAAAAGAAAGACCACCTTATTCAAAGTGTTGTTGCAAGTATTAAGTTGCTTATTACATGTTCATGGTATATGTGGAGTGGTCAGTAAAAGTTTGCTGTCATGACTCCTACCATTGAGACAAGACAAGAAGGATCACAGCCAGAATCACTCATCCCATTTGGCCAACTGGGAGTCCCAGCAAAGGGCTGCATAATTAAACCCACATGGGCTCAGGGAATGATGAAATCCCTCTTTAACACCATGGCAACCATATCTTGTTTCTTTCTGCAACTCTCAGATTCTCATGGCATGAGCATCCACCCTTCCCAACCCTGGGACCCTCAGGAATATAAAGTTACCTTCACTTACAATCTTGTCCCCTTTTTGTCCCTTTGTCCCTTGGCTCTGCAACCAAGCTGTTGTCCTTGCTGTCCCCATAGGGTCACCCACCTGCCTTTGCTCAGGACATTCCTGAGGCTGCAATGCATCTTGGCTTTCTCTTAGGATTATTCTATTCTGTGCTCTCCCCATCATCCAATGACACCATAAATCTCACCTCTAACAAGTCACTTCTACTCCTCAAGCCCCATGGATCACTTTCTTCTCTCCACCTCTGGAGCTCATCCCATGATCGCATGCTATTGTGTGGGGGTCTGTTGTGTGTTGTGTGTGGGTCTGCATGTCTCTCATAGCTTAGCACTTTATCCCAACCAGCAGAGTATCTAGCACAGAGCTGCAAGATAGCAGGCACTTGTGGGCTGAGCCCTTGAATAGTGGCAGGGATGTAATCACCTTCAGAGCGCTTATAGCATAGAGGAAATCAGACAGACCTGGATTCCAATCCTGACTACTTACTAGCTGTGCAACTTGTGATGAATATCTCACCCCTTCTGAGCTTCAATTTCCTCATAGTAAAAAAGAAATAATGATTCTTCATAGGGTCGTTAAAGGCAAAACATGTGTGAAGCTGGGATGACCAACTGCCCCAGTCCCTCTGCCCCACCTGAGACCGATGGGGTTTCTGGGACATGAGATTTTCATTGCTAAAACTGGACATAAAACTTCCATTGCTATTTCCCAGGCAAACAGCTCATCACCTAAAAGTCACTAGCTTGCCAACGTGCACTTAGCAGGAATTAAATAATTGGTATTACCTCACTTGTTCAGGTCATGGACTTATTAAAAGGGAAAACAGAGGCCTTGTCAACTTTGCTGTACGGCCCAGACTCTTGGGCACCCCTCCTTTTATCCTTCCTTCCAATCACTGTTACTTTATCTTGTGAATTACCACCTGATGATGGGGCTGCAACGAACCCAGCCACCCCAGGAGCTCTTAAAGGAACAAGAGCTAAGCAGTGCAGCACTGTGGGCAGGTGGAAAAGATGGAGACCCCACAGGCACCAGTATTTAAGGGCCTACTGTGTGCAGGCCTTGCTCCCTGTGCTGGGCTTCAATGAAGTCTGAGATGGGCATGGCCCCCACACCCCACAGAGCCTGCACTGATTTTCCCTGTGCCAAGCATTCACCAAATAACATTTTGTACTTACATTCTCTCTTCTGTCGGGTCCCCATCCATGCCTGAAATGAATTAGGGCAAAGAAAAAGGACTGAGCATGAAGAAGTTTCAGCGAGCCAGCCTCAGAATATAGATGGTTTCACTTACTCTAATAATGAGAAATCAAACCCACCGAGCTGTGATAAAATGAGAAGACAAACCCCCCAGCAGAAGAGCAGGGGAGCAGAAGTGGAGGAAGGTTTGGTGACTCAATGTTCTGTCACTATTGCGAGCTGAGCTAGGCAAACCTTTATTCTTTCAGCTACCGCAGCAAATAATTACATATATATAAAAAAGGTTTAGTCAGCAAACTAACTCTTTAGCAGCTATTAAATTTCACCGAGTAGATGTTTCTCCAAAAGCAAATGAAAACATCTTAGGTAATATTCTCCTTTGCTGATGTTTTAAAACAGCCATCTCAGGGCTCACCCTTCAGTGAAGGGAAAACAGCTGGAAAATGCTAGTGCTTTGGGACTTTTCCCAGATGCACGAGCTAGTCAGACAGATTTGGTGACCACTGCCTTAGAGCTATGGCAGGCAGCTGTACGCCTGGGCCCACATCATGTTCGCCTCAGAGAGGGGGATGAGAGAAGGAATATATATGTTGATCATCTTCCATCTGTCAGATGCTTCATATGTTGTCATCCCATAAAGCATTTATTTAAAATTTTGATATTTCGTTCATGATTGATATTTTTTATATACATTGCAATTTTTAAAAATATTTCATTAGGGGGACCTGGGTGGCTCAGTTGCTTAAGCATCTGACTTGATTTCAACTCAGGTCGTGATCTCACCTTTTGTGAGATCAGCCCCACGCTGGGCTCTGTGCTGATAGTACTGAGTCTGCTCTGGATTCTCTCTCTGCCCCTCCCCCACTTGCACTTGCTCTCTCTCCCTCTCTCTCTTTCTCTCTCAAAATAAAGAAACTCAAAAAATATTCCATTAAAATATTAACTTGATGACTGAGGGTTTTTTGTATTTTTTTTTAATTTTTTTTAACGTTTATTTGTTTTCGAGATAGAGAGAGACAGAGCATGAACGGGGGAGGGTCAGAGAGAGAGGGAGACACAGAATCTGAAACAGGCTCCAGGCTCTGAGGGTCAGCACAGAGCCCGACGCGGGGCTCGAACTCACGAGCTGTGAGATCATGACCTGAGCCGAAGTTGTACGCTCAAACGACTGAGCCACCCAGGCGCCCCTGAGGTTTTTTTTTTTTTACTACCCTCTAGCCCTGACTCTGATTTAATCATCACACTAGCCAAGCAACACCAAATTTGAATCCTGATGGGAAAAACAGAAGCCTTGGCCATGCCCTTGGTAAGTGGTAAGGTTAGGCCTGACCCCAGATACATTTATGCCATTTGGTACATAGGTCCCAAAAGACTTTATAGTAAATTTAGAAACATTAGAGCCGACTTCAGTATTCTAACATTATAAAATGTGGTTGAACAGTGGGGAAGACACAGTGACTTAAAAACTTCTCCCAATTATTTCCTGTTTGCTACTGTCTTGAAAAATAAAGTGGAAGGTTCAGTTCCCACATACTGAGATGGAAGGAAAACACGAGCATGGTTTCGGCTGGTTGAGGAGAAGTTCTCCACAAACAGCAGTCATTCCCGTCCTCCTGATGGACCATCTCTCCACTCCTTTCTTTGCTAGATCACTATCATTTGTCTTCAGAGGGACCCGGAACTTTACATCCAACCTGAAAAGCCAGAATGCCTCAAGCCATAGCAGCCAACAGTCCCCTCCTCGCCAGGAACACCTGTGATGTCCAGTTCCGTTATAGGCTAATACTAGGCAAATTACTGGCATCACCAGTCTGAACGACAAACTCAAGCAACAGAAGACAAGTACCTTGGCACAGGTGGCTTCTTCCCTGGCAGGGGGCTACTTCTGTCATGCCTTTCGGTGGCTGGCGGTAAAGGAGGCTTTTGCATCTTGGGTAAGTGCTCCCCGAGAGGCCTGCAGAGTTGAGAGAAAGGAGGTGTGGGTAAGAAACTGAACTGTTTCTACAGCACATACCGTGTACCCTCACATGGATGCAACAAGGCACCTTACCTTCCCACTGGAGCCGAGGGCTGTAAAACAGGAGGGAAGACATGTGAGTGTCCTCAGCACTTCTCAGAACAAAGACAAGATACAAAATAAAACAAAAATGAAGACAAACAAAACAAAATAGGGAAACAGCTTACCT
This sequence comes from Prionailurus viverrinus, assembly GCF_022837055.1. NCBI lineage: Eukaryota > Metazoa > Chordata > Mammalia > Carnivora > Felidae > Prionailurus > Prionailurus viverrinus. The sequence continues at coordinate 179,866,096 of NC_062561.1, read as the reverse complement.
TGTCAGGAAATGCCGGCTTCTTTCCTGTAAGTAACAAATAGCAGGCAGGCCTTGAATACTTTATCAGCTAAGCATGAAGTATTAAAACAAAGTTTGGGCGGCGGGGGCGGGGGCTCTGGGATGGCTCAGTCAGTTGAGCGTCCAACTTCAGCTCAGGCCGTGATCTCACTGTGTGTGGCTTTGAGCCCCACATTGGGCTTTGCACTGACAGCACGGAGCCTGCTTCAGATTCTCTGTCTCCCTCTCTCTGCCCCTCCGTCACTCACTCTATCTCTCTCTCTCAGAAATAAACATTAAAACACAGTTTGCTGAAACCATAAATCTGAGGGCCTGAGGGGGCTGATTGGGTTTAAGCATTGAAGAATCATAGACTTTCAACCTGGAAGATCCTGATATAGAACAGCTAATTTTACAGGCTCAGAGAAATTAAGGGACTTGCCCAAGATCGCACAGAGTTGTGTACATACAAACAGTATTTTGGATTCTGTGATTCTTTTCAACATTTTATTTTGTGTAAGCGATGATAAGAAGGATTAATGTCTCTTGGGGATTTTATGCTTCTTTCACTGACTAAATGGTTTTTTGTTTTGTTTTGTTTTTGTTTTTTTGTATAGCCTACGTTTATTTCTGTATCTGAAATAAACCTATTTGCCACGGAGGGGTTAATTTTCCTCCAATCCTGTGGTACATTTGACATTATATAAAGTATTACACTTACTTTCTGGAAAAACGTTTAGTTTGGAGAAGAGCATTTCAGGAGAGTCTCCTGGTAGAGTGCAAATCATTTTGTTTTAATTTTGTTGGGTTTTGTTTCTTTCTTCCTTTTACTTTTCTCTTGGAAAAGATGGCATGCAGGCTGAAGAAATTCTAGGTGAATCTGAGAACTCTGCATTGCAAAGTTATTCAAAGCAATTTATTTTTTTTCTGTCTGAAATCCCTTCAAGTAGATTATGTCCTATGTCTTCAGTGCAATAAAAGTTCCATTTAACTGTATTCAACCAGGTCTACCAGCAAATTCTGTATGCCTTGAACAAGTTACTTAAGGTCTTTGAGTCTCAATGTCATCATCTGTAAAATCAAGATTATGGATCTAAAATGTATAGGTTTGTTGTTAGGAGCGGGTGACAATTTATATGCAGGGTCAGGCACATGACACACGGGTGCTGACAACTGCTGGATAGTTCTTTCTTTCCCTCCCTCCTATACCTCTGCACAGTTAACACCCTATGGTGAATGATGATATGATTTTCACAACTTGAGGTACAGCCCAAGCCATGAAGAAGTCTTAAGAATCTTGTCCTACTATGAGGAACTCACTGCCCAGGGGTAGGCTGTTTTGGTGGTATAAGAAATGTGTATTATTCATGAAACTTTGCCTTAGGATGAAAACTCAACTTTACAGGGTTACCCAGAAAACCTGTATTTATATTTTTAGGCTTAAGTAGATTTTCTTTTTTTAAAAAAAATATCTTCTGATTTGTACAGATTCTCTGGGCACTGTCTCTGTTAAGAGTCTCTCTCTCTGTTAAGACTCAAAGCACTGTAAGAGGTTAGTTCTCTCAAAACATCATGAACAAGGAAATAATTCAAGAGTAGGTATGGTCAAGAAAGGGTGTATTTAAATTTTTTTTAAAGAACCTTTTTAAGGGGCACCTGGGTAGCTTAGTCTGTTAAGCATCCGACTTCGGCTCAGGTCATGACCTCTTGGTTCGAGAATTTGAGCCCTGCATCGGGCTCTGTGGTGACAGTTCAGATCCTGGAGCGTGCTTTAGATTCTGTGTCTCCCTCTCCCTCTCTGTTCCTCCCCTGCTTGCCCTCTGTCTCTCTCTCTCTGTCTCTCTCAAAAATAAAGATTTAAAAAAAATTTTTTTTAACGTTTATTTATTTTTGAGACAGAGAGAGACAGAGCATAAATGGGGGAAGGGCAGAGAGAGGGGGAGACACAGAATCCGAAACAGGCTCCAGGCTCTGAGCTGTCAGCACAGAGCCCAACGCAGGGCTCAAATTCACAGACTATGAGATCATGACCTGAGCCGAAGTCGGATGCTTAACCGACTGAGCCACCCAGGTGCCCCAATAAATAAAGATTTTTTTTTTAAATTAAAAAAAAAGAATCTTTTTAAAAGATAACCTTTGTTCAGGAGGTGACTCTGAAGGATTTGATGTCAGTATTCCACTCTCCTGACGCTTTGACTTATGGTCGTAAGCACACCTAGAGACTGAAGTTGAATCTCTCTTCCTTTTCACATAATTTGAATAGCCCTGTGCAGCAGACCGCTGTAAACTCAAGTAACCCACACAGTTTCGCATGAGTCATCAGAGCTGTGGTGCAGTTCAGGGAAAAGCAGCAAGCAGGAGCCTCATATCCAAGAACTGAAATTCATTTGCGGACAGAGAGGAACCTTAGGTTACAAAAGCCTAAATGCCTTGCTCAGAGTGCAGGTCAGGAAGGTTGAATGGGGCTGGGATTTGGGGCTCCTTGTCCCTCAAGGCTTGTAGCTCCTTCCCCAGGACCCCCTACCCATATCAAGGGAAATCCAGGGTCTCCAACTACAGCATGATGCAGTAGAAAAGAGCACCCTGCATTGAACTCAGAAAGACGTAAATTCAAATCCTGAACCTAGTTATGTAAATTTGGAAAAATTATTCAACGTCCATCATCTACAAAGCGGGGGTCATAATACACCTCCTTTGTTGGGTTGGTGTGAGGATAATGTAGGTAAATTATTTTTGGTAGGTAAAACACTTGGCCCATAGTAGGTGCTCAATAAATGGTAGCTAAGTTTTAGAATTGAATTGAAAATAGCTTTATTTAGAGGTAGCTGTGATCCAAGAACACTCTAGGTCAATTCTGGAGGAAAAGGACTGTCGGATACCCACAGTTGGATCAATTGCACGTGTACAACAATACATAATCCTTATGTTTGAATAGCACCTTAGAGTTTTATAAAGCAGTTCCTCCTTACAGAACAGCCACCTGACAAAGAAGGGGACAACTCTGAAAACCTACGGTCCCTGTGGTCAGTAAGCTGCTAGGTAGCAGCCAAGGCAGCTGACAACAGCTCTCCCGGACCTCCTGTCTCTGCCCAGTTCCTCCCCCTGCGCTATGAAGGCCCCTGCACCATCTGTCAGGAGGACAATGAGATATGTGTACACATCACACCCATGAAGAAGCAGGCCTAGCACAGGGCTGACAGCAGGAGCTCTGCAGTCAGTCTGATCTCCACCTGGGTCTCTACCCCCATCACTTGGTGGGTGAGTGATTTGGGAAAGTTATCTCTTTGTGCCTCAGTTGCCCCATCTGTGAAATAAGGACTATTCTAATAGTCCCACTTTACAGTACCCTTATGATTGCGGGCGGACATGTGTAAATCACACCGTAAGCACTCTATACATATTGGCCTCTGTTACAACGCATCGAATAGAGTGATACCAACCTAGTGTGAAGGGCTCTCTGTCAAATGGGGCTAACGAACGATCGAGGGGAGGTTTCGTGCTTCTGTCTATGGAAGGAGCAGGGACTGGAAGGGAAAAAGACTGAAGTCAATTAAAAGAAGAAGGCAGTTGGCTGGGGGTGAGGGAACGGGTACTCTGGTGGGCAAGAGAGGAAAGGCCCCCGTACTTACGCTTTGCTGGTTTATGGTTTCTACTTCTGCTAGGCTCTTCGTGGTTGGGCTGGGGTGGGGGGAGTGGCTGTTTAAAAAAGAGCCACATGTTAGGCAGTATCTCATGACGACACATCCACAAGTCCTGGTGGTCTTATCCCCCCAAATCTCACTCTGCTCACTTTCTTTATCTCCGTTTCTCACCTGGATAGTAGCCTGTTACCTGAGCTCTCCATCCCACACTCTTCCATCTGGGGTACTGAGCATGTCACTCCCCTGCCAAGCTCTCGAGTGGCCCCTATCATACTGGGAACACAGTAGCAACTGGCAGTGTGCCCTCACTTCCAACCCTCTTAGATTCCTCTCTCCGGTGCACACTGGGCTCCCACTCTAAACATCTTCCTGCAAAATCTCAAGTTCATGCCCTCTTTCTCATCTTGGTATTTGTGTTTTCCTCTGCCTAGAATTCTCTTTCCCCAGCTCCTGTTACCACCGACTCATTCTGTCCAGCTCAGTGTTACTTCCCCACCCATCATCAAGTTATTGGGTTTTCTGTCTCCCCTAACCACACGTTACTACTCAAATTGTCTTGCGTATACATCTGTTTACTTGTTTAGTATCTGCCTCCCCCTACCAGAATTGAACCTTTCTAAAAGCAGGGACCTTATTTGCCTTGTTCATGCTCTATTCCCAGCAGCTATAACACTGCCTGGCAGAGACTAGCGGCTAATCTTTTGACTGAATGAGTGAATTCTTCATCCCAATAGTGAAGGTGGATGCCTTCAGATTTCAAAGCAAAATGCATTTGTAGATCAATGTAGCTCTGAGCCCCCTTTGCAAGAAAACTGCACGAGCAAGAAGAAGCCATCTATGCTTGGATGAAAAGTCCCAAAGGTGGTGTGGTCTGCCTTTTGAGCTTTTGGGGAAATACATTGTCTTCCTCCTACTAGCCCTGACACTTTGACATTTGCCACCGCTGTTAAAGTGCTCAGATCCCTTATGAAGAGAACACATTTCCAGATATTGACACATTAGCCTGAAATTCTCTGGGTGTCTCTTAATTGGACCTACAGGACCTGGGACTGTAAGCTTGAAGAAAGAGGAAAGGGGGTTTGCTGCCTCTCTCTTTACTCCTGGGTTCACTGCATTGTAAACCGGTGGAATTTCCACCTGCCAGCAGGTGGCGCACGTCTCGCAGGCGAGAGATGGAGCCAGGGACCCAGGCAATAGCAGTAGGGGCCGTAGACTTAGCCTAGGTCCTTCAGAGTTTATTTCACAGTTTATGTTTATTTCAAAGGTAGGAAATAATAGCACACTGAATAGTAGAAGGAGAACTTTTATTATACAAGTAGTTTAAATCGTTTGTGGTAAAAAGAAAATGCTGATGATATGCACTATGACGAGAATGAAAATCTCTGTGAGTGCTGGGGTTTGCATGTTCCCCGCCTATATATAACCCTCTCATACTGGTCAGCACTGGGTGAAGATACGTATACTCTTCCCTTCTTTCTGGCAAAGGAGGGATCAGAGTGGACACAGCACCAGGGAAGAAAGCGAGGAGGCCTACCGCGTGGCTCCGGCCTGCAGGCGGAGGAGGGAGCACAGCCATTGGTCTCTGCGGGGGCACTGGCGGCTGCTGCGGGACTTTGCTGGAGGGGGGCCGGTCTGCGGAAAGGCAAGGGCAGTAGGGCAGTGAGATGAGAGCGGAAATGCCACACTGAGATAAGTGTGGATTGTCCCGGAACAGCTGACCCTGCGCCCGGCTCTGAGCACCTGTGGGCTCTGGAGGCCCCATCCCGCAGACCCTCACCAGTGCCAACGCCGGCCGCCTGGGTCAGTCACACACACACACACACACACACACACACACACACACGCGCGCGCGCACACACACACCCAGGGGCACCCCATCCCGCAGACCCCCACCAGTATCAACACCAGCCTGCCTGGGTCACTCACACACACACACACACACACACACACACCCCAGGGGCGCCCCATCCCGCAGACCCCCACCATTGTCAACACCAGCCTGCCTGGGTCACTCACACACACACACACACCCCAGGGGCGCCCCATCCCACAGACCCCCACCAGTGCCAACGCCGGCCTGCCTGGGTCACTCTCACACACACACACACACACACACACACACCCAGGGGTGCCCCATCCCGCAGTCCCCCACCAGTGCCAACGCCGGCCTGCCTGGGTCACTCACACACACACATACACACACACACAGCCTCCAGGACAGGGTTAAGTGGGCTCTCATGGTTCATGGGGATTGTGGGTCCCCTCCTTCCCCTCACAAATGCTCTGGGCTGACCTCCCCTGTCACTTCCTCCTTTTGCTCATCTCTTCCCTTAAAGGGAGGGGCCGGTCACCAACTCCTTTTACGGAATCACAGACTCTTTTTTTTTTTTTTTTGGTAAGATTTTATTTTTAATTAATCTCTACAGTCAACGTGGGGCTCCAATTTATAACCCAAGATCAGGAATCACAGGCACCACCGACTGAGCCAGCCAGGTGCCCCCTAATCTCAGACTCTGGACTGGTTACTTGGACTTGCTCTGCACAGAAGCTCACAGTATTCGGATCCCACTGAAGTATCCCAGGGCCCAGTTGATAGGCTGGCTATGTCCCTCCCTTTTGGCGGAGGAAAGGCCAGGCCAGGACTGTAACTGAGGGCCTCCTTACACTTTGTGCCCCCCGGGGCCTCCGTTGCCACACCACAGTCCCAGCCTTGGAGAGGTATTGCTCTTCCACAGAGAGTGGGGCTCCGAACTAGGACATGCCTGGTCTAACCTCACGCCTCTACACTCGCTGGCCAGCTCTCACTCCTCTGACATGGCTCCTTCCAGCTCAGAGCCTCTGCAAGGCTGTTCCTACTGTTGAAAATATCCACCCTCACTTCTCCTATCCACCCCCACTCCATTCAGCTGCTAAATTTCAGCTTAAATCCCATACCCTAAGGGCAGCAAGCCCAGACGAGGCACGTGCCCCAGCCTTATCTCCCGCACTTGCCTCCCTGCGTATATATCAGTATATATCATATCCTGGTTTAATTAAGTCATTTGTGCCCCATTTGTTTGATGTTACCTCACCCACCGGACGGTGAGTTCTTTTGGGTGAGGACTGTCTTCTTCACTCTGTGTCTCCATTACCAGCACATACGAGGCACTCAACAACTTAATTATCCATTTCTTCTCTGGGCCTCAGTTTCCCTGTATATGAAACAGGCTTGATAATTTTTCCCCATATCACACAGTGTGCTCCAAAACACAAAATGAAATGACAAAGTGTTTGTGAGAGGGCTTGAAAATGGCGAAAGTGTTGTATGGCGTAACGGATAAGAGGTACCAATCTTTTTGTGATACAGGTCATCAACTTTCTAGCTGACTCTTTGAGCCTCGGCTCTGTAAGAGGGCGCAGACTTATTTTCTATCACCACTGCGCCTGGAGTGTAAGCCCCACGAGGTAAGAGCTCTAGTCTTCTTTCCTGACGATTTCAAATGTCAGCATTTAGAATGATGCCTGGCTTGCAATAGGAGATCAGTAATTTTTGTTGAATGGAAAAATGAATGAATGAGGGAGAAACAGGCTGATAGGAACAGACCGACAAGAAAAATCTTAAATATTGTTCAAAAATTTTTGAGTCAGGATCCAGCCCCCTCAGTATCGTTCTGTTTACTGTGGCGGTTTGTGGATGGAAGTGCCGTGTATCTAGGAGTTGCTCAAAAGATGGGCAACGGGGAGGCGTTCTTGAGTACCTAAGTAGTACACAAAATGAATTGTTACTGCCAAATACCTTTCGGTGGCAGTTCAGTGCCCGTATCAGCCCCCACAGGCAACAATTTGTCTGTAATATTTAAAATCATTGAGGAGGGCACCTTTTGGGATGAGCACTGGGTGTTGTATGGAAACCAATTTGGCAATAGATTTCATATTAAAAAATAAAATAAAATCCTGACAGCAAAGCTCTGGGGTCTGTGTATGGTTATTATCCTATTTCACAGATGAGGAAATTGAGGCCCAGAGAGGTGGAGTCACTTGCCCGAAGCCACACAGCCAGTAAGGAGCCGAGCTGGCGTTGCGGGCACTTTTGAGCTGCATGGGCGGGGCGGGCTGCCAGGGCCTTACCGATGTACATGGAGTTGGAGTTGGAGAAAGGCTTGGCAGGCAGGATGGAGTTCTGCAGAGCCTCCTCATCATTGGAGGGCGGTGGCTCATAATCCGCATCATCTTCCACGGGCGCCCCTTCCTCCTCCTCGTTGGGGGACTCGTAGTCACCCTCGTCCTCCCCCTCCTGATCGTCATTGGGGCTTTCATAGTCATCTTCTTCCTACCAACACAGTGACAGGGACGGCCCAGTTTGTACAGGCTCCGTGACACCCATGTGCCTGCATGGACTCTCTCTCTGCCAGTACTAGGACGGTCACTCCCATTTTACAGGTAAGGACACTGAGGTTGGACGTACAAATCATAGGGCTAGCAAATCGTGGATTTGGGGTCACTGTCAAGGCCCTTAGACCACGAGGCGAGTGTATTTTCCTCTGCACCTTTTTGCACAAGAGACAGAAGCAAAAGAAATGAGGAGGACACTGGAAGAGAGGGGTGAGAGAAGCTGGCTCTGTGTGGAGTAAACATGTTTTTTATTCCAGGCATCACCAAGAGGAAGTCTAAACGCCTGGAGCATTTGTGATGCCGCTGGTTAATTGTCAGTTCTGTCTTAGTGTGCCTGTGCTCCAAACATTTCTTCTCATTATAATCTAGTGCAGTGTTGAAGGCCATGCTAATGGGGAAACCAGATAACCAAAGCCTGTTAATTAGAAGGCAGATTAAATTGTGTCTGAAAGGGGAGAGTCAGGGCTGTGCTATTCTCTTTGCTGAGAGCTGAACGTATGGAAACACCAGCCTATTATTCATGACATCTGACACTGAGTTTAAAGCTGCTTTTTTGGAAGAGACTCTCTTTCTAAATTTTACACTTTCTGTTGTATTTTATGTGTGCTTCTTTGTGGGCCTCAGGGAGAGTGAGCCCTGGGGACTGAGTGGTTGCCTTTGAGGTCTGAAAGCAGACAGTCACCGTAATGGTTTCCCAAGCAGAGGTGGCACCATCAGCCGCCGAGCGACACATGCCTTATCACTCTCATGCCAAAGTCAGGTGGGTAATAAACGAGCCCAGGGCAGTTCTCTAAAGTCAAGGGCAGCATGGAAAGAAGCAGCAGGAAGTTGCATGTTGATGAGGAAAGGTGTGTACCAATATCCTAGAAATCCTCACAGCTTTGCTAAGTGACTTAAGAAAGACTGTCTCCATTGTTCTATTGAAAGACTGCTGTGTTCATGTTTGATCGAGGAATATTTTTTTTAAATATGGGAAGGAAAAGTGAGGTTGAGTATCTTCCTGAACTCTGAGAAAGTCTTCATGCCATCTTTTGTGTTCCTGTAACTTGAGAGCAGGGGATGGAACCCCTGAGTCAGGGAACGTGGGAACAGTGGCCTCCACCTCTATCCGGGCCCTACCGACTGCCCTTGACTGACAGAGGAATCCCTAGATTGTCTCAGCCTGCACACCTCAGCCTCATTGCTCCTGCTTTGGACCAGCCTTTACCCTGGAGGTCTTTCTCAACAGCAGACTTTTCCTCTCACTTTGAGAACAGTGGGTTTCCCCCATGATTTGTCTCCTAAATGTGCATATCCTAATCATATTCTGCCGTGTGTATGTGTGATCTATGCTGTGAAGTGCTCACAGAAGTGGGTTCTTTATCTCTACCCCACCCACCCCATGCCCTGTGCAGGCCTGAGTATGTATTGGAACGCATGAGTGTTGAGGCAGCACTCATGGAAAGCCTCTGTTCACGGAGAGGGTGAAGGACACTAGCCGCAGGCTGGGCTCCCACCCAGAAGGGACCAAATGGCAAGCAGTGGCCAAGATGCAGCTTCTGTGCAAAACTGTAAACGGTTTAGGTAAATCTCTGGTCTATTTTCCCTTTTGTACAAAATAAATCTGTCCAATTCCTTTGTCTTCTTGTAGAAAGCACAGACTTAGCTAGCATTTGTCAAATTCTGTGCTTCCTTTTGCCAGACTCCCAACAGGACAAGGAATGTTTTATCTGCTTCCTGAAGGCACTGAGGCAGCTGCTTACCAGAAAGACCACTAGACTGAGGGTCAGGCCACCTGAGTCCCAGGCCTGCCTGTAATTAGCTGTGTGGCTCTACATAAGTCCTGTTCTCCACTGGGCCCAGCCGCTCCCTCTGTAGAATGAACACAGTGGGCTATGGGCCATAATAGCATTCTTAGCCAGAGCCCAGCTTCATACGGTGACAGTGGATGCAGTGTTCTGGGGAGAGGACATCCAGAGTTCCTCAGACTCTCCAAGGGGTCACCGTGACCCCTCAAACATAAAACCCAATTGGTTTGGACCTTCCCTGAGGCCTTTTTCGGGCTAATAATTCATTATGATATCTCTTTCCTTCTGTTTCACCAGTGGGGACTTAAGTCTATAAGAAAAGCTATTTTTTAAAAATGTCTTAATGTTTATTTATTCTGAGGGAGAGAGAGACAGAGAAAGAGAGAGAGAGTGAGCAGGGGAGAGGCAGAGAGAGGGAGACAGAGGATCCCAAGCAGGCTCTGCACTGATACACAGAGCTCAATGTGGGGCTCGGACCCACAAACCGTGAGATCAGGACCTAAGCCAAAATCAAGAGTCAGACACTTAACCGAGCCATCCAGGTGCCCCTATAATAAAAGCTATTTTAAAGCTACTTTAGTGTAGACCGCCTAGGGGAGGGAGTTGGGGGAAGGCCCTGCTGTGGGGGTGATAATAGTTAATAATGGTATGATCTGTGAACTGCAGTCCATGGGCCAAGTCCGGCCCACCATCTGTTTTTGCAAATAAAGGTTTATTGGCACACAGCCAAGCACAACTGTTCCGATATCATCTATGGGTTTTTTTGTGCTACAAGAGCAGAGGTGAGTGGATGCGCCGGAGGTCGTGTGGATGGCAAAGTTGGAAATATTTACTATCTGACCTTCATAGAACATATCTTATGTGCCCTCCCCCTGCCGCCACCAGCGGGGATACTGGCATCTTGTTAGAGGCCTTGCTCGTTTTGGCATTGTGTTAGTTCCTTATTACAAAGGTGCTCTGGAAATTTCTATAAGGGTGGGAGACGAGCCCACACTGTACTCACAAAGGATGACCAGCCCCCGTTGTCTTCTTCATGGCTTTCTGTGAAAGGAGATAACACCATCATCAGTACCAAAGGAAGCCTTTAGCAAAAAAGTCAGAGCAGCACCCCATCTGATGTGTTCTCATCCCCCTGTCCATCCCAGGCTTCCATCCTACCTTCGATGTACCTGGGGGTTAGTTTAGAATCAGCTCTAGAGTTTCTACCTGAGCAGTTCATTCTACCAGAGGGAAGAAGTTGTTCTCAACCTTTCACTACGTAACAGTCACTGAGGACCCATCCCTAAAACCTCTGATTCAGCAGGGCTGGGTGGGGCCCAGGGATCTGCCCTGTAACACGGTACAATTTAACAGTTGAAAACTGCTTTAAAGACCCAGAAGCAGGGGCACTGGCTTCGCTCATGTGCTCAGTCAGAACCTGGGTCCTCCTATGCCTCGCCACAGAGTTCTTCATTTTAGATCTGCAGAGGGTCCCAGCTCAGCAGGGGCCAAAACCCAGGTCCCTGGCATAGTAAGATCTCTCCTGCTCTCCATTTGGACCCAAACCTCTCTCTGAGTGAGAACTGCCTGGCAGGCAAATGAGTAAGACCAGCAGACAGAAGGGAAGTATCTGTCACCTCCCAACACATCACTCTTAGCCCTGACACCTTTACCTGTCTCTTCAGGAAACCGCTGGACTTGGGGTCTGCAAAGGCAAATGGCATTGCGTTAATGGTGCTGCTGATGTAGGGGCATTTCCCTCTTCCCTCAGTCCAGCCCTACAAGAGCAGCTCCCAGCAGGGGGTATGTCTCCCCACCCAAGACTGGTGTCCTTGTTGCTTAGCTACCCGGGCCAGGCTGCCCGAAAATTCTGGAAATGATCAAAGTCACATTGGTGGTGTAACTGGAGGCTTGTGACTGTCTGACTTTCCAGGGGAAGTTTCCCTGAAGTCCCAGACCAGGGGCAGGATGTAAGTCAGAGTAGGGAAACTCTCCATCCCTTCCTAGGCACCAGCTTCAAGCCCCTGGGACTGAAGGAGTGTCACGTATCAAAAATTCAGGCAAAAACAGTCCTGTGCCTTCCATTTAAGGTTCAGCTTGGGTTTGGAAATTCTTTGGGTTTCGTCACAGTGACACTGAGCCCTTGGCTTCCCCACTCACTTGCGTGTGAAAATGCTCCTTCTTTCTTCATTCTTGTTGATTTCTTGACTTAACTTACTGAGAATCCTAGGAGATGAATGACAGATAAGGTCACTAAATCATCCTCTGTCCCTCCAGCCAAACCTTCCCATGAGTGTTGGAGTTCCCTTATCTGCGTAATCTCGGACATCCTGGCCAAGCATGACCAGCCTCCTCTGGCCTACCGCCAGTCCCCTCTGCAGGGGCCTCTGCTCCTCACTTCCTCCCAGAACTTGCCAACTTCATCCCCTTGCAGTCGCTGCTCCTGTGCCCGAGGCCCTCTGTGCTGGCTCACCTCCTCAGTGAGGCTCAAAGACCCTCTGTGAAGACTAGTCAGCTCTCACCTGGCTCCCCTTCTCTGAAATCCTGTAGCCTTGCCACCTGGACATGACTACCGTGTACTTTCTTGTCTTACTGCTCCTGGGGCTGAGGTCCCCTGACACTTGGCTTAATGTCCTTGTGGTGATGGCAGGCCTCCAGGAACCCTCGAACCATCTGATACCTGGAGAAACCAGCTGCTTGTCACAGAGCTTGACGGGAGCCCTGGTGAGCTGTTCTTTGGCCTGTATCTCCTTTTATTCTCCCCTCTCTGACTCCTCAGTGACATGGATTTTCATAAAATTTGGAGAAGCATTTCCAGTCAGGGCACATCTTGCAAAGTGGGAGACTCCTTGATTTATCCATGTCCCGAGACCAACCTCGGCCAGGAACCTTGGAGATACTCTTAGTCCTTGGGGGTTGGGAGCTAGCAAATCCTCAAACTCCAGAACAGAGAGGGCTTTCATGAACAGGACTGCACCTCCAGCACACCCTAGCAGTAACTGTCCAGTCCGTGGGGGTCTCTCAAATCTCCAGTACAGGAGACTCCAGCCTCCCTTTGCACCCACCACTGAGACCAAGAAAGCCCTCATTAGTAAACAGGCTCAGTATTTCTGAGAGATTTGGGGACAACTGGGAGGAGCCTCAGAGATGATCTAATTCATGTCATTTTTTAGATGAGGCCACAGGGGCACCTGGGTGGCTCAGTCAGTTGAGCGTCTGACTTTGGCTCAAGTCATGATCTCGTGGCCTGTGAGTTTGAGACCCGCGTCGGGCTCTGTGCTGACAGCCCAGAGCCTGGAGCCTGCTTCAGATTCTATATATCCTTCTCTCTCTGCCCCTCCCCTGCTCATGCTCTGTCTCTCTCTCTCTCAAAAATAAATAAATACATTTATAGATGAGGCCACAGAGGCTCAGACAAAGGAAGGGATTGGCCAAAGGAGTGGGTTAGTGATAAAGCCACCCCCTCCCAGAAAACACATCTGCCCCAGAAGCCAGGCTCCCTAATTACCAGGGCAGCATATTTTTAACATCCCACAACCTTGTGTTAATTTTCATTATGCTACAAGCTTCCCAGGAGCCGACACGATTGAGCCTGTGGCCCATCGGAGAATGAGCCAGTATCTACATTCCTTCTGTTAAGTGACCATCTCAAGGTAACTAGTTTGGCCTAAAACAAAATAGCTAAGTTGGCAAAGGTGGTCCTTAGCATCCACTGCCACCTGCTTCCCTCATCACACCCCCAGTCTCCCCAACCCCCACTTCTCTGTGGTCCCAGGACACTGCTGCTCTCAGCCCTTCTCCCTCATTAGAATGACAGGATAAATTTTATAAACACACTGGGGACTTAAGAGGATGGAGAAGGAGAGAAGGCAATGTTCCGTCCTCCACTGTAATGTCACTGTTGGGATTTCACACTGCCCGGACTGGGGAGATGCTTTAAAGCAGGGGCGGGGACTTCACAGTGGCCTCCTGATTACGCCACGCCACCAGAGCACTTGTGACACTCTTCTTTTGTTTCCTCTACCCGATTATTTTGAGAAGCTGATGGGAGTCCCTCTCCACCCTCGTCGGACAGGTGGGACGGACAGCTCCCACAGAGCCACAGGGGGAGGCTTGCTGGTACCCTGCCTCCTGGCCGGGTCCGGCAGTGGTGGCCACAGCAGCCACTCCCACGCAGGCACGCCTTCATTCAACAATACGCGTTGAGGGCCTTCAGAGTGCCAGCACCTCTGCTGAGAGCTCAAGAAGCCTCACTGAATAAAGCAAAGGCCCATGATCTCACGGAGCTTACGTGCTAGTGGAGAGGGACGGATAAACAATGAACATTTAAGGAAGTGAAATTCTAAGTATTGTGTATAGATACATGCAAGGGAGGTGGGGGCTGGGTGAGGGGGCAGGAATACATGGGTAGGGTGGAGTTGCAATTGAAAATGAGCAGGCCTCCCCACAGAGGTGACATTTCAGCAATGACCTGAAGAAGGGGGGACTAGGCCGCCCCTCAAAGTGCCCATCCAGCAGCACTTGGTAGGCTCTGACCAGCCCACACAGCTGCTTTGGTCCTGAAAAGACCTGCTCTCTGCGGTGTCTCTTCTTACCAGTATCTTTAACAGCCAGGCTAGAGGCTTCTGGGGCTCTAACTGGCTAAGGAAGGAAATGTCAAACCGCAGGCCCTGACAGAAGAACTGCGAAGAGGTGACAGAGAGCAGAGCAGGGCCCGCCCGGCCGGCTTGCAGCAAAACATGGGCTCCCGGGGTCCTCCTATTTTGACAGGCATCAAAGGGCACCTTCCAAGCCAGCCGGGACCACTACTGAGGGGCAGGTGGGCAGGTGGTAGTGCTGACGGACAGGGCAGGTGCGTGGAAGCTGTGTGTGAACCTTCAAAGTTGTTCCCCACTCTCACACCCTCGGAGAACCACGTGACAGTGAGTGGCCGGAGGTGACTCATTCCTCCTCCTCCCCACAAATGCCAGGCCTCACTCAGCAGCAGGGCTGGGTGGCGGGTAGACATGTTTCTCTCTGCTTTGCCTTGTTTTAGGGATAAACTGGCTGCTAAATTGGGGCTGAACCGTCTGACAGGAAGTCAAGCCTTGTAGCAAGGTGTTTCCAGCACAGTTGCAGCCCTAGCTTGCTGCGTGATGGGGGCCAGTCTTTGACTTCTCAGCCACAGGCCTTTCCTGGTGATGTTAGAAGACAGAGTGTGGGTCTTTGTCCTGAGTCTGACTGCAACGTCCTGCCCCATAAGCAGTGCCTACTAGATGACCACGGCAAGGCATTTGTCCTCCCTAGGCTCCAGTTCCTCAGCAGCAAAATAAGAGGGATAGCCCTGGTTAGGGAATCCCGACCAGCTTGACTGCCAGAATTACATGGGTGCACCTGCTATAAACACAGATTACCAGCTCACTGTAGACTTAGACTATCAGAGCCTACATGGGGGAGGCCTGGGAGCAGCGATACCAATGAGTTTCCTGGGTGACTCCTACAGTCTCAAAAGGTCATGAAATCAATCTTGTTATTCTTTGTATTCTTGGAACTTCGTTTTTAATTTTAAGGAGGAGGAGGAGAAGGATGAGAAGGAAGAAAGAAGGAGGGAAAGGAGGAGCTGGAGGAGGAGAAGGAAGAGGAGGACATGGAGGAGGAGATAGAGGAGGAGGAGATGGAGGGAGAGAGGAAGGGGGAGGAGGGAGAGGAGCTGGAGGAGGAGGAGATGGGGGAGGAGGAGGAGGAGATGGAGGGAGAGGAGACAGGGGAGGAGGAGATGGGTGACGGGAAGATGGGGAAGGGGGAGGTGGGGGAGGGGAAGACGGGGAAGGGGGAGGTGAATGAGGAGGAGGAGGCAATGGGAGAAGAGATGAGAGAGGAGGATGTGGAGGAGGAGAAGGTGGAGGAGAAGCTAGATAAGGAGGAGATAGAGGAAGAGACGGAAGAGGAGGAGAAGGTGGAGAATGTGGAGGAGGAGGTGGGGGAGGAGGAGGAGGTGGGGGAGGAGGAGGAGGTGAGGGAGGAGATGGGCTCCCTTTCAATGGTCCCTTGTGCTTTATCAAGGGTAAGTGGAGGCCCACTCCGGGTTTTGAAATCAACTTTGCTGGTCACAGAGAAGTAAGAAGGACAGTATAAAAAGAAAGGCAGGCAGAAAGGGCAGGGAGGGAGGAAGCGGAGTAGGATAGAAAGTACCAGATACCATAGAACACAGGAAGAGGAGACGTCCGTCCAAGAACAGTCCCTCTGTGTGTCCTATATTGTGGCAGGTGCTCCTGTGGCGTTCACAGGCTTATAATACAAATGCATTTGTTTGCCTCAGCTCCCCCAGGAAGAACTTGAGAGAGCTTTCTCTCTCTCTTCCAGGCCCTCCCACAATGGAAGCCTTGCTCCCTCGACTCTGATTCCAGAGGGCACACTGGTGCCTCCCAGCAGAACACATTCCCAGGCCCAGAACAGGAGAAGCCTTTTTGCTCACCTCTGTCCTCTCCTACGGCCTCATCTCCAGCTCTCCGCCTATGTCACTGCCTGCCTGTCCTCTGTCCCCGTGTCAGCCCCTCCCCCAGGGCACCCAGCGCACATTCACACTCTCCCTCTGGCTCTTGCTCTGTTGTTCATCCTTCTTTTTAAACTTTTTTTTAATGTTTATTTATTTTTTGAGAGAGAGACAGAGTGTGAGTGGGGGAGGGGCAGAGAGAGAGGGAGACACAGAATCCAAAGCAGGCTCCAGGCTCTGAGCTGTCAGCGCAGAGCCCGACGTGGGGCTTGAACTCATGGACCGCGAGATCATGACCTGAGCTGAAGCTGGTGCTTAACCGACTGAGCCACCCAGGCACCCCTGCTTTTCATCCTTCTTTAAAGGATGTCCCACTTCTAAGGGTCTTCCTCCTTGAACCAAGAGCCAAACCTCTGGAAGGTCTGTCCTCGTAACTTGAAAAGCCAGGTGTGGGTCCTGGGACTCAGGAAGGTGCCTTTTGCCACCATCTCGGACCTCAGGAGAGAATCACGTGTGGGTGGGAAGCAAAAGTTGGAGGGCCTGGCGTGGTCTCCCCGCTTCTCAGCCTTGGACCCCCCGATAATTTTACATGTAGTATTTTACTTGGGCTTCACAATTATTTTGTGGTAGGCAAATTAAATTATTCCCATTTTTACCACCCAAGAAAGTGAGGCGCTGAGAGAGGCACTTGTCAAGGGCCATGTGAGCAGTTTTACTGTGGGGCTGATCTAGGAAGTCAAGTTTCTGTACTTGCTTTCGGGGAGAAGGAGTGACGTCAGTTGAGAGGAGGCCCTTCTCATGTGGGGAGGACTGGCTACCTGGTCAGGGAGGAGCCAATGAATGTGAGAGGAAAGGAGAAGGGCAGACAGCCTGTCATCCTGGCAATTCTGCTGAGGCTTGGTCACATTCTTTAAGGAGCACAAGAAGGCCTATTTACCGCTGGGTCCCTCCCTCCGGCCTGCCTCCGTCCTCTTTCCTTGTCCGCTGTATCTTAGGTATGCTGTCTCTGCTATGAGGACAGCTTCATCAGGAGGGTGGACGAATAAACAGGTATTACCGCATCACCCCTCTGATGGGATCTCAGCTTTTTCCCAGCCTAATTCCACTATCGGTAATGGGTACAGTGGGAACTCATGATATAAAGAGACTCATCCAACACCTATCTGTTGCATACAGCGTGACCCCCCTCACTCCCTTCTCCTTATCTTTTAGTTTATACTATGGATTTAAATATAAAATTCATAAGATTTTAAAAATAAACTCCAAACAGGCATCATCAGATTTTAACCTGTCCTCTATTGATTTAACCAGATAATGCTCAGCTATGCCATGGGTCTTAAGCCCATCCCTATAAGGGAAGCTTTGTTGTTTTATTTAAAAACTCTCTTCCATTACAGCATCCAGGGTGTCTCTGGGAGAAACTGTCCAAGAGAGTAGCTGGTACTGTATTTGCAGACAAAGCCTTCCTCACCAGAATCTGCCTTCTTACAAATCTATTTAATAGAGTTTTCTTTTTTCTTTTTTTTAAGCATGGGAGAAGAAAATCAAGATATTCAGAGGAGCATAATCTTGTTTTGGTCTGCTGTACATAAACACAATTTCTTTCCCATAGCCCTTCAGGGTAATGATTATGGCAAATGAACCTATGTACAAGGGAATGAAACAAATCAGCATTGAATATCTATATGCATCCAGGGCACCACCAGGCAGCTTACGTGGGCTGCCTCCTTTATAACCCAGCAGTGCCTGAGAGTTAGTTCGTTTCCCTTCTACAGATGAGACAGGCACAGAGGGTTGATGGGATTTCCCCCAGGTCCTATGGCTGGTGGGAGGCAGAGCCCACTTTGGAACGTGGCTCTCCCTTGCTCCAAAGTCCATGCCTTTCTAGTCTCTAATCCTCCCCCTTTCGTAGGATAGAATGATTAGTAAAAACAGAATGGTACTCATTGGGATTTTCCATAAAATAACAGGAATAGCTAACATTTCTTCAGGGCATATTATTATTTCCTCTAACCTTCCCACTAACTCTTTGAGGTAGGCTTTGTTACTATCCCCATTTTACAGATGAGGAAGCTGAGGCTCAGGGAACTCAGATAACTTGTCCACAGACTCACAGCTGGTGAATGGAAGAATTGGGTCTCAAGTAGTCAGACCTCAGAGCCTGTACTTTTACTCACTAAGCTCTTCTGTCTGCCTGTTCATACCTAAAATTATAACCTTTAAAAGAGTGAGTCGCACGGTCACATTCCTTTATTTTAGAGACTGGGAAAGTGAGAGTAGACTAGGGACTCTTCCCAGGACAGAGCTCATTAGAAGTAGAACTGGGATTGGTGCTTCTTATACACGTCTGCCAAGAGGGACAGTCACGCTTAGAATCACCACATCAGGGCAGCAGGGACCTTCCCTAGATGCCTCCCTCACTACTCCCCATTCACCTTCGTGTTCCATGGGCAGGTCCATAGCTTGTCTGGGGCACACATGCACACGTTGGAGAGGGATTCTGTTCCAGTTTTCAAATAGCTAAAGAAATACCCCAGCCCTACCACACCCACAGCGTGTGAGTGTTTACAATCACTAACCGAAAACCACTTCTCACCCCGCCTCCTTCTCCAGGCACTCAGGCATAGCTCCAGACATCCACTGAGCTCAGCCTTAAGATAAAAAAGGATCTTCCAAGCTGAAAGGGCCTTCCTTATCTCTTTCCTTCCACCGCTCTGATTAAATCCCCTCTGGCCTGATCCCTGCGTCTTCAGGGGCCACAGCCCTCGCTGAGGCTCCTATCTCGTTAGCAGGGTCATGTCCATCACCCCCTAGCTGGCTGTCATGCCACAGGCTGGGCCCTCCATCTTTCACACTGGCTAGAGAAAGCCAAGACACCAGCTTTACCTTCGCGTGTTCCCTGTTGCACTCACCTCCACACCCCTCCTAGGCTCCTTAGGATAGCTCACGGGACCCTTCTAAACTGTGACTAGTCACTGCAGCCTCTTTGTTTTGTGTGCCCCATGTGCATGCCCCAGTTGCTCTGGCCCACTTGTAGATTCATTAAACTCCCTGGTGCCTGTGCCTTTGCGATATAGTCCCCATTCCTAGAACGTCCTTCAACCCATTCTTTATCTGGCCATTCCCGTATATGTCAAGACCCAACTTAGCTTTCCTGCCTTCCCAAAGTCTTCCCCGAATGCCAAGGGGAAAACGACTCCTGCCCTCCTACTCCCAGTGAACGTGCCCATGCATGTGCCCCAGCACCGTTAATCAATCATGGTATGATTGCTTTGTATATCTGACCCTCCCACTAGAATGTGAGTGTCCTGCAGTGGGGATTCTGTCCCTTATGTATCTATAGCCTGAGTAATTAACAAGGGTCTGACGTTAAATCGGCGTCTAGTAGCAGTTCATTAAATGAGTGAAGTATTAGTGTTGCATGGGGACCAGGAGATGCAAACCCAACTGCTCCCAAGGACCAGGTATATATATATATTGCATAAAATACATATTGTATAAATATATACAAAATACATATTGTATAAATATATACTATATATATTGTATAAATATATACCATATATATTGTATAAATATATTGCATAAATATATTTTATTACATATGTTTATTATGTATACTAAGAATATATTACATAAAACGGAGATTTCTAGTGCCTTTTGATAAGTTCAAAGATGGGACATCAGGTCCATACGGACTGGCACGGAGTGGCTGCAGCTGTCTCGGGAGGGAAAATATTCCGATTTTCCACAATCTCCACCACTCCCTAATTCTTCACCGACAACACGGCTTAGTGCTGATGACCTCTTTTGACACCATAATTGTGCTATTATGTTTGTGATAGTGGAGAAATATTTCTTCATACCCATATTCTATTCAAAGGTGGTAAAATGAGGGAGAAATTGATAGGACTTTGTATGGCTCAAGACGGCCCATTTTACACATTTATATCACCTGCCTGGCTCGGGTAAGCTTTTGAGTCCGGAAGACCCTTGCTAGAGGGATGAAAACACACGACGCAAAGCGCGTGATGCATCTTCTCCCGTCTGCA
Organism: Prionailurus viverrinus; assembly: GCF_022837055.1. NCBI lineage: Eukaryota > Metazoa > Chordata > Mammalia > Carnivora > Felidae > Prionailurus > Prionailurus viverrinus. The sequence goes on along the minus strand of NC_062561.1, from coordinate 179,845,797 downwards.
CCCACCCCAGACCTCAGTAACGCGTCACGCTCTCCCTTCCTCAGGATTCTTCTCAGTACAGTGGCCCCGGCAGCCATTCCCAAGCAACAGGTAGGTAGCGACAGACAGAATGATGTCCGTTGCCGCTCTTCATCGGGTCCAACTCTCTCATGGCCAAGAGCTGGAGACTGTGGTCCAGAAAACTTAAGCAATCACTGATCTGATGATGACGCCCTCGTGGAACGGATCTCGTGATGCCGGTGCCCAAGCCACCCCACAGGGAGAGAGGAAATGAAGACGTGGCTCACAGTCAGGCTTGGCTTTGGCAAGAGCTGCCAACACACCAACTGGGCTGGATCTGTTACTTTCTTTTTTCTTTCAACTTATCACGTATCACTTCTCTCTCCCGTGCCCTGCACTTGCCTCTATAGCCTTCCTGTTCACTTTCCTAGTTCAAACCAACCGTGACAGATTAACTGACTCAGCTATCCCTGGGCTATGTCCCATTCCAGCCTCGGTTCCCCAAAACACTCAAGGAATCGGGGGGAGTACTTACGGCACCCGGAGCTTAGGGAACTTCTGGATGTCATTTTCTGTCAGGTTCTGAAACGAAGACACGGGCAGGTTACAACCCACAGGAGGGGACTTGGGCCAGGTGAGGAGAGGGAGGTGTGAAACAGGGAGTCGTGGGCCTTCAGCTGAGTGAAGGGTACACCTCCCCCACCTACCCAAAGCCCAGCTTCCAGATGTTGTGTAAAAACCTGTGGGCCTGGTGTTGCTGCATCTACGTTTTCAAAGGGAATCCCCAACTCTGGATTTTAGGTGAATTTTCCTGAGTTCGAAATATCGACAAATAACTTTAAATGAAGCAAACAAACAACCACGCACCGTGAGAGCTAAACTGTGAAGCCAAACCACTCGTCTCGTGAGCCGAATTTGGCCACCCTGTGACCTCTTGCCTAGGCTCTTACCCCAGACTTCAGGGTCCCTCTCAGTTTCCATATGCAGGAGCTGTGAGAAGCCAGCCTGGAGAAGGAATCTGTGCCCTGATACCACCAAAAGCCTCTCTCATCAGGGTTAGTGGTAGGATTCAATAAAGAGGCTTTCCTGAGGGAACAGAGAAGGGAAAGGAGAAAGGAACTCATATTTGTGAAGAACTGACTCTGGGCCTCTGCCTTGCTAGCACCTCGATTAATCTTCACATCAGTCCTGTGATTTAGGAAGTATCAGCGTCCCCATTTTATAGGTGAGAAAGCCGAGGCCCTGGGATGTTGAGGGAATTTTAGCTTGTGGGTGATGGAGCTGAGACTGGAACCTTGCCCTGTGATATCTGTGATCGATTTTCTCCCTGCAAATTTCTCTCTTCCCACATCTGATCCCTTTGAGGGACCCGCTGGCCCATGCTGGAGGGGAGGAGGGGGGGAAGGGTAAGAGAAGAAGGTGCCCTGGAGGGAGGAGGAGAGGCAGGGTGCCGATACTGGAAACAGAAAAGAGGTGAGCACACTTTCCATGGGATGAATGCTGAGACAGAGAAGGGCATCCACTGGCATTCTGAGGCTAGAGAACCGGGTGGTTACGGTGGAGGCTCTGAGTCAGGCTGGATTTGCATCTTGGTTCATCCACTTAACAGCTGTCTGATTTGGGGCACACACTTAGGCTCACTGAGCCTCAGTTTCCTTCTCTATAAAATAGGAATCATTATACTAATAAGAGCCACCTTTCAGGGGTGGTGAGCACTGAATGAGATGATGTGTGTCAGGTGCTTGGCTCACTGCTTGACACGCCCTATATGAATAATAAACCCAATGTGAATAATTTGTGTGAAAATAAATAATAATTAGCTGGGGTCTGGCTGGCTCTTGGAGGTTTTTGCTTCTTCTGCTCTGGGCTGGGAGCCTGGCAGGTTGTTTGCCGCCTATGGGTAAGCATTGGGCACGCTCCCCTTTGAGCCCAGTGGCACAGGGCCTGGGGCATTTAGCAATGTGTTTATTGGGCTCACCTGCTCCAGCTCTCGGACCCAGGCCCCTCAGTAGACCTGGCAGCAGGGTTGGGGCCGGAGTTTGCCCAGAGTCCTGAGACAATCAGGCTTTTTTTTTTCTTTGCAAGTCTTTATTTAAATTCTAGTTAGTTAACATATAGTGTAGTAATGTTTTCAGAAGTAGAATTTAGTGATTCATCCCTTACATATAACACCTGGTGCTCAACAGGACAAGTGCCCTCCTTAATACCCATCACCTAGTTAGCCCATCCCCCACCCGCCTCCCTCCATCAACCCTCAGTTTGTTCTCTACCATTAAGAGCCTCTTATGGTTTGCTTCCCTCTTTCTTTGGTCCTTTCCCCTATGTTCATCTGTTTTGTTTCTTAAATTCCACATATGAGTGAAATCGTATGATATTTGTCTTTCTCTGACTTACTTTGCTTAGCATAATACACTCTAGCTCTCATCCACATAGTTGTAAAGGGCAATATTTTATTCCTTCTCATGGCTGAGTAATATTCCATTGCATATATATACCACAAATTCTTTATCAATTCATCACTCAGTGGACATTTGGGTTCTTTCCATAGTTTGGCTATTGTTGATAATGCTACTATAGGGGCGCCTGGGTGGCGCAGTCGGTTAAGCGTCCGACTTCAGCCAGGTCACGATCTCGCGGTCCGTGAGTTCGAGCCCCGCGTCGGGCTCTGGGCTGATGGCTCAGAGCCTGGAGCCTGTTTCCGATTCTGTGTCTCCCTCTCTCTCTGCCCCTCCCCCGTTCATGCTCTGTCTCGCTCTGTCCCAAAAATAAATAAAAAATGTTGAAAAAAAAATTTAGATAATGCTACTATAAACATCTTTTTGAGGAAATTCCATACTGCTTTCCAGAGTGGTTGCACCAGCTTGACAATCAGGCTTTTGGTCAAGCTTCTTAACTTCTCTCTCTTTTTTAATTTTAACATCCCATAGGCGCCTGGGTGGCTCAGTTGCTTAAGCCTCGACTTTGGCTCAGGTCATGATGTCGTGGTGTGTGGGTTTGAGCCCCGCATTGGGCTCTGTGCTGACAGCTCAGGGCCCGGAGTCTGCTTTGGATTCTGTGTCTACCTCTCTCCCTGCCCCTCCCTCCCCTGTGCTCTGTCTCTCAAAAATGAATGAATGTTAATTTTTTTTTTTAATTTAAATTTTAACATCCCCCGTGCATTGGCTTCTCCTCCCTCTCAGGGATGTACTAAGACACATGTTCAGAGTGGCACGCAGAATGCAGGACTTCCTGGGGGCCACCAGAGAGCTGGGGGCTGACCACTGACTGGCCAATGTGAGGATGTGAACTGAGGGGATCGGAGGAAGAATGTGAAGGAGAAGGTGGATGTGAGCATGGCTGGAGACACAGAGGAACAGGATATCAGGAAAGAGAAAGGCCTTTAGAACAAGGACAGAAACTGGGCGGAAAGATGAGAGATATTTAAACAGGATTTTCAGAGAGTTCTGCTGCATGATGTAACCCCTCCTCTACCTCCTTCTGAAGCTTCCAGCAACTCTGGGTTACCTGTATGATCACTTATGGTCTTTCAGGAGTGTGATTATGCGGTGTGTGTCCTCACCATGGCCCCTGCCTGGGGAGGCGACATGTGGACACTCCTGCCCGCCCGCCCAGTATCCCCTCTCTCTTGCTCCCTTACTGACTGGACCTGGATTTTGTTAGGGGCAGTAAATGTGCCAAGTCCAAAATATTTAACATCCTACACTTCTTTGGAGGTGGCGGAAGTCACAGGACTCAGTTGTGGCCCGTGAGATATAACCCAAAGTCTAGGGGGTGGAACTTCCAGAAAAGTTACTAGTTTCCTGAAAGCAAGGGGAGGCGTTCCCCACACACTTCTGTGCCTTCTACTCTTTGCCCTCCCCCACTCCATCCTGCCTGGAGTGTGGATGTCAGGTCTAGAGGTGGCATAGCCAACTTACAACCAGTAGGACAGAAGCCACAAGCTTTTTCCATGACTAGAAGGGGCCTGTGTTCTGGGTGACTTCTTTCAGCAACTCACCGGCCCCAAGAGCCTACTCTAGATTCTTTATCACTTGAGAAAGATAAAGCCCTGTTTGGTTAAGCCACTGTGGTCAGGTTTCTGTTACAGGCAGCCACCGCCTTCCCAACTGACATGGGTTCCTAACACATTTCATCCTCTTCCTCTACCTTCTGAAAACATGGCACCCCTTTCCCCACCAGACAAGGTCCTACTCTTCTCACTGGGGAACCAAAATGGCAACAAAACAGATTCAAGGGACCTACTAGCTCCAACAGTGAAGAGAGAGACAGAGAGACAGAGAGACTATGGCCTTCCACTTTTGCCTTCAGTAGCAGAATGGTCCTGGATATTATAAAACCAGGAAAGATATATGAGAAATTAGGACTCCGATCAGAGCTCACACTGTACCCAGAGCACCTGGGGTAGAGGGTGGGTATCAGCAGAAGCTGTCTCTAAATACCCCAGTTATGGGACCAGGAACCAGCTTCTGCTCCTTGCTCTGCTGATTCCTAGTCCCCTTCTTTCCACTTCCTCCTGTTCCCACAATAAACAGAACAGCAGTCTCCAGGGACTGACAGGTCCTGGATATGAGAGCAGAGGAGACAGAACTGCTCAGACACTCTCTCTCAGCCACGGAAACAACCCTGTCCTAGTAGGCCTGCGGTTAACACAGGGAGTGTTGCAGGGACTGGAAGGGACTGTCACCCACTGTTACCCAGTCCAACGTGCTCATGCTCATGCTCATGCTCATGCTCATGCTTGAGAGGAGAGAGGCTCAGAAAAGTCAAGTGCTTGCTCAAGGTGACCCAGAGCATCAGGGCTGTAAGCAGGACCATCCTCAAAGATGTGTTACTCCCTTCCACCCACACTGATAAGTCTCAATCTCAGTTCTCAGTGCTGAAGGCACCAGAAGGAAATACTTACATATAGTACTAGTGTGCAAAAGTGACAACAGAACCCCAGGTATTCCATGGTTCAAAGCTCAGTATGAAGAAACAACATTGTTAAAAACTCATACAGTATTGGGGCGCCTGGGTGGCTCAGTTGTTTAAGCATCCGACCTTGGCTCAGGTCATGATCTCACAGTTTGTGGGTTCAAGCCCCAAGTCAGGCTCTGTGCTGACAGCTCAGAGCCTGGAGCCTGATTCAGATTCTGTGTCTCCCTCTCTCTCTGCCCCTCCCTGGCTCGCACTCTGTCTCTCAAAAATAAATAAACATTAAAAAATTTTTTAAAAACCCTCATGTAATGTTAGAGTAAATTAAATGTGTACTTTAGTCCAATTACTAGGTACGTGACTTAGAAAATTCACATCACACCTCTGTACACATTCACATCACACCTCTGTACATGTTTCCTCAGTTGCAAAGGGGGTGGTTAGAGCCTTCCAAAAGATACTTTTTTGCTGTAAAACCAGCTTCTGGAAAGCAGAAATCACATCTCAGCCACCTCTATATTCTCAGAACGTGGCATGGTCCAGTATGTAAAGGGAACCCAAGAAAATGCTTGTGAAGTGAATGAGTGGGTGAATGCATGCATGATTTAGGTGAAGCAGTGCGTAAACATGTCTTACATGGCACATGAAAGCAAAACTCAGACCAACAGGGCACAGTGTGGTCTCTGCATGAAACTTAAGAGCTGCCTAGAAAGGGCAGATGACCATGCGTAGTAGTGAGCTCACCACCACTAAAAGAATTCAAGCAGATGTTAGTGGCAGGGAGGCAATATAGGAAATGGATTGGAGTGCTGAGTGGAAAGCCAGAGCACGTGACCTCTCTGGCCCCTTCTAACCCTGAAGTCTCATGGCCCAGTCCCCTCACTGCTACTGACCACGCCTTGCGAGGAAACACAACTTACCCTGCCCCCCTCACTCCAAATCCAAATTGGGACCATCTACCCATGAGACCTTTGAAGTCTCGTTCCCGCTTCTTTTTGAAGGGTGAGGAAACATGAGATGGGAAGGGCTGGATTGGTACAGTCGGGTCTATCTTGCCTATAGACAAAGGTGCTATTTCAAGAGAAATGCTCAGACCACCTTCTGGCAACTCGGTACTTGTCAGAGGTGCATCCCTTTCTATTTAATGGCTTCGTTGCTCATGTAGAGCTGCATCTTAGTCTTACCCTTAAAGCTCTTTGCAACACAGTGGAGTAGAGAGAGCCGTATCACATGTGTGTTTAATTGGCAAAAACCCAACTATGTGCATTTGGTAGAGAGAAAGAGGGATGGAATGAAATAATGAGGGTGATTCCACACTTTATTCCACTCAGTAAGTATGTACTCCGGAATGAGAGACGGGAAAAAAGAATCTTCCGTTCTCCCAGGTGGTCTTTTTTTCCCCTTAGACTTGTCTAAGTATGGACGGCATTTGAATAGATTTTCAAGATTGGGGGGAGGGGGGCTATACTTGGATTCCTCCTTCTACTTTGACTATAGAATGTACCTTGGTATCAGTGAAAGACTGGGAGGTATCCTGAATAATAGGATCCCAAGAAGTGATGACAGCAAGGGTCATATAAAACCTCAGAAGAAGGCAAAGGACTGTGTAGGGGTCCTGAAGACAGGCATTGACTCTGGGCATCCCCAGGAACAGGGTAGACCAGCTGGCTCTGCCATAATTGGTTAAAGTGTGGAACAGCTTTGGTCCCAATGTGTCAAACTGGCCAGCACTTACCAAAAACCGCTGCCCGTCGATGTGGTGCTTTTTCACTGCCTTTTCACAGTCCTTGTAGTTCAGCTGCAAAAAGGAGAGGAGAGTGCTATCAGCAGCAGGCAGGCGTATGCCATTGGTTCCCTTGTTTGTCTGCCCCTGAAGCTTAGCAATTTGTGGTACTTGTGGCTAGCCAGACCCCCTTCCCACCCTTCCCCCCATGATCGAACAGAGGGGCCCCATCCTTACCTCAACCCTGCTTTCACTTGCCCCTTGGGACTCTCTGAAATGGAGAAGTTGCCTCAGTCTAAGGTTTGGGGGCCAATCCCTACAGAAAAGGAGTGACCTCAAGCCTATATGGGCTGTGGCCACATGTCCCTCAGGCAGGTAAAGAAGAGGTCAGAAAGTGCATAAATAGCATCCATTGTCTTGCCACCCAAAGGCAACCTTGGCAAATGTCGCAATGTGCTTCCTACTATGCTTTGTTCTGTTTTAAAATGTTTATTTATTTATTTAATTTTGAGAGAGAGAGAGAGAGAGAGAGAGAGAGAGAGAGAGAGAGAATCCCAAGCAGGCTCCACACTAGCAGCGCAGAGCCTGATGCAGGGCTTGAGCTCATGAACCGTGAGATCATGACCTGAGCCTAAATCAAGAGTCAGAAGTTTAACCCACTGAGCTCCCCAGGCACCCCACAATGCTTAATTCTAAGCATATTTCTAAATATAACTGAGGTTATAATTCATACTTAATCTTATTATCCTGGTTTTTTCTCTTAAAATTACCTTAAAGTGATAATATAGGCACTGCTTCATGTTCTTGCAAACTTCTTTTAAACAATTATTTTATTAAATTGCTACCATATTGCTGATCATTTAGGTTGTTTACCAGACTGCTGTTCCAATAATGGTACTAGAAACTGCTGATAATTATTGAATGCTTGCTATAGGTCAGGCACTCTTCTATGTATTTAAACCAGTCTTAAGGGGCGCCTGGGTGGCGCAGTCGGTTAAGCGTCTGACTTCAGCCAGGTCACGATCTTGCGGTCCGTGAGTTCGAGCCCCGTGTCAGGCTCTGGGCTGATGGCTCAGAGCCTGGAGCCTGTTTCCGATTCTGTGTCTCCCTCTCTCTCTGCCCCTCCCCCGTTCATGCTCTGTATCTCTCTGTCCTAAAAATAAATAAACGTTGAAAAATAAATAAATAAATAAATAAACCAGTCTTAAGTCTTTAACCCTCACATCTTCCAGATGGAGAGTCAAAGGTGAAGACACTTAAGTAACTTGCATGAGATCCATGGGTAGCAGGTGGCAGAGGGGACAATTGGGCTTCAGAACAAGGCTTTAATGTCTCTGTTAGGAATGTTCTCCTTTTTGTTAGTAACAGTATAACTTATAGCCAGTGAATACATTTAAGTGTATCTTAAAACACCATCCAGATCAAACTGTAGACGATCATGGACATCATTTCGCACACCTCTGTTTAAGATAGATTAAGCTGGATTCTCAGAATAGAGCTCTAAGATCAACAGGAATTATCTTGGTTGCTTTCCCCAAAAGTCACATTAATTGACAATCTTATCAGTTTTCTGTTTCACCTTGTCTTTGACAGCATAAGAATTTGCATTTGAAGTATCTCCAAATGTGACATTTCAGTCTGGAGTATTTAAGGTTAAATGTTTGCCCTGGAGAATCTTCTGTTCTCAACACAAGTGAGAGGCTCACAATTTGTGGCAGCCTTCTTTTGGGGGCAAATCATGGTCTTTTTTTTTTAATGGTCAACCAATCTAAAAAGTGAATATATTTTTTGTAGCCTCTTGGCTTGAAAGGGTGGAGTAAATGTTAGAAAGCTCAGAAAAAGCTGATTTAGAGGTCAATGTGGAACACAGGCAGCATCTGAGGCATCCTGAACATCCTTTCTATTTTCACGCAGAGGGGAAGGAGTAGTTCTTATAGTATTTGGCTGCCTTTAATTTATCATTTTTGCTGTTGTTATTACCAGATAAGCTCTGATTTTGCAGTCCGGTGACTTTAGCTCTATGTAGACAGACAGCTCTGAAGACTAGGCCTCCCTAGAAGTTTGATTCTGATCCATTAATATCTGGGCTTGGGAGCTAGGATCTGTATTGTTAGCAGGCACTCAGAGGATTCTTATGAGCACCCAGTTTCGGTAGGCAGTGGTCTAGAGCAGGTACCTCGTGTTGTAGATGGGACAACTGAGACCCAGAGAGGGGAAGGGATTGGCCTAAGGTCCCACAGTGGGTTGGGGACACAGCTGGGATTAGAACTCATGGCTCTGAGCCAGTGTCTCTCCACTGCATTGCCAAGGGGTGCTTTCCTGCCAATTCAAAAGAAATTGGAAGGGTTCAAGAAATCCAAAACATGACCTCTGTCCTCAGGGGCCTACATTCTAGACAAAGGATGAGCTACACAGATCTAAGACAGTAAGACACAAAGGCCTGCCAATCTGCATGGGCCTCACCAGCTAGGGTCCAGTAAACAGAGCAGGGAAAAAGGGAATATCAAACATGAATTGACCCCTCAATCTGTTGAGTGCTTCACACGCTGTATTTCCTTTCATTCTTTCAACAATCCCATGAGGGTAGTTATTGTTAGTATCTCTATTTTACTGATGAGAAAGCTGAGACGCAGACAGATGAAGTAACCAAAGGAAGGTCACCAAGCTAGCAGGTGGTAGAACCAGGATTCAGACCAAACTGTCTGACTCCAGAGCTGGCTGGGAGGTGTCTCCAATGGGGTCCTGGCCCCCCTCCTTCATTAGAAATTGCACTGCTCATCAATCCTTTGAACAGGATATCTGATAATGAAGACCCTTCCCCAAATGACTCCATGGTCAGTTCACTCAATATTTTCTCTCTGGGGGGAACTGAGATGCTCAGGATTTGAAGGGTGTCCATCTGAGTCCATGGGGGGCTGGGACTTCCTGGATCACAGATTCCCACCATCAGTTTTTGCTTTTTGTTTTATGTCAGGAGAAGGAACCTGTCCCAGTGCTGTAGACACATCCCAGGTCTGGGGTCTCCAAGAAAGAGCCTCTCTCATGCCCTAGCTCAGGCAGACGGCCGTCTTCCCAAATCACCCCTGACCTGTAATCCATCTCCCTGCCCTAAGGGAAGATTTGCCCATGGATTCTGCTGTTGCCCAACCGGGTTCTATATTTCTCCTCACACTGAAGATGGGGCCTGTCCATGCATCTCAGTCTATTTCCAGGATCCTCTCACTAATTCTCAAATATTGTCTCCTGTCTTCGACTGAGCTAACATGCGACTTTATAGCATCTTGGCAGATTTTATCTGCTTGCCCCAATGTATTTGTTCTACGTTTAAGAAAGACGTTTAGAAAAATCCTTCAAAAGTCAGTTGTCCCAATCATCTTTGCACCCACAGTGCTGAACACCCAAGTTTACTGTGACCTTTTGGAGAAAAGAACAAAACAGCAAATAACAGGATCTAACCCACCATGCCTGGTATCTTCATATCTTTATTCTTTAGGTTGAGGAAGAACAGTTAGCTACTATATAAGCTCCATGTGTCTGTGGGTCCTGGGAGCTCCATTCCATCCCTCAGGAAAAAGAGAGGTTGGCTTATATGACCTCTAAAGTCTTGACTTTAAAGTCTCATCTTTACGACCATCTGGAGGGTCAACTGAACTCCATCCCAGCCTCCAGGGACAGGGGTATTAGAAGCTCAGACGTCCCTTACAAGACTTCTTATCCCTTGAACAGGGGTAGAGAGTCCCCGAGTCGTGTGGCTTAGGGTCTGCACCAGCAGATGTCTGACCTGTGATCCCCCCCGCAGATGACCAAGCACAGGGGTCCAGGGCTGGAAGGCAGGACAGCAACACTCAAGTCCCAGGTCTGCCGCAAGCTTGGCCTTTGACCCTGCTGGCAAAACTCTCCCTCTCAGGGGCCTCAGTTTCCCCAGCTCTCTCAAGCAATCACAACCTGGAGCTCATAGCAGTTTTTCCACCTGCTTCACAAGACCCTCCTAAAGCTCCAAAGGGACTCTGTTCTCTGTAAAGGTGTGAGGAGCCCTCTTTCAGGTCATGAGCAATGACTGTCCAGACGCCCTCTCTTGCATTGCACATTCTTGCCTCATCCATTCCTCCTGCCCTGCTGTTTCTTTCTCCCAGGCTCGGGGCTCCACTCACCCCTTTCTTTTTCTTTTTTCTTTTTTCTTTAAAGATTTTTAAAATGTTTTTGTTTTATTTTTGAGAGAGAGAGAGAGACAGACAGAGAGACAGAACACAAGTGGGAGAAGGGCAGAGAGAGAGGGAGACACAGAATCCAAAGCAAGATCCAGGCTTCAAGCCATCAGCACAGAGCCTGATGTGGGGCTGGAACTCACAGACCATGAGATGGTGACCTGAGCTGAAGTCAGACGCTTAACCAACTGAGCCACCCAGGCGCCCCTCCATTCACCCCTTTCTAGTAAGCAGCCTTGATCTCATTAGTGGTTACAGTCGTTCTGAGTATCGAACATGGATGCTGAAGCCGGGCAGGTGTGACTGGAATCCTACCTGTCACATGCAGTCCCTGGGGCTTTGGGTTATCTAACCTCCCAGAGCCCATTTTGCAGCTGAGAAAAGAGGATAGCAGTACTGGGGAGTGTTAAATGGGACAGTGCCTACAGAGCACAAACATGAGTGCTGGTGCTTAGTAAGTACACTTCCATCTGAGGGCCCCCCTTCTCCCCAGAACTCATTGCCAGGAACACTCAGTGGTGTGTGTGCATCTACATAGCACCTGCTCAACTTGGAAGGCTGCCGCGGGGTTGCAAGTTCTTCTGCTATATTTTGTCCCTCTCATGTTCTAGCTCCTTTTTCAAGCTCTGCCCAGCCCGCCAAGGGCAGCCAGCCTCACCACCAACAAAACGGCAAGACTCACCTTCCTGAAGTAGTCTGCAAGGTTGTCGGGGTCCCAGGCCAGGACGTCTGAGCGAAAGGGCACATTCCTCAATGCCATGGCTGCTCTCCCAGGACAAAAGTCACAAGCTGAGCACGAGTGCTGCACCCATGGACAGAGAATCCCAAATCTAGAGCGTGGAGGTGTCCTTGGCTCTTCCAACTTCCAGTTACCGTCTGGAACACCCTTGTTGGAACAGACGTCTTTTCTGCTGTAAGCAGATCCCAGGGAGCAACGGCTTCCTCTGCGAACAAATATGGTCTCTTCTCAGAAAACGACTCAGCAAGTTTCCTTTACCACTTCCTCTGCTAGGCTCTAAATAAGTAAACAAGGAAGCCTAGCTCTGGTGGCTGGAGAGGTAGAGAGCGACAAGGTTGGTCATCTCGCCCTGGTCCTGGCCACTCCAGCCCTGTGGGAGGGATGGTGAAAGGTACTTAGACTCCTGTGTGAATCCAAGCGTGTTTCCATTAAAACTCCTGGCCCTCAGATGTTTATACCGCAGTCCTGCGTGGCTGGGTCTTTGCAGATGAAAATCTATTTTGACGGTTGGTCTAAAATGTAGATAATCTCCCACAAAGGCAAACTGCCTAGGGAAGGAGCATGGCTTTTTAATGCTTTCCGACCATCCCTGAGCCTCTGAGAAAAGGATAACGTTGACATCCCTTCAGCCGCCTCCTTACAGTTACTAGAGGACTCTCGGTGAGTGAGTCGGGCAACCAGGCTTAACTTCTGATGTGATTGTTCCCACGCTGTGCAACTCACACTAAGACTTAACAATCTAGGAACGTCAGCCATCCATATCCATAAAATAGGAAAACAGAGAAAGTGTTTCCTATACACATAAACATTAGATGCAGGTAACTAAGGTTAATTAAGGGTAACTAAGGAAAAAAAAATTAAGAGCAAAAAGATAATGATAGCTGCTGATGCTTCCAGAGATTTTATTCTCTACTGTTTCCACCACAGATTGTAGTCACTATTGATTCCTCCGTATCTTCTACCCAAAGAGTACATTCCCTGGAGTGGCCCTGTGACAGGACATGGGAATCTGCTGCTTTCTTAGCAGGTCTCAGACCCTGTGCTCTTCTCATAGTATGTGTACGTCATTGGTAGGGGGTGAATCTGGTGTATAAAAACAAATAGATTTCTGCATTTAGATTTCTGTATTTAGTCTCTAAATACAGGTTCTCCACTTCAGCTAATGCTCCATGCACACACACACACACACACACACACACACATACAGCCAATCAGTTCTGATGTTTGAGGACAGGATCAAGCTCTGTTTCACTTACTGGGTGACACTGCGTTGGTCCCTGAGGAGGTAACTTCTTGAAGCCTTTTCGAGGGTAGCTTTGGCCATGTACAGTTCCCATCTTATACACAATCAAGGAGCCCCACTGTCACTGCACCAGCCTCTCCGGGTCATTGTGAGCTTAGAGGAGATCCACATTTCATTCCAGGCGGAAGCAGTCCATAACACGTGGTGCCAGGGGTGCTGGGGGCATCAATCATCAGGGCCTGGTATCTAAGAGTTCTCAACAACGAACTGTGCTCTACAGGGCACAGCCCTGCTGTTCAAAAGTTCTGTGTTGGTGGGAGAGATCACTTGGTGTTTCAAATCACCGGAATAGTGGCAAATGACAAAAAACTATTTGAAGAGAGAGAGACAGACAGAGACAGAGACAGAGACAGAGACAGAGAGAGAAATCACTTTCAGGTAGGGTAGTTAAAGAATGTCGTGGAATTAGCTGGAATTTAAGCAGGGCCTTGGAAGAGGGAGCAATGTTTCATGAGCAAACAGAACACACAGCACCTGTGGAAAGGAATTTCTAAAATCATCCTTACAAGTAGAAGCGTTTTCAAAAAAGTTCACTCCCACTCAGGAGAATAAATATCTACAGAAACACAGAAATCGAATTAGGTATAGCTAAACATTAGGCTCCTTTGAAAGAGCTATCCACTAAATGTGGTCAAGATGGACAATCCATTGAGCTCACTTAGAAGAGAGCCATAGCAGGTAAGAAACATGGACGACAGGGATGACGACGACAAGAATCATCACAGTTGAAGCAGGTGGAGTCCTTCTCATGTGCCAGGGAGTAGGCTAAGGACTTGCCACTGTCTTGTTTAAATGTTGGCACTATTTTTTTTTAATGCTTATTTATTTATTTTGAGAGAGAGAGAGCATGAGCAGCAGAGGGGCAGAGAGAGAGAGGGAGAGAAAGAATCCTGAGGGAATCTGACAAGGGGCCTGATCTCATGAACTGGGAGATTATGACCTGAGCCGAGATCAAGAATCAGATGCCACCCAGGTATCCCGGCACTATTATCCCTTCTATTTTATGGAAGGGAAAACTGAGGCTCAGAGAGGTAAAGCTACTTGCTTCCTTTCACCCAGCAAGTAGGCTGTGTAGCCAGGTCTCACCTGGACCCTCTCTGGGCCCAGAGTCCCTGTCTTCACCTCTCTGCCACCTCCAAGCTCTGACATGTTACACAGACTGCCCAGGTGGAGTAGGGATTCAAACTCAGCTCTGTCTCCAGAGCCTGTGATCCTTCCTACTCTATCAGTCTCCTTTCCATGAAGGAGGGCAAGGAGGTTGCCAATCTGGACAAGTTACAAAGAGGATCCAGCCACTGCCTTTTGGAGGTAGGCCTTTGGTGACCCCTCTGTATAGGACCACAGCCCATTCCTCGCAAGGACAGCTGGGTCATGACCAGAGCAGGTGACGTGAGGGGAAGCAGTTTGCCTCGGGCCTGAAGACTTTCCTCTTTCTCAGTCCTCGGTGATTTCCTAACAACCGCGAATTTCACATCTCCTGTTTCTGGCGAAGTATCCAGAAGCTCGGGGGGCAGGGCCAGTTAGTGCCTAAGAGAGGCTCAGGATGCCAGGAAGACCACAGTGATCCTGTACAGCCTGGCTCACATGGCCCAGCCTCAGGCTCCTTGCCTGTAAAATGGGAAGGCATCATAGCAGCCTCTGGGGACAGCTCATGGCAGAGGGGACAGTATGGTGAAGGCCAGGCCAGCTCATGCCGATCCTCTAACGGACATCAGTCCTGGCTTCAACCATGAAGCAGAGCAGAGAGGGGCAGATAAGTTGCAGGGATTAAATCCATGACCTGGGTGGGAATGCCCTCTTCCCTCTCTCAGCCTCTCCCTCAAGCAGGTAGAGAAACTCAGGACTCATGAAGGAACAAATGGAAAGTTTAGCAGAGGCCTTTTTAAGCTTTATGATATTATCTCCACACCAGGAAGGGGGGACACGGTCTCACAGCACAAAAAGGATGACATGCTGGTACAGGGGAACAGGGGCTCACGGGGTAGGAATTTCAAACGTGCGATCAATGAGCTTGTGGACGAGAAAGCAATACTTGTAGGGAGCGATGTGTCAGATTTCTGACCTTAGGGACAAAAAGCGGACGTATGAATCTCACACCACAACCCGGAGTGGGGGTTCTCCCCAGTATCCCCCCTGCCCCACCCCACCCCATCTGGACTTGAAGCCCCCCCTCTCTCCCACTAACCCACAGCAGGATCAGGTGAGGAGATAACTGTCTTCTTCACAGCTAGTTTTAGAGGTGAGAAAGATCAGAAAACTCTCTAGAAGAGACTCGGGAGCCACAGCCACCGCATGTAGAGCAGGGGCAGGGGTCTGGAGCTGTCATTGGAGACCAGGAGAGAATGGAAAGTAGGGACTTCGGAGCGAAGGGTGGGAGAGGCCCTAGGAGACTAGGAGAGGCTCCTGAGACATTAGAAGGTGGCTAGGAGGACGTGCTTATTTGGATTCGATTTGTGCAGAGGGTCTCAGCTGGGGGAGAGAGAAAAGGGTAGCAGCATGTGGCCCAGAGAGGGTGACCACACGAAGCACAGTGGGCAATGGAGACAACGCCCTCACGTGGCTTCACCTCCACCAAAGTTTTATGGCTCCAAGTGCCACCTGACGAGAGGTACGGCTAACATGAACTGCTATTGAAGTTTCTTAAGAGCCTGGGTGGGTTTGCCCATAAGGGGAACAAGACTACAGCTGTCACCTTCATGGGGAGGGGACACTTTCCCCCTGCATTCTCAGGGCCCTGTGCGGGTGGAGCAGGAAAGCCAGGAAGGGGCCCTGACCGCTTCCCTGGGCAGGGCAGCTCCACACACCCAGTGACCTCACACGAAGACACGGAATCCTGCCCCAGGAGGCACGCGCCTGCCATGCAGCTGCCCGGGATGCACAGAGGCCGTGCTCCCCAGGGCTCCTACAGGCTGCCGGGTGGGAAAGGTCGGGAGAGACAGGCACCAGCCCACAGCAGCCCTCCTCCGGTCCTGCTGTGCTCTGTCCTGACAGCCTCCAGACTCCTCCCTCCCACCCCACACTGGACACTGTCGTCACCTCCCCCGTTCCGGGAGATGCGTGAGGAAAGCAGGAATCAGCTGCTGCATGTGAGACAATGAGAAGCAATATTTTTCCACTTCCTCAGAGCTGACGATTTCATTCTTTTCAAAAAGAACACATGTATTTTTTTTTTCATCTTTTCTATCTCTTTCTCTGCTGTTTTCACTGAGGTGCCTCAGAAATTTGAAAGTGGGTGGGAGGAAGTGCTTATTTGGACTTCCTGTCAGGCCTCCCTTCTTCGTCTGCCCTATTTTTTGACTTCAGCAGCCTATCCCCAGATAGTTCCGCCACCAAGGGAAACTCCCCGAGTGCCCACAAGGGTGGGTGGGATGTGGGCAGGGGCAGGAGAGGGGAAGGCAGGTTTCTCATGTCGATAAAAGAGAAAAGGTGTTGCCCCCCTCCACGGGCAGAGCTGGGGGAAAGGCAGCCCTTTTGATCCTCACAAAAGTCCTACGAGTAGACGGCAATGCTCCCATTTTACAGATGTTGAGAGACCAAAACTCACTTTCTCACATTCACAGTGGATCAGGAATGCCAATTCAGGACTGGGTGGATTTCCTTTCATTCTTCTACTTTTTTGACTTGTCCCTTCAGTCTCAGCAAGTCACTTAGCTGTTGACTTTCGGTCTGGATTTTCCTGCTTCACCTGTGGCCTTGGTGCTTGTGGCTTCAGAGCTGCTGATGTTGGCTGCATTACCTGCCTTGGAAATATCAGGGCCCTGACCACCAGCTTCTATCTGACCTTCCAGATTTTTGACTCAGTCAGAATGCATCTTTCAATACACTGTCCCAGGAGAGTCACCCTGTGGACCCTACTTCATGTGAGTGTCAGAGCCTTCCCGTGAGCATGGGAATAGACAGTGGGCCCCTGAGAAGGAGTGGGTTAGGGGCTTGGGGAGAAGAAGACCTAGAAAACACACACCATGTCTATCCAACTCTTCCATGAGATCTCAAGGGTTTGGGGAAAGGAATGCGAGAATCAAAAGTAATCCTTTTGAGTGCTCTTTGGGAAAGGGAGCTAGAGGATATATACCCCTTTTATAGGTTGCAGAGAAAAGCTGGTGGAGAACAGATTCCTGTCTGTGGCCTCACAGATAATCAGAAGTGGAGTCTTGGATTTGAAACCAGACCTGTCGGATACTAAGATTCTTTCCTTTGAAAGATGCAGTTTCCAAGGATGGAAATTTTATTAGGTGAATAATTAATATTTACGCAGAACAGGTCATGCCAACTATATGTATTAGGCTATGAAAGAGAGATTTTTCTCTATTTGAGTTCTCCGAAAATAATGGATCTTGATATGTATATGTTTTTCTCTATTAAAAAAAAATACAGCCTTGGCAATTATAATGCTGGGTAGATGCCACAGGGTCACTGAATCCCTTAAACACACCTTTCAAGTAGGGAGACGTGACGTGGGGCAACAGCTCAGCTGCGTGGGGCTGAGTGGGGCAAGGGAAGGGAGCACTGGAGGAGAAGAGGAGAGTAAGGGAGGAGAGTGACAGCCCACATCCACTTGGGCTGGGACCCTTAGAAAGCCTGCAGTGCCCTGGTGTGGAGACCCCCTAGAGTTTTCTGGCTTGTTCATGTTCGAGCTGGTTTCTTAAAACCATCCTTATAAATATGTGAATACCCAGTATCCTTCTAATCATTTACCTTGTTGCACAGGATGCACAGAATTGGGTTCTGTTGCTTACAACCTGTCTTAATCCAGTTCAGGCTGCTATAACAAAATATCGCAGACTGGGTGGTTTATAAACAACATAAATTTGTTTCCCACAGTTCTGGAAGCTGGACATCCAAAATCAAGGTGCCAGCATGGTCATATTCAGGTGAAAGCCCTCTTCCTGGTCATAGTCAGCACCTCCTCCCTGTGTCCTCCTGCGATAGAACAGGCTGGAGAGCTCTGTGGAATTTCTTTTACAAGGGCGCTAATCCCATTCAGGAGGGCTCCACCCACACGACCTAAGCGAAAGGCCTTGACTTCTAATACCATCACATTGGACGTTAGGATGTCAACATAGGCATTTGACACAAGCATTCAGGTCACAGCACAGTAAAAAAAAAAATCCATAATTGTCTCAGGATACATGCACCATTCCTTTTTAATTTGTCCAAAAAATGTCAAGGGGAAGAAAATGAGGTGGCCTGGGGTAAGGATGAGAGCTGTGGGCTTTGTGGTGGGGAGGTCCCAGGCTTGGATTCTAATCATGGTAGAATCAACCGGGTGTCTGACCTTGAGTCCTTTTTACAGCTTCCTCATCTTTAAAAGAAGCTAATAATACTTAACATTCCTCTTGGCACTTTTGTGAGAAATGAAGTTGCTCGTGTTACGTGCCTGAACTGTGTCTGGCCTGTAATAGAGATGCCATACGCTTGTTTCGTGTCCCCAGACAATTTCTAGAGTTTCTTTGCAGCTCTAATTTTCTATGATACTTCTCAGCAGCTGATTAATTTTCTATCCATTTTCTCTTTGGGAACAGAAGCAAAAAAGACACCAATAACCTGATACAGAGGATTTATTTTGAAAAGCTTTCACGGAGGGTCATCAGAGGATGATCATCTAAAGTATCAGCTAACCTGGGACTTTTTGAAAGTGGAAGGGACACCATAAAACTATTCCAGGGGCGCCTGGGTGGCTCAGTCGGTAAGCGTCTGACTTCCGCTCAGGTCACGATCTCGCGGTTTGTGAGTTCGAGCCCCGCGTCGGGCTGTGGGCTGACAGCTCGGAGCGCGGAGCCTGCTTCAGATTCTGTGTCTCCCTCTCTCTCTGCCCCTCCCCCACTCGCGCTCTCTCTGTCTCTCAAAAATGAATAAACATTAAAAAAAAACAACTACTGCAGGACAGGAGGCATCGCTGGGGGCCATCCTGCAAACGGGCACCCTATATTCAGTTATCACACAGTTATACTTCTTCCTTGGCAAGTCTTCTGCGGGATGTCATCTGCCCTCATCAGACAGAATCCCCTATGCCTTACTTGTCCCGGCAAATGGGGACTGTGTTTGCGTTTAGCAAGAAGTCAGAATCCCATGTGCCACAGGCAGAAGCCTCAAATGTAACTAGGTAGAGGTATGTTCAAGCCCACGGCCATGAGCCTAGTGACTGTTACTGCCCAGCTATTCAGTGGGCCTCCTCAGAGCACTGTCTTGACCTAGAGGGGCCACTCTATTTTTAAACCCAGGAAACTACACAGGCTCACAGCTCTTAATTTAATGTGGTGAAAAACTAACCGAAGTGCTAGATTCTCACAAGCTTCCCTCCTCCCTCCCCGACCCTACCACTGTCCCTTGTTTTCTGTTATGGAGTTCATGCCCTCTCACAAGCCTCTCGCACTCCCATACTTCCAGGCTTATGATTTAGGAAGTCTCGCCAAGGCAACTTCAGGCTAAAATCTCCCCGATCTGCAGCATCCTCTGACCGAGGATTTCTGTTCCTGTTTCAGTGGTTTCCTGCATGAACCCAGGGACTCAGATGGACTCAAGTCCATTCTGGAGACCTGCCAGCATGATTCCTGTGGTCCAGCCTCTCTTCCCAAGTCTAGCCCCTCAAAAGCTTGAAGCCACATGCAATTCTCTCTCTACCGACAGAAGCTATGGGAGTCAAGACTCAGATTCTGGAGTCAGAATAACGTGTCTGAACCCCAACCCTTATTCTCCCACTGTGCAACGTGAGGCAACTTACTTAACTTCTCTGTGCCACGGTTTTCACAAGGGGATGGGGAAAGCTAAAAAATAACATCCACCTCAGTGAGCAGTTGGGGGGGTTGAGCCAAAGAAAACCCCAAGCTCAGAGTACAGTCCCTGGCACACTGTGGATGCTGACCCTTGCTGGCACTGTCCACCGTTGGGAACTTGTCTCACTCATCCCTTCCCAGGCACCGGCCCAGAGGGGCAGTTCTCCATTGCCATGAGATCCCCAGGTTGCACGCAACACCAAGCTCCCCGCATCACATGTCGGTAGGCATCAGCTGCATACATTACTCTGTAATATTTCTGATGGAGATAGCAAGAGTGACAGAGCTGAACTTTCCTAATAATTAAGAAGAGATTCTGCAGGTTCACAGGCTGATGCGGCCAGGGGGACATGTGAGTGAGTAAAGAAATCTTGGTAGGAAAAACAGGAGCCCAGGGAAATAACAAACGGCAACTTACTCTGGATATTAGTCAGAAAGATGATAAGGAGGGGGGAAGTCTGGGGCAAAGGTGGAGCAGCCCAGTTCAAGCTAATTGCCACATTATTATGAGGGCCTGCTGGTGCAGGGCTGGTGATTAGGGCCCAGTGTCATCAGTCACCAGATATTTACTTAAGGAAAGCTAGAAAACTTGATTTTATGTAAAAAGGAGATGCAGTTTGGTGGCGCCTGGGTGACTCAGTCCAACTTTGGCTCAGGTCATGATCTTGTGGTTCATGAGTTCAAGTCCCGCGTTGCACTCTGTGCTGACAGCTCAGAGCCTGGAGCCTGCTTCGGATTCTGTGCCTCCCTCTCTTGCTGTCCCCCCCCCCCCCCCGACTTGTGCTCTGTTTCTCTATCTCTCTCTCAAAAATAAACAAAGATTAAAAATTAAGGGGGGGGGCGGAATTCAGTCAATGTCCTAATCTTGGAATCTGTGAATAAGTTCAGTTACATGGCAAAGAGGAATTCATTCAGACTGCTAATCAGCTGACCTTTAAATAGGGAGATTATCCCACAATATCTGGGTGGGCCCAATGTACTCACAAGAGTCCTTAAAAATGGCACAGGGAGGCAGAAGAAAGAGTCCAGGGAGATGTGACTGTGGAAGAAAGGCACCGAGAGATGTGATGTTCTGGTTTTGAAAATGGAGGAAGGAGGCCACAAGCCAGGGGATGTGAGTGATGGCAGGGAAAGGCAGGGAAAGAGATTCTCTTCTACACCCTTAGGGAAGGAATGCAGCCCTCTTTTTAGCCTAGTAAGACCTCTGTCAGAGTTTTTATTTCCAGAAGTGTGAGATAATGAATTTCTATTGTTTTGAGTCACTAAATTTGTGATACTTTGTCATAGCAGCAGTAGAAAACTAATATATCAATTAACTTTTAAAAAACCACGTGGGCCAAACAAACCACACGTGCTGACTGTAGAGTACCTACAAGCCACTTCTGATTGAGAATCTGAATGATATCTTACTTTTCATGTTGGAAGTGCCTGATGACCTAATCCATGTCTGAGAGGTGCCCAAGATCACATAGTAGTGACTCACACTAGGGATGCTGATTCTTAGAATAGCATTCAAGTGCATCATATGTGCTTATGCCTTCCAGAAACACAGCTACACATGGCTGGTAGAGAGAAAGAAATGGCGATTCAAAGGGTGGAGGCCGTTTTGCCAACTGTTCTTTTGAACGACAACAAAATGACTGCCCTCCATGAGTTCAAGAAGGCCCATTACGGGCACTGTTTCCAGACCTCAAATTCTGTCCCAAAAAAGACCTCTTTCTAGACACAGGGAATTGTGCTGGATCCTTTCCTTGTCATTGCTGTCAACTTAGCTGCCACTTGCCAGACTGATGTTCCTGTTTCGCAAGCCATTCACATTTCTTCCTTCCTTCCTCCTTCCCTCCCTCCCTCCATCCCTCTCTCCTTCCCTTTCTTTCTTTCTTTCTTTCTTTCTTTCTTCTTCCTTCTCCCCTCCCTCCCTCTCTCCTTCCCTCCCTCTCTCACTCCCTCCTTTCTTTCTTTCCTTCTTTCCTTCCTCCCTCCCTCCCTTTCTCCTTCTCTTTCTTTCTTTCTTTCTTTCTTTTTATTACTTCCTCCCTTCCTCCCTCCTTCCCTCCCTCCCTTCTTTCCTTCCTTCCTTCCTTCATTCATTCTTCCCTCCCTCCCTCCATCTCTCTCTCCTTCCCTTTCTTTCTCTTTCTTTCTTTCTTTCTTTATTACTTCCTCCCTTCCTCCCTCCTTCCCTCCTTCCCTCCTTCCCTTCTTTCCTTCCTTCCTTCCTTCCTTCCTTCATTCCTCCTTCCCTCCCTCCATCCCTCTCTCCTTCCCTTTCTTTCTTTCTTTCTTTCTTTCTTTCTTCTCCCCTCCCTCCCTCTCTCCTTCCCTCTCTCTCTCACTTCCTCCTTTCTTTCTTTCCTTCCTTCCTTCCTCCCTTCCTCCCTCCTTCCCTCCTTCCCTTCTTTCCTTCCTTCATTCATTCATTCCTCCCTCCCCCATCCATCCCTCTCTCCTTCCCTTTCTTTCTTTCTTTCTTTCTTTCTTTCTTTTCTTCCTTCTTTCCTCCCTCCCTCCTTCCCTCCTTCCTTTATTTCCTTCCTTCCTTCCTTCCTTCCTTCCTTCCTTCCTTCTTTCCTACCACAGGTAATTTCCAAGGCACCCTTCGTGAGCAAATATGTCTTCATTCAGCACCATCTCTGGCATTGGTTTTCTGAGCCCTGGGTCTGGGATTGCTTTACATACAAAGAAAGATGCTTCAGGACTGGAATGTCTAGGGTTGAATCACTGGGAAAGAGAACTGTACACTTGTAATTACAGAGCAGCGAAGTCCCCCAAAGTGGCAGCTCACATGTGCCTTTTAGCTATGGGTGTCCTGTTGGGACCACAGTGCTCCCTGCTTTCCTCCCTCCCAGAAAATGATCTTGAAAGTCTTTAACCTGGAGCATGTTCTTTTCAGTTCACCATAGTCCCCAGTCCTCCCCACCTCACTATCTTAGACCGTTCCTCTTCACTCATTTACATTCCCTGTCAAGGCCCCCAAAGAGTTTGACTTTGTGGCAATTGATTTTTGTCCAAATTCCACATAATTCAGTTCACTTATTTGTTCAAAAAATATTTATTGAGCACCTACTATGTGCTAAGGATGTTCTAGTTAATGGGATTCACCAGTGAACAAAGTCCTTGGACTTATGGAGCCTTGTAATGACAATAAGAATTGCAGTGATTACGATGAATAACAAGCATTGAGTACATACTTTGTGCCAGACTACGTTCTAAGCCCTTTACATACTAGATAGATAGATAGATAGGCAGAAAATGTAATAAAATTATATAAGGTATATATTCATAACAGGCTCACAACAGTCTTATAAAGTATTTTTGCCACTATAAAATAAGGAAACTGAGGCACAGAGAAGTTCCCTCCTTATGGGGAAGACCAACATTAACAAAAGAACAAATAAGAGGCTCTAGAATTCCACTGTCCAATATAGTAGCCACCAGCCACATGTGGCTATTTAAATTAAAAATAATTAAAATGAAATAAAATTTAAATTAAAAAAAATTTTTTTTTTCAACGTTTATTTATTTTTGGGACAGAGAGAGACAGAGCATGAACGGGGGAGGGGCAGAGAGAGAGGGAGACACAGAATGGGAAACAGGCTCCAGGCTCTGAGCCATCAGCCCAGAGCCCGACGCGGGGCTCGAACTCACGGACCGCGAGATCGTGACCTGGCTGAAGTCGGACGCTTAACCGACTGCGCCACCCAGGCGCCCCTAAAATTTAAATTTAAATTCCTTGGTCACACACATTTCAAGCACTCAACAGGCACTTGGAGCCAGTGGCTACCATTATGGACACAGTTATTTCGGGAAATGCTGGTCTAGCATGTCATGGTTCATAATGGAAGCTCTAGGATTTGAATTTTCCCTGACACTCTCCAGCTGGGAGCCTTGAGCAAATTTCTTAGCCTCTCTGTATCTCAGGTTATTGATCTAGAAAAAGTAGTTAAGAATAATGCCATCTTCAGGGAGAAGTTAAATTAACTCTTGGATGTTTAGAACAGTGTCCAGCTGTCAGTGACCATCTGATCCATTACAGCTATGACTATGAATATATAAAATGATAGGAGTGATGAATGCTATACAAACAGATAAAACACAGTGAGGGAATAGATTATGACAGCTGCCTGTGTGGACAGGTTGGTGAAGGTGGCTCTCTGAAGGAGGTGGCATCTGCATGAAGTCAGGAAGCCAGACTCAGGTAACCACGGAAGGACATCTGGACAGAGGCTATGGGCCAAGTCCCTAAGGCTGTAGTTGCTTGGAGTGTTCCAGAAACAGCAGCCTAGCTAGAGTAGCTGGGAAGGAGTGAACCAAGGAAAGAGGAGAGAGCCAGGCTCAGGAGATAGTGAAGGACCATCATCTGTTCTGAGTGTGGTAGGAGCACCTGGCCAGTTTTGAGCAGAGAAGTGATGAGGTCTGACTTACTGTTTGAAGGGTCACCCTAGTCATGGGCAGAGGCAAGGAGGCCCCGTAGGAGGCTGCTGTAGACAACAAGCCAGCTGGTAACAGTGAAAGGAATGGAGATGAGAAAGTTTCACCTTCAACGCAGTCCTGTCCACTGGCTGTCCCCTCTGCCTGGTACCCGCTTTGCCCAGATGCCATCCTGGCTCACTCCTTTATTTCCTGAAGCCAGAAAAGGCTTCCCTACTTTTTCCCTCTTAGCACTTACCCTAAACTAAGATACAGCATATTTTCCTGGTTTTGTTTACTGTGGGGAGTAAGTGTGAGGTTGGGGATTTGTGTCAGCTTTGCTCATTATTGAATCCCCAGTGCTTAGAGCAGTCCCCGCACAAACTAGGTACTTGGGAAGTATTTTTGAATCAATGAATGAATGGTATAGGTAAGGAGCGAGAAACAGGTGATAACTGAGAAAACTCAAGCACAGAGAAGGGAAGCCACTGTCCTAAACCCACACAGCAGTTAAGGGCAGAGCCCGTATTGGAGCCCCAGACCTCCCACCCCTGTCCCTGTACTCTCCCCTGCTCCCACCACCTGAGGCAAGTTCCCCTTTTTTCTCGGAGCTGGAGCTCTCCATGAGTGATGAGCATTTTTTTCTCTCTGTGCTTAGTTGTCACTTTTCCCAATGACCCAACTGTGTCTTTCCTCACTTCCCCATTTTTTCCAGGCTGTATTCTTCTGTTTGGCTAAACTTTCCTTCTTCTACAGTCATGGCTCAATGGCAACATCTGAACAGTCAGATGCATCATGTGGAAAGAAAGGGAACAAGACGCCAAGATGTCCAATTTGGTTTCTCCATTGTGGCAGCCTATACAGTAAGGTGCACAGATATGGCCCCGTGGCTGGGGCCCGATGGGGGAGTGTGGTGGGGGAGCTAAGCTGGCTCAGCATCCTTCCTTGAAATATTCATGCTTCTCAGCAATAATGGTGGGTTGTGAGTTTGCTCTGGTACCTGCCCAGGGATTGCCCCTGAGAAACCACATTCAATCTGCTCTTGAGAGCTGAGACACCTGGAAGCTCAGCCTTTCCTTCCCACTACGTGATGGCCTAGAGGGCCTTAGAGCTGGTCAAGCATCTTCCCCTTCCCACCTCCCCTTCCTGACCCCTGCAGGGAGTCTGCTTCCCCAGCTCACCAGCTGGCCATTCTGGACTCTTACCCATCCCTCCTCTGGGAGCAAAATTCTCCTCCTTATTCTTCATCGTAGTAATAAAATTAAACAGTTACCTTCTAGGACACTTATTCTATATTAGGCACTTTGTAAATCCACAATCCTTGCATAGCCAATTTTACAAACTGGAACCCTGGGCTTCAAGATTACCCCCAGGGGTCGGTGATGGAGTTGAGTTCAATCCTGGGCCCGTCCATGTCTGATTCTGAAGCTAGTTTTCTTTCCCCCAGACACAATCACCGTTCATTCATTTATCATTCATTCATTCATTCAGCAATTCTGCATCAAGCCATAGTATGTACCAGGCACTGTTCTAAGCACGAGATGGTGATGAACAAGACAGACAGGGCTCTGCCCACAGAGAGCAGTGGGAGAGAAAACAATGAACGCAGCCAGAACGTTTTCAGGAGGGATGACTGCTGTGGACCCATGGAGACAGGTCAGTGTGTGAGAAAGCACAGTGGAGCCATCTTCTCCACTGGGCAGTTGGGGAAGGTTACCTCATGCCGGTGGGTGCCAGATCCAGCAGGAGGAAGCACGTCTCTGGGAGGCGGGGCCAGGTTGGGAAGTGGCCATGGGTTGAGTCAGGCCATCCGGAGGGCGGGGAGGTGCATGGCTGACCTTGGGGAAATCACAGGGTGTTGTGGGGCTCCTTAACCACTAACTATGTAGGGGCATTTTTGCTTCTCAGTGCCAGCCCTTCTTCGTCAAGCAGTATATTCCATCTGCACCATTAGGCTTAATGTCAATCAGCTCTTCTTCTATCCTTGTCCCTCTTTTCTCTGGTTGGGTTCCCATTAACAGATTTTTCTCCTACAGGCACCAGAGGCTGAGGAAGCTTAAAGCAACAGTCACAGTTGGAGAGAGCTGACAGTAAGAGCTCCCTCGAGCTCCCCCTGGGGGCCTTTCTCCAAGCTACTTGCCTTTCAGCCTCTGCTGCCCCCTCCCTCTCTGTCCAGGCCTCAAACACCTCTATTCTCCCTCTCTGCCCAGCCCCCTTCAGACCCAAGCTTGGTAGGTCCTGATGCCTGGATTTGAGTTTGGTTGCCCTTCCCCTGCTCCCCCACCCCCAGGCTTATGGACCCTTCCTGGTTCTTCTCAGCTCTTCTCTAATCACCTGGCCAGGGTTCTAGGGCCCCATGGCCAGACTTAGAGCCCCCAGAATCCACTTATCTGGAAGATACCAGAATCACTTTAGATGACTCAATGCAAATTAAGAACATTATCCTGTCCCTTCTATGAGAATGTCTAAAGGGTCCCCTTCCTAAGTCTCTTCCTTATCAATGCTGAGCATCACCTCCTTTGGAAAACTTCCTTGAACCTCCAAATGTGGGGTGGGGTTCTCTCCTAAATGCTTCCAGGGGGTGCTGCACCTACCCCTCATGTAGCACCAACCAGGAGTGGTCTTCTGACTCTCTCCCACTAGAAGGAGGTCTCTGAGAAGGCAGGTCAACATGGTATCTTTAGGAGTGGCAGGGTGCCTGGCACACATAGGTGAATGAGCCTTATGAGGTCCAGCTGGCCCAAGTATGAGGCTGCCGCCAGCCTATCACCAGGACCACAGAAAACCAGAGTGCATGTTCATTTCCGTTTCTGAGTATCCAAGGTGTGAGAATCCCTCCAGAAGATGGCTTTTCAGCTTGCTTCCTCTTTGGTTTCTCCTAAACGCGAAAAAACTGGGGGATCTGTAGGCTTAGCCAGGGTTGAAGGGTCAGAATCACATGTGTCACGAGCACCGTGTGATTGTAAGCACAGAAGCCAGACTTCCTATGACATAACCAACATGGTCTATGGGGCTTTTTGCATTTCCAGAAAGACTCCAAGCCACCCCTGTTTAGAGTGTTGTGAATCCCTGGCACTGTCCAGCATGCTGAGCCAGTCAGAAGGCAGAGGGGCCCGTAAGGGGGCCAGTGGCTTTACACACATGTACCACCCAAATCCCTTCAAGTTGTCTGTTACCCTCGTGTTTTGTTTTGTTTGAACAAAGTTATGACTCTTTTCTATCTACAAAGTTAAAACACAGACATTATGGAAACAACAAAATACAAGCAAGAAATAAGAATAATAAAAATTAAGCATTTAGAATTTTATCATTTCCTTTTTTTAAAAAATCATACACGCAAATGGGATCACACTCTTCATAAAATTCTTTCTTTTTAATGTTTTTTTAATGTTTATTTATTTTTGAGAGAGAGACAGAGAGAGACAGAACGTGAGAGGTGGAGGGGCAGAGAGAGAAGGAGACACAGAATCTGAAACAGGCTCCAGGCTCTGAGCTGTCAGCACAGAGCCCGACGCGGGGCTTGAACTCACACACCGTGAGATCATGACCTGAGCTGAAGTCGGATGCTCAACTGACTGAGCCACCCAGGCACCCCTTCATACAATTCTTTATAACTTTTTTTTTTTAATATATGAAACATACTGTGAGCAACTTTCCCTGTGGTTGAATATCATCCCAAAGCAGCTTTTTAAATGGCTGCAGCATGTCCTGTGATATGCAGGTACTAGAATTTATTTCATTAATTTCTCATGGTTGGATACTTAGGTGGGTTCCAAATTTCACTATTATAACCAACTCAGAAACAGACATTCTTTCAACTAAACTGCTGCACACAGCCATAATTATTTCTTTAGGACAGATTGCTGGATTACACGTGCTTAGCTGGAGGATATGAACTTTTATAATTTTACTACAGCTCGTCCACTGCTCTCTACCTGGAAAGCTTTAATTTTGGCTCTTGGCAGCAGGGCAGAGAGGTATGTATCATCATTTTATGCCATTTCCTCTGGCCAAGGCTGCCTTTGGTGTTCACTCAACCTGTTTTCAGTGGGATGGTGGATGGTGGGCCATGCTGTTGGCCCCAGTGCCCACCTGGGAAAAGCCCCAGAGAAACATCAATAATCTGGTTTATACCAAGGATGGCTGGTGAGAATATCAGCATCACGCTTGGAACAATGATTTTTAAAATGCCAGGGTGATCCTATCAGACAAAACATAGAGGTTCAGAGATTCTGGGGTTTGAATCTTGACTTTGAGGCAAAACGGTACTGAGCCTCAGTTTTCTCAGCTGTGAAATGGAATCATAGCACATTATGTGATATGTTGTGTTTGGTCGGGAATTAAATGTAATCAGGTGTGTAAAACCCATACCACAGAGTACCAAGTGAGGCTTCAGCACATAGTAGCTGGAACTACTATTAAATAGGCACAATAATTTGAACTAATATAATAAATTGTTTAGTTGAGGCCCTTAAGAGAGCTGTTAAACTGTTAAGAATGATTTCTAACTAATGTAGCAACTATTCTCATGGGAGGAGATGAGTTAATTTCCTTGGATATTTACTATATTCTGTTTTATAATTCAGTGTTCCTTGATATGCCCTATGAAATGTTATTTGGCTTAACAGACTGTATTTTCATAAAGCTTGCCCTAGCTAAAGCTAACTCAGGCTTGGCCACCAGGCCAAAGTCTCCTTTGCAGGTATACTTGGGGAAACACAGATCCTGTGGTCTCAGTGGACACCCTGGCTCAGGTCTCAAGGTGGGCGCCAGAGATCTCATTAGCAAACTTCCAGGTAATTCTTATAGCTAGCTGAGCCCCAGACTGCAAATTGGCATTAGGAAATGCCAGAAGGCATCCATAAACTAGATGTTTGGAGACTTGTAAAAAAAAATGCCATTTTTGCTTCATTCTGGCAAAAAACACTTACCAAAGTGTCATTTCGACTATATCCAGAAGAAAACATGGTCTTGGGTCTTTTAACAAGGTCAACTGTTAGTTGTTTTATTTGTTTAGAGAGAACATAGCAAGGGAGGGGTAGAGAGAGGGAGAGAGAATCCCAAGCAGGCTCTATGCTGTCAGTGTGGAGCCTGACATGGGGCTTGAACCCAGGAACTGTGAGATCATGACCTGAGCCAAGATCAAGAGTTGGATGTCCAACAGACTAAGCCACCCAGGTGCCCCAGTCAGCCCTTAATTTTAAGCCTTCTCTTGTGATGTTATATTTTTCTTTCCATCCTAGACCAGTCTCTCAGGGGGCCTGTGAAGTGTGCCTTCTGGTTCAGAGTGCTGGCTAAGCTGCATAGCCCAGGGCTCCCCTTCCATCCCTGAGGATGCAGTCATTCTGGAGGGTGTGATGTTTTCCATTTATCCTTTGGCAATATAAGTGCTGCTTCCAACTGGCTCTGTCTGCAGAAGCCTTGTGTTAGAAACCGCTGTGTTCATAACTGGTGGCTTGGTCTAGAAAAGAGGGAGAGGTTTTTTTAATGTTTATTTATTTTTGAGAGGGGAGAGGCACAGAGCACGAACAGGGAAGAGGCATAGTGAGAGGCAGATATAGAATTTTAAGCAGGCTCCAGCCTCTGAGCTGTCAGCATAGAGCCTAACGCAGGTTTCAAACCCACGGACTGCAAGATTGTGACCTGAGCTGGAGTCGGACGCTTAACTGACTGAACCACCAGGCGCCCCTGGAAAAGAGGGAGTTTTTTGTTTTTGTTTTTTTTTTTTAACATTTATTTATTTATTTATTTTTTTGAGACAGAGAGAGACAGAGCATGAACAGGGGAGGGTCAGAGAGAGAGAGGGAGACACAGAATCTGAAACAGGCTCCAGGCTCTGAGCTGTCGGCACAGAGCCCAACGCGGGGCTCGAACCCACGGACCGTGAGATCATGACCTGAGCCGAAGTCGGATGCTCAACCGACTGAGCCACCCAGGCGCCCCAAAGAGGGAGTTTTTAAGTGCAGTACTACACTGGTTCTTTCAAGTCCTCCCAGGAAGATAACTACTAATTAATTTAATTTAATTTTACTTTATTTTATTTTATTTTATATTTTATTATTCTATTCTACTTCTATTCTATTCTATTCTATTCTATTCTATTCTATTGTTAGAGTTCCTATTTTTACCTTTCCTTACAGGTTTCCATATATCTTCCCAGGCCATAGAATTAATTATTTAGGTACTAAGCACTCTGTCAGTCACTTTATACAAATTATTTCAAATTCTCAGAACAATTTGAACTGGTCAATGTCTGTTGGTTGCCACTTTTGACTGTCCAGGGTCCCCTTCCTGCTTCTAATTCATGCTCAGCACATCCCTCAGGGAACGCTCCCATCAGGGCGGTCACAGTGGAAGGGGTATGTATTATGCTGCAGAATCTAAGGGGGCAATTTTCCCTATCACTTCCCCTAGTGATGTGGCCCATCAGACACCATGTCCCAGGATGCTGAGCTCTGAGCTTGAGGCATGAAGAGAGACCTAGGTCCAGCTTGAACATCTAGAGCTCCATGCGTGCATCGCCTGGCCTGGCTCGCATCGCCTGGGCCTCTGAGATCCCACAGCTGCTGCCCACTTCCCGGCCTGTTCCCATTCCCTCCAGTTCTTTGAGCCCCCAGCCCCCCAGGCTGTTCAAGGCAAGTCATTTGTTGTTTCATGCAGAGTCGGTATTTTGCTGCTTATAACTAAAAAGCTAATCTGATCTCCAGAGATTTTTTTGTATGAAGTTTTTTTGTAAGTTTTTTTATTGAAGTATAATCAACATTCAGTGTTATATTAGTTTCTGGTGTATAATATAGTAATTCAACAATTCTATACATTACTCAGTGCTCATCACCTTAAGTGTACTCTGAATCCACTTTATCTATTTTCTCCAACTCCCTACCCACCTCCCCTCTGGCAAACATCACTTTGTTCTCTGTATTTAAGAGTCTGGGTTTTGGGGGGCCTTCAGTAGCTCAGTCTGTTAAGCATATGACTTTGGCTCAGGTCATGATCTCACGGTTCATGGGTTCGAGCCTTGCGTCAGGCTCTGTGCTGACAGATCCTGGAGCCTGCTTCGGATTCTGTGTCTCCCTCTCTCTCTGCCCCTCCCCTGCTCATGCTCTGTCTCTGTCTCTCTCAACAATAAATAAACTTTAAAAAAAGAAGAAAAAAATTTTTTTTAATTCTGAATTTTTTTGACCCCAGTCTGCAGATAAGGAAATGTAGCTCTGAGCTATAGCTCTTTAACAAAAACTCCCTTTCTAGACAACTCATATGAAGAAATAGCTAGTGCAGCCTGGGCTAGGCTGGATCTTGAGCCCTGGTACCTAAAAAGACTGTGACTCTTTGGTTCGATTTCCTTACTGAGGCCTGCACACCAGATTATTTCCTGAGTTGTGCAATCAGGGTGGCCAAATCCGGGCACCGCCAGAATGGCAGCTTGGTATTGTGCAAAGATCTAATGGCGTGGCGTACGAAGCACCGTGACTCAGGACACAGATGAACACACATGTTTGACAGATGTAAGTATTGTGCACAGTGCTCACACACATACGGCCACGTGTTAGAAAAATATAATGAGCTCATCTAACTCATGATTTCATGGATGCTGTTCAGAAAAAGGAAAAGATTTTTTAAAGTTAAAAAAATTAATTGTATCAAAATAAAATCATAAACAAACAGAAGTAACCATGCTTAATCATAGAGAAAACAAAAACGATGATCGTGAGACATGAGGGTCTGAAATTTGAGACTCCAGTCGCGTGAGAAGAACCTAGGGAAAGAGTCTAAGGCCAGATTCTGGTCCAGGATGTGAATCTTCACTTGTGATGGATGATCTTTAAGCTTCCACTAACTATTGGTCATCTAGCCTTTACCTGGAAGTACCATCAAAACCAAAGCTGGGCCAGGGAGATAGGCTTTTCTGTCCAGCTCTAACGAGCAAATGATAGAAGCAAGTTGGGGTTTTACTGGTTATATAAGGGGAAGTTCTGGGAAGTCCGGCTGGTGTTAACCCAGGGTCATGGATGAAGCTCGCCCTCACGTTGGAGTTCGGAGCTGAGCCGCTTCTGCTTGTTCATTGTTCTCTTCCAACGTTCACTGACAACTTTTTGCCCGCTTCTCAGGTGCCAGACACTGTGCTGGCCTAGCCCCGAGTCCCTATCCTCTGAGTAAGACAGACAGGTAATCCATTCTTTGGGCTCCCTGGTGTTGGCGCAGTGGCACTGGTTAGCATAGGGCCAAAGGAATTAAGGAGTGCTGAGCTTCCTCTGTGTTGTGGGGGAGTGCGACAGCGGAGGGAAAGAGGGGTGAGGGAGGCCATGATTAAGTCAAGCAGGTATTCGCAAGTCTCCTCTATTTACTGTTGATCTTTGGACCAATCATTTAATTTAACTGGGCCTTTGTCTCCTCATCTGTAAAATGGGAGTAATAATATGCAAAGAGATTAAATTAGGGAATGTGTTAAAAGGCTTGATAATACTCAATCATATGGCCATACCACATTTTCATTAGCCATTCATCCACTGAGGGACATTTAGGTTGCTTCCACATTTTTGGTTATTGTTTTTTTTTTTTTTAATTTTTTAACATGTTAATTTATTTTTGAGAGATAGAGAGAGATAGAGCACCA
The DNA here is from genome assembly GCF_022837055.1 of Prionailurus viverrinus. Classification (NCBI taxonomy): domain Eukaryota; kingdom Metazoa; phylum Chordata; class Mammalia; order Carnivora; family Felidae; genus Prionailurus; species Prionailurus viverrinus. Next base: position 179,813,116 of record NC_062561.1, on the reverse strand, counting down.
GCTGGGGAGGGGCAGAGAGAGGGGGAGACACAGAATCCGAAGCAGGCTCCAGGCTCTGAGCTGTCAGCACAGAGCCCGACACAGGGCTCGAACTCACAAGCCTTGAGATCATGACCTGAGCTGAGGTCAGATGCTTAACAGATTGAGCCATCCAGGCGCCCCATATTTTAAGTAATGCCAGAGTGAACATGAGGGTGCACATGATTCACCCTTAAAAAAGGAAATCCTATCACAACAAGGATGACCCTTGAGGACATTATGCTGAATGAAACAAGCCAGCTGCAGAAGGATAAATTGCATTATTCCACTTACACGAGGTGTGTAAAGTAGTCGAGTACTACTTAGCAGCAGAAGAAAGTAGAATGGTGGTTGCCAGGTCTGGGAGGGGCAGTGGAAGTCGCTGTTCAATGGGTCTGCAGTTTCAGTCCTGCAAGATGGAAAAGCTCCAGAGACTCCTGCACACCAAAGTGCCTATAGGTGACACTACTGTGTAGTATGCATAAACCTTTGTTAATATATTTCGTGTTATGTTTCGTATCACAATAAAAAAGGGAAAGGGTTGGGGTGCCTGGTGGCTCAGTCGGTTCAGTGTCTGACTTCAGCTCCGGTCATGATCTCACAGTCCGTGAGTTCAAGTCCCCCGTCGGGCTCTGTGCTGACAGCTCGGAGCCTGGAGCCTGCTTCGGATTCTGTGTCTCCCTCTCTCTGCCCCTCCCCCACTCGGGCCTCTGTCTCTGTTTCTGTCTGTCACTCTCTTTCAAAAGTGAGTAAACATTAAACAGAATTTTTTTTAAAGGAAAAGAGCTGGGGTGCCTGGGTGGCTCAGTCGATTAAGACCTTCGGCTTAGGTCATGATCTCTTCGTTCGTGGGCTCGAGTCCCACATGGAGCTCTGTGCTGACAGAGCCTGGAGGCTGCTTTGGATCCTGTGTTTCCCTCTCTCTGTGCCCCAATCCCGCTCTCACTATGTTTCTGTGTCTCTCTTAGAAATAAATAACATTTAAAAGGTTTTTTTTAAAGGGAAAAGACGTAAGCAAACAATACCATACATTCTTTATGAATAATTACATTGTAGTAAGTGTATAAAAACATGGGAGGAGGCTGCCTACTAATTTTTGGCAAGTAGCTGTTTTTAGGAAGGGAGAGAGAAATGGGATTGGGGAAGGGAGACTCCAATGTATTTGTTACGTTTTAATTTTTAAAACAAAAGGATCAGAAGCAAAATGGGCAAAATATTTATTAGTCAAATTGGAGCGAAGGGTACATTGGGATTTATCATCATGTATTGTGTTCAAAATATTTAACAATAATAAAGAACAAGACAGTGCTCAGCAAAGTGCTTACCATAAAGAAGGTTTCAAAGAGTAGCAGTCAAATAATACAATAATGCAAATACAAATCAAAACTCAAAGCGCTTGCAGAAGTCCAGAAGAAGTCCTGAAGCAAGAGGGAGTGTTCTGTGCTTCTGGAAGAGCGCACACATCCATGAGGCTGGGGAAGGAAACTAGGGCCAAGTCACTACGAGCTCTCAGGGGCTCAGATGCACACTGCTTAGGCTGGCGTCGATCAGGGGGCCTGCACCGCTGGTCTAGTAAGGAGTAAGATGAAGTCCCAGATCCAAAGCCTGCTCCGTTATCAGAGACTGGATACAAGGCAATTGGAACTCTCATACTGTTGGTGAGAATACAAAATGGTACAGCCACTCTGGAACATAGTTTGGCAGTTACTGATACAGCTAAATATTCACTTACCATAGGACTAGTGTTCCCATTCTTAGGTATTTGCCCTAGAGAAATGAAAACTTACATTCACACAAACCTACACATTAATGTTTATAGCAGTTCTATTCATACCTGTCAAGAAATGTAAACAACCCAGATGTCTTTCAACTGGTGAATGGGTAGACAAATGACGGCACGTCTACACCAGGGGATGCTAGTCTGCAGTAAAACAAATGAACTATTCTGGATACACACATCTCAAAGGTATTATTCTGAATGAAAGAAGTCAGTCCCAAAAGATTACATACTATGAGGTTCCATACATATGACATTCTCAAAAAGACATAACATAGTGATGGAGAACTATCAGTGATTGCCAGGCTCTAGGGATGTGGGGGTGGGGGTGAGGCTAAGGTTACAAAGGGGTAGAAGTAGGGCACTTTCTGGGGTGTTAAAACCTGTTGTGTGTCCTGATTGTTGTGGCTGTCACACACCTAGATACTAAAATTCATAGAACTACACACATATAAATGTCGGTATTAATATGAGTTAATTAAAATGTAATTTTTTTTTAAATCCTGGAAGCAACCATACACCTTGAAGGTTGTCAGCCATCATTACTAATAGTTCTGAATTGAGGAAGGAAGACTGAACAGTGTAAGCAAAAAATCAGGCATTTCTTAGAAAATATTTATAAATTACATTTATCCATCCAACTAACAAATCATCTGGGGTTGTTCTGACCAGCACATGTCCAGTGCTCATGGAATATCCAAAATGGAGTAGATGGAAGATATGGAAAACAGGACAAAGTGTGGTGAGTGTCAACAAAGAAGTACATTCATGGCTAAAAGAACAGTTTCTGAAGTAGTTTCTACTTAAATGAGAATTCGGCCAAGTTTATATCAAGTCCAACAGCCTTCCATTATTCTTCCCATGGCGCTATCTCCATGCAACTATTTGCACATCGGCACAAAATATCTAATTTGGCATATTTGAAAAATGTGTGGTAGTTATGTTATGTTGTATATACCTTATTAAACACAACATATCTGTCTTCAACTCCAAGTTCACTTTACATGAGATGCAAATCTACTGTATGCATATGTATTGGGAATTGGAGAGTTTCAGTTTCAGTGTGTGAATCTAGTGTCCCTCTCAATGGGGATCATTACCAAAAGAGGGAATTAGGACATGAGAATGAAACCAAAAGGTCAGCAGAGGCTTCTTTATTCCTTTTACTTGTTTCTATTTATTTCACTGAAGTCCTACAAGCAATGAAAGAACAGGCCATAGAAAGCCAGTGTGTGGGGGACTGCCCATGCATGCTGGGCAAGGTGGTGCCATGGCAGAGCCAAGACCTATAATCTCAGAGACTGGCAATTGCCTTGAGAAATATCTATTTGGGATGCAAACAAATACATTTCGTGCTTATTTCCTTTTCACGACTGACAGTATTTTGTGATGTAGGGATCCCAGTGGGACCCAGAAGGCAGAACCCAGAAGGTGCATACAGTTGAAACTTAGGATAAGGACTAGATAAGGCACAGAAACAATATCCCTTCACATGTGCATCGCCTGAAACAAAATAAAATAACTTTGCAAATTTATTTTCAGGTATATTTTTTAAAAGAGAATGTGGAATGATGGATGGAGGGTTGACTAACTGGTGAGCGAGAAAAACAAATGAGTCCTCAATGAGGTGGAGCCAGCTCCCAGATTTTCCTATGCGGGCTGCGCATAGTGACTTCCTTCCAATGGGGACACGTGAAAAGAGAGGAAAAAGGGTGATTTTACAGTAGAGAAACCTGGTAAATTCTAACTCAGCCAGTTGATCAAGACCAACATCCACAGTGATAAGCCATGTTGACTGTATGTGCCCTTGATATGATGTGATGTGAATGGCATTTTACCTCTGTGATCTTTCTTCCCCAAACCCATAATCCCATTGTAATCATGAGAAAATCATCATGTCAGGTGAGGTACGAAAACAAGCTAAGGGTCCATAGAGAGACAAATAAATAAAGAAAATGTGGTGTATACACACACACACACACACACACACTAGAAATTATTAGCCATGAGAAAAGAAGGGATTTCTGGGGCACGTGAGTGGCTCAGTCAGTTGTGTCTGACTCTTGATTTTGGCTCAGATCATGATGTTAGGGTTCCTGAGATCAAGCCCTGCATCAGGCTCTGCACTTCAATGCGGAGCCTGCCTGGGCTCTCCCTCCTCCTCTCCCTCCTTCTCTCTCTGCCTCTCTGTCTCTCTTTTTCTCTCAAAATAAATAAATACACTTTTAAAAAAATACAGAAGTAAAGAATTCCTGCCATTTGTGATAACATGCAGGGCATTATGGTAAGACAGGTAAGTCAGGCGGAGAAAGCCACATACTTACTGTATGATCTCACTTGTAGGTGGAATCTAAAAAAGTTGAATTCTGAGAAACAGAGTAGAGTGGTGGTTGCCAGAAGCTGGAGGATGGGGGAAAATGAGGGAAATGTCAGTCATAGCTTGGTGGTAATAGTTGACGATACTGTATTATATACTTGAAAGTTACTAAGGAAGTAGATCTTAAATGCTCTAACCATAAAAAAGAAATGCTAATTATATGAGATGATGGGGTGTTTACTAAGTGCACTGTAGTCACACAGTGTGTAAGTGTATCAACTCAACACGCTGTACCCCTTAAATACACACAATGCTATATGTCAATTATATCTCAATAAAGATGGAAAAAGAAACTATGAATTAATTTTTTAAAAAATGAAATTCATCAGACAAATCCCAGTTGAGGGACATTCTGCAAAATACCTGACCATTATCTCTGTCGAAGTCATTAAAAAGCAGGGAAAACCTAAATGTCACAGCTGAAAGAAACCTAAGGAAAAAGATAATAGAATGTAAGGTGGAGTCCTGGATGGGATCCTGGAATAAAAAACGGATATTAGGCAAAAACTAAGGGAATCTGAAAAAAAACTGTGGACTTCAGCTAATAATAATGCATCACTATTAGTTCACTAATTGTGACAAATGTACTATATTATTGTATGATGTCAATAATGGAGGAGAGCGGTACGTGGGATGTTGGGAACCCTGCACTATTCTTCACAATTTTTCTGTAGCTCCAACACTATCCTTAAATGAAAAGCTTATTTAAATAAACAAGCTTAGTAAAATGTTAATGATGGAAGCATTGGTGTGCACTATAAAATTCTTTCAACTTTGGTGTGTGTTTGAAATTATTCATAATTAAAAGATAAATTTGTAAGCATTTTGTTTAAACTGCAGGGTAGCAAGAGCCTTAAAAGCTTCAAGCAGCCATCAAGCAAACAAAGGATTGTAAATTACAGTGAACCACACAGTACTAATAAAGATGTGCAAATTGCCTCTGAAGTTGTCTTCTCTTGGTATGCTGTGTTCACTGCTTTGTGTTACTTGATACGAAATAATTTATAAGGACATTATTAATAGCTTCATCATCAGCTTTGGTTCCTGCAGCCCTGGTTTCCCCCTTGAGATTTTAAGGTTCTTAATCACAATTTCTCCTAAATGCCCCGCAGTTGGAGAGACGCTATATATTTGCCTGTTTCCGCAGATAACCTATTATCCCACTTCAGAGAATAAAACTGGGCCAACAGGCATAACCCCCCACTTCCTGTCCTCCTACATGCACACTTATTTATAACTTCCCCATTCACCCTCTTCCTTCTAGACTCAGAGAGCCATTCAGGGTTCAGCCTTCACCCTGTCTTTGATCCTTCCAGGATCATTCACATTTCTCATCAATTATTTCATTGTTTTCCCAGATTTCAAATCTTCTGCCCCAATTCTTCTTCACAGCCTCCCAAAGCCTGTGAGTTTCATCTTCAAATAATTTGTGTCCTCCAAAAACAAAACCAACCAACCAACCACCCCAAAGTTCTCTGTCTCTCTCTCTCTCTTTCTTCTCTGTTCTCTTTTTCCCATGGCCAGAGTCCTCTGGAGGATGGTCTGCACTTGCCACCTGCACACACGTTCACTTCTCAGTGTCCAAAGCCACTCTGAATCCCTCTGATGAACTCAACAATGACTTCCCCCAAAGCCCATGCCAGAGCCTTGACTCTCAGCAGCAGGTGACACTCATGACCAAGTGTCTGCTGGACAGTCTCTCCTCCTCAGGCTTCCAGGACCCGCTCTCCCCACTTCACCCCTTTGGCTGATCCTTGTCAGCCTTTCTTGCTGGTTCCTCTTCCTCTGGTCACCCTGATTAACATCAGAGCTCTGTTTTTGGTCTTCATATCATGCCCTTACACACTCTTCCTGCATGATCCTTCCAAGGCTTCCATCACTCTGATGCCCCTCAGATCTGCACTTCCCCACATAATACCAAGAGCCGACATATAGCTTGTAGTGAGGACCTACCCCACCCTAGGCACTATTTAAGCATTTTATATACATTATCTCATCTGATCTTTGCAACAACCTCAGGAAGTTGCTACTGATATTATTGTCCCATTTTACTGAGCACAGACAGATTCCCAAACACCTTGCACAAATTCACACAGCTTGAAGCCAGGATCTGAATCCTGACCTATGCTCTAACCACCACACTATGCTCCTTGCAGAACATCTCCACCTAGAGGCCTTCTATTAATCTCAAACTCAACATGCTCCAAATGGAACTTATAATCTTTTCCCCAAAATTACCTCCATTATTTTTCCAGAAGAGGATCCAGGCTTGGTGAGGCCTGGAGCTTCTATAATTGCATGCAGAAAGGCTCTTTGAGAAAACTAAAACAGTGAATACCAAATCAGGTTCAGGGTCTTGAAAGTGGCCCATGAAATTGAGGGATCCTAACACACAACTTTCATTAGCTTCATAATTAACACCCCTCCCCGAATACATTGTATATTTCAATGACCAGAATGTAGTCATTCTGGCTGGAGACTGGGAACCTTCCTCTCCTTCCATTGTCACCCCCTTCCCTTCTTCATCCGTAAGGAATCAAGGATGCAAAGTCCCTCTTCCTTACATCTCTGGGGCATCTCTCTACCTCCTCATATAAACCATCTTCTCATAGTTCGGTTCCTCAACCTCTCTCCTGGTCCACCTCTCATCTCTACTGGACCACCTCTCATCTCTCACTTGGACCGCTACCATAGTCTACCTCCTTCCTGCTTCAGCATGGGCTTTCCCCAGCACATTTCCTGTGCTGCAGCAGGGTGGGTGTCTATCAAAAACCTACATCTTATCAATATTTATGTGACTTCCCATTGTCCTCCAGCAAAGGTCTAAATTCCTTAGTCTGGTCAACCTTGCCAGGCTTACTTCTCACTGTGCTCTCCTTTTGTTCCTTTCTTCAACAAACAATTTTTAAGTACTCAAGTATTGTTGAGTACTGTTATCAAGTGCCAATAATAGACTAACTAGATGCTAAACACTGCAGTTGCAGCAGTGAACAACGCAAGATCTTTCACACCCCATGTTTCACCACACCAAACACCTTGCAGTTGCTAGGCTACGTAAGACTGCGTTCAGCCTCTTTACCGTTTCCTGGTATATAGAAAATACTCTTAAATTCACTGATCACCTGGCTAATCACCATTTTATCCTTCATGGCTGGAAGTGTCACCTCCCTATCATCCACCAACAAGAATATATCCCTTCCTCCTTTCTACCCCAGATATGCTTCTTTCATCTACCTGACCACGAGAAGATCTCCCTTACTTCACAGTCAACTCTTTGACTAGAGAAACAGAATTTTATTCATCTCTATATCCCCACTGGGACCTGGTGCCTAGTAGATATCTTTTATCAATCCATTTATTTATCTATTCATCAGTTCATTTATTCATCCATCCATATACCCATCTGTCAACCTTTGTGTCCATCCATACACCTATACATCAATTCACCCATCCATCCATCCAACAAATATTTCTGAATATCCTCCAGGTATCAGCTTTTTTCCTAGGCTCTGTGGATATAGAGAAGAATAAGATAGATGAAGGCCCTGCTCTCACTAGCCCTACACTCTAGTGGGGACGGGTCAAAGAATACAGAAATAAGAGAAGCAAATAAGCCAGATAGGTGAGTGAGGCTTACTAGAAAGTAAATTAACCAGAGTGGTGTCACAGAGAGTGTTGCTTTATAAGGAATGGTCAGGTCACCTTCTAAGAAGGTATTATTTGTAATGAGACCCAAATGGTAGTGAAGAAGCAGCCAAGCAAAGAGTGGCAGAGAGTCTTGATATGGGAGTGAGCTTTGTGTGTCTGAGGAACAGAAAAGAGCAGAGTAAGCAGGTGGAGGGGTAGGAGGTGAGTTTGAAGAGGTCCGCAGGGACAGGATCATGTAGCATCTTGCAGGCCATGGAAAGGAGTTTGGATTTCATTCTGAGTTAGGGGCATAGGTAACTTCTCAGTGAATGAAGGAGTAAGTGAATACATAAACATGGCACAGGTGCATTGTTTTGAATTTAGTCTGTCTGTGGCTTGTCTCTGCATTGAGCCGTCACTGCCACCTTTACCTGGTCTTCTCCTCTGACCACCTGGTATCAGGTGAGACCACCTTTGTCCTGCGCTCCACTCAGGTTGCTGTCGGACAAACTTTTGGCCCTGTCTCAGAACCAGAACAGAGGGACAGAGAGCAGCCTTGTCTAGAAACAGTCCAAGGCTAGCCCTTACCTCCCTCTCCAGGACTGTTTCTCTTGCAATTCCTCAGGATCCTAGGAGAAGGCAAGGAGCAGGGATGAGGGGAAGAGAGCCAGGGATGATGTGAGAACTTGGGAAACACAGAAGTTTGGCAATAGTTGGTTCAGATTTTGAATCCTTTCTCTGGCATTTATCTCTACATGTATGACCTTGGACAAGTCACTTCACCTCTCAGCTTCACTGTCTCCCCCCCCCCCCCCCGCCCACGACATGGGGACATAAGCACCTATGTCATTGGGTCTGGGGGAAACATTAAATAAGATATTGTGGTAAAATAAGAGGTTTTAACAAACATCATTTGTTCTCCTTTTCTTGCTTTTAACCAATGACCTTGTTGCCTAAAAGTTGTACCATTAGAAAGCACCTTCGTTCTTCACTCCTGTTCTACAAAAGTAGGAAAATGGCAAAAATCATACAGTGTGTTTCAGTTTCCCATTTTGTTCATATCCAAGTTGATTGATATTTCCAATTTTTGACAATAACAAAAGAAATGCAAGCAAAAACCACAAGAGCTTCACTTCTTGTTCCCTCAAGACCCAGATGACAGTCCCCACTGCTCCCGAAGCAGATCAGCCTGTCAAAACAAGTGGCAGAGGAAGGAAGGCAATGTGGCCTCTCCAAGGCTTTAGAAGCCCAGGAGGAGGTGGGGCGTGGGAGCTCCCTGCATGACATCCCACAGAGCCTCCAAGGGCCCCCGGAACCTGCCTTGTGCCTTCCCTTCCCAACAGAATGGGAGCAGATAATTCAGCTTCAAGAGGCTGAAGTCGTTTTTGTTGTCATTCAGTTCTTGTTTTCTTCTCGCAAAAATGTCCCAACAGACTTTGGGCCTCATCAGACCATTTTCCTAGGAGGCCAACTGTGAACACACCCACACCCACACCCACCTCCCTCATACACACACCCTGGTCCCAGTTCCTCACCGCTCCCCCATCCTCCAACCCCAGGAAGTAGGTTTCTCAACCAGCAAGGGCTGGTATGAGTCACAGGCAATTCCATTTTGTTTGGGGGCATAAGACTGCCCTCTCACTCTTGGGGCCAAAGGAGTTGCTGAGAAGGAGAGGAGGTTCTGACCCACAGGGAAATTCCCACCTCTGCACCGTGACTTAGAAACACCTTGGTCCTTTTGCTCATCTCTCTCAAGGGGTAAGGATGCCCTTGTTCCTAGTAAAGGTCCGTGTTCCCAGGATGAGGCTTAGGTCTGGGGTTGGTGCCGCTGGTGTGGCATGGGGGCGGTGGGCAGAGCGAGAGAAAGGGGGCTAAATATAAACTCCACCATGGGTGGCAAGGGGGGTATGTGCATGTATGTGCTCACATTTAAGTGCAGAGGGAAGGCACGGAAATGGAAACTGAGGCCGTGCATATCTGGCACCATAGCTGCTTACTGGTGCTTTCAAACTTTCCTTCAGGAGCTGCTGCCTTCAGGGATACAATAAATGAGAACACCATGACATGCTCCCAGCCCGGCCTGCCACCCCCCTCCACCTAGCCCTCTCCCCAATCCTCAGTGCGTGAGGGAACGTGGTCAGGTCTGTTGTAACCACAGAGTTCTCTCCCCTCAGCTCAGCTGGGACTAATCAAAGAAGAGGGGCAGGGGCCCTCTCTTCATAAGGTATCATGGTGGTAGGAGGGGAAGGGGTCTGCTGGGGAGGGGACCCCCAGAATCCATGAGGGATGTTTCCACAACTCCTTGAAGATGAGGAGAGTGAGTCTTCAGGAAGATTTGGATCAGGCATCTTTGGTTCTTTTCTTTTCTCTGGTGAAAATGATGGCCCCCTGTTCTTGTGATCCACCTGCAGGCTACCCATCGTCCTTGAAAGGGATAGAGAGGAGAGAGATAAACCAAGCAAAGGCAACAGACTTTGAAAACGACCATAGATCTGATTGTGAGCACTGCCCTGGGGACCAGCTCTGCCTACAGCCCTTCCATCCCAGGTCACTCGGAGGCTGCCACAGGGCCATTCTGGTGACCCAAATCAGCACTTGCTCTGATCAGGTCACAGAGGGCTTTTGAGGCCGAAGGTGGGTGAGCTCCCTGGCATTCTTTCATCCTAGACGAGAGGTCAGTGCAAAACGGCACTGGCCAGACAAACCTCAGGAAGGAGAGAAATTCAGAGTCATTCAGGAAACAGAAGACACTTCACTGAACCCAGAGATGGGGTAGATCGCTACGTGTGACTTTTAGGAGAAAAGGGAACATGGCAACAGATATTGTTAGTGAAGGTCTATCAGAAAAGAAAACATCTTACAGCACGAGAGCCTGGGGAGGGGACAAGGCCGTTCTGCGTTCTGGTTATTGTCTTCGCCAAGCCCAGTGCCAAGACTCCACGATGGCCTCCGTTCTACCAGCCAGGCAACGTCTCAAAGGTTCCTCCACTCCCAACGTGTGGGGTTCACAAGTGTTTCTGCTCAATCTGAAACCCAAGAAATGTGAGATCCTGCTCCTGGGGCTGGGGCTTAATGGAGATTTGATTGTGCTTACTCCGGCAGAGGGCAGAACAGCACTGCTCTCTTCTCCTGCCTCTCCCGCCCCCCCCCCCCCCCACCCAGTCCACAGCTACAGGACATGCTCTTTGGCCAAAATGTGGCCTTTCTCCAGGAGTCACAAGCTGCACGCCAGATTAGCTCCTGAGTCCTCGGCTGGCCTCACAATGCTACTACTTTGAGCATGCTGCAGGCTGTGCCTCGAGAAGCACAGGAATGTACAGGGGGCTGGAGCCTCTCACCTGGGGTTTCCCTCCATTCCTTATATGGTGAGGCCCCTCCTGAAGGCTTAATCAACACCCTTGCCCCCAGTTAGATCCTGCCTGGCCGCCGTTTCCTGCTAAGATGACTGCATCCTTTCGCAACTTGCCCTCTCTTAGCAAAGTAGGGTTTGGGTGTTGTTCACTAGGTGGACCCCAAAACTGAAAAGAACAAGAATCAAGCGGCAGTGTTTGCTCCCTAGGAAATGTGCTGTTTCTCTGGAAGACTGCGGAAGCCCCAGATGCATTTGGCATGCAAAGCTAAATCAGCAGAACAGCAGGTTCAGACTAGAAGAGCCAGTTCCGTTCCGCTGGAAGAGAGAGGATGCAGAATGTGGTTTTTCAGTTCCTGGGGCCTCAGGAGCTCTGAAACTCCCTCTCTCCCTGCCTTGCTGCACCGCTGCTATTGTGGAGAAAACTGTGCCTACTCCTGGTATTACACTGAGGCTCCTGCGGCCTCAGTTTCCTTGTCAGTGAGATGGAAAAGCTAATTTCAAATTCTTTATGATGTGAGAGAGATAGGGATGACTCTCATGGGCCTTTCGGCAGCCTCCCCCACCCCTCCATTGCCCTCTCTCCTTCTCCCCTGCCTTAGCTTGTTCTTTCTTTTTTCCTCCCATTCTCTGGGCCCCCTGGCCTCTCTCCTCTCTGCCCCCTCCAGGCAGGAAGACCAGAGTCTGCCTTTTTCTGGTTAAGAAGTCCTGCTTTGCAGAAGCATAGCCAATTTATGACCCTGCCCTTCCCAGCTGGGAACAATGTTTATTTACATTTAGGAATATAAGGAGAGAGGCTTAGCTGTGAGTTTCTGAGGCCAGGGAAAATTAGAGCCATGCATAAAGGGTTTGCCTTCACCAAGGTGCTGAGCTAGTGCTGGGCCCAGGAGGCTGTGGGGCCTGGGGAGGGGAGTGTCAGAAAGGAGGTGGTCTGATGCTCTTTCTGATTTTGGGAATTAACTCAATGTTCTCAAGCCAAGAAACAGAGAGAAGCAAAGAGGGGAAGTGGGAGGCAGAGTATAATACAAAGAGACAGAGAGAGAAAAACTAAAAATCAAAACCGTAAAAGGAAAGGAAAAAGTGACATAGTTCTTAAATATATATATTTTTTAATCATAAGGAAGATTTGAAGAGAGCAGAAAGGGTTTAAAGGGGGATTTGTCCTTATTTACTACTAAATAGAAACCTCCCACAGCAGGTGACTGGTGACCCAGGAAAGTACCATAGGAACCAAGGTCCGTTAAGAAGCAGCAAGGTCCCCAGGGCCTTTGTTCCTATCCTATAGGACGACTTATACCTCCTACATTTTTCTGGGGTGCAGGGTGGTTGAGAAGTATAGTAGACAAGACACAGGAGCTTGCCCTGGAGGCCCAGGTCATAAGTTGATTTTTCTGGAGCGCCTCATGTCCCCTTGTCCCCTGCATATCCCTGTCCTACTGTTGTCCCCAAGCTGGAGATGATGTCATGGAAGGGGAACAGGGTCCTGGGATCGTATAGCTCCCAGTAGGAACCCAGGATCTGCTGTTGATGAGATGTGTGTCTGAAGCAAATCACCTAATCTTTCAGAGCCTTGGCTTTCCCATCTGGAAAATGCAGACACTAATATCTCACAGCCTTATTATAAGAATTGTTAATAATAGTAAACAAGGAAACAGTTCATGGTTTCTGCACCCAACTGCCATGTATTCAGCACTGCCCTGAGTCTGTGCTGTACATCCATCATCCCAGTTGGTCCTCACATCATTCCCTCCAGGTGAGGACCACAAAACACCCTCAATTTCTACACAACATACAGAAAGTCACAGCCAAAAGCTACTGTTGACAGGGTGGCTCCCTAATCCCTTCCCATTAGCAGCTGGCACATGACTAGGAAATGTGAGCTTTCTTTCCTTCCTTAGCCTGTCACCTGTTTGGGTTTCTGTTTGGACCGGCCCATTGCCTGCCACCAGAGCCCAGGGCCTGCACAGCTACAGAGCCCTGGAGAAGCAGCTCGGCCCTGGCAGGGGCCGGGCAGCACCCAATCCCAACTCCATCGGCCAGTAGCTAATGGTTAAGGCATCTTGGGCAAAGTCACTTCATCGCAGTCTCTGACTCCCTCATATCTAAAATAGAGGTGGAGGTGGTGGGATGGGTCCTCCTGCCCAGAGAAGCTGTTTCGAGGACCCAGGGTAGGGAGGAAGTGTTACTAGTCCAGGGAGAAACTACAACTCACTAGACAGACAAAATTCTTTTCCTCTGTCTCAACCCATCCAGGAGCCTGGCTTTGACCTGTGGACCCCAGGGGCACAAAGGAGAAGCCAGGCTGTGGCTGCATCCAGGCTTTGGTGGGGGAAAAAGAGGGACCATGCAATCTGGAATTGAAATTTACTAGAATCTGGAATTTAGGCCAACACTCCATTGGAAAAGCAGTCAAATTTCAGGGTAGATGCATAGGCTAAGGGCTCAGATGCATAGGACTTCAAGTCCTTGTTCTGTCCCTTAAGAGTTGTGTGACCTTGGGCAAGTCATTATCTCTCCAAGCCTTAGTTTCTTCACCTGTAAAATGGGAAAATTAGCGATACCTCCAAGGATGGATATAACAAAGCTTGGAAAACACTTGGCGGAGACTCCTACACACAGCAAATTCTTCCCCATGCTGCTGGTGCTGCTCCTGTGCCTTTGCAAAGAGCCGAGGGGCTCTCTAGCTTCCTGTCCCCACTTGATCCGGGGCCTCACCCCCACTGATGCCCACAACCAACTGCAAGTGGCACTTACAAGGTACAAGAAACAGTGTTTGAAAAATGAAAGTTTTGTGCTGCTCATGGACTTTCTATTTAAATTTACTGATTCCCTAATTATAATCTCAGCAAGAAAGAAGACCAAGGACCAGCGGGGGTTGTCGAGGAGCAATTACTTGGCAATTTTCTTTTTTCCAATGGAAGCAAAGGGAGGTGGAAGAACAGGACGAAGGGCGGAGCTCAGATTCCCTACTCTGTCCCTCTATCTGGGCTTAATGTTCTCTGTCCATTGGTAGGGCTGGGTGCTGCCTTGGAGGCGACTCAGCACTTCCCTTGGAGGGTGGGCCTTGGGAATGGTGCCTGGGGGGTGGGGGGGATGGGGGCTGGCAGTGGCGGGGGCAGGGGGAACTACCCATAGACTAACATCTCTTTGGCATTTCTCTCTTTCTTGAAAAGCCAAAACAAGCCTGTTCATTCCTTCCCTCCCGAGTACATACCCATTTAGTAGATCTTTTTTTTTTCTTTTTTCAAATTTCCCAAAGTGTTTCCCAAGAACACTTGCTCAGAATTACCCAGGGTGCTTGTCAAAGATTCTAGGCCCCAAAGTCTACCTACAGAATCAGCATCTGCCAGCTGGGCATAGGCATTGGCATCTACAGTTGACTAGCAGCCTGGGAGATTCTGATGGAGGCCCAAGGTTGAAAGCCAGTAAACTCCTGAGCCCATCCTATTTCCACCTAGCAGCAAGATGCAAGTCGGGGCCCCATGTCTGACACTTAGCAATTGATCATCACATCCTTGGGCAACTCAGGTCATCAGCTCTTGGGTGCCTGTGGTCATTGGCTTTAGAAGTGTCAGGTGCAGAAAAGGATGGCTGGAGACTTGCCTTGTCCTCTGCACAAAATGACCCCAAACAGTACGTTGTCGTTTGCAGAACACCAGATCCAGAAGGACTCTAAGCAAGCAATTTCTAAGCCTGAGAGCAAAGCTGTGGAGTCAGACTCACTCGGCTTAGAAATCCGCTTCTGCCACCACTTACCAAGCAGAACAACTTTGGACACACGCAGCCCCTCTCTGTGCCTCAGCTTCCTCAACTGTAAAAGTAAGATCATAATAGAACCATCCTCCTGGGAGGACAACATGGGATTATGTGCATACACACAAGCACGTGTACACGCATGAACGCCACACAGGACCTCAGAGAGTGGCCGGCCCACATGAACTGCTAGTCACCACTATTTGTTGTCAGAGACTTACTGGATACTGCACGCATACTCACGAGTCCTCACCACCTCCTGTCTGGTAAGTATGCTTTTGTCCTGCTTTACCGAAGGAGAAACTGAGGCTCAAAGAGATGAGGTAGCTGGTGCAAGGTTAAAGAAGCAGGAAGGTCACAGCCACTGGTTTATTCATAAAATATCGACTGCTTTCTGTGTGCCAGACTCTATTCCAGGCATCGGGGATTTTGTGGTACACGAGATAGACAATGTTCCTAGTCTCTTGGCAATCAAATCTAATTGGGGGAAATTTGGAAATGAAACCATCTGACTCCAGAGCCCATGGGTCTGACCATCAAATTGCCTCCTTGACAGGTGATAGGTCTTATTGTTGCAAGCACACAGCTGGAGCCTCTCCCATCCCCCATCCTGTGTCAGGGTTTCTGGGACTCTGTGCTTGGTGGGACTTACTAAGAAGACCTCTGATCCGGGGGTGGGGAAACAGGCTTAGGGTAGAATAGAGACCAGAAGGTTCAGTGTGGGTGTCCTAAGTTCTTGCATAACTGTGAGGAGAAACAGCATTCATTTTGTGGTCAAATCTAGCCTTTGCTGCCTGTGATTCCTGAAAATATTTTCTAGAGTTGGCTGAGACCTCCCCAGTGCTAGGACAGAGGGCTGCCCAGACCCACATCCTCTCTGGGGTAGCAGGGAGGCTACACCTGGCCAAGTGGGTGGCAGGTGGGGAGCGGGAACTTGGGCTCCCTCTAGTGAGGCGGTGGAGCAGTGCAGAAAACACCCGCATCTTAGGCACAAAGCAACCTCGGAAGAACTTCCTTCCCATCAAGAAGATGATGGGGTTGAGTGAGTCCTGGTCAAAAATGGCACCTCCTGTGGCTACCAAGGACAGCAACAACACCGCAGCAGAGCTGTCTGGAATGCTCACTAAAGAGTGAGTGGTACTTGCCTCTAACCTGAACTTCCCCAGCTGTGCCCATACAGATCCCTGGGTCTAGACCCATGTAGCTCAACCCCCAGGACTCCGCTGGAGGTGGCCTCCTCACCTTCCTTTTTGCCACACCAGGCACATACTTCTTTTTCTTCTGGGCCCGTTGGGCTTGCCCTGGACCCCAGCCTGCCCACCACCACCACCACCACCACCCCTGGGCTAGGGGCAGGGGTGTGTAGATCATGACAAAGATTGGTCCTGACTCCCATTTCCAGGCTCAGCTTTGCCTCCTGGAAACACCACCCAGTATTTTTGGAGCCACTTAGCATCCTAATGATTAGCAAACTATTGCAACCAGATGCCTAGGCTCTGCTGAGTCAGCAGAGGTCCCAACAGCAGTGAGGAGCAGACCCTGGCCAGTGTACCTGGGAACAAGTCACATGACCTCTCAGGGCTGCAGTCTCCTTGTCTAAAAATTGAAACGACTGAGGTTAAAACGGACAAAATATGGGAAAGCACTCTGGGAAGTATCATACACAAGCTGTTGTTGATATTTCTATTATGTCTGAAACAGAGAAGTCAGCTCAGATGCCTTATCCTGTAAGACTCAAATGGCTTTTACCTGAATGTCCCCCCACCAAGTAGTAGACCCCTTCCCCTCTGAACCTCTCTGCTATTATGCAGAGGTGGGGGGTTATGGGTAGGGTAGAGTTATTCCCAGTCATCTGGACCTCTGAATACCTGCTTCCACTGAATTAAGCCAGTTTAGGGACCCGCTTGGTTTCCTATGTACCCTGGACCTGTTGTACATCAAATCTATCTGAATTTGTAATATGGCCCCTTGTCCTAATTTTCATTACAAAAAAAATCTGACAATCCCTGTGTGTCGCCATCTTCATAAGAGACAGAGGAAGTTTACCACACAGATGACTGTCTGTGTCAGATGTGCATCCTCCGAGACGTCCTCTGGCTACTTCTGGTACCTTCAGGTCAACCTCCCTCTCCTCGTTCCTAAGTCCTCATCAGTTCTCTCCCATCCCAATTCCTGCTTGTTCCTATAACAGAGAAGTTTAAATATTTCTTTCTGTGTCTTCTGTCAACTTTTGTTTATCAAGGCGACATTCAGGACCGAGACCCCAACAAAGACAAGTCCATCCCTGAAAGGAATGTAGGTGACAGCCAATGGGATAATAACGTCTTTCTCTTCACTACATTTTTATTTCTCTCCGGGCTCCCCATTCATGTGGACCAGAGATAGGAGAGAGTGAAGGCTGAAGGGACACTAGAGCAGGGGGAGATGTGGAAGGGCCCAGAGAGGGGCTCCAATGCCTCTCCTTGTTCCACTGCACAGTTACTTTCGAGGGGTCTCTGCTCCCCATCTGGAAGTTGGAGAATCAAACTCAAGCATTTTTGCATCTACATGGCAGCATCTTATTAAAGGTATGTCCTGTGAGGACAGAGTTCACTGTTAGGGACGCAGGACCCACACCCTTTCCAAGCTAAGTTGAAGCCACATAAGGAGATGAAACTCACCTTACATCCAGTCCTTTGTGCTTTTGCTCTGGAACCTCTGAAACCCAAGGACACCTAGCTCTCAGACTCCTGGCCAGAGAGAGAGAGACAAGAGCTGTGAGTGATAAGGAGGCAGACAAGAGCTGTGAGTAGTAAGGAGGCAAGACTCCCAGTAATTCGAGATTTCAGATAATTTCATGTGGGATCAGAACACTCCAGACAGGCCAGTTATGGGTCTCAGATTCTTCACCTGTATAGTGTGCTCTCTGGTTAGCATTACAACAATAACAACAACAGTGGCTGCAGATAATAGCTGCCATTATTTGAGCACTTACTATGTGCCAGATACTACATGCATTTTTCACTGGATACAATAATCATTTGATGTCAGTAGTTATTACCCTCATTTTATAGATGGGGAAGTTGAGGCTTAAATGATTTCCTTTGTCTAAAGTCACGTAAGTTGGAGGTGTAGGAGCTGGGCACTGTCTCTTAAGCACTATGCCATTTAATGCTTATGTACAATTTGCAATTTAGAAATGTAATTCTCATGTATTATTTCATTAATCCTCATCTGGATACACCCAACCTGGAAGCTATTTTACAACCATATCACAGACAAGAAACTGAGGCTTAAATAGACACAGGGGTCTGCCAGCCTTTCTTTTGCTTATAGGAGCATGAAGGTGGTGCAAAAGTAAGGGGTCTTGATTCTGCATCAGGGAGATCACTTGAGGACAGCGGTGGCTGGGGGTACTTGTAAAAGGAGTGACGGACGCCTTCTCTACCATGAGCAAACTTACAGGCTAGATGGAGAAAAGTGACACAAACCACCCAAGGAGGCTTAGAGTCACCTCCAGCAGCCTAACGCCTCTTGCCCTTTCCAGAACACACCAGCTTGGCACTGGCTTGAATTCCTCTAAGAGTTGAGTTGGTTTTGCTGTCTGAGGCACTGGGCACGGTGACAAGGGGCGGTGATCTCTGATCCGCAGTGAGCATCATACGAGAGTATGGGAAACAGCCCCTCCTCAGCACCCCACTACGTGCCCTATGCAAATGCATCCCTGTCTCCTGCCTGTCCATTAGCCACCCAGGACTCTGCCAGCCCCTCTGGACACTGATGTAATTACCAATAAGAGGATGAATATTTAAAGGGACTCTTATTTAACTGGCAAATGCTTCCTCTCCAATTCCCTCCATCACTGTCTCTGGATGGATTCTAGAAAGATTGTTCTGACTTTGACCCGGAGCTGCCTGTGGTTTGGCCTTGTGAGTGGTCATGTGACCATTCTCCCCACTGTCTAGGTGTGGGGTCTTAAAGGTGGAGGGGACCAGTCATTCTGTCCTGGCTGTGAACATTAAGGCCCGCTGACCTATTCTGCAGAGGACCTGGCCAGATAGGACCCTGACTTGTGGGGGGAGGGGGAAAGAATCACAAAAACAAAAGGGACTAGGCACCATGACTGATTTCCCCTTTGTTATTATTGACACCTCACCTCAGTGCCACAAAGGGACAGTTTCTCCCCAAAGCCAATGCTTAATCTCAGACTTCTGGCCTCCAGAACTGTGAGAGGTGAAATTCCTGCTGTTTTAAGCTTCTTACGAGGAGATGACTTGTTACAGCTGCCACAATGAACCGATACAGAGAGGAAGAGGATGAGGGAGAGTCGAGAAGGATTCCCAGTGTCACTGCCTGGCTGTCCCAGAGGCTGATGATATGGTTTGTTGAGCTGGAGAATGATGGAGAAGCCATGTGGCCTATTTGCAAAGAGCAGGACCCTGACTGGGGACATGGGACAGGTATACATACATTCATGAGAAAGTAGGAGAACAGAAGCATCCAGAACTCATCTAGGAATTGGGCCCCAGGCCTTAATCTCTGAGGGGCTGCTTTCAGTGACTCTGGGAGGCAGGGTGGGAAGCAGCCCTGAGACTTAAATTGGCCTGTCTTCGAGGGCTCTCTGTTGGTCAGCCAGGAGCCAACACTGCCCACACCTGTGGCCTTTGGTGTCCAGTTACAACTGATTCTTCTCTTTCCACGATTACAAAATAAAGGGGTCCCATGGTATTCCAGGAGCAAGTCCGGTTGTGAGCTTAGTGTGCTGTGGGGTCAGCAGACAGCAATGGGCAGGACATGCCAATGGGCAGCAATAGGGCAGCCACTGGGGACACAGAGGGAGAAGGGGTGGCTTTGGGGACCAAATTGGCCTCTTCTCAGTGTCTGTCTGGAAGCAACAGCAGCCACACACCCCTCCTTGTTGCCAGTTCTGTAGATAACTGTGGCTCCTCTGGCCCACAGCCGGGCCCTGTGGATCTGCTGACACACTGAGTGCAGAGGACATCGGACCCGGACATGAGCTGCCCTGCCCTCCACGCAAAGGAGCCTGAGGCCGTCCAGCCAACAGTGCTGATGAATTTCCATCAGCCTTCAGGCATCATTTTCTCATAATTACAGCAGGGTCCACTGAGAACACAGAGCTGGCATGCCCCTAGAACAAGGCAAATCCCTCTCTGAGGATCCATGTAAGCAGAAGGGAATTTTTTTTCCTGAGAATTAGAGGAAAAATAAAATCTGATTTAATTCTTGGGAAATTGCCTTTTTACCCACCTGTGTAAGCCTGTATTTAAATGCTAATATGTTTGGCCTGCTGGGATAACACATTTATTTTTTTTTTTCCCGAGCAACAACAACAAAAAAATCATTTATTTATGAGAATTCTAGAATCCCCATCCTTTCTCCTGAGTTCCTCACTTTCATTTCCACCTACCAGCTGGATGTGTCTCTCCCCAAGACATGTGAAATCTGAAATCATCTCCCTCTCCAGACCTGATCTTTTTATTTATACCTTTCCTGGTTCTGTTTCTAGAACTATTGATGGCTTTGATCCCCTCCTGTTCCCCAGACTTTCCTCTAATCAGTCACCAGTCCCATTGATTCAAACTCTTGGGGCAAATCACCAAATCTGACTGAGCCTCTACTTCCTCATCTGTAAAATGGGTGTAATGAATAATATTGACCCCAGGTGCTTGTTGTAAGACCCAGATAATCCAAATATGACACCTAGCACAGTGTCTGGTAACAGACTAGCAAATCATGATGATTATTTTTATAGTGGCCATGACCCCCATGGAACCTGCCCTCTTCATCTTAATGGTTATTCTATCATGAACTGTTCAGCGAGCTCTGAGAGGACTCTCTCCCGCTGATTAGAAAATACAGACCGGTCACCATCTGCTTCAGATATTTGCATGCTCTGAAATCCTTTACCTTATACATCTGCTTGCTTGTTTATAGTCTGAGCGCCCCTATCCCACTCCACCCCTAAAATGCAATTTCCACAGGGGAAGGGATGTTGTCTCATTTACTGGTGTGCCCTCAATACCTGGCACAAGGTGGGATTCTACAATTGTGGAAGGAAGATAGCTAGATTGACTGCTCATTGAGTTGCTGACCTTCAGCTTCAAGGGCTCCCTTCTCGGTCCTGCTCTGTGATGCTTGGTTGGGACTCTGCAAGCCACATTTCTGCTTTGCCAGCAGCCCCAAGGTAGGCTCTGCCAGCAGGGGGACAAGGAGGCTGCAGGCTGGAGAAGAGGGCCATGTTCCTTCCAGGAGACTTCCTGTTCCCGCCCTGTGTCCCCAGTGCAACTAGCAGTGACATCAGGTTCCGGTGGCAGCAATTGGTTCATTTCTGATACATATCTTCTGAACTCCCAGAATCGACCTCATAGTTCCGCTTCAGACACACCAGCACCAGCCAGCCAGCCCCCCATCCTCAGAAGAACGGGTCTGTGCCTCATGGAGCCCCTCCTCCAGGCTTCTAGGTTCTGGGATCCCAGTTCTTTGTCCCCTTCCCCTGTCCAGGGAGAAAGCTGGCAGCTGCTTCCCATAGTTACCACCTCCGTGATTCCTCAGTGTCCCCTTCTGCCTTATCAGTCCCCCAATACCCATATAACATTCTTGCTCTCCAAATAGCTCATGTGGCTGTGTCTCCTGGCTGCCGTGTGACTGAATCTCTGCCGAGCCATGCCCCTCACCACCTGGCCGCCCACCCCCACAGCCATGGCTGTCGACAAGACTCCTCCCAGGACGTTTGTCTCAACTCACTCCATCATGCTTCCAGGAACAGGGAGTTTATGATTATAATAGCTGCTTGTTTCTTTCAAATCAAGGCAAAATATGTCTTCCTCAAACTGCCAGTTGCTTTAATTTTGAGCCCTAGTGAGGATAGGAAGTAAATTTCTATGAATTTTAAACATTTAAAAAAAAATTTTTTTTTTTCAACGTTTATTTATTTTTGGGACAGAGAGAGACAGAGCATGAACGGGGGAGGGGCAGAGAGAGAGGGAGACACAGAATAGGAAACAGGCTCCAGGCTCTGAGCCATCAGCCCAGAGCCTGACGCGGGGCTCGAACTCACGGACCGCGAGATCGTGACCTGGCTGAAGTCGGACACCCAACCGACTGCGCCACCCAGGCGCCCCTGAATTTTAAACATTTTTAATGTTTATTTATTTTTGAGAGAGAGACAGAGCGTGAGTGGGGGAGGGGCAGAGAGAGAGGGAGAGACAGAATCCGAAGCAGGTTCCAGGCTCTGGGCTATCAGCACAGAGCCCGAGGTGGGGCTTGAACCCAGGAAACGTTTCCAACTGACCCGAAGTCAGACGCTTAACCGACTGAGCCACCCAGGTGCCCCTAAATTTCCATGAATTTTAGAGTCAAATGCCAAATGGTCTTAGATTCAAATTCTGCCTTAGCTGTGTGGCCATCAGCAAGTTACTTTCCCTCTCTGGGCCTGTTTCCTCATCTATAGAAGGGGTAAAATAATAATACTTTGCTCACGGTGCTGTAAGGATTACATATGTGAGGAAAAGTACTGAGAGTAGTTACCTCCACATGTAAGACTCGGTGAACGGACAGCATGTCTGTCCTCTTAGCCTTGCTCTCAGAGGGGTCAGCACACTCTTGTGGGCACAGACGACATCTGGAGCCCCCATCTGCCTCTCCTCCTTCCCTCTGGAAATGCCGTGTGAAGATTCCTGTAAACAGTATCAGGCAGAGCAATGACTCTGTCTTCCCAAGCTCCTTCCGCTAATGCACATCTGTGACAGGGAGGCTGACTAATTACAAACCTGCTGATGATCTAATTTCTCTGCTGCCACCTGAATGCTCCGTTACCGTGTGGCCTTTTCTGTTCCTTATTTGCAGAAGAGGGTATTCCTCAGGCAGAGAACAATTCTTCCCTATACTCTGCTATCACGAACTTAATACTGATGCAACTGGCCTTTCTTTGCGGGGAATGTTCTTGGCACACTAAACACCTTGCCCACATTTCTGAGGGTTCTGCCGTGTGATAGTTTGGATGCCTCTGACCCTCTCTGGGCCTGAGTCATTTCTCTCATACTGAGAGTTCAAATGCTTGATCCTTGTTAAGATCAGAGGAGAATCTGAAATGCTTAGTGCTTGAGTTACTACGAGGGGAGATTGAAAATTGGAGCCTGGCTCTAGGATTTTCAGTAATCACAAAGCTTTACCTATCTATACCTATGGAGCTGTTTTAGGGGCTAGGGGCAGGCGTGGGGGCACCACCACCACAAGAGTGGCAGCAGTAGGAGCAGTAACAATGACCTCTGCACTGACAGACTGGCTTACCATGCCAGATACTCTATTGAGCACATTGATTTCATTGTAGCCTCCAAATGAGATAAGGGTTATTATTCCCATTTTCCAGAAGGAATAACTGAGGCTCTACTGCTTGCTCAACCGCCGCTAGATTGCAGACCCTAGAATCTCAGGCCCGTCATTGGCCTTTGGACTTGCTGTTCTTTCAGCTGGAACAGTTATTACCCCGCAGAGCTTTGTGGCTGGTTCGGGGTCTCTGCTTAAATGTCATTTAACGGGACAAAGCTTTTCTCAGTGACTCTATAACCTAGAAACTCCTGTCCCTCTCCACCCACTCAATAAGCTCTCTTTTCCTTCACAGCACAGTCCTGTATGCAGACACAATGTCCTTCGGCCTCAGGAATGTGACCCCAGTAAGCCCAGGGACTTTGTTTCCTACCTCACTGTGTGCTCAGCGCCTGGAGCAGAGGCCAAGGTGGTTTGTCTTCAGCTCGCATTTGTGCAGAGTGAAGGAGCAGGTGTTTCAATGCCTGGGGCAAAGGGCGGTGCTCTTAACCATTACCTGTCTTGCCTGGAGGGGGGATGAGATACTGGTTCTCGGGATTTTCCAGCTCCTTCAGACAAACAATACTGTTGTTTTATTCCCCCTTACATTTCAAATGCTAGGATTCCAGATTTTGAAGCTGGAGCCCAAATGCAATCCCCACCCCGACCCCAACAGCCGGCCATCTCCTGTCATCCAGAAACAGATGCAGCCTACAGCCTTCTGAGAGTCCGTCCTCCTGCAGATTCCTGGCCACAGCTAATGCCACTAAAGTCACAGTCACTGTTTCCTCTGGCTTCTCAGTCTTCAGTGTCCCTGCCTCATGTGAGATGGGAGAGAGAAGCAACAGGGTCTAGCTGAGAGTTCTGTCCTACAAAGCTCAGAGGGTAGCACTCTCCTCGGCAAATGGCCAGGTAGACACCACAGCCTCCCTCCATCTTTCTCTAAACTCTCTCCGCCTCCCTGATGCCAGGTAGCGCTGCTCTTTGCCTGCTCCTTGCCCACCAGGTGTGTTCCGTGACCTAGTTCTTTCTTCCTCCCTCTTTTTTTTAAAAAAAAATTTTTTTTTCAACGTTTATTTATTTTTGGGACAGAGAGAGACAGAACATGAACGGGGGAGGGGCAGAGAGAGAGGGAGACACAGAATCGGAAACAGGCTCCAGGCTCTGAGCCATCAGCCCAGAGCCTGACGCGGGGCTCGAACCCATGGACCGCGAGATCATGACCTGGCTGAAGTCGGACGCTTAACCGACTGTGCCACCCAGGCGCCCCTCTTCCTCCCTCTTAAAAAAATTTTTAAATGTTTTTATTTATTTTTGAGAGGACAGAGACAGAGCACAGTGGGGGAGGGGCAGAGAGAGAGGGAGACACAGATTCTGAAGCAGGCTCCAGACTCTGAGCTGTGAGCACAGAACCCGATGCAGGGCTCAAACTCACAAGCCTTGAGTTCATGACCTGAGCTGAAGTGGGATGCTTAACCAACTGAGCCACCCAGGCTCTCCTCCTTCTCTTTCTTCACACTTACCTGCCCTGTGTCTCCAGTCCACTAAGATTCTGCAAAGTGAAGAAAGTTCATCAGACCAATGGATTCTTAACAAGGTCCGGTGCCTGATGATGAATCCACTCCACCGTAAGGTTGGGAGGGCACTGACCTTGTGTGTCCAGTTGGCCTGGCTTGGTGTTTTCTACATCCTGGGAGCTTGGTTAATATTGGATATGTGAATAAGTGAACAAAAGACATTAACATTCCCAGATACTATGTGCATTTTAACTGGCACCTTTGATGCCTTAAGGCAAAGAGTGAACAGTGTGTCAATTTCAAGCCCTAAGACATCAAGCATGATGGGATATTTTCTGTCACAATGTCTTTCTCTGTACATGCTGTGACTTTTACCATGCCGGTGAGTCAGAGCATGCAGGCCACTTTGGGGCTCTGTGCTTGTTGGCTGTCTTCAGGGTCTGTTCTTGGAGCTGAGCTTTCATGGTGACCCCCCCCCTAAGGGCTGAGGTTTGCTTCAAGATTCACTTCCACGTGAGTCATGTAAGATGGGGAAGAAACCAGGCAGGGAGCATGAGTTCACTTATCTGGCATTTTGTCAATTGGCAGTCAGTCCATCCTCCGGCTTTTAAGCAATCTGCTCTTCTCCAACATCCCAGCGAAGCAGATAACAGGGAGACAAGAGAGGAAGAGAAAGACTTTCCCAGGGCATAGCGTAGTTCAGCTGAAAGTAGATTTCATACCTGCTGTTCATGTGGCCACTGTGCACAGACAGTGCTCATGCTGATGGCCCAGGAGGACCTTTTGAATCACCAAGGAAAGTAAAATATGAACGTCATGGGAGAGGTTCAGGCCCTGTGGGGGGATGGGGTGGGGGGGGGTGGGGGTGGGATGAGACGTCCTGAGAGGTCCCTTCTGACCTGTACAGTCTGTGGGACTGAACAGCAACCAGACTTTTTATTAAACGTATTTGCACCCTGGACTTGATATTTGCATATCACCTTGCAGTTTTACTTCTAAGAGTATTTTACTGTAATCAAATCAAATTCCCCTGTGGCATTTCTGAGGAACACTCTCATCCAGGCAAGTCCTAATTGCACTCCTATCCTAATGAGAGCGCAGACTCTTGCCACGCAGCCGACTTTGAGACGGGGGGTGGGGGGGGTGCGCCTCGAGCCAGAGGCAGTAGAGGCATTGGCCTTCCAAGTCACGGAGGCAGCCACCCCTGCTGCAGGTGCCCAAGGAACCTCACAGGCCAGCTCGCCGGGGCTCCGGCTCAGCCCGACTTCATGATGCAAACCAGGCTGCTCGGCTGCTGCCTGTAAACTTTCCACTGAGTGCCGAGCCGCGGCTTTCGGCTCTGTGGGGAGTTCACCCACATCCCGATCAAGGCAGGGAGAATTGATCTATTAGATTAACCAGGAAGGAAAGAGCGGGAGAGCAAGCAGGAGCTGCTGTGTTTGTGCGTAGCTGTCCCCTCCCTTCTGACTCGAGTATTAATTGCTACATTACCACTGCCATGTAAGAAAGACAGCAAAGCCTGGGAGAGCTCCAGCTCCTCCCTCCCTGCTCCGCTCAGCCTCACTCCTCCTTGGTGCCTTCGGAGCACCCTGTGCCCTGGCAGTGTGTCCCGCTCCCAGCCCTGGCATCCCGAGGTCCTCGCCTGGTGAGGACTTGAGTGGACAGCAGGAGGGGGTGGAGGGAGGGAGGGAGGAAGGGAGCAAACATCGTGCCCTGCAGGCTTTCTGGATGCAGAAGCCAGACTCACTGCAGAGGCAGCTGTTCTGTTCCCAGAGCTTCTGGGGTACATCCGGCTCTCAGGGGTTGCTTAGGCGGGCTCCAAGTTCCAGGATCACGCAAGGTGGGTGCCTTCCCTTCTGGGCGCTCACAGCAGAGCCTACCTTCCCTCTGCCACCATGAGCGGCTGTTCCAAAAGATGCAAGCTTGGGTTCGTGAAATTTGCCCAGACCATCTTTAAGCTCATCACTGGGACCCTCAGCAAAGGTAGGGAGCCTGGCCTTGACCCTCGTCTTGTGTCTTAATGTGGTCTGGCTGGCCAAAGTGGCAAGTGCCTTGGTGTGGCGACTGTGGCCGTTCTGGTGTGCCGGGGTCTCAGAGGAGGGTGGGGGGAAATGGGTGGCTGGGATTCGGGGTCGCTGGCAACCTGGGCTCCGGCTCTGAGCAGGCAGGCACCGTGCCAGGGAGCTCAGCCGGCCGTAATTGCCTGGAACTTTGGAAATGGATTTGGTGGTGTGTGACTGATTGGTTACAGGCGAGCAGAGGGACAGAGCCCTTCCCAGAGCACTGGAAGCTGCTTAGCGTGACTAGAGTTTCAAGAAGTTATCCAGGGAGCGTTGTGTCTTGTTGATAAAGGAGAGATTTGATGCGGTGGGCTGGGAGTAATTCTGCGGAACAGAGACGTTTGAGGAGGCCAGCAGGAGATGGCAGCAGGAGTGGGATCCACCCTGTGGGTCCATCCTGTGGGTGAACACAAGATTCGGATTCCCATCAGCTCTGGGTCTAGTGTGCCAAGAGCTTTCTCTCACTGAGTCCCAGGGTCCTGCGTTTCTGGGGCTTTGTTCATCATTCTGCTTTCCGGGACCCCTGTCCCTCTGCGGACCCTGCCTATGTCAGTGTCTGCCTTCTCTACTTCTCCAAGAACTGGGGCGGCAGGGGGTTGGCAGGTTCCACTCCCTAGGCGGCCCAGAAAGGGTAGTTGTGAAGGGGCCCTGGGACCGTGTGTACACAAGTCAGCCCCAGAGGCTGAGGAGGGAAGGCTGACTTCTCAGGGCCCTTCCTATCTCTGGAGCCCCCTATTACACTGTGCCAGGGAGGGCGAGGCGCTCAGAGAGACTCTGGCAAACTTTCTGGAGATAACATTTAAAGAGAGAGCAGCAGCATGACGTGGTTTCACTGGCTGAAAAAAAGTCTTTAAATATTCATGCCCTCTTTCAGGAGGAAAGAGTCTTTGGGGGAGATGCATCGGAAGCAGCAGGGAGGGTATTCAGGGAAGGAGGGAGGGACACAAACCCTTGACTGGGATTTGTTTTAAATGACAAGAAGAGAAGATAAAGGCTGCCTGTGGCCAGCTCTGATGACCTGGGGCAGGTGCTCTGGGCAGGAGGGTGTGGGAGGGAGGGACGTGGTGAGGTTTGCCTGTCTCCTTTCTCGCCCGTCGGCACCCCTGCTCTGTCCCCACTACACTTCTGAAAGAGGGCGCTGCCCCCCAGGACCCTCAGGGAGACCGATGGCCCAATGCTGAGGGTCAGGCTGTGGGCAGATTTACTAGGGCCCCTGTAGGATGGACGGAGGTGAGGAGGAGAGAGCCAGGCTTAGAGGATGGCACAGAGTCCTCACCGAAATTCAATCCTTCCAGACAAATGGGATTTTCTCCCCGCGTCATGGATTCCAGGATCTCAGGGGACAAGGGATGAGGGGCAGCCTCTGATTCCCAGAGGTTTAGCAAAAAGAGCTTTGACCCAGACTCAGGAAACCTAGGTCTCAACTCTGGCTTTACTACCCATGCAAGCCGCAGCCTCTCTGAGCCTCAGTTTCCTCATCTGCAAAATGAGTCCATTACCTGCCATCTGTTTACCTCCCAGCCCTGTCGAAAGGATCCAGGGAAGCCGAGACACGGGATCCCTCTGCAGATGGCATTGCAATGAGCAGACGGGAGGGAGCCCGTCAGGGACTGAGATGGACGTGGGTCTGGAGAGGGTGACCCAGGCCATGCCTTCTACAGGACCAGGGTCAAAGGGCCTTTAATGTAGCTGACCACAGGTGAGTCTGTGCACTCCAAGCAGCACCAGAGGGAGAGAGAGATCACAGCAATAAGGGTCAGTGTGAGAAAGTGAGTCAATAAGGGAGAGAGCACGTGCAAAAGTGTGGGGGGTGGGAGGGAGAGGGGGAGAGAGAGAGAAAGTGGATAGATGGCTATTTGAATTTGAATAAGTGAGCAGGAAGATACTGTCTTCTGCATATTTGTCTACAATCATTCGCTTAACATTTATTGACTGAGCACCTACCCTGTGCCACGCTAATTGCTGGACACTGGACACACAGAGAAGATGACACAAATCCTCCATCCAGCAATGTGCATGCTGTGGGAGCACAGGCTGAATGCACAGACCTCAGCTGAGACGAGGAGGGCAGAACCGGGCAGGTAGAAGCAGGTTGGCACTAGCTGAGAGTGGCATGGAGTGCCGGTCTCTGCAGAGAAACCAGGCAGGATGGCCCCCTCCCTCCCCTCAGAACCCCAGAGACTAAGATCTGTGGGACACAGAAAGGGCTCCACGGGACCCACACTGGGGACCTAGTGGCCACCTGGCCTTTCTCCGACCCGCCTCCTTACTGAGTTTCCTATAGCCAGGGCTCAGGGAGGCGGCCCCCAGCGGGTACCAGGGCAGGATTGTGTTTCTGCAGTCTGCAGCGAGCACCGACTGTTTACACAGCCCTGGCTCTGTGCCAGGCACGCGCTGGGAAACTGCTGTTCTGCCCAACCCAGGTGTTTGCTAAATATTTGTTAAATAAATGACCGTGGGAGCAGAGCCAGGACTGGAGCAGGGGGAGCAAAGAAAGGTCTTTCTTATGCATAGGCCAGCCCTGAGTGACTAGATTAGACCCTAGGTGGACACATGACATTAGCTTAATGATTGTTGGGTTTGTGATTTCCCTTACTCCTTATTGCACTGAGCCCTCACTTCGCAATAATCCAACGCTTAGGAGGATTTTTCTTTCTCCCTTCCAGAACTGAGGAATGTAGAGGTGCTTGCGTGGCTCAGTCAGTTAAGTGTCCGGCTCTTGATTTCGGCTCAGGTCCAGCCCTGCATCGGGCTCCATGCAGAGCCTGCTTGGGATTCTTTTCCTCCTTCTCTGTCTGCCCCTCCCCTGCTCTCTCTATCTCTCAATAAATAGATAAACATTAAAAAAAGAAGAAGAAGAACTGAGGAATGTAAAGATTCGATAGGACCAGGTACCTGCTGCTGGTCGTGGGGGCAACTCGTTATTTCTTACCTGCCTTGGAAATACCTGGAGAACAGGGAGAGCCCATGACCACCCCTCCCCGTCCTTCCATTCCTGGACCACAGCCACCTGCCCCTGATTTTAGTACCCCTTTCCCACTGGTCTAAGCTAAAGGTGGCCCAGACTTTTCACAGGTGCCCTTTTCAGAGATGAACTGATTAGGTCCTCTTGCTCACACATCTCCTTGACCTTGAGCTTTTCCTTTATAGCTCTGATCACAATCTGCGATCCCTGTTCCTTTTAAAAACATGTTTGCTAAAGGCTGTCTTCCCTGCTGGACTTCAGCCCTCTGAGGGCAGGGATCACAGAGGACCCGGTGCCCAGAGCTACTTGTCATGTGCCTGGCCCGCAGTGACTGCTTCACCAATAGCATTAAATGGATGAAGCAGCAACTCAGGGCACAGACACTGGTTGAGGGTCCCCAGAAGATTTTAGAGTGGGAGCTTTCTAGAATTCACCATTCAAGCTCCTGTCCCAGAGGCGCTCAGTAAAGGCTCTCTGTACTCTGTCCAGCTGCAGGACCTGAATCTGTGGCCAGAAGGTGAGCCTCCAGCCAGACAAATCATTCAGAACCATGCCTGAGCTTTCTCGGTATCTCAGGAAGGGCATTTAATTGTCCCCACGAGGGGAGGCTGTGCAGGGGAAGATCTGGCACTCCCATCCCTGCCCCTTCAGCTCTACTTTGATTTGTTTCACATACTGAATTTCTTTGAAATTTAAAGAACGAGTTTCTCTTGCTTTAAAAAAAAAAAGTTTGTAAACCAATTATGCAGAGGAAAGGACAATTGGTTGCCAGACTGGGACATCCTTGGGTCTCCCCCCCACACACACACTGGCAAGGAAGTCTCCTGCAGGGTCCTTCACCTCTCTGGCCTCAGCTACCTAATCTATAAAATGGAATCACAATGTCCTCCTTATAGGATTAAACAAGATTGTGTATATAAAGCTCTCTGCATATTAAGCACTCAGGAAATGTTTGTTGATGTGACTGCAGTTATTAGCTGATACTCAGGACTGTGAGCGCCTCAGGGCAGGGACTCCATCTCACTAACTGCTTGTTTCTTCAGCGCTGGCACAGACTCTCAGAGTGGCCTCTCTAGAACATTCGATTCCCTTCTCCAGAACTTGCTTTCCTAAGGCCCCACTTAGTGATTGTGCTAAGACTGACCTTTGAGACATTTCCCACACCCGATTAACTTATTAGATTAGATGTTAATAGCATGACTCCCAGAGCCGGGCCCTCCCCTGCTCTTTGAGCAGACACCCGGCTTGAATGCCTAGTTAAGCCACGGGTGGGAACAGAAGTTGTTCAGGCTCCACTCTGGTTGGGGAGGTTTAAAAGCCCATCTCCTTCTGTACTTTGGGAACTCATCCGTCACCCCAGGCACAGATGGTGAAGCCAAAGCAAGCAGGAGGGGAAGAATCCAATCCAGGAGAGCTTCTAGTTGTCCAGGCCACCCGCACGGCTGCAGGGTGGGGAGGGGGTGGGAGAGCTGACCTTGTATGATTTATCTCAAGGACAATGCCCCGGAGCCCCAACTCCCCTCTCCCACGCAGTCAGTTGTTTCTCTCTGTGCTTCGGACCTGTCAGAGACATACTGTTCCTCTTGCCTCTTCCCCTCAAGAAACTAACCTTGAACTTGGCTCTGCCTTCAGGCAGGCCCAGCTTGAGTCCCAGCTCTGTCATCTACCAGCTGTGTGAGCTTGGGTGAGGTACACAGCCTCCCTAAGCCAAGGTTCCTCACTTTTAATTGGAGATAATAACAGTACCAACAGCACAAGGTTGTTTTCTAATTCAGTGAGGATGATGCAGATGGCAGGGCAAATGGTGACCCTGAACTTGCAGGGAGCTGAGGGTGAGTCCCTCCTTAACCTTTGAGCCCTAGGCACCTCTTTTTTCTTGCCCCAGTCCTGACCCTCGGAGTAGGTATTGCAATCACAATTTTAACACTTAAGGAAATTGACCTTTAATTAAGCCAGATGGCCTAGCTGGAAGTAAGTGGCAGAGTTGGCGTTGAAACCCAGGACCCCCTGGGGCCAAGACCAGGTGCTCCATGCCACAGAGCTGGAGAAGACACCCCAGAGGGGATCTATCACTGGCAAAGAGTGCCCCCAGCTTCCCACCAATTTTGTAGACGGGTTTGCCAAGGACTGTCATACCAGCTGGGGCCTTTTAAGGAAGCCACCCGTCTTCCAAAGGCTGGTGACAAATTCCTTAATGTGGCATGGCCTGGGTTAAGAAATAAGCTTTATGGAAAAGAGAACACTCTGCAGGCCAAGGTCAGCAAGACGTGTACATACACACTCTTCCAGCATCACCGTCACCTCTCAGGCAGTTACACTGGGGCCAGGGCACCCATGTTGAATGGGCTCCAAGTCCATGAGGGACCCTCTCTACCACACTCCTCACATGCAAGTGTGAGGAGTGGTCATGTCAGTGTGGAAATACACAGGGTTTTAGGCACCAGACACTCTGGAATTAAGAGACTCACCGTCTACTAGAATTCTCTGGGAAAGCAACGGCCCTGACCCTGGGAACCTTGGGGCCTGTGAGGTGTTACAGAGCCCTCTGTGAAAAGGAGGATACCACCTGTCCCATGAGAAGCTCAGCTTGTATGCACTTCCCTTTGCTGGGGCAGGAGAGAGTCCCCACCATACCAGGTCACAGCTAGCTCCTGTCCTGGCAGTACAGGCCAGCACTGGGTCATGTTAGGACAGCTCTACTCCCGGGTTCCTTCCAGGAACCTCTGAGTGCTGTCTGTGCCTTGTCATAGGCAGAGAGTTCAGTTGCTGGGGGTTCTGGTCCATGCCTGCCCCTTCAGTCACAGTCAGCCTTTGCCAGTGTGGGGAATAAGCCTGCCTGTCTTCTCATCCTTGCCCCCCTACGCCATTCCCATCACTCCCTCACCCATTTGGCTGGCCATGCACTCTCTGGGGTCCCCTAAGTCCCATAGCAGAAGAAGGTGGGGCCTCCCCCCGCCAGCCCAGGCTGTTCCTCTTTAGGGCCACCAGGCCTGTCTTCTAGATAACCCTGACAGTAGGCAAGAATAATTTGTTCAGGGCTGCTTATCCTGGCACTGCTGCACACACATCCTATTAATTTCAGGACCACGGGGGAGTGGCTAGTTTGTTCCAAATTAAAAGTAGCTAGAAATGGGCCCCTCTGGCAGGGGGGAGGGACACTGTGGGCTATGATATTAAGACAAGGGTGGAGTGGATCAAGTCAGGTCTTAACTGGTCTTTGGAGACCTGGAGGTCACTTACCATGCCAGTGTGACCTTCACCTTCCCCAGTCCTCACAGGGTTACAGAATCTTCCAGGCACAGAATCCTTGAGAGCTGTTGATTCCCAAGTGTGGAGGTGGTCATGTGATGTAGCCAGGAAAGAAGGCAGCAAGATGCAGGGAAAGCCAAAGAATGGCTCTGGAGCCAGCCAGCCCTGGGTTCAAATCCTGCCACTGCCTCACAGGATAGCCTTGGACGAGGTATTTCCCATTTTGAGTCTATGTCCTCCTCTGGAAAGTGGGGCCAGTAATTCCTAGCACACGATGCTACCAGAAGACTGAACGAGATGGCGCATGTGACACACACAGTACCTAGCACATAGCAGCTGCCTGGTAGAGGCCAGGTTCTGCCCTGTCTTCTTCTCATGTTATGAGACCTTGCACTGGTAGCCAGGAGAAAGGAGGCATTGCTGAAAGGAGCGAGCTACGCGTCAAGTCCTCTTCCAGCTCTTTTCCAGATGTGCTGCTCCTCCAAAGCCACCCCCTCACCCTGACCCCATCACTCTCAATTACAACTTCCGTAATCAAAAACTTGTCAACAGCTGAAATTATCCTTTTCATTTAGTGGTTTATGTGTTTCCTACCCAAGCCCCATGAGGACATGAGCCCTACAAAGGCTCATGTGTTGGGCTTGGCTTCCATTTTTTGAGTGTCCAATGCATGTTGAATACACAGTGACTGAAAGCTTTCCCTGCCCAACAGCATCGGGCCATGTAGCTGGAGTTCCTTTTGGAGGCCTGGTCTCATCTTGCTGTTCTGAACTCTGTGCTGGAGTGTGACAGATGCGATCAATCAGAATGACCTTGATGACATGTTGGATCAGTGCAATCCAGACCAAAACCAAGGCTTTGACTCCCCTCCATCCCAGTTCTCATGTGCTCTGTGAGATTGGCCCCTCGGCAGCAGGCCCACACTGCCTGTCCACCACAGCTGACCAGTGTCCCCTCAGTGTCCATCTGCACCACAACCAGGAGGGCAGGGAGGAGGACCCAGGCTCTGAGGACCCCATGGAAGGGCAGAGGGCTGGGGAGAGGAAAGGAAGCAGAGATGAGATAACACAGGCTCCCCAGACCAGCTGGATAGAAGGGAGGCCAGGAAAAGATGTGAGGGAAGGTGTTTACCACCACCAGTGTCTGCCCTCCCTGTATTCCTCACAGATCCCCAGTCTGGAAGCAAAAGAAAGCCTGCCTCCTGTTGGGGTGAGGGCAGCAAGGCCATGAACACAAAGCCAACCCTGGTTCTCTCTGGTTAAAGCCACCATATGTCCAGTCCATGTTCTTGGACCTACAGTGAATAACAGCTTTGGAGCCAAGCCTGAGTTCAAATTCAAATCTTCACATTTGCTCACTGAACAGGTGGCTATCTTCTCTGGGCCTCAGTTTCTTCATCTCTAAAATGAGGGAGTTTCTGACTTTGAAGTTCCCATCCAGTTTTAAAGTTTTAAGATTTGATACCAATAATCAAAATTCCCATCACGGCTCCCGCTCTGGGCCTGACACCGCTCTAAGCACTGTGCACGCACCAGAATGTGTGAAGGCGGGAGCTCCAGTTAGGCCCATTTACAGATGAGAAATTTGGAGCCCCAGAAAGGGAAGGCCAGGCTCTGAGTCATACACCCAGCACGGGACAGAGCTGTAAGTGGAAGTCAGGCTGTCTGTCTCCAAGTTCCGGCTTTGCCCCCCTCATTTCATGCCCTCCATTTCTAAAACTCAGATCTGGGATAGGAAAGCAATGAAGACAAAGCTGATGCCTTCCCAGTTTGGTCAAGATTTCTTTCAGAAATCAAGGTGTTAAGACTTCTGTTCTGACTGAAGCAACACAATTCTGGACAATTCCCCTGACACCCTAGTCCCCCGTCTATACTGCAAACCAACATTGGGGGCCATCTTTTCCAGGCAAACAACAGAAACTATGGGAGACCTGGACAGACAGCTCACACTACAGGCACAGGAAGGAAAAAAACAAAACAAAACAAAACAAAACAAAACAGCACCACCCTGCAAGCCTTCCTGTTCTAATGCCAGTCTGGCCAATTTCCACTTCTTGCTGGAAGGAGGTGGGTTGGAAGCAGAGGCAGAGAACTGGGCAGGAGTCAGGGAGAGAGATGTGATTCTGATGCTTGTGTCTGGAAGGCCGGGGTTAGCCTGCCCTAATTTTCTTTCCATAATCTTTTGATTAACCCTGGGCCAGTTTGGGTGGCATCATTCAAACATCTTTGCTTGGCAGGCAGAGCCAAGCCCAGGCTTGCTGCTCACTATCTGCAAACTTCAGCTTGGAACCAGCTGTCATTCGGAGCCTGAGACAACAGGAGACACGCTGGGCCACAGGACGCACTGGCATCCTTGTGCTGGTTAACCCCGCCCATGCATCATTGCAAGCCCAGAAACAGCAGCCTGTCATTCCACACTCAACAGGAATCATGTAAAAAATAATAATTGCCATAATCCCTTGAGGGTTATTTATTTGCTGGGGCTTTCTGAGGATCCTTACCTTCAGTCCAATCTTAGCTGTAAGTTACCTACGCTCACTGTTCCCAGGATAGGAGAGGGTGGGAGAGGTTGAATCACTTCCCAAGGTCACAGAGCCAAGACTGCAACTGAAGATTCCAAGCAGTGCTAAAGGAACACTCTTTAGGTCAAATCTCTCAGCACTGTCACCCCCTGTTGTGGACTGAACTGTGCCACTTCCCCCAATTTATTTGTTGGAGCCCTAACCCCCAATGTAACTGTACTTAGAGGTAACACCTTAAAAGAGGTAATTAAGATTAAATGAGGTCACAGGGTGGGGTCCTGATCAGATAGGACTGGTGTCCTTTAAGAAGAAAGGCACACACAAAATGAAAGAGGACAGATTACAACCAACACTGCAGAAATACAAGCAATAATAAGAGAATATTCTGAGCAATTATATGCCAATAAATTGGGCAATCTAGAAGAAATGGACAAATTTCTAGAAACATATAAACTACTAAAACTGAAAGAGGAAGAAATAGAAAATTTGAACAGACCCATAACCAGTAAAGAAATTGAATTAGTAATCAGAAATCTCCCAAAAAACAAGAGTCCAGGGCCAGATGGCTTTCCAGGGGAATTCTACCAAACATTTAAGGAAGAGTTAACACCTATTCTTTTGAAACTGTTCCAAAATATAGAAATGGAAGGAAAACTTCCAAACTCATTCTACGAGGCCAGCATTACCTTGATTCCAAACCAGACAAAGACCCCACTAAAAAGGAGAATTTCAGACCAATTTCCCTGACAAACATGGATGCAAAAATTCTCAACAAGATACTAGCCAACTGGGTCCAACAATACACTGAAAGAATTATTTACCACAAACAAGTGGGATTTATACCTGGGATGCAGGGTTGGTTCAATATCTGCAAAACAATCAATGTGATACATCACATTAATAAAAGAAAGAATAAGAACCATATGATACTCTCAATAGATGTAGATAAAGCATTTGACAAAATACAGCATCCTTTCTTGATAAAAACCCTCAAGAAAGGAAGGATAGAAGGATCATACCCCAAGGTCATAAAAGCCACATACAAAAGACCCACCACTAATATCATCCTCAATGGGGAAAAACTGAGACCTTTCCCCTAAGGTCAGGAACACCACAGAGATGTCCACTCTTGCCACTGTTATTCAACATAGTATTGGAAGTCTTAGGCTTAGCAATCAGACAACACAAAGAAACAAAAGGCATCCAAACTGGCAAGGAAGAAGTCAAACTTTCACTCTTAGCAGACAACATGATACTCTATATGGAAAACCCAAAAGATTCCACCAAAAAACTGCTAGAACTCATCCATGAATACAGCAAAGCTGCAGGGTTATAAAATCAATGTGCAGAAATTGGTTGCATTTCTATACACAAATAATGAATCAGCAGAAAGAAAAATCAAGGAATCAATTCCATTTAAAATTACACCAAAACCCATAAAATACCTAAGAATAAACCTAACCAAAGAGGTAAGAACCTATACAATGAAAACTATAGAAAGCTCATGAAACAAATTGAAGACACAAAAAAATGGAAAAATTCCATGCTCATGAATTGGAAGAACAAATATTGTTAAAATGTCAATATTACCCAAAGCAGTCTACATATTCAGTGCAACCCCTATCAAAATAAAACCAGCATTCTTCACGGAGCTAGAAAAAACAATCCTAAAATTTGTACAGAACTAGGAAAATTCCGGACTTCAAAATGTATTAGAAAGTTCCAGACAATTCCAGACTTCAAGATGTATTACAAAGCTGTAATCATCAAGACAGTATGGTATTGGCACAAAAACAGACACACAGATCAATGGAACAGAATAGAGAACCCAGAAATGGACCCACAAATATATGGCCAACTAGCCTTTGAAAAGGCAGGAAAGAATATCCAATGGAAAAAAGACAGTCTCTTTAGCAAATGGTGTTGGGAAAACTGGACAGCAACATGCAGAAGAATGAACCTGAACCACTTTCTTACACCAGACACAAAATTAAAGTCAAAATAGATGAAAGACTTAAATGTAAGGCAGGAAACCATCAAAACCCTAGAGGAGAAAGCAGGCAAAAACCTCTTTGACCTCGGCCACAGCAACTTCTTACTCAACACGTCTTACTCAACACATCTGAGGCAAGGGAAACAAAAGCAAAAATGAACTATTGGGACCTCATCAAGATAAAAACTTTAGCATGGTGAAAAGAACAATCAGCAAAACTAAAAGGCTGCCAACGGAATGGGAGAAGATATTTGAAAATGACATATCAGATAAAGGGTTAGTATCCAAAATCTATAAAGAACTTATCAAACTCAACACGCAAAAAACAAATAACCCCGTGAAGAAATGAGCAAAAGACATGAATAGACATTTTTCCAAAGAAGACATCCAGACAGCCAACAAACACATGAAAAAATGCTCATCACTCACCATCAAGGAAATACAGATCTAAACCACAATGAGATATCGCTGTCAGAACGGCTAACAACTCCGGCAACGACAGATGTTGGCCAGGATGCAGAGAAAGAGGACCCCTTTTGCACTGCTGGTGGGAATGCAAACTGGTGCAGCCACTTTGGAAAACAGTATGGAGGTTCCTCAAAAAATTTAAAATAGAACTACCCTACGACCCAACAATCGCACTACTAGGTTTTTATCCAAAGGATACAGGTGTGCCATTTCGAAGGGGCACATGCACCCCAATTTTTATAGCAGCTCTATTGACAACAGCCCAAGTATGGAAAGAGCCCAAATGTCCATCGACTGACGAATGGATAAAGAAGCAGTGGTATGCACACACACACACACACACACACACACACACACACAATGGAGTATTACTTGGAAACCAAAAAGAATAAAATCTTGCCATTTGCAACAACGTGGCTGGAACTAGATGGTGTTATGTTAAGTGAAATCAGTCAGAGAAAGACAAATATCATATGGTTTCACTCGTATGTGGAATTTAAGATATAAAACAGATGAACTTAAGGGAAGGGAAGCAAAAATAATATAAAAACAGGGAGGGGGGAAAAAACATAAGAGACTCTTAAATACAGAGAATAAACCGGGGGTTGCCGGAGGGGTTGTGGGTGGGGGGATGGGCTAAATAGACAAGGGGCATTAAGGAGGACACTTGCTGGGATGAGCACTGGGTGCTATATGTAGGGGATGAATCACTGAAATCTACTCCTGAAATCATTATTATACTATCTGCTAACTAACTTACATGTAAATTAAAAAAAAAAAGTTAAAAAATGTATTGAATTAGAAAATCATCCTCATTAAATACGTGTGTAAATAGAAAAAAAAAAAAGAAAGAAAAGCATACATAGAGCAAAGGCCACCTGAGGACTCAGCAAGAACACAGTGGTTTTCTGCAAAGGACAGAGTTCTCACCAGAGAGGTCTCAACCCCGTCAGGACTTTGATCTTGGACTTCCAGCCTCCAGAACTATGAGAAAAAAATTTCTATGAAGTCACCCAGTCTGTAGTATCGTGTTATGGCAACCCTAGAAAAAAAAGTAATCTATGCTCAGAGACAATTCTCTGCATAGCACCCTTTCCCATATTTTTTCTTGTAGTAAATATACACAACATAACATTTACCATTTTTTCCATTTTTAGGTGTACAATTCAGTGTCATTAAGTACATTCACACTGTTGTGCAACCATCATCGCCATCCATCTCCGGAACTTCAGCATCCCAAACTGAAACTGTGTCCTCATTAAACACCAACTCTGCGTTCCCCCTCCCCCAGGGCTGGCAACCACCATGCCACTTTCTTTCTGTATAATCAACCTATTCTAGGTACTGCATATTTGTCCTTTTGTGTCTGTCTTATTTCATTTAACAATGTTTTTAAGGTTCACCCATGTAGCATCAGAATTTCATTCCTTTTACAGGCTGAATAATGTTCCGTGTATGGATATACCATAATTTCTTTTATCCATTCGTCATTGCTATTCATCCACTCTCATATTTTTAAAATACAAAAGAGATCCCATTATCCTCTTGCTCACAACTCTGCCTCCAGTGGTTTCTTGACACATCTGGGGTCAAGTGCAGACTTTTCTCTGGGGCTGACAGGCTTTGCTTGGTCTTCTCCTTGCATTGCACCCCAGTCACACCAGCACTGTCAGCCTCTGGACCCACACAGCTCCTGTCACCTCCACTGGACACTGGAGCTCACCTGGCTCTGTCTAGCACATCCCCTCCTGGGCAGCACCCCTTTCTCATCTCCCCCACCAGCACACACACACACACACACACACACACACACACACACACATCAGGCACTTTCTGTCTGCTGACACCACCTTGTTTTTCCGCATAACATTCACTGCTCATGCAATGACATTACACATTGATTCACCTGCTTCCGGTCTGGCTTGCCCACTAAGAGTGGGAATGTGAGGGCAGGGACTGTTCTGGCCATCACCACTTTCCCAGCAGCTGAGGCAGGGCCTGACACATAGCAGGACTCAGTGGAAGCTGAGGGGTTGACAAGGCAGGTGAGAAGCCCAGGAGAAAACCACCTAGAAAGTGGGCAGCAAAACTGGCCTTGAATCTGAGCCTCCGAATCTTTTTTTCCCCAGAGGCTCTGCCCTGCCTTCCTGTTAAAGAGCCTGGTTCTGTATTCCACCTTCCCATGTCTGTCTGTCCATCCACACTTACCCTTTGGTAAGCCCACCAGTAATCCTGCAATAGGGCATGAGGGTTTGAGCCATTTGTGTGACTCCTTAGCACCCCCATCCTGGAAACTGTCCCTTCCTGTCACTGCAGCTATGGGCCATTTAGCTAATCTTTGATTTATTCTTCCCACGGAAAGAGGGTAGTGTTGCCACAGGGAAAGGACTGGCACTACTTTTATTTTCCAGTCTGCCCTCTGCTCCATTCAGCTAAGAGGCTCCTCTGTGGGTATGTGAAGTGACCAGTCACCCGCAAAGGCCACTGGAGGCTACAGACAGGGCTGGCTCCCGCCGCCCCAGTGCTCTAGCCCTTGGGGATCCAGGATTTTCTGGGAACATGATTTTGGGGGTTCATCGAACTCTAAAGCCACCTATTACCTTTGGAAGCCATTTGACCTTCGGAAGTTCCATACCTCTTTGAGTCTTGATTTCTGCTGGAAAGTGGACACAATAATATCAGTCTTGCAGGTTTATTGAGGTCATGCACATAAGTGTTTCGTGCAATGCTGTGTTGGATAAAGAGCTCACAAATGATCACCTGCTTTTGCTTTTATGTGTTATTGCTGTTTATAAGGACTGAGGTTATGTCTCCTCTCATCAGTTGCCTAGTCAAACCTCTTGGGTCTCAGAAAATGGCTGGTTGACTGAAATCACCCATGTGGGCCAGAAGAGAGTCAGAGACTTCTCCAACATTCTCTTTGCCTTCCCATTCCCTATCTAGAATCTGAGAGCCAGCGCCAGAGTTTTACTCTAGGCAGTTGGGACAGGAGGGCCAGCATTCCATTCAGAGAATGAATGGACTGCTTAACATCCAGTCTTCAAAACTCATTCAGTCCAGTCCCTCCCCTGGCCCTGCCCATTCAAGAGTGAGCACTCTCCCCCGGGTGAAAGATAGACGGGCGGCAGTGAAACCCGAGCCCTATATGCTTCAGAAGCCTAACACCTGAATGTTCAATGTTCATCTCTTATGGCCTGGGTCAGACTCCCCTAAGGACACCTCCACCCTGGAGGCAGGAAGTTGGGCCCCAAATCTCAAAGCTTCAAGGGCTCTGGCAGGACATTTAGCAAATGTGGTGAACTGAAGGCCGGAAACTAAACAGGACCTGCCACTGCTTGCCAGCCTGTCTCACTGGGCCCTGTGATGTAGAACGGAAGCTGGCATGTGGCTCCCCAGCACTAACCAGTGCCTGTGCTTTGTACTTTTGACTCTGAGGTCCTCCTCAGCAAGCTGCCGAGAGCTTGATGGTGGCCAGCATGTGAAGGGAAGATGAGGCCACTCGGGCAAGTGACCAGCATGAGGCTCTCCTAACACTCCACCCCTCAACCTCTTTGGTGTACAGGTGGGAAAACTGAGGCCAGAGCAAGGAACACCCTTGACTTAGGTACCTTGAGGCAGAGTCTGGGTGCTGGCAGCTAGGGACACAGGGATGAAGAGGTGTGGCCACCCAGCAGATGGGCTCTACAAGTCCACACAGTGACTTAGCCTGAGACAGAGCAAGGGCCCTTGTCTCTTTAGCTGTGACCCTGCACTCTTGACCTTGTGCCTTCTTCTCTAGCAAGGCCTCCCAAATCTCTCTTCCTTGCTCTGTCTTGTCTCTTAAGTTCCAGGCCTGCAGGAGACTCCCCAGCTGAACTGTGAGCTCATGGGAGACAGGGGCCATATCTTAGTTATTTAAGAATGTTCAACACTCACCCCAAGGCCTGGTACAGAGTAGGGGCTCAAAAGATGGGTGAATGAAGAAAGGAAGGAAAGAGGAAGGGAGGGAGGGAGGGAGGATAGATCATAAACCCTTCTATTTAAATGCCTTCTTCCTGTGGCCTCTACTCAACCCTTGTAAAAATAAAGCAGACCTCTGTCTCCTGATTTCTCTCTGTTTCCCTCAATATGTCCCCAGTCTTGCACCCTGAAGTTATCTTGCCGACTAAATCCTATTATCATTTCTTTCCAGTGTCATTTCTTTCTCCTGTCATTCTCTTTCCATCCTCAGCACCGTCCCTGAAGTCTAAACCCTCTTCATGTCTTAGCTGCAGCTGCCTGCCAACTGCATTTCTTCCCATTTCTCCCTCTCCTGTCCCCTCCAAACCAGACAGAGAGATAGTCCACCCAACTCTTTGACCCTGGAGCCCTACATCTAGAAATCTGTTCTAAGCAGATCATCAGACATGTGCACAGAGACCATCACGCAAGAGTGTTCATCATGGTATTACATTTTAATAGTGAACAATTGGAGATAATCTAAACTTCAGTTTAAAAAAGAGTGGGTTACCAACATTTTGGTTCATCTACCTGATGGAGTAATATTACATCTTTGAAAAATTATTTTGAGGACTACTTAAAAACAAGCAGAAATTCTATTAGGTAAAAAAAAATGGGGGTACCAAACTGTATGTACAATGAGGTTCCAATCTGTGAATAGATATGTGCACAGAAAAGGGAAATAGAAAAGAAATAAACTGAAATCTTGGCATGGGTTTTTGTTGGACTTAAGGGTTATTTTTTGAAGTTCCTCCTGATACTTATCTGTATCACCTACGTTGTCTTCAATAAACATGTATATTTAATCAGACCATAAAGAAATCATTTGCTGAATAAATATCTTCAGGTTTTCAATTCTTCTCAAGACCTTCAATGAAAGTTGTGCCTTCCCTGGTACTACACCACGGCCTTCCTGTCCACGCTGGAGCACACCCTGAACTTCTAGGCCTGGCTCCCACAGCCCCTGGCCTCAGCCCACTTTTGATCATGGCTCCCCGTCTACTAGCACATTCTTCTCCAGCCAGACTGGTCCCCTCATGGTTTCCAAACCAGACTTGTGCTTTACGCCCTGGCCCTGAACCTACTCTCAAATGATTCAGAAACACACACACACACACACA
The DNA here is from genome assembly GCF_022837055.1 of Prionailurus viverrinus. Taxonomy (NCBI): domain Eukaryota; kingdom Metazoa; phylum Chordata; class Mammalia; order Carnivora; family Felidae; genus Prionailurus; species Prionailurus viverrinus. The sequence goes on along the minus strand of NC_062561.1, from coordinate 179,770,039 downwards.
CACACACACAGACAAACAAAGAGAAAGAATGCAAATATGGCAAAATATTGAAAACAATTTGTGAACTAAGTACATGCTCCTAGTACTAATTTTGCAACTCTTTTATAGTTGGAGATTTTTAAAATTAAAAGTGGGGGGGGGGACATGAAGGAGCATTATAATGTTCTTCAAGGTATAGGCTTTGCTATGAAATAAGCTAAGTGGGCAGCAGTGACCTGAAGCGAGTTACTTACTTCCTAGGCCTCAGGTTCTTTGTCAGTAAAATGAGGGTAACAAATATCATAGTGTATTTATGCCCTACAATTGCCTGGAGGATGGAATAAGTGTGTGCAAAGGGCTGGGTGAAGAGTCTGACACACCCTCAAGCATTGTGACCTATTAGTACCAGTGTTAAATATAGAAATCAGATTTTGAACGACGATGTGACCCATGATACTGTCTACCTCCCTGAGCAACTCAACCCTCGGATAACGAAGGGAAGTTCTGTGGCTTGGAAATCTTTTGCTAGCATGATTTTCTTCTTGCCTCTGGCCTGGGGCAGCCAGAGAGCAGTTCGGTTCCCACTGGCATCCGTACCTCCAGGTCTTGGCACAGTGTCTAGCCCAGAGGAGAGGAGGAAGCCAAGAAGTACACAAAACCCCAAATGAGGGACTTGAAGGGCTCAGGTTGTGCTTTCAAGAAAGTTTTTCTCATCATATACAAGCTGGTAATTTTGCTGATGCAGCCATTCTACTCCCAGGAGCCTTCCAGGAGATGAGGCATTACCTTGATAAATTAGCTGTGGATATAGGCGTCCTGCAGTTGGCATGGAAATACAATTTTGTTTCCAATTAAGCCTGATTTCTAGGCCAAAGTATTTGCCTGCCTCACACTTGGAGGATTATTCCAGCCAGATCTATTGTTGTCGATGGTGATAGTACTCCCAGGAAGTAGGCTTTCGTGGACACTGGCCCATCGGCCATTGAGTGGTTCAACCAGTCAGGGATGTGGCCTCTGTGTGCAGGTAACACTTTTCCTCAGGAGCTAAGTTTATGCAAGTAGATTCAAGAAAGTTCAACGTAAAGACAGGCAGTCTGTTTGTGGCAGAAATTTTTAAGATGGAGTACAGATAGAAATGGGTTGAGAGGGACAGAGAGGCAAGTTGGTCCTCAGTGGTACTCGCAAGAAAGAGAAGTGGGAATTTGCTACTAAGGAAAGGGGGCAGTAGGAAGCTCTCTGGGCTCAGAGAAGAACCTGTATAATCAGAGGAAAGAGACATGTTTGTTCCAAGAGAGAATGAACATTTGAGGAGCATTTTCTCTGCGCCGGGAACAGTGCCGAGTGCTCCCCATTCAATACTGCACCGAATCATCACGAGCCATCTATAAAACAAACTATGTTATGCTCGTTTTCCAATTGAGAACATTGAGACCCAGCAAGATTCAATAAACTGCCCAAGGTCCCAGGCAATCCAGATTCAAACTCTCACTTTTGTGAGCTTTCTTCCCTACAGGTTCCCTCTCCAAAGACAAATAAAACACATAATTCAGAGCCATAAGGAGAAGGTCACACTCAGCTGAAACTTACCTCCCAAAAATGTAAAAATGAGAAAAAAGCTTTTCGAACGTGGCCCGAGAGAAAGAGTAAAAATTACTGATAGCTGAGTCTACTTGGGGAAATAATCTGATGGAGAGCCAAACAACACCCACCTCTGTTTGGGTTTATTCCCGTCTTCCCCACAAGGAGTGAGGTCTGAGAACTGGGAGTGATGATCCAAGATGCTGAAGAGGCTCACACAAGGTCAGGAGCTCAGAAAGCTCTGGCTACTCAAAATCAATGAAGTTCTGGCTTGTGGCTCAGGGAATTTCAATGGAGGGTGTATAAAACAGTGTTTAAAGACACGTATGTTTAAGAGGTTTCTAAGAATATGACTACTTGAGTTGTCAATAGAGTCACAGGAAAAATTACTTAAATACCAAGAAGAGTCACATGATTCTTGGTATGGCCTGATTTCTATTACTAATAGCAAGAGAGGGCTCCAAAGCTCTGTATAAATAAGCATGCTGTCAACTCCTGGACAAATTCTAGAGTGGCTGAGTGGACTATTAAGCCAATGGTTTGGGAACAATTGGGAAAGAAAACAAGGATCACTGAGAGAAGTGTGGGGTCTTGAGAGAGTCATGTGAGACCAGCCTCTCTTCCATTCTGCTTTTTTTAAAAGTTTGTTTATTTTTGAGAGAGACAGAGACTATGCTAGTGGGGGGAGATGCAGAGACAGGGCGGGGGTCCGGGGGAGAGTATCTCAAGCGGGTTCTGCACTGTCAGCATGGAGCCCAAAGCCAGGCTTGAACCCATGAAACTGTGAGATCATGACCTGAGCCGAAACCAAGAGTCAGATGCTTAACTGACTGACCCACCCCGGTGCCCCCCATTCTGCTTAATGGAGTGAGCCGTGGGATTGTTGTAGCCCCAGTGTCCCTGGGTTCCCATCTAGTCTTTAATGGGCTGCGGGCTGGTGGTGGTGGAGTCAGACAGATTGTAGCTGACTGCATGGCCCCTGTCTGTCTCAGTAATGCCCACATCAGAAGCTTTGCAGGGCCTTTTTGGACACATACTCAACCTACATCTGTTCACCCTTGAGGGATGTGACTCCAGGGAGCCAGCTGAAAGCCTGGGCTCTGTGAGAAGGTATATGGAAGCATCCAACAGATTCCCAGTACTGACTGTGCTCTGCGCGGCATTCTCCGTTTGTTATAAGGAGCACAGGCTGCAGGGCAGGAATCACAGAACTTTGAGAGTAAGGTCTGAAGCCATACTGTCCAGGTTTGAATCCCAGCTCTGCATTTTGCTAACTTCTGATCTGTGATAGGCTAAATTCCTCCTCTGTGCCTCGGTTGCCTCATTTAGGATGTGAAGATAGCAATAGTAAACTAAAGAATATTGCTAGGATTAAATGAGCTATACATGTAAAAGCTAGGTAGCAAGGCCCTGTTTGTAGTTTGTGTGTATCAGGAAAGAGGGAGCTTGGTAAGGGGTGATGGAGATTATAAGAGATTAAAGACTGCAAATGAGGGAGAAGATGCAGCCTTTGGATAAATCCGCAACTCTGCCCACCCATCAGCTGGAAGTTGTTGGCTTTGCATCCATATTCATCCCTTCCCCATCTCCCAAATCCTTTAAGGAAGTTGGCTGAGGATCATCTGTTTTATGTGAGTGGGAAGGGAGAGTCATGGAAATCTAGGAAGCAGCTGAACATCTTAATATTATTGCGAACATTTTTGACCTTGCAAGCCTCCTCTGTGAGAAACACTACACTACACTGGGGTGAATTTCTCCCTGTCTTTCTGATCTTGCTTTGATCTTCCTCTTGTCCCTCCATGTGAAAAGGCAGCCACTGGTGAGGTACAGGATAGTTACACTTTGTTCAAACAGTATACTCCCAAACATTTCATGTAATTCAAAATTCCCTAAATGCAACTCTACTCCAAAAGACAGGAGATAACATTTACGCACCAGCCTGTACTGTCAATTAGCAATAGAATGACTGCAGTTTACAATCCACTGACTTGAAAAATGAGCTTTAAAATTAGGAGAAATTCTGGATACATTGTTGATGGAGTGGGTCTGGAATCATTTCAATAATTCACAGAAAGATTTATCAGTATTTGAGATTGCACTGTTTTGAATTTGCGTAAGTTAGGTTCCTTCCTTTTTCTTCACTGTGAAAAAGAAAGACCTTGGTAATGGTGGGGAAGACTGGCGAGGATGGAAAAGCTCCTTGAAGGCAGGCAGTGGGTCTGATTGATCTCTGGCCTCCCCATCCCCTGTCTCTGATCCCTACCACATGGGCTGATTCCCAGGGGAGGGGCATAGGGGAGCAAGCCTGGTGCACCTCTCCAGGTGTGAGTCACTGGCCCGTGAGATGAAAAGCAAAAAACGGTGGAAACACAAGATGCTCATTAGCAGTGATTTATTAAGAACTGATGAGGGCTTTCTGCTCCTAGGCAGCTATTATCCCAAAAAACATTTTTCCTCAGTGTCTCACTTATCATGCTCAAATGCCCACTATTTCACACTCATCCTGTACCTGGAGTTCTGTGAGCAGCAGGCAGATATAATCCAGTCTTATTGACAGGAGGAGGGCATGTGTCCCAAGCCAATGAAGGTCACCATTAATGATGCATGGGGCACTGGGGGCTGGGCATTTTTCTAGAGGTACATGGCCTTTCCCCTCACAGGGGCTGTTTGAGTTTCTATGTATCTTAGCCCCAAATGCAGATACATGAAAACCATGTGTGAAGGAGTCCCTTTAAGCGAGACTTATGGTGGGGACTTTTTCTTATTATTATTTATATCAAACTTAAATTTTTGAGATACTTGCAGATTCCCATACCACTAGAAGACATAATACAGAGAGATCCCATTGTATGCTTTGTCTAATTTCCTCCAATGGTAATGTCTTACCATTAGTACCATTACCATAGTACAATGTCACCTCTGAGGCTTTCTTAAAAGACTCGGAGGACTTGAGACTTCCCTGACCCCAGAAGGGAGAACCTCTGGGGAATGGTGCAGTCCCCTTGGAAGGAATGTCCCCAGATAAGAGCCTGTAGGGTATGGGGTATATCAGGGTTCTCTGGTCAGAAGTAAGAGATGTTCATGCAGATTACAGATGCTCTCCCCTCACATCCCTGACTTGTATGAAAGCACCATTGGGTTCCAGGGACGTAGCACTAGTCCTTACCTGGTCCCTGGGGCTTTGGGGGACTGGGGCCCTCAGCCTTTCAGCTGTGTCTGCTCAAGTACTGTGGTTGACAGTCGGCTCTGGAATGACACACACAGCCCAGGGCTTGATTCCTAGCTCCTCACCTGCTATATGAATGACCTTGGCCAATGACATCTTAGAGCTTCAGTTTTTCATAGTATCTTATAGAGCACTTGCCATATGCCAATCACTAGTCTAAGAAGCTTGTAGAATAACTAATTTAATACCAACAATCCTAAAAGGGAGGTATTATTAGTTCCTATTTTGCAAATGAGGAAATTGAGGTATTTGTCCAAGGTCACCCAGCTAGTGAATGGCAGGGTTCGGTATTTGAAGCCAGGCAGTCCACATCACAAGTTCACATACTTAACCACTGTCTTATGCTGTTCTCTCCTCTCTGAGGTAGGCTGAGTAGTACCTTGCTGAATTTCTACAAGGCAAACTGCTTAGCACAGTGCCCAGCATGTAATACATAAGCACCAATAAATGCTAGCTAACATTATCTTTGGTATAATTGCTTCTGGGAGCTTCTGAGTATTTATTTCTTATTATGGTAATTAATAATTGCTTCCATTCTGGCCACCTACCATGTGCCAAACCTTCATTCAGCCCTCCCAACCACCCAAAAGGAGGAGTCACTTTTTCAAGATGAAACAACTGTGAATCTGAGAGATGAAATCTGGCAGAGGCAGAGACAAGATTTACACCCTGGGGCTGCATCTAGAATCACAGCTCCAGAAGGAACTTCAGAGATGCCAGCCTAACTTCACATCCAGCTCAGGAACTGCACTGTCAAACAGTCATCCATCCATTCCGAAAAGCCCGGTGACAGGGCACTGGTTCCCTACACCAGTGGTTCTCACGCTTGGGGGTACCACAGCAGCCCCTGCAGCCATTGTTAACATACAGAATGCTGTCCCCCTCCTCCACCCGCCACCCCACCCCACTCCACCACACTCCCTTGGGCTGGAGCCGGGGCCTGAGAACGTGAATTTCTCCCAAGGCTCCCCAGAATGCTGATGTCGCTGGACCAGAGACTGTACTTTGAGAACCACTGCTGTAGGGTAACTTCTTGGAGTAGTAACAGTAGAGACGATGGCATCCTCCACTTATGCCCTTTTCATGTGTGAGACAGGCTTCCCTTGCAGGGCCAGTGCCTTATACTTACCTGCATTGTAAATTATGCATCCCCATCTATATGGTTACCTTCCTTCCATAGAGGGCTCTTAAAATTGTATGTTCTCAAAAGCCTGCCTCTGATTGGAGCCCAACCCCTCCCCAGCCTACTTCCACCTGTTTGGGGACGTGAGGCTCACCCTTCCAAATCTTCTTAAAATGATACCTACCGTTGCTTTTCTCATTAAAAACAAAACCAATGAAACCACACCTTCCTGCTGCTGAAAACTTAGAAAAGTATGAAAAATAAAAAGAGGGATGAGGAAGAAAATGAAAATTAACCACCATCCCAATCCCTCTGTTAATATTTTGATGTATTTTAGTATATTTCCTTATAGCCTCTTGATGTATATATGTATATCTTATTGAGGTATAATTGACATATAACATTACATCCGTTTCAGGTGTACAACATAATATTGTGTATATTGCAAAATGATCACCGCACTAAATCTAGTTAACATCTGTCACCATACATAGCTACAAATTTGTTTTCTTGTGATGAGCACTTTTAAGATTTACTCTCTTAGCAACTTTCCAATATGTAATACAGAATTGTTAACTATAGTCACCATGCTGTACATGACATCCCCATGACTTAAGTATTTTAGAACCAGAAGTTTGTGCCTATATTTGTTAATTTTGGAATAAAAATGCATATAGCACTGAGTGTCCTAAAAGCAATATTCTGAATGTTCTGTATACGTGGGACCTGCTGTCCCATAATTTCATTATGGAATTCAAAGAAGGAACAGGTTTGCCAGGGACAGCAAAGGTGGGCCTTTGAGCCAACCGAGAAAACACAGGCACAGAGATAAGCATCATTGTTGTCTGTGGGGCGGGGTCCGTGGCTCAGTAGAAAGTGGGTTTGAGCCAGTTGAGTGGGGACAGGCGATGGGAAGCTGTTACCAGCTGGCCTGGAGCTCTCTGAAGCACCAGGGGGCTGTTGCACATTCCGTATCCCATCATATCAGGAATGAGTTAACAAAGGGATTTCCCAAGGCCCACCCACGTAGCGGAAGGTGGGATGGATAAGAGCCCTAATAGTGAGAAGGCAGGGGGAGGAGACATGGATACATGAGTAGGGAGAGGCCTGGGGGCCCACCCAGTCCACTCCGGCCGAGCATGCTGTGGCATGGATAGGTCTACTTCTGAGCCGCCAGGATGGAAAGGGACTGGTTGATCTTCACCATGGCAATAATGAGGAGGCCACCGGTCAGCAGGAAGGTGGGCCAGAAGAGAGAGAAGAGCAAGGTCTGGGGTCCATAGAGGCGCCGGTATAGGACAGTGGTCTCATTCTCCCGAGTCGTTGAGAAGCAGTAGAAAATCTGATGCTCGTGGAAGTTCGTTCTGACCTTCTCCACATCGGCCCGGGCCACCTGGTAGTTTTCCAGGCTGCGTGGGATGTAGGAGCACTGTGAGGGGAAGCAAGAGCACCCATGAAGTCAGAAATCCCCATCGCTTTGGGCAAGATGAGGGGCTGGCATGAAGTAAGGGAAAGTGTTGGCTTTGGCGTTGGGCCCCCGGCTGGGAGTTGGGACTGGTTGAAGCTTGGAAGGCTGTGCACTGCTTGGTTCCAGAGGGCACCTTCACAGTGTCATTTGTGAGGACAGTGGCCCAGAAGCTGCTCAGGGTACATGCCCACACCTGGAGAGGGGGCCCAACTGGAGTCCTAGTTCTGCCTCCACTGGCTGTAGAACCTTAGGCAAATTGCTCGCCTTTCTCAACCTTGATATCTTATCTCTTAAATGGGTTAATAGCAATATCTCCTTCAAAGGATGTTATTAAAGACGGGCTTCAAACTTAACTGGCCAATGAGTGACACAGACCGAGTAGGCTCTGCATTTGGATCCAGGGCAGAGGTCATACGCTCAGTTGCCCACGGGGCTCACACTGCAGCATCCACATGTGAAGTGGGGGAGGGAAGAGATGACGGGTGCCACCTGACACTTCCCCTGGTGCCGGGGACAATTGTCGGGGGGGGGGGGGAGCTGATGAAATGAAGAGAGCCAGAAGCTTCCAGACTGGCAGTCCTCACGCCATCCGGACGATGCATGCCATGTGATCCAGAAGACCTGTTGTAGCCAGGCCTCCAAAATTTCAAGAAAAGCCAGAACCCCAAATTTTAATGTGAACTCCCGCAGTTTTAAAACATTGGCAAAAATTTGAATCAAAAACCCTCCGTGGTTCTAGCCCTTTGTGAGCCAAAAAAAAGATATTGGCAAGCCAGTATTTGATACTGGGATTCAAAGGAAAAAGACATTACATTTGAAAGAGCTTGTGCAGGCAAAGCACGGCACACATTTAATTCTGACACTGGTTGTTAGGAGCCTCTGGCCTGGTCAGGTGAGGTCCATCTGGAAAGTTCTGCAGAGGAGGCACAGAATTGAGACCCTGCTTTTATCTCCATTCTGGGCCGGGAGGTCTGAATGTTATGTATGTGAGGCTCTGGGAGATAATCTGCAAAGGTGGTCCCCCCGTCACAAAATCTGCAGCAGACCACCTGGCCAGAGCGCAGCTTCCCGCTCACTCTGAATTACTGAGGGCAGGGTCCAGAAAACAAGTGATCCCTTCCTACAGTGGTCCGAGACCACTGGCCTAGTATAATCATGTCCAAGATCAACATGTGTAATGTTGAGCCAGCCTCTCCCCAGGCCTTGGTCACTTCCTGGATGTGAATGAGACCCCGTCCCCAAAGCTGCTGGCCCGCACAGCACTCATCCAGCAGTAAAGAGGATGGTTGCATTCACGTTCTGACAGCCTGGGGTGTGGGGGAACTGCCACCCAAGTAGGTTCCCAGCCAGCCAGGGAGCAACTAAGGCTGGGAAACACTGCCTCCAGGGAATCTGCCTGTCTAAGTTGTTGGGCACTGCAGGGTCCCGTAGCAGGTGAATTCAGAATTCTGAGCTGAGAGGACCTAGCCTGTCTCCCCAGTGCCTCTCACTATGACCTTGGTAACCTACCCCATTGAGCAATGGTGTGGCTGTGGAACCAGACAGACCTGGATTCAGCCACCAGTTCCAAGTTGTACAACCTCTCTGAGTCTTGCAAAATGGGTTTGTGAGGACATTAGAAGACATGATACATGTAAAGCCCCTAGCACAGAGCCCAGCACATGCTAAGTGCTGAGTAAATGGAAGATGCTATCAAAAGTAATAACAAAAATAATGTGACTTAACTATGAAATTGCAACAACAGCTCTTTCTTTCCATTCTTAAAGAGGGACTGGTGGATAAGCTCTCAGGTGAGGGCTTGTGCCCATCCTGGGCCCCTCTGTGTCTTTTGCCAGCATGTGGTCATGCTGGATCCTTTGGTGGGACTTTTTGACAAGACACTGGACAGGAGTTCACTTTGCAGGACCGACCTCAGAGGCCTGGGGCCTATCTGCATCCTCTGTCCCCTGTCCGGGATCCAGCTACCTCTGAGTTATATGAAGGATCTGAAATGGTCCAACCTTTCCCCAAGTCCTGTGACAACACATTCTCAGCACAGAGCATGGGAAGGGGCTTAGAATCTCCTGCACTAAGGCTCATTGGAGAACCAGTAGCTGACCAGTAGCCTCCTTCCTCAGAGTGAGGCTGGGGGGCGGTAGCCTTGACTGGCCTTTCACACGTGAATCCGGAGCATGCCCAGCTGGCTCAGAGCACTGGCTCCCTGTACTCCAGAGCTGAATGAAAGTAGATGGGGTAGCTGGCGCACCAACCCAGCTGCTTGACAAAACCACAAAGGGCGCTTCCACTGTCCCACCAGAGCAGCAGCCTCTTTAGCACCTCTCCTGGTGATGCCTGGGTGCTAGGAGAAAGAAGACAGAAGAGTCTGTGGCTACCAGCCTGCACTGTCCTTACAGGTGCAGGCAGAGCATGTCCACACGCTCTCACATGTCTCACATGCTGCAGACAGCTCACTACAGGGGCAGATCTGGCCCCTTGCTCCTCTGAACTGGCAACCTCAGAGTCAGGCAGGCAGCCTGCAAGCCGGCCTGCTCGCAATTCCTATCACACCAGTGATCCCTTCTGGTTGTCTTTGGGAATTTGCCTCTTGCTCCTTGGGATAAATCGGCAGCCACTGAATGCCAAAGAAGAAGCAGGAGTCAGGTAGGTGCTGATTCAGGAGGACGTAGGGGCTCTATCCCCATCTGGTGGGGCTGAGTCATGTTAGTGCTGACAAAACAGGTCTGGTCACCTTGCACTGTCCAGACCCATTTCTCTATGACCCCCCGACACTGTCAGTAATCCCACTGTGCACCATCAACACTCTGCCCTTCCCATCCCATCCCAGCAGCTACCAAACTCTGACTGTCAGCATCCATCCTCACTGCAGGCCCTACCTCCATCCTGGCTGCTTGTCATGGCCCCAGACTCTCTGCCCAGTCGTTGAACTTCACACTCCTCTGTACCACTCTGATCATGCTCCCAGGACCACAGACCCTTTAAAGACTCCTGTTTGCTCGCAGAGGTAATTCTAAGCCTTAGAATCACCTGGAGAGCCCTAAAATTCTGCATCAGTTGGTCTGGTGTAGGAACCCAGTTTTGTTAAGTCCCCAGGTGGTTCCATGCATGGCCAGAGTTGACCAGTGCCAGATTGCCTGATCACATTTCAATTCCATACTTGCATAGTCCTTGGCAGAGATGACAGGCACACAGCTTGTACTGTGCCAGAATATCATTAGCATTTCCCTTCTTTATGGTCTACTTGGATTTAAGTTCCCGGTAACCAGTAGAGCCTTCCCCTAGGAAATGGTAGGCATTTATGACCCTACCTCCTGCTAAAATCAGCACCATGGAGCATTATTTGGAGTGAACTTGTTCCAGATAAAGCTCCGGCTTTCTGGTACAAATGCAAAGGAACTTGACCTGTCCCGGACCCAGGTTGATGAGACAAGTCTCTACCTGTCCCAATGGAATCGGAGAGATCAGACCGCCTTGGCATTTGCTCTATTTGCTATTCAGGCAGACCAACCTCTATTTCTCATGAGGTTGAATCATTGTGTTTTTTGGTAAAATGGTGATGGTAAATAAGCTTAGCCCTTCCCCCAATTCGCTTCCTTACGCTGGACTTCTAAAGCTTGGAAAAAATCTCTACTGGATATAAAAGTCTAACTCCATGCGTTGTAGGATAGCTTCTTCTACCCACTTTGCTAATGGTGCTGTGTTGTGTCTTGCACTGGAATTCAACACTTACTTCTCCTTTCCTACTGTGTTGTGTTCGCTGTTTCACCCGGATATCCTTAAAGACGATCTTTTTATCAAAAAAAAAAAAAAAATCAGTAAAGTGTTTTCTATAATCTTTTTTTTTTAAATATAGGAACTAATTATTATCCATAACTTGTAGTGTTTTCACTAAAGTTTTGCTTCTCTCAAAAAAACATATAAAAACCTTTCACAAACAAAAGACGTTCTGATTCCGTAGGTGGGTCATGTGGAGCCCATCTCTGCAACATCTTCCTGTCCCACTGAGCTCTGCATTGGTTTCTGCAGCACACCTTCCAGTACCTTCTATTCTATGCCCTCCATTTGCCATGCATGCTGCCCTCCATGTTTCTGTGTATCTCACTCCTGCTGATTTTTAAAGCCTAACACAAATACTTTCCTGACACCCTCACCTCGCTGATGGCTAGAAAAAGTCAGTCCTGCCCTTGACCCCATAATTTTCTCTTTTCCTCTCTATGGCACTGATCCCTCCCCATTAGATATTATTCCCCATGTAAGCTCTCTCCTCCTAAGTCCAAAGCTCCTGCCACAGGAAGTGCTCAGTGACTATTGAATGAATGAGTGAATGGATAAGGCCAACTTGTATTTTCTATAGGAAAGACTAGGATGGTGGGTTGGGGGTGCAGGAGGTAGTGATGGGAAAAATCTCCCAAGCACTGGTTTCCAGAGATTTCTCCAGCCTCTGCTTTCCTGGGGGAAGCGAGGGGGATCTCAGGAGTTCCCTCCCATGGGGTCAGCTCTGGGTCTGGTCTCTCATTTGACTCACCTTATACAAGTGCCAGCTATCCACCTGACATTGAACTCAGCACACTACACAGCCTCTGTCTTCATTAACAGCACTCCAGCAAAGGTGGCAGCTGAGCTTAGAGGGGCTCATTGCCTGCCCCAAGTCATACAGCACTTAGTGGCAGAGTGGGGATTCCAACCCAGGTCTGTCTAACTCCAACCCAGAAGAGCTAAGTCTGGCTGGACCTCATATCAGCTGTGGACCCTTATCACGTAGGCTCAGGCTCCATGCTCTAGAGTGGAGATGTGGATCCAGTTAGGAAGAGGCCCATGCACCTGCCAGGGGCAAGGGGGATATGTGCCCATCCCTCCCCCCCCTCCCCCCCAGTCAGTACCTGCTGGTTCTGGTCACGAGTGTCCTCCGTGTGGTACAGCACAGCCCACCGGCCCACAGCTGACACATTGACCCACAGGCATGGGTACTGGGGCACCTTTTTGCCCTCCAGCTCCTCTTGGTCCCTGATGTTGGTCTCAATCAGGTGGCACGTGGATTCCTGGGTCCACACGCTGGGGAGACCATGTGCACATACATACATATCTCAGAACCTGGGTGGCACAGAGCACCAGGTTTAAACCCTTTTGGAGAGACTAGGCCTGGGACTTCCATCTTGCCATAATCATCTAGCACTAAAGGAGTGTGACCCCACTCACAAGAACCATAGAATCAGAATATCAATGCTTTTAAGCCTCTTAGAGATCATCTAGATAAATGATTCTCCCCCTGGCTGCTGACCCAAAGCCCTGGGGAGCTTTTGAAAAGATTTCCAAGTCCAAGCCATGCCCCAGAACAAGGGAATCAGAATTCCTAAGGTGGGCGGGGCCCAGGCCCTGGTATGTTTTTAAAAGCCCCCTGCCTTGATTCCGCTGAGCAGCCAGACCTGAGACCCCTTAGCCCTTAGCCACACCATCCTCATCTTGCAGGCGGTGGGAAGAAGGGCTCAGAAAAGTCGAATGACTTTTCTGAGGCCACACCGGACCTGTGCCTTTTCCCCTAAAATGAGTGGATATAGAAGGGACTTGATTTGTGCCAGGTAGGGAGGTTGGTGGGGATGGCGGTCAACCTGGAGATAACGTGTCATAGGCACACAGCAGTCCTGTACAATGCCTCTCTCGGGTAAGTTTCCAACCTGGAATCGCTCCAGGGTTATAAAACACGGGGAAGAAGCAGGCCCAGGAGAGGCTAACAGGCTCATCAACCCATCAGGGGATCAACTGTGACTCATCTCCCGTTTATCAGGCAAGACACACATTGCCAGATGGAGGGACTATCAGCAGCTGGAAATGTCCAGAGGCGAGGGTCTGAGACTTATCCTCAAACCACAAGTGGAGACAATGGATCAGGAACTTCACACCTTTTCCTTTAAAAGCTCGAGTGGTTGACATGTCAGGGAGCAAGGGCATGGAACATCTGTGAGCTTCCAGAACAGAGCTCCAGGGGAGCAGGCTTTGGCTCAGTGTGACATTTCCTACTCAGAAAAGCCCCAAAATGAAATGGTATGTACAATGAAGTACTGAGCTCCCTGTCACTTGAGGTATTCAACAGGAGTCTAGACACCCACCTGACTAGGAGGTTTCCGAAGGGGAGTCAAACTGTGCAAATGAGCTATGAAAATCTAGAACTCTGATTTCTCCGGGGTTAAACTCACGCTGGAGCATTTGCTCTGATCCTTCACCGTTTCTTGTGAGAAGGGCCTCCTATGTCTGCCACCCCCAGGTCCCAGAACCCCGGATGAGCAGGGTCCGGTCAGGCCTACCCTCCCTGCACTTGAACCGTGAACCCTAAGACTGAGGATTGTCCAGACCTTCCTGCCTGATGTGAAGTCAAGGGGAGGGGTAGGAAGAGGCTGGGCTTCCTGGCAGAATAGACCCTTGGGAGAATGGCTGGAGGGTGGGGCAGCCAGGAGAGTGCAGTACCTTTTCTGGTAGAGGGGCAGCATGGTCGTGCCCAGGATATAGTAGGCAATGACAGCACACACCACCATGGCCACACCCAGGCAAAGGGCTCGAGTCTCTCCCCGCTTCTGGGCCATCACCAGCTTCTTCCCCATGTCCACTGCAGGCAGCGGTCATTTCTGGAGCCACAGAGGCAAACAGACACGGGATGAGCACAGGCAGCAGGTAATCCCCACAGCGGGGACAGGTAAGAGGGGAGGGTACTCAAAGATCAACACCACCTCTAGTTTTATGTGGAGTGTTGCAACTTCAGAGGGCTTTTTTGACCCCAATGTAAGCCTCCCATCTGCTCTGAGAGGCAAGTATCATCCCCTTTCCACCGTTGAAGGATCCGGGGCCCAGAGAGGTAGAGTGACTAGTCCAAGGTCGCATGTATGATAGGCTCACTATTGGCTCCTAAGAGGAGGTCCATATTCTCAGCCCTGGAATCTGCGACTGGTACTTTACATGGCAAAGACTTTAGGGATGCTGAGATGGGGAGATTATCCTGAATTATCCATGCAGACCCCAAATGTAATCACAAGGGTCCTTTGACAAGAGGAGAAGGTAAGAAGCCAGAGGAGACTTTGGACTTCTGGCTTCCAGAACTATGTGAGAGGAGATTTCTGTTGTTTGGGGCCACCAAGTATGTAGTAATTGTTATGGCAGCAATAGAAAAGTAGTACAGTGACATAAACAGAAACAGTAGGCAGCAGGTGTGGAACACCCAAACACTTTCTCCTAGGACACTTCACAGTTTACCAAACAATCCCCAGGCAAGGCTGGCTGGGCTGGGGGCAGCAAGCAGAGTAGGGGCAGCAGGGCCCCCAGCAGGCAGCCAGGTCGGCTGAGTACCCCGAACACAATGGGCTCTTTACTGGAGAGTGGGGATGTACTCCAGAAGCTGCCATTGGTGAGTCCCCTACCTTCCAGGCTACTCAGTCCTCCCAGGGGCACTGTCTCCTCTGCTGCATGCCTTCTTGTGTCCTCCCAGCCCCTGGGCACTCCTGACACTGGGAAGGAAGGGGTGTTGGGTGACCAGGTCTGGGAACTCAGGAGGAGAGGAGAGGAGAGGAGAGGAGAGGAGAGAGGACAGGGGAGGGGAGGGGAGGGAAGGAGAGGGGAGGGGAGGGGCTCCCCCCATAACAGAGAAGTTTGGAACCTGCTGTCTATTCAGGTCTCACCTGTCTGTAATGCTCTGGTGATACTGTTTACCTACACTGAGAGAGTAGATTTGCAGAGTGGTGATAAAACCACGCAGGACAAAAGAATGGGGTGAGGATGTGGATATGGATACAGTTATCGGTATGGATGGGATTTAACAACCACAGGGAGGGCCTTCAGGCAGGAAGAAGAGTAGGAACTGCTGGTATCCCCTGAGGCCTGGATAGGAAGAAATGGATTGCCGCTATAACAGGAGGGATTTCAGTTAGACTCCAAGAAGAAATTCTCACTTTTGAGAGTTGCTAAATATCTGGACTTTTTGGATATATCTTTCATTTGGAAAAGTCACTCAAAGTCTGGGGTGAATTTCGGAAAGATGGAGAATGAAGGAGAAGGTAGGATTTTGGAGGGTCCTCTAGACCTGGTATTTTGGTTGACATTCTCTTTCTTAAGGACAGATTGTAGAGTATGGTGTTTAAGGGTTTGGTGGGGGGTGGGGCAGGGAGGACTCTGAGGTCAGCAGATCCGGGATCAAACCCTGACTTTGCCACTTAGCAACCATATGACTATAAAACAAGAATAATAGTACCTGCTTCAGAGAGTTCTGACAAAGATCAAGTCACATGCCAAATATCACATATGGATCACAGGCAGGCTGTCACTAAACATTAGTTACTAGTATAACAAAGGGAATTCTGAAGGTTTGGAGCAGAAGAGCCCCCAGTGCTCTTGCTGAGCCTATTTTTTGTACCACTCCTCCCCTGGGGACAAATGCCAGGACCGGCCCTGCTCTCCGGGTGGCTACCCTCTGGTGCTCTGGGAGCTGGGAACTGAGTGCTAGGACACTGAGGTACTAGAGTGATCCAGCCATGGAGTGATCCCCCAGTAGGCCACCAGACCATGGGCCCAGACACCAGCCGTTCTCGTCTCTCTGCTGACACCACTGTCAGCCCCTCTGGAGCCCAGAATCCTGATGGACCTCCCTTAAGGGAGGAAGTTCCGCGGCCAGCCTCCCTCCCCCACGATCTCCCCACTAACCCCCGGTCAGTCGTCAATCGTTGGAGAAACCACTCCCCAAGGGCTCTGGACCCACTACTCACAGTCTCCCGTGCCCTGGAGTCTTCAGCAGGCAGATACTTCTTGCCTGGCCCCTGCCCCCACCCCAAAAGAGGCTGCCTGAGCTGCAGCGAGAAGCTTGGGCTCCCAGCCCATCTCTGGGAAAGCGGGCTTTGGTCCCCATCTGGGACAAGCCTCCATGCCCAAACATGGTCAAGTCTGAGCACACAGCCCCGGGACACAAACTCAAGAGAGTAGGTACCAACCCAGGAGACAACAGCAGCCGTTACCAGGCCCCCACCCCTGCAATTTCCAGGGTCTGTAGAAAACAGATTTTGAACAACAAAAGACAGCAAAACTGAGAAGCCAGGAAAGACCACCCCGGTGCATTTAGAGACATTTCTTCATCACTCAGTCTCTCTGGTCTGGCACAGAAGTCAGGAACGGGAAATGATTTTCCTTTTGTTGACATGAGGGAAGGAGGAGGAGTTAGAGCTCCAAAAGGTTGGGCTTATCAGCCACTAGGGGGCTGGCATTTCCCCACAGGAGCCTCCAAACCCTCCAGAGCCTTCAACACTTGCATGCTGTGTGACCCTGCGCAGGTCACGGCACCTCTCTGAGCTTCAGTTTTCTCAACTACATTATTGGGATTTTTTTAAAACTTACTTCGTTCAGAGTAATGAGGAAGGTTAGGAATAATGGAGATTTGAGGCAGAGGAAGAGAAATCCACCTTTTAAAGCCCAGCCAAGCAGAAGCTGAAAGTGGTGACAGTCCCACTGCTGTCCCAGCCAGCCAGGTCCAGGGGCAGCCTGCTCAGCCAGGTAGCCTCTTCCCAAGGTACTTGTCCTTTTGGAAGAGGGAAACAGGCAAGAAATGGGGCCCGTGAGCTCTTCTGCTGCACGAAAGTGAGCCACCCTCCGAAATGCTGGGACAAGCTCTGCTCTCGAAGGTATGTGGAGAAAGACTCAGGTCCTTAGCTGGCTGTGGGGCTGTAGGTGAAGGGCAAGGAAATAACGATAGTACAACAATAAAGATTAGTGCTCTGCATTCACCTGGGCTGTTAGAAATCACAAAACGCCTTCCCAACTTCAAACCTCCAACACTCTAATGTAATAAGCACTGCGGGCTCATACTAATCTATTCAGGTAGAGGTTTTTCTACCCATTTTATAAATGAGGTAACTGAGGTTCAGAGAGGTTAAATAGAGTGCCCAAGGCAAATTGCTTTGCATCTTTGTCTCAGTTTGTCCATTTCTAGAATGGAGATAATTATACCTAAACCTTCGGTGCCTCTTGAAAAATAAGAGATCACCTAAGCTTTCTGACCGGCAGATTGTGTTTTCCAAAGATGGCCACACCAATATGCATCCCATCTCACATGCTCTTCCTACAATGTGACATCAACGCTCCTCCATCAAGAGGGGCATCTGTGTCCTTCAACACTGGCAGAGCTCTGTAACCACCTTGCCAATAGAATGTGGTAGAAGTGACACTGTGTGATTTCCAAAGCTAAGTCATAAACAGCGATACAGCTTTCACTGAGCACCCTCTCCCGGGACACCTCCCTTGGAGCCAGCCACTGTATCATGGGGAAGCCAAGAGGTCACATGGAAGTGTTCCAGCCGACAGCCCCAGTTCGCTTCTCAGCCAACAACCAGCATCCCCCACCAACATGAGTGAAGGAGCCTGCCGATGATGCCAGCCCCAGCCTTCAAGTCCCCCAGCTGCGGCCACAGACATCATGGATCGGAGACCAGCCACCCACTCTGTGCACTCTCTCAATTCCCCATCCACAAAACCCACGAGCAAATTAAATGGTTGTTTTATGCCACTATATTTTGAGGGACTTTGTTATGCAGTCCCAGTAACTAGAATATATTGTAAGTGATTTAAAAGGGAAACTTACTGTTGCTAGTGATTGTGGTAGAACTGAACCAGTGGGGATGAAAAAGCCTGAAATGACTATATGGAGTGGTATAGGGGAGCTTTAGAAACACCCTCTATATTCTTATATCAGGTTGCTCACTGGTGCACAAATGGAATAGAAGTATAGAGTTATAAGTGGGATTTTCATTTATTGAGCAGTTACTATGGGCCAGGGCATGAGCCACATCCAAATGCAAATACATATACATATACAGATGCATGTATACATATGTGTAGACACACATTGCGTACATGCATGTACATATTTGCACACACACATATACATGTGTACACACTTTCACATACATATACACATATATGCACACATATACATATACATGCATGCACGTGTTTACAGATGTATATGCATATGCACGTGTACAAATGTACATGTGCATGTGCACACAATGTGCATATGCACACACATACACACATACACATACGCACATGCCCATAAACCTATACATACACACACATGCATATACATACACATATACATGCATATGCATACACAAATATATATACATTCCTCTCAGCAGTCCTCACAAAAGGCCTCGTTTCTATGCTTTGCCCAAGGTCACTCCCCTGTCACATGATGTGATGGAGCCTGACGTGAACCTGTGCTTGCTGACCCCACAGCTCATGCCTGCTGCTCCATGACTCCCTTAGGCACGGTTTTCAAGAGGACCAATGTTCCTTTACAATGTGTGCCTCAGCTGCTTTACAAGCCCCCCTCTTCAGTCTATAGCCCTTTCTGGATTGTGCATCCATTTATTTATTTAAACCCTTTTGAATCAATATCTATTCTCTGCCACCACTTGGGATAATAAGTCCCATAAATCAAATTGGCAACCATGTCCTGAGCCCGTGCTGAGCCCGTGCCACTGGCAGTGGGAATGAGTGGCCCTCAGTCCTCGCTGAGCCATTCGCTCACACACTTGAGGACCTACCGTGCGGAGACTCCGAATATGTCACTCTACTGTGGTGGGTCCCCGTGGGGAAGGGAAGATGGATTTTTAAAACTGCAAAAAGGCACAATGGAAAAATAAAATGACATATTTTGGGGGAGAGAGTAATAAAAGACAGAGGAAATCACGGTGAACGATTTTTCACTGGAGTTGAGAAGACAATGGATAAAAACAGGACAATTAAATGTCCATATTTGAATTAAATGGCAAGACTGGACCTGAGGAGGAGCAGGACAGGGCTGCTCCCTCTGAGCGAAGGGAAGCCTCCCACCTTTCTCGTTTCACTCTTTCAGCCGCACTTTTCCTTCCCCTCATGTTTCTTACTTAGTGACAAGGTATTTTAGCCTGCTATATTGTTAACATAATTGTAAGCAGCTTGAAATCCTCTTTGAAACAAGGAAGAGCATAAATAAATAAAAAGCACTGCTATCCATCTGCGCAGTAAGGTCGTTTCCTCATGCTTTTTCCTTACTGCAACATCATCCAAGCTCACCGTGGAAAAGCTGTAGGATAGAGAAGCGCAGGAGGAGGATAGAGCACAATGATGACCCCACCACCCGGAGAGAATTTGTTGGTCAGGGTGCATGTGTGTCCTTCCAGACACTCCTAAAAGGATTCAGGCATTCTCTGCCTCCAGAGGGCACATTCCTGGGTCCCCACCTGCTAGTGAGCTCTTCCCCTTCCCTGGGATTCAGTCCTGGGGTCCTCCCCTCACTTCTGTTCCCTTAGCCACTCTCCTCGACTCCTGGGCCAGGTCGGGGCTGTGGTTTAACATGCTCGGAGCACATGTATGCAGCTCCTTCCCTCCCTGTCCTTGTGATGCTGTTTCTTCTTGTGCCTATTCCCCATTCACTGGTCTTCCTGCTGGAGTGTATAAGCTCCCTGAGATCCGGGGCCAGAGCTGTTCTTACCACTGTCGCATCGCTAGATAAACAGAGAATCGGGGTTTTGCTGCTGTTTGTGGTTTCGTCAGAAGAAAATCTTTTGCTTTTTCAAAAAACGTTCACCATCTTAACCAGTTTAAGTGTACAATTTGGAAGTGCTAACGATATTGACATTGTTGTGCCCCAGGTCTCCAGAACTTGGTCGTCTTGCAAAACTGAAACTCTATAACCCATTACACAACGACTCCCCATTTCTCCCTCCTCCTTGGCAACCGCTATCTACTTTGTGTTCCTCTGAGTCTAACTACTTTAGATTCCTCGTATAAATAGAATCGTACCAAAGTTGCCCCTTTGTGTCAGGCTATTTCACTTCATATAATGTACTCAAGGTTCATCCGTGTTGTAGCATTTGACCAGAAAAGAAACTCTTGCTCCTTAATGTAACAGAATATTGTACTTGTTTTCCCATTCCAGAAAACATTTTTTAAAAGCTTGTACAGTACACATTATATATGGGTGAGCCGTAGTATATTCCATGGACGCCATGTTGTTGGATATTGAGGAATGGTGCTTGTTGGCTTGTTTAGTGGAGCTCAGGTCACACTCTGCTGGTAGGTGGACCTGCTCCACCCACCCCTACCCTCACTTGCACCCGTCATTGTCCTGGAACTGACAGGTCTGGGAGAGTTTGGATCTACTAGAACACAATATGGGGACCAGAACCTGGGGATAAAGATGAGAGAGCCATAGAAGTGGAAGATGGCAGCGGGTTTCAATTTCCTAGCCCAGGCCAGACCTGATTTGAGCACTGGGGGTGGTGGGGAGAGACAAGGTAGAGGAAGTAGATGCAGGCTGATGGAGCTCTTTTCATACCATAGTCCATGGGACTCGGACTCTGGGGTGATGAGAACCAAGGGCTCCCAGTGATGCTGTGGTCCTGGGCAGTAGTCCCCTCCTAAGTGCGTGTTCATGGCAAGTCAACGGCATGTGATCAGGAGTGAACAAGAAGTCCCCACCCTGGGCATGTTTGACTCTGGCAAGATTCAGGGCCCCAAATGCATTAACTATTCTTAGTGGTGCCTGTCAGAATGGGGTCCAAGGACTGAACGATATTCCCTCTCCCGTCCCCTTCTGACTCCCTGCATGGTGGGAGCTTCGAAGCTACAAAGAGAATATTCCCACCCTTTTGCTGAGTCATAGAACGTCCCTCCAAGGGCCCATAGAGATCATGTAGGTCAACAGCTTCCTGTGTGTAAGGCTTTCTATTCACAAATTAACAGAGGGAAGTGGTAGAGAATCTGAGAAGCACAGAAAAGAAGAAATCAAGTCCAACATCCCAAGGAAACCACTGTCAAAGTGTTGATGTTTTGATTATATTCTAAAGACAAATGCAAATGCTTTTTAAAAATAAATTTAGGAATGTTCTGTATGATTTTAAGTACGTCCTTCTTATTTTAAATAGAAACACATTCCCATTAAGGTGATATTATTTTGCAACATAATGCTTCATGTCTCTGATAGTTCATTTTACTGATGTGCGGTAACATGTGTACTTTCCAATTAGGAGACATTTAGACTATTTTCAAGGTTTTGTTATTATTAGCTCTCCTCCAGTGACAACGTTCGAACATCAGTCTTTGTTCACCTCTCCGATTCTTTTCTTCCAATAGATTTCTAAAAGCAGGGATCACAGTCAAAGATTATGAGCCTTTTAAAGGCTTTAACCCCTTCTCTTTTCCTGGAATCATAGGATTCACTTTGCCCAGAAGTATAGGATCCAATAACATGTGAACTTCCCTTCTGCCGGTGAGCTGTCTGAGCTCAGAGAGGTGAAGTGACTTACCCAAAGCCACACAGCTTTGATGGTGCAGGGATTGGGATTCAGACATTTCTCTACAGCCTCCAGAACGTAGTCTGGAGCCCATGTCCACTGACTCCCAGGCAGTGTTCTTACCATACTCCTTCTGAAGATTATTTCTCTACCCATAACTAGGGTTCTCAATTCCTAAGCACTAACATGTGACAGCACTCTGCTAAGTACTTGGAACACAGCATCGCATTTGATCCTGTGATCTATGAAATAAGTACTATGATTGCCCTCATTTTATAGATGGGCGCACTAAAGCAGAGCAGGTGCTGGCCTGCTGGCCACTCCCCCCGACTTTCTTTTCGCTACTCCACAGCCTCCTTCAGGGGGCCCCCCGGGAAGTCTCTCCCTATGGCCTCTCCTCCGCCTGGGGAGGAGCCAGGCATAGCCTTCTTGAAGTTCCAGGCCACGCCTCAGCCAGTGACTCAGTCTGAGCCAGGACCATGGGAGGAAGCCACCGCTTGCTCTTGAGGCTGGCTCTTGGTCTGCCAGCCCAGGGCGCTGGCCGCAGCAGCTGCTTCCTTTAAAATTAAAAAAAAAAAAAAAAAAAAATTTTTTTAAAGATTTATTTATTTTTGAGAGACATAGCCGAGCAGGGGAGGGGTGGAGAGAGAGGGAGACACAGAATCGGAAGCAGGCTCCAGGCTCTGAGCTGTCAGCACAGAGCCCGACACGGGGTTCGAACCCATGAACCATGAGATCATCACCTGAGCTGAAGTTGGACGCTCAACCAACTGAGCCACCCAGGCGCCCCATTTTCAGGCATTTGAAAAGAGACGCTGCAGAAAAGGGCTTTTTAATTTCCCTTGTGGCACGTTAATAAATATGTATGTTTGTCATCCACAAACAATAAGATTACTCGCACAAAGCTCAAGGGGTTGACCAGATAGATTTGAACTGCGCCTGCTCTCAGGGGACACTATCTCCCAGAAGACCCTGTCTCCAAGCAAACTGTAACGGCCTCTGGGGCTACTTTTTTACAATTCACAAGTTACTGAGTGCCTTCTTGCTAGGCTCTGTACATACCTCATTATGTTAGTTTCCTAGTGTTGCTGTAACAAATTGCTACATACTGGGCTGCTTCAAGCAATAGAAATGTATTGTCTCATAGTTCTGGAGGCCACAAGTCTGAAATCAAGAGGCTGCCTACACAGCTCTAGGGGAGGGTCCTTCCTTGTCTCTCACAGCTTTTGGAGGTCCCAGGCATTCCTTGGCTTGTGGCCGTGTCACTCCAATCTCTGCAACTATCTTCACTGGACCTTCTCCTCTTCTGTCTTACAAAGACAGTCGTCGTTGGTTTTTGAGCACACCCAGGTAATCCAGGATGATCTCAAAATCCTTAATTACGTCTGCAAAGACCTTTTTCTTCTAATAAGACCACATTCACATGGTCCAAGGATTTGGACACGGACAAATCTTTTTTCCAGGGCTGGCAGGAGGGGGGTGGGTGTTGGGGCACCATTGAAGCCACTACGCCCATCGTCTTTAATCTGCATAACAACCCTGAGAGGCAGGAGAATTATCAAGGATGGATTAACTGCTGTGACAATCCCAAGATTTTATTGGCTTTTCCCAACAACAGTGCATTTCCATTTGCGGGGAGTCCAGAATATATGCTTCTGGTTGGGCGGCTCCCCTCTAGGTGGTTGTTCGTGGAATCAGGCTCCTTCATCTGATGGTTCCACTGTTTTGTGGCCTTGAGGTGACCCCAGAATTATCTAGCCAATAGACTGGAAGGAGGGAATAGGTGCAGAGAGAAAATGAGGGTGATTGGTACTTAACCACCTTGGCCTACAAGTGACATGCACCGTTTATCTTCACCTTCCATTTGTGAGGACTAGTCACATGGTGTCACCCGGTGCAAGGAAGCCTGGGAAATGTAGTCCTGGATAAAATGCCACTTCTTAGTATGAATATCACATTATTGGAGCTGGGTAGGACATCAAAATTTCCTGGTCAGCTGGCTGTGATTGTCATAGTATCATTCATTCATGTACTTCTCATTCATATAATTCACTCTTTCACCCAGAAGAGGAATTTGGGGCTTAAGTGATTTGGGGCGCCTGGGTGGCTCAGTTGGTTAAGTGTTCAGCTTCGGCTCAGGTCACAATCTCGCTGTCTGTGACTTCCCACTCTGTGTCGGGCTCTGTGCTGACAGCTCAGAGCCTGGAGCCTGCTTCGGATTCTGTGTCTCCCTCTCTTTCGGCTCCTCCCCCAGTCACATTCTGTTTTTCCCTCTCTCTCAAAAATAAATAAACATTAAAAAAATTTAAAAAATAATAAAAAGAAGGGTTAAGTGATTTGACTAAAGTCACAGAGCATTTAAATCAAAGTTCAATCAATGTTTATTAAGGGTCATCTGAATTAGGTGCCCCTCCCTCAGGTAGGCCCGCTCTATCTTTGAACTTTGCACACTGTGTTATCTGTGTGTGTACCAAGAATAACATTGATCAGATTGCTCTACATGGGCCTCCCTGTTGGTTCCCCACTCCAAGCAGTCAGTTCTTTGTCCTCGACTGTCAGATTCTCCTTCCCTCTTCCTTCCGGTCCCTCTGGATAATGGGGGGAGAGAGCTGGCTTTAGAGAGGCAGAAGGCAGAGAGGTAACATAGAGCTGAGAGCTGGAAAGGGAGGGGGTGGCTGAAAGAGAGAAAACCCACGTGGGCCAAGTGTCCTAGAAAATCTTCTCTGGTTTGACATGTGAGGGGTTTTGGAACAGCTTCAGTTAGGAAAAATTCAGGAACAAAGGAAAAATAGGAACAGTGTAACTGTGAACTATGAGTATTACCTACTTTCGTGCATTTAAAGGAAAGCGGTGATTTTCTTTGTAATTTGTTTAAATTCCCTTTGTTTGCTGGACTGCTCTTCTAGACTGCAACTCTGTTTGGAAAGAATGGGCTCCGGGCAGCATGACCGGAGGGCCCCAGCAGCTTGCACAGCCCCTGTTTACTCCAGTCAGCCCCCTTCACTCTCAAAACCAACCCAGCTTCAACAGTAAATTATGTGTAAACTATGAGTAAATTACTCAAACAGTAAATTTGGTGTTTGGGTGTGTAGGCCCCCCCCCACAATTCATCTCTAAATGTCCAGGCCTGGGGCACCTGGGTGGCTCAGTCGGTTGAGCGTCCGACTTCGGCTCGGGTCATGATCTCGTGGTCTGTGGGTTCGAGCCCCACGTCGGGCTCTGTGCTGACAGCTCAGAGCCTGGAGCTTGCCTCGGATTCTGTGTCTCTCTCTCTCTCTGCCCCTTCCTTGATCACACTCCTTCTGTCTCTCTCAAAATTAAATAAACATTAAAAAAAATTTTTTTTAATGTCCAGGCCTAGCTCAGGCCCTGAAGCACAGTCTGTGCCAAGGGTGGAATGCAGGAGCCAGGAAGGGCCGAGCTGCGATTTGAGTCCAGGCTTTTACACGCCAAATTTCAGGCTCCTCTTCCTGTGTCAGCTTTGGTTCTGGAGCTCTCTAAACACAGTGGAACAATTAAAAAGTAACAAGGGTGTGGGACTGCCTGCCCTGTGTGGACTGTGAATGCCATAGGGGTTGGGGGGTGGCGGGAGCTACAGATGGCGGCTGAAAACACCAGAAAACAGTTCCCAGCTTCCTGCTTCAGAGCCTGTGGGAAAGAGGCCAAGTGTCCCAGGGATAGCCCTCCAGAGCTCATCGTCCTGGCCCTGCCTGGAGGGCAGAGCTCAAGTCTCCCCCTGTATCCATGTTAGGCAGACTGATGAGGTCCCAACTCAAAAAGCAACCGTGTCAGAAGGATTTGAATTAGAACTCTACAGAGAAGAAAATTCGGCTCCCATCTTCGCTTTTTAAAATGTGCATTTATTTTTCTTTGCAAATAGCTTAAACACAGTCTTAACATTTTGAAACAAATGATCTTTTAAAAATGATCTGTAATCCCACCACCATTTAATAAACCTAGTCCTTGCATTTTGGAATCTTGTCCTCCAGGATTTTATTACCCCCCCCCCCCCCCCGCCCCTTGTAAGTAGTTTTTCTGTACCTGGTGATACTCATAGGCTTGTGTGTCAGTTATCCATTCCTGTGTAACAAACTACCCCAAATTGAGCAACAGAGGCTCATAATTCTGCTATGTGGTCCTTCCGGTCTGATCTGAGCTTGGCTGACCTCAGCTGGGCCCACTCATGTACTCACTTGGCTCTGGAAGGCCTCACTCACGTCCCAAGGGTGGCTGGCTATCAGCTGGAGTGACCAGGTGACTCGGGTAACAAGGGGTTTCCTAGGGGACTAGATGAGCCTGCTCTTATGGTGCTGGTTCCAAGAGCAGAAAGCGAATTGGAAGCTGCAAATCCTCTCAAGGTCCAGGCTTGGCCCTTGTGCCATATCACACCACATCCTATTAGTCCCAGCTGGTCCCAAGGCTGGCCCAGATTCGAGAGGGGAAGGAAAGACGGCCTCCTGATAGGGAAATCTACAAAACACTGTGGCCATTTTTGCAATCTACCACTGCAAGGTTTTTATTCTTCTGCCTTTTCATTTATTATTGGATTATCATCATTTTCTCTTGCTAATACAAAGTCTTCATGACATTATTTTTACTGCCTGCATAAGGGTGAGAAGGTAGATAGACTACGGTTTACTCAATTGTCTCCCAACTGTTGGACATAAGGATTACTTCCAGTTATAAATAAGGCTGCACAGAACATCTTTATGCAGGTAGGTATTTCGGTCATTTTGATTGTTGCCTTGGAATAGGCTCCCAGATAGAGTCAAAAAGGATAAATTGTTTTAATGTCCTTGATACATGCTGTCCAGCTGCATTACAAATATGTGCTGCTTTTTCTCCAACCCCAAGAAGGAGAGAGATTCTCAACACCAGCCTGTATGCAAGTCTCCCTGTGGGCCACCTGGCTTCCCTGGGATCCTCTTGCTTGCTGGTACACCAGGTCAGGAAACTGGAATAAAGCCCAGGCTGGGCAGACCCTTCCTTGGGCCACGTTAGCATCTGGGGTCCATGCCTACAGGTCAGCTTTGTGGTGGACAGCAACTGACTGAGGTCTCTGCAATCTCCTATCTCCTGTCTGTCAAAGCGTAGATAATATAACTCCTGGACCAGTGATTCTAACCACCTGTACCACCTGCATCCGAGCTGGGGAGCAGGTGGGACCCCAGACGAGCTCTGGTGTCAGGCTGGGTGTGGCAACCCCTCTCATGGCTGTGTATAGAGCCCCTGCTCAGCCATGATTCCAGGTGATCCTCCTGGAAACCCACGAGACTAGCAACACTGAGGTTGGTCCCACCTCCGGATGGAGACTCAGGGCTCATCCATATTTCCCCTGGGCTCAACCTCCCAGTGGGGACACCTTCTTCCACTTCCTCAAAACTTATTTGCTTCTTCTGCTATTTCCTCAGTTCCTGTGATTTTAAAACACCAATTGAGGGGCGCCTGGGTGGCGCAGTCGGTTAAGCGTCCGACTTCAGCCAGGTCACGATCTCGCAGTCCATGAGTTCGAGCCCCGCGTCAGGCTCTGGGCTGATGGCTTGGAGCCTGGAGCCTGTTTCCGATTCTGTGTCTCCCTCTCTCTCTCTGCCCCTCCCCCGTTCATGCTCTGTCTCTCTCTGTCCCAAAAATAAATAATAAAAAACGTTGAAAAAAAAATTTAAAAAAAAAAACACCAATTGATCAGATAAATGCTTGTGTTTGTAGTTACTATGCTTTCCTCTAAGATAACAGACTTGCAGCTGTGTGGAAACCCTCTGAAACACATGGCATAATCTGGGGGGAATAGTGGATAGCATGATTAGTGAGTTGGTGGAAGAGATATCTGGGGTGTTTTCATGGGAAATCACAGATACATGGGTCTAGATGTTGAAAGAGTTCTCTGGAGCTTGAAGGGACTGGCCCTAGGAGGGGTAGGTTGGAGAGGAGCTGTGTGTACTGTGTGTGAGCTCACAGAGTTAGAGTTCACACACCCCAGTTCCAATCTCCACTCCACCCGTTACTAGTCCTGGGAATATGGCCAAGTTTTTTCACCTCTCTGTGCCACAATTTTCCCATCTGTAAAATAGACGTAATCATCCATAGGAGTGAGTGCGAGGATCTGGGCAATAAATGGCAGGTAGTAATAATTGCACCTCTTGAGTTTTTAAAAAGTGACTCGGACACAAAGAGGAAAGTGGCTTGTCCAAAGCAGCCTTGCCTGGGACTTGTTCAGCGGGACCAGAACCAGCAAGGTGGCCTCCTATCCAAAGAAGCCTCCTCTGTGTCCTCCACAGTATCTTTCCCTATCTCCTGTTTCCAAGCCCCAGCTTGGGAAAGACAGAGGGTTCATTCACCCACTCTCCCCTTTAGGCTCCTTCCTCCTTTTGAAGACTGGGCAACCCTGTAGCCAGAAGCAT
The DNA here is from genome assembly GCF_022837055.1 of Prionailurus viverrinus. NCBI lineage: Eukaryota > Metazoa > Chordata > Mammalia > Carnivora > Felidae > Prionailurus > Prionailurus viverrinus. The sequence goes on along the minus strand of NC_062561.1, from coordinate 179,741,964 downwards.
CCTGACACAGAAATGACCCTCCTCCCTGCCTAGAGCTTGATAACACCAGACCTTCTGCACTGGTGAGATCCAAAGCCAGAAAGGAGGGAAAGCCATGTGCCTAAGTCGGTGCCATGATTCTCTAAAGAAAGTGACAGCAGAGGGTCTCAGGGCTGGAGACCCCAAGTAAAACCTCCAAGTGCTGCGGGGCCATTAGCTCACTCACCTGAGCCCAGCACAGTTTTAAATAATTCGTTAGCTTTCCAAGACAAAACAGCCCTTGTTGCTCTCCTTTTGCTCAGGAGATATCTGGCCTAAGAAAGAATCTGTTGATGGAATTCTCAGAGAAATATGGAGCCTGGAGATTAATCTGAGGGGCTGAAGCTGGGGGGCAGCCTGGGGTCTCAGGACATGTCTGACAGTCAGTCAATGTGAATGGGAGGAACATTTATAAATCTAAAAAAGGGCAGGACTTTAGAAAGAAAGAGAAAGGAGAATGCTTGCATTGACTGATACCTCTATTTTCCTTTTATTAGTGAGTGTAACCAAAAACTTATTTTTTTCAAAAAATGCCACATTAGGGGCGCCTGGGTGGCGCAGTCGGTTAAGCGTCCGACTTCAGCCAGGTCACGATCTCGCGGTCCGTGAGTTCGAGCCCCGCGTCAGGCTCTGGGCTGATGGCTCAGAGCCTGGAGCCTGTTTCCGATTCTGTGTCTCCCTCTCTCTCTGCCCCTCCCCCGTTCATGCTCTGTCTCTCTCTGTCCCAAAAATAAATAAACGTTGAAAAAAAAAAAAAAAAAAAATTTAAAAAAAAAAAAAAAAAAAAAAAAAAATGCCACATTAGAAGTTTGGACAGGTACCATCTCCTTTGAACAGGTGGGAAAGAGAGGTCCAATGCGTTGATAAGGCCTGCAGCTAACATGTGACAGAGCCAGACCTGAATCTGTGCTGTCCAAATCTGGGGCCAGGGCTCTTCCATAATAATACTTCGCTCCATGCTGGGCACTTTGCACACACTTTCCTATACAACCTTCACAACAACTCTGCAGTAGGTACTGTCGTTATCCCCATTACACAGATGACAGAGCTGAGGTTTAGCTCTGCAGACGAACTTGCCCTAGGCTAGACAAGATTGTAGCAGGGATTCCAACTTAGTGTGTTTAAGTCCCTTGGTCTTAACTCCCACACCAGATCTCCACGGTCTGCAAGGTGAGATCCGTATGTCCTCCCATGGTCATCAAGACCCTGCATGACCCGGGCCTTTTCAATGTCCCATTTCTCTACCCCAACATCTCAGCTACCCTAACTATTATTAATTTTGTTCAGCAACCCCCTATCCATCAGGCCTTGGCTTAAAAGCTACTTTCTCCAGGAAGCACTCCCTGACCACTTCCCAGGTAGGAAGAGTACCGCTAAGCTCTCATAGCACGCACATTTCCCCTGCCATAGCAATGCCTGGCTGGTGCCGAAACTGCTGGTTTCAAGGTCTCCATAATAGACTGTGAGGTCCCAAGGGCAGGAGCCATGGCTGCTTGTTCTCTGTATTTAGCGTTTGCCTGAGTGGTGGTGGGGAAACATGTCCCAAGAACATCCTCCTCCTCTTCCCTGCAGTCCCCCTTTGTAATGGGGTGCCAGGCAGGACACAGTCCTGAGGGAAGGAGGCAGCCCCTCCTTGTATGTGCTCCAGCACCCAGCCCACTCCAGCCTCTCTTTTCCCCTCTTGCCCAGATCTCAAGACGTATTTCCAGGCTGCCTCCCTGATGTCTCCCCGGCCACCCAGCTCCGAGACAGCTCTCTCCTGCATCCCGTGGTGGCCAAAGACTTTTCTGAGGAGCACCAGTCCTGAATAAGATGAGTTCCTTGGCCCAAAGTCCTGGGAAAACCCTGCCTAATAACACGTTTCTTTGATTGCCACATATGAACGCTTTGGAAATCAGCACGTGTCTTACACTTGATATACAGCCTGTGCGAACATGTTTATTTCCTAGGAAAGTAGTTGTTGCATAAATGATGCACCTTAGAATTGATGGCACCTTTGTGATTAAGGAAATGCAGCGTGGGGAGCCTCCTGCAGATTAGGAGAGTAGAAGTCCTAAGACATCCTGAGGTAGGGAAACAAAACTGGCAATGCTTAGCCCACTGCCTCACAAATGAAATCTGACCCCTGTATCTTTTTTAGAAGATGTATTAACGCTTTAGGGAAATACATGCCTACAAAATGCACTTGGAAAGCACTCCCCGTGAGTGAGCCCAGTGACCCCCCCGCCCCCGGTGGCATCTTGTCTAGGTTGGCAGCCCTTCAAAGGTGTGAGTTCTGTTGAACCACAACTTGTTCAGCTGTGTGACCTAAGGCAAGTTGCTTAATCATTCTGAGCCTCCATCTTCCCGTCTGTAAACCGGGAGAATTACAGCTCCTAGCTTCTGAGGTAGATGAAGGAAGATCATATGAGTAGAGCACATAGAACAAATCCTGACAAAGCAAATGCCAGCTGCTCTCATTTTGTCCTTACTGTCATTTCGAAATCCGGCCAATAGTCAATGGTGCACAGGATTAACTGGAGGAGGACACTGGATGATGGAAGGAGATTATGACTGTTGGCTGGAGCAGAAGCACTTGCAGAAGAGTCCTCGGCCTGTCGGGGCCCTCACGAAACAGGCCAGGCCCACCAGAGGGAGATGCACTACTTGGGCGTGAGCGCATTTGTTATTCCTCGAATCATCTCCTGGGCTTGGCCAGGAGATCTGCTGGTCCATAATCTGCTCGGCCAAGTGCTGAGTGAGTGAGTTCTTTGTGATGTAACTCAATAGGAGCGAGGATGTGAGCGGAATTATCCTGCATCCTGAACTTGGAGGGTTGAGAACACCCTGTCAGAACCACATTTGTCCCTAGCTGCTCCCCCTGGACCCTGAAATGTGTGTGCCAGACCAGGAGGAAATGGTCCAGGCCAGTGTTTCGGTTTATTTTTGGTCATTCTTATGAGGGCAAATATTTAAAATTGTATTTTAAATATTCTCTGGCTTCTTGAAGAATGTTTTCTTGGCTGTTGCCCTAGCCCTGATCAAAAGTCTCAGTGGAAAAGAAAAATAAGCACAGAAAAAGAGAAACAGAATGAAGATTCAGCCTGTGGGTCTCTGTGTGAGTGTTTTGCATAAAAAGGAAGGTGATAGGGGAGGGTTCTGAAGACATTTTACCCCCGGAGCTTCTGGGCTCCTAAAGGCCATGAGCTTCTCCTCACTGATGGCACCAACTCCCCTGGGCCCACACAAGCAGGAACTCTGTTCATTTCTCCAGCTGAGGGGTGGGTGGTGGGCAGGAGGGGGCACTGATGTGGCAGGGGAGGTTTGGGGGCGTGAGATACCCTCACAGCTGAAGAGATGAGGAGCAGAGCGGGGAGACTCTGTTTTAGGCACCCAACAAGGACAACTCGGTTCCTCTTCAGACTGAGCGTGGCTGGTTACTAATGCACCCAAAGTCACGCAGGCGGTGAGAGGTGGGTCTGGAACAGAAACCCTGCTCTGTCTGATGCTCAACGCCATGCCTCTCCTTCTCCACCATGTCATCTCCTGAAATCAAAATCTCAAACTTGAAAGTGTCATTCTGTACTCTGCCTTATCTGAGCGTGGGTTCCTAACCTACACAAATCCATCCAGAGACTTGCCTAGAACCGGCCTTCAGGATCTTCAGACCCTAAAGTTTTGCCCTTGGGGCTAAATCCTTGGGTCTGGACATGCTCATGAACCCTCCTGACCCATTGATCTTAGCAAACCAAAAAGCCTGAGCTACTTCTCCGTCCCCAGCTCTGCTCTCAGCTCCAGTAACTCAGGCACAGAAGAGCCCCCCCCCCCCCCCCCCCGCCGTGAGCCAGCTCAGCAAGGGCTGGGGTGTACAGGACTTTTGCATACAGACTCCAAGCCAGTCTGGGTTCAGATCCTACTTCTGCCACCAGGGCCACCATGGGAGGTTGGGGAGTTTATACCTTGTGCAAGGGCTTCTGTCCAAGATGGCAAGGAGGGCTGGTACCCGGTGCTCCTATCGCCAAGCTGTGGAGGCTGGGCCACCACCAAGAGAACAGGACGTCCTACACCATTTCTAGAAAGGATCCATGTGAGCTAGCCATAGCTCCCTGCTGTTTAGAGCTAGGTTGTTTGGTTGAGTTTATACCTTCATTGTGCCTCAATGTCTTCACCCGAAAATGGAAAAAAAAAATATTTCTCCAATATATGAGGGTTTGAGGGATGAACACCCAGAAAGCATTTAGAGCAGAGCCTAAAGCACAGTAAGTGCTCAAAGCATGTAATAAGTATCTATATTAGTCATAGTATCTGACCAGCATTTTTAGAGGACAATTTTGCTGATGGCCAAATTTGAATTCACAGTATTATGCAATTTTACATCTTTTTCGTTCTAAGCCCCAGGGTCACCGCCAGAAACCCAGAAAAGCCCTCAGAGGATCCCTGAGCCCCCACCAGCCACCCTGCCTCATCAGCCTGCCTCACGCGGCTCCCCTGGGTCCTTCACACAGGGCATTGCGACACAACGCAGGCACACCGTGTGTCCTTCCTGCACCCTGAAATGGAAAAGGAAAGCTGGCATATTTTTTTTAGCTCATCTTCCATTTTGGACCAATTAAAAGAAAGGCATTTTAATAGGCCCTGTGGAAAGGGAACTGAAGTTGTTCCCCAGGCTGAGCACTGAGCCCAGAGGTCAGGGCAGGGTTAATAAGGATGCTATAAATGCAAACAGTGGCCCACATCTCTATGGGCAAAGTGCTCTGGTTTGGGAGGAAGGGAGAAAATTAGATTATAATGGGAAAATATACATTCGAATCAAGATAAAAAAGGAAGAACTCAGTGGAGTCTAGATGAATCTGAGTGAATATGTCAGAAAGATATTGAGGTTGGCTCAGCACAGCTGCCCAAGGAAGCCTGGCAGGGCCATGAAATAGGAGAACGCGCCCAAGGAGAGGCGAGTTCAATCCCGTTAGGACTTAGCTTTGTTCCCAATGCCCTATCAGTGGGCTTTTAGCTCTGTTTTCCTGGGATGACAGGTAAATGTGTCTGGTCGCTCACCCAACAAGCATTGGTTAAGCATCTTCCCTGTCCCAGACCCCAACAGGCACCAGCCATTCAGAGGGGAGCTAAGCCGGCTCTGGACGGTCCTAAAGGAGCACACAGACACCTGACGTGGCCAGTAAGAAGATGATGCTAATTTACTGTGGCTTTCCACGTGGTGCTGGAGCCCGTGGCCGCCTTTGCTTACTATTTCTCACAGCATGGCCCTCTATCCCTGCCAGGAGGCAAATGTGATTATGATGCCTATTCCACAGATGAGGAAGCTGAGAGTCTAAGAGCTGAAGGAACTGCCACATGACCATTATGTGGCAGAGCCAAGGTTAGAACTCTGGGGGCTTGTGGGGCACCTGGATGGCTCAGTCGGGTAAGCGTCTGACTTCAGCTCAGCTCATGATCTCACAGTTCGTGGGTTTAAGCCCCACGTTGGACTCTGTGCTGACAGCCCAGAGCCTGGAGCCTGCTTCAGATTCTGTCTCCCTCTCTGCCCCTCCCCCAGTTGCAGTCTGCCTCTCTCTCGAAAAAAAATAAACATTTTAAAAAAGAAAAAAGAAAGAACTCAGGGGCTTGTGAGTTTGAAGACCAAGTTCTCATCCACCTTGCAGACCTTGTTGTAATAGAGGACAACAGAGGAGTGTGTGTGTGCACGCGCATTTGTGTGTGTGAGGGGGGTGGGGCATAGGTGAGCTTCAACCTAAGATAATCCTTCCTGGAAGACTTCCTGGAGGAGGCGATGTTCAGTCAAGTCCTAAAGAGAAGGTCTTAAGTGACAGGCTAAGAAATTTGGATTTTATCAAGTGTTTTTGAGCAGAGATGAAGCATAACCAGATCCTCAACAAACTAATATTTGGTAAGAAAGCACAATATGCCAGATAATCTATTGGCACAGAGACCATTACAAAGATGTAAAATAAGCTGTAGTCCCTGTCCTCTCCTAGCTCCGGTCTAGTTGGAGCAATGAAACACACAACTACCAAAAAATAATTAGTGTTGGGGCACCTGGGTGGCTCAGTCGGTTAAGCATCTGACTCAGGCTCAGGACGTGATCTCACAGTTCATGAGTTCGAGCCCCACATCAGACTCTGTGCCGACAGCTCAGAGTCTGGAGCCTGCTTTGGATTCTGTGTCTCCCTCTCTCTCTCTCTGCCCCTCCCCCACTTGCACTCTGTCTGTCTCTCTCTCTCTCTCTCAAAAATAAACATGAAAAAAATAAAAATATTAGTGACTGTGGATAAACTCATGCCAAGTGCCAAATGGAAGGCAGGTGCTGTGGGAAGTGGGAGGAGGGAGGAGGGAGCTGACTGGGCTCCCAGGTGGTCAAGGAGATTCCTAGGGTAGGTGGAATCCCAGTAGGGTTGGAAGATTTCAGAGAGAAATGGGAAAGGCACTAGAGCTGGGCCCTAATCATACCCATTTAGGGGTCCCCATGCTTAGCAGAGAGCCTGACTCTAGCAGGGGATGATATGTGCTTGTAGAGTGAATAAATGTTGGATCCAATGAAAATAGAGGACACATGGCTGACAGGCAAGGTGTGGCTGAGGGACTGTGGAGTATGGGGGTGGCTGGCCACTGAACCTCTAACATCCCACCAAGTGCAGTTCAGTTGACTGGGACCCCACCAACCAGACTGACATTCTTCAGTTTTCAGCTTTCCATTTTTTCCAGGACCAAACACATCCTGGGAAACATCTGCTGGAACAGTGAGTAGACGGTGTAAGGGAGCAGCCAGAGGAAACGTGGGAGAAATCTGCTAGGAGCAGACGGAGGAAGCCTTGAGTTCCAGGCCAAAAAGCTTAGCCGTTTCCTCTGGGCAAGTGGTGGCCATTGGGATCTCTGAACATTCAAATAGCAGGAGGTAAACAGTTTGGGGGAAGATTAATGTGGGTCTCTAAGAAAAATGTACCGAGCATGGGGGGGGGGGGAGTGCAGGAGAAAGCTTCCACAAGTGGCTCCTACCGTTGAAAATGTGCAAACTCTTTGATCTAGAAATTTGATTTCTGGACATTTGCCCAAGGAGATCACTGGACACACACAGAAAAAAACAATCTCTGGAGATCCTTGCAGTGTAGTCTAAGACAGAGAGCACTGGGACACAGCTGCCTCTGGGGGTACAGCATAGAGCAGGCCAGCTGCTCCAGCAGCCCGGCTCCCCGTTTTTCCCCTCCTGCCCCTCACCTCAGGGTCTGTGCACCAGCTGTTCCCTCTGCCTGGAGTGCTTTTCCTCTGCCCAGTTATATGACTCACTCCTTCCCAGCTCTGCTTAAATGCCCCCTTCTCCGCGACACCTTCCCTGACCACGCTATGAAATTTCCTTCCTTCCCCCGTAAATACCAAACCCCTGCCGCCCCATGCCCCCCGTTTTACTTTTATCACCTGGTACCACCTGACGTACTCCACAGTCGACCTGTCTTGTGTACCTGTCTCCACTGTCCCCTAACCACATGCGCACTGGCACACGAACCGCACACAGGCAGGGATCGCTGTCCGTTCCGCACGCTGTCGGATCCCCAGGGCTAGGGCAGCACCTGGCACACAGGGAGCCCCCAGTGAAGATTTGTCGAAAGAGTGCGTGAATGAATGAATGAATGAATGACGGGTAGGTGGATCTCTAAGTGTGTGGCTCACGCGTGACCTCAGCTTGAGCACTAGGGAACAGGCCAGGGGAGTGCCTTGCTGCTGCAGGCCCTCAGGGTCTCGGCAGATGGATGCTGGCCTGAGCTCCTCGGTGCCCTACCGACAGGTGTCCAAAGAGCCGTGGACACTCTCAAATTAATTACGCCTGGCCTTGGCCCTCGGTGGGCTCATTTCCTATCATAATGAAACCCTTCTCAGCATAGCCGCACTCGATTAAAAGGTCACAGCACTCACACGGCAGCTGTGTTGTACCGGGAAGGACTCCGGGCCGTGAGTCAGAAGACGTGGACTCACATCCCAAGTATCTACCCATTTCTCTCTCTTGGGAAAGACCCTTCGCTTCTCTGAGCCTCAGTTTCCTTGTCTGTGAGATAGGAATAGTAACAGTAGCTATGTCACAGGGTGTTGTGAAGATCAAACCATTTTTGTAGTTGATTTTTATCAATTGAAAAGCATCACAAAGATAACCCAACATTATGTGATTCTCGAATGAATGAGGCCAGGTATTCCCATGCTTCATTTATGAATGAAGGCATATTTGGCACCAGGGAAAAGGAAGGGAAGGTGGTGCACGGGCACAGAAGGAGGGGGACACCTTCTGAGTTCTTCCCAGCCCAGAATCCTAACATAAGTGCCACGTGGCGGTACTTGGAGCTCATTTTCCTTGTCCACCGGGTCTGAGTGCAAGCAGAGATCTGAACTGTTCCAGAATTTCCTGGGGGAGTAAAACCTATTCCATGTTTGGTTTGCATTTACTTTGTTCTGTGCTTGTGCCTGGGAAATGGTGAGGAAAGAGGCAGAGGGAGGAGATTTGGCTCAGGTCCTGCACTCCATTAAAGGGAGTAATTTCTCTGAAGCTCAAGGACAGTGACAATTTGTGATTGGCAAGGGATGGGGAAGGGGCAGAGGACTGGTCTGTGCAAGAGAGTTTCCAGCTCTACTTGGTGGCTTTAGGCTGTCAGAACAGAACCGTCCCGTGCAGTAACCAGGAGCTGGCCCTGAATCTGGGAAGGGGGTGACTCCATATCATTCCATGTCTACGGACAGTGTTCAACTCATAACTCACATCTGATCTGCCCTCAGCCCGGGGACTCCCAGTTCTGCCTTGCCCAGTGCTTTGGACATGACGTGTATATAAAAATATAAAAATGATCTCTGTTTCATCATGGACTCTGCTCCCCCGTTCACTGGTCCCGCCTGCCCCTGGGACCTGCCGTCACGGCGAGGAGGAGCAAAAGCCATCAACTAACTCAGAACCCATCATCTTTCTTTCCTGTAGAGAAATCAACAAGCCCCAGCCATTTATGCATCCTGAATGTTTCCCTAATCTTGTCTAACTGTATCTGTGTCCATTCCTGAGCTAAGGTTAAAAAACAAAACAAAACAAAACAAAACAGCTGCACAAGTTGAGTATGGGGAAGAAATGACATAATGCAAAAAACCAGTCAGCATAGAAGGCAAAAATGTTCTGTCCTTGTGGTAACTTAGATTTATCAGCACTGAGTGCCTGGCATGCTACGTTAAGAAGAGCTGGGTCCATAGCTCTGTATACCCAGTCAAGAGTGCTGCCATCAGTTAGCAATGTCTGCCCCAGGCAAAGGAGGGGGAACTGACGTGTAAATGTCATATATAATAATCCCTTCTTATATCTAGCCAAATCTATTTTGAGACATGCAATCAACCTAATGACAACTTTTCTGGAAAAGGTCTATATTAAATATTAAACGATTAAATGTCGATGTTGATTATCCTATGGATCCAGGTTTCAAACTTATAAAAATGTGTGTGTGTGTGTAAGAAGGAAATCATTATTTGCTATCCTTTCTCTATCAAAACCTGCTTGAGCTCTTCAACCAAAAATCTGAAGAGTATTCTTTAGAGTATAACTAAATGTTTAAAATCTACTCAGGCTTTCCCACTCTGGCTGCTTCTTGTTTCTGTGTGTAGCAAGAAAAGAGGTAGAGAAGCAGGGCAGAGTTTCTTCGATGTACTTGGTAAGGTTTCTAATGCCTGATACATAGTAGGTACTTGGCAAATATTCATGGAATGAATTTTGAAGGATGAGCTCAGTTTCTGTGTATTTTTTAGTGACTCATGAATATTGTCATGTAAGCTGAATTTGAATGTAATATGCCATCTCCTGTCAAATTGTTCTCCCTGTGAGCAAACATTATGGTTGTTAATTGGGATAAGCCATGTGGACATTGGTTGTTTTTCTCAGTGAGGGGATGAGCTGGACGGAAGAAAGAGGGAGAGATTTTCCTGCCAATTATTCTCACTTCTGTATTTGCTTGTTTGCTGTCTGTCTGTCCCTCGTATTTCCCCTCATATGTTCCCCATCCTTGGACCCCTAACCCAAAGCTCTGGCTCCCCAACCTCAGCTCTACTGGCATTTGGTATAGGATAATTCTTTGTCACAGAGGACTGTCCTGTGCATTTGTGTGACATTTGGGAGTATCGCCCACCTCTACTCTCTAGATACCCATAGCAACCCACTATCCCAAGTCGTGACAATCAAAAATGTCCCCAGACTTTGCCGAATGACCCCCAGGGAGCAAAATTCCCAGACTGAGGACTACTGCTATGGTGCTGCGCCCCAGCCACCACCTTCCCCGGGAACATGGCTGGTTTCTTCCTTCTGAGAGATTTCAGCATTAAGGCACCTCCTGAGAGAGCCTTGTGACCACTAGGTTCAAACCAGTCTCAGAACTCACCATCCTGTCATGGTGCTTTATTTCCCTGCAGAGCACCTGTCTCTCTCTGATAATTTGTTGTGTGTTGTCTGCCTCTCTATGCTGGAATGTGAGTTCCATGAGGGGCCTTTCTATCTTGATTATCTTTCTATCCTAGGTCCTAGAAGTGCCCAACACCTAGTAGCTTCTCAATAAATGCGGTTGAATGGATGAAGGCAAGGAGGAAGTGTTCAGGGAAGGCTCTCTTTGGAGGTGATATCTCCAGGATATGAAGTTGCCAGCCAAGGGAAGTTTGAGGAAGAGCATTCCAGGAAGAGGGTACAGCCATTGCAAAGCCCGTAGGCAGGGATGGGCTTGGCATGTGAAGGTTGCTGTCAGGGGGTGAGGGGGAGATAGGAGGAGCAGGGCCAAGAGCCAAAAAGTAGCCTGACTGGGAAGTCTGGAAGGCCAAGCTGAGGAGTGCAGACCCTATTCTAAGAGTGACAGAAAGCCCTTTGGAGACCCCCTAGATGCCTACAAATTCTGCTCCTGGCCTCCGGTCTCTTTCTTCTCTCTCCCTGGTCTCCAGCCTCACCATGGGCAGGTGGGGAGGATTTCTAAATCTGGTCTGAACTCTTGAGTCTAAAGCAAGAGCTGATGCGGCCCCCGAGCCACATCTCGGGGTGGGAGAGGGTCCTCGCATCCAGGAGGCAAAGCTGCTCAGGCATTTCCTCTCTCAGCAAAAGCCAGCCACTTTTCGCACCGGCATGGACCTGCCCTTATGCTACACAGGAAACCACAAATCCAAGCCCTGGCAAGGAAGGCCTGGACTCTCTGCTTGCAGCTCCTCACAGAAATCAGCTTAAAGAAGTGATACGTAGGAAAGAGTATCAAAGAGACTCATTATGTGCAGTGAAACCATCTGGGAGCCCTTGGGTCAGGTTAACCCCACCCTATCAGAGCCGCTTTCCTCATTCTGGGCTGCAGTGCTATGGCTGGGCTGGTATTGAAGGTCTTGAAGAATAAAGCTGAGTTTTTGCATTTGATATGAAGAACTTTATAGTCTATTCAGTATCTCCGGCATAAGAAGACTTTGGGTAATGATAACAGCTACTTTGTTTTGTTTTTGGTTTTGTTTTTGTTTTAATTTTTTTAATGTTTATTTATTTTTGAGAGAGAGAGAGAGAGAGAGAGAGCAGGGGAGGGGTAGAGAGAAAGAGAGATAGCACACTTTGTATTGAATATTTACCATGTTCTAGGCTCCATTCTAAGCATATCATGCATAATAGTTCACTGAATCCTCACAGCAAACCTGTAAGGACCATGCTACCACTATCCCCATTTTACAGATTAGGAAACTGAGGCCCAGAGAGGTGAATTAATTTCCCTAGATTCACTAAGGATTCTAAATCAGGTTTGGTCAAGAAGTCCACACTCTAACCCTTACATTATATTCTCTTTTTTAAACCAATGCCAGAATATGTCACATTATCTTTTAAAATGAATAAGCCATTTGCTTCAGCAATTCCACTCCTAGGAACTGAGCCTAAGGAGGTATAAGCATTCAGTGGCAGAGATGCATTATTATTTAAAATGTAGAACACAACCAGCATCTCCATGAAGAGGGGTTATTTAAATAAGTTGTGATTCCTCTGTATAAAAAGAGCTGTTCAGAATGACATTATCCATATGTACCAACATGGAAAGACATCTACACTACATTTTTAATAGAAAAGTCCAAGAAATTGCATTTTTATAAGCAGCGATTTGGTTTGAACAATGGGATTGCTAATGATTTTTAATTTCTTCTTTGGGCTGGCCTATAGTCTCTAGTTTTCCTACAACGAACATGTACTACCTTTGTAATAAGCAAGAAACCCAATAAAATTTATTGGATAAAAGAATAAACAGCTGGAAATCATTCTCTCCTGAGGAATTAGCATCTTGTCTGACGACAAGGGCTACCGTTGCTTTGCTGGAACCTTCCATCTATCTCTCAGGATCTGCTCTCAGCCAACGGGGAGATGATGCAGGTGATCAGGGGAGGAGAGGGAGCATGAGGCCAGGATGTGCATTCACTGGGCTCCCTCTCTGTGAGGTCACGTGGAGAGATGGCTACTTTCAAGGTGTCTGAGTCTATACACCCTCCTGTTTGCTGGGTTCTGGTGACCTTCCCTTCCAGGAGAGGAGAGAGAGAAAGCGAGGTTCCCCAGCTCTCCCAGTGCTGTCTCTGTACTCCACTGACAACTTTGCCACTAGTCCTTTTTTAAAAAAACTCTCCTCACCTCACCAGAATTGAGTACGGCATCCGTTTCCGGTTGAGAATCTGACCGATACACTTATCCTATCTGCTTTTTCTTCTTTTCCTCGGTCCTAATCCCTAAAATAAAATGACTCTCCCGTTGACTTGCCCAAGTTGACTTTCTCTCCGCACATCTGGTCTTGCCCACAAGACATCTTCATTTGGACAACCAGGAAACTCATAACACCCATGCCCATAACAGGACTTTGACTTTGATTCCCAAACCGAATTCTCTCTTCTTTTCCCTTTTACCCCCTCCCACTCCAAACCTCGAATCATCGTTATCTGCACCTCTTTAATTTGTCATATCCTTTCAGTGCCCAAAGCCTGTGAAGTCTACCTCAGCAATGTCTTTTTCAAACAGCCCCATTCACGCCATTTCTCCAGTTCCCTCCCTCATCCAGGTCTCCTGGTGGGCTCCCTTGCCTCCAGTCTCTCCACACCTCCTCTCTTGAGTCTGTGTTATGTGTGACTTCTGGCAAAGGGTCCTTGAAACACAGTTCTGGTCCTCCCTACTCCACTCAAAAACCCAAGGCCAACTCAGCCAAACCTACACACCTCAATTTATCTCTTCCTTAAAGACCTTCAAACATACTGAAACACTGGGTCTTTACATCCCCCAAGCCTTTTCCCATGCTGGGTCTTCTGCTGGATCACCATTCCTTCACCTTTCCAAGTGTCCTCAGAAGCTATTCAACAAAGCTTAGGCACACAGTCCCAACCCTGGTTTTCTTTCCCATGAGTAACCCATCCCAAAGTCCTAATTTAGTTGCACTTCTTTCTAAGAAGTGGTTATTTTCCACTTGGTATTTGGGTGAGTGTCTTGGTTAAGATGCTTGGTGAGGCTGGTGACACTTATTATTTGTCTCTGTATCCCATGGGCTCAGCCAAAGGTCTTGGTCTAAGTAGGTGCAAAGTCTCTGTGGTTACTGAACGAATGGACCTTCTTGCTCTACAATGTAAAGCCATCGTCTGAGTGAGGAAGGAGGGAGCTTACCCAAGAGGGGACTACAGAGTCAGCCTCTGGTGCCGACCTCTGCAAACCACAGCCAGTCTCCAGGAGGGTGCAGAGACCTGAGGAGGGGCTGAGGGTGCCACAGCAGATGAGGTGCTATGGGCTGTGACTTCATCAGACATGGGGACAGCGACCAGAGAGGTGGAGGAACTCAGTCCATTGGAGAAAACAAGTAAATGGCCAAAATCCCCTCCCTGCCCAATGCCATCCACCTGCATGACCACCCCTCAACTTAGGTGCTTAGATGCAACTTAGATGCAACATTAGAAGAAAGGAAACAGACGGAGCTCTGGATTTGAATGTAATTCTGAAATAACTGAATTTACCTGAAAATGCCAAGGCTGAGTTTTGTGCTTCAAGCAGAAACAGGGCTCCAAGTTAGAATTGCACGGAGTTACAGAAGTCAGCATCTTTCATATCTGAGTTGTGGGATCTATTGTATATAAAGCCGTGTGCTTATAATGTGCCTGGTGCTCAATATTCATAATCTCACTTAACGAGGGAGACCATGTAATTTATTGTTTTAACTGAGACGATTCTGGGACTGAAGGGGGTGCTGTTACTATCGCGTTGGGATGCAGGCTTGAGAGGACCACAGCTCATGGCTATCCTACAGCTAAGCCTTTCAACATACATATGACGAAGTAACACTTGTTGCCCATTTACAGATGGAGGAAACAATGCCTAAAATGATTGAGCCATGAGTCCAGAACAGACGAGGAGCCACAACCCAAGCCCAGCTGATCATTTGCCAAACCCCACAGGCTTCCATTTTGCACAGGACCTTATGCTGGCTCTGCCCAGTTGTCTTATCGCCACCTTCCCCACCCGCTCTCTTCTCTCTTCTCTGCCAACGAAAATATAATGAGGCCATATATGTAATTTTACATTTTCTAGTAGCCACATTAAAAAGCAAGTGAAAACAGGTGAAATCAGTTTTAATATTGTGTTTTCTTTAACTCCATATATCGATGCAATCAATAGAAAACAATTATTCATAAAATGTTGTACATTACCCCTCTCCCGCCCCGCCACATAGAGCATAGCTCAACTCAGACCAGCCACCTTTCAAGGGCTCCATAGACACATGTGGTGGGGGTCCGTGGGTGCAGCCCAGTGTGACAGGCCCTGTGAGATCCGGCCGCAGGCACACTGCCATCTAGTGGGTGTGCTCCTCTCCTGGAAAACCATCTCCAACGAAAAACTGCATCCAGAACAACCCACCTCAGGAGTAGCTCCCCCAAAAGAATTTGAAGGGGGAGTGTCATTTCTGAGTTGGCCCCCAGGGCAGATAGGCAGCCACGGAGCAAATTCAAATCAACACGCTATCAGGGACCCTCAGCCATGGTTCATTTCTGTTTCCCAGTCACATAAGGATTTCGCAGAAAATGATACTGTTCTTCAGGATGTGTTTAAAACCATCCTTCAAAAAGGCAGACTTCCTTTTTTTCACTTTCACACCTAATTTCACTGTATGATTGTATAAAGGGCTTCTCCCTAGAAATGACATAGCTCTCTTTTAATCCACAGTAAAAACCTGGTTTCCCCCAAGTTGTCTCTTTCTCTCTCAAATGGGGTGTGGTTGCTCAAGGATTCCAGTTAATCAAGGTTTTTTCCAACGTGAATAATTGACTAAGAACCTATGAGAAGAGCTGACGTGATTCTCGCCTTCTGAAGTACCCCACAGTGGAGGGGGAGCCTTAACCATGACTTTGTGTGAAGAAAATCATGTAACTGCGTCACTCAAGAGAGGAGTACTTGGCACCAAGATGGCTTGGCAGGCAGATTAAGAAGCCAGGTGGGACGTTCACTGACTGGGCATTGACAGGGTCATCAGCACCTTGCTATCCTTGGGCCAGTGCTGGGTTTCGTACAGACACAGACATGACATTCACCTTTAAGGAGACTATTAATCTTCCCAGGGGAGCCATACCAAAACAAAAAGCAAACAACCATCATAGAAAAACAGTAACAAGAAAAGACAGCATCAGGTTAGTATGCAAGGACTTAAACTGTCCTTCAATACCAGCACGGGGCAGGCTGTAAACTGGATGTAAAGCAAGCATTTGAGCATTTGAAGAGAATGAGAAGGGAACTTGGTTCTGGTCTCAGCCCTGACACTCCCTGGCCATGTGGCCATGTCTCAGCCGCACAACCTCTCTGATCCTCAGTTTTATCATCTCATACTAAGCCACAGACAATCTGGAAAATTTATACTTACGGGGTGGGGAGCCAAGGAGAAAGGAAAGATAGACACCTAGGAATTTCAATGAGTGGCTGAGGAAGAGGTTCCCAGCATTGGGAGGGCATGAGCCCAGGTGCCTGCAGGAAGGAAGGATATCAGCTGGCTCACCTAGAGAAAAGTGATGGGCTGGGATGTCCTCATTCTCTATTCCAGGGATAGTTAGCGATTATCCTATTCAGGGGCAGGAAGTTGGCTTAAATTATTAAAGAGTGTAGACTTAAAAGGATCTTTGAACTAATCCAGAATAACAAATCTCAAAGGCTATTTTACAGAATGCTGGTACCTCATGATGGTTAAATAGGTATTTAACAAAAGACACCTCTTTGCCACAGGACTTCTCAGAACCTCTAACATTCTATGATCTTCCCAGGGGGCAGACAGTACACAGTATTTCCCAGACTTATTTAACTATGGAATTTTTTTTTTTTTTTAAGGGCCATCACTTGAGAAGTGATTCAGGGAACAAACTTTGAGAAACACTGCTCTAGCCCAATTCTGCCTTTTCATAGATAAGGAAACTGAGGCCCAGAAAAGGCAAGAGGGGAGTCTAAGATTCACAGAGACAGTGGCAGAGACAAGACTGGAATTTCAGTTTTTTTACCCCAATACCCAGTAAATTCTTTCCTCTTTTTTTCTATTACCAATAGAACACACTATTTGACACATGCAAAAGATCTACAGAATTATCCATGTCGCCACCACCCTCTTAAGAAATAAAACATTGCCAAGGCACCCAGGGAGCTCAGTCGATTAAGGGTCCAACTCCTCATACTGGCTCAGGTCATGATCTCACGGTTCATGAGACAGAGCCCCACGTCGGGCTCCTCATGGAGCATGGAGCCTCTTGGGACTATCTCACCCTCTGCCCCTCCCCTGCTTGCACTTGCTCTCTCTCTCTCTCAAAATAAATAAATAAAAACTTTAAAAAAAATAAATAAGAGCCTGGGTGACTCAGTTGGTTAAGCGTCCGACTTCAGTTCAGGTCATGATCTCACGGTTCATGAGTTCGAGTCCCACGTCGGGCTCTGTGCTGACGGCTCAGAGCCTGGAGCTGCTTCTGATTCTGTGTCTCCCTCTCTCTCTGCCTCTCCCCCGCTCACACTGTCTCTCCTTCTTTCTCAAAAATAAACATTAAAAAAATTAAAATAAATAAAATTAAAAAGTAAATAAAGCATTGCCAAGTCAGTAAAAACCCCTTGTGTAACCACCCCCCCCCAAGACTCTCCACAAGGGAACCCCTATCCTGAATTTGGTAACATAATTCATTAAAATCTTGGTGGAATTTCAAGTAAATCCCATCATCTTCACAGGCTCCTCTTAGCATCGTCCATGATTTATAAATTGTGATGGGTCTTAGAATTTAAAAACAAAAACAAAATATCTCACTCAGGCCAGAATAACAAAGATTAAAAGCCCACCTAATGGATTCTCAGATTACCTACCTACACCTCCCAGTGCATCCAAAATGTTATGAATCAGTGAACTTTTTTACTCTCAAATGGGCTCTTTGTATGCTTTATTAATTCTGCTAGATGTGGGGGTGCTTCTTCCTTCATTGTATGTGAGACTTTCGTGGCGCGAATTCACTGCACCTCCCCTCCCATCCACAGGCCAGATGGGGAGCCGGGTGCTGTATAAATGTTTAATTGTGGCACAGTAAAAATATTTGCTTTCAGTAGCTGGAAGCTACCAAATGGAGGTAGGGCTGTCTACTAGAGTTGCCAGACTTCATTCTAATGAGAACAGAAATAAAGGCTGATTAAATCAAATTCCCCATAGTGCAGAACCACTTAAATAAATGTTTCATATTGTTTGCATGATGCTTTTAAAATGTAACAGCTGCTTATGTAACCATTATGCTGGACATAAATCATTCATTGCCATCACCACCGTCAGAGCAGAGCCTGGCTCCTTTTCTTCTGCTGCTGACATTTTCATTACTGGGGGACTTTTTAGACAGACCATCTGGGCCCCCCTCCTCCCTACCCGCGTGCTGGGTAGCAGGAGTGTGAGTAAAAGGATGTGGACTGCGAGACAGGCATGAAGCGGACATTTACAGAGACCCTGTACTGGGTGTGTACCATTGGGCTGGCTTTCTCACGATTCATCCTCACCAAAAGAAGGCATTATTGTTCCTATTTTATAGATGTGGACACTGAGTGAGGCCTATGGCAATGAAGTAACCTGCTCAAGGTCCCACAGTAAGTAATAGGGCCTGTATTTGAACCCAGGTCTGCCCGGGCCTTGACACAGTGTGTCTGAGAACAAAGGGCACGTCACCCCACCCACCAGACTCCACACACCTTATGCCTTTTGGCAATGATGAGATTGACAAAGGCCAGAGCAGGGCTCAAAGATCTAGGGACTCCTTTGAGCTGGGGCTAGGGGGTTGGGAGCGGAACAGTTCTGATCTGAACGCCATTTCCTGAGCCAGCACCCGAGTCCAAGTTTCTGCCATCTCTCACCTGTTCACCATGCCAGCCTCCTGCCAGCCTCCCTGCCCTTGTTCTTGCCCACCTCAATCCATCATTCACCCATTTGCCTCAGTCATTTCCTTAAAATGTAAATCAGACCATGCCATTCTCCTATTTAGAAGCCTCCAATGGCTTCCCACCACTCTCAGAATAAATCCCAACCTTCCGCCATGACCCTCAAGGTCTTGAGTGAAATGACATATGCTGACATTTGCTTGTTCCTCCTTACCACTCTCCTGTGTCCAGACATCCTGGCTTCTTTCTGGTCCTCAGATGCACTAAGAGCATGCATGCCTCAGGGCCTTTGCACATGCTGCACTCTTTGCTCATGCTCCAGATCTTCCCATGGCTGACTCCAACCTATGAATCAAACCTCAGTTCAAAGTCACCTCCCCAAAAAGGCCCTCAGCTGCACCCTCCATTAAAAGCTGCCCTCCCCTGGGATCTCTTCATTACATAGCTCTGTGTCATTTACTTTGAAGGGCTTATTCTTTTCTCAGTTCTTGACTTGGTTATTATATTCTGGCTCACTAGAAAGTAGGCTCCACAAGAGGTGTCTGAGCTATTCGCCTCTATTTCCCCAGCCCTAGGGTAATTTCTGAAACATAGAAGGTACCTGGTAAATATCAGTTGAATAAATGAATTAACTTGCCACATCCATTTCCCCTGCACCTACACGAGGGTAAACCTAGCCTGGCCCCCAGAAAGAGAGAATTTGAACCTGAAAACCATTTGTCACTTCCAGGCCCAAGCTTCTTGTACGTGTCCCAGCCTTGTAGGTGATGTCAGTCATGGCGTAAGGCAGAGAGCTGGTGAAGGAAATCCAGGAGACCCTCTGGGGTTCCCTGTATCCACAGGAAGGAGGGTCAACCAGTGTCCCCATCTCTGCAAAGTTGAGTCTAAGGAGGAAATAGAACGGGGGGCAGGTTGCTGGTTCTGGCCAGGCTTTAGACAGCCGGTGGTGACTGCCAGAGACTCAGCCACTGTCCCTGACTTGGCTCCAACCCCAGCCTCCCTCCTACAAGTGTCCCTTGCTCTGCAATGGAGGCCAGATAGCTAACCCCAGACCTCTTGAAGCCCAGACCCTGGACACCAGTCACACATGCCTGAGTGAGATTTGGAAGGCGGAAGCCATCTTCCCGCTCCTGGGGCAGCTCTCTGCTGGCAGGCCAAGTGGGGGGACAGGTTGTCTGTGGCCCTGTCCCGCGATCCGTCCTACAGCTTCCTGGCAACTAGAGGAAGTTGCTGTGCCGTCACAGTAGAGGCAGCTTCCTGTTTCCCGAACTGCAGCCCCAGCAGCGTGCCCTGAGCTCAGCAATGCCAGCAGCCACCTCAGAGGCAGTGCTCCAGGGTCACCTCTGGAGGCTACTTCTCTGGCCCTTCCAGTGACTTCGTAGGCCCCCCATTTCCCTCAGTAAGTCCCTTCCTCATTACAGCATCCAGGTGGTCCCTCTTTTTTGCACTGACTCTGATGCAGAGCCCTTCCAGGGAAGGGACCATTCTTGCCCACCTCTGGTCTCTGTATCCTCAGGGCCTGTCACACCTGGGGAGGTGCTCGTTTAGGTGTTTGTGATTGAAAGGGCTTTACAGACACGCATGGACACATACACACCCTATTTCAACATTATCAGGCCCATTAGCTCAATGAAGCAGCTGTTAATAATAACCCACATGTTGATAACCTGTTACTAGCCCACATGTCCTATGTGTTTCATTTCCCAGCTCAATCTGGAAGCCTGGTCTTCTCTTGCTGTGCCTCCTGCTAGGTGCCAACACAAAGACACTGTACAGGGTACGAGACTCTGAGCCAGGCCTGCGTCCTTCATGGCCACTCTTCTCGAGTGTGGCCAAGAATACTCTAGCTACAACCACTCCATTTCATCCTGCCTTTGCAGGCGTTCTTATTTCCCGTTCGGGGAAAGGCACAGAGAGGGGAAGTGACTTCCCAGGCTCACACAGTCAGTGAATAGTCCGACCCGGCCCCGACCAGCACAGCTTAGCACGAGGGCCGTGGAAGGGACCTCCTCCCCGGGAGCCTTTGCACCCAAGCCCCGAGTCCCCAGCCAGTGCAGGCAGGGATGTGAGCCACACCCCGTGTGCCAGCCTGCGGAAGGCACCAGGGCTACTCTCAGACCACAGGGGTCTGACACTTTCATCTTGCTCCTGAGAGTCGGCTCCCCACCCCTCTCCTCCCTCCCAAGGGACAGTGTGCAGGCCAGGCTGCCAAGACCCAGGGACACCTCTTCCGCTCACACTCCCTACAGCGTCTGGGTCCGATCCCCAACCCGAGAGTCAGCGAGCTTCCCAGAGCCTCCTAAATGAGAGGGTTAGCCTCAAAGGTAGCATTTTCAGTGTATGATAGAAATAAAACACTTTCGCTAGATTTACAAGTGCAGTTCCCTATTTTCTTCTTCCCTCTCTGACTCGGTGAACTCTTAGTGCTTCAAAGCCATGCTCAAGTTTCCCCTCCCCCCTGTTCCTCCCATGCCCGCCTTCTGGTGTGAATGTGTCCTAGAGAGAACCTCTGTTTTCCTTAGCAAAGAAGTTGAGGAAAACCTAAGTCGTTCCACATAAGAAAAAAGGATGGAAAGGAGATTGAGAGATGGGAGGAGGCTGGGGAAAATGATGTGGCAAGCACCTGAACTTGACAGAAAGGGCAGAAAGGGTGAAGGGGGTTTCCCAAAAGGCAGAATGTCGGACATAATGCCTCCTGCAGTCTCCCCACAACTTAAGTCAAAGTCTACACTGCTTACCAGTGTTTTGGGAGCTGGACCTGTGTTTAATTTTATCTTGCTTTTTTATTATGGCAATATTCCTGACTGAATTTAGCAGCAAGAGACATAATATCTGACTTTGAAATAGCTTAAACCCTGCTATTTATTGCCTTACAGATCAACAGTCAGGGTGTAGACAATTTTAGGGTCGTGATTCAGCCAAGCCTTGGGGTGGCTTCTGCGACTCTCTGCTGTCCTGTCAGTGGTCACAGGCACCACAGTCTTGTATGACCTACCCCATCCAGTGTCAGACAGGAAGAAAGGTGTGTATGTCTTTCACTTCCGGCCTTTATGTGGGAAGAAAATATTCCTCTTCCTAATGCCCCCTAGATCCGACTTTGACCCAATGCCCCTGCTCCTCTGCTGGGAGTGGGGCAGAGGATCTGGGGTTTACCAGCTCTGTCGTGAGAGCTGTATCCTGCCACCGAGGGGGCAGAGGTGGCAGTTGAGTTAGCAAGCTGCAGCAGAGGGGCCCAAGGGGGCTCGGGCACCCCTGCTCAGCCGGCAGGGGTGGGGGGAGTGAGCCTGGAGAGGCCTTCTCTACTGTGTCCCCGCTACAAACTTCCTTCTCGCATCCACTCAGTTTCCAAGTCTCAAGATGAAAACGAACCGAAGGAGGCCTCCCCTCCGCTTGGATTCCTCCACTGACGGGGAACTTGTTACTTCTGGGCACCACCCTTTCCTATCACATGACAGCTTGATGTGTCAGGTAGTTCCTTCCATGAGCCCAAGGTGACTTCCCAGGAATTTTCCTTTGCCCTGGTCCCACCACATGCATCTTCCTTCAGCGCCCATGTCCAATCAGCCGCCAGAGGGGACATCTTACACCACAGAGCTAGACTAGATAAATCGTTCTCCTTGCTAAAACCCCTCCATGAGTCCCCAGTGTCTAGGGAATAAAGTCTAGCTTCATGGCATGGCATGAGACTTGTCACACTTGTCACCAACTCCAGCCTGGTGTCTCTTTCTTATTATTATCCCTCCAACACATATATTCTTGCACCCCAGGGTAATAGCACACTGCAGTGTGTGTTACTCCCCCCAGTACTCCCATGCTTCTGTGCAAGGTGTTCTATTGGCCTGGCATTTCCTTCTACCTTCTCCAGTTGGCAAACTCCTACACACCCTTCAAAGCCCATCATTCATACCCCCAACCCTGCTCAGGCAACTATTCCACCCGAAGGAGATCACATTGTTGTTTTCTTGACTCTATCATACCCTGTATGGTTAATGCAGAAATTCGTATTTTTTGGTACTTGGTGACTTTCCTAAATACTCATTTCTACCTAAGGACTGGAAAGTCCTATCAGGAAACTTTGTAGCCCTGTGCTCAAAGAAAGCACCCAGTAAATGCTTGCCTAAACCGGAGGCTCACCTTGGGGCCCCTGGCCCCCTGTTCGGAACCAGGGAAGGATGGAACTGGAAAAGAATTGCCATGGGGACTATGTGAGACGGTGTGCACTTTCCTGGTTCATAAGAAGTGACCCAGAAGTGGTAGCCGCGGCTGTCACTATTTGCCCCTGCAGGTGTTATTATTGGATGTCCGTTCTTTAACTGACATCTTCACTAGCTCCAAAAGGAAGAAGGGCAACTGCTTCCCAGATCCCAACATTTGCTCACTGTCTCCCTCACACAGCTGGACACCCCAAGCAGGCTCCCCTGCCACCCTGTCCCTCCCGGCCCCTCTGCTCCTGCAGGGAAGATTCACCCATCTCCTTCCATCAATAGACGCTGGCAGAGCAGCCTCAGCCTCTTGCCTCTGAGTTAGAGAAACGGATTCTAATTAAGGGACCTGCCGAAAGTGCCTCATTTTACAGACAATTGGGTTGTGAATCGAAGCGAGCGCTACAGTTTACAGGCTCCACAGAAACCAGCCGGCCTGACTGGTGGCCTTCCCAGGCTGACCTGCTGCCTGTCACGGTGCAGCTTCTCCTCCACGGACTGGACAGCTGTCTGTGGAGGGCATGAGGGGTGTTCCGGAGTCATGCTCCCTGTGTCCAGCAGTGGAAGGAATGTCCATCCATTTGTCTGTCATTTGTTCTTGAAACCAAGTATGGGACCCTGGGCCGGGGGTGGCGTCTCCTGTCTCATGATTTGCACTCCCCCCACCGAGTCTCTGCTGAAACTGGGCTTTCCAGACTGGTACATAGGGAGCCAGGCACACCACTGGATTCCTCAGGGTGCTTCAGAGAAAAAGAGCCAATAGGATCCGTGTAGATGTACATAAGAGGACATTCATTATAGGAACTGACTTACGTGCTTGTGAAGGTCAAGACGTCCCACGGTCTGCCATCTGCAGCCTGGACAACCAGGAAACCCAGGCTGTCTCTGAAAGTCTGAGAATCAGGGGCTAGTGGTGTTAGTCTCAGTTGGAGTCTGAAGGCCCATGAACCAGGGGCGCCCAATGTGAGGTCAGAGGAAGGCAGAAGAAGATGGTCATCCTGGTCCAAGCAAAGAGAGGAAACCTGCCAGTCCTCTGGCTTTTGTTAAATTCTGGACATCAGGGGACTGGATGATACCCACTTGCACTGGCAAAGTACTCAGTCTAAACTCTTCTGGGAACACCCTCACACACACACACACACACACACACACACACACACCCAGAAATAATGTTTATCAGCAATCTAGGCATCCCTTAGCCCAGACAAGCTGGCACATGGAATTAACCATCACTCCCACCAAGGCTCTACCACCCACGCACATTCTCAGCCTCTTTCTGGATTTAAGGAGATGAGTCTCTCTTTTTTCCATCTTTCTCCCCAAGCTTCCTCCTGCTCCTGTCCTTGCCTGGCTCGAGGACATCCCACCCTCTCTCCTCAAAGGCTTAAGTCTGTTCAAGAGTAGATCCCATCGTATAGTTGAGTTTGGGTCAGACATGGTGTTATGTCTCTTTTTTTTTTTTTCCAAATTGAGCCATTTTCTAAAAGCTGAGATTTCCATATAGAAATGTAGGCTGCTGGATTCTCTTTAAAAGTAGGGCAATCTGGCAGGCCTGGGCTTGTGCAGAAACAATTAGATGATGCTAAAGAGCAGAGTCTTTCCATGAGGCCTGAGATCCCAGCAGGTAAGGGACCACTCCTCCCACCACCACCACCCTCCCCCCCAATTCAAACTCTCCCGGAACTCATTTATATCAACCCTCATCCCTAGGTTCTAACTAGAAATAAGAGGACAGGCTTTATTGAAACAGCAAAAGTTCTTAAATGAGATAATATGTATACAGCATTTGGGGCAATGCCTGGCACCTAACTGGGCCTTAGTTAAATATTTTTTGAGTGAGTAATCTGATTATTAAAAGGACAGACCAGCTGGGCACACAGAATAAGAATACTAGCTCAGAGCTGGCACTTGAGGGCTCAGATTCCATAGCTTAGGGGCTATGATATGAGGTCACACTAACAGGGAAGTTCAGATGACCTGAGGCTCGCCTCACAGCCTAAATCCAGAGAGACTAATGCCAGGTCCATGAGTGACATTGCTAAGTAAGAAATTAGAAGACAGCAGTGAGTTAGTCCAAAGGCCCCCTGGGTGACAGGCAGTGCGTCACCACTCACAGGGACCACCTAGAAGATCACCAAACTCTTTACCTGCGGTCTGTTATTAGATCCTCACAAGAGCTCCGTGAGGTAGGAACTTATCTCCCCATTTTACAGATGAGAAAACTGTCTAGTGAAAGAGACAGACATTGAAATGGCCACACAAATAAATGTAAATGGGATAAATTCTCTCTGAGGGAAAGGAATATACAGTGGTATGAAACAAGGACAATGGGCCTGGTCTAGGTGGTCAGGGAATGTTTCTTTAAAGCGGTGACCTCTGAGCTGAGATCTGAATGATAAGTAAATATTAAATGGGAATATTCTCAGTGGCTCTCAATCCCAGCTGCACCATATGAACCCCTTGGGAAGCCATGATCCTGTATTGTCCAGTCCAACTAAATCAGTAGGACCTGGGTACCAGAGTCTTTAAATCTTCATGGATGAACCACTGAAACGGAACAAAAAGTAAGTCCAAAGCTAATGCACTCGCAGACAATAGCCATTAGTAGCTATCCGGTTAAACATAGTAGATGTTCAATAATTATAAGCAGCTGGGATGTTCAACATCTCCACCATCATCACTACCTGTGCCTCCCCCAGATGGCTTGGTGGCTTAAGCCCAATTTCAAAGGAAGGAAAGAAACCCACCTCTGTTGAGGGCTTACCGAGTGTCACATTACTTGTCCCATTTAACATTTACCAAAACCCTCAGAGAAAGGAATGTTATTATTAGTATGATTTCACAGATAAGGACACTGAGGCTCAGAGCAGGGTACAATTTGCCAGAGTCCGCCAGCTCACCAGGGGCAGTCCTGGGATCCTGTCCCAGGCCCACCTGGCTGAGAGACTGAATTCCTTCTCCTAACTTCTGTATCTCCATCCATCCAGAGGTGCCTCCTGCTTGCCTCAGCACCATTTCCCAGCCCGGATGCCACTGCTTTGGGCTGGCCACAGAGGGAGGTCTGTGGATTATGCCCGCCTTCAGCAGGACAGTGTCATGGCTAGAAAGCAAGGGCGGAGGAACCAAATCCTGGGTTCAAATCCTGCTCTGCTGTTTAATGGCTGTGGGATCTCAAACTGTTGATGAGATTTCTTTGAATCTCAGTTTTTGTCTTCTACAGTACAGGGATAGTATCAGTACCTCCCTCCTAAGTTTGTTGTGACAACTCTGTATGCATATACTTACTACGTATTCATTATATTTAGAAAAGTGACTGGGGCACCTGGGTGGCTCAGTCGGTTGGGCATCCAACTTCGGCTCAGGTCGAGATCTCACCATCCATGAGTTCGAGCCCTGGTTGGGTTCTGTGCTGACAGCTCAGAGCCTGGAGCCTGCCTTAGATTATGTGTTTCCCTCTCTCTGCACCTCCCCACTCTCATTCTGACTCTCTCTCTCTCAAAAATAAAATAAATAAAATAAAATAAAATAAATAAAAAGAAAAGCCACTGGAATATAATCAGTGTTCAGTTAATGTCAGACACTGTTCATATTATTCCAGGAGCTGGAGTGAGAGGGACCCTGAGACTCTTACTTTCCAACAACCCCCAAATCAGGGGGCATCCTATCAAGCCCCTCCTTGGAAGCCAGAATGGACAATTTTAGGAGAGGCAGGAATTCTGGCTCAGGCAGGATGGGCACCATGGAAGCTCCAGCAGGAAACTGCTACTTTGGCCGATCCCTGTGAACCAGAAGAACAGCACCAGGGACCTGGGTTGACCGAGAGGGTAATGTGACTGTCATACCTTCTCCAAGAACAGAATAGAAGGGAGTGCGTGGCTCCAGCCAGCTGCCAACACATGGTCTTGGATGACGCTGATGTGAGACTGTCTGAGCTGAAGTGAAAGTGGCCAGAGTCAGGTCTCAGACAATTTCCCCTGGTGACCTGGCCTGAGTCCCATAAAGTCCCAAGAGCTGGCCCCTGCCGGCTGTGACCAGTACCACCCATGACCAGCAGAGGGCGGCACAGGCCACAGGCTGGTCTGCTCCTGCTCCCCAGCCCAGCTTTTTCCTAGCAAGGTTTTACTACCAAGCCCAGTCTCCTGGGTTCAGTGTCTCCCTCCTCTTTCCCAAAGGCTGGAGGCACCCTGCCTCTCTTCTCCCATTCACCCCAAGTCAGAGGTCTTCCGGAATCTCTTAGGCTGCTTAGAAGTTTCACTGCAAACAGGGAATAAGCCCTTACATTCTTGCTCCAGAGTCGAGCCTCCCGGCATCTGCAGGTCCAGGCAGCCCTTAGAGTTTCAGCTTCCTCATCTATAAAGTGGGGTTGGAAGGGGCTGTTTGTGGAGCTGTCTTTGTTGTAAGCTCACTCTGCGACAGACACTGAGCTATGTCCTTGACTTTCTCTCCCAGGAGGAGGAAGTACAAGACGGTGCTGAAGGCACGGGCTCCAAAACAGGGCAGGACTATGGTTGCTCCTGACCAGTGATGTGATTCTGGACGAGCCACTTAACCTCTGTGAAGTTGGAGATAAAACCCCTACCCTGTGGGGTTGCAGGAGCATTAAATGAGAAACCACATGCGCAGTGCCTGGCACCGTGCTTAGGGAGCAACACCACTGCTCCTTAGGGCACACCCCTCGGAGCCCACCAGGAGTCTGCTCCTTCAAGGACTGGTACCCCACGTCTTTCCCTTCCTCCCATCACCTTCCTGTTCCACCTCCAGGGAGCCTACCACCACCTGAGGGGCCCTAGAGCCCTCAGGCTCCTGGAAGGCTTCTGGAGGGCAGCCGTGGGGATCTCAATGAGACCAACATTCTCACACCCCTTCACTGGCCAAGACCATGGCCTCATCTCGATTTTATGTCCAGTGTCAATGCAGCTTCCAGCTACACTGCAGCTACACCTCCTTCTGGAATGAGGAAGGGGTGGGGGTGGGTATCTGCCCTTTCACAGGCTGCCCAGGTGACTTTGAGGCCTGCAAGGTCAAAATACCACTGCTCTAGGCAACCAGACTAGGGAAGCAGTAACCAAAACAATTAAGGCAAGAGACAGGGACAAGAGAACCATTATGCAAATATGCAGCCCTTCAAGCCTATTCATTTCTGGGAGAGAATGTGGATCCAGGTAAAGATAGTCTGAAATATAGGCTGAGTCAGGTTGCTCCCCATAGGGCCAATTCCTGCTCTGTTTGATGAACAGAAAGGTCTCAGCAACCACATCAGAGGGGGACAGGCTGCATGCTGGGTGACAGGGAACAGCCGCTGGGCCAGAGGCCAGAACTGGTAAGGTGGGCCTGTCCCTGCTCAGCGGTTCTCAATTTGAGGACATACCATGGAGACCAATTTGACAATAAATTATATTTTAAAAAAAATTTTTTGAGGACATACCAGGCTCACCCTGGGGAGGGGCAGGATGGCTCAGTGAAACCCAGGGGGCTGGGCCCACCCCCAGCTTTTGATTCAGGAGGTCTGGGCTGGGGCCTGAAAATTTGCGTTTCTGATCAATTCCCAGGGGTGTGTGTGTATATGTGTGTGTGTGTGTGTGTGTGTGTGTGTGTGTGTGTGTGTGTTTTCTCCTGTTTTTTGTTTTCTGTGGTGTTTCAGCTCAGACTCCTGGTTGGGAACCAGCTTATAGACCCCGTTCTCAGCCACAGAGAACAAGACAAGAACAGAAACAGCAAATGCAACCCAGCCCCTTAGGATCCACAAACCCCATCCAGGCATTTGTCTGCAGCAGCCCTCCTAGGCAGGTTACTAAGTACCTATGTGCTGTCTGTATGCCAGCCAGTCCTCAAAACAAACCTACAAACCCACACGTGCCCGCCTCAGAGAGGTGAAGCAAACTGCCCAAGGAAGTGAGCCAAGATTCAAACCAGGGCATCTGGCCCAGGAAGGACACTTGGAGCCCATCACAGGGCGAATGTATTAGCAAGGGCACAGAGAGCTCACCAAGGAACAAGTAGAACCAGAATCTCTCCTTCAAAGCTGGGCTCCATCCCCGTCCCCAGATCCTGAGCCGCCACTTTGGGCAGGGCCCGCGGCAGGAAGGCGGTCCCCCCACCACTGCCACATCATTTCTCTCTTCTTACCTCTTCACACTCTTAGATGGAACTATGGGAAGACCTAAAAACCTTCAAGCTGTTCCTCAACCCTGGGCCTTCGCAGTCTTCAGAACCACACTGCAGTGGGTTTCCTGGTCCCTCAGGCCTGTGCTGTCAGCGTATGGCCAAGCCAAGCTTGGGCCACTGAAAGAAGCCTTTTCCCAGAGTTTGCTCTGAGGCTGATGTCCTGGCTTCATACATTTTGTCATTCCTGGCCATTCATGGTCCTTCCATGAGGTCTCTGCTGTCCTTCTTGGCACCAGCCTTAGTGTTTCCAGAAACTCAGGGGGACTCAACATTTGGGGTGCTGGCTCCACCAACAGGTCCCCAGCGGGCTCAAGGGACACCCCAGAGGCACGTGACTCTCCTGGCTCCTCTGGGTGTTGCTCAGGCCCTTCAGCTCCCCCCCAGCCCTAGGCTGGCCAGCTGCTCCAACCTTTAGCTACCCCCACCCCACCCCCTGCCACTCCCTCGCCTCCTCCCTCAGCAGTGTTCAACTTTGCCCTCCAGACCCTTTGGTCACAGGGGTCAAGATTCCTGTGTTCACATTCTGGGTCTACTTTATGGCAGGAAACCAAGGCTGCCCTCCTGCCATTCTGGGTGGGCACAAGTCCCATCAAGCCCATGACTGCCACCCCCTTCTGAAATCTGTCCCCAGGCTGCTCCACTTGCTTTTTCAGTTGCCCAGAGCCTGAAGGGCCTGGGAGTTTATGTCTCACGCAGGACCTTGGCCAAAGTTGGGAGTGGGAAAGCCCTTCCCCCTTGCCTGGAGGCAGGACAGACTCCGAATGCAGGTGGCCTTCCTGAGGTCCCACAGGATCACATCTAAGATCACCTCCTTCCTTGGCATCTTGCCTTCCTTAGTTTCTTCCTCCCCACCCTCACTGGTTTCTCCTGAAAGCAATTCCTTGATCAATCTCATGCACGCGACTTCTGGTCTCAGGGTCCGCTTCCAGGAACCTGACCTAGGACAAAGGCGGTGTCGTGGCAGGATCTGCCTCTGGCCTGCCCTGTGAGGATGATGGGGAAACCAGCCTGGAAGCAATGAGGAGGGGCTCGCAGTCATTCTGGGCCTCTTCCCGCTGGCACCCCAGCCACTGCAGCCTGTGCCCCTTAGCTCCCTTCTCTCACCCATGTCCATCCCCTGCCTCTGTCCCTTGGAGGAGCCTCCTGGACCATGGATGCTCCCTGTCCTTACAGGTGGGCAGGCAGGAGGGGGTCCCTGTCATTTAGCACCTCCTCTATAGGCCCAGGAAAAAACCAGAGGCCTGTAGCCCCACCTATGCCTTCCTCTGCTCCCAGCCACCATGCTGCCAGATGAAAATAGGAAGAACATTTTAATTCCACAGATTACAGCACTTCTAAAGCTCGTCAGGCTAACTGGCAGTCAGGCACAGGTGAGGAGTAAGCATGCAGGCTCGGCCGAGTGCCAGGGCCCCGGGCTGCCTTCCAGGAAGTCCCCCCGCCACCTGCCGCTGCAGCTCGTTCCTGAAATGTGTCAGGAGAGCCGAGCATGATGGGAGGGAGGGGGGCGATCTTGGCATCTATCCCCCTGTTGCTTTCCACTGCGTCTCAGTAAGAAGACTTGATGCATGCTCAGGGAAGGAGAGGGGTGGGCGGGGTTCCCACACTTTGCAGGGCCCTTCTGAGTTTCTTGGTTAAGAAGGTTTAGCCTGGGGAAGCTTCCACCTCACTATTTCCAGGCTGAGACAGCAGTTCGGGGTCTGGTGAGCCTTTAAGACACTGGAGACATTCCTTCCCCAGGCCTTATCGGCCCCCACCCCCATCCCATCGGTCATGGGATGGCATGTGTGTGGCCATTTTGCTCACTGGGGGCAGACAGCTTAGGACCTCCTGAGAGCAGATGGGCCTACTGACCTTAGAAGACTCAGGAGCCCAAAGGAGTGGTCCATCCTTGCTTTCCAGGGCTTTGCCAGGCCACCCACAGGATGCAAGGGGGACTCAGATAATTAAACAGAAAATGATGATAAGGCCATGGCAGAAAAAGCATGGGGTGCCTTGGATCCCAGAGCAGAGGGTGTTATCTCACAGATCAGAAAACTGAGGGCCTTAAGGAAAAAGACGTTCCTGCTCACACAGCAAGTTAGAGTCAAAGTGGAGCCAAAGCAAACAGATTCCAGGTGAGAGCCTTGCTTGACACTTTCTGCTGAGACCTTGGGAAGGTCCTGGGGGCATCAGGATATGGAGAGGACAGAGAGAGGTTGTCTCAGTGAGGACTCTGTCTTGTTTAAGCGGCAAAAACCGCAGCCCAAACTGGCATAAGCAATGTAGAGATTTCATGGTTCACATAATTGACAAGTTCAGGGGTAGGAGGAGTTCAGGCACTGCTGAGTCCTGGGGTGTGAACAGGACTGGTTTCCCTCCATTTCTTGGCCCTGCTTTTCTGTGTGGGCTTCTTTTTCACACGGTGGTTCCCGAGGGTCTCTCCTTCCAGGTGGCAAGCTGGCCTCCCGGCTCCAGCCTCACTGGCCCTCAGGTCTGGGTCCCACGGGAAAGAGCCAGAGTCTTTGGCTGTGGCTCCTGAAAACCTCCTGGCATGCTTGCCGATCGAATAGCTTATGTCGCATGTCCGGCCCTGAACTCATTACTGAAGCCGGGGAAATGAGACCCACAACTGGCTTTGGGCCTGGGCCATGCAGCCACCCCCGGCCAACAGAAATGGGGGAGAGAAGACACACACACACTGAGGGCTGCCGCAGTAAGAAGTAGGGATGGATCCGGGTGGCAAGCATGCGTAGATGGCCCAGAGGTCTCAATGCAGAGCCTTCTTCTATGGCTCAGGGCTAAGGCCAGAGGACCCTGAAAATGGGGCTGCATTCTATGACCCGGGTCTTGGGAAGGAGGTATTTGAGAGGAGCCGGGCTCTCACCATCGGAAGCTCTACAAAGAGAGTGCATTTAAGTGTCTGTTGTGACCAACTCACACATTCCACTGCCTAAAGCAATCCGGACCAAGTTTCCTTTCACAATTGATGACTTAGGCTCTCTCTCCACGAAATGTCCTTTCCTTCTGCTCCAGATGGAAAACTCCCATAAACCCTTTAAAGTCCAATCCGGTGCCAACAACACCCCTTCTGGGAAGCCCCGGTAGAACTGTGCTTTCATTCACTCATTCAACAATATTTGTGCCAGGCACTGGGCTGGGTGATGACGATACAGAGATGAATAAATGACATGCATGGGCAGATGGCCCCTGTCCTCACACAGTAGGTGGGTAGGTATTTATGAAACATACAAATACGTGTAAAACAAACTGTAAAAAGCGTCCCAGGCGAGGTACCCAGTACAGTAGGAGTTTGGCCTGGGCAGGGGGACCAGAGAAGTTGTTTGAGGCTGTGACCATCAAGCTGAGAGCTTCAGGATGAGTAGAAATGCAGAAGTGAAGAGCTCAAGGGGGCAGGGGTGAGGAACAGCATGTGAAGACACCACCTCAGAGGAAAGCTACCTGGTGATCAGGAGCAATGGGTCCTCTGGCTCTTTCCCGTGGGACCCAGGCCTGAGGGTCAGTGAGGCTGGATCTGAGAGGCCAGCTTGCCATCTGGAAGGAGAGACCCTCGGGAACCACCGTGTGAAAAACAAGTGAGCTATGGCACACTGGAGAGGCTGGCAGAGAGGCAAGTACCAACAGCAACCAGGAGCCACTGGAGGTTTTAAGCCTCGGGGTGGTGCGATCAATTGTGTGTTGTGAAAAGATCGCTCTGACTACGTAGCAAAGAGCAGCTGCAGAGAGCTGGGAGGGGCAACAAGAGTGTGGGCAGGCCAAGCGCCAAGATGAAATTTGAGGGTAGCCAGGGCCAGGTGTGTTTGGAGGTGCAAAGAGAAATCGCGGAACATGGCGATAGATTGGGTGTGGGAGGGGAGCATTAGGGAGGGTCGAGGATGACCTCTGGGCTGCCGCCTTGCATATGTAGGTTGATGGCGGCATCATTCCTTAAGAAACGGAAGGCTCTTGGGGCACCTGGGTGGCTCAGTCGGTTTAAGCATCCAACTTCGGCTCAGGTCATGATCTCATGATTCATGGGTTCGAGCCTTGCGTCAGGCTCTGTGCTGATGGCTCAGAGCCTGGAGCCTGCTTTGGATTCTGTGTCTCCCTCTCTCTCTGCCCTTCCCCCAGTCACACTCTGTTTCTCTCTCTCTCAAAAATAAATAAACATTTAGGAAAGGAAGGAAGGAAGGAAGGAAGGAAGGAAGGAAGGAAAGAAGGAAGGGAGGGAAGAAGGAAGGAAGGAAGGAAGGAAGGAAGGAAGGAAAGAAGGAAGCAAGGAGGAAAGGGAAGGCTCTGGAAGACATAGACAAGTAGACAAGGCTGGACTGGAAAGAGACCTTGATGAGTCATCTGGGTGGGTGGCAATTGCAGCTCTGGGGTCATAGGAGATCACCCAGAGTGATGGTACTGAAATGACAAAAAAAATAGCATCTTGGACCAATCCTGCAGGATCATCAGTGTTTGATTGACAGATACAAGATATTGAGCCTTACAAGAGGGCAAAACAGGAATGGCCAGAGAATTAGAAGGAAAAGTGGGAGAGCCTTGTACCATTCAGGGTCCCTGAAGGAGACAGTAGCATACTCAGTAGGTCTAAAGGAAGAGACTTTAAGGAGGGGATTTTGTATAGAGGTACAGGCAGCATTGAGGAAACCCCAGGATGGCAGTATACCCAGGGACTAGCAACCCTGGGCCTGAGGCAGCAGGGATACAGTGCCCCGTGGGGCTGTGGCCGAAGGGACACGGCCCTGCAGATGGACGGGAGGGGGTTGGAGCAACGTCTCCTCTTCTCACTCTCCAGTCTGCTGGTGCCTCTCTTGTTGGCCAAACGCAGCCAGAGTCAGAGAAAACGGAAGCCAGGGTGACACAGACCAGGCGGACAGAGCAGGACAGGAAAGGGTAGAACATGGATCAGGGAGGAGGAGGTGGAGAAAAACCAACCCAAGTGTATCATGGAAGCCGAAGAGGAGAATGTTAGTATGTTGTATTCAGCACCACAGACGTCGGCCATGACTTCAGAAAGAGTTGATTTTGTTGGGTGATGGGGGCAGAAGCAAGATGGGAATAGGATGTGTAATCCACTCGGTGGCAGTAGTAAAAGAAGAACATGGAGGTCTGCAGTTCAAATTAGCTGTGACCACAGATCTGTGATGTGACCTTGGGTCTCATCTGGTTCAAGTCCAAAGTGGAGAAATTAACCACACCTACCTCACAGGAGAGTCAGCACAACTGGGTGACACCATGACATGCAAACCTCTGTCAACTCTAAAAGATGAAGGACAAGAGAAAGACTTAACCTTGACGAAGCCCCTGCCCAGGACCCAAGGGTCAGTCCCCTGGGGCTTAGACATTCGGGGTGGAGTTCCTGGTTTCTCTTTCCCTTGCGTCAGCCAGGGTCTCACCTCTGGCTAACTCTGTCTCTCGTAGGTGTGGGAGCTCAGTGGGGACTCTGGTAGGTGCAGCAATGGCTTTGGCTCCTGAGCCTGGGGCAGAGATGGGGCTGCCTAGAAATGTGAATGGAATTTTGGCCAAAGAACAGCAGGTGGTTTGAGAAAGCATGGTGGCCATGGAGACAACCGGAGCAGGAAGGCAGTCACAGCTGAGGATCCTTGTCTGCCGGGCAGAGGTCCGACCCCTCACTGTCAGGCAGGGCTGCTGGCTTTGCATATTCTCTCCCTCCCGCCCCAGTGCTAAATCCGTGTCCCAGCCCGGCATCCGTCCATGTCTGTCCTTTCCGTGCCTTTGCTCTTATATCCCTCTCTCCACCTGCCTTATCCCTCCTCATCAGCAATCAGCCTGAGCCTGTGTGACCAGGATGTATTTAAAGTCTGAAGCCTCGGGTGTGCAAGGAGGTGACTTCTTGTGTATCTTGTAAGTAAACTTTATTTTTGGTTCGCATGAGAGTTGTTGGCTCCTCTGGGCACCATCCGGGGCCTGTAGAGGTCCTGCTGGAGGACTGCAGGACGTTTGCAGTGATCAGACCTCGAAGCCCCTTTTGTTCATCCGTAGCCAATTATATGCAGTGGCCCTGCCTGGAAATCTGTCTGGTAGGAAGTAGAGGGATTGTGGGGCCATTTTAGTGAGGCCTTGTGATTCAGGTAACAGGGCTAGCTCCAGGGAACCTGGAACAAAGGAGTGCCACATGAGGAGGGACACCTCAGAGCCTGCACTCGCACCCCCTGTACTGGAACCCGGGTCCCTGTACGTGAGCACCTGGTGCCTTGTGCCCATGTGCATGGCTTTGTGCACAGCTCCGCATGCACTTTGCACCTCTCTGCTCTGGCCTGGGGTCCCTGGGACCCATCGCAGCGCTTGGCTCTTGGGAGAACAGGAGAAGCTCTTTAATGAATGAGCAGGTGCTGACACTGTTCACTACCGCCAAGCACAGCGGCTGCTCTAGCAGAGGCAGCAACCAATCAGAGCTGGGGCCAAGCTTGTTCTCAGCATTCGTCCATCCCCCAAAACCTTATTGAGCGCTGCCCCCTTGCAGGCCTGTGCAGTGGGTTAGACACTTGAGTCACATCCTAGGTTGGCCCCTGATGAGTTCTGTGACCTTTGGTAAGTCATTGTCCCTTTTGGCAGTTCCTTGTGGATGAGACAACATTGCAAAGGCTCTGGGGGCTGAGTAAGCACGGTCCTTTTAGGGACAGAAAGGAGGCCTGTGGCTGAAAGCCTCTGTGAAGCAGGAGAGGGCGACAGGGCAAGATCCACAGGGTCCCTGGAGCCCTACTAAGGGCTTTGGCACTAATTAGATATGTGCCATGATCAGGTCCCTCCCCCAGTCTCAGCTCAGTGTGTGCTCGTCTGCAAGGGCTCTGGACCTGACCTAGGATCCAGTCCGACCTTGGGTGTCTGCCCTGGGTTAACTGGAGATGGGTCCTCACTTAATATACAGGATCAGTGTCTTCAAGGGAAACCCATCCCGCCAGCCTTGCTGAGTCTGGCTGCAGGGACCACATGTGACTCTCAAAGCACCCTGTCTCTATACTCAGGACAGTGTCTTATTTCTGCCAAGTGAATCTGGAGACGACGTCACCATGTTTGAGTAACTTGATGTCTTCCACAACCCCTCTGGGGTAAAGATCTTTCTGCCTCAGGGTGAGGGTGGGGGGCACATCTAGAATAACGTTGCCAGCCCAGGCATGTTTCATAACAGACAAGAACCCAGAACATAGGAGGAGAGTAGAAGCAGGGCTTCAGTCTGTTAGAATAGGTTTTCTGATGTGAATATGTTCTAGGAGACACAGAATCCCATGCCTTTGTGTGTAGGAGTCCCTTCTACAAAACCCAGAGAAATAGGCATTTGACCTGCTCTTGAATACTCCCTTCCATGGGAGGTTCACTACTTTACTGGGCAATCTCTTGAATAGTGAAAAGTTGAGGCCAATCCTGCTTTCTTCCCACTTTTCTGGATTGGTCCTGACCTTGGACTTTGCAGTTCTCTATCCCATGACACATTTGGGTTTTGAGGCCTCATCATGGATTTGAACTATAGCTATTTGCCTTAATGTGAAATAACAGGTGCAGCAAGATTTACTCCATCAGTAAAGGAAATGGGGGAAAAATTGAGGTACTTTCCTGTGGCAACAAACCCCAGCTGCCTGTCAACTTATTCAACTTTCTCTGGGCTTGGAACATGTGAGTTACTAGAAAATACATATGTTGGCCTCTGCCCCCAGTTCCTGCACAGAGAGCCACCGAAACCCTTATGCATATAATTCCTGAGTTATAGGAGCACCGGGAGCATCTTTTGTTTTACTATTTGGTCTTTGAACCCCAGGTTCCTGACAAAGGGCTCTGAAACCCTTGTGATCTCCTAGGTGATAGGTGTAGCTCTGGTTCTAATAAGGTTCTTCCGGGTGAGCTCCTGGATGGCTTCAGAAGGGAACTGGTGGCCAGAAAGACCAAGCCATGATTAGAAACTTGGAATTTTCAGCCCATCCCTTTTCTCTTGAGAGAGGAGAAGCACTAGAAATGGAGCTAATGATCGATTGTGCCTACATGATGAAGCCTCCATAAAAGTCCCAACAGTCCAGGGTTCAAGGAGCTAGGTTGGTAAACCCATCCATGTACTGGGAAGGTAATGTATCCCCGCTCCACAGGGACAGAGGCTCCTACATTCAGGATCCCCCTAGACCTCACCATATAGATCTCTTCATCTGGTAAACGTGTCTTTCTGGGTTCTGTGAGCCACTCTAGCAAATTAATTGAACCCAAGGAGGGAGTCGTGAGAACCCCAGATTTATAGCTGATTGGTCAGAAATACAGGACAACCTAGACTTGGAGGGTGGCATCTGAAGTGGGGTAGCATCAGTCTGGTGGGACTGAGGTCTTCGTTTATGGGATCTGACACTATCTCCGTGTAGGCAGCATCAGAATTATATTGAGTTGTAGGACATCCAGTCGGTGTCACGGAGAATTCTTTGGGGTGGGGAGACCCTTACATGTTTGATGAAGTGTTCTGTGTGAAAGTAAAGGAGGGGTGCCTGGGTGGCTCAGCCGGTTGAGCGTCCGACTTCAGCTCAGCTCATGATCTCACAATTTGTGGGTTTGAGCCCCGTGTTGGACTCTGTGCTGACAGCTCAGAGTCCGGAGCCTGCTTCGGATTCTGTGTCTCCTTCTCTTACTGCCCCTCCCCCACTTGTGCTCTGTCTCTATCAAAAATAAATAAAATATGTTAAAAATAATAAAAAGAAAAAAGAAAGTAAAGGAGACAGGAGGAAGGACTAGAGATCTTCCTAAACAGAACCCCTGCTCAGGTGACCCCATCTGGTTCCCCTCCTGCTGTGCCCTCCCCACAGGCAAGGAGACACAGAAAGGGCCACGGGGGTTTTGTGCACCAGGAACTCATACCTTCCTTCTATCTAGACCATACTCTGGAGGCCAAGACCCCAGAATTCCCTGTCCCAATAGCCCTGAAACTGCTTCTAGAATCTGCACAGGCCTGCTTTCTGGGTTGGCCTTCCTGAAAAGCAGCTGTTTGCATGAGCTGTGGACAGGCTTGGACAGAAGCCTGGGTGACCACATGCATGTGCAGAAGGCCTCTTCCAATAGGGGTGAGCCATAGAAGAAGAGAAAGGAGTCAGGCCGTGGGCTGGGGTAGGAAGTAGGACCTGCTTTCCCTGCACGACCATGTTCTCCTGAGCAACCCCAAGGAGACTAAAAATCTGCAAACTCGAGCAGCTAAGAAGCTATCTTTGTTAACATAGGGAGGTAGAACACATTTTACTCAGCAAGTAACTGACTTGATTTATAACTTTACACTTAGACAGAGGGTTAAGTGGGCCTCTACATTTGTTTCCTATTGGTATTACAACAAATTACCACAAACTAAGAAGCTTAAGACAACAGAAGTGTCTCATCTTACAGTTCTGGAGATTAGAACTGGGCCTCACTGGGCTAAAATCCTGGTGTCAGCAGGGCTACCTTCCTTCTGGAGGCTCTAGCGGGAATCCGTTTCCTTCCCTTTTCTAGCTTCTAGAAGATCCCTGCATTCCCTGGCCCGAAGCCCCTTTCTCCCTCTTCAAAGCCAGCAATGCCCAGCCAAGTCTTTCTCACACTGCCATCTCTCTGTTTCTCTCTCTCTCCTGCCTCACCCTCCACTTATAAAGACCCCTAGGATTACATGAGCACACCAAGATAACCCCAGATAATCTCCCCATCAGGTGATTAGCCACCTGAATTCTATCTGCAAACTTTGCCACACAGCATATCTGCAGGCTGCAGGGATTAGGATGTGGACATCTTTGCTGAGAGCAAACTGAGGGTTGATGGGGGGTGGGGGAGAGAGGAAAGTGGGTGGCGGGCATGGAGAAGGACACTTGTTGGGATGAGCACTGGTGTTGTAGGGAAACCAATCTGACAATAAGTTGTATTAAAAAAAAATGACGTGGACATATTTGGAGGGCTATTATTGTGCCCACCACAGCCTCCGTTTGTATTCTCGTCCCAAGCCCTACAGAAGTTTGGAGTATGATTTGTTGAGTGCTGAAAGAACAGTATTAGTGCCTGACAAT
Organism: Prionailurus viverrinus; assembly: GCF_022837055.1. Classification (NCBI taxonomy): domain Eukaryota; kingdom Metazoa; phylum Chordata; class Mammalia; order Carnivora; family Felidae; genus Prionailurus; species Prionailurus viverrinus. The sequence goes on along the minus strand of NC_062561.1, from coordinate 179,703,196 downwards.
TACTTTTTAAAAATACAATTCTCCTTAGAGTCTGATTTCTTGTAGACCTCAGGGCTATGTACCGACACAATTGGCAGGCCTGGGCATGAGCTCCACGTTTCTGAACGGCATGATTCTGTTACTTTGGCAATGTCCTCAGAGTAGAGATAGAAAGCCCCTCCAACTCTCTCAGCCTACCCTTTGCAAAGGAGGAAGGCAATTGGGGCCACACGATGGAAAGTACTAACCCTTACCCCTCCATACACATGCTCTCTCCCCAATGATTTCAGAACAGGCCACAGAAAGGGCACTAGACTGGGAGTTAATGATTTATGTACTCACCAGTTCAGCAAATATTGATGTAGCATCTACTCTTGCCAGGCCTAAAGCTTGTAGTTGGAGATACAGAGGTGGTAACTACATGGGTCCTAACCTCATTGGTTAGCTCAGTCACTGGGGGCAGGAACCTTCCTCCCTCTGGGCCTCAGTTTTCTTATCAATCTCACGAGCAGTAAAGAGACCCATTATGAAGGCAGGGCCCTTGCCTCTCTCACTCACGGTTGTCTCTCCCTAAGCCTTGAACACATAGTAGACGCTTAGTAAATGTTTGTTGAAAGAATAGCTCTTCCTGACAGTTAATGACTGTATCAGGTCAGCGGAAAAAGCAGTGAGCAGGGCAAGAGGAGCGCTGGCGGAGACGTGTTACCATGGCTGGAGGAGAGGACGTGGGAAGAGGGAGGTGGTGAAGAAGTTCTGGGGTGGATTCCCACTGCTGCTGGCAAGAGCATTTGCTAGATTGTATCAATCCACACAGCCACCTTATGAGTTGACTCCTATTGTCATTCCTGCTTTACAAATGAAGAGGCGGACTTACCAAGGAGAAACTTGCTTAAGACTACACAGCTAGTAAGAGTCAGAGCTGGGGTTTGAACCAGAACAAGGACAGCAGCTTGCCTCCTTTCCTCACAGGTACATATATGGTTTCCCCAGATCCCACCCAGCAGCTATATTACCCTCTCCTTCCCCCTACGCCCTGCTGCCTTCCCTTTTCTAGAGATCTCTTTGCATCTGAATCACTGGGACCTCAACACCAGGCTATGCTGAAGGGGGCTGAAGAAGGTTAAAGGGCTGGGTTGGGGGCAATACTTAAGTCCTTTACTCCTCAGTTCCCTTGATCACTCTCTGCTACCTTCCCTGAGCAACGATAGAAGTGCTTGGTGTGTGCAGCTTCCAGGAAGTCCGCGCCAAGACCAGGGAAACTGCCACCTTCCATCTGTTCTGTTCAATGCTTCCTAAGTGTGCCGCACAACCTAGAGACACTGACAGTTGAAAATACATTGAGCAGCTCCTGCCTTTACTACCCTTGAACAGGCTCTGAGTGAGAACAGCCGTTACAGTAAGCCCAAGCAAGCGTCCCTGCAGCACGGCTGGCATCAGTCAAGCAGCGAGGGGATGGAGAGCTGGGGATTTTCTGCCCTTGTTTCACTTGCTGAGGCTTAGAAAGCTCTGACCGGAATAATCCATTTCCGGTGGAGCAGTGCACAGAGCACTGGGTTTGGAGCTCGTCAACTCTGCATGGGGTGTGTGAACTCGAAATTACATCTTCTCTCTGAGCTCGAGTCTCGTTGCGTCGCCCTGACGGCCAAGAAACCACAGCAGGTCTGGGGGTGCAGCACCTGACGCCCCACTTCTCCCATTTCCACCCTAGCCCTATTGTAAAGTCAGGCAGAACCTGCGGCACGCCGTCATCTCCGTTTCTTGTCCTCAAGCACTCCACCAAGCGTCTACCTGGGCCTTCACATCCCTCGCCTGGGATCCCCCTCCGGGGGGGGAACACGGGAACCCCCTCCAGGTCCTGACTGAACTCGGTCTCCCTTCTCCCGTGCCCAAGTCATAATAGGTGTTCCTGCCTTAACCGGTGGTGTCATTTAAATGTAGTTTTATTCTCCAGATGTCCGTGTCTCCCATTGTTTGTTTCACCCCGCGGGGTCCCCATGATGCCCCATCAGTGCCCAGCTCAGTGCCCCCACACGTACAGTGGGAGTTGGTGCTGCGTCCCCGCCTGGGCTCCAAGCTGGGGGCGCTTCCCACCGCTAGTGAGGTGACCCCAGCTCCTGCTGCACGGGCGCGGGGGTGCATTTATCGGCACAGACGACTGAGCAGAGGAGCTTCAGGCACGGCTGGACCTGCATGTTTGGACATCTTCCGGAGTCTTTCCCTTCCCTACCGCTGCTTCCCACTAAGCCGTCCTCACCGCCCCTGAGGCTCTCCCCTCTGGTAACAAGGTGGTCCTCAGCAGCACCCAAACCCCCTCCCATCCACTTAGCAATCCCAACGGTCATGAGGGGGGCTTTCATTGGCCAGCGTGGGCCACGTGCCCAACCCTGAACCAATCACTGTGGCCAGAGGAATGGAAGCCTGTGATTGGCCAGTTCTAGGTTCTGCGCATCCTCGAGTTAGCTGATGTATGCAACCCCATTTCAGCCAAAAAGACTGAGTAGGAGGTGGGTGGTTTCTCAAAGGGAAATGGGGGAAGTATTTCTTTGCAGAAGGGGAATAACGGATGTTTTCCCTAAAATCTGCCCCAGTCTCATTGGTTTCACATTACCATCAATTTAGTTCTCATCAAACACCTAGAAATGGGTTCCTTATTTGAAATTGTACTGCAAATTCACTTACGATCTATTTTAACCTCTTGAGTTCCATTCTCTTCTGTTCTCGGCCAATGGGACCAAGCTGGGAGTCACCCCTGTAGTAGCAGGAGCCCACACCACCCCCCGCCCCCCCACTGGCTGCAGATCACCCCAGTATTAGGGTGGATTTGAGAAGGATTTCAAATCCTTCAGGATTTGAGAAGTCCTCCCCGCCCCCCATCAACTCAACACTATTTTCCGAGCTCATCAAGTCTGTTACCACCACCAGTAGATCTGACCCTTTGAGAACAGAAAACGGAAACCTGTCTGTCTGACAAAATCTCAGGAATGTTTGATTTCATGAAGGCATCTCAGGACCAGTTCAAGGGAGTATATATTTTTAAGGTTAAGCCCCTTATATGCCCCATAATATAAATAGTTCCTTTATTTATAAATAAATAAATAGAATAGTTCCTTCTTCCCATCACCATGATGGAATCTCCCCTAATAGGAAATTGGGCCTGTTATTTATCAGGAGCAACTGTGTACATAAGGGCATTCGTTCTCTATTCAGAACTCTACAGCCTCAAGGGTCTTGGACCTTCCTTCTTCTTGTAGCTTCTTACCTGATAGTGAAGCCCTGACAATGAGCACTGTATCTGTTGCCTTTGTTGCTATAACAAATTAATGTTCATTTGGTTGCTTGATACACAAATTTATCATCTTGGGGTTCTGGAGGTCAGAAGTCCAAAATGGGCTTCATCAGGCTCCCATGAATGTTTCAGCAGGGCTGGGTTCCTTCTGGAAGCTCTAAGGAAGAATCCACTCCCTTGCATTTTTCATCTTCTACAGTTTACCTGCATTGGCTGTGGCTGCCTTCCTCCATGTTCAAAGTCAGCATAGAATAGTCAAATCTCTTCTTGACTCTGTTTTCTGGCTGTGGCTGCCTTCCTCCATGTTCAAAGTCAGCAGAGAATAGTCAGATCTCTTCTTGAGTCTGTTTTCTGGCCCCCTCTTCCACATTTAAAGGACTCTTGTGATTACATCAGGTCCACCTGAATAATCCAGAGTAGTTTCCTCCTTTTAAAGTCGGCTGATTAGCAACCTTATTTGCATCAGCAACCTTACTTCTCCCTTGCCATGTAACATAATATGTTTACTGGTTCCACGGATTAGGATATGGATATATTTGAGGTGTCCATTATCCCACCAACCACAAGCACTGAGAATTCTAGGTGACTATGGACTTTCTCAATGTCTGTCCAACATTAGCAAGTTAGACGAACAGCAGAATTCTATAAAAACATAATAAAAAAATCTGAAAGGTGAAACAGAAACATTCTAGGACAAAAAGAAATACAGATGTCTCCCAGTGGTCCTATTTAAGAGATAAAGGGCTTTAAGGGATTTGATATGTATATCCTGGAAAGCAGAGATCCTGTCCAAAGAGATAAGAATCCAAATGCTCCCTCCTTTAGCTGGGCCTCCATTATAGCTTCCAAATCTATTGAGGTATTAATGTTTGCTTTCTCAGACTCCCCCAGCACTTTCTCCTGTTCTCAGAAGGCTGAAGACCACCCAAATCCACCAGGACTTTGAAGGAGTTATACCATATTCATTAGGCAACAGCCCAAACTATTGGAGGGGATGTTTTTGGGGAACTCGGGTGTGAAATTACACTTCTGAGAGTTCAAGTATCCAATAATGTATATCATTACAGATATGAAATAGAAATTTGTTTCTGGAGGGGTTAGACTAATGACCGATGAAGGGTAACCAGATATTTGGAGGATGACCCTATCTTTGTAGGACCATTAGGTTCTCCTGGTCCCACTGACTCAGACAGCCTTCGTAGGCAGCATGGCGCAAGGTCAGCATTACTCATATACAGTATGAAAGTGGTTCCTACTGCATCAAAATCCTAGGATTCCAACTTGGAGCCTTGACATTGACTCCTCCTATTTATTGCCCATCTTCGATAGCACTGATCCCCTCCCTGAACTTTCTCTATCCTCTTGTGTTACTGATGGAGAGTACTGTCACTTCCATTTGGTTGAAGTCAATTATGTCTTGTTCACCTCTGTGGGCCCAATGTCTTCCATGATGATGCTCTCCTTGTCAGTTCACTGCTGTTGCTTATCCCTCCACACTATTTGGAAAAGCCTTCCTCTAATGAGGCAGATCTCACTTCCCACCATAAATCTGGGAATGCCAAATACCCTCTGTCCCAGCCTCCCTTGCAGCTATGCTGAACATGAATGTCCTAGGCCAAATCAACCAAGTCCCCTGCCCCCAAAGTTTGAACTAGAAGCTGTGACTTGAAGAACGAGGAACGACACAGAACCTATTTGTGAAGGGAGTGTCAGGGAAGCCACCATATCTAGCTTCCAGGAGCAGCATCCAGAATTTAGCCTCAGGGCCAGCTGCCTGGCTGAGGAGTCTTCACAGGGCCTGTTCTTCAATGTCATTTCAGGGGTTGCTCCTGGCTCCTGGCCTCAAGTTGATTTTGGTCTCTCAGAGATTCAGTGAGCCAGATAATGTTACTTAATCAATCCTCTTTCTGCTCAGATAAGCCAAGCTTACTATTTGTCACTTACAAATAAGACCCTGAACGAAACAGATGGTCTTGAGCTTCCAACTGGAGTCATCTACACATCCCATTTCTCGCATTTGGAGCAGTCATCCACACCCCCTGCTCTTCTGGGTGACTCACACTTATCCAGCCGAGTGTCGGGGTTGATGGCTCTTCCTCTTAGAAACCTCCCATATTTCCCCAAGTCTGGGCTCCTGCTGCGCTCTGTGTGTCCCTCCTGATAACACTTGCCCCTCTGGATCTTGTCTGTTTATTTCTGTGCCTGCCTCCCTACTCTGTGAGTTATATGAGGACAGAAACTGTATCGATTCCATCATATACTAGTGCCTGGCCTATTAATATTGTTGAATGAACAAATAAATGAACGATGAAACTATCCCAAGCCACAACAATTCCCAGTAGAGGCCCCCACCATCACTCCCTGGCAGAATAAGGCATCTTAAGTTTTTGAATTCAGGACAATTGCCCTGTCCCTGGCAGAATAAGGCATCATACGTTTTTGGATTCAGGGCAATTGCCCTGTTCTAGAATACCTCCCTGCAATGGTGCTGCCTCATGCCACTTCCACCGGCACTTCTTATGTATGTATCTACTGGGTGCCACACCTCTCCCTTCCCTCTTTCATCCACATTGCAGATCCTTCAGGGAGAAGTGCTTGCATCGCCACTGTCCTCCTCCATCAGCCCAGTCGGGGAGGCCCTGGGCAGCTGGAGGAGTGGTCGTTTGCTCCCTGGAAGAAGCATGGGCCAGCTGCAAGCCTCTTAAGTGGGAGGTTGCCATGGTGACTCTGTAATAGAGAGAGTTGCTTGAAAAACACTGACCACCAAAGGGAACAATTACCAAAGAAGCAGCCATTTATTTCACCATTTTCAAGACTGGGCAAGACATAAAGCCACAAGTGAAAAGACATTGCAAACAAATAATAGTGCATGAGCTGGTCTGGACCCAGTTCAAGGCCTGTTCTTCACTCCTCTTCCACTCCCATTGAAGAGCAAGAACGCTCTACTTTTCAGCGATCTATAATACTGGTATAAAACCACAGTTTTTAATACTTACCATCTATTTACCCAACACCTGTTATGTGCCACATACCTCAACAGACATTTAAGACCAATTTTCTAATTCTGGAAACGACTGTATATAAAGTGTCATTATTCCCGTCATACAGATGAGGACACTGAGGCTCCTAGAGTATGCATGACCTGTCTAGGATTGCACAGCTGGGAAGTGCAGGGGCAGCATTTAGGCTTACACTTGGTTCAAGGCAGCAACTTCTCCCTGTGTTGTTGACATTGTGATAGCATCTTCATGAGAAAGCTTCCTCGTGTCTTATCGGCACCATGTTCTTATGTCATCTGTTTCAAAGATAGGCACTCCATTGCTTCATTTATTGATTCAGACCTACATAACGATTTCAGACTCTCAGCGCAAAACCAGCAATCTTTGTGCTGGGGCACTTGGTACGCTCGCTAAGGTAAAAAGGCTTCTCCGTAACTGCTGACCTTCCAGGCCTCTTGTCCACTCCTGAAAGTGGCCTTTCCTTTCCAAACTGCCCTTTATCCCTGACTTTGCCCCCGCAAGCTCCACACTCAGTTTTGTGAAGTCCACAAGGGCTGCAGCATATAGAGCCCAGAGCAGAGCCTGGCAGCCAGAGGGCGGGGGGAAGCCCAGAGGAAAGTGACACAGATCCCGAGACGGCTCCTTAGCGTTGAACTCCAGCCCCACCAGCTAGATGGTCTTGAGCAAATTGCTGAAGGTCTCTGTGTTTCAGTTTCCTCACCTGTAACTCAGAGCTAGGAAAAAGCACCTTCTCCATAGGATCATTGTGAGGATGAAATAAAATAATTGTGTATGGAGCTTTGAACAGCATCAGCCAAATTTGGTGATTGCCCAGTTGACACAGCCCGGTTCTCGGTAATGGGCCAGCACTCTCAACTTCACCTCTGGGCCCACCTCCCCAAGCAGTTTCTTCTCTGCTTTCACAGTTGTATGGCCCTGGGGTCTCCAGTCACGAATCGAGATGCCCAGTTCGGCCATCGATGGCTATCTTCCCTTTCTCCCCATTCTGTGAGCATCTCCTCGTGTAAAATGGGATCATGTCTCTCCCACCTGAATACCCGTCCATGGCTCTCTGTAAGGCTCAGTTCCACCCAGTCCCCCCTGAAACATTTGTGAGGCCTCCCCTGGTCTAGCCCCTCCCGGCTGTCCAGCTTCACCTCACGAAACCACTTGTAGCTCTCAGATCTTAAGGATCTAAGCTTTGACCCACTGTTCCCCCGACTAGAAACACTTTTTTTTCTCCCTTTCCCTGGCCCACTCCTATTTCTTTTTAAGGCTAAACCCCTGGCCATGCAGAGCGCCTTCCATTTGGTAGCTGATAACACCTTTGTGTATCTCAAGCCGGGTATTCACCACCCTCCACTGCAATCGTTGCTTCTGCAGGACCAGGGAGGGCTGAGCTGTGTCCTGGCAATAGAGGAGGAGGTGCTTGAAAGTATTTTGAAAACTGCGTGGACTTACTAAGAATATAAACACGAAGAAGGTATTCGTGACCTTGGAGAAGCTTATCGCAGGTGGGTGCTGGCCTGGCACTCACAGCTGGGCCCTAGCGTCTACTTGTTGGATGTAAATGATTTCACAGAACAGAGACATCAGGCGAGGCTACACTGACCAGGATGGAGCAAGACACAACTAAGACCACTTTGTAGTCATGCCTGAGCAGAGACAAAAAGGGAATATTGTCCAAACCATAAACAGGACCAGCTTCCCCCTTTCCTAGCTTCATCCACGTAGCGGCTGCTTGTTTATCAATGACAGTATCATTCCGTCTGCCTTTCTGATACATTTCCAAAGATCTCTCATGACAGAATCACCCTTGCAGCCTGACAACATCCAATCCAGAGCAAAGCCCCACTTGCTTGAGCATGCCCTAAACTCACCTAGCACAAGCCTAAGTCCTCTGATGAGTCTTTCCTCACACCCTCTTGCTCAGGCACATCACTGTCCCCCATGATGCACATTCCCTCTCACTGCAGTGTCAATAAACCCAACTCAGTTCAGCTACTGCATGTCCCCGGAGGTCTTTGGTTAAAGCGCACTCATATCATTTAGCTCTTGTCACCCTGAATTTATTAAAAGAAATCTCAATTTGAAAACCTCGGCACACTAATTAATGGTGAGGAATATATTTCCGATAGAGAGCTTGTGCCAAAGCAGAGTACCTTGGGTATCACACTGGTTCCCAGAGAGTTGCCTCAGCCGGACGTCCCCGTTGCTTGTGACTGGCTACGTCTCGTCTGAAAGAACATCAGCTAACATTCTTGGAAAACATGAGTGTCATCATCGGATAATTGCATCTGCTTTCTGGGAAACATAGGGCAGATGTCGTCTGTCCCAGGAGCGTCCCTGTGTAAAGTCTGAGCCGGTGGCCGTTGTCATAGGTTGGTTACTGTCTGCAAGGCCAGCCTCAAAAATGTCTGGTGATATCACTACCATCCAGCGGACACCTCTGTGGCTCTATTTCTACCCCACCCCCACCCCCCCGCAATCCTGATTCCCATGCAAACATCCAGGAGGAAGTCTAGTTGATAGCACCTGGGACTGAGAGCAGAACAGATTTGGGTGCTGAACGCCCAGCACAGACATATTATGTGGTGACTGGATCTTCTCTGACGGTGGATGCATAATGGGCCGAATCTCTTTAAAAGAGGCAGGAGGCTAACAGAGGTCAGTCTGCCTTATGGGAGATGATTAATTTTCTTTGTAGAAACTCAGAGACTCTTAATGGGCAAGATAAAAGTCCAAATAATGCCTCTCCTCAGCAGCCAGAAAGCACCTGGTGGGTATGGCAGCAGAAATCCAATATGAAACTCAGGTGATAAAGATGGCCAGTGGGGGGGTCACAAATGTCTCATCATAAATTTCTACCTGGAATGAGGGCCAGGGCATCACAAATGTCAGCAAAGGCCAGCGATGGCTCCAGAGAGGGACATTAGGCTAGGCCTGATCTATGAGAAAGCCTCATTCAGGGGCTCCCGTCACATCCCATCCTCAGGCCGGGCTCACACGGGCAGGTGTAAAATTGTCACCCTTCCCCTCACCCCTTGACAAAGCAAAACTTCTTCATGACGCTTTTTATCAAATTTGTCTTGTGCCGTTTCTTCTCTCTCGCCCCTCCCTTTCGCTCAGTTCCCGACAAATAAATGAACTGTTACTCTGTCAGTTATTTATCTGAGTAATTTCTTGATGAAATTGCAAATATAATTGAATTTTCTGAAAACCATGAATTCAAATGAGGCGACAATAGAGGAAAAGCCGTGATTAAGGAATTGTTACTCGCTGGCTGTACATCATTACCACCCAGAATTCGTCGCCGGAGCACTCACAGATGGAGTCGCTGAACTATGATTATATTTTAGAAAATGAAAGGGGACAAATCTAAAAAGGCAATAAAGCAAATTAGGAGCCTTCATGAGGGATAGGATTATTACTGATTAAGTATATTTGGCATCAAGAATGTGCTAGCACTTTGGTGGTTTAAATTACACATTCGTGCAGTCAACGTTTTTGCTGGTCTCAAAACTTGTGTTATTTTGGTCTCCTAATCACATTTCCTTTCACCCTCCAAATTGACAATTTGAAAGAACATTAGAAATGCTCTTTTCTGAAGGACCATTTGCCCTCGAACTGCATTTACGCTCCGCGGCTATTAAAAGGGTAGCGCCCAGCCACTCGGTTTCTCAATTTAACTTTAAAGGAAAGTTACTGTATTAGGGGAGGTAGCCCCCATCTCAGCATAATGGTCTTTGTTGCGTCCCTCAGTGTGCTGGACTAGGGCTGAGGCCTGGGGAAGGCAGTCTGCAGACATCCATGGCCGCCATGCTGCCCACTGATTACAGGTACACTTCCGTGCACTCTGGTGGATGGAAGGAATGGGACCGCGCCTACGGGGCCAGTTCACTTTTGAATGGATCTAAGGGTAACTTTGGGGCATATCTCTTGAAGAGCACTCTAACAGAAGTTGAAGTTGGAAGAATTTCCTTGCAGTCCTGGCTCCACCTCCTATCAGCTGTGTGACTCTGGGCATATTACTTCACCTCTCTGAGCCCCTGTGTTCTCATTTCTAGAAGTACATACTACCCGCCCCCATAGGGTTGCTGGGATGGTGACATGAGGTGAATGCCTGAGACGTGCCTTGGCTGTGCCTGGTGCAGAGATGCTGTCCGATAAGTGTACTTCCCTCTGCTGCCCTCCTCACCCTCTATAGCCACTGTCTAGTCCAGCCTGGACCTCACTCTGGAAATCTGTTTCACCAAGAGGATCATGTCTGTCAATTTTCTCCCCCGGTGCTCATTAGCCAGTGGAATTCTATTTGGCCAACACCTTCAGCTCCATTTAACGTCTCTTGGCCCTGAGTCCAGTCCCAGGTTAGAGCTGAGCTAAAAATCCCTGTGAAAATACCATCCCATGCAAAGCATCTTAAGTCAAAGCTAGACCTTGACCTTCAGGGAGAGTCCTGTTTCAGGGCCTCACACCTTAGGCTGGGAGGGAAGGGGAGAGGCAGGAGGTAAACAGAGGAACCCCTAGAGTGCAGGGTCACAGTGAACTCACCCGTTAGGAGCTGGGCCTGGAGCCGTCCTCCTCCAAGGGTGGGCATGGCTGACTATTTCCCAGGATGACTGCATCCCACATTATCATCTGTAGTGTCATCTGGACAACCCTCTCACTGAAACTGGGGTTTGTGTACCTTCCCTTGAAATCTGCATGGCACGTGACTGTTTGGCCAATAGAGTTCAGCAGAAATGACCCCACTAAGTCTAGGTCATCCAAGGCAACTCAGCTTCCACCCTGCTCACTGGAATGCTCTCTCTTGAGGCCTCAGCAGTCTGCCTGAGGCCACCAGGCTGTGAGGAGGTCCAAACCTGTCCATGCACATGGACAATGTAAAGACACCCTAAGGCTACCTGAATGAAGAGAGATGGATGTCCAACGAGGGCCCAGCTCTAGCCACCATCTGGCTGCAATTGTATGAGAAACTTCAGCAACACCCAAACAAGTCTTTCCTGAATTGCTGAGACGGTGAGAGACACCCACTGAGATGGTGAGAGACAAGAAATGGTATTGTTTAAAGCTGCGAATTTTAGGGGTGATGACTAGAAGAGGGAGATGGGGGGGGTCCCACTGTGGAATAAGTTCTGTTAAGTCATGTGCATCTGTTTATTTTATTTTTTTTAATGTTTATTTTTGAGACAGAGAGAGACAGAGCATGAATGGGGGAGGGTCAGAGAGAGGGAGACACAGAATCCGAAGCAGGCTCCAGGCTCCAAGCTGCCAGCACAGAGCCCGACGCGGGGCTCGAACTCACGGACTGTAAGATCATGACCTGAGCCAACATTGGATGCTTAACCGACTGAGCCACCCAGGCACCCCTATGTGCATCTGTTTTACCTTAGTCTATACCGCCCTCATCTTTCTCCTCTCTACCACTCACCTGTTGTGTGGCCTTGGGCAAGTCTCTGCAGCTCTCTGAGCCTCAGTTTTCTCATTTTTAAAACAGCGTTATAACAGTACATCCTCATCAAGTGATTATGAGGGTTAAATGAGACAGTTACGAAAAGCACTTCAAATAGTGCCTGACATCTCATTTAATAAATATCCGCTACCCCAGAGATCTGCTTCTGGATTGGATGTGGAGAAAACGGAGCCTTCATGCACCGTTGCCGGGAATATACAATGGTGCAGCCACTGTGGAAAACAGTTTGGTGCTCCCTCAGTGAGTGAGATACGGAATTTTCCACATGACCCAGTAATTCCACTCCTGGGTGTATCCCCCAAAGGCTGGAAAACAAGTGTTCAAACCAAAACTTGTACCTGAATATTCACAGCAACCCTATGCACTACAGCCAACGGGGGTGAACTGTTCAGACATCCATCAAATGCTGAAAGGAAAAAACAAGTGCTGTAAGTCCACGCACGGAATATCATTCCTCCACGAAAAGAAAAAAACAGACGAGGTACTGACACGTGCTACAGCATGGATGAACCCTGCAATATTAAGCTAAGTGGAAAAAAGGCTGCAGACTTTTTTCGACAAAAGACTGCCTCTTATATAATTCCATTTCTATGAAACGCCTAGAATAGGGAAATCTGTAGTGACAGAAAGTATATTTAGTGGTTACCGAGGACTGCAGATGGAGCTTGGGAGAAAATGAGCAGTGACTACTAGTGGGAACAAACTTCTTTTGGAAGTGATAAAAATGTTCTAAAAGCAATTGTGTTAATGGTCACAGAACTCTGTGAATCTACCAGAAAGCGTTGAATTATACACTCTAAATAGGTGAATTATATAGTATGTAAATGATGTCTCAGTAACTCTGTTACATAAAAACATGAATTAGCTATCCCTAAGATCCCCAGTGATTACCCTGCCTCCAACTGCCCACCTTCAATCTTCTCTGTGGCCTCACCAGCACAATTAAAACATACATAAAGTAGATCCTCCAACCCCTCCCATGTCACCCCAAAGTTAATTCACTATAATAGCCAAGCTGATCTGAGCCTCTTAGCTCTGAGGTCATCTCTTTCCACTCTCTTCTTCAGGTGCTTCATTCCAGCCACACTGAGCTCCTTCCTCTTCCTCCAACACATCTGGTATATTCCTGCCTCAAGACAGTTGCATTAACTCTTCCCTCTGCTTGGACTATGTCTTCCTCAAATAACTATGTGTTTCACTCCCTTACTTTTTTAAAGTTTTTGCTCAAAAGTCAACTTCTCAACAAGGCCTCACCCTGAGGACACTGTATAAAATTATAACTTGTGGGTCACCTGGCTGGCTCAGTTGGTTAAGCGTCGACTTTGGCTCAAGTCCTGATCTCGAGCCCCCCGTCGGGCTCTGTGCTGACAGCTCAGAGCCTGGAGCCTGTTTCGGATTCTGTGTCTCCCTCTCTCTCAAAAAAAATAAATAAGCATAAAAAATTTTAAATTATAACTTGTGCCCACCTTCCCCACACCTCCCCTGGAGCTCCCAATTTCCCTTTTCTTGCTCTATTTATATTTTTACCATAGTATTTATCTCCTTCAACATTCTATTTAATTAATTTGTTTATTGAGCCTACTTATTGTCTATTTCCTTCTACTAGAATATAACCTCCACAGGACAAGGAATTTTTTTTATCTATTTTGTTCACTGATGTATCGCAAATATTGGCACATCGTTGATGCTCAATTAACATCCGATTTGTTGGACTATATCTGACCGTGTAACTGCCCTACTTCTCCTTGATCTCACGATAAAACCCAACCTCACATGCTCCTCTGCATAACTTACCTGACCTCTTTCACTTTGGCTACATCCGGCTATTAACAGCTTTCCTACCGTTCCCTGTATTCCCAGACTCTGGGTCTCAGCTGTGTTACTCCCTCTGCCTAGAATTCTCCTCCCTAGCATGTGTCATTATTCCCATTGTACAGATGAGACAACGGAGGCTTAGAGACTTCAGTCACTTGTCCAGGGCCTCTGACATTAATGGGCTTATAGTTCACTGGGAAAGACAGACTTTGATCAAATCAACACACTAATGCATACCTAATTAAATATGACTCTACTCCTCTGAATGTCACCTGAACCGGAAGGCAGAGAAAGCTTTCTGAACTAGGATCTGAGAAATGAGTAGGAATTGCTGGTCAGACAGGAATGAGAGCACACCAGGAGAGCATTCTAGAACATAAGCAAGGTCCCAAGAGGGAAGGAGATCATCCATTCCTGCCATTGAAAGACCAGTTTCTCTGGGACACAGGGAGTAGGGGGAGCAGCGGGGCAATTGGGCAGGGGAGGGTAGGAACGCCACACTGAGAACTTAAAGTTTTACCTTAAGAGTCACATTTAACCAACTGAGGGGCGTTAGAAGGGATGGGTAGAGTGATAAGCCTCGCATTTATGAACAGTGGTTTGAAGGACAAGTGAGGGGGTTTGCAGGACAGATGCAGGGGCGGTGAGCGGGCTCTTGCAATGGTGCAGGAAAGAAACAGTGCCCAGCTGGCACTAGGGTGTTTCAAATTGAGATGAGGACAAGTGGGAAGGTTAAGGGATATTTATGAGTTAAGAATGGACAGTACATGGTGACAGATGAGGTGTGAGGCAGGAGAGGAAAGGCAGAGTCAAGCCTGACATCCCAATCTGCATCTCATAACTGGATGAATGGTGGAGTCATTCACTGAGAGAGGACACCCAAGAGGAAGACGTGGGTGGCTGGGGATAGGGCATGCGTTCAAGCTGCAGTATATGTCCAGGTGGGTATGTCCAGTTGGCAAGCGGCTATGTGGGGCTGGAGCTCAGAGGACAGGTCTGGAGGAAAGATACAAACCTCATCTGCAAAGAGATGGTGATTGAAGTCAAAAGAATGGATGAAATCCCCCAAAGAAAGAGTGAAAAGTGAGAAGAACAAATCATCTGCAGCCACGTCTTACAGCATAGGAGGGAGAGGGGCAGCCGGGCAGGACAGAGGAAAATGAAACAAGGATGAATTCGGGAAGAGAGGGGAATATAATGTCTCACATGCAGAAGATCTTAAGTCGAACTTTACGGAGAAGTCCAGTAAAGCAAGACTGGAAACTGACCACTGGATGCGGTGATGTGGTTATCATTGGCAGCCCTAGGGAAAGAAGTTTTGGTGGAGTGATGACACAGAGCCAGACTGCAGTGTGCTAAGGGAAAGACAAAGGTAGAGACAGGAAGACACCCAGAGTAGACAGCTCAAAAGCAGTTTGGCCGTGACCTGGAGGAGATAAAGGGGAAGATGGCTCACAGGGCGTGGGAGTTGCAGTACTTTCTCTTAATCCATTTTTTTTTTTAGATGAACTTAAGCATGCTTAAAATGCTAATGAGAAGTATCCAACTGAGAGGGAACTGTGAAATAGTATAGGAGGGAGAAAAATGATGGATGTCAGGCATGTAAGAAAGTGCAGGGAGCACAGCAAGACAAGGGCGGGAGTCTGGGCCTTAGCTGGGAGGAGGGACAGCTCTCTACTCCAGCGGGAAGAAAGGAGAGGCAGGTACAGGTGTACGGAGGTGGGCAGGTGCAGTGGCAAGAAGCATAGTGAGACCCCACCCGTGGTCCAGGTTAGGAGGGCATCCTCTCAGGATGAGGGAGGCAAGAGTGGCCGGGCCATAGGTTTGAGCCATGGTGGAAGTGGTCACTGAGGAGCCAAGATGGAGTCATTTAAGGCATGGGAATGGAGACAAGTCATATGAGACAATGCTGAGAATAAGAGGAAATTAGGATCTTGGAGCATCAATTATAGAAAGGGAGGAGGAGAGGTTGGGGAGACAGGGAGGGATGAAAGACATCCAGGGACAAACGCAATGACAGGTTCATGAAATGGTCAGTTGCATATGCCTCAAGCACAGTTCGGTGAGTGCTACTATGGCAGGGTTCAGATTGGAATACATGTTAAAGCTGTACAGTTGTTCTCATAAAAATGATTCATAGGGCGCCTGGGTGGCTCAATTGGTGAAGCGTCTGACTCTTGATCTTGGCTCACAGTTCATGGGATCGAGTCCCACGTCAGGCGCTGCGCTGACAGTTCTGACCTGCTTGGGATTCTCTCTCTCCCGCTTTCTGCCCCTCTCAAAGTAAACAAACAAACAAACAAACAAACAAACAAAAACTTCAAACAAAAACTAGCTTTAAACAAACAAACAAACAAAGTAATTCAGGCTCATAATTAATATGTATTTTTTCAAAGTTCAGAAAGGTATAAAGTTAGGGAAAGTCACCACACCCAAGAGAGGTTATCCTAGACATGCTTAGTATGGGCTGTTCTCAGTTTCCCTTTTTAAATTTTAGAATGATAACTCAGGTTCTCTGATGAATTGATCTTAAGTGTAAGTTTTCTTAGTCTTGTTAACAAGGGAGCCATCATAAGACAAAAGACTTAGCTAATGTGTGCTTCTGGGGGGATGTCTCTGTTTAGGCAGGAATGCACACAGAAGGTTTTTAGGGGCCAGACTTGTGTTTCTGTCACTTCTTCTTATATTCAGATTGCTTAGAACTTGGTCACATGGCCATACCTAACTGTACCTACACTCTGGAAGATGAGTTTTATGGTCAGCTAGGAGCTTCAGCCCACAGTAGGTGAGCACATACTAGCCCTGGAAAGATTTGGAATTAAGAATAGAAGTGTAGAAGAGAATCATACCCTTTGCAATAAAATATTTGTGCTTTGAAATAAGCTGTGTTTATGTATTTGTAATGTTTAAGAATACGTGGCCTTTTAGAGTTATAGATTAAATTTTCCTTTCTCATGTAAAATAATTAATTGAGCAATTAATTGACTTCAGATTTTAAGTTGAAATCTGACTAAATTTAAATAAGTATTGGAGCCTGTAAAAGAATATAAGATTTGCTGTATTTGTAAGTTTAATGAATTAGATTTATACTAGTTACTTAATACTTAAGAAGGTTTGTTAGACAACTGAAGTACTTAAAAAGAGATTCAAATATATTAAATGTATAAATGCAGTTTACAATGTTTATAGCAATTTAATTAAACCCATTTATAAATGAGAAGAAACATTTCTCAAAGGTGCCCTTAAAAGTGATTGTTAAAATTTGCTGGACTTATAAATAAATAATAGGATTTGTAAACTAAACTTTAAAGCTTGTGGAAGAACCTGGGTCTGTATGAATTTGTAACTTTAATAAATTGAACATTAATTTAAAAAAACCTTTGAATAATATTTTTAGGGTCCAAGAGCTTCCCTGAGGGCATCAAATTAATAGTTTTTTATTATTAAAAAACATATGGTTATAATAAACAATTCAACAACATGGAAGGGAAAAGGTGAACCCCTAGGCCCTTTCCCTCTAGGTCACCATCGCTGCTAGTACCTTGAGGATCCTCCCAGAAATTCTCTTCACATACACAGATAGCCCACTCTCCCCCATTCCACCATTCTGTATACAAAGAGATCTAGTCTGTCTAATGCTTTGTACTGCTTTTTTGCTTAATGATGTAATTTGGAAACATATCCATGTAGCTCATAAAAATAAAGGTAAGAGTTGATCCCCTCCCCTCTCCCCTTTCTCTCTCTTGGGATAGGTCTTCACCTCTTTCCTCCAAGTCAGGGCCACACTTGTCCCCAGAACTGGTGCCCCACACCCAGGTGTCTCCACTTCCCTCCCACCCACTCCACAAACCCCCTCAGTGCCCAGAACAGCACATACCCAGGCACCAATGGCTTCCACAGCACCAAATCCACCAGATAGGCCTCAGTTCTTTTCCTTGATCTGTGGGTTTGACGCTTGGCTCTCTCTTTCTACTCACTCACTGGGCTTCCCATGGTCTTCTGCCTTCTACGGCCCTCCACCCTCTTCTAGCCTCACATGCTCTCCTACCTAGACATTACATCTATAAGTACCTCAAAATCCGGTCCTTAAGTGTCTTCGTGTCATCCTAAACCTTTTCCTGAAGTGAGTGCGTCCCTGCCCACGGCTTCCCTCCCCACCTATGAACAGTGGACGCATATATTTGTACCTCTCCAACCCAGGAGCCCCCTCCAGGCTCTCGACAGATCTGGACAACTACTCAAGGAGCACCTGTTCCCCTTTGGCTCAAAGGTAGCACTGGCTACAGAATTTGTTGGGCGCAGTATGAAATGAAAATGCAGGTTCCTTTGCTAAAAATGTACTAAGGGTTTCAAGATGGCGACAGAAGAATATTAAACCATGTGTGGGGCTTGATGTGACTGTACAGACCTTGCACCCATGAGGCCGGCCCTGCTCAAAGGCATATCAAATTCAAGCCCAGGAAGAAGCACACACCTCCCACCGTACCACCAAATCTGTCCTTTGCAGTGGATGGCAGTGCTAGCATCCAGCCCTTTATCCGCTGCATTATCATGCCCCCGGAAGGTTTCTGCTCCCGCAGCTGACTGGGCCCCCTGCGGCCTGTCCCAAGCCGCCATCATCTCCTCTCAAGCCAATGGCACCAACCCTGTCTTGATCCCCATACCTCTCTCTCTCCACATCACTCCACCATCCCTACTGTGGCCAGAGAGGGTTTCTTTGTTTACTTTTTCCAAATGCAAACCTAACTATGACGACTCGTCCCCCACTCCATCCACTTCCCCACAATCCTTTGCTTTAAAACCCTTTAGCGCCTTCCCACTGAAAGGCTCTTTGCCACACAATCATTTTTCTTCTGACTTTTGTCAACATATAGACATTTTTATGTTTTTGTGATCAAATATGTCAGTCTTTTGTGGCTTTTGAGATTCATTGTTTTTCTCAGAATGAGTTTTTTCCTACTCCAATATTATAAAAGTATTATCCATGTTCCTTCCTATGTTGTGTATTCTCTTTCTTTTTCTTTCTTGTTTGGCATGCAAATGTTTGATGAGTGGGGGTGAGGCATGAGCCTTTAGCTTTGTTTTCTTCCTGATGCCGATGCCGATGCCGAGTCAACCCTCCTCCAGCCTCCGGGCTGAGTCATGTTGTCCTCTCTGAATTGCAAAGCCATCTTTATCTGGCCCTGAATTCCCGTTGGCATTAAGGCTTATTTCTGGCCTTTCCATTTGGTACCATTGATCTCTCTTTCCTTGGGTGCGACTTTTCTGATGATCTGACTTGATTCAAGGATAAAACCTAGACTCTTCCAGAGCATGAATGCCCTTCATTCAATCCTCCATAAATAACAATTCCCTCCACAGGCTTTTCTCCTTTCTTAATAAGATGTGGGGATAAGAGAGGTCCAAGACTCTTTTCCGGGGAGGTCCAGAATGTATTACTCTGGGCTATTGATTGAGGGCAGAACTCTCAGCAAATGCGAGAATTGATACCCCTGTGCAGAAACTGAAGAGCCCATCAGAGATTCTACTCCATCCTTACAGAAGAAGCTGGAAGTCTTTGAATCCCTAGCACTTGTTCACGCCTCTGGGCTCTCCCTTGCGTCCCTCCCTCCCCCACTTCCTCCTTTCTTCTATTAAACAGTCCAAATCTGCAAAACTAAGCTCAGGTGTTCTCTTGTCCAGTAAAGCTCTCCTGAGGCTCCTCTCTGACCTGCTGGCCTGGGTTCACCTCTGCTGCAGCCCCTAGCACATGCACACCATGAGTAACAAACATCCCTTCTTGCCCCACGGCTCTCTGCCCAGACCGTGGGTTTTCCCTGGGTAGGACCCGGGTCTGGTTTGACTTGTGCCCTCCACCTTGCCCTGACCCTCAGCCCAGCACTCTAGGATGTGCGTGGGGTAGAGGTATCCGTTGGTTTCCTGTACAAAAGCAATACATGACTATTGTAGAAGAGAAGATCCAGATAACGGAATTGCTTTAAGTAACCTCATCCGCCAGTCCCAGAGCCTTTTCCGGAAGAAGCCACCGTTGGTTTGGTGAATAGCTTGGCAACCGTCTGTGGAAGCAGCGGCCAACTTGCCTACAAGGGATGGCTGCTCACTGTTTAGACAAAGAAAATTCTCATCCCTCTTTTAAAGCTCAGGAAGGCTCAGAGAGGCCAGCTGTCACAGCCAGCAGTGGCCCAGCTGGGCTCTGAAGTCCGTTCTGACAAAGAAGCTGCACCCACCATGCCACCCCACAAGTCCCTGGCCCCAGGCAGTAATCCCAGCAGAAGCCGGAAGGCAGCAGACCTGGCCCTGTGAGCTGCTGGGGGAAGGGGGCTCAGGCCTCCTTCCTCCAGCTGCCCTGCCCTGAGGCCCTCCCTGTGTCCCTTCTCCCCTCCTCTACATCTCTCTTTCCTCAGAACCCATTTATCACCTTTTGATGAGCTCTGCCAGGCAAGCCGTGTCAGGAAATTTCTCGGTGTTCGTTTTAATAAAACTTAATTATTAAGACAGCCTCACAAGTCATAATACATTTAGTGGCTCATTTTTCACTTCTCTGCTAGAGGCCTCCTGGCAGCCAGGTGGGAGGAGTGGAGGCTTCAGGGAAGGCAGTGTCAGAGCCCTGTCTGGCCCTGCAGGAGCTGAAGTGAGGGGGCAAGTCCCTGACCCTCTCTCCCCCAGCCTTCAGCCTTTACTCTTCATACTGGAGGCATTGGGCAAAAGAGCACCCCTTGTGGAATCAGGAGGCCTGGGACTAGGTCCTGCTTGTGCCACAGACCGCCAGGCAGGGAAGGTACAGGTCTCCCCACTGTATGAAAGTAGAGAGCTTCTAGGGGTGCCTGGGTGGCTCAGTCGGTTAAGTGTCATGATCTCACGGTCCGTGGGTTCGAGCCCCAAGTTGGGCTCTGTGCTGACAGCTCAGAGCCTGGAGCCTGCTTCAGATTCTGTGTCTCCCTCTCTCTCTGCCCCTCCCCTGCTCATGCTCTGTCTCTCTCTGTCTCTCAATAATAAATAAATGTTAAAATTAAAAAAAAAAAAAGAAAGAAAGTAGAGAGCTTCTATGACACGACTCCCAAGGCCAAATGGCATAAAGTGAAGAAGCAGTTACTTATACAGAAGAAATTTTGAGCGTTCCCAGACCCCCAAAAATCACCTCTCCTAGGCTTTTTTGATATCCCAGGCCACATCTTGCCAATGGATGCACAAAATAAATGGAGATAAAGCACAGATGCTCACAGACACGGTTCAAAGCTGTGGTGGCTTGACGCTGAGATGCTGAGTGTGGTTCCCGGGGAAGGAGCTGGTGAGGCCGCTCTCGCTGCTCTTGGTGTGTGCTGGGCCTCTGCGAAACCAACACTGCAGGCTATTTTCGCTTTCACCTTTGTTTGCAAAGGCAAAAACTCTTCTTCAGATTTCTTTCAGTTAGGGGAAGTAGGTACTAATGTGGGTCTTCTGTAAAAGTGAAGTAACATAACACAAACTTTCCCAATGTGGGGGGGACCTGTATATAGTCCCCCTGGGCCTCAACTCACCTGCAAAATGAAAATAGTTTGGGTCCAAACCTGACAAAGCCATCTTGAGGGTCAGAAGCAAGATCCTGGAGTGAGAGGCCACTCCAACAGGCCAATGGAGGCAACCCCGCAGGTGTGCAAGCTGGACATGATGGCACTTGTCCCACTGGCCTATGAATCAGCTTACCTGGGTAAGGGACAGGGTAAAATTGCAGCTCATCCAGAGACAGACACAGTTGACCTTTACTGAGGGCTCCGTCTATTCCAGGCCCTGTGCTGAGGGCTTTAGGTACACCAAATCCCAAAATTCTCACAACAGCGCTGGTTGTTACTAGTGTGACAAGGTTGGGACTAGTAGCATCCCTATTTTACAGATGAGAAAACTGAGGCAAAGGGAGGCAAAAGCAATATTCCCAAAGTTACGGAGCTAGTTGGTGGTGAAGCCAGATTTGAGGTCAATGCCTTGGGAGGAATCCGGGAGAGACCAGAAACTTTTATAATCAGGGTGATTTCACCCTAAAGTTGAGGGGAATGCAGAGGTTAGCTGAGCACCAGGGTCCCGGGCAGCTTCATAGGGAGGCGATGGGCACACCTGTCGTGCTTACAAATGAGACAGATTCCACTCTTGCCATCTCATCCACAAATCCCTGGCAACTTTGCTGATTCTCTGCTCCCCCACTCACATTAGGAGGTGAGCAAGGAGACAGGTGGTGTTGGTATAGCTCACACAGGGCTAGGACATGGCATATTAATTTTGAAAATAATTACAGTGCATGGGTCCAGAAGGAGTGAAATCAGCTTTCATTTACTGAGGACCTATGAAGTGCCAGGCCCCATCCTGCCATAAGCTGTACATACAATGATTTCTGATTCTCGCAAGACTCCTCTGGGGTCATCGGCATTACTTCCATTTTGCTGATGAAGAAACAGGCCCAGAGAGCCTAAGTGGCCTGCCCCAGGTCACACAGCGAAGCTAATAGCAATGCTGGGAGTCAAACCCAGCTCTTACCGACCTCAAAGCGTTTCTCCTCTGCTGCCCTGCTTCCCTCTGTATCCTATCCACCTCCACGCATTCATTCCAGCCTCACCCTGAGCACCTACTGTGTGCGGCGCGCTTGAACCTGCCATCATTACCTGGCGTGCTCGCTTCGGCCCAGGAAGGGGAGGGTCTCTGGGGGGAGGAGCTTCCCTGGCTCCCACCTCAGACCCAGGGAAGCGGTCTCCCACGCGGCTGTCCCAGGAGCAAGCAGGCAGCTTTTCTTAGGTTGTTCTAAGTTAAGGATTCTCTCTTCTGGTAAAACAAGGAAACAGAGGGGATAAAAATAACAAAACAAAAAGAGAAAGGCACAAAGTTACAAGAACTCTCAAAATATCTTTCTGTTCTGGATACAACTCCTAACACAACTGGGGTAAGGGCCCCTTTGGGAAGTTTTGATCTGCAGTTTCGAGGGCCCTTAAAGAATGCTGGACCAGACACTGGTCATCTGCTAAACTTGCATTTCCTCCCTCCTTTCCTCTTTACTTCCCTGCTAACAGACTCAATCTCGTTCACAAATCCATCCCCCAAGGAAGCTGAGCCTACGCTCAGCTCAAGGTGCAATCCCAGATGACCGGGTATCCCCTCTTTTCTAATGATGGGCTTAGGGGTGGCTATGGCCCATGCTGTAGGGGGCCAGGGAGATGAGCTCAGGATTATTGGATTGGTTTGGGTTTAAATTTGTTTCCAATTTGCAGTTCCAAATTATTAGGTGCTCATTCTCCGATTAATTACAGCAGGGGATGATGACATGTCAAAGCACAGAGCTTCCCCCCTGCCACTTCCTGCAGGAGCCAATACGTTCTGTTTCTCCACAGTTTGACTTCACTGCCTTATCGTCCCACCTTAGATGACAGACTTGTCTCCGTTCCAATCTGGGTTTTTTATTTCCCTCTTCATGGCTGACCAGAAAGGCATACTGTTGATAACAGAATGAAAAGAAAAGATTCTGGTTCAGTCTTTTAAAATAGACATGTTGTCATTTGTCTTGACTTTTGACCTTTCAAATAACGGCTTGTTTCTAAATTACCGTTTTGGGACAGTGGTATGATATGACTCACTGACATGGTTAATAGCCTGAAACTTTGATTTTAAAGAAAATTTTGGTAAATAAAATTACCTGTTTTTCTGCTGACTTCTGCTTTGGAGAGCTGTTCTCAGAGAAAAGCATTGTTATCACACATGCTAACACATCACTCCCTACTATGTAGCGAAGAGCCTCAAATTCCTCAGATTCCAGAAGAACGAAAATATTCTGACCACGTCCTACCAGTAATGCTCAACATAAATTACGAAGCACGAAGACAGCTTTGAAATGCAAAATATTTTACTATAAATGGCCTTCCCTTGGGCCCACAGACAGGACATTGCCTATATGTTACTTGGACCTATAACTTCCCTCTGGGATTTTATACCTATTGGAAAGTAAATATTTCTTTTTACAAGTCTAAGGCAACCATCTGTTTATTTCTTGGGTCGGCTCTTAACTATTTACCTAATAGCCTGGTTTAGAGTCATTAGTGGCTATTGTCATTGTTCAATCATTGAATAAACGTGTTTGAATGCTGCTGTGTGGGCCCTCTTGCAGGCCACTGATGAGCCAGAGATGAATTCAACAGGGCCCTGTCCTCAGAGTTCACTCTTCAGAGATTTGTAAATTAACATTTGCCATCCTGTATGACAAAACCCCAGTAGTCATACACTCAAGGAGGATGGAAGCAAGTCAACTTGTGGTGGGAGGGGAAGGGAGGGCTTCAGAGAAGAAGCGTCATTGAGCTGGATCTTGGATCTCAGTGCCTCCTGCAGGCTTGGAGTAACAGGTTGAATCCAGGAAGTCTACATACTTCAATGCAGAGGGCGAGTCAGGGGAGCTGCTCAAGATGCAGCCAGAAGGGTGGGAGGGGTTGAACGATGGAACCCTGGAGGTAACAATTGGAGCTTTATTCAAATAGACTTTCTCAGAGTCATGTTCTCTTGATATCTTTTGTGAGTTCCTTGCTTAGTTATTACGTAATTGCCCTATAGTTTGGTGGCATGATGGTCAGACACAGGCAAAGGATAGGAGTTCCTTTAGTTTGGCTTTTTCAGTGGACAAGGAAAAGCAACAGCACTCCAGGTCAGAGGACAAGGCTTCCTGGCCTTCCAGTCCTGGGAGGGCACCTGCTGCCGATGTAGGTCCTGATGAGGGTACGGATCCCTCAGGCCTCTAGGATGCTTCCTCTGCTATTCCCACAAGGGTGTCTTACCCCCTGGGCACTCATGATGACCCTGGAGACTCCAAACTCAGCCCATGCCTGGGGGTTTATGCAAGACCATGAGGCTCCAAGGTCAATTTTCCACGCTCACCTTCCCAGGAGAACATCTTCCTGTCGAGCCGAGTTTTCCATTGTCAGAACAATTCCAGCATGTCTGAGTTTCTAGGTGAGAATTTTGGCATCTTGGGTTCCTTTTAAATAGGACACACTTGTAAGCTCTAAAGTAAAAAAGGAAAAGGTTCTTGTGAGGTGTTAGCTTTCAAGATTATGGTTCAGCAGGATTTTCAAGGTGCTTTGGGTGAATAAAAATGACACAGACAGCTGAACACTTCCTGCAATGAAACAGCAATATGGATCTGAGCTCCATGCATGACTCTCGAGGTGGTCAATGGAAAGGAAAGGAAAGAAAAGGGTCAGCAGTATTTTCAGGGCATTTGTCCCCAGATGTTTCAATCCTGTTTCCTTTGGACTTTGAAAAGTGGGATTGCAAGTTACCTGCCAAGGAAACATCAAACCAGAGGAATCCAAATTGTGTGGTGTTGCTATCCAGGGGCAAGCCTTCAAAGAGCGCCCCCCCCCCCCCCCAGTGGTTGCTTAGAAAACTAGGACTTTTTGCCTTGGGGGCGTTTTTGAAGAAGTTGCCAGCTGAAGGTACTGAACAGGAAATGACCTATTGTTTGCCATATGATAAAAGGCTGCTTTTCTAAATAAAACAACAACAGTGATAATAATAATACCAGATAATAATATATATTATAATATATAATATAGTATCACCATCATAATGGCAATCTCAGGGGAGGGGCTGAAGACAATTGGGTGAGAGGTCAGGATGCCTGCCCCAAAGATCCCTCTCACTTTCTGCATAGGACCTGGAAAAGCTTCTGTTGATCAATTCCTTTGAGACTTGAAGATTTCTCCACTTTTAGGAATCCTCACATGAAAACTCAAGCACAGCATGGCACACCCAAGGGCAAAAATAATCTTCAGTCTTTCCTGTCTTACTGCCGTTTCCTGAAGATAATATCTCTTTTTTTGGCCCACTCAAGGCTCTGGAATTTTGGCTGATAGGTCCTTTATGCCTGTGGGACATCTGTCATCAGGAGGTAGCGGCCCGCACAGCTATTTGCACTTTGTTTTCTATTCAACTTCCCAATCATGAGATTGGGAATCTATTAAGGAATTTTTCCTTGACATTCAAACACTGTTTACCTAATGGATGGATCAAAACTTCTTAAAAACTGAAACAATTAGAATTTCTCAAGCTTATAAACATTGGTTACTACATTATTTACCCACATTTTCCAAAAGGTTTCATTAAAACCATAAGTTTAATGTGTCAGACCCTCCTAAATGCTTCAAATGCCTAAAAAGTCCACCAAAATGTACACAGAACATCACCATGACTGAAAAATGTATACTTACCATTACTCTTAAACTGGTTACAAAGGATAAAGATTAGGGACATATATTGATTTTTTCATTATTTTTATACTTACCACTTTCTCAGAGCTACTTTCTTTTCTTTTTTTTTTTTAATTTGTTAAGGTTTATTTATTTCTGATACAGAGAGAGACAGAGCATGAGTGGGGGAGGGGCAGAGAGCGAGGGAGACACAGAATCCAAAGCAGACTCCAGGCTCTGAGCTGTCAGCACAGAGCCCGACACCGGGCTCGACTTCGCGAACCGAATGGTGAGATCATGACCTGAGCCGAGATTGGTTGCTTAACTGACTGAGCCACCCAGGCGCCCCAACTCAGAGCTACTGTCTTAGAATTAATATGATAGCTTCTAGAATTAGGGCAAACAAAATTTATTTTCTTCTAGGATTACAGATTTATTCCAGAACCAAAAGAAAAGTAATGTTATCTCAGGCCAGCTGTTTGGGGATTACTGTTTCTTATTTGGGACCCCAGTTAAGGGTCTCCCAACATTATTACACTTACTATTAACGCATTATTAAATATGGCCTCACTAAGGATATGAAAGTCCATGCCTTTCACAGAGACGTCTTTTCTGTGACCAGAAGTTTTTCTCAAAGTGATGTTTCATCTCCCACAAAACCAGGGATCGAAAGTCAGAAGTTTGCTGTCTTCGTGAAGACATGTACCAACTCAGCATCTCCTACCACATTATTGTTTCCCTCCTGTTATTGTACATGACTACTCATTTCTATTTTTTCTCCATGACTATTAGATGTATTCAAAAGCCACTCTTTCTTCCTTGCAAGGATAGAAAAAAGTACCTGTGTACTTAATAAACCAACATGTGTTTAATAGAAGAAATAATATCACTCATATAGGCAGCTATTTAATATAAAATGGAACTGGATCATGTTCACCATTTTTTTGTAAAATTTATATCAACTTTTTCTCCTTGGAGCTTCATTAGGAACTTATGGCCCTTCACAGATTCCATGTGCTTAAATTAATTATAGTTATCAATCTCATTTGATACTCAAATTGTCAGAGCCTGACGAATGGCAGTCTCTACTCTAGCTTTTTTGGTCCTTTCAGAACTACTCTGTGACATTTTGCTTTCTCTGCAAAAAGGAACTTCCTTCCTACCTAAGGCTACCCTCCAAGAGCCCCATTTCTTTCAGTAGAGAGAAGTATTAGAGACAAAATTTGAGCATTAGGGGGCACATGAGAGTTGGTGGTTGGATACAGATGCTGCGGCTGTGGCCACTTTTAGCGACAGAGATGGGAAAACATTTAAAGTTGAGGAGTTCACGTTAGCGTTTCCAATTTAACTGCAGCATAGCTCAGGTATGTTGTTTGATGTAAAAGTTACTAATATATTTTCTCAGTGACGTGCCAGTGTAACCTCTCATCCAAACTATAAATTGTACCTCACTTGTCTTTTGTTTCATATTTATAAAATAAATACATATAAAATGCTTAATAGTTTTCAATCCGTAGTCAGGTGATTAGAAAATGTAGAAGTAAGGTAGAGTCCATTTTAGTGAAGGGTTTACATCTAACCATACCTAAAGGGGCTTATTGGGGCACCTGGGTGGCTTTGTCCGTTAAGCACCCGACTCTTGATTTCGGCTCAGGTCATGATCTCAAGGTTCGTGAGATTGAGCCCCACATTGGGCTCTGCACTGACAGTATGGAGTCTGCTTGGGATTCTCTCTCCCTCTCTCTCTGCCCCACTTGTGCTCACATGCACACATGCTCTGTCTCTCTCTCAATAAACAAACAAATAAATAAATAAACTATAATAAATGGGCTTATTTATTTGGAATTTATTACCATGACAGAAGGAAATGTTGTTAAGAATAACCCCACCCATATTCCATAATGATGGCTATTTATAGTTTATTTCATAGCAAAAAGGCCCAGTCCATGCCAGGGTTTTTTTCTCAGTGACCCACACGGTCACATGTGAAATGCAACTGCCATTGCTTGCTTCTAAGCCCTTCTTTCTAAGTCTTATTTGTGGTTTATGGATACAGTAAAGTGAATTTCTGAATCTCGGTCTTTTATCCACTGCTAAGGCATTTTGCTTCCCGGTGACATGGCTAACAGAATGTTGGCTGCGGTGACAAGGTACGGTGCAATCTATATCTTCCACCAAGCATGATGTATTGACATTCCCTCTAGCAGTGGTGTGTGAGGCCAATTGAGAATATAGAAGATGCTAATGCTTTTAAAAGAGTTGTTAGCAGGAAAAGACACTGTCTGCTTGGAATCCACTCTGGGAAGAAATCTACCATGTAGACAGCACAAGATACTTCCTGAGTAACGCCATTAAGCTTCCTCCGACAATGCTCCATAGACCTGCCATAACTCTGGATGTTTCAGGTCCAGTTTATGTCCTTTCCCCGGAGGCCAAGGAAGTGTCGACTTTCAGCCAAGGATTAGTCAATATTTATTAGCGGGAATAACAACAATAATGACAACAATGGCCAACTTGAATCTCTACTGTGTGTCAAGCACAGCACGAGGCTCTTTCCAGTTATTATATCATTAAATCCTCGTAATAGTCCCATGAAATTTTTACAATTATTTGCTTCATTTTACCCTTGAAGAAACCAAGGATCAGGTAACTGAAGTGATTTCTCAAGGACTCACAGCTGATTAATGGCAGAGCTCAGAACTGGGCATATGTGATGTTGGTGTTTTGAGGAACCATGCCTCCTGCCAAAAGCCATAGCCCCCAGAGATTCTGGTGTAATTTGTCTTTGCTGGGGCTTGAGCATTTATATTTTAAAAGTCCACAGAATCCTGACAGAATTATGGAAGATTTTATCTAGTATGCTATGGGAGTCAAGCAATGTCCAAGGCCAAGGCTGTCAGAGAGAGAGAGAGAGAGAGAGAGAGAGAGAGAGACGGAGAGGGAGGAGAAGGCAAGAGAGAGAGAGCGATTTATTAACTCCAAAATTATAATAACTTCCAAAGCCCTCTTTCACCAATTCCTCCCTCCACCGATACAGCCGTGGTGACATTCACGGCCATGTATTTGGGATACTTATCAGGAGAAGCATTTTGCTACTGCTGTCCCAGTCTCTTTGTCCTGAAAGGTTTTATTTAGTCTTAACAGTATTTCGAGGAAGCAATAACCAGACTCCACATGACCCTTGGAAGTCTTAAGTCTAAATTCTAAGTTGAAAATATCAGATGGGGGAAATAGCTTTTCTTCACTTTTGTTCAGTCTTGTTTCCAAGGATGAATGGGGTCAAAAGTGAGTCTTGTGCCTGAAAATCTGGACAATGAGAATGTTCATTTGCAGGCTGTTGAGACGGGTGTTTATTTAGAGCTACACTTACCTGTGCCCACCGACCCACCCCAAATTTACAGGCGACTGTGAGGTGGGAGCCAGCTGGGTTGTGGGGGAAATAACCTAGGGTGACCCAAAAGCTGGGGACCTTTTGACTGAAAGGGTGAAAGCCAAAAGCCACTCCAGGAGGAAATGTAATTTTTGTGCTCTCTTGTGACCATCATTGGGCTATTGATCAGATCTGCCTAAGGTAAGCTTTGGAGTCCATTGTAACACTGTCTCTCCTGTATGCTATGGTCCCCCTTGCTTCTCTTTATTTAAAGATATCAAAGTTATTTTTTGGAGTTAGCATGCAACAGAAAAGTACAAATAACTGAAAAACTCTGGAAAAGATCTGTCAATGATGATTTGTGTGGGGCTGCAAGGTTCCGGAGTGATGGTTAGGATGTGTCCAGAATTGGACAGTTCTGGGTGGGATAAACCCCCATTCTTCCCCTTCTTAGCTTTGGCCCCTCAGGTCAGTAAACATATGTCTCTGAGCTTCATTCTCCTCATTTGCAAAAGGATTATAAAAGATACCTCTGTTGTATACAATCTCAGCATTGCTGGATTCCCAAATAGGTGCATTAACGTTTGTTCATTCGTTCTGTAAATGTTTCTCGAGAGGGTACATGATGCTGAAGACACAATCCTGAGCCAAGCCCCTATCTGCTCTCCCATTTCAGTCTACCAGGCATGACAGATGGTGATGACAGTGAGAATACCTCACCAAAAAGTGTAACATTATGCCTCTGGGAAATACAATGAGATAGAGGTAGGTGGTACTAAGACAGCATGAAATGGGGGTTGACCTGCAACCAGAAGGGAGAGCAGCCATTTTCCACCTCATCGCTTTGCTTCCAAGAGAAACGGGACATTCTTAGGCAAGTTCTCTGGTTCCTCAGTGGGATTTAGCCTAATAGGGGCAGCAGGAGAGCAGTCACTTCAAGCCATCCCTAGACAGTATCTGCAACATTCTGCCATCACTCCCCTGCCCTGCTGGTCATTTGGATTAACATGGACCCCAACGGGATTGACAAACTCACTCATCTGAGTCTCTCTTCCACAAACACTCACCCCCTCTAGGGCCATCCCCGCTGTCCCTGTAGCCTTTTCAAGGTGAACTCCTGACAAGCATTCTGCATCAGATCCCCAGGGGTTGTGGCAGCAAGATGAGTCACCTCACAAATATAGTACGTTTCCCTAGGGGGCGGCGGTGGGTGGAAGCATTTGTAGAATTCACTCTGCTTTAATAGATCATTTAGAGCATGTCATATATCAGAGAGCGAAAACAAGCCAACAAGCTAACCAGGCATGTGGCCCCTCCTTGAGCCCCAGCTGGTGACTCCCCACCAGCACACCCTCTGCCACACATAAGTCTTAGAGAGGTTGGCATGAACCTGGGTCACAGAGCCTTGCTCAGCCCTCCCTCTTCCTCCAAGGCCAGAGTGCTCATTCTCTCTCTCTCTCTCTCTCTCTCTCTCTCTCTCTCTCTCTCTGTCTCCTTGCTGTTTCCCCCTCCCTCTGTCTCTCTGTCCTTCACTCCATCTCTCTGGCTCTTCTCCCTTTCCTGTTTCCTCCATATCTTCCTCCATTTGCAAGTCGCGACCCCATTTCCAGCCATACCCAGCAGGAGTGAGAGCTGATTCTTCGCTCCTCTCAGAACTCTTGGCCTGGGTCTCTGGCCTTGGGCTTAGAGCAGAATCCCATCTTCCTTCTAGCTGCTGGCAATGTTCCCTCCCTCACCAACTCTTCCCCCGCATCCCAAACCCAAGCCCACAGAGCCCAGCTCTGGGCCCAGGGTCTGGACCAAGAAGGTGGCTGATCCTCCTCCCCCCCAACCCACACACACATACACACACTCACACACCCCACCTTCAGGGTCATGTAGATTTGCAAGGACTATTCTGGGAACCACCTCCAGGAATCTGCAAAGGATCTGGGGCAGGTCTGAGTCTCCATAGGACCCACCCCCCCGCCTCTCAGGGGCTGAGCCTCTGTTCCCTTCCTGAAGGGGCTGGGGAGGGGGAGCTGCTGAGGAGACGGTCTCAGAGGAAGGTAGGCAGCCTCTAGGCTGCCACTGGGCCTGGTACGTGAAGGGAGAGGGAGAAAGGAGCCCAAGGAGAGAACAGCTGAGCCTGGCCCCAGGACTCACCTTGGTGACCCCAGGCCCAGTGGTCTCAGTTTAACTGCAAACTGACGGGACAAGATCCCTGGTATCATTCTTCTAGACTCAACATCATTGTTAAGACTGAAGACCATCCCTGGAAGGAAGAACAGAGCCCTTGGAATTATCAGACCCTGGGCCAGGCTTCATCCCATTTGTCTTCTCATTTACCCTTCCTAAGAAGGTTTGGGCCTGATCCAAACGGATGAGGATGTTGAGTTTCAGAGAGGCTAAGTGACTTGAGCAAGCCCACATAGCTAGAAGTATCAAGGCCTGTCCAGGTCCGGTCTTCCCACTAAATAACTCTGTTCCCTGGCAACAGGGGTTCTGTGGCCCTGACACAACTGGGTATAGGGCAGCGTCACTGCTGTAATGCAGACCCAGAAACTTAATTCAGAACATCAGGCCCCAGCTCATGCCCATTGGCAGAGCAAGGACCCCAGCAGCGTCCTCACCATGCACTTCTGCTGATGCACCTGCCGGCACCTACCCTCCATCTGTCCAGCAGCAGCACCCAGACTATGCATCTCAGTTACCACCCAACTGGCGGGAAGGTCAAATATGGGATCTTGCCTCTCCCTCCCAGTTTGAGGATTGGGCTTATGGACTCAAGAACGGTCATTGAATTTTCCTTTCTGAAATTGTGCATTTAGAGCGGAGTAACCTAGAACAAAAAGTAGTGGCAATGGATTTACCCTGAAGATACCCTACTCACAAGTTCCCGTTGCCAAGACTTCTGGAACCGGCCAGGTTCCTGGCAGTTCCTGGCAGTTTAGTTGTTAAGCATCTTCTGGGTGTGTGGGTCCTCATACTCTCCTCATAATTTCTTCCTTCAGCTGAAGTTGGCTAGAGTCATTTTCTGTTGCTTGCAACCAAAAATAACTCTAATATATCACTATCCTTCGGTCAATAGAGAACCATAGTGTGGTAATCAAGGCTGCTTATGGTCAGGCCTCCCAGCCTGCCCCAACCAGCTTCTTCCTACCTGTGCCTGCTATATTCCAAGTGTGCTGCCCCGTATCATGCCTGCCCACTTGTTTTCTATGGTTGTACCATCATATATTGAGTCAGGCCCCTCACCCCTTGCCCCACAGCAAGGATTTTAAAATTGAGATAGAATTCGCTTATTAGTCAGGGTTCTCAAGAGAAACGGGACCAATAGTATAAATGTACTGGTTATTATATGTAACAGTATTATATATATCATATGTATAATAAATAAGACTCCATAGAGAGAGAGATTTGTTTCAAGAATTGAGTCACATAACTATGGAGGCTGGCAAGCCAGAAATCTGCAGGGCAGGCCAGCAGGCTGGACACCTAAGGAAGGGTTGATGTTGCAGCTCAAGTGGGGAGACAGAATTCTCTCCTCCCCAGGGGATCCTCAGTCTCTTTTAAGCCCTTCACCTGATTAGATGAGGCCCACCTGCATTATGGAAGTTAATTGGCTTTACTCAAAGTCTACTGAATTAAATGTTAATTTCATTCTAAAATGCCTTCACAGCAACATCCAGACTGATGTTTGATGAAGCAACTAGGTACCGTGGCCTAGCCAGGTTGGTACCTAAAATTAACCATCAAAATTCACATGCTATAAAATCAACCCATTTAAAATGTACAACCGAGGAGTTTTAGCATATTCACAAAGCCATGAAACCATCACTGCTATCCAATCACAGACCATGGTATCACTTCAGAAAGAAACCCCAGCCCTTCATTCACCCCTCCATCCTCCCTCTCCCAGCTCCTGGAAACCTTCTGTATTTTGCACATGCTTATTCACCCTCCTCCTCCTCCTCTCCCTTTGCCCGCCCTGCAAATTTCTACTCATTGCTCAAAAGCCAGCCGTTCTGAAATCTCTTCCTTGACTCCAGCCTCCGTGAGAGACTCCATCCCACTCAAAGCGAGTTAACCATTCTGTCTTCTGTGATGGCCAGTATACGCTCTCTGTGCCTCCTGGCAGGGCCCTAGACAAAAGATGCTAACTTGTTTCTCTTTCTCACCACACTGGGGAACCTTCAGCTGTGGCTGTGGATTTCAGGAGTTTTTGAATTAGACCCCACATTTTACCCATTTGTGGGTGGGTTTAGCTGTGGGTGTGGGTGTGTTTGTGTGTGTTTCTGAAGTGGAGGTTTGCAAACGCATCGGATTTTCAGAAGGGTCCCATGAAGTCAGAAGCCATGACATGAGGCAGAACTTCTCAAGGGCGGAGACGAGCTCACTAGTTTCTCTAGGCCTCGTGCATGGTGCAGACTAGGAGGTTTACTAAACGTGCATGGGTGATGAAGAAATCACATTTCGGAAAAGGTCACTTCGTTCAAGGGTTTTCCTTCATCGTTCTCTGTGAGGCAGTTAAAAAGCAAAACCAAATAACATATGGCTAAGTGTCAGAGGAGGAGGATAGATGTACAAGCATGTACTCATTCATCCATTCATGCATTCATCCACTCCCCATTTATTTTATGCACCTGCAAGGAACCAAGCCCAATGCCTGGTGTTTGGTGCTCAGAGAAGCAAGCAGTCCCTGAGAGAATCAAATGTCTCTGAATGTGGAAGGAGATGGTAGAACCAATCAGGGAAGGCTTCCTGGAGGAGGGGCAATATGAGCGAAGTCTGGAGTGAGGAATAGGATGCAGATGAACGGAACAGGGGCCTGGGAAGGGTCTCCTGAGGCTGTGTGATGGAAAGGGCATTCGTGTGAGCAGATGCCAGGCAAGGGCTGGATTACTAGTCCCTGCAGCCCAGGGAGGACTTTTTAAGGCTCCAAGGGGGTGATGGTGCAGAGAAGCCTGCCCGGTGTGCTGCTGCAGCCTGTCTGTAATGAGGTGTGAGTGTCATTACTGAGCTGGAGCACAGGGCAGAGCTGAATGGGTAAAAATACTGACCCTGAGTCTGGCAGGGCACTGAGCAGAAGGAAGATTTCATTAGTGTCGGACAGAGGACGGATGTGTCTGCTCCTGCGGAGGCCTGAGGGCAGGAGGCTGGCCAGGCGGGGAGGGTGACCCCATGGCCCTTAATGGTGATTGAGCAGCCTGGGAGCTACTGGCACTAAAGGAGGGGGGAGAGCAGGACCCTATCTGTTACCTCAGCGCTTACCCTGCAAGATGGAAGACAGCTGCCAGAAACTGAGAGAACGTCTCCTCGAGAAAGGAGAAGCCATGCTATAGGAAGTGCTGATTGCACCCCTGTGAGCAGAGAAGGAAGGAGTCTGTCGGGGGCCAACATAACTCGGGCCAGGGCTGAATGGTGGTGTGATGACTGGTGGGTGTGGGGGACACTGACTTTTCTAGTCTCCCTCAGTGCCCTGTGAAGGCCCCAGAGCCACCCCAGTTCTTCCCATCTCCCATCTTCCTCAACCCCGTCTCTTCATCCCTGTCCACCCCCCACCCACTCCCACCCACCCCCCACCCCCCTGCATCCCTGGGCAGTTCTAAGCAGACCACTCTAAAGGAAAGTGTGGTGTTTTTTGGAGCAGCGACTCTGTGCACAGAGCCATGCTTGTTTTGGGGTTTGTTTTGGTTTGGTTTGGTTTGGTTTTTTAAGTAGACTTAATGCCCGGGGTAGAGCCCAATGCAGGGTTGAACTCATGACCCTGAGATCAAGACCTGAGCTGAGATCAAGAGTCAGACACTTAACTGACTGAGTGACCAAGGGGGTCTGGGTTGTTGGCTTTGGAGTTGGTCCCATCAATCCCACTCTTTTCCCCGGACCACTTGAGAAATAGATGGAGAGCTTGGGTGCAGTGAAGGCCCCTCCTATGTTACTGCTGGGAGCTACACTGGAGGGTGGGGCAGAATGTGTAGCTTCAGGAAGTGAACTTGGCCACTGGGTCCCACCCAGAGCAACAGGAGCACTGGAAGGGCCTCCTGCGTGCACGGATGGCCTGGGCCATCTGCCACATGCAGGGGGCACGAGCTGACACTCGTAAGCCAGGCGTCTGGAGGAAGGGGCTGAGCTACAGGATCGGAGGGCTGGTCACCCATCTCCCAGGGGACCCATCTCCACCCTCCTCACTGAAGCTGGAGGGGAGGCCCGAGGAAGCACCGCTGTTTCTCTCAAACACTTTAGGGTCAATGTTGGCATGCTGACTGCAGAAGGGATTTTCCCTTATGCTTGGCACTTTGCAAGTGTCTTCTAATCAATTCCTCACTGGGACCGTTTGAAGTGGGTGACAGAGGGGGTAGGGAAGTACAAGAGACTGAGGAATGAGGCTTTGCAGTGGTGGCCTCGGGCCGGGCCTCTCTTCTCCGCAACCCACGATCCCCTAGTGACCAGCACACCAAGCTCAGCAGAGAGTTGTCAGAATCATCTAAATTAGGAGACATCCAGTGAGCCATGAGTTGTACCGTGTGACTTTGTGTGAGTTGCTTAGTCTTTCTGTTCTTGCTGTTCAGCTGCAAAGTAAAGCCAGCCAAAACAATCTGTGTTCACAGTTGAGAGGCCTCCGGGGCCTCTGAAGATGCATAGGCTATGTCCCTGCCCCAGCGGACAGGTCCACATCTTCCCTCTCCAGCTCCCTGCTTAACATTCTGTCGTGGTGACAGGGTGCAGGGGGATGGGGTGACGATAAAGGGGGAGCACAAGGAAGTTGTTTTGTGGAGATGGAGTAGTTTGGTATCCATCCTGACTGTGGTGGTAGTTACAGCAGTCTACACTTGGGATAGAATGGCCCAGGAACACACACACACAGATGAGCACGTGTCACCCTGGTGCGATCTGAACAAGGTCTCTGGATTCGACGTCCGTCTCTTGACTTTGATATTACGCCATAGTTATGTAAGAAGCTAACACGAGGCGGGGGTGGGGGGGGGGGAACACCAGATGAAGGGGACAGGGTAACTTTCTGTACTATTTTTTCAGTTTCTTGTGAGTCTACACTTTTTTTTTTTTAAATAAAAAGTGAAAAAATATTCTGCTACGGCCTCTCCTTGCCTTAGCATAAATCCAAACTGTGCCAAGGACAACAGACCCTGTGCGAGCTGGCCTCCCTAGAACCTCCTCCGTTGTTCTGCACGGCCTAACCCCACTGCCCTTCTCTCTGTGCTCCCAGCAAACTCCCTCCACGGGGCCTCGGGCCTTCACCTCATGTTCTCTCACCCTAAAACTTAGGCGTGACTAACTCCTGCCTGTCAATCACGTTTCAGAAGCAACCCTCTTTCTCAGTGAGGCCTTCTGTCTCAGGTTGACCCCTTCATCTCTCCCACAGGGACCTTCCTGGTGTCTTTACAGTGCCAATCATCAGCAGACATGACCTTATTTGTTTGCTTAACTGCTGTTCACTGTGTCCTGACCTCTCTTCTATGAGAACGGAAGCTACAGAGAGCAGGAAAAATGTCCATCTTAGTCACTGGTGGATCCCCATACCTACAACGGGGATAGGTAGTGCAGATCGCTAGTGAATATTTATTAATGGTAGATGGCTGGCTGGCTGGATACACCACACAAGACTGCATTTGAGCCGTAGGTAAAGAAAAAAAAAAGTTACTCCGTGCAGAGGTTCTCCACCAGGACTCACACTGTTATTTAAACACATACATATCACCTCTCTGATTACTATAGGCCCAGACTACTCTTCTGGTCCCCCACCCCTCCATACAGTTCAAATCTCCAGTGCCCTTACTTCTTCATTGCTAAGCTTCCTAATTGCCAGCAAATCTGGCCTATAGCATAACATCTCATTTAAACTTTAGTTTGAATTCCAGGTCAATACCAACTTCCTCCAGAGGTTTGTACTATAAACTTTATTTGATATCACTTCATCTGGAGGGAATTTCAGTAAAGAGGAGTGAGGTCCATTTTGGGCACATTTCCTATGCCCATAATGTCATGCCTCTTAGAGAGTCAAGAGCAAATTTGAATCTGGTTCTGAGGACAACTTTTGGTACTTTAAAATATGCAAGACCCTTTCCAGAGCCCGGAGTTCTAGTCCCAATTCTATTGTTCCCTCCATACATTTCCCTGAGCAAATCTCTTTCCCTCCCCTGGCCATCTGTAAAGTGGCATATGAAGTCCTTTTTAGCTTTGAGTAACATAACCCTAAAAGAGGGTACAACTCTGGAGAGAATCAGAGTTTTTGAGATGAGGGCACATCCAGATTTAGAGCCTGGGATACAGCCCAAGTCCCTTAGCCACCCCCTTCCCCAGTCATTCAGTTTCCACTGTAGAAAATAGCTGTATCTCCCACCTACCTGAGCTTCCCCTCCTACCTGAGGGCTTGGCTTGGGGTGATCAGAGCTTTGTGTGGCTCTGGTAGTTTGTACAAAGGGCTCGTGAACAAGGCATTCCATTCCCTGCTTTCTGGAATATAAAGAGTAAGTATCCTTCAGTTTAGCAGACCGGTAAGACATTAGAAGTCACTTCCTAGCTCTGGGCACGATAAAACCCCAAAGCAGGTTGCATACAGAAGCCAGGAAGCTCCCATCCCTGGAGATGTTTCGGGATGACTCAGTTGCTCACTTTAATCATCTGTCACATGGGGACACGTGGTGCCTGGGCCAGCATTCTCCAAAGTCCATCCAACTATAGGTCCCCATAAATGGGACCAACGGTGTCCAATGGGGACACTCCCATGGGAGCAAAATAGACTGTGGCTCTCATGGAGCTGCTTAGGAGATGGTCCCTGAACCAAGTCATGTGTTTACAGTGATGTGTGGTTGCTAAATTCGTATTTGTCTTTTAAGACCCAGTTCCAGCATCTCCTGTTTTGAAAAGGCTTGCTTGACTGCCCCGTCCCCCCAGTCTTCTTCCTGCAGGTTGAGTTAGACTTCTCTTCTCGGAGCTGGTGTGGCTTCTCAGCTGATTGCTATAGGCCCATCCCCTAGTCCTCAGATGGACTCTGTACGTCACTGTGTCCCCACAGGACAGGAGCTTCTTAAGGGCCAGGACCGAGCCCACCTCACCTCTCTCTGCATCTCTGCTACCACCCCAGCACAGATGGGGCAGAGCAAGGGCTCAGTAGTGCTGTCAAATCATTGCAGGGACTGGTTGGGAGCTCATACTTCACAGATGACAGATTTCAGGGACTGGCAATGTGGGAACCAGGAGAAGAGCCCCGGTCTCTTCTGCAGCCTCCCTCGGCCTCCTCTTCCTCGGTAGCCTTGATTCCTAGCAAATTGCATCAGGTCCCCATCACACACCAGGCTCGATGCTCATCTGCATAGCATCCTCCATCCAGAACAACCCTGAGCTGTGGGCAAGAATACTAATGCAGCATGCAAACGCCAGCTCAGGGAAAGAGAGCCTGGACTGTCAATTAGCTCCCCCAAGCACCTGCTAGAGCTCCCAATCCCCTTGCTCACTAGGGGCCAGCCGGGGCAAGAAGGAACAATGGACACAGAAGTCATCTTGAAGTGCCACTGTGGTTAAAGCAATGCCTTGTGGCCTCCCGGGAAGGGAGCCTCTATACAGAGGGAGTGGAGGAGGAGGCCAGCGCGGCCTCTCAAGAAGGGGGCTCCTAGGGGCGTTTGGGAGGAGGGATGGTGTTCCTGCTTTTGGAGGTACTGCATTACCCTTCCCTCCACCCTGCCAGTTGCAAGCCAGGCTACCTGGGTGCCAGTGTCAGTGCACATGACCCATGACCCATCGTGGTCCTCTAAGCCAAAACAAAGCTTCCTTGCAGCCCCTCTCTTCTGACCCAGGGCATCCTCAGGGAGGACCGTGAGTGGAAAGCACCCCCTCACCCCTCCTGTTCTTCCTGACACTGCTCTGCTTCCCCCTCCCCCCACTTCTTTCTCTTCCCTCCCCTTTCTTTCCTTCGTGGGTAATAGCATGGGCTTTGAAGACAGACAGAACTGGGTTCAAACTCTGACTCTCCAGCTATCTCCAGTTTTGTGGCCATGGGCAAATCACTTCACCTCTCTGACCTCCAATTTGCTAATGCCTAAAATGGAGGAGAGAGCAGAGACAGAGGTATTTTGAGCACTGTTTTATGGGTAGCTAAGGATTTCAGGCGACTTCTCCTGGTGTGCCTCAAGTGCTACTTGGTTTATTTCTTAAAGTGCCGAACTTAATTTCTATTCCAAAGCCCCACTCTTTTTGGGGACAGGAATGAAATCTCAAGAAACTCACAATACTCCTATCTCCTCGGCATTGCCCGAATATTCTTCTGGGGGCTTATGAAGCCTTGAGCGGTGGGGTATACTTGTCCTCTGCTCTGTAGCCTTTCCAGGCAGGTGGCCTCTGAGACGTCCTGGTTCCTGAGCATTCTGTGGTCCCTCTGCCATCCAGGTCATAGCTGGGGCGCCTGGCCTGCACCTAAGGTTTGCCCACTCTTTGGGGGCATGGTGGGCCATGCCTCTGTTGAGTGTGGGGGAAAGATTCCTTTCCTTGCCAGGCTCAGCCAGGAGAAACAAGTCAGGATCCTTCTCGCAGCAAAGTCACACAGACTAGTGGAGTGGGCACTGTGCTGCATAGAGGACGGGCAGGGCTGGGAGGGCCACCTGGGGTCATGTCCACTCTCCCAGACTCCACTTGGGAAAGGGGAAGGGCCTCCCTGGCCCCCAGATTCCACTGGAGTCTGGGGGCCTCATTGCTGAATGGTACTTTGCCTGAGGTGGGTCAAGGACAAACCCAGTCTCCAAGCCCCATTCTTCTAGGCCTTCTATCAGACCAGAGCCTTTGTAAGTCAAAATCTAAGAAGGTGGCCCCATTGTTTCTGTGTCATATTGCCTCAGGCAGTGAGTGCCACAGGTCTCAAGTGTGGGGCAGGGTCTGTGGTCACAGGAAACAACAGAAGAAACTTCCACTGTTATCTTGTAGTTTTATGTTGCCTCCTTTCTGCAGCTCTGTCCCAGAGTCAGTCCTCAGCATGGAGGCGACCATGACTTTTCTCCCCACTTCCTTCCTCCCTCTCTCCCTGCTCCTGGGTTTTTTTTTTTCTTTTCTTCCTCAGGCTCCAATTGTGGCCGCAGCCGCCTAGCTGGGAAGCTGGGAGCCAGCGCTGACAGGTTCAGTGGGCCGTGTAGGGCCAGGGGTGCTCATCGCTGGCATTATTACTAATCATCACACAGCATGGCTGCTGCTCCTTCCCTCCTCCCCTGCTCATTTCCTCTGGGGTCTTCAGTTTGTCGAAGCCACAGAGGGAAAATAGACCCTGTGTGCTTTTCTGCATTCCCATAGGCAGGTGGGTATGGCTGTAGCCCTCAGGCAGTAAGGGTTTGGATGGAAGCTGCAACCACCACAAGCACCGGCCAGAGGGCCAGGACCCACAGGACCTCCCCTTCACATTTGTCCCTTGGCTCTAAGAAGTCAGACCATACCTGTGAGTCCCCAGTGAATTGTAGCCTCCCAGAGAAACAGTGGTAGAAAAAATAAGTTACAGTAGAGCAGGAGGGCTTGGAGCCAGAAAGGGAGTGTGGGATCTGGAGTCAGACCATCAAGTTCAAAGCCAGCTCTACCACTTCTTGCTGTGTGACTTTGGGCAGGTCACTTAACCTCTCTGTGCTTTGGTTGCATCCTCTATAAAATGGGGGATAATGAGGATACCTACCTTACTGAAATGAGTAATGGGACCAGGAACAAACCGGCACATAGTAAAAACTCCACGGACAGTGGCTACCATTGTTAAGGCAATGGTTATATAATCTAAGGAGACTAAAGGAGGGGAGCGAACATGACAATCTCCTGCACATTTACCCAAGGAGATTATGGATCCATATTCTGCACATACTTTAGAAATTCTGCCCTGATTTCTGTCCTCATTGCCCCAGCCATTTCAGTGTCACACAACTCTGGCAATGGCAACTGTCCAGGGTCACCCCGCCCCATCTCAGTCCTACTCTGCCCCTGACTCTACCCTCCACTACCTCCAGCCCTGTGCCTTTCTCCACCCTGCTTCCACTCTGACCTGTGCCCTCATAGCCTGATCTAGGCCCCTGACCTTGCTGAGTCCAAACACTTGCTTCTCCCAGGACTTTTGGTGGGAGCCATCCTGGCCAGAGTCATAGGCTGTTTTTCTCAGCAGCAGAGCTAGAGTAGTCATTCCCACTCATTCTTGGTGAAGTCTGGGGTGTTATCGTGAGTTGCTTATCTGCCCTTTGCCCTCTTAGACTGTGAGTCCCCCAAGCAAGTGAGCATAAACTTCTGCAGCCCCAGAGATCAGCTCAGGGTGTGATGGAACAGGAGGCACTCACTAACTTGTGACTGAATGAACAAGTAAGTGAGTGAATGCAGTTTAGTGAGGAGGTTAACAAAGACCAGCACTCATTTAATCCTTACAACAGCCCTAAGAAATAGGTGCAATTATTTACACCCATTTTACAGATGTTGACACTGAAGTTCAGACAAGTTTAAGTCAGGCAGCTAAGAAATGACTGTATAAAATCCCTTAGAATCTTTCCCCCTGTAGTACGGAATTTCTTAACTAGGCGTCCACGGATGTGCTTCATGTGGGAGAGTTGTAAACTCCATAAAATTTTATGCAAGGTGTGAGTGTATGTGTACCCATGCATGGCTACTTTGGGGGAGAAGGTTCACAGGTTTCATTGGATATTTAAATGTTTATTTGAACATATTTAAATCTACCTCCCTCTCCACCCTTCCTCCTTCTACCCAGCCTTCCATACACCCGCAGAAAGCCTTCTGATCAATTTCACGAAGTACTTACCTTGCGCCTGGCCTAAGGAGGGCACCCATGACTTCTCAGGACACATTATGTATGTTGCTTTAGATAATTGAAAGCCAACATGCTCTGGAATGTCCTCCCCCCTCGTTGGATCTGGGTAACTTGGAAGTGCTTTGCTGCCAGTGTCTGGGCTGCGTGGGTGGCTGCACTCTGTCTGAACTCATTTCAGCCCCTGGTAGAGAGACTGTTCCAGCACTGGAGCATGAAGGGGGAACCCTTGGGGCAGTGCAGCCATCAGGACATCAAAGACAGAGCCTGTGACCTGGCTTCCAAGAATGAGTTTTGCTCCCTGAAAGGTCACACTCAACCTTGACAGATAAGGTCATTGTCGATGCATTAAGGATGTGGCCTCAGAGAGACAATTCCCCAGCCCAGGTCCTATTCCAAGATCTTTTCTTCCTCCTGGGAAGGGGGTGAAGAAGTTGTTTACAAAAAAGACTAGAAGGGGAAACTGAGGAATGGAGTTAGCATTTTCTGGGCCAGGACTGTTCTAGGCGAGAGACCCCCTGCCAAGCACGTTTGTAATCATGATCACTTTCAGCCTCACCCTGCAACTGAGGCTGGCGGAATCATTCTGCTTGCAGATTGCTGAAACTGAAGCTCTCCCAGGTCAAATAACTTGCTTGAGGTCACCCAACAAACCCAGCATTTGCAACCTGATCTCCTTGACTTGAAAGCTGTATCTAACTCCCTGCTTTCTGAGGTTCTATACTCAGTTGTGACATAACTTTGTAGTTTGCAAAAGGTTCATCCTACTGGCTTTGAGCATCCTCTCCCCACCCCACCTCATCCCAAACTCATCTGTCCCCTCCTCCTGGCCAGTCTGGTCACAGTTTGTAATGGTAAGAGGATCTGATAGCCTTTGTTCCTACCCTGCCAACTCCCTGAAGGCAGAGACTCCTGCCTCTTTTTGTTCATTATTTAGAATGGTGCCTAGCAGGTGGATCATGCTTAATAAGTATTTGTTGATTGAATGAATAATTAAATAAGGCCCAGAGCAAATAATAATAAAGGACATTTGTGACTGCTTTGCAGGGGAACAAAGTATTTTCCCTTTACTTTATCTGACCCAATCCTCACACCACCCTTGAAAGGACTTTGTTCGTGTTTCAGAGAGAAGTAGCCCAGGCCCAGAGGTACATTTGGTAAGAGAAGTGGGACTTGATCCCAGGGCTAAATGATGGTACCCTTTCCCCTATCCCGCTGATCTCAGCGTGAGTGTTTGCAGAACACTTGGGATGTCCTGGGTCTGGGCGAGCCATGGTGGATGGGGGCAGGGTAGAGGGGTGCCTGCTTTGCTTTCTAAAAACTCAGGATCTATTTGAGGAGGCCAGACTTATGCATGCAGAACATTTGGGAAATGGTACAAGACAGCAGCTAGCATAGTGCTGAATTGCACATAATCAGGTGCCAACCACATTCCCTTCCTTAACTAATCTGAGTCTTTTAATACCAGATGGGGACCCTGAGAATAGACTTCCTATGAAAC
Organism: Prionailurus viverrinus; assembly: GCF_022837055.1. NCBI lineage: Eukaryota > Metazoa > Chordata > Mammalia > Carnivora > Felidae > Prionailurus > Prionailurus viverrinus. The sequence goes on along the minus strand of NC_062561.1, from coordinate 179,659,816 downwards.
AGATGAAGAGCAAAGATGGAAGCCAAGGGGAAGGGCTGTGGCTGACTCATTTCTATACCCCTCTAACCCAGCACGATACCTGGCCCACAGCAACAGTGACAGTGGCAGTCCGCCCTCCGTAACTGGCCACACTGTGTGCTGGGCACCTACGAAGGGCCTTACATCACCTCCAAGCCCTCACAGCAGCACTATAAGGTAGGTACTAATGTAATCCACAGAAGGTTAAAGTAGGGTGCAGAGAAGGTACTCCTCAGGTTCCAGGTCACACAGTTAAAAAGCAGCAAAATCAAGACTTGAACCCCCATCTAGCAGCACCACCAGATCCACGCTCTTAATCTGACACTGCTGCTTCCACGGGTGGTGGGAACTTATTGAATTTCCCAGCCGGCAAGGATGGAAAGAAACAGGGGTGAGTGAGCACATGACAGTAGGGGGAGGGAACATGGCTTGTGTGTTACACAGACAAGCAGGGGCATGCTTTCAAAAGGATCCCTGCAGGTCTCTGACCATTTCACCCCTTCTTCCCTGAACAGCCTTCCAGGAATACCCTAAGGAGTGCTACACGGGTGCTTATGTCAGAGGAAAGGGAAGGCCTTGCCTCCAGAGATTTCTGAGGGCATGGACAGGCGTTGTGGGTGTGTATTACTCAGCTCGGGCTGCTATTACACAATGGCACAGACTGGGAGGCTTAAACAACAGAAATGTATCTTTTCACAGTTCTGGAGACTGGAAGTCCAAGATCAAGGTGCCAGCAGGGTGGGTGTCTGGTGAGAGCTCTCCCCTTGGGTTACAGATGGCTGCCTTCTGCTCCCTGTGTGCTCACAAGGCCTTTCCTTAGTCATGTGTGCAGGGGTTGGGGGAACTCTCTGATGTCTGTTCTTATAAGACATTATGGACACTAATCCCCTAGGATCAAGACCCCACCCTTGTGACCTCATTTAGCCTTAATTAGGTCCCATCTCCAAATACAACCACACTCAGTGTTAGGGCTTCAACATATGCATTTTGAGGAGACACAGACATTCAGCCCATAAGAGCGTGGATGAGGGAGGGGTAAGACCTGGACATAGGGCATGAATCAGGTCACCTTCAAGAGTAGAAGGAGCCACAGCCAGTGAAGCCCCAGCTGGACAGGGCTGGCAAGATGGCCTCGGTGAGTACATGTTGGGGACAGCAGGACAAAATGCCCACGCGGTACTCTGCTCTCTGTGGCGAGTCTCCAAGAGCCAGGAGCGGGTCTGCTGTCTTCTCTCTCTTCTCCCTCACACTTGATGTGCATTCTTCCCTGGACGCATTCTTTGTGAGCCTTTCCTGGGCAATGTCTGCCGCATCATACAGTGCATGTGTGTGTCCATTTATCTATAGATAATGCCTACCACACAGGGCATCACCAGGAATAAGTGAGCTATTGTGCGTGTAAATATCTGGTACATGGTTGACATATGAATGAATAAATATTTGTTGAATAAATGAATCTTTACTTAGAGGAGTGTGCTTCTTCCTTTGAAGAGCTAGGATGATCTGGTAATCACCAGTTTTTACTTAATAATTGGTTCGCTGAGCAAAGAAAATTCATTCATTCATTCACTCAGCACAGATTGACTGCACCCCTGTTAGAAATGAGGGGTTAAGTAGACAGTGAGGAGCTAAATCAGTAGTGGTCCCTGCTCCCAAGGTACTCTCCGTGCAGAGGGAGACACAGACGGGAAAGGCACAATGAGAACCAAGGAAATGAGTTTTCTGATGGGCACAAAGGCCCGAGTGCCACAGGAACCCCTGAGGCAAGCACCAGTTCAGGGCCAGGAAGGTATTCCTGGAGCAAATGATACTTGAATTAGATGGTCCAGGATGTGAGGGGTGAAAGGGGTGAGGGACATCCTAGGCAGCAGGAACAGCACGTGCAAAGGCCCTGAAGCACAACGCTAGAGGGCACCAGTGAGGTTCTGTGTGGCTGGGGCCCCGCAGGAAGCACCAGAGAGCAAGGTGATTGGGAGATGAAGTCAGGTCACAAAAGGGCCTCATAATGCATGCTCCTCAGTTTGGACTTTATTTTGGTGGCTTGACTTTATTCTCATGGCTCAGAGGCAGCCAGTCGGAAACTCCTCCAGGGGTACTTTACTATGTCTGATCTGTATAATGGAGCAATTCATCTCCACTGTGCCTCTTCATACAGTCACAGGGAAGAAGAAGAAATGCAAGAGTAGCATCCTAGTCTTCTGTAAACTCTCAAGTGCTGGTTCTCATCTGCAGGTAGTGTAGAGATGAGCAGGTGCCTGAGGGTCCAGGGGCACTAGAAGGCTGCACCACCCTCTCCCTGGCAGGGCTCTCTCCTCTGTTCCTTGAGTCCTGGCCATCCTGATGGGTCCTCTCCTCACCCGTGGTTTCAACCCCACCTCCACCCCCACCCTTCTTCTCCAGCAGGGAGCACAGGCAGGAGGCAGGGGGCCAGCCTCTACCAATCCTATTCATCAGCCAGGACTCTAGGTCTCATGGACACAGACAGATAAACCCTGGCACTGACAAGAGCTGAAGCTTTGAATCTGGTGGGACCCAGAAGAGATCTCTCCAGCTCAGGGGCCCCCAGCGTCCCCACCTGCCAACAAGAGGTGGTAACAGAGCCCTGCACTCCAAGTTCTAATCCCATATTCTGGCTAAGTCACTTCAGGCAAATCCTTTACCCTTGGTAAACCTCAGTTTCTCGCTACAGTAATGATTAGACATGACCTGTCTAACTTCACGGGGCATGGGATGGTGTGTGTTATACACAGCACAGGGGACTGCAAATGACAGGGACAGATGTTATTAAGTACACCTTCCCTGTTGCACAGAATATGACATGTGTTTGGATCTGAGAAAGAATTAAGCGCTGAATAGGTAAAGAAAATTACTCAGGGTCCCTGGCCAAGACTCAGGCCACCTTTGTCCCTGAAGGGGCAGCTAATGGGCTGGAGTGACAGGAAATAGCTCCTGAGGCACCCTCTATCCTTGAGGTATGACTATATGCCCATGCAGCTTTGAGCCTGCATAAATGTGGGTAATCGTGATGCCATTTTGCATTGCTGTGTGCACGTCTCTGTGCCTCTGTGGTCGTGTGTCTGGATCTTGTGTGGGGTCCTGAGGATGCACCTGAGTGTATTATGGGCTGAGTGTGTCTGTGTGTATAACACAGTAATGTCAAAGTGGGACTTGTGGGACTGTGCCCATAGTTTTGTGTAAGTATGTGTGTTTTGGTGAGGCCATGTGTTGCGGGATCCTGTGATGTGCAAGCATAGTGTGTGGTGGAAACTGAGGCGGCTCCTGCATGGAACGAGGGTGCCTCCTCCTCAGGCTTCCAGGGAGCAGACTGCATTTCAGCACCACAGAGAGCTGAGGAGAACCCACGAGAGTGAACCCACACTTTGCCCTTTTGCATGAGACACAGATAGCCGTTGGGGTTCTGTGTGGTCTGGAGGGAAAACTCACGGCAGGGAGACTGTTTCTGAAATTCAGCCTTTACCCCCACAGCACTAACTCTCAGCCTGCCCTGTAGCTGATGGCTAAGAAATTATTGGGGGAGGGGGACGCAGGAGGATGTAGAAGGATGAAGGAGGGACAGAAAGAGGGGAGAAACGAAAAAGAAAAGTCAAGGCCCACAGGGGCTCCTCTGCCCGTCTCCCCCAATTTTCCATCAGTAGAGGGTGGCCCTGGCCAGGAGTAGGAGGGTCCCTTCCTCCCATGACAACCCAATTGGATGTATGTTTTTCATCTCTCCCTGGGTGGGGCAGACTTTCTCCCCATCCCGCGAATTCAGGTGGTGGGTTAAATAAGATTTCCCTTGAAGTCAAATGAAATAGCGGATCACACGCAGGAACACACACACACGCGCGCGCGCGCACACACACACACACACACACACACACATACACAGGCACGCGTTCTCTCGGGGAGCAATCTGCGGCCGCCCCCTGAACCCCACCCATCAGCCAGGTGCCTACCTCGGTCTGTGCGCCCAGGGGTGCAGCCCCGGAGGGGCGCACGGCCCCGCAGGTGCGGGCGCGCAGGGCGGTGGGGAGCGACGTGGGCAGCTGGCACCCCTCGTGGGCCCGGCCCCCCGCCCCGCCCCTCCGGGGTTACCCGCCGGCCACTCCGCGCGCCTCAGACTCGCCCGGAGCGCGGGCAGGCGGGCGGGCGGGCGCGCGGCTCCGCTCCGCGCGGTCCCTGGCTCTGTTCATTCATGATTGGTACCCGGCCCCCCGAGAGCCAGCCCGAGCGCCGGGAGGGGAGCGGAGCGTGCGGCAGCAGGGGCGGGCGAGCGCGGCTCCCGCACCGCACGCGCCGCTGGCTCGGGAGCCTCGGCCGGCGGGCGCGCCGCCCCGTGTCCGGCACCGAGCAGGCTGCGGGGCAGCGTCCTCGGCCGGTGGCGCGCCAAGCGGCCCGGCCCGGTTCCGAAGGCTCGCGGGGAGCCGCTGGCCCGGTGAGTCAGTGCATGTGCGGGGCTGAAGAAGGAAAGAAAAGGCTCCCAGCGCCCCAGCCCCACGCTCGCTGAATACCAAGCTGCAGGCGAGCTGCCGGGTGCTTTTTTTTTTTTTTTTTCCTCCTCCAATTCAGAGTAGAGGAGCCACACTGATTTCTTTGCAGGGGAGGGGAGGGGCCGGGCAAGGGGTCCCAAGTCGCACACAAGTCTTCGCTGCCATGGGGGCCGTCATGGGCACCTTCTCGTCTCTGCAAACCAAACAAAGGCGACCTTCTAAAGGTAAGCCACCTCCTTCTTCCTTTTGTTCCCCTGGCTAGGTTTGGGGGTGCTCCGTGCTGAGCTGGGGTGTGCCCCCTGCCTTCCTTGGCCTGGGCCCTCCTCTCCATCACGAGCGAGGGCAGGTTCTTGTATCCGAAGGAGTCAGAAACCTGGCGGGAGGTTTGGTGTGAATATCGTGAACACGCACAAGGAGCCAGAGTGGGCACTGGCCCCAGGGGCGGGGGAGATCCCCTGTAGGGCACTGGGTGCCAGGACACTCCTCCTGGAAATCTCTGGGAACAGAAGGAAGAGTCAGATTCACAGGTGGGGGGTGACTGGATTGTCTGGTTGGAATGTTGGGAAGCCCTTCCCGTTCCCATGATTGCTGGCGATTGTGCAACTGTGGGTACCCAGCAGGGGTGCTCACACATGCACACACTCCTCCTGGTAGTAGTGCTGGTGCAGACCTAGGAGTCCCTCATCCGGGAGACAGTGCTCTGTGCGCCCACCCCAATAAACCTCTGCAAGCCAAAAGGAATCAACTGCTGCCAGGTGGTGAAACTCCCAGGGCGCATGTCCTGGTGGCTGGGGGAGTCACTAGGAGCCAGGGTGTCACGCAAGGGTGCTGCCATGCTCTGGGAACCACCGGGGGGGCTGAAGGCACCGATGAGGTGTGATGGAGCAGTGAGCCTATGTCAGGGATTAGAAACTGTGAGTCCCTGCAGTCCCTCCTTCCTGGACCCTGTTCCATAGCTGCCTTTCCCCAGCTGAGACATGCCCAGTCTCCCCCGCCGGTGGGACAGGAGTCAAATGGGTCCATGTGAACTTGGGGCAAACATATCTTGCACCACGGGAGACTACGCAGGCCTCCTATCCAGCAGTTAGAAAGTTGGTTGTTGGAATGAAGAGACAGGATGCAGTTAGGAAGCAAGAAAATGATGGGTTTTGTGTTCTTTCGTTTAATGCTCAAATCCTCTTGTGAGTGGCAGAAGGGTTTCAAGTAAACTGACACTTAAACCTTCAAGTTCTACCATTGGAGCTCAGGTTCTGGCTATAGGTGGGGGTCATAGCTTCTAATCCTTAATGCTGGTTAGTGATTCGAATTGTATTAAGGTAAGGCTGGACCCCAGGGTGCTCAATGATCTGCTCTTAGGACTTGGTTGGTCTCCCCTGACTCGTTAGGCAGGTCTGTGTCTCAGAGTTCCTCATGCATAACCTGCCTTCAAGGGGTCCAGGCATCTGGCCTAGCTCGCAGAGACATTGGGCTGGTTGAGCACTGAGCAATGAGATCTCCGGAGGTAGATCTTAGGTGATGAAGCTGGATTGGTGTTTACATCTTAGAACACGAGTCTAAGGCCACGTGAGTTACACATCCTTTTGGCAGGGAAGGGTCTGGTTGCCTTTTTACCAGTCTTGGGCAGGACAGGTCTGCAAGCCTTGGTCCAGGACCTTGACATTCAGAGCCCTGTTTCTCACAGATCCTCAGATACTACTTGTGTGGGAACACAATTCAGCACCAAACCCCCATCATCTGTCTGACCACTATGAGGCCCCAGAGGCCAGGGGACTGTGGGTACAAGAAACCCAGGGGTTTGTTTTAAAATATTTTCAATGCCTGTGACACTTCTGGGAGGCAGCTAGGTGTCACAGAAAGATCTTGAGCTCTGGAGTCCAGTGGGGTCTGGGTGTGCATCCCAGCTTTGTCTGCGCCTCCTTCTGAGATCTCAGGCCAGCCTCACCCTTCTTAGCCTCAGTTTTCTCATTCATAACATGGGTGACAATACTACGTCCAGGCAGGAAACTGGGTGTGTGGGAAGTACAGGGAGGGAGGACCATGCTACATATACAGTGTTGGCTGAGCCACCAGGGACCCAAAGGAGACTTGTAAGAACGTGAAAAAAAAAAAATAATAAGGATGGATATGAAGTTCCTTGCACAGGGTCAGGCAAAGATTAAAAGCTCAAACATTACTGTCTACCATTCCCTTCTCCTGCACAAAATTCTGGGTCACCCCAGTGAATTCCCATTGGAGTCCCAGAGACCAGAGCTCTTTGCTCTCTCCCAGGATCCTAAGAAAGAGAAGAGGGGCACCAGCATTCGGTGAGCCCTTACTGTGTGCCTGGCACAGTTCTGGGTGCTTCTTCTGCACCTTCTTATTTAACTGTCACAACAACGCCTGTTTGAAGCTCACAGCGGGTCAAGGCTGTTGGGCAGGCCGCCAAGGCAAGCCCCAGCCCTGAGTGGTCGGCCCCTCTTGCATAGAGTTCCACCACGTTGGCTGAATTGTCCAGGGCTCCAGCTGTGTATATTTCTCCTGGCATTTGCCCCCGAGCAGAGTCTTATCTTACCATCTTCCTCTGTGGAATGCTAATCAGCAGAAGACCTTTCCTGCAGAGAGAAGTGACTTAGAAACTGGCTGGGGAGGCTAGTGGTCAGGGGTCACTTCCTGGCCAGTTCCCTTCCCCCCACCTTGGGAACCTCAGTTTCTCCTCAGGTTCCATCCTGCTCTCAAACTTGGAGGTTTTTATTGCTGATGCTCTTGCTGGAACTGCTACTATGATCTCTGAGACATCAGGCTCGGATCTAATTAGAAGCAGTAAGAAGAGGATGGTGGGGATTTTCAATTCCTGCTGGAGTCAAATCCAGGCCTACCACTCACTTGCCGTGTTTGCCTCAAGTGTAAAACAGAGACAGTAGTGGTAGTTACCATTTTAAAATAGCTGTTGGGTTGTGTGAATTTCAGGGATAATGCAAGTCAAATGCTCAGCACGAGCTCTGCTATGTAGTAAGTGGTCAGCACATTTTAGCTTCTGTTCAATTTATGGCTCTAAACTGTTTGTGGCTTCCAAATGCCTCGAGTGAGGCCATCCTGGAAGTAGGCAGTGCCTCTGGGAGTCCTACCTCCTTGTTTCTGGAGCCCTCTTCCAGCACTGTCCAGATAACTAGGACCCAAAACTTCAGATACACCGAGGCTGGTCCTGTTACTGAGCCTCCACTGACCTCTGCTCCGTGGCTGGTCCTGAAAACAACATAGCTTGCTGAACAAATCCCTGCGTGTTTCCAAAATATAATTTGGTAGCATGTATACATTTTTTTTAAGTAGGGCAAAAGCCCCATGTGACTAGTGCTGAGAGAGAGACACACATACCCCAAGCTGAGTGTTCAGGGAGAGCTTCCTGAAGGCAGCCGAAATCTGAACTCGTTTAAGAGCAGGGTCACTGAATAAAAACATTCAAATTCATTTTCCTTCTCTGTTTGGGATCTTTGTTTCTCTTTAATTAAGAATGAGGAAAGGCCACCCTGCTTTTGGGGATTCAGCTTCTGCAGCCCGGTCCTAGGTAGAATTTCTGGCTCCAGGAGTTTTGCATGTGCTTATACCAAGGACACTGCTCTGGGCTTTAACAAGTAAGCGCGAAGGGTTGGGGTGTGGGGTGACCAGAGAAGGCTGATGCAGGTGCAGCTGCGGAGCCTGTGGGGGGCAAGAGAATTTAGGCAGAACATCACTAGACCAAGGCCATCTCAGTGGAGGTATGCCTGTAAGCAAATGGGTTATCAGTCCTCCACTGCCAGAAGAAAACATTCAGAACCCTCAGGATCTCCAGAGTGCTCACTGACTAGATGAGCAAACTCAAGCCCACAGCTATGAGATGCTTTTTCTAAGTCCCCGTGGCAAGTTAGGGACAAATATGGAATTGGTTTCCTGACTCCTAGATCAGTGAACACCTTGGAGAATTTGTGGAACCGGAGGGTTCCTGATGAAGCTGGGTTTGTAGTTTTTTAATCGGGCAGCATGCTCAACCCAGAAGATCTGGGAGACCAAGGAGAGGCAGCGAGGCGTGGAGAAGCAGAAACCCTGCTGTCACACAGCCCTTGTATCAGGGGACCTTTGGCAAATCATTTCACCTTGGAGATGCCAGTTTCCTTATGTCTAAGAGAGGCGTACTAATTTATGGAGGCGTTTGTGCTGGGTCTCCCCTGCTTCTGCATCTTTGTCCATCCTTTTAACTCTGTGTTACCCTTCTAACTCCATGTTACCCTTCCGCCATCTCCTGGTCCGATAATTATCATTCCACCCATAACCCAAGACCTCACTCAGCTATTTCCACAGTCAAGAAGGCTTCCCTGGGCCCTGGGAGGCAGTGATTTCTCTCATCTACATTCCCAAATAGTTTAAAGTATGCATTTTTTTTTAATTTTTTTTAACGTTTATTTTTTTATTTTTGAGACAGAGAGAGACAGAGTATGAACGGGGGAGGGGCAGAGAGAGAGGGAGACACAGAATCGGAAGCAGGCTCCAGGCTCTGAGCCATCAGCCCAGAGCCCAATGCGGGGCTCGAACTCACAGACCGTGAGATCGTGACCTGAGCTGAAGTCGGACGCTTAACCGACTGAGCCACCCAGGCGCCCCTAAAGTATGCATTTTCATGACTTTCAAGTCATGCATTCAAGTAGGCACTGGATGGAGGTGTTAACCACACCTCCCCAACCCCCCCCCCCAACCCCTGACTCCGGAGTGTCAGCTTCTTGCAGGGAACTTGTCTGAATCATTCCTCAAAGTCCTCAGGCTGGTTTCCTGCACATAGTAGGTACTCAATAAATCTTTTCTGGAGGAAATTATAAATAATGGAATGGTTGGCTGCTCTCTGTTATTTTCTAGAATTGCAGACCCTGCAGGAAAAGTTAGCTTCCTGCTGGAGTTTCGGTTACCAGCCCTTTGCCTTGAATGAGTTCTCTTATTTGGTCTGCTGGCTTTGAATTGGCTTTGTCCATGAAACGTACTGAATCTGTTTACCATTTAGCAGGGAGATGCTGAGAACAGTGTTCCTACTCCCCAGCTCCTGAGAGTCACAAAAGCTTGAGGAGCCCACACCCAGTGCCAGGCACAGTTCTGGGATCTCAATCCCAGAAGAAACTCAGTGGAGATCAAGGTGAACAGAAAGAGGGAAATGGAAAGTTTGAAAGATAGAAGTGAGGGACTACTGCCTAAAATGAGGAGGTTTGTCCCTGGCAAGGGACACGGTCTGGACCTCTTTGTATACCTAGAAGGGCTTTGCTCAGTGAATGTTTAGTAAATGTGAAAATGAACAGTGAGTGCATATGTTGACATGTGAGTGAAAGAATGAATGATTGAATGAATGGAGGAATAAGTAAATACATGAATGAAAGGGAGCAAATGAAATATCAAATGAATGCCAGAGGGAATGATTGAAGATATGAGTACATGCATGAATGAATGTATCCATAAATTAATGAATGAGTAATGAAGTCCTCGGAAGGCTATAGTGAAAGACTGTCTTTCATGAAGAGCATTGATTGTCATGCTACCCCAACCCTGGATCTAAGCTATCCCCCATGAAAACTGGAAGGAGTCCATGGGATAGGAAGCCATGGTACAGATAATAATAAACATAGCATGTGCTTCTTAGAAAGCTAAAAATTATAAATTCAGTCAAGAAAAGCCCTGTGGTTTTTTGGGCATCAGTAGGTGTGTAGTGTTTTGGGGGAAGGCAAGAAGATGGGAAGGTATCTCTCAAGTTTTCACTCTTTTGTTGATTGATAAAAAAAAAATCTAAAGCAAGGACTGATCCAGAATGACCTCCCTTGTATATTGGGTTCACTTTTACCTTGTCTCGGGTGAGACCAAGAACCTGTGTATTTGTCTGCCCATTTATTGATTCACTAAGCAACATCTGAAGTATCCTTAAAGCATTGCTTCCCTGATATTACCTCTGCCCGAGGTCCACTCTGGCTTCCACTCACCCTTCACCTCTACCTCCCCATTCACCTGGCAAACTCCTACACATCCTTCAAGACCTCATTCAATATCACCCACTCCTAGGCTCCTGGAGGTAGAGCACATCCTCCCTCCCCTGTTACCTCTGCAGCTGTTGCTGCTTCTGCACGCTACAATTATGAACATTACGTGATTATGGGTTTATACATTTATCTCTCTGACTAGCTCTAAAGGAATGAGTTATATTCAAGCGTTTCTGTCAGGCCTGATATTGGGCCCAGACCTGATGGATGTTGGCCATGTGGAGGTAAGGATGGATGGAGCAGGGCGTGTTCTTGATGGCTCCAAGTAGTGCAAGAATGCGGTAGCACAGATGAGAAATCCAGGTCTGCTCGTGGCGGGGAACACTGCAAAGTTCTGCATAATGGCCCTGGAGTTGATGTTCCCATTCATCAGGCAAGGAATGAGCAGTGTTTAGGAGAGAGAGGGGGAAAGGTGGGGCGGGGCGGGAGGGAGGCAGGGAGGGAAGGAGGGAGGGAGGGAGAGAGAGACTGTGACTGAGAGTCTTGGGACCTTCAGGCAAACTTGACTTATCTTTAAATGCTTCCCCTCCCTCCAGGGAGTGTTTTAAATGGGTCACCTTTGGGGAGTAGCTGTAATCCGCTGGGATATCACTGGCTTCCCATACACTAGCCATGGGAGCAGAACTTTGGATTAATTCTTATGATTCCAGTCCAGGCAGGAATCCTCACTGGGGGAGGGGGGGGGGGAAATGGGAACTGCATTCCACTCAAATCAGGGGGCTAGGAACAGGGTTGCAGAATGGTTAGGACCCTTGAGTGAAAGTAAGACCTGGGTTTAAACTCTGACTCTGTGACTCCTTAGCTGAGCCTTTCTGAGCCTCAGTTTCCCCCTCTGTAAAATGGGGACAATGACAGCATCTACCTTACAGGGATGCGTATGGGGCCAAAGAGGTAGTGAGCATTGTGCTTCACATACGATAAGATGATTTTAGCAACTCGGGTTGTACTGGCTTTGCAGCTGCCTTTATCCATCTTGGAGCAGGTCCCTTCCTCCTCTGTTGCTTCCTCTGCACTATGACTGGGCATTCCTTGGTGATCTGTGTCCCTTCAAACTGTGGCCTCTGATTCCATCCCTCTGGGACCCAGAGCCATCACAACCCTGGCCCCTAGCATCTCGAGAAGTTTCTCTGGTAACTCCTAAGGGAAGCTGGCAGTTTTAGATGATGAAAACTTCCCAGTGGTGAGATAGGAGAATGTGGATCATCTGCCAAGGTTAATAATAATAATAGCTGATGTTGACCGCTGTTCTTTGCCAGGCACCTTACTCTGCCCTTTTCCCTGTTACTTTATTAACCTCTTCCTAGCCCTGGAGGGCAGACCCTTTTACAGTTCCCATTTTGCAGATGAGGAACTGAGGTTCTGAGAAGCGAAGTTCCTTTCCCAGGGTCACACAGCCCTTGGATAGCAGTGCCCAGTTCTGGCTGATCCTTGAGCGTGAGCTCTTAGGCACCACACCCTCCCCCTCCCCTGCTGGCCTTGCCTCAAGAAAGAGCAGCCCCAGTGGGGAATGTGGAGAGAAGGCATTCAGATACAGCCCTCATTAGCCATACCACACCACCGAGCCATCTGTAGGCCTTGAGCAAAATGCTTTTAGCCTCATCTCAAACCACCCCTGGATCCGTTTCTATTTAATCTGACACTGCAAAAGCCTAAATATGAAATGATTGGGGGCATAAGGCCAATTAGCAAATTCATTAATAGGATTAAACGTCGCTCCTCTGCTCTAATCATTTATGTGAACTACATTCTTTTCCCTTTGTTGCAGCCATCATTGCCTGTCAGTGAAGGATCGAGCACATCGGTCTTCAAGTATGTTAGATTTCCAAACCTTCCAAATCAGGGACCAGAATCAGTCAGTGTTTTCACATGGTCCAGAGAGGCAGGGAGGGGTCAGCCAGTTGATGAGTGGTCATCATTGCAGAGGAAACAAACACAGGACCTCGCTGGTGTGTTTGCTTTCTGCTTTCTCACTAATTCCTTTCTGCCCTTGGCCACATGTTGGCCTAAATCTGTATTACACATATGCATGTGGTGTGGCTATTATGGGCATATACATAACCTGGATACAAAGTCTGGCCCTGCAGATTGTTAGCCATGCGGCCTCAGGCAGGCCCTTCAACTCTGTGAATCTGCCTTTCTACATCCAGACAATTGGGATATTGATAGCAATTCCCTCCAGGGTCGTTATGAGGATTAAATGCAGAATGCACGTAAGACCCCAGTGGTCAAAGGATAGCAAGAAGGCAGTAGCGGTGAGTTATGACCATCTGGAGCTGTGCTGTTCTCAGTGTGGTCCTCAGACCAGTAGCCTTGATGCCACCTGGGAGATTGTTAGAAATTCAGCCTCAGGTCCTGGATCATAACCTGCATTTTGCTAAGATCGCCAGGTGGCTCGTGTGCCCACGACCTAGAGCACAGATTATAGTACATATATATGTCTTTATGTGTTTATTTATAAGTTTACATATCGAGCTGGAAGGGGCCTTTGAAGGCTCCTGGTTCGAGTGTCACTTAAGATAACAAAATGGAGTCCAGAGAGGTGGGTGGTTTGCCCACAGTCACGCAGTTGGAGCGTCCAGTCTGGGGCCTGAACCCTAGGCCTCCCCAGCCCTGCTTGTCTGCACATAAGTTGCTCTGAAGTCAGATCTCCCCAGATTCACATGGTTTCTGTTGAGCTTTTCTTTCTTTCTTTTTTAAATAAAACAGAAGTGCCGGGCTACGTATGCCCATTAAGTTTTAATTTACTAATTTGAAATGTTATTCCAGCCAAGTGAGATCCTGAATCTTGATTCTGCCAGCCCTCGCCTTAGCTGCACCTCCAAGTTCTGTGTTACCAGACAGTATGACAAGGAGGGATTCTGAGTCTTCAACCAGTTGCATCTCAGACATGGGCCAGGACAGAGCGCAGGACCAAAGACCTCTCTCCACAAGCGATTTCACTGATAACGTTCAGAACCGTAGGGCAGGCTGGCAGCCGGGTTTCCTTACAAAGCGTTTGTGTGGCATTTGAAGCCAGGTATGGCAGAGTTAGTAGAAGTCTAATAGACAAAGGAAGAGCCTGAAGCATGGAAGTTAAATGCCTTTTCCATGGGGCATAGTAGGACCTCTCTGTTGGAAAACAAGCAATCCTACTGGCTGTTGTAGAAAGCTTTCTGCACTAAACAGTTAAGCAGGACTCATCCAGGGTCACTAGGTTTGTTTGGGGTAGAAACTGGAGGGATAGGGCAGCATTGCTTGAGAAGAGATTTGGATTTTTTGAGGGCCTGCGTGTCCCAGACCCTTCTGCATACCTAATCTCCTTTCACTTTTACAGTAGCTCTGTGATGGTTGTGTTGTTCATCTCGCTCTGCAAATCGGGAAACTGAGGTTCATGGAGCTTCTATGATTGTCTAGTGACTAAAGAGCAAGGATTTGAAGTGTGCCTGAGACAAAGGCATCCCACCACATGGTCTCTTCCTCCAACCCAAGCCACATCCAGGCCACAAGCAGGCCTCTGACGCCCAGGAAGGCCTTGAACAACCGCTTCTAGCTTCTGAGCCCCTGGGAACTGAACATGACAGCCACCAGCCTCCCCCATTGGCCCTGTCAGCTCCTCACCCATGCCCACCCTGGGCCCCAAGAGAGAGGAGGGCTGGCAGGTGGGGGAGACTTCTGGAGGCCGTGCAGCACCCAGCTGCTGTGGGGAAGCCAGTGCACTGGCATCCGTGTGGGGCTGAGGTCGCGTTTTCCCTCCATCCCTGGCACTCACCCATGTGCCACTCTCCCAGATGGCCAAACTGCACACTCAGCAGGGGCCCTTCCAGAGGTTTCCCTGCTCACCTAGTGGGGACAGCAGGGGGCTCACTCCTTTTCCTTTGTCCTTTGTACCTGCCAGCACTGGGCTAGATTAGGACTCCAAGCCCTAAAGGTCCTAGGGCTAAAATGATTATATCTGCCACACTCCCATCCCCCACCCCTGACCCTAGCAACTGCTACTTAGACAATTCACAACTGAAACAGGAAAATAAGTCTAAGGAAATGGAATGAAATTTGGACTTTTTTTCATGATGACTACTTTGATGATTTAAAAAAAAAAGATAATACATTTTCAAAACATGTTTGCTCACAATTTTGATGCTTCTCCTATGCTGGTACTGTAGACATCTCTTGAATGCGCCTATTGGTATTTCTGCGTCGGAGTTGGAACCAGACAGGAAAAAGAAAAAAACAAAAAACAAAAAACAAAAAACAAAAACCAATCTGTATTGAGGACCTGCTTTGTGCCAGGCACCATGCAAGTTATTGACAAATATAACAACAACACAAATACAATTTAAAGCTCTTATAATAAGAAAAAGAATAGGAAAAAGAAATGAGATTTATATAGCACTTTTTGCCAAGTACTATTCTAAGTTCTTTTGATACATTAAACAAATTTAATCCTTACAATAACCCAATACTATGATTATCCCCATATAACACATGAAATCTCATGCTATGAGAAGGAACATTCAACTCCCCACTTTATAGATAAGGAAACTGAGGCTTTGGAGGAAGTGACTTGGCCAAGCATCCCCCAGATGGCTGGTGGAGGAGCCAGGATTCTCACCAACTCTGACCATCTCCAAATGCAGATACATTCCTAGAGTGTGTTATAAGGAGGGGTAGGAAGGCCTGGGAGTAAAGACTGAGTATAGAATCCTGTCCTGACTTTTTCAGGGGTCCCCTTTAGTCCTCCTGTTGCCTATTACATCTGCCCTCATCTTGTGCTACTCTCCCGCCATCCCTGGATCTTCCTGACCTTCCAGAGCAACCACTCTGTGCATTGGTCCACATCATATAAGCTGTATAGGAGCTAAGTCAGGTTCCCATCTGCCCCCTGAGGAAAGAAGCTGCCAGAAGGAGATTAGTTATGGAGGATACTATCTTTGCCCTCAAGGTGCTTCACTCTGGTGACCGTAATAATAATATTAACAACAAATCTATAGAGCTCCCACTATGTGCCAGACACTTTAGCGGCTTGGTTTTATTTAGGCCTTACAGCATCACCAGGAAGTCGGCATTATTACTGGACTCTTTACAGATAAGGAAACTGAAGAACAGAGAGCATAGGGAAATGTCCAATGTCTCACCAATGTCTCACCTCTTGAAAGTGGCCAAGCCAGGATTTGAACCCAGCTGACTTGACTCCAACACCTGTACCTGCCTGGTGAATCAACGAGGCTAGACTGTATCTGAGTGCCTACCTATACCACATTGCAGATTGTGTTACCCTGTGGGGGTTCATGGGAGGGAGAGACCATCTCTACCAGAGGCACAGGGCTGAAGAATCAGAGAGGATGACTGAAAAAGATGGCATTTCAGATTGATTAAAGAGCAAGGGCTTGACCCATGCAAGAATGTAGGTTAGTAGAGTTCTAGGTAAAAGGAATGGTATGAGCAACATCATTGAAGTAGATGAGAAGAAAGGAGAAGGAATAAAAATGGCAGTGATGCACTTTTGTGACTTGGAGGAAGTCAATAGAAAGGTTGTTATTAGAAATGTGAGAGAAGTCGGGGCACCCGGGTGGCTCAGTTGGATAAGCGTCCGACTTCAGCTCAGGCTGTGATCTCACGGTTCGTGAGTTCGAGCCCCACGTCGTGCTCTGTGCTGACAGCTCATAGAGTCTGGAGCCTGCTTCAGATTCTGTGTCTCCCTTTCTCTCTGCCCCTTCCTGGGTCTCTCTCTCTCTCTCTCTCTCTCTCTCTCTCTCTCTCAAAAATAAAATGTTAAAAAACATTTTGAAAGAAAGAAAGAAAGAAAGAAAGAAAGAAAGAAAGAAAGAAAGGAAGAAAGGAAGAAAGAAAGAAAGATGAGGGAACAGATTGGAGGCAGCGACCAGAGTCAGGTGTCCACATTCAGGAAGGTCGGGGGAAAGTCCTGAAAGGTAGCCGAGAGGAAGGATGAGGAAAGGACAAAGTAATTGGGGACCAGGGCTGTCCCTTCTCATCCTCACCCTGTCTTCCCAGAAGTCTCCCATTGATCACTTCAGCCCACAGCTGCTCCCTCTTCCCCCCCACCAATCCACTCACTGTCCTGCATGATTTAGCAATTGATTGCCTTGAATTGCTCTATAATCGCTCCCTATAAATATGGTCTGGCTCTTCAGTAAGAGTACACTTTCCTCAAAGGCTGGAACCTTCCTTCATGCCCTTCTGAGCTTCTCCAAGGAGTCCAACACAGTTCTGGGCACATGATTGGTACTTGGTGGCTTGAATTGACATTATACTGAGATGCATGAGGACTTGGAATTCCCTAATTGGGATTAATGTAGCAAAGAAGCCTGGGCACAGCTTTGAGGCTCCCCTCAGCATATTCACAGGATCCAGAACATCAAAGACAGTGGTTTAGTGTAAAAAAAAAAATAGAACATTGGAGGTTATTTCATAACAGCTCAGAGTTCATAGAAAAGGTATGGCATGTTGGGTGAAATAGAACTAAAGGCCAGTCCTAGCTTACCCTTTACAAGCTATGTGGTTGAAGCCAATTGTTTGACTCCTCTCTGCATGTCCGGTCTGTCATCTATTAATAGCAGTCATGATATCAACTCATTGGATTGTCATGGGGATTAAATGAGATCAGGTGAATGCAAGTGTTTATAAACTGTAAGGCAATGCGTAAGTGGTGAGTATTAGTACGTAGGTGATGATAGTGATCACAGGTATAGTAATACTTTTGATGATGGTGGCAAGGATGGTGCATGTGACGGTGACGGTTGTGTTGGCGGTAGCAATGATGGTAGTGACAGGTGGTAGCAGATAGCATTAGGGGTGTTGATGGTTACCGTAGGGATAACGTTGGCGATACCAGAGATATTGGCGACAGTGACAATAGTTGTATTAGAGTACTAATGGTGGTGATGGCGGGTCATGGTGTTGCTGGAGCATGATAATGTTAGTGGTAATTGTGATGATTCTGGTAGGGACAACAGTGATGGGATGGCGCCAGTGGCAATGGGGTCACGACGGTGGTAGTGTGATGAGAAGTGGTATTAGTAATGATGGTGATAACAATATGGTGACATTGGCGCTAATGGTGGTGGTGAAATAGTGGTGGTAGTGGTAGTATTGTTGGTGGGATGATGGTGGTAGTAATAGGGGTAGTGGTGGTAGTGGCAGCAGCGGATTGGAGGCTGTCTTTCCCTTTGTTCAATCTATCTTCTTTGACTAGTCTATGCAGAAGGATTTCTAACCCTGAGACTTTGAATTCCCCTAGATGTATCTGTCAGTAGTAGGAAAGAATAAGACACATTAGTTCATGCCTCTAGATTTATCCATGGTTGGCACTTTTCAGAATCATTTGCGTACAAGCTGTCTTCTTGACACTTGCATTCCCAGGACATAGCATAGTGCCATGCCTGCTACATAGTCAGTCTTCAGTAAAAATTTGTGGAGTGAAAGAGTAAACTTGCACGAGGACGCAGGTTATACTCTTGGATGAACTCATTGGATTTAAACGTCCCACCTCCAGAGGTACACAAGGTCATCAGGTAGTTGTCTATCCCGTCGGAATGCACCTGCTCTCACACCATGACCAGCATTGGCAATGGAGCTGCCCTTCTATTCTAACAGGCTGGGAAGACTTCCTGGGAGCCTCCTGGATGTCATCCTGGCCTGATCCATTTCTGCCCTGATTCTGCACTGACTGAGCACAACAAACAGTGGAGAAAATGGCACGTCCCACTAGCAAATTCTGGAGCGTCCATGCCTCTCTCCTTAGCCCCTTTTCTGATGCATCAGGAATGAGAGGCATGTTTTGCCCCTGGAGACATTCTTCTTGGCAGCTGGGAGGGATTAAAGAAGTAGTTTCAAATCTAGTGTCTCTGTAACCC
This sequence comes from Prionailurus viverrinus, assembly GCF_022837055.1. Classification (NCBI taxonomy): domain Eukaryota; kingdom Metazoa; phylum Chordata; class Mammalia; order Carnivora; family Felidae; genus Prionailurus; species Prionailurus viverrinus. The sequence continues at coordinate 179,641,438 of NC_062561.1, read as the reverse complement.
ATATTCTACCCTTCTACCCTTCTATTCCTTGGAAAAAAGGAATAATCACATGTCTACATTGTAGTGTTCTTGTGGCTTTTAGGTATGTGGCCTACAGTAAGGGCTCAATAAATGGTAGTAATTCTTTTTTTGTAATTTTTTTAATACTTATTTTTGACAGACAGACAGACAGACAGACTGTGAGTGGGGGAGGGGCAGAGAGAGAGAAAGACACAGAATCTGAAGCAGGCTCCAGGCACTGAGCTGTCAGCACAGAGCTGGACGCGGGGCTCAAACTCACGAACTGCAAGATCATGACCCGAGTTGAAGGTGGACACTTAACTGACTGAGCCACCCAGGTGCCTAAATGGTAGTAATTCTTAACAGTAGCATTTATTATTTCTATCATTAGTGGAGAGATTAACATAAAAAGTGGTGAATAATGATAGACCATAGACTTTGCATATCTCTTTTGCATGGAACACGTGTGGCTTGGATTCATTTTGGATACCCTGATCTGGAAACTGAGCCCACAGTGTCCCCTGAATAGATCATATGTTGTTGGGGGGGGGGGTTGTTGAGAAAGACGGACATGACCTGTAGGCAACTGGGTTTAGGTGCTGTTCTGTTGAACGAGGAATACGAGTTGGAGACCAAACAGTCTTAGATTTAAATTTCAGACTTGCTTCTCACTGGCTGCGTGACCCTAGGTAAGTTACGAGGTGAACCTTGGTTTCTTTGTGTGTCCGGTGAGGTTAATAATACTGACCACATCTGTTCCTTGGGAAGAATATGGAAAATAAAGTGTAAATGGAGCAAGGGTGGAGATTTGTTTTCCAGGCAGCTCAGGACTGCAGGTAATGGAAAGACTGAAGTGCTTTTGGGATTAGAGCTGCCTGCAGCCTTTATCAGTCTCTGGAGTTGATGTATTGTTCCCCCAAACCCTGGAACATAGTCAAGGAGGGGGTGAAGGAAGGAAGAGGGGTAACAAGAGTATGGATGGAAATGTAAACACGTGGAGTGCAGGTAGCAGGCTACATGCCCATAGCAAGCAGTCGACAGAGGATTCACTTATTGTTCTGATTGCTATTATTGTTAAACCTGTGGAAAGGAATTCAGGTAGAAAGGAGAACTCAAGCAAACACAGGCTGATCCTAGGCTGAATTTGGTCTAAGTTACAAAGCACCATGTGCGATCCACAAAGCGTGGACACTGAGACAGGCTGTTTCCCGTCCGCCCCCCTACAACTTGTAATCCCACCCACTGACTCTGTGTGTTGAACAGGAAGAGCTCTTTAAAGGGTGCTTGGTGTGTGTGCCTTTGTGAGTAGAAGGAAAGCACGCTAACGTATGGAATGTGAGACACCGTGCCGGGCACATCCTCTAAATCATCTCATTTAATCGTCACACAATCTTATGAGGGAGATACTGTTATTGTATGTATTTTAGCAGTGATGAAACTGAAGCTCAGAGAGGAGAAGTGACTTACCCAAGGTCAACCAGCTGGTAAGTGTAGGGACAATATTGAACCCAGACCTCTCTGTCCCTTACTCTCTGTAGCGCTGTCGCTTAGAGACTCTACACCTACTACCTGGGATAGCTCCATTTGACATTTGGGGGATTTGAGGCTTCACAGCTGCACAACCAGCTTGCAGCAACGCGGGACTCGTCCCCAGTTCTCCTGACTGCCAGCCCCACCATCTCACCCTGGTCGCTCACACATCATTGGAACTGACAGTGCAAGAATATCCCATTCCTTCTCCTTCTCTTCCTGCCTTTCTTGGCCTTCTTCCAGGACTTTGGAGGAACAATAAACCAACTCAAGAGGCAGGGAAAGGCTGTAGGAAGCTCAAACCCCAAACCCATTTGGTCCTTTAATGACTTCCAAGTGAGTTGCCTGGGAGACAAACCCCTTTCCCCACACCCTCACCTTGCCCTGATAGGTCAGCGGGCAACAGCCAGACCAAAAGACTGACATACATTGCTCCTCTCAATCCAGACCCCCCCCCCTTAATTCAGAGATGCCCCACATAATGGTGAGACTTAGAAACCAGGCAGCCCTGGTCTGGAACTCAGCTCTGCCTTTCTTGAGCTTTGTGATCTTGGGTAATTCACCTGTTCTCTCTGAGCCTCAGGACCTTCATGTGTAAAATAGGGCTAATAGCTCTCCCCTACTATCTCCTCTCTCCTGTGATGATTAGTTAGAAAAGTGTATATAAAATACCTGTTCTAGGGTAGACACTCATTTGAGGGTTAACAAGAGTTTTATGGTTTGGCCCAGCGAGTCTCAGGCTATAGCCTTGATGACTGTAAGCTCTTCTGCGACCACATCCTAGTCTCAAGCACAAGTGTGAAAATTCCTGGCATGTGCCATCACTCCTTGTCCATTACCCATGGCACATGCTGATCACCCATCACAGCACTTTTTCCTTCAGAGCTATAATGGCGGCCTCGGAATCCTTCTTAACACAGCACTCTAGACAGCCACTATTGATTGATTACAGATGGCATGGGAGATAGCTGAAATTTATTTGAGTCCTAGTTCTGATGAAGTTCATATTTGTTTCTCCCTCTCTACAGCCCAGGCTATCTGGCTCCAGTCTTCTTTTGTGAGTTCATGTGTGGGTGTGACTGTGTGTGTATGTTTGAACTGTGCTTCCAGGCTGAAAGAACATTCCAGTCATTTGCTGTTGGTTTGTTTGTATGTATCTCTGAGTTTTTAGAATTCTACTTGCCATGTGATGCCTGTGCCTTGAGATCTGCAAGAAAGATCAGCTCGTATCTGGGAAGGAGGTGGCTGGGAATCAAGTTAGAACTTGGGAAAGCAGAATCAGTGGGCAGAACTCACCGTCAGCCACTTTTAGGAGGGACATGAGAGACGGTGACTGAATATGAGTTTGAAGTCTCAGGAGGTTTCACACTCCATTGGATGACTGTGGTCTCAGGGAAGTAGGCTGAGAATCTAACAATTTATTCATTAGGGCAATGCTAGTTGTTGTAACAAGTAGACCCAGCATTTCAGTGGCTTACTACATAGAATTTTTCCTGTCACTCTGAACTATTCAGCATGGGTGTTCCTAATGAGCAAGTAGCTTTCTTCTGTGTGGACCCAGCCTCCTCCCATCGTGTCACTCTACCAATCCTATGGCCCCCTTTACCTTTAGGTGAAGGAACTACAGATGGCACCCAGCCTCTTAATGACTGTGACCTGGCAGTGACAGACATCACTATGCTCAGAGTTCACTGGAGACAGCTTGCTCCATAGCCCCCCCAGACAGAAGGGCAGCCAGTGGGGGGGGGGGGGGGGTGGGGAGGTCAGAGAATGTGGTCTCTGGCTGACCCAGTAACAACCCCACACCCTTGAGAAAGCACAAGCAGGAAACAGTCAGGGACGGTCAACAAGTCAGCAGGGTGGGTCCTGCCTGGGGAAGGAGTCTGAGTTCAGATGCCACTGGGTCACCTTGGGCATGGAGGAGGGAAGCTCAAGAACCAGAGGCCACCTGGCAGGGTTCACATGGAACCTGTCTAGGGAAGTCCTGCCCTAACCAGGGACATGCCTGTGTGATCATGGTGTCAGCCATCTCCCTCCGGGGGAAAAGACGCAGCAGTCAGAGCCCAAGACATCCAGTGGTCCGGCAACACCCCGGCCAATTCTAGGTTCACCGGGAAACATTGTTAGAATGTGCCTCCCCAGGCAGCCCTGTCTTCAGGGAAAGAAAACACAGTGCTGCTCGTGACAACTTCAGCAGCCCTGGTTTGCATGGCAGTTCCATTTCTCTCAGTGTGGTTTATATTTTGATTTCATGATCTGGGTTAATGAGAGTGTTCTCCTGACAGATGAGTCCCTTCCGGGCGTGCCAGCAAAATCAGGTTTCTGAACCTCCAAGGCTAGGGGCCAGAGGCTGGGGAATGTGCCAAGGTAAATGCCACCTTGTGAGGTGTCTGGGAAGCAGCCAGCACCCTCCCCTGCCTCATCACGAGACTTCTCTGGCTGGTCCGTGAGCATGTGGGAGCCACATTCACAGCCCTATAGGTCCGGGTCTGTCTCCAGCAGCATGTGGGACATTCCAGCAGCTTCTCCCTGATCTCTGGAAGGAAGGAAGCAGGAAGGAGAGAAGGTGAGAAAAAAACAATCTCGTGCTTAGTTTCCCCTCCAAAGCATACCTTGTGAGCCTCGTCTGTACAGGATTCGGAACAAAGGAATCCTGGTGCTTTGATTATTGTGTCTGCAGCAGTTGTTGAAATGAGTCTGACACTCACCAGTGCCTTAGTAGGAATTATAATTACATTGGAAGACCTGAGGCAACCAAGTAAACTGATTAGCGGCTTGCTCCGAGTTGATAGATTTTTTTTCCCTCTGGGTCATAAACAGGGCTGTGGGAGATGAAAACTCTCTGGGTGGGAGCAGTCTGAGATGGGGCTGTGTACATCCAGGAAGCCAAACCGAATGGTGCTGACAGGTTTCCTGGAGAGACTGACTTAACAGGTGCCCGCCTGCTCCTGCACGGGATGTCTCCACTCCCTCAGGCCAGGGACAAGCTCTGATCATGGGCAGGGCTTGCTTGGGCTACAGGGGGTGTCCTCAGAGCAGACTGATGGTGATCCGACTGTTAGGTGATGCTCTGGGAAGCCCTCCCCCAGCAAAGCTGCAGCTTCTGCCAGGCATAATTATTGCATGGATAATTACACGATTCAGAGCCTGCTGGAGAATCCTGGGCTGATGCCAGAACAGAAAGGCAGGGTTCTGGGACTGCGGCCGGTTACTGCTTCTCAAAGCTGAGTCTGAAAGAAAGAGGGGAACCATTCAGCTTCCTAAGAATCCTATCTGGCAGGGCCAGCACTTGGCAGACATAAAGCCAAGAGAGGTGGGAAGCTGATGCGTTCTGTCTTCTTCTACCCAGCCTCTTCAGGGCAGGAGCCCCCAGAGTTCTAGCCCAAGCCCCCTTGTGCACTCCCTCCAGGCCTCGCCTCCCTGGGAGAGCCCATCCCCTCCCGCTAGCACCTGCATGCTGATGGTGCCAAGCTCCCCGGCACCCACGTTGCCCTCTGAGCTTTAGCCGCACATCCCCAAATGCATGCTGGGCATCTCCTTCAGAAGCAGCTCATCACACCCCAACCTCAGCTCTGCTCCCTTTACCCCAATCTGCCCCTCTGCCAGTATTCTCCTTTCAGCCAGCAACACCTCATTGTCCCAGACCAGACCCCCAGGTAGAAACCTGAATCCTGATCTCCTCCTCCACCGTCCTCACGTCATGTGAGGCCACATCATGTCGTTTCATTCTGCCTCTCCTCCCACCCCACTTGCACGGCCCAGGACCAGGCTCCCTGGTCATCTCCAGCTTTCTTGTAGTGGCCTCCTCACTGGCCTCCTTACCTCCACCCTCAACCCCTTGAGACCATCCTCCCACTGCCTCAGCTCTCTCTCTTTCAGTGTAAATTTGGTTGCATCTTCCCATTCTTAGTGCCTCCAATGTTTTCCCATCACCCTCAGCATCAGCTTTACCCCTTCAGGCTGCCTAAGGCCCTTCCTAATCTGGCCTTGCTCCCACACTGCATCTCCTGCCATTCTCATGACAACCAAGCCTATTGGATGTCGCTGTGCACTTCTGGCTCCTCAAAAGTGGCTTTGTCGTGCCTGAAAATATGTGCGGAATGGGAGAATGTAAGATGAATGATCCGGGCTCTGGAGCCAGCCTCTCTGGGTTTGAATCTTGGCTCCGTCCCCTGCTAGCTGTGTGACTTTGAACAAACGACTTGACCCCTCTGCTCTTCTCTCTTCGCATCTATAACATAGCAATGATAGTTACAATAGAACCTATCCCATGGGGTTCTTGGGAGGATTCAGCAAAATAATTCATGTAAAGCACTCAGAACATAATTAGTGCACAGTAGCTATTTTATCTAGTTTTCTGCATGTCCCAAGGTGGATACTCACAAAATGTCAAATCCAGAAAGAAAAAAGATTCCAAAGAGTTCACATCTTCATTGTACAGAGAAAGAAACTGAGGTTCTGAGAGGGGAAGGGCTTCACCCTGGCCACCCTTGGAGGCTGACCCCTGAACGCCAGTCTGGAGCTCTCTGTTCTGCTGCCCTGCCCACCTAGTGTAGGAGCTAGATAGCTCCCTGTCTCTAGGTAGGTCCCTGTCTTTGGTGTCCGAAGGGCCTGTCCCAGAGGGGCTGGGCTTGTACTCTGCCAGGTGCCTGGGTCCTAACCCTGACTCTAGTGCTTACCATTTGGGTGATCTCAGACACGTGACTTAACCTCTCTAAGCCTCTGTTTGTTTTTCTATAAAACGGGGGTTTCATAATAGCACCTGCTTCATAGGGTTTTGTGGGAATAAAGGACATCATCTGTGTAAAAGCCGCTAGGTCATGCCTGACACTTAGCAAAGGCTCCACACACACCTAATAGTGAGATAACACCGGGAATAAAGAGTGCCCAGTATCTGTAGGGCATCCATCCCTGCGCATGATCAGTGAGTATTTCTTCCTTGGAATGCACAGGAAGGAAGACCTCTGTGAACACCCTACATAGATCTTTGCAGATTGGCAGTTTTTCCTCGAGTTAATTAGGAAGCCTTGACCTTTCCTGCCACATGGGTCTCTGACTCAGACCGAAGTTTTGCAGTGACAGCATAATGTGGTGAAAAGCCAGCCCCTTTCTCAGACAACTGAGGAGAGGCAGGGGTGTTCTGAAAGCATCTCCTGGAGTGGGATGGAGGCGCCGTCTGACTCCCCAAGGAGTTGAAGGGAGTTTGGTTGAAGGGAGTAATGCAAGTAACTGTCTTTCTGCTGTCCCCGTCAGCAAGGGGCGTGCTGACAGTGCCTCCTACCCGGTGTCCCGTGCCCAGAAGCCTCCTCTCTGCACAGGGCTCTGCGTCAGAGTCACCAGGGAAACGGGGCTGCTGAGAAAGCCAGAGCCAGCCAGGCTGCTCTCCTGGGGCAACATTCACTCCGTGCAATTCCATCTTACAACCACCTTGGAGTCTGTCCCAGGTGCCAGGCCCGTGCTCAGCCCTGCTGAGTCCCACGTTTGAGGCTCCCACTCTATGCCCGGACTGTTAGGCACTTTCATCTATGGCTGTGTTCAAAACCTGGCTCCTCCACCTTCCAGCTGTGTGAACTTGCCAGGCTCATGTCACCTTCCTGGGGACCTAGTTTCCTCACTTGTAAAGGCCAGTTTGTATGTTGTGACTCTCAAGGCAGAGCTAAGTCTGCAGAGCTTAGAACAGTGCCTGGCCAGTAGTACATGCTCAAAATCACAACCTGACATGGGAGCCCATTTCTGCTGATGAGGGAGAGATCCATGAAGTCAAGGGACGTGCTTGGGGGCAATCGAACCCAGGCCCATCAAGTTTCAAATCCTGGGCTTTGCTGCTCTTTCTGAGCTGTGTTGGATCTGTCACTGGAGAGGTTCATTATCCTCCAGCATATCAGATATGTACTGCACCAGATCGTGCCTCTTTTTAAGTGAAGATCTGTCCTTCTGGGCCTTGAAGATTTGCTGGAACTGGAGAGTCACCAGTGGAATGCAGGTCATAACGTTTGGGAGGGAAAAACTGAGACATTGTTGGCCATATCCATCCTGTCCCCAGTGTTCAGAGCTTCTCTGCCCAGCCTCACAGCTACACCTCACGCCTCCCTCTGACGAGCCATTCTGTGTCCACTGGGACTTGGCACAGGTATCACCTCCCTGAGGAAGCCACCCCTTGTCTTTCCTCCATCCCAAGACTGGCTTAGGTGAGCCTTCTCTATGCTTCAAGACACTGCTGCTCATAGGAGCCCAGCACGGAGCTCCAGGCCATGAAACTTTAAGGTCAGAAAGCAAGCCTACCATTTACAGTGCCCGACACATGGCAGGAGTTAAATAAAGCTATATATTTACCTACTTATTTGCCAGTATTCTGCCTTATTACAAAAAAAGAGTTGAGACAACTGAATGAATGAATGTTTGCAGAGCTGAATTAGACTGAGGTGGGGTGCTGACCCGGGAGAAACTATGTGGGCCTGACATCAGGAAGATCAAGGCGAGAATTCTGAACCTGATGCTATTGCTTCTGTAGAACTTCAGAGAAGTCCTTTTATCTCCTACAGCCTAAGTTAGCTCTCCCATTAAATGGGGCTCTGAATGTTGTAAAGACCCAGTGTGAGGCCATATGCTGAGGTCAGCAGCTCAGAGCTGTGGCAGAACCAAGCAGAGGACTTTGACATTGGCCTTTTAGAATATTCACGAATGATTGGAAGACAGCGTGGCAGGTGGTCATTGATTATTTTGCAAAGGTGCAAACTTGGATGGTGCTCTTTGGAGGCCTGGAGGTGTGGGAGGGTCAGTGGGCTTAGAAATTTGCACAAGTGCTTGCACACTCACACACCCACCCCTAGCACACACATCTCAAAGTGATTGCATTTTCCTGTATCTGCCCTTGAGCACTCAGTGATAGCCAAAGTACTTAAAAAACAACAACAACAAAAAAACACCTTGAAGACTAATGATGTAATCTGATGTTATATAGCATTTATTTGGGGTCGGAGTTCTATTTCAATAGTTTCAAAAACAATATTGTTCTGTATTTATAGAAACACAGCAGTTCTGAAGGGGTCATTTCCTTTTCAGTTCTCCTTTACTGCTTGTTTGGGGGAGATGGGAGGCCGCAGTGGCATTTGTGAGCTGGAAGATCTGGGAAGGCCTCTGGAGCTTCCCTGAGAGCCAAGGATTGGCTGCAGTAGGAACTGGATGATTTCTGCCCGGGGTCTGCCCTGGAGGAAACCTGCATCTCAGCAGCCAGTTCCACCCAAGCTGGTCTGGCTCAGCATCCCAGCTCTTCTGGAGTCTGAGGCTGCTGCAGCTCCCTGGCCCCTACCGCCCTACCCCCTTACCCCCCACCCCCACCTCATCCTGATCCAGTCAGCAGGCCCTTTTTGCAGGATTGAGCTGCAGGTGAATGGTCTCTGGTATCTGGAGAGCTGTTTTGAAGGCCTCAGACCCTCTCATCACTATGTGGACTAGTGCAAAGGACTGCCAGCCAGACTTCATTTCGCTGTGATCTTTGCTAGCAGGACAACCTTCCTTGTCTATAATGGGCCACCCTGCATGGCTGGCATGGACAGTAAATGAGAAGTGTTGTGCCTAGTGCCTGGGGCACAGCAGGAGCTCCAGAAAACTTTGTTCATTCTCTTAAGGTGTCTGGAAGATGATTGGAAACAAATGCCCCAGAACACGAGGTAGCTGATATGGGACGAGTCCCAGGCTTATTTGGAAAGATGAGGGCTTTGTGGGATGTTAGAGTAAATAAGACCCATTACCTCCCACTCCATACTCTCTGCCTTAGGCAAGAAATATGGGACCCATTCTGGGACCAAAGATGTCACAGGATCACTGACACCCAGTCAGAGAAATCCAAGGAAGGGTCTAGAAGGACTTTAGGCAGTTTTTCATTTCGGAAGGAGGAAACTTCTCTCAGGGATTTGAACTAATACTGTCTCTAAATGCAAGTGGAAATTTCATTCCAGATAGGGTAATGTTCTGATTTTGAGATTGGAGCCCACTGGGCTCCATTAAACTATTCAACAGAGCTGACAGTCTTATTAAAGAGGAGATGCCCACTAACCTCAAAGATGGGCTTGTGGACCCTTTGTGGGATGAAGGGTGAGTGAGCATTTCATCTGTGTTAGCCAGGACCTTTTCGGTTTTAAACCGCAGAGAGCCAACTCTTACTGTTTAGGAAGAAAAGAGGATTTGCTGGCTTATGTACTAGGAAGGCCAGGATAGAGTTAACTTCAGTCACACCTGCATCCAGGTGCTCAAAGAAAATGTCAACAAGAATCTGTTGACTTCCATTTCTCTCAGATCTGTTCTCCTCTTGTTGGGCTTTGTTCTCAGGAGAGCTCTAACCTTGGGGTGCCAAGAGTAGTCACCAGCAGCCCCAGACTTATACCCTGCCAGGTCAGCAACCTCCATGGGAAAGCTTCTCTTCACTAGTCACAGGAAAAGCCTCAGGGCTGGCTCTCATTGGCCTAGATTGATCATGTGCTATGCTCTGATTGGCCAGCATCTGGGACAAGGAGAATTCCACCTCATCAACCAAATGGACTGTATTTGGAGAGTAGGAAAACCAAGGAGCTCTTCCTAGAAGAGGAATGGTTGCTGGGCCAGCATAAACAACAGATGTCACTGCCTTGTAAAAGGATGCAAGGTTTTGGTAAAACCTAACCTCATGCAGAGACCCTGCTCACCCTCCCCTCCAGTCTGAATAATCACATCATTCTTTCTTAGGTGTGCTGGGCACCTGCTTTGTGTTAGGTGCTGTGTTTGTTGTTGAACACGCCTCTTCTTGTGGACCTCTGAGATTGGTTCTGTTACCAATATTCCCATTTGATAGATGGCAAACTGTACACTTACAACGTAAAGAACAGAGTGGCCCAGAGTTAGAGCTTATACATGGCAGAGTTTGGATTTGAACCCACATTAAACAGTCTGACATCAGAGTGTAGACTCTTAGTCATATACTCTTCCCCAAAAGGTGCCTCACAACTTCCCCCCTCCATGCTTTTGTTCTTGTTGGTCTGTAGACTTTAGGTACCCTTCTTTCCTCTCCTTGCTCACTTGCAAAACTTGTCCTTGAATGCTCTCTCCTCTGAATAGTTTCCTCCAGGATTAATACCAGGAGAGCTGCTTTTCCGCACCACCATGGTCGCCAGCTCAGCTCATTACAGAACTGGTGGGGGAGGGGTGTTTGTTTCTCCTAGATGGCCAGCCCTTGGTGGGCAGAGACTATATCTCTCATCTACTACTCCAGCTCCCCCTTGCATGTTCATCAAATGTCTGATTGTTTAGATAGCAACACAGATACAATCAAAGCACAGCAGGTTGCTGGGACTTCAGGATGGGAGTATTATGTTGGTGATGACCTCATAGCTACTGAGTATTATGTTAATGGCCGCCAATGTGTCAGGTACTATACTAGGGGCTTTGCGAACTGCTCCGTTTAATCATCCTAATGATGTTATTACTCTTCTCATTTTGTAGATGAGGAAACTTGAACTCAAAGAGGTGAGATGATCTGCCCAAAGTCTAGCATATCAACGTAGCTGGATTTCAAGGACAAGGATGGACTGCCCTACTCCCTCTCACCCCCTGCCTCACACACCCAGGGAGATACCCACAAGACTGGCCCCTTAGCTGGGCAGTTTGTGGCTTTCCATGATCTATTGAACATTTTTTCTATGTTTGGAGAATTCCCAACATCAGAAATTCCCCCTCCTTAAGGTGGGAACTCACACTCAGACTTCCTACCACCCTTGCATCTAAGGCTAAGATAGCATAGCGACCCAGGTGAGGCTTTATTTGGAAGAGGTATACCTGAGGGAATGGATCAATTATGGAGTCAATTTGTGATGAAGGTGGCAGCAGAGGCCAGCAGCTCTCTGGATGTCATGGTGGGGAAGTTCTGGGGTCTCCTTCTATTGTGTCCATGGCACCTATGTTGAGCAGTGGGGATAGCAGATGGGGTCTTTCCTGGAGAGGCCTCCATGATAGGGCTTGAAACTTACCCCAGGTAAGTTGGCCTCCAAATCTAACACCTGGACCCTCTTGGAAACTCTCTGAATTACCAAATATCCTTTAATAAATTCCTTCCCTGGATAAACCAACTGGAGGGGATACCATAGTTTGCCACCAAGATCCCTGATGATAGACACATCATCGTCATCATACATGGTCCTGTGGGAAGGCAGCGTGAGCTCTGGACTGTCCATAGAAGCAGGTGAGGATGTGGCAACAAACAGGGAATCAGAGAGGGGAATTGTTACATCAGTAGGTCTTTGGAAGCTTTTGTCTTCTACATCAGCACTTTCAAACTTTTGTGCACACACATCACCTGGGGATCTGTTGTGCTAACGTGCAAATTCTGATATAAGAGGTCAGGACTAGGACCTGGGATCTTACATTTCCAGCTCTCCCCCCACTCGGGTTTTGCTGATGCTGGTAGTCTAAGGACTACTAGAAAGGTGGTGAGGTTCCTGTGACCCTTAGGCCTCAGACAAAACGTTACACATTACCTAAGTGCTGACTACAGTTTCATGAAATAATGAGCTCAAATCCTTCCCTGGCAAGTCCACTACTAACAATCATTCCAATCTTTGGTAATATCGGTCCTAAGGTACGGAGAGCTTCAAATCTCATAACTAGCGTGCCTTGCTATGCCACTCCTGCTCCTAATGAGGAGTAATTTGCTTTGTTGAATAAACAGGATTGGTTCCTTTGCCCCATGGGGCAGTATGATAGGAATGTGGCATGCTATTTTTACCTCTAACTCAGCCCGGAGAGTGCCACAGTGTGCCAACAGTGTGTGAGGCACTGCAGGAACCCCAGTCCCCTGCCCATGGGAAGCAGCTCCTTGAGACAGCAAAGCCTGTGAAATCTTCACTGAAATCTTCGTCACTTACAAACATCCAAGTCCTGACCTTGTCTCTTTCCAAACGAATTCATACTATTTTCCACTGATACCCGGTCTTAGGCCACTCTCAACTCCCTGAAGAGAACTACCCTCTATCTGCCAAACCTTTCCATAGGCAGTTCCCAAGCCTGGGATACCCTCATTGCTACCAACGGTATCCTCCGTGACCTGCAACTCCAGTTCCTGAGTCACCTCCTCTAAGAAGCCATCCATGACCCTTCCTTTTTTTAGTCCTTAGGCTGACCTAAATCCTGGAGATCAGTACCTCATTTTAAGACTTTTTCTTGGCTTAGAGCCTGCAGCAAACTCAGACCACAGACTTGGGCCTGTAAGAACTGTTGTTTCCTTTATTTTTCAGGAACCCAACTTAATTCCAGCTTCAAGCTCCCATTATGCCAAGTGAAAGACACAAAATCCTAGTCAACTTGAGTTTTCCACCCTCTTCTCTGGAGTTGCATTTCCATGTCTGGCAGATTCCATCTCAGGCAGGGGTGCTGAAGTACAGAGCAGGGTCGAGGACATTTGGTCCTCTGTCTTCTGTCTGTGTTGGCATCTACCCAGATGTCCTTGAGCCATCTTGCCTCAGATCACAGGTCGGTGCTGATCCCTGGGGTATTCTCCTCATCTTAACTTCAAGGGCTCTTGAGTCCAGTTCATTCTTCCCTCCCCCTTGGGCACAAAGAGATATTGAGCTTTGTGGAATGAGGTCCTCTGACACTACCTCAGACCCACTGCCCTGGACACCCTGGAAAACCATCTTGGTGCCTAGATCATGGGCCACAAAGCTGCCTGGTTACCCTCTGCTCTCTTCCAGCTATGTAGGGAGTATCTGCCTTCCCCTGCCCAGGAGACTGGGTTAAGGGGCAGGGTGACAGTCCCTTTCAGATGACCACCAATAAGTGCCTCATCTTCCTTCCCTTTTGATTCTCCTCCTCCTCCTCACCCTGGTCCAGGCACATTTTATGTACAGGGCAGGGAATGGAAAGGCGAGGTTCAGGTTTCTCTGACCAGGCTTATTGGTCTTCCATGTCTGTTGTTTTTGCGTGCGTCCTTCAAAGCTCTGGGCTTTTGGAATTCAGAGAGCCCAAGAGATCAAAAAGCTTTTCTCTCATGTCTGTAAGTCCTTGCCCACAGTTGTCCGAGTCTGTTTAGAGGCTCAGAAGTCAAGCAATGCCTTCTTTGTCATCCGCTTCCCGGAAATGGTTGGTGTGGAACACTGCTTGCACCCCAAATTGGGGAAGGGTCTCTGGGCATTGAGAATACCAGGAAAGGGGAACACATGGATCAGAGGGCTCAGAGAGGGGAAAGGAGGCGTCTCCCTCATCTCTACATTTGGGGCATCGTGTGGGGAGGGTTCATTTGAGCCAACACTTATGGGGCCTCACTGGTGAGCCAGGCACTCCTTTCCTCATGCTACCTCACAATCGTATGCGGCACGTACTATTTTTATCCTGATTCTTCACCCAAGGAAACTGATGCAGACAGGGTTGGCTCACTTGCCTGAGGTCACGCTGCCAGAGCCCACAGCCCCGCTAACAGTCTAAGCCTCAGGAGCCTTACCCACTGGGCTCTATGGCACGTGGCCCAGTGGCTGGTATGTGGTAGGGCCCAGCAGATGGACCTCTGCTCTGTAATCTCCTAGTGACGTGGCATCAGATCAGTGGCTCAACACCTCTAGGCCTCACTTTGGTCATCTTTACGATGTGGGTAATCGGCTCTTCAGCCAAGGGCCGCTGCGGACATAAGTGACTCCGGTTAAAGTTTGACCAAACGAGCTCAGACTTTGCATCCTAAGACTTGTGTGAACAAAGTTTAGATTTCATCTCTTAGATCACGACCCTTGGGAAGTCATAGCCCCTCTCCAAATATCAGTCTCCTGATCTACAAACTGGGCACACCCGATGTCTCCGATGACATTGTAAATAAATGTCAGTTCTGGCAGAGAGTAGGGCAGGAGGGTGACGACTTGATGAGGTAGGCTATGGGGTCATGCCCCCAAATGTTTTCCTGGGTCACTGTTGGGTCATTGGTTTGGTATGGCCCCAGAATGCATCTAGCCCCAGCCTCCAGGCAGTCTCTGACCCATACCAGCTCCAGGCAAGACTGGCTACATGGCCCGGGGCTGAGGCCCAGGAGACGTGAGCCTGTGGGGTGATGCACGGGGCCTCTTGGGAGTGGGGCCAGGGCAGCCGCCTCCCAGCCTAGGACACTGCTTTGAGCAGAAGCCTCTTCCTGTGTGCAGTGGCCCTTGCTGCCTGCCTCGGTTTCTCGGAGAGAGTCTGATGAATGTGTTTCCCCCACAGCAGTAGCTGCTTCATTTATTTGTTCTCAAAGTTTCCATTTCTCATTAGCTGCTAAATTGTCCCTATGGCAGCAGACCCTATGGTGGCTGACTCAGCCAGTGACGGCTGCAGGGGCTGCAAGGCCTACAGTCCCAGGGCCACTCCAGCAACCCGGAAGGGGACCAGGAGCAGTGGTGCCTGCCAGGCTCAGTCTCAGGGGGCACAGACTAGGTTAGCTCCTGTCCCTGGAGACTTTAGGAGGGGGTGCCGTTGTCCCCCACTCCCCAGCTTTGACCTCTGGCCTCACAGCTCAGTGCCCATGGATGAAGGAAGAGAAGGGAAGGCATGAGCTTTCTTTGACACGGTTACTCTGAGCTAGAGGCCACGAGGAAAGGCCAGCAGCTTTTGTGGGATAGAAGAAGCCAGAAGACAGGTGTCTGAGTCTGTTCTGGCTGCTGTAACAAAATGCTATAGCCTGGGTGTCTTGTAAACAACAACAGTCATTTCTCACAGTTCTGGAAGCTGTGAAGTCTAAGATCAAGGCTTTGCCAGGTTTCTGTGTGGAGAGAGCCCACTTCCTAGGTCATAGAAGGACACCTGCTCGCTGTGTCTTCACACAGTGGAGGGGGTGAGAGAGCTCCCTGGGGCCTCTTTTACAGGGCACTAATCCCATTCAGGAGGGCCCCACCCTCATGACCCAAGCATCTCCCAAAAGCCCCACATTCTAATATCAGCTCATTGGTGATTAGGTTTCAACATATGAATTTGGGGGAGGGGGGTGGATATAAACATTCAGACCAAGCAACAGGGCCCTGGGTGTTGCACATTACTTTGCTTCCCCAGCAACATCTAGTAGGTACATAACGAGCACCCTGCTCATGTTGATAAAGGACCAGAGGAAAGATGGGAGGGAATGCTTTCAGAGGCTCCCTCCTATTTAATCCCAAACTCTTTGTAACTCCGGAACCACCCCACCCCTGTTATTCTACCATGTGAATGATCACCCTCTGGAAACATGCAGGAAGTTCTGAAATCGCCAGCCCCATCCCTTGCCTCTCACACTCGTAGAGGCCTTTCCCTAAATAAACACTTGCCTCCCGTGTGCATTCAGGGAGTGGAAATTAATATCACTGCAAATCTAACTCAAACATAATTAAGAAGGTAAATCTACTTTTGAATAAAAAAAAATCTCATCGTTCATCTCTAGACCAAATAAATAAAATTTCAGGTCTCTGAGATCTGCAGCATCACCTGCGCTGGGTTCTGCTTCTCTCTGCCAGAGCATTAGGGTGGGAGAGAATTGTCTAAAGAATCTCCTCCTCTGGCCCCCCCAGGGCAGAAATGGAGCTCGGACTCATCACCTGTGAAGTGGCACCAGTAACCCCTCTCTTAGATGGGGGTGCCAGGGATTAGAAGTGATGCCAGCCGAGGGCCCAGATGAGACTCTCTTTCAGAATATAAACTCCATAAAAGGAAGATTTTGTTTGTTCTTTGCAGTATCCCAGTGCCTCATACATGGTGCTTAGTAAAAACAAAACCATCAAACTCCAAAACCCAGAGGGTGGCAGTGGCTTGTCCAGGCACACACAGCACATCAGAGCAGAGTCTAGATTCAAACTGAGAACTCCTAGTCCTGACCTGAGAGCTCCTTTCACTGGCCCAGGGGAGGTGTAGTTTGCTGTCTCATTCCACCAAATTACTACTGTCTGTCTTTGGGTACCACCTTACTTTCCCTGGAACTCAGTTTTCCCATCAGCAGAATGGGAATATTATTAGAGAGAGGGCCAGACCTCCACTTTAGGAAAAGGCAGAGCCTTCTCTCACTTTCTCCCAAGAGATGACCATTTGCTGTCCGGACTGGCCCGAACCTTTCCTCTACCATCATCAATATGCCCCTCTCCTCCTCTGACCCTTCTTTTCTCACTCCACCCTCCCCAAGGATAAAATAAGGAAGGCAAACATTTCTCTGTTGCCAGCCCAGTCCCAGCTATCAAGCTAGAGGGAGGGGGGAGAGACCAGAATGTCCCCTCCCCCTCCACACACCTGCTGAGAACTTAGGGAGAGGGGAGCTGCCTTGGGCTGGTTCTCTGTGATTTAACTCTCCCTCCTTCCCTCACCTGCAGTGCACTGGAGTTAAAAATGACCTTGGCAAACAGCCTTATGTATTATCTGTCTAGTGCAGAGAACAGAGTCAAAGAAAACCCATTCAGAAGCCTGGAGAGCTGCTGGGGGAGGAAGGGGGAAGGGAAGGTAAAGGACAGGAAAGAAGGGAGGCAGGATAGTAGGAAATGTCTCCGGGGCGTTAGGCAAGATGGATTAAGGAGAAGAGAGTCAAACCTATGAAGCTCTTCTTGGGAAAAATCATTGCTGAGGAGAGATTATGCCTCACAGCTTCACTGGAACAGGGCTTCTCAAAGTGAGAAGGGGGAAGAGCCCACTCTCCCTGGACCCCCACCCTCACCGCCATTCTTTGACATAGGCCACCTCACTTTGGGTGGTGGCTCAGAGAGGTAGTGGCTCTGAGCTAAACAGCTTCCAGAAGCTTCTCTCCTCCTGCCAAGGCAGGATTGTGCTGAGTGATAAAAGCAACTGAGAAAAAGGGACCCCCAGGCCTCATTTCTACCATCTTGATTCTGCTGTGTGACCTTACACTGGTCACTTTACCAGTCTGAGCATATGTTCCCTTAACTGTATTTGAGGAAAATAACACCCAGCTCAGAATATTGATGAGTGGAGCCATGTGAGATAATGGTTAGGAACATGGACTTGGGGAGTGCCTAGGTGGCTCAGTTCATTAAGCATCCAATGTCATCTCAGGTCATGATCTTGCAGTTCGTGGGTTTGAGTCCCATGTTGGGCTCCGTGCTGACAGCTTCAGATCTGTGTCCCCCTCTCTCCCTGCCCCTCCCCCCCTCTAAAATAAATAAAGTTTAAAAAAATTAAGAGAAGAAAAGGACATGGACTTGGGAGTCAGGTGGTTCAAATTTTATAATTCTGGGCAAGTGATGTCACCCTTCTGAGCCTCAATTTCTCCATCTGTAACATGGGCATGAGCAAGTGTCTGCTTTCTATCCCTTCTCCTTGTATGAACCCTTGGGCTTGTTCGTCTCTATTTCTGCCTCCTCTTCCCTGTGGGCTGGGGCGGCCAACCTGGGGGGCCCTATCAGTGAGACCCCTGCCTCTGGCTTCTGGCTGTTCCAAATGGAGGCACCAGCAGGAGTCTAAGGACAGAGGAAGAATGATATCAAGGTATCTACTCACAGGCTCCTCCCTGTAGGGTGGTAGTGGGCTTCCTAGGCAATCGAGAAAAGGACAAGTCTCCCTCCCCACACAGGTGGCCCTCCCCACACAGATCTTTCTGCCCCTGGGTGCTCATAGCCACCCTCCACTCTTCAGATTGGGTGCGAGAGGCTGCCACTGTTCCTTGTGTAGGATCCTGCCCTGTCCATGTGCTTTCCCACACCCTGGCTACAGCACTGTAAATAGTCCCCCTGTTATACACTGTCTTCAAGTCACCCAATTTGAGTGGGCCATTGTGTCCTACTGGGACCCTGAAGCAGCTGTCCCTGTAGCCACAGACGTGGCACTATTTCCTTTCAGGCATTTAAAGCAAGAATAATGAACACAAGCTGAGTTTAGCTCCGTGCCAAGCCGGTTACAAATGAAATCTCACCTAACCTTTCAACTAGCCAACTAGCCAACTAGCCAACTAGCCAACTAGCCTTGGGAGGAAGCCGCTGTGGTTCTTCCCATTTTGCACATGAAGAAATGGGGGCACTGAGAATTGCTTTCAGCCAGGGCTAGGTCTCGAGCCCTTAAAGACTATCTTGGATTCCCTCCCTGGTATGAGCAGAGGGGCCTCTAAGTGCGTATGGCTCAAACCTCCAAGGCATGTTCTCAGTAGACATATCATCCCTACACCCACTCTGAGGAACATGCCAGCCTGGAATCTGGGCTGATAATTAAACGGGTGATTTGATTGGCCCCATGGCCTGATAAGGCAGACACACAGTACACAGTAAACATTCTGTTTGCTACATTTCTGTTTGTATTATTAATACAAAACCCTTGTATAGTAGGGTCCCCTGAGGCCAGCCCCTGCCTCTTAGCCTTGGCAACTCCTGTTTTCAACACCCCAGCAGGTTGCCGCGGCTTTGGACTTCACGGGGTGGGGGTCTCCTCTTTCACTCTCACCTCTCTTCCTCCCCCTTCCCAGCCTGCCTTCAAGCCTGCTGTCCCCTCCTGCTCCTCCCCTCCCCTGCATGGAGCCTAGGGAAGTGGGAGAAAACATGCATCCCCTCTGGGCTGTAAAATCTAATTAGAGACAGGACTTCACTCAGAGCGGAAGACTCAGGCCCGGAGTAGGTTTAATGCTGGAATTTCAGACCGCCTTGCCACTGGGTGTGAGGGGAGTTGAGGGAGTAGGGGAGCGGGGGCACTATTTTAGGATAGATGGCCCTGAGCACTTCTCATATCCCGTGACATGCATGGTTGTGTCCTCCAGTCCTCATTCCAGAAGCCCTCTTAACACCACGCCATGTCCTGGGCCCAAGAGATATGTAAATGACGCCCAGGTCCTGCCCTCAAAAGCGCTCAGTCCATGGGGGTGATCTTGAAGCAAATGACCAAGGAAGTTCAGTGCTCCATGCTCTCAATTCCAACTGGGGGCATCGTTCTTCCTAGGGGCCCTTCACCACATGTTCCTCTGAAGCAGAGACTTGGCCATGTCCCCTCAAGCATTCATTCATTTAACCAATATTCAGCGAATCAGTTTCTGGCCACGTCTTCTCGGTCCTCATTGGCTTCTCCTCCACAGCTACCTACCAAACTGTGGCCGGTCCCAGGGCTCTAGGCCCCAGGGCTCACCCCTCTGTGGTTTCATCCATTCTGCTAGCCTTAAACATCATCACATACAATTCGCAGTTCCTGTGGTCATGACCTACAAAGTGCATCCTGACTGTTCAACTTCTCCTCACCTTGTCCACTACCCCCTGGTCCAAGCCAACCTCACCTCTAGCCTGGACTATTGCAGTAGTTTCCATATTGGTCTCTTTGCTACCCAACTTGCCTCTTGCAAATCATTTCACATGTCAGGCTATCACTCCCTGGCATAAACCTTTCAGGGGTTTCCTTTGGCACCTGGGATAGAATCCATACTCCTGACTATAGCCCTCAAGACACCCCCTGTCCTGACCCCTGACCTCCCAGAACTCATCTTCCACGCTTGCTGTGGATTCCTCGTGCTTTTGTAAACAGGCTCATTCCTGCCTTCGGCTGCCAGACCTTTCCATGCTGGCAGCTCCTTCTCAGCATTCAGGCCTCAGTAAAAATGCCCCCTCCTCATATTTTGGACTGCTGTAGCTGAAGTAGGCCCTGCTCACATAGGTGTCTCACCTCACCCCCACTTTATTTTCCCAGTAGACTTATCCCATCCTAAACGTATCTTGGGAATTTATGTGCCCTAGTGCCTGTCACCCCCACTAGACTTGAGGCAGGGACTGGGTCAGCCTGTTCCCTGGGGTCTCTCCAACACCCACAACAGGACCTGGAACAGCATAGGTGCTAAGCAAGTTATCTTTTTTTTTTTAATTTTTTTAATGTTTATTTATTTTTGAGAGAGAGAGAGACAGAATGTGAGCCAGAGAGGGGAAGAGAGAGAGAAAGACACAGAATCCAAAGCAGGCTCCAGGCTCTGATCTGTCAGCACAGAGCCCGATGCAGGGCTCGAACCCACGAACCGTGAGATCATAACCTGAGCCGAAGTCGGACGCTTAACCGACTGAGCCACCCAGGCACCCCAACTAAGCAAGTTATCTTTAAGGGAGTGCACGCCAAGCACGTAGCTCCAAGTTTAAGTGTATCCTCCAACCCCAGCTCTCTCCGCTCTCAGGGCTCCTCGAGTACCTTGCCTGTGAAGATCTCAGGGTGAATAAAAATGTATCCTCCCCAGTGACTTTATGCTTAAGCTGAACTAAGAGGAGATTTGATTTTTAAAATAATAGTGATAATAAGGGGAGTCATCCCTCAAGCCATATCCTGGCCTCAGTGGCTCCACCAGCTGGCTGTGTGCATCTGACCTGTTCCCTTCTGCTCTCAGAGCCTGAGTTCTTCTTGTGTCAAATGAGGCTCTGGTTCACACCGCTTCCCTTCTGGATCCCAGGGAAATCTCTTCTCACTACACACCGGGAAGACTCGAAGGGGAGACCTCCAAGATTTCTAGGCGTGGAAATCGACCCAAGAGCTTTCTTGGGCCATGGCTCCTACAGCCCACGCCCTGCAGAGAGACCAGCTGTGCTCGGTGGATGGAGCACCTGCCCCAGAGCCAATCCTCCCTCCACCCTGCAAGAGTCTCAAAAGGTATATTGAGGGATAGTGAGGACGCTGCTGGCTGGAGCCCAGAGAGACTTCTGGCCCTGGGTTTGGCAAATAGACAATGAATCCACCTTCCTCACAAAGCACCTCCACAGTGAGCTTTTGTCCCCACGTCCTGTTGCCTGGTTCCGCTGCTCCTGTCACGGAGACTACGACTTACCCACGATTACGAGGGCTACCACGTGCTTCTCACATAACAGGTGGGGCATGCCCAAGGCCCATGTGATGAAGACTGACCCTTCCCTTAGCAAACTCCGACTAGAGGTTGAGACAACCAAGCAGTCCCCCTTCTCAGTAATAAGATATTGATGGGGACCCACCCCCAGCAGGGCCCTGAGGCAACTGACAAATCAGAAGCACTGAGGGGGTTACCTTGCTCCCATGTCCGCCCTAAGGGTTGCATGACACCAGCTCTTCGTTCAGACTGACCTTCCTTCAGCTGCGGAAGCTGAGGCCCCAGAAAGGCCACAGCTGGATGGGTGGGCCACACAGTGGAAGTGTGTGGTGAGTGGCACGAGAACCCCAAGCGTTTCTCGCTGGCGCTGGTGGAGGTCTTTGTGGCTGCACTGAAAGGTGTGTGGAAACCGGCAGATCTGGTGCTGCTCTCTGTGCCTTTCTGGGTTGGGCCTGCAATGTGTCCTCTCTACCTCAGTGGTCCCATCTATAGAATGGAGGTGTAGGGTTAGATGATCTCATAGGGTGACTGTAGGCAAACAACTTCTCCTTTCTGAACTCGCTTCTCCAACTATGAAACGTGGGCTTGGAGAGCCTTAAAAACAAAACACACTGTGTATACTGCCCCTTGCTGAAAACAAAATAGTCCAGTACCTTGGAAGTACCAATCCTCCTTCCAGTCCCCTTTGCCTCTACCTTTCTCTTAGTTTTTCTTCTTAAATTTACCACTAATGGACATATCCCTAAGCAATACATTTTAAAATATTGCATTTAATTTGAAGTTTAAATAAATGGAATCACACTATCAAAATAATGGGCTGGATGTCCACTGGCTATATGACTTGGGACAAGTCCCTTCCCCTTTCTGGACCTGTTTTCCCTGTCTATAAAATCGGCTGAAGGTGGCAGGTGATGGAAGGATGACCTCTGAGGCCCCTTCCTACCATTACATGTTTCTACGCTGCAAGTGACCTGATGTTCCTCAAGTCCCCGTGACCTCTCTGTCCCGAGTGCCAGGCCTGAGACATCCCTCTTGGATAAGTCAGTTCTCTCCCTGACCTTGAGTCTACTATGTTGTCCCTCAAGTCCCCCAACTGCGAGGCTTCTGTCTGAACTCAGAACAAACTTTTAGCCAGTCCGTGAGGGCAAGTGCTACCAACTCCATGCATCCCACTGGGAGGGATTCACCTTTCTCAGCTGCGTGAATGACACTCTCAGCCGTGCCCCAGAAACTAGGGCTAGCTGAGTCAATACTTGTCACCAGCAAGCTCTCCTCCTGAAACCTCACCCTCCATCCTCCTCCACCCCCCACACCAGATGACGGAGTACTTTGGAGTCCTTCTCAGCAGGGACAGAACCACGAAGCACTTTCGGACCCAGTCTGGAGGATCCAAACCATATTCAATAAAGTAGTGTTACGAAGCGGGAAGGGGTTTGCAGTCAATCAGCTTGAATCCTGTCTCTGCCGCTTGTGGGCTGTACAGCCTTAGCAAGTGCCTTCACCTCTCTGAGGTCCAGTTTGTGCACCTACAATAAGGAGATTATAATACCTACTGCACAGTTCTTAGGAGATGCAGGTAATAGATTTGAAACACCTCGGACACTGAGTGCCTGGCACATATAGAAACTCAGGACCTGCTGGTTCCCTTCCAGCTCTCCCATCCCAGTGATACCAGTGATATCCATAAAGTAAGTTAGGAAAAAGATTCCCTACTGGCAGTTCCTGTCCTAAAGAGGTAGCCCCGTCTATAGATTGATAGCACCTGGGCTCCTAGCCATACCCCCAAAAGTGAAACTGAACAATGGTAGTGATAGTTATTTGGCCATATCACACTGACCCGAGGACCTTAGTTAAGGTGTGATGTGGACCCGCCAACATTTACTAAGCACCTACTATGGGGCAGACTCTGTGATGGAGAGAAAGAGAAATAGGGGAGAGAAAAATGAATAGGAAAGTGTAGCATCCAAATCAAAAGCTTGGTTTGGGACTGACTCATAAACTCCCTGTGTGGCACTGGGCAAGTTAATCGCTTAAACTCTATAGACCTCAGCTTCTAAGTCTAAATGTCTCATAGGTATGCACTCAGCAAAGTGCCTGGTTCATGGTAACTGTCAAAACCCAGGAAGTGCCAAGACTCAGTCTTCCATGGAAAAGAAAATAAGAGGCACATACCTACATACAAAAAAAGAGGCCTATTGGGTAAAAGAAAGAAGACACAGGCAGTCCTCATTTTTCTAAGAAAAATTGGTACCAGTGAAATACCACTGAAAGAGAAGCTTCTCAAAATAACAAGTATTCATTGTAATCGCTGAGGGAAAAAAAGTTTGAATGGGGTCATACCTTGAGAAACTGAAACTGAAAGCAGGAAAGCATTTCTTTTTTTTATCTTCTCTTAACAAAATGTAGGTTCTAATGTCCAATGGGCTCATTTTTTCAATGAAAAATAGGAATTATCAAGTGTTGATTAGGGTTTATTTTGAGGGAGGGTGAAATTTTTAAGATGGAGTTATATCTTAATGCAACGTAACATTCTTCATTTCGTGTTTGACTCTCCCAGCACGATTATATACAGTGGCTCGTTATAAAGATTGGCTCGTTTTGAGCCAATATTTCAGAGGTTTGTCAGTTTCCCAAGGGCATCTTCTAGTCATTACATGATAAAATTATTCTCTTTTGAAACACCTGGCATCTTTGTCGATTTTCTCTTCTTCAATTCTTAACTAGTTTAACTCTGCCAATTCTTCATTGTAGTTTAAATGTCAGTGGAGCAGTTTTCCAACAGCACTTTTGCTAATTTCATGAAATTCTGATTTGTTTCAAGATTTGCATTTTTCTTCTCATCAATTTCCTTTGAATTTCCATTGCTTTTCCAGGCATTTACAACAACCAACAAGCTGAAGAAAACCAACAAACACATAGGTGATATGAATAAGGTTAGGAAACACTGTCAATGGGGAGTACTACTTGAGTATAAACTAAATATTTAAGTAGCCAGCTCCTTAGTAAATATTTTCATGTTAGGAAGACTTATTTCTCTACCAAACCTTGTAACTGTACAGACTTGAATAATTATTTGTCAAATTTAGAGTAACTGATAACAATTTCTAAAGGAACTCAGAATAGAGAGCCTACTAGGTTGATTCTTTTTAATTGTGTATCCTAGATATTTTAACATGCACACTTAACAAAAATCTAAATCTCACTGATATCTTTACCCTTCTTTTCAGTAATGATAGTTTTACAATGTTTGGACTCTGATTACCTTCTTCCCAACTTAAATGCCATGGTTCGTTATTCTAGTTCTATCATGTTATTTTTAATCCATTTACATTTACCATACTAACTGATACAGTGGGGTTTAATTCTGCCACTTTGGTATATGTTTTCTACTTGTCATTTCTTTGTTCATTCTTTTCTTTGCTGTATTTTTTTGGAAATTAAACAAATGTTTCCATTATTCTAGGTTTTTTTAATATATTTTTTTCTTCATATTTCAGAATTATTTTTCAGTGATGACCCCACAAGTTTCGATATAAATCTTTAGCCTGTATAAGGCTTAGACATCCTAGTTTATTTTTAAGTTTGGACTTTTACTAGTTCCTGAATAACACAAGAACTTTATAACAAATGAATTCCATTGCTTTCTGTTTCCTTTTTGTGCTATTGTTGTTAAACATTTGACATCTACATATGTTTTAAATCCCACAAGACATGTTTAATACTGTCATTTTAAATCTCAATATTCTTGCATGCTTACTCAGATTGTTTCCTTTGTACTGTTCTCTATTCTTCTTACAATTTTGTGTTTCTGGCTGAAATAATTTTACTTCAGTCTGAAGAACTTCCTTTGGTATATCTTCTTGTGCTGGTCTGATGGCTTTAGGTTTTTGTTGATTTTTGTTTCCATTTGTCTAAAACTTTCCCTATTTTGTTTTATTTTCTACAGGATTTCTTTTGCTATGTATAAAATATGAGAGTGACAGTTTTGTTATTTTTTTATTACAGCAGTTTAAAGACATTTTCTAGAGTTCATTTGCTTCTGTTGAAAAGTCAGGTAATAGACTTATTAATGTTTCTTTGAATATAATTTGTCCTTTTTTTCTCTGTGACTGCTCTTGAGAATTTTTCTTTGTCTTTGGTTTTCAACAGTTTAACTGTAAAGTGTGTGAGTGTGATTTTCTATGTGTTTATTCTTTTTGGGATTTCAAGAACCCCGTGAAATATATATTGTCTTTTAGCAGTTTGGGAAGCTCTTGACTATTATATTTCCAAATATTGCTTCTGCCCAGTTTCTCTCCTTGCTTTTGGGACTCCAATTAAGTGTATGTTAGACCTTCTATGATGACACACATCATACTTATACTCTATTGTTTTTTTAATGTTACTTTTTCCTCTCTGATTTTAGTTTAGCTTTTATCCATTGTTCTGTCTTCAAATTACTGATGTTACAGTCTATTATGTCTGACCTGCTGTTAAACCCATCCAGTAAGTTTGTACCTTTTTTTTTTTAGTGATTCCAAGTAACGCTTGAAAGGTAGCAGACTTTGGAGGCTACATATTTTCATCCATTTTGTCCTTAACTTCCTCTGTTTTCTTTATTAAAAAAAATTGTTTTAATGTTTGTTTTTGAGACAGAGAGAGACAGAGCATGAGTGGGGGAGGGGCAGAGAGAGAGGGAGACACAGAATCTGAAGCAGACTCCAGGCTCTGAGCTGACAGCACAGAGCCTGACACAGGGCTTGAACTCATGGGACTGTGAAATCATGACCTGAGCCGAAGTGGGACACTCAAGCGACTGAGCCACCCAGGCACCCCTCCTCTGTTTTCTTTAACAGAGTAATCATAGTTAACATCGTTGGCTCATGACCATGATATGTGGACCTTCTGTGGATCTGTTTTTGTTGTTTGATTCCTTTTTTCCTACTCTTCCTGCCTCTTCACAGTCCTCATACTTTTGAGTGTTTGCTGGATGTTGTGTAGTAAAGTACTGTGGAAGCTTCAGCAGATACATTCTACCAGAGAGATTTCCCCTTTCTTCTATCGGGGGACAGGATGAAAGGCTGATGATCTCAGTCCACTCAGGAGTTGAACTGCGTCATGGAGGGGTTGCAGTTCATAGCACACTGAATCTATCACCTCTGGCTTGTCCCTGTTCCTTGAGTGTTGCCCTCCAGTGCTGTTGAATGACAGCCTAGGTGGTCTGTGTCCCCTCATCCCTACAAAGGGCAAAACGGTCAAGCATTTACGTCAGGCTCTCCCTCCCTCGTGGAACTCTGTCTCTTAAGTATCGTGAGATTATGAGATTTTTTTCCAACCTTCCATCCCAGCTTCCATACTCCCTGTGCTCCTTCAGCACTCAGCAATGTTCTAGGGGAAAATTGTCCTTATATTTCTGGCTCTTCTAACATTCAATCCATCATGCCAGTTCTGCACAACAGTCCAAAGCTCTGCTAGTTTCCATTTCCTTCAGTAGACTACCTCTGCTTGGGGCGAGGCAGGCCTCAACCCATGTCCAGACTCACAAATGTGCCCAGGGAAGGAAGCTGTCATACTCATCAGCTTACCTAGGAAGGGCTGTTCTCTTTCTGCAGTTTTGGTACATTTAATCTTCATTTCCATACTCTTTTATATGTTAAAAATTTTTATTTTTGCAGCTTTTTTTTGTAGTTGTTACACTGGGAGAGTTCTTTGCCATGATCTACTATATCTTACCTGAAAATAGTACTCTATCTTGTTGTTTTCAAGCCAACAAATTAAACATGATTATTAACTTATACAGTAATATTAGTTTAGATTTACCTTCATATTAATCACATATTTGCTTAGTATTCCTTTGTGAATCTGAGACCTTCTATCTGGGTCAGTTTTCCTTCTGGCTAAGCTATGTCTTTCAGAATTTCTTTGGTAAGGATCTGTTGGTGATAAACTCTGTTTTTGTCCAAAATGTCTTTAGTTTGCTCTCATTCCTGAAATATAATCTCTCTTTGACATACATTTGCAGGTGGTGAATTACTTTCTCTTGACACACTGAAAATATCATTCTGTTACATACTGGCTTCCATTGTTATTGTCAAAAAGACAGCTGCTACCCTAATTGCTGTTTGTCAATGATCTAACTCTTCTCTTTGACTACTTTTAATATTTCTCTGTTGTCTGTTGTGATGTAACGTACACCTTCTAGAATTTTGCTGTATCCTACCTCAGTGATCACAAGCAGTGGCCCCGAGTTAGGTCTTCTCACTATCCTCCATATCTTTTAATCATATTTCATTTCCCATCTTTGTCTTTTCTAGCCTGCATTCTAGAAAATTTTTATTTGTATTTATCTATTTACTAATTCTGTCTTTAATTAGGTCCACTTTGTGCTTTAACCTATACGTATCCATTCATTGAGACTTTTAAACATTTTAACTAAAGTATTTTTCATTTCTATGTTCTATATGATTCTTTTTCAAATCTGGTAAGACATTTTTATAGTATCTTGTTACTTGCTCATATTTTCACATCTCTCCCTTATTTTTTTAAACATATAAACATCCTCATCTTGTATTCTGAGAGAAATTCTGATATCTGAAGTTTTACAGATCTGATTTTGCTATTTATTATTCCTGCTGGCTGTCTCTCATAGTGACCTGTTTCCTTGTATGTTTTATAATGTTTGAGGGTGAATGTTCCTTGGAACCTTATCTTTGAGAATTATTTGAGGACTGAGTTAAATTTTCACTTCTCCAGAAAGGACTATATGCTTCTCCCACTTACCTGGGAAAACTACTACTCCGCAATCATTTTAAATAAAATTTACTCCTTGAGATTTTTCAGACCACAAACCCAAGTGAGGGCTAGCATATGGTTACAGATTCCCAGAAAAATGGGTCCCATTCCTTCCCCACCTAACCCCAACATCAAAGTCAGGACAGGCATATTTTCTGTGTTAATTCGTTTCTTACTCGCTTTTATAGTAAAGATATAATTTCTTACTCCCATTATATTAAAGGTCTAGTCCTTTGAGGTTCAAGTTTTATGTGGACACCACTAAGTTTACATCCTGGTTTCTAAACAAGGTTGTAGTTAACCTCAGGAGTTGGGAGTAGTCCATGAGTGCATAACTCTTACAGCTCACTATTTATTTATTTATTTATTTATTTATTTATTTATTTATTTATAATTTACATCCAAATTAGTTAGCATATAGTGCAACAATGATTTCAGGAGTAGATTCCTTAATGCCCCTTACCCATTTAGCTCATCTCCCCTCCCACAACCCCTCCAGTAGCCCTCTATTTGTTCTCCATATTTAAGAGTCTTTTATGTTTTGTCCCCCTCCCTGTTTTTATATTATTTTTGTTTCTCTTCCCTTATGTTAATCTGTTTTGTCTCTTAAAGGCTTCATATGAGTGAAGTCATATGATATTTGTCTTTCTCTGACTAATTTCACTTAGCATAATACCCTCTAGTTCCATCCATATAGTTGCAAATGGCAAGATTTCCTTCTTTTTGATTGTGGAGTAATACTCCATTGTGTATATATATATATATATATATATATATATATACCACATCTTCTTTATCCATTCATCCATTGATGGACATTTGGGCTCTTTCCATACTTTGGCTATTGTTGATAGTACTGCTATAAACATTGGGATGTATGTGTCCCTTCGAAACACCACACCTGTATCCCTTGGATAAATACTTAGTAGTGCAATTGCTGGGTCATAGGATAGTTCTATTTTTAATTTTTTGAGGAACCTCCATACTGTTTTCCAGAGTGGCTGCACCAGCTTGCATTCCCACCAGCAATGCAAGAGAGATCCTCTTTCTCTGCATCCTTGCCAACATCTGTCATTGCCTGAGTTGTTCATGTTAGCCATTCTGACAGGTGTGAAGTGGTATCTCATTGTGGTTTTGATTTGTATTTTCCTGATGATGAGTAATGTTGAGCATTTTTTCATATGTCGGTTGGCCATCTGGATGTCTTCTTTGGAGAAGTGTCTATTCATGTCTTTTGCCCATTTCTTCACTGGATGATTTGTTTTTTGGGTGTTGGGTTTGATAAGTTCTTTTTAGATTTTGGATACTAACCCTTTGTCTGATATGTCATTTGCAAATATCTTCTCCCATTCTGTCAGTTGCTTTTTAGTTTTGCTGATTGTTTCCTTCATTATTTAAGTGCACTAGCCCTGCTTTCAGAGTCACCTCTTTCAGAGTCGCTCCAGGCTGAACTACCTGTCTCTTTTTAGATGAGAGAGTCCTATTGCTGGGACCTCTAAGATAGAGACAGGCTGGAGAATCTGGGGAGTGCTCCAGGCTCTAGTGCTGGGAGGTGCTCATGGTCACTGTGAGGGATAGGGTCCCTACTTGGCTTCTGCACAGCCCAAAGTGAGCCCTTCTCTCTCCACTCCAGGTATGACAGAGACAGTTATCTTGTCGTCAGAAGCTGTATTCATTGTAGTGAAAACAAATCTCACCTGTGCTAAAAAAAAAAAAAAAAGAGTATATGCCTTATATCAGCCTTGGTTAACCTATACTTTCATCCACAGTTTCAAATATGGAATTCTTGGTTTCTTTTTAAAAATTAATTTGTTAATTAATTGGATGTATAATTTACATACAGCATTATATTAATTTCAGGTGTACTATGTAATGATTTGGCACCTGTTTACACTGTAGACGATCAACACCAGAAGTCCAGTCACTATAAAAAGATATAAAAAGGAACTCTTTTTCTTGTATGAGGACTTTGAAGATTCACTCTCCCAGCAATCTTCAAATATGCACTGCATTGCCACTGACTATCGTCACCATGCTATACAAGCCACCCTTATGAACTATTCATTTCACACCTGGAAGCTTGTGCCTCCCGACCCCCTTCTGCCACGTCACCCATCCCCTCCTCCCTGGAAACCACCACTCTTCTCTGTGTTCGTGAGTTTATTTGTTTGCTTGTCTTGTTTTTTAGATTCTACACAGAAGTGAGATTATCTTGCATTTGCCTTTCTCTGACTTACTTCACTTAGCATAATACCCTCAACATAGATGGTCCTGGGTTCTAAATTTTTAAAAGAAAAACTTTTAGTCCCAACCTTAGCCCATGATAATGTTCTTGGCTAAGCAAACCTACTCTGATTTAAGGAACTGACATTCATGCAACTAATTGATAAATTGGATTTGCTGTCTCTTAACTATGTTGACAGTGTAAATGAGGAAACCTGGGATAATGATGGCTGGTCTATTGCTGCTGAAATCACTGAGCACTGAACTTAGCTCCAGCATTTCTTTTTTTTTTTTTTTTAATTTTTTTTTCAACGTTTATTTATTTTTGGGATAGAGAGAGACAGAGCATGAACGGGGGAGGGGCAGAGAGAGAGAGGCAGACACAGAATCGGAAACAGGCTCCAGGCTCTGAGCCATCAGCCCAGAGCCTGACGCGGGGCTCGAACTCACGGAGCGCGAGATCGTGACCTGGCTGAAGTCGGACGCTTAACCGACTGCGCCACCCAGGCGCCCCATAGCTCCAGCATTTCTTAAAGTGTGTTCCTGGAAACCGTAAACCACATAGAGGGCCTCTGTGTTTAAATAAGCTTAAGAAATGTTATATACTTGAAACTTCACGTGGAGATTCACAACATGCGTTAGAACACTAAAGGCTTTGAGAAGTCCTACACATGAAAAGCCTGTTCGATTTGATGTTTTCATCATATTTGAGAATATTGGACCACAAAAATATAAGGAACTTGGAACAGTGATAATTCATTTTTTGGATAGATTTCACTTCTGTCACAAGATATGTATGCCATCAACAAACATTGAAAAGTGGGTTGTAGAGATATAAATAACATTTATTCAACAAATGCATGTTAAATGCCCACTATGCCTACCACTATCGGTATACATTAGTGAATAAAACAGACGTGGTTTCTGTTTTGTGGAGTTTATAAGAGCATTAAACTGTCATGGGAAGCATTAAGAAAGAAATATCAAGTGGTTAGAACCCAGTTGTTCCTTAAGCTATTGGACCATAGCCATGGAACAGGCCCCATGATCTGGGCAGTTAGCTGGGCAGTTGGCCATCGTGTCTACACTAGAAGCTTGAGAACTTACTGACCGAATTGTACCCCTCACAAGAACTGTAAGGAACAGTAAGCACGAACACACTTGGTTCTGGAACAGAAGAAAGCATTTATCCAGGAGAGGAAGTTCAGAGAAGACAGGTAAGCAAAGTAGGTGGTTTTTAAGACTTACAGAATCCCAGTAGATCTGAGGAGTCTTCCCAAAATAAGCTTTGTAACAGTGTCTGATTCAGAGTTCAAGTCAAGTAAATGTTAGCTGGAATGACGAAGATGGTGATGGTGATGATGATGATGATGGCAGTGATGGTGGAGATGACAATGACCGTGATGATGATGATGATGATGGTGACGAAGATGGTGATGGTGATGATGATGATGATGGCAGTGATGGTGAAGATGACAATGACCGTGATGATGATGATGATGATGGTGACGAAGATGGTGATGGTGATGATGATGATGATGGCAGTGATGGTGAAGATGACAATGACCGTGATGATGATGATGATAGCAGTAGTAATCTTTAACTTTGTCCTTTCACTTAATACTGTGTTCACTTGGCCACCAAGAGCTGAACTGTGAGTCTACTTCTTTCTGTTAATGTTTATTTATTTATTTTGAGAGAGAGAGAGAAAGAGGCAGAAGGAGAGAGAGAGAGAAGTCCAAGCAGGCTCTGCGCTGTCAGTCCAGAGCCTGACATGGGGCTCCGTATCATGAGCTGGGAGGTCATGACCTGAGCCCAAATCAAGAGTCACGCGCTCAACTGACTGAGCCACCCATGAGTCCACTTCCCAAATAACTCTTGAATACACCCTCTCATTTCTCTCTGAAATTCCATTACCTCGGAACAGGCCTTGGTCTTTTCTCAACAACTGCCTTTCTCCCTTCCCTCTCTCTAACTTCCTGTCTTCCAATCCGTGCCCAACTCCACACCAGTGTAATCATCCTGAAGCTTCAGTCTGACCATGACAGCCCCTTGCCACACAGCCTTCAGGGTTTCCCCAGGGCCTGTACCGAAGCTGCCCGGTGTTTTAGCAGGGATTCCAGAAGCTGCACAGTCTCCCTTCTAGCCTTATCTCTTCCCCTCTCACACGTATCCCTGCTCAGCCACACCCAACCCACTATACCCCAGGACACCATGTATGTTGACACTTGCATGCCTTTCTCGTCCTCGTCCCCTTACTTGTCGTTTCTTTGTCTTGTCTTTTAGCAAAACCTATACTCATCCTTCAGGGTCCAACTCAACAGTCTGAGCTGGGGCTTTGACTGGTCTCCGCTCTAAAATGGACTGTTGTGTGCCTTTGCCTAGTCTCCTGCATGATTTCTGCATTTATCTGTGTGGCCTCACTAGAGCCATGTTGTTATGTGTGTGTGGTGGTTGTGTGTGCATGTCCATGGTGAAGTCAGGGATGGGCTGGAGGAAGAACCAGTCCTCCACTCTACAGATCAAGGACACTGTGTTCTCCCAGTCTTTAGGAAGTTATTAAAATTAGAACCATTTGTCACAGGAGGTCTCAGTGCAGCATCAGGCCCTGGGAGGGACCAGGGCACGTCTCTTGGCCTCTGAAAGGAATGAACCCATTCATTCCCACATTGACTCTACAAATATTTACTGAGAGTCTGCTGTGTCCCGGGCACCATGCTGGGGGCAGGATATAAAGCTAAACAAAAAAAGAGCAAAACCAATTGCTTGTTTTCATGGGATTTATGATCTTTTGCTCTATGAATTGGAGTAGAGGCAGACAACGATCCAGGAAACAAACCAATAAGGTAATTGGGGGGAATGATAAGCGCCACAAAGGAAATAAACAGGGGACATGAGAGGAGTAACGCAGGGGAAGTCGAGAGCTGCTTTCAATGTGGAGATCCTGGAGGACTCCCTGAGGAGGTGGCATTTGTGCTCAGGCCTCAGAAACAGGAAGGGACCAGATAGGTAAATGTCTGGGGGAAGAAGGAAGGCCCCTCAGGCCAGGCAGAAAGAAGAGAACAAAGGCAGCCATGTCTGGACCACAGTAAATGAGGGGGAGGGTGGTTGAAGCAGTTAAGAGGTGAACAAAGGCAAGGCCATGCAAGCCCTTGTGGGCCATGCTAAGGAGGTGGGGTTTTATTCTAAGTGCAAGGAGAGGCCTCTAGCAGGTTTTAAGCAGGAATGACGAGCTCCCATTGATGCTTTTCAAACTTTGGAGTGGAGAAGGAATTGCGGAGGGGATAGTATGGACCAGAGACTGTCGGGAGCTGTCCAGGCCGGGGCTGGTGCTGGTGTGGAGCGGGGGCCAGCACCGCCTTCTCTTCCTTGGAAACCCTGGCAGCACGGGAGGGTTGCAGCGAATGACATCATCCTCAGCTCAGAGCAGGGAACTCCTCCCAAGGGTGAGGCTACACACCAGCATCAAGCTGTCAGCCAAGTGCCTGAGGGAGAGAGGAAGGAGGAAACAACCCCAGGGAGCACCTCCTGCAGCCCAGACACTGGGTACAACACCACAGGCACTTTCTGGATAACACCCACAACTAGTCCCATAAGGAACACCTCTGTTTTGCAGATGAATCCTAAAATCCAGAACAGGGAAAGATGCCTGGAAATCACGTGATCGCACTCCTATCTCACAACCTGTGTGTATCCCTGGCTCTCGTTAGTTATTAATTATATCCTTAGATAAAACTCTTGCTACATTCCGATCACTTGACAACTATTAATTCTCATAACGACTTCACGAGATAGGAACCATCATTATCCCTATTTGCCAGGTGAGGAAAACTAAGACCCAGAAAGGCTAACTTGTCTAAGGTAGCACTGACTGCACCAGGCTTTAAACCCAGGCAGTCTGTCCCAGAATCCACATTCTTTTTAACCCTGCATGATGCCACCTCGCCTCTACTGTTCATGAGTGAGAACAATAGAAAGATCTTCCCCTACCACCTTCTGCCCCCAGCAGGCTAACACATGTCTTATACATGTGATGGTGTTGCAGAGTTGGTTAGTGGCACAGCTACCATCTTGGGGTCTGTGCGGGTAAGGACACCTCACAGCAGGCTGGCCTGTCTGGAAGGGGACGTTGCTCCCAGTTCTTATTCCCAAGTAAGGGGAAGACCTCGGACAAGAAGCTTGAGTGAGAAGGTAGATCTAAGATGTCTGTCTGGTTTAAACTTCTATCTTCAAGCTTCACACGGTACCCAGAAAAGAGGAAGTGCTCAGTAACGCTTGACGCGTGGATGGGTGCACGAGTGGTTGAACACAGGCTTATGCTTCCCATGAGAAAGTCTGTGAGGACATTTTTACAGCTGACTCAATACCTAGTACAATGTAGGTGGGCAAGGCAGGAGGGCAGCCTCTGGTTCTTGCCCTCACATTCCGGGGTCCGTGCCAGTGTGACACTGTCAAAGATTTGCAAGGGCATGTTCTATCTAAAGGGAGCAGCTGCTGGGTCGACCCGGCAATTGGACTACTAGGTATTTATCCAAAGCATCCAAAAATGCTGATATAGCAGCACTGTCAAATTATAAGATAGAGCCCAAATGTCCATCAACTGACGAACGGACAAAGAAGATGTGGTCTATGCATACCAATGGAATCCTGCTTGGCAACCAAAAAAGAATGAAGTCTTAGCATTTGCAACAACGTGGATGGAACTAGAATGTATTATGCTAAGCGAAATAAGTCAGTCAGAGGAAGATAAATTTCGTATGATTTCATTCATATGTGGAATTTAAGAAACAAAACAGATAAGCATAGGGAAAGGGAAGGAAAAATAAGGTAAAAGCAGAGAGGGAGGCAAACCCTAAGGGACTCTTAAATACAGAGAAGAAACTGAGTGTTGCTGGAGGGGCATTGGGTGGGGGGATGGGCTAAATGGGTGATGGGCATTAAAATGGAGGACACTTGTTGGGATGGGCACTGGGTGCTATATGGAAGTGATGAATATCACTGAGTTCTACTCCTGAAAGCATTATTACGGTGTATGTTAACTAACTCGGATTTAAATAAAATTAAAACAAATAAAAATAAATGAAGGGAGCAGGTGCTCCTTGGCTCCAGCTGGTCATTCAAGCCTGTGGGAATGTGGCCAGTGTGGCCAGGTCTTCAGGAGATTCAGATTTTTTCATGAGAACCTGAATATATAGATGTCATACAAAGCTAACTGATCTTTAAAAGGCTGTATCCCAGAGAAAATATATCTAAGGGTTGGCCTGATCAAGCCCTTGGGCCATTGGTTTGAGGCCTCCAGTCCAGAATCAGCAGGAGATGGGCCAGAATGGACTCTGGTTGGTGAGAAGAAAGATGAGAAGGTCCCGGGAGCCTCTGAGAGGAAGTTGCATTTTGCATGCTGGCTTAGCCAGATTCAAGATACGATTGGTGTTTATTTTCCGGTTGTCATCCCAGGATTTTAGTTTTATCTTGTCTAATGTTGTAGCCAAGTGTGGCCATTCTGCAGCGGGATTACAGGATGGATCTTGTGTCCAAAACTAGGCCGAGGTGGGAGAAGGAGGCCAAGAGGGATGGTGGAAGCCGGCCTCATGAGAGAATGAATCTCCAAGAGCTGTAGTATCTTAGAGGCCAGGTTCAGGGCTGACAGCTCAGCAACCCTTCCCAAATGGAGATTCACCACCCATGGCCAAACTCAAAGATGTGAGTTTTATTTTCTTAATCAAGAGAGAAAATTTCTTGCAGGCACTCTTCCCAGTTGGGAAATTCTTTTCATGTTCCATTTAATCTCTTCAGCTGCAGCCAGAGCTTTCTTCGACACTGTCTGTCTGTTTCTTTCCTGTGTTTTTCTCTTCTCTTTCTTTTCCCCCTCCCACTTCCTCTGCACCACCCAGAGCCTGTGCAGGGAAGGGGCGGGGGGGGTGGGCAGCGTGCTCATCCTGGCTCCATTTGGGGTGGACTTTTAATCCAGGCGTGTTGCCGACACCCAGCACTGTGCATTTGCAGGTATTTAATTAAACCAGGGATTCCCAGGGGATTTGAGAAGCCGGCTGGCGGGCAATGGGCTCTATCTCCACATCTTATTTTGACAAGCACTGTAATTATCCCTCGTCGCTGGCAGGCGGAGGCAGAATCACTTTCCTTCCCAGCCCCATCTTCTTAGAACAAGAGTACTCAGGCTGCTCCGTTGCTCCACCAATAAACAGCCTGCGTGCCTAGGTTCACCAGTGAGGCCGAGATTGAGCTCAGCCATGATTCAGGTTAATGCAGACATGCCACTCAGCCTGATTATCAGCAGCAGCGTGGGGCGAGGGGGACTTCGGAGCACCTGCTTCATGCACTAGGGAAACTGCTCCCAAGAAAGACCTTTTAGGGCAGAAGAATTGAGGTGAGGACCACGGCCTCCAAAAGGACAGAGGTTACCCTTCCAGAAGCCACCATGTATGAAGCACCTACTCTGTACCTGTCTGCTGCCAGGTCAGCATTATCATCCTATATTATCTGTGGGAAACTGAGGCTCTGAGAGGAAAAGTTGGCTAAGGTGGCGTCAGGACTCTAACCAGGACCAGCTGACCCCACTACTTCTGCTGTTTCTACTTTATGGCATTGTGTCCTGGGGATGCCACCCACCCCACCCCCACCCCCAGGCTCTGCTATTGGGTAGCTGCTGGAAAGTTCTAGCCAAGTCAGGAGCAAATTCTTCCTCCTGAGGCATGCTGCCCAGGGGTTCTATAGTGAGGTTGAACTCATCTGGCAAGTGGGCTCAGAGTTCTCATGAACTGACACTGTGCGTAATTCAGGGGGACCAGGAAGACAAGGCAAGGGAAGGGTGTTGCTGAGGAAAGGCTGATGGTTTGAAAACACTACCCAAGCTCAGCCTGGCTTCCAGGTGCCCTGTGACCTGGCCTCTTGTTGCAGTGCCAGGCAAGGCTGGGCCACCAGCCTGCTAGGAACCTTTGACCCATTCCAGCAATGACCATAGCAACAAGTTGACTGTTACCAAGCACAAAATATTTACGGGGCACAGCATTAGGTATGTGAAACACATCAGTACACTTAATTGGCAAGACCCTATGAAGCAAATGCTCCTGTCCCCATTTAATGGACGAGCAAAATGAGACTCACCAAGCTGCTTCCCTCAGGTCGAACAGCAGATGAGGGGTGAGGCTTAGGTAGGCCTGACGGTTTGTCTGAACCATCGTGTTGTAAAATCCCTTTCCATATCGGTTACGTTCTGAGGGCTCCCAGCCTCCAGAGCTTTTCTTGGAGGAGCTTTAAGGAATGGTTTCAGAGGTGACTGTGGGGAGGAACGCCTCTAAGCTGCCAATCTCAGGAGGGTCCTGGAGTCTCCACCGTGTGCCGTCCAGGCCCTGGCTTCGCTGCCTGGTGGTCCCACCCTCGGGAGCACCTTCAGGCACTGTCTACACTTCCCCTCCTCTCACTGATCAGCGGCCCGCCTCCTACAGACTGAGCCTTCTCCTGAAGACTGGTGTCAGCAGGCTGGAGCCTGCTGCCCAGTGCTGCCAGGCTGAAGGATCTTTTCTCACTGTCTCCATCCAGACCCATCTGTGGATGACTCATTTGGTGAGAGAGGTCCTGGGCATTTGTTCCAGAATCTGAGCTGCGATTAGCAAAGACACTTGGGGGACCCCCCCCCTCCTCCTCAATACAGCAGAAGGTTTCTAGATCATCTTACTCCAGCTGCCATATAGGGGAATTAATCTGATCTGCAGCCTGGATCCCAATTACTGAGGTTGCCTGTTAAAAACATCCTGGGTCATCTGGCCTCAGGAGTTGGACAGACCTGGGTTTACATCCTAGGGTTTCCATATACTAGCTGTGTGACCTTGAGCAGGTCCCTCTACCTCCTTGAGAGGCCGTGGAGCGTAGAGGTTAAGTGCATAGACTCCAGAGTCAAAGCTGCCAAAGCTCCAATTCCAGCTCTAGTGTGCAATCCCCTTGCTAGCGGTGTGACCTTGGCCAAGTATCTCAGCACCCCTGGGCTTCACTCTTGAGCTGCAAAATAGGATTCCACAGGTATCCACCTGGTGGGGTTGTCAAAAAGACAAAGTAGGGGCGCCTGGGTGGCGCAGTCGGTTAAGCGTCCGACTTCAGCCAGGTCACGATCTCGCGGTCCGTGAGTTCGAGCCCCGCGTCAGGCTCTGGGCTGAGAGCTCGGAGCCTGGAGCCTGTTTCCGATTCTGTGTCTCCCTCTCTCTCTGCCCCTCCCCCGTTCATGCTCTGTCTCTCTCTGTCCCAAAAAAATAAATTAAAAAAAAAAAAAAAAAAAAAGACAAAGCAAATTAAAGGGGGGGAACACCTGGGTGGCTCAGTCAGTTGAGCGTACAACTTTGGCTCAGGTCATGATCTCACAGTTCATGAGTTCAAGCCCTGCATCAGGCTCTGTGCTGACAGTTCAGAGCCTGGAGCCTGCTTCCGATTCTGTATCTCCCTCTCTCTGCCCCTCCCCTGCTCTCACTCTGTCTGTCTCTCTCTCTCTTTCAAATATAAATAAACATTAAAAAATTTTTTAAAAAGACAAAGCAAACTCATGCATTGAAAGGACATATGGCACATATTAAGTGCTCTTATTAGCCACTATTAGGGCATGGCAAGTATTTTCTGGAATGAATATGGATAAACTTCGGTCAACAGTTTTCTCTCCCAAAGATACGTCCGTTGTGAAGGCATCTCAAAGAAGTGTGACCAGGAAGAGTGGCGACAGGTGGGTGGTTCTGGTACCTCATGTCTTCTTTCCCTTACCTCTTCCTCTCTTGCTGCCCCCTGGCATTCTTCATGCAGCTCATGCAACAAGCATTTACTGAGGCCCCTGTTGTGTGCCCAACTTTGTGCTTGAAGTTAGGCACTCAACAATGAACATTGTGGCCCCTGTCCTTTTAGGGACAAACAATTCCAATTTTGTGAAATAGTGCTGGTAGGGATCAGGGAAGGCTTCTTTGTGAATGTGGTATCTGAGGCATATAGCCATTAGAAATAGCAGCATTTCCAGGCAGAGGGAGCAGCTCGTACAAAGGCCCTGAGGTAGGAGCATGTTTGAGGAACAAGAGGGAGGCAAGAGTAGCTGGACTGGCTGAGGGAGAAAAATGTACAAATGAAATTGGAGAATAGCCATGGATCATATAATAGAGGGCTCTGCAATCACAGTGAGAAGTTTGGGCTTTGTCTGGATTTTCTAGCATAAAGTTGTCAGGAAGGTTAAGTGAGAGGAGAAAGGTAAAGAAAGTACTTGGAACAGCATCTAGCATATTGGTGCCTTAAATAATTGCTAGCCTTTATTACAGCTACTCTTCGTCTTTCCACACTTAGTACCCATGCTGTCTCTTGTCTACAAGTATATTATAGACATTCTGGCTTAGGAAAGAACACTGTACTTAAAGTTACGTGGACTTGGGCAACAAGTCTCATTTCTGCTCCTCCCTGGTTGTGTGCCCTAGCCAAGCCCCCTTTCTTCCCTGGGCTTTTATAAAATGGCTGCATCATCTCCCAGGTGGTTGTGACCATGAACTTGGAAGTAAAGAACTACGGTCAAATATGCTCATTATTCAAACTGCTCTTGGCATCTAAATCAGAAGGTGCAAGCTGACTGGGGCCTCAGGGAAACATCCCTTCCTGCTGCATCACTGGACACTGAGCTCACCTATAGAGAAAGGTCAGAGCAGGTGGGGAGTGGACAGAGTGCCTCCAATCAAGGTCTCAGGAGGCCTCTCAGTGTGACCTCGAATGTGCGGTCAGAGAAGCTGCCAATGTAGCAGCTTGTGTAGCCCCTGGGACCAGCTGGGAATGACCCTGGGGCTGCCATCTAGCCCACCTGTGCATTTTCCAGAAAGAGGCAGCTGAGTGCTGATTCAGGGAAACCCTAATGGTCCCCAAGTCTATTATTATGTTTTAATGAGCTGGAAAAGCACAAACAGAAATCCTTAAGGGTATCGGCTGTGACACACAAATCTAATAAAATAAAACAAAGTGCTTATAAATCTAACCCATAAATTGCAGATAGACATATGGGGCTGTATCTTGTTAGCCCCTAATAAGCTGCATGGCCTTAAGCAAGTCTTCTCTCCTGCCAGAGCCTCAGTTTCTCCATCTGTAAAGTACAAGGATTAAAAAAGACGATGATCCTGCCTTCCATTTCAGACAGGCTTTGATTCTGAATATTTCCTAGTGCAGATCTACCCTGGGATACCTAGTATCTTTATTTGGCACCTTGTCTTATCTGCTCTTGAGAATTCTCTTCCCAATCCCAGCTTAAATATCATTCCTCAAGGCAGCAGCCACGATCACTATAGACAGAATTAATTCCTCTCTCTGACCACATAAACTCCTTTACAGATTTGATAGAGGTAAAGCTAAATGCGTTATTTTCAAAATTCTGTAGTCCCAAAGCATTGTTTATAATCATTCTTATTTAAGCTATCACAATATACCCACAGTTATGTGCATATGGGTCAAATTACCTACGCAACCAGAACACATGTTATGGCTTCCTCCCCAGTACTTAGCATAGGAACTGTAGGCCAACGTGCCATAGTTCCTCAAACTTCATAACTCCACACCTTTTCTGTCTACTGCTTAGGCTGGCCCTACCATATCCTTGGCCAGTAGGCAGACCCCTGTTCATCCTTCAAAGTCCAACCCCCAAATCCCTTCCTCTGTTAAACTCTGTCTTCTCCAGGCAAAGTCTTACTTTGGGGTCTTTCAGACCCATACCCCTTCTACTATCCTGGAAATTGTGTGCTCTCAAAGCCTGTTTATTGTCAGCCCTTCCCTCTAGGCTGAGGGCCTTCAAAGAAAGGTCCCTAGGCATCTTACCTCTGCATCCCCAGTGTTATTGGGCAGGATCCAAGAGGGCTTTAGTGCAAGTTAGGGTAAATGAACTTAGTTGCCTGACAATGGTAAAGCTATTAGACAGGTGTATCAGGGGTCTGTATAAAACCACTTCAGCATGGACAGATGCCCACAACTAAGCAAGACCTCAAAGTGGTAGACATCTCATCCTGAGCCCCAGACAGTGTCTTCATTGCCATTCTAACCCCTCTGACCATCTTTTCACACCCCCTGTTCCCTACTGCTTATCTCTTATCCATATAAATAAGGCCAACAGTATCTCCCAGGGAACATTCAGCTACTTTGTCACTGTTCTGTTTCCAAAACTGGGGATAGAGGTAGTTCATAGATGATGTTCCATGGTATGCTTGGCAACATAGACATATATTACATAGATTCATTTTGTGTAATTCAACTGCTTTGCAAAAAAAAAAAATTATGAGACAAAATTTACAGTTGATAAATAATGCTAGTGGTCAGAGTAAAACACGTTCTAGAAGTTTCCTAAACTCTTTCTGTGGAGCCAGCACTGAGCAACAGCCAAGGAACTATCAGGAAGAGCCAAGTCTTTTAGGGTAGTCTGGGCTGTAGGGGGCAGGCAGAGCTCAGTAAGCCAACCCATCACCCATATTCCAGTTTCACCTCTCAGTCTCCAGACCCTGCACCAGAAAGCTTCTTAAGAGAATTATCTGTTCTCTTCTCAACGACTGGACCCAGCGGGCTGTGTGTGCCCCAGCACTTGTTACCCCAGCCTGGATCTTGGTTGAAAGCATAAAAACATGGGGTCAGTGTTCAGATCTGATCAAAGGGGAGAACCAGAATGTCTGGACAGGTACACCGGCTTGTGGCAAAAGCCTTGGAAAAGACAAACCTTGGGTTTTAGGCTCAACACTGCCTGTGACCTAGGCATCTCACCCTGTGACCTTGGGCCTCATGAGGACAGTGGGACTTCCCTGGCACACAGTACAGTGTTGTGAGTTTGCTGGCCTTCTCCCTCCCAGGACCACCTTACGTTAGCCAGTAGTTCTGTCTCCCCACTCCCCTACCCCCAGGAATCAGGGTGATCCAATCTTGGCAGCAGGGGGCGGGCAGCTTGTGTGTGTCTCAGAGATTTCCAGAATTTTCAGGACTGTCTAGTAAGAAACATTTCATTTAGAGACTAATTCTTCTTGGACATTGTCTCTTTCTCTTCTTTCTATTAGTTTCTCTCTGTCCCTCTCTGTGTATGCTTGTGTCTTTTTTCTGTCTCCGTCTGCCTTGCCCTGTCTTTGTCTGCCTTTTTCTATCTAAGCTGTCTCTTGCCTTCACCTTGTTTCCTTTGGTCCCTAATGCTCTTCCTCTCAGTGGTTTTCACTCTGCTTCTCTCTCTCCACCTGCTTCAGCTCTCTCTCTTCCTCCCCATCTGTCTCTCTGCTTCTCCCTTTACCTCTCCTACTCCTTCTCCCCTGCTTCTCCCTCTCTGCTGGTCTCTCTCTACTTCTGTCTCTAACTGTCCATCCTCCTCATTAGAAAAGATCCCCTCTGGGTCCCAGTGGCCAGGCCAAGCACCCTATACAACATAGACTTTCCTGATGTCCAGCAGACAGGAGCCCAGCCTCCTGGCTGGAGTGTAGCATCTGCAGTGGTTTGTTTCCACTTACCAAAGGGCATCTGTAATTAATGTGGGCAGTGATTAAGGAGCTGGAGATGTGTTTATGCTCCTCTCAGGCTACAATGAAACACCCGTAACATTTAATGTGGTGCATTGACATTTAAATGCCAATTAAAAAGTCCCTGTTCTGCTTGGCCGGCCCCTAGATTCTCAGATAAGCGTTGCCCTCCTGCCTGCATTGCCAGCCCCACTGAGGGCTATCGGCATGCAGATGACACGGCAGCCACAGTGACCGTGACATTAGGGGTGGGCAGACTCTGAGTGGGCTGAGGTGGCTGTGAGAGCACGCAGACTTGGAGGACCTCATGAAAAGAGTCAGGGAGGGGGATGGTGCCAGGCCGGGAGCAAGGCCTTGCACAAGGTGGACGGGAGCAGGTGTATGAAGGGGACTTGTGGGAGGCAAGATCAGAGGCAGCGTTGGCCTTCTTCTGCTCTTATGCCTGCCCCTTCGGGACATTGCTTGAAGCTCATCTTGCACTTATCTCTTAGGTGCAAAGTCTCTGCTGATCACCCTTCACTGGACTGGGAGCTTCTTGAAGCAGGGGGCACGTGTTTGATTCATCTCCCTGCCACCCATCATGCTTGGCATGCACAGTGTTTGGCATGCAGTGGGTACACTAGGATAGTCTATTCAGTTCAATGCAGTACTTATTAATTGAGTTCCCACTGGGTGGGACACCTTACCCTAGGAACCAAGGCTACAAAATGATGAGGACTCAGACCCGGCCCCAAGGAGTGCATTCTGTTTTCAAAGACAAATAGAAAAGGCAAATGCTAAGGTAGATGGGTACACAGGCAGCTGTCCCAGCAAGGATGACAGGGGGAGCTCCCAGGGGACCTCAAATAAAGACAGACAGAAAGAACAAACATGCATTTGCAAGGCAGATCAGAGGCAGATGGAGTTCTAGGCAGAGGGCCCAACACTAGTGTGAAGCTAGGGGTGAGCCTAGGAGTACTTAGGGACAAGGAATAAATGAGTGGTCAGTGACATGGACATAACAGGTTCGCTGTTAAGTCTGTGTCCAGGGACCACACAGGGACCACACGACTGTTTGGGGTTCTGCCACCGGCACATGGGCCCTGTGAGAGCAGGGACCTCATCTGTCTTATTCACTACTATGTTCCCAGTGGTGGGAAGCGTGCTTGACACATAACAGACACTTGGTAAACATTTGGTGGATGTCTTCTCCAGCTTCCCTCCCCTTGTCCAGTTCCAAAGTCCAGTGGGTCCCTGCAAGTACATTTATTTTGCAAGAACCCTTTTCAAAGCCTAGAATCCTA
Organism: Prionailurus viverrinus; assembly: GCF_022837055.1. Taxonomy (NCBI): domain Eukaryota; kingdom Metazoa; phylum Chordata; class Mammalia; order Carnivora; family Felidae; genus Prionailurus; species Prionailurus viverrinus. Next base: position 179,597,408 of record NC_062561.1, on the reverse strand, counting down.
CAGGTACCTTACTCCCTCCTCCCTTGCATGCTGTCTCTCAGCCCCTGAGCCACTGAGTCTGAGAACAGCATGCTCCATTTTCTCAAGAGTCCTTTCAGCACGGGGCAAATTTGCATTTAAACTTTCATGGAATTGTAGTACAGAGGAATATGTCTTCCTGAGCCCAGGGCTCCATGCTGCAGGTAGAGAATGAAACATAGCAAATGGGACATCTGCCCAGAATGGGGTTCAGGCCCTGGAATCACACATGGGGCCAGGTGTAGTGCTGTGGCTTCCTACAGTCCTGGCCCCAAGGCAGTGTCCATCTTCTCCTCCATTCTGGAAGGGGAGCCCAGGGCTCCAAAGTTGTAGCCTTTTGGTTTGGTTTCCAGAGGCATTTCTCACCCTGCCCACACCCCTCCACACACAGATCTGGTTCCCTCATAATCTGCCCTTCCAGTCTTGGGAAGTGCTGGAGACTTGCTAGGAGAGCCCAAGAAACCCAGAGCTTCCCTGTCTTGCATCCACCAACCTGTCATTTACTCATCCCTGTTCTTGGTCAGAAGCCTCTCCCAGAGTGGAAGTGACTCTTGCCTGTTGATTTAGCAGGTGCTGCTGCTCTCCGCCTTGGCTGGGGTACAGTTTGCACAGCCCAACCATGTAGGCACAGCGGGGGAAGGAATGAGTGTAGTGAGTGTTCTGACTGCGGATCAATCAGTTGCTCAGTTTACTGGAATTACATCCCAGTGGCTGCTATTGATGGAACTGCATGACGGGGTACTCAGAGCCTGCTGGACACAGGCTCACAGTCCTGCATTCAATTTTTATAACCCTGACACCACCTCCCCATGCACTGAGCTTCCTCTCCTGTTCTTCCCCAGGCACCTCACAGTCTGGCCTGGGATTTCTAAGGTGGAGGATCTACGCAAGTATTTGGCATAAAGATACAGTTAAAGTCTTCCTTAGTCTCCTTCTTTCCTTTACCTTACTTGTGGAAGAATGCAAAGGAATATGCACACAATTTAGAAGAGGACATTTTATGATTCTGTATATATTTAAGAAGTTTCTTATCTCAATACATCCTTGCCTCCAAACACTGTTCTTACACACACACACACACACACACACACACACATATGCATAGTCCCCAACTACCCCACGTCCTCCTTACTTCATTGCTGTCATAGCACACAGTGAACAACACATCAAGGATTAGATGCACATTAAAGTCTGCTGAATCTTCAACAGCGGTCATTATTAAAATGAGGAGCCCGTACCCCAAGGGTACACAAATGGTTATCACAGATACAGAAAAAACCATTGGCCTTCTATTGATAATTTTATATTTCCTCACTTTTAATTGCTATAGTTATGCATGTTTGATAAGGCACAGTGTATATTAACTCAATAGCTGATGCTATTAGCATATTAAAAACTGTGCTCCTGTTCAGGTGTTTAAAAATCATAGCACCATACTGTTCTTCTTATCTGATTATCTCACCCCTGCTCAGATATTCTTAAATGTCCCTAAGGGTCCTGGAGGATAAATTGAGAACAACATTTAATTGAACAGCATCTTCCCTGTATCTTTCCATTTGGTCGTATTTGGTAGCAGAGAAAGTGCCGTGAGGTGGTGTTGACCATGGTGCCGAATAAGCATTGCCTACAGGGTGAATTGCAGGAGGCACAGATAAAAATTCAGATTCCTGGATTCTTCCTGCCCTCCCTGGCTGATTGAACAACACTCTCTTCAGAGCTGCAGACTATAAGTCCATATCTTTAAAAGCACCTCCCGTAATTGTTCAACCCCGGGCACCACAGGGCTAGGACATGATGTTGCTCTTTACCACGGGAGGCAACAGACCCTTGTCCAGCCTCACCCGGAAGCCTGCATGTGGTTTGTCATTATTTTTTGTTTGTATTTTTGTGAGACTTTTTCCTGCTTACACTCTTTCAGGATAGGCCGTTTTTATTGCTGATGCCTCATCCCTTTGCAATATCTATCAGTTTTCATTCATTCAATACATGTTTTTCTGGTTACACTTATTATCATTTTACTTTCATTTGACAGATACAGAAACTGAGGCCAAGAGAGATTTGTTTCTGACTTAGCTTGTAAGAAATACATTCAGAAATTTAAAACAAGTTACCTGGCTCCAAATTCTATGTCTTTTTACTTTTACTTCAGGACATTTTAATGAGATGGCCACCAGACAGGAGTTCCGTGTGTAGAGTGCATTGTGCCCCTCGGCCCTTCTTCCTCTCCCCTTCTCATCCCCCACCTTCAAGTGCAGGCTGCAGAGAAAATTAACATTCAGGACACATTCTGCTCCCTTCTGATTCCCATGGAGAGAACACAGCCTCTGCCTGCCAATTAGTGACGCTCGGATCTTTATTAAAGATGGGGACAGCACGTTCCAGTTATGCAAACGCCCTTGTCTGAGAGCAGCCATGGACCAGCACACTAGCCCCACTGCTCCCCACGGAGCCACCACAGAGGTGACTTGGCACCCCCAGTGCTGCTTTAATCAATGGTCAAATCGATAAGTATTTATTAAACCTTCTCTGAGGTGCTGCAGGAAGCATAGGGACACATACCACCTCTGCCTAAAAGAACCAAGAGCTCAGTGGGGAGTGTGGCTGGGGAGGGGGAAGAACTTACAAAGGTCTTCTGCTGTCTTTAAAAAACTCACAGTTTCCATTTATTACCCTCCCCCCTCCCAAAAAATAGGTAAGGAGAAGAATTGACATTTGTTAAGTATTGTGTGCCAGGCACTGTTAGGCACTTTACATACATTATCTCATTCACATCCATTAATTTGGAACATGATTCTGGTGTTTCTGAATGCTTTGGTGCATATCTGCTTTATGTGGGAAGCAATATGCTCTTTGTTTCAAAGCATGTGTTTTAAGTAGGCAGAATTAAGATTATAACCCTGGCCCTGCCACTTTCTGCCTATGAGACCTGGTGGCCTCAAATTCCTCATCTGAAAAATGGGAAGAAATAATACCTGTCTTCCAGGATTGTTGGGAGGAATAATTAGATACTGCATTTAAATCCAAGTGTCTTGTCTCCACACGACACAGTACAATGTTAAGATGCCTACTATGTAAGAAGATGACAAAAATGAGGCAAGTACAGAACATATAGTAACAATAGTATATTATCAGTATGGATTCTGGAAGAAAACAATTATGGAAGGAGACTTGTCTTCTAATTCTGAGCTATCTGTGCCCTTATGTATTTACATTTAATTTTTTCAAGGAAAAGGGGATGATTGCATTAAACTGAGCCTCCAAGAGATTCAGTGACTGGCCCAAAGTCATACAAAGACTGGAGGGACCAGGACAGGGCTTAGAAGTGTATGTTTTCAATACCCATGCTCTCCCCCCCAACACCATGCTGTCTCACTCCCCCTGGGAAACAGATCTGCAATCGTTCAGAGACCTCATAGTCTACATTGGTGCATGGACCACTGTTAATTTCTCTCTTGGAGACTGGACCAGTGGAGAAGGTTTGGGCTGAAGCAAAAAAACAAGGCAAAGGAAGGTAAGGATGGAGGTTAAATGGGTCCCTGATTGTCAGAGGCAGTGCTGTTAACAAGAGTGGAGCACCATGAAATTAATGACCCACCCAAAGCACCTGAGAAACAGAACTGGTTATTAAAATCCAAAACCATAAACCAGGAAAAGGAGGAAAACAAGCACAAAGAATCAGGAAGCAGGAAGCTATGGCATGGAGTATGGAGAACACAAAATCTATGATAAGCAGCTGGGTATTCAGAAGCATAATCTGATTCTGGAAGGCAGGGGTTTGTAGCTTGGGCACTGGGAATACTTGTCACCTAGAAGACCTGGAAACAGAAGTGCACAAGTCCCAATTGTTGTAGACAATGAAATACAGGTCAGTGCCTAAGGTGCAGGGGCAGGCACTCAGGTGAGAGGCACTGGTTCTCAACATAGAGGGATTTTACCCCTGAGAATTCTGGAGACTATTTGGAAGTGTGTTTGACTATCACAACTGGGGTGGGGGTGCTACTGGTATTTAGAAAGTAGAGACCACATGTACTGCTAAATATTCTACAATGACAGGACCTCCTTCTACCACAAAGAATTATCTGGTCCCAAAAGCCCAAAGGAGGGAAACCTTGGTCTAAAGGATGAGTAAGAAGCGGGATACGGGAGATGAGAGAGTTAGAGCCCAGACCAAATATCAGATGGGAAGTCAGGAGGAAAACAGGTCAGACTAGAGATTGAGTTAAGAGGACACAAGGAGGGTAAGTGATCAGTCAGATTAGGAGATCATACAGGAGGTCAGGCAAGAAGTCAGAAGGTGTAAAGGAATTTCTGAGCTCAGACAGAAGGTTGGGCTCTAATCATCAAAGAAGCAAAGATCAAGAAGCAATGAGGAAGGGCAGTTGAAGCCAGAGCCAGGAAGAAAGGCTGTCGACAAGGAGCCAGACTTGGTCCGAGTTTGGATGGGAAGTGAGCGTGTTGGCTGTGGGTCAAGGCAATGCCATTCTGGACAGAAGTTTGAATAAAGCCAAGAGGCCTGAGTGCTTCACTGCCAGGGGCCATCAACGGACTGTGAGATCTAAAATTCCATCCTGAGCCCTAAAAGTCAAGGGCGGGCTGCTGGTTGGACGTGATCTGCAATGGCTGAAAGCAGGGGTAGTGGGGAGAGCCTTGAGAAGGAGGAAGAGGCCACCAGAGAGAGAGTTCTCTAGGAAAGCAAAAACCTAGCCAAGAATCTGCAAGCAGGAACATGCAAACCATCCAGAAAAACTGACTGTGGGGGCAGCTGCTCATGCCACACCTCCTGTTTTGACCACAGAAACACTCCTTACTACAGGCACCAGGCAGAGTCTCACTGAAGAGCTGCCCGGGGCCTAAGGTGAGGTTTGCATCCAGGGTCAGGGCAACCCTGGTGTGTAGAGCATGGTCTATGAAGTCAGACTCAGGTAGGTCCTAATCCCTGCTCTGCCACCTTCTACATGTGTAACCTCTGGTAGGTTACTGCCTCTCTCTGAACCTCAGTTCCTTCATGTATAAAATGGGAGCAGTAAAGGAGGTTACCATGGTGGATTACCTGAACTATAGCCTTTGTGGCTTTTATTATTGGAAGACAATTCCAATAATCTTTTATAGAACATGATCATTGGATCGTGTTGGATCATTGGATCCAGTTGGATCATTGGAACATGATTCTGGTGTTTCTGAACACTTTGGTGCATATCTGTTGCAGAGAATCATTCATTCACTCAACACACATTTCCTGGCAGTTGGTATGTCTCAGACACGTGCTACATGCTGAAATTATGTGGAGGAGCAGAGATTGATTTCTGTTCTGTGTTTACTACACTACTGAGATTTGAAAGGTATCTTAAAGTTCATAAATGCCCTCCTTAGGCTTAAGTACCCTATACAACATCCCCAATAAGTGGCCTTAGCTCACACACTTCTAATGGTGGCCAGCTCACCACCTCCAGAGGTACGTGACTCCTTTCACAGACCGCTGTAGCTAGAACATTCCTACCTGTGTTGAGCTATTATCTTCCTGGTTTGGGCTCTTTCTCTGACACTGCCCAGACTTGTTTATTTCCTCTCCCACATTGCATCCCATTTGGAATTCTCAGTGGCTAACCCACTCAGCCTCCTTCTCTAGATCAGGATTGTTTTTCGACTCTGTGCACTATTGAGTGACCCTTCTCAGAATGGGCTCCAGTGTATCCCTTCCCTCTAAAGGTGGAAAGCAGCCAATTGCTGCAACCTTGTGACCCTTTCACCAACAGTGACCCTTTCACCAACACCTCCCTGCAGCCTGGGGTGACCTCAGAAAGATAGAGATAGAGCTCTTTCGAGGTAACCTGGAACATTCCCAAAATTCAGAGAACAAATCAACTTCTCTGGCTCTCTCTAAGGAGCCCATTCTGACCCAGTTGATTGAGCTCCCCGAAATCTGTCCCCAAGGCACAGCAGGAGAGGGATTTTCACTGACTGGGTTTTCTAACCCTGACCTCTTCATGACACTCTTGGCAGACATTCTGTGTCCTCCCAGACCTCACTTTGGGAAGCCTCAAGCCCAGGGTTAGCTTTGTTAGGCTTATTATTTTAACCAAGACAGAGAAGCTGTCCTCAGTGAACTTACACTCCAGCAGAGTAATCAAGATTCGATGAAAGGAAGGAAAGTAATATGAAGAGAGGCTTAGAATGAGCTGCTGTCACAGAAAGAGTAAAAGCAGGCATTTGATATCTGACCACTGGAGCTGTTCTCTCCAAAGACAGCTGTCACGGATGGGGACAGAAAGCAATCGAAGGTCCCCTACTTTCTGCAGCATTTTCTCATTTCTGCTTTATGTCCCACAATGCTGTACGTGGTAGGGTGCTGGGTCCAGCTGATCCAATATGGATTTCAGCTCTTCCCAGTAACTGGCTGAGTGATACCAGAAAAGTCACTTCATCTCTCTGAGCCTCTGTTTTCTATACAATTAGGGGAAAACAATCATTGGGAAAATCCAAGGACATATATTCCTTACATACATGCTTTGCATGTATACCTGACAAATGGAAGCTATAGTCTTCTTCTCCTCATTATTTTCATAATAATAATGTTAATTACTACTGGCATTCAAGACCATGAACAACCTGGAAGAATGAAGATCTCATCTCCTTTTCTTTCTATGCTTTTCTCCCTTGGAGAATGCACACCGGTTTATCCTTCCTCATATCCACTCATTCTCTCTCTGTCTCTCTGTTTCTCTCTCTGTGTCTCTCTCTGTCTCTCTGTCTCTCTCTCTCTCTGGCTGTCATTCTCTCTCTCCCCTTTTCAGTGCCCCGATAGGTTCCTGAGAGGGCTGGAAGCTGGGATTGTAAACTGCCAGATCTCATGCCTTGTTCTTATTCCTCTCTCCAAAATCTTATCAAATATTAAAAGCTGTGAAATAGGAGGCAGGTTTTTAATCATTTTAATCACAGCATTTTTCAGCCTGCTCACAAGGGCTCGAAGGAATCGATTCAGAAGTGGTAATTATCCTTGCAGCCCTGTGCCAGGCTCCAGGTCAGCACTGGAGCGCCAGCGACAGATGGCAGGCACTGGGGAGGGCTCCTCCCAGGTGGGGGCACCAAGCAGGAGATGCCTTGTGGGAAGACGGAAAGCTAAGTCACCCCAGGTTAGGCATCGGGTTTTAAACTGCGCACCAAAATCAATTGAAAACCGGCTTTTTTACTATGTTCTCCTTAAGTGCTGGGTACTTTTAGTCCCATTCAGCCCTCACAGCAAGTCAGGGAGGCATTTACAAATACTGAGGCTACAAAATGCAAGGCCCATCAGAAAGTGACACGGCCAGACCTGGCCAGCTCCGAAACCTGCACTGTGTCCTCTGTCCCTCGATCACCCCTCTGTGCAGGGAACCGCTGCTGCCCTAGGTGCCCTGCCTCCCTTTACCAAGCCCGCACTGTCTGCCCAGTCTGCTCGCCTCCCTCTCTTCCCCTGCAGGGTTATTTTATGGGCTCCGGCTGACTCCTGTTCTCCTGTGGCTACTGGGATTTATCCATGCTTTTCATACCCCACCCCACCAGGGAACCCCTAACACTCTCCAATAGTCTGTGCATCACCTCCTGGCTGCTGCTCACCTCCCCAGAATCCTTTTTGGACAGTACTCCCACCCACTCAGCTCTGTGCTGCATACTCCAACAAGACTCAGCTTCCTCCAGCTCTCATATGCCTTCCTGCCTTTGCACGTGCTTTCCCCAGGCCTGGACCATCTCACTCTGTCTCACCTTCCAGATCTCAGCTGAAACATCAGTTCTTCCTGGAAAGATTGCTGACTCCTAATTAAGTGTTTTCCCCCCAACAGATACAGCTATGGCTTTCCTCCTGTTACAGCAGCCAGCTCTTTGTTGGGATGGCCTGTTTGCGTTGTTGGGATTCCTTTGGCTGGCCAGGCTGCAAGGGGACAGAAGGCACGACTGCCTGATTCCCCACTGTAGTCGAGGACCAAGCATGGTGCCCAGTGCAGAGCAGGGACTCGGTAGACAGTAGCTGAGTGAGTTATAGAAATAATGAGACTGGAGGTTTAGGGAATCAGGCAGAATCTGTAGCTCTGGGTCAGACGAGGCATGCAAGTGAACAGAGTTGGCCATTTGCATACAAAATCTAGAGGCATATTCTTCAATATCACAAGAAAATATGTATTCCATCATTTTCCTTGAAAAATGCATCCCTCTTGATCTATCTTTCATTTCCCCACGTTTAATAGAGATGTGAATACAGAGAACTGTGTCTGTACTGTAAGACGAATAGCACCCCACGCACAGTAATAAATGATGACCCAGGCAGTCTACTTGTTGGAAAGATGACAGGAAGTTGGGGGGCACTGTGGTGAATGGAGGTGCACAGGTCCCATCTAAAGGGACAGATGTTTCTCACCCCCAGTCTGCTGTTGCCCTGGGGAATGTGACCACATCTCCTGCCTTTTCAAACAAAGCTAGAAATAGACCGCATGTATAATATCCCAATTTTTAAGAGTTGTCTCAATTACATACACACACGCATACGCGCAAGCAAAAACAAAATAAACAAGCCAAATAAAACATCTGCTGAGAGGTTTGGGTTCTTAGATTGCAACTCCTGCATACGTTTTCCTGCTGAGTAGAGAAAATCGCCTTGCAGATGGACTCAAGTGGGACCCCAACACCCAAATCCAAGCAATGCTTAGGGTTGTGCACACCGAAACACTCCCTTCTTATGTTCACGGTGCTTTCTTGAAGCTTCAGAAACCCCCACACCAAAGGAAAAATATTTATAACCCAACCAGGCAGTGCTTAAAAAGATCAAGGCAAATGAGAAGCGCCCAAATCACTCATATTGTTCCCGCTTCCTCTCTGCTATAGGATCAAGTGCTTCCGGTTTCAATGATTAATCACCTCTCTGTTTTCACCACAAGTTGTACAATGTTATTGACTGGAACAGAAGTGTTCATTTCGAGACTTGGCCTCTGGAACAAATGCAAGTCCCAGGGATGAGCTGATGATTGCTTGAGGCATGTGTGTGCTGCCCAGTGTTTTATGTTGCCTCATTTAACCCCTGAGACTGAGACTACCCCATACCCCCATTTACCAATGGACTCAGGGAAGCTCAAATAACTATCAGACAAAGGCATTACTATGACAATTAATGGCCACTATCTATGGAATGCTTACTATGTTCCAGGTATTATGCCAGGCACATCACACTTCCTTTCTTATTTAAGCTTTATAACACCTCATAATGTATTTGGGGAGGGGGAGGATAAGGAGCCTGGACAGCGGCATGAGTATTTTACACACAAAATAAATGAGGCAGAGAGAGGTTAAGCCCAAGGGCACACAACTAACAAGCGGTAGAGCAGAGGCCAGCTCGGTGTTCACGGCTCCTGCCTCAGCTCAGGCATTGTTTTCATACGTCCAGCTGCAGCATGGACCACACAGTCTTTTTCAAGCCAGCCGGGAAGGAACAGGTGGTTTTTTTTTTTAGAAACTCTAGTTACTACAATACTTCTGTGGGTGGTCTAGGGTGCTGCTGGGACTTTTGTTACACCCCTAGTATGTCACCTGTGCTGGGGGTTGGGGAGGAAGATGCTGTGGAGGACTGAGGAGATTTACTCCACCAGCTCTTACATTTCTGTTGAATATGCCTGGAGCTTGCTTTCTGTGGATGCTCTACGGCCGTGCCTCTCAAACTCATATCCTTGGAAATACTCCCCAGGTCTGTGAATTCTCCAAGAAAACTGATTTTTACACTTAGCCAAAAGGCCGAGAAGCGATTATTTAAATTTTTGCATTTAGGGGTGCGTGGGTGACTCAGTAGGTTGGGTATCCAACTTCGGCTCAGGTCACAATCTCACAGTTCGTGAGTTCAAGCCCCGCGTCAGGCTCTGTGCTGACAGCTCAGAGCCTGGAGCCTGCTTCAGATTCTGTGTCTCCCTCTCTCTCTGTCCTTCCCCCATTCATGCTCCGTCTCTCTCAAAAATAAAAAAAAACATTAAAAAATAAAATAAAATAAAAATTTGCATTTAAATAAGAATAATTTAAACATCACTTTAATATTCTCGATTATCTGTCATGACCACGTGTAACAATCTGTGCCTGGAGTCCACAAACTATACAGCCTGTGGAGCAAATCAATGCCCAACTTGTTTCTGTAGGCCCTGGGAGCTAAGAATGGTTTTTACAGTTTTAAATGATTAGGGAGAAAATCAAAAGAAGAATATTTCATGGTACTTGAAAATTGTATGAAATTCCAATTTCAATGTCTGTAAGTAAAGTTTTATTGAGACACAGCAACACTCATTTGCCTGCAAGTTATCTATGGTTGTTTTTGCAATAAGACAGCAGAGTTGAGTAGTTGGAAGAGAAACCATACAGCCCGCAAAGCAGAAAACATTGACTCTTTGGCCCTTGACGGAACAAGTTTACCAACGCTTCGTCTATGCAGTGTGATTTTACAATCCATATTGACATTTGCTTCCAGCTGAGCTGGGTACCCTATTTATTCGGGGGGTTTTGTTTGTTTGTTTTTACTTTTACTGTCATGAGAGAATAAGGAAGGAGAAATAGCGAAGGATTTAGGTACCTAAAGCACCTGTCTGTGAACAAAAACAATTTTCTAGCAGTTCTGGGAGAGAGGCGCTGTGAGAGCCCTCATAGCATAAGAGAGACAGGCAGGCTGAAGCACAATGTAAGAAAATGTCAACTCCACACCACAATCGCACTGCGAACAGCAATTCACTTTCAGCCAAACTACCTTGCATTAAACTAATGTTGTTAATTTGAAGTTTATTGGTTTTGCAGTCTTATTTGTGTTTAATTTGGAAATTTGTTTCCGTTTTATAGCTCAATAAGAGCTATAAGCATAAGGATTTTATACCTAGCTTTATGTGTGTCTATATTAAGTAACTTTATGATAAAAATAAGTTAAATCAACACATTAAAAATTTTCCCCTTTAATAGGGCATATGTTACTCAGTTTAAGCAGGAAAAAGTGGATGTAAGAAATATCAATTACAGTGTATCTTTAAATCAGTGTAATCTGTTCTAAATTGCCACCTGCCACCCTGCTAGAAAATTCTATCTTAGGTATTTGGGAAGGTCTCCACATCAGTCTGAGGGGAGAGGGGATTATCAAATAAGAACCCTAAGCTTAAGCTGGAACCAGGTTCTCATTTTAGGGTGGTGGTTAAATATTTGTTAACATTGTTCCTGTGTCTACCCTGTATTTGCTTTAGTATTATTATTATTTTAAAAAATTGTTTTAATGTTTGTTTTTTGAAGAGAACGAGACAGAACACGAGCAGAAGAGGGTCAGAGAGAGAGGGAGACAGAATCCCAAGTAGGCTCCAGACTCTGAGCTGTCAGCACAGAGCCCAATGCAGGGCTCTGACCCATGAACCATGAGATCATCACCTGAGCCGAAGTCAGACGCTCAACCAACTTAGCCACCCACGTGCCCCATCTACCCTGTATTTGAGTGTGCTGATTTCCACTGTCCATCCCTTAAGCTCTGCTATGCAGAGTGGCTCAAAGTTTCATCTCACTTAGTCCTTCTGCCTGCTTCCTTTACACCCATTCAGCCTCCTTTCCCTTTTGGACAAAGAGAGCCTGCAGTTTTTCTCAATATGCATTTAGAAGCATATGTGTGGGGTTGGACAATGAAGTGAGAGAGACAACTAACGACAAGTGGTCTTTCTTCTTAACAATTCACTTTATTACAACTGTTATGTAGAAAACATCTTTTTTCTTTGCTGAAAAGTTTTACCCAGGCACTGAAAATTAGAGAGTACATGGAGCTCTTTAAATCATCTTCTGAACTCCCCAGTGTACCAGTGAGCTATTGCTGTGTAACAAATCATTCCAAATGTAATACCTTGCAAAATAAAAATAATTTGTTTTTTTCACAAGCCTGTAATTTGTGCAGGCCTTGGTAGGGATACTTTGTCTCTGTTCCATGTGCAGTCAGCTGGGATAATTCAGTTGGGGTCTGGAGGATCCACTTTCAGGCTGGCTCACTCATGTGGTTGGTAAATTGGGGCTGGCTGTTGATTGAGAGCTACCGGCAGGAAGCTTGTTTCTTCTCTACGTAAGCTCTTCCATAGGCTTCTGGTTTGGGCCTCACAGTAGATGGTGGTTTCAAGGCAGCTGGATTGCTTCAAGAACAGTCTAAAGGCTTCACAAACAAGCATTCCAGCAACAAAGGTAGCAGCTGTATTACCTTTCGTGATCTAGCCTCAGAAGTCACCCAGAGCCATCTAACCTGCCTGCCACCATTCCACATCATGCATTAGCTGCTTGGGCCAGTGAGTTTAAGTCTTCAAGCTTCTGTCTCCTCCACTAGAGTGAGGACAAACAGTATTACCACAAGGTAATGCGGTGATCATTAGATAAGATTACATATAAAAAGTTAGCCTGATAGTTGGCACGTAGCACCTTACCTGACACATGTTAGCTTCGTTCTCTTTTCCCCAGCTTCATCTCATCAACTGGGGACAGACTCAAATGGCATTCTTCTTTGCTACCACCTTGGCAGCATTTTCCCTCAGAAAATGATGTGTGTTTATTCCGTCAATTTACAGGTTACACATAGATTGTTATTCAAATGCTGCGGGGTGATTGGCCTTTTGAAAGTAGAGTCTGGTTATCAAAGCTGCTGGCTGTGGGAAGGAGCCCAGCAGGGGTCCTTTTGCCCACACTGGTCTATCGGTGGGGGAAACCTGAACCTCCCTCTGGTGGGGCTGATTAAAGTGGATGGGCCACCATATGTCTTTCCCAGAAGGGTGACTGACTCCCCACTTTGGTCCCATTTCCCTGAGATTTTCCTGAAAGCCCTTCCGGCTAGCCCAGTTGGGAGTGTTAGCACATCAGATCCCAAGCTTTGGTGAAAAATGTAAACACAGACCTGATTTTTCATTTTAAATGAAGCCAAGCATATTGCTCCCAGCAGATGCCGAGTGACTCAATCTGTCCTCTCGGTTTTGAAGGCAACTGAAGAACAACATGGTAAAATAAAGCAAACAGCACATTTATTGGTTGATAAAATGCTGTTTTAGTCTACCCTGGCATTATATGGTGATTGCTATGCAGCGAACATCTGTTATTAAATCCAGACTTCTGTTGCCTGGATACATTGAGTCAAAAGCTGGAGCCTATGAGAAATCCATTTATGTGTCTGTTGCATGTGAATGTCAGAGCTCATATGATGCCTTTGTCTTCATTCTAACTGAATCTTTTCATAGAAAATGTCTTGCTTGTTAATTATGCTCTGGGCCAATACTGTTTTCATTTGATTTAAAAGGGTTAAAGAAATAAAAAAACAGTGTTCTCTCAGATGCTGTAAGTAACTTTGTTGATTGATTTTGGGGGCAGCATGGTGTATTTGGTAAGACTTTTTAAAGAGTTCATACCAAATGACCCAATAATTTAAATTCTAGTGATTTATCCCAAGGACATCAGAGATGAACAAATGTATTTGAGAACAAGGATGTCCAATGTAGTGTTACTTACAGCAGCAAAAAAGAGCTGGAAGTCACCTAAATGTACAGAAATCAATGGCTTCATTTATAATCGCTGCAAATCCCATATTATTCTATATCACAACTTATGTAGTCAGTCCCTTCTCAGCAAACCTTAAATTGTTTACAATTTTTTGCTATCCTAAAAAATGTTTCAGTGAACAATTTTTTACAGGTTTGATTACCTCTTTGGGACAGACTGCTAGATGTAGAATTGTTAGGATAAAGTGTGTATTGTATTATCCACTCTGTCAGCAAAGGTGTTTTTGTTTTTTTTTTTACATTTTTTAAAATGTTTATTTATTTATTTTTGAGTGAGGGACAGAAAACATGAGCAGAGGAGGGACAGAGAGAGAGACACAGAATCCGAAGCAGGATCGAGGATCTGAGCTGTTAGCACAGAGCCCAACGCAGGTGGGGCTTGAACCCACAAACCTTGAGATTATGACCTGAACCAAAATTGGATGCTTAACTGACTGAGCCACCCAAGTGCCCCAGCAAGTATGTCTTGAGTGCCCACTATGTGCTAGGCAGGAACTGCTCCACACACTGGGGGACCCATTGGTGGACCAAAAGGTTCCCACCTCCACGGAACCAACAGAAGGAGAAGGGAGGAAAGATAGCTAGAGGAACCTCACAGACAGCAGTGAGTACTGAGGGGCGTGGGGCTGAGAATGGCGGAAAGCCACAGGGGTCATGAGTGCCACAGATGAGAGGACATTGAAAGAACCATCCCAGAGCTAGTGCCGGTTACCTTGGACACATGATACTGGGGAAAGCGGTGCATGTACTCATTCACCAAATGTTTGTTGAATGCCTACTGTATGCCAGGCTATGTTCTAGGAAGTGAGGACCCAGCAATGAACATAACCGATAAGGTATCTTAAAGCAGAAGAAGATTGGGTGCCTGGGTGGCTCAGTCAGTTAAGTGTCTGACTTCGGCTCAGGTCATGATCTCACGGTTCATGAGCTTAAGCCCCTGTATCGGGCTCTGTGCTGACAGCTCAGAGCCTGGAGCTTGCTTCAGATTCTGTGTTTCCCTCTCTCTCTGCCCCTCCCCCACTTGCACTCTCTCTCTCTCAAGAATAAATACACATTAAAACAATTTTTAAAAACAGTAGAAGAGATGGACAACAAACAAACAAATTTCACAAAGTGATAAATGTCATGGAAAAGATAAAGGGAATTGAGGAGGGAAGAGGTCTACTTAGACTGGTCAAGGAGAATCTCTGTGAGGAGAGGATGTTTGAGCTAAAATGTGAATATTGAGAAAGGGATAGTTGTGAGCACACTGGGAGAATGATATTCCAGACAGAAGGACCAGCAACAGCAAAGCCCTGAGATTAGAATAAGCTTGTTATGTTGAGGAACAGAGGCAGATGTGACTAGAGCCTAGTGAGCTCCTCTGAAAATGGCGGGAGTCAGTGTATCAGTCAGCAAGTGTCACTATCATGCTGTGTAACAAACCACCCCAGAACTCAGGAGCATACAACAACTAGCTGGGACTATGAGTCTCTCCAAACTCTATTCTCTTTCCATCCATATTCACTACCTCCCTGTATACAACCTATCTGCTCTGAAAGCTACAGCAGACTCAGAATGTGTTGAGTAAATAAGAACTAGTTCTAGATGCAGCAACTCTCAAACTTTAATGGGCATGAGAAACACATATTAAACTGGTTGAGTATATAACATCCTAGACCTCACCCAGGCCTGGGAAAGGCCTGGAATCTGCATTTAAAAAAATCATTCCAAGTAATTTTGAGGAAGGAGGTCCATGAACCATACTTGGAGAATTAATGGTGGTAAATTCACCAAAGATGGCTACTGGCAGGCCAGAAAAAATGTTCTGCCTATTTATCCTCAGGGTGAAGCAGAAGCTGGCCTTGACCCCACCAGTTGCCAAGGTCACAAAGCACACCTGGGCATTTTTAGCAAGTGCTTCTCTTCCCTGCGAGGCTGTGTGGCTGGCCCAGCCAGGGGAAGCCAGGAGTTAATGGCATTTCCTGACTATAGCACACATCCCCAAGAGCTCTCCACCCCACTGAGCTCTGCTGGATCCTCTGGCATTTCAAAGGGAAGTCAGAGGTTCTTCAAACAGCCCCAAGAGGTTTCCTGGGATTCTGAGGCTCCTCATCCCCTGCTCAGAGCCGGATTTGGCTCCTAGCTTGGAGGCGGGAAGACCTGCTGGCCAGGACTTAGAGTGGCTCACAAGGAATCAAAGCGAGTGTTCTCCGCCTTTCTGTGACAGCCCTGCGTACATCTCCTCTGATCCCTGCCTGAGTGGGGGGAAGCATTCCGAAAGCTCATTACCAGCTCACGTACTTTGCCCTGATCCAGCTCTTAAACACCCTAGAATGAACAGCCTAATCGGGAAAGAAAAAAAAAAGAAACTAATGAGTTTCTTGCAAGTTCATAGATAAGCTTTCTTTCTGTCAGGCCAGGATTTAACCTTCTCTGCTCTCAATTTGATTTTCTGCATCTTTAAGGAGAGTTGGCTACTGGTTCCTTGGCCATTAACTGCTTGGGTGGCCTAACTTCCTCCAGACCCCTCCACCACCAGGCACTGGACCATACCCATGTCAAAATGACCAGATTGCTCCCCGGGCTCGGTACTTTCTTAGAAACACTGTGATAAAGTTATTTCTTTGGTTTATGCTAACAGAAATATCACCTCTAGAACTATGGGGTAGTGATAGCTAGTATTAACTGAGCACTTCCTGTGTGTATTTTGCATGTATTAACCAATGCAATCCTTGTATTGACCCCATGAGGCAAGTACTGTTATCACTGTCATTTCCTGATAAAACAGTTGAGGTTCTGAGAAGTCCTTTATGCAAGGTCACACAGAGTGGAGGTCCACATCCAAGTGTTCTGATCCTAGGACCCAGAATCTCAACCTCCTCACCACCTGCCTCTTCATGTTGCATTGAGCAGACCATGCCCGCGTGGCTACATTCACATTGGATGTTGTGTAGACAACCCTAGGCATATCCAGGGCACGGTTACTCAGACCCACATCACATAAAGAGTGGTGACAGGACTTGAGGATGTTTTAGCATGAAGATAAGGTAGTCTCACGGCAGGGCTGAACAGAAAATAAGGACCAACTTGAACATGAAAGCTAACTTCAGAAGCCAGAAGAGGAAAAAGGATTAGATGGCCCTGTGTGAGCCCAAGAGTTGTAATGTCCAGGGAGGTAAAGTTATGGCAGCAAGTTAGGGAAAGCTTTCAAATACTCAGAAGTGTCCAATAAAAGGGTTGTGCTGCCTTGGGAAGTAGGAATCACCCTGTCATGGGAGGCATACAAGCTTACTTAGCAGTATCTCATTGGGCATGGTATAAAGGGGTCTTAAATGTAAGATACACATGACACATGACTCAAATAGTTTTTGAGGCACTTATGATCCTAAGTAAATGTGATTCTATTATGATTCATCGGCCCCCCCATCTCAAACACCACTTTATGTTGTCATTCAAACGCCCAGCACAGATACCTTCTTAACAAGCCTACAGGTAGGTATTATCGCTCCCAGATGATGTTTTGTTGGCCTAGGATGCACCTTCTATGGGATCACTCCCCATCCAATCCCCACCAGGTGATCTGTCATGAATCACAGGTTGTTGGAACTAGATGGGACCACAGAGCTAAATGATACAGATGAAGGAACTGAGGCCTGAAGGCGGGGACAAACTTGTCCCCGGTCACAGAGCTGGCAAGTAGCTGAGTCGGGCTCGACTCGGGCTCCCAGATCCTGAGCTTGCTGCCAGTTCACTTCCCACACCTGTGGTCTTGTGGCGCATCGTAGCACCAAGGATACTTCACAGTCGTCTCAAGCGGAGGTGGTACATAGGATTCACTTCCTGTGCCAGCTTTTAATGAACCCAGCATGGTCTCCTGAAGAGCTGTTTCAGAAGGAATCTGGGGCCACATCTGGGTTCAGTGGAAATTAGATCTGTAAATCATTTATGATGGCTGCCTCTGGCACAGGTGGAGAAGTGACAACCTGTATGCCAAGGACTTGGCATCATTGAGCTAATGCATCACGTTGACTTTCTGGATGTGTGCACAGTGAGCTCTCTGGAAGTGATATGAATATTGCAGAAGATTACAAGGTGAGATAAGGCCTTGCCCCCCTTATTTATTAAAATGAATCAAGGATCTTTTTATGATGATTCAGCCAACCTATGGAAAGAAAAAGACACAGTAGCCTTAAACCGCAACAATGGAGAGCAGATGACAGGTGACACAAAGATGGTTTGGACTGACAATTTCTAGTTCACCTTTACTCAGGTGCTTTGCTCTGGGTGGCACATGGCTGGCCATACCCTTTACTTGGTGGATGGTCATAAGCTGGTACTTCTTTGAGATCTTTTTGCTACTTGGTAAAATGAAGGCTAAGTCCTTCCTCACGAGGTTGCCACGAGAAATTGAGAAAAATGTGAGTCAAGTACTCAGCACAATGTAATGCTCACCATTTGCACAACGTAAGGCTTAGCATTTGCTAAGCATTCTCTTAGTACTTGCTACCATTATAATATTGTATCTACTCCCTTCTCTGTTGTCAGCATCTCTCTGTGTTGTTAAAGGGTTTGTAGCATTGGCCACCCAGAAACAGATTGCCAGCAGACACAGGTCCCAACTCCAGGCTGTTGGTTTGGGGCAGAGTTTTGGAGTCCCTTGTTCTCAGAGAGATCCGAGGACCAGCATTCCAGCTGACAGAGAAGGGGAGAGCCGGGGTGGGAGAAGGGAGGCCGGAAAAGTTCTTAATTCCATAACACCTTTCACCCTCCAGTTCTCCTTCATGGGGATTCTCAAAGTCCACACCATCATCCTAAATGTTGGGGAAGAGCCAGAGACAATGAATGTGACGTTTACTGGGGGCTTGATGTTGAAGGATTGCATATTGCCTTGAATTACACGGGAGCAGTCTGCCTCCCAAGCCTGTTATTTCCACATTTATCAAAGTCCAAGGCATTTTTTTTTAAATGAACGGGATCAAATGTACTTGAAAACAGAGCTAGCGGCCAGTCAGATCATAAGTCTTACAGGCCCTGACAAGTTACCTACATGTTAGAAATGAAGGTTCTCAGAATCTGTGGGTTTTAGCTCTGCAAATGGGGAAGAAAAAATAAGGAAGCTAATACTGAGTGTCAGTACTCAGTACTTGGTGGTACTATGTGTCAGATGGCTTACGTAACATTATTCCACTTAATCTTCATAACAATGACACTTATAATACTTCCATTTAACAGTAATAATTAGCAGTGAAATGGCTGAAACTTGCCATACTAATAACTACCAGGTACTTTGTATAGATGCACGTGGTGATAATTTGCAGTCCTCAAAATCAGGAGAAAGAGAAATGTGAATTTGCTTTGCTGTCACTGAGTTTCATGTCCATCTTGAGCCCCCAGCCTTTTGGGTAGGAGGACCATAGTCCTCGCCCTTTCGGGTCCCTCCCAACTTCTCTGCCAGCCACTTCGTCCAAGCATAGGGCAGGAGCTGTAGGTGGAGGAAGGTGCCCTGGAGGCTGGGGACACCCAGCTCTCTCTCAGTTGTCCTCATCTGCCTCGGTGAATGCAGAGACCCCCTCATCCCCATCCCATCCTGGGCAGTCCCCACTGCCTCCCCTCTGTCCCACTCGAGACCTCATCAGGGCCTCCCGTTGCCCGGGCCACCTCCCGGGAACTGGGAGGAACCGCCTGTCATTCTGGGCCCACGTTGGGAGGCTGCCTCTGCCCGTCTTCTAGACGTCCCTGCTGCCCTCGTGCCCTGCTATACGCAGAGACCTCGGTGCCCAGCGGGCTTTTCAGGTGCATCCTCATCTCCAAACTGATTTAGGGGTTCGCTTTACTGCCCGCCCTTCTCAGTGACCGCCAGCATCTTAGTGCCCTTCTCTCCCCTCTTTGCCCTGGTCTAGAGAAGCTTTGTCTAGTCTGAGGGCAGAATAGCCTGCTTCTTCCTCTGCTCTTTGAAATCTATTGTGTGTGGGACACAAGATGATCACGGAGGGCTTAGGCTCTTGTGACTCTATAAACTGAAAATCTTTTCTCAGCTTTCCCATCGCATCCCCCCACCCCTGAGGCAATGAATGCTGCTGAGCAAATGGGAGAAAGGTAGCAAGAAAACCCCAGAATAGTATCCTGCAGTGTGCGTGAGCTCCAATCCTCCAGTAGCCCTGTGAGGTCAAAATAATTAGCCTTATTTAAGTGTGGCTATAGATGCCCAGAATGGACGTGGGCCTTGCCTGAGGTCATGCCGGTTAAGGGTTAAATGGTAGCCCCGGGATGGGACTGGCTCCCCCATCTGTCTGACTGTGCGACCTAAAGATGGAGTATGGATTTTGCCAACTCATTTGATGAGTAGAGGCTGGCTGAGGTATTGCTTTGAGAATTCTGAGGCTGAATCTGAGCTTGGTGAGCTAAAACGTGCTGAGACTTATTAGGAATGTCTGCCATGGCCGTTGGACCGGGCAGAGGTCGCCCCTGGGCCACCAGTGCCATGCCATGCTCCTTAGAGTCTGCTTGTTAGAAATTCTGATGCCCATCTATTGGCTGGATAAATTAACGGAGACATGGACGACTTCATTAATGCCAGGTTTAGAGAAGGGGTTTGAGGTAGGAAGTGAGAGCGGTTGCTCCTGGCCTGTTCACAGGGGTCTTCAGAGGCCAGGCTGGGAAGCTAGAGATAAGAATGACCATGGAGACTGGGACCAGAGAAAAGCCTGGAATGCCGAACTCAGAGCCTGTGAGTCGCAAAAGGTTTGGGCCCAGGGGAGTAATGTATGGAAACCCACATTTAACACCAGGATCTGGCAGCAAGGAGTTGAGGGGACTGAAAGAGCAGCTTGGAGAGCATTATAATCACTGTGAGGTGTGGGGGAGGTGACCAGCCCACAGGAGAGGAAGGTCACAGTGACAAAGACAAGAAGATGTGGAGGGACAGCTCATAGGACTCGGTGGCTGGCAGAGGGCTCTTTTCCCCAGTGACTCACATGCTCCTTCCTTCTAGCTGAATTTCAGTTTTATTTTCAGCTCCAATCAGTGGTAATAGAGAAATCCAGGTGCTTTCTTTCCCTTGTTCCACATTCCCCTCTGCAGTGTCCCAGAGTCTAAGACTCCCCCATTCTCCCAAAGACAAGGACTGGCAGCCCAGAGCAGAGAGGGGCCTGTGGCATCATGGCCAGCATCACGGTGGCCCCCATTTATGAGTGCTCTCGGTGTCCAGCCCAGGGTCACCCTGCACAGACAGTATTCCCTTTAACCCCCAACAGCCCTAGGAGGTAGGAACTACTAGTATCTATATTTTACAGGTGAGAAAACTGAGATTCAGAAATGCAAAGTAACTTGCCTAAAGTCACACAGCTAAGAAGTGGCAAATCTAGAAACAAAAATCATTTTTAAAAATAAAATCTAAGGGGCGCCTGGGTGGCTCAGTCAGTTAAGCATCTGACTTTGGCTCAGGTCATGATCTCACAGTCCATGGGTTCGAGCCCCGCGTCGGGCTTTGTGCTGACAGCTCAGAGCTGATTCTGTGTCTTCCTGTCTCTCTGCCCCTCCCCTGCTTGTGTTCTGTCTCAGTCTCTCAAAAATAAATAAACGTTAAAAAAAAATTGGTTTTAAGTCTAAGGGGTGCCTGGGTGGCTCAGTTAAGCATTTGACTCTTGATTTCAGCTCAGGTCAGGATCTCATGGTTCTTGAGTTCAAGCCCCACATCGGGCTGTGTGTTGACAATGCCCGAGCCTGCTTGGGATTCTCTTTCTCCCTCCCCTTCTGTCTGCCCCTCGCCCATTCATGCTTTCTCTCTTTCTCAAAATAAATATATAAACTTAAAAAAAAACCTAAAATCTAAAAAAATAATAAATAAATAAATAAATAAATAAATTCTAAGTCCAAAACTTGCTCTCTTAACCGTATGCCTCTGGCTTAATTAAGCGATAACATTTTCACTAGTAGAAGTGAATTTAGAGAATTTCTAATCCCAACAGCTCCCTCACTTTCCAGAGGGAAAATCTGAGGCCACAAAGGGATATGTTTTGTCCAAGGTTACCAGCGACTTACAGGATGAGCTGGGACTTGAACTAGTAGAAGAAAGCATGAATCCACAGAACTTACTGTGTATTGCTTGTTGACCTCCTCTTGCACGGTCCGCCATTTTACCCCCTGTTGGATGCCATCCTGACAACTAACTTCTCAACAAGGCCTTAACAAGGACTGAATTCACGACATCTCCCTGTTCGCTCAACCCTGTGACTCCCCATCCCCCTTGCTTAGAGATAGATGTTCAGCTGCACCTACAAGTTTCCCAGGCACATCATGTCTGCCCATTACCAGACTCACAATACCTGTGAGCATATCAGCTCCCACCTCTCATCTCCATGGCAGAGATGACTGTGTTATTACTTAGAGCAATCAGTGCACCCAGTGGCCTCTAGAACTCGGCTCATAATGGCATAGTGAATGGAGAAAATTAGAGCTGAATGCATTCGTGGCGAAAATTCCTCCACGTTAGATGGGGCCCTTCCCTGAGTGGCCCATGGCAGATGTTCACATGGAACCCACTTGCAGGGCCACCTTGACACCTCTGAGGAGCGGGCTGTCTCCCACTCTGGTCACACTTCAGAGAGCTCTCTATCCCTAGACCCTGGCCCTCCTGAGTCCTGCCTGGAAGGAGCTTGTGTGTCTGCATGCCTCCTACAGCACCTCACAAGTACACAGCCTTGACCCTGCAGGTAAGGAGGCTGAGGGATATAGTGGTTGATTGCACAGGCTCTTATGTTGAATGAATATGCTTTCAAGTTCCAACTTTGCCCCTCATGCCGGGCAAGCTGGTCAACCTCCCTGAGTCTCCGTGCCCTTGTGTAAAATGGGAATAATTGCTACATATGCCATGGGATGGCCACATGAATGAAAGGTGATCATGTATCGAGGTGTTTGAATCGGTCCCTGGTATATAGTAGGTGCCCAACAAACAGTGGCAGCAGCAGCAGCAACAATAATAATAACAATAGTAGTAAAGTTTACTTCTGTGTAACCTTCACAGTACCTTGCACATATTAGGTGCTGTAATAAGATGTTGTGATTAAAATAGTGATGATGCTGATACTGTAATGATAATGGTGGGAAGGAGGAGAAGAGGCGAAGATTTAAAAGTCCTAATGGATCTTAGAAATCACAGGGCAGCAGTTTGTCACAATGGAAATTGAATGAACTTTGGAACCAGACAGTTAAGACAGTTGTGCTGCAATTTATTATCACTCTGTGTGACCAGGAGAAGTTACTTCATCGCTCCTAGTCTGGGCCTCCGTCCCTCATTTTCTATAAGGCTGTTGGCAGGAGCAAATGAAGCCATGCTCCTAAAGTGCTTAGCACAGTTCTTGGCCTAGCACACATTCAATTTATAGCAGGCGTTGCTGTTATTCTTGCCAGTACATTTCTGGGCTCCCCACCCACGGATTAGCACTCCCCTTGAGAGTGGGGTTGTGTACTGATTTGTATGTGGGCCTTGAAGGACAGATGAGCTACCGGTTTATCATTGCAAGTGGAGGTAAATGCTCTGAAGAAAGCCAACAAGTTGCACGATACAGAATAATGTGGGATGGGTGAGGGATATTAGTTTCTCATCGCTGTGGTGGCCAATTATCACAAATTTAGTAGCTAAAACAACACGAATGTATTATTTTATATATAGTTCCAGAGGTCAGAAATCAGAAGTAGGTTCCAAGGGGCTAAAACCAAGGGGTTGCAGGGCTGTGTTCCTTGGGGAGAATGTGTCTCCTCCCCTTTTCCTGCTTCTGGATGCTACCTGCATTCCTTGTCCTGTGGCTCCTTCCTCCACCTTCAAGCTCTGCTTCTGTCTTCATACCGCCTTTCTCTGCCTCTCATCCACCAGCCTCCAATAAGGACCCTTGCAATTACAGTGGGCCCACCTGGATAATTCCAGATAATCTCTCTATCTCAAAAATCCTTGATATAGTTACATTTGCAAAGTCCCTTTTACCATGTGAAGTAACATATTCATAGGTTCCAGGGATTAGGACATGGGCATCCTTCAGGGGCCATTTTCAACCTCACAGGGGCTATCTACTTTAGGTAGGCTCTGTGCTTGCCATCACTAGGCTCAGTGCTTGGTACAGCAGAAGCCATGAATGAATGAATGAATGAATGAATGAACCAACAAACGAACGAATGAACGAACAGCAGAGAAAGAGAGGGAAAGTGACAAGGCTAGGCTGGCCCAAACAGTCCAGACTTGCAGTGAGCTGCCATGGGTCCCCTGAGAACCTGTTGCTTTGTTACAGATGTGCCCTCAAGCATCAAAGGTCAAAACTGCCAGAAAGTTAAACCTTGCAACCTCATTGTGCCCTAGAGCTGAAAGTCAGGGGGGGACCTATGGAACCAACCATGTACTGGCCCCCCCATGCAGGATGCTTTATCTAATCCACAGCCCTCTGTTCCAACATCCACTGTTGTCTCCATTTCTCAGAGAGGGACGAAGGCACAGAGAGGTGCAGTCGCTCACCTGAGGCCACACAGCTAGAGGACGACAGGGCCAGTGAGACTTGATACTAACTACGTGACAGTCGAGCCAGCACTCTTATTTCTCTCCTGCACATTTAATAAACCCACTCGTGGGGCTGCCCAGCGTTATCCTCAAGGGAACGTTCTATTTCCCTGCTGGATTATATGTATGATTTTGCAGTCTTGCAAGATTTTAAAAAGCACGCATCAGCTTCTGGCTGTGCTTGTCACTCATTCGTGCCTGTGGGCATGCCCTGTCATTTAACAAGGTGGAGTTGGGGGAAAGGCAGGACCAAGGGAGAGCTCCCACCTTCCTCCCCAAACCCTTCAGCTCCCTGGATTGCAGCTGCTCTGCACAGCTCCCCTGGGGAAGAGGTACAAGACTCCGCCAGGAGGGCCTGGTAGCTTTGCAGAGCAGACCGTTCCCTGCTCACATACCGAGGCTGCTTCCTGTGACTCCGTGTGACTGCACATGGCCACAGGTTGAGCTCCAAGTTCAGCCCAAAGGGAGAAAGAGTGTATTGTGCAGAGGCTCAGCATCCAGACTTGGGAATTAGACCAGGGTTCTTCGTGCTCCTCTGCTTCTCGCTGATGGCCTTGGGCATGTCACTTCTCCTCTGACCCTGTTTCCTCATCTGATAAAATGGGTATAATAATGCTGTTTACCTAGGGGAGCCTGGGTGGCTCAGTCGGTTAGCGTCTGACTTTGGCTCAGGTCACGATCTCATGGTTTGTGGGTTTGAGCTCCGTGTCAGGCTCTGGGCTGACAGCTCAGAGCCTGGAGCCTGCTTCAGATTCTGCGGCTCCATCTCTCTCTGCCCCTCCCCTGATTCCTCTCTCACTCTCTCTCTTTGTCTCTCTCTCAAAAATAAACATTAAAATAATGATAATAATAACGGTGTTTACCTTTTCAATAAAATGAGACAATACTTTCATATTAGTGTTAGCATGATTCCGAGCACCTAAAAAGTACCGGTAAGTACTGTTTTTTGTTACCCAGTTTAATCAGGTATTCAGAGTCTCAAATCAATTAATTCACATATTTATTGAGCACCTACTCTGTGCCAGGCACTGTTTGACGCTAGGAGTACAGCAGGAAATCACAACATCCCCGTCTTCATTGAGCTTGCATACTGGTGTGGTAGAGACACCCAATACAGAAATAAACGTCAATTCAGAGATACAAGTGCTCTGAAGGAACACTAAGCAGGTTAAGGGGTGGAGAGTGCCTGTGGGCATGTTTATTTTAGACTGGGTGTCCAGGGAAGGCTTCTCAGAGAAGGTGATACGGGCTCCCAGACTTGAATGAGAAGAGTATAGGAAGATGCTTCATGATTTGCTTAAATTATTCTTTTTCTGTGGGCTGATCCTGGCCTGGGAGTCCCCTGGCCTTCAGGATCTGAAATCTGGCTAGAGCAGTGGACGTTGCAGTCACACAGTCGAGGGTCTAACCTCAGCTCTGCCACTCTTGAGATGCATGGCTTAGAGTGGGTGGCTTTACCTCTCTGAATGCCCCTTTCCTCCTCTGCCTCATGGATATGGGGATGGCTCAGAACTGCCCGGAAAGGCATGGGGATCAGAAGAGAAAACACGGGAAGTGTGAGCAGAGGCCCTGGCATAAAGCGCACACTTTGTAATTGGGACGTGCTGGTATTTGTGTTATTGGATGGGAGTTTGGCAACTCAGAGCAAGTAGGGATGACCTTGAATGTGAATGGAAGGCAGCTGGAAACTTCTACGCTTCCCTGGCCTCGCCTGGGGAAGACCCGGGAGCTGTCATCCCAGAAAACCCTAATATCTGGTTTTGGCCAAAGTCACTCCCAGCCAGGGCATCAACTGGGATTGTTTCCAGACACAGGTGCTCACAGGGAAAGCCTGGGGACCAGAGATTCACACCCTGCTGATTGAATCTCAGGGCTAGGAGGCAGACAAAGCAAGTGTGGGCAAGCAAGTCTGGAGTCAGAAATGAGCCCCCCGTTGAGGGGGTGGCTGGCTGGCTTTCATTGAACCATGTCTATCGAGTTAGTCAGGGCTTAGAAGCTGGGCTCTGGTTTATGGTTTGGTGATGGTCAGTGTTGGTGGGGGGCACTGGCTTACAGGGTGACGGGAGGGATGGGAAGTTTCTAGTCTTACACTGAAATGCCCATGCCTACCCTGCCCCCCGCCCCCACAGCTATCACCAACCCAGCTGGGAGGGAATTACTAGTATGTTGACTATTCCTGAAACTGTCTCTATTTGAAATGATTGGGTCCTCTGCCTGATGTATTAGTCCTAACAGTACAACTGCTGTAACAAATAGCCCCAGAGTTTCAGTGGCTGAACACAACAATAGTCGATTTTTCCCCAGCCCACCTTCCTCTTTCCAAATACTAAGCACATTCTATTAAACTAGTATCACAACATGATATCACATGGATATACTAACCTGCCCTCCTCCCTGCCCACCCCCCACCACCACACGTAGATTGCAAGTAGTACCTGGAGATCAGAGACGCTCTTCATCACCATTGACACAGTCGTAGGTGTGGGTAAGAATCTGTCAAATTTGAAGGATTGGATGCAACCCATGCTGCACCCGAAAGCACCACATGGCACAACAGAATGCTTGCCGTTGTTGCTCTGCACCTGGGTTTTCTCATCCACAAAATGGGGAGGGAAATTCAGTCCTCCGTGGCCCATCTGGCAGATTTTAACTAGCACCTCTGCGGAGTGCTGACCACGGCACCTGGCGTGGTGTAGGTGCTGAGTGAATGGCGGACTTCATTAACACGGCTGTGCTATGAGCTGGGGCGAACATGAGAGAAGAAGCCTGAAACATAATGCCTGCCTTCTGCAGGCTTCCCTCCTAGTTGGGGAGATAAAAGAACCCTGTTCCAACTAAAGAAGGGAATCGAAGGCAGCACAGACTGCCAGTGTGCTTGAATATGTGCAGGTTATCTCCGGACCAGTTGAGGAGAATCTGGACGCTGGATGCCTCAGATGAGGAGAGCCAGAGGTCAGGAGGTGAAGGAAAGTGGCTCACTTTTTCCAAGAGACTTAAATTTTGCTGTGTACATGTCTGTATAGTTGGAATTTACCGCCAGCTTACACTACCCTTTAGAATAGAGTGTGTGTAGGGGCGCCTGGGTGGCGCAGTCGGTTAAGCGTCTGACTTCAGCCAGGTCACAATCTCGCGGTCCGTGAGTTCGAGCCCCGCGTCAGGCTCTGGGCTGATGGCTCGGAGCCTGGAGCCTGTTTCCGATTCTGTGTCTCCCTCTCTCTCTGCCCCTCCCCCGTTCATGCTCTGTCTCTCTCTGTCCCAAAAATAAATAAACGTTGAAAAAAAAAAATTAGAATAGAGTGTGTGTACTAGGAAAGTGTGGGCAAGTGGCTTGGTCCACGAGGGTGGGGGTGGAAGAAGGGAGCCCTGAGAGCAGAAAAGACTGTCCTGAATCCATCCAGCTTGTACCTACCAACCTCCTGTGTCTCTGAGACCCCACACATCCCAGCATGAAGCAGAACCCCTCACAGGGATTCACCTCACCAACTCCCCGGAATGTTTCCCGGAAAGAACCTGCCATTTGCTTCCTGCATCTCCAGCACCTAATGGAGTTATCATGAAGAGGGAGCATTTTTAATTTACTCTGGAGGGGTGTGTGGAGGCCTGGTAACACTGCCTTCCATCTCAGTGACAACAAACTCATTCTTCACTATAATTAAAATGTCAGTTTGATAAATAATTCCATCAGCCCCCTTCCACCTATGAATAGCTTCCTGCTATAATTGTTCACATTCTGCTGAATTAGAAGTATTCAAGGGAGAATTTAAGAGGTATTTAGGCAACAAAGATAAATTGGGTGCATTTTCCACCCTCCCACAATCCCTCATTAAGCAAGACATCATCCCTGGCTGGGGTCCTTCTTCCCAGTGCTCTCAGCAACTCTTTCCCAGAGTAGAGGGAGGTGGGGGTGGGCGGGCGGGGTGCTGCCTCAGCGTGGGCCTCCGAGAGGTCTGGATTTTGGGAATGTGTGTTAGGGGACTTCCCTTCCCAGCCATTACTGTGGAAAAGGGAGGAGAGGTGGGAGATTGCAGGAAAAATACAGGCTCGAGGTTCAGGAGGGATCTGAGCTAGGAAATACCAATTAGCCTTTCCGGACCTCTGTTGTATAACAGAAAACAAGATTACCCATAAGAGATGGAGTTAGGATATAATTCATGCTCAACAAGGAGTCACCTGACATTGTTCGAAGGCCTTCTCATTTTACAGATGAAGGACACAAGGCTCCAAAAAAGGTGACTTCCCCTACATGACACCTAGACACGGGCAGGACCAGGGTCTTTAAATACTCAGTGATACCCAGCACGGTATGAGGCACACAGTAGGAGCTTCACAAACGTTCCTGTCTTTCCTGATTTTTGTTGGCTCTTCCTCCTTCCTAATAAATGACATCCATTGA
Organism: Prionailurus viverrinus; assembly: GCF_022837055.1. Classification (NCBI taxonomy): domain Eukaryota; kingdom Metazoa; phylum Chordata; class Mammalia; order Carnivora; family Felidae; genus Prionailurus; species Prionailurus viverrinus. Next base: position 179,568,925 of record NC_062561.1, on the reverse strand, counting down.
GATGGTGTAGGGTGCACAGAGCCAGCCCCAGGGTGCAGAACACCTTGGGAAGTGCCCCGGATCACCCCTTGCCTTGGGTAGAAAGAGACGGCATTTGGCTCTTCTGTCTCCAGGAAAGCGGTATAGCTGTGTGGTTAAGAGCATAGCGCTTTGTAGTCAGAACACCGGGGTTCAAAGACAGCCTCTCCCACCACGGGGTTGGACATGCTATAGACTCTATTTCAATGCAGTTTCCTTACCTATAAGTTGGAAACAACTGTAGTCTTCTCTCAAGGACTTATGAAAGGCAGGAACTGGCCCAGGGTCCACATATGGTTTTAAGTGCTCTGTGCGTAGCTGGAAGGGGGGGAGCATCAGGTCAACCCAGTTGAGCCACCCCTTCTTCAGAAGGACCCCCCCAGGCTACCTCCTTCACAGCACATATAAAGGTCCACTTCAAGGCCACCAAAATTCTGTCAGATAACATCCAGCTCCCCAGGCCTGGCCCCTTCCAAGAGTCCTGAGAGACAGGTGTTCACTGGTTTTCATGGGGCTTAGCTGGGGCTAGGGATTGGAGGGGTGAGGAGTAGAGGCAGGGGTGGGGACGGAGTATGGGACCGTTGTGGGCACTCAGTTGTGTGTCTGCTCTGAAGGACGGCCCATGGATTGGGAGCTATGTCTGAGAGGACTGCGTCCAGTTTCATCAGTAGGGGAATCCATGAAAATAACTCACATGCAAATGTGATTAGCCAAAGAGGCAGATAACCCTGCATGCTGCCCACACTCCCCAGGTTCCCCACCCCTGAGCCATCTGAGAAGAGGTGCTCTCTCCTAAGGAAAGGCTCTGGGATCTACTGAGCAAGGGAGCACTATATTTGCACTGAGCACTTTGCCTAGAAGTGCTTGAGAGAGAGGCCCAAGATGATGAGAAGGAGGGACTTCTGCATCTCCCCCTGCAGGCCTCTCAGAGCTGATACCTTGCCTTTCAGCAGGACTAACTCTCCAGGATGCAGTCTGACAGCCAGTGTGCTCGGGTTTTAGAACATGGAAGGAAGGGGAGAGGAAAAGGAGCTAGCACCTACTGAACACCTATGCTAGCTCATTTGGTCTTCATGAGAACTCTGCCAGATAAGTCTTTTTATCCCATTTCACAGGAGGGGGACGGGGACTTAGGTACCAAGGATAATCTTGCCAAGGTCACACTGTTAGCAAATGGCTGGATTTGAAGCCAGGTCTGTGACTCCAAAGAGCCAGGCTCTTTACAGTCTATCAGTCATCCCTTTACATTGCTCGAGTTTGCATCATGGGAAGAGACATGCAGTCCTCTCCCCCAGTCTCAAGGAAGGCATGTGTCCGGGGAAGTGTGCTAAGGGGGTTGGGTGGGTGGTAGGGTAGCAGACCTCATCTAAGTTCATTCTGAACAGGGTTGTCGGGGTTCCAAATACCAAACTGCTTGAGGTGCCTTCTCAGCAGTAAGATGCAGGGACCCAAAAAGCTGTTGCTGAAGCTACAGGGTTTTGAGAGCAGGGGTCTGAAAGCAGAGAAAGGAAGCAGCACGCAAAGGGTCTGTTTATTCTCATATACTCAAGAAAGAGCCAGTCATCCAAACAGTTTACTCTAGAAGATTAGAATCCCCCACCCCCACCCGTATACAGGCAGGCTCCTGTGTCCATTTGTAAATCAGCACATTTCTCTCTGCGAACATGGCTGCCCTGCGCCATGCCTGCCCATGCGCCCAGGCTGTGAGGCCACGGCCGCTATATGGAAATCCTATCACATTTTTCATAGCTGCTTCTTAGACCAAGAGCTAAGGGAGAAAGTCCTGCCATAGAGACCTATGACAGACTACAGTGTCACTTAAGAGACTCACATGTTCTGGAGGTCTCATGCAGGATGCTATGCGGAAACCAGGACTCCAGGCTGAGCCACAGTCAAGCAGAAAAGAAATGGCATCACAAAAAAAATACCATCTGAAACAGCATGGAATGTGGGAGAGAGCACTGGACTAGGAGCCAGGGTGCCAGGGTGCCAGCTAGTGACCCCCGGTGAGTACCTTCCTTCCCCTGGGCCTGAGCCATCTGCAGACAGGTTGTACTGGACAGCAGCTTCAAAGCTGCCTACACACCCCTCCAGCTCGGGACCTGCTTAGTCCACGGGATTCTGGTGGGCCTGATCTGGTGCTGTGACCAAGGCCAAATGTGTGCAGGAAATGGGGATTCTGGAGACCAAAGGAAGGTACCTCCAAGGTCCCCAACCAATTGAACTGGAAGCGGATGTACGCCCGAGCTTCTGGGAAGTAGGCAGGCCGAGCAAAGGAGAATGGATGGTGTTAGCCAACACTAAGTGTGCACTTGCTGTGGACCAGGCAATGCTCGGTGTGTAATATAGATTCACTCCTCTGCCACACGATCAGGCTGTAGGTGACTTTTACAGAGAAAATGAGGCACACAGAACTTTAGCGACATGTCAACCGCTGGAGGGAAGAGCCAGGGTTTGGACTCAGCTGCCTTGGCTCCGGCATCTGTGGCCCTCACTCGTCACTGCTGGTTTTCTTGTCTCCATTGTGATAGGTCCAGAGCCATCACCCAGAACAAGCATTTGGCTCCCAGAGCACTCATCAGCGGTGGGAGGCTGGCTCAGTCCAGTTTAAAGGACAGGAGCAGGACAGGCACTCGCAGCTCTGGCAGTCCTCTGACTAAACCAAGGCAGAAGTGACAAATGGAGGGGCCTGACTCTCCTCCTTTCCTCCTAGTGAGAGAAGAGCTGTCAGGCTCGTTGCATGGTTGAGTCAGCCGTCTCAAAACCATCTAATTGAAACCTCGCCACTGAGCCCCACTTCCCATCACGCGGAGGAGCTGCCCCATGTCCCTCCTTTATCTTTGTTTGCGAAGAGGCCTCTCCCCCGTTTCCCTCCCCCGCCACACACCCCGCTCCACCCCACCTCCTGCTGGAATGGACAATCATGGGTTTTAGAAATGAGATAAATCTGGAAGATGAATGTATTCATGAGCCCATAAAGGGGTCATGAATCACTGGCCCCAATTACTGCCTTCAGTCCTGACAGGATGAATTCCCTCAAGCAGATTCTCCTTGTCAGACAGACACGGGAGGCAGTGCCACTACGAATCTTGGGCCACGGATAACATCATTATTCCACACCAGACTGGTTGCAGTTTCCCAAGCCGCCTCCACTTAATTTGTGGCTCACTTCCGATGCTGCAGAGAAATAAAAGTAAAATTATATGTGTGTGTACATGAGTGTGTGTGTGTGTGTGTGTGTGAGAGAGAGAGAGAGAGAGAGAAGAGAGGAAGACAAAATGGGAAAGCTTTCATGCCAAATGGAAAGGAGACAAGATAAATGTTCTGAATCTGATTTCAAAAACTGTTTGAAAACCCTGTCCGGAATTGTCAGAAACAGCCCTGGCGTCCACGGGAAATGTATCATTGCCAAGCCCTGTGCCTCTGAACTCTGCAGCCCCCATCCTGCCTCCCAGTGACTTGTTTAGAACTACTTCAAATCAGAACAAATCACAGCCAACTTCACTCTCTCTCCAGCCCCTCAATCACTCGTAATCAGACCGTGTATTTTAGCAACAAAATCTTCCCTGGCTGAGCAGCTCATTCATCTGCCTTCTGCAAGCTCAACACCCTTTGAATGGGAGATGAGGGGAAAACCACCTGCTTCTCTGGCAACCAGGGAAGCTGGGAGAAGGGGAGAGATTTCCAGCCCTCCTCTGCCTGCTCCATGACCAGAGGGAGCCCAGACCCGCAGGAACAGGCAGGAGAGGAGGCAATCAACCAGGGGGGTGCTGGAGGGGGGGTCATCTGAATCCACATTTGTTGAACACCTGCCCTTCGCCAGACACCTGTATGGCCTCCAGGTTCAAATTCTATCACTGCTGTTTTTTCAGCCATGTGACCCCAGACACATGACCTAGTCCTGTGAGTAGAGAAGCAAACCCACAGAATCAATGACTAGAAGAAGCAGAGAATCAAGATTCGGATAGACCTGGTTTGATTTCTCACTCCAGCTCTCGGGAAGCAAGTCCCTTCTCTGAGCCTTATTTTTCTAACCTGTTAAATGGGGACAATAATACTTATGTTTAGAATAGAGACAGTAATACCTACTTGGCCTCTCTCACAGGGTTTTGTAAGGATCAAAGGAGCAAGAGAGGTGAACACACTGAGTCTTACAAGCGAATGGCAGAGGTGTTATTTAAGCATTAGGAACCTTGTACAAACACCCATGCCCTTGGAACCAGTGAGCTCATCTGGCTCAAACTGCACACACTCAGGCCTGGTGCAGGGCCTGTTTCCAGGGACACCCACAGTTGAGAAAGGGGAGGCTTGGGAGGTTGCAGAAGAAGAGATCTCTGTCTTGCACAGACGGGGGAGGCCTGGGAGGTGCCTGAGGGGATCCTTCACACTTCTGAAAGGCCCTCCACAAGAACAGGGGCTGTCCTGCTCTGCATGGGACCAGTGGACAGAAGTCAGCAGAGGCTGTGCAGGGGGAGGACCTTTGGGCCATTTCAGATGCCAAAATCGAAACCAGATATTGAGGGGCGCCTGGGTGGCGCAGTTGGTTAAGCGTCCGACTTCAGCCAGGTCACGATCTCGCGGTCCGTGAGTTCGAGCCCCGCGTCAGGCTCTGGGCTGATGGCTCAGAGCCTGGAGCCTGTTTCCGATTCTGTGTCTCCCTCTCTCTCTGCCCCTCCCCCGTTCATGCTCTGTCTCTCTCTGTCCCAAAAATAAATAAACGTTGAAAAAAAATTTAATAAAAAAAAAAAGAAACCAGATATTGAGAGTGCAAACAGGCCCCGAAGCACATCCGATGTGCCCCCTCCGGTACCCCTCCCTGCGCATGTGCACGGTAGAAGAGGGTGGTGGGAGGGGAAGACAGGACAGGGAACATAAGGCTGAGGTCCCAGACCATAAGTAAGGCTGTTTCTAGACCCTATAGGCCTACACAGACCCAAATGGCTGCTTTAGGGTCAAGGCCCACTGATGTTCTCTTAGAACCAGAGGCTTGGAGAGCACTAGACCACGTGCCAGACAGAAGGGACTCACTCCTTCCTCCAGCAAATTTTGCCTCTAAAAATTTGCCATCAGTTTGTGAGTGAAGGCCGAAACGGCCATTAAAATGACCTCATCTAGTCCCAGGCATAATGTAAATGCTCAGTAAATGCTAGCTATTATGGTTACACTAGAGAGAGAAGTTGTCACACCACACCATGCCTCTCATCCGGACACGGCCCAGCAGGCTTTCCTGGCCCCTGGAATTTCGAACCTCGAGCCATGTAGTGGTGGCATGTGCTTAGTTTTCTGACCTCTCAAATGAGACCAGGGCAGATAATGTCTTACCACTGCCCAGTTCTTCAGAGTTACAGCCCCTGTATCTCAGAAAATGAGTCTCCCATCACCAGAGGCAATCAAGCAGAGCCTTTCTGGTTATAGGTGGAGGAGGAGGCAGTTGCCAAGGGAAGCTCAGAGGTGCCCTTTCACTCCCAAGATTCCATGATGCTCAGGACTGTGAGATGGACATGAGCATATGATGGGTCTGGGAGCAGGGAGCTAAAAGTCAGAACACCGTGAATGGGAAAGGAGAAGAGACTAGAGAACCCAGGAAGCCAAAATGATGATTTTAACCTAAATATATTTTCCTTCTTTTCTTCCTTGCTCCAGCACTGACCTGAGTTATTTGAATGAGGACAGACAGAGGGCTTAATCAAAGAGTCCTTATTGAATGGAAATAGAACAGCACTTCCTTGCTTTTAAAACCATTCACTTTCCACCACCTACACCCTTCAGGAGAAAACTAGGGCTCTTTAACTTGGTACTCAAGATCCGCGTCAATCCTGAGCTAATATTTATTGAGTGTGTGTGTGACAGACACTATTACAGGCACCAGCTCATTTAATCTTTATAAAAACAACCCTGTGGGGTGGGTTCCCCTATTGTCACCACTCCAGATAAAGGAACCGAAGCCCAGAGAGGTCAGTTAACTTTCTCAGGGTCACACAGCTAGTTAGTGATAGAGCTTGGACTTGAATTCGGGCTAACTAGTCCTTGCACTGCTGTTCTTAACCCATACTTTATTCAGCATGGCCTTGGCCTGCCTCTCCAGCCTCACCTTAACTTGCTCACCACTTGGAACTCTTGGCCAGTGCCACATGGATTGACCTACATTTCCCTGAGTACATCATGCTGTATTTTGCACAGGCTGTTCCCTCTCCCAAATGCCCTTCTTCCCACTCTTTCTCCCAAGTCCTACTTGTTCTTTAAGATCCAGTGTAAGGTCCCCCTACTCTTGGAATCCATTTTTGAGCTCTGTGCACCCATGCCCGTCCCCACTCCACCTCCCCCATCCCCAGTCCAACACCTCGAAGCTGAGGATTTCCTTGTCATCTTCTTCTAGAACATGTCTCCTTTGTTGCTGTCTCCCAAGCGCCCAGCTTGATGTCTTGCATTCAGTGGACATGTACTATTTGCAGGGGCAGGACAGCAAATGGTTAGAGCTTAAGCTCTAGAACCAAAAGGGCCTGATTCAAATGTCCATTCTGCCATTTGTTAGCTATGTGACCCTGAGCAAGTCAGCCAGCTGTTTGGAGCCTCTGTTTCCTCTTCTATAAACTTGATTTAATAGTAAATAGATGCACCTGCAATGTCCTTGTGCTGATTCGTTGAGATCGCTCATATAAATTGATTAGCACAGTGCTTGGCATGCAGTGAGCAGATGGCCAATCAATGTTTGGAAACACTGCACCTCAGAATTGGGTGGAATCAGACAGACTTAGTTCTGAATCCCAGCTTCACCACTTAACCATCTCTGTGACCTTGGACAAGTCACTCACTTTGTGTTTCCCCATCTAGCAAGCAGGCTTACTCTTAGGGCTTAGTTCAACAGACTTTTGTGCCTAGCACACAGCGAGCACTCAGTCGGTATTCCCTCCATTATGTAAGTGCGTGTTTGTTGAATTAGGCCTGCCATGGGCTTGGCAATGGCACTTAATGACATGAAATCTCACATGGGAGGCTGGCCTGGGCCAACCCAGAGTGAGACTGTGGGGTCAGACTCCCAGCTACGAGCATTCAAGGGAAAGTGGGCTCTAGGAGGATGGAGGGAGGGCACCGAACTGCCTGGACAAGAAGGGGCCTCTCTTGCTTTTATAGATCTGCCTTTCTCAAGAGGTGATCCCAGGTCACCTGTGGCATCTCTGGGAGGAGGTGTGGGCAAGGGATAGAGCACAGACTGGGGACCAGATAGCCCTAGCATAGGCTTAAGTTCTGCCATGGACCCTCTGTGTGGTCTTGGCAGGTTGTGTGCCCTCAGACTTTAAAACAGGATTATAAATGCAGTACCAGTGCCATTGCAACATCATTGCAGAGAGCGTGGCTGCCGTTGCCACGTTTGAGACACCTTATAAGTAGGTGTTCGACAAAAGTCTGTTCCTGTGCCCTGTCTCCAGAGAAGTCCTGTACCAGTTCCTACGCCAGGGCTGTGGGCTGGGCAGCAGTGCCTTTTAAATACACCAGTTCCAGGTTTGGAGCTGATGGGGCACGTGTTGGGGACAGCTGGGAGTCACAGCGTTGTGGAGGAGAATATGGCTTCATGAAAATAACATTTGGAAGTAATTATGGGAGCAATGGATCAGAACCACAGTCAGCTGCCAGCCATCCCCGGAGACAGAACTAGAGACGGAGGCGGAGGGTGGGGGGCCTTGCCTGGAGCTGGATTAGAGCCCCCCATGGGACATCAGGCTGGCCTCAGCCCTGCCCTCAAGCTGCACACCCTCTCTTACGATAAGACAGCTTGTCTGTGCAGGGATCCTCTGAGTTCTTAATTCCTAACAGGATGTAAGTTGTTTTAAAAAGTCACGTGAGATGAAAGGAGGAAATGGAATGAAATCAGGAGGCAAGTAAGGGCAGAAACAATAAGGACATTAGCAGTGGACAAAGCAAGAAGAAATTCCATCATGACATTCCAGTAGTCACCTGCTCTCTGTCCCCAGCCCTGTGCTGGGTGCTGTGGACCAAGACAGATGGGCCCTGACTCCTGTGCTCAGATGGGGAGAAGGTGTTGGAACGTGTGCTTTGCACTGTAAAGGAGGCATCACAGCACGTAAGGGATCATCAGTGCAGCTTTCAGATATGGGGGAAGATATCCTCGAAGAGGTGGAGTCTGTCTGGCATCCAATCTGGGCCTTGAGCCTGGTAGAGAGAGCAGTGACACAGGCAGTAAAGGGACAGAAGCTGCCAGCCAACTGAGCTGGCTCTGGGAGGACCACGCGGAGGTCAGCGTCAAATGACCTCCCCCAGGACTGTCACCACTTAGATGAGGCAGGCGGCTACCTCTGTGTGTGCCTGGAAGCCCAGGTGCTCACCTTGCACCACACGCGAACATTTCTGTGGTGCCTTGAAGTTCTAGAACTCTGACCGTTTAAGATCAGATCCCGCACAAAGCCTGGGTGTCCTTTGCTTTTAAGGCCAGCCTGTCAACAAATCCTTATCACGGGTCCCCATGCCCTGGCACGGCTGCACTCAGACCCCATAGCCAAGCCCTGGTGCTAAGGGAGACACTAACAGTCTCATCACTGTCTGTTTGGGATTGCGAGAGGGGCTCCTGGCTCACTTCCTGGCTCTAGCAGAGGCTAGAAGATGGCAGCTGCAAAAGCCCTCAGTATTGGAGGGAAATTTGGAGGGCTGGGCAGCCACCATCTGCCATATGGGCTGCGATGTCTGGGGTGACAAAACGTTCCCAAAGGGCTGCAACAGTGACCTCGGTTTCTCTTGAGCGTCCCTCCGGTGGCCCCCTCGTTCAGTGGAGAGCACAAGTAAGGGCTCTCGCTAGAGGCTGACCACCCAGTGCTGTGGTTGCCAGGAACCTCGGACAGTGTCAGCCCTCCAGGACCAGCACAGCAGCCATTCTTGTGCTGCCTCTCAGTGCCAGCCACCACAGCAGGCTTTTCCCATATTATCCCATTTAAGCTGCCCCCAGCACAGGCAGCTGGGTCTTAATGTTTACAGGGATCTGATGAGCAAACCGGACCCAGGGAGGAGGACTCTCCCAGGGGCACATCACTGAGTGCCAGTTCTGGGCTGCAAACCCCAAGCTTCCTGATTCCAACGCACGTAGTCTTGGCGTTCTGCGCCCGGTCTCTCGGCTAGTGAGCTCTCTCTCCTCTCTGCCCCCAGAGTCAGCGAGTCGAGATGGCATCTCAGCAAGAGATATCTCAGATGTCCCCATCTGAGAAAGGCTAGCTCCTTTCAGGGCCAGGTGAGACTCCCGCAGTAGCTGGGGTACCCAGCCAGGTGGAGGGCTGAGGGAGTCGGGTTCTGCCTGCCCCCGACCTGTTCCAGGACATCTTTCAAGTGGATAATGTGTGGATGAGGCCCCTTGATAAGGACCAAATCCCTTCCCGTTGCTTGGCAACCCCGCTTACAAGTCATAGCAGAGAAGTAATTTACAGGAATTCAAAGTGTCGCTAGAGGTTCTGCTGAGCCGAATTGGTGCAAAGAGGAGCCGTGATGATCCAAATCCCACCTTTGGAGGGAAGGAGGGGCAGAAGAAAAAGCTTCCACTCTCCTTACCTCGTAGTCGAGGGCCTCGAACTTAGGTGCATTGACCATTTTCTCTTAACTTATTTACTGATTCGACATTGAGCCCCTACTATGTGGCAGGCCCTGTGCTGGGAGCCAGGCGCACAGTGACAGATGAGACAGATGCCATCTCTAGATGCACAGAACTCACAGAGGCAGACAAGTGAACAGAGGGTCACAACACATGTGACACAATAGGAGATGCATGGCGATTTGGGTAGGAGCCCCAGGGAGGGCAAGGGATACAAATATGGGCAAGTGAGGGCAGGGCTCATGGAGGTGACCAGTTAGCCACAGGGGGACGGTGAGTTTCCCAGTGAGGAGCCAGCATGAGTGAGGGTGGGCGGGGAGAGAGCCTGGCATACTTGGGAATTCCATGTGGTAGGGAAAGGGCTCCTGCTGAGGCTGCAGGATACACGGAGCCCAGGTCAGACAGAGTCCTGAATGCCAAGCAAAAGCACCTGGACTTTGGTATCCCAGCCCATGGGTGTTATTGACAGGGAGGACAGGGCACAAAATCTGTGTTTCAGGAAAACCACTCACTCTGGCTTTACTTTTACTATTGGAGGGTAGACTGGGGGAGAAACAAGAGGTGGAAGGGAGGAGACTGGGGGTATGGAAGCCAATTGGGACATTGCTAAAGGCAAGAACTCATGGGTCCTGAACTAAGGAGGAGAGAAAAAGACAAATTCAAGAGACTGGAGGAAGTCAAATCAGCCCAGGAGGGAATGATGGACAGTAGGGACCTCGAAGGCATCTGACATGATCAACAGGTGGCGCCATTTGCTAGAGCTGGGGGGCTGGGATGAAGGGTGCGTCTGCTTTCAGGGAAATTTCCTCGGGTCCTATCCATCAGGATTGTTTTGGTTGCGAGTGACGGAAAGTCAGCTGGAATGAGATTGGGGAACATACTGATTCATGACCTTTAGGAAAAATAGGGTGGGGTGTAACGGAGCCGCAGTAGCCCTGCCTAAAAGGTCCATGGGGCAGCACCATATTGGACACAGAGCAGTGGAGGGGGTCTGGAGCAGAGCAGCAGAAGGAAACTGCAGACACCACACTGAGCTGAGCAGGATATTAGGATCCTTGGCCCAGAGCCCATCTTGACCTTCACTGTGGCTCATGTCACACTGCAGGGAGAGATGCCAAAGGGCAGTTGGGAATGGCAAGCCTTTGTGCAAACGTGGTCTGTGTTGTCCCCAAGAAGGGAGGAGGAGCCAGCACGAGGAAGTGTAAGCCACAGAAAAATAATGTTCTCTGCTCATTCCAGTACCTAATGGAAGTTGGAGACCCTCCTTCAGGAGCTACCTTTGGGAGCCCTTGACGCAGGGCGGCTCAGGCATATCCCAGATCTGCGCTTCCCTGACTTTGTCACCCAGCTGCAATGACTGAGAACTGCATCAAGACAGGTTTGGCCCCCCAGGAGAGGACCAGCTAATGCACGCGTGCACATATATCCCAGAGGCCAGGAAGGTCTCTGCAAACAGCCTCTTGGGAGAGAAACAAAGGGCCATTTGCACTGGCGGCCTGCAGTGCCTCTCTCCCCAGCAGATCCAGTTCTCTGGGCCACTGAGTCTCCCCGGCTCCCTTCTCCAGCTCAGGAAGTGACCCAGGCAGCAGGTCGACCCAACCTGGGGTGCAGTGTGGCACAGAGGTTAACCACCTGGGTTTGACTCTCAGCTCTGAGTCAGTGGGCAGCATAGGATGGGCTTGCCTCTCTGAACCCCAGTTCTGCCCTTGTAGAATGAGGTGAACCACCTCAGCAGTGGGAGCTTGTGGGTCTTTCCAGATGTTCTGCCATGCCCCCGGCGCCAGCTGCCTGCCCCCTCTTCTCCATCTTGTCTCCGCGCATCCCAATCCCCGCGTCCTTATGACTATAGCAGGTCCTTGAGCCCTTCTGGCCCCACTCTTCCTCAAGATCATCAAGCCTGTGCTCCTATTTCTCTATTTTCTTGTCATTTCTCAGTTAACAATTTCTGTGGCAGATAGGGGGAGAACCAGATAGACCCAACCCATCTTTATTTTTTTTATTGTGGCAAAATATGCATAATGGCTGTTTTCACCATTTTAAAGTGTATACTTCAGTGGCATTAAGTATGTTCGCAATGTTGTGCAACTGTCACCACAGTCTAGTTCCCAAACTGTGTCATCACCCCCAAATGGAAACCCAGTACCCATGAAGCAACCCTTCCCCGAGCCCCTGGCAATCAGCCATCTGCTTTCTGTCTTTGTGGAGCTGCCTATTACAGTATTTCACATTAGTGGAATAATCCCACACGTGGCCTTGTGTGTCTCCCTTCTTTCACTTGGTACCTGTTTTCAAGAGTCATCCATGGTAGGGACGCCTGGGTGGCTCAGTCGGTTAAGTGTCCAACTTCAGCTCAGGTCATGATCTCACAGTTCGTGAGTTTGAGCCCCTCATTGGCTCTGTGCTGACAGCTTGGACCCGCTTTGGATTCTGTGTCTCCCTCTCTCTGCCTCTCCCTTGCTCATTCTCTCTCTCTCTCTCTCTCTCAAATAAATAAATGTTAAAAAAAAAAATTTCAGAAGGTCATCCATAGTATACATTCATCAGTGTTCCATTCCTTTTTACAGCAGGGTAATATCCCGTAACATGGACAGACCACAGTTTATCCCTTCATTTATCCATTCATTGATTCATGGACACTTGGGATCTTTCCGCCTTTTAGCTCTCGCGCATAGTGCTGCTATGAACGTTCATGTGCCCGTTATTGTTTGCGCACCTGTTTCCACTTCTCTCGGGTGTGTGCCTAAGAGTGGAGTTGCCAGTCATGGCTCTGAGTTTCACTTACTGAGGCAGTGCCAACGCTTCCCACAGTGGCTGCACCACTCTGCGTTCCCACCAGCAACGGACAGGGGTCCTAACATCGCCACATCCCTGCCGAGACTTTCTGTCCTCCGTTGTAAAAAATTACAGGCGCCCAGGGGCGCCTGGGTGGCGCAGTCGGTTAAGCGTCAGACTTCAGCCAGGTCACGATCTCGCGGTCCGGGAGTTCGAGCCCCGCGTCGGGCTCTGGGCTGATGGCTCAGAGCCTGGAGCCTGTTTCCGATTCTGTGTCTCCCTCTCTCTCTGCCCCTCCCCCGTTCATGCTCTGTCTCTCTCTGTCCCCAAAATAAATAAACGTTGAAAAAAAAAATTACAGGCGCCCTCATGTGTGTGCAGCACATTTTTTTTTTAACCTCAGCGGGCACCAGTCTCTGTCCACAGCCTGTGAAATGCTGACCATGTTTGCTCGCCAGTCAGTTTGCTGAGGAACAGGAGGGTGGGAGGGGCCTGGAGTCCCATGGCCTGAATTTGGCCATCTCGGACTCCTTTCCTGTGGGTTTGGCAGTTTGGGGACCGGGCATGGCAGGCCATGTGACACATCTAGTACACGTGCACGACCTCATTTAGTCCTTAGAACAACCCTTATTAAAATTCATAACCGTTGCCTCACCAGCCTGTGTCAGTGGGGCCATAGCCACAATCATAATTTAAATGCCCCCGGCTTGTATTTCCACGTCAGCTACGAATGCGGCATCAGCTGTTTCTTTCTCCTGCTGCTCTCATTCCTCTCCCCTGAAGCACTGCTTTGTCCGAGAAATGGCTCCCTCCCACAAGGCAGTGCCCTTGGCTGGGGCCAGATGCCATAATGCTTCCCCCTCGCTGCCCTGCTCCTCCTACATGCTCCCTTCCCCTGGGGTGTGTTCTGTTAGAGGAAATGCTTCAGGTCCCCTTGCCGAGGCCCATGGAGGGACCATGCCCGGTTCAGCCGCGTGCCCAGACACGGTCGATTCCTGGCTTACGTTCTCAACAGGACGACCCCATCTGGCTCTCCTCCGAGTCCTGAAAGGCAAAGGGTATGGCCGTGTAGTTGAACCGCCGTGGTTTGGATCCACTTATGAGCCATAGTCACTTTCAATTCCTGTCTTTAGCCTCCTGTGGCTCCATTTTCTCATGGATGAAGTGGAATCGTGGCGACAACTCCTAATTCATAGAGCAGAGGTGAAGAATGAATGAGTGAATCCTTGCAAAATGCTTAGAATAATGCCTGATGCACAGCAAGTGCTCATTTAACCTAAACATCACTATCTAATATAAACAATCATTTACTGAGTGATGAATATATACCAAACCCAGGGCTAAGGCCCTCTCCTGTTTTTGCAATGACCCTAAGAGGTAGGTATCCCAACCCCCGCTTAGCGGACGAGGTCATGAAGCACCCAGCAGTGAAGGACAGAGCCTGGAGGACGACTCTGGATCTGTCTGCCTCTAAAGTCCGTGTTCATTTCGCTCATGGCCAAAAATATGCAGTGTCTTCTTTCGTGCAGTCAATCCCCACCTCCTGAGTGCTCTGTTTCAAGGAGGGCCCTTTTGTTTGCCTGAAGATGGCAGTAGATGAACCATCCAGGACACTCCGGGGTCACAGAAGGGTTTTATAGAGACAAGATGAAGGTCATAGCTGAGTGATTAGGACAGAGATCTCTAATGCAGAGTCTGGTTAATTTCCAGCTCTATCAGATTCGATGTGAATTATTTTTCGCACTCCCCATAAAACTCAGTAAAATCCTCCTGATTTGCCAGTGCTTTTAGAATTGAATCTGTGTGTGGGGAGTATATGTTTCCTGTGGCTGCTATAATAAATAGTCACAAAGTAGATGAGCTGCAAGAAACAGAAAGGAATTCTCTCACCATTCTGGAGGTCAGAAGTCTGAAGTCAGTATATCTGGGCTGAAATCAAGAAATCAAAGTGTTGTCATGGCCTCATGCCCTCCAACGGCTATAGGGGAGATCTGTTCCTTGCAGGTCCCAGCTTCTGGTGGTGATCACTCTTCCTTGGCTTATGGCCGCATCCCTCCAACGAGTGCCTCCTTGGCCACATTGCCTCCTCCTCTTCTGAATGTGTCAAACCTCTCTCTGACTTCCTCCTATAAAGACACATGGGATTTCATTTAGGGCCCTCCTGGATTATCCTCGGTGGTGTCCCATCTCAATACCCTTATTTTTGTTGCATTTGCAAAGTCTTTGCCGTATCAGGGAACATCCACAGCTTTAAGGGATTGTGATAAGGACATCTTGGGGGCCATTATTCAGCCTGTTGTAGGAAGGATGGAATGAAGGATATGGCCTCAAGATGGGTGTGAAGCTGGAAACTGGGCTGTCTGGAGTGGCTGCTTCACACTCAGGTCATACGCAGGATCACACTACCTTTAGCAAATGGGAGCACTAGGGCTAGAACTGGGTTTTCTGAGCCCAGGTCCAGTGCTCTCTCCACTACAATTCAGCACATGGTTCCCACCTGTTGTTCCACTAGGTCTTGCACGGTCACGTCCCTTGAGTTAGGGCCTGTCTGGGTCACCTGGATGCCATCTGGAAGGTTTGCACCTGACGGCCTATGCTATGGCTAGCAGAGGGGGGGACAGGGAAAGAGTGGGGGCCAAACCTATACAGAGTTCTGTCTGACACACACCCCATATCCTGCCCCCTTCCCCAGCCTCCCACAGCTGTTGCCCAGGACCCAGACTCTCCTGAGAATGAGGACACAGCTAACCTCATTCCAGATAAGACCCCTTTCATCCAGCCATCATTGTTGTTGATAAGCAAACCCGAGAGAAGAATAAAGTGTGGTGAAGGGGAAGGGGCATGCATCCAGCTGGACGAGCTCTGAACCCAGAGGCAGCAGATTTGTTGGATTACACATTATAGTCGCGTGAAGATGGTTGCTGAAGTCAGATGGCATCGTGTGTGACCTCTGCTTCTCCGAACCTCCATTTACTCACCCATAAAAGGGGGAGAACTCTGTCTACCTGACAGACTCATAATGAAATTAGCATGAAGGTGAAATTTGGCGACCGCACTTTGTTCAGGGAAATGACAGCCACAAGACCATATGGCTCCTTCTGCAGGAGGAAAGGCTTCTCTGCTGGAGGAAAAGTTTAAAACCCAGGATTAAGGCCCTCGTCGGAAGCACGTTCCTGGGTGGAGGCAGGGAAGCTGCTCTGGCTCGGAGTCAGGGCTCTGTCGGCCTGGGTTCTGTGCTTTCATCATTACCTTTCATCACTTTCCCACAGGGAGATGTCTGCTTCCTCCCAGTGTGGTAGCAGTATAATGGGGACTCCCAGTGCTCCCCACAGCGTCTTGCTCTGGGCAGGAGAAGCTGATCACCGCGGTGTGTGTTGTTCACGGTGTCTCCTGCAGAACCGTGGACAGCAAAGACCAGAAAAGAGAAAGCTGTTTCCCCACGGCGACGTCTTATCGCACACAATGAGAAAGCGCTTCCTTTCTTCCTTCCAGTCACATGGGAGAGTCAACAGAGATCAATGACAGCCACGAGGCTATTTTTTTCCCCGATCATAATTATAATAATCACTTCCATTTATCGAGCTATGTCAGGCACCGTGCTAAGCACTTCACTGCGTGTGTTACCGCATGCAGTCTCTGCAAAGGGCTTATGAGGCAGAAGTTATTATTTTACAGATGAGGAAACTGATGCGTAAAGGGGTTGAATTTGAATCCCTTGTCAGCCCAACGCTGCAATCTAAGCTCTTAGCCCCTTCACTGAAACTTTCGATAGCCTATTTTTTCGTGCATTGCACAAGGTTTTTGGTGATGTGTACAGACATACAGTTGAACAAAATTTTTTTAAGTGCAGGTTTGCTCTTTTTTTGTGAGGGAGGAAATTGTGACAAATGGGCAAATGCAAATAGGAAAAATAAAGGGAAGCCGGGCATAAAGTTAGAATGGAAAACGCTCCTGGAGTGGCTCCTGACTTGGCCACTTGGCTGTGAGCTTCCTTACTGCCCCTGCAAAGAAGGAAGCAAGGTCTGTTATGCAAATCTCCACAGGAGTGGTTCTCAACATATGGTCCCGAGGCAGGTAGCCTCAGCATCGCCTGAGCACTTGTGAGATGTACAAATTCTCATGATCCAGCCCAGAATTGGAGGTGAGGTCCAGCCATCTGTGTTTTAACAAGCTCTCCAGGTGATGGTGATAACCCATTCCAATCTGTGAACCACTTTCCTTAGAATGAGAACACATTATTTCCTGACGTGGATGTCTAGGAAAGATTTCTTGCAAGCCCTTTGCGATTATTCTAACCAAATCCCTATTGTAAACACCATCGTGAACGTGCAAGGGCTGGTTCCTTAAGTTTCCCCTCAGTGTCGACCCATGGAGACTTAGGAAGGCACAGTTCAGTGAAAGCAGCTCCAGAGGGCCCAAGCAGTGTCTCTGGACACACAGTACGATGGCCTGGCTTCATGCTCCTGCACAGCCCTGAGACTGAGAAGCCCGGCGAGCATCCTTGCATAGCTGGTAGAAGCCAGGACTTCGGAGCCAGGCTGACCCAGATTTGAATCCCGGCTACGCCTTTCATTAACTGAGTGGCTTTGGCCGGTTTCCAAAATTCCCTCCCTCCCTGTGCTTCAGTTTCTTCATGTAGAAAATGAGAGAATATTCTACCTATTCTGTGGAGTTGTTCTAAAAATTCAGTGGGCTGATGGGCAGTGTGTTTAAATGGCCGCTAATATACTAAACAAATAGCCCAATGATGGCCCAGTGACATGCAAGCCGCCAGCCTGTATCCGTGTCTCCTGCCATCATCAACAGTGGGATGCCCCCCATTCTCCATGGAGGACTATTCTAGAGATGCCTATTTCAAACTTCATGAGCTCCTAGTATGGGCCGGGTTCTTTCACATAAATCATCTCGTTTTGCCTCTTCAACAACTCTGCACTCTAGCTATGATTGCCCATATTCTGCACCAGGAAACTGAGGTCCCCCAAATGAGCTGACTTTTCAAAAGTCACACAGGGAAGAAGCCCCAATGGTAGGACTTGATTCCAGGTCTCTGGCTTGGCAGTTTGACTCTGATTTACCACTTGTTTCCTGAGGATCTCAGACTTGCTCTCTCAGGCTCCCTGGATTCGAGGAGAGATGGCTCTCAGCCCCAGTGCACGTGGGGAAGGAAGGCAGCTTTCAGCATCCGAGCAGGACCAGGCATTTGAGCTCATGTGGTTCAAACCCCTGGTTCACAGTTGTGAAAGCCCAGGTGCTGAGAGGGGCTTTGCTTGTCTGGGGTCCCTAGAGAGACCTCAGCGGATCCAGTACTCCAGCTATCCACACCTGGTGCTCAGTTCTCTACCCCATACCGCACAGCATCTCTGAAAAGTGAAGTTAATTCCCATGAAAACCAGGCCACGAAAGAGTGTAGCAAGAGTCCAAGGGCAGAGAGTTAGGGCCAGTTGCTCAGAGCAAGAAAAGGTCAGATGATGTGGAACCATCCATATAGCCCTTGTGGGGAGGTACCAAACCCACTCGGGGTCAGGGCCACAGAGACATGTATCTGTGCAGCCTCCCTTCTTTCTTAGAGTCCACGACCACGGCTACCTTCCAGGAAGCCAGCACACCCACCTCCAAAGCCCACCCTACCCCACTCCCAATGTAAACCCTTCCTGACCTAGCAGCTCACACAGGAAAGGCAGGGACTTTGGAGTCAGGCTGGGGTTCCCAGTCACTGTATTGGTCAAAGCAAGTCACAGAGCCAAACCCCGAGTCAGTGGGACTGGAAAGGGAGGGAGTGAAACATTACGATAAACGATGCGACCTGCCACATCCACCTTGCAGGGTGGTTGAGAGGGAGGATGTGCTCATTCACTTACTCCATGTGTATTTATTAAATACTTGCCTGGCACTGCATTGGGTGCTGAGAGGCAGCAGCACACATAATAGGCACAAATCTCTGCCCGCATGGAGCTTACATTCTAGTGAATCCTTGATTTATGCACAGACATTTACTGGCTGTTCACCCTGTGGCAGGTTTGGACAGATCCTGAAGACAAAGATGTCCACGGCAGAATCCCTGTCCTCAGCAAGCTTATGGTCCACGGGGAACTGGACATACAGATGCCCAGTTACCACTCAGAAGGGGCAGGAGGCCAAAGGCAGGCATCAGCTCCAGAAAACACCTGGCAGAAAGCACACTCCCGCTCTGAGCCGCTGCCCCCCCACTTGCCTCTCCCAGATCTCCTGCCCAGCCACAGGCCTGGCTTCCAAGGGCCTGGGCCAGCCAGCTTCCCAGAATGCTGGCAGCTCACAGCCGGTCCCTGCTGGGCACAGTGCGGAGGAATTAAGCGCAATTAGCGAACTAAGCCATCAGGAGGAAGAAGCACTCGCTCCCCCCCTTCTGAGACTAACGGGGGTGACTGGAGAGGAGGTTCATACAGCCTGGGAACCTCAGTGACAGCAAATGACAGCAAACAGGCCCTCTGCCTACAGAACTGAAAAGGCACTGCTTCCTTGGGGTGAACCGGAGGTCAGGGATCAGACAGCCCTCCCCAGAGATTGCTCCCATTTTCCTGAGTCTAGGGAGAAGGAGCAAATTCATTTAATGGTGTGGAGTGTCGTTGTCAGGGCGGCAGGAGAACAGACTGATGGCCCTGCCCCGGACTAACAAGGTTAGGTTCAGCTTTTAGCGAATGTGGCCAGCATAATTCAGGGAACTCAGTTTGACCCATGGTCTACCCTCTTTCAGACAATGGCTCTGTGTCCTGCTCTGCTCTCTTTGGGTGTGCCAGAAACCTAGGGCTGACTCCCCATCTACCCCCAAGGGCTAATCAGTTCGTGGGCTCTGCTGGTTCCTCCCCCTAAGTCTTTTTGCCTCTCCCTGGATTGTTGCAACAGCCCCTTCAGGTCCTGGACTGAGTTCTGGAACCATCCACTCTTCACCCAGCAAAGAGGTTTTTCTAGAATTCACAGCTGATCACGACTGTCTCCTGCTAAAGACCCCTGACCCAGAGCCGTGTCCACCTCTCACATTTCAGTGACTATCGTGTCAGATCTCTTTGTCCTCAAATCACCTGTCTCCACCTGGCAAACACCTGCTTTGCCCTAAAAGGCCAGCTTCAATCTCCCTTCCTCTGCTGAGGCTTGTCTCTTTTTCTAACCTGCCCTTTCACCAAATTAGTGGTGATCACTAGTGCAATTTTGATACCAGAAATATACTCTATTCCTGTTTATGTACTACATGGATAGCTGTGCTTTAAACATAGTAAGATTTTTTTTTTTCACACACACCCGCATCCCTGGGAAGAACCAATTTTCACCCCCGTGGAGATGCTGTTATCCCCACTGAGGTGTGTGCTGTGCACTAGAGCTTTCATATGACAAATTTTTGTAATCAGTCCCATCGGATTTTAGGGGAGAAAAACAACTCAGCAGGACAGAAACGTGTTTTGCATGGAGACGTCTCTTACAGGAAGCCTCCCATCCACCGTGAGCCAGAACTGAGTTTCCTCACATCGCTGCATTTGCTGTTTTCCTGACATTCGTGCCACCATCTTTGTGCATGGATTTCCCACATAGGTTTACAAGCTCCTTGAGGCATGGGCCTGTGTCTACGTTGTGTACTTCCCCTTGTCAGTGCCTGGTGCATAGTAGGAGCCTCACAGGTGGTTAAAGCAAGACAGAACGTGGTGGCTGTTTTGCCCCAGCCTGGAGATCCAGCGCCATGTGCATTTGTGAGAAGTCACCCCCCCCCCCCCCCACCCCGGTACAGCACACCCAGACATCATCAGCTCTCAATCAGGAACACCGAACAATTTCATTAAGGCAGTGGTTCCATAACAGAAGCACGCCAGCACCGACTGACAAGCCCATAATAACATTTTAATGGCCTGAGTTCAATTCTCAATAAATTACTTAAGTTTCTGCAATAATAGAGTTGGCATTTTCATTAATACTCCTGATTAATTGTCTGTCCTAAAAAAAAAAAAAAAAAAAAACCATCCCCATTACAATCATGATCTCGCTCGTTTCTTGCAGACAGAATCCCAGCAGTGTGAGGTTTTCCCCCAGATTAAAGTTGCAGGAAGGGCAAAACGAATTCTCTACCGCCTGGCACCCTACACAGCCGTGGGATCAGAGGAATGCCAGCTGAGTCTGGCACTTGAGTCCAGATCTCACCATGTGCTGCTGGGGCCTTGAGCTACTTGAACTGCCTTGGTTTCTTTACCTGTCAAGTGGGGTGATAATACTTACCTCGTATGGGTGCTGTGAGGATTAATTGAATTGATGCAGGTTAAGTCCTGTCTGGCACATAGTAACCGCTCAATAAACAGTGTCTATTCTTTATTTCATTTTGGTGGTGGTTCTACTATCTCTCCTCCAGAAAGCTCAGAGAGCTGTGTCACCTCAGAAGAGGCAGAACGGGGATGTGTGGGAGCAGGTTACTTTAGTAGTGGCAGCAGCCTTTGAAGAAATATAATTTCAGCCTTTGGAGTAGCAGAAATCTGCAAATTCGGATTCATATCCTGGCTCCACCAATGGCTGACTATGGGACCCTTTTCCCACCAAGCCTTCCCAAAAAGTGACGATGATATTTTGAGTTGCAAAACGTAGTTTTGAGAATTGGAGAACACGTGTGGAAGCACCTAGTGCTTATAACTGTTCTTTCATTTTTCTTTTTTTTGGTTTATTTATTTATTTTGAGAGACAGAAAGAGAGCGAGCACATGCAGGGGAGGGGCAGAGGGAGAGGGAGAGAGAGGGGTTCAAGTGATTGAACTCTCTGAACCCCAAACAGACTCTGCGTTGTCAAAAAGGATCTCAGGAACCATGAGATCATGACCTGAGCCGAAATCTAGAGTCAGACACTTAACCGACTTGAGCCACCCACGTGCCTGGAGATGACACGTTTTAGCATGCCTTCTCTATGTTTTAATCTCCCTTGACTTTTTCCAAAGCTGGTTTTGCTCGTGACCAATTCCATAAGAGGTCTCCTACAAAGGGAACTCTGGATCCTATAAACCACATCCGCTCTTGGAAAGTCCCATTGCTCATGCACAGCAAAGGCTCTCCTGCGGGAAAGACTGGGTTAATTTCAGTAGCCCTGTTCCCTAAGCTCAATGGAATTACCCATCTTTTTTTATGGCCCACCAAAGGTTCTGCAGACAGACTCCAGGAAATGCAGGTCTTACCCACCCTCTGTGCAGGAAAGACAAAGACGAGCAAGTTAAAGCAATCGCATTTATTGTGCGCTTACTTTTCCTTTGAGGTGGAGGAGAAAGTAAATAAGACGAAGGAGAGAATTACAACCAGAGATGTAAAGCAGTTGTCCTATAGGGAATGTTCTGTTTGCCCAGGGAGAAGGTTTTCAGAATATAAAGCACCAGTTTTTCCCCCTAAACATCCCTGGGGAGAAAGGAAAGAGAGAGTGAAAGAAGGCCTCCAACGGACCACTGGAGATGGGAACATTTCTGTTGGTTTCATTTACATAAGTGTCCTTGGCAATTTGTCCCAATTTGTCTCATTACAAATGATGTAAACATCCGGCGCAATCACAGACAAAATGGGACAGTTTAAATGCTGCCTGATTAAAAACCCTGGGTTGGCTGCAATGACTTACATGTGTGTTAACGGTTTCCCTACAAGGACCTTGGTTGCAAAGTTCTGGAACCTTCAGGGAGGGTCCCCAGGCCTAGGTAGTGTCCCCTGTGGCTGCAACTCTCCACATAGAGCCTAGTAAAGATACACAATCTTCTCTATATTTTTATGCCAAAAAAGGAAGGAAGGAAAGGAAAGGAAAGGAAAGGAAAGGAAAGGAAGGAAGAAAGGAGAGGGAGGGAAGAAGAAAAAGAAAACTGACATTTTCTCCTTTGCCATCTCATTGGTGGTCAGGACAGTGTAACTGAAGGGACTGGAGAACTGAAATTCAAATCCTAGTAATGGTACTCAATTTATGTGTGTGACCTTAGACCAGTCACATCATTTGACTAAGCCTCAGTTTCCTAGGCTGTCAAATGGGGATGACAATTTGACATTTGGGCTGCCTCACACTGTTGTTGAAACATCACCTAACCAGAAACTTCTTAAGGACAGAGACCCTGTCTTGTCCATCACTGT
Source organism: Prionailurus viverrinus (assembly GCF_022837055.1). Taxonomy (NCBI): domain Eukaryota; kingdom Metazoa; phylum Chordata; class Mammalia; order Carnivora; family Felidae; genus Prionailurus; species Prionailurus viverrinus. The sequence continues at coordinate 179,546,449 of NC_062561.1, read as the reverse complement.
AGCCTTAGAACCTGAATGGTGCCTGGTACATAGTAGACGCTCAATAAATAGTTATTGAAGGGATGGATGATTGAATGAATGAGTGAGTGACTCTCTGGGCAAGAGATCTAATCTGAAAAGCGCCGTACCAATGAGAAGGGGACCCTTTGATTGGTTAACGTTCTCCTCTCCCTTCCCAACAGATGTAATGCCACCTCCTCGTTAAACCCTTCCCCAGTGCCTCAGCCAAAGTTGGCAGAGTCAGGCCCCAGTGTGTGATCCAAGTTCGTAGCCTGCCTCCTGACTCAGGGCAAGTGATTGAACTCTCTGAGCCTTGGCTTACTCATCTGTAACCCAGGAAGAGTGAGCCCTGCCTCTTGCAGGGCATTCATTGAGGGGTCAGGGCCTAATGGACCCAAACAGAGCCTTGCTGGGAGACTTTGGGCAGGAGGCACACCGGGAGGTTTGTTGGATCGGAGTTCTTGGCAGGCCCTGAGAAGCTCACAGTCAGACCCAGGGTGACACGGACTTGGACAAAGTGATTGCCATGTGTGAAGCTGGACTGAAGGTACTGGCAGTGTCCATGAGCATCCAGGACAGAAACACGAGTTTCCTGTGCTGTGTTGGCCCCAAACACCAGAGACAACCGAAAGCAGTTGAGAGAAGTCATGATCAGAACTCAGGCCTTCTGGCTTTTGCTGTTCTTGCCGCTTAATTAGTTGCTGTGTGACCTTAATAAAACCTCTTGCCCTCTCTGCGCCTTTACCTAACAGCCTGTAAGGGGAATGTTAGTTCATGGTGCTAGGGAAAACTAGAGGATTCTGCAAGTTCCTGCCACAGTTAACACTGGATTCTGAGCTAGGGATCTTCAGACCTAACTGTGCCAGCATCCCAGAACCCCCTCAGCAGATGGCAGGAGCCGGGGCAAGTGACCCAAGGCCCTGACCCAGAGCCTACCCCTTGCTAACCTCAAGAGTGTTATGAACTACAAACCTCTGAGTCTCAGTTTACTCATTTCAAAAACGGAAATAAAAACACATACCATGCAGTGTGTTATAAAAACTAACATAGGGCTTGGTTCATAGCACTTGCCCAAAGAACATCGTTTCCATGTTCTTTCCCCCAGGAGCACTTTATGGTGGACATTGGGGTGTCTTCTCAACATCCATCCGCCCTTGCCTTGTGCTGTCCCAGCTGAGATGACATCACCCCACCTCCAGCTCTGGAAGGGGGCTCCAATGGGTGTGCACCCAGCGGTTTAATCCCATTGGTTCCCTTGGCCTTAACCACTGGTGTAGGGAAGGTCCAAGACCTAACTGGTTCAATAAGATTTGAGCTCAGAAATCTAGTTTGTTGATTAGGAAGACAGAAGCATTCTCTGAAGGAGTTTAGTGCAAAAATGAGGGCTGGGGCTATTACAGCCTTTTTACTACCTTGGAGGGACTCGCCATGAGTCCCTAATAGAACTAATGTGAGGATGAAGCAAGCATTACAGAAAATGATGCTGAGGGCTGATCGAACCATACCTGAAATCTGTATTTGGACACCTTAGATCCAGGAGCTAGTGAATGCCCTCTATTACTTAAACCAGATAAAGTTAAATTTGGGGAGAAATAAAACAAGAAGCATCCTAACTAATAAAAAACCTTCACGGGGGCGCCTGGGTGGCATAGTCAGTTAAGCGTCCGACTTCAGCCAGGTCACGATCTCGCGGTCCGGGAGTTCGAGCCCCGCGTCAGGCTCTGGGCTGATGGCTCAGAGCCTGGAGCCTGTTTCCGATTCTGTGTCTTCCTCTCTCTCTGCCCCTCCCCCGTTCATGCTCTGTCTCTCTCTGTCCCAAAAATAAAAAATAAATAAATTAAAAAAAAAAAAAAAAACGTTGAAAAAAAAAACCTTCACGTACTCACCATGCCTGAACCCACCCCCAAGTCTACAGGGAGCTTGTCGCAATTTTCATAAACCCATTTAGATATGCAGATTCACCCACATTAATTGGCTTTCCAGGGAATGGTTTCTGCTCTTTCTTAAGTGGTCTGAAACTGAGAGCAGTACAGGGATTCTCCTCGTGGACCCAGGAATCCTCTTGGCCAACAGCCTGTACACCCTGCTTCCTGGGACCTTGTGCTTCCGTCCCTAGCTGAGGGACTCTGCTGTAGGACAGAGGTGTCCATCTCCTGGATACACAGGAAACCAGTGGCAGGAAGCTGGGAGAAGCAAGATAGGGCCACAGACTCAGACCTGGAAAGGAGCTTCCACACTTCCCTCTGTTTCCTTGCCTTCCTGCTTCTGGCACTGGCAGGAGGACGCCTGGCAAAGAGAGACCAGGAAAGGTCTTCAGACTTGGCTGGGGCTGTTGGCGACTTTCTCTGGGCCAACATGGGCTGTCTGCGACACTCTGTGACCCGGTGCGCTACAAGCATTGGGCTCCTGGGTGGAGGGCTCTTTGCCGGGCTTTTGTGGATAGATGCCCCTGTCAGCTCCCCATGCCCCCCACTTCTGGCCCCCCTCGCCCCTGCTTGGCCCCTCTCGCCTGGCAGCAGCTGCCTGGGCAGGGCGGGGAGGGTGTCTCACACAGACCCTTCCAGCCTGCCTACCTTCCTCAGAGTGCCCCTGGCCACAGGAAGTTCCTAACCTTGCCTTACCAGATGGCAGGCATGCAGCCCGCCCAGCCGGCCTCTCTCTTTAGGCTGCTTCCGTGGGTCCCAGCCTCCTGAATTCTCCAGCTGGGGTTCAGCCTCCAGGCTCTATGTCCACAGACACCCCCAGTCCCCAGGGACACCGGAAGCTCTCTCACGGGCTCTGTCACCACGCTTCAGGCCTGTATACTCAACTCAGGGCTCCCCTTCACATGAACACTCTCATCTCTGGGTGGGGCTCTCCTCGCTGCCCACTACTGAGCTGTGGCCTGGGGAGCACCCCTGCCTGGAGGGGAAGGAGAAAGTCCAAAGCGCTCTCTACCACTGCAAAGCTCCTTCTATCCCCTTGGGAATGCCTGGCCTTTGCTTGTATATCTGGGAGGGAGATGGTCACAAAACCCATCCCACTTTCTCTCAGCAAGTCTAACGTGCATCCAACAAGCTCGGTTCTATTTATGTATACAGAGCTGCTTCCCAGCCATTGTCCCGGATTTTAAGCTTTCGCCAGAATCCTGGGCAGCAGGAGGTCTCGTTCCGCCTTCTGTCACAGTGATTTCAGGGAGGGCAAAGCATTGGAAATACCTACTGTGCAGGAGCCGAGGTGGGAGGGGAACTGGGCCACACTGCTAGAAGGCCGCCTGGAGCCCCGGAGCCACGGCCAGGCTGCAAACATCCAGACCATGCAGACAGACCTTGGAGGGTGAGGCAAAGTCCCCCCACCCCTCCCCACCATGGGAACCGCCTCTCTGGATGGAACAGAACAAGAGGCCCCAAGTGTAGTGCGTGCTGGGGTAAGTGGCACGGGGTAAGGTCAGAGAGGAGGCTGGCCTAGGCCTGCAGGGTCTTGCAGTGCATGGGAAGGAGTTTGGGTGTCCCTGGAAAGTTTGAAGCTGAGGGGAGGTGTGGCCGCTTGTAGCTGTTGCAGAGAATGGACTGTGTGCGTGCTAGTGCTATGCTCAGCATATTAAAGTCTTTACTTCCTTTAATCTTTAGAATAACCCTGTCAGCTAGGTCTGAGCACCTGTACTCAGGAAATAGGGAAACTGGGGCTCGGGAATGCCACTTGCTCTCACACCACCCTGAGGAGGTGTCACTTCCCCAGCCTATGAGCCTGGAAACCCACCAAGGAGGAGTGGATGCTGCTGGGAGGGAGGCTCTATCAGCCTCACGTCCAGTTAACTGTGGTAGGATGGGGGCAGGACACTCACACAGGGAAGGGCAAGCCTGGGAAGGGGTTGCTGCTGCCGTCCCTGACTCTGTGGGCCCAAGGAATGTTCCCCTGGGCCTCCCTGCCCTCCTGGTGCCCAGACCAGGGTCAGAAGCTGGACTCAACAGGGCTGCGGCCCAAGAAGCCTGGGTTGCACATTGCAGGGGGGTTGTTACACAAGATGCATGTAGTGACATTTAGCTTTTGAGGGTTGGGTTTATGATGGCTACTTCAGCCTTTGAAAACACTTCATTGGTTTGAGAAATTCTTCCATTTTTGTGTTCAGTGGGAGACAGGGTCGGCTTCCCAACTGAGAAGCCTGGAAGGCCAGATACTCACTTTCCCAGACTCCCTTGCAGCTAGCACGTGAGCCCATGTTCATGGCCCAGGGAACTTAGGAACCAGAGACAGAGCCGCAGGTGACTTAACCAGGAAGAAGGTAACTGGTGGCCGTAGCAGGAGCTGCGGCCTGTGTCCTCCCAGGGAGCTGTTGTGGACTGTGGCCCTGGCTGTGCCCTGACTTTGGTTTGTGTTTGTGTATACATGTGGATTTCACAGGGAAGACAGGAATGGGAATGGTTCTCCAGCATTTTCCCATAGCTCACTCACCATTTGTTCAGCGGCTCTCAAAGAATGCTACTGTGACAGAGCTGTTAATGGCCCTGAACAACATAAGAAAAAATTATTTTATAATGAAGAGAGAATATGTGTATCTGCAGGCCTGGTTCTCTGGCCTTCTGGATCATTAATCCCCCTTCGTCTTCAGCAGCCTGAGGCCCAGGCTGAGATCACTTGCCCCACCTGGGATGGAACCCTCATGGGGCAGCCCACAAGGTCACATTCCTCCTGAACTGGGAGGTCCCTTGGTTCTTGAGCCCCTATAAGCAGATTTCCTCTGCCAGTAGCAAATCTCCTGCATTCCTCCATCAGAATGAGCATCAGATTGTCTGACCCACACCAGTTTAGGGTGAGAATGTTCCAGACTGCCACCACCTATGCCCAAAAAGTTGGCATTGCTTCACACGACAACAAGCTGTGCTGGGAAGGGGCTGAGGTCACTGCAAATCCCAGAAAGGCGACAAAGCTCCAGGTCCCCCTGCCACTGCCCAAGGGCCTGGGTGACACCGTGGGCAAGCTCAAGGGCCTCAAGCAGCCATCCGCCAAAGCCTACAGTACCTTGGTTTGACTTGAAGACTTAGGGGGTCTGTTTTGAATCAGCCTGTGGTGTTTAGCACCCCCTGGGTGACACACAAGAAGTCTGAGGCTTGCCCAAGGGGGAAGCTCCCTGCCTGCCCCCTGCCCTCTCAGCTCCACTAAGCACAGAGGCCCAGGCTGGAGAGTTGTTCATGCTTTGAGGGATGGGGCTGGAGAGGAGAAGGACTTGGAGGCTCCCCCTTGACTCCAGAGCTGAGGAGAAGTCTCAGCAGCATGGGAATGCCAGACGGCCTCTCTCTCCAGTAAATGTAAGAGCTTTTCATTAAAAAGTCTCCATCCCAGATGCCACGCCTGATCTAATCTCACAGGTGTTGAGGGTTCTGGCCTGGCCCACCCTTCCTTCCTCTCCCCACTTGCAGAGAAGCGTGTGGGGATTTTCTGCCTTTGAGACCACCCTCCACCACAGAGATGGCATTAGGAAATGAAAATGCAGCCCAGAGGGTCTCTGTGGTGGCATTTGCCCCACTGGAGGAAGTATTGGGCCCAGTGACTTCCCAGGCAGCCTGTTAGTCACACCCTCTGGCCAGCCACCCCCCTCACCCTCCTCTCAAACACACACACTGCCTCCTTCATCACTGAAAGGTCAGACAAACCATCCTGGAGGGCCACTGTGAGGTTGACTCCCCTTATATAAGCTATGGCATTCCATCCGCATAACAGCACCTTCACAAAATATCCCCATTCGTACAAGTGGGGCAACTGAGGCTCAGAGAGGTGGAGATTCTCAAAATTGCATAAGAATAGGCATTAGAGCCAGAATTTCAACTGCAGCCATTCTGACTCCAAAGGTTTTGGTGTTTTTTTTTTCTCCTCGGTTATAATCCCTCCCCCGCCCCCAGACCCCATGAGGAAACTGCTAGGAATACTGTTTGGGGAAAATAATAAAATATGTAGTAAAGAAGGAGGCACTTATTTCCTCATAAGTGTCATAAAAAGCAACATGGGGTATATTCCACGCCCAGGATCTGAGAACTAAAGCCATGATTTAATACTCTCACTCCAGGCCTGGTTGTTCCACTAAGACGCCCATCATTACATGCATATTTACACACACACACACACACACACACACACACGTTGCTGCAGTGTATACATTTCTGGGAACGGAGTTTCTCTTACAGGGGAGTTCAAGGTTAATTTGCAGGATTCATGTTTGGCGTGCAGTGCAGGTTTGGCCCCCAGCCCCCAGTGGGGAGAAAATCTGCCCTTGACCACCTCTCCCCTCCCTCCGGGCCTGCAGCCTGGCGTTGGGAACAGCTCTGGATTGGAGCCCACCCAGTGCTTCCACAGGCTCCCCCTCACACCCAGTCTCAAGGAACACTTCCATCCATCATGCCCCCGGGCCGACTCCAGAATGCAAAATCATTTCATCCCTCCTTCCCTCCCCTCCCACCTCCTGCATCTATGGATTTGCTGTTCAGAAAACATCTGTTCCCTCCTTCACCCCTGACATATGCATCGATCTCATGCTAGCCTAGCTGCTTAAACTCCCTGCCTGGGAAACAGACACTCATTCCTGACCCTGCACAGGTCTGGGAGCTCAGAGTGACAGGGTGCAGGCAGGCCTGGGGAGTCTGACCCGGGGAGTCACAGTGTCGGGGGGAGCACTTGTCCATGCAGGGACCTCCTGGCTGGGATCCTAGGTCAGGGCCAGAAGAAAAGAGGTAGATCAGATGGGTGAGTCGGAAACTCTTGATAGGCTAAGGAGCTGCTCTCTGGGAATGTGTCCTACCTATCCTTAGAGGAGGCCTAGACAGCCAACCACCCCCCGCCCCCGCCACCACCTCAGTCGGAGACCCATCTCCCTGCAGAGGGAGTGATGAGAGGTCTCAGGCAGCCAAGGGGAGGCCCTGCAGAGCTGCAAAGCCACTACAGCCCAGAGGTGGTAGTTGGGATATGTGGGTCCCACCGCACTCTCCCTCTGTCACTCCAGCCACCCTGGCCTCCTCGCCATTGCCCAACTGTGTCTGACTCAACCCCTCTTCGGGCCTTGGCTGGCCCTCCCCCTGCAGGACTGTTCCAGCATTCAGGGCTGCCACCTCCATTCCTTCCATTCCCCCACCCCCACGCCGCCCCACCGTATCCCCAGCACAGTCACACCCACTGGAGGCACCAAATGCACACCCAAACATATTTGCAAAATGAATGAAACTGGAACCTGAGAAAGGAAAGCCACACAGCTTCTGTTCCCTCTTCTTTGAACAGGGGCGGTCTGGGAGATGATGGCTGTGGAACTGCCTTGTACAGGAGAGGGCACCTCCTGTCTGTAGCTCACTGGACACATAGTTGCCTCCTCTAGGAAAGGGGCATAATGATTCCTACCTCCCAGGGCAGCTGTGAGGATGAAGGCAAAGATTGTGAGAGCATGAGCACTGTGCCTGGTACATAGTAGGTGCTCAGGAAACACGGAGCATGTTGCTGCTATCTACAAGCATGGCCCCAGGACCCAGGCATGGGCTTCAGGAATCAAGGGCAAGTCTGAGCCTCCTTGATTAGTCTCTGCCATTCTCCATATCAAAGCCTTTTCAAAAGCGGCTGGAGACCCAAAGAGGAACTTTCCCAGATGGAATTTTTTAAAAAACAACAACACAGAATTATCTCCTTGCACAGAAGGAGATCTGTGTTCCCTAGCACGGAGCCTCCAGTCCCCAGACTCCTGATTTACTTATTTTTCCTGATTCATGAAGAGCAGAAGAAAAGGCTCTAACCTCCTGCGGTTAGCCAGCAAGGCCACAGAACCAGGAGGTATCCCAGCGCCACCACTGACCAGTTGGGGGCCAGGGTCAGGCCCGCCGGCCCATAGCCCAAGTACCAAGGAGGGAGAGGGCGGTGTTGCACAGCACCTATGCACACAGCTCCATGATGGCAGCCACCGCGGTGGCAGCAGTGGGCCAGCTGGTCACACCCACGACCTCGCATTCCAGGGTGTGCCTCTCCTTCACACTCAGTTCTGAGCCCTCCCCTGCAGCAGAGGCCCTTCGTCCCTTTTCTTCTGTCCTTCTGCCCATTTCCCAGCCCAGACTCACCTGCATCTAGGGAGGCTTAAAGTGATTACAGGAAGAAAATACCCCAGAGTGACAGTGCATGGAAGAGACTCAGAAAACACTAGAAAAACCCTGAAATCAGGCCCTGTCCAACCAAAGCCACCTGGATGGCCGAATCATTAATTCTGCTGTAATTAGGATTCTGTCTTCCAATCCTGTATCTCTTTCCGACACCAGAGGTCCCTCCTAGGCTTCAGCCCACCCCCTAGTGTTTCCTTGCAAGGCTTTGGAGAATGCTTTGCAGAGAAACTACCCATCGCTCTCTGCACCTGACCTCCCTTGGTGTAGGCTGCAGAGAGCTCTGCCTCTCAACCCTCTCCCTGCCCCCCCCCCCATTCCCGTGCAGGCCCCAAAGGCAGGGAGGTCAGGAGAAAGAACACAGTTCTTCTGCCTCACCTCTGGCCAGGGCCCGTAGGCTCTCTGGGCTCAGCTGGCACATCCTTATCATCAGGGATGTGAGCAATGAGTAAATGGAAGGAGGTGGCCACACAAACAAGTGTCATTTCTCTTGAAATGTGAAATGATTTCTGAACTGTGATAACCCAAGGATGGACCGGATTTGTCTCTTCCCCAGGCCATTCTCTGCTCAGTGAATTGGGGGGAGAGGGGGAACACATTTGACACAGCGGAAGAACCTTTCGAGTCAAATGGGCCCAGGCTGGACTCCCAGGATGGCACTTACCAGCTGCATAACCTCAGGCAAACAACCTGGCCTCTCTAAACTTTAGTTTCCACATCCAAAAAGTCTATAAATGGGAACAGAGCTACGGCAAGGATTCGTAGGACAGCTGGGAAAAAGCACTGAGCACAGCAGCTAGCACCCAGCAGGCCCTCCTCAGTGTTCCTTGGTGTGGGCTGCTATGGGACGGGGTGGGAGGACTTGAGCTTAGACTGAACCTGGAAGAGGCCATTCCTCTACTGCCTCCATGGGGATGAGTTGTGAATTCCCACCTCAAGGAGGAGCCATCCTCACTGTGAGGTCAGAAAAAGCATATCCTTCTTTCAAGGGGAGGTCGCTGGGAGGTGGGGGGAAATGGGAGGGATCAGGCCACCAGCCTTCCCTGGGCAGATTTCTCAGCTTCTCTGACTCCTACAAGAGGGGAGCAGAGGAAGCCGGAAGCTTGGAGCAGTGTGGGGCTCCACCTGGTGTTCAAAGTGAGCAATACAAGGCTAAGTGGGAGTCTGTGCTGAGTGGTACCGGGAACCAGGCATAATTGATGGAGGCGGGTACCCTGAGCGCGATGCCCAGGGAAGTGTATGCCCTACTGAATATGTAGGCAACAAACAGGATAAGAAAAATAGGTAGGGCAGCTAGCGTTGCATAAAATAAAGAGCAAAATAAAAAAATTAAGTAAGAAACAAATTCAAATTTCAGCTAGGTCGTGATCGGGGGAGTCTGACTGACAATGACTTTGGGTACCACCTGAAGGATGCCAGGGCCTAATGTGCAGGTGTCTGGGAGGGGAGCTCTTCAGAAAGAATGAACAGCCATTGCAGGGCCAGGAGTGTGCCAGGGTCAGAGGGGAATCAGGAGGAGAGCAGAGCAATGCAGCCAGGGACGTAACAAGAGGACAAAAGTGTGTCACCTACAGTGTCTTCGTAAGGGCTATGGCTTTTACTCGGCATGAGAAAGGGAGCCAGCACAGGGTTTGAACCACAAGAGAGACAAGATCTGACTGCATTGCAACAGAGTCCTTCTGGCTGCTGTGCCAGGTTGTCCGGTCCCAGGCAGAAGCGGGAGCACTGGCAGGTGATGGTGGGTCCAGCCGGGGAGTAACAGTGAAGGTGGGGACAGGGCTGGGACTCTGGACGTATTTTGAATACAGAGCCGCGGGCTTGCTGACAGACTGAATGTGGGCATGAGACGGAGACAGAAGTCCAAAGTGACTACAGGGTTTTGGCCTGAGCAAAGGGCAGAGGAGAATGCTGGTAGAGGAGCTCACTGGGAGGAAATTTCAGGAGCTCAGGTTTGGACATGATACGTGTGAGACGCTTATTAGACATCCAAGTGGAAAGGTCAGGGAGTGAGGTGCTTCCCAAGCTTCACAATGGCAGGTCTTCTAGAGAGTTTGTTAGCCAGATGCTGGACACTCTCCTGGCCTTCCCCTACCCGAGGTGCTGGTTCACTAGGTCTGAGCCCGGGCCCAAGATGCTGCATTTCTAACAAGTTCCTAAGTGGTGCCCAATGCTGCCAGACTGCAGACCACTCCAAGTAGCGCTGAAGTAGGTGACTAGGTATGTGACTCTGATGTTCCGGAAAGAGACCTTACCTTAGCAGGAGATAGAATTTTGGAGTCTTTAGTGCATAAAAACCATGATACTGGAGGATGTCGCCAAGGGATGTGTGTGTCAAGGGAGAAGAAAAAAGGGTTGAGTCTGGAGCCCTGCAGGAGTAAGAGACTGGGAGAGGAGGAAGTATCAGCTTTGGAGAGTGGGATGGAAACACCAGGGAAATGCGAGGATAACCAGGCAGATGTGATGCTCTGGGGGCCAAGGAGAAAGGGCTTCAGAAAGGAGGGGTGATCGGTGGTGTGCAGCATCACTAATTCAGATGCATTGAGTTAGTCATCGCTTCTCGGCCTTTGGCTAAGATCAAGCGTGCGGATGCATTGAGTCATATGGCCTCATAGTTAATATAACTTATTTTGATTTTGTGATTCTTTTGTGTTGAAAAATAAAGGATATATATTATGTTATATATTGCATATATTCTCTACATAATACATTATAATTATACATTACAACTATATAGTACAGTTATGTCATATGTTATAATTATATATTATATATAACCTACATTACATATTATAGATCTCCTTTTATTTTATATATCTTATATAATCAATATAAATATATATGTATTACATAATATATAACATATATTATTTAAACAATATAGAGCAGAGCTATGTTAAATATATTTGTATTAAATAATATATATTATTTAAATAATATAGAGATGTTAAAAATAAACATGAATAAATATAATAACAGATAAACTATATATAAAATAACACTAAAATATAATATCTATATATATGTTGGGGGTTTTTTTGTTTTTGTTTTTTTTAATGTTTATTTATTGTTGAGAGACAGAGAGAGACAGAGTGCAAGCAGGGGAGGGGCAGAGAGAGAGGGAGACACAGAATCCGAAGCAGGTTCCAGGCTCTGGGCTGTCAGAGCCCGATGTGGGGCTCGAACTCATGAACTGTGAGATCATGACCTGAGCCAAAGTTGGATGCTTAACCGACTGAGCCACCCAGGTGCCCTTTATATATATATATATATATATATATATATATATATATATATGTTTTAAGAGGAGCTTAATATCTCATAGCCTTCCCAGACATCACTGTTAGGAATTGTAGCTTTAGTCCAGCAATCATAAGCCATGGACCAGGCTGTCAGGAGGCCTGCTTGGAAGTCCAGTCCTGTAAGTACTGTGCTGTGTGGCCATGAGCAAGTCACTTTACTTCTCTGGGCTTCTTTTTCCTCCATATATAAATGGGGCAGGAAGACTGAAAATAGATGTCTCAGGAGTCCCTTTCAGCTCTTTGACATCTTACGTATCACCTCTTCAGAGGCCTCACGGAACCCCTGGACAAGGTAGTCTCCCACCCAAGTCAGCAGGGTCTTCATAGAACCATCACAGTCTGGGGGTGCCTCAGTGGCTCAGTTGGTTAAGTGTCCAGCTTTAGCTCAGGTCACGATCTCATGGTTCATGAGTTCAAGCCCCACATCAGGCTCTCTGCTGTCAGCGCAGAGGCTGCTTTAGATCCTCTGTCCCCCTCTCTCTCTTCCCCTCCCATGCTTATGCTCTTTTTCTCTCTCAAAAAATAAATAAATGTTAAAAAAAAATTTTTAAAAAAAAGAAAGAAAGAAAGAACCATCGCAGTCTGAAACCATCTGTGCATGTGGCTGTTCACGCCCCTGCTGTCTGATTTCCCCCACTGTAAGCTCCACGGGGCAAGCCCAGTTTCTCTCTCGTTCAGAATTTTGTCTCCAGCCAAGCAAGTTTCTTGCAAGGATCTTTTTTTCAGTTCTGAGGGGAAATCAGGAGCTTCTGGGGCAGGGGGGGGGGGCGGTTTAAGAAGACATCTGGGCATTAATTTACAGAATTTATAAAATGATCTGACTTCAACTTATAGATGGATCACTGAGCTGCAGTGAGAACAGACTGAGGGAGGCCCAGAGACCAGTTACGAGAGGCCACTGCAGTTGCCGAGCGGAGGGTGCCGGTACCTGGGCCGTGGGCGGTCAGGGGTGGAGGTGGAGGTGGTGAGAAGTAGCCAGCGTCTGGGTGTGTATTTAAAGGACTCAGCAGGGTACACCGACGGACTGGGTGGGGGTGCAGTAGACAAATATCGAGGAAGTCCCAGGAGTTATGTCTAAGAAGCAGGGAGGAGTCACCCTTGAATGCCACGGGAAGACATAGGGCTGGCACGTTGGAGGGAAAATCTCAGGAGTCCTGTTTTATTAAGTCTGAGGGTTCTGTTAGACACGAAGGGGAAATGTGAACAAAGCAGCTGGAAATGAGGGTCTGGAAATCAGGTGCGGCGGAGACCAAGTGTGGACTCTCAGGCAGGGCACAGAGCTGGCTTCCAGCTGAGCTCACTGGGCAGTGAACATCCAGAGAGGGGTGTGAGGAGACCCGAGCCCTGAGGGCCTGCCCGTCTCCCTGGGGAGACATCACGGATGCACAGGGACATTGGGGGCCGAGGGCAAACAGGCCGGCTGCTCGCAGGCCCAAGCTGTGACCACAGAGGGACTGAATGGAGAGGCCCAAGGCCTTGGAGCCCGAGGAACTCTCCCGGGCCTGCCCCTCTGCACCAGTGGCTTTGATTCATCCCCAAGGAGAATATCAACTGAGCACCTGCTGCACGCAGAGACCTCATCAATGGCTCAACCATGTGACACGGTCACACTCCCTGATCCCAGCAATCTGAACACGCATTTTCCATCCTGGGTTTATCTCTGTTTAATAGGGGAGGAAATGGCGTGCCAACAAGGTGGACAGGTCCCCCACAATCGCACGGTAAAAGCCAGGGTTCAAGCAAAGAACAGCCGCCAGCTTTTAGGGGCATGAGGCAAGGCGGAAAGTGAGCACCCCCTATAAATGATTTCTGCATACCGAGTGCCTTACCCAGAGTACTGGCCACCCTATGAGGTAGGTCCCATAAGTCTCACTTCACAAATGGATAAACGGAGGTTTAGAGACGTGAAGTGCAATGACCTGCCCGAGGTCACGACTTGTGAGTGGCAGAGCCAGGCCTACAAACTCTGTCTGAATCCAGAGTCCACTTCTGTGTCTGCAGGGAAGGGGCGAGGGGAGCGGTGCCCTCACACCCCAGTGCCCCAGCACCTCCAATCCGTGCGTACCACCAACAGAATAATGGGTAGGACCCACTGAATGAAAACATGAATACCTTCAAAGCATACGGTAAATCAGCAACATTTAAAAACTAGCTTTCTTTTTATGACAACAACATCTACGTATATTAGAATAAGGGTATATACATATATCTCAGGCATATTCTGCATATGTGTACTTAGTGAGAATATGGATTCATCTGTCCTTTCCAGATACTCCCCAGCACCCTCAGAGACCTACTAGCCAGGAACCACTGGCCCAGCCCTCCCTCTCCTACCCCTATTCTCCTCTTCTCAGACCCTAAATGTCTGGCAGGGCTTCTTGTTGGGAAACTACCACCCCCACCTCTCTGGTCTGGATTCTTGCAAGAGCCTCATCACTGGCCTCCCCACTGCTGCCATTGCCCCTTACTGTTGTATACAGTCCATTTTGCAGCCAGTAGACAAAGGGATAGTCTACAAAATGTCAGACCATACATCTTTTCTGCTCAGAACCCCTCCAGTGCTTTCCAACCCACCCAAAGTAAAGGCTCTACGAGATCCTAACCTCCCTCCCCCACCCGCCCCAGCTCCTCTACCCCCTCCCCCCACCCACCACTCACTCTGCTCCAGCCACAAGGAGCAGCCTTGCTGTTCCATAAACATGGCGCCCACATTTCTATCTCAGGGCCTTTGTTCATGCCGTACCCTCTGCCTGGAGTGCTCTTTCCCTAAAGGTCCCTTTAGGGAGACTTCCCTGATCCCCTATTTCAGATAACAACACCCCCTCCCCTGCCCGGGTTCTGTATTTCTCCCTGGTATTTTCATTTATCATACTATATATCGTACTTGTTTACATGTTGATTTCCTATCTCCTTTAAATGAGGGAAGGTTGATTGTCTGTTTGGTTCACCGCTGATTGGAACGGTGGTGGGACCAGAAAAGGTGTTCAGCACATATTTGCTGAATAAATCAATGTCGAATAAAGTGGTGCAGGGATCCCAGAAGAAAGATTTGTCTGTTCTCTACCCTCTCCGTTCAGCTCAAAGCAGGAAGGGAGAGGTGTCCAAAGGATGAAGGAGAGTGGCTCCTGGCGGTGGAGGAAGTGCCCAGAGATCTCCAAGATGTAGACTGTAGGCCAGAATTGAGGTGGCAGCAGGAGGGCCCAGATGCTCCCAGGTGTAGAGCCAGCATTTCACAGGGCAGCACCACCTGTTACCCTGGCCCTTGCTCGTAGCCTCGTTCACAGCTGTCTGCCCTGTGGCCATCTGCTAAGTGTGTTTTGGACAGAAATCACATTTGCTCCACGGCTTTGCTCTTTCCCCCACGCCAGGCCTGTGCTCGCACTCTCCTGCACCAGCTCACGGGTGCCTGTGCCATCGCCTCTCCGTGGCCTGCAGCACCCCCGGTTCCCAATGGGAACAGAGGGCCCGGAGGAGAGGCAGTAACTTGCGGAGGTTGCACACCTAGTGTCTGAGACTGGAATGCAGACAAAGCCCTTAGCCTAAGATCTCGGCAGCTGTGGAATGCATACCATCTCACCACTCTGGCCCTTCCTGAAAATGAAAGTGACAATTGTATTCTGGAGGCAGTCCTGTCACTTAAAGGCCATATGGATGTTTCCCCAGCTCCTCCAGCAGACCTTCCTCCTCTGCTCCTCCTGACCTCTAACTCACTCCAGGCCAACTGAGTCTCTTCCCTTGCATCCTGGTTCGGGCACCCAGAGCAACCCTGTGGGTAGTTCCTGCGGGCGGCCAGGTACATATAAAGCCGTGTCTTCCTTCAGCTCCTGACAGGTCGTGTGGCCATCCCCCACACAACAGTGACAGGGCAGCGGGAGCAGTGGCCCCAGAGGAAACCTCAGGAGGACCCTCTCACCTGCGTCTGGAGCTAGAGGTCCGCCAATCCCAGATGTGCCCAGCAGAGGGCAGCAGCAGCCTGGGGAAGGCCCAGAGCCAGGCTGCAGGGAGGAGAGCCCTGGTGTATCCGCGTTGGGGGAGGAAGAGAGACAGAATTGGAGGGTAAGCAAGATTTCTGTAGGACCAAACACCCTGCTTCACCTGCAGCAGGCTACCTTTTATTTCTTCACGAGGTGCCACATGAGATTTTGCTTGACCAAATCCTGTCCAGCTGCTCCTACCACTACTGATTAATAATAATAATAATAAACTGAAAGCCCTCTAAAGTATCTTATAGTTTCCTTCCAGACGGACAGTTCAGTTTGTAGTTCAACAACACAAAAATATCCCATACAAAACACCTATCAGTTGGATAGTTCAGGAAAGCAAACACACCTCTGGAAGTCGGTGGTTGGGGGCTAGGCCCTGGAGCCAGACTTCCCGGGCTTGAATCCTGCCTCCAACACTAACTGTGTGGCCTTTATTACTCTGCCACCCTAAACTCACTTTTATATTCTGTAAAATGAAAATCGTAACGGAGCCAGACTCAGGATTGTGCGCTGTGAGGCGTGGCTGAGTTTAACACAGGTGGGCACATAGTGCCCACACTCGTGTAACTGCACAACCGCCTGTGATTGCAGTGATAACTTCCTTCACGTGTGCCTTGGTCTGCTCTCACCTGTGGAACCTTCCTCTCTTCCTCTCTCCCCACCCCCAAGCCTTTCTAATTTGAGAGTCATGCCGGTTCCACCTGGTGTACATATGTTCACAGGTCAGATTCCCGTCTCTCTACCTCAGTGATTCAGTTGGATGGGGTTCATCTGCGTGTGATCAAACTCCAAAATAGCATTGTGTTAGACCATGAAGAGGCTTATTTCTCTCACACATAAAAGATGGCAAGAGATGGTTGGTACAGGGCTGATATGGCAGCTTCAAGGAATCCTGAGGAATTCAGGCTCCTTCCATCTACCTGTTCTGCCAAGACCAGTCTATGGCTGCTCCTTCGTGCTCCAAGATGGCTGCTTGAGCACTCGCCATTGGTTCCATAGATGGTGGTGGCCTGGTCTAATATGGTGACAGTGGATTCCAGAGAGCTTTAGAGAGTGGAACCAACAGAACTTGGTGATGAATTCACTGTGGAAATGAGGACCAGGGAGGTTCAAAGGGTGACTTGTGAGTGGCTGATGTGAGGCCAGATTAGATATTGTTCCCATCTCCTGAGACAAAGACAGTAATCCACTGGCCAGAAAGTGGTGGGCTCTAGAGGGTCACGATCTGCATCAGCATATCAACACCATGAGGAAGCATGCAGGGCAGAAACCTGTCTAACCCAACCTGGTGCTAGAAAACCATTAGCAGGCTGTGAAAAAGTCAATTAAATCTAAGTGAACTTGAGCCCAGAGCTGCCGTCTTGAATTTCAGGTGAACATTTACCTTATTGTTTGTGCTATGTGCCCCTGGATGGTGGTGCTCCCAAACTTGAGGTCAGTATTCAAA
The DNA here is from genome assembly GCF_022837055.1 of Prionailurus viverrinus. Lineage (NCBI taxonomy): Eukaryota > Metazoa > Chordata > Mammalia > Carnivora > Felidae > Prionailurus > Prionailurus viverrinus. Next base: position 179,529,621 of record NC_062561.1, on the reverse strand, counting down.
GCTGGGTTAAAATTAATCTTGTTAAGGGAAAGTTGATAGTGAAAGTGTTTAGCACTTCAAGCTTTTGACAATAAAAGAGTGTTCTTTACTCCACATACACACCAAGGATATCAACTCAATCAGAAATGGAGCATCACCTGAGGGGATAAACCATGTTTACTAAAATTTCCTCATGTGTGCTAGTCATGTTTATATATATTTGAGGAGAAGACTTGGTATTTATAACTCTCAGCCCTATCTTGCCATTGCCTGAGACCCCAACACACCTCATGGTCTGGAGAACTATGGAGCTTGGGAATATCCTACAAGGAAAACACAATAAAAAGGTAGCTTGACATGGGATGAACAGAATGGACTCTTTGCTTCCTTTGGACACACAGAAAACAGGCAGGGGGAGTGTCATCTTTAAAGGAGAATCTGAACTCCACCCCACAGTAGCAGATTCCTTTTGGCTTGCAGTTGTGAAGAGGGTAAAGCATTCAGTGAACCACAAACACTCTGGTTGTGAAATAAAAAGAGTATCTCTTGGCCTTATTGTTCATTTCCCCAAGGAAAAGATACACCCAGAGGCATTACTCACCTCTCAGCCCAGAAGGCAAATCCCTGATTGCCTCCAGAAGTGCATTCGTGTTCATCACAGCCTCCCCATCACGCTGGATTCTGGGGAAGAGCCTCTTTCCAGCCCCCACCTCTATGTGTGGTCACATTTCTCTCAAGCTGTTGACTTGGTCAAGGTCAAGATATCAAGAGAAGAGTGTGGGTTACCCCAATGGCTCTGCCCTGCTAGGGTGGCCCTTTCAGAGCCAGCTCTCCTTTGGTGCAAGGGGCTGCAGTTGCCCAGTCCTGGAGGCCGTGCCGGTCCCCAGGGAAGGTGTCTGTTATCCCCATCTGTGTTCTTTCTTACAGGTAAGTCAGGCTCGAGCGGCCGGGAGGGCGTTGTGATGACACAGTTGGCAGTTTGGGAGCAAAAGCGGCCACAGTAAGACATGATTGATTCATTGCATCTCAGTTCTCAGCTGGGGTAGCCTTCAGTGTGCAGACCTCTCCTGTCCCAAGGGAGACGTCTCTGGGTCTGGAAAAGAGGATGCCAGACTTCGGGGTCCCACTGAGGGCCCTCAGCCTTGACTGCTTAGCCTTGATTGGGGGTGACAGAGGTGACGGTGGCTTTCAGGTACCGTCGGGCCAGGATCTGGCCCAGTTGTCTGTGCATGCGGCTTGCACTGGGCTGCTTGCTCCAAGGGGGGCGTCTCCCTGTGACCTAAGACATCGGCTCTGAAGAGCTTCCTCTGGCAGCTTCAAACGGCTGAGATCTACTGGCATGGAACGGCGGGGTGCAGGGAGCTCTCTGGGATCTCGTCAGTCCCGCGTGGATGCTCCAGAAGACCCTCGTCCTTGGTGGCATGCAGCCTCGGCCATTTTTCCAAACTCACAGCATCCCACGAGACATGTCACCCACCCCCGGTTCTATGTCTCTTCCCATCACTGTCTCTCACCCATCACCCTCACATCAAGGTTCTAGCCCGTGAGAAAGAGTTCTATACGCCAGTAACCTGTGTGTGTGTGAGAAGGTTGGATTGTAAGGTCTCCATAGGGCCAGGTTTCTGAAGCGACAATTGATTTATGGCACCTAAACGTCAATGGCTCATGGAGGCAGCTGTGAGGGCAGCACATGGAGCATGTGTCTGTGTGTGTAGCCCCAGGAGCTGGGAGCTACTCTTCCTCCTGACCCTCTTTACCTTCTCTGTGGTTTCAGGACCCTATTGTGGACAGGGTCATCTGGACAGGACCTTCTCTCACCTGGAAAGACGTTTGGGACATTTTCCCCCAAGTGCTATGCAAATTGTTTTCCTCTGGAGTTTAAGGGAATAGGACATGGCAGGGATATACAAATTACTGTCCCCAAGGTGCTTTAAGAATAGGCGCTAAAGGGCTTGCAAATGATTTTTCCTGAGGTGCTGTGGGGCGGCTGCTCCCGGACCCTGTATCCATGGGAATATGGGATGAAGGGACAGAGAACTGCCTTCATACCCCCAGCTTTAAGAAAGTGAGTCTGAGGCAGGAAATGCAGGGTTTGGCACGAGGCTGCCCTCTCTGACAAGTGAAATGTCCCTGAGATCGGGGACATCCATGGGTCTCTCCCCAGGACATACCCCATGCCCGTAGCCCCTCATCCCAGACCCCAGATCCTCCTGTGGCTGGGGTGGGGGAGTCCTGCTCCCCTGGGCTGCAGCCTGGTCTCGGGCCCCCAAAGCAACATCATTTCTTGGGGATGTTTTAGCCTTCCAATTGGCTTTGTTTTCCCAAAATCAAATTGATGAAATGTTGCTTCTCATCAACCATTCCATTCTCCCCAGCACAGAATCCTTCTGGCATAAATGAGGCCTTTGGAGAAAGGGCTCAGAAGCCCAGGGTCCTGCAGAGAGGGAGGGAGGAGGTAACTGAAGTGCCCAACATATTCTACCAGAGGCCGGGGGCAGTGGGGGGGGGAGGCGATGCCTCAGGGCTCACATACATTCTCTGGTCTGTTGCCCACAAAAGCCCTGTGAGCATAAGGGTAGTTCATTTTTAAACACTTTAAAGGTCTCTTTTAAAATAATTGTAAGGTGATCCATGGGTCTGGTGATTGTTAGGACTAAGATGAAAAGCTCTTAATGGAGGCCGGGGGGACAAAACACTGTGAGAGGCAGAGAGAAGGCACCCAAGTGTCACCTCTTGCAGGTCCCAGTCCCCACCCGATGCACAGACCCTCCTCCTCCAAGCCACATCTGCCACCACCCCCCTCCACTCCAACCTGCCCGAACCTCTCCTGTCTGGAAAGTGGGGATGAATGATTATTTGTCCCCATCATAGCAGGCAAGGGCACCCATATAAGAGGTGACTCCCAGGTCTTTAGGGCATGCCACTGAGTTCCACAGCCCCCAATGCCCCAGATGTCTCCACCTTCCCCTGTGCCTGAAGAGTCCCTCCCGGACTGTCCTCCCTCTGGCAGAGTCTTCACCCCTTCCCCCACCCCGGAGACTGCAAATACCCCTGAGAAGGGTAAAGGGGCAAGACTCCCAGATTAGCTGCCAGCATTTATTGCCGTGGCCTGGGGGTGTCTGAAGCCTCTCTCCTGCGGAAGCAGGTTGGAACCGAGCACCGGGCAGCTCAGCCACTGCCCCGGACCACCGGTCAGGAGGCAGCAGTGCTTCAGGGGAGCCCTAGCTAACGCCTTTGCCACCCCTCATGGCTTTCTAGACCAAAGAGAAAGGGCGTTAAGAGCCCCAGAGGTGCCCTCAAGAACTGTGGGGCACCTAAAAGACAAAGGAGAGGGAGCCTGCATGTATTGAGCACCGACTGTGTGCACATAGTGCCAGGAACTTGACACTCATCTCTGGAGTCACAGACCTTCAAAGCTTCTGGAAGCAGATGGAATGCTCCACTTGCCCCTCTCCCAGTGTGCACCCTGTCATTAGAGGGTCCTCACACACTGAATAAACATGGGACAGCAGCCTCCAATCCTGCTTTCCACGTATGGCCATCAAAGTGAAGCGTCGGGCCCCACAGTGCTCCCCTGCACCACGGCCAGGTGTAAAGGTTGGATGAGAGGAAATTCCAAAGGGAACGTACTTCAAGTCCCCCCTCCCCTATTTTGTTTTAGAACTTGTTTTCCCGTGTCTGCATCAAACCTAGCCAGGGCAGGGCCACGGACTGCAGGAAGATCTGAGCAAAGGGCATTCTAGCGCAGCGATTAAAATCAGCACCTCATGAAATGCAATGTGACTTGCTCACATCATTCCACTTAAACTATAAACCCAGAACCTCCTTGCAGTTGGAATTATCATCCGCACTGATATGGGGGGAAACTGAGTCTCTGAGAGACCAAGTGACCTACCCAGGACCAACCAGCTAAAAAGCGAATGATCTAAGCTTGGTGGGCTGAATAATGATGCCCAGAATGAAAGCTATGGATGTTCCCTGATACGACAAAAGGGACCTTGCCGGTGTCATTAAGTTCAGGATCTTGAGATGGGGAGAGGGTGTTGGGTTAGCTGGGTGGGTCCAGTCACAAGTGTCCTTGGAAGAGGGAGGCAGAAGGAAGTTAGAGAGAGAGGGAGACATGACCACAGGAGCAGAGGTTGGCACAGGGCCAGGACGGGGTCACAGCCAAGGAAGCTAGCAGCTAGAAGCGGCAAGGAAACCAGTTCTCCCCAGACCTCCAGGGAGCCAGGACTTCAACCCAGGAAAACTGATTTCAGACTTCTGGCTCCAGAACCATAAGAGAATAATTTGTGTTTTTTTAAGCTGTCAAGATGGTGGTCATTTGTTACAACAGCTATAGGAAGTTCCAATCTCAAGTCTTCTGACTTGGCATTTCCTCACTGCTCTGCCATGTGCTGGGTCCCGGTGGCTCTGCTGCTTGGGGGGGAGTTGTCTGGTCTGACACCGTCACTCCCCTGGACTCAGAGACTCCTAAAGTCGGGACCATGGTGTGCCATCACTATATCCCCGGGGTCTGATGTGTAACTGATGCCCAGGAAGTGGGACTCGCTTTCCCCTGATTAAGAACAAAACACACTATTCATGGCCATGGTGAGTTTTCCCTGAGATCCCGTTCTTTCTAGGACAGGGGCCCTGCCTATTTAACTCTCTCCCGTGTGTGGCTTGTGTGGCTTGTGTGGCTTCTTCACCTCCCACCCCGTAGTAGGAAAAAGTGGTCAAGTAGGAGGCAGAGGAATTACAGTCGGATTTTGGGCTCAGATCCCAGCCAGCTGGGAGGCTGTGGGCCAGGCCTTCAGCCACCTGGACCTAATGCCTTCATCTGGAATGGGACATTAGCGGCCCCTCTCAGAGTTGTTCTGGGGATAAAGCGAGGTGATGCCTACAAGAGAGTTATGCGTGTTCAGACTTTTACTCACCAGCCCTCACTGGATGGATTGCTGAACTTCTCTGAGCATTACCCTTCTCATCGGCGCTGACCTCTGCCTGGCAGGGCTAACCCAGAGCAGAGTTGTTGTCTCTCTGTCCCCATGGAGAAGTCTGGGTGCAGGGCAGGTAAAAAATCTTAAGAAGAGTAAAGTGAGGCCAGATTATGAAGGACCTTAAATGGCACCTTTCTCCCATTCTTTCTACAAGTATTTACCACATACCTACCCAAAGCCAGACTCTGATTTAATGGTGTCCACAAGGGACAAGGTCCTTGCCGTCATGGAGTGGCCAGACAAGTGCCTGTGGTGGTCAGCCATCAAACCACAGTAGACTTTTGAACAGGGATTGAATGTGTTGACATCTGTGAGCATCAGTTTGACTTCTCTAGGTGAGCGCAGCAGAACAGAGGGGCAAGAGGCAGAGTCAAGACTATTGGGTCAGTTCAGGGATATGGGGAGGAGGGACTGAGCTGAGTGATGATTGAGCATGATTGCCTGCCTGTCTCCCCAAAACCCATTTCTGATTTGTGTCCACATCCCCAGCACCCAGGCAGGTCCCAGAGTAAATGCCCAGGGGGAAATGATGGGTGTCCCAACAGCACTTGGGAACAAGAGAGGTGGAGAAGAATTCAAGGTGACTGAGAGTGGAGGGGCCTCGAAAGACTTGGGTCCCTCAGTGAGGGTGCCAGCTAGAATCCGAGGTCCAGCTGACTCTACGGCCTCCATTGCCACCCTGGTCAGGTGACCAGCAGTTCAGCCGAAGCCTCTGCTGCAGTGAGCATGGTGAATCAGGGGCCCAGAGATGAGGCAGGGCACCCCTTAGGCCTCAGGACAGTCTGCAAGCCCGGTGCAGCTTGGCCTGGAAGACTTAAATGCTTGTACAAGAAAGGAAGGCTGAAAATTAATGAATGAAGTATGCAACCTGACATATTGGAAAAAGAACAGAATAAATCTAAAGAAAGTAGATAAAAGGAACTAATTAAGATAAGAGCAGAAAAAGATATGTTTGCCTAAATTCAAATAATCTAAGATATGTTAATAGAATTTCAATATTCAGTAGGTTTCTGGATAAAAATCAATGAAAAAACAAACACCAGAAACAAAAAGATAGAAAACAATTTTTTTTTTTTTTAATTTTTTTTTTTTAACGTTTATTTATTTTTGAGACAGAGAGAGACAGAGCGTGAATGGGGGAGGGTCAGAGAGAGGGAGACAGAGAATCCGAAACAGGCTCCAGGCTCTGAGCTGTCAGCACAGAGCCCGACGCGGGGCTCGAACTCACAGACCGTGAGATCATGACCTGAGCCGAAGTCGGCCGCCTAACCGACTGAGCCACCCAGGCGCCCCAACAATTTTTAATATACAGTAAAACCTTGGTTTGTGAGCATAATTCATTCTGGGAACATGCTTATACTTCAAAGCACTTTTATATCAAAGTGAATTTCAAGAACCATTGGCTCTGCTGTGATCATGTGACATTCAGCATCATCTACTATTCATATTGCAAGACGTCGCTCATTTATCAAGTTAAAATTTATTAGAAATGTTTGCTCGTCTTGAGGAACACTGGCAGACCAAGTTACTAGCAATCCAAGGTTTTACTGTACCACTTAAAATAATATTAAACGTATAAAATATGTAGGAATAATCTCACCAAAGTGGTGCAAGACATTTGTGGAAGAATTTCCAAACCTTGATCGAAGGCATTAAAGAAGACCTATATAGATGGAGATAGTATGCCGTGATCCTGGATTGGAAAACCCAGCATGGTAAAGATGTCCATTTGTCCCAAAATGAACTACGAACGTGATTCATTTCTGATCAAATTCCAACATTTGGGGAACTTTAAGAGCTGCTCCTTAAATGTTTATGGAAATGCAAATGACCAAGAATGTGGACACTTTTGAAGGAGAGGAACAAGATGGGAGGACCGATTGAACCTACTCCTAAGACTCAGGATAAAGCAGGAGCAGTGAGGACGGTGCGGCTGTGCAAGAGTAAGCAAGTCGACCGGTGGAGAGCTCAGAAGACTCACACGAGTGGAGATGCTTGCGTGTGGCAGGGGTGGCCTGCTGAGCAGTGGAGAGAGTGATGGACTTGACTGTGCTGGGACTAGTGGTCATCTATGATGGAAAAAAATGAAATCGAACTCCTCCTTCCCACCCCACGTAAAAGTCAATTCCAGGGGGATTAAATACCTAAATGTGAAAAGAAAAATGATAATACTTTCAGAAGACAATACAGGAAAATACATTTATGGCCTCGGATTAGAGAAGAATTTCTTCAATGAGATACAAAAAGTATCAACCAAAAAGGAAAAGATGAGTACATTGACCTCATTAAAATTAAAAGCCCTGTGCACCAAGACACTTTTAAAAAGAGGGTAAAAGGACAAACCATGGCAGGGGAGAAAATATTCCCCGCACATAAAATCAACAAAAGACTAGTTTCCTATAAACATGGCCTATGAACTACGTTGAAAAGACAAACATTCCAACATAAAAAATGGGCAAAAGATGTAAAAAGGAATTTCAAGGAAGAGAAATTATTCAAAGGCCCACAATTTATGCAAAGTTGCTAAACGTCATTAGTAGTCAGAAAAGTGTAGACTATGACACAGAGAGGTACATTTTCACAACTGCTAGTTGCCACAATGAAGTATTCACCCTAGAGAAACTCTTGAACAAGTTCCTCAAGACACCTGTGATTCTGCTTGTTGCTGGACCATTTACAACAGAAAAAACTGGATACCACTTAAATGCTCCTTAAGAGTTGAGTGAATACATTCATTTTACGGAAAATACAAATACAAATACATGCAGGGACAAGATTTATTATCAAGTGGTATCCTCAACTTCCCCTCCTGTTGAGTATATTTGGCTTTGCCAGCTAGCAAAGTCTCTTCTCTTCCAGGGCTGCCATGGTCTGTTGCTTAGAGGGTGCACCAAACAAAAGATCTTGAGAGGTTGAGTGGCATCTGAAATCCAGCTTTGCTCTGCTCCCTAAGCCATGTGCCCTGGTATAGGGCAATGTCTATCCAGAGAAAGGGGGCACCTTTTACTTCACACAGTGGTGCCATCTGTTCCCCAAACCCAGTGCCTACAAGTCTGGTCCTACTCAGTAGGGGGCATGTTTTTCATTCATCCACCCAGAGGGAGCATCATTTTCTAATTCACACAAAGGTACTTTTTAGGTTTGTAGGAGCCCTGCCCTGTTTTCCACCCAATGCCTCCATTCCAGCACAATCCTGTCCTAACTGGGCAGATACCTGGGCTTGTGTAATGAAACCAGGGAAATGGGAGGAAGGTGAGGCAATCCTTTGTCCTGCCTTTGTCATGAAGATTCAGGGAAGGGACCCATGGAAGGAAAGAATACTGGAAAAGCCAGAGAGGCACAAGTGATCACATTAAGAGGAGCTAGGGGTGAGTAAGGGAAAGAGCCAGAAGAGTCACAGAGGATTCATGCCCTAGAGAGCTTTCTGCTTTACAGAGTGAGAGTCCCAAGCATTTGAAAGAAGGAAGAAAATCAGAGAGGAAAGAAAAGGGAATTTTAAGAAGCATTGCCAAGGGTTATAAATTGGAAATACTTTCATGTAAAGGTTCAAATATATTTTAAAAAAGCATATATTGATATATAGTTGAAATACAAGAAATTATACACGTTCAAGGGATAAAATGTTATTAGTTTTTGATATATGGCGACACTTATGAAACCACCACAATCAAGATATGAATTTAGCCATTATGCCCCAAAATTTCCCCAATGCCCCTTTTAATCCCCCCCTTCCATCGTGCCCATCCTGCCATCCCCCACCTCAAGGCAAACACTGATCCACTTCCTGTCACTAGTTGCATTTTTGAATCGTACAATATGTATTCTTTCTTATCTGGCTTCTTTCACCCAACATGATTATTCTGAAATCCATTCATATTGTTGTATACATTTGTTCCTTCATTCCTTTGTATTGCTAAGTAGTATCATAGTATTCCATTGTATGGATATGCCACAGTTTGTTCATCCATCCACCTGTTGATGGACAATTAAGTTGTTTCCAGTTTGGGGCTATTACAAATGAAGCTACTATGGTATTCATGTACAAGTCTTTAATATTTTTTTAAGTTTATTTATTTACTTAAAGAGAGACAGAGACGATGCAAGTGGAGGAGGCAGAAAGAAGGAGAGAGAGAATCCCAAGCAGGCTCCACACTTAGCCCAGAGCCCAACAGCGGGACTTGAACTCACAAACCGTGAGATCATGACCTGAGCCAAAACCAAGATCCAGGCGCTTAACTGACTGAGCCACCCAGGTGCACCCATGTACAAGTCTTTATATGGACATATGCTTTCATTCTTCTTGAGTAAATACCTAGGACTAGAATTATTGGATCATATGATAGGTGAATGGGTAACTTTTTAAGAAATTGCCAGCATAGGATTTTCCAAAGTAGTTGTACCATTTTACATTTTAGCATCATTCTATTAGCAAATTGGATTTCATTACAGTTTATAACTTCTGTTCCGAGAGACATTGTTAAGAAAAGGAATAGGCAGGGGTGCCTGGTTGGCTCAGTAGGTTAAGCATCCAACTTCAGCTCAGGTCATGATCTCGCGGTTCGTGGGTTCGAGCCCCGCATCAAGCTCTGTGCTGAGCGCTCAGAGCCTGGAGCCTGCTTCGGATTCTGTGTCTCCCTCTCTCTGCCCCGACTCCCATCAAAAATACATAAACATTAATGGGGCGCCTGGGTGGCGCAGTCGGTTAAGCGTCCGACTTCAGCCAGGTCACGATCTCGCGGTCCGTGAGTTCGAGCCCCGCGTCGGGCTCTGGGCTGATGGCTCGGAGCCTGGAGCCTGTTTCCGATTCTGTGTCTCCCTCTCTCTCTGCCCCTCCCCCGTTCGTGCTCTGTCTCTCTCTGTCCCAAAAATAAATAAACGTTGAAAAAAAATTTTTGAAAAAAAAAATACATAAACATTAAAAAAAATTATTTTTAAGAAAAAGAAAAAACAAGCCACAGGGTGAGAGAAAATAGTTGCAAAGCATATAACTGATGAAGACTGTAGATCTGAGGGGTGCCTGGGTGGCTCAGTCAGTTGAGCATCTGATTTTGGCTCAGGTCATGATCTCACGTTTTGTGGGTTTGAGCCCTGCGTCGGGCTCTGTGCTGACAGCTCAGAGCCTGGAGCCTGCTTCAGATTCTGTGTCTCCCTGTTTCTCTGCCCCTCCCATGGTCATGCTCTGTCTCTCAAAAATAAATAAACCTTAAAAAAAATTTTTTTTAATGTAGATCTGAAATTACAGATGGAATGACAATCATATTTCCCACTAAGGTATGAATGACTGGTACAAGGAGCACATTTTAAAATGGAAGTTGTGAATCCAAAGTCATCTACAATCAGGGGAATTTTAGGCCCAGGAGAAAGGGCGGGTGGGACTTGATCTCTTGTAATACATCTGGAGGGCAGAGGGCTTGGGCTCTTCTTGGCTCTTGTGGGGACAATTGGGGAAAGCTGGGTCAGTAAAACACCTCTAGAGGCCAGAAGATGAACTTTCTAACAGTCAGGGTCTGCAGAGATAAGACAAGTCACCTTGATAGGTAGTAAGTACCCTTCAGCAGAGGGATGCAAATCAAAGCCAAGTTTGGATTGGATCCCGGGAAGGGAAGAGAGTTCTAGAACTTTCAAAATGTGTCCATATGAGTTTTTCCTTCTCCAACTACACATAGGCTTGGGCCCAGGTAAGAAGCCCACTGCATTATTTTTTTTTTAATTTTTTTTTAACGTTTATTTATTTTTGAGAAAGAGAGAGACAGAGCATGAACGGGGGAGGGTCAGAGAGAGGGAGACAGAATCTGAAATAGGCTCCAGGCTCTGAGCTGTCAGCACAGAGCCCGACGCAGGGCTCGAACACACGAACTGTGAGATCATGACCTGAGCTGAAGTCGGATGCTTAGCCGACTGAGCCACCCAGGCGCCCCCCTCACTGCTTATTCCAGCATGAATATCTAATACTTAGCTCTGACCCCAGGCCAATCCTGTCTCCCCATGGAGCAACTCCATTCTGTCCTCACCTCGTCCATCTCCTTACAAGTGCCATCCAGTCGATGTTACAGCAGTCTTAGAAGCCTCGCCGTCTATAATCTTCTGTCTCCCTCCCACTGATTTTTTTCCCTTTTATGTCTCTCCTTCCTGGACATTACTTATTCTTTACTTTTAAATATCTGCTTCTGTAAAAACAAAAACAAAAAAAGCAAAAAACAAAAACAAATGAATGCCTGGAACAGATTTATAAAGAACGTTCCTGGAGAGGCGGGTGGATTAATTATTCAGCATCCTCCCCCTTTGTAACTATTTATTGTCTCATATACATTTATATGGTACCTATCACTGCAGATCTCGCTCATGCTGGCGACATAATTTCCAGGGACGGACTACTTGTCTAAGATGCATAGACAGTATTGCAATACTATTTTATTCCTGACTGTAACAGCACGTGCCATTGTTGGGTAATTGTGTTCATGTTTTTAAATGTGAAAAATAATCAAATATAACTTGAAAGAGATTGTACAGTAATTCAAGGGGATATTAAACCACCAGGAAGTTAGTTGGCAAATAAATAGGCGTTTGTGGCTGTCGGGGTGAGCGATGGGGGAGCTGGCTGGCTGTGGGGGAGAAGGAGAGAGCGTGGGAGATGAAGAGCAGAAAAGAGCTGTGATACCTGCTGCCAGGTATTGGGGGGGGGGGGCAGGGTGCAGAGGGAGCTTCCGGGGCCAGGAAGAGAAGGCCTGAAGTTACTGTGTCTCCTCTGGGGTAGCCAGACACAGAGGACACAGGCATTGCCCTCCTAAGATAAAAAGCAGAGGGCTGGATGGGAGAAGGCTTCAGGTTTTCACGTGTACCTGTCTGAGTGACATTAGATGTCAGACTCTCAAGGTTCCTGGTGGGCAGGGAGGGACCACCATTTGTTTATATACCTACAACATGCCAGGCATGTGCTAGTGCATCACCTCTTTCTTTATCATTAAAACATCCCTGTAGAAAGATGGTCACTGCTGTCCCATTTTACAGATGAAGAAGCTGGAACTGAGAGTGGTTAAGCAAAGCACAAAGACCCAAATGCTTTTCCTGACACCACAGTGCATTTCCCCCTCCCCACTCTGGAAGAAAACAAAACAAAACAAAACAAAACAAAAAACAAAACAAAAAACCAAAAAGCTAAAGCATAGTGTTTGCCTTCCAGAAGCTTACAGCCATTAATGTTGGTTCTGGACATTATCATACCCAGATTTTCATTCTTTCATTTCTTCCATGCTTGTTTTGGGATGACAGAAAACACACCCAGACAGGGGTGAAGGGGTGAAGGTCTAGGCCTGCATCCAGAGTATGAAGCACCCCCTTCCCATCTGCAGGGAGAGGTTGTCTGACTGCTGGGTGTCACAGGTGGGAGTCCCAGGCAGGCAGGACTAGGAGGCAGACAGAAGACCTGGCATGGATCAAGAGGAGGACAGATGGCTTTTCTTTCAGTACTGGCCATGGGGCTGGCGTGTGTCAGAGTTTTCTAGAATTCTGCATCTTGTGTGCACATGGGGAGTGGGAGAAGTGCTCTTGCTGCCCAGATGTGATTGGCCCAACGACCTTGGCAAAGAGCAGGAAGCGGTGTCATGCATATGCATTTCCCCCCTGGCATCCTCCTCCTCACTCTTCCTCATGGCCATGAATCTCCTCACTCTTCCTCATGGCCACGAATGGATCTGTGAGACCACCTCTAGGTTGGAGGTGGGGTTTTGCGCCGTGACTTGTGGGGCCTTCACTGCCCAATCCAAATTCATGCTACAGAGGCACATGAAAATCTCTAATTTGGTGCTAAGTAACAGAAACCAACTCCTCTTATCTCAGGCCAAAGGGAAGACTTCTCAGAGGCGTGCTGATGGAGGTAGCTGTTGGGACTGGGGGTGGGGGAGGACCTGGTGCGCACAGGTTCCCCCAGCAGCGTGCTCCCCTCTCCCCAGCCCCACTTGCTCTCACTCTCATCTCTGCTTCCCTTGCTCTTTCTTGTCAAAGGTTTTGTCCCCCAGAGAGTGAATTGATATCCTTAGCTCCCACATCCCCTGAAGAAGACTGGCAGATCCCACCCTTCAAACAGCTAGCAGCCAAGCAGCCAGCTCATATGGTAGGAATATGGCAGTTTTCACTAAAAACATTTGAACTTGGAGAGGACATTTCCCAGGAAAGAGGGTGCTGGTCTGACCAGCCCACAGGTGACCCCATGCCCCCGTAATTCATCTTCCACAAAGTTACACAGTCCTTATTGCTTTCCTGCAATGTTTCATTTTTCCTGCACCATTGCCTCTGTCTTTCCCTCTTCTCATTCAGAAATGTCCTCTGCACAACTTTTCAGCAGCTGCCAGCCTTCCCCTTCCTCTGGCTTTCAGCTCTGTCCCTCCCTCCTACCATCCCCAGAAGGCTGCCCTGGTCCCTGCAGCCCCTGGGACCTGACTTTCTCTGTGCTCTTTTGCCACAAAATATTTATGCCACAAGCCTTGGGTGCCTGTATTTTCCATCTGTCAGATGTTGCCAAGTGCCCACCATGTGCCAGGCTCCACACCTCAGTGCTATGGGGATGCCCCAAAGGGTAAATCGCCACTGAAACCTTGAATGAACTCACATTCCAGTCATGTCCACAAATAGGTAATAAATTCATAAAATTGCAGATGCCTCTCCAGTCACAATAAAATCGTGCTGTACTTGGATGCTGAGTATCCATGATTGGCTGAATCTGGATAATTACCAAAGGAAATTCATATATATGATTATTTACTCATGAATATTAATGCATTTAATGAGAGTAAAACATATTTAAAACAAAGTGTTCATTCCAGCTACGATTGAATTTGCTCATTACTCTTTCCTATGTGGATATTATCCATGATTTACCTGCATATCAAGCATCTGGATACAGCTCAAGTCTACCTGTGGCTAAATTAGGTTAGCCATTTGTTGGTGAAAATTACAATGTTAACTCATTTCCAGAGTATTCTTGGTGCCAGCAGTTTCACATCTAGGTACATGACTTGCATTAACATTATCTGGTTAATCGTACAAACAGTAATTTTTTTTTATGGATTTTTGGAAGATAGTAAGATGATATTAACACTGTCTGGTTCTGAACTCTAGTTGTAATGTGTATTATAAAACCATTATTTTGGAGCATGCTAATATGAAATTTGGAACCATTCAAAAATGAGCCGGGATCAAATTTGTGTCATTATGACTTATACAAATAAGGATTGGGAAGTTAACTAGGTAAAGAAGATTGCGAAATAATGACTTCAGTGGCTCTGGAGTTAAAAGATAACAATTGGATGTAGTCAAAATTGTCCTTGAAGTTCTCTAAATCATCCTTAAATACAATATATGAAAATATATTAATTTAAAATGCCTCCAACAAAACCTGTTTTTTCCTCCAACATCAGGATAAATCTCTCTTTCCTTAGTTGAGCATCAGAGGAAGAAGTGGGTGCATATCTGGGGCTACGTTGTACAAAAACACCTGTGTGATGTATGTTCATGTTAGTCATGCTAATATATGGGGCACACTGAGCCCAGTGTGATGCTCTCTAGGAGAGGCACTGCTGGGAAACCAAGGCCAGGAGACTTTATGGCTCACTGTGAGGCTTGGCTTCAGATGGCAACACTGAATTTCTCCTCCACTTCCATTTTACCTCTCTTCCTGTCCTTAGCTCCCTCCCACCCTGCTCCCTCCCTCTCTCCCTCCCTCAAGTATAACCAAAGGGTTCACCTCTACCTGGTTTAATTTGCATGCATCTAGCTAAAACCAGAGTCTGAAGTGACTTCCTGCACAGGCCAGCTGCAAGCACCGTGCCCACCTTCACTAAGACAGGTCCTGGAGGTGCCAAGGGCCATTTGGAATATGGAGAGATCTACAGAGCTAATTTCTTCCCCCAGCGTCAGGCAGTCCAGACTAGCTTTGCCCACCCGGGCCCCTTGGTGTATCGGAGTGGTGCAAACTTGGTTGGCTTTCAGCATGGTAAGAACAGGCACATTCCATGGCTGGAATCCCGACCCCATTTCCACTCCATTTCTGATTTGCATTGTGCTCTGAGAATTGACGTTCTGCTTGGGGAAATTTTGTTCTCTCAACTAAGACAAAGTTTAATTACCATGTTCCTGCTGGGGGGGGAAAATTCTATTCTGGAAGCAAGTCCATCTCAGACCAATCAGTCATCCTGTTCATTGACTGATAGTTCTTAGGGCAGGAAATTAGAAAAGGTCTGCATTTGGGAGAAAGCTTGGGGGTTGTTGGAACAAGGATCCTAGAAAGGCCTTGGGGCCCCAAAGAGCTGGTGTGGGTGGGCAAGGGTGAGGGGAAAAGAGTACAAAATAGGCCTGGCACTGACTCTCTGTGCCTTCCTCCACAAGGCTCAGAGCTCTGACCTCTGGCCATCTGGGGGCAGAGGTAGGGTGGGTATGCAGGGGCCCAGGAAACTGCAGTGTGGTTACTCTCTCAAATATATCTTCTTCCCTCTCCTACGTTGTGTAACCTTGATGGTTGAAGTAAGACTTGGGGAGCATCACTATAACAACTTCAGGATGTCTCTTTCTGTCCTTTTAAAAACCCACAACAGGAGGGACCCATAGAAGGTCGCTCACATGATACACGTGTACTCATTCCCACTGTAGCCCCCACACGTGCTCACCCATGTCCTTGTTCCCACATGATGGACACAACCAGTTCGAGCCTTCTGCCAGTTCACGTGCCAGGCACACGACACCTGGAAAAATAGACTCAAATGTCTCTCCCAAAGGACCCCCCAGCCATATTTTTATTTTTAGGTTCAAAGGAGAGTAGAGGTCCCAAGGATAATGCTCCTGAGTCATAGAAAGTGGAGGTGAGGGTAGGAGGGGAGAGGCTTGGATTGAAGTCCCAGTTCTGCTACCCATCCTTAGGGCCAACCCCACCCCTCATCCAGGCCACGGTTTTCCATATGGATGCTAGAGTGTTAGATTTGTGGGTCTTTCCGGGCCTCCAGGTCTGTGGCTCCATGTCAAATGCCCTTGACACCCGAGATGGACCACTTCCTAAAAGCAGACAACTTGCCCCACATTATTCTGAGCCCCTCATGCTTCCTCAGCTCTCCAGAAACAACCTGTCCCATCACCTATGATTCCTGATTACTGGTGGTAGATTAGAGTTAAAAACAGAGAGAGACTTCAGTACTAATGCAACACAAGCACTCTGGGAGAACATGTGCATACCTGCGGACTGGTGGAAATTGGGTGCCTTTATCTCCAGGCCACGCAGCATCTCTGGATTTCCTCTGTCACTCACTCACCCAGCAGACCTTTACTATATGTCAAGTGCGTGCCAGACTCTGTACCGAATCCCAGACATACTGAGAAGTGAACGAGACCCAGACCCTGGCCTCAAGGTGTTCACACCCCAAGACGGACATAGACAAGGCCTCAGATGCAATAACCACTGAGATAGGAGTCCCACGGGGGCTATGGAAGCCGTCTCTAAGAAGGCCATTGCGTTATGGAAGAAGTAACAGCTGAGCTGGGCCTCAAGGAATGGCATTTCAGGGAGAGAGATCAGTGCACGCAAAAGCACAGACACCAAAAAAGCATTTAGCATGGGGGAGTCTACTGAATCAAAACTGGGGTGTCATACCAGCAATCACTTTTCTTAGAAATGGCAGGAGATGCATTTTAAAAGCAAAGGCAGAGAGGCAGGTCATGGAGGAACTCCCACATATACAAACACTTCTTTATAGGAAGAGCCAGGGAGGAGTCTCTTGTGGCCCACCGAGGCCACAGAGTCTAGCCCAATGCCCTGGCCTCTGCGGAAACATAGGATGTTATTTACTGAGTAAGTGAATGCAGGAAGAAGCAAATGGAGCCAAGTGACACAGTCACATTTGCATTTGAAACAGGTCACTCTAAAGACTGCATGAGTCCCAAATTTCCTATTCGACCATGTCTTCCACGAAGGGTCTGGACACATAACAGTGCTCAGGTTCTTGTCTGGCCTTGGGGGCCTAGAAATTCTTGCACTCTACCGGCGGACAGAGCATGAGCAGTCATGGAAGACAATGTTTCCAGAAGCACGGGGCCTTTAGTACACTGGCCCTGGAACAAAAACATTGGGGCAGGTGATAAGAAGGTTACTTGTTTTCTCTCCTCTTTTCCATTCCATATACTTCAAAGATAAAGTTGTATTTCTTGGGCACATGCCTTTAGCATTTCTCAAAGATAAGCCAGTCTTCCCCATCCACTTTTTTTTTTTAGTAACCAAAAGAAGGCAGGTGGGGATCTTAGAGCCTTTGGCAAGCAACAACCTCTTATAGAATTTCGTGGCGTTGATTCACTTTACTCTCTTTACGGTTCCAATGGCCTTCTGTGCAGAGCAAGTGTATGTCAGGATCCCAACAAAACAGATGGACCCTCAAATTAGTATATTTCCAAAGGACAAATGACAGAAGTATGGCAGGATATAGGAGAAGCACTGTAAGAGTACAGGAACCTGGGACTTTATTATAAATGCAATATATGTTCATTATGGAGAACTTGGAAAACAGGACTGGCAAGAAGACAAAACAAGTCACCTGAACTACTGTCACCAGCCAGAAGTATTGTTGACACTTTGTGGAGAATTCCCTTCTCCCTTTCTCCTTATTTCTCTAGAGAGTTCTTTCCTGAAGCCTCACACAGCATCCTGCAGGTCTGAAAATCTCTTGCGTGTTCCAAAAATATGTGAAGGGTAGCAAAGAACTAATGCACACGGTATACGGAACGTTCCATGTTTTTGTCTTAAACCAGTCCCTGAACCAGACTCCTTGCCTTTTTGTTGTGTTTTCATGCATTTCCAGAAATTTAATCCTGAGAGACGAGCTTTTACTATAGGAATTATTACTTCTATTTCATGATGACTCTGCTATTCATCTACTATAACACCCTCGATTTTTTTCTTGGCCCCTTTGGGCTTCCAAGATTAGAATGTTTATAAGACCTGCTCTGTATTGCCTATTTCTTGATGCTCACTAGTCTATTTAATCCTTGTCTCACCGAGATGGGCAGAGTGTGGATAAAAGTACAAAGAAATAAGGTTATCTCAATATGTCACTAGCACCAAAAGGACGTAGGACATTACAGGCATAAAGTGACGCTGGATTCTAAGCTAGCTTCATGGGAAAGTGACATAGGAAAGTTGCCTTTTAAATCCCCAGACTGTTAGTATGAATTATATATTCTATTTATAGCCTTTAGAACTTCTGACAAAGTCCAAAACTGTTGGTGGTAAAACCAGGTTTCCAAAATTCAATCATGTTTCACATTGATTTCCACTTTGAAATTGGAAGTCTTTGCCCTCAAGAGATAATAAAAGCCATGCAAAAAAAAAAAAAAAAAACTGGAAAACTTTTCCTCCCCTTAATATTTAAAGGAGAATGTTTTTAATACAAAGCACTAATTTGTCTGCTTGAAGTACATCACAGGGCAGTGCCACCTGGGGTTCAGAGTCTAACACTTCTGATTTTTCTGTAATGAGAAGCCCTTCTCATGTCTTTGCAATTCAACATAATAATAGAGTATATATAATGTAATATTATATATTGCATGGCTACCCACTTGTTCATTCCCACTGCACCACCCTGAGGGGTCCGACTAACGTTGTGCACACCTCATATTTCTGTAGGAACCAGGAGGGAGGTGGCCTGAGGCTTCATGTCTCACCCCACCAGCCCCTCCTTCCCACACACTCTCTCCTGGGTCAGTTCCTGGGGATGTTAGCTTCAGCCTCCAGCGTTTCTGCTATGGAAGACAGGGAGTGGGGGGCACTGTCAGGGTTACCAGAACAGAAAGAAAACTATCTGGATTCCACATCAAATGCCCCTTTCCTACGACATACGATAACACCTGATCATAGGTCATGTCTTATGTCTGTCCTTCTCCAGTGTTCCCAGCCTCAGGGACTGGTGCCCAAGGCAGAGACCCGGGGTCACCCTTGACATCTTCCCTTTTCACCCGCAGCCGGTCATCTAACCTCCCCTGTCCTTTCCACCTCCTAAGAACCTGGGGCAATTGTCCTCTCCACCCCATCAGCACTGTGTCTCACTAGATCCCGGAACTGCCCCCCAGCTCCCTGTGTGCATTCACCCACCCTGCAATGAGACTCCAGTCCCGTCCATACCCTTCCCCAATCTAGCCCTCTCCTGTAATTCTGTCTCCAGTTTTCTCCAGTCCTGTTTCACCTCCCTCGAATCCTGTCTACAGCCTCCTCCAGCCTTGTCCTCACACTCCAGGCAGAGTCAGCTTTCCAGAACACAAGTCTGGCCATGCCACTCCTTTCTGTGGCCTGCCATCACCTTCAAGACCAAGCCCCTCATGGGGCTTTCTGTTTAGTGGGAGGCAAAACAAAAACAACAATAAACAGACATATTAAATATGATGTCAAGCAGTGATGAATACTCTGAAGGAAACTAAAGCAGTGGCCCCTGAGTATATGAGCATTGATGTTTTAGATACGGTGGTAAAAGGTGGGAGGCGTCTCTCTGAGGAGATGACATTTGAGCAGAGACTTGGGTACTTAGTAGGTCCTCAGAAAAACTTAGCTGGCTCACTGTCATCCTGAATGAAGACTAATCCATGCTCCTAGAAGTTTTACCCTCTGGCTAATTTTGTTCCAAGTCACAAGCATGAGGCTTGAGGGACATGAGTGGGAGTTTAATTAACCCAATGTGCAGTAGCAAGTAGGGCAGCTGAAAACCCCAGAAGCCTTTTCTGCAAAAGGTCCAGGGCTTGATAATAAAATGGTGCTTTCATTCTCATTAATGGGGCAATTGATTTAAGGACCAGACCCAGTGGATTATTGATCAGCGTTAATGATTAGAAAATACCAAGTTAATGAATCTAACTGCCATGAAACCCCTGTGGGACTTGGAGAAGGCCAGTTAGATACAATAACCTTGCTCCTTTCCAGTCCAGAAAACAGACTTATTTACAGAGCTCCAGATTTTTCTAAGGGAACAAAAGCAAAGTAAGACTCACTGGGAGTTGAACAGTATCTCCTTCCAGCTCAGCTGCTGCCAGAACTGAGTGATCATCCCTAGCCTCTATAATATGCATCTGCTATTGCTGGCATCCCGTTTCCATCTCACTTCTTAAAATAAACTTTTCATTTTAGCATAGTTTTAAGTTTACAGAAAAGCTGCAAAAACAGTATAGAAAGTTCCCATATGCCCCTCATCCAGCTTCCTCCTTATTAATATCTTACCTTAGCATTTCCACCACTAATGAACCAATACTGCTGCATTATTATTAACTAAAGTCCATTCTTAATTCAGATTTCCTTAGTTTCTACTTAATGTGCCCTTTCTGTTTTAGGATCCCATCCAAGATATCACGTTACTTAGTCATCATGTCTCCTGAGGCTCCTCCTAGCTGTGACAGTTTCTCATATTTCTCTTCCTATTGATGGCCATGACAGTTTTGATGAGTTTACTGTGAAGGTGTTTTGCAGTATATCCCTCATCTGGGTTTACTCTGAAGTTTTTCTCATGCTTAGACTGAAGTTATGGGTTCTAGGAGGAGGACAGGGTGAAGGGCCATCCACATCACATCGTGTCAAGGATACTTATAATCACGTAGCTTATTACTGTGATGTTGACCTTGACCACCTGGCTGAGGTAGTTCTTGTCAGGTTTCTCCTCTGTAAAGTTTCTCTCCCTCCTGCTTTCCACACTGTTCTCTTTGGAAGGAAGTCACTGCACAAACCACACTTAAAGAGCAGGGAGTTATGTTCCACCTCCTTCAGGGTGGAGTATCTATATAAATTATTTGGAATTCTTCTGCACAAGAAATTTGTTTAAATTAGTACGGACTCATGAATATTTATGTTTACACTTTGGGCTATAATCCAATATTGTTTTACTTTTTTTTTTTCTTTGCTCAAATTATTCCTTCCTTGGCCATTGGAAGCTCTGTCAGTTGGCTCCTATGTCTCTGACATATCCCCATCAATACTGGGTGGGGGGAGTTGTTTGTTTTCAAGCACTTCCTTACTCTCTGGAACTACAAGATGGTCTATGCTCATTTTGTGTATTTCCTGACTTAGCCCTGGAACCAGCAATTTCTCCAAGGAACCCTGATTTTTTTTATATTAGTTTTCATAATGGGCTGCTGTTTTGTTTCATTTTTGTATGAGCATAAAAGTAAGTCATGCTTGTTGTGGAAAATTTAGCAACTCTGTGAAAGAATAGGGAAAATATAAGTATCCCTAATAACCCAACAGCAAAAAGAGCCACAGTTGATATTTTGGGTATTTCCACCTGGTCTTTTTTCTAGTTGCTGGCTGTTGAGAAGCCCTTTCTGTATTTTCACTCTTGATCTTATCCATCAGACCAAGGATACCTGGGGGGTGGAGAACTGGTTTGCCTTCTGTCCCACAGCTATGGTTGGAGTGGATGAACCATTCTAGCCTTTCTTGTGTTGTCTGTGCATTGGGTCCCTGCCCACTCCTCTTTCTGGAGGCTCACAGACCCAAGAAACCCAGGAGTCAGGGTTCCTCCAGCAGACTCTGATGGTGAGAATACTTCCTGCTTCTAGGGCCTGGGACATGATAGTCAACTTCACCTTTTCTCTTTTCTAAGGATGAAACAAGATAATGTGTACATAGTACTTAAAAGAGGGCTTGGCATGTAGCAGGTGTTAAACAAGTAAAAGCTGTGATTGCTGTCATTACAATTATTAATAATCCAAAGAAACACACCCCCAATGATAGAAGCATGGCCTAGGGTGGTAGGCAGGCCCCTGGGAGGGACATATTTGCACAAGCAAACTACTTCCATGCAGGGGACCTCATGAAATTGATCTGGTCCTTCCCGAGAATTTGGGCAGACTGGGTGAGGAACCGTCTCGCGAGAGGACCAGCAATGCAAAAGAGGACTCTGAGGTCTTAACTGAAAAGAATACATGCGTAGTGGCAGTATTGCACTGTTGTCAAGAACAAGAGCTCAAGAGCTGGGCTCCTGCAGGGCAAACACTGGTTCCATCACTTACCTGCGAGGTGACTCTCACTCAGTAAGTTATTTAACCTCACCAAGTCTAATGTAAGGCTAACCATATTGCTTGTCTATCAGGTTGCTGTGAATACCAAGTAAGTTGGCAAAATTAAGAACTCAGAACAGTACCTGGAGAGAGTAAGCACTCAATTCTTATTATTTACTATGTTTATTATTTCGTCACTCAGGATTCTTTAGGTTGCAAGTGACAAAACCAACCACTATTGTTTTAAGCCAAAGAGTATTTATTGACCCCTGTAAGTGAATGTCGGAGTTTCTCAGAATCTCATTGGCTCTGATCGAGTCATGTGCCCATCTCTGAACCAGTCACTGTGACTGAGGAGATCCTAGGCCTGGGCTGGCCACTTTGAGCCACAGGTTTCACTCCTAAAGGAAATCTCAGGGAACGGATGTGGGGAAGCCCATAGCAATATGTGCCTTTCTTTGAAACTGTTTTCCTTTTCCCTGAAGATGGAGCTTAAGAGGGGAAACCCTCGAGCTGCTATTTAGCCGACAGGGCAAGTCACAGAGAGCCAGAGTCCTTGTGCAGTGAGGCTCTGGGTGATGGGGGAGGGGAGGAGGTAAAGCATAGGTGGATAAATAGGAAGATACTCTTTGGGCAAGAATCACTTTCTACAGCACCCTGGCCTTCCACCTAGTATCCTATACTAGGCTCTCCTAAAATGTTCTCCACTGGGCAGGGCTGGGATAAGGGAAATACCATCAAACTGAAGTCAAGAGCCTTGAGTCTTGAGTCCAAGTCCTGCTTCTGTTTGACATGGGTGAGATGGCTTGCCTTGGTCTGGACCACCACCTCCTCCCTTGTCAATTAGAGGTGAGTTGATTGTCCTAACACTATGTCAGCCCTAGAAATCCCTGAATCTCTGACCATATCAGTGATTGCTCTCTTGTGTTGATTTTTCCTCCAAATAAAGAAACTCTGGGCCTGCAGGGGAGGAACCCAGTTAGGATATCAGAACTCAGAAACCAGACAGAGTTGGGGAACGATGACGGGGAGGAGGGAATGCAAATATATATCAGTGCCTAGTCTGTGCCAGACACTGATGCTTCATCACTATCCATGGAGCCTCATGCACGGTAGCCCAGATGAATGTGGTCGGTCACTCATTGGCATGCTGTGTGGGAACAGTTTCCAGGTATTTCTTGGAAGTCCACTTGGACTCAAGGTTGCCCATCTCTGGAAGAGAAGAAGAGAAGAAGGCTCCTTTCTCACTAGGTCCTTCTTAGGAATCTCCAATGAAACTGTTCCATTAGTCTTACCTCCTTGGAGGACCCTTCCCGGATTTCCAGGCTGGGCCCAGTGTCCCTGCATCATGCTCTCAGTCCTTCTGCTAATCTTAGCACCCATCACTGACTGACTTGTCATCACCATCCAATTGTCTACCTACCCCACTGAACCTATAAGCAATGGGACTGCGCTCTCTCCAGCGGCTAGCACAGACCTTGGCACACAATAAATGATCTGTGTTGAATTAATGAATAACTGTATTTAGATAATTCAGAATACTCTTTCTAGCTTAGCATTGTAAAGCAGGAAAATATGGAGTCAATATGACCTTCAGCAAGTGACCTAATTTCTATGGACTTTGGTTTTAGTTCCTATAAATTACATGCAATAATAATTTGCCCCCACCTCGTGGAACCATTTGATGATTAAATGGGATAATGTGAATAGTACTACTAACTACACTTACTTGAATGTTCCCTGTATTCCTTCTGCTCTATCAGCCTTCAGATAATGTATTTAAAATGATAAATACAGTGGTACTTAACAAATATTTGTTTTCTTGCCCCAGAACTACATTAGAGTTTAAATGAGCAAGTTAAAGCTTATCTGTTGAAGGGATGGGTGGATGGATGGATGGATGGATGGCTTCCATCTAGAAGTGGCCTTCCAACAGTAGGGGATGGAGTGGGTATAGGGGTACCACTGGCTCAGCAGATGTTTATACCATTTTAGAATAACTACCTTGGACATCAGAGATTTCCTGAGTATGAAGGTTTGTCTTTAATTAAAGTCTCAGCACAGTGTTAAATGCCATTTTATTTTTGTTCATAATTAACACTAATGAGATGAGTGTATCACAAACAGCACACATTCTGAGAAAGTGAAAAACAACATCTGAGCTTGGTGGTTTCCATTTTTGCTTTACTCCCTCCCATGCTCTGTTCAATTAAAAGTTTTGAGAAAATATTGCAACTACACTTCTTGTCTTATGGTAATGAAGCATATTAATTTGAATGTGATGAATACAATATTCCACTGACTTTTTTATTCCCTTATCTACAAAAGTTTAAAATAATAGGCCAATTAAATCAGGAGAAAAGAATGCAGGGTTTGCCTGTGGCTCCAATTCAGCAACCAAAGAACTGAAAGAACAAAATTCTGTGAAGTGTCTGGGTCAGACTCCATCCCCGTGGCTATAGCTGAGAGACGCTAACTCATAATGACAGATGTGGACCAGGGAAGAGCAAGGGATCTTGCTCTTGTATTAGGGATCAAGAGGCCAGGTTCTAGACACTTCTCCAGTGCTGTCCCAGTGAATATTTTTTGAATGGGTGGATGGATGGATAGATGGATGGATAGATGAATGGGAGATAGAAATTGATGGATGGATAGAATGGAAAGATGAATCATATGACATCCCAGGTCCCATTCTTCCCAAGGTAGAAAATTAAGTCCAGTCTGGAGTTGAATTAATATTGTCAAGACCTAGAAGTCAAAGGCAGAATTTAGAGGTGAAGTTCAGCTCTCTGACCTCTTTACCTTAGATGCATAAACTATAAATGATCCTCAGTTCAGGTAGGACAGGCCCTGGGAGGTTAACTCTAAAGCAGAGGCCCCCAAACCAGCTAACCCCAGTATGAGTTTCTGCATTGGAAGAGGCACATCCTGGAGCAGGTCTGTGACCCTGACATATGATCCAGGTGTCTCTAGGAGGACTTCTGGAAGACTTCCCACCTCCAAGTGGTGCTTCAGTCATTAAGTCCATCTTGCCATCATGTCATCTAGGCAGTTTACAGGTGTATACCCCACAATCTCTGTGTACTTTGTCACCTTCCATTCTGTTCTCTCCATCACAGGCATTTTAAAACATACAACACACACACACATGCTTGCTCTCTCTCTTTCTCTCTCACTCATGATGTTATTCCTTTGTTTAAAACACATTGTGCCCAGGCTAGACAAATCCATAACATGGTCTACAAGACTCTGCATGGCCTACCCCCTGAGTGCCTCCCAGTCTTATCTTCCATCATATCCCCTCCATCCATGCCCATTCCCTGGGCCCCTACACTGGCCTTCAGTCAGTTCCCAGGCACCTCTTGAGCACTCAGGCTGCCACTCACCTCAGGACCTTTGCACATGCTTTCACTTATTCCTTAAGTGCTCTTACCCATGTTAACACCTATTCATCCTGCAGCTCTTAGGTCAAGCATCACTTCCTCAAGAAAGGCATCACTGATGATACTCCCTACACCAATTTTGGTGTGGGTTGGGCTCTGTGTTTATGTTGTCATAACTGAGTATTTTTCTCTTATAGCACTTATCACAGTTTATAATTATATGCTTATGCTGCTATTTGAGTTTTATACCTCTCCCTTATTAGGCCATTAACACTATAACCATTGATTTCTAATCATTGTATCTCTAGGGCTTAGTATAGTTCCTGGTTCATAACAGATGCTCAATAAATATTTGTTGAGTGAATGAACGAATGAATGAATGAAAGAATAAATGCCTAATTCAAGAGCTTTGGCTCTTTCTACTCCACTAACTCTTCTGAGTTTGGGATTTCTTAGTTTCTAAAGCACTAACTTGCAGTAGGCCTCATACTGGGAACTTGAACAACTTGCTCTCATGTAGTTCAGTGTGTCAAGAAACAGATACGTAAACACACAATGACAATACAGTGTGTCAATAGCTACAATCCACATTAAGTGCAAGGTTTCATGGAAGCAGGGGAGAAACACTCGGGTTCCGCACTGGGGAGGCTTTCCAAATGAGTTATTTCCTAAGCTGAGCCTGAAAGGAAAAGGTGTTGGCCAAGGAAATAAGGGTGGAGGTAGGATTTCAAGTGAAATGGCCCTTAGGTAGGAAGGCTCACAAGTCAAAGCCTGGCCCTGGAGGAAGTGTAAGTCCCGTGGATGACTGCATCCTGGGTGGAGAGGCAGGGCTGTGGGAGGTGAGGCTGGGAGGTGAGCAGCGGCCATGGCACTGAAAACCTTCGATGACAGTCAGAGATGGCAACAGACACTGTATGGAGGGGACCAGCATGGAGAGACCTGTGATCTGGAAAACTCTGGAAGTACTTTGGAGAAAAGGTGCTCATATTTCAAGTGAGAGACTTCCTCCCCTGAAGAAAGAGAGGCTTGGTCCCAGAGCTGTCAATCAAACTCTTCTCTAGAATCCAAACTTTCTTTCCCGATGGGCACTCAGTGCAGCTGACCCTGCTTATTCATTGCAGGGAGAATTAATTTCAGGGAAGGGGGAATTAAAAAAAAATACAAGATTAAGCAGTGTAATCAGCTGCTGCAGAGAGTTGGAAATGCAATAAATAATAATAGCATTGAGAGCTGTTTTTAATAACTCACCAGTGTAATTTAGCCCCAGCTTCTTGGAGCATATGTAAAATATGTCATAATGTGTACAATGGCAAATGCCTCATTGCCAGTCTCTAAAGACAAATGTCTTCCCAGGAGGAAAGGGGGTGGGGTGGGGAGTGGAGGAGAAATTGGAGGACATGATTGCAAATAGGGTGTAGGAAGGCAAGCATCGTTCATTCTGACACCACTAATACGAAATTTGTGATCCTTTGCAGATGCGATAGGTTTCAGTTGGTTTGTCTTCAAAGATGGAGCAGGTTAACAGCAGTAACATAGTAAAGGAGAGAGTCATAATTTGTAAGAGAGTGAGGTGTTTTCATACTCTGCAGCATCACCGTTTGCACGCAAGTCCGTGTTATAATTACGGATCATCCTTGTCGATCTACTCCAGCAGGTCCCCAGGGCACTTAAGCCTTGGCAGCATTTGTTTTACTTAGTTGAGTTACTAAATATTCATGAAACTATTAAAATGTGTTATTTAAAAGTATTTGATGAAGGCTGACTTTTAGTAATTCATATGGGCTACACCCTCTGCCCCAAAGTCCAGGGGTGGGATGGGACCAGGAGTGCTCCCCTCTTGGGGAGCAACATGACACAATTGAAATGAGATGGACTTTGGAGTCAGACAGACCTGAGTTCAAATTCTATTTCTACCACTTACAACTTATCACTTTTGCAACATATTCAAACTCTGAGGCTCCATTCCTTATCTATAAATGAGTGATGACGATGTTGATGACCGCTAATATTCATGGGCCACCACTGCATTTCCTCCGGCACAACACCACTGTGATGTATGTACTGGGTACAAGCCCTGTCTTACAGGTGAGGAAACTGAAGTTTAGAGCAGTCGAGTAACTTTCACGAGGCACAGGGCTGGCAAATAACTGCTCAGGAACCCAACACCAGGTCCTCTGACCTCAAAGTCCATGCCATGACGTGTGCTGTGTGATCCTCATGTACCAAGCTCTGCAGCTGAAGAAGACGAGAGACAATGTGTGTAAAGTATGGCTCCTGGAACATAGTAGACACTGTGTAAATGTCTCTTGCATTGAAGGACTAGATTTGTCTTCCTTTGATGTGTCCTCTCTGGAAAAATACAACAACATCTGTATCTTTGTCAAAGTCTTTTGAATGTCATTCCATACCCTTGTCCCTGTCACTCAGCACCTCAGGTTTCCAATCTATAAAATGGAGGTGTGTGGGAGTCCTTACACAGGCCACTGGTTTGGGTGTAAGTTTACTACAACCATTTTGCAAAACAGCGTGACGATGCTTAGTCAAGAGTCTGTGATGCAGCAA
The DNA here is from genome assembly GCF_022837055.1 of Prionailurus viverrinus. Lineage (NCBI taxonomy): Eukaryota > Metazoa > Chordata > Mammalia > Carnivora > Felidae > Prionailurus > Prionailurus viverrinus. Next base: position 179,501,711 of record NC_062561.1, on the reverse strand, counting down.
TGCTACTGTCACCCTAAAGCAGGGTTTCTCCGCCTCCGCACTGTTGACACTGGGGACAGGGATTTCTTTGTTGTGATATTCTGTGCATTGTAGGATATTTAGCAGCATGCCCAGCCTCTATCCACCAGATGCCACTAGCATCCCCCAGTTCTGACAACCAAAAAGGTCTCAAGATATTGTTGTCAAGTGCCTCCTGGGGGGCAAAATCCCCATTGAAACCACTGCCCTAAAGGAACTCTTGCAAATGGGCTACAGGAGCATGTTCAATAATGAACAGAGCCACCTCGTTTGCAATAGCCTAAAAGTGATAGCCTAACTATCTACCAACAGTTGAATAGTGTATTTAGCACAGCATAATCACCAAATGGAATATAATACAACATGAAAATTAACCACAGCTGCCCGTGTCAACGTGGGTGAATTTCATAAACACAGGCTTGATTGAGCAAAGCAATAAAAAGCAAGTTGCAGAAGTTTCCGTGTGGTATGATTCTACCTATATAAAATGTAATGACATATAAAATGATGCTGTATACTATTTAAGGAATATATACATACGTGTGTGTGTAGTAAAACTAAAAAGAAATGTATGGAAGTAAAAATAACCAAATTCAGTATATGGTTCCTGGGGCGGGGGGGACATGAGTGCAATCTGAGCAGGGTATATGGGCTTCAGTTCTACTGATTGATAGATAGATAGATAGATAGAGATAGCTGTCTCCCAAAATAGGTATATGAGTATCATCATATTATTTTCCTGCCTCTTCCTATGTCTGAAATATTTCATAATATTTTTAAAGGAGTCTAAGTGGTTCTAACGGGGGAAGGGCACATAGAAGAATCATTTAGGGAACTTTCCTTGATTACACACATCTGCCTCTTAGAGATTCTGAAATCTTCTATCCAGTTCACTCCCCGTATCATCAAACAAGAGTCAATGCTTTGGCCAATGTTCCCAATAAAGTGTGTCTTCCCCTCAGGTGTTATAGGGTTGAGAATCAGTGGTCACTTGGAGAATTCTTGAGGGTATGTCCTCAGACTTACTCTGCCCCTCTAATATTCTATGATCCCATAAAATAAATGGGTTGGGACATCTTATATGTGTGGATAAACATATATATAAGCAAACATACTTCCTTCCAGTTTTCAAAGCTCAGCCCATGGACTGTTCACGTTGGGCCCTGGACAGGACCTTGAAGACAGATCCCTTGGGGGTAGGAGGAAAACACCTTCCTTGAAGGAAAGTGGATGCTTCTGCCAGAGCGTTTGAAACCATCCTTGTATTCATGGCCAACAGAGGTGTCCTGAGACCCAGGAAGTACCACCTGTCTTCATTTGACAGGTGAGAAAATGAAGACTCAGCAAAGTCAAGTTTTTTGAAAGTCATCCAGTTAGCAAATGTCAGAGACATGAATAGACCCAAATCTGCCTTCAGATCTCATGTCCCTGTCATGCTGCCTTCCTACAGCAGTAATAACTCTTACCATTGTAATTGAGAGTTAATTAGTAATGCAAGAAACTAAAGCAAGAGATTTCTCCCAAAAAACACATGACTGACAAATACATGTTCTGCATTCAGAGAAAAGAGAGCAGATGGCTGAATTGGCTTTATTTGGCATAGAAAAGAAGAGCAAGCATTCCATATGGGGAAATAGACAAGAGAATGGGCAGTGCAACTCAAGTTCTGCAGGTCAGGAAGGCAATGTCAAATGCATTCTGTTGGGAACATAGCTGGTTAGAACTGGTGCCCCATCTGTGGTTCTGTTTGTAAGGACAGTCACTGGACTGGAGTCTCCTTGGTGGCTGAGATAGATCTTAGTCAGTGGTGTATCCCCAGTGCCTGGGGCATAGTACACAGGAAATATGATGTTGGAGGGACGAGAGGGGAAGGTAGGATGGCAGGAAGGAAGAAAGCAGTGAAGAGAGGAGGCAAGGATAGAAAGGATGGAAACAGTGTGTGTATGGAATGGGAATTTCTGTTGAAATTCTAGCAGAGCCTGGATCCCTCCTGAGAAAGCAAAGGAGGTAAACATGGAAACGTGTCAGTGGATATCTAAATGCCATATCTCACTGACTTCATTTGCAAATGAATTTCCACCAATGGCAGTTAGGTTTTGCTCTAACCAACAAATGATTCGTGCTGACAATTGACACAAACATTGTGCCTCATTAATAAATGTGCTCATTACTCTTCCCTGCTGGGCAATGTGAACTCCTGTGTTCTGGCCTGCTTTAAGCAAAGAGACCTACATCTCTCCTTCCTCAGCCTAGGACCCTGGTAAGGAAGGGCAGAATGTTGAAGGAGTCTGCAGGCTGAACGTTTGGGGTGGTGCGGAGAGAGGGGGTCCTGAAGTTCATCCTAACGGATATGGAATTGTTGCAGCAGAGCTCAGGATCCTCCCCAAATTGATCTCCTAAGGTATTTGGAATGGTCCTTCCTAAGAGTTTTCTAAAATCGCAGAGGAAAAACCAGAAAGCAATCCTACCATAGTCTTCCTTGCCCCCAGGCTCCATGGGGTGGTGATAAATCAAAATCAAACAAACAGATGTGGCTTTGAGAATTGACTACTCAGGTGCTGAAGCCTGGGATGGAGAACCAGCCCAGTTGGATTCTGCGGGAAGCTGCTTGGAGCTGGACACCTCTTCCCAATGTGCATATGAGAGATAGGTTTCCAGCTAGATGCATTGAGGGTTTTTTTGGTTTTTTTTGTTTTTTTTTTTACATTTCGGCATCTGCCCCATCCCATAAATCCATAAATATCCCATCAGGGGCATTAACGACTAGAAAAGAAGTCAAATCATTGCTGGGACCAAATGAGATAAAATGTGTAGAATATCTAACCCAGTGGGGTGGGGGTGGCTATTGGTACCATAGTTGTTCCTAGAGAGAGAAGCAAAGGGGCCAAGGGAAAGAACTGAGCAGAAACAGGAAAGTTGGGGATCAGGACCAACTCCAAACCCCATCCCTAACCACCCACCACTCCTGACCAGGGTAACCAGAGAAATCCCGAATAAAAGGATACAGAGATCTGAACTCAGTCTGGCCTCTGCCATCAACCAGACACTTCACCCTTTCTGAGCTTCTTCTGGAAGCTGGCCACCAGTGAGCATCTAATTGGTTGTTATGACAATTAAGATAAAGGAGAAGACCCGTGTGAAAGTCCAGCACAATGCCTGATCCAAGGAAAATGTTAATAGTATTTATTTCTGTCTCTTTGCTCCTGTTTTCTTATCTGCAAAATGGAAATAATTCTGCACTCTAACTTAAAGTTAGGGCATAGTATTTTTTCACCAAATACCTGTTGAGAAACTACAATAACGCAAAATGATTGAAAAGGTGAAACAGAACTTGCAAAGGAAAAATCCTAAAGGACTTTTTAGATATTGTGAACTTCCTGATGGGAAAGGCCTTTATTTTTGTGTTCGCACAAGCGTGGTAACAGAGAAAGAGAAGAAGAGAGGAAAGGGAAGAAGGAAAGAAAAAAGGAAGATGTCATTACTTTCCTATTGTACAGTTATCATCATCATTTATAAAACTAATTTATTTTTTAAGATTTATTTATTTATTTTTTAGTAATCTTTACCTTCGACGTGGGGCTCAAACTCATGACCCCAAGATCAAGAATTGCACGCTTTTCTGACTGAGCCAGCCAGGCACCCCTATAAAACTAATTTAAACAAACCCAGCCAGTGCCCCCAAAAGGGCTGCAAGATAAGGGCTAGGAAAATAACACAGAAATAATTTTCCCATTTTGACCAGTGATGGGAATAGTAATGATTTTCTCTCTGAACCATAACCATCTTGCAGTTAAATAATTTGCTTCCTGGTAGAGTCAAGAGCTCAAAGATGGTGCTCTGAGGAATTCTTTCATTTCTTTACACCTTTTAAAGAAAAGAAAACTCCAAATGCAATTATTGGCATTATTTTTATGCCAACTGCAGCAGAACATTCCGGAAGATGAGGCTCCTACCCAATTAGTTTATCCAAATGAGATTTAGACAGTACCTTACCAGGAGACCACTCAGAAACCCACTGAGTCCATTGGACCTACTGAGTCCAATGAATGTGGACGTGGCTTTGCACATGTGGTTTTGGTTAGCTAAGCCAACTGCTCCAATCTTGTGGGAGGCTACACCACAGGACACCTCTGTTTACTTCAGGTTACACATCAGTGAGCAAGCTGAGAGCAGCAGAAGTAGCTAGCTAAAAGAGAGTTTTATTTGCTGACTGCTAGGGGCCCACACGCAAGTGAAATTTAAGCAGCAACAAATACTTGCCTGAAACCATTTGCCTGGAAGGAAGATTTGTGGCTGGAGAACTGAAGTTCGTAACACCCAGAAATCTCCAGAGTAGGTCTGATTCCCCTACCTGAAACAGTATTCCTTCCTCTCCCCAGACCCAAACCTCCAGAACATAACAACTTAATCTATAACTTCTCCATCAGCCCCAGCTAATATATTATCCCCTTGAGCAATAATGATAATGGTACTAATATGGTTCTTTCTATGCTTAATTACTAATTCATTTCAATCTTTACAACAACCCTTAAGTAGGTACTATGATTATCTCTGTTTTACAGATGAGAAAACTTGGGCACAGAGAAGTTAAGTAACTCACCAGTAGTCACAGAGCTAAGTAAGAAGTAGAGTTAAGAGTCCGTGCAGGCAGTCTGGTCTTGGAGGCTGTGCTCTGAACCTCTGTGTTGCAACCCCATTCACTGGGTGTCAGAGACCATGCTAAGAGGTTATAGTGTTAGCTCATTTCATCATTGCAACAATCCTAGGATATGGGTACCAAAATGTTATCCCCATTTTACAGATGAGGAAACTGACTCCATAAGTTTAATTATTTGTCCCTGGTCACATAGTTAGTAGCTGGAAGATCTAAATTCAAACCCAGTGATTTGGTGAACATGTGATTGTTTGGCAGAATTAGGTGCTATGGACTGAATGTCTTGTGTTTCCCCAAAATTCATATGTTGATACCCTAATTCTAAATCTGATGGTATTTGGAAGTGGTAATTAGGGAGGTAATTAGGTTTAAATGAGGTCATGAGGATCGAGCCTTCATGATACAATCAGTGACTTTATAAGAAGAGAAAAAGATTACAGCTCTCTCTCTACCATGTGAGTACACAGGAAGAAAGGAACCATCTACAAGCCAGAAAGAGGCTTCTTACCAGATCCCTATGTCAGTACCTCCCAGCTTCTAGAATGGTGAGAAATAAATGTCTGTTGTTCAAGCCATCCAGTCTATGGTATCTCATTACAGTAGCCTGAGTGAGGACACTAGGCATTTGTGAGTGTGACCAGAGTGGTCCCCAAGATTCCTAAGGGACCTTGAAGTCCATGGCCAGTATTCATGTGTCAGTATGTGATGATCTGAATTGGAATCCAGCCTTCTGTGCTGTCTGGGTCAGAACAAAATCAGGTATCAGGTACATGAGGTTGATTCACCACCCACTTCCCCCTCAGCACCTCACCTCTAGCCCTTCCTGCTATAATCTTACCCAAAGAGAATGTCCCATGAATAATCAAACCTTTGTTTCTTTATGGCAAACAGCCCAGAGTGGGGGGTGGGGAATAAAGCCTGCCAGTGCTGACAAAAAAATTGAAGAGGGCCACCAAAGTGAAGATTCTTGGCCAAAAACTAGTCAATTGAGACAAATTGGTGAGAGAAGTGCCCAATTCTGTGTAGGCCCATACCCACAATGCAGACACATTCACCTTACAATCTGTGTGGAAATAAGAAAAAGCAATTTGTCAAATGGATTCCATGATTGCTTCGGTTAGGGCAAAAAATTCTCATCAAGTGAAAGATGGAACTCCAATAAAAATTTAAAAGGAGGCTACATGTAGAGGGAAGAGCTGTGTAGACACCACGTGATGCTGAATGGAAATGGGATATGAGAACAAGGCAGGCTCTCGAATAACAATTCATGTATCTCTCACAAATACCAAACCAGAGATTCATCATTGATCAGCTGGACATGTGGGAGAGTATGGACTTCCGAAGCAGGTAGATCTGTGCCTGACGCTCAGACGCCCACTACCTATGAGACTTGAATATCCTTCTGGTCTTCTTAGAGATGAAAATGGCAACACCCCCCAAAGATCTGTTGTGAGAATCCGGAGAGCTGGCTTGTGTAAAGCACCCCACAATTGCTAGAAAATAGTTTGGTCTGTCTGCTTGTCATTGAGCTAAGTCACCTGGGAGGCACATGTCCCTAAAGCTCAGGGTTCAGAGATAATCAGGAGGGGACCAGGCTCTGAGATCAGAGCTCTTGGAAAAATTCAAGTCCTTACACGGTGACAGCAAGCAGAACATGGGAGCCACTGCTCCTCTTTCTCATGCCTTTCATTCCCAGAAATTCCAGAATGCCACAAGAGATGAAATCTCACTCCTGGCACCCGGCCTTCCATCTAACAGGCGCTCAGTAATACATGTTGGTGGAACTGAGCTGGGAGTGCTGTGCATGACGTGAAAGAGGGCAAAAGGTGAAACCCGTTGGACACATCATGGCTGCAGTCAGTGCCAGTCAGTCCTGAGCTGACATCTAGAGCAGTTAGCAGGCATAAGCTTGCAAAAGGGGAGCATGCAGAGGCAGAAGAGAGTCAGGGACAGCACCAGTCTTATAAGGCAGGGAGTTGTTGGCAAGGAAGCAGGAAAGAGAGGGGAAGAAGCAGGCAGAAACCAGGAGAGGTGTAGGCTAGAGAAGCCAAGAGAACAAAGTATTGACTTACCAGAAACTGAAGACTCTCCGTTCTTACTTTAGTTCCTCATGTCTGGCTATGCTGATGCCTAAAATCCCTCTAAGCCCATTGGGTTAACTATTACACTTGCTAGGGCTCCAGAAGAGAGGAAACCCAGAAAATCAGGAACACCTCTGGGCAGCTGCATTTGTCAGGTTTCCTTCTGGGCAGGTGGGGTCTGGAAAGGCAAAGTGGTGTTCCTGCCATAAAGGGAGGGAGAGGAAGCACTCATGTACTGTTTGCCAATCTCCATAGTGTAAATATTCCTACTGTGGCTGCTCAAACCACCATAGATTTAACAACCGCCTTGTTAATTTCCTAAAAACTTAACTTTTAGCTGGAATGGGCTGATTCAGGACACCACTGCCCAGGTGCAAATGAGATTGGAGATTGATATACAGAACCAAGAAGGAAAGTGCAGAGCAGAGACAGACGAGTCTGTCTGATATGTAGAATATCTTCCCCTTTCACAAAGAAAGAAAAGAAGGAGACATGAGCACTCACATTCAGTTATTGTGGTTTAAAACAGATTGTATACATAGGAGAAAATTTCAACAATGGGCCTCCCTCTGACACCACACCTTCAGTGCTCTTCTCCAGAGGCAACTAAAATTGTCAATTATCAGTGTATCCTTCTGAAACTATATTACGTATAGGCCTGCAGATGGTGTGTTTGTGTGTGCGTGTGTGTGTCCCTTTTCAAAATTAAAATGATAATCTACTAAACAACTTACTTTTTTCCTTAATGATATATTTTCCGTGTTCTTCCAAGAAAAGATACATAAATATGTTGTGTATTTTTTACATTTTTTAATGGTTTACTTTTTATTGTTGAGAGAGAGAGAGAGAGAGAGAGAGAGAGAGAGAGCATGAGTGGGGGAGGGACAGAGACAGAGGAAGACACAGAATCAGAAGCAGTCTCCAGACTCTGAGCTGTCAGCACAGCTCGAACCCATGAACTGTGAGATCATGACCTAAGCCAAAGTTGGGTGCTTAACCAACTGAGCCACCCAGGCACTCCTGTGTTGTATATTTTTAATGGCTTTATAGTATTCCTTTTACATATGCTCTATAATTTGTTTAACCACTTTCCTCAGTAATAAGCATATAAGTTTTTTGTGTCTTCTGTTACAAACAAATGATACAATGAATATCCTTTCACACACACGCACACACACACACACACACACACACACACAAACACACATGTGAACACATGTAGGCATCCCTATAGGTGAAATTCCAGGATCAAAGGGTATATACACTTTCTATTTCTGATAGATTTTCCCTCCTGAGAGGTTGTATGTATTTACATCCCTACCAAGAAGTCATGAGAATGTCTTTCCCCTGCATTGTTGCCCGCATGCTGTATTCTCCAAATCTCAGGCCAGCATTTGCTAACTGCAAGCTCATCACACTTGATGAGGACTCCCTTATTTGAGGCAGGTTTATTCGCAGAAGAGGAAAGGGCCTTGTGGAGATCAAGGAACTTTCCCAAGGGCAGGTGTCTGTGATTGAAGTCTCAGTCCTCCCTCTTCTCCATGCTGGCTGCCCTTCTCCACCAGGCTCACTGGGAACAATCCAGTGTAGGCAGAGTGTGATGCCCCCACAGAGCCCAGAAGCTTGGATACACCAATAACCCTACTCCTTTCCTTCCCCATCTTTTACTTTCTTTCTAGTTTTGCTCAATCAGTTTTGCTTTTATTAATTTCTTCTACTGATGTAAAACCTAAACACAAATAGAACTGTAGACTCAGTCCAGTTTTCAAATACTTTCTTGGTGATACAGTTTCCAGGGGTACTTGATGATGTCAGAACAGGGACCGCTTGTACCCCAGAACAAGCTTGATAGGTTTTTACTGGAGAACTACAGGCAAATTGTTGTCCTTTTGAAAAATAGCCTTCCCCTCTAAGCCTATGGCAGATAGAAAGCTGTGAAGTGTTTTCCTTTATGTCTGAAATAGTCTACATTCACACACGTGCCCTCCCAGTCGCAAAGAGGATAGCCATGAGACGCTGCCAGTTAGGGCTACACTCGGGTACTAGATGTGCAGGGGTTGGTTAAGCCTTTGGGGGAATTGCTTTAGGAGAAGAGACAGTAAAAGCAAAAGCGAAGACTGCTATGAATGTAGAGGTTGCTGGCAAGGAGGAGGAGGAAGGTGGAGGGAGTGGGGAGGAGTGGAGGGAGGGAGGGAGGGAATGCCAAGAGAGTGGTGAAAATCAGCACAGCGGAAAGAACGGCTTGGAAGACGGGCTTTAAATGCCTGCCTGGCTTCTTGCTAGTGGCGCCAGGGCTCTGGCAGGATGTGGGCGGAGGGCGAGTCCGAGGGACTCCAAACACTGGGAATAGTGGTGGTCCTGTGCTCCTCTCTGAAACTTTTGCACTACCTCGGGCTGATTGACTTGTCAGACGGTAAGCGAGCTTCCCTATTTTATAAGAATGTTTTTCAGCTTAGGTTGTCATGAGTAGTTTAGAAAACGCACGGCAAAGTAGCGCGTAGACCCCAGAGCTTTGCAAAAGCCCTGCTAAATTCCAGCCATTTTGACCCTAGCCCCTGCCGCGGAGCTCAGGTTGACCCAGGGATGATGCGCTGTCCATGGTGCAGGAATGTGGTGCCTGGAGAGTTGGGGAACTGGAAGGGGTTAAATATTCTCTTCCTGCCCCGTGTGCGTGTGAGTCTTGGTGGATTACTAGCTGTGTGAGAATAGCACATAACATCACAGTCCTCTCTCAGAGTGTCTGATAGCTCTGTTGTTGGTAGAAGTCAATGACTTTTAGAAGTCATTATGTTGATGAACGTTAAGAAGCAGGTGGGAAGACTGTGGTGCTAAAAACTTTTGTGAAATGCTAATCATTAGCAAATGCCAATTCCTTCCCCTCCTTCACCCCTTCACCCTCAACCCTCACAAGAATCCTTACCCTAAAATCACCTCATTAGCTGTGACTTTAGCTTCCATTCCTTAGTGAGACTGTAGTCAAAAATTCAGGTTAACCATGCTGTTTATGACTACAAAGTTAGTAGTTTGGTTTCCAAAGTTAAAGAAGCTCAAGAAATGAAGAGTATTTTCTTCCTCCTTACGAAATTTTGTCCCCAATAGGACACCATGTGTTTATATAATTTTTATCACGTAAAATTAGACTTCTGGAAAGATTCCAATTTTGGTGAGCAATGCATTAAACAAAACCAACCTCCAGTAATTTATATTCAATGTATATACAACGTGTATTTGATGTATGTTCTTCCATAACTGGATCGGGTTGTGTAGACAGAATTTCTCTTCCAAGAAGCATCATATGCCTTAACTATACATAATAATGAGATACATTTGTAGACAAAGGACCAGCTGAAGTACCAACCAAAGCTGAGGTAGACCAGAGACTGAATGCAGGATAATGTGGTTGGATGAACTCTGGATTAGGAATCAGGAGACCTGGTTCCTATCAATGATCACTCTCTATTTAAATTTGGTCAAGTCATTTTTTATCTGGATCTAAATTTCCTTATGAGAATATTGATGATTTTCAATCTCTACTTCATGGCATTCTGAAGCGACCCAAACGTTTCCTTGTTTTCAGTTTGGTGCTGGGCGCAGTAAGGCAGATCCTGCGCCCTATGTCCCTGCTTCAACAAAACCACTTTCACTTTATCTGCCCTATATGCCAGGCCTGTATGCTAGGCTTCAGCTAAAATTGATTGTGTTTCCCTGAGATGTTGGAAGCTGAAGCACATTCAAAAAATTCCTTCTTTCTTGAAAACCACCTGAAATCGAACAATCTGGTAGAACAGTTCTGTGTGCACATAGGAACTCTCCCAGGCTCGGCCCCTGATATGTGCTTCTCTAGAGCTCCCAACTCAGCCTGCCAGTCCATAACAAATTGAGCAAAGCCCCTGTTCACCACCAGATCCCAAAAACGTGTTTCATCCCTGTTCCAAGCTTCAAAGCAGACACCCACCGAGATTACAAATTAACATAAGAGAAATTTCCAGAGAAACTTCCTTCTCAGGCTAAAGGTGCCGTGGAAAATAGTACCTTGCTCTTCCTTTCCATATCCAGACATAACCATCTCCCTTCCCCTGCTTTAGCTTCTCAATATTGCAGCTTTTGGTTTTATTACCACGGAATATATCAATTCTCATCTAATGTTATAGTAATGAGGGGATTAGGGTGAAATGTAGAAAGCATATGTTTAAGACTGCCTCCAGGAACCTTAGGTGAAGGAAGAAATTAACATTTATTCAGCACCTGCAGTGTCTTGGGTATAGTGCCAGGTGCTTCTATGTACATGAGCTAATGTAATCCTCAAAATAACACTCTAAGGAAAAAAACTAACACTGGAAAGTAGATATCATTGTTCCTTTTATATAAGGAAAAAGAATACAGGTTTAGGGAAATTAGATAAAATTTCCACAAATACAGCAATAATAAGGTGGAGATGTTTGTCTCTAAAATTTTGCCCTCCATCCTGTATTCCAAGTGGCTCAACAAGTAAGATGGCGTCTGTGGTCTGTCATTAAGTCTACACCACACAGCCTGTTATACTAGAGCCTTCCCCATATGGTCCAAAATGCCATTTTTATTGTGCATGTGACATGGGAAATTCTGCTCACGCATTCCAGTACCAAGAGGAGAATACCACCTCCTGTTGAGTACACCAGGACCAATGGGATGAAGCCATTCTAAAGAGAGCAGGGGAACAATTCTGAAGAACCTGTCGGTAGTCTTTCCTAGGGCCTCATCTTATTCTCATTTTATTTTCCACTAGTGATTTTAGAAGAGTATAAATACTGGGCCTAGAGTCAAAAGAGCTGTGTTCCAATCCTGGATGTGCCATTTATCAGTGGTGTGACCGTGGGCAAGGCCCTTTTCTTCCCCAGCTTTCACTTTCCTCACTTGTAAAAAGGGAGACATGAGGATGATGGTTGTATTAATTCTCTAGGGCTAGTGTAACAAATTATACAAAGCAGGTGGCTCAAAACAACAGAAACGTATTCTTTCACAGTCCTGAAGGCTAGAAATCCAGAAGCAAGGAGTTGGCAGGGCTGTGTTCCCTCTAAGCCTCTAGAGGAGAATTCCCCTGGCTTCTTCCAGTTTCTGGTAACCCCAGGTGTTTCTGAGCTTATGACACTGTCACTGCAATCTGTCTCCATCTGCACACGGCCATCTTCTCCCTGTGTGTCTCTTCTTCACTCAGTACTTCCCTCTCCCTACAAGACAGCAGCCGTATTGTATTAGGGCCACCTTGACCTCACCTTAACTGCAAAGATCCGATTTCCAACAAGGTCACATTCACAGGTACTAGGGTTCATGACTTCAACATCTCTTTTTGGGTGACACAACTCAACTCATAACAGTAGTAGTAAATGCTGCAGATTGTTGTTGTAAGGATTGAATGAAGTGGCACATGGGAAAGTAGCAAGCTTATTATCTGCCTCATAGCAGGTACTTCCTAAAAGCTCAATTATTTTTCAGCCTTAGATCATGCCAATCAAATGAATACCCTGCTCATAAGAGAAAAAAAAGACAAAACCCATGTCCATCAGGCCTATTGGGCAGTACAGTCCTTCCCTTGGGATTTGGAAGTTGCCAGTGAGACTTCCAGAGTAGAAACCAGACTGGGGTGACTTTCCCCTTGTATGCAGTGTCACCGTGCACACCCAGCCCTCACTGCCATGGCCTGCAGATCAATCTGACTCCTCACCCATTCCGCCAAAGTGAGGGCAGCAGGGACTGCAGAGAGGAGATCAGGCAGGGGTGCGGGTGACAGACAAGTAATGCCCACCCCCCACCCCCGAAAGTTCAGAGACCATTACCAGTTAATTCTCTGTCTCTGTCTCACCTGCTGCTCACTGGGCCAGCCTGAGGCAACTTCACCCTGCCAGATGGGAGTCCCCTTTCCCCAAAGCATCGTGTCTCCTGGCACTGCTACAGCGGAAGCGACCTACTGTTACAGGTCCAGGCATAACTGTAACAGTGAGGCATACATCGGTGTTTCTCAAAGTGGGTTCTCTTGCTGCCATATCTTACACCTATCTAAACGTAAGGTAATTTCGCTATGTCTCTAACCATAGCTTGTTTATAGAATCAGGAATGTCAGAGGCTTTGAAAACCACCCCCAAAAATAGCAGTAATAGTAATAACTTCACAAACTCAGGGAAACCACGAGAATCCAAGTGTGTCTATTGGAGTCTTTAGAAACAGTTGTCTTTCTATGCACTCTAAATTGTATGAAACATGAATTATTACTCCAGAGGTTGGCTGGGTCTACTTGATGGCAAAAGATTTGAAATATGGTTCATGTGAAGCCAGCTACGCACATATAGCCAGCTTTAGTGATTTCTTATGGACTTAGTGCCTGTGTAGTACTTTATAGCGTAGGCACCCATCGTCCATCAAGTGTTTAACATGGACAGCAGAGAAATCTTGTGAGATATGAAGATCCTATAGTGCTATTGAACTAATTTCATAGTTTTTAAAAAACTGAAGTTCTGAGGCTTTGACTTCGAGGCCACGTGGTTATAAAGTAACAATTTCAGGACTCAAGTCAAGTCTTCTGGTCCCACTACAAGCACTTTCTGTTGTCCAAATGCAGGAAAATTTGTAATTAAACTTTGCCTGGAGCATTGATGATATCACTGTTTCTACTCATTGAATATTTGTAACCCTTCTCTTGGCAAAGTATTCATAACCTAACACAGTTAGATTGTAGTGAGCTGAATCATGGCCGCCCAAAGACATCCTGTCCTAATCCTAGAACGTATGAATGTCACCTTATAAGGAAAAATGTTCTTTGCAGATGTGATTAAGTTAAGGATCTTGAGATGAGGAAAGTATCCTGAATTACCTGGGTGGGTTGCATATGTCATCATAAGTCTTATATGTTGTCATAAAAGAGAGGCAGGCAGGGACCGGACATAGACAGAAGGGAAGGTGGTGATGTGAAGCTAGAAGCAGGGGTTGGAGTGACAGCCACAAGGCAAGGAGCACTGCCAGCCATGAGAAGCTGGGAGAGGTCAGGAGTGGATTCTCCCCCAGAGACTTTAAAAGGAGCATGGCAGGGGCGCCTGGGTGGCTCAGTAGGGTAAGCATCCAACTTCAGCTCAGGTCGTGATCTCGCTGACTGTGAGTTTGAGCCCCACATCAGGCTTTGTGCTGACAGCTCAGAGCCTGGAGCCTGCTTCAGATTCTGTCTCTCACTCTCTCTCTCTCTCTTTCTCTCTCTTCCCCTCCCATGCTCACATTCTCTCTCTCTCTCTCTCTCTCTCTCTCTCTCTCTCTCTCAAAAATAAATAAACATTAAAAAAATTTTAAAGGAGCATGGCCTTGCTGACACCTATAGATATATACCCAGGGTTCATATGCCCTCCCACCACTGAGTAAACAAAAGAACCCAAGTAGATTACTCCTCTACAGACGTAGCCTCAAACCTCTCTTCTCTTTTTCCTCTTTCTACCTCCAGGTCTCATTATTTTTTTTTTTTTAATTTTTTTTTTAACGTTTATTTATTTTTGAGACAGAGAGAGACAGAGCATGAACGGGGGAAGGGCAGAGAGAGAGGGAGACACAGAATCGGAAGCAGGCTCCAGGCTCTGAGCCATCAGCCCAGAGCCTGACGCGGGGCTCGAACTCACGGGCTGTGAGATCGTGACCTGAGCCGAAGTCGGACGCTTAGCCAACTGAGCCACCCAGGCGCCCCCAGGTCTCATTATTTTTAATGCTTCTGTCGATATTGTTATACTTTCAATGGTGTCCTTAATTCTTGACTCCTTCAATATTGGCTTTGAACAATATCTACTGCCACCTTCTCTTTAATATCAGAAGACCAGGACACTTTTACTTCCTCTGTTCTTCCTGTCTCCCTCTACCTACCAAATCTGTTAATTATATTATCATTTTTACATTGCCAAGGCTTATGATGTCCCGAAAACATCTTTCAAGGTAACTAGGAGGGTCTTCCTCAGGCCTCTCATCTCCCACGAGGACAATCCTGTCTCCTGCTCTGAATGGGCTCCCAGTTCTGTGTCTAGAACTTTCTACTTGTATGACCACCAAGAGGACAGAAATGCATTCTGCATCAGGAGGATGCATTCTGTGCTCAGAAACCATTCCAGGGAGGCCCGGGTGGCTCAGTCGGTTAAGCGTCTGACTTCAGCTCAGGTCATGATCTCACGGTTCATGAGTTCGAACCCCGAGTTGGGCTCCACCCTGACAGTGCAGCTCCTGCTTGGGATTCTCTCTCTCTCCCTCTCTCTCTGACCCTCCCCACTTATGGGCACGCGGGAGGTGTATGTATGCTCATGCTCTCTCTCTCTCAAAATAAATAAATAAACTTAAAAAAAAAGAAAGAAACAATCCCCTACCATACAAACAAAGTGATAGTTGGCCTACCATCCCAGTCCCACATTGTCCCCAGGGCCAAGTACTGCTGTGACACCAGTGCTCAGATTCCTGCTATGGACATAGAAGGATCACCACCTGATTTTATATTAAGAAAAGTAAATATAGCATGTGCTTAAGGAATAAACTGAACCTGCTGAGAAAGTCTATCATATTTTCAACTACAGAAGAACCTGGAGAGAAAGGAGAATGGGAGAGACAAGATAGGAAGGTGAGGGGCAGAAGGAAAGAGGGAGGAAGAGAGAAATGGTCAGAACTGGGGAGAGGGTGAAGAGGCAGGAGTGAGAAAGGGCGGGAGGCAGCCACAGGAAGTGGATTCAGTGCATTCTCAGCTCTGGACCCTCCAGCCTTCACCTGGGGGTCCAGTGAGTTCCAGCCTACAATCATCAGCTTTTAGGAGTCCGCTTAGCTTATTAACGCTTACCAACTGCTCTTTGTACTCCAGTCTCTAGAGACCGTATGCTGCAAAAGAAAGTTCTAGGAGCTGACTTCACACCTGAGCTGTAGCCAGAACTCCACCACCCTCCACCCCCCCCCCACCCCCCGCCTTCCCCAGCCAAACCAGCCCCAGGGATGAACCCTGCCTTTGTCTCCGATGCCACACACCTGGCTGGAAAGGGCAGTCTGTCTCATTACTTCCTCCTCAGGCATCTCTCCAACTGGGCATCTGAGGCTTTCTGAAGTCAGAGTTCAATGGCACACACGTAGTCACTTGTGTAGTCTATTCAGCAAGGCACGCCACTGATCCCGTGCCCTTGAAATAAGTGAGCACTGCAGTATTGTTCCTTTATTTCCCTCCAGGCAATATTCAAAGGTGAAAAAGTCAAAGCTCTTCATAGGTTCCTCCTCTCTGCCTTCACCCTCCCTCTCCGTGCTTACCCCTCTACCCCACCACCCCATCTTCTCTCTCTCCAGCCCCAGGCTCTCAACCTCTCTCAAGTGACTCAGGCCCTTCCACTGGGACGCCCACTTGGGCTGGTCTTTCTGTGCATCCTCTCCTGACTTCCTGACTTTTAATCCACCTCCATCAAAGCATACCCTTCTGCACACTGACTGAGCTCCAACTACCCCTGAAAAGCAGATCCCCACTTAGGCAATCATCCTGTCCGTGAATCTGTGTGTGAAGAGCCTGAGTAAAAAAAAAAATTGTTTTTAAATTATGGTACTAACATAGTATACTGGCTTTAGGCTATTACCTGCTTTCACATTTGCTTATTTTAAAAACTAGAGAGAACATGGTTGGGGTGACCTTTCCCCCTCACGAGACACTCTAAGCTGCACCCCCCAAGGGAATCAGCTTTGAGAGAAGAGTTACTTCTGGCACCAAGAACAAACATTTGTTGAATGAATGAACAAATGCCTTTATCCTGACGACAAAGAGGAGACTTGAGGAGGGGCTGTCTGTGAAGAGAGTACGTCTGCCCTGTTCAACACACACTCCTTCTGCCCAGCATGGTGCCCAACACGTTCTAGATGCTCAAGAAGTGTTCAATGAATGAACAAATAACGAGGTTTACCTGCAAAGCTTCCTCACACCTTGGGATACATTTGGGGGACTAAGACCAAGCCTTCCAGCAAAGACTCCACATCCCACACCATACACAGAGTTATTTTTCACTCCCCTCCACTGGGCCTTCGTTTTCCTCCACAGCTTGGCTCCTTCTCCAGATCTCTACATTCCCTTCTTAATACACATCCTAATTATTGACAAGCTTTCTTTTCCCCCCTCTGGGCTGCCCTGGGAGTAATCCCTTGATATTTCAGAGAACATTCCAAGAATAGAGCAAGCTCTCCTACTTGACAACTAGATACTCAGTGAAAGCTGGTGAATGAATGGATTAATGCACAAATTAATGGCCATCCCTGCTCATGCTTGGGAATGCTTTCAAGCCCAACCCTGGACACCTCATTGGTACTTCTTTGTTTTTGAAAGAGCCCCAGGCAGCATGTCCATAGCCCTCAACTCCAGCCTCAGCCTTGTCCCTCGGCAACATCCACATTCCTCTCTGGGTTTACCTTAGCCAACCATAAAATGAGCAGGTTGAATTAGATCGGTGGTTTCCAAATGCTGATCTATAAAATTTCCAGAAGGAGGACCATACAGGATTTGGGGAAGGAAAAAACAAAACAAAACAAAACATTCTCCTGCTCTCCCTCTTTAACCCCAGCATCTAATTGCTTTCATCTATTTTACTTAGCCTCCATGCAAAATTGCTTTTCATTAAAGAATTCCTTGCTTTAATAGGAGTTTGAAAACCATTGATAACATCCAAGATCCATCCAAACTTGAATCATGATCTCATGATTTCACAGGAAGACATGTGATATACTAGCTTTCGAGGTAGACAGAAGGGATATGACCCAGCCAGGGCCACATTTCTCTATACCACCATCACCGTGACAACCAACCCTCAGTTAGGATGTCAAATGGGTACACTGGCCCGAGCCATACACCCTAGAACACTGAAGCCAGCAGCAGCCATAAAACATAGAACTAATGAGAAATATATCTGTCCCCATGGCTGCCAGAGCCTAAGTAAGCTGAGGGAGGGTTGCAAAAGTCAAGATGAGATCACCAAACTTCTGCTACCAAAAAGGTATATTTCATAGAATGTTTAGCTGGACAAGACCCTAAAAGTCATGGAAATGATCTGGAGTCTTGGAAGTAACCCTGGAATTGGAGTCAGAAGCCAGAATTCAAACCCCACTTCTGCCATTTGCTGACTAATGACTTTGCACAAGGTTCTTAACTCCCATGAGACTTACTCTCCTAATCTGTAAAATGGGGTACTATAACCCACCTTGTAGGATGTTGGGAGAATTAATTGACATGAATTGTATGAGAGCATTTGGCTTAGTGCTAACACTTTATAAATAACTCTACAAGGGCCCAGAGGGAGGAAGTGACTTGCCCAAGGTCACACAACAATGGCTTTATGATCATGTTGCCTACAACTCAGCATTGCCATGGTTTGAGAAGATTCTGGTGCCCAGGGAGGCAAAGGGGTCCACTAAGCCTTCTACTTAAGTTCCCTGGAGGGGGCGCTGAGACACCACCCAAGAGTCTCACTCTCAGGAATTCAATATAGAAAACACATTAAGACCTGTTTACATGGAAGTGCTGTTTATAATTATTGTTCCCTACGGGATATTCCCCTACTGCTTCCTCCAATCCTGTTTTAAACTGCTCTGCTAATAGAGCTTTCCTGGCTTCCCCCGGGGAGACATTCACAGATGCTAATAGAGACATAATTCAAAAATTGCTTGATATACATGCCCTCAGTTTTCCCCAAGAACCACCTAAGATACCCAAACATGCAACGCACTCATCGGCCAGATGCAATTAAACATGCATGGTGTTAAATGTGCGGGCTGCTACTCGGCCGGGTCTGAATTAAGTTGAGGCAATCACAGCACTTTATCCTAAGATCCCTCCTCGGTCAAGTGCAACAGGAAAGAAGCAAGCTGCTGGATGGGAGCCCTGGAGACCCTTTCCTATCGAGTCTGCACTTTAGACGAGATAGGGAGGCTTTTAAAAAATCTTCCAGGTCTGAAGATGCGAAGAATCGGTCCTGAGGAACTCTGGGGAATAATAACTTGCATCTCTCCAATGTATAAAGAAGAGAAGGAAAGCGGAAAGAAGCCAGGCACAACACTACAGCATTACAACGTTCATTACAAAAAGATCTGGCTCCAGATCCCGGAACAAGCCCTTGCTCCCTGTGGGACCCTGGGAGAGTCACACAAGCTTTCTGAGTCTTAGCTTGTCCAATGCAAACTGAGGATCCCTACATCACCTCCCCAGATTTCTGGAAAGATAAAAGGAGATTTCACAAATAGTGAAAGCACTCGGCATATCTTCACATAGTAAGAGTTCATTAAACTTCTTTTCTACACATCTTTTTCCTAAAATCTGAATACAGAGAGCATGGACATATTTACGTGCTTGTTAAACGAGTACAAGAATGTTGAGAAAATCTAAAATATAGTAAAATCAGAAGGTTAAAAGAAGTAAACTATACTGACTCTGACTCACCCAAAAGTAATAAACTTAATAAAACTCAGTATCTTGAGAGAAAATTAATATAAACGGAAAATAGCATAGGTTCAAGGTGACTTTGGAGATGTTTCTGAAGACTAGATCCATAACTCATTAGTAAACTAAAAATACAGAGTACTGGTAAGGCTACAAAGTAGAAAGGCAGGGTCCCTGTCCACCCCACCCCTTTTACTACAGAAGGAACTGAAGCCCAGAGAATGGAAATGTCCAGCCCAGCAAAGAACACTGAAGCAGGGGGTTGAGGGATGTTGTTCAGTGTGCTTTGCCCTATGCTGGTCTTTCTCGGAAGGGGCCAGACCTCCTACACATTGTCCCATAAAAGTGGTGCCAGACCGACACCCAGCAGAGTGACCCAGTCCACACACAGAAACGGACAGGAGGGGAAAAGGCAGGAACCACACCTGTTGCACACCGACTAAATGCACACTTCTGGGTATCCACCTAATCCTTGGGAAGACCCTAAGTAGTGAGTGTCCTTCACATATGAGGAAATGCCATTGGGCAGGCAGTGAAATTGTGGAAGCCACACGAGTGTGTGACAGGCATGGGATTCAAGCCACACTCCCTCTGCACAGCATCCAACCCTTTCCACGTCTCCAGTTGACAGATTCAAATATCTGACAGCAGAAGGCTTGCCATCAACGTGACCTGATTGGAAGTGATGTGACTGAGCTTCAATCAAACTATAAATGTGGGGGCGCCTGGGTGGCTCAGTCAGCTGAGCGCCCGGCTTCGGCTCAGGTCATGATCTCACAGTTCGTAAGTTCAAGCCCCACGTTGGCTCTGTGCTGACAGCTCAGATCCTGGAGCCTGCTTCAGATTCTGCGTCTCCCTCTCTCTGCCCCTTACCCCCCCCCAAAAGTAAATAAACATTAAGACTTTTTTTAAACCTATAAATGCAGAGATGTTTCAATTACATAAGGGTTTGAAAGAGCCCACACACTCTCCTGTCATATAACGTGAGCTTTAGCAACTGCAGCAGGCACTTGGGGTTTTGCCTGGAGAGGGACGAGCAGGCAGGCAGTGTAGGGGCCTTAGGAAGGGCAAACAGCTGAAAAGAGGGAAAGCAACAGAACTGGAGGCGGCTCTCCCCATGGCCTTCACCTTCACCTGTGCAGCCCTTTCCAGAAAGCACCATTGGAAGCACCCCCATTCACTCCTGAGGAGAACCTCAAACTCTTGGGGCCGATCTAGCACAAACGGACAGCCTGGCCTGGCCCCTCTGGGGGTGACAGATGTGATTGCTCCCAGACGGGGAAAGGGTGACGTCTCTCAGCCCAAGCCCTCCATTTATCTTCAGGACAATTTTAATTGTAAACCTCGCCTCGCTGCTGCCCACTTTTTCAGAAGTAATTAGAATGCTAATCTATAAGAAAGATGTCTATTAAAAATAAATTAATAATAGATAATATATTTTGGCTTACAATTTTGAATAATATGGCCATCCCATCTTAAAATAAAAATTCATATATTTTTAATAAGCCTGAGACATGTTTCCCAATGAACCACAGATGGTTCATTTTTATTATCCTATAAAAAGACATTATGGGTAAATGTTTTTTAAAAATGGCAAAACACAATCTCAGAGCTGCCCTCTTTTGGAGATCTCCAAGCACTTCCTAAGCGTTGGGGTTCCCTGCTGACATCATGGAGACTGAGACGTGAGGGTGGCCTCCCTTACCCTGTGAGACACCATTGATCCCCTGACCTTCATCTTTGATCAGACAGAATCAGCATGGCAAAATAAAAAACAGACATAGTTCAAATTCCAGCTTTGTTACTTGATGACTAATAACCAAGCCGTAATGATGGGTATTTATCGAGTAATCCTGGTGAGGTTATTTAAGGAGTATATAATGCAGGGTATGAAATCCACTGGACACAGCAACTTGCACTGAGAGGCTCTCTTTAAATGTCCCTTCCTCTCCTCCTAACATCTAGAATCAGGAGAAACATCTGAAGCTATTACCCCCATGTGCCCAAGTACCTACAAAGTACTTGGCACAGTACTATGCCAGTACCTACATAGAGAACCTGGCATAGTACCTACAAAGAGAACAAATATGTTCTGTCCCTTTGACAAGCATCCAGGAACCCTGCCACAAAAAGCTGTTGAGTTTGGAGAATAAGTCTGAACTATTCTAAGAAGGTGAGATGTGTAGAAAGCAAGGGTGGTAACCAGCTCTTTTTCCAGCACTGATCATCAGGTTATTGACTTACAATTGAGCCAAAGGTACATCAGCACTAACCAAACCCATCCCTGGAACAGCCCATTGCTCCCACCAGGAGACAGAGGGAGGTGTGACAAGCCCCCTTCCAACCCTCCCCACTGCACACCCCAGTTCCAACACACCCACCCAATTGCTCAAGCCTGGAAGAGCTTCCTCATCACCTCTTGATCCCTTTCGCTCACGCTCCCCTGCCCTACATCAGCAGGTCTGGTGGACTCTATCTGCTGGAGAGACTGGAAATCTGCCCCTCATTGGTCTCCTTCAAAGTTAACGTTTTTCAGCCAGTTGCAACTGTCTCCTGGCAGGTCTTTCTGCATCTACTAAAAACAAACACAACAAAACAAACAGCAACAAAAACCTCTCATTGAACCATAATATGCACCAGAACCCGTGTAACAAATACCCAGATTTAAAAAAAAAAAAAAGAAGAAGAGGAGGACCATTACATCCCAGAAGTCCCTATTCACTCCAACCCAGTCACCTGTCCCCCAAGATAACGGCTCTCCTGACTTGTAACAGCGCAGATACATTTTGCAGTCTATGTTCATCCATATTGTTGGACGCTGGGGTAGTTAACTCATTCGAATTGCTGTGCAACATTTCATTGTGTCAACATGCTAACAATTTGTTGTTTATTTTAATGTTAATTACACTTGGGTGAGTTTCTGGCTTGGGGGAATTATAAACTTGGTAACTCTCCTTCCCTTTGCTTTAAAGATAAAAATCCTGGGATGCCTGGGTGGCTCAATATTTATCTGACTCTTGATTTCAGCTCAGGTCATGATCCCATGGTCATGGGATTGAGCCTCATGTTGGGCTCCATGCTGACAGTGGAGCTTGCTTGAGAGTCTCTTCCTCAAAAATAAACAAATAAGCATTAAAAATAAATAAATAAATAAATAAATAAATAAATAAATAAATAAATAAAGAGAAAACTCCTAAATTGACTGGTTTGACCAATTACCATCTTAGCTGACACTTTGGTCATTCTGCTCCACCACGTGGCCTCTACTTGGTTCCTCAAAAGACCAAATTCGTTCTCCTCTCCTGGTCCTTGCACATGCTGTCCCTGCTCTCTGAGACCCTTCCTACCACATTTTCTCATCTTTACACTTCTGCTCCCAGGTCTGCAGACTCTCCCTCCCTCTAACTCACACCAGGTTCCTTCTGGGTTTTCTTCCTCACCCTGCCCCCACTCTTTTCATCTGAGTACTCAAGACAATGCATAATTGCATATCCGTGCGTGTGATTATTGAGTTAATGTGTGAGTCACGCTCAACAGAGGATTTGCCTGACTTCTTTGTGACCATGTTGCTGGCACCTGGAACAGTACCTGGCACAGAACAGAAGCTCAACATACCTTTGTTAAGTGAGTGAAGGAACTCGCCATCCCCTCAAGGAGCCCATGGTCAAGACAGACAGAAAGGCCTCTGTATCTATCATGCAATGTAGTGGGTGCTGCAGGAGAGAGATCTTGCCGTAAAGATGCTGTCTGGGAAAGAAAGAAAAACTTCCATTTTAGAGGAAGTAGCCCTTGAGGTGACATTTTGTAGAGGACCCATACAACTCCAGCAGGAGTCATTCACACTATAGTCTAAATAGTGTCCCCTGGAGGAGTGCAGTGTAATGGGACAGATTTGAAGGAAACCCAAGAAATAACCCAGCAAAGGGAAGGAAATCAGGTGCTAGATGGAGCAGGAGCATGAGGTATGCTCCTCATGAGGTATGAGGAGCAGGAGCAAAGGTATGAAAGTGTCACCCAGGAAGTCGGGTTGGGGAAACAGCAAGTACTTCTAGAGAGTGAGTACGTGTGGTGCTGGGTAATACGGAGGAGGGAAGCGACAGACAAACCCTGAAAGCTAAGCAAGGAGCAGATAATAAAAGACCTTCCAGGCCTTATTAAGGAGGCTGGCCTTCCTCCTGCAGGCAGTGGGGAGCCTTTGAAAGCTTTAAAGCAAGGGACATATTCAGATGCATTTCCTTTGAACATCTTGTTTTCTCCTTCCCCAGAGCCTCCACACAACAGGTTCCTGAAAAGCTCCCTCTATCTTCCCTCTGCACTTAGAATGTCACACACACGTACACACACACACTTTCCTTTATCTAGTAAGTTCCCACTCCTTCAGATTTCAGGCCCACCTTCACTCCCTCAAGGAAGACTCCCCTAACTACCTCCCCTGCACCGGAGCCCCTGCCACTCCATCTGTAGTACCAAACAGCTCCCCTCTTGCAGTACATCTCACAGTCACAATATTATATGTGTGTCTGATTCTTAGGTGAAGTCCCTCATGCACCGAACTGTGACGTCACTGGGGACAAGAACCATACCTGCCTTTGCTCACCATTGTAGTCACACTGTCAAAGTGTCTGGCATATATTGGATAACCCACAGTTAAGTGCTCTGTGAATGACTGCTTTACAAAGAGCCTTCTGCCTGTTCGTGCGAAGAACCCCTTGGTAGAGTGAGGCCACAGGCTGGAGGCTGGAGTTTTCCAATAGTCCTGGGGAGAGATGCTCGGTGCATAGCACTGGGCCCAAGGGATGTTCATGCCCCATGCCCCAGCTAAGAAATCTCAAAGTAGGCATTTTGGTTTTGGTTTGTTTTAATTTTTTTTTAAGTTTATTTATTTTTAAGAGAGAGAGAGAGAGAGAGAGAGAGAGAGAGACAACACAAGTGGGGGAGGGGCAGAGAGAGACACACAGAATCTGAAGCAGGCTCCAGGCTCTGAGCTGTCCGTGCAGAGCCCAAAGCAGAGCTCAAACCCACAAACTGCAAGATCATGACCTGAGCCGAAGACAGACACTTAACTGACTGAGCCACACAGTCGCCCCTCAAAGTAGGCGTTTGGAACTCACACCTAACTGCAAAACCAAACTCTACCGGCTGTATTTTTTTTTTTTTTTCTGTTTTATTGATACTCTGGCATCTGGGCTTTGATCTTGGAGAGACCGCTCTTCCCCAGGCTGGCTAATTCCTAGCGATAGCAATGACTCCCGTGCAAGTGGACCTTGGGTACACAAACCCAGCAATCCGGAGCCCATACCCAACCATCTCTCTTCTCTAGCTCTCACACACCTAGGCAGTGTTCCCTCTGCTCTAAACCACCACAGGGCCGGGTACCAGACAGCTAGGGACACTCCTATCGCCTAGAGATGGCCAAGATCATTCCAACTTTCCAGTCCTAAACTTACTCAGCATACCTACCCTGCCTCACCCATTCTTTCCCAAGAATACCCCAATCGAGGCTCTGGGCCATGATGTCCCCTCATCCCTCTCTGCCTCCTGACTGCCCCTGGTGCTTCCCTGTGTGGCCTCGCATGCCATGCCTCCTGTTTGTAGGGATCTGAGTGTAAACTTCTTCCCTTGTGACGGTCCCTTTCTGCATGTCTTACTGTACCTGATTAAAACAAATCCCAAGTACACATTTTAACACAAAACCCTGTATTGCGTTCAGGTGTCCCAGGGTCGTAACTCCTCAAAGACAAAACTGTGTGGTGGAGGTCTTTCTAATCCTCATGGCCCCCCACATGGTATCTCAGAAGACACTCATGAATGTTGCAGATAATGAACAGGAAGCTCGGCGGCCCCCTTATCTCCCGAGAATCTGCCGTAGCCCCCGGAATCAGGCCCAGGCGAGGAGCTTCTCCAGTGGCCTTGGGACCAACCAGTTTTACAAATTATCAACATCTCCCCATTAGCTGTTGCAATATTAAATTGTGTGACTGGAAATGAATGAATAATCCCAC
Source organism: Prionailurus viverrinus (assembly GCF_022837055.1). NCBI lineage: Eukaryota > Metazoa > Chordata > Mammalia > Carnivora > Felidae > Prionailurus > Prionailurus viverrinus. Next base: position 179,476,523 of record NC_062561.1, on the reverse strand, counting down.
GGGCAAGTGAGGGAGACCAAGCAGCGGGGATTTAATAACAAGTCCTGCCCTCTCTCCAAGCAGAAGGTCTTTCTAATTAAATATTAAAAATCTATCCACACAGCTACAGCAAAAAAATTGCTTTTTCAGCAGCGTCGTTTTGAGACGCTTCCTCAAAAGACCCAAGTGCTGTGGGAATGTCCTCTTGGGGACCCAAATGAGGGAACGAGGGGACCCCCAGTGACAAGGAGTGCTGGGCGCCAGGCACAGGTCTGACACATGTGTTTTTCACACTGGGTCCTCATGAGGACCAGGAGACATGGGTAGGATCACATCCGACTGGCAGAATTGGCATTTTAATCCAGTTCGCTGTGGTTATAAGCTGATATGATACAACACAGCAGCCAAGAAGGTGGGTTTTACTACCAAGCAGACCTGGATTTGAGCCCCGTGTCTGCCATTTACTCACTTGTGGCCTTGGGCAGGACACGGCACATCTCTAAGTCTCCCAGCTTCTTCAAGGGGGAAGCAGGGCGGATGGAGCTCACAGGGTTTGGGGAGGTTCTGCGAGATAATGTACAAGACGCACTAGATGCGGGCCCAGTACCCAGGAAATGCTTCTAAAATGTCCGCTACCGTTCTGATCCGTGGAAGACTGGCCCCTCCCCCTCCCTGTCCCCCGCAACCCTACCCTTGCCCCCCAGTGTCTCAGAAGTGCCTCTACCAGAATGGAAGGCATCCTGTCCAACCCCCTTAACACCGTAGACTCCCTGCCAGCTGCACTTCCACTCTCACTACCTCATTTGACTCTCACAAGAGCCCTGCCAAGTAAGGATCGTTCCCACCATTTTCTAGTGTTGAAACTGGTTGGTAAACTTGACCTGTTGCCAAGGCTGCAAGCCGGAGGCACTCCACCCTCACCTGCCTGGCTGCCTGGGCTTCTCCTCAGGGAAAAGGCCCTGGGCTCTGGGCTCTGGGCCCCACCCACCCCCCAGTCCCAGGGCTTCTGAGGCACTCCCCATCTGCTCTTTAAGTCGATTTAAAAAATAACCTTTTGGATTTCTTCTTATTAGAGATCTGTACCTACTCGTTGCAGAAAGTTGAGAAAATACACATGAGCACAAAGAATATAACAGCCATCCATAGCCCCAACCCTCAGTGATAACTGCTAAAAGTTTTTATGTATGATAGCTTAGAGATAGATAGATAGATAGATAGATAGATAGATGATAGATTGATAGATGATAGATTGATAGATAATTTCCTGTTTTACAAAACCTGTTTTTTTCCACTTCTGGGAATATTTCTGAGAAATAATTTGAAATGCGTATGGAATGACCTATATCCTTAATCCTGGCCCCTATTGTTTCCTATCTCCCTCGTCTTTTTCTTTAATTATTATTATACCTTTTTTGCATATTTTTAAATATTGTTTTAAGTTTATTTATTTAGTTTGAGAGAGAGAGCTAGCAGGGGAGGGCCAGAGAGAACCCCAAGCAGGCTTCGCACCGTCAGTGGCGAGCCCAACACAGGGCTCAAACCCATGAGCCATGAGATCATGACCTGAGCCATAACCAAGAGTCGGAGACTCAAGTGACTGAGCCACCCAAGCTGCCCCCTTTTTTGCATATTTAATCTCTCCCTTTCAATGACAACTGAACCTGTCCTCCCCAACCCCCCCCACACACACAAGGTATGGGCTAACTGAAGTAAGAATAAAGGAGTAAGTTGCAGATTAGCTAGAAGAAGTTTTAGTCCTGGAAGATTTTCTCCAGCTTTATAATATTCCTGATGCCCTGGAGTCAGGTCTCCAGCCAAGCCTGACTCACCTTTGGCATTCTAAACAGCAATTACCAGGTTGCTTGGCATTCCAACAGAAACTTCAAATATCTCACATTGTGGATTTTATTAACCCATAGGGAGAAACAGGCTTTCTTCTCTGTCACTCATTTGCAGAAAGCTGGGACCGAGCCTAAGGTCTTGGGCCTATTTGATTAATGGAGGCTCTCCATTGCAATGAGCCAGCAAGGAGAGGAAGGACGCAAAGCCATCAGGCAGAGAACTGACCCTGCAAAGCCATTCTCCGTGAAGTCCCCGCAAGTCGGGAGGGGCCAAAGACATCTCTATTCTCTTATGATTAATATCAGCTCTCATTGGATGATTAATGCTGTAACTCGTAACTCTCCACTGGCTTCTCAAAAAGGAAAGCCTTCTGTACTCTACTTGATTTGCTGTTTGACGCCACTAAAACTGTTAACGTGACCCCAGGACCCAGCACCATACGGTCCATGTCCGCCTCTCATTCCCCTGTCCCTTGCTCATGGAGTCCCTGCCTCCAGACACAACCGCACCCTCTCTCTTGCCCTGGAGCAGGCTCACTCCTTCCCATCTGGGAGTCCTTGGAGAGATGGCTCCCTCCCTCACTGCACCTGGCCATCCCCTTCTTGTTCTTGGCTCAGCATCTGGACTGCCACAGAGGAACCCCGAGGTTACCTGTTTAAGTCCACAAGGCATCCCTCCATAGCACTTCCCTCAACTGTAATTCAGAAAGTACTTACTTGATATCTGCCCACAGGCAAGGACACAAGCAGCACTCCTGTTCTCATCTGATTGGCCAGCACTAGCCACATGATCATGCCTAACTTCAAAGGGGCTGGAAGTGCATCCCAACATGTGCCTGTAAGAAAGAGAACCAGAGGGGCGCCTGGGTGGCACAGTAGGTTAAGCGTCCGACTTCAGCCAGGTCACGATCTCGCGGTCCGGGAGTTCGAGCCCCGCGTCAGGCTCTGGGCTGATGGCTCAGAGCCTGGAGCCTGTTTCCGTATCTATGTCTCCCTCTCTCTCTGCCCCTCCCCTGTTCATGCTGTGTCTCTCTCTGTCCCCAAAATAAATAAATGTTGAAAAAAAAATTTATAGAAAGAGAACCAGAAATAGTTGGTGACAGCACTAGTCATCACCAAATGATTACGTTTTGTTTGAAAAAAGGGTGTTATTCAACAAAAATTACAACACACACAACTGAACACCAAATGCACTAGACCAGACTTGCTAGGACCATCTTCACAATGAAACAAATAGCATCTACTTACATTATCCCACCTGAAATATCATGATTTTAATTGTAACATTAAAATTATCAAAACAATCCGTACACATAGCTTTAAAAATATTTCAAACAGGGGCGCCTGGGTGGCTCAGTCGGTTGAGCGTCCGACTTCAGCTCAGGTCACGATCTCACGGTCCGTGAGTTCAAGCCCTGCGTCGGGCTCTGGGCTGATGGCTCAGAGCCTGGAGTCTGCTTCCGATTCTGTGTCTCCCTCTCTCTCTGCCCCTCCCCTGTTGATGCTCTGTCTCTCTCTGTCTCAAAAATAAATAAATGTTAAAAAAAATTTTTTTAATATTTCAAACAGTAATGAGCAATAAGGTGAAAAGGAAAGTATGCCTCCTTGCCCAGTTCCCTCATCCCATAATCCTACAGAAGTGATCATTATAGACAAGGTGTTTCAGGATTTAAGATGCAGGTAGGGAGGTGGGGGAAGGCTTCACAAAGAGGCATGACTGGAAGCTATTTGGGTTTCTTAAATGTGAGATTTAATTTTCAAAGATTCCTATGATCCAACTGAAGCTTTCTGGTAAGGCACTTTGAAATTCATGTGAGGAGAAATACTGCTGTCTCTCAGCAAAGAATTTAGAAGAGCTAGGAATTCCAAGCCAGAGCTCCAATCCAGAAAATTCCAGCAAAGCATCACTCTAGGCTTAGTGGTTGCCACCCACTACTCCTCAGATTAAAAAGCTTCAGAGCCCTGTGACCCACTAACATATTCACAAACTAACTCAGATAATTAATCCTGGCTCATTCATCCTCTTAATTTTTTTTTTTAACGTTTATTTATTTTCGAGACAGAGAGAGACAGAGCATGAACGGGGGAGGGTCAGAGAGAGGGAGACACAGAATCTGAAACAGGCTCCAGGCTCTGAGCTGTCAACACAGAGCCCGACGCGGGGCTCGAACTCACGGACCGCAAGATCGTGACCTGAGCCGAAGTCGGCCGCTCAACCGACGGAGCCACCCAGGCGCCCCAACATCCTCTTAAAACTATACAAGTCTTCCAGCCGGCCACCCTGACTACTAAGAGTATTTTGTGGGCTCTCCATAGGTTGCAAGCTGCTCGGCTGAACAGAGACACCCATTAGGAAACTGAGCCCCAGCTCTCCCCAACGAGTGAGGAGGGGACTTTATTGAATGCCTTCAACATGACAGGCACCCGCTCTGAAGTGGTTCCTTGATCCTAACAGGTGGGGAGGTGGGTGCTGCTGAGCCCACTGTACCACTGAGAGCACTGAGTCCTGTAGGCTGGAAATGACTTGGTCACACTCACCAGCTGCTGAGCTGCAGAGCTGGGATTCAAGTCTGACTGTTCTGACTGCAAAGCTCACTATCATCATTCCCCTCTCGCTGATGCTGAATTCGGCTGCCACCTTCCCCAACCATCGTGTATAAAATGATGACCCCCGTGACCCATTTCTCTCTAGTCCTGGAAACCTGCTTTGTTTTCATTGACAGGAGACACATCACCACCTCTGTTCACTGCTCTATGCACCGACCCCCAGTGCCTACAAGAGTGGCTCGCCCTCAGTAGGTGCTCTGTGATTATTTGTTGAATGAGTGAATGGTGCTATGAAAAGAAGACTGACCTGAGTTTAATCCTGCTCTGTCAGGAATCCGGTGTGTGACCTTGGATAAGTCCACTTTGCTCTCTGGGCCCCAGCAGCCATATCTGTGAAGTCAGAGGGCAGGATAAGAGCATCTCTTTGTAACTTATATGCCCTGTGACTTACACAGCCTGTCACCCAGAGCAAAGGTTGCTTTCGTTCTCAGAAAGGGGAAACAAGATTGGAAATGCTAAAAGGACGGCAAAGAGCTCGAGGCAAGGGAGGAGCTGGGGGAGGGACCCTTGAAACCATTTGGTGTCTGCCCTCCTGCCCGCTCGCTCGGACTGGCCTCCGCAAATTCTCAAGCGGACAAGCGGGAGAAGCTTGGGCAGAGGAATTTGGTCCCTGTCTTGCTGAGACAGAGCAACAACCACGAAGAAACAGGAGTGAGGCCAGGGGAGACCCATGGGATGGTCCCTTAGGCCAGAAAGCATCTGAGTGTTAATCAGATGATGAGATCAGTGTTTGCTCTTCTGCCCACCATCTTTGTGATTTCAGGGAGGTCTCATAAGATCTCTTGATTCCATTTCTTCAAATGGGAAAATTAATATGTTCTCTTTCCTCTCTGCACCTCAGTTTTCTCCTCTGTAAAATGGGAACAATATAACACTTATTTCATAGGAGCTGTGTGATGTGAAAAGTGGCTTATTAGAATCGAAGGCTGAAATGCACTGAGCCAGAAGTTCACACAGCCTGAATCTGTACAGAGGTCCTCTCTAATCACAGGGCATCCCTTTTTGCTCCATGCTGCTTGGGACCCAAAAAAATGAAATTGTCATGTTTCTAGATTATCACAAAATACACAACAGTCACTTGGAAAAATATGATATGGGGGAGGGGAAAGGGGTGGTTAAACTGGGCTCATAGAGGCAGGTAATGTGAATGAGTGATAATGGAGGACTGCCCCTCGGTCTTAGTTCTGGGGATGTAATAGGGACTAGTGGGGACTGTGGTTTACTAGCCAGCATGTGCCGTGTCTGAAGGGAGCAGCCGCTCCTCAGCTCCAGCCAATTGTTGCCATGTGATAATGTGGTAATGCAGGCCCACACAGACATAAATTCCAATTTCTAAAGAGAAGCCAAAACCCCATATTTTATGTGCAATAAATGTTGTCAAAACTCACATTTAAAAGAAGTGAAACAACAACTGTACCCCGTGGGCTGCCAGATTGGGATTTCTAAACTAAACTGTCAGACGACAGAATTAGCCACTAAATTAGCCAAATACTTTCCAGATACTCTCTTGGCAGCTTTCTCAGGATTCAACATTATATCCTATTTAGTTTCTCGTAATTCTACACACTTAGAGCAAATAATGAGCGCTTAGCACCTACTATGTGCAGAGTGGCTCTAGACATCATAAAAGTGAGGTACCAAAAATAAAAACAGAACAAAAACAGGCACAAGACACAGTCTCTCCACCCCTACCCTATCCTACCCCACCTCACTCCCGTAACTGACCTCTGCGACACCCAAAGGTAGATTCTGATACCTGCTGGGGGACGGTCAGAGACAGCAGGCGCTTCAGGAGTTTGGACAGAGAGAGCTTTCCCTGCGGTGGTCTGCGAGAGCTGCCCAGAGGAGATGGCTCTCGAGGCAGGTTTAAAGGGTGGCTGAGATCGAGATCAGCTGATGACACACTCTGGCAGAGACAGGGGACTGCGCCTGTTGCAGAAGACCCGTGCAGGGTGGTTGTGCAGAATTGTGCTGGGGAATCTAGACTTTACCCTGAAGATCCCTCAGGAGGAAGCTGGTAGGTTGTAATGGGGCAAAACTGATGGAAAGGGACCCCATTATCCTCCTGCATCCTCCAGGATGAAAAGCCTGGGCACTGGGTCCAGAGGCCCCTCTAGGTCCAACTCTTTGCCTTTTGTTTTCTTATTTGACACAATACAGAACAGATAAACAGGCCAGAGCTTCCCCTGACAGCTTCATGTAGGCTGTTTCCTCAGGGGTGGGGGAGATGCCTTCATGGTAATGATCTGGATCCTGAAACAATTCAGAGAGGCAGCAGGGCTTTGAAACAGGCCGTATTTCCTTTTTTTTTATGATGGTTTCATTTTACATTTTTATTGGCTCTCCACTGATTGCTCTCGGGCTCTCTGACGGGATGTGAGATGCGCTGACATTTATAGAAATCAATACATTAATAAATCACGAAGTTCATAATGTCTGATTTGCTTCTAAATGAGACAGAACTATTATCACCATAAAGTCGCACATAAAATATGCCCAATTGTGATGTATTGTATAGTCTAATCAAAGGCATTTGAGTGAATAACCTTTCCCCAAAAGAAGGAAACAATCAAAGCTGAATAACACCATTAATAATTCAAGGTATGTCTGCCAAGGCTTCATTTATTAAGTGCACAGTTAAGAGGCTTCTGAGCTGAGTCCCACAGATGACACCTTGCCATCTTCTCCCTGCCTCTGGGCAGGCAGACATCCGCGCTCCGATGAACTGGCTGCACTCCCTGCATTTGGCAGTAGATGTGCGAGGGTAACGTCCAATAGCCTTCTCCAGCTAAGAAATGGACCAAAACAATACACATTTTGACCGTCTGGATTATTAAGGGCAGAGGACATGGAGTCATGCAGTAACTCTAGGGGAGAAGAGACAGGAAATCTTCTCCGTGACGGTCAGTTATTGTATCCATAGACTTTACACTCTGGGCCCTGTGTTTCTAGTGTCCACCGCTCACTGATGCTCTGCCCTGTTCCCCGACAATCTGCAGCCCGAGGTGCTCGATGCTCTTTCAGCCAGCGTCTTGTGTTTGCTTCTGTCCATTGCGGTTAATATAGAATGATAATATTCACTTTAATCAGTTAATGTCCAACCTGAGCTGGCAACAGAGTGCCTTTCTGACAGAGTCAATCACAGAACAAACAAATCTTCCTGTATTAAAGAAAAGCACACTTAATTAACTAGATCCATCAGAAAAGGCGTAATTGTGGCCTACAGAGTATCTACAGACTTGATTACTGGATTCTGCCTTTGAGACTCACCCTTAAAATCATGGACATAACACGCTATTAGATGAGAAAAACATTTTTTGAGGACCTACTGTGTGCATAGAGCCCTTTACATATCTTATCTCCTTTAGATTCACAACTACAAGGTGGGTATGATTATAGCTGGAATTAGCCTAATAACCATATACCTCCTAGGGACAGTGAGATGATTAGATCAATCCTAAAACTATTACCATGCTCTCTGAGCTCACCAAGACAGGCACTTAATAGGAGGATACATTAATACTGAATTCCAGCAAAAGCTTACCAGGCCAATCTCCATTATTTCCCTGCTTGTGATTATTCCATATGAGGTACAGAACCTTATTTTCACGATAACAACAAAGAAAAGGTTTATTTGGTTAGACTACTGGAGCTGAGCCTGCTTTATGCATTGTTTTTCAGGCCCTTAGCACACTAATTTGGGATAGTTAAACATATGCCAACATAGCAGCAGTAATATGATGGAGCTGCCTCATACCCACGGATTGTGCACTGCACTTCCCAAATCCACATCCTGTGACTTTAGTTGACAGCCTGATGGGAATATTTACACCAAAGAAATTGGAAAATGGTATCAATCAGGCTTTTCCCCCATCCCCAAATGCCAGTTGTTAAACACTTACCAGCCCACCAGGGCAAGCCCTCCGCCTGGAAACTATCACCTGGTAAGTTGTTAAGTTAGCTGGATAGCAATGAACTACCCTTCAAAACACAGGCTAAAAGACAAGATTTTCACACCTTAGCCTGACCTTGATCCAGGGAATTTCCACTGATGAGAAGATTCTATGCCCAACCTAACAGAAGTCCTAGTCACACAGCAATCTTACTTTTCCTTTGAGTAATTTTTTTGACCCCTCTCTGCACCTTCGTGTTTCCAACTTAAAACTAGCAGTGCCCTTTCCCCGTGGAAAAGAGCAGTAACAAAATCCCACCAACGTGCTCTTCTAATCTCGTGCAGAAATATTCAAGACTCACTTATCCTGGGCAACATGCCCCCCACCCCCCAACTCAGGGCAGCCACCACTCATGAACTGGCCATCTCCACGTGCTGGAACTTCAGGGCAGGGTCCCCCGAGACCAAAGGAGAAATGGCGGGAGGTTCCCCACTGCCTCCTGACTGCTAGCTGGTGGCAGGATTTGGGCCTTGTGTGACTAATTGCTCCTAGAGCTGTGAGGACTGCTGGTGCCACCTAAGTACACCATCCAGTTTCATCCTGGGACACTTTTTACAGACACAGAGGTCCACTTAAAACATCATCGAGAGATTTCCACCTGCAGCTGAGACTCTGCAGTGACCCTGACATTTCTACTCTGCAGCCTGGCCACAGCCTTAGCTGGAATGAAATGTTGCTTTGGAGGCGAGGAGACACAAGAATCCCTAATGTATGTGGCCTTGCTCCCTGTCCTGAAATACCACTTAGGGCTCCTTTCTGCCAACTCTGGGATCTAAATGACCCACTTATTTCCCAGAAGTTTCTTTGTTTTTTTCAATCTCAGTGGAAAATGTGCAAATGTTATGCTGTCACACAACCAACAGAATTGTGATTTATGTCTGCATAATGGCTTTGTGGACTTTTAATAATTACATTATATTTCTGACACCTAATCTCTACTACCACCAGCTTCCGAGGTACATCTGACACTCACCTTCCCACACTCCCACCCACCCACCCAATGTGCTGATCTGAAGGCCATGTTCAAAAACACCCTCCTTTTGGGGAGAAAGGTCAGAGAACCGAAATATGCTATATGCGGAAGAATTTTCAAGTCATTTGACCTGGAAAATCTCCCATCAAATGGAACAAGCAATACTCAAAGATTTTCTTTGAGGGACTCTTTTTTTTTTTTTTTCAGAAGATTTTCAGGACTAAGGTGTAAATGAATGAGAAATGTATAAATTCAATTTCGCTTAAAAGGGGAAGGAGGGTTTCAAGATTAAGAGAACAAACGCTTGGAGCAAAACATGATTTGAGTTTTATTGAAGCAAGAAGACTGAAAAAAATGTCTGGAACACTCAGAAAATCTTTATCAAAGCTCAGCTCAGCACTCCCGGGACTCATCGTTAAGTTTATAAAATTCAGAGCTGACGAGTTGTGTGTGCTGTGTGTGTCTGAGTGAGCTTATGACTCACCTCCAAGCCCCTGCTGTAAGAATCTCAGCCCTCAGCCTCCAGGATTACACTTCGGGACCAGATAGAACTTGTTCCCCCACCCCCCCCCCCCCCCAGGCCCCTGCACGTCCCACCCCGGTCCATACAGGCACCAACAAGGATCTTCATCGTTGATAATAATGGAGTAAATTGTCAATCAAAAAAAAATGGTGTTAATCTCACCCAGAATAAATCAATCGACCATGTTTAAGGGGAGAGAAAAGATCACAGTTTCAAATGCCAGCATGCCATCTCTAATGTAGTCTTTAATGTAACCAACATAGTTTAGGCAACGCTGAAAATGAACCACTAGAAGCACTAGAAATATGATTTCAAGAGGCAGCACAGCATTCAATTTTAGGCATTCAATTGTATGCACACTGTCACCTAAATTATTTGCAGCTCAAGTATGTCATGCTCTTTAAATTTCCCTCTGGGTTCAGTTTTCACAGCGTCCCACAGTTTTGATATGTTATATTTTCATTATCATTTGATTCTAAATGCTTTCTAATTTCCATGAGGTTTCTTCTTCCATACATGGGTTATTACGAATTCGAACCATGTTGCTTGGTTTCCAAACATTTGGAGATTTCCTCTTTTTTTCTTGATTTTCTCTTGATTTCTTGTTTAATTCCACATGGATAGAAAACATTCTGAACAATTTCATTTCTTCAAACTTTGTTGAGATTGGCTTTATTACTCAGGAAGGGGTCAATTTTGGTAAATGTTCTCTGAGCCCTTGAAAGCAATGTGCGGTATCTATGGCGGTTGGATAAAGAGCTCCACTCCTATCAATGGAGACACATTTGTTAATTGCATTGCTCATATCCTCTATACCCTCATCGATTTTTTTTTTATCAGTTGCTGAGAGAAGGGTTTTGAAATCTCCAATTATGACTGTGAATTTGCTAGTTCTTCTTTTCTCTGTCAGCCTTTGCTTTGTATTTGGAAACTATATTATTTGTGCATACTAATTTGGAATTGTTATATCTTCCTAGTGGATGGCACCTTCATTATGCAAACTCCCTTTCTCTCTAGCAAAGCTTCTTGCCTTAAAGTCTACTTCCTCTAGTGTTAAAATAGCCAAGCCACTTTTTCTTGACATGTTTGCATGTTGTACTTTCATTTCTACTTTTTCTGTGTCCTAATTAATAAGCATTGAGCTAGGGCTTGGTTTTTATCTGAAGATGGCTTTCTTGTATTAAAGATTTTCCGTTTAGCTTTGCATTTCAACAGTTTTATTGTGATGTGCCTTGGTGTGGTTTCCTATGAGTTTCTCTGCTTGGGTTTATGCTTCCAGAATCTGTGGCTTGACATCTGTGGCTTGATATATTTAATTGGTTTTTTAAATGATCAATTGTCACTTCAGATATTGCCTCAACAGCATTTTTTATCTCCTCCCCATTGGGGACTCCAGTTACACATATGTTAGAACTTTTATGAGGGGTGCCTGGGTGGCTCAGTCGGTTAAGCATCTGACCTCAGCCCAGGTCATATCTCATGGTTCGTGAGTTTGAGCCCCGCTTCGGGCTCTGTGCTAACAGCTCAGAGCCTCGAGCCTGCTTAGGATTCTGTGTTTCCCTCTCTCTTTGCCCCTCCTCTGCACACACTCTGCCTCTCTCTCAAAAAAAAAAAATGTATATATATATACATATATATACATATACGTGTATATATATATACATATATATATGTATATATATATACATATAAAAGATATATATGTGTATATATATATATATATATACATATATATATGTATATATATATACATATATATATGTATATATATATACATATAAAAGAACTTTTCTTCAAGTCCAATATGTCTCTTATGGTCTTCTCTGTATTTTTCGTATTTCTCTCTCTGTGCATAAGTCTTTATATTTTTCTATTGACCTATCCACCAAATCATTCTCTCTTCATCTGTGCCCAACCAGCCGTTAAATTGATCTATTTAGTTGTTAATCTTGGATAATATATTTTTTAATTCTAGGACTATATATATATATATATCCCAGTTCTCCAAGTCTCTGGTGGAATCTCAATCTTTTTATTTATTTTCTTGAGCATATTCACCATTATTTTAAGGCCCATAGTTGATAAAGCCAATATTTAGATCACTATGAATCTATTACTGTATTCTGTCTTTTTCTCTTGGTCCTATCTTAATATGCCTGGCAAATTTGGAATGGGTGGTGAACATTAGAATACAAAATCTGAACACTATCTGGCTGAACCTTCAACTTCTGCAAGGTAACTGAGCAGGAGTAAATAAACTTAATCCTAATAGGGATTGAGTTGTTTCGAGGCTGGATTTCAATCTTTGAGAGGCCTGATCTACTTCTAATATGCCTTGCTCCTAGAACACAGTCCTTTAGGGGTCAAACTGAAAGCCTGAATGTTCACCAGGAACCCACCTCCTAGAAGACCCTGAATCTAACCGCTAACCCATAACCCTGTGAGCCTGCCAAGAGCTCCATTTAGCTCTGCAACCTTTGGGCTGTGGTTTTTGCTTAGTTTCCATTGACCTCAGTCACTTATGATAGCTCAGGTTGATAACTTTAAGTCTGTGCTCCCCTCCTCTGTGGCCCCTCCGGTCTTGGTCCCTCGAGCCCTGAATGTCTTCGTAGGACTGATCCCATTTTTGTCTTCGCAGATTGCTGAAAGTTCTGCTTATATTCTTTCCCCTTAGCAGACCCTTTTGCTCAGTTTCTCAAGCTCAGAACCCATGCCACTTATAAATCAGCATACCCTGTGAGATGAAAAGCAGCACTGACTGTCAGGCTCACCTTAATGAGTTTTTCTTCCCTCCAGAATCATTGCTTCTAAAGATAGGATAAATTGGTAGCTCTCCAGTGCCTTCAAACACATGTGTTAAGGTATTTTTTCCTGTTCCCCCACCCCCTGCCCAGTCTTTAGGTGTCTTTTTGTTGCTGTTACCATGGTAATTTTAAAAAAATTTTTTAATTGGTTTATTTCTTTAATACTCCTTTTCCAGTTGTTCTCTGTAAGAAGTCAGCTGTACTAGAGGAGAGCTCACCCTGGCCTTTTGGCTTCTGTATCATTGCATATGATAGATATTCCCTTTTTCCCTTCCTTCTTGAAGACTCAAATAAATTACCAGCTCCCCTTGGAGCCATCCCTGCCACCCCTTTCAATTTCCTGCCATCCAGGGGTTATTCATGAAGAGCTTCCTCCTCTTGGCTCCCAATGCCTCAGCCATGTCCACACTGCCATGCCAGTACTTGGCCTTGGCATGATTTGCCAGCGAAGGGTTCCAGGCCAGCAATCCATAGCATCCTACAAATGGGAATATCATATTTGGCCCATGCTGTATGTTCCCAATGTTAAAGTCATTGATAACAGCTAAGAGTCAGGACACAAACAATCTTAACTGTAGCAGCTCTTAAGAAAAACTAAAAATCTGGGCTCTGTGAACCTAAATTCTATATAACAATGACTAGCTGTGTAAGAGCTGTTTCCCTTTCATGGGGTAATGACTCACCAGTTCTCAGTCCCTGCCACTCAGGTTGTACACCCAGCACCTGACTCATTTAAATTACTTACCAACTACTACTGGCATTTGAGTTTGTAATCCTGGTCTCTGTGCATGTCTCACCACTAGTCGGAGACCTCCATATGAACAGTCTGTCTTTTCATCTCTCTCCCAATCCCATCCCTGGCATGGCAGAGACGGTGAACCCATATTTGTAGACATACCACTACAAAAATGCTATGTAAGTATTTTTAAGGCTGTGAAACTAGTCTGGAGGATTCTGTAGTGGCAGATACGTGACATTATACATTTGTTAAAACCCACAGAACTGCACCACACAAAGAATGCTCTCTAATGTAAACTATGGACTTTAGCTAAAAATATTTTAATCTTGGTTCATCAGTTGTAACATATATACCATACTAGTGCAAGATGTTAATGATAGGGGAAGCCGTGAGGTGATGTGCATGTGAACTCTGTATTTTCTACGTAATTTTTCTGTCAACCTAAAACTGCCTTAAAAATAAAGTCTATTAGGGGCGCCTGGGTGGCTCAGTCAGTTAAGTGGCCAACTTCAGCTCAGGTCATGATCTCGCGGTCCGTGAGTTCGAGCCCCGCGTCGGGCTCTGTGCTGACAGCTCAGAGCCTGAAGCCTGTTTCAGATTCTGTGTCTCCCTCTCTCTGACCCTCCCCTGTTCATGCTCTGTCTCTCTCTGTCTCAAAAATAAATAAATGTTAAAAAATTTAAATAAAATAAATAAATAAAGTCTATTAGAAATGGTAAATAAGTGCAAATGCTATTAATCAGAGTGATAACAGAGGGCAACTAAATCTGGCAAAATAAGTTTCTCCCATGGGATTCAGATCAGGACCAGGTCAAGAGCAGAAATATTTTTTTTTTTAATTTTTTTTTTCAACGTTTATTTATTTTTGGGACAGAGAGAGACAGAGAATGAACAGGGGAGGGGCAGAGAGAGAGGGAGACACAGAATCGGAAACAGGCTCCAGGCCCTGAGCCATCAGCCCAGAGCCTGATGCGGGGCTCGAACTCACAGACCGCGAGATCGTGACCTGGCTGAAGTCGGACGCTTAACCGACTGCGCCACCCAGGTGCCCCAAGAGCAGAAATATTTACCAGAGGATGGATATCCATCTATACCACCACTTAAATTTTTTTTAATGTTTTATTTTATTTTTGAGAGAGAGAGCACTGAGGGGGACAGAGAGAGAGAGAGAGAGAGAGAGAGAGAGAGAGAACAGGGGAGGGGTAGAGAGAGAAGGAGGCATAGAAGCCAAAGCAGGTTCCAGGCTCTGAGCTGTCAGCACAGAGCCCAATGCGGGGCTTGAACTCACGAACCGTGAGATCATGACCTGAGCTGAAGTTGGATGCTTAACTGACTGAGCCACCTAGGTGCCCCTATACCACCACTTTTAGGGACAGCAGAAAATGAGCCCCTGCTGTCTGGGGTATGGGTGGGGAGTGACCAAAACACACTTAAAGTGATAGCTGGACTGGCTCACACACTCTTGGTCAGGAGTGATGGAAGGACAGGAGGAAGTTCAAATAATAGCCTACAGAGGTAAACCAAGTTGACCCCCCAAATCAACCACAAAGGCCTGCAGGAGAGCAACAAGACCCCCATTTTCTACTCTCTGGGACCTGGACCCATCCAACTCTATGGTGCCATGAAGGAGTTTCCAGGTCTGATAATCTGTCTTATGTTTTGTATTCAGCACAACAGGGGACTTCACCTGCCTCCACTCTGCTCACAAGTTCTAATGTGCTAATTAGTTTTTTCCACAACACCCCCCCAACCTTGTTTTCCCCTGCATTGGTGTTACTTATCAAGCTCCTAAAGGGAAAAGAGAAGCATAGGCTTGTAGACTGTAAGCTCCAGGAGAGCAGGGAACAGAATCGTTTCATTCACTGAAATATGTAGGTATGTCACTGATGATCGTTGAGTGAGCGAATATAGAATCCTACAAAATGTGCAGCTTCAAATGACAAGGTAGCAGAGGGGGACCACGGGGCCTCTGTTGTGAAGGGTATCATATAAGCCACTTTACAACCAAACATGCAGGTATTTTCAAGGACCCATCCACATCCGTGCATCCTCTGCCCCATGCCATCCCATCTCTCTTCGGGCTGCATGGCTGCATGGCTGCGGGCATGCTCAATGAGCCCCCTGCTGGGAGCCGTGGGCACTGCGAGGTGACCCGTTACTCTTGCCTGCTCCCACCTGGGGAAAAGGATAAGGAAAAGGTCAGCACCAGCTCTGCTACAAGATCTCTTTGCGTATGTCGAGCTGGATGGTGACCTGGACACCCTCCGAGTGGAATCTCCATGGAAAATAAAAGTATGCTTTGTCTTTTCGATGAATGGATTTGGTAAAATGTTTTCTTACTTTTTCCTAGACATCGCCTGGTGGTATTACCAGTATCAGAGAGGTAAAAAAGTTTAAACTAACTTGACTACTTTGGTCATATTACTTTCAAAAGAAGAGCTTCTTTTTTAACATTTATTATTATTTTTTATTTATTTATTTACTTTTGAGAGACAGAGAGAGACAGTGTGAGCAAGGGAGGGGCAGAGAAAGAGGGAGAAACAGAATCCGAAGCAGGCTCCAGGCTCCAAGCCAGCAGCCCAGAGCCCAACGCAGGGGCTTGAACCCATGAACCACGAGATCATGACCTGAGCCAAAGTCGGACGCCCAACCGACTAAGCCACCCAGGTGCCTCCGAAAGAAGAGTTTCTTAATCAAATAGATTTTGTAATTAGTCTACTCATTCACCAACTTTCTTTGCCCCTTGTTAGCAAACACCACCTATATAGAAACAGCTGGAAAATTTCTTTTAGAGACAAGTTAGAGGAAGAGGTTTGTTCCTAATAAGAAACGGATATGTTTTTCTCTAATGGGCAACAATATGTAAAAACTCAGAGCCAGTCTGTGACTCAAGCTTGGTCACTGCTTGCAATAAATGACCTGTATTTCTAAGTTGTCTTTTTCCCCATGGCCTTGACCTCTTAATCAAATCAACATTTTCTGAGGCAGTTTTTCTTGTTACTTTATCTCTTTTAAATTTATTATATTTATTTCCTATAATCAATTTTAAGCCCTTTGTGAAACAAAGTGGAATGTGTTTAAATAAGTAGTAAGGAGAGAAAAGGTGGTTGACTGGGTGGTGAGTGAGGTAAGAAAAAAGGTAGGTGGGAGGTAAGTGGGCAGAGATCAGGAAGGGAAAAGTCAAATGCCTGTGGGGCCAGGAAGGTAGCATAAATGAATGAAGTGAGCCACAGGCGTACAGGTGGAGCGCTAGAGGCTTTGGCTGCTCAGAGGGAACAGCCACTGCTCAGCTTTCATAAACTATTTCCTTGTGAGAATTTGAGACTAAAAGTTGTTAGATAATCCCATTTTCCAAGAGAAATAAAATATCCGAATTTGTCAATCTCTCATCTTTCAATAGTGGCAGTTATTCCAAAAAAAAAAAAAAAACCCCATCACATTTTATAAACAAAACAAGACCTATTTGGAGGCTGCATTCTATGTCAAGGGCCACCATTTTGTAACCTTGAAAACAGATAGGTGATTATCAAGTCCAACCCAGAGACCCCATGATGAAGAGACTATTTTTTAGTGCAGGGAGAAGGAAGTCATCATGGCCATGGTTTTTGGCTTTGGCCGTGGTCATGGTCATGGAACTAACAGAGGAGATTCACTAGGGAGGAGACTAAAGGCTTGGGTCCTCTTACAACTCATAATCTAAGGGTGTGACCTGTACAGAGCTTGTTAGGAGCACAGCTCCTAATATTGCAAACTTTGTCACATTGGTCACAAACCAATTTGCAGTTTGTGCTTAAAGGAAAGGGAAGCCATTGTAGGGGCACATGGAAGCCAGATCTATAAAAGAGACCTGGGACTGGCTCGATTCTAGGTCCCATTCTGTCTTAGGCAAAGCCATTTAGTGACAGAGCTTGGAAGAGATCTCCTGTGCTAGAAGCACTTAACATGTCTCCATGGGTTTAACATATCCAAGACCCAACTGAAAGTACAGAAAAATGCCATAATTAGGTGCATTTTCTTTTTCTGAGAGTCTAAAGCTTTTATCCCACTCAGAAGAGTCCGTGAGCTCAAAACAATAAAGACCACTTAATCTGAATCATCTTCTCCAACTTCTCCTTCAGTCTGGGAATTTCCTGCTGTAAATCCCCTCCCGTTGATTTTTTTCTAGCTTGCTTTACCCGCAGTAATAGGCAATTCATCAGTGTTTAAGATACTCATGGTTAGACAATCTCCTTGTCTGTTAAGACACCCATCTTTCTAATACTCGCTCCCCACCACACACAAGGTTGTAGTGGGACAACAGGCATGAAAACATTTTACAGATTAACAGTATTTTACCAACAGAAGGTATTCTAATTCTTGTTATGTAGTTACCACCATAGTACTAAATTTCTAGGTTAATTTTAATGTCTATCATCCAAACTCAATCTGACTTAGTAAATGATTCACCATTACTTTTAATAACAAAAATAATATCAAGCAACATTTCACCTTGCAGACTCTTAACAGAAGAAACTGTCAAAGAGGCTTCCCACCTGTTAGTTCTGTTTCCTCCTCCTCCAACCCGAGAGCTGGGCCTCCCTCCTTCCTTTACTGGGACCACCTGGGCAGCACCCAGGGACTCCCTGAGAAAGGGGGGTCAGTGCAACAGGAGGAATGTGAAAACCTCAGCAGCCCCTTCAGAAATTTCTTCAGAATATATTTATAGTGGCTGGAACTAGATGAAGGAGGGGAAGGGACAGCAGGTATGAGGGAGAGGAATGCTGAGATGTGGGCCCTTCTAGAAGGTTGCCACAAGTGTAGACAACTCAGTGTTTTCCATTCACAGGTCATGACACATGAAGGTTAACACAATTTTACAAAGAAATAGATTAAAATTGAGATCAGAGTACATCTCACATCAATAGGGAAAAGTGTTTAAGGAAATTTTTGCTTCAAAATATGTCACAAAATCTTTGTTTATATGTATGTGCATCCTGGAATGTGCTGTTAATTGTAGCTCTTACTATGAAATACATTAAAACAAAAAATTGAGAACCACTGGTTGAAGACATGCAGGCTACTTCCCAGCATCTTGAGCCCCAAAGACATGAATTTCCTTCAGTGACTGATGTTACCACAGCCTGACAATTAGAGGGTGATGAGAAGCAAAACCAAACCAAAGCTTGGCAATCATCATCCCAATATTCAGATATTACGGAATCCAATACGGAAATTGATCCCTCTGCCCAGACAGCAAACAAATCATTTATTGATAAAGTCTAGTTCTCCCTTAATGAAGTTGGCTTAATATTTGATATTTCAGTAACTATTTAGTGCATTTATAATAGAGGAGATGGTAAGTAAGTGCAGCTTATGAATCAGAGAGATTCTCACAGACTTCCGCAAACAGACTTCCCTGATCTTGTGAAGAATTCAGTCACAGGAAGATTAATAGAAACAAGACAATCTTTCAAAAGAAGTCTTTTCAGCTTCTGGATAAGTTAAAGTGAGAATGGTATACTATATGCCTGCAAAAATACATCATTTCTTCCAAAAAATACATTTCTGCCTTCCTTGTTTCCATTTTAATAGTTCACCTCTCTTCACACTTTTAAATATCTGTGTTTTTCAAAATAAAATTGCTATTAAATCTAACACTGGGAGATTCAAACCAATAATTTTATTTCTATTTTAAAATGAGCTAAAAATATAGGCAAGTATTCTGAATTAAATTTACGTGGGGGGGGGCATTGGAGGGGTGGATCAGCCCTTTGATTTACATAGAAATGCTGTAATGTTAAGGTAATTGCCACTTGTTAGCTACAAACAAAACAATAATTAAAGGCTCTGTAAGAATTAAAAAGAAATCGGTCACTTGCAGCTATGTTGTATAAACAGAGTATCTTATTTATATTAAATAATCTGCCCTACTCCCAAGAGGATAAGGTGATACCAGTTGCCCAGCACACAAGAAAGACAACCACTGGGAATTATTACCAAGTTCTTCTGCCTCTCCCTGGCACCTTCCCCAAATATCCATTTCCTTAGGGAAGATGTCCAAGACGCAAACTCATTTGGAGAGTTTCCTTTTGTATTAAGATCACAGTCTCAAAAGGAAAAGTGACAATTGAAGAGAAAATCTGATAGCAAGAGCTTGGCACTGACTAGACAGATATACTCAGTGGAAAGCACTTGCTCACCCTGTTCTCTCAGAAACATAGCCTGCCCCCCACCCTCTGTGGTCATGGGGTGTCATGTGGAGTGTGGCGTTCCCAGCAGCTTGCCCATCTCATCGTTATTCTTGCTGGCCCAGATGTACAGTCGTTCAGTATATGGATTTGCTTATGTCTGCACGATAACAATGGGCAGCGAAGGTTAGTCGACAATTGATTCTTGATTGGAATAAATTTATAGAAAGCGTCTGGCAGGACCCAGAGGAAAACACTCATTTATCCTGCTGTGATGGTAAAGTGTGGAAGCCTCCACTTATTCAGTTTGTGGTCCTTCAGTAGGAGATGGGCAGATTTCTTGCTTTGACCCTTTCTCAATAACTGGTGAAAAATTATATTACATTGTCATTCTTATTGGAGGAACAAACTGCTACTTCAGGCAACTGTTTTTGGAACCCCTCAAATGCTTCAGAAGCTTTGATTTATATCAAGTAGTTCCCATTTAAGTCAATTGCCTATTATTTAAGAATGTCTAGTAGACATTACAAAACAACACTGTAAAATACACTTGTACTCTTAAATTAATATTTAACATGCCATAATTGGAACTTTTTGCCAAATTGGGTTAGCCTTCATCTCTTCGTACCAAATGGTAAGAGTTTGCTCTACATTTTTAATAGAGTTGTTTCCCTTTGCTGTTTGAAAGCTGTTAATCATTCCACTCACTTACCTGTGTCTCTAGAATATTCACATGGTTCAGTGGGCAGCAAATTGAATGTGCAAAGAAGTTATTTTGAAAGAAAGGGAAAGTTTTCATTATGGACTTATTTTTAGCACTCCTGCCTTCATCTCCACTTGGAACGTGTTCATCTCCAGCCTGAAGCTCCCTCCCTGAGTAGTGCCTGACACCCCTGGGGTAATGACTGGACTGAGTGTGAGACAGAAGTGACTGGGTTGGGGGTGGGGGGGTGGTCAAGGCAGAAGGATCATCTGCAGTGTGACCCCAGCCCCGAATCCCTTATCCCAGGTCATAACACTACTCTTTTGACAGCCCAGACTGTGGTCTGACAAGTGGCCACTAAGGTCAGCCACTCCAATGCCATCTCCTCTGGTTCCAGATAAGATTGAAGATGAGCTGGAGATGACCATGGTTTGCCATCGGCCTGAGGGACTGGAGCAGCTGGAGGCCCAGACCAATTTCACCAAGAGGGAGCTGCAAGTTCTTTATCGAGGCTTCAAAAATGTAAGGCCCACAGGGCATCTGAAGGCCCAGGCAGGATTTCCCATCTGGAGCAAAGCTCTTCCAAATGTCAACAGGGCCCATCAGAGAGTTTTCCATGTGTGTAGTTGTAAAAGGAAGGCCAATTCTATAAAGACATGAGAGCAAGATCACCTGGCTAGAAAGAAAGACTTCAGGCAAGAATGAGGCAATCTCCATAGATGGGAAACTGGCCAATAGCCCAGGAACTTCACAACATGGCAGGCACAACCTTGGAGAATTCACCTTGGCCCAGCTTCTAGCCTTAGTGTGACCCATTCACACTGTCAATATTGTCAGTGCCCCAGAACTGACGAGATTTAGGTCTGTGCTGAGCTCATAAAGACTGAAGTGTAAGCCTGAATGCCCATGTATTAATTTGCTGTATTATTTCATATATTAAACCTCATGACAGCCTTGTCAGAAGGTACTGTTAGCCCCATTTTACAGGTAAGGACATTGAGGATCAGACACTAATTCACCCAAAGTTGCAAAGCCTAGAAGAGGCTGAGCCAGGATCCAAACCCAGACCTTCCTAGGCCCAGATCCCAAGCTGTTTCTACCTCACAGTGCCAATTCTCTGATGATGTCTCATCATTTTGCAAGGCAGCTTCATTCTTAAGGCAGGGCTATCTCCCGGCCACTCACCTGGA
The DNA here is from genome assembly GCF_022837055.1 of Prionailurus viverrinus. Taxonomy (NCBI): domain Eukaryota; kingdom Metazoa; phylum Chordata; class Mammalia; order Carnivora; family Felidae; genus Prionailurus; species Prionailurus viverrinus. The sequence continues at coordinate 179,455,044 of NC_062561.1, read as the reverse complement.
GGCACAGAAGTGTACAGGTGTTTGCCCTGTCCCTGTTCATCAGGGATGATGAGGAATCCTAAACCCCAAGGCTGGACCCAGTCTCTTCCTTCGGGGCCAGGCAGCCCTCCCTCCCACTGACTCTCTCCCCTTCACGCAGGAGTGTCCCAGCGGTGTGGTCAATGAAGAAACATTCAAGCAGATCTACGCTCAGTTTTTCCCTCATGGAGGTGAGTCTGATCTTGAAAAGATCCTTCCCAACTCCTTCTCTGGTGAGCAGCCTTTCTTCCTCCAGGTTCATGTTTCTTGTTATCTGTCTCCTCCTCAACAGCAGGGACAACTCAGAGTAAGATTCCCCTCCCTTATTACAAGATATGGAATTAGCTAAAGTTTTAGCAGAAAAGAGCTCTGAAATGGATTCTCCCCAAGAGAGGAGAAGAGATTAATAAAGCAATATCATAAAGTCTCATATCAGCTCTAGAAAGCAGGTACTGTATCATATCCGAGATGGACAACAACGTCTCAGAGAAGTTAGCAATTCACTCAAGATCAAGATCAAGATAACGCAGCCAGTAAGTAGCAGAGCAGGATTCTATCCCATAAGTGTCTGATGTAAAGCTCCGCCATGTTGGTTCCACCATTTTGCTACACACTCTCCATTCTTTTCCTTACAACAGCTGAGGGCAAGGTGAAACTTTGAAAAATAATTTCAATACCAGAGATTGTAGAAATAAATGAATCCAAAAAGATGTAGGGAACATAAAGCTGTGCATAGAAGTCCAGGTTAGTGAGTGTGCCAGGCCCACAGACACTCTGTTGCCGTGCCTGACTCCTGAAGGAAGTTGCTCTGCCTCCATGGGCCTAAGACATCAATGGCTCTTTCCCAAGGCTTCTATGAGTCACGTGCCACTTCACTGCCTGCCCCCAGGAGCTATCTCCTGCAGGATCCCTTCCCTGGGTCCTGATGAAATGGAGATCCAAGTGTCCCAAACATTTCTTGAGCTCTGTCTCTCATGGGCCTCTTTGGCACAGATGGGGCCCTCCTAAGTGTGGGACCCTGTACAGGGCCCCTCTGCAAGTTGGGGAGCAGCTTCACCCCATGAAGACCCCAGAACCACTGCTGTTGAATTCTGTTGAGCCACAGTTTATTGAGTTTTGACCATTTGGCAGGAATGGTGATGGTTAAGATGATGTGACTATGTGAAAAGTTTAACATACTTTTTCAAAAATTCCAAGAGATAGGTTTTGCTACATCCCTTTGTACAGAGACAGGAAAGAGGAGCTCAGAGAGGTTCTGCTAGATGCCTGTTCACACAGCTACATAGGGGGAGAGCTGCTAGCCAAGCCCAGGTCTGTCTGCTCCCTAGTGAGTACTCACTCCATGGCATTGCACATCACTCAGAAGGGCGCCTTCTTCCCACAGTTGCCACATCACTCACCCACCAAGAATTACCCATGTGAACCAGCAGGAGGGTCTTCCTCCGGGGATGGCTAGATGTAGGGGTGAGAGCTTGTCTTTGTCCTAAGAACTTTCCACCTAAAATCCAGGACAGCCACATGGGTCCCTGTTTACACAGTGGGCTTGCCCACACTGCCTTTCCTCCTTTCCATCACCCCAGCAGCACCCTCTTCTCTTCCTTATTGTTTCCAAGCATTCTCCCTTCCCTCTGTGAAGCCCTGGCTCCCGTCACCTGCCTTTCCTTCTGTGCCTTTCAGATGCCAGCATGTATGCCCATTACCTCTTCCACGCCTTCGACACCACCCAGACAGGCTCCGTGAAGTTCGAGGTATGCTTGTCTCAGAGTCCTGGGGTCCTCACCATCTCCTCTTCTAAACTGTGTGCTACTGATGGGACAGTTGGGTCCTCAGATGCTTCAGTCTGTCATCCATTTAACAAACATTTCCTGAAGATAGAGAAACAGCAGCTGCCCCACCCCTCTGGGAACTCAGGGCCTCAGAGGGACTAAGGAAAAGAGTGTAACAGCTCACGTTCACACCGAGCTTACCACGAGACACTCTGTACTAGTGCTTTGCATGTATTAACTCATTTAATCCTCATAGTAACCCACAAGGTAGTATTCTATTATTTATTACCAGTTTACAGAAGAGGACGGTGAGGCAAAGAGAGATTGAGTGTTTTCTCCAAGGTCAAACAGCTAGGAAGTGGTAACAGAGGGATTTGAACTCCGGTGGTAGACGATACTGCCTTTCTGAGGCTAACTGCAGCCGTGGGATAGGGCAGTGCCACAGGAGGCTGTGTTTACCTGTGTCTGGAGATGTCAGCACATACTTTCTTCCTCAAGGACGCTCTGTCCCCCCAAAATGGGGCAGGGTAGGGAATGGAAGGGGGGCACTTTCGCTGAGCTTGGCCATGCCCTTCAGGAGACAGAGGACATGGGAGATACTACTATATAAAAGCAGTCATAGAGTCTGACCCAAAGACAGAGCTTCCTCCCACCCCAAGGCTTGGTGGTTAATGTCATTAATGCCTCTTTCATTTGTCAGGACTTTGTAACTGCTCTGTCGATTTTACTGAGAGGAACCGTCCATGAGAAGCTAAGGTGGACATTTAATTTGTATGACATCAATAAAGATGGATACATAAACAAAGAGGTAAGTGAGCTGAGCCCAGGGTCACGAAGGAGGCGCAATGAAGGCATCTAATTAAACAGTAAACAGCCCCGTCTGGAGAATGAAACTGTCTGAATGAGGAGGGATCTGCCTTGGGGCTAACAGAGAGATTCCTGGTCACCTTTGACCTACCCCATTGCCCCACCCTGCCCTGCCCCCAAGTACTCAAGAAAGGATTAAGCAGATTCATTTATTGTCACTGGGTCACATGTATTCAGTGTACATTCCAAAGGGAATGCAAATGATTTTTGTGTAGAGTTACCCTTCCTAGGAGAACTCACATTTCATAGGTTAATAGTCACAAATTAAAGCTAAAAGTTGGAGGGGCGCCTGGGTGGCTCAGTCGGTTGAGCGTCCGACTTCGGCTCGGGTCATGATCTCATGGTTTGTGGGATCGAGCCCCGCATCAGGCTCTGTGCTGGCAGCTTGGATCCTGGAGCCTGTTTCGGATTCTGTGTTTCCCTTTCTCTCTGCCCCTCCCCAGCTCGCGCTCTGTCTCAAAAATAAATAAACACTAAAAAAAAAAAAAAAGCTAAAAGTTGGAATGGTAGAATTGCAGACATCATCCAGAAGAGAGAAGGGAGATTGCAATAGGATCACACTGGCCACAATCTATTTTGCCTACTAATAAAACCACAGAAGGGGACGATGGCAAGTGCAGCCATCTCTTAACAAATCACAAATAATGTCTGAGTCTTCACTGCCTGACACTTTTAGAGCCACCTGTGGTGTCTAGCCAGTGAAATACCCACAGGTCTGTCTCAAAACTCACTTTGGTATCTCACTACTGTATTTTGGTATCTCAGCTGAAGCTTGGACATAGCATCCTGTAACATCCCATTCCCTGAGCTTCTGCGTGCCAAGCCCAGTGCCTAGAGTAATAGCATCTCCAGGTCTCACCCCAGCCCTGCAAATTTCCCTCTGACATTCAGTCTTCATTCATTCAGTCGTGCATTTGCTCAACATATATTTGAGGGCTTATTAGGTGTTATAGGTGCTGAAAATCAAGTGATGAATGATCCCCCACATGTGAAACCCTAATATCTACTAATAACAGATATGTTCAGTGGATTCCAAGAAATACATGTAATGGGATAACAGATGGCCGTTTAAGATCATACAAAAGTATTAAGATGTAAAAATTCATCTTTTAAAATCGTATGTATAATATTATCTCAATTTTTCAAAGAATGTAATGCTTCTGTACATACTCAAATATGTGCTATGACAAAATATTCAAATACTACTTTACAAAATAGATAAAGAAAAGACCCTAAAATGGGACTTATAACACGGTTGTCAACCTTGGTTCAGCCATAATTCCATCACTTGCATAATCTCACTATCTCCAGCTCCCTCTTCCTTGTTTGTAGACCAGACAATATTGTTCCCATTTATACCCATCAGACCTCTCTTGATGGCAGAATTAATAAAGAACCCCTTAAAAGAAAAAGAAAGTGTGGATAAGCAGCTTCCTAGAAAAGATAGCTGGATCTTCCCCCTGACAATCATTTGGAGATAATCTCATCCAAATTATAGGCAATGAGAATCCTGAGACAGCAATCAAAATTGGTCTTAAATCCTTCCTCTTATAAAAGGTACTCAGGAAAGAAACCTATAACAATGCAGATATGAAGGACTTACAAAGCCTACATTTTAAAATAAACCCATGGGTAGAGACGTTTATTTCCCATTTCTGTTTCTTGGGAGGGTCTAAGACAATGACACCCCTCCAGCAATGAGGACACCTCGCACCCAGACCTTGGTGTCTGAATATCATTCTCCAGCTAAAGGAACCAGTCTCCTTCAAGAAGTGGGTGATTCCAGGACTAGGACCGAGAAAATGCAAGATGGGCCTGGAGTATCTTGTAGTGCTGGAATGTACTGGGGTGCTTGAAAAAAGAGAAATAGAGGGAAAGAAGGAAAGAAGGAAAGAAGGAAAGAAGGAAAGAAAGAAAGAAAGAAAGAAAGAAAGAAAGAAAGAAAGAAGAAAAAGAGAGGAAGGAAGGAAGGAAGGAAGGAAGGAAGGAAGGAAGGAAGAAGGAAGGAAGAAGTAGTGAGAGGGGGGAGAGAGGAAGGCTGGGACGTGTCAAAAATCTGCAGGAATAAGTCTGAAAGAGTTCCTAATCACCAAAACCAGAACAATTTGAGCAATATATCTAATAATGCTAGCGTTAGGGGTGCCGGAGTGGCTCAGTCAGTTGAGTGTCCCAACTCTGGTTGGCGCAGGTCACGATCCCAGAGTTGTGGGATCGAGCCCTGCATCAGGCTCTTCACTGAGCGTGGAGCCTGCTTTAGATTCTCTCTCTCTCTCTCTCTCTCTCTCTCTCTCTCTGCCCCTCTCCTCTGCTTGCACATACACTCTACCTCTAAAAAAAAAACAAAAAAGTTAGTATTAGATTATAAGGTATAAAATAAAGAACACATCCATGAGTCCCTACTAAATTATATATATATAATTATAGATTATATGTATTCAAATAATATGTGTTCAAATAAATAATAAATATGTACTCAAATAAATAATTGAATTCATAGATAAATAGGGGATAAGGGACAATTCTTCCTTAAAGAAGAATTCTAATTAATAAATAAAGAAGGAATAAAGGAAATACAAAGTCAGCATTAGGCAAACACCACAGTAATCATTTTTGCAGGCAAGATCCACTGAAAGAAACTAAGATCAGGGGAGGAACTTGATAGGCACCCCCTTTAATCAAATGATCAAGGTTAACATTGCCATTAACACGATATATCAAGAACCACTTTGATAGGATGCACCAAGAAGGATATAATATCACTGATTTGGTATTCTTGTCAAAAATGCATAACTTCAACCTAATCATCAGAAAACCAGGAACTAACACGAGCAGAGACATTCTACAAAATAACTGATCAGCATAATAACTGACACTTCATATCAGAAGTGCCTTGCTCTTGAAAGACAATCAGAAACGGTCACAGGTTAGAGGAGACTAAGGGGACACAACAGTTAGATGGATGAGAGATCCTTAACCATAAAAAAGACACTAGGGGAAAATCTGTTGGGAGGTGAATAAGCTTGATAGTTTCCTTAATAGCACTGTAGCATTGTTGTAGAAATGTCAGTTTCCTGGGTCAGTTTCCTGTCAGTTTCCTTGTGCTGTGGTTTTGCAAATTAAAATTAGGAGAACCTGGGTCAAAGGTATAGGTGCATGCTCTGTTCTATTCCTACAGCTTTTGTATAAGTCTAAAAGTATTAATAGGTTAAAAACAAATACAAATAAAATAAGCACCTGGAATGAGGAGTAGCAGACAAGGACCCCAAGATAGAGTCTGTCCCCTGGGTCTCCGTAGACACTATTTCAAATATCTCAAAGACAAGGCTGCCTTCCTGCACCCTATTTCCTGCATTTGGAGGAGGGGCCATGGAATACCACGCCTGGTCAGCGTGATCAGAACATCACAGACCCACTCACCAGTTACTGGGCTCCCAGCCCATGCAGAGACCTTAGCAATGAAGGAGCAAGCATGTCCTCACGAGTTCACGGTCTTGAGGAAACAAATCTATAAACTAATAATAAGAACAATTTAACTATTTTAATAAATATTTAATGATCACTTATTCTGTATCCAGAAGCATTGAAAGATTAGAAAGAAAACATGACAGCATTTGTAACATCTATCAGACCCCATCAAACAAGAATGACTTTGTAGAAAGAGGTCTTTTGGTTACAAATATAAAAAATCATCAAAATAGGGGCGCCTGGGTGGCTCAGTCAGTTAAGCATCCAACTCTTGGTTTCAGGTCAGGTCACGATCTCACGGTTTGTGAGTTCAAACCCTACATCGGCTCTGTACTGACAGTGTGAAGCCTGCTTGGGATTCTCTCTCCCTCTCTCTCTGCCCCTCCCCCACTCTTTCATGCTCTCTCTCAAAATAAGGAAATAAACTTTTTTAAAAATCATCAAAATAACTCAGCTTAAGCTGAGAGATTTCCTATAAAGATACAGTTAGTCTGATGGAACTTGTGTAAACTCTATTGAAACTAGAAGGTTGTTAGTCTCCCTCTCTCTCTCCACCCCCCTTTTGTCCCCTCTGTTTCCTCACCCTCCTCCAGCATTGCTGAGATCAAGATGGCCACACTCCTCTGCAAGAATGACAGATTCAAGTTGCTAGCAACAGAAGGGTGGGGAGGTGCAAGAGGAGGTTTTAGCCTATAGAGTAAGGGTTCTGAGACACTGCCTCTCTGCGGCTTCTTGAGTCCTTGTTACTGTTTCTGTCTTCTTCAACTGTTTTTCTCAGAAAGCCTGAGTGTATGTGAGTATACAGTATGTATGTGTGAGTATATGTGAGTGTGAGTGAGAGTGTGAGTGTGTGTGTGTGTGTGTGTGTGTGCAGGTGTGCATGTATGTGCTCATGGGAACAGGTGTCTGTTTCTCCCCCCATCCCCACCTCCCTTCTCCTTCCTCTACTCCTTACTCTCCTCTCCTCTCTTTCTCCCTGCATTTTTCTCTTCTTTACTTTCTTTGTATTCGCTCCCTTCTCCTCTTCACAGAACTTCTACTCTTCTGCACAAGTTTTTGATGTCTGTTTTCACTCAACCTCAGCTAAAACCTGGAAATGGCTTGCCTGTGGCACTAACTCTGGCCCCAACGCCACTTGACTTTCGAGTCCCAGGGTTCTATCACTCCTGATTACAGTTTCTGTGCCTCATCACCTAAACTTCTCCAGGGAGAAAAACAGAGTAGCCCAGCTTTAGTCAGACGTCCACCTTTGTTCCAAATTAGCAGTGGTCACAGAGACAGGTCACCCAGTACAAACACAGCCACCAAGGCCAACCATTCAAGGGAATTGTGGAGTAGGGAGAGGGTCTTCCAAAAATGGAGTGTGGGCCGATCAGTACACAAACATGTTCACCCCAACCCCCCGTATAACCCCTCACCGAGGATAATGCTTAAGAAAAGGTAACCTATCCAAGAGCTTCTGAAGGCAAAGAGAATGTCCCACTGCCTCCTCTCAGAATATAGCCCCTCAGCCCTTCTCATCAGCTGAAGAGAGTCCTTTTAATCACTTTCAATCACAAGGGGGACAAGGAGCCCCAAAGTGTCACATAAAAAGAGCCTGACCTCATGTTCTCACACTGTGCTTCCATATCCTCCAGGAGATGATGGACATTGTCAAAGCCATCTATGACATGATGGGGAAATACACATATCCTGTGCTCAGAGAAGACACTCCAAGGCAGCACGTGGATGTCTTCTTCCAGGTAAGTGCACACACATCGTGCGTGAGCTTTAAGCCCAACTTAGACCAGCCAACCCACAAGCCTCTGAGCAAGTGGTATGTGTCCTACTCTGTCCTATGCATTGTAGAAAACAGAAAAGAATTACAAAATGCGTCGTCCTCAAGTAATAGATGATCTCATTAAGCAAGCAAGTATATACTAGACAATGGAACAGGGAAGTGTATTATGAAATAGAAATGCTACAGTACAGCTTCTACATTCCATACAAATTCTTGGTGGAGCAGAGTAACCAGAGAAGACGTCATTAAACACATTTGTGCAAGTGTTAAGCATTTATGTCTGGGGAGTAATGGGAGATAAGATTGGAAACAAGGAGGGGCTGGAGTGTGAGGTCTTGCATTGAAGAGTTCAGTCTTGCTTGGGTGACTATAGTTATTCCATGAGTGGAAGAGTAGCATGACCACAGTGGTGTTTTTGTAAGAAAGTAAGCGAGTGGTAGAGTATTGAAGAATGTCCCAGCTCATTCTAGTCTAATCCTCTCACTTCGCAGATGGGGAAAGCAGAGACTCAGAGAGGCTTAAAGACTCACTCGAGGTCACACAGTAAGTGACAGAGACAGAAGTCGAACCTCTCACATGCAGTGTTCTCTCTGCCAGGTGGACAGGCTGGGGGAGAGTCTGGGGAACACATGTTAGGGTATCAGCAGAATAATCTGGTGATGAGGCAATGAGAGTCTGGAACAAGTCTCTCAATTTTAAGGAAGCTTATAGGGCTCAAAATGCTGTAGCCAGGGAGTTGGGTGAGATTGTCTGGCCAGTGAAAGACCACCCGAATTCTCGGGGCAAAGGTGGTTAACAAAGAGCAAATTCTGGAATGCAGATTACCAGGTTCGTTAAAGTGCTTCCTGTTGTGTCTTCCAGAAAATGGACAAAAATAAAGATGGCATCGTGACTTTAGACGAATTTCTTGAATCCTGTCAGGAGGTAAGGAGAGACCTCAGAGCACAAAACATACTAGATCCAGGAAAGAAAATCTGAGGCCTGGGGCCCTGCAGAAGGGAGAGCTGAGATACCCTCTCTACCTCAGGTAGAATTCCATTCCATCCCCTCCTAGAGCTGGGCTGTGGTTGGTCTTGGCTAAACACAGGCTGAGCCAGACAGCCTGAGAAGGATTGTGGGGGGGATGTGAAAGGCCAAGGGGCTCTCTGTGAAACCATAGGCTTCTCAAGTGGACAACACTCTGCTTTTTCAACAGGCTTCCAGCTCAGTGACCCACTCCTCAGACTTCGAGGGGGTAGCTGGGAAAAAAATCTAAAGCTGTAATTCTCAAGCCATGGTGTGCCCCCAAATTGCCCAGATGATTCTGAAAATGAACACTAGATTGGGGGCGAGGCTCTAGAAATCTTTGTTTTAACACAAATGTCCTGGGGATCAACGCTGCTAAGACTTTACTGTGCAAACCAACCTCCTTGAGGATCTCCTTAAAATGCAGATTCTAATTCAGTAGGTCTGGAGCAGGGCTCGAGGCACTGCTTTTCTAACACTCACTCAGATGATCCTGATCCTGTGGGTCCTTGGAAGACATTTTCATTCTGCAAAAGGATAGACTAGCCCAGAGCCTCTGCCAGCAATTGAACTAGAAACAGTTGCTTTTATCTACTTTAGAAAAATGCATTTCTATCCCCCATTTATTTCAGAAAAGTACAGTTACTCTGAGCTCACCCAGTAAGAACTGCAGATACACAAAGCAGAGGAGAAGTTATCAATACATACTGAGCACCTACCAAGTTTCAGGTATTTTGCATAAACCTCACAACCATCCTGCAAGGTGGTGGCGCTATACGAGCTTAGCCTTGGTCGTGATATTCAAAATGTTTTATAATGAGAGTGGACTGAGAACTAACCACTCTTAACTGACCTTGACCTCATGGTCAAGGAGCTGTGCCCTAGAGGGATCCTTCTAAGCTTGCCGACCCACTAGCTGATGGATCTTTGGGTGCTCCAGCAGTCCTGTGCCAGTTACCAGATAGCCAGAGGCACAGATGCTGGATGGAAGGCTCACTTACCAACAAGGATAGAAATATTTCAACATGTTAATCATCATGAACTGGGTGCACAGTAGTATTGATCATACACATTTTAAAGAAGAGAAAACTGAGACATTGCAAAGTTGAGAGATGTGGCTAAGGCCCAGTAGGTGACAGAGATGGAACTTGAACTCCATCATTCTGTTTTTTTTTTTTTCGTTAATGTTTATTTATTATTTTGAGAGGGAGAGAGAGACAGAGTGCGAGCAGGGGAGGGGCAGAGAGAGAGAGGGAGACACAGAATCCAAAGCAGGCTCCAGGCTCTGAGCTGTCGGCGCAGGGCCCCCTGTGGGGCTCAAACCCATGAACTCTGAGGTCATGACCTGAGCCAAAGTCAGATGCTTAACCGACTGAGCCACCCAGGATCCCCTTGAACTTCATTCTAATTTTAAATCCTATGCCCTATTTAAGTGTGCTTTTTTGACTTTGCTTAACAGGTGAGTGAAATTTTCAAATTTGTTTAGTTTCTCACATTAGCAACCTCTATTGCTCTCCATTAATTCACTCATTTCTTGCTCACCACCCACCCATAGATATATATGGTGATGGATGCTACTCTAACATAAAGAAACTGAGGCACAAAGGGAGTAAGGTCACCCAGCTAGTAAATGACAGATCCACGATTTGAATTTAGACAGCCTGACTCCATAGACTTCTTTTAAAAGTTCTAGAAACTTTTAGGGGCACCTGAGTGGTTTGGTGAGTTAAGCGTCCAGCTTTTGATTTTGGCTCAAGTCATGATCTCTCCATTTGTGAGTTTGAGTCTCACATTAGGCTCTGTACTGACAGTGCAGAGAAAGGGATTCTTTCTCCTTCTCTCTCTGCCCCTTCCCTGCTCATGCTCTCTCTCTCAAAATAAATAAATAAACTTAAAAAAAAAAAGGTATAGCAACTTTTAAAAGATTTCAGACACCCAGAATCAACTTTTCTCTTTGTTGATTTTTTTTCTATTATAGGTATGCTTTCTACTTTATCATTTGTGCTGTAAATTATTTTCTTCCTTCTGTTTCATTTTAATTTAATTTTTAGGTTTTCTTTCTAGCTTTTTGAGATGGAGATTTAGATCATTTATTTTCAACCATTCTTTTCTAATACGTGCATACAGAGGGATAAAATTTCTTTTAACTACTGCTTTAGATCCCATAGATTATAATATGTCATATTTTCATTATATTTTAATTCAAAATATTTTCCTCTCTGACCCACGGACTTAGAAGTATGTTGTTTAATAGCCAAACATGTTCTACATTTAATACTTATTTCCTAGGGAATATACAATAGAAAAATGTAAATGTAAAATACAGAACATATAATAGAGACATGCAAAAAGAAAATCAATAAAACCAAAATTTGCCTCTTTGAAAAAATAAATAAAACTGATAAATGCTTAGCAAGATTGATTCAAACAAAAAAGAAAGAACACTCAAGCTATCAATATCAGGAATGGAAAGGGTAACAACACTACAGGTTTTACAGATATCGTAAAGATAAAAGTCAGTTATTCAATAAATTTGGCAACATACAAAGTCTACAAACTCCTTACAAATATAATTTATCAAAACTAACACCAAAAGAAATAGAAAATCTGAATAGTCCTATGTGTGTCAAAGAAATTGAATCCTTAATTTAAAACTTTCCCATAGGGGCGCCTGAGTGGCTTAGTCAGTTAAGCAGCTGACTTAGGCTCAGGTCATGATCTCACGGTTTGTGAGTTCAAGTCCCATGTCAGGCTCTGTGCTGACAGCTCAGAGCCTAGAGCCTGATTCAGATTCTGTGTCTCCCTCTCTCTCTGCTCTTCCTCCTCTCTCTCTCTCTCTCTCTCTCGCTCTCTCTCTCTCTCTCCCTCTTTCTCTCAAAATTAAATAAACATTAAAAAATGCTTTAAAAAAATAAATAAAACTTTCCCATAAAGAAAATGGCAAACACAGATGTCTTACCTGGTAAATTCTTTCAAACTCTTTCTAAGGAAGAAAGGATGTTAATGTCATACAAATTCAGTGAATAGAGAAAGAAGAAAAAATTCTCAACTTGATTTATGAGGCTATTATAACCCTAATAAGAAAACATGACAAAGCTGTTACAAAGTGAGAAAATTTTCAGGCTAATATATTCCCTCTGGACACAGGTACAAAAAATCAAATCCTGTAATATGTTAAAAAAAAAAGAATAAATAGGGTTTATTACAGGAATGCTAGATTGGTTTAACATTCAAGAATTCATCAATATAATTAATGACATAATAGAATTTTTAAAATGCAATCACCTCAGTAGATGGAGAAAAATCATTTGATAAAATGCAGTTGCCCAGAGCTTCTAAAAAGAAGCAATACTCACTGTTTCACTGGATAATTTATTTCTTACAAATTTCTTAAGGCCAGAGAAGGTGCTTCTTGCCTTGAGTTGCTTACTTTCTGGGCCCCCACCCCTGTTTCTCATTCCCTTGCAGAGTTCTTTCTGCACGAGAAACCCATGCTGGAGACTTGCTCACCGTAACAGAACTTCTCAGGGAAAATCCTCGGAGAGTTCTAACTGTCCTCTCTTTTCCCCTTCCTCCCTTCCCAGGATGACAACATCATGAGGTCCCTCCAGCTATTCCAAAATGTCATGTAACTGTGAACCCAGCCATCTGGCTCTCAGAGACGTTGTACTGAACAACCACTTCTTAACACCTTGCTCTGCCCTCGTTCTGATTTTACACACCGACTCTTGGGACGGAAACACCTTTTGCATTTTGAAAGAATTCTCCACTGGAGACTTTCTATGGAACCCAGCATCATATGGCTCAGTCTCTGATGGCCAGCTCTTCCTTCTCCGTCTTCTTGAGAGAGACAAGATGAAATTGGGTTTGTTTTGGAAGCATGCTCATTTCTTCACACTGCTGCCCTATGGAAGGTCCCTCTGCTTGAGCTTACAGTAGTGCACACTTTTTTGCTTGCGTGCCCCAGCCCACTGCCTCCAGCAGATCTTGATGCATCTGGAAGCAAGATGACCTGAGCCAAATGCACACCATCCTCTGATGGCCTCCCAAACCGACGTGCCTGTTTCCCTTCTTTTGGTGGGAAGAATGAGCATTACACAGAACAGTATGAATCCGTATATGACTAGATTGGGAGAGCCAGCACCTAACATATGTAGGCTAGAACTGAATTCTTAAGCATGGCATTGTCTGGTGACACAAATTGCCCACATCCTTTGTTTCCAGAGGAAAGAACCAATAATTCTCTCTCACATTGGCATCTGTGCTGGTAATGCAAGTCCCTTAATGTGCCCAGGAAGAGAGCCAATGCCCAGTGGTCCATGCCCTCACTCCATCTCCTGCTAGAGCCCAGCACTGCATGCCCCTCCCAGAAAGCCCAGAATGCCTGAAAATTGCTGTAATTTTATACCATGTTCTAATCAATAAACAGAACTATTTCTTACACTCTTAATCTTCATTTCTTTCATGACTCCATTGGACAGGAGAGGTAAGCTGTGAGAAGGGAAGGCTAGTCCATTCATTGGCATCCAGGTATTAGTACTTGCTTTGTGCCAGGCCCAGTGCCACTCAGGGCGCCATCCTCCCCTGACCCCAAGCAAATATCCCACTTAAAAGCAAATACCGTGACTAGAAGCAAATACCTATTTGAGATGACATGCTTCACAACACCTTCCTTCACAACACTCTCAAGACCCTCTGGTGTAGAAAGTCTGGCGTCTCATGTGGTACAGCTGGGGATACAGAGATGAAGAGGTGGCCAGAACTGCCTGCTGAGGGGCTTGGAGTCCAAGGGTTGTTCAAGTGGCTTCAGCCTATCAGCAACAAATTATTACTTATGTTGGACACCATGTCTTAGATTCCCCATTTGACATCACTTTAAAAAGATTTAGAGCTAACCATGGCATTCTTGGAAGGAAAGCAATTTGCTGAACCCCTAGTATGCGCCAGGTGCTGACTAGGGGCTCACATACGTTACCTCATTTCATGCTCATGTAGAGCATTCTGGGAGATAGAGTCTTCATTTTACTGGTTTGGACACTGAAACTCAGAGGTAAAGGGACCTACCTAGGGTAGCACAGCTCCATAGAGATTAAACTCTTCCCACTCTGTAATAGAGCCTTCCTGCTAGGGAAACTGGCTCCCTGCAAGGAACTGAAGGTACCACACAAATGCCTCTTTCATCTGGAGTCCGTTCAAAGAGGCATGGGTATTCTTTGAATCCAAATAGCAGATGAATAAACGGATACGGTAAAGGGGAGAAAGCCTTTAGGTGCCCATGGATCACCAGCGAGAGCAGGCCACCACATGTCATACGTGCATGACATACTCCCAATATGATTGCCATTGGCTCCTGCCACTCATGGCTGGAAATTGTAGAAGATGCAGCTCTGTTTCTCCAGGTTTCCTGGGTGCTTCTATGGGGTCATCGAGGGCTGCTAGACATGTGGCCAGCCCCTAGCCAGGCATACATACACTTAGGCCCAAGCAGAGGACCTGTACTTGTTGGCCCTACCCATGAGGGGTCCGAACCTGCATCATGAGGCTATACAATGTCTAGGCCCTGGTTCTCCACTTTGGCTAAACATCACAATCACCTGGGGAACTTTGAAAAATGCCAGGGGCCAGGCACCACCTCAGACCAATTAAAGTAGAATCTCTACAGGTGAGGCCTAGGCATCTGGATTCTTTAGAATCTGCTCAGGTGATTGCAATGTGTATCCAGAGCTAAGATGGGGAACTGACCAAATTCAATGCTAAGAATGGAGCACATGATCTGAGCCATCCCCCTAGCCATAATGATTGGCGCAGGGATTGGCTTGATACCTAAGCCAGTCCAAAACAGCATGAATCACAAGATTTGTGCTGGGAACAAGAAGCAAAGATGGTCTCTCTTCTACTGGGCATACATGAGATTGCATGCACTCTTAGGACATTTTGGTAGTGATTTAGGAGTTCTGAGGGATTATCCAATAACCAAGGAGCAGATAAACCAGAATCACAGAAAGCAAGGCAGAGATGTTTAAACAAAGCAAAACACACCAGAAAACTGAAACCTTGATTAGATCACTGAGCTGCTGGATCAAGCTGGACCTGAAGCTAGGGACACCTCTGATCTTTTCAGATGCCTGTGTTTGATGCCTATATAAGATCTAAGCCAGTTTATCTTTACTCTGGCTGCATATCAGAATCACTTGGGGAGCAGAGAAGGAGAAGTTTTTAAAGTGCTAAAGGCAGGGGACCTTGTCCCAGATTAACTGAATAAGAACCTCTACAGGTAGAGCCCTGAGCATCACTCTGCTTTAAAAGCTCTCCAGGTGATTCCAGTGTATACCTAGGGCCAAAAGCCCATGCGATAGAAGAGTGGAAGGGCTGGTATTCTTCTCTCTGTGCTGGCCAGAGCACAAGAAACACAATTCAGTCCTGAGCACCAAACTCCAAGAGGAAAATCAGCATCTGGAGATATTCAGAAACAAAACGGGCTATTGGAGAAACAAAGTTCTGTGCTTGGAACACCCAGCTCCAACTTGTCCTTCTGGAGGGATCCTACTCCTCCTGAATCGTCTAACAAATTGCCACCATTTGCCAGCAATTGTGCCTGTAGCAGGTACTGTGGCTGTCTTACCCAGACACCCTTGACACTCACCATTACCTCACAGTTGGATTCAAATGTGCCACCTGGAAATGCTTGTGACTTTTGTTTATAACTGTGACTGTCACAAATAGACCCTGACCAGGACGTCTGCACTCTGCCTATGAGTAGGGCAGGCCAGAAGAACCAGGTAGCTAACACCTCCCTGGAGCAGCCCTTAACCAATGGCTGACAAGAGTTGGTGTATAAATACCCCAGACCCATCTCCTTTCCATAGGAAGTACTCCAGGGTGACTTCTATACTGTCTCCCAGACTTCCCCAGTAGCATTGAGCCCTAATAGCCCACAGCAATAATGTGCTCAACAGTGGACCCCTTGCTGAACCTCCTTCCGTCCCCTCTCTCATTCCCTATACTTCCCTACCATTGCTTCCTTGGATCCCCTCCCAGATCAACTACTGAACCCCTCATCCATGTGTCTGTGTTGGCTTCTAACCTAAAATGATGAATAAAGCTAACCTAAAGTGATGAACAGGACAGATAAGTGACCTGCTCTTATGAATCTTGTATCTCGCAGGAGTAAATAGACAATAGATCATATGTTTTCTGTAAAGTGACATGAAGAGAATACAAGTATGACACGGTAGAGAGTGACTGGGGTGGCAAGGGAGGCTATTCCAGACAGGGTGGGGAGGGAAGGCTCCTCTGAGTGGAGTTTGATGTGGTCTTGGGTGGACCAGGGGTGGGAAGGATCACCAAGCAGTTACAGAAAATCTGGGCCTAAGCTTGCTATCTTTTCTTGCTCAGGCATTCAAGAGGATATCCCTTGTTCCAATAAGGAAATCATGTCTGGAAATATAGAATCTCACCACAACCCACCCTATGGTTCTCTAACATCATATTTCTGAGCAAATCCTCTGAGCAGAGGCCAGTGAGGCCACTTGGAGAGGCTCCTAGGAGGAAGTGTAGATGAGACTGATGGCCACTGTTCGGTGCCAGGTTGTCTATGGATGATATCTTACTTGAATCTCACAACAACTCTGTGAGATAGGTATTCTAGGCACCTGCTTTTCAGACGAAGAAATGATGCCCAAGACACAGAGGGACCTCTCCACATGGCTGAAAATGGGCTTAAAGAATTCCATGTTCCAAAATGTATGCCCAGCTCCATTTCTCAAAAAGCATGAAGACCACTCCCCACCTATTCCTAAAACTAGCTCTAATGATATACAAACACCAGAAGGTGTTGGAAAGCAGCTGCCATGAATCCATTAGTAAAAAGCAATGAAAACAAGTCCATGAATTCAAGCCAAATTACTCTTCCTCTATAGGGAATAATGCCAAGGACATGTGCAAAGATGCCCATATGGTTTCTCAGAAGAGCTGAAATTAGCATGTCCCTCCACATCAAAATAAAGCCCAATCTAAGTCCCAGACCTCCACAAGCTCTGTACTCCAGTCCAGTGACTGCCTGGAGACCAAAAAAATCCAGATCTTGAAGATCAGGGGGAAACCTTAGGGCAGCCAGCCCCACTGAGTGGACTTTCAAGGACCCATGAAACCCCCGGAGCTGACTGCACTCTCAGTTCTAGAAATGGAACACTTGACCTATACTAAGCCAATCATTTTCTCCCATGCCCCTGGCCATAGCAACTTGTCCAGGGGTAGCTTAAGACCTCAGCCAATGCAAACTGCATGGCTTTTAGAGTTATTGCTGAAAATAATGAAACAAAGTCACTCTTCCCTGTTGGACATGAATGAATAAGCACATAGCCCTAGCACATACAGGCAATCATTTTGCAACCTACAGGGAAACCAATCTACAGATGAACATCATACCACAGAAATCAAGGCAGAGAGATGAAACAAATGATTTTTTGGAACTGCTGGATCAAACTTCACCTGAAGCTACATGTACCTCTAGCGGTTTGTGTTGCATACATCGATAAATTCATTTTTTATTATTTAAAGCAGTTTGGAATTTAAAGCAGTTCGGAAAGCAGTCACTTTCCGAAACTTGTGACTTGGCACATGCTAACTGAGCCCCCACTGCTTTATATAACAGATGGGGCAACCAAAGCCCACAGCTACACAGCTGGGTGGTAGCAGAGCTCGGACCAGAAATCTAGTCTGGTGTCATATCCACTATACTGCCCTGCCATCTACTTTGCAACCATAATATGACAAGAATATTAAATATCATTTACTGAGCACTTATTGCATGCTAAATAATTCACATGTATTCAAGTCTCACTACCCTGAGGTTGGTTCTGTTATTAATCTCATTTACTGATGAGGAAACTGGAGCTCAGAGAGGTTAACTTGGCCATGATCAAATAGCTAATAAGTGACAGAGCAATTTGAACCCAAGACTTTCTGACTGTTGCACTTAACTGCAAGCCAGGAACTTGCAGGTTCAGTGAGATTATGGAGCCAAGAGAATTAAAGAATTTAGTGGCAACCCAAAGAATACATGCCCAGTGTAAAGGAGGCCATCTGTCATAGCTCCAGAGATTGCTGTCATATTGCTGGAATGGGGGCCCAGTTATTAGACCTGACAATTCTCCAAGTTGAAAAGCTGGATTTGCATGTGAAATCCCCCAACTTTTGTGTTAACTAGTTCAATATTTAAAAGACAGCAGACAGACCAAACCAAACAAGTGTAGGAGCTGCATTTGGCACAGGGGTCACCAATTTGCAACCTCCGCACTAAACCCTATTATCACATTTCCCCACTAGCAAGTGGTGGTAATACATCAGGCTAGTCGACTGTCCATCAACAAGTAAATGGATAAACAAACTGTGGTATATCCATACAATGCAATACAACTCAGCTGTAAAGAAGAATAAATTCTTGGTGCGCCTGGGTGGCTCAGTCAGTTAAGCATCCAACTTTGGCTCAGGTCACGATCTCATGGTTTGTGAGTTCGAGCCCCATGTCAGGCTCTGTGCTGACAGCTCGGAGCCTGGATCCGGCTTGGGATTCTGTGTCTCCCTCTCTGTCTTCCTCCACTCGTGCACTCTCTCTCTCTCTCTCTCAAAAATAAGTAAACATTTAAAAATTTTTTAAAAAGAAGAAGAATGAATTCTTGACACACATAGAACAACATGAATGAATCCCAATAATGATGCTGATGACAGAAGCTAGACCAAAAAAAAAAAAAAAAAAAGGTCCATACTGTATGTTTCCATTAATATAAAGTTCTGGGAAATGCAAACAAATCTACAGGGACAGGAAGGAGATCAGTGGTTGCCTGGGGATGGGGAGGGTCAGTGCAGAGACAAGGGGTAAGAGAGATTACCAAAGAAGAGACTTTGGGTAGTGGTGGATGTATTTACTTTCTTGATTGTGTGATGGTTTCATGAGTACATACATGTATCCGATATACTGAATTATAATCTTTAAATGTGTGTAGTTGATTCCATGTCAACTTAAAACTGTTAAAAATTTTTTGGTCTGGTATCCCAGGGCCACCAACACCTTTCATGGGCTATCTACCACTCTGAAACCCCCGACCCCCACAAGAAGTTCTTCGCATTAATAAGCCTCATCATCCTGCCTTCCCTGGTGTTTCTTCTGGCCAGTTCATTCCCAGCCAAGTTTCTTCAGCTACATCACATCACTCCCATCCATACCAGGACGGCTGCTAAGTCCAGTCCCATCCCTTCTGCACTCCTCCAAAGCCCAGTCAAGGCCCCTTATCCAGACTAGAATGCCTGACAAGGGGCAAGGATTTTGTGGCAAGGGACTAGGAACTAAGAGTATCCAATCCTATCTCCTAACCCCCCACTCCCTTCCCTGGCTAAGAGGCCAAAGCCTCTCACTGGTAATGCCAACACAGAATAGGTATATGACTGAGGAGAGTTGGAGAAAGACAATTATCATGGACTCTATGAAGGAGAGAAGTCCTTACATGATAAATATTAGCTCACTGTGATGATTAATTTTATGTGTTAACTTGGCTAGACCATGTTACCATGGTAAAATTCCATTCTAGTTGTTGTTGTGAAGGTATTTGCTATATGTGATTAACATTTAATTCAGTAAACTTTGGGTAAAGCAGATAATTTTCCATTATGTGGTGGGCCTTATCCAATTAGTTGAAGGCCTTAAGGGAAAAGACTAAAGTGTCCTGGGAAGAAGGAATTTGGCCTCCAGAGCATATCAGAATTATATCATTTTGGATAATTAAGAAGGAGCTATGAAAGGGGACTATCCAATGAGCATCCAGAGCATGCCGTGAAAGGAGAGGACCACCTCTCTCAATCACCTCCTACATGCGTAGCATCTTCTGGGCAGTGCCTCATTTAGTATTGTAACAATCCTCTGGGATAGTGTTCTGTGTAGAACTTGTCTGTGTGACTTGTCATGCATTTCTGCCCAGAGCTGCACGCACACAATCATGGGGCAGGGTGGTGCTTACTTGGCTTGTGCTTCACATCTGGCCTCGGGATCAGAATTGGCCCTTCTGTTCCTGATGCCAAGAGGGAATAATTTGCCTCACCTCCTTGAGCCAGACCAGGCTGGCCCCTGGAGTGGATCAGGGAGAGAAGAGAAATATGCAGACACCCAGGCTCCTAAGATCATGCAATATAATAAGAGAAACAGAGAAACAACCAGCTTGCTCAAGACTGCACTGGGGCAAACTTAATGACTAACCATAGATCACACATGGGTAGTGTATAAATTGCCCTGGCGGGTATAGTTAGTTGGAAGCCTCACCTGAGGGGAGGATGCTTCACCCAGGACCCTCAATCGGGACTCCAACCAGGCTCTTCACCGCGGAGCTTCCCCAGCTAGGAGGCTGGATGTTGTGAGTACCCGATTTGATGTATTATGATAGAGGAAAGAAAGGTTTAAATAGGCAGAGAGGGAAAGGTTAGAACCCAAGGTCCCTGGGTGGGGAAAAACACATATTTTGGAACAATGCTGGGAGCTCTGATCACAGCAAACCATCCCTCAGACATAAGGTTCCTCTTAAGAATGTAACAGACACCACCTACTCCCTCTAGGTTCCCCTCAGGAATTTGACAACCAAAATACCTAACTAAAATAAGTAAACAATAAAAATTTACGTTATACAAGGCACAGTATGACCTTAGTCAGGATCCTCACGCAATGGAGTCCAGCCTATCAGGAATGGACAACCCAGCCCCTGGAGTGATCAAGCCAGTAAGAGTAGGACCTGAGAAGGAAGAGCAGGAAGGGAAGGGGGGCTGACCAGAACCTTCTAAAAGAAAAACCCTTGCCTATTGTCTCGGGCATTCACCTTCAATGCCCCCTCTCTGCAAAGAGAGCTTTCATACTGTTCTTACTTTCTAAACTTATACTCTACTAAACTTTTGCCTGCTGCTCATTTTGTGCCCACCTCTTCATTCTTCAAAGCAGTGAGACAACGAACCCTGGGCATTGAGGTAAAGAATCCTGCAACATTACTTTGGGGGCTCATCTGGGATATCAACGTCTTCTAACTGTAAGTAGAGAACAGCCGCACCCCCTCTTTTCTTTCTATCCTAAATACAACTCTCAAAGCAAACAATGGGCACCTGTCAGCCAGATAAAAGCAAATAGTATGGCTACCATTCTCAAATCTCAGGTGACAGGCTCCTTGGGTCTCCTCCCAGCTGATCACCCAGCATAGTTGGGAACGTATGGTTATTTCTTTCAAGAATGACCCCTAGATGCACAGACTCAGGGGAGGCCAAACAGCAACTGAAGGGTCCTGACCAAGTCTACTCTCCGATGGACGCCTGAAGGCTGTCGGCAGAACCTGATCCCTGACCACCCATTTGGGTAATTGGAGGAATCCTCCTCTTCCTGGCTCTAATTTGTGTTTTAGCATCAATTGCGGGATGCTGGATTCACTGTGTGTTTGATGGAAATATAGAAGAGAATATACAGTACCCCTTCTTGTTCTTCATGGTCTTGGAAAAGAAAAATGGGAAGAACTGTGATTTTAACCAAAAGGGCAGGAGAGCACTCCCTTTTGAGTTGTTTTGCTCAAGCCCTGGTTGAAATTGCCCCTCCTTTGATCCAAAGCCTAGGAAAACAACAGTGATGTCCTCGCTGCTGACCTCCAGATGCTCCACATTTGTGTTGTTTCTGCCAGGTGGAGGAACGGGTGTCTGTGCCATATGAAGGACAGAGGACTATGGCATCTGAAGGGCTTTTACTGGGTACACGGGAGCCATTGTGCTACACTTAGCCCAGTGTATGTGACTTGTACCAATCTAGATATTTTTTTTAACTTTTTTATTTATTTAGTCAGAGAAAGAAAGTGTGTAGGGGAGGGGCAGAGAGAGAGGGGGGGAGAGAGAGAATCCCAAGCAGGCTCCACACTGTCAACATGGAGACCGATGTGGGGCTTGAAGTCACAAACTGTGAGATCATGACCTGAGCTGAAATCAAGAGTCAGGTGCTTAACCAACTGAGCTACCCAGATGCCCTCAACCTAGATACTTTAAAATGGATACCCACATAGCTGGAACATATTTATGTGGGCATTGCCGAAAAAGGCAGGAGACTAGCCCCCAACTTTGGCTCTTCTAGCTCCCCTCAATGGCTGATTTTATCCTTACAAAAAATAGTTTTCGCCAGCCTTTTGAAATATAAAGAGGAACAGTTTTATTATGATCAAAACGTAAATTACCATTGGGCCAAAATAAAATTAGTGCTACCTTTTACAACCAGGGGGGTCTTACTTGGTCTCAGTCGATACCCCCAAAGTCCCACAGGCCAGAAACAGAGGGGTGGGAGAAAGTGGGGAAGACAAGGTCAGCGCTCGGAGGTAGGGTCAAACCTGAGTAAGAGCGACCAATCCCAGCACCTTGTGAGACTGACAGGACTTTTGGCTGCCAGTCGCATAGCCAGCCAAAATGCAGGGCCAGGAGATGAGGTTTCTCTTGGCCATTTGGGGTCAGGAGATGAGGTTTCTCCTGGCCAGCTGTAGGAAACTGACATAAGGGATGCCTTTTCCTCTTTTTCCTATAGATGGGTAATTCTCCAACCAAGGTCAATACTCCTTTGGGATGCATTCTGAAAAATTAGAATGATTTTGATCCACAAATCCTGAAGAAAAAGCGACTCATCTTCTTTTGCACTGGGGCTCAGCCCCAATACAAATTGGAGGTGGAAACCTGGCTGCCGTAGGGAAATATCAATATAATGCTATCTTACAATTGGACTTGTTGTGCAAACGTGAGGGGAAATAGGGAGAATTCTCCTATGTTCAGTGTTTTTGCGCCTTAAGAAAAAATAGAGATATGTGCAAGCAATGTAAGGTTAATCCTGACTTAGTGGCAACCCTTTCCAAAGTCCAGCAATCAGGAGGGGAAATAATCAAGGGCACCTTGCCAGTACCCAAAGCAGACCTAGAGATGGAGGAAGGGAAGCCTTCCACCCCCACCTCCTCCTCCTCAGGTCCTCGATCTATATATCCAGACTTAAAAACATGCACTTCTGCTCCCTGCTGCCCACTTTACCCAGGCAGTCCCCGTAATGTAACAGGCATGTTTCCTCTACAAGAAGCTGGAGTGCCAGAAGGAGAGACTCAGGGAGGCACCACTATGATAAGATACAAGTACCTTTTTCATTACAAAATTTAAGACAGATAAAAGGGGATACTACATAAGTTTTCTGATGATCCAGGTAAGTATATAGAGGCTTTTCAGAATATTATGTATGTTTCTGAATAAACCTGGAAAGATATAATGCTTCTGTGGAATCAGACTCATAATGAAAGAGAGAAACATGGGTTTCTGGCAGCAGCTGAGAGATATGGGGATGAGCAACTCATTAATTATCATGGGACTGGAGGTCCTATACAGGGAACTTCCAGTCCCCTACTGGAGTTCAGGCAGTCCCATCCCAAGATCCTAATTGGGACTATGATAATCCCATTGGGGAACGGTGTCACTGCCATTTCTAAGCCTGCATTTGGGAAGGATTAAAAAGAACAAAGGGTAACCCCTTAAATTACCCTAAATTAGCCACTATTTTACACAGGATTAAAACCTGGTGGCCTCCCTGGAAAGGTTAAGAAAAGCTCTCATTAAATAGATGGCTATCTCCCCTAATACCTCTGAGGCTGAGATGATTCTAAAGGACAAATTTGTCACTCAATCAGTCCCCGATATTTGAAGGAAGCTGCAAAAATTGGCTGTTGGCCCAGAAGGGACCCTGGAGGAGCTCTTAAGAACTGCCAATTGGATGTATTACAACCAAGATCAAGAGGAGAATATGGAACAGGAAAGGAGGCTTAAGAAAAAATCTGAGGCCTTAGTTGCAGCCTTAGGTACTATGTCAGACCAGACTTCCCAAGGTCCTGGCACCAAGTGCCATTTATGTGGCCGTTCAGGGCTCTGGACAACCGAAGTTGAATCCCTGTCAGCTCTGCCCCTTGTATGGAGACAATCACTGGAGATCTGAATGCCCCCAGGGACCTCAATCCGTGAGGGCTCAGATAACCAATGTCCCTGAAAGGGACTGAGGGAGTGGGGGCTCTTTAGGGTGGCTCCCCCCAAACCAGCTACCTATCAGAAAGCCAGAGCCTCGGATAACTCTGGAAAAAGAGGGAAACCAGTTGATTTCTTTCTTGACACTGGAGCCACCTTTTCTGTCCTTCTTTCCAAAACCGGCCAACTATCCAAACACAGTGTAATGATTAGAGATGTCTCTGGAAACCTTATGACTAAATTTTTCTCTCAGCCACTGGGGTGCATACGGGGAGACTTGATTTTTTTTAATATAATTTATTGTCAAATTGACTTACGTCAACACCCAGTGCTCATCCCAACAAGTGCCCTCCTTAATGCCCATCACCCACTTTCCCCTCTCCCCCACGCCCCATCCATCCTCAGTTTGTTCTCTGTATTTAAGAGTCTCCTGTGGTTTGCCTCCCTCACTCTCTGTTGTAACTATTTTTT
Source organism: Prionailurus viverrinus (assembly GCF_022837055.1). Lineage (NCBI taxonomy): Eukaryota > Metazoa > Chordata > Mammalia > Carnivora > Felidae > Prionailurus > Prionailurus viverrinus. The sequence continues at coordinate 179,430,630 of NC_062561.1, read as the reverse complement.
CCCCTTCCCTTCCCCCATGGGCTTCTGTTAAGTTTCTCTAGATCCACATATGAGTGAAAACATATGATATCTGTCCTTCTCTGACTGACTTATTTCACTTAGCATAACACTCTCCAGTTCCATCCACGTTGCTACAAATGGCATGATTTCATTCTTTCTCATTGCCAAGTAGTATTCCATTGTGTATATAAACCACATCTTTATCCATTCATCAGTTGATGGACATTTAGGCTCTTTCCATAATTTGGCTATTGTTGAAAGTGCTGCTATAAACATTAGGGTCCATGTGCCCCTGTGCATCAGCATTCTGATATCCCTTGGGCAAATTCCTAGTAGTGCTATTGCTGGGTCATAGGGTAGCTCTATTTTTAGTTTTTTTGAGGAACCTCCACACTGTTTTCCAGAGCAACTGCACCAATTTGCATTCCCACCAACAGTGCAAGAGGGTTCCCGTTTCTCCACATCCTCACCACCAACTGTAGTCTCCTGAGCTGTTCATTTTAGCCACTCTGGGGAGACTTGATTTTTTCACATTCTTTTTTGATAATGCCAGAGAGCCCCCTCCCTTGCTAGGAAGGGACATTATGACTGAATTAGGACTATACTGCTTCTGGATCCAGGCGAGATAAACAGCTGATGGAAGTTGATATTGACTCATGAGTATGGGCTATACAAGGAGAAGCAGGCCAAGCCTTAACCACAATACCTGTCCAAACACACCTTAAGGATCCCACTTCTTTTCCATGCTGGAAGCAGTATCCTCTCAAACAGATGCTGAAAGGGGGCTAATAAAAATTATAGAAACCCTAAACAAACAGAGACTTTTAAAGAAATGTAACAGCCCCTGTAATACTCAAATACTGGGAACAGCCTAATGGGGAATGGAGGCTAATGCAAGATCTACCCATCATTAATGAAGCAGTGGTCCCCATCAGCCCCCATCTTCATGGTTCCAAACCCCTATACCTTGTTGGCCCAGATTCCACCAGCTATGAAATGGTTTACAGTCTTAGATTTAAAAGATGCTTTCTTCTGTAGTCCAATACATCCTGATTCTCAATTCTTGTTTGCCTTCGAGGATCCTATCAATCCGGCTTCACGATTAACTTGGACAGTGTTGCCTCAGGGCTTTCTAAATAGTCCACGTCTATTTGGACAGGCCTTAACATGTGATCTTTTGGAATTTTCATCTGATTATTGCACTTCGCTGCAATATGTGAATGATCTCTTGCTTTGTGCCCTTTCTGAACCAAGTATACAGGCCGGTACCAAGGCCCTCTTAAATTTTCTAGCAGAAAGAGGCTATAAAGTCTCCCAACAAAAGCCCCAACTGTATGAGACCTCTGTTAAATATCTAGGATTAATCCTTTTGGAAAGCACGAGAAGACTAGGTTAAGACAGAATTCAGTCTATTGTCTCATACTCCCTTCTGAAAACTCTTAGACAACTGAGAGGGTTTTAAGTATTACCGGTTATTGCCGCTTATGGATATCAGGATATGGAGAGATAGCTCACTCCTTACCAACTAATCAAGAACACACAGGCAGCAAATATTCACTTGCTGGTATAGGTGAGTCAAAACAAGTTTTTAGTTAGAAAACTTAAGCTGGCTTTGTTGGGCACCCCCAACCTTGAGGCTTCCCATTAGAAATTCTTGTAATTTATATGTTACAGAGAAAAAGGGGGTAACCTTGGGCATTTTGACCCAGAATGGAGGCCCAGTACAGCAACCAGTGGGGTATCTTAGCAAAGAACTTGATCTGGTAGCTTGTGGCTGGTCTGTATGTCTCAGAGCCGCCGTGGCTGTTGTCCTCTTAATTCCTGAAACTACAAAACTAACCCTTGGGCAAGACCTTACCGTCTATGCCCCACATAATATCCAGGGATGGATAATAGGTGGACAGCAGCCATCAGCTCATAGATAGCTGCCTTCTATGGTATCAGGCACTCCTACTGGAGGGGCCTGCTGTGCATATAAAGACCTACTCCTCTCTGAACCCAGCAGCCTTCCTGCCAGAGGAAGGTATGGAGCTAATACAACAAATCATACCCCAAACTTATGCTGCCCAAGAGAATTGAAGGGAAACTCCTATAGAAAACCCAGAATGGACCCTATACACAGATGGGAGTTCTTTTGTTGAGAAAGGCTCCAGAAAAGCTGGGTATGTAGTGGTGACTCTTCATAAAACTCTGGTAAGTGATGCCCTGCCATCAGAAACGAGTGCTCAGCTGGCCAAATTAGTTGCTCTTATTACAGCCCTAGAGTTGAGCAAAGATAAGAGAGTTAACATTTATACTGACTCTAAGTATGCCTCCTTAGTGTTACATGCCATTGGTATGTCAAGGAAGGAAAGATATTTTTTAACAGCTTCAGGGCCTCCTATCAAGTATCACCAGGAAATTACCAGACATTTATAGGCTGTTCACCAGCCCTTAGAGGTAGCAGTAATACATTGTAAAGGACACCAAAAAGGAATGGATGAGCTATCAGGGGGAAACACACTGGCTGATGACGCAGCAAAATTGGCAGCCAGATCTCAAGTTAGCCCCACTGTTGCTTCCCTTGTCTGGGATGGTTCTACAACTCAAGAAAAGCCCCACTACTCGACGGAAGGAAAACAGCAGGCATCAGAACAGGGTTACACTCCCCAGCCTACGGGGTGGTTACAGGCAGATGACGGCAGACTTCATTTACCGGCCACCAACCAGTGGAAGGTTTTACAAACTCTACACTATACCTTCCATCTAGGTAGGGATGAAACCCTACAAATGGCTCAAAAAGTTTTCACAGGAAGGAATTTAGATAAGACTATTGAATATATTATTAAAAACCTGCAAAATCTGCCAAAGAAATAACCCCCTTTCTCCCGCAGGCTCCAATAGGGTTTCTAAGAATTGGAAATGATCCCGGGGAGGATTGGCAAATAGATTTCACACATATGCCAAGAACACAAGGATATAAATATCTTTTGGTATGGGTAGATACCTTCACACATACACATTGGGTCAAAGCCTTTCCTTGCAGGACTGAAAAAGCCTCAGAGGTGGTTCAGGCACTAATAAATGAAATTGTTCCTGTTTGGACTCCCTAGATCCCTTCAAAGCCATAATGGTCCCTCCTTAAATCCTTGGTAACTGAGGGGGTATCTAGGGCTCTGGGTATCGATTATCATCTGCACTGTGCCTGGAGGCCACAGTTCTTGGGGAAGGTAGAAAAGACCAATGAAAGCATCTTAGAAAACTGGCCCAAGAAACAATTAAGAACTGGATATTCTATTTTCTATTGCTTTGCTTCAGATTAGAAATACCCCTACAAAAAAGCCTAAGCCTTTTTGAAGTTCTTTATGGAAGACCTTTTCTTGTTAATGACTTGCTGGCCGATAAAGAAGTATTTCATTTGATGAACTATATAATTCCTTTGGCTAAATTCCAACAGATTCTTCAGGAATTATCTGCATGTCAACTCCAGGATGACCAGTCTCCTCTATATAATCCAGGAAATCAAGTATTCATGAAAACCCTTCTTTCTTTGTCCCCATCTCTAGAACCAGTGTGGAAGGGGCCACATATGGTAATCTTGGCAACTCCTACTGCTATCCTGGATTCTTCACTCTGGAGTTAAGCTGTGGTTTCTTCCATCAGAACAGGACAACACAGAGCCCAAGTAGACTTGTGAAGCAGGAGAAAGCCTTATATTGATCTTCAAAAAAAGGACACCACAGAATGAAGATAAGTAATGCAATATATTGGAAAATAATAATAATATGCCTATGGGGTTCAGAAACACATCCTGTTTGTATTCCACCGACCCCACCACTATTAGGGTTGAATGACGGGACCCCTTTGGTTGAGGCAGCTAACCTAACTTTTATAGAGGGAGACCGTGTTTTAAAATATGACTTGGAATATGGCAATTTTACAATTTGGCATTGGGATAATAGCCATACCCTTAATTTACCTAAGGGCCAACCTTTTTCAGGTTACTTATTTATAAAATTAAACCAAAGTCATAAATATTGGGCTGAAATTTTGCCCAATAATGAAACTGGAAGGGAATTATATAACTCAAATAAAAAGATACATTGTATTGCCATAGATATAGATGATAAAGAAATTAAAAAGGTCCCAGGTTATGAAGACCGAGATATTGCGGCTGGATGTGTGACATGTCATAGTACTGCTTGTCCCGATAGTCTCCTGCCCTGCCAATGCGGCTGGAAGGCTAATAACACATTATTCTTAAAGGTCCAATGGTGGACCCAAGTGCCTACGGAAAACATCACAGTTAGACCCGGAAGGCTTTGGGAACCTTTGTGGCAAACCCAAACCACAGCCTACCTGGGAGTCTCCTGGATTTTGTTAAGTCTAACTTGGGACACCCAGAGGTTTTGGGTTGATACTTACTATCCCAATTGTTCCCACTCCTTAGATTTACAACGGAAACAACACCTATGGTGGATACAACAACACTGGCCAGAAAACAAAAAGATAACGAAAAAAGACCTTATAGGAGGGCTAGGAACAGGATTACGTATATTGGGGCAGGCGGAATTTGCTGCCAATGAAGAACAACACAATTTAGAAAAGGATTCCTTATCAAAAATAGGGCATGTTGAAGGAACTTTGTTTCAAGAAGAAGGTAAAGGATGGGAAGTTCTTTTAAAAGAAAATGAGGCCATAGTAAGGTGGATAAGTAAGATCAGAGAAACCCTACAAAGACATTTCCAAACTCAAACCTGGGAAAGGGCATGTATTCTAACCCAGAAAGGATTGCTCACCATGTTAAAGCAGATGGAATCTGAGGTGGCTATGAGACGATGGCCTACTCTAATGAATGCTGAAGTGGAAACTCAAAAATTATGGCCTATGTATGGAAGCCCCAAGTTATGGAAGATTATTAATGGGAGCTGTAACTTGAGGCGTTGCTTTTTAAAGGCACATGTGCCCCGGATGGACCATGCTAATTCATATCCAATAGTTCAGCTTGCAGGCATAGGGACTATATTAAATCAGACAAGGATTTTGCCAGTGGGGAGTCGATGGGCTGTAATGCCAAATGAGTCAGCTTGGGCTGCCATATCTCTTTCAAACTGTGAAGAGAGAAATAAAATCTGGCTGTGCCCTCAACAAAAATGGAACCCTGATTTCACTCAGGTCTGGCCCCTCGTCTCTACCCCAATAACCAATAGCATTTGGTACATGGGTAGAGGGAAGTTTTGCTGGGAAGGTAAACAAGGGGAAATAGCTGACACAGAGAGCTTTACCTGTGAGCATACGTATTATGTACTAAATCATACTGGAGTATGGTGCAACACTGGAACAGTTGGTCGAATACATTTACAAAAGAGTAACAAGACTTACAGTAATCTGGATATCAAAGATCAATCTTCCCTTGAAATAGAATTAAATATGCCTCATGGAGTTGTTCCTATGGAAACTGGATGGCCAAAGGAGGAATTGAGGATTGAGGGCCATGAACTAATTTGGGTGCTTAATTATTCTAATCAACAATATCACGAGATCGAAACAAATATGGAAGAGGGAGGAAAAACTATTGATAAATTCATAAAACTATATGACCAGACATGCCAGAGATATTTTGGGTGGCTACAATGCATCTTTCTTTCCCATGGTGTGGCTTCTTCCCTGGGAGGCATTGCATTTGGAATATTGATGCTTGTTGGTCTGATAGTCTTTTTATATGTCATTTGTAGATGCTGTCGCATATGCCAGAAAAATAAGACATCCAAGAAGTTTTGCTAGCCCAGAGGTTCCAAACACCCTCCCATTATTTTAGACATCTGGACTGACCTCTGAATCTGCCCTGACTGCCCTTCCCCTGTCATCGCCCCCCTTCAGCAGGAAGCAGTTAAGATTGGTCGTCGTCCCAGTTCCTAATGGCAGTTAGGAGTCACGTGTTCAGAGGGGGAATATGATAGGGAAAAGATAGGTTAAAATAGGCAGAGAGGGAAAAGTTAGAACCTGAGGCCCCTGGGTGGGAAAAACACATATTTTGGAACAATGCTGGGAGCTCTGACCGCAGCAAATCCTCCCAGGCATAGGGCTCCTCTTAAGAATGTAAAACACCACCTACTCCCCTCAGGTTCCTCTCAGGAATTTGACCATCAAAATGCCTAACTAAAATAAGTAAACCATAAAACTTACATCATATGAGGGACAATGTGACCATAGTCTGACTCCTCACACAATGGAGTGGAGCCAATCAGGAACGGACAACCCAGCACCTAGAGTTATCCGGCCAGTAAGGCTAGAACTTGAGAAGGAACAAAGTGAGTTGAGCAGAACTTTATAAAACAAAGACCCTTGTCTATTGTCTCAGGTATTCACCTTCGAATGCCCCCTCTCAGCAAAGAGAGCTTTCACACTGATGAGGGAGCCACAAGGCAAGCTGAGGGCCAGGCCCAAGCTGGCACAACCCCCACTCAAGGTGGGATGTGTGCTCTTCCTCAGGCACTCCTGGCTGCCCAAGAACAAAGAAATGGACAGAAAACAAGTGATTAAACTGATAGAGTCTCCATCAGTTTACAAATATCTTAGTACAATTACAAGAAAAAGACAATCTTATCAATAGCCTGATGTCCAGGAACTCCCTACTGTCTTAATGTTAATGATTTGCTAGACAGGAATAACAACCTTAGCTTGACAATAGCTAGGCCTCCAGTAATCTGTGAGTCTTTAGCATATGGAAATTCCTTTAAGAAACTTCCTCTTGACTTTACCTCCCCCAACTCCATAGTATAAAACCAGTCACTCTTCACAACCCTAATGCAGCTCTTTCTGCCCACCGGTCCTGTCCCCATGCTTTAATAAAGTCACCTTTTGTGCACCAAAGATGTCTTCAAGAATTCTTTCTTGGCCATCAGCTCTGATCCCCCACCACTCCAAAACCCCATCAATACTATTCTTACTTTCTGATCTTCTACTCTAATAAACTTTTGTCTGCTGCTCATTCTTTTCTGTGTCCACCTCTTCATTCTTTGAAGTGCGGAGACATGAACCCCAGGTTTTGAGGTAAAGAATCCTGCGACAGTATTAACCCGTCTTTGTTCGTCTCTCTACTTCTCTCCCTCTCTGTGTTTACTATAATCACTTAATTCCTTATATTCCCTCTTTCTTATAATTAATAAAGCCTTCCTCTATGAAACAGAAACTGCAGCGACCAGGAACTACATTTATTCAGAACAAAATTGGCAAAGTTGGCAGGATGCATGAGACGCCGTTTCTGTTTCCACAAGGAAACTCAAACCGGCACATGGAAATTCTCAGCTGGGAAGACCCACGGTTTTGTTCTCTAGCAAAAGAATGGTTAGAGAGAGCAGGGTTATGTGAACAATGGGGGAACGAAACTAAAATCATTTAAACCTCCGCAGGTTACGGTGGCACTCCAGTCTGTTGCTGGTAAGGACCATGTGGCTTTCCTGGAGCGTGGGGGATGGTGCTTCTTGACAGCCTGTCGCTGTGCCACAGGGAGTAGGGCTGAGTGTCAGGAAGAAGTAAGACTAGAGAAGGAGATTGCAGATTTGCAGTCCAGAATGGCTATGCTGCAATGCCCAACATTCACATTGGCGGACGAAGTCCACACATATCACCATGGGGCCAGAAAGGCTGCCATGCAGGTATTTAAATGTAAATATTTAAAAAGAGGGAGAAAGAGAATGGTTAATACCAGAAAAGTTCACTTAGCCCTGGAAACTTTTGGACCGGGTTGGGACCCTGATGCCTGGTGATACCAGAGATGATGATAAAACAGGAATGGACTGGAGCAATGAGCATAAACATGAGAAACAGACTCACCCGCTCAAACCCATTCTCTCGGTGCTGCTGCCTAGAGTGGCAGGAAGACAATCAGGAAGGGAGTAGAGTCTAATCTCCTCTCCGGATGGAACCCAGGTTATAGGAGGAAACAGGCCATCCCTGATGAAGGGAATGCTGACCCTCTCTCTCACACTGTTCTTCCTCCTAATAGATGTGGGGGCCTCTCCCTCATTCATTCTCTGGGATAATGGTTATAATAATTGGAACTAACTGTGATTAGTCTACGGGACTGTAAGGAACATTCCCAAGTAGCTGCTGAAACTCCCTTTGTTTCAGGAAGCTCCCTGTCTTCTCTGGACTGACTCGGACTGTCTAATTCCACTTGTTGGGCGGGGCGGGTGGGGGGGCAGGGGGGGGACAAAAACCCAAAACACTGTGTCTGCTCATCTGTCTGAGATGATAGGCTTTAGGACCGGAAGACCTCTTTCTCTGCCCTCTGGATTTTTATCTGCCTCCAGCCTTCCTGGGGGCACCTGACCTCTCTGCCTTCCCCTTCTCCTCCTCCTGTTTCTGCAAGGGCGTTAGGGTGTGGCCTGCATGACTGGTTATAATACCTTCCTCAGTGCCTTGAAGTTGGTTGACTTTTAAATGAAGCCAGGTGGAACATAATTTGGTATTTAGACTAATTTCAGTTCATTGGTTTAATTAAGATGGACCTGTCTTTAGAGTTATGCATTAAATATATAACTTCTATTCTGTCTAGGTTTGCTGAAGCTCAAATAAGCTTGCGTTATCTCTGCAATTTGTTAGCAAAAAGATGACTTAAAGTAATAATTAATTCTATCTCCAAGTTGTCATGGGTAATTGTTAAGATAGCTTTCAAAGTCATTGGTAACCTGAAACTTTAAAGTTTTGCTTGCATGATAAATGGGATTGAATTCATTGAACATCTAGGTCTTTTCCAGATAGGATAAAATACTAAAGCATTGATTGCTGAACATAGATTTGTGCTTTTGACTTCTTATTGCAAAGGAAAACTAAGGATATTTAAATCTGTTGGAAAAAAACATGCTTTGTGCTTTCATGCATTTGCTGTCTAAAGAATTCTGGTGTAACCGTTCACAATTGGTGACTAGCTAGTTTTCACTGGAGACTAAGGTTTCTAAGACTGACAGGAATAAGAAAAGTAACTCTGTACGTAGAAAAGTGGGAGATAGGTAAGAAAGTTGTAAAGAATAAAAATACACTTTTGTTGAAGGTAAAAGAAAGTAATTTTGTCCTTAAATGGGACTGACTGGAGAGAAATGGCTTGGGACAAAATCTGAATGCAACAAAAAGCTGTAGAAGGCTTGTGAAGGGAACTTTTGGAAAGGAATTTTATGTATGTTCAGGACAGACAAAGGTTAAAATAAATAGATTTTAAAAGTACACTGGTAGGGGCGCCTGGGTGGCGCAGTCGGTTAAGCGGCCGACTTCAGCCAGGTCACGATCTCGAGGTCCGTGAGTTCGAGCCCCGCGTCGGGCTCTGGGCTGACGGCTCAGAGCCTGGAGCCTGTTTCCGATTCTGTGTCTCCCTCTCTCTCTGCCCCTCCCCCGTTCATGCTCTGTCTCTCTCTGTCCCAAAAATAAATAAACGTTGAAAAAAAAATTAAAAAAATAAATAAATAAAATAAAAGTACACTGGTCTAAGATTAAAATTCTGCTTTGCTCTCTGTTAAAAAGGCAAGGTTTCTTGGATTGTTGGCTTGCTCTTGAGAAGGAAATTTTATCTGTCCCAGAAAACCAGTTTCTATGTTTGGTCTTTATCAAGTCTTTGATTAGTTAAAGTTAAAACTTCTCAATGTTAAAGGAGCTAAATCTTGCTAATAACTATATTAACCCATGTCAGAAAAAGACCTTCAGACTCAGGGAGAAGGAATGAATAGTTGGCTGTTTATTAAGCCATAAAATATGAACAAGGAGGGCAATGTTATTTACTGACTCTTGGTCTGTTGCTAATGGGCTGAAAGTATGGATGGCCCTTTTGAAAAAACACAGATGGACAGCTACCAGAAAGGAAATGTAGGAAAAGCCCTCTCTGGGAAGATAATTTGCAATGGGACAAAATGCCAAAATCACTGTTTTTCATGTAGATCCTCACAGTATGCTTACTTCTGCAGAATGAAACTTCAAGAAAGTAGCAGACTCTCTAGCACACATTGCAGTGACAATTCTGGAACCATCCTCTGACTACGGACTGGCATTATGGGCTCATGAAAAATGTGGACATTTGGGAGAGCAGGCTACTTACAGATGGGCTGAGGACCGTGGGATTCCTATCATTCAGGATGCAATTAAAGAAACTATATCAAAACGTCCCATATGGCAGGTTTGGCATAAACGGGAGGTCCCCAGCACTATAAAGGACAAATCCGGTGAGGAAAATTCCTAGCGCAAATTTGACAAATTGATTATATGGGCCTTTACCATGGTCCCAATCAGATCAATATATTTGCATTGCTGTTGGTACCTATTCTGGGTATATGGTGGCATGTCCTTTTGCACATGCAACTCAACAAAATACTATCAAAATGTTAGAAATAATTTTATTATATTACAGCACCCCAATACAGATCCAGAGTGATAATGGCCCCCATGTTACAGGTAGGTTGGTAAAGGTTTTTGCTGCTTCTTGTAACACTGAATGGATTTATCACATTCCCTACTATCCACAAGCGGCTGGACTGGTAGAATAAATGAATGATATGTTAAAACAACAGCTAAAAAGTCTGGGTAATGGCTCTTTAACAAATTGGAAGCAACACTTCATAGAAGCATTAAAAAGTGTAAACAATCAACTCATTGGTGGAAATAAAACTCCAATTGGATGAATGAAAACCCATAATTTACAAGTGACCAGTGTAAACAAATGCCATGGCCCAGAATCCCTTTGCTGAAAATATCAAATGAAGCCAAACTCCCCTATAGGGGCCACACCTGAATCAGTCGGTGCAGGCTTGCATTCATTAATAGAAATAAGACTAAGGGCTGCCTGAGTGGCTGAGTCTGTTAAATCTCCCACTTTGCTCATCATGATCTCACTGTTCATGAGTTCACCGGCCACTCAGGCTCTGCGCTGTCAGCACGTAGCTTGCTTCGGATCCTCTGTTCCCCTTTCTCTCAATCTTTCTCTCTCTCTAAAATAAATAAAATTTAAAAAATTACTTTGGGGCGCCTGGGTGGCTCAGTCGGTTGGGGGTCCAACTTCAGCCAGGGCATGATCTCACAGTTCGTGGGTTCGGGCCCTGCGTCGGGCTCTGTGCTGACAGCTTCAGATTCTGTGTCTCCCTCTCTCTCTGCCCCTTCCCTACTCACACTGTCTCTCAAAAATAAATAAACATTGGGGCACCTGGGTGGCTCAGTCAGTTAAGCATCTGACTTCGGCTTGGGCCATGATCTCTTGGTTTGTGAGTTTGAGCCCCGCGTCGGGCTCTGTGCTGACAGCTCAGAGCCTGGAGCCTGTTTCAGATTCTGTGTCTCCCTCTTTCTGACCCTACCCTGTTCATGCTCTGTGTCTCTCTGTCTCAAAAATAAACAAATAAATAAATAAATAAACATTGAAAAAAATTCTTAATAAAATAAAAAAATTATTTTAAAAAATAAAATAAGACTAACTACTAAGTCAACAAACCATACCCACAGGCTGCCCACCAGACACTTCATGTGAAGGTCAGGGTTAGCCTCAAAAGGAACACAAGTGTTAGGGGGAGTCATTGACCCTGATTGTCAGGGAGAAATAACAATTCAGGGAAACTACCCCTACTAATTCAGATTTATGACCAGATTGGACAATTACTCCTATTGCCTACAATCACAGCTTGAGCTGAGATGGAACACCTCCCTCTCGGCTGACAGGGAGAGGAGACAAAGGACTTTTGGGTAACTAAACCCCCAGACAGAATCTGTACCCCTGCAGAAGTTGTGGCACAGGGAGGAGATACAACGGTAATAGTCATGTATCCTGGTGATGAAAAATTACACCATGTGCCCTAACTGTGGCAAGACAATCTCCATTCCACCGGGACAGTCATTAATTAACCTTGTCTTGCTGGGCCTACTGCTCCCTGGCCATAGGACCGGGACACTGGTACCACAATGGACTGGAAGCCTTCTCACAGAAACATGCTGGATGCTTTCAGAATGTGACAGACCAAATGCAACAACAATATAATAATTTCACCATTTGTCTCAGGGATTCAACTCTAGCTAATGATGATGAATACATATGTATTAAACTGCAAAAAAGGGACTCCACTGAATTTAAACAGGAATCTATTCTAGTAACTGTGCATAACAACCCCACAACCCCTCTAAAAGAAAATAATTTGTGGTTACATTTAGCAACTAATGTATTGAACATGAGCTCCTTCTGCCTGCATAAGGGAAATAATCCACAAAAAAAATTAACAAAATAGGGCAACCGTAGATTATTTGTTATTATTGCACCATTTCGGATGTCAGAGATTTCCTTGAATGTGTTGTTTTAATATTACTGATGATTCCAAAACTATTAATGATCTCATTGATGATATGCAGCATGAAATTGACAAAATCACCACTTCTCCTGGAATATTACTTGGTGTCCACATTGGGGAGGTTTCATCAAAGACATCCTACATGTTCATAGCGACTGTACATGTTCGCCTGGGATCATATAACGCTTGACAAGTCAAGGACCAAATGTTCTATGTAGAACTTGTGTCACTTGTCATGCGTTTCTGCCCAGAGCCGCACATACGCAATCATGGCAGGGAGTGAGCAGCTAAGTTGGCTTGTGCTCTACATCCGGCCTCGGGATCAGAATTGGCCCTTCTGGGGGCACCTGGGTGGCTCAGTCAGTTAAGCATCTGACTTCGGCTTGGGCCATGATCTCTTGGTTTGTGAGTTTGAGCCCCACATCGGGCTCTATGCTGACAGCTCAGAGCCTGGAGCTTGCTTCAGACTCTGTATCTCCCTCTCTCTGCCCTCCCCTGCTCTCACTCTGTCTCTCTATCTCTCTCAAGAATAAATAAACATTTTTTTAAAAGTTAAAAAAAAAAAAAAAAGAATTGGCCCTTCAGTTCCTGACACCAAGAGGGCTTAACTTGCCTCACCTCCTTGAGCCAGACCAGGCTGGCCCCTGGAGTGGATGAGGGAGAGAAGAGAAATATGCAGACACCCAGGCTCCTAAGATTGTTCTGGATGCTCCACCCAGGACCCTCGGTCGGGACTCCAACCAGGCTCTTCACCATGGGGCTTTCCCAGCTAGGAGGTTGGATGTTGTGAGTACCCGATTTTTTTGTTGTTGTTGTTTCCTTGCCTCTTTTCCATTAGGTCTTTTGTTTATTTGTACCTTGTAAGTATGTACGGTAAATCTTTTTTTTTTTAAGTTTATTTATTTTATTTGAGAGAGAGAGAGAGCACAAACAGGGAAGGGGCAGAGAGACAGAGAGAGAGAAAATCTCAAGCAGGCTTTGCACTGTCAGCACAGAGCCTGACACAGGGCTAGAACTCATAAAGCCAAGATCATAACCTGAGCCAAAACCAAGAGTCAGATACTTAATGGACTGACCCAGTCAGGCACCCTGTGAGTACCCGATTTGATGTATTAACCCTTCTTTGTTCTTCTCTATACTTCTTTCCCTCTTTATGTTTACTATAATCGTTTAATTCCATATATTCCCTTTCCCTTGTAATTAATAGATCCCCCCCCCCACGAAACAGAAAGTGCTGCTGTCGTGAAATTACATTTATTCAGAAAAGATAGGAATATAAATAATAACCCCATTTTGCAGATGGGAAGAGCGCAATGAGGTGAAATCATGTGACCAAGGTCATTAATAATTAAGGGATACAGAACTTATAATAATAATGATTGTAACATTTACTCAGTGCTTATAATGAGCCAGACACTACCGTTCTGAATGTCTACTATAAGTCATTTCATTTAATCTTCATAAAAAAAAAAAAAAATCACTCTATGCACACCCCTGACCTGGCCGCCTCTCACGCTGACAACACCTGTTGCACTGCCGTGGGCGTGGGCGCCATTAGGATTCAGTAGTCCTGGGAGGCTTTCATTCAGAGGTGGGACCTAGAAAGACAGGCAGGAGGAGGGGACAAGTCGGGCATGGGTGTCAGGAAGCCAGGTGCATCTGAAGGACAAGGAGCAGGCCAGGCCAGGGAAACTGAAGAATCAGGCCCAGGCCCCAGGGTGGAGGACCTCGATGCCAGGCTAAGGAAATGGGCTTTCCCTGGAGGTGGCAGAGAGCCTCGGCGGGGCTCCGAGGAGATGCGGAGGGAAGACAGACCTGCAGGCTGGAATGGAGGGGGGGGGGGGGGGTAGCTCCAGAGAGGTCTGAGGGGATGAGCTCTGGGAGGGAGGGTTGAGGACCTCAGGGAACCTCATGGAAAAAAACAAACACGGGGAGTGAGTGGGGCAATGTGAGAGACCTGGAGCACGACCTAAAGGACGCGGTGGAGGGTTGAAGCTGAAGGATGGAGACGCTGGCCGCACGTGGGGCCCCGAAGCACCCGCACGTCTTCGCTGGGCGGGGCGACCGGGCCTCCGAGGCCGGCGGGCTGGGTGCGAGCGGCGGGTGGTGCTCGCCGTGGTGCCGCTAGATGGCGCAGGCGCCCCGCCGAACGTGACGCGGGACCCTCCGCTTGGCCAAGCGTCTTGCCCAGGTGGGCCGCAGGGGTGAGGGGGTAGGACTCACCCTTCTTCTCCTAACTCCCAACCGCGGCCGGCGTCGGGAAGTGCCACCTGCGCGGCCCCAGGGCCCCGCGCTTCAAGGGCCCACCCAACGCCTCGTGTCATGTTCTGTTACCACCACCTTGAAATCCTTCATAATGTGTGTGAACAAGTGCAGCCGCTTTTCATTTTTGCCCCAGGCCCTGCAAACATATTATGCAGCAGGTCCTACCCAGAACTTGCTGCGTACAACACTTTCACATCCTGACTCATGTATCGGTCCCACGCCGCAGGGAGGTGAGGATATGGTTCCATTTTATAGACCTAGAAACTGAGGCTCAGAGAGGTGATGAGACCTGTCCAAGATCACACACTGGTTGTTGATGAGCCCGCTGGAAGCAGCTTGTGTGACCCCTAAGTGCAGCATCCTTTCCTGCCCACATTGGAAGCTGCCCAGGGCAGTCAGGGCCCTGCTTGGGCCAGAGGACCAGACAAAGGCCTCTGTGCACTGCTCCCCAGGCAGCCTCCTTCAGGCCTACTCGGTGCTCAGAGGCTGAGACCGGCCTGGACTAAGGGTGGTTGTGCAGAACTGTCCCCAGAGTCTCCATTTCTTCTGGTGATTGAGAAATCCTGGGCAGCCTGGAGGAAGAGTCAGCCCTCCCGGTCCAAATGTTTAACCCTGGTGTCTGCCTCCTGCAAAGACAGCCACAGACATGGTCCTTGGGCCATCAGAAGGACGTGCCCATCAGCATGCTGTGTGCGCACAATGACAGGAAGGAAGGGGTCTGTCTTGCCAGTGAATGAGACAGCCCAGAGCTGGAATCCTGGCTCCCCCTCTCTCCAGCTGCATGGCCCTAAGCAGGTGGCCCCTCTGAGCCTTGCTTTCATCAAAAGTAAACAGGAGAAAATTCTCAGGGTTGCTGGAGGATTAAATACTTCAAGTTGCAGGTACTCAGTAAATATTCTTCTGTTTGCTTTTGGTTTTTGTCACAAAGGCAGCTGGGTTTTCCGCTCTGGAATCTCCCCCTTAGGGAATACTCTGATGGGTGGGAGGCCCAGGTTTGGAGGGCTGGAGGGCAGAGGGCGGAAGAACTGTGAGAAATGCAGTCTGACGTGCCAGACCAGGCACCGGAGGGGAGTTGACCAACTGTGAGTCTAGAAAGAGGCCTGCGCAGTGTCTTCCCTGTTGGTGGAGGCTTCAGGAGGGCAGAGGGCAGGAAGAAAACAACAAAATGATAATAATACTTACGCTGCCCAGGTGGTCATACAATCCTAGGCTGGTTTTAAAGTCTTTTCTGGCCCTTCACGTTGCTGGGTTCTCCTCCCAGCTCCCTGAGAAGCCAAGAGGGCACTCATCACCCCCACTTTATAATGAGTGACACTTGCCCACTGTCAGGAGAGTGGTGCAGAGGCTTGGCCCAGCCTTCTGGGTTTTGATTCAATGTTCACACTGGTACCGCAGCACCAGGGCCCCCAGGCCATGGGACGATGCAGCAGAAAAGGCAGAGCAACCCTCTCGTTTCTCCATCTGCCAGACCCACAAAGCTAGGAGTGGGTGCTATGGTTGGAGATTGGGCGCTGGAGAACAGAAGATTCTCCTGAGTCCAGGGCCTGTGCCCTCCTCAAAGTCCCGGCTAAACCAGAATAAGAGGTTGTCCCGGAGCCTGTGGAGTCAGACAGGCTTGGGCTCCAACCCCACTGCTGCCATGTGCTTGCTGTGTAACCTCAGGTAAGTGACCCCACCTCTCTGAGCCTCTGTTTCCTCATTTTATAAAGCAAAGATGATAATAACTTACCTCACAAGATTAGCATGGTGTGGGGGAAAGTGAGTGGGTTTTATAGGAGGTCAGACTGGGTTCAGATTCCAGCTCTGCTATTTATTAGCTATGTGATCTTGGGCAAGAACCTTCACCTCCATCAACCTCAGTTTCCTCATCTGAAAGAGGAAGATGTTGAGACCTCCTACCTCAGGTCTTAGAACTTAAATGACACAAAGCTGTAGACACCCTGCCTGGCCTATAGTCAAGTCAATAATGTTAATCTCCCCAGGACACAAGGAGGGGAGGCTGGGAGTAGCTGCTGCTGTATTTCAGTAGGGAGGACAGGACCAGGACCTGGCCTGGCGCCTGCCCCGGCACCCATCCACCCTGAGCCCCGGGCAAATCTGGTGCCCACAGCATAGTCAGCTCAGAAGTATTCCCGCTGTGAGCAGGTCGTCTTTTGGGAATAATAGTTGACATTCAGAGAGAGTGGGACATTAACCAGGCGACATCAACAATGGACAAACTGTGAGTTATTTGTAACCTGGATCTGAGAGACGAAACCTCATATCTCAAGATCTAAGAACCTTTGAAATGCTCACTTACTCCTTCTCACAACGGTCTGACACCAAACCCTGAGTAAAAACAAAATCTCAGAAGCGAGGCGAGGATGGGAATTATGGATTGCCGAAACGAACAGGGCCTCTGTCACATTTCTGGGCTTCATGCAACTGCTTTTCTTCACTAGGCAAAAAGGGTAGCAAATTTGTACCCTGGAGTCACGTAGCCTGGGTTCAATCCAACCACTTCCTGTCTGCCTATGCCTGAGTTTCCTCACCTGTAAAGCGGGGCTGATGATGACACCTATCACGGTGTTAAATTTAAGAATGAACACATTAACTCGGGGAGAGCCCTTAGAAAAACATCTGGCACATAGTAAGGACTCAGTTATAAAAAACAGAATAATAATCATAATAATTATTATATCTGTGTAACAGTAATTATCCTTGTTGTTGATTCTATTCAGTTGTGCTCCATAAGAAGGCTGCCACACGGTGTATCTAAAAAAATCCCACCTACTTAGCAAGGCCTGTAAGGCCATTCACGGCCTGCCCCCTCCTCCTGCCCACCCCTATCTGCAGACACTTCTTTTCCAGGAGTTTATATTCAGCCAGACCAAGCTATAGGCAGCTTCATTTGTTTCCTACGTCCACGCCATTGTGCCCACTGCCCCTCTTCTCAGAATGCCCTTTCCGCCCAGCCCATGGGCAAACCTCACTTCATCCTGCAAGGCCCCATGTAACTGTCACCTCTTCCAAGAAGGCTTCCCAGCCCTGAGCGTGGCCGACCTCTCCTTCACTGCACATTCCACATCCGAGCACCTGCTCCATGTTGCCGTGTCCCCGTCCCCCAGGACTGCAAGCTCCTTGAGGAGAAGGCCCACATCACACATATCCAGGGCCTCCTTCAGTGCCTACACATAGCAAGCACTCGGGAATTCTTTGCTAAGTGAACGCATCTCTCGCCAGCACCACTGAGGTTTTAATAACTTGGAGAAGTGCACTACCTTGGACGTTACTACTGAGTTCACATGAATGGCCAGGAACTGACACCTTTTCTTCCTGCACTGGGTTTTCCTTAGAGCCAGGCTGCCCCCAGACTTCAGTTCATGTACATGGGGGACAGCAGGAGGCAGGTCTTTTAAACCACCCAGGAGTGCTTCCACTTCCTGCTGGACATGGTCCCAGGTCTCAGGCTTGGTTCTTTATGGGACTCTTGGACTACTGGTAACAATCCAGAAAGCTGGATCTTGACACCCCCACCTCTTGCATGAAAATAAAGCCCTAGGCTGAGATCATGCAAATGGTAATCAGGGAGGAGGCAAGGAGGGGCTTGATTTATAACTAACCCTTGTGCACGGAGCAGCCCTGACCTGAAGGTGTTGGTCAAAATGATGGGGACAGCCTGGGGAGCTGTTTCTCAGATTCTCTGGGCAGTTCTAGAAAACAACTGAGAACACCACCACCCTGTTTTTGGACATCTTCTTTCTGTCCCTGTTTATGTTGTGTGACATCTGGTGGCCTCCCCTGTGGAATGAGGACAAGAACTGGTATTTACTGAATACCTACTATGTGCTAGCCACTGTACCAGGTACTTCACACACTCCAATCCCAATTTTCCCATAGCTAGTGCATGCCAGAGGGAGAAGCTACATGCAGATCTGCCTGATTCCAAAGTTTACACAACGGTACTTTCCCCTAAACATCATCAAATAATCTAACAGCCCACAGCATGACCTGGTGGTTAAGAGGGTGCATTTAGAACCAAGCCAACTTTGGTGACAGCTCTGCCACTTATTAGCCATGGGACCGTGGACAAGAAACTTAACCTCTCTGTGCCTCAGTTTCCTCATCTGTAAAATGGAGGTATGGTGGCCATGGAGATGTGCTGGTCAGACTTCCTTCAGGAGAGAGAACTTGCTTGACCACCTCACGCATAAGGGTTGAGAGTCAGGTAACAGTGTTAATGTGACCATCCCACTCCACCCCCAGAGAGAGAGAGACCCTGGGGATGGCTGCTGTTGGTCTACACCGTGCTCAGCCAGTGTCTGAGCATGGAGGGCATGTTAGTTCCAGCCCACTCCTGCGGGACACCTAATGCTTCTAAGGAGCAACTTTTGCACAGAGACTCCCATCAGCCTTGCTGTGCACTTCTCAGAGCTGCACTGCTGTCTAAGTCTCTTGCTGCCCAGCCTCTCCTGTCCTCTCTCCTTTTTGCAGCTCTCAGACCTATAGCAACCCGCCCCTTCTATGCTTCACAGGTATCCTGTCCTCTAAGTCTCTGGCTCAGCTAACCACATCTTGGCCTACGCTTCTTGAAGGACTGGAACTAGCACAAACAGTAATAACAGTGCCTGTCTCACAGAGCTGCGAGGAGGCAATGCATTACCTCACGCAAACTGTTCAGGACGGTGAGCACACCTCAAGTGTTAGCTATTACCGTTGCTATAAATGACATGCACTCACAGATCTGTCCCATGCAGAGATTGCTGTGGTGTTCCCTTACAGACCTAAAGAAAATAATGGAATCTTAGTCCAAGATGGTGTTTCTCATTCTTCTTAAGCCAGTTTCAGCCAGGCTACCAAAATCACCTCCCTCAGACGCACATATATGCAGGAAGTCAGTAGGAATTTATTCAAGGACTAGCTCACACTTTTGACCAAAGAGACATTGGCCCTACTGCTGAATCGACAAGTTGGACAACCCAACCTAAGGCTGACCATTCTCCCTCTTGGAACTTGGGCAATGAGGATTGGTGTAGGTGATCTCTGTGGTCCCAACCAACCAAAGCGTTCTAGAGTGAGAACATCTGTCTGCCTATGCCACCACAGACACAGTCCCTGACATCAGCCATGTCTTTTCTTGTCACCCACTCTGTTCTGAGAGAGGTGTCTCCTGGGAGTGTGTGAAGGCCCCCAGGCCAGTCACCACTGGGCCCAGCTACCCTTTTTGTCATATGGAGACAACAGCCAACGGACAGAGGAGTGAGGGCCAGAAAGAGCGGATAAGGCAAGCGACTTCCACTCACTGTGGCCTTATAATTTATACAGTAGGTACTGGGAAAACTTCCCCATTTCCACAGAAGGTCGTCCCACCTATTCCCCTTCTCTCCTCCAGAATAAGCCCCCCTGATCTGGGGGTGCTCAGGTGGGACCGAACCCAGAAGTTTTCTTTCCAGTGGCATTCCCTGACATCAGTGTTCCCCACAGGGGCTCCCCAGGAGAGAGGCCCCGGTCTCCTCCTTCCTCTGAATCCCCCTGCTCCCCAAACATGGATTCCTTACTCACAGGAACGGCTTCCTCCAGACAACTGTGCCAAGGGTCCACCGCTGACCCTCTTCAAGCTTGACGGATGCCCGACAAAGCAGGTAAGCAGAGAAGGTGGGAGCCTAAGAGATAGTAGGAGAGTGGAAGCTGGCTCTCCTCCTTTACAGAAGAGAAGTGCAGCTGGCTTTAGGGGAGAGTCACACAGCAGGAGGGCCTTACTTCCTACCAAAAGGACAGAAAGTCAAAGCCTCAGGTCCCCTCCTGAGTCAGAGGCCCAAACCAGGGGCACTGATCACATAAACATCCTAAAAAAGGCTGGGGCAGGTCAAAGGCTCTCCCAGAGACAGGGGGCCCTGAGCAAATTCATCTTTCTTTTAGAATGTATTAGTGCTAACAGAAAGGGGCAAAGTCAAATAACTAGACTTGAATAACCTTACATTTGTTGCCCATCCACTGGGAACTTCACATGCACTCTCTCATTAAGCCTCACAACAACTCAATAAGGTAGGTATTATCCTCTTTTACAAATGAGGAAGCAAAGGTTCCCTGAGGCAGAGGGATTTATGCAAGTTCACAGGGCCACACATGGTGGCACTGGGTGAACCCAGTCAGTTCTGCCTCCATGCCGGCTCTGCCAAGCGGGAATAGGGTACACGCTCCAGGATCCATCTTTCCTGGCAGCCACATGTCTCCTGTGCCTACCCTGTCCCCTTCATTCCCACTCGCCCCAGCCAGGCACTGTACGGTCATCACCCTAACCAACCCCAAGGAGCAGCCTCACCCACGGACCCGGGCTGCCATTGGAAATTCCTCGTAGAGAGGCGCGGTGTGAGGCAGACAGACAGACAGACATCTGTGGGGTCACATTCACAGACAGACAGATCATTGCCAGGAGGAAGCCACATGCCTTACCTCCCAGCTCATCTGACTGGCCTCAGACACAGCCAGATGCCGTCACGATGGTATCCCAAAGGCCCTCGGGGGCCCTAACAACAGCTGCTACAGCACAGCCCATCTGGAAGGGCTCTCTTTGCTGAACACTTAACCCTTCTGAGGACCCTCAGGGCCAAGGGATGCCATACCCCCGTGAGAGAGATATTTAAGAGAAGAGGGTCCCCTCCACCAAGGATGAGTCAGTGTACCCTAGAGGAACCCCCCCTTTCCCCCATGCCCTTCTGCTTCCCAGGAAGACAGGGTGGGGTGGGCAGCATGGGGAAGACGAGAGGCCAACATTCCCCAAAGGGAGAGACCATGTTCCTCTCAGGTTTTAGGAATTAAGGAAGGAACATCCAAACATCTACCATATACCCCAAAGAAAAGGGGCTCCTGAGTCCCAAAGGCTTGGGTGAAGGCCCAAAAAGTGACCCCATAGAGCTGAAGGAGGAGGAAAAAGCCGCAGGGGCCCGGCTGCCGTGGGTGTGCAGCACCCCCACCCAGCTTCTCATGGGTTCCCAGGAAATGAACAAAAGGCCCACACAGTGACCCAGGAGGCGTCAGTTGGCAGCTGTCTCTGACTAAAGGCCATTCATGAACTCTGCGCAGTCTCTCAGCCCCCCAGACAGCCTGGGGGTGTTGGCAGCTCACAGAGAGACTTTCACCCAAAGACAGGTCTGGGTTTCCCTGGAGAAAAAGAAACTTGAGTCAGCTGGCTTCCTGGGGTGCTCTCTTGGTGGCCTCACCCGGATGAACAAAGCGGTTAGGTCTGAAGTATGGGGGCCACTGCCTGCTATGCTGCAAGTCCCCTCAGAATCAGGGGGGCTGCCCCTGCTCCGGGCACCACCTTTGCAACACAGTGCCTCCCACTGCGGGGGCCTTGGCTCTACTGGCTGACCGGCTGCCCCACGTCAACACCTTGGACCTTCCTCAACCTGGAGCACCTCTCCTTCCTGCCTCCCTCCAGATTCAGGCATGGTGCGTTGGACTCTTGCTCGCCCTCCTCTGCCCTGCTCCACACTCCGGACATGCTAAACAGGGGTGTGCTCCTGAGGGTCATGTGAGTGACTGACCTTTCTTCTCTACCTGGGGAGCTCAGTGGAGAACCCATCACATCCATCCCCTACCAGTTCTATGACCTTGGACAAGATGTGAACTTCTCTGAGCTATGGCTTCCTCATCTATAAAATGGTGAAAATAATACTTATAGCAAATGGTTGTTAGGAATATATAGAATAGGCAAATCCATAGAGGCAGAAAGCAGATTAGTGGCTGCAGGGGGCGGGAGGGAGGAACGGGGAGTGACTGCTTTCGTGGATCAGGGGTTTCCGTTGGGGTGATGAAAATGTTCTGGAACTAGGTAGTGGTGACGGTGGCAGAACCCTGTGAATGAACTTAATGCCACTGAATTGTATACTTTTACCTGGTTACAATGGTAAATTTTATGTGATGTGTATGTTACCACAAGAAAAAAGAAAAAAATAGCTTAGTACGAGATTAAATGAAATGAAATGTTGATCACAGAACCTGGTACGTAGTAGGTCCTGAGCAGATTTTAATTTCCTTCCTTCAGATCGTCACATGGAATTGTACACAACACGCTCCCTCATGCCGACCCAGGGAAGGTTGCCTTTGTTCTTAGATACCTGCTCTGAGATGGTAATAGGATGACTCCCCATGTTTTCCACAAAGCAAAGCCTTTATCATTGTCCAGTGGAGAGGGTGCCCGATTCCACCACCCCCTCCCCACTCCTGCTGGTAACCTCTTTGACCTGTTCCACCGTGGCCACACCCCACGACTGAGTCCTGCCAGAGGAGGGTGAAAGCCTGCCTTGTTACCAAAGCTGCGGACCTCCCTCAGTATCCCCTTCTCTGTTTCCACAAAAACTGTCATCCCAAAGACATAAAACTGATCATTGTTGGGACGCAGTTTTCCAAGAGTCTCTCATGTTTCTGCACATCTTGTGAGCAGGGACATCGTCTTAGTTATGGAGAATCTTTTCAAGCATGTTTGTAAAGAAAATGACCTCATGGATAGATACGGTCCCCCTCCAAAGCTAAGGGCAGATAAGCTTAGTGTCCGCTATAAAAGATTCAGGTTCCCCAAGCTCAGGTTTTCTCTCCTATAATGCAACCCATGGTGTGTGCAAGTGACACCTGGCCCTCTTTCTGTCACCCTGAGGAAAGTAGGGGTGGGCACTAAAATGTATTGCACATAGCAAGCCCCAGTTGGTACTTCTAATCATTATGACTGACTTGCTTTCTCTCCCCTGAGGTCCTAAGAATTTTGAGGGTATGTGGCATGTTTTATTTATCTTTGTGTTTCACATAACAGGTACTGATAAAGGTGTGCTGAATGAATTAATGAGTGAATGAATGAGTAAGTGGAGGGATGGAGAGATTTTTCTCTTCTATCATCCTGATGGTCTTACTAGACCCTGCCCTTCGCATTCCCATGGCTGTCCTAGCTCCTGATACCATACCCAGCATTTCATCCACTTACCTTGCCAGCCTGGATAAAACCGTATAATGCGGATAATAAAATGCAAATACTCTGTCTTAGGGCCTGGGATCTGAATGTTGGGGGGAGCCTGGATCCTCACCCAGGTCTAGCTATCTCTCAGATCAGCACTGCCCCCCCCTGCCGTCCCCCCGCATATTTGTCCTATGTTCAGCTCTATTCCCATTTCCATGACCTAGTGGTGACCTGTAGTTCTATGCACAACAAGACATAGGCCCAGGCCACCAAACCACACAATGCCTGTCACCACTGAACCAGCAAACAAGCTGCTTGTTTCTCAGGTTCATTCCTGTTAGGCTGAAAGGGGATTATAGCACTGGGCACATAGCAGGTGCTCTGCTAATATTTATGTAATGAATGCATGAACCTTCCTTCAAACTAAATTAATTGCCTCCTTCTTACATTGTTTAAGTCACCCTCCTGAGCAACAAAACTCGAAAATATAACCAAAAGGAGAGGAACCTGAAATGTCACTCTGGACATTCCTTTTGGCTCAGTGTCAACATGGCAAACACATCTCCAGGAAGGAGGACAATGGCATTTAACGTGACACCCAGTCCCCACCTGCCATAAGAGCCCCAGCCTCTGTGTATAGCTTCATCACACACTATATATGATGTGGAAGAGATGATTTTGAAAGTGACCTGCTCTATATGCACTTAAAATTGCAAACAGCTGCTCACCTTTTCTACAGCGAGACAGAAGGGTTAGCCAGTTGGCATCTTGCCAAAGGAAGCAGCAGTGAATAGGTACTTAATATGAAGGTTTGGGGGCCCATTTTTCAAGGGGTCTTGGATTCTTTAGACACAGGAACATTGCATTTTATACTGATCAGTTCCCCTCACCTCAAGTCACCTGAAGAAGACTAGTCTTTTTTTTTTTAATCTTTTATTTATTTTTGAGAGAGAACGCACAATTGGGGGAAGGGCAGAATGGGGCTGGGGGTGAGGGACAGAAGATCAGAAGCAAGCCCCGCGCTGACAGCAGTGAGCCCAATACGGGGCTCGAACTCACCAACCGTGAGATCAATGACCTGAGCCAAAGTCGGAGGTTCGACTGACTGAGCTGCCCAGGTGCCCCTAGCCTTTTTTTAAGAATGGCATTTAATTAAATATTTTCTGTTACATCCCTAGCAGTTAAACCGTGCATTTCTTTATACTCCCTTCACTCCAAAAAAGACCCGTGTCTGTCTATAAGAATTCATACAATAAGGGGCGCCTGGGTGGCTCAGTCAGACGTCCTACTTCGGCTCAGGTCATGATTTCACGGTTCCTGAGTTCTAGCCCCACATCAGGCTCTCTGCTCTCAGCACAGAGCCCGCTTCAGATGTTCTGAACCCCCTCTATCTGCCTCCCTCTCTGTCAAACATAAATAAACATTAAAAAAAAATTTTTAAGAATTCATACAATAAGATAAAGGCCTCTGGAAAAAATACAGGCAGTATTTACAGAAATAAAATAGAACCAGGATTGGTGATAAGCCACAAAACCGACTGCATGTTTGCCCAAGGATGTTGCAGTTCAAAAAAGCTCAGAGATGTTGCCAGGTGAGCTGCTGAGCCGGGCCCAGGGGCGGAGGCCATGGTGTGGTGGCCGTGATGTGGTAGCTGTGGTGGGGCAGCCAGGTTCCAGGGCCCGGCCCTAGCATTACCAGTCCAGCAACTTGACTATGCCAATGCTCTGAGAAACCCTGAGGGAACCAGCTTATGCTACCCACTCTCACAAGAGGCTCGGGGATAAACTAGAATTCACTTCACTTTTTGAATTCATTTTGAGAAATAGAGTTACAAGAAAAAAAGAAGAAGAAGAAGACAGGGAGTGGGGGAGGAAGGACAGGGAGAGGAAGAAGAAGAAGGAACAGAGAGAAGGAAAAGAAGGAAGGAAGAAAAGGAGGGAGGGTGGGGAGGAAGCCAGAATAGTTATGCTACAAGGTCAGTGCTGGTATCTCTGCAAACACATTCAAAACGAAAGCCAAATTATAAACAGAACATCACTTCTTGGTGAAAAGCCACGAGAAATGAGGCGGTGGTGTGGGGGGCACCAGGGGCACCCAGCGCTGTGCTGAGGCCTCATGGACTATCCTTTATCCAGCAAGAGACAAATCTTTCCAGTGACCTGAAAACACTTCTGGCAGATTCCAGCCTCTTTCCCTTGGCAGGTCCTGGATGAACACTGCCAGGCTCTTTGTCTGTGAGCTCCCTTTTTCAAGGCTCCAGGCTGACCCTCCCCTCTGGGTAACTCTCATATTCTTCAGAGACCCATGATCCTACTGCTGCCCTATCAGCTTCCTCAGTTACAACTCCACTGTGGGACCTGTTCCGGGAGACATTGCCCAGGTCCCTTCTATTGGAGTGCAAGCTTTCAAAAAACACTCTGTCATCCTCTCGGATAAGTCTATAGATGATTTCCTTCATTCATTTTCTGTGAAATGTGCTCTGTAACTCTCAAGGGGCTACTTTATTTCTAAATTACTAGGGCAGGGGAGCATCCCCTCTCTCAGGTATGGAGAGTTTATCTGCTCAGTCAATAAAGATAGCGTTTACAGAGTGAGACCGGTTTTGGCCTCAAGTAGGTATTTTCCATGGCTTACTTACATATAACTACAATAGTTCCAAACACCAGAACCACCCATTGAAAAGCGCAGATGCTACCTGGGCTTGGGTAGATGCGAGTGGCTGGCTTTTCCCCACTAATCTGATCTAGCAGTTCAGTCGAAAGAGGGAGCTGGCACCAGGCACAAACGCCATTAATGATTAATCATCAGAAATAGCAATATTTGGATTCGATTTCCCACCCTCTTCTGGAAATGCAGACATCTGAACTCCCTAGGCACACATCCATTTTGACCAATTATTTTAACAAGTTCAAAACAGATCATCATGGCAAAAACAAGTGTAAGCAATTGCTCTCTGGTCAGAGAAAATGACCATGGGGCCATTTTCCTTATGGTGGGAGTAGAGTTGCCGCATAAAATACAGGACACCAGGTTAGATTTAAATTTTGAAAAAGCATCAACGGGTGCAATATTGGGGGCATGCTTATGCCAAAAAAGTATTCATTGCTTAGCTGAAATTCACATTTAATGGATGTCCCATATTTTCATTTGCCAAAGCTGGGAATGCTATATAGGAGCAAAAGAGAAAAGTTTTCATTCATCCTTCTTAGTGAATTACATATTAAACACAGCTGCAGAGATGCCCCCACAATAGTAGCGAATGCTCCGCACTGAGGCAACAGAGTAGGGAATCCCAGCTATGGGGGGCAAGAATGGTTGCCTCCCTGTTTTGCAAACGTCTCTGACATGAAAGGACAGCAGAGAGAGGGGCAGTGTTGTTTGTTATGTTGCCCTCCACTGAAACCCCTGCTAAGATGCTCCATGAAGAAGCCTGCCTTTGGGGTCCCGCCTGGGAACCTTGGGTGGTGAGGGCAACAATACAAGAAGGAAGATACTTTCTTCCCTCCTCCCACCATCCTGCTGTTCCTTCCTGGGTTCTTGAAGGCTGATCTTGAAGAAGCTGGGAAAAACATGGGTGACAAATAGTAGCCTCTGGCCCTGGGAATCAGGTAAGTCAAGTAGAAGATAGTGTTACTTGGGGCAGGAAGTCGGGGGGGGGGGTTGTTTGTTTCAGAAAAGAAAATTCCCTAAGCAATTGCATCAGCGCATCCTCATCTATAGGAATCCCAGCCTCCTCCCCTACCCCTGTCCTCAAGAGTTCCCACACTCACTCTGCCATTGACCACAAATGGGATCTGGGGCAATTCACTTACATTTTTAGGGTCTTAGTTTTCCCACCTTTAAAACAAAGGATGATCTCTGATCATTAGAAAACTAGGAGGAAAGGAAGGGATCTTTAGTCTTGAAACCCACAAGAAAAATAAAATTTAATGAAAACGTGTATTAGGACCCTCCTGCTCCAAACTTCTATGGATATATGTCTGCATTTTTGTATTGGTTAGAAAATGTAGGCTCTATTCTTGTTGGTTATTACATGCTGTCCTTCGTGAGACAAGATGTACGTTCAGTGCTGCCTTATATTTCAGTTATAGGGATGGAAGCTGGTTGAGTCATTTATACTTTCTTACCAGATCTGCAAAGTTGATGAGTGTGGTGGGCAACCACGATTAGTCTGCAGCCCCAGCAATAAGAGTTTCCTCACCTAAACCTTACTGCTGCTTGGAACCAACCATGAGACCCCAGACCTGGAGCTCTTCTCTAATGCATGGGCCACATTCCCATGCTATATACACCAAGTGGATGGCTCTCTGATGAATCCTTTGTTGGCTCCCAGTTGTCCATCTGATAAAGTCCAAACTTCTTAGCTTCTCTAAATAAGTACCAGGCCCACCATGTGACATTCCTCTTGTCCCCCACCTGGGTGTTTTCCTGGGACACACTCTCCCCTTCACAACCTCTGGCCTCTTGTACCCACTGTTCCCTCCATCCAGAAGGGCCTTTGCTAGCCATCCTTCAAGAACCAGTTCAGCTGTTACCTCCATGGTGAAGTCTTCCTAGAGTTCCCAGATAGTTCCACCCATTCTCTTCCCTTCTTCCAGCACATTGGGCATCTTTCTCTATGATGATACTTCCCGCCCTGCACAGAGGTTGCTTATAACTTTCTTTCCTCCAGCTGACTGTGAATCCTTGAAGGGACAGACCATGTCATATACATCTTTATCTTCTCAGCACTTAGCATGGGGTTTGGCCCAGATTAGGTGTTAATAATTATTGGCTGAATCAGAGAAT
The DNA here is from genome assembly GCF_022837055.1 of Prionailurus viverrinus. NCBI lineage: Eukaryota > Metazoa > Chordata > Mammalia > Carnivora > Felidae > Prionailurus > Prionailurus viverrinus. Next base: position 179,402,358 of record NC_062561.1, on the reverse strand, counting down.
GAAGAAACCAGATATAACTCAAATAGCATCTTTCCTAGCCTATCAGTTAACTGCTGGATAAGGCAATTCATAATCTATGAAGAGCCCTACACACACTATTATCTTAGTAGCTAGAAGAGACAAGAGAGTCATGGCAGAGTTCAAGTGTAGGATGATGTCAACACTACCTCGGTGGGGGCAGGGAACCTGCTTCAATTCTGGGCTCATTCCCAGAGCCCCAGCCTCAGAGTCTTGGTTACAGAATTCATGGTGTTGGAGTCAATCCTAGTGGAAGCACAGGAAAGGGGACTAGACCAGGAGGTTATTTGATTGCCTTAAGCTCTGCCTGAGCCTCAACCTGGCTTCTGAGCAGAGAAGGTAAGGGAGGGTGCCAGCATTGTGTGCGTTCAGGTGGCTGTCCCTACCACATGGCCTTTGGCCAGTCCTTAGTTCAGTCACTTTCCCAAAACCCAGAGATGCCTCTCCAGGCAACATGACTTTTGAGTAAATGGAAAATGGAGTTAATTGCCTTTCCCAAGAGCTGGTCAAACAAGGGCCCCTGAGGGGTAGGCAGATGTAGCCCAAATGGTCACATGGAGCCAGCTGAGGTGGAGGAAGATTTACTGCAGCTGACACAGTCAGTGACGGCAGGAATGACAGCCCAGAGAACCACACTGAACAAGACTCAGACTATGCTCCTGAGAAAATACACACACACACACACACACACACACACACACACCCCAGCACAGCAGCCCTCTCCTTCACAGAAGCTTTGGGGCTTTCACTTCAGGGTCCTTCCAGATGATTGCCACCAGCTCCCATCTGCCCCTCTGTGGTGGTCCCTTTAAGATAAGTGACCCTAACTGTCCCTACCTCCTGGCTACTTTCGTGAGCTCAGTAACTATTTACAGGTAAAATAATACCAGATAGACACTAAGCAGAGTTCACCTATGGAGACATCAGCCCTTTCCCAGGGTCAACATAACCTTCTCCAAACCTTTCCCATTCCCAACTGACATGTCTATTTTTTTTTTAATGTTTTATTTATTTTGAGAGAGCACTAGCAGAGGAGGAGCAGAGAGAGGGGGACAGAGGATCTGGGGCAGGCTCTGCAATGTGGGGCTTGAACTCACAAACTGTGGGATCATGACCTGAGCCCAAATTGGACACTCAACCGGCTGAGCCACCCCAGTGCCGTGACTTGTCTATTTTCTATCCAAGACCCATCTGCCTGGTACCCGATGGAGCCTGGAGCCATTTACAGCGTTCTTGGCTATATTTACAACCTTCAGCTACCTCACTCCACCACCTGATAGGACCATTTCCCTCTGGATCTTTCTCCAAGTTCTCTCAGCATGGGGTAGGGAAAAGCACGGGCTTCGAGGAGGGCTGGGGCATTCTTATGTTAAATCTCACCTTGGCCTGGGAACTGCTGTGTTGGCTTGGGTAAGTTCCTTGAACACTGGAACTGTGAACTCACCTATGAAGTGGGGACCATATCACTTAGTAATGAGGAACCCTGGCACTTGGGAGACCTTCAGCGCAAATCCCCTTCCATCTTCTCTAAGCAAGCAGCCTAGCTGCTTTTTGTCTTTCTAATTTCCTGACCCAGGATCCGTGGGAGGAAAGAGTATAGGAACAGATGGGGAAGGGCACACATGCCTTTAATGACTTGTCTGTCAGCGAGAGGTGTCTCGTATTAAAACAATCTACCCCTGGGAAGCAGGGAGGTGTTTGGCCCAGGCCCAGTATCCCGCTTCAGTCTTTAATAGCACTCTCCACCTCTGCTTCTTAACCCCTTCCTCACTCAACTACACCCAGAGGGTGTGAGATACCAACATTCCTCTGGGAGGGGAATGACTCAGAAATACTGCATCCACTCAACAAACTGTGCCAGACGTTGGGCTTGACTCTGGAGATTTAGAGATGACAGGAGGGTCCCCTGACCTCCCAAATTTCCCAACGAGTAGCTTTGTGCATGGGTGGGGATGTATGTGGAGGGGATGGAGGTGCAGGAAAGACGTGTCCGAGTGTCCGACTGTATGTAAATTGTTACAATGCAACGTGGTGAATGTGGTCATGGGGATGCATGCAAAGTACCACAAAGAGGGACGCTTGGGTGGCTCCCTCAATTAAGCTTCAGACTTCAGCTCGGATCATGATCTCACAGTTCATGAGTTCAAGCCCTGCGTCAGGCTCTATGCTGATACTTGGAGCCTGGAGCCTGCTTCAGATTCTGTGTCTCACTCTTCTCTCTGCCTCTCCCCGACTTGCTCTCTCTCTCTCTGTCTCAAAGTAAATAAACATTAACAAAAAAACCCCACAAAGTACCATAAAGGTAGAGTAGGGGGAGCTTCCACAGAAGGGCAGCCGGGGTGTAGAGGGTAACAATTCATCAGGTGGGTTAGGGTGGAGCAGACAAACCCAAGGGGGATGCCTGGGTGGACAAACTGTCTTAGAAGTGATTGTCAGTGAGGGCCGCAGTACCAGAAATGGGGTAGGGCCAGGGGCCGACCCCAGGAGAGGGATGTGGGCCCAGGAGAGGGATGTGGGGAGATACAGGGCACACTGGACCCAGCACAGGATGGCCTGGAATGCTGTCTCAGAGACTCTACTTAGAGCATTGACACCTCAGCCACACACACCAGTCCTGGGGCCACTTGCACAAAATGTGCTCCCTCAATGTTCATCGAATGAATGAGCAAACGAATGAGTGAACGTGCCATCTATAAAATGGGATTGATAATATTTAGTCCAGCTATCCCAGAAGGTTATTGGGAGGGAGAACTGAGGTGACAGAGATGGAAAAGCTCCACAGACTGTAAAATGCTGTCCTGACTTAAGGGTTGCTATGCGGACTGATACAGTCGGCTGCCATTTGAGGAAGCAACTGGTGAAGTGTGGTGACTTCTCCCAACTGCAGAAGGCAGCTCTAATTGGAGCTCTTAAGAAAATCACTTCTCTGCATCATCATGTCACCAGGACTATTCTGACAACTATTAGAGAAATCTTCCACGTCGGTGGAACATGGGAACAAGGCAGACTCTAAGTGATAGAAACAGCAGCAGGATCGGGCATATAAATAGTCAGGGTTGCAGGGGAGACCTGAGACCTATCGCGTCTTAGCATTCCACCTGAGAGTTACCGATGACCAAGTCTCAGCCCCTATTATAGAAAAAGGGAATCTGGGGTGCAGAGAGGGTACAGGGTCACAGGGCTCACCTGCACCAAATAATAATAACAGCTCACATTGTTGAATGCAGCCCTATAATTGAGCACCTACGTATGTTGGGTCATTTAATCCATACAACAATCCTATGACGTAGGTACTGTAATTATCTCCATTTTACGGATAACAGACTCAAAATGAGCCAAGCAACTTGTCCAGGTTCACACGGTCACTAAGCAAGGGTTATGACTCGTGTTTCCCTGTTGCCAGGACAACCCGAAGTCCACAGGTAAAGGTATCTTTGTGGGAAGAAATATGCTGTTTAATTAATTTGCTGTTTGCTTGTTTGGGGGTGGGGAGATTTGACGGAAATGGAGAACATCGATTTTGGACACAAGAGCGTGGGCAAACCTATAATGATCTCTGTTACTTGGGAGTGAAAACATGTGCCACTTAGCCGTGGCTCAGCTCAAGCCAGGCCCTAGAGAAAGGAGTTCAGTTACAGGCGCCCTAATGCCTGAGCCCTCCTGCCCCCTCTCTCTCATTAGCTGACACCATCAATTCAAGGTTAATGCATGCCAGGATTGGGAGCTAATTATTCCACCATTACAGATACAAATTTCCCCTGGAGAACAGCCAGAGAGGGAAGCCAGACAGAAGAGGAAGAGGCTTAGGAAGGAAAGAGGCTGCCTGGATCTCACAAAGGGGAAAATAAAATGGCCTCAGCTGGAATGGGCTTCCCCAGCCATTGGAAGCTGCTCTCCAAAAACCTCAGTGTCGTCCCTGGGTCTTCTCCCTGCTGACCACTCTGCCATGCCCCATGCGTGTGGCTGCAGAGGATTTCCAGCCATCACAGAGCCCCTGCTTTTGTCTGTCAGCATCAGTAGTTCCTAAAAGAGCTTGTAGAAAACAGAGCCACAACAACTAATAACACACAGTTCCTGACTTCAAAGAGCTTTCAATAGATAAACATGCATCCAATCAACTCTTGCACTTTGCTACCTTATAGGGGCCAAGTGCTAGGGGACAGAGAGATTCACTCCAACTTGGAGGTTCTTGGAAAGAAGAGGCATTTGAGGTCTTAAAGGATAAGTTAGCTTTCATGAGGGGGAGACTGGCAAGGATGGGTATCCCAGGTGAAGGTGGCAGCAAAAGCAGAACATGGTATGCAGAAAAGGCAGAACATGTTTGGTGTGGCTGGGACACAGGGTACAGCATGTTGAAAGTGAGCTTGTAGTGGGAGTAAGGCTAGGGAAGTCATGTGGGAGAGACCATGGAGGGCCTGAAATGGATTAATACGGAATTTAGAAACTTACTAGAGGTAATAGGGAGCCATTGATAGTGTTTGAGGCAGAGAGTGACATGACCAGAATTGCATTTTAGAAAGAGGGCTGTGGCAGTGTGTAGTAGATGGGAGAAAATGGAGGCAAGAGAATTGGGGGAAGCTCTTGAAAGACTCCAACAGGAAGAGAAGTAGGGATTTGAATTAGCGAGCATGTTGGCAAGCTTGTAAAGATGACTGTTCAGGATAAGAGATGTTTTCACCCATTGATCCAAATTCATTTAGTGTTCCTTTTGCCTGAGGAAAGGCTGAGCCAGAATATTTCTGGTAAATCATTTTACCTGAGCACTTCTGTTTTTGCCTTAAAGTATCTTCTGAAATGACCTTCCCACTGGCCAGACAGGGCTCTTGGTTGAGAAGTGAGGAACAGGAAATGAACAGCCACAGCTCAGGACAGGCCCTGCTAACAGAGCCATGCCCAGCACGCTACAGAGCATGGAGAAGGAGTAGCTGGCTGCTGTGTGTGTCGGGATGGCACAGAGGGCACTGTGAGTGTGTGAATGTGTGTGGGGAAGGTGGGGTACGTTTGTGTACGTGAGTGGGGGTATTTGGAAGACAATATGGGTGTGTATGTACATAGGGGAAGGAGATTATGGATATCTATGTATCTATTAAGGGTATAGATGTGTGTGTCTATGTGTGAATAGGGTGTGTGGTGTGTATGCATGTGTATCTTTGTGTGTGCATGTGTGTGTATACAGAAGGTGTGTATGTGCATATCTGTGGAGAGAGAGAGAGAGAGAGAGAGAGATTGAGAGAGAGAGAGAGAGAGAGAGAGAGAGAGTGTGTGTGTGTGTGTGTAGAGGGTCAGCGAGCAGGAAGACCTCCCGGAGAAGCCAAGAAGCCAGCACTGAGTCTGGAAGAATGAGGAGCAGTTCAGTGGGTGGGAGAGCAGGGAAGAGGGAATGGGGTGTGTGACGACAGGGAGGCGTGAATGAACGTGGTATGTTTGGGGCATGGTGACAGCAGAACAGAGAAGGGAAGAAGGGGAAAAGATGGAGTCAGTTTGGTACCACAGTAGAGGGTCCTTCCTGGACACCTTGGCACCTCGTTAGCATTCTAGGTTGGTGCCCAGTCTTTTGGTGGAATGGCAGTAGCAAGAGGGTAGTATTTCTTGGGTGGCCCAGGAAGAGGTCTGACAAGGCCACACCTGAACTGGCTGCATGAGTGTTTACAAAACAAACACATGTTGGAGGGATTAAAAAAACACATTGTGTTCTCAGGCTGAGCTTGGAGTGACACATATATAATATTCAAGGAAAGAGGGTGGGAGCAAGCCGGAGCCTGGCAAAAATGGGCTGGATTGATTCCTCTAAGGACTGGTCTCTGAGGCACCTCCAGAATTAGCTGCTCCTTGCAAGCTTCTCTGCTAAATTGCACCCCCTGCCTTCCACCTACCTCTACTCTCCCCACGACCCTAAGGCAAGTGTCTCTAACATCTACATCCTTGAGCATGAGAAAATTCAGCACAACCCACTACCACGGCCCCAAAGCATCTATTTGTTCCAGGCTTTAACTAGAGCCGATCTCCTTAGCAAAAGGGTATCCTTCTTCAGTCAGGAGGAGGGGGATGTTGAACGGGACCCTGAGAGTTGTCCATGGGGCTGAGGAAGCCCAGTTGAGGAAGGGGCAGTGTGAGCCCGGAGGTGAGACCATCTCACACAGCCCACTTCAGTTTGGGGTTCAGCCACGCCTGGTGGAGGGGACACAGACTTGGCAGTCAGCCACTCGCTGGCCATGTCCTTGAGCAAGGCATTCCAACTCTTTGGCTCTGAGCTTCCTAAGACAGGAATCCTAAAGGGACAACAGTATTGAGTTACTGGGGCTCATTCAGCAAATCTGTCTTTCTGCTATGTGCCAGGCACTGGACTCCATCAGGGAACAAAACAGATGAAGGCCCCTGCCTAGGGGAGCTTTCTTTCTGTAGTGAAGAGACCAATAGGAAATAAGCAATAAGCATAGTAAACGACTGGGTAATGGAGGGTGGTAGAAGCAGATAATATATAGAGAAGAGAGAGGAGCAGGGTGGGGGGAATGGAGAGGCTGGGGAGGTGAACACCATGATATGAAATACAGCTGCCAGGGGGAAGAAGTTAGGCAGAACGTGGCATGCACCAGGCAGGAGACGGTGTGGCTGAGAGCTGGAGTGGGGGTCTGATGACGCCAGGAGATGGCTGTGCCTGCCACTCAGAGGCTTCTCAATCCTTCGGAATGGTGACCAGGCTCCCAGCCTGGCTCAGTGTCTCAGCGATGGGAGGTGGGTCTCACGGGCCTCATTCTACCCTCTGGAAAGTGTTCAGTGTCTTCCAGCCACCCTGTAACCCTCCTGGAGACTGACTGTTGTCTCAGGCATTTTTATTTCTCTGTACTACCCACCAGAATCATGGTGCTCCTCTAGCCTGGCTGGCCTGCACTTTTGTCCTCCCTAGTGTCTTGAGCCCCCCCGTCCCCATCCCAGGGAAGAGGAATCCTCCCCGGGACCCTGGGCAAAGCAAACAAGCCTTAGAGATCATTTAATTTAACCCCCGTCCTTCTACATCTGAAGGGAAGAGACAGGCCCAGGCCAAACTCTTTAGTTGAGGCCCACATCAGTGCTCGCCTGCACCACTGCTCTGGTTCCTGAGCTGGGCCCATTGCCTTTCGTTTCTCCAAAGGCAACCTTTCCACCAAACAGCTGCCAGAGTGATTTTTCTACAATACAGATTTGCTCCTGTCGCTTCACCGTTCCCATAAAATGAAGCCCAAACTCCGGAGTATGGCATGCCAGGATGGCCACAAGGTGCCCTGCCTACTTCCCCACCCTGCCCGTGCCACACTGAGCCCTTGTGTCAGCCCCCCTGCTTGCACTCACACTGTTCCCTCCACTCGGAATGTCCTTCCTGCCACTGATACCCACTCACCTTCAAGATTCAGCTGGGGTATCACCTCTTCTATAACCTTCGCTGAAGCCCACTCCTCATATCTCGGAATCTAGCAGCACTTTTCTCATGTCCCATTACCTTCATTTCTACCACTCAAACCTCCGATCTCCATTTTGGCTGGACTGGATACCATTTTAGTTTTTGTTCATCAAATACACTTTCCTAAGGTTTCAAGTTACTTTGTGGGGTTTTGGGGTTTTTTGTTTGTTTGTTTTTGAGAGACAGAGCAAGAGCAGGGGGAAGGGCAGAGAGAGGGAGGCACAGAATCCAAAGCAGCTGGGCTGTCAGCACAGAGCCCGACGAGGGGCTCGAACCCACAGACCGCAAGATCATGACCTGAGCCAAAGTCAGAAGCTTAACCGACTGAGCCACCCAGGCGCTCCTCGTGTTACTTTGCTTTGTTAAGGATTTAGGTACTTCTCAGTTCTCATGCGCTGGTGTTTGACAGAATCGCAGTTTTTAGACAGCACAGCAATGAAGCAGTGCTAAAATGTGGAACAATCACAGCTGCAAACCATGTCCTATGGGCCTAATCCTGCCCGCTGCCTCCTTTTTATAAATAGTTTTATTGGAGCATGTGTTTATGTATTGTCCGAGACTTCTTTGAATTACAATAGCAGAGTTGAGTAGTTGTGAGAGACCATGAGGCCCGCACAAGTAGAAATGTTTACTACGTGTCCCTTTTCAGAAGGCATTCACTGGCCTGGAAACTCGTAAGGGCAAGGACCGAGTCTCCCTGGAACATGAGAGGCGCCTGGTAAATACTTTCGAATCAGTGATGAGTGCTGACAAATGAACAGTGCACATGTCCCATAACACAAGTGGAGCAAGGCAGCCACAGGGTATGGGTTTTCAGGAAAGAGGATTTGGAGGCACCTACTATGGGAGGCGGGGGCCGTGGATTAACCCAGGGCTATCTCCTGCCTCTCTCTTGAGCGAAGAGTGGTTGCCTGGCCTCAGAAAGGCACTGGAATCTGAGGCCTGTGAAGAATGGGAACCCCCCTCCCACCCAAACCGGTTTGGGTTTGCAGTGGACCTTGGGCAGGCCAGCTTTGAGAGAACCCAGAGGTGAGCTCCAGCTGCCCCCGGTTAGGACCCCACTGCTGCAGTAACTCCAGCAGGAAGTCCTGAGGGCTCCTGCAAGGAGTTGTCCGTGGAATAGGGCAGTGACAACCTGACATTCTGCCTCCTCAAGGAGGCAGGCAGATGGTAAAGGAAAGAAATAAGGAAGGTTGATTGGAAGATCTCAGGGAACAGGTCTAATGGAAATTTTCATTTTTTATTAAAAAAAATTTTTTTTAGGGTGCCTGGGTGGCTCAGTTGGTTAAGGGTCCAACTTCAGCTCAGGTCATGATCTCAGGGTTAATGAGTTTGAGTCCCACATCGGGCTCTGCACTGTCAGTGCAGAGCCTCTTTGGGATTCTCTCTCTCTCCCTCTTTCTCTGCACCTCCCCCACTTGTTCTCTCTCTCTCTCACTCTCTCTCTCTCTCAAAAATAAATAAACTTAAATTTTTTTGAGAGAGAGAGACAGCAAGAGAGACAGAGTGCAAGTAGGGGAGGGGCAGAGAGAGAGGGAGACACAGAATCCAAAGAAGGCTCCAGGCTCTGAGCTGTCAGCACAGAGCACGACCCGGGGCTCAAACTCAAGAACCATGAGACCATGACCTGAGCTGAAGTCGGTCGCTTAACTGACTGAGCCACCCAGGCACCCTGGAAATTTATATTAAAGAAAAAGTTAGAATGAGGGAACAGGTGCTGATTTGGTGGGGGAAGTTACAGAAATGAGTTCAGTTTCCCAAACGTTTCATTTCAAAGGGGCCCGATCTCCACACAAGGGCAGTGCTCTTGACACATGCTCTAGTTCATGAGTCATCAATAATATAAAGCAGAGGTCAGCAAACTCCAGGCCGTGGGCCAATCCTGACCAATGCCTGTCTTTGTAAATAAGGTTTCATTAAGACATCGCCTCATCCATTCAGGTACATATTCCCTATGGCTGCCTGTGCTCTACACCATCAGGACCGAGTAGTTGCAGTGTGGCCAGAGAACCTTAAACACACACCATCTGGCCCTTTACCCAACACATTTGCCGACTCTGATCTAGAGCCTAGCAAAGGGCCCAACCCAATAAATATGTGTCAAATGGCTGAAAGTGTGCATGAGTACATGGTCTTTCATTGAGAGAATAACCAGGCAGTCTGATCACCATGTTCAAGGCAAAGTAGTGAATTAAGCAAACATCAGGTCAGAGTATTTAAGTTCCTAAAGTTCAGGCTAGTAGTAGGTAAAACAGGGCCATGTTTTTAAGATGGTGGCCAAGGAATCCCCAAAGCCACGTATGGTCTTTAGTCAGTGTGGTCAATGCAGATGACCTTCGGGGATCTGGGGTCATAGTGATATGGACAGTTCCACTGCCTGCCTCTGTCTTCAGGTCTGGGGTGGCCTCTAGGCCAGCTCCACCTGGTTCAGCAAATGCCTCCTAGTTTAAAATGGCCTCGGTTCTAGACAACCAGGATCCACAGCCCATCTCAAATTGGGGATCCCAGAGGAGATCTAGGTCATCAGGAAAAAGGTCTGGGTCAGCTGGGAGGAGTTGGAGCATGGCCACAGATGTGCAGGTCTGGGCCCCAGACCCACAACTGGAGACACCGGCCTGCAGAGGTGAGTCAAGAAAGGAGACAGCATGAAACAGGAAAACACGGGGACAACAGTGGAAAGGACTCCTGGGCAGACAGTGGGGAGAAAAAGGACATTTCTTGGGATAAAGAGACTGGATGTAGTTTTCATACTACATGAAACATGCCATGCTGGAAAGGGCTCACTGAAATGGTGGAGAATGAATAGAATGGATTCTTTTCCTTATTCATTAATTCATTCAGTGCCTACAAAGTGTCCAGTTCTATACTGGGTATGAAAAATGGATGCAAGTAATTTATCTAGGAGCTCATCACATGGTGTAGGGGCAGGGAGGATACAAACCACGTCCTCTGTGGTCTCTGGTGGACTGGACGCTGGGACTGGAGGTGCTATGGTGTAGCAGTCAGCATAGAGGAAGGGGGGAAACCTGGTGGGGACAAGATGGACTCCAAGGGACCTGTTGAGATTGGCCCAATGGATACTAAGAAGAGGACAAAGGATGTTCCTGGCATGGAACAGCATGTGCAAAGCTGGGTGAGAGAGGAGGAGGAGGTGGAGAAGAGAGAAAGGGAGAGACAGAGAGAGACTTGGAGAACTGTAAGTGGTTCTGTGTGGATTGATAATTGCAGAGTGAAGCAGAGATGGAAGGTGAGTATCTTTGTGGCCAGACCCTGAAGGTTTTGAATGCCATGTCCAAAGGGCTTTACTTAGGAAAAAAGCCACTGAAGGATCCTTAAGCAGGGAAGTCACCTGATGGGAGGAGAATTTCAGAAAGACTATTGACGGGGAATAGGGCTAGAAGAGAGAAGCCAGGATGGGACAGACAGCATATCCCTTCCTTTGGGCCTCCCTCTAATGTCACCTCCTCAGACAGGCCTCCCATGACCACCCCATCTGAAATAGAACCCCTACCATTCCCCATGCCTTTAGCTTTATAGTTCTTCCTAATGCTTATCTCTACCTGACTCAGCACCTATGTGATATGCATTTATTTATTTTGTTTGTCTCTCCTCACTAGAATGCATATTTCTGGAAAGCAGAAACTCTGCCTGTTTTGTTCACAGCTGTGTCCCCAACACCTAGAAAAGCATCTGACACATGGTAGGCTCTCAAATTCTATCCTAACTTTTTTTTTAAGTTTACTTATTTTTGAGAGACAGAGAGAGCAGGGGAGGGGCAGAGAGAGAGGGAGAGAGAGAGAATCCCAAGCAGGCCCTACACCAGCCGTGCAGGGCTCGATGCAGGGTTCGAACCCCCAAACCGTGAAATCATGACCTGAGCCGAAACCAAGAGTCGGATGCTTAACCACCCAGGTGCCCCTATGCGAACTTTCTAAGAAATAGAAAACTTAGCTGTGACAGTAGGCAGCTCACACTTGGGTTCGCCCTGAAGTGACGATGAGCCACTTTGAAGGTCAGTGAAGTGAACCCACACCTGTGCTAGTCTGTATTCCAGGGCTCTGGCGCTCCCCTGGCAGGCTAATGGCTCTGCAGACCCTGACAGCCAGGTACTACAAAGATCCCTTTGTGTCAGCTGTCCCTGAGGCCTGGGGGCTGGCAGCTTTCTGGCACCGGGGTGTCATGTCAGCAGCTTATAACACAAAACACTGCCAGGGAGCATGCAACTAGCCACTGAAGGCCCTGGGTGTGAAATCACAGATAAAAAATATTTATTGAGCACCACTTGTGTGTCAGGCATAATGCAAGGTATACTCCCTATGCTGATGCCACAGAGTAGGTATTATTATCCCCATTATACAGATGAAAAGCTGAAGTTCAAGATGATTAGGTGATTTACCAAGATCGCAGAGTAGGAATTATCAGAGCCAAGGTATCAGATCCCACTTTTGACTCCAATGCTTCTGCTGTGTTCTGCTCAGGCATGTAAACTGAAATTGCTGATCCCAAACCAGCCCCAGCACCCTGGGCTCCGATGGCCTCACCAGCGTCTTCTTGTGTCTCCCTGTGGTAAACAGACCCTCAGCCCCTCTCATCCAGAGAGACTCCTCTTGACTTCTGAGTAAGATACCAGGAATCCCGGGTGGGCAGGGACAACTTGGTAAATGAAAAGGAGCTGCTGGGGAGAAAGAACTTTTCCTGTATCCTCTTCTGAAGGTGTTTGGGGCCAGGGAATTAAACAGACAAAAGACAGATTAGCAAGAGAAAAGACAGGTTTTTATTTACATATATATGGGGTTCACAAAGAAATGTGACTCAAAGAGGCAGTTAGAATTGGGGCTTATATGCCCTCTTAATAAGGGAAGGAGTGAGGAGAAGGACACTTACAGAAAAAAAAGTGGCCCCTTAGAAGTGGGGGGAGGGGAGAGAGAACATTTACCAGAAAAACAAATGACTTTTAGGAAACATAAATGAGGCCTGAGGAGAATAGATGGGAGATATGACAGTTTTGTGACCATGCTTGTTTAGGTATGAAGTGCTTGTCTGGGGTGGTAAGAATCAATATTTCCTAGCTGTTCTGGGGGAAGGGCTTCGTGACAATTTTGAATTCTTTATGAAGCAATGCTTTCAGGCAGATAAGAGGTTTCAGGAGCTCGGGTGCCTTCCCTTCACAATAATTTTTATTCCGCTGGACCTCTTTGAAGCAGTGAGAGGTCACGCTGGGCTCAGAAGCATTAGGCCACCTTCAAGGACCCCTGGAAACTAACCAGTGAAACATTTTGGCAAATTAAGGTAATGTCTATAGCCTTACTCTGTGGCAGTGACATAAGGGTTTGTTTTAGGTTGGGTTCTGTGTTTTGAGTACAGGGAATATGGTAAGGCTGGATGTGCCCAGCACGATCTTTTATAGGAAAGTGATGGCAGAGGTTTGGTGAGACGCTTGCCCTCTCCTGGCTTTGCTGAAGCTCTGTCGCTGGCATAGGACATGGCAACAAATCTTTCCTCCAGCCACCTTCCTGAGAACGGGTGCACAGGGTACACAGAAGGGGTGTGAATGGTCTGTCCTCATAAAACATTGCTTCCCTGTAGTCCAGCCCACCTTTCTCCACCTGCCCGATGGCCAACAGTGCCAGTGATTGTGTTTATGGCTTGGGAGTGAGTGCTGAGGTCTTGAATGCTTCAATACAGCTCTGGCAGTCTTCTAAAGGTACCAGTGACAGCAGCTCAAAAGAAGAGGTTGAGAGAAAAAGAAGAAAGCAGCCAGGGTTGGAGAGAATGAGTGAAACCTCCCTGGCTTTTGGATCGCAGACTGTGGGAGTCTGGCTGAACCCCAGGAGATGTGAAGGGTCAAAGTCTAAGCCAGGGTTTATGTTACTGGCTTGCTAACCCTAAGCCAGGGTTTATATTACTGTAGACATTACAGTTTCTCAGTGTTTGAGAGGGGAAAGCTCCTGGAGAGGCACAAGGCCAGCCCTAAGCTTCTCCTCCCCATCAGGACTCCTTTTCCTAAACCAGGTGGCTCACCCACAGGTGTCCCCCAGCCCCCTCCTACCTCCCTTGCCTTCCTGACACATGGCCAACTCCTTCTCATCCTCTGGGGATCGGCTTCAATTTCCCATTTCAAAGGGACATTCTACGGTCACTCTAAGTTGCCCAGCCCTCTCTATAATCCCTGTTGTGATAGTCTGCTCATTTCCTTAAGAACTCTTTTTTAAATGTTTATTTCTTTTTGAGGGGGGTGGGGGGGAGACAGAGAGAGGGACAGTTTTGAGGGACAGAGAGAGGTGGGGACAGAGGATCTGAAGCAGGCTCCAAGCTGACAGCAGAGAGCCCCAGCTCGAACTCATGAACCATGCACGAGATCATGACCCGAACCGAAGTCAGACACTTAACTGACTGAGCCACCCAGCTGCCCCAAGAGCTCTTATCACAAGTTGTAGTTAAATATGTTTCTTATTTATTGTCTGTCTGCACTTCTAAACTAAGAGCTTCAAAAAAAAGGAAGGACCAGGTGTGAGCCAGCCGTGTTCCTCCAGCACTTAGCACTGTGCCCGGCATGGAAGGGGTAGGTTTTCAGTACTGCGGATTCACTGCGTCACTGAGTGAATGAAATGCGAGCTCTGCCTTACAGCAGCAGTCCTCACATTTTAGAACCAGGAAGAATTACCTGGGGATCTTATTAAAATTCAGATTCCCAGGCCATACTTCTTGAGATTCCAATTCAGTAGGTCAGGAGAGGGGCCCAGGAATGTGCATCTTTTAAAAATTTTTCTTCTAGAGAGAGATAGAGAGCACAAATTAGGGGAGGAGCAGAGGGAGAGGGAGAGAGAGAGAATCCCAAGCAGGCTCCACATGCAGCGCAAAGCCCAACACAGGGCTTGATCCCACAACCCTGGGATCATGACCTGAACCGAAATCAAGAGTTGGACACTCAAACAACTGAGCCACCCAGGCGCCCCAGGAATGTGCATCTTTAATAGGTACTCCTGGTGAAGCCGACACGGGCACATCGAGGCAGACCTGCTGCATGGTTTTGCCTCCACTGCAGAGACATGGCTGAGAAAGAAACTTTCACCACTTGCTATTTCTTTTACTTCCTGTCTGTTAAGCACGTAAAGTCCAAAAGTGCATGCACTGGAGCTGAGGGAGCTGCAGAGACAGGGTGGAGGGGTGAAAGGAGAAGGCATGTGCTTATTATTATTAGAAATTAGAAGCAAACACTAGAGTTAATAATGTACTGCTGTTACCCAGCATACAGGTAGCCATTGTTTACATGCTTTCATTAGCTCAGCAGACTCACCCACCAGTGACCTAGGGGCTGACCTGGGTATTGGGGATGCACTGATTAATAAGACAAAGGACCTGACCTCAGGGAGCATCCAGCTTGGTAGTGGAGGCAGGCAGATCAGTGATGTGTTGAGAACAGTAAAACCCACTAAGAGTAAGAGCAGCATGTTCGGGCAGCTCTGGGAAGGGGAAGTCAAGTTGCTCCACAGAGGAGGATGCATTAGAACCAGACTTGTTCAGCTGGGGCTTACTTGGCCAGGAAGACGGACTAGTATAGGGCCAAGATCAGCACCAATTAGCAATGACCACAGTGTAGACTCCATTTGGGAGAAAGCAGCGAGAGACCTGTCTGAAGAGATGGAGAGCATTTTCCAAGGTCAGCCTTGACCTCCTCAGGGGTTTTCAGAAGCCAGCCCACAAATTCCATCCAGGCCAGGGCAGGGTTTTCTCGTGTCTGTCCAAGGTTTAGAATTTTTAAATTGGAATATTTTAAGGCAAAGAATGCTCCTGCTTGCTGCTGCTTTCACCATGCCTTACATTCAACCCTCTTCTTACATCAAGTCAGCGGCCCAGCCCCAGAAGGCACTTAGGGCTGCCACTCTTTCTAGGAGAGGGGGTTCAACAGAAAGCAGAAATCAGAGTAGGAATGTGGTCCCCTGTGTGGTTTTATGAAAATCAGTCTGGTGATATGTGGTAGACAAAATATAATTGGAAGATGAAAGAATAGCCAGGAACTTCCTCAATGGCCTGGCCCAACTTTCCCCATATTTTCTTGACTCTGTACCTTCAATATACATAGAAATCACATACGTGTCTCATGTCCTAATACAGTATGGGTGCAAGTAATGATTCTGTACCCACCTCCAACGTGTGGGTTTTTTCCCCACACCAACAAGCAATTCTCCAACATCAGCTGGATGTCCTATAATCCAACTCAATTCTGAGACTATCTACACAGAGAAAGCATCAGATCCAACAGGTTAAGGGCTCAGTCCCACCAGACTGCTCCACCCTCAACTTCAGACGCCAATCACAAATGCAGGTGGCCCGTCACCTGTGCTTCTGACCAACCAGCATGTAGATCAGAGGCTCTAGTGATCTTGGTTCTAACGACCTTGGGTTCGATTAGTTTGCTCACAAAACTCAGAAATATTTTACTTACTAGATTACCGGTTTATTATGAGGGATATAGCTCAGGAACAGCCGGATACAAGTGATGCACAAGGCAAGATACGGGGAAGGGCACAGAGCTCCCACGCCCTCTCCGTGCCCACCACTTTCCTGGTACCTCCATGTGTTCACCAAGGCAGAAACTTTCTGAACCCTGTCTTGTTGAGATTTTATGGAGGCTTCATTACTTAAACATAATTGATCGAGTCATTAGCCTATGGTGGTTGATTCAACCTCCAGCCCCCTCTGCCCTCCCTGGAAATAGCAGGTGGGACTGAAAGTTCCAATCCTCGAATCACCTGGTGGCCTCCTCTGGCAACCAGCCCCCACCCTTAGGTGACCCAGGGGCATTCCAAAAGTGACCACATTAACATAACAAAAGACATAGTTATTACTCTCATCACTGGGGAAAAATCACAAGAATTTTACCTCCAGGCCAGTAAGAAGGACAAAGACCAAATATGTATTTCATATTATAAATCACAATACCATAGTTAAGTCATAGAAAGAAAAATTTAAATGAATGAGCTAAGGATAAAATAACACTTCTTTTAAGGCTTTTGTTAATAATACAAAAAAACCTTTTCATGAAAGGAATTATTACGAATGCTGATGTTTTTAGTGAGTGCTATGTGGTTGATATGTTTTATTATGTTTGTGCTATCTTCATATTAACATTTTGCAGTTCAGTATTTAGAAGATCCGGTTTTAAGTGCAAATTACTTTGATGCTTGATTCTTATAGCTTTCAGAATTGAAAAAAGATACCACAGTAAGGTACAGACATCCAAATGAAAAAAGTGCTTCATTGGCTGTGCTTACTAAAATATTAATGTTTCAGTCTTCCTCACCAATTATACAAAGGCTTTTGTTTAAATCCAGCTGGCAAATTTCCATTTTTTCTTGATGTCCATCAGTTGTTCTTGTGTATTTTATATTTTTAACCAGAAGGTTTGAAAACCACCCGAACTCTTCATATGGAAGATGTTTAATTAAGCTGGGCATTAGGTAGGCCAAACATCAACACTACCAATTTCTTGCTGTTTGCCTCTGTTTGCATTATTAATGCTATCTTCTAGAAGTAGTTTCCTCTGGCGGGACTCATTTTTAAGCATGTATCTATTTCTTCAGGGTTTATTTAGTGAAAACAAATCATAAATTCATTTAACTTGGCCCACCTGCCCTGCAGAAGGTCAAGTTACACAGAAAGCAAAGGAGTGGGTGCCAAGTCCTCCAAGTTTAGAGCCCCTGCTCTATCCCAGGCCAGTGTTTCCAGGCTGATTGGTATGTGACTTTGGCATGTGACCTCGGATGGCCTGACTGACAGAGCAGTGAGTGGCCAGTACCCATCACATAGTAAATACTAGAAAATGCAAGGTCCTTCCCATTGTTTGAAGTTCTAGAAATTCTAATATTTTCTGCCCACACTTCAGAGGCTCATCTTGCACAGGGCCTGGTGCCTGCAGGTCTCTTTTAGGAGACCTCAGTCTCCAAGGTGAGGAGATACAGATGAGATAAACGAGACAGTATCTGGAGTGGGGATCAGTTGATGGGGGGGCAGGGAATAAGGAGATCCAGGATGTCTAGAATTTCCAGCGGGGTTGGCAGGATTGTGGGGTGTTCATTCTGACAGACAGCATTTCCTGGGATCACAGGTGCTTGGTGGCCTTGTTCCAGCATGGCCTCCCAGGCCAGAGGAAGATCCAAAGGCTGGCTCTGTCCCCTGCTTCACTTGAACTCTATTCCTCTGTTCTCCCCAGCCCCCACCCCAAACCACTGAATGAACATGTGAGGCAAGCAGCGGACCCAAAATCCTAAGACCTGGATTCCAGTCCATACTTAGTAGCTGGGTGACTCTGGGCACAGCTTTCTCATCCACAAAATGAAAATGAAGGAACGAACCCTGCTTGCTTCACAGGATTTTAATGCGGCTCAAGTAAGACAAGGCACAGGCACGTGTGAAGGCTCTGAAAACTACAAAGCACCATATAAACGGATGGCATCATTATGATTTAATAGCATCTTGTGTGCATGGTGATTGATGCACCAGGCAAGGCATACTCCCTCGCTCCGGCCTTTGTTTTTCTGGGACACATTCTAGGAGGGTGTGCAGCTATGTGGTGTAGGAGGCAGCCACCGGCATGAGTAACCCATGGGCAGTGTGTCTGCATAGCTGAACATCCTAAAATACCACTGACCTCAGGCATCCTGAGACTAGAGGTCACACTTGGAAGCTAGGTGGCTTGGATGGTACAGAGGCTGCTGGGGGTTCTGGAGCCAAGGAGCAAGGCCAAGACCACTGGAAGCAGGACTTGGCTTCCATGGAAACTCCCTACTCTGGGCATTTATTCCTTCAGTTGTTGTGAAAGAAATCTAAGAAGCTGGCACGAGATTCAAGCATTGTTTGAAACTGGGAAATAAAACCCCTTATCGCTTGCCCTGACCCCAGGTATAATCAGTCTATTAACATATTTACCGGATGCCCACACAGAAGGATAGTACAGACCCACAAAATGAAAGCACTACAATCTGATTGGGAAGATTGAATACGGGATAAATGGATAATAGATAGATAATAGATGACAAATTAATGATAGTGATGAGAAATATGATAAATTCATGATAGATATAGACAGATACTGGATGGAGGATTGGACAGAGAAGTATAAACATGAAACGATACTAACATCAGAATAAAAAGAACAATTTAGGGGCGCCTGGGTGGCGCAGTCGGTTAAGCGTCCGACTTCAGCCAGGTCACGATCTCGCGGTCCGTGAGTTCGAGCCCCGTGTCAGGCTCTGGGCTGATGGCTCAGAGCCTGGAGCCTGTTTCTGATTCTGTGTCTCCCTCTCTCTCTGCCCCTCCCCAGTTCATGCTCTGTCTCTCTCTGTCCCAAAAAATAAATAAACGTTGGAAAAAAAAAAAAAAAGAACAATTTAGTGAGTACCTACAATGTGCCAGGTAGCTTCAGATATGCCCTTATAGCTGTCCTTGAATTCTTTTTTTTTAAATTTTTTTAACATTTATTTATTTTTGAGAGACAGAGTGTGAGTGCAGGAGGGGCAGAGAGAGAGAGAGAGGGAGACACAGAATCCAAAGCAGGCTCCAGGCTCTGAGCTGTCAGCACAGAGCCCAACGTGGGGCTTAAACCCGCAAACCGTGAGATCATGACCTGAGCCGAAGTCAGACACTCAACTGACTGAGCCACCCAGGAGCCCCTGTCATTGCTGAATTCTTCAGCAACACTGCAAGAAACCATCATCTCTGTTTGTCAGAAAGGGAAACCGAGGTCCAAAGAGGCTTAAGTAACCTGCCAAAAGCCACCCAACTGGCCCGTGTTCTTTCATCTAAGTCTCACTGTTCCTGAGTCATAGGACACCCCACTCCCACCCCAGCCCCAGTTCTGAATTGTCTTTGTTACTTGTGAGCCTTTGTTTTATGTGAGAACATCTTGGAAACTCTGAGAAAAGCCACAAACCACTTTCCATTCAAGGAGAACCTGAAAACCAGCTCCTCAACCAGGCCTGTTTCAGCCGCCTTCAAGGTTCCCAGGTGAAAGCAAGGCCTCTCCGGAGAAACCAAAGAGCTTTCTCTTCGGGCGCACAGAAATGTTCACAAGGCAGGCCAGGCTCTGGGGCGCACTAAGGAAACTGACTTGGAGCCAGAGGCTTCTATGGGGCACCGCACGCCGATGCCCACCTGTTCAGTCCTACCTCCTTTTACTCCTAGCAGCTTCATTTGCTCCCTCTCCTACCTCTCTCCTGTCTCACCCCCTTCTCACCTCCAAGACCAGCTGGGGCAGGGCAGGAGCTTGGCCACCATGTCAGGAGGGCAGGAGGGCCTCAGGGCTTCCTGCCACAGCCTATGCTCTCTCCGTCAGACAGACTCCTGGCTCCTGGCTCTCTCAGGGTGCAAAGCCAAGCCTCCGGGAAATCACTTGTGCCTTCCTATGGGGCTGGAGCCAGGAGTGAGTTTCGGAGCCACTGGTTATGGTGACAGGGAGAATTCAGGAGTGCATGCACACTGTTGAAGAAGTTCTGTTAGGAGGTTCGATGGAGTATGGAGGACGGATGCTCCTAGAGGGACTTCACAGGGAGTTGAAGAATCCTCTGTGTGAGGGACAGAGATGGTGAAAGAGGAGACAGGGACAAATCTAGCCAGTCCCTCCC
This sequence comes from Prionailurus viverrinus, assembly GCF_022837055.1. Taxonomy (NCBI): domain Eukaryota; kingdom Metazoa; phylum Chordata; class Mammalia; order Carnivora; family Felidae; genus Prionailurus; species Prionailurus viverrinus. Next base: position 179,382,282 of record NC_062561.1, on the reverse strand, counting down.
ACCTCTTTCTGCGTTGGCTAGCTCAGCCTCTGTCCTCCATTCCCTTGGCCCCGATATCTCTTTTTGAAACTTTCCAGCCTGGAAAGCAGGATGCTCTCAGATCTGCAAGTGTCCTTTTACATAGACTAGGCTTTCTGATGGTTTCAAAGGTGCTCTTAAAATGCACAACAAGGAATCAGAATTTTAGAAATGATTAAGTTCTATCTTCAGAATGGGAGGCTGAGAACTAAGGAGGTAAAGTGGCTTGTCCAAGGTCATACGTGCTGCTAACTCCTGCTCCGTGATACCAGGATAGAGGTGTCCTCAAAATTTAGAACCTCCCTCTGAAAGGGACTCCTCTTCCAGGCGTGGTGGGTGAGGTCACCCACTGTATTTGACTTCCATGGGTCTTTGATCTTTGCTGGCTGTGGTCCAGGAGCTCAGCTGAGACACCAACTCAGAATCACACTCCTGGCAGCCAATAGCCATAGCAGGAGCTGAGGGATTCCCACAGACACCCAGGACCGGGTCAGAGCTCCACCCAGGGGAGGAGCTGCGGGAAGCCCCGCCCACTTGCCTGCCTAGCCGGTCCTGCAGCTCTGTCTACCCCATGGAGAGAGCCACTCCATCAGAGAGTGGCCTGTGCCTGCATAGGAGTCAGGGCTGAGGATGAGGAGACTCTTGGGGACCCAGAAGATCATGTCCTGCCTGAATGCCCAGGCTGAAAGCCTGAAGGACCTGCCCTAACAGGGCCTCAGCAGCTGCCTGGTAAGAGAATTGCTGGCCCCTCTGGTACTTGGAGGGAGGAGAGGGAAGGAGATTCAGATACAAGCTGTGCTGGGAGTGAGGGGAGGGGCCCTCGCCTAGAATTTACTAAGCACCTATCCACTGCTGTCTGAAGAACTATTGATTACTCTCCCATTTCATAGTGGAGGAAACTAAACCTCAGGGAGAAGTAATATAGTCTCCGAGTCAGTGGCAGAGCCGAGATGACAGCTCCTCTTGCCTGACCTTCCTTTCTGTGCTGCAGACCAGGCCCCCACCACACAACTTCACCTGCTGTGATTTTCTTAGGGAGGGCCCAAGGCAATAATCCCTTTCCTCACCTCAACCTAATTTGGGCTCCACTCCTGCTTCCCAACAAATGATTCTGTCTGTGCTGAAGTGACAGAAGTCAGGGACCTGTGCCTGCGTGAGAAGGAGGCTGGGCATGACGCTTTTGGGGCTCACTGTCTATGTGATGGGGATTCTGGGAATGGGAGCAGAAACCTGCATGTACTGCAATTACCTCTGCTTCTCAGAGCCAATCCAGAGAAAGCTGCCATCTGCCACATAGGTGACCCTGAAGTCCTGTGTGTGACCCCGTCCTTCTGGAGGTGATGCCAAAATGAGTGCCCTCAAGAGGATGCTGTAGTCAGCTCATACCGTGGGTGGCAGAATGGGGTATAGAAAGAGATTGAGCTTTGGTCCTCATGGTCATGGTGGGATCAATGAAGTCCCCACAGAGGCAGAAAGGAGAGGAGAATGAAAATTAATATTTATTGAGTGTTTTCTCCTCCTGTTTGTCGGATAGGAAAGCCCAGACTCTGAAAGGTTAAATGACTCAGGTGTATCAACCCAAAGCTCAAGCTCTCTTCTAGAAGTAGAGGAGAGATCCTGGCAGAAAGCTCCTCAGAGTAGGGGAAGAGTTCATAGGCTGCCCCTACTCAGGAGCCTCCAGGAACATCGTGAGTCCCATGTTCCCCGCAGGTGTGCAGGGTAGATGCAGCTGGACTCTCCAGGTCCCCTGTAGCTGTGGCGACAACCCTCAGGGCACTGCCCTCTGGTGGCTCAGTGGGTGACTCTGCTAAATGCCATTCCCATCATCTGTATCAGCACTGGTGGCTGGAGCCTTCATTCAGGCGGGTGGATACACAAATCGTCACTTGATGTTTGGCTCTATCGCCACATGAGAGGAAAACACACCAGTGCAGTTGCCATTTGGGACATACTGGAGATACAGCACTCTGCCCCAGAGATGGATTTGGTGAAAGAAGGACCAGAGTCAAGTGTAATCTAGTTCACTTTGGGAGCTGGGGTCGTCTTCCCAAATGCAGCACAAAGAACAGGGTTTTGGAAGAAGACCTGGATTCAAATCATGGCACTTGGCTCCTACGTGGACTTGGCCAAATCCCTTCACGAATCTGAGATCCAACTCCAGAAATTAACACCTACTAGGCCAGATGTTCATGAGAATTAAATGCGATTAAGCACCAAACACAGCACCTATAGCACCTGAGAGCATCTAGAGGGCTTTCTCTCCCTCTCTTTTCCTCCTTAATAAAATGAGACATGCTCAGCAACCTGACAAGATAAGCAGGGACAAATGGGATCACATTTCCAGGTCTGGTGTGGGCAAAGCTTTTTAGGACATGAGATTCCTTGGGGCAGATTCAGAGGCCCAAGGCCCAAACATTCTCACTTCCTAACATAGGGCTGGGCACGGGGAAAACACGATTCAATAGGGGTCTTAGAGCTGAAGCTAGATTGTTCCCCAACTTGCCTGATAAAGTTCAATTTCACATAGGAAGAGAAAGAATTTAGGAATATCCCAAAATGAGAAAGAAGCTAATTCAGACCAGACTAGGGAGAAGTTACAGATGGCCATGGGCTAGAAGGCAGAGACTGAGCATAAGTGGGTAGGAGAGTGTTGGTGGGCAAGCCTCCATATCTTTGCCCAGCATCTGGAGGGCTCCACCTTTCTTTGTTCACCTGGAAAAAATGCAAACACATTCTTCAAGAATCTAATGACCTTCTCTATGACTTCCATTCTGGCACTGTCCCACCCTCCACCAATGGAACTGATCACTCACTTCCTTTGCACACCATGAATCCTTTGCCTCAGCCCCTGTTACAGGACAGCCACAGGAACACTGTGTCACTTCACTGCTTACACTCCCTCTCTCTCACTAGATCGGAGCTCTGGTGGATACCTCATACATGTCTGATTCCCAGAAGGAGCTTGTAAAGCCTTTGGAAAATTGAATGAAGGAATGGAGGGAATGATGCTGGGGATGGGTGAATGGACAGAGACTGGGAAGATGAACTAAAGGAAGAAAGTTTGAATATGATCATTGGTGGACTGATAATGTTGATTTATCAAAAGATGAGTGAGAAGAAAGGGCTGAGGTAGAGGAATATGAAGAAGTGCAGAGTTGTAGAACCTTACACACATGCAAAGATGCTCATTACTGATTTTGTAACAGTAAAACATGTGGAAATAACTTAGTACCATAAGCAGGACATGTGTTATATAAATGTTGGTATGCTGATCTTACGACATACTTTGAACCATTAGGAGGAATGAAGCAGATCTGTAGGAACTGACATGGAGAGGTCTCTGACATTGGAAAAGAGCATTGTGTCATGGTGTAGTGGTTAAAAGTGATTGGGTCAGCTTGCCTGGATTCAGTCTGCCCCTCACTTGCCATACAACCTTGGGACAGCTTCTTATTCTCTCTAAGCCTCAGCTGTTTCATTTGGGAAAATGAGGAGAATGGTAGTCATGACTTTAATGAGTCACAAGGATTTCCAAGATTCTTAGCAGAGTGCAAACATGCGTTAAATATATAATAAATGTTTGCTATCATTATTAAGCAAAACAAGTAAGTAGCAAAAAAAATGCATGCTATAACACCAATTTTACTTTTTAATTGTTTTCTTCATATTTATATACATGTATATATGCGTAGATAAAACAACTGTTGACAGTTGATTGTCTCTGAGGTACAAGACTAGAGGGAAGTGAGGAAGAGCCTTTATTTTTTAGAGAAATTTTGGGTTCATAATAAAATTGTGCCCCCCACCTCCCCACACACAACCTTCCCCACTATCACTTCCCCCACCAGAGTGGTACATTTGTTAAGCTGATGAACCTACAGGACACATCATTGGGACTTCTACTTTCAACTTTCTACATTTCTGTCTTCTTTTTCACTTCCACAATGAGCATGTATCCATTTTGTAGGTAAAATTATATTAGTTAATTAATTGTTGAATCATATCCTAAGCCCCAGAATGGTTAGCCTCTTGAAAGTAGCCTGGTTGACACAGGTTGCCACAGAGGAAGGGGATGAGCCACCCTGGGACTGCCTGCCTAGGTACAAGGCCGGAGCCGCACCCGAGAACCCCCACTCTGCTGTCACCATCATGACAGGTCACAGGCTCACCTGCCTGGCTGCTGGCTACTCTCTCAGAGGAACATCTGACAGTAGCTCCCAAGCCTGAGGAGGCCAGGCCCTGGGGCCATGCCTTCCCTGACGGTCCTCATGCTCACCTAACCAGCTGAACGGCTTTAGAGTGCCCAGGGAGCAGGTCTGGGAGGTTGGGAGAGCAGCCGATATCACTGGTGTGAGGCTGCCAGCCCTGGACTCAAAGTCTCCTCTGACATTCACTAGCACAGTGACCTTTCTTTGAGCCTCTGTTTGCTCATCCCAGTTCGGGATTAACCTACCCACCTCACAACGGCACTGGGACATGGAGTGAGAAGATCCGTGGGAAAGTATCTAATGTATTCCTTGCACATGGATGGTTCTTGGAAAGTCTACTTGTGTGTTTGTTTATTATTGGGAAGTTTTCATTTCCTGTCTACATGACCTGCTTAATAGACTTAGACCCTTGGATAAATGGCATGGTCGGGGTAAGTGCCTAGTTGGGGATGTCCTTCCTGGCAAAGTCAAGATAAGGAGAGGGTAAGGACAGTCCTGGGGTTTCCAAAATACACAGTCCAGGATGGACTGGCTGCATTTCTGGGGCTGGTGAACTACTCTCTAAACAAGGTGTCAGCCTTTATTTGGCTGGATTTGGGTTGGATTTAACATGATGATGTTAACCCTTTATTTAACCCTTTATTTGGGTTGGATTTAACATGATGATCCTCCAAAATGGAGTCATTCCTGGATGGCATGCAGGGAATGGGAGGGATAACCAAATGGTATAGAAAAAGGCTGCTCTCCACACATGTTGAAAAACTGCTGCGGCTGATGACCCACAGGACAGAGCTGGGCTTGGCAGAGGTGAGCCCTTTGGGTCACCTCTCCTGCCTGGCCCATCTGTTTTCCCAGGTGATTGCTACTTTGGCCCCTCTCTGCGTGAGCGCCTTGTCAACATGAAATACATTCTCCATTTGACCTTTGTGTGTCTGAGTCTCTTGACTCCAAGGTGAGTTTGCTGCCCTATAATGACTTTGGTCTGAATTGCTTTGAGTATGTGGTTGAAGTAGGAAGGGTGGCAAGTCATTAGTAAGAAACTAATGGCAAGACAAAGCCTAGTCTGTCCACCTCCTTGAAACACCCAGACAACACAGCTCCCTGCCATTTATTCAAGCTTCCAAAATGGTCATACATGGATGAACCATTGTGGGTTTTTTTAAATGTTTATTTACTTTGAGAGAGAGAGAGAGAGAGAGAGCGAGCATGTGCTCATGAGAGATGGAGGAGGAAGAGAGAGAGAGAATCCAAAGCAGGTGCTGCGATGTTAGTTCAGAGCCCACTGTGGGGGCTTGATTCCACGAACTGTGAGATCATGACCTAAGCCAACATCAAGAGTTGGGCACTTAACTAACTAACCCACCCAGGCACCCCCACTTGTGTTTTTTCTAAAGACACTTGGAGGGGTTCCCAAATTACCTCAGCATTCTGAGGTATGGCAAATGGGTAATAAAATGGAATGGGATAAGGACATATTAATTCAGCAGCTTAAAATTAGAGATTTCTCTCTGGGAAAGTCACCACTGGTACGTGGGCACAACACAGAGACATACATGCAAACACAAGCTCAAGTTTATGTGTGTGCATGCTTATTCACAGATAAGCAACACTCATCTTCTTTTCCAGGATGTGCATCCAGGGGAATCAGTTCAACATTGAGGTCAGCAGAAGTGACAAGCTCTCCCTGCCTGGCTTTGAGAATCTCACAGCAGGATATAATAAATTTCTCAGGCCCAATTTTGGTGGTAGGTCATCCTTTCGGTCCAGTACGACAATTCAAAAGAAGGAGAACAGAGACAATATGCAGAGGAGGGTTTCAGGAGATTTTAGTTGACTCCTTTTTCTGATCTACAACCTGTTAAGGATTAGCAATAATGGATGAGGACAGCAAGTGATTTTCACACTATTTTGAAGAACGTGCTTTGCTTCTCAACCTGCAGGATGAAGAAATCCTCTTCCCAGCTGAGGAGGTGACTAGAGCCTCTAACAACCTCCTACACACTGTCTTCCTTCTATCCCCACTTCCAGTGTCATTATTTAAGGACCATGCCACCTAGCCTTCCTGCCTCCAGCCTGGTCACTCAAGGCTAACCCCCAACGGTGCCACCTAGATAACCTGCCTGGGTCCTTTTCCTGCTCAAAATACCTGCCTATGTCCCAGCATCCTCAGCATAGAGTCCAGAGCCCTTTGCGTGGCACACCAGGGCCTTCCTAGACCAGCCTCTATCTCTGCCAGTCTCGTCTGCCCCAACTCCTCCCGCTACGCCCTGCCAGGAGTGTGCCCCAAACACTCCCTAACCTCCTTGGCTTCCCTGGTCTCCTGCCTTTGCTGAGACTGTTTATCTGCTGAGAACAGCCTCTTTCAAATTCCCTCCCTGGCAAAATGCCAGTTTTTCTTCACGGCTCTAATCGAAGGCTTCCTCCTGTGAGAAGCCAGCCCTGATTCCTCTAGGCCCTATCCCCATTCTTCACACTTTACTTTGAACATACTTCCAAATCCTAGCCACTACCTGGCAATACCATCGTTGCCACTGGTTTTACATCTGTCTCAGCTTTAGGCTACAGTCTCTTGGGGGAGTCTTGCTCAGTAAAGTTACCTCACTAACCCTAGCAGCAGCTCAGTGCTTGGCATACAGCAAGTGGTCAATTAGTATTTATTGATGGCAGGAGGGAAAGAGGGAGGGATGAAACCAATAATATACCTCCTCACAGAGTCTCAGTCTCTCTGTGTCTCTAATGTCTCCTTATGCAGAGCATAAAGTGGTAGAAAGAGGTTTGGAGTTGAACAAACTTCCATTTGGCTCCTGGCTCTACTGCTTGCCCAGCACCTTAGCTTTCTAAGTCACCTCTCTATAAAGTGGGGATATATCTTCTGCCTCACAGAGAGGACTGATTGAAATGAAGTGTGTGAATAAGAACCATGGCACCTGCCATATCATCAGGATGCAGTCTATTCTAATCCCCTTTCCTTCCTGCTCCTCCCCTCACATGACACAATTCTCTGGTCAAATCTAGGATTAGTGGGTTAGTCCACTGGAGAGCCAACACAAAAGGGAATTATCCATGCAAGATATTCACTGGGGCAATATCTATGACAGAATGTGGGGTGGGAAGAGAGGGAAGCTGACCCCGGGGGAAGCAGAGAGGGAGGGAAGGAAGGTTGGGCAGAGGTGTCATAGACTACACTACGGTTCTATGTGTGTGTGGAAGGGCCCCAGAGAATCCTGGAGCCAAATTTGCCATCAGAGGAATCTCCTATCTCTGCCTCCCAGGAACAGTGTGCCTTCATATCCCCGCCACACTCAGTCACTGGTGGGGTGCAGCCTTCGGGAAGCATGGCCTCAGAGCAAGTGCACAAACAGATTTCAGAGCACAGACCATTTTCATGGCCACACAATTAAGATTTGAGCTCCTTACGTTAACAAACCTAGGAAGGCTTCAACCTCCCCTAGTCTTCCCAGGCCCAGCAGGACACTAATGACAAGCATGTGAGTCTGTACACCCTGGTTAGATCCAATTCCTCTGCCTCCCAAACCCCAAACAATAGGCCAGGATACTGCCCTTCTTGTTGCCTGTTCATAGGTTGACAAGAGGCAAGATTCTTGGGCAATGAACCTGGGGTGGACCCAAGGAGGGTGAGGCCCAGATCCACCTGGGGTGAGAAGGGGGTATGCGGTCCTTAGTCAAAAAGAAGGTGAGCCCCAACACCTTGGCAATCTGTCTCCTAAAGGAACTACATTTACGTGGTGGCCGGGAGTTCCGTGGAGCAGCCATGTTTTCTGTACTGCCTGTCCACCCAGGTTTTAGGTCCCTGGGGTCCTTAAGAGAAAAGACCTCCATAGGGTTTTTCAGGGAACAAGGTACACAGAGCACAGATTTACAAACAAGTCCTAAGAACACTGTCCAGGAACTGGCTTTGACCTCTTTCCTAGGAGGAAGCTGCCCTCTGGTGGCACAGCTTACTTTGATAACTCAAGGGGAAGAAAGCAAGTTCTGGTCCCTAAAGAAGCCAACTGAAGCAAGGCCCAGACTGGACTAATTAGATACAAAGTAAACAGAAAGCACAGTGGGATGGAACTTTTGTGTGTTTTCTGTTCTCCATGTTCCTCAGGGAGAGCAAATAACACTCAGCCACTGCCCACTGTGCTCCAGGCACTTAAAATTCATCTTGTAACTTTCCCAACCCAACCCATAATACCAGGCACTAGTAGCTCTATTTTATAGGTGAGAAATTGTAGCTTAGCAATTTGCTCAAGGTCACACAGCTATGAAGTGGTGGGCATAGGATTCAAACACTCTGGCTCCAAGCTCCTTTTCTCAATTTCTGCCTTGAGGGGCAGAAAGCCACCTAGCACCACACTCCTTCAGCACCTTCCACAGTCTGTCCTCAAAGATCTCCCACTTTTCCACCAAGTATTAACACCAAGCATTTACTTTGTTACTTTTAATTGAATTGGTTCTAAAACTTCACTTCCAAATTCCCACTGATATTCTATGGCTTAGTTTCCTTCTGTGAATAAGTAGGTTGCTTTGTCTGATTCCTACCAATTAGATGGTTTTAAGCTTCCTTTGAATTTCACCTCCCCTCTTCCTGGTTAATGCAGTGTCACAGTCCCCTGACACACCCCTAGTTCTTTATTACAAGAGAATGTTGTTGCAGCTATTAACCTGGTGAGTAAAGTTGTTCTTTTTCCAGAATGAGCTAGGATTAAGGAGGAGAAGAGGGGTAGGCAAATGCCACTTACTGAGCCTCTGTTATTATGTGACAGACACAATCCTGGGAGCTTTGTACAGATAACTATTCGTGAGCACCTCCTACACATCTGGCTGGGCAGGCACTTCACACGTATCCCTCTTGCCTGCAGAGAAGCTGCCACATGCCGAATCTCCTTTAGCCCTCTCCATGACCCTATGGTGTCATTAGCATTATCCCCACTTGTAGGTGAGAAGTCTGCAGTTCGGAAAGACTCGGTAACTCTTCCCAGTTGTAAGCCAACATCTTTCTCACTCCTGGGCTTTTCTTCTGCATCTCCAGTCTGAGGAGGAATACACTGCCCTGGCCTGGCTTCTGAGAAAGGTGGCCCCAAGGCCTCTGTCTCCAGAGCTGAGGCGGGTGCTCTCAGAAGTTCAGCTTGAGGCCCAATATCTATATACCAGATCTCATGGGGAAGGTTCTGGAATTCTAAATAGTTTAGGCTTTTGGGAGAGTAAAGGAAGAGTAGCAAAGCATCAGGAGGTGAGCAGCTCAACCATGAGCAGTCTTGAATGCCATCTTGTGGTAAATTTACTTAGTTGAGGGGAAAAAAAATGAAGATCTCTGTGCAAAATCCCAAATCCCCTCCTACGTTTCTAAATAATCTGTCCCTTGCAAAGCACCACAGGAAAAATCCTCCAAGTAAGAAATGGCAAATACAAATACATCCTTTAAAATCTGCACTAATGAACGTAGTGTGGTTTCTCTTACACATTAAGCTATTTACATATTTGTGCATTTTTCATACATTTTTTCCCATTCTACACAATGGTTCCTCCTGACAGGGGTGGGTAGAAATCCACCTTTTGTTTTATATACTTCTAGAGTGGTTAAAATTTTCCAATAGGTGAATGTTGCTTTCATAATTTTATAATTTTTAAAACATTGTGCTAATGTAGTGTGTTTGTGTCTCTGTGTAAGTCCTTCTGGTTTTTTCTTCATTCTTAGGAGAACCAGTTCAGATAGCACTGACTCTGGACATTGCAAGTATTTCTAGTATTTCAGAGAGTAACATGGTAAGTGTGGCCCCTTCATCTTCCACCTGAGGAGACCTTCTCCTCGTGTTTTATGGGGATACACCTTCTAGCTACTCAAAAAACAGAACAGAGACTCACAGCCCCCATGCTCTCGGAATGGCAGAGGCTGGAAACCTATCCCAAAACTCAAGAGAGTGGAAGATTCTTATAAAACAGATCTTCTGAAAAGGAAGGAAAGTGGATTCAAAGTCCAGGAGGGAAGAAATGAGGGAGGGGAGTGGGTGCATTTGGTAAGGGATGAAAACCGGGGAGAGATTCAAAGGGCAGTGGGGAAGCCTGAATATCACATGGACCCTCCCAGGGCGGAAGCTAAGCTAAGCTAATGAAAACCAACACTCGCATGACTTCTTTCCACCATCCTCTCACTTAAGAACACCCAGTACAGATAAGCTGACACAAAAAGCAGGTTGCCAAGGGGCCCACTGTGCAGTCCGGGTACAATCCTGGACAACCTAAGCACTTAGCTCACCAAAACCTTCAACGGTTTGGAGGGGCTTTTGTGATAGAAGGTAAGTAAGTTAAGGCGCTAAACATGCTCCTACAGGGCTCCCTTTTGGCAGTGAGAGTTACTCTCTAGAACAGATAAGGTGCTTTCTTCTCTTATTGCTAACAGGCTGCTCCCCCAAGAATAAGACTTTGTTCACCAGTGTCTATTATAGTACGTACTCTTGACCTAAATGGAGGTGGGGAAGGGAATAAGACTTGACCCCTTCCCTTCCGTTTTCAAAGTCTTTCTCCCCCCAATCCATTTCCACTACTTGGCTTCCCCCTCAGGACTATACAGCCACCATATACCTCAGACAGCGCTGGACGGACCAGCGGCTGGTATTTGAAGGCAACAAGAGCTTCACTCTGGATGCGCGCCTTGTGGAGTTCCTCTGGGTGCCGGACACTTACATTGTGGAGTCCAAGAAGTCCTTCCTCCATGAAGTCACTGTGGGCAACAGGCTCATCCGCCTCTTCTCCAATGGCACAGTCCTGTATGCTCTCAGGTGACTGGGTGGCTGCAACCGCAGGGCTGGAGTGGTGATGGCTGGAGAAAAGGCATAAATAAATCCTGGATAGTTCTGACCAGCTGTCAGATAAGCACCCCAACGTCCCACCCTTGTCATGCCCCTGCCTTCTTAGATTCTTGTCCCTACAATTGAAGGGCCCTTTCTCAGTTCAGTTTGGCTCAATACGCAGCTACTGAATGCCTGCTCTGGGCCAGGCCCCACTCTGGACACCGAGAATACAGAGCTGAATGAGACACTGTCCTGACACAGATGAATAACAAAAGGAAGTTCAGAATCCTAGGGAGTTGGGGAGTACGTTAGAGACAGAACTCTGAGCTGAGTCTTAAAGAGTAAAAGGAAGTTAGCAAGAGAAGACGGGGAATAGCAGGAGGAAATGTAAAAATTTTTTCCTTTCATGGGACTTAGTGGAGCTAGAGTTGCTGCAGAATGCATCTCTACTCATCTGAGTCATTTTTGTACAGAGAATCAAAGCACAGTGCCCCAAGGCCTCTGTCATCTGCAACCACGGCCTCCCTTTGTCTCTTCTCCAAATCCCTGAGGCCAAAAGTTCCTTCCACCCAGTGGAAGTTTATCAAGAGGCTGGTTGGCTAGAATAGGGAAGGTGTTCCCTAGGTGCTGCAAGAGGCAACCCACAGGCAGAGGCTCAGGGCTGTTTGCACCAGGGATGTGCAAGGACCGGGCAAACCATATGCTCCCACAGTCCTTGGGTAGAAGGCTGAGAAGCTAATACTCTTAAATCCCAAGTAAGAGGCTGCTGTTAGGAAACAAAGACTGAGCTAACCAATAAACTGAATTTTTGGATTGCTCATCTGACATTCCTCAGCCACACTGAATTATGCAAAAACCAGCCCAAACCCCAACCCTTCTTTCAAGAAGCTAAACTAGACCTTTCCCATGACACCCAGCTCCAATCAACACTAACTCTTCCCATGTGTGTACGTGTGTGTGCATGGATGTGTCTGTCTGTATTTTGCACATAACATAATCTCTTTTGTACAAGGATTACAAATTATAGATGACATTTAACAGCCTCGCTCTAGAATTAGACATATTTGGGGGTGAGTCCCTGTTCTGTCCCTACTCTGTGACCTTAGGCAAGTTGCTAGACTCTCTGAACCTCAGTTTCCTCAGCAGCAAAAGCAGAATGATTTTTCCTACCTCATAAAGCTGTTGTATAAATTCAAAGGGATAATGCATGTGAAGCACTTTCCCTGGGGATTGGCTCAGGGTAAGCGCTCAGTAAATAGTAGCTGTTGTTACTCTGTCTCCCTTAAGGGAGCTTCCTCAAGGTGGGCACCATGAACACAACATTTCACTTTCCCCAAGAACCCAGCACAGTGCTTAATGACGGCACTTAATAAAAATGTATGACACTGAAGGAAAAGGGAGATAAAGGTGGGCCAGTTGAAATCTCCACTGTGAGGGCTTTATTGAGGTTTAATTGAATGTCCCTGAATGTTGGTCCCTAAGAGCCACAGTGCCTGGGACCCTCCAACATCCTCCACTTCCTCTGCAAATGCTGATCCCTTCCAGGAGGCAGGGTCCTGGAGAACTGCATAGCCAGCAGACCTGGGATCCAGCCCCAGCTCTGCCACTAAGAGCTGTGTGAGCCAAGGCAAGCCGGAATCTGTTGTCAAATGGTGACAGCAGTGTTGGGATCTCTGTTCTAGCTCCTCGTGCGTTTGTCATGAAGATTAAATTTTAAAACTGGATGCAAACGCATCTCAAGCCAATGAGTGATTCTGTTCTGCAATATGTTGCACATTTGCCTCTTCATTGCCAACATTCTTGCTTCCTCCATCCTGGGCCCCAGCTTTTACCACATCTCGAAGATGTCACTTAGCACAGAAAAGCTCAGGAATGTTTTGCGTGTAGGCTCCAAGTCACACGTTCACTGTAAGGGCCAAGGTGAAAGTCTTCTTGGAGTTGCCCTTAACAGGGAATGTGTACTTTCCCCCACAACACTCCTTTTGAACCCATTTTTCCTTTCTTAGAATCACAACGACTGTTGCATGTAACATGGACCTGTCTAAATACCCCATGGACACACAGACATGCAAGTTGCAACTGGAAAGCTGTGAGTATATATCCTGCAGATGATTTTCCCGGGTGACTTAGATCAGTGTATTCATGGAGAGAGACCTATACACAATGGCCTTTCTTTTCTCGGTGTTGATTCCAATTGATTCAGCCCTTCTGAATGTTTAGGCAGAGAGATTGAGAGACCTCTCAGCAACAAACCTTCCAATATGACATCTTTTGGGGAAGGCCGCTGTGCACCAGCACTAAATATTTCCACCTAAGAGTAGACAGGACAGTGAAGGAAATGGGGGTCAATTGGATGAGGAGTGGGACTCAGAATCTGAGAAGGCACCAGAAGCCAGAAAGAACACAGCAGGGGTTAAAAATGGTAACGTGCAAAGCAATCATTGGCATTCATTGCATCTGCTTCTAACTTTGAAGAGAAGTTGTTTGGAGTGTGTGTGTGTGTGTGTGTGTGTGTGTGTGTGTGTGTGTGTACTTTAATACAGTGATGCCAGTAATGGGAATTCAAACTGAAGTCTGGGGATTTATGATGAAGAATGAGCATTTATTCTAAGTTGATGTGTGTCAAATGGCATTGTTGAGTAATATCCATTGTTCTGAAATGCCCACCAAACTTGGGAAAGTGTACCTGTGACCGGTGTCCTAGGAAAACAATGGTGCAGAGAGGAGTTATCAAGGCATCAAGGGATGGCTTGTGTCAGGAGGAAAAACCATAGTCAAGCACTGGACATCAGTAGGCACGTCTTACATGAGGACGCATGTGGTCAACACCCAAGAAGCACAACCATTATGAGGCAGTAGTCATTTTTCAGAAGTAGACATTTAATTAAAGACTCAGACAGGCAGATTAATTACCTTATTGATTAAATACATGAAAAACCTACTTAAAGCAATACAGCTATTTGGGGGCAGAATAAAACTTGAGGATATCAAAAAGAGAACTCATTTTCAACCCCACATGGAAAAAGTAATTGCCCTCCATGTATGGCTGTGCTCATCTCAAATCCCAGGAGTGAGATTCTCCTGGAAACTCCAGCACTCTGCTTGCACAAATACCATCCCCAGTGAACAGGGGAAGCATTCACTGAGTGTTTCTTAGCAGTTATTTGGGTACAGAAACCTCACTGAGGGTGTTTTTTCCTGAACACCATCCCTAGAAAAGAATTGCTACCATCCCACCAGAGCAATGATAATGCCATGATTGTGAGCATTTTAATACTTGTAAAAGTACGGTGTCTAGGTAGAAGCTTGTATGACTCACATTTTTTAGCTATTTTTGTATTTCTCTGGGCTTCTAGGCATATTTGCACAGCTAACATCAGTACATTTGGGGGTGGTTCTGAGAGAAAACCCACAGACAATTTTTACCTGGAAATCCTCTAAGAACCCATGACCACTTCTCTGCCCTATGGAGGGAAGATAACCACTGTTAAACAGTGGATACTACAAGCTAAGACTTAACAAAATGTTAGTCCCAACACCGGCATCCCTCTTCCCAGTAGCCTGGGAAAATGAAGGCAATACACTTCCATGGCTAAGATCGCAGGTACCAAAATCACTGGGTTTTTCCTGTCACTAGCTGTGACTCTGGGTGAGTAGAACTAACCTCTCCTGACCCCAGTTTCCTCACTTGTGAAGAAGGAAAAATAATACTGTCTGACTTAGAGAGTTATTTTTTAACAGCTTTATTGAGGTAAAATGTACATACCACAAAATTCAGCCCTTTTAAGTGTGAAGTTCAAAGATTTTGGGCAAATCTGCCCAGTTATGCAACCACTGCCACATTTCATTGTTAGAACATTTCCATCAACCAAAAAGATCCCTTGTGCACATTTGCAGTCTCTCCCATTGCCGCCACCCCACCCCCACGCCCAGTTAACCACTAATCTACTTTCTGTCTCTATGGATTTGCTTTTTCTGGATATTTCATATAAATGGAATCAATGCACCATGTGGTCTTTTGCATCTGGCTTCCTTCACTTAGCGTGTTTTTGAGGCTCATACATGTTGGAGCATGGATCAGTACGTCGTTCCTTTCTATTGCTTTATTTCTCGTTATTCCATATGAAAGAGTACAAGTAATACAAGTCCTTTTGGCTTGGTTCCACCCTGTAGTTATTAAGAATAATGCCACTGTGAACATTTGTGTACAAGCTTTTTGTGGACATGATTTGATTTCTCTTGGGCAGATGCTTAGGAGTGGAATGCTGGATCAAACAGTAAATTTATGTTCAACCTTTCAAGAAGCTGCCAAACTGTTTTCCAAAATGGTTGCACCATTTTACGGTCCCACCAGGGATGTTCCAGTTTCTCCGCGTTCTCATCATTGGTTATTGTCTGTCTTTTTCATGACAGCCATTCTTACGGGTGTGAAGTGGTATCTTCCTGTGATTTTGATTTGCTTTCCCCTAATGGTTAATGATGTCGAACATCTTTTCATGTGCTTATTAACCACTCATCTGTCTTCTCAAAGAGCTATTCTGAGGATTAAATGAGATGATAATATTGTAAAGCACTTAGAAATGCCATTGCTTACTAAATGATAGATATTATCATCACCATCATTGTCCATGGGGTTTGGGTTTAGACTTTCCTGAGGTACAATCCTGGCTTTGTTATTAACTTGCCCTGCTATACTGAGAAAGTTGAGCAATCTCTCTGAATCTGAGAATTTTCATGTATAAAATGGGCAAGACATTACAATTCCTTGATTCTAAGGTACAGCATTTATTGAATAACATTTTAGGAAAAAATGTAAGCTCTACTTTATATATATGTATGTATGTATCAACTCTAAGATCCATCCCAATTTCAAAAAAATGTAAAAAAATTTTTTTACTGAAGAAATATATAAATGTCTACCTTGCAAGTCTGTGAGCATATTAGAGATATAAGGTGTAAAAGACTCACCATAAATGTTGCATAAAAGGTAGCTATTATTACTATTATGGACTATATTAGTAAAACTGCTTTGAGATTTACCAAATGCCTATGTTAACAGACATCAATAAAGTGGCTAGTGGTTGGTTTCTTGTCTTCTGTTTTTGCATTTTAGCCAATATGGAAATAAGAACAGACCGATTGTGAAGTCTCTGAGAACATATTCAGAGCTGCTAGATTGTCCTGAAGGGCACCATGTAACATAGAGCTGTGTGTGTGCACAGACAGGAGCTCAATAAATATCATTTCAATAATGAGGATGGCCACTTCCAGAGGCCTATCATCCACCAAGTCTAAATAATGCTTAGCATAGAACCGGTTTTCAATTGATGGCAAATAGCCTAGCAACTCATTCTATTCTAAGCAGATGCAGCAACCGCATGTGAGAAATCATGCCAAGTTTTGCATGGGATCATCCTTGGACTTAGCACCATCGAGGTAGATCTCCTGTTGCCCCCATATTGTAGCATTTTCCAGACGAGTTCAATCTGCTGCCTCCCTGCATTGACTTGCACTGTTTGACTTACCAGGGGGTTACGATGGGAACGATGTGGAGTTCAGCTGGCTGAGAGGGAACGACTCGGTGCGTGGGCTGGAAAACCTGCGTCTTGCTCAGTACACCATACAACGGTATTTCACCTTAGTCACCAGATCACAGCAGGAAACAGGTAACTTGGGAGACACTTTGTACAAAAGCAAAATAACTGCATTGCATTTTGAGTCAAAAATACGATTTCTTCTCTAGTTTATCTCTTTTTTTTTTAACGTTTATTTATTATTTTTGAGACAAAGAGAGACAGAGCATGAACAGGGGAGGGGCAGAGAGAGAGGGAGACACAGAATCGGAAGCAGACTCCAGGCTCTGAGCCATCAGCCCAGAGCCCGACGCGGGGCTCGAACTCACGGACCGTGAGATCGTGACCTGAGCTGAAGTCGGACGCTAAACCGACTGAGCCACCCAGGCGCCCCTAGTTTATCTCTTTGTGGCCAGGAACACCTCCGCAGTGTGGTAGGGCCATAGGGTTTGGGCCGGGCACTAATACCTGCTTCATGCCCAGTATTGACATGGCCCCCAAAGGGCTCCCAGTCTAGTGAGGTAGATGTCAAAGAAGCCAGCAGGTATAATGCTACAGGAATACTATGATGGAGAAAGGCACAAGAAAAGGATCACGGGTGGGAGTACCAGTACCCCTATAAATCCCATTCTATACAACAGCAATTTCTTTCATTGAAACTGTAATGACAGTTCATGCTTAATTAGGTTTTGGTGTATAACAGAGAGCTTAATGTGAATATAGCTAAGTTAAACATCCCGAAGGGAAACCACTCTGCTATGTGAGCAGACATTATTTCCTATCTCTTATTTACCCTATCAGGAAATTATACACGACTGGTCTTGCAATTTGAGCTTCGGAGGAATGTCCTGTATTTTATTTTGGAAACCTATGTTCCTTCCACTTTCCTGGTGGTGTTATCCTGGGTTTCATTTTGGATTTCCCTTGATTCAGTTCCTGCAAGAACCTGTATCGGTAAGCAGCTCCAACAGGAGATTTCTAAGAACTGGCCTAACAGGTCCTTTTTGGTTTCTTTTCACCTTCTACCAGGTTTTTTTTTTTTTTTTTTTTTTTTTCACTGATATTCACAGGGCAGTTCCAGGAGTTGGTTTCTTGAAAGATTCTTTCACAGAGAGAAAGAGAGAGACAGAGAGACAGAGACAGAAACAGAGACAGAGACAGAGAGTGAGGTACTACATTTTTAAACATGTTTTACAGTGATAAGGGAGAATTGTGATTGGATGTCTATTGCCAGTTATCTTACATACTGAACACCCCCCCCCCATGGGAAGACAGAAGATGCAACACTTAGAAAACAATATCACTCATAACCATTCAAAATGGTCAAATCAACCCTGCTCTAGAAGACTGCAGATTTTTCAAAATGAGCTGTTCCATTTCTGAGTCCTGTCCCCCTTGCCAAGTTCTGAATGGTGATGGTCTGCCAGGTAAAGGTGAAAGGTTCACTGGCCACTGATGTGGGAACATTGCCTACCTGTTTTCCCAGGAGTGACCACCGTACTGTCAATGACAACACTGATGATCGGGTCCCGCACTTCTCTTCCTAACACCAACTGTTTCATAAAGGCCATCGATGTGTACCTGGGAATCTGCTTTAGCTTCGTGTTTGGGGCCCTATTGGAATACGCAGTTGCCCACTACAGCTCTTTACAGCAGATGGCAGCCAAAGACAGGGTAAGAATTTTGAGGGCCCTGTATATATGATTCATCACTTGCCATGTGCTGGTCTGTAGAGAGGACCCCGACTGGTTCCTATCCCCAGTGATTCTCATCCCTGTTCAGGTGGAGGCATCTGGAAGTCATGACACCTTTTGAAAAAGACTGCTCTTTTTGTCAAGTACAATGGGATATTAACATGTTTAATTTTCTAGCAGCAAATCACTGTTATCTGTATGCAACATGAAATCACAAGCATCCATGAAAAACCCAATATCAAACCAAATGTGATCAGCTGCTTACAAGTTTCATATTAATATGCAATTACTATTTAATTATTTTGTTACATTTTTGTTTTCTTAAATTATACAAGTAATGGTTTACTGAAAATGTATGAAAAAAATTAAACTGTGGCAAATTTCTCGATTAGCCTATATTTCTGCTAACAGGGAAAGACTGCCATTATCTGAATTAGCAGTGAAACACTGTGGTCCAGCTCTCAGAATAATAACAATCATTATTATCAATTGAACATTTACATGTGCCAGACGGTCATAAGCCCTTTGCAAATATTAGATCATTTAAAATACTCCTAACAACCCAGGAAGGGTATCAGAGAGGAATCCGAACAGCCCAAAGACCCAGTTGCCTGCTCCCTTATGTTTGACTCATGAGCAACGTTTCACACAGTCGTATTACCCAAGTACCAAAGGCAAATGATTCTATGTGCCAGCCAAAGAAGAATATGGATTTCACTCATTTTGCTCTCTATAGGCTTCCTTAAGGGAACAATGGTTAATAACAACAACAACAACAACAAAAATCTGAATTTGGTAGATTGGCAAAAAGGGATATGGAGAATTACTAAGATCCTTCATGGAAGACACCAGAAAGCCCTTATTTGGCTGTGTGTATGAGAATAGCTTCACTACAAAGTAGTGGCTATGTGCTGAACATCTCATTTAGTCCACCCAACAGCCTATCAGATGGCCACCACTGTTATTCCAAATTTACTGTTGAGGAATCTGCTGCTCAGAGAAGTGAGATCTAAGACCTCACAGCTAGTCAGTAGCCTGGCCAAGGATCCAAACTCCACTGTCTCTGACTTCACTACACTCCCCACATGCTATGCCATTCTAGGCATGTTGGAGAATGACAATTCCCTGGAATTGTAGGCAACATCACTATTTCTGTTTGTGTGGCAGAGACTTTTAGACACTGCTGATTTCTGTCATCTCTCATAATTAATCCCTCCTCACTGAGACAGAATGGGACTCATCAAACACCTACTAAATGCTTAACATAATTTATACCATCTTCCCATCCGTCTCATGAGGTAAATATTAATATTAATATCATCACCATTTTGTAGGCAAGGAAACTGAGTTTTAAAGGGATTAAGGTGACTGAAATTTCATAGTAGCAAGAGGCAGAATGGAATTTGAACCCAGATCAGCTAACTTCAAAGGCTGAGCATTCAGCACACAGCTCTGCATATCAATAGAAGGCAATGGTTATTCTTCCCCTTATACAAGCTGAGGACCTAGGGAGAGGTGCCTATAAGCAGGATAACAGGACTGCCAAGTCCGGCTCACTAGCCAATTACTGAGGCACTCAATGCCACTTTCTATTAAACCTAATTATTCAATACTTAGGCTTCTAATTATATAAATACCTGCTTATTTATTTTGCTAAGTCGAATCTTTCAAGCTGACCGCGTTGTCTATGATCTAGGGGACGGCGAAGGAAGTGGAAGAAGTCAATATTACTAACATTATCAACAGCTCCATCTCCAGCTTTAAACGGAAGATCAGCTTTGCCAGCATTGAAATTTCCGGTGATAATGTTGACTATAGTGACCTGACCATGAAAACCAGTGACAAGTTCAAGTTTGTCTTCCGAGATAAGATGGGCAGGATTGTTGATTATTTCACAATTCAAAACCCCAGTAATGTTGATCGCTATTCCAAATTACTATTTCCTTTGATTTTTATGCTAGCCAATGTATTTTACTGGGCATACTACATGTATTTTTGAGAGTATGCTGAATTGTTTGCATGCCATGGCTCTTCAAAAGAACAAAGTAATGATGCAAGCAGTTTTCGAAGCCAAGTGTGCATGCTAAACAAGTGAGTAGATAGCATCTGAGCATTTCTCCTCAAAGAATATTCCCCTACCCGTTATTTAAGCTGTGTAGAAGTCCTAGCATTACAGAGTCTTATAATAGAAATAACAAGTCATTCCTTTTTTATCTTTACCAAAGACATCCCCATGGAGCCTAAGATTACAAACCTACTCAGGGTTGACTATTTGCTCAGTGACTCCCTGGTCTGCATTTACCTCATATAAAAAAATGAGAAGGAAACTATTATATGTATTGAGTAACCCTCAAGTGCCAGGGGTTGTTTCTAAATTAATCATACGTGCTATTCACTAAATCTCTGCAGTGCTTATAAAATGTATTGTTACCTATTTAGGTAGTAACACTTTCTAGTTTTTGTTTTTGATTAAAATGAAATGTGGGCCTAAGTCAATTCACTGAAAGTCACTGCACTAACTCAATACCAAGATGAGTCTTTAATACAGTATTTCATACTACAGCAGAACGGTTCCCAAACTCCAATAAGTTCTATGACTAAAAAATCACATGTAAATTAAGAAAACATTAATAGATCAACAATCTCAAATGCAAATTTGTTTCTAAGATATAATGGATTCCCCTGAATCCAAACTGAAAGGGCTCTGGGGCTTTACTCTCCCATCTGATATGTCTTATCATTTTACTATTATACATACACCAGTCCTCAACAATGCTGAAGCCCTTTCCCCACATCAGGGATAGAAATGGAAGATTGTTTAAAAAACTTATTCTAAGGAGTCTTACTAAGAGCTGCGGCCAACAATACATGCAGAATTGAGTCCATTTCTATCTGCTACTCTGACACTGAGCACCACGTTCCAAGCAGCAGATCTCCTGCATCCTTCCAAGAGGAGCTCTTAACCCTATACTCTAATGACTAGGAGGGATGCTTATCAGATAATGAGCTGCATTACCAAGAAACAAGTGGCTTACAACAAGCTTGGTCTTGCTCAGAACCCCAATCCTTCTAGCTGGACTACTCTGAGTAGCTTTTCCTGCATGAGTAGGAGAATGTTGGCCTAGAGTCCTGAACTTTCTGAGTAACAATGGGACTTGTTCCAGAATATACGTGCAGGCTGCAGATGAGCTATCTTTTCCCAGTCCAGCCACTCTCACTCTGACACAAGAAGCACATTATGTGCATCCTTGCTCCGTGGTCAAGCTCAGCCAACAGCATTAAAAGTGGAGACTTGTCAGCGTGCCATGAGGGAGGCGCCAAGATGGTGGAACAGCATGGAAAGTTTTTTTTGCATTGCTCACCCCTGAGATGTCAGTTCAGCCTCGACCTGCATAAAAAGAATCCTGCCATCTTTAATTCTCTAACTTCTTTTGTTGTGCCTTTACCTTTTCTTTCAGAAAGAAACCATGGCTTCTCTCTTCTATAACCTCCTGTACCATAGGCTCTCATTCTTTTTCTCTTTTTGATAATTCTTACAATTCAGTGTCTAGTGAGCTTTTAACATAATGTTCTAATGCAAAGGAATTAAACGAGGTGGAACGTGGTTGCATGGCCCAATCATATTTGTGATTAAAAAAAAAAAGTTTAAAAGGAAATATCTGCTCTGAAACCCTATTCAGGCATTATATATATTTTTAAAAAGCTGTAAAGTGTGCAACTGTGAAATAAACATACCATATTAGCTACCCACCAAATCAAGTGGTCATCTGTAGAATGAGTATTGTAAAATCCCCCTTGGAAAAGGTATACATCATAGCGCAAATTCAGTGGGCTCGCACTCCTAACATCTTCATGTTCCTCCCACTGCAGACAGCACACAGATACATTCACACGTGCGTATACACACACACATACACATACCCCTACTACTTCCTACCAAGGAAGATAAACAGTGGGGGCACAGTGGATATTTCTTTGAGATCGCTCCACCCAACACTTGCCTTATAGTTAAATAGCTGAGCCTGGTGATACTGAAAGATTCAATTCTCAGAAAATGCCAGATTCCCTTCCAAGCCTTCTTCATGGCTTTGGAATTCACTTTTCCTTTTCTGTTGAACAGTATCTTTAAATTTTGAGAATATATTTGGGGGAAAATCTTGAATTGTGTACCACTCTGAAACTTATGTAGGCTACAGCATCAGAGTTCTCATTAAAAAAAAACTCCTAAAATTTTAGATCTGCTCCATGTATCCTACCTACCCAGATCACTCCCAAGACCCACTTTATTCAAAATATTTCTTGGGTGAAAATACCAAGACTAACCATATCAAATTTTCAAATACATGAAACTATGTAAGGATGAGAAAATTCTAAGTCATGGAAATATGGTTTTTAATTACCTTGATGTGGGGAATATCAATATTCTCAATATATAAAATATATATATGTTAGTATATGGTATTCAATAGCAAATGACAGAAGGTTAATTTCCAATGAAAGACAAGGAGAGATGGAGAAATGAGCATAGCACAAAAGAGCTAGAGATTACAAAAGAGTACAAGCTGACAACGATTAGACAATACAGGGGGGTACCATTAGGAGAAAAAGTATAGTAGGACTTTTGGTGCCAGGAATGTTTAGGGACAACCTATAGTTAGGGACAGTTAGACAACCAGGATTCAGATGTGGTCCTTCCTCCATGCTTTACATTATATTAATGCTCTTACAGAGCATTCTTCTCAGCTGCTGGCCCACAACTAATTTTGATCAGTCCATAATTCATTACTGCCAATGATCCTTGCTTCTTAGTATACATTTTTTAAGTTGAGTCATACAGGGAATTATATGCCATTATATGGTCACTGTACTTTATGTGTTGTACCAATGACTTTAAAGAAGGAGAGAACATTTGAACACATGTTTCATGTTTTTTTGAATAATTTAGAAATATATAGTATACATAATTTCCAATAACTTTTGTAGAAAATTTATGTGTATGTATATATATGTATATGTACATATATGTACATGTACATGTGTATGTATATGATGGCCAAATTTTGGCCATCATACCTTTACAAAGGTTGTAGAGAAATGGAAAAAGTCAAAGAAAAATGGCAGAAGTGATTAAAATCACAAAAAAACAGGTCCAAGAAGAAAGAGCTTTTGCATCTTGAAAAGCAATGCTGGGGGCACCTGGATGGCTCAGTTGGTTAAGCGTCCGACTTTGGCTCAGGTCATGATCTCACAGCTCGTGGGTTCAAGCTTTGGGCTCTGTGCTGACAACTTGCTAAGAGCCCGAAGTCTGCTTTGGATTCTGTGTCTCCTTCTCTCTCTACCCCTCCCCCACTCACTCTCTATCTCTCTCTGTCTCTCAAAAATAAATAAATTTAAAAAAAAATTTTTTTTAAAGAAAAGCAATGCTGAATAATGATTGTCATTATTAGGTTCAAAAGGGGCTTTGTACAAGGTACATGCTGTTCTACTATTCACCTTAATAAGAGAACTGAATAAAAAGTAAATAGAAATGAACTTAAAAGAAAGTCTAATTGTGTAGAAGGAAGAAAGTGTGCAAGTTAAATAATGAAATGCTCAGGTAAACTTCTAGTCTCCATCTGGAAGTTTCCCATGAGAATAAACAATCATCTCCTTTCTTTGAATTTTGCCATCAATGGGTCTGAAAGCAGACGGCTCTATTCTGCCAGGTAATCTTAGGAGGTTGTAGATGCAGGGAGATGCCTCTGGCCACAGAAAATTAAAATGTCATATCACGTATTACTAACAAAGAACGTATGCCTAAGAATATTCCTGGGTGACCCACAAATATTCCTGGTGGCCCACGGGGCTGAGTTCCAAAATTACAGTTTCTTTTTGAAGATCTGCAGGGGGCAGGGGGGGAGCATATGGCTCACAGCTTTCGGTGACTTGGATGTGAAAACGGCTTTTTGATTATCCAGTCTCATTACTTATATTGTATCTTTCCAAAAATTAAAGAAACAGTTCCATTTGGAAAAGTGGAAAGGGGGGTGGAACAGAAAAGGTGAGTGAGCGCCTAGGTGCATGTTGACCCATTGTCTCTGTGTTCTATCTCTTCTTCTCTAAGCCAGACTAGAGCCAAGAGCCAAGTGGACTTGGAGAGTCCAGTGGTTCATATCCTGCATGTATGACCTGCTTCCCATGGCATGAATTTTATTAAAATCCTTAAGGAATAGGATTTCATACTTCATCACCTGGATCTCCATTTTCATCTGGAAGTTACTCCTCCTACTCAATACAGAAACTTGGCTAACAGGGGCACCTGGGTGGCACAGTTTGTTAAGCATCTGACTCTTGATCTCAGCTCAGGTCATGGTCTCACAGTTTGTGAGTTCGAGCCCCACATCTAGCATCTGCACTGATGGCACTGAGCTTGCTTGGGATTCTGTCTCTCCTTCTCTCTGCCCCTCCCCCCACTTGTGCTCTCTCTTAAAATAAATAAACGAACTTAAAAAAAGAAAGAAAGAAAGAAACTTGGCTAACATATTGTATAGGAAAGGTTAACATACCAGAGCTGAGACTGTTATCTTTAAAAAGGTCTTTTTGCAAGGTTGGTCCTTAGCTGGCATATGGGAATTTGGATTTGGGGAGAGTTCCCATTTTTCTCTGATTGGTAATGGTGGCTCACTGTGCCTAAACTGTACAAACCATGTGGTTTATGCTGAACCCCTGCTTCCCTTCTGGAAGTTTGGAATTTTGTATCATGCTAAGCAGGGGTTGCCAATGTCCCCAATAAAAATCTTGGGTCTCTAATGAGCTTTTTGGTAGAGAACATTCCATACATTTGCCACAATTCCATGCCAGAGGAATTGGGTACATCCTGGGTGACTACATAGGGAGAAGTCTCTTAGAAGCTCATGCCTGATTTTTCTCAGATTTTGCCCCATGCACATTTTCCCTTTGCTGATTATAATAAATCCCAGCTATGAGTAGTCCCATAAGTCCTAGAGAATCAGTGAATCTGTGTTTGGTCTTGGGGGGACTCCTGACACACATGATTTGGAACCTGGCTGAGTATAAGATTCACCAGTGGAACTTTATAGATGACAGATTTCAGAATTGCCCCAGACCTATTGACTCAAGATCTGCATTTTTCAAAGCTCTCCAGATGTTTTTGATACGAAATCAGAAGGGAAGACAGATGCCAAATGCCTTGGTGGAAAAGACAACAGCTGCATGAAAGCTATATTTTCTAGGAAAAAAAAGAAGTAATACAGTGTGCCTGCCACATGGAAGGAAAGAGTCCAACTCACTATGATGACTGTAAATGAATATTCTACACAGCAGATAGAGTGCAAAATTTTTCCATGACACTTCTATGTTAGAGCCAAGAAGGAACGGGACAGCTTCCATTTCTGACATGGCCACAACACGGCAAAGAGGCACCCAATGATAAGTATGTGGTTGAAGGTGGGTGGGGATACAGAATTTCTTCACTGCAACTCACACTTTTCAAGACAGTAAACCTTAACACTCATGCAAATGAACTAAAACTCTTCATAGGAAAGTAAAAACTTAGACTACATGCAACCAAACACCCTGGCTTCTGCAATAAGCAGGCAGGGGCAGCTGGCTTGAATGATACCCTGTAGGTAGCTATCAGGGAGGTTAGGGGTGTTACCCCAAATTTTCACTAAGAACTCTCAGAGTGACAAAGGGAGAGGACTTGACTAAGAAGCAGGAGATCATCAAAGCTGTGACATAAAACGGCATCTGCAAACTCAATTTCCTTTCTCATTCTTGGGCCTCTTTCAGTCTGGCCCGCCATCTTATTCTTCATCTACACCAAAGGCCTTCCAAGTGTAGCCAGAATCTGAATTACATTGTGATTATCTCACGGATGAAGATACTTGTTTAATTTCCAAATTTTAGAAGCAGTCTTGAAGCTGGCTCTTCAGGTTGAATACTTTTATGGGCATATTTAGCAAATGAAAAAAATGGGGATATGTCCTCATAATATACAGAAGTGGGGCATGACTGATGAATAAATGGTTGATCTCAACAAGAGATTTCTTTTTAGGGGGAGTAGGCAAATACATCCCTGATGGATTTGCTTTTCAATAACAAGTTATTGAACCAATTCACCAAGATATATCTTGAAGAATCAAATGCTTTCATTCATAAATCAAACTGTATCTATGGAACCAAAGGAAATGGGAGAGGATGACAGTGGAAAGTGATAACTACAAATATCACTAATAAAAGTTAGACTAAGATGCCGTGGCATTTAAAGCCACAAACCTTAGAATGTAATAATAAAGTGAATTTTCAGAATGTAAAGTAATCTCAGGAGAAATTATCCATTTAAAAGAATATGAGATGTACCTTTTCTGGGTCTGTGTATTTCTTAAATCATAACAAAACATTCTAATCTGTTTCACAGAGGGAATCAAAAGCAAATTCTCAACAAGGGAAATAGAACTGTGCCTTATCTACTCTGTTAGTACTTTAAACAACTTATTCAGTTATCTTTTTCCACAAAGAATCCTACTGCATACCCTTTCACACATATCCCAAAAGACTAATCCAGTTTAATTTAGCATAGGAGCCCAGGAATGAGAGTCAAGAGATCTGGGCTCTGTCATTATTAACTTAATCTCTATTTGCCTAAGTTACCAATATGTTAAATGAAACAAAAATATTTGTCCTTTCTACTTCACAGGTTTGTGATAGGGTTAAACATGAGATTATAAATGTAAAAGTATTTTGGAAATGTGTAATAGAAGCAGGTCCTAATTAATTTGATACATGATTGCACACATACTATCTATCCCTAGAAAATTAGAACTGGGATGTAGCTGGAACATCATGATGTCCAAACAGCTTACATGACATATTAGTGGATAAAGGTCAAGGGCATGACAGGGTGCATCTGAGATCAAACATGGGACATGGCCAGAACTAGAAGCCGTGTCTTGTAAGTGCAGCCTTCTTTTTGCTGATTCCATTATCTTCTCGAGGTACCTGGGTGGCTCAGTCAGTTGAGTGTCTGACTTTGACTCTTCATGATTTCATGCTCATGAGTTGGAGCCCCACGTTGGCCTCTGTGCTGAGATTTCAGAGCCTGGAGCCAGCTTTGGATTCTGTGTGTGTCTCTCTCTCTGCCTCTCTCCTGCTCATGCTCTCTCTCTCTCCCTCAAAAATAAATAAACACTAAAACAATTTTTAAAAATTTTTAAATAAAAAAAAATCTTCTCAAATGATTCTGTGCACACAGTTTCATGCTCTGTTTGTGCAGAAGCAGCACTGAAAGATTACAACATCTCTAACAATAAGTTACAAAACCTCATCAAGATTTAATGGCATTATCTGTGGCCGAAGTCTTGAAGATCTCCTTCAACTTCCCAGGACTGTTCCACCCCCAGAAATTTGAGGCAGAGGTATCTCTAGAATCTTTGCTACCCAGTCAGATCATTTTTTCCCCAAGAAGGACTTTGGAAATAATGTTTTTAGCCTACAGCACCCAGCTTTCACCCCTTCCTTCTAAAAGCCCCTGCAGAAGAGATCACAAAAACTGACATCCTGCCCACAAGATGCACTGCTGACCTGGCTAGCTGCTCCTGGAATGCAGTTAGCAAGAAAATCCTATTTCATTTCTGTAAAGGTGAAAGATCTCGGATCATGAATCCTCTCTGCACTGTGAACTGTTTTACAAATGCATTTGTATGTATAAGCAATGCCTTCCATTGCAATGAATCTTTTGCATTTTTAAAGGTAAGGTGTATGTTCTGACACTATAAATGGTAGTAAAGGTATTTCAAATTATCTACCATTTGCTTACTGTATTAACCAAGAGAGTACATAAAGGGCAATAAAGTTATATCTTTATCAGAAATGCTTTGGTAAGCACTGTGCTATCACAGCCCTGTTGTCTGTTCAAAGTTTTATAATGTTTTCCAAATAGAACATAGGCATAAAAGAACTTTTATTCAGTCTTCTGGGGGGGAATATTAAGAATAATATTATAATAATATTATAATATATAATAATTATATATTATATTTTATATAATATATATATATATATATTATATATATATATATTATATATATATATATATATATATATATATTATATAATTATATATTATAATATATAATAATAATAATATAAGAATAATCATCACAATGTAATCCATCAGGGGTTTTCTCATTTTGCTTCCTCCCAGGTATTTTAGATAGACTTGCCATTACGAGTCCCATAAAAGGATAGGAGTCCATGGTGTGTAAATGCAAGTCAATAGGTATAATTTATTAAGTGTCAATCATTTACTAAGCATTTAACCCTACTCTGGCTCTCATCCTTCCAATAATCCTGTAAGATAAATCCTATTAACCCATTTTGCAGGTAAGAAAAAGAATGATTAATGAGACTGACTGGCTGGCTCAAAGTTCTATAGTTGGTTAGTGGCAGATCTAAGGTTTGAACCCAGGTCTATTTGGTCTCAAGACCCATGCTTCATCCACTAAACTATATTTCCTTCCTCTTATAGCAAGTTGTTAGAAGTCTCCAGGATCTGGATATGAGTTAGGCTATAATAGGGATGAAACAAATGAAAATGATAATGAGAACATTTCTCCTTCACCTTCCTACTTTAGAAATATCCACGGAACTTTCCATCTCCAAAGGCAGTAACTCACAAGAGTGATGGGAAGAAGCAAACAGACTCTGTGGAAAATCCAAGCAGTACCCAGGAGAGGTTAGCAGCTGTGACCTTGACCTGAGTCAGCTTGGGTTTGAGCCCTGGCTCTGCCTGTTCCTAGTTAGTTGTTTGACCCCGTTTAACCTCCTTGAGTCTTATTTCCCTCTCTGTAAAACAGGAAAAACATCCTCTTAGGCTTGAATAATATGAAATGTATGGTATACTTAGCACAGCACCTAGCAGATTGTTGCATGCTCCATAAATGCTATCTATTTTTTATTGGAACTTTTGCTGTTAGGTTGCTGTATAAAAGATAAAGGCATATTATTAGTTTAAAAAAACAACAACTCACAGTTTCTGGTTTAACTGGTTTCTGTTGGCACCTAATAGCTTTACACCTCTTGATTTAAGAGAGGCTAAAAAACAAAGAATGGATGTCAATGGATGTTTCTACTGTCAAGAACAGATGCTCTTGTTTGGGCTCAGCTAACACTGAAGTCTAGTCGGCAGCCCCAAATAGAACCCATTTGATTTCTCCTGCCAGTGTAAGTAGGAAACTGATGTTGCTGAGAGTGTGAAATTTGAGTCTTTAGAATTTCTAATTAATATGTCAGTCCCTGACATGCACGTCCTATCCTTTCTTATTTCTTATGTAAGTTTTGGTTCTCATTCCCACCATTCCCAAACTCTTACTTAAAAAAATAATAAAGTTATACATAGGGATTCCTGAAAATAAAGTAGCAGCCTGGTTACATGCAGAGCTGAAATGAGGACCATCTCTTGATAGGTCTCTTGTCCAAGGAAACCTTTTCTATTAGATCTTAGTCTTTTCGCTTATAGCTTTAATCTAACCAAAAATGTAGATGTCCCTCTGCAAAGGTAACACCTTAAAACATTTACCCAGAATCCTTTTTGTGAGTAAAATATATTAGAGTATCTCATGGATACTCTGTGGAACACACTTTGGGAAATGCTGAATTAGACTCCTTAGTAGCAAAATAGCAAGAAACAAAATTGGGACTGGATATTTTTCAATATTATAGGTATTGAAGAAATACTGATGATAACAAGAAAGTAACCCTTTATTAAAATGTGGTTAGTGAGACATACATGGAAAAAAGATGTAGCCTTAAACTTTTAGATCCCAACATTGTACCTGGACCAGGAAAAGAGATACCGGGAGCATCTGAGAACAGAGCCTGCAGCTGTTGCCAGATGCAGCTTGAAGAAGCGTTCAGGTACAGGAAAAGGTAGACCTTCCCACTTAAAGTTTTGTGCTTTGAAAAGAAGAACAGTGTGCATGGTGATATGCAGTTAGGAACCAGACTCTACCCCTTTTCTCCTCTACCCCTCCTCTACCCGCCCCACCCCACCCCCACCCAGAGACTTCAGCAGATGTATTCGTTTGCTAGGGCTGCCATAACAAAGTGCCACAGACTGGGTAGCTTACACAACAACATTTCTTTTCTCACAGTTCTGGAGGTTAGAAGCCCAAGATCGAGGTGATCCCAGGGTTGGCTTCTTCTGAGGCCTGTCTTCTCAGCTTTTAGGTGGTGTCTTCTCCCTGAGTCCCCATGTGGTCTTCCCTCTGTATGTGTCTGTGTTCATCTCCTCTTCTTGTAAGGACACCAGCCATATTGGATTGGGGGCCACCCAGATGCCCTCATTTTAACTTCATCATCTCTTTAAAGTAACTGTATCCACTCTGAGGTACTGGGGATTAGGACCTCAACATATGAATTTAGGGCAGAGACACAATTCATCCTATAACACAGGCATAACTCCTCTCACTGGCTCCTTAAAGACTCTTTAAAGATGGATGCCGGGTTACTATGTGCCCTGCTCAATTTCCTGCAGTACAAATACAAAAAAGAAAACTGTTTAAGCTCTCTGCTAAATTATCTATCACTCCTGTTTCTTACTCAATTTTTCTCCAACTATTTTAGCTCTTACTCTGTCTCCCTCGAGCCAAGAGAGCCTCTGTGACTCGGGCCCTTTTGTACCCTCCAGTGTCCCTTTGAATAGAGCTGTAAAGACATGCTGTTAACTGGCTGATCCCCAGAGCCCACCCTTAAAGAG
Source organism: Prionailurus viverrinus (assembly GCF_022837055.1). NCBI lineage: Eukaryota > Metazoa > Chordata > Mammalia > Carnivora > Felidae > Prionailurus > Prionailurus viverrinus. Next base: position 179,351,238 of record NC_062561.1, on the reverse strand, counting down.
TTTTTGTACCACCCTACCCACTCATCTTTGCCAGACCTGATAGCTTCCTCAGCTGCCAAGGATCTCCAATCACATCACAAAAATTTAAAACCCACAGACTCTGGAAGAGATGCCTCGGTGGTGTTAAAATGAAGGTAGCATTCTTTCCCACCAGGGAAAACACTCATGATTTGTTGATTTGTTGACAGTTTGCAGGTCTGGGAAGAGTACTAAGTCAGCAGAGGGCTCAATACCTAACACAGGAAAGACCATTGTCCTGCAATAGTGAAGAATGGACTTCACCAGTTCACCTCAGAGCTGGGACCTGGCTGGAGGGCATGGCAAAGTGTTGGGTTTCTGTAATGGAAGGCAGACTTTTTTTTTTTTTTTCGTTTTAATTACCCTGTTATGTGATAGAAGTCATAAGGTAAAAGAAAAGTATGGAAAGCTGATTTCTTTAATATATGACCTTCTGATAGCCTATATGTTTTAGGGACAAACTTCCTAATGAGACTTTTTATAATAAAGCTTTCATTGCTTTGAAAAATATTAACTTTTCCAGTTCTTCCGGGTAGATCAAACAGAGCCTGCAGTTATAGTTACAATATCCTAAAGATTTAGCTTCTCAGTAATAATGGGTAAGAGCCTTAGCATTGCCACAGGCCAAAACTATATTATTTGAAATGAAACCTCTCATAAATATCCAACTATGAAGTCACTATCTATCAACTGCTGTTATATAAACAGGACAGAGCTAAATCTCCCATCTGCCAATATCAGAGCTGCCACAAAGAATGATTTTGTGTCCAGATATCACAAATTAAACAGGCTCTTGCTCTGTCAGCCAATTCTAGGAAGCCAAGTTTGGTTTGGGTAGTCACCATGTAGTCCAAGAAAGGAGGTCTGGAAGGTCTGAATTCTTCTTTCTCTTTTGCCAAGAGCTTGGACCACCCTCAGGCCTAGGAGCTGTCTGCTGGGTAGTAGAAAAGATGTGACTGATTTTTTAGAAAGAACACTGTAGCTACCAGTGTCCCACTTCTTAACTCTTCTTTTCTACAACTTTCTCCATACCTTTGTGACACAGTTAACCTTAGACTTCTGCCCTCACTCTGCTTTGAGCACCTATTTATCTAGTTTACCGCAGTCTTGTTCAGCACCAGAAATGCTAATGGAAGGTCTGTGGACCAAGCTTGGAGAAACACTGCTCAAAACAATAAGAAGCCATCAATAGAATGTACTTCTGCATTAACCTTTTTTTTTTTTTTTAATTTTTTTTTCTTTTTTTTTTCAACGTTTTATTTATTTTTGGGACTGAGAGAGACAGAGCATGAACAGGGGAGGGGCAGAGAGAGAGGGAGACACAGAATCTGAAACAGGCTCCAGGCTCTGAGCCATCAGCCCAGAGCCTGACGCGGGGCTCGAACTCATGGACCGCGAGATCATGACCTGGCTGAAGTCGGACGCTTAACCGACTGCGCCACCCAGGCGCCCCTGCATTAACCTTTTCACATCTTCTGTTCCAGGGCCTAGAACATGGCAGTCACATAATATACATGTGGTAATCTAAACTGAAGCCAAGATTCTTTTTTTCTAGCCTAAGATTTCTTTGAGTCTAAGATTTTTAAGTAGGGAAGTAACATGATTTAGGTTTTAGAGAGTAAATAGGAGGAGCTTAGAAGCTGGAGAAAAGAAAACAGAGATCAGAGTTAAGGGGACCAATTGTGCCTCCTCTCATTAAAATTAAAGAACACATTATAATAATGGTATAATAATAATAACCAACATTGACATAATTCTTACGATATACCAGGCCCTATCATAAAAGCTTTTCTTAAATTAACTTGTTAAATTCTCATAACAACCTAATAGGTAGGGACTATCATTATCCTCATTTGAAGACCCAGATATGGAGATCCACAGAGAGTAAGGTGCTTACCCAGAGTGACATAGTTAATTAGTGGCAAAGGTATGATTTCAACAGGCCATCTAGCTTCCAAGTTCAGCATGCAAATCACTTCTATATGCATTGTCTCAAGTAGTCCTTACTTCCCATCCACCCAGCCTCCCAGTAAGGCAGTGGCCAGTGTGCTGGCTTCTCCTGCTGGCCTGTCTTACCTAACTTCACTAGGTATGGCCTACACTTCCTTGCTTACCATGATCAAAACTTAATTGACCTTCTCTTATTCCCCAGGGCCCTGGGTCAATTTACTGATTGTAGTAGCTTACTATGTCATAAGTCATGCCAAGATGACTCATTATTCTTTCAACAAATATATATTGAGCACTCACTATGTGCTAGGTACTGCACTAGGTGCATACAAAGGATTTACAGTGAATGTACCATCAAAGAAATAGACATGTAAACAAATACAATAATTATAAATCCTGATTAGTGCCCTTAAGAAAATAAAAATGATTGCATCTAATGGGATAATGACCCAAAGAAATGCTTCTTTGGTGATGAGAATTTCAGATGCTATGACAAATCACATAGGAAATCACATATTTTGGGATACTGGTGGCCTTTCTATTGGGCCCTTAAATATACCAACTTCTTCGTAAAAAAAAAAAAAAAAAAAAAAAAAAAAAAAAAAAAAAAAAAAGGAAACTATCTCCACCATCCTCCAGCCTAGAATCTTTTAGTGGTTCTTCTCAGCCTTCAGGATATAAAATTCAAACCCCTCGGTATGATTCACATGCCCTCCCAGGTTAGCCTTCTGCCCACCTTCCAGACTCAACATTATGTTAGTCCCTTCCCCACCCCTTTCACATTTAACTTCTACCATACTCAAGACTAATAATCACATAACGCCCTATATACCTAGGTTGCCTATCCCCCTTCCCCACACTTCACCTGAAGAGCCCCTATTTATCTTTCAACCCTCAGACTACAGTTACCTTTCAATAAGCCCTCTCCACCCAAAGCTGGACTTAGTACTGCCCCTTGGGGATCCTTTAGTGTACCAGGTTGAATTGTGTCCTCCACCCCCAATTTATATGTTGAAACTCACAGTACTTCAAAATGGGATGGTGTTTGGGTATGGGAGTCTTTAAAGAGGTAATTAAGTTAAAATGAGGTCTTATGCATGGGCCCTAGTCCAATAGAGCTGGTGTCCTTATAAGCAGAGGAGATTGGGACATAGATATACACACAGAGAAGACTATGTGAAGACGCAGGGAGAAGGTGGCCATCTGCAAGCCAAGGAGACAGGTCTCTCTCTCCTCGAGGTAACCAAGCCTGTGGTCACCTCCATCTTGGACTGCTAGTCTCCAGAACCACAAGAAAATAAGTTTCTCTTGTTTAAGCCATCCAGTCTATGGAAATTTGTTATGGCAGCTCTAGCAAACCAACAAACTTAGCATCCTGTCTAAACCATAGTGATATACCTGCTTCGTGGACCTAAGTCAAAAAAAACCTCATCTTTTTAAACTTTCACCCCCCCAGTGTTGACCTCAGGGCTGGGCATGTGGTAACCTCTCAGTTAGTGTTGGCTGAGTGAGTGAAGGAATGAATGAACCGCTTATTTCACTTATGTGAAGGGCATATCAATGCAGCATTACTTCTGAACACTGGAGAGCAGTCTGGAATAGTGTAATCATCTGAGAGAAAGGTTGGCTCCCTCTCAGAATAAAGGGAACCAGCACTACAGTTCCCACTGCAGCAATCAGGATTTGGAAAAACAGAAGGTTACAGAGGCAACCCCTGAGGCACAGATCCGTGGTATTTCCCAGGTCTTTCAAACACATTTAATTGTGCACATGGAAAAGAATGGCATCATTATTTAATCCAAAATACAATAACAACAATAGATTGCTCATGTAGGCGCACAAGTCCCCTGCAGAGAATTTAATGTGTGTGTTGCCTTTACCCACATATACAGCCAAGGCAGTGGGAATGGGGGCCAGCCCATTCTTGTGGCCTGGGAAGAGAGAACATGGATGCCTATGGTTGTTATAACAGCAAAAGGGGGGAAAACAAAAGAAAGCCCAAGGGTAGAGCTACGACTTCACTTAAGACGAATGTATATCTTTATTTTTGTCCTCAGCAATAACCCAAAGAAATATCTGATGCTACTGAAAGACTGCTGTCATCCCTGGTAGATACTCATCAATTATTATTAAGTATTGCACGGTTCAGGTCAAGATATAATATGTCTGAGAAAAACCGTGGCACCTCCTTTTAATCTTGCGTAGAAAACAATTAAAGTATATAAAGCACATTATTAAAATATGTAAAATTTATAATTTAATTATAAGATTGCATAGCTTTATGATCTAATAGTTCTGCTGTATTTTGCATATTAGTGAACAATTGCTTTCTTAAAGCACACAGTAGAATCATTTACTTGATGCTGGAGAATAAGTTAATTATGGATTCCCTGTATATGACTAATGGATTTAATAATCACTTTACTGTAGAATTAACTTATACTTCCCTGTGCTTATAGCACTAATGATGATATTCATAAAAGTTATATTTTTTTAAAAATGTAAGATTGGCACAAAAAGAGAAACCCATGTACAACTTGGTTTTAGAGCCAGCAGTTCTAAATAGATAGTTCAGAGCCATCAAGGCCCTCTCCTTGCTCCATAATAAATCATACACACCCTCCTCCCCACCCCCACCCCCGCTACCAACCCTGCCTCCATTGGCTTTATTAAGGGAATTTATTTTATTTAAGGGAAGACGAAATGCTTGCCAGATACATTTAGTGAAGCTTCTGATTTTTTTTAACCTCAGTTGTAGGTCACAATGAGGATTATTCGCTTACACCTATTCTGTGGCACTCTGGGAAGCCCCATATGTACTAAGAGCACATTGGGTTGCCCAAGTCCCTCTTTTTGTCCTCAGCTACATTCTCTTGAAGCCACTCATTTTTCTCCTTCATCCAGAGCAAATAACATTGGTGGAAGAAGTAGCGGGAATGTAATTTGCTTAAGGAGGGAGTCCCCAGTGCTGCCTTTCTGAACTTACATCCATTCTTACCACCGGCACCACCACCATGATGACCATTATCATCATAACCACCATCATCATCACCACCATCACCTGGATTCTTCTTCCTCATGGAATTAAGCAATGGAAGATCTGGATTTTTATTTTCAGCTCTGCCAGTTTACCAGTGGGGATGACCTTGAGGGGGTCATGAGACCTCTTCAAACCTGTTTGCATAGTTCTAAGATGTGAAAACTGACTCTGAATGCGCTTTGTCACTGTCAAGTCCTAAATACAATCAGTGTATTATTTTAATGACCCCTCCAACCCAGATGTGCATCACCCTCTCCTCCATGAATTATTCTGCCAATTCTGGCATGGAGATTAAATATTCTGGAAAAGAAAGAACTACAGCTTACACTTTCTATTACTGCACGGAGTTGTTCACAAAGTATGTGCTCACTAAATATCTATTGATGAATTGATCTGAAAGAGTATAAATCTTAAGGACTGGAGGGATTATAATTTCCTTTACATCAGAGACCCACAGCTTTAGTTGTGAATGCATGAATCTCTGTATCCCTGCCTCACGCTTTCACCAATCTCTTCCAGTATAATGCTCTACTGAGAGTTCAGTCATAAATGGTAATGACAAGCTGACAGGAGATTTGACCTAGCCCCTAGCAGGGACTCAGGAGACCTAAAGGTACCATTCCCTGCTCCACTGCTGGTTCTTCATAAGGTGCCAGATACCCCAGATATCCTTTCCCTCCACCTCAGCACACTAAAGGAGTAAACTCAACTTCTTTATAAAATATTGAATTGCGGGGCGCCTGGGTGGCGCAGTCGGTTAAGCGTCCGACTTCAGCCAGGTCACGATCTCGCGGTCCGTGAGTTCGAGCCCCGCGTCAGGCTCTGGGCTGATGGCTCAGAGCCTGGAGCCTGTTTCCGATTCTGTGTCTCCCTCTCTCTCTGCCCCTCCCCCGTTCATGCTCTGTCTCTCTCTGTCCCGAAAATAAATAAATGTTGAAAAAAAAAATTTAAAAAAAAATATTGAATTGCTCTGACAAGTGAGAAATCCACCAAGTTTTGCCTTTGTTTCATGCAACATATAATGTTATTCGAGGAAAGATCTTAAACTAAATTTTCAAGATTTCACTTATGTCCTCCTTGGCTAATTAAAATATAATTGATTAAGGTAGGCTGAATTAAATTTTCCTACCCCTTTTAATCCCTAAACCTTTTGTTTGTTTATTGACCCTTATTTACGACATAACTTCCCTCCACACCCCACTCCCCAGCCACAGTCAAATCACTTCTGTGGCCACTGGAGTGATTTGTTCATACTGATTGGTCATACAAAATACTCAGGATACTCTCTGAAATTCATTTTTCTCATTAGAAGATATAATGCATAAACCCCTTGCCCAAATTTATGCCCTTTCTCTTCATTCACAGTCTTTAGCTTTTGGCCGAAAGCAATGCTTCTGAGACTGCAGTGTGCAGACCCATCACCTGGGGTCATGGTCAAATGGAGCCCAGGACTCAGTGAGGCTCAGATTCTGCATTTCCTACAAATTCCCAGGGGAAGCAGGTGAGCTGTTGGTTCCAACCAACACTTTGAGTAGCGAAGACCGAAACTTCTTGTGGATCAGCCTTGTAATAATACCTCTTTAATTTTATATCCAGAACATTCATATTATGTATTTTTTTCATGTAAGAGACAAATGTTTAAACATCAAAATTTCTTCTACTCAGAAATAAGTTTATTATTATTTTTCTTTGAAACACTAAAACTCACTACCTTTCATCTCTGTCTCCACTTCATCTCCATTTCAGTCTCATATTCCTTTCTCTTTTTTCAACCGGCTCCACAAACTAAAATATGTTGAGCATTACATGAGCATAACTACCTCTCTGGTTTTCAGATGCCTTTTGCCTTTCAGATGTTAAATAACATCTAAAACGTCTTGGATTTATATAATACTTTATGCCTTACAAAGGGCTTGCGTGCACTTATTTCATAAAAATAAGTTCACGTCTGGGGAGAGAGAGAATGATAAAGTGAAAAAAGTAGATGGACTTTGGAGATTCACCTGGGTACAAATCCTGGTTCTGTAAATATTCAGTCTTGGGCAAAATTTTTAACCTCTTTGCTTAAATTTTCTCATTTGTCAAAGGGGAGGGTGTAAATAGCTGTATCGTGAACTAGTTATTTGGGTTAAGGTTGGGGTGGTGTGGTTTCAAAGGAACCTGACTAGCCAAGCCTTGGAACACAGGGGATACTTCATGTGCGTCCCTTTCAAACTCATATCCAGCTGCCCCTCTAATCCTACTTCCTGTTTAGGCAGCTCTCAATGTCCTCTGTCCTGCATGGCTGTCCTCCAGGATGGCAACTGGCATGAGACAGTATCTGCTCCTTTTCTCTCCAAACCTTTCACGCTTCCTCCATAAAACCTGCTGCTGCTTTTGTGAGGCATGTAGCTCGTATTTGACACCTAGACTTCAAGTGATCAAACAAGACATGATGACAAATCTAAGAAAAATGACACCAGCCTTTTGAAAGAAACCAAAATCAATTCCCTCCCCTCCTTTCCTTGAGGTTCCCTCCTTTCCAGCTGTTATCTTACCTCATCTATCATACTTAGAAATCCATATGTCTAGTTTAAATCACTGTTTCTCAGGCAACAGCCAGGCCATTTAGCAAGAGTCTAAAGCGAGCCAATATAATATTCTGCCTAGAGTGATATTCGGTCAAAGGTTACTGTGCCAGAGTAGGTTAATTATTCTAAAAGGACCTACTTTTACTATAATTATTGATTGCCATGAACTAATGAAAAAAAAAGCTGCTATTTATTAAGTGCCTCTGTATTCCCTAGAAACTCGTACATGTGTATCTCATTTTGTCCTCATCACGACTCTGCAAAAGGTTTTCCAATTTTAGGAAAAGTTTAAGATCAAGTTGGTCCAACTCACAAGCTGGACCAGCTTGGTAGGCAGAGCCAAGATTCAACCAACTCATAAGTGATTATCTGATTGTGTTATGTTTTAATTTAAAATTTATGTTTAGCCCCAGGAAATATATGTGTATATAAAAATAGAGTTCCACCAGACTTAGAGCAAATAACAGCAGTCCCTCCCCACCTGTAATTCCCATTCCATTCCCCAGAGGAAACCTCTTTTGACAACTTTTTCTGCTATTTACTTTTATTCTTTTTTTAAATGTTTATTTATTTATTTTGAGAGAGAGAGGAGGGGAGAGTGAACAGGGGAGAGGCAGAAGAGAGGGAGAGAGAATCCCAAGCAGGCTCTGCACTGTCAGTGCAGTGAGACCTACAAACCGAACCATGAAATCATGACCTGAGCTAAAATCAATAGTCGGATGGTTAACTGACTGAGCCACCCATGCACCCCTACTTTTATATTTCTTTTAAAGTATGATTAGTTGCTATTTCTTAATTTTTCAACTTTTGAGTTATAATTGACTTACTACTATGAATGATGAAAATTTAACTCTCAACCACCATGTCCCCCAACAATTCCCCTTTTCTCTCCTCCTAATAGAGTAAGAATTGTTTTTAACTCAATAGTCAACGCCTATTTTGATTTGGACATAGAAATGTTATTCACAGCTGAACAACAGTAGTAGTACTGTTTGATAACTTTTCTTATGTGACAGTTTTTCTTGGAATTAATAATTGTGTCACCACTCCACTTCTTTAGTATTTTCTGTTTCTGTTACTAATTCATCCCCAGCTCTTTGCCAGAACCAGAACCATAAAACTCTCAGTATGGTCAAATGCACCAAGTGATTTATGGTTTTCCAGTGTGTGCATGTTTTGTTTTGTTTTTCCCGAACACTCATCCTACAGCCCTAAACTACCAGTCCACACTGAATGCTCAAAGTTTGCTTTATTCATTGTGTTGGGCTCTTATTTGGCTCTTTCTACCTATAGATACACATCGTTCATGTTTCCTGTGTGGTTTCTTTGATAATTTCCCTCCTTTTGATAGTATCTCTGTTCTCTGTATCTGAAGTCCTACTAGTTAGATGTTTGACTTCTAAAAAAGATCCTCTGTTTCTTCTTTTCTTGCCTATCTTTTTTGCCTATTTAGTGTAGATTTCAGGTGATTTCTTCAACTTTTCCTTCCAACTAATGGTTTATTTATGCAGTATTTTATTTTTCACTTCCAAGGTCATTTCCTCTTCTCTGAATGTTTCTTTATTATGGTATCCTGTGCTTGTTGCAGGAATGCAATATTTTCATTTCTCTAAGGATATGGATATTAATTATAGGTTTTTTTTAAGTTATAATTTTGGTTGTATGTTTGTTTCCTTCAAAATTTGTTTTTAAATTCTAGTTAGTTAACATACAGTGTAATATTGTTTTCAGAAGTAGAATTTAGTGATTCATCCCTTACATATAACACCTGGTGCTCAACAGGACAAGTGCCCTCCTTAATACCCATCACCTATTTAGCCCATCCTCCACCCACCTCCCTCCATCAACCCTCAGTTTATTCTCTGTAGTTAAGAGTCTCTTATGGTTTGTTTCCCTCTCTTTTTTTTCCATTTCCCATATGTTCATGTTTTGTTTCTTAAACTCCACATACGAGTGAAATCATATGGCATTTGCCTTTCTCTGACTTATTTTGCTTAGCATAATACACTCTTGTTCCATCCATGTCATTGCAAATGGCAAGATTTCATTTCTTTTGATGGCTGAGCAATATTCCATCATATATATATATATGTATATATATACATATATATATACATATATATATATACATATATATATATATATCCATCCATCATACACACACACACACACACACACACACACATCACATCACATCACATCTTCTTTATCCATTCATCAGTTGATGGAAATTTGGGCTCTTTCCATACTTTGGCTATTGTTGACAATGCTGCTATAAATAGCGGGGTATATGTACCCCTTCAAACCTGTATTTTTGTATCCTTTGGATAAATACCTGGTAGTGCATTGCTGGATCATAGGGTAGGTTTTTTTTTTTCTTTTTTTGAATGCTTATTTATTTATTTTAAGAGACAGAGAGCCTGACCAAGTGGGGGAGGGAGGGAGGGGGAGAGAGAGAGAGAGAGAGAGAGAGAGAGAGAGAGAGAATCCCAATCCCTCCATGCTGTCAGTGCAGAGCTCGACATAGAGCTTGATCTCATGAACCACGAGATCATGACCTGAGCCGAAATCAAGAGTCCCACACTTTGCTGACTGAGCCACCCAGGCACCCCCAGGCAGTTCTATTTTTAACTTTTTGAAGAACCTCCATACTGTTTTCCAGAGTGGAATGCACCAGTTTGCATTCCCACCAACAATGTGCAAGAAGGTTCCCCTTCCTCCCCATCCTCATTGATACTTGTTTTTTCTTGTGTTGTTGTTTTTAGCCATTCTGACAGGTGTGAGGTGGTATCTCATCGTGGTTTTGATTTGTCAAATTATAGTTATTTTTTTTTAAGTTTTCTTCTCCCTGATCCTCCTATTTCTTCAAGTAGATTTTTTCTACGTGCTTATTTGTCTCTCATCTTTCACATTAGAGGCTCTCCTCTTGCCTGTATCACTCTGAGGTACTCTTAAATATAACACAGGAAGCTCTTCATGGACACAGCATCCAACTAGTGAACTTTTAAGAGAGTGATAAAAGGGTGATGAGGTGGTGGGTCAGCTTGTTCACTGTTATCCAAAGTGACTATATTTCCCAAGGACATCAATTTCTTTCTTGGAAGATATAAACCTGGCTGCCAGCATCCCTGGAGCCCAGAGAGAAAATGGGCATGTAGTCTAGCAGGTCAGTAAGCTGACTTCACTAAATCTCCTAGTCCAGCCCTTTACCTTGGCCACAGCTGAGCAAACCTTGCAAGAAATTGAACTCCAAGTTGTTGTTGTTTTTCAACCAGCTACCAGAGAATGGATCTTACTGTTCTATATGCTAACTTTCAAAACCTGTTTTCAGCCCCACTCCACAACTTTGTCTCCAGAGGTTCCTGTTGCTGTCATATCTTGACATTGTGGGGTTCTGCAGTGTGATGTGGCTGGCTTCCTGTCACCTTCTCCTGCTCCTACTGTAGGTGTCTAGGTTGCTACTCTCTCTGCCGTGCTAAATCAGTAACTGCCTACTTATTTGCTTCCAGTTTCCAACATTGTGTTGCTTTCCCCATTTGCTATGATACTCTCTCCTGTTCTCTTTGTCTTCATTAATGTGTGTTGTTCAAACTCCTCACTACCATTTTAGCGAGGGGACAGAAATATACATGAGAACTCATTTACCATGTTTAACCAGAAGTCCAATGCTTTATTCTTGTTTAGCAGTGATTTCAGAATCACAGCATATTAAATAATGGCCTAAAACCTCACTTGACTCTCAAATAAACAGAGGACAATTAGGTTGCACCATAGATATGTTCTATTATTTCATAAAATAGTAACCTAGGTGTACTGAACATGTTGGTATAACTTTTTTTTATTTTATTTAAGTTTTTTATTTTGAGAGAGAGAGAGAGAGAGCGCAGAGTTGGAGCAGAGAGAGAAGGAGAGAGAGAGAATCCCAAGCAGGATCCATGCTGCCAGTGCAGAGCCCAACACAGGGCTCGAGCTCATGAAATGTGAGATCCTGACCTGAGCTGAAACCAAGAGTCGGACCCTTAACAGACTGAGCCGCCCAGGGGCCTCCTTGTTAGTCTAACTTTTATGACTAGAACAGAAGGAAGAAAAAGAGGGAGAGAGGAAGAAGAGGAAAAAAAAGAAATAATGGAGAGTCGCTAAATGTTTAAAAATCATACATGATAGTAAATAAACTTTACACTTTACATAAGTTTTCTTCATTAATATTTCTTGGGCTTCACTATTAGGTGATATAAAGCAATTTTATTCTCATACAATAATTGCCTTGAGATTTGGCTTCCTGAACTAACAGGAGGCAAAAAGTATACTTTCATTGCCAAGAGCATAGTTTGTTTTAAACTCAAAAGCTGTCCCTATAAAATTGCAGCCCAGAAGAGGATTTGTGGAATTTAAAATATCCTGTATATCTTCTGTAGACTTGGAATGTGATGTCAATATTGGCTTGAAATCATTTGTGGCAGATTTGTGATTTGTTTTTGTTTCTGTTTTGGAGGAAAAGAGTAAAAGAATAAAAGGAAGAAATGAGTAACTTTGGTTTTATTCTTGGCTCAAAACCAGATAGTCAAGGCTCATGTTCACTGCCTTTGAATGAATGAAGCCTCTGGTAAGTGTAGTGATTTTTGCAGCCCTGCAACATGGTTTGTAGTCCCCCCAGTTTGCATCATGGGGGCTGGCTGAGATTATTCAGGGGAAGAGATGACAAAGGAAAATGTGATTTAAAACTCTGCTTCCAGCCTGCAAACTGCCTGCTTGGGACTGTGTCGGATCAATATGGCCACTGCTTAGGATGTGGGAATGTGGAAGGTAAGCTCTGTGACGTGGACAGAAAAGTCACTTCTGTGGTCAGTGTGGGCACCACCTGATATGTGTCCTGGATGCAGAGGAGCTGATGGATGGTAAACCCCCTGAGCCATGAGGCATCTATGTGAACCAAGAAACTGTCTATGGGCCTGAAGGAAAGACCTATAAAAATGTCTGCCAGTTCAGGTCGCTAAACTCTCAGAAGAGCACCAATATTAGCAGGAAGCACAAAAGATCTCATGAATCAGGTAATACAGAATCCCTATACCATTCACTTGATTTTTAAGTTTATTTATTTATTTTGAGAGAGAGAGAGTGTGTGCACATGTGAGCGAGGGTGGGGCAGAGAGAGAGAGAGAGAGAAAGAGAGAATCCCAAGTAGGCTCCTAGCTGTCAGCATGGAGCCTGATGCAAGGCTGGATCCCACAAACCACGAGATCATGACCTGGGAGGAAATCAAGAGTCAGACACTTAACCGACTGAGCCACCCAGGCACCTCCCCCCCCCCCAATCCCCTGGAATTTTAAAGAATAAAAATATAGGGGAGCACCTGGGTGGCTGGCTCAGTCATTTAAACATCCAACTTTGGCTCAGGTCATTATTTCATGGTTCAAGAGTTGGCTTTCTGCTGTCAGCATAGAGTCCCCTTTGGATCTTCTGTCTCCTCACTCTCTCTGACCTCCCCCACTTGTGCTCTCTGTCTCTCAACAATAAACTTTTTTTAAAAAAAAGAATAAAGACTATATGTCTCTCTGTATGTTATCTATTTCTAACATTGACCGTGTGTGCTGAAATGATGAAAGAGCCTGATATTTTTTTGTGGTTACAATCTGACTTAATTTCCAGGTTATTTGATCTCTAGCACTCCTAAAAAATTCAGGTATAAGGAACTTGTTGTCTAGAACTTGATTTAGTGCTCCATAGATAAAATTATACAAGAAAAAAAATTAACTGTACTAGGGCTCAACTCTGATTTTATTGAATAATAGGAAACGTTATTGAGTAAATGTTTTTTACATTTCATAACATTAACAGAATTCTCTTGATCTCTTCTACATTTATCATGTAAAATCAACTACATTTTAATTTAGTGATATCTAGATGGAATTAAAAATAATAAGAAGCAATACATTGATAAATATGAATTATATCTGTATGAATTATATCTGTATGGGAACTAATACCTTTTTAAAAGTGTGGATATGGCATATAACCAATTGGATGAAATTTCATTTTGGTGTGAGAGTCAAAACTTAAATCATTTGAAAGAACCACATGAAATAGATTGTAAATCTATATTACTTAATAAGTAAGTAGAAAAGACTTCCTATGTCATTTGCATTTATTTGGGGGCACTTAAGAGCTATAACAAGATAAAATAAAGTTCTTATAAGGCTGCATTTTTCTTGACAGGATAAAGAAGCCAATGTAAACATAAAACTACTATATTCATTGGCGAAGATGAAGAAAAATAAAGCAACTTTCACAGAGATAGTTTTACAGCCCCATATTAATGTAATTCATTCTTCAAAAATGAGTCATTCTAATTTCTTATAGATTTTCAAATGCCTTAATGCATGCTCTCTAGAGTTCTATATTGCTCATTAAACACTTCAAAATATAGTATCTGGAGATAGCCATTAATAGAACAGGGCAAGTTCAACAGTTATATCCCTATCTAGAACCTACTGTGTGTTATCACATGCTCACATTCTAAACACATGTATTTCAGAATATGATCATTCCACTTAGTTTTCAAATGTCCATAGGTGCAATTTACCCTACTACATTTGTTTCTAACAAGTAAAAATATAAGATCTCAAGAAGCAGATTCCCAGAATGAAATAAGGCTTCACCAGCAATGTCCCCGCTCTAATAATGTCAACCCATTCTAATACAGTATTGGAATTGCAAATACAGATACACAGTTCGCAGAGCATTGCAGTACTGGATGTTCTGAAAGTCAAAACCCTGGAGAATTACATAGTTTAGCAAAGACATTTTTGCCTAAGATCCCGTGTGTTCAAAATAATCTCTCCAATCAGTAATAACCTATTATTGTGAATATATTCTGTTGTAAATGAGGAACAACAGTCATTTTCTCCAGAGTGATAGAAAGATGGTGACAGGTGAAGTCTAGTGATCCTGATATCATTATCTTGTTTATCACTAATGAGTATTCTAAGACTAACCTTTCCATTGTCCATCTTCTGGGTTTTTTTTTTGCTTTTATTTTTGTTTTTAATTTTTAAATGAGAGTAGCTTTTCTAGAATCACTTTTAGGGCCACCAAAACTAGTGTCAGAAATCTTCAAAATCATTTGTATCATTGAGTCACAACTTCTCAGTGAAATTTGTGAGTTCCTAGAGCTGAGAAGGTAAGTATAAAAGAGCTGGTGATGTCAACAATTTAGGAATACAAAATCCTACCATTTTTTATTTGGCTATCCCCTCCATACTCTAATTTCTAATTTCTACATGGATAATAATGCTACTTGAAGTTAAAGTATAAGGTGGGGCACCTGGGTGGTTTAGTTGGTTAAACGTCTGACTTTGGCTTAGGTCCTGATCTCATGGTTTGTGAGTTTGAGCCCCACATCATGCTCTCTGCTGTCATCACAGAGCCTACTTTGGATATTCTGTCTCCCTCTCTCTCTGCCCCTCCCCTGCTCACACTCTCCCTCTCTCTCTCAAAAATAACTAAACATTTAAGTTAAAGTGTAAGAAAATGAATTCAGAGAGGAGAATTCTTTCAGAATCTTGTAACAAGCCTCTAAAAATTCACTGCATTTACAAGAACATATTTAACCATTTTTCTGTTAATTTATGTTAATACATTCTTATGATGGTTTGAATTCATGTGCTTTGCAAAATGACCAATTTACCAACATAATTATGATTTTTCTACATTCATAAGAAACAATTTGCAGTTATTTTAACATAGTGATGTATACACATCAGCAACAGGCTAAAATCCTTTAAAATGTTTTCAAGGCTGCATTTTACACAACTCTGACTCAATGTTCTTATGCTAAATAATACAAACCTAATGTGGTTTAACAGTCCATTGGGTATGATTTTCTTTGGGGTTTTGGCAGATAATATGATAGATTGAGTTTGAACGTTGATCGTGCTAGGGCTACAGAAGTCTGTGAGACCTTTTGCAGAGAAGACAGGTAGATTTATCATCAGTTATATTAGCACAGGTTATTGTGAGTATATTAAGTTTGTAAAACACAAGAAAATTAAAGTGCCAGCTTTGCCGATTAATATGTGACATTAGGTGAACAATGAAGTCATACCAGAGTTTTCTGTAGTCAAGCATAAAGTAATTGATTTGTGGGCAATTCAGAGTTAAAACTAAATGGGTTTGATTCATTTAAGTCCAAGAAAAGGTTACTGTTGTTAGAATCAAAAAGTACTCCCCAAAGAGGAAAAACAAAAAAGAAAAGTATTGCCAAATATTAGGAGCTTTTAACACAAGATAGGACAAAAAAATTTGGTGGTTAGGAGACCTAAGCTAAACCATCCATTCTTTATGAGTTTCTTGATATAAAATGTACTCCCTAATGTTGAGAAGCAACAATTTAACACCAGTCCACTTTTTGTTTTATTTCTTATCCCATTTATTTTTGATTGGATGTTCACAACTTAATACTTCCAAGGGCCACATAGAGTAGCTTTGCCCTAGAAAAGGGGGATTTATGTGATTGCTAGCTTTTTTATTTGGTGCCCTTGGCATTGGCATTCCTGCTTTCTTGGGACAGAAAAGAAAAATTACTTTAATGTTAAGTTGACTGATGGCCCACTCTGATTTCCTGAGATTACTACTAATGAAAAAATACTTAATATTAAGAAATAGAAGCTATGGAATATAAACTTTATAAATGCTATCTGCCTTTACAGGGCCATATCAACAATTAAATAATTGTACAATATCAGCTGATACCAATTGCTATGTAGGCCACAACAAAGAGTTAAATAAGTGGGGAAGAAAATTCTTATAGCTAGATTTAAAGGTGGCTTTATTTATTTATTTATTTTTTACTCTGGGCCATAACAAAGTCTATTTCTGAGATGTTGTATCACTTAAGATAAAACTGAGCTATGCAACAATGATACTGCTGTTGTTTCTCAGAAAGAACTTTTAGTAAACATAATTAAATATTAATTAAATATGTGTATATGCATATAGTTTGAATTTTATCCTCTAACAGATAAAAGTGTCCTCTGTAGCAACTTGTAGGAGTCTAGGATATTTTTTATTAATGTTTTTTTTTAAACAAAAATAACACTGAAATAGAATTTACCATATTCTTAGTTGCTATTTCATTTCCAGGAAAAGGGTCTGTTTTAGATTTAGCTCCATTATTGAAATAAAATTATAAAGCTAGTTATGGTGTATTGGGAAAAATGAGATGTATGGGAAAACATTATCAGAAATGTAATGGGGAAAATATTCACTTCATAGACAGACACACCTTATTTAAATCTTGGCTCTGCCACTTAATGATGTGACTGACCTTGGGTAAGGTGCTTAACTTCATTAAAGTTACCTGTGAAATAAGAAAATGCCTACCTTGCCACTTGGTAGTATTTAATAAGAATTGAACAAAGCTTGGTACACATACGTTCAAAGATGTTTCCCTTTCTCCCATCCGCGAGAGAAAATGAGATCCTAGAGTAAGGACTATTATTATTATCCCTTATTTTATGTCACAAGGAACAGCTTTTATATTTTTTGATCCGGTCCATTTTTTGGTGAACAGTTTTATTGAGATCTATTTCACATACCATACAATTCACCCACTTAAAGTATACAATGTAATGGTTTTTAATATATTCACAGAACTGTGCAACAATTCATGGCCACAATCAATTTTATTCACCACAATCAATTTTATATTTTCATTAGTCTAAACAAGAAACCTCACTCTCCTTAGTCATCACCCTCCAATCCTCCCATGTTGTCCAGCCCTAGACAATCACTAATCTACTTTCTGTCTCTATAGACTTTCCTATACTGAATGTTTCATATAAGTGGAATCATACATTATGTGGTCAATTGTGACTGACTTCTTCCGTTAACATGAGGTTTTCAAAGTTCATCCGTGCTGTAAAATGTGCCAGTATGTTCCTTATTATTCTTTTTTATTGGAATAATATTCCATTGTGTGTATATGCCATGTTTTATTTATCATTCTTCAGTTGATGGATATTTGGGTTGTTTCCACTTTTTGGTTTTTAGGAATGATGTTACCATGAACATGTATGTACAAGTTTTTGTGCAGACAGGTTTTCATTTCTCTTGAGTATATGCCTACAGGTAGAACTGCTGTATTATGTAGTAACTCTCTGTTTAACCATTTGCTAAACTTTCCAACGCATCTGCGCCATTTTACATCTCCACCAGCAGTGTATTATGGTTCCAGTTCTCTACACTATTGCCAACGTCTGTTATTATATCTTTTGCTCTGTTTCTTTTTTTTAAATTATAATTTTCCTAGCGTGTGTGACATGGTGTCTCAGTATGCTTTTCATTTGCCTTTCCTAATGGTTCATGATGATGAGTCTCTTTTCATGTGCTTACTGGCCATCTGTATATCTTCTTCCTGGGAATGTCGACTCAGATCTTTTGTCTATTGTTAGCTGAGTCATTTGTCTTTCTCTTACTGAATCATAATAGTTCTTTATATATTCTAGATGCAAGCCCCTTATCACATACGTGGTTCCTTTTTTTTTTTCACCTCAGCATTCTCCCCCAACTTAGTACAGCATCTTCACAGCTTTATTCTTACTAAGTCTCTTAGAATTTCTAACAAAATGTTTTCCCATACTAAATAATCCATATATTCAATTAGGTGACAGACACCTCTGAATAAGTTTATAATGCAAGGTTTCTTTGTCACTAGGATTCCCCTTTCATGCTGCTTAAATACTATGCATATTTTGTGGCAATTTTGGGTAAAAGTCTCCTATTTGAGTAAGAAAAAAAAGCCCTCAATTATTAGTGCCAATTGAATTTATACATGCACAAATTATTTACAAAACAAAATTTCTTTACACACCGGAGCCATTTTTTGACACAAATTTCTCACTTAATTTTTTTCTTATGGCTCCTGTTTTTGCTTTGCCTCCTCAAAATACAGAGAACTTCACTCGAAATAATGACACTTTTGGTTGTAAAGTTTCAGCCTATCCAATACCATATCGATAGTGGAAGAAAAAGGGAGACAACTGTTCCTTCCTGATGGCGATAGGCATATTTCAGTGCAGGTATGGGAGTTATTTGCACAGTCCACACAGTCAATATATTTGTTGACAGTGCTAATGAATTCTTTCTTCCAGATCACATTTTATAATTTAAGTTTGAAATATTAAAATGTTTCCACTGTTATGTTAGGTAACATAAAAATTTGCGTATTCAAGGTATTAGATTTACAAAATCATTTCACATGTATAATCTCATCAATACGACTTAGAAGTCTGCACATGGTGATAGAGAAAAACGATGCAAGGGGTAATGTAGTGTTTCTCAAAGTGTGGCTCAGAGAACACAGTCACAGGATCATCTTGACACCCTGGTGAAATGACCAACTGGAGGACCCAACTGTAACCAAAAAGGATCCAGGATACAAGCAGTGTGCCTCACAAATCTGCCTTTTAAAACAATTGTTCAAGATGACCCCAATTTACCCTAAAGTTTGACAGCCACTGATATAGTTAAACAAGCAAATAAATAAATAAATAGCATAATACGTTTCAGAATGAAAAAGACTGTGAGCAAATTACTTCACCTCTTTGACCCTGTTGTCTCACCTTCTCGGGAACATCTCAGGACTGTTTAATAATGAATGCATGTCAATCACCTAGTGCATTGCCATGCCCAGAGTAGGCAGTCAATAAATAGTAGTTATCAGTTTTTTAAACCATACCTCTAGGGTATTCTTCTCAGAATAATGGGTGGAGAGAGCATTTAAGTGGAAGAAACACTGTATGCAAAGCAGGGGGGACAATCATGTTATGCAAATCACTCACTATAACAGTGCAGAGGGAGTGAGTGGGAGTAGTAATAGGTAAATCTGGAAGAGAAGGATTGGGCTAGATAAAAGGACCCTAAATTCAGAGTACAGTGTTGAGGTTTCTCACAATAAGCCATGAAGTCATTGAAGGGTTACTGACTTTTATTGTAAGAATTTTCTAGCATCATCAAAAGTAGGGAGAACAGTATAATAAAGCTGTATATACACATTATCCAGATTCAATAATTACCAACATTTCACCACATTGACTTGTCCATCTCTTTTTTATTTTTCTTCTTTCTTTGCTGAAATATCTAAAAGCTATCCCAGCTTTCGTGTCATTTCACCCCAGTATGAATCTATAGAATATATGACACTTTCATACATAATCACAGTGCCTTTATTATACCTAAAAAAGTTAATGATATTTCTTTGGTATCATCTACCATCTAGTCCATAGCCACATTTCCCCAAATGTCTTCAAAAATGTCCTTTTATAATTAGTTGCTAAAAATTAGGCTCCAAAAAATTAAATAAATAAAAATAAAAATGAGGCTCCAAACACAGTCTACACATTACAGTTGGTTATTTGGTCTCTCAAATCTCTCTAATCTATAAAAGTATTCTCACCCATCCTTATTTTTTATGTCATTGGCTTATTGCAGAAACCAGGTGATTTGTTTATATAAAATACTACGTGTATGGATTTGTCTATGGGCTTCCCTGGGAGTGGGGGTGGACATTTAACTTTTTTCTGTTCTTCTGTATTTCATATAAGAGGATGTTTTCTCTGGAGACTTATTTAGATTCAGGTTCGGCATTTTGGTCAAGAGCCCTCCAGAGGGGTGCTGTGGACAGCCTCTCACATCACAGTAGAAGGCACACCAGGTCTGGTCGCCCTATAGTCAATAAGGCTAATACTGGTCAATTGTTTCAGGAGGCAAAAGCCTGATCCCACTGTGATAGAGCTCTCCATCATCTTTCAACTAATAATCTCAACCAACTGAAGATTAGTGCCTGAATCAATTCTTTGTTAGGGGTTACACAATAGTGATGTTCTAATTCTAGCATTCATTCTATGTTTGTAGACTGGAATTTGTAAAGAATTATTCTGGAAGAAAAAGGCAGCAATACAATAATAGTAGGGGACTTGGATACCCCACTTTCAATAATGAATAGATCATCCAGACAGAAAATCAATAAGGAAATATTGGACTTAAACTACACATTAGACTGGATGGACCTAACCAACTCATACAGAACATTCCATCCAACAGCAGCAGAATACACATTCTTCTTAAGCACGTATGGAACATTCTCCAGGATATACTATACATATGGTCACAAAACACATCTTAATAAATTTGAGAAGACTGAAATCATATCAGGCATCTTTTCTGACCACAATACTATGAAACTAGAAATTAATTATAAGAAGAAAACTGGAAATTTCACAAATACATGGAGATTAAATAACACACTCCTGAACAACCAATGGGTCAAAGAAGAAATGAAAAAACAATTTAAAAACATCTTGAGACAAATGAAAATGGAAACACAACACAACATACCCAAATTTACAGGTAGCAAAAGGAGTTCTAAGATGGAAGTTTATAGCAATAAATGCCTACATTATGGAAAAAAGAAATATCTCAATAAACAAACTAATTTTACACTTCAAGGAACTAAAAAAAAAGAACAAACTATGCCCAAAGTTAGTATAAAGAAGGAAATAATAAAGATGAGAAATAGAGATTAAAAAAACAATAGAAAATATCAATGAAACTGAGAGGTAGTTTTTTTGAAAAGATAAGCAAAATTAACAAATCTTTAGCTAGACTAGCTGAGAGAGAGAGAGAGAGAGAGAGAGAGAGAGAAGACCAAATAATTAAAATCAGAAATAAAAGAGAAGACCTTTCAACTGATAGCATAGAAATAAAAAGGATCATAAGAAACTACTGTGAATAACTGTATGTCAATAAGTTAGATAATCTTTAAAGATTAAAGGCTAAATTCCTAGAAACATACAACCTTCCAAGAATGAATCATGAAGACATAGAAAATCTAAACAGACTATTCACTAGTAAGGAGATTGAATCAGTAACCAAAAATGCCCCAACAAAGAAAAGCCCAGGACCAGATCACTTCACTGGTGAAATATAATAAACATTTAAAGAAGAATTAATGCCAATCCATCTCAGACTCTTCCAAAAACTAAAAGAGGAAGGAACACTTTCAAAGTCCTTTTATGAGATCAGCATTACCCTGATGCTATAGCCAGACAAACATGCCACAAGAAAGGAAAATTACAGGCCAGTATCTCTAATGAACATAGATGCAAAACTCCTTAACAAAATATCAGCAATCTGAATTCAACAACACATTACAAGAATCAAACATGAGCAAGTGGGATTTATTCCAGGAATGCAAGGATGGTTCAATATATGCAAATCCATAAATAGAATATACCATATTAACAAAATGAATGATAGAAATTACATGATCACCTCAGTAGATGCAGGTAAAGCATTTGACAAAATTTAGCATCCTTTCATTATAGAAAATCCCATAAACTAGGGATAGAGAGAATGTACCTCAACATAACAAAGGCCATATATGACAAGCCTACAGCTAACATCATACTCAATGGTGAAAAGCTGAAAGCTTCAGGAATAAGGATGGCCATTTTCATCACTTTTCTTCCACATGGTACAGGAAGTCCTAGCCAGAGCAATTAGGCAAGAAAGAGAAATAAAAGGCATCCAAATCAGAAAGGAAGAAGTAATACTCTCTATTTGCAGATGACATGATACTATATATAGAAAACCCTAAACACTCCACCAAAAAACTATTCAAACTAATAAATTCAGTAAAGTTTCAGGATTCAAAATCAATATACAAAGATCAGTTCTATTCCTATACACTAACAACAGATTATCAGAAAAAAAGTTAAGAAAATAATCCCCTTTATAGTAGCATCAGACACAATAAATTAGTAATAAATTTAACCAGGGAGTTGAAAGATCTGACTTTCATCACAGTGGCACTTGTGGCGATTACAGGCCACTTATTTTAGAGAATGGCTCTAAATTTGAGTTTGTCTAATGTTTCCTCACAATTAGACTCAGGGTATGCACCGTCTACAAAACTATTACAAAGATGGTATTGTGTTTGTCCTATTACATTCTGTCAAATGGCACATGATTTAGATTTATCTCATTACTAGTGATATCCACATTAATCACTCAATTAAAGGTGGTGGATGAAAGACTTCTGGGATGAAAAGTTACTCTTTTTTACTTTGTAATTAATTAGTGTTTTGTGAGGAAATACCATGAGATTATGTAAACTTACAATTTATTCATTTATTTGCTTATATTAATATGGACTAATATTAGTATATTATTAAAGTTTTCTTATTTTATTCAATGAGTTATAATCTATTACTATTATCATTTATTTCTGATGCCTGAATTGTTCTATATTTGGCAAATGGAAGCCCCTTTAAGTTGGCTCTGTGTCCTTTTGACGTGCCCCCTTCATTCTTTGAGGATTTCCTTACTTTCTGGCACCACAAAATGTTCCAGATTTATCTTGTACTTACATGCCTTAATATGGAATCAGCCATTTCTCCAAGGAGCCCTGGTTCCTGTAAATGGAAAATAGTACTTAGAAGCCAAATACTGTTGGATGTTATTGTGTGCCCATTGCTATTCGAGTGTTACTGATCTCAGGTATTCTCAGTAGGGATATATGTGGGACACACACACACACACACACACACACACACACACACACATCTAAATTTATTTCTAGATTTATCTCTATATATTGAAAACCATGGATTGTCACTGATAGTTCCAATCCAACACCACAGGGCTCAATCTAGTTATCCCCCTTTCCGTATTTGCAACTCTCTTTTCCCACAGCGAGAAATTTGGCTTCCACTATTCTTTTTTGTTTTATTTTTATTTATTTATTTATTTGAGAGAGAGAGCATGCTCATGCACACATGAGGATTGGGGTTAAGGGGCAGAGGGAGAGAAAGAGAGAGACAGAGACAGAGAGAGAAAATGCCAGGCTCCAATGCAGGGCTTGATATCAGGACTCTGAGGTCAGGACTTGAGACTAAATCAAGAGTCAGATGCTTAACAGACTGAGGCACCCAGGTGCCCCCACTATTCTTAATATATTTATTTATCAATTCCCTAATGTAACCAGTTTCCCAACTCCATTGCCCACTCCTCCCCTGGGTAGATATCTTTTTCCCCTATTTGGGCTCTGACACTTGCTATCAGGGCACCACTCTACAAGAAAACCCTCCTCACCTGCTTAGGCTCTGACTCCCCACACCTAGCTAGCCTCTCCCCGACCCCTGAATGGATGCCTGTCTTAGATCTGTTAAACTCTAAAGTCCTCCAACCCTGCAATGTATGGATACCCTCTTCATACCAGTTGGGCTCCAAAACTCTACAACTCTACAATCAAACTCCGCATGGACACCTTCCTCCCCTGCTCAGTCCCTGCACCCTAACAAGGACCAGAGTACCCTCATGCATAGTCACTCTCTTCACCCCATTCAGGGTCTGATACCCTTATCAACCAGCCTTCCTACACAAAAGTCGCTTTCACCTTGCTTGTCCCATAGTGGCTCCCCCAACCTTCTTTTGTAATAGCAGGTGTGGACCTTGCTCCACACTATTAGCTGGTGTTAAGACTAGCCCAGAGTATGCATTAATACTCTCAAAAGTGTTCTGGGTGGGGGAGCTTGGGTGGCTCAGTCAGTTAAGCACCTGATTCTTGGTTTCAGCCCAGGCCATGATCTCATGGTTTGTGAGTTCTGTTTGTGAGTTTGAGCCCTGCATCAGGCTCTGCATTGACAGTGCAGAACCTGCTTGGGATTCTCTCTCTCTCTCTTTCTCTCTGCCCCTTCCCTGCTTGTGCACACTCTCTCTCCCTCAAAATAAATAGATCAACTCTATAAAAAAATGTGTTCTGGATGAACAGTAAACTATGTGGTCAACTTCTGTATATAAGCCAACCTGGGAAAGCTTTTTTAGGAATGGTATTTTATATGCCCCAAGAACAAACTTTTATCTTTTCTACCTCTCCTAGTTATAGAGAATACTGATAATTCATTTCACATTGCTACTATATGCTTTGTTTTTAATAGTGAAAAAGAGTAGACAAACCTAAATTTCTCTCAGTAGAGGAATGATTAAATAAATGATGACATTTACATACATTGAAATATTAAGGAGTTCTTAAAAAGAAATGAGGTAGATCTATAATACTGACATGAAAGATGTCTAAAATACATCGTTAAGCAGAAAAATCAAGGTACAAACTGGCATTATACATAGCATGATCTCATTTGTATGAAAGAAAAAAATTTTTGCCCATATATGTATGTGCAGAGACGGAGGCATGGAAGGACATGTTACATTAAGATAGCTTATTTTTCAGCAGTTGCCATTCTTGGCAACTTTCCTTGTGATTGTATGCAGTTAAGTACCACTAAATATTATACAAAAATCCTGGATTTCTTTTATAATCAGGAAAAAAATGATAGAGATACCCTTTTAAAATAAGTTGTTACAATTGGAAAGGACTAAATGTGGGAGTTAGTATTGATTGATCTTCCCTAAACTCCTCAGCATGGCATAACCTAATCTTGGGAATGGCATGAATGTGTGTTGGGGCCAGGGAGACGTGAGGCAGAAGAAAGGAGAAAGAAAAGTTGACCACTTGGTTTTCCTTGAGCTATTCTTAGGCTCTTTCATTTTTCCGTATAGTAAGAGATTTGCCTCGTCAGCTGGGTATCCTCATGGTAAATTTAAAACATAACTCTTGGCAAAAGGAAAATGTTGACCCTTAATGAAAGGACTTAGGGTTTCAAGAGATGGTATAGCTTTTGCCCAAAGTAATATTAGTATGTGAGGGATCTAATTTTATATTTTAGTCCAAATTAATTTCACTCTAAAAACAATTAAACAGGATTGCTTTCACTGATAAGGACAAAATGTATTTTATAGAAACCTTTTAGAAGAAAGCACTGGAAATGGGGAAATGTCTATTTCTGAGAAGTAGCCATGTGCATAAAATGGGCCATGGCCAGTGATAACTCTTTTTTTCTGCCCTATTCTCCTAGAGTCTACACATCTTATATTCTCCATTTCAATTTAAGACTGCATTATTTTTAAAAATTGCACTCCCCCCCCCCCCACATTTTCCCTTATACTGAAAAAGATTTGTAGCAATAGAGCCTGTCTGGTCAAACTCACCTTTTCTAAATGGCCTTTTACCCACATATACAGCTCCCACAAACACTTCTTTAATAAGTGCTTCTTTAGTGAGCATTAACAGTAATCTGTTTAGGTCTGATTTTTCCTTACATCATAAGTTTTTCTCTGGTTATAAAAATGAATAATGTGCATTTTAGAAAATCTTGAAAATACAGAAACATGAAAAAAATCACCTGTTAATTCCACCATTCATAAGACAGCACTGTTCACATTTGTTTGTGCTATGTTCCATTACTTTTTTCTATGCCTTTTTTCATTTGATTGAAACGACGTACCATTCCATTTTGCCTTTCACACTTAACCTCTTAACATAGCATTTTCCATGTTTTTACAAAACTCTCCATAAACATAATCTTCAATGACTGTATAGGATTCTGCCACATGCTATACCATAATTTACTTAATGTTTTCAGCTTTTCCCTATTATAAATCATGCTTTAATAAGTACCTTCACTTATAAAACTTTTGTGTGTGCATGCACAGTTTAGGTTATTTTCTTAGAATCTCTTTCTACAAGTTGGGGGAAGATGACAAACATTTTCAAGATTCTTGATATATGTTGCAAATTGCTTTCCAGAATGGGCATACTACTTTATTTATCCAATAGCACTACATGTCAGGTGACATTTTACTGTGATCCTGCTCGGGGGTAACTTTAGGAATACAGAGTTAACATAATATTGCTATCTTCTTGATGTAATCAATGCTTTAAAGTATTTATTTTTATGTGGAAGAACTAATATGCAACATAAGGCAATATACAAAATGAGAAATATTAGTTTTTATTTAACAGCAAAATAACAGCATTATTAATACATAGCAGTGTACTTTTATTATTGCCAGTATGTTAAAAGTGTAAAATAATTTGAGAAAAAATGTGTATAGTTTTTAGTATATATGTAATAATAAATATTGTACAATAACTCACTTATTTCACCAGAGGAGAAGAAACATTTTTTGTTTCTCTGGTTTCATACTGAATATTTAAATAAATGGGAGTTTAAGGTTAAATGAGTTGAGAAAATAAAAATATAGTTTAAATCAACCAATATGAAAAATATATATACAATATACATATGTTATACAGCTGTTGTGTTTTGGAGGGGTTTTAGATAAATTTGAATTTTTTAGATGCATTCTCCTGTTTCTCTCATCTGTCTGCCTTTTGCTGGATTCCCAAAACTTACTGAGGTATTAAATATCTTATTAAGTGTGTTTAATAAAATTACATTTGTAGAATAAGTTAAGGGAAGTGTGTACTATTGTTTCTTATTTTTTGTTTATATGTGCTACTAAAGCAAATAATTGATCATAGGTTTTACATTTTAAGTATAGATAAAGTGAGAATTTTAGTTAGATATTTTGAAGTTTCAGTCTCATAGTTTAGTCCCACATAAGTCCTGTTATGGAAACAGGAAATAGAAATGCTGTTTTTATTTTATTTATATTTTATTTATTTAATTGAACTGAATTGAATTGAATTTTATTTTATTTTATTTTTAATGTTCATTTATTTTTGAGAGAGTGAAAGTGGGGGAGGAGCAGAGGATCCTAAGCAGGCTCTGTGCAGACAGCAGTGAGCCAGGCGTGGGGCTGGGACTCATGAATGGTGAGGTCATGACCTGAGCCAAAGTTGGAAGCTCAACCAACAGAGCTACCAAGGTGCCCCAAAACGCTGTTAATGGAGGTAATGTCACAGCCTTTCAATATCCTCCAGGATAGAAAAGCTTGGTAGAGTAGGGGAGACAATGAGGACGTATCTAGCTTAATTGTAAATTAATAAACTAAAATATTTTGGAATAACTTATTCTGTTTGATTAAAATTATAATCCATTTCATTAAGAATATCATTTTAAATATGACATTCAGAGAATGATATGGATTTATTTGATAATAATACTTAGTATTTTTATAGCACTTGTTATCTGCCAAGCACTAAGTACTTCATATATGTTAATTCATTTAATCATCACAGCAACCTATGAAATAGATATGGTTAGTCTCCATTTTACAGATGAGGAAACATAGGTGTAGAGAGGTTAAGTGACTTCACCAAGTTTACCAGCTAGTAAGTGAAACAGCTGTCTTCCAAACCTAGGTTGTTTGGCTTCAGTGTCTGTTTTCCTAACCACTGTGCTCTACTGTTTCATCTCAACGTTACTTCTTTCTTTTTTTTTTTTAATGTTTATTTATTTTTGAGAGAACACAGTGAGAGCCAGGGAGGGGCAGAGAGAAAGGGTGAGCCAGGGAGGGGCAGAGAGAAAGGGAGAGCCAGGGAGGGGCAGAGTAAACAGGCTCCAGGCTCTGAGATGTCAGCACAGAGCCCAATGTAGGGCTCAAACTCACAAACTGTGAAATCGTGACCTGAGCAGAAGTCAGATGCTTAACCAACTGAGCCACCCAGGCACCCCATCTCAATGTTACTTCTTACAAAATCTTTGAATTACAGACTTACTGTTATCTTCATCTTAGAAATAATAAATCAAAACTCAGAGATGTTAGGTGAATTTTCTAAGATACCAGAATTACAAATGTTAATTGAATTTCCTGAAAAGATACAAAGATCAAAGATCCATCTGTTTTTGTTTTTGTTTTTTATAGAAGCTAGTTGCCACAGAGGAAGATATTTTTTTAATTTCTAAGAGCTCTAAGTGTTCCTCTTTTGAGTTTTGTGATAGAAATGAATTATATGACATCCTGGAGGAGCATCTTTTGTGCTAGTTTTGGTAGTTGTCGTGACACAATTCTATCTTAAATTTTATTAATGGATTAAAATATATGAAGTTATATGCAAATTTTGTTGACAGAAAAACACAGAAGGGAGAGTTCATTATAAACAGAAATCTTAAGTGGTCACTCAAATTTAAAGGGAAAAAATAATTGGCTTTTCATTTTCAGAGTTACCTAGTAAATCCACAGAATAGTCAGCTGCTGTTCTTATCACAATTTTATATTTGTGCCAAGGATATTCTGTTATGGGGGGGATAAAAAGCCAAATGATCAAATCTCAAGTAATTGTTCCTCCCCTAAATTTAAAATTGAGGTAACAGAAATACTACTTTAAAACAATAGCTTAAAAATGTGGTTGGGATCCAGAAGTTAGACAAAGGCAATAGGCAGTTAAAATAATGGAGTATTGTATGGCAGATGCAATAGGCAGGTCAGAAATCAACACTGGTGCTAGCGATGTGGGAGTCACAAATGAGACACGCATATCAAAAGTCTTAAAGCATGGAAATAGAAGTTATAATATAGGAATCAAAAACTTTGGGATATAAGAATCAAAAATGGCAGGATGAGGGTATCAAACATTTTCAAGTTTAGGAGTTGGTCTATAGGATGAGGACTCATGCACTGTGAATGAACTATGAAAATCTAGGGTGAAAAATGGAAGATGCAAAAAGTCTGGTCATAATGGAGTAGTTTATATTGAATTAGACCTCCCACTTAGATCAATTATAAAAACAGGACAAATATATATATGTATATGTATATACACACATACACATACATTTAACAACTATGTTAATATATTACATATATAACAACTACATATAAATTTGACAATAATTTAATGTGTATTAACAACTATACACCCA
Source organism: Prionailurus viverrinus (assembly GCF_022837055.1). Taxonomy (NCBI): domain Eukaryota; kingdom Metazoa; phylum Chordata; class Mammalia; order Carnivora; family Felidae; genus Prionailurus; species Prionailurus viverrinus. The sequence continues at coordinate 179,321,935 of NC_062561.1, read as the reverse complement.
CATACACACACGTAACTACTGCTTGAAGGCACTAGAGAACAACCAATAAACTTAAACCCTTGAGAGCCTGAAAGCGCTAACGGGCAAAAATCCACATTCAGGTCAGTTCCCACCCCCAGGGCAGTTTGAATTGGTGCAGGAGTAAAAGAACTAAACAGACAGTAGCAGTCTCAGTAGGCTAGAAGCAGAGATGAGAGTTTAGGAACAAAAGCAGCTGGGATTTGAAGAGCACAATTCAAGAGAGGAGAAAATTACAGAGATGTGAGCCCCAAAAATCTGTGTACAAATTCCCCTTAAATCTTCAGTAAATTCTTAAGAGGCACATGCACATGAAAGACTTTAAGAAACTCAGCAGAACAGAAGCACCTAAAGAGTTGAACAGAGGTTTTAGCAGCTTTACAGTGTTGGGGAAATGGGGATTAGAGTTCGAGCCCCAGGAGGTGAAGGGGTCTTGGCAAACATTCAGGCCTGTAAGATATAGTAAGATCTAGTAAGAACCATGACCTAGGAATAAGGGCAAGACTGAAATAAAGTTGAATTTAAAAGCCTAAAACAGGGGCGCCTGGGTGGCTCAGTGGGTTAAGCATCTGATTCTTGATTTCAGCTCAGGTCATGATCTCAAGGTTCATGAGTTTGAGCCCCATATCTTGCTCTGTGCTGGCAAGGCAGAGCCTGCTTGGGATTCTTTCTCTACCTCTCTCTCTCTACCCCTCCCTCACTCAAGCTCACATGCTCTCTCTCTCAAAATAAATAAACAATTTTATTAAAAATAAATAAATAAAATCCTAAAACCAAGTCTCAATAGGATTAAAATGATCCACTTGTATTCTATCTACAATAAGAAAACTTAATCCTCTTTAGAGAAAGCTGCTATCATCCACAGCCTCTACAATTTTTCTTCCACATTGTCTGACATTCAATAAGAAATTGTAAGGCATGCTTTAAAAATAGGACCAAATACCAAAAGCCAGGAGGACCCATAGGTGATTCAGATATTGGAGTTATCTGATTGGGGCTTTAAATAATATGATTATAATGTTCAAGAAAACAGAGGAAAGATAAAGAATTTCACCAGAGCCTTAGAATCTGTTTAAAGTATGGAAGGGGGGAATTCAAATGAAAATTTTGGAATTGAAAATATTATAACTCAAATTAAGAATTCAATAGAGGGGTGTGTAGCAGCAGAACACAGTTTCTCCTAAATGGGTGACAGGTCAATAAAAACATGCAGATTAAAGCACAATGAGGGGCGCCTCTATGGCTCAGTTGGTTAAGCATCTGACTCTCGATTTCTGCTCAGGTCATGATCTCACAGTTTGTGAGATTGAGCCCCATGTCAGACACTGTGCTGACAGTATGGAGACTGCCTGGGATTCTCTCTCTCAAAATAAACATTTTTTTAAAAAGCACAATGAGAAGAAAATACAAAAAATACAGAAAAGAGTATAAGAGATAAGGAATACTCAAAAAAGTCTAATATACCTGTCACTGGAGTTCCAGAAGGAGAAGAGAAAGGAACAGAAGCAATATTTAAGGAAAAACCGAGAATTTTCAAACACTGATAAAAAATATCAGAATTCATATTTAAGAAATCTTATGAATCCCAAACAGGATAATATAAACACATACAGTTAACATTATACTCAAACTGCTGAAGACCAAACAGAAAGAAAAAAGTTAAAGCAGCTAGGGGTGAAAGAAGGACATGCATTACCTACAAAGGAACAACAATCAGACTAATGGCTAACTTCTCAACAGAAACAACAGCAACCAGAAATCAAGGGAAAGACATTTTTTTTTAATGCTGAGAACATTTTTTTAAAGACAAAATGGAATTCTATACCCAGCAAAACTATCCTATAAAAATATAGGTGAAATAAAGACAGATTCATGTTAAGAAAAGATGAACTTGTCACTAGTAAACCTGAACTATAAGAAGTATTAATTTTTCACACTAAAGTACAATGCCCCCAATGTCAATCTTCAAGAAGAAATGAAGAGCACCAGAAAGGAGGGACTATGATCTAGTTTTGTTCAAATAAATTCTCACTCTAATCATTTGGTGTAAAATACAAGTCCATATTCAATGAAATATAGACAAGAAGTAGTAAGAGGTGAGCTAGAATCTTTTGACTTAACACCATGTAGACGCGTTTAATTTTAAGCCAAGTAAAGTTAAAAAGTAAATGGAAGTTGGGCTTTGGAAGTCAGGGGTCAAGGACTGCAGTTGACATGAAGGAGTCAAAGTTATGGCTGATTGTGTCATGGCAAGTGGATGTTAGGGGACAAGAACAGTTGTGGAGATGGGAGCATCTGAAGCCATGGGCAATAATTGTGCTGTAGGGCTTAAGGATCCATAAAGTTTGTGGGAGATGTAAGAGAGCCAGGGGTCCCGGCTGACAGTTAGGTTGCCATGGTTGTGTCAAAGGAAAGGTGTCAGAGGTCGTGACCCACCTGAGGTGGCAGCAGCGGTTGAAACTTCCGTGTGGGGGGCAGTTGAGATTCCCAGCTTCCCCAGGCAGGCCCTGCCCCCTCCGGACCGCCCCCCGCGCTGTCTCCGTCGCCCCTCCCCGCCCCGCCAGGCCCCGCCCCGTCCAGCGCTTCAAACGCAGGGGCCGCGAGGCGGAGGCGACGAACGTGCGAGCAAACCAGCGGCGCAGGGACCCCGCGGGCGGCTGGGGTTTCCGCGGCGCCCGCCTCTGCTCCCTCCCCTCGGGCGCTCGGGGCGGCCGGCCGGCGCCGCCTCCCGGGAAGATGGCGCTGCACTTCCAGGTCAGTGCGCTCTGCACCGCGGGTCCCCGCTCCGCCGCCCCGGGAACCCGGCGGGGCCCTGCGGTCTGGAGACTGAGGGCCGAGAACCGTGGCGGAGGCCGCGGGGCCGCTGACGGGGCTTCGTAGCCCCAGCCCCCGCCCCGGTCGGAGACTCGGGCACTGGCCTGGGCTGCACACCCCGGGCCCGGGCCCGAGGAGGGGACGGCCCGAGCTCTGGGGTGGCGGGTGGAGGGGCAGGGCCAGGTTCGGAGCTCGCCCTTCGGGGGAGGTTCGGATGCTGAGGACCCGCGGCGCGGGAGCCCGAACTCGTTGCTCGGGGCGCGGCGCGAAGGGCGGCTCTGGCGGCGCCCAGGCAGGTGGGGAGCCCGGCCGGGCCGGGCCAGCCTTCCCACGGCGTCGCTGGCCGCCGCTCAATCGCCTGACTTCACACGGTTGGGACGCAGCTCGCGAAGGGGCTGGGGTTCGCCGCAGGAGCGGCGGCAGCGGTTGGATTTTAATTGGCTAGAGCGGGCAGGAGCTGTATCTGTAGGGAGTTGCGAAGGAGTGCTTCGCGGGAGCCTTATTGGAGGAGGAAACGGGGGCTGCGTGCCCGAGGAGCGTGGAGATGATAAGGACGGGACGCGTGCTTGAGTAGGAAGGCTCCCGTATTCTCGGGCTGCAGTGGCATATGCATCCAGTTATTCATTCAACAAACATAGAGCTTCCCAACCGTGTCTCCAATCACTGTGCACAGTTCTGGGATAAAGCATCTTACCATCCCTGCCCTCATAGAATTTACAGACAATTACTGTACATGTGAAAATGATATGGTAAGACTAACCACAGGATACCATGGGAACATTGAAGATGGGTCGTCAACCCGGTGTGTGTGTGTGTGTGTGTGTGTGTGTGTGTGTGTGTGTGTAGAGAAGTAGTGAGGCAGAGCTGTTCTCAGAGGGGATGCTTTGAGTTTCTTTGAGCTTCCATTCTTCCACTTATTTACTGAGTTGCTGCTTTGCTAGGCACTGAAGACAGCTCTAGCAAAACTGTGATTTCTACTCTCAGGGAACTTGCAATCGAGTGGGTCTTGAAATAATTGTAGGAGCTAGCCCGGTGAAGAGGAAGGGCAGAGTATAGAGGCAAAATGACCATGTGAATGATGGCAAAGAATTGTGGAAGAACATGGCACTCTGCAAGAAGTTTGGTCTGGCTGGAGCATAAAGTTCATATAAAAGGAAAGCGAGAAGGGGAGGCTGTGGATGGCAGCAATATCCTTGGAGGGGTAGTCAGCTTCATAATGTGGTGACAGTGTCTGTATGTGACACGTTCCTTTTGTAGACTTCATTGGACCGCCTGTGGTCATACTGGCTCGTTTCTTATTTATTGATTTCTTCCAAAGGATCTTTTCTTTCCAACCAGCCATTCTCCTGTCAGGTAATTGACAGCTCTAGGATTTATAGACCAGGAAGTAGTGAGCCCCACACATTACCTTTTGACTCCTTGCGGCTTCTAAGGGCATCCAGGTCAACATAATGTTATTTATTTCCATTTTGGTAAACATGCCCTCTGGGAAATTTTCATGGGAGAAATCTTGCAGGGAGGACTTAGGGGTTATAAAAAAGGTAATCAGGTGTTCATAGTTCAGGTGTAAATCTTGAGGGTAAATTAAAGACTGTGGTGGAAGTTTGGAAGTTTTCAGACGTAGAAGATGATGCATAATAGTAAATCACTCAGTCCCGGAAGACTTCTTCAGATTCAGGTAGAGTGTTGGAAAAATTAGCTGCTAATGCCAAAACTACCTATATTGGTTTTCCATGAATGTATTTCACAGCAGCTTGAAAGTATAGATGGACAATTAAAGATCACAGTTTTGGGAGCCAGAAAAAAACTCTGAAACTTCTCAGTTTGAAGCATTGCCAGCATATGAGGCCATATTGTTCTCCAGTTAACTCCAGGAGCATTTATTAATAATGATAACTGGTACCTAGCATTTTAAATTTTCACATGCTTATTGTAGATTTTTAGCCCCACAACTAATTTGAGAGGTGTGCATATATATATATATATGTATATATACATACACACTTACATGTATACATATACATATATACGTTTTATTCTTGAACACACTGAATCTTAGAACCGTTGTGACTTTCCCAAGGCTGTAGAGTTAGACTAGACATAATAACTCATAATTCTATATTCTTTCATGTCAATATCTTACTGTCACCTACTCACCAGGGTAGCTGGTCCAAAATTATGCCATTAGGGCAATGAGTAAAGATGTGGACTTGTGTAAGGTGAGGTTAGGGCGCTTCTCCACAATCTTTTTCACATCATGGCATACATAAAAAATGGTAATGGTCTGGTTCATTGACATAAATTGCTCATAGCCAAAAGCCTGGCAGCCTGGAGGGCAAAGGGATCAATAGCCCAGGCACACCATTCAAGGTACATGCATCCTGGTTAGGAAGCTGTAAGTGAGTTAGGGTACTCTGTCCCAAAGGAAGCAATGGATCTGGGTTACCATCTGAGATGAGACAGTCCAGATTGGGAGGAGGAAGGCAGAATGAGGAAAGATAGAGCTGGGAGCAGAGTGAGGAAGATAGAACAGAGGGATTGAGGAGTGCCTGGGCGGCTCAGTCAGTTAAGTGTCCGACTCTTGATTTTGGCTCAGGTCGTAATCTCACAGTTCGTGGGATCAAGCCCTGTGTCGGTCTCCACGCTAACAGCATGAAGCTTGCTTGGGATTCTCTCTCTGCCCCTCCCCTGTTTGCCTTCTCTCTCTCAAATAAATAAATAAACATAAAAAAAAATAGAACAGAGGGATTGAGATGAGAATCAAGAAGTGACATGAGGAAAAATTTAGGGTACCCAGTTTGTCAATCTTTTTGCTTTCAGAATTGTTCCAGAAGCAGGGACTATGGCCATGCTTCTTAATATGCAGTCAGGCTGCCTGATTTAATCTAAATGAGATTGTGAACTATTGTAAATGTCCTGGTAACATGATGGAAAAGAGGTTTGGGAAAGATCATCCTGGCAATATGGACTTGAATGGGAAAACTGTAGATGCAAGTCCAAGATAGTGTTGTATAATTTATCAGTAACTGAAAGGATTATTTACAATTTATTGTGAATCTGTTGTGTGCCAGGCATTGGGTTAAGCTTTTTGTTGTTTGGTCTTACTCTTCACAATTATTTTGGAAGGTGGATCTTACTACCTGCGTTTTCAAATGCGAGGTGTTAAAGGATTAAATAATTTGCTTAGGGTCGGTAAGTAGGTGGCAGATTCCAAAGCTGCCACTGTCATTCCCAAAGAAGCTGCTGAAGACATCCAGGGCACTGAAGGCCACAGTTAGAAAATACTGTTCTATTGCTATGTTGTCTATGAATATCCTGTAGAGGTGAGTCTGAGTCTGTAGTTAAAAAGAATTGTTAAGATTTTATAACAAACTAGTATATCCTGGAAATAAGCTACACTGCAAGCTTAAAGGATATAGTTTGCAAGACTGCCCTCACTTCTTTCTGACACCGACTGCATATTGAGAGTTTCCTAGAACTACCCTCAGATTTGATAGTTTATCAAAACGACTCAAAGAATTCACTGAAGGCTGTCATATGCATGCAGTTTATTACTGGGAAAGTACACAGATTGAAATTGATTAAAAGAAGGGATGCAAGGGGCAGAGTCTGGGAGGGTTGCAAAACAAAACTTTTACTGTCCCTAAAAGTAAAACTTTTACTTTTAACTGGGACATGTTTCGCTCCCAGCCTGTATGTGTGACAGTATGCTTTGAGTATTGCAAACCAGGGAACTTTTTATTGGGGCTTCATTACATGGTCACGATGGACTTTTCATTGCCCATGTGATTGACCTCAGTCTTTAGGCTAATACCATGTGATCCAAAGCTCCTACCCTTAAACACACAGCTGGTCTTTCTGATGTGGCCAGCCCCCAACGTAAGACTGTGGACTGTGCACCCTCCAGCCCCTTGCACCTGAACAAAAATAGGCCTATCAGATATAATATAGGTTACCTCCTAGAATCTGAGGGTAAAGCCCAGACTTTTCTTTGGGTAAGGCCAAACTCTTTAACTATACAGGAGGGACTAAGGAGGAAGAAGTGACAAAGTTAACGTCAAGGTTATGAATCTAGATCCTAGTCTAGACCTTTGAAACCACTGAAAACAGACACTTGAAGTGGAAGTCTGTGGGAAGTATGTTCAATTCAGTTTCTGACATTTTGGGGTTATTTTCAGCATCTTTCTGAATTTTCCAAGAGGGAGAAATTGGTAGATATAAAAATGATGAGCAGACAGAGTTGAAAGTAGGGAGTAGGACATCGTCTGCTTATCTCCTTGCAGGCCAAAGTAAAGGGTGGCAAGGTGCCAGGATGGTAAGGAGAAAACATGTTCTTGAGGCATATAGACTTGTATTTATTTGGCTTAAAATTGACCATTTACACCATACTTGATCTTGAGCAACTTATATATATTTGATCTCTCAGCCTTGGTTTTTTTTTTTTGTCTTAAAATGGGTGGGCTAAAAATATGTACTTTGTAGGAGCCCATTTGTCAGGATGGGTTGAAAAATAAAAGAATGGGAATACTTTTGTAAACTATAAAGCTCTAAAAACAGATACTACCCAATATATTGTAGAAGGAAGAGTTTCTAGAGACCCTGGAATAAGCTTTCAGGTATGCTCAGGAAAAGGTAGTAAAGGGAAGAAGAGACAAAGATTTGTGGCAAAGGAAAGTATTTTCTGTTAATGGTAATCAAGAAGCTTAATTCCAGATAGCAGGAAAGATACAGAGAAGTAATTGAGTTTTAAATTCAATTGGGGTAGAATTTTTCTGGTTCATTCTTTTTCCCTCCCCCCCGCCCCCCCCCCCAGCTTATAGTACGACATAATTGGAAAATAATAAACCATACATATTTAAGTTGTACAGGAGTTTTGACTTCTGTATACACTTGTGAAATCATCACTGAAATCAAGATAATGAACATGTCAATCACCCCCAAAAGTTTCTTTTTATTCCTTTGTAATCCCTCTTACTGTTCCCCCATCCTGTTCTGCTCTCCCTCCCTCCCTGGCCAGAAACCTGTCATCTGCTTTTTGTTCCTATAATGCCTTCCAGTATATACTCTTTTTGTCTGGTTTTGTTTTTGTTTTTCTCACTATCTACCCATTGATAGATACATGTGCGGGAATAGAAGTCACATCACTTAGGGGTTAATTATATGTCAAGCACAAAGGCCAGGGATGAGGTCATAATAATGTAGAAGATCCTTATTTAGATTATAGGCAGAATTATGTTATTGTTTCTTAGGCTATGGAAGTTGGATGCTGTCTGTTTGTATTTGATAGTTATTGTGTGGGAGTTAAGTGATGTCCAATTCTACTTGTTCTGCCTATTAGTTATTTTTATGGGCTTCTAATATTGCTATTAAGCCTTGTAGGAGCTTTGATAACTCAAACCTGATTTGTCAGCAAATCAAGAAAGGATCCATTTATCTGAGGCATTCTAATGTTAACCGTATGTGTAGACATCACTGTTTTTAAAAATTTTTTAAAGCTTATTTATTTTTGAGAGAGAGAGAGAGAGAGAGATAGCATGAGCAGGGGAGGGACAGAGAGAGAGGGAGAGAGAGAATCCTAAGCAGCCTCTGCGCCGTCAGCGTGGGTCCAGAGCTTGGACCCACGAAACCGTGAGATCATGACCTGAGCTGAAACCAAGAGTTGGATACTTAACTGACTGAGCCATTCAGGCGCCCCAGTGTTTAAAACTAAGATGCAAATTTATTAATTCATTGTGGAAAAGTCTCTCTTTATAGATTCTCTGGAAAGTCAAATGCTAATCAGAAGATTATTTGGTCAGTCAGCATTCACCACATTGTGAGTGTTTTAAATGTTTAGATAATGCCTTTCCACCAGGGTAAGGATCTTTAGGTATGTATCCTTTTCTCTAAAAAGATTTGATATGCCTGCCATGTGTTTCATTATTATCATTACAGTGAAAGAATGACTCAATTTTTTGCTCCTTTGTTTTAGCCTTTTGTAAGAGAAAGTTTAAGCCTCTCCCATTTTATCTTGCACAGCCTTTCAGTTAATACTCAGAAATACCTTTGGAAAGAAAGGGGTAATTTGTAGTATTGTTGATTTAAATGAATACTATTTAAATATGCTCCAGACTTACTTTGTGTTGAAGTTCTCTAAATCAGTATAGCAAAACAGACAAAATAATTTCCAGAACTTTCTGGAATCTTTCTAGATATATTTACTTAGGTCCCATTGATTTGATCAATATTGTATTTGTATTAGTTTCCTAGTACTGTGGTGACAAATGACCACAAACTGGGCGGGTTAAAACAACAGAAATTTATTGTCTTAGACTTATGAAGGTCAGAAGTCTGAAACTAATGTGCCAGTAGTATTGGTTCCTTCTGGAGGCCTTGAGGGAGAAACTGCCCTATGCCTTTTTCCTACTCTGTGATGGCTGCTGGCAATCCTTAGCGTGCTTTGGCATGTAGATTCATCATTCCAGCCTCTGCCTCCTTCTTCACATGACCTTCTCCCTGGTGTCTCTCTGTGTCTTTGCATCTCACACGTACCTCTCCTTTCTTTTATGAGTCATTAGACTTAGGGCCCTCCCTAAATCCAGGATGGTGGATTTGCAGTGACCTTTAATGATTTGCAGTGACCTTTATTTCCAAATAAGGGTACATTCAAAGGTACTAGGGGTTAGGAACTAGACTTTTTTTTTTTTTTTTAACATTTATTTATCATTGAGAGGCAGAGAGAAACAGAGCATGAGCATGGGAGGGGCAGAGACAGGAGGAGACACAGAATCCGAAGCAGGCTCCAGGCTCTGAGCTGTCAGCACAGAGCCTGATGTGGAGGCTTGAACTCACAAACCTTGAGATCATGACCTGAGCCGAAGTCAGAAGCTTAACTGACTGAGCCACCCAGGTGCCCCTAGACCTATCTTTTAGAAGGATATAGTTCCACCCAGTACAATATTGTTATTAAGTCATATTAATAAACAACTAGCCTTCATAAGGAGTACTATGTGCCAGAAGTTATGTGACCCTTACTCATTTCATCTTCCAAACAAATCCGTAAGATTGGTTTGAGTCTCACTTATTTTGCTGCCTTTTGTTTTTAAACAGTTAGGTCACTATTTCTGGCCCAGTTGTTTTTGAATCCAAAGTCTACTTCTTCAAAGACTCTTAGACCTAGATGAATGCATGACAGCAGGATCAGTTTATCATTAAATTTTCTGGCTATTACCAGCTCTAAAATTCAGCCTTTCAAATTTATTAGATGAAGGAAAAGACTTCTAAGGTTGATCATGAGCCAAGAGAGAGAAAAAGGTAGCTCTTTCTGTTTTTGTATTTCTTATCCTTGGAGAAAATATGGATATTTGTATGTATTCATGAACCATAAATTTTCTATACATTTTAATATTATGAGCATTATGGGGCAGTACTCTGAGGGCTTGCTGGGCCAGCCTAGTTGGGGGAAATGTGGAAAATGTGGCATATTGGAAGTCCTTTATCTTCATTTATTCATTTGAAACCTTTCTTTTTTACTTTCAATCTAGCAGAAAATTCTCAAGTCTGGGATGTTGGGCTCTGACCTGGATAGGAAGTGGAAAATGCCATAAATGAGCTAAGAAGGAGAGAGAAGGAAAAAGAATTAAAGGGCTAGAGGAAGTCTCATTTCAGTGTTTTGCCTGTATTCCTGTTAGCCAAAGATATATGTATTTGAGAGAATGTTTGGACTAGTGTAGCTGTAAGGCCGCCACATAAAAATTCAGGCCAGAAAGGATAAAAAGTAGCATTTCTTTAGGAATATCCTATTACCTTCATATGACTACTGGTACTGAAATCTGTGCCTTTTATTTTTTTTTGTTCTCCAAAGAATTAATTCTATTTCAAGTTCAAAGTGAAGTAGTTTTGGGGCACCTGGGTGGCTGAGTCAGTTAAGCGTCTGACTTTGGCCTAAGTCATGATCTTGCCGTTCCCAGGTTCAAACCCCGTGTCAGGCTCTGTGCTGACAGCTCAGAGCCTGGAGCCTATTTCAGATTCTGTGTCTCCCTCTCTCTCTGCCCCTCCCCCACTCGCACACACTCTCCCTCTCTCTCAAAAATAAATAAACGTTAAAAAAATTAAAAAAAAAAAGTGAAGTAGTTTTTGTCAAGTGCCTTTAAACAAAAATTGTTTTAAGCCGGAAGGAATGCTGATCCCATTTTCCTCTAGATTTTATCCATGTGTTTTATATCTTCAGATGAAATTATATTTCTAAAGAGAATGAATTATTCTTTGCGCCTATAAAGTAGTAGGCTACAACATGATAACTAGTTATTACACTGCTAGAAAAAACATGGGGTTAGGTCATAGTTCCTGAAAATCATGACAGTTTGCCTGCAGCACTATGAGTCATTAGTTCAGAAGCCCCAGATCAGTGTATATTTATAATTATCTTTGCTTTTTTATGGATGGATCCATTGAAGTTCTTGCAGTTTGAGAAATAATGTAATTGGCATGGCATCTGCCACTTGCATCTGATAATCCCCGCCTGCCTATGTCTTTAGCTTCCTTTGGCATCTCCTCCTTGCTGTCTACCAGTGACATTGACCTTTTAATGCCTTGAAATGATTACGCTCTGTTCTGGGCCCTGGTAAATAGTCCAGGCTATTTCTTGGCCTGGACTGCTGTCTAGTCTTTTTTTGTTTGGCTCACCCTTTTAGGATAAATGTTACTACTTTAGGCAGTAACATTTGAAAGTTGTTACTACTTTCATACTCCTTCAATTAGGCAAGTCCTTGTCTTTCTATACTGTTACTTTTCCACCATAGCACTATCAATTTATGAATAAATAATTTGGAGTTAGGAGATTTTTTGTTCGTCACTGTGACCCCTAGTTGGTAGCCATAGGCCCATAAACATTTATTGAATTGATGAATACAGGCATGGTATTCGCATCCCTCAGGTCCTGTGATTAATACATTTACCTTATTTTTGTTTTTCACTCAAGTAAAATGTTAATTTCTTTTTTCTTCTCAAGAGTTTGGCTGAATTGGAAGTGTTATGTACTCACCTCTACATAGGGACTGATCTTACGCAAAGAATAGAGGCTGAGAAAGCACTCCTGGAACTTATTGACAGCCCAGAATGTCTCAGCAAGTGTCAACTTTTATTAGAACAAGGAACAGTAAGTATTTGATAACAGCGATTAACCATGTGAGCAATGATAATTGATAGATAGTGCTGCATGTCCTTTTAGTGTAGTTTATTTCACTGTCAAAGAGATTAATCATAGAAAGAATTGGAAAGCCTGGAAAGCAAACTTAGGGAAGAGGCCAAGAGGTGGAAATAGGCATGAATTGAAATAATTTCTTGATTCTTCTTGGCCCTTTTTGATGTCTCATAACAGTAGTGGGCAAAGGTTGCATTTTTAGAAAGTTGATTAGGAGCTTTTTAAAAAAAAAAAATTCCAGGTGAGAGAGGCAGATTGTAATTAACTGTGAAACATGAAGGAATGATTCATAGGAATGCTAACTTTTGCCTGCTTCTAGAGATTCTTAGCCATTCACTCGGCAGGCATGGAGCAAATACTTAAATGTAAAACGAGGCCTAGTACTACCTACTTGTTTTATGCACATGCACCAAAGTAACTTCTAGTTTAGTCGGAGAGACATAAATGTGTAAATATAAAGCGAAAGAACGATATGGTAGTGCTACAGTAGGAGACTGTATGAACTAGAACAGAGGTCAGCAAACTTTTTCTGTAAAGGGCCAGATTGTAAATATTGTGGGTTTTGCAGGCCAAGAGGCTAAATCAAGGATATTTTGTAAGTACATGTATAAGAAGAGAGAAAACAGATTTCCACAAAATTTTATTGTTGAAACTGACAGTATAATAATTGAGTGCAGTATTTTGTAATACACATCTACTCAGAAGAATTAAATTATTCTTTTGGGGATAATACAATTGACCTAATTGGGGTTCAAAGTTAGTATTTCTGTCATCAAGTTGATTGCTGATGTTCATGTGTTACTACAGATCTGTAATGAAATTTTTTATATTCTGTCTTTGAAAATGTCTTTTCACACAGATAAGTACTGCCAAGTATTGATATCAGTCCATAAACATGGTTTTAATTAAGCACATTCATCACTTAGAAGGCATTTATAGAACTCTGTTCAAACTGCTCTTGATGTTTGCCTTTCAGAATGTCATTATGTTGCAGATTTGTCCATTCCAATTGAAGGTTAGGTGGAAGCTCCTCAATTGCTCAGTTAAATGGATTTTAAAATATGGAAATTTCCTTTGCACTTGCATCAGGGTCTGAAAAATGCTGCTGGAACTATAGTTGGCGCTCAGAAAACATACCCAAGAATAGAGATCTTGCCACTTTTAACTTTGATGGTGTGGAAAGTATATAAAGCAGCTTAATACTAGTTGTGATTGAAACAGTGTTTAGTTATTATGAAATGACTTTGCTGCATTATAAGTTTTATAATATAAGTACTAAGCACTGTTTGCCTTTTAGGCAAGTTTGTAACTTTAGGGTGAATTCATTAAATTACATTATCAAGTTCGCTGCAAAAGCTAATTTTCAAAGCCACTTCACATTCAACAGTGGTGGTTTAAAATGGTTCTTCTCTTCAGAAAATGTCAGTCTCAGCCCTGAGCTAAACAAAGTTGCAGTAAAACTTTACCTCTGCTAAGCTATTTAACTACTGTGTGTGTGGTGGGTAGGGGGTGGGTGGGCAAGTCAGGACTTGCAGCTCCTATTTCTGATAGAAATTCACAGAACTGAATGAAGATAAGTTCACCAAAGTGAATTGAAGCCTACTGTTTACACCACCTATTCATTAACACAGGGTAGACTCAAATAATTTACTACAAAGTATCTACTGAAGAATAATACAATGAAGAACCATAGGTTTTAGACTCTTACATTTTTGTAAGCTTTTTAAGTTTGTACAACTAAGCCCTTTTCTGCTCCATGTATTTTTACCACCACTCGTGACACATCTTCGCAGGTACCACTTCAGGTTGCACACAATTAGTGTTTTCTCAGTTTCTTTGAAAATATTTCTGGCCTGTAGTTCCACACAGACTCTTCATGGAGGTCTTTAGTCATTTCAAACTTAGCATTGACTTCTGGAATAAGTGGATAGTATTGGTAGCAGTATGAGCAGAATTAGTAAGGTCTGTCAGCTCGTCAGGAACTAAAGAGAACTTCCAAATCATTTGCTTTCTTTAAAATGGACTTTCCATGTTGCTCTCACGTCTTCGATTGCTTGAGCGTTGTTCTCATTGAAAGGCTAGTAGTCTGAGGTTTATTTTCTCTGCAGATACAACTTCAGCTGCTACAATAAAATAATGGTGATTTAATTAATTCTCCATTGGTAAATGACTTTTCTTGCTTGGCTAACAAATGAGTCACTTCAAAACTTTGGTCTCAGCCCCATTTTCTTTTTGTGAGGAAATTCCACCGTGAGGAGATATACGCTATTTTAATTTTCTTCTTTTTTTGGACTTTTGATTTCCTGTGAGTTAGGAATACTGGCATGAATACTTAGTCTGATACTGTCAATACATAGTCTTCTAGGACAGCTACAGTGCCATGAAGAGCACATTGCTCTGCTATCTAATTCAGTACCAAAATTATCCAAACTCTACTGTGCCTTAGAAGTTAGACATTTGAAATCTGCTTTTATCTTGTCTTGTTTTGACATGATGGTTATGCACTCGTAATAATCAAAGGTACATGTCATGGGGATACCTATGACACTCTAGCCGCTATGGAATTATAACTATGTTAGTGCAATTTATAATGCATTGAGCAGCAGTAGGTGGCAATGAGTGCCACATACAGTCTGTCTCAGCTATTCCACTATGCCGTTATAGCATGAAAGCAGCTATAGGTAGTATACAAATGGGTGAGCGTAGCTGTGTTCTAATAAGCTTTATTTATGGACACTGAAATCTGGGCTTCATATATTTTTCACATGTCACAAAATATTATTATTATTTTTATTTCTTCCCCAACTGTTTAAAATAGTAAAAACCATGCATAGCCCACAGACCTTGCAAAAACAGATGGCATTTGATCCACGGGCCTTAGTTTGCTGACCTCTGGTAAAGAGAAAAAAAAGAAACAAGAAACTGCTGGAGGTATAGTGAATAACTGAACCAAATTTTGAAGGATTGAGGACACTGTTAAGATAATTGGTGGCCGAAGAGTACAATACAGTAAGACATGGATCTGATGGGGTGGGGAGGTCAGGGTGGGAAAGACACTGAAAGGATCTGAAAGGCTTTTGTGGTTAGAGGATGGTGAAGAGTGGAACCAGGTGAACTTGAAGAGCTAATCAGAGGCCAGAACGTACAGTACTGTGTAGACACGGTAGGAGTATTTTATTTGAACTTGATCGAAATAATTTTTTACTGTTGATTATTTGCTGCTGTTTGGAAAAGAGACCTATACCTTCCTCAACTACTGAACTCTTACGAGAGATTGTACACATATATGTGTATTTACATATATATTTTATTCATTGTAAATCTTGCCAGTTTGGAAAGCCAGAAGAATTTCCCTTATTGCTTAGGAAAAGTTCTATCATAGTGTTTTGATGATTTCATTTGTGGTAATAATAAATACAATTTATTATTCCTTACAGACATCCTATGCTCAGCTCCTTGCAGCAACATGTCTTTCAAAACTTGTTAGCCGAGTCAGTCCTTTGCCAGTTGAACAGAGGGTAGATATCAGTAAGTGGTTTATTATACTTTTTATGAAATTGTACTTTATTCTTTTAATGTATAGTTGACACCCAATGTTACGTTATTTAAAATTACACGTTAAAATAATGTTTTCCTTTTCAATATGTTAAACTGTTAATAGGCATGCAAGTTATTTAAAATTCTGTTATTTTAAAGATGAGTTGTCAAGTCTCCTTTATCCATCTAGTGGTGCACAATGATGTATTATACAACAATGTGTAATCAAAAAAGCATTTGCTTAGTTTAATAATAAATCATAACAAGCGTTTTATTGTGTGTACTCTTTGGTAAGATTTGTACTATCTCATTTTATCCACCAATCTTATGGAGTGGGCGCTATGGTTATCCTCATTTTTTCACACGTGTGTGTGCATGTGTGTGCGTGAGGGGGGAGGGGCAGAGAGAGCGGGAGAGAGAGAGAATGCCAAGCGGGCTCCACACTGTACTGTAGTGCAGAGCCCTACATGGGGCTCCGCCCCACAGACTGTGAGATCATGACCTGAGCCAAGATCAAGAGCTGGATGCTTAACCAACTGAGACCCCCAGGCACCTCTATCTGACTTATTGTATACACACACCCACACATTTTAAATAAATTTTGTTTTTTTTAGAACAGTTTTAGGTTTACAACAAAACTGAGCAAAAAGTAGAGTTCTCCTGTCCTCTGTTCCGCACACATGTATAGCCTCTTCCAGTCTTAGCATCCTGCACCAGAGGTGCATTAGTTATTGATGAAACTGCACTGACACATGATCATTACCCAAAGACCATAGTTTATGTTAGGATTCACTTCTGGTGTTGTGCATTCTGTGGGTTTGCATAAATGTATAATGACATATCCCCCCATTCTACAGAATAGTTTCACTGCCCCCCAAAAACCCTCCGTGTTCCTCCCCCCTTCTAACTCCTGATCACCACTGATCTTTTTACTGTTTTCACAGTTTTGCCTTTTCCAGAATGTCACGTAGTTGGAATCATACAATGTAGCCTTTTCAGATTGGCTTCTTTTACTTAGTAATATGCACTTAACATTCTCCCATGTCTTTTCATGTCTTGGTAGCTCATTTCTTGTTAGCACTAAATGATATGCCATTGTCTGGATGTACTACAATTTATTCATTCA
Organism: Prionailurus viverrinus; assembly: GCF_022837055.1. Lineage (NCBI taxonomy): Eukaryota > Metazoa > Chordata > Mammalia > Carnivora > Felidae > Prionailurus > Prionailurus viverrinus. Next base: position 179,305,259 of record NC_062561.1, on the reverse strand, counting down.
CCTGCTGATGAACATCTTGATTGCTTCCAAGTTTTGGCAGTTAAGAACAAAGCTTAAAGCAGGTTTTTGTGTGGACATAGGTTTTCAGCTCATTTGGGTAAATGCTAAGGAGAGTGATCGCTAGATTGTATGGTAACAGTATGTTTAATTTTAATTTTATGTTAAAAGAATCGTCACACTGTCTTCCAAAGTGGCTGTACCATTTTGCAATCTCACCTGCAGTGAATGAGAGTTCCTGTTGCCCCACATTCCCGCCAACATTTGATGTTTTAAGTGTTTGAGATTTGGGCTGTTCTAGTAGGTGTGTTTTAATTTGCAGTCCCCTGATGACATATGATTGAACATCTTTTCATATGTTTATTTACCATCTGTCTATTTTTTTGATGAGGTGTCTAAGTCTTTTGCTCATTTTGAAATCAGGTTGTTTTCTTATTGTTGAGTTTGAAGAGTTTCTGTAAATTTAGATAGCAGTCCTTTATCAGTTAAGTCTCTTGCAAAGATTTTCTTCCAGTCTGTGGCTTGCCTTCTCACTCTCTTCACGTTGTCTCTCGCAGAGCAGAAGTTTTAAATTTTAACTGCGTCCAGCTTATCACAAACTATGCCTTTGTTGTTAGGTGTAAAAAGTCATTGCAAACCCAAGATGATGTAGGTTTTTTCCCTATGTTGTCCTCAAAGAGTTTTTTTTAATAGTTTTACACTTTACATTTAGGGCTGTGATCCATTCGAGTTGATTTTTGTGAAGAGTGTAAAGTGTGTGTCTAGATTCATGTTTTTGCATGTGGATGTCCAGTTGTTTTGGCACCATTTGTTGAAAAGGCTGTTTTCACTCCGTTCTTTTTTGCCTCTGTTCCTTTGTCAAAGATTTATTGACTGTATTCATGCGTGTCTCTTTCTGGGCTCTCTATTCTGTTCTCTTGAGCTTTTCTTTCACCACGCTGTCTTGATTGCTGTAGTTTTATAATAAATCTTGAAGTTGGGTAGTGTCAGACCGCCAACTTTGTTCTTCCTCAGTATCGTGGTGGCTATTCTAGGTTGTTTGCCTCTCTCTGTAAACTTTAAAATCAGTTTTATAAATACCCACAAAATAATTTGTTGGGATTTTGATTTGGATTGCATTCAATCTACAGATCAGTTTGGGAAGAACTCAGAGTTTGACAATATTGAGCCTTCTTACCCATGAACGTGGAATCTCTCTCCATTTATTCTTCTTTGATTTATCTATCAGCTTCAGGGTTTTTTTGTATGTTCTTTTTCAAGTTGAGAAAGTTCCCCTCTGTTCCTAGTTTGTTGAGAGTTTTTGTTATAAATGGCCGTTGGGTTTTGTTAAATGCTTTTTGTACATCTAATAATATGATCATGTGATTTTTCTTCTTTGCTCTCTTGATTATGTTAATTGATTTTTCAAATGTTGAACCAGACTTGCATAACCTGGGAGAAATCCCACTTGGTTGTGGTTCATAATTCTTTTTATGCATTGTTAGATTCGATTTGCTAATAATTTTGTTGAGGATTTTTCTTTATGTTGATGAGAGATATTGGTCTCTAATTTATAACATCTTTGTCTGGTTTTGTTATTAGGGTAGTGCTGGCCTCATAGAATGAGTTAGGAGGAATTCTCTTGCTTCTGTCTTCTGGAAGAGTTTAAAGATAATTGATACAATTTCTTTCTTAAATGTTTGGTAGAATCCACCAGTGAACCCATTAGGGCCTGATGCAGAATAATTCACTGATTCAATTTATTTAAAAGCTATAGGCCTATTGCCAGATTGTCTATTTGACTTATATTTTTTATAAGTATTTAAAATAAATACTTAACTAAAAAGAGGAATACTCATTAAAAGAAATTTGGAAAAAAGAGAAAAGTAGAAACTTACAGCACAAACAACAAATGATGTGTTCCCCTTATGAGTTCCATTGGTTTGACTTACTGCTCTTATTTCTGCACGTTGATTAGAATGTTTGACATGACGTGTCTGACATGTGTCAGTAGAATAATTGGCGTGCAGTTGAAGCGGAAAATGTGAAGAATTGCCTCAACAGTCACATTGCCTTTACATCGTCTCAAAAATGCTGTTTTTTATGATATGGTCCCAGACTATATATCTCATTACTTTCCAACATTAACTCTGTTACCAGTTCTCTGTATTCATCACACTATTTTTAACTATCAGTTAAATACCATTTCCACAGCTTAGTACTGAAGTCCCTTTATGAGCTTTTAATTAATGGACGATTCTCGTAGCCATGTGTCTTCATTGGTACTAGCCTGATAGTTGTGCCCGAAGGTCTTCACCTTGTGCCATGTGATTTTTGCTTTTGTGCCTTTCTTATGTTGTTTCTCTAGTCTGGAAGTGGTCCTTTTCATCTTCTGTTCAAATTAAAGTGTAGCTTAAGTTTAATTACCTATATGAAATAGTCCTCTCTTCTTCCTTCCTTCCCTTCAAACAGCTTTATTGAGTTGTAATTTATATATCATAAAGTTCACTTGTTCTAAGTGTATAATCAATGATTTTTAGTAAATTTACAGTGTTGTGTGAACATCATCACAGCTCAGTATTGGAACATTTCTGTCATCCCCAAAACATCCCTCATGCTCGTTTAGTCTTGCTCTTATACCCCCAACCACTAAGATGATGTCTGCCTCTATAGATTCACCTTTTGTGGACATTTCATGTAAATAAAATCATACCATATGCATCTGACTTCTTTCACTTAGCAAAATGTTTTTGAGATTTACCCATGTTGTAGCATATATCAATATTTTTTTTTCCTTTTTATTGTAGGGTAGTATTCCATTGCATGGATATTTGGACTTTTGTTGCCCATTCACTACTTGATGGACATTGGGGTTGTTTCTGCTTTTTGGCTACAATGAATAATGCTGTTGTAAACGTTGACATACAAATCTTTGTGTGGACATATGTTTTCCTTTCTTTTGAGTAGATACTTAGGAATGGAATTGCTGGGTCATAAGTAAGTTTATGCTTAACTTTTGTTTTTTAATTAAAAAAAATATTTTATTTTTGGAGAGAGAGAGAGAGAGTACACATGCAAGTAGGGGAGAGGGGCAGAGGGAGAGAGAGAGAGAATCTCAAGCAGACTCCATGCTCAGTGTGGAGCCTAATGCGGGGCTCAATCCCATGGCTGCGAGAATATGACCTGAGCCAAAATCAGGAGTCAGACCCTCAACTGACTGAGCTACCAGGCATCATAGTTTATGCTTAACTTTTCTTTTCTTTTTTTTTTTTTTTAATGTTCATTTATTTTTGAGAGAGAGAGTGTGAGCAGGAGAAGAGCAGAGAGAGAGGGGGACAGAGGATCCGGAGCCGGCTCTGCATGTATACCAGTGGGGCAGATGGGGGCTCAGACTCACGAACTGTGAGATCATCACCTGAGCCAAAGTCGGATGCTCAACCTACTGAGCCAACCATGAGCCCCAGTTTATGCTTACCCTTTTTTTTTGAAGCTTATTTATTTTTAGAGAGAGGAGGGTGCGTGCACATGTGCCAGTGGGGGAGAGGCAGAGAGAGAGAGAGAGAGAGAGAGAGAGAGAGAGAGAATCTCAAGCAGGTTCTGCGTTGTCTGCACAGAGCCCGACATAGGGCTTGAAACCACAAACTGTTGAGATCATGACCTGAGCCGAAGTCAGGAGTCACGTGCTTAACCAACTGAGCCACCCAGGCGCCCCATGCTTCACTTTTAAAGAAATTGTTAAACTGTGTTCCAAAGTGCCCGTACCATTTTGCATTCTCACCAGCGGTGTGTGAAGGCTCCAGTGTTTCCACATCTTCACCTCATAAGTTTTATCTTGATCTTCTTATGGTAGTTTCTTTTTGTGTCAACCAAATATTTCCTTAGCTGACTCTCTAGGCACAGCTTATAGATTTTTGTGTTCTTAGAATTTGGAGTTATTTTCATCAAGAATTTTTTGGTTAAATATTGAGGTATTTACCCTCTCTTTTTACTTTTTTCTAAAATACGGTGCTAGCCTTAGGGACCAAAGGAAAGATCAAATCTTTCCCCTTTTCCTTTAGATTCTTTTTATATGCTTTTTGATAGACTTTGTGGCATTTTCTTTTTTACTCGAGTTCAGTTAGGCAGTCAAAAAGTAGTATTTCGTATTAAATTCCCATAATGTGTAATACCAAAAACATCAGTCTAATGATAGTAAACTCCAAAGACTGTTTGCAAGTTTGGACTTACAGTTTTGAGTTACTCATTACTAGAAATATATATGGTTTGGTCAGTATTTGGAAGCAATAAACACACAAAAACTTAAACCCAAACAGCCTGACTTAGTCCCAGTTTGGCCACTGTGACAAGTTATTTCACCTCTCTGACCTTCATATCTTTTACCTAAGAAACAAGATAATAGTAATAATAGCATAATAACAGTATCTTCACATTGCTATGAGAGCCACATAAGGAGTTTGCCGGGAAGCCCTTCTGACATGCATCAAAATTGCTAAATGGTGCTGTTACACAGTAGTTGACACTCAAAGAGCCTCCAGTAGAGAGCTTTCCAACTCTCTATTAACTTTTGTCTGGGAGGTTTTTTTAGCTGTTTTATTTCATTCTCCTGGGTATCTTCTTGAAGATTTCATGTTCTTCTGGGTATGGCTTTTCCCTGTTAATCTGGGGCTGGTGATGATGAGATTGGTGTTGTTTTACTTGGTCGTTACCGTCGACACTTACGAAACTGGAGCACTGTTAAAGGTTATGTAAAAAGCATAACATGCGGATATTTGTAAAGCATTCAGCTAAAATAACAAAAATGTGGTCTATTACATTTTTTTCTGTCTTAGATAATAAACATGTTAGCCAGTGCCTTTACTTGGGAGTTCTGGGAGGGTGTGTTTATTGGTGCATAGCTAAAATGTGGAAGGTGGTTTGTCTCCTATTTGGTTGTTCTGTTATTTTGAGATTATCTTTCTAGTGGTTGCCATTAGCCACATATGGATTCCTTACATCCCCTCCAGGTTAAACATTTTCAAGATAATAAAAATAATTGGAACTGAATAAACCAGATTAGTTTTTAATATTCTGGAAGCAGCATCATCTTCTTAAGCTTCATTATTGAAATAAATATTTCAAGTAATGAAGCTTAGGATATCTATATTACTTGAATCCATAGGAAAAACCTTTTCCCGATTTATCTTAATTCTGGGAAAATCTGGAGGCACTCAGGTGGCTCAGTTAAGTGTCTGTCTGCGGCTCAGTTCATGATCTCATGGGTCGTGAGTTTGAGCCTCGCATCAGGCTCTGTGCTGACAGCTTGGAGCCTGCTTCGGATTCTGTGTCTCCCTCTCTCTCTGCCCCTCTCCTGCTTACGCACACACACACGCTCTCTCTCTCTTTCTCTCTCTTTCTCAATAAATAAGCACTAAAAAAAGAAAAAAATGATTCTCTCTTCCCCTCTGTCCCTCCCTAGCTCACATACACATATGCCCTCTCCAAAAAAACAAAACAAAACATAACAAAGCAAAAAACAAAGAAAAACATCTGAAAATTCTAGGAAAATCTGTGCTTTTAAAAAAAATAATGTCTAATTTTTTTATTTGTATAATTATATAATCTTGATGTTATTAAAAATTATGGTAGTCATGAGAATTTTTTTTTTAGTGTCAAGAATCTCACTACAGCTGTCAAGAGTAACTATTGAAAGTGTTCTCAGGGGCGCCTGGGTGGCGCAGTCGGTTAAGCGTCCGACTTCAGCCAGGTCACGATGTCGCGGTCCGTGAGTTCGAGCCCCGCGTCAGGCTCTGGGCTGATGGCTCAGAGCCTGGAGCCTGTTTCAGATTCTGTGTCTCCCTCTCTCTCTGCCCCTCCCCCGTTCATGCTCTGTCTCTCTCTGTCCCCCAAAAAATAAATAAATGAAAAAAAAAAAAAAAGAAAGTGTTCTTAGATTTTGAAGTTGTTTCCATTAAAGCTATTTTTAGTTAAATATTGGGGTATTTACCTTTTCATCACTCTTTTCTCCAGTGGCCTGCTGGCCTTTGAGGCCAAAGTAGAAATGGAATCTTTTGTTTTTAAAAAATTTTTTTCTTGTGTTTTTCTGTTAGACTTTTAGTATATTTGTTACCTAAGCCCAACTGCTCAATCCACTAGGAAGCTCAGAGCTGACTTTGCTACCCACTTCTAGTGATTTTGATATATTATCTTTGTTCCAAGCATTAATTCACTATTCTATCCATACTTCCCTTAACTTACATACTTATTTTATCATGCCATACTATTTGTATTTTTTTATGCCACATAAACAGGATAGCATACAGTTTTTCTATAGCAAGACATATGCATTCTTAGCCATCATCTTAGCCATGCATTCTATGCCATCATTATGCAATAAAGCCACAGAGCTCATGAGAGAAGTGGGATATGGAAATAAAACTCAAGCACTTTGTCAGTGACACGTTAAAAGAAAAGAAATCTAATAAAAGGGTAGTAGAGTTTTACACATGTTAAATGGTTGAGAAATACTTAAATAGTATAATAAACAAGCATTTTATCTTGAAGACCTGAATCTTGTTTGTGGATATGGACTTCAGAAGGGTTGTGAGCAATAATGAAGTAGGGAAGGAAGGTGATCTGAAATAAGATGGAAAAGTATCAAAGCAGAGAAGGATGCATGAGGCTGATAACACATGAGGTGAGCTGACCTAGCTACTAGATGTTTGAAGCGTGTAGTTCGTGTGATTTGCTTCATTAGGCCTGGTTGCCGTTTTCATATTCACCTGGCAGTTTTTTCTACCTGAAAGCATGTAAAAACAAAAGTGACATTCTCATTATACTCAAATTATCCCCTAATACATAAACCGAATTGGAGCAAATATCCTTTTTTCACTGTCAGCATTATAGCAGAAATAAGTGTATAAATAAGAATGTATCTTGGAGAAAGGGATTGGCTTTTTGTCAAAAACCAGCTGTTTTTCTTCACATGATTCATATTATGTTACTGAGAAGTCCAAACGATCACAGAATATTTTCTTACAGGAAACTACATTCTTAATTATGTGGCATCACAACCCAAGCTGGTGCCCTTTGTTATCCAAGCTCTAATTCAAGTCATTGCTAAAATCACCAAATTGGGATGGTTTGAGGTTCAGAAAGACCAGTTTGTCTTCAGAGAAATTATTGCTGATGTGAAGAAGTTCCTTCAGGTAAGAAGGCCTAATTATATTATTAGAACATTGCAAGTTGCTTTTTTGGTTTAGAAAACTTCTTTTCTTAAAGCTGTATGGTTTGTTCTGTGGCTACCAGTACCATATTAATTATGATTTATTGCTTATCCTCTGGGCCCTTTATTTTTTTATTGCCAGTAAATGAGGATCATGCCATTATAAAATTTCCAAACCAGAAGAATGCAAATTATACTAGAAACCATCAGAAAATTAGAAAATACACAAAAGTTAGAAGATTTCAAAAAGACATGTTCTGTCATTTCTAACATGCTAGTCTGTGTGCTACATATACATGAAACATAATATTTTTTATGTATTACATGATGTAATGCTCATTACATCTCTGTGAAGTGGGTTTCATTTGCAGTGAGAAAACTGAAGCTTAGGAAAGTTAAGTAAATTGCATAAGGTTGCACAGTGACCTAGTAAAGCATAGAGCTAGCGCTTTAACAAGTTTTCTGACTTAAGAGATATATTTAACGTTTACATCATACCACATTGGCTATATTAGTTTCTCAAGAATATTTTTAGCTTAAATGATTCAAGTTATAGGCACATTTAACTTCCGCGAATTCAGATACTTGGACTGCAAAAAATAAAAATAAAAATAAGCCAGAGGACACTAATCTAAATTGTGCTGGTGATTCCACTTGCCTTTCCACAGAGTATCACATGTCCTGAGGTGTGATAGGGGAAATATAAATCTGCTCTTTCCAGTCTCCGCATACCTCTTAGGATGACCGTCCTGCCTTGCTCAGGATGATTCAGATATTTAAAGATACGTATTTTTTCATCCAAACGGTATCCCTAATTGTGAGAAATGTACTTTAGCTGCTGCTCTGCTGCAGAAGCAGTGATCTGTTACAGTTCTTGAGGAAAAACTGGCGGTTTGGATTGAGAGATGGTTCAGTATTGGTTTATTGGCAATTAGGGGCAATTTGGGCTTTCTGAGATTTTACTTCTTACGCAGTATATCCCTGCGTAAGCTGTAACTCTACCATATAGTGCAATTCTAGAAACCTCAGAATATGAAACACTAGACTCTGCTGCTTCTCTTTTATTCGTATTGTTTAAAAACCCTGGTTAGCAAATATTTGATCATCTAAACCTTCAGAGAAATAAATGTACTTTTAGCCCTGCGGAGAGCAGCCCTGAGGCAGAGAGATAGTTTATTCAGGGACAAATGAGTTTCTCAATGTTGAGTTGTGCTCATAATTTTGGCTAACAAAATAGCAGCTCTCTCTTGTCATTTGCTAAGATCATACACAGCTATCAAGAATCATTGACATAGAGAAGAAAAGACTTCTGAGTTATTGGTTTTTTTTTTTTTTATATGTAAAAATTAAGGCTGAAAACTGAATAGAATGAAGTCATTCTTGTTGGCTAACATTTCTCGAACCCTCTTTCCAGTGGCTGGTAACTTGAACTTAAGTTGAGCTTTAGTGTGCTTTTGTCAATTTTGGAAAACCAGAAGAAACAAAATGTTTTGTCTTTCAAGTTTATTAAAGTATCACACAAAAAAAAAAAAGCACTTGCTTTCTGGGTAGGACTTAACCTAACCTTGAGTCATGAGAAAGGCAATTGACTTTAATGTTTAATTACTCAAATATAGTACCACATGGTTCCTTTGGGTATTAACAGCTTCTGTGAATTTTGTACTAAAAATTATTTTAAATTTGCTAAATCTTTAATGGCCTCAAGTTTTGTACATCTTCTTTTTGTTATTGTGGCCTTATTGCTGCCACATTGCAAACATTTATGGCCTTCCTTTCTATATACATACCCAGGAGAGCCTACTGTCCTCTGTGGCAGTCTGTTCACACTGCTGATTCACAAGATAAGGAGCAGAATGTAAATCAACATGATACCTCCTTCACTGAGAAAGACTTGCTATGAAAAATATGCCAACTAAACTAAGCAGTGTACTTATTAGGTACTTAGCTGTTTTATATTCTTGTGCAAACTCTTTTATCTGGTCATGAACCAGTACCTAGCCATTCTCGGATTAGAATGGAATTTGCAGACGACCAGCTGGTGGTCAGGGAACAGCACTTTGAGGAGCGTTGACCTGGTGTACGCAGAAGATGGACGATTCGCTAACAGGAAATCTGTGAGTCAGTTCAAAAGGTGCAGATTGTCGTGAAGGACCGTAAAGAATTAAAATGCAACAATTATGGGATGTTTCTTTTGTTTTTTTATCCTGAGATAATAAATAGAAGGAATGGCCAACTGTAAAACTAAGACTTGAAAAATTTGTCATCTGTGGTAATGCTTTTTTATGATTACCCTATAATTAGATGTTACATTTTTTACGTTTATGCTTCTCGTGTGATTTTACAATAAGGTGATTTGTTAGTAATGGTGCATGTAGAATCTGAATTTTGATTTGAAGGAAGTTTTTGAGCTTAAAACGGAAGCTGATTAAATTAAAACCTTTATAGAGGCTATGAAACTGTATTCCATATTGATAGTCATGTATTTACCCCAGTGCATTGGGCACTTTAGATGCCTTCATTATAGATATAATAAATGCATACACGTGCACTGTTAAATAATATGAAAAGGGCCTAAGTGATCTTATCTGATATTAGATTGAGGGATTTAAATTAATTCCTAAGCTATTTATTAATTATATACTGAGTGCAGCTATCTCAGTAGCCTTTAAGCAAATTTATAGAACTAAAAAACATTTTTTGTTCGTGCTCATTCACAGTCTTATGGAAAGTATTAAGCTAAAGTCTTGTATTTTAAGGTTTAGTTTAATATAAGTCCTAGATGCTGAAAACATTTTGTAGAGTATTGTACAGTTCTAAGGTGGGTGAACATTCTTCCTTAATCAACTCTGTATACCTAAATTTATCCTTGAAAAAATGAACCTGAAATTATTTTTGTGAACCTCATAGCAATTTTTCTACATATTTTAATAGATATATTATTAAGAAAATGTGATATTTCAGTGTTTAATTATTTGTTTACAGTTACTTAGGGTACACTTGGTTATTTTTCTCCATAGGGTACTGTGGAGCACTGCATAATAGGAGTAATTATCCTTTCAGAGCTGACTCAGGAAATGAACCTGGTAAGCCTTCCATCTAATAGTGACATGAAATTTGCTAAGTAATGCTGGTGCTTTCATATAAAATGTTTGTGTGGCATAAAACTCTGAAGAATGGTCTTTCTTTTATTTATTTTATTGGTGGGATAATTGGGTATTGGAACATGTTTATTGTTATTGAAAGTAACAGCCATAGTGTAAAGTACTGCAAAGAAAAGGGAATTAGACACGGTCCTTGCTCCATGGCAGTTGGTGAATTGTCCTTGTAGCCTCTGTATATAATAATATACTAACCATAAGAAATAAATTGTATAAAGAGAAACAGGCCCTTATTTGCTTACAAATAAAAGATAGTTTGGTGAATCGATTCTTGACAATGAGTACACAGCAGGACTCCTCAAAGAATAGGCCTCTTGGCACTTTGCCACTTGCTAGCATGGATTTTCACCCTGTACCAAGGAGAGTTTGCAGAAGCTATGCCTCCCCCCAACGGTGCCTTTATGAGCTCAGCAGCTGAGTACATCGTCACCTGTTTCTGTTCACTTTTGTACTTAGTTCTAAACAGAACAAAAGCAGAAGTTGGGTTCTTTGTGGGATAATGTCAAAATAAGGGGGAATGAAGGTAGTATTTGTATTTTAAAACTGTTGTCATGTTGAACAGTCTGTGTTTGTGTATATGCATGTGTGTGTGAGTGTGTGTATGTGTATAAATAGGAAAAGCTTACATATCCAGGACCACTTGCCAACTCTCTTTGGAGTGTTCATATAGTTACTGTGCATAAAAAAAAAAAAAATCACCCAAAATAACTATTTTCAACTTCAGTCCAGAATTAGAAAGTGTTTCTAGTTTTACTGGATGGATATCTTAAATTTAAAGTGCTCTCTTTGTTTATCACAAAACTTACTCCTTGACTCCTCTGCCCTAGTTTATGTAAAGATTTCTGGCCTTAACGGATGTATGCCGGTAGCTATATATGTATCTCCAGGGCAGATAACAATAGTACCTGGAACGAGTTATTGTGTTAACAGGGATGTTATGACAAGGACTTTGGCTAATCCTATTAGGCTCTATAAATATGTCTAAAGAACTGTAGCTTTCTTTTTTAAAAATACATTTAAAAATAATTTTAGTATGAATATTTTATCTCATAAGAATGTAGAGAATAGTACAACAACCCCATGTACACATCATGTAGCTTACACAACCATCAGCTTTTTGCTAATCTTAAAACCAGAATTTTTTTTTTTCATTTCCTACTTCATAGCATGATAGGGCTACAGACTGCTCTCGTAGTAAGGGTTTACGGTGTTTAGATGATTACTGAGACAAGTCTGGGTAATATAGAATTCTAATAAAAGTGTGATTCAAAGAGCAACCAAGTTGTTTTTTGTTTTTTTTTAATTATCTCAAACTTACAGAAGAATTGTGAGTATAATACAGAGAAATTTTTTCTCAGCCATTTGATACTAAGTTTCCAACGTGATCCCTGAATACTTGACTGTATTTCCTAAATACAAGGACATTCTCCTATGTAATTATAATAGGACCATGAAAATCAGAAAGCTAACACTGGCATATTACTATCATCCTCGTATTCTATTTGAATTTCACCATTTGTCCAAGAAAGGAACCAGTTTGAGATCGTGCGTCTTATTGTTTGACATGTTCCTCATCAGTCTGGAAAAATTCCTCACTTTTTCCCTCACTTTCATGACCTTGACACTTGTGAAAATTGCAGACCAGTTGTTTTGTGAAATGTCCCTCAATTCGGGATTGCCTGATGTTTCTTTATTATTAGATTCAGATTATGCATATTGGTCAGGAATATCACAGAAATGATAGTGTGTGATCTTCTCATTGCCTCCAGTCAGGAAGCACATGATTTGATTTGTTACATTACTAATGATGTTTACTTTGGTTACTTGATTAAGATGGTTTCTACTAGGCTTTTCCAATTGTAGGTTTATTTTTGTTCTTTGTAAATAATAAGTATTTTAAGACTCTGAAAATACCCATTCCTCACCAGACTTTTAATTTATTCACTTATTTATATCAGTATGGATTCTTGGTTTCCTATTTTATGTAATAGGTTATAATTTGTTACTAACATTATAGTTTGACGCTCAAATTTTGCCAGATTTGGCCAGGAGGAACCCTTTCAAGCTAGCTTCTATGTCTAATGACATTTACTCACCATTTTTGAATATTTCCTTACTTTCTGGCACAAGATGTTCCAGGCTTATCTTGTATAGAACCAAGTGCCTTTTGAAAAAAGCTTCAAGGTCTGAAGTGTGATTTGGGCTTTGTATTGTGGAAAATATATGGCTTTTGTGGACACATTTTACTTAGCCTAATTTTATGGCATTTATCATTTCAGCGAGCATTTGGTAGATACAGTACTTCTGAATTAGGCAACAGGGAGATCTGCGATGCATGAATTAAGTCAATGTTATCGTTGTTAAATGTGAGCCAGGTAAATTCATAGTGTTAATAACAAGATGGAATTTTTAAAGAAAAACATCTAAACTTGAGGTTTCCTAAAAGAGGATTATATACTGTCTTGTGTTTTTAGAAGCCAGTCTACTGTTCCTACTGTTCCTGGAGGTTATTCAACAAGAAGTAAAATATCCTTTGCCTACATTGTAGAGGCATAGATGGTAGAAAATAGATGTACAATCCCTCTTCTCAAAAAAATGGATATCTACATGATTAACCCAAATAAAATAAGCTTATAGGCCTTGAAGATAATTGAAATAAGACTGGATTTGTGTTTTAGCTCTGTTGCTTACTACTTTGGACAAATTTCTGAACATCTTTGAGCTTACATAATAATATCACTATCTGGAAAGTGAGAATGACACCTTCCATGGATCTTGTTAAGATTAGATAAACTTCTCGCTCTACCGCCTGGTAAATACAAGTGCTCTATAAACCCAAGGTCGTTCTGTTCCTGTTACAGATACGGTGGTAATGAGAGGTTGGTCTAAGACGATGTGCCTATAAACTTTAATTTTCATGTGTAAACAGAGGATAATACATATTTCACAGGTTAGTTTGAGAATTAAGTGAAATAATACGTGAAGAGGACTTCACAAATTACAATACTGTATGCTACTGTTAATTTGTATTAACGAAAGGGTTTTTTATATTGAGGGAAATATTTTAGGAGAGACAAACTGATTGAAATTTGATTGATAAGAGGGGAATAATGCTGGAAATGATAATTTGAATCTTGCATATTGATTACAGATTCCAGTAGCTATTTTCTGGAATCATTTTGTACTTCTGTTATGTTTCATGTTTCTGTAAGTAAATGTGGCATTTAAGTATAGCCTAAATTGTATGATGGAGCTTAGCAAGTATCAGATAATCAGTTTTGAGATCACTGCTTTTTTTTTTTTTAAATCTATAAGCATTAGTAAAAGAAAATGGTTTATTTTCTTCTATCATATAGCAAAAGGAATGCTATAATGACTGTAGCCCATGGTGTTAATGATCACGTGGGTATCAGACTTCAACTTTGTTTGCTGTTTGCTCTTGATAAATGGAAGATTTAAAGGCATTAAATAGTATAGTTTTGACCATATATTTATTTTTTTATTAACATTTTTTTTAATGCTTATTTATTTTTTAAGGAGAGACAGACAGAGTATGAGTGGGGCAGGGGCGGAGAGAGAGGGAGATACAGAATCGGAAGCAGGCTCCAGGCTCTGAGTTGTCAGCACAGAGCCCGATGCGGGTTCTAACTCACAAACCATGAGATCATGACCAGAGTGGAAGTCAGATGCTTAACTGAGCCACCCAGGCACCCCTGCCTTGGTTTCTTTATAAAACACCAAGGATATATGAACCAATGACATTTCTAGTGTATAAGTGGAATACTATTTTTGTATGAAGAATTTTTCTATGATTGTTAACTGAATCACAGAAAGTTAGAATATGAAGATTATTTTAGAGATTTGTCATTTTACATATGGAATCTGAGGAATAGGGAAGTTGTTACTTGCCTCTTGTGAAATGGTACATGGTTTAGGAGTTGATAGTCATGGTATCTGTTATTTAAAAAAATTTTTATGTTTTATTTTTGAGAGAGAGACAAGACCAGGCGTGAGTGGGGAAAGGGCAGAGAGAGAGGGAGACACAGAATCCGAAGCAGACTCCAAGCTCTGAGCTGTCAGCACAGACCCAGACAAGGGGCTCGAACCCATGAACTACGAGATCATGACCTGAGCTGAAGTTGGACATTCAACTGACTGAGCCACCCAGATGCCCCACTACCTGTTTTTTAATAATCTGTGTTCATATTGCCTCTGAAAGTATGGTCAGTTCTGGTTTTTAATTTGGGGATTGGTAGGGTTTGTAGAAAGAGCACGGAATTGAAACAGTCCAGAAACTTGGGTTCTAACTGTGGGTCTGCCATGAACTTTTTGAGTAACGTTAGGCAAGGCACTTATCTCAGTAGGTTCTTAAAAGCTCTTTTAACTCTGTATGTTTCTTTAATCATTATTTCCATTCCTTTTCTTGTAAAGTTTTGCTTTGCTGTTTGGTAAGTCTGATTAAATCATCTTGATCTTTTTAGGTTGATTATTCTAGACCTTCAGCAAAACACAGAAAAATAGCTACCTCATTTCGTGACACTTCTCTCAAAGACATTTTAGTGCTAGCATGCTCTCTTTTAAAAGAGGTAAGTTATTCAATAATTCAATATCCTACTTAGGGTATTTAGGAGATTTAAGTTCCAAAAGAATTTCAAATGAATCCCCCTTCCCCAACCCCCATTCTGTCTTTGGAAGAGTTGCTGTGAACAATCTTAATTTCAGTATAGTAGATTTCTACAGATCTGTAAGAGGTTTCCAAAAAATTCACTTTTATTTAATAGGGATATAATAAAACAAAATCCAAAGGGAATTTAGTAACCCATCTTTAGGTAGTAGTTTCATTGCCTTCCTACTAATAGAGTATTTATTGCAGAAGCTGATTGAGACTTAGTTTATTTTAGTTGCTTGTATTTTAATGGGATGCAGATGAACAATGAAATGAGAGTAAGTTTTCCTAATTCATCAACTATTGATATTTATTCATAGGTGAGCCAAGACAGTTAACTTTAATAATTTCTTTGGGAAATAATATTTTTCCCATTTGCTACTTGGTGCCCTGTTTGAGCATTAGGGATAGTACAGTTCATAATTACATTGTGTTTGCTTATAATATAGGGATTCCACCATGCTATTCAAGCTTTTTAATTGGTGTTGTATAGCATTTCCCAAAGTATGTTCCAGTTAGCAGCACTTGCTAATTATTTCAGTTCTGTGGTATAGTAACATGATAACTTCTGGAGTTAGCCGGACAGAAAGACCCTTTATTATTTTTTAAATTAAATTTTTAAAAATGTTTATTTATTTTAGAGAGAGAAAGCATGAGTGGGGGAGGGGCAGAGAACAAGAGGGACAGAGGAGCTGAAGGGACTGTGTACTGACAGCTCAAGCTAATGTGGGGCTCAAACTCACAAACCATGAGATCATGACCTGAGCTGAAGTCTCAACCCACTGAGCCATCCAGGCTCCCCGACCTTCTATTATTTTTAAATTTTTCTTTTTGTATGGAAAATTTTAACATATACAAAAGAAAGTGGAAGAGTATTATGAACTCCCTTGGACCAATCAACCAATGAAGCAGTAACAACTCATGACTAGTCTTGTTTCATCTCTGTACTTTTCTAACAACTTTCCTTTTTTCTGTGTTATTCTTTAAGCAGAATCCTAACCTTCATATCACTTCCTCCACAAATATTTCACAGTGTGTCTTTAGTAGATACATCTATTCTGGTTGTGTCAGAATGGATATTTGGGGTTGGGGGTTCAGAAAGTGGGGTATGGTCAGGATTATTCTCCAGAAGTTTGTTGAGTGTCTTTCATTCAGACAGCTTGGCAACCTTTGTTAGCTGAATGTGGATCATTTATATGTGAAGTTCCCCCACTTGAAGAATAGTATATTTTCAGCTGTTCTAAGCAACCTTTGAGCTAATAAATCCCATAGATTTATACATTCGTGCTGTGTAAAGTATTTGTCCTCGAGTTACTTTTTATAACTTTAGAAGATGACCTACAGTTTGCAGTTAAGTGTAAAAAGTCTTATTCTCATTTGAGAAAATAAAACCTGAAAATAGTCTATTGTAGATTTTTGTTGATAGTGATTTTACAACTTTTTCTAATATATACAACAACATAACTTTGCAAACTTTTTTTCCTAATTCTAATTTGGCATTGAAGAGTTATTTACATTAGTGAACTGAGAATTTGTTTATTGACATGTTTCCTAATGTTTTACTTGACTTTCAACTTTTTTCAGGTGTTGGCCAAACCTTTAAATCTTCAGGATCAAGGTCAACAAAATCTAGTAATGCAGGTCTTGAAACTGGTCCTCAACTGCCTTAACTTTGACTTCATTGGCAGTTCAGCAGACGAATCTGCCGATGATCTTTGCACAGTGCAGATTCCAACAACCTGGAGAACAAGTAAGAAGAAAGTTTAGTGTGAGGCATGGCAGAGTAAAAGGCACAGAATTAAGAAGTAGAGTTGCCACATGTGCAGTTATCTCTAGTTTTTGTTAGACAATCAAAAAATTCAGAAAGATTTGTAACACAAGATAGCTGCTGATACCCAGCAGTGAAATCTGTTTTCCCTAATTCATATTAAAGGAATTTCCATATTTTGATATTGGAAAATAGGAAAGATAGTTCTAGAGTTAGGGGGAAACAGGTTTGGGAAGGAAAATGAAGAGTTCTGTTTTGAAATGTTCAGATAAAGTGGGAAAGGCTATAACACTCGGCAAGAGAAAACATAGTTTTCAGTGTTAGGAAGAGAATGAAATTAGAGTAACTGACTTAGCAGAGCAGAATTGCAACTTCCTCTCTTACAGAGAAGGATACCAAGAAAAAGCAAGGTGATCTGCCCTCACACATTGTAGAAAGATGATGGCACTAGGGTATTCCTGAAGTCAGAAGTGAAGAACAGGGCTGAAAGGGCTTGGTAAAAAGTCTGTATTCTGCACAAAGTCCCCAGGATCTTCTCTACCACCTGTGCAATGAGGTGACCACCTTTTCCCTTTTCTTCCCCTGTGTACTTCCCTCTTATCTCGCAAGAGCAGACCTTTTTTCCTTGAGAAATTAAATTGGATATTCAGGGATTTAGATACAGTAGAGAAACACTACAGATTTTGTGAAAACTTCTAATATGGAAGTTCTGTTTTGAACTGTTTTAATAAAAACAAACACTTAAAAGAGACCTGGTATTCTTGGTATCATGGTGAATACATGAACTAACAAATGTAATAAAATTGCACAGACTACACACACACACACACACACACACACACACACACCCATATATACATACATGAGTACATGTAAAAATGGGAAATATGAATAAGATTGATGAATTGTATCAATGTGATTTCCTGATTGTAATACTGTACTGTAGTTTTGCAAGAACTTGCCTTTGGAGGAAGCTGAATAAAGTGCTCATGGAGTCTCTCTGTATTGTTTCTTGCAAATGCAGATGCATCTATAATTACCCCAAAAAGTTTTTGTTATTTTTTTCAAAAGGAGAGTTTAGTAGAAACAAAGTAAAGAGTAAGAGTGAACTTTAGAAAAGTATAGTTAATATCCCCAGGGAGATAAGAAAAGGGAACACATCCCTGAAACAAAAATAGGATATTGTTTTAAAAAGGCAAGTTCAGAAAATGTCCCAAGTATAAAAGACAGCTGCCAAAATAAAACATTTAGTAAAAGAGTTGGAAGGTAAAGTTAAGGAAATATCGCAGACAGTAGAGCAAAAAAGAAAACAGAGATTTGATAGGAGAAAAGAAAA
Organism: Prionailurus viverrinus; assembly: GCF_022837055.1. NCBI lineage: Eukaryota > Metazoa > Chordata > Mammalia > Carnivora > Felidae > Prionailurus > Prionailurus viverrinus. The sequence continues at coordinate 179,287,154 of NC_062561.1, read as the reverse complement.
ATACAAGAATATTAGAGCATGAAACTAGGAGATCTGGCACCTGTTAGGAGTTTAAGAAAGAGGATAGGGGGGAAAAAACCCAGAAGAAAATTTGCAAACAGATAATATCAAAAAAAGTTCTCAGCACTGAGACATAAATTTTCAGATTGACAGGTCCCATCAAGTACCTATCATCATGAATGAAAAAAATAAATGCTAAGCTTCACAATTATAATCATATGGGAATAATGATGATAAAAAGATCCTAAAATCTAACAGAGATGAAAAATAAGTTACTTACAAAGGATTGGGGTTAAGAATGATAATAGACTCCTCACTATTAGCACTGGAAGCTAGAAGACAATGGAGTAATCTCCCCAGACTTCTGAAGGGAAATAATTTTCAAACTAGACTGAAATGTAGAACTAAGACATTTTCAGACATGCACATCCTCCTGGAATTTATCCCTTATGTATATGCTCTCTGAAAGTTACTTGATATACAAACCAAGAATGTGGAAGGTAAGGGGTTTGTGAAAAAGGAGCTTTAACACAAGATGACAATGAACAGACATAAAAAGAAGATAATTGTTTAACAAATTTAGAAACAACCAGTCCCAAGTTGAAGGCTTTAGGAGGTAGGGTAGGGGTGGGAATGGAAATTATAGGTTATTTGATGCTATTGATCATGTGGAAAATAGCATAAAGAACATTTTACAAATTGGTTGAGCATTTGGAAGGAATTAGTGACAGATCTACAACTAATCGCAGAAAAGATGCTATGATTAAATCCAGAGAGTGTTAGAAATATAATATAATTATAGGGTACTCCTTGGCTCAGTTGCTAACATTATATAGCCATAATAAATGTAAACACTTAGAATTGATTTAATCCCAAATAGTTAATAATACTGGATGGTTGTTGAGAGAGGACAGATTGTGGTATGGGCTAAAGCCTCATCCGTTGTAACAGGAATTTATTTGATAGTTTAAGTAAAACAAATAAATATTCATATAGCATGTTATTTGGAAATATGTATGTAAGTGTAGATAAGAGTTGAAAGGTACTTAGAATGGGGTAAGGTATAGCTGTTTTTTATTATACACTTTTTAATATTCTTTTTGATACTGTTTGCATTTTTAAACATTTATATTACTTTAATACAAATGAAAATAGTGAGAAGATTCTCCCAGTAAGAACTGTAGATGCTTCATAAAAATAAGCAGCATTTTAGCTAATTGGTTTCTATCTCTGTATCATTTCATCTTTCAAAGGAAAATAGCTAGGAACTAAAAGGAATTAAAAAGGTATTAAGCCTAACTGGAAAGAGTGGTCACATGCAGAGGTCTTGGAGTTCTCATTTGTGTGATAAAGTCTTACTGATTACGTTAAGAATTGAAGTAACGCTATAAGAAAATAATTTTTTTTCAGTTTTCCTGGAACCAGAAACATTGGATCTTTTCTTCAATTTGTATCATTCACTTCCACCACTACTATCTCAATTAGTAAGTAAAACTCACTCATTATTTCATTAAAAAGTATCTATGATCTTTATCGAATGGTAGTATATATTTGTTGTAAAAATTTACATTCTTGATTGGGTTTACCTCTCAAGAAATTCTTACGTCTCCTGGGATTTATATTACTTAAGCTGTTTGTCCAATTCTGTGTATAGTCACCAGTGCATTCCATTTGATGGGTGAACCCAGAACCTCTGACTCTTGATTTAGCTCCTGCCCAGATCCAAGAAAACCTGTCAGCCTCTAAGTGTACCTTACTTTCTACCCAGTCCCCCGTCCCTTCTTCTGGGCCTCAGTCCAGTAGTTGGCCATACCATCTGTTACCTTCCCTATTCCTCCCCTCTCTCTAACTCTTCTTCAACCGTCCATGCCCTAGGCTTGCCAGGCAGCCCCCATCAGTTATCTCTGAGTGAGAAACAAAGGGGATCTGCTCATGTGATTTTGTGTCCATCACTCCAATTCATTTATTTTTTGAATTAAATTCTATCATGTACTTTAAAAATCTTAAAACTCTTTGGTTATAAAGTAACTTTGAGACTGTGAACCTGTCTTTGTGGAATCTACAACAGAGACCAGGCAAGACTGAAAAAAAAAAAAAAAGGAAAAAGTTGTCAGTTTAATATCTAAGCTTATAGATGTAAAGTTGGGGGATTCTGAAATTGCCATTTCATGAATAAAGACACTACAGACTTAAAGTGCAAATCAGTGGTGTATTTGTTTAAATCTGTTATTGCCTAGAAGGGAGGAATAGACTTACAAAAATACTCTGCCTCTTTTTTTTTTTTTTTTAAACTTGTCTGCTCTCCCATCTAGAGTTTAAAGATTGTGGTTTTTAAACTGGGTTCCACAGGACACTCATGTTTCCAGATGGTGCCACAGAGTTTCAGGCTTCTGTCTTTTAACCAGAATAGTTTTGTTTTTAGTTGTTTAAAAACCATGGTTTCATGTATAATTATGTTTTGGAATAAAACAAGCTACTGGTGCTTAAAAAATTAAGTGGGGAACAACTGCTTTAAAAGAAAGTAACTAGCATTTATTGGTCATGACCTACTATAAGGTGCTTATCTCACCTCATCCTCAGAGCGGCCCTGCAGGGTAAGTGTTATTATCCTCACAATGTTGACAAGGAAACAGACCCATACTGGCTTAAAGGAATTTCTTTAGGGCAGCAAACTAAATAATGAAGCTGAGATTCAAACCTAGGTATTTTTGGCCCCCAGACCCTGAGTATTGTTTTGTTTTGTTTTGTTTTGTTTTGTTTTGTTTTGAGAGAGAGAGAGAGAGAGAGAGGCAGAGAGAGAGAGAGGAAGGGAGAGAATCTTAAGTAGGCTCCATGTCCAACATGGAGCCCAACGCAGGGCCTGATCCCACGACTGTGTGATCGTGACCTAAGCTGAAAACAAGAGTAGGACGCTCAACTGACTGAACAACCCAGGAGCCCCACCCCGGATATTTTTGATACACTAGTGGTTCCCAAACCTTCTACACATCAAAATTGCCTGAGGAGTTTTTGGTTTTTTATTTGTTTAAAACAGTAAGGACTGTGGCCAACTAGAGAACATCTAAAAAGGCCATCCTCTGATTCTTGTCCATGTTCTCACCTTTGTTAGGAGAGCCAGACATTAAGTAAAGTCTCTTAATTGAAATATTTAAATATTTAGCCACTAATTCTATTTTTTTTGTTTTATAAAGTGGGCAAACAAACATATGTGGACCAAAACAAAACTTATGAGGGCCGTTTGGCCTGAAAAGTTGCCAGTTTTCGGCCACTCACTTAATGATCAAACAGGCTTCAAATGGTTTTCAGTAGTAGAATTAAGAACCCAAGTAGTAAGATCGTCTGGTAAAGTATTAACTTTTGGAAGATAACTAGACCATTGGTATTTTTTTTGGAATTTTTGTAGAATATCTGATATTTCCAGCAGTATTCTCCAAATTGTGTCTCAAGATATTAATGGATGGTATGGGTAAGATGTACCATCACCAAATAAATTTGGGATATGCTGGATTAAGTAAAGTTACACCAAGTTACACTGAAGTAAAGTTCCCCCACTTACAGGATACCACAGTACAGAATGTACAGTATTTCTTAAACATACTCTACCACAAAACCATATTTTAATTTTGGTAGAACACCTGTTTTATTGGTTCATGAACAGAGGTGGGCATAAGAAGCAACTGGGAGCCTTTTGAGTATGTCCAAGTTGCTCTGGCATACATATATGACAATATATTAAAAGAGAACACAGACAAATAGAAATTTTAGTGGTGGAGTTAAAGGGTTATGGGTAGTGATGGTGATTGATGATGTGTAGCTTTCAGGGTTCCTAGATTCTATAATGCTTTTGTATCACAAAAATTAAAAAATATTTTTTATGTAAAGACTCGTGCTCCTTACATGTGGCCATAGTTACTTTTAAAATTGAAATGAATTTTGTTGTTCCTATTTTTAGGCACTTTCATGTTTAGTTCAGTTTGCTTCTACAAGAAGGTCCTTATTTAGCAGTCCTGAACGTGCCAAGTACCTTGGTAATTTAATTAAGGGAGTAAAAAGGATACTTGAAAACCCTCAGGTATTTATGAAGTAATTTAATTAATACTTAGTATATAGAAATACAGTTTTTCTGCTGAAAGGTGTGTAATAAACTCATGATTTGATTATGATTCTGGAAGAAACATGAACTGTCATATCCATCTTCCCTTGATCTCATTTATAGTAGAAATGGACAGTTTTTAAAAATGGATGCTTTCCTGATACACTTCTGTGTTCTTTTTTATTTTTTTCCATTTTTTTAGGTGAATAAGAATAGAAGGTATATATCTTATTATGCTTCTGCTTTACACCATTGTACTGCATTTCTTTGCTTGCTTGTACTTCTTAAATTACTAAAGTAATTAATTCGGAGTTATATCTACCTTCTGAAGACTTAATATAAATCTGAATGTTAATATTGGAGTAAGTGGCTTTAAATTTTGAAATTATGTCTTTTTGCCCTCTTGTGGACAAATAAGAGTTTGTAGATTTAAAAACCTTTCCTATACATTAACTGCAATGTTCATTTCAGAGAATTGCAAAACCATTATTAATTAGTGATTTTGACTGCCTCGATAACATGTTTTGTTTTGCTTTTTATTTTGTCTTTGGTTTAACATATGGATTTTAAAATGTTAAATAATTTAAGGAGATTTATCTGTCTCTTAGTTACTAATAACTTTTGAGAGGACATATAGTATCTGTACATAAAGAAAATTTGCTTGCTAGCTAAGGAGCAATTGATTTTGTATGTCATTCTCAGGAGTATTTTAGTATTTTAGGTGTTATGCTATTATTTTATTTTTTCAATGATAGCGGAATTAAGAAATTTACATGTTTTGTTGATAGGTGGGATTTTACTAATGTATGTAAAAATTTTTAGTTGTTTAACTCACTGTCATCAATTAGTATGTGAAAGATAATGTGGTAATATCAGATAATTGCTTTAATTGGTTTTCCAGCCTCCTCATGTTCATGTTTCATGTCTGTAAAAGTTGGCTTGAGTATTATATTATTTTAGAATTACAATCATGTAGTAAAAGATCTATTAGTATCTTTTTGTAATTTGTCCTTAATAATTAGATACTGTTTTATATTTTCTTGGAGCTCATATGAATGAAATTTCTTAGAAAATCTTTGAGTATTAAACATATACTCTTTGAAGTCTCTGTCATGCCAGCTACAATGCAAACAAAATGTTCAAACTTTTATAAAGATAACACTGGTGTCCTATCCTCAAGGAGCTCTCACAGACAACTGGGGGGCCTCTTTCTTGGTCTTCCTTTTTAACCTTTCCTTCTCTGAGGTTACCTCTGTGTCTTATAGTACTTCTGTTAGACTTTCTGCCCTATGTTGTAATAATTGTTTTAAATGACTTTACTTAGGGACAAGGAGTTGCTTGAGGGCTCAATGCCTATAGGTACTCAATAAATATTTATTGAATTAAAAGAAATTTCTGTTGTGTATGCACAAATACCATTTAAGTTCATCAGTTGGTATTGCTCTTTTCCAGGGTTTCAAGAACCCATTCTTAATTTTCATCTTAAATATTTTTCAAGTCTTCTACTGACTTGTGTTTAAGCCACAGTACACATACACGTGCACACACACAGACATGTACACACACATGCAAATTTTTTCTGTAATACACTGGGTTCCTAAACATGATTTAGTCATCACAGAGGAAAGCTTTTTCCAGATCCTCTACTTTGGATTCCTTATTTTAATCATTGATGCCAACATTAAATCCAACAGGAATCATTTGTTTTCTTTCATTAATGATGTACTCAGGTGACACAAAGTACCATATGTACCCATGAAAACTCGAAGACTTAATAAAATACTCTTGGAATTTTAGTGATAAGTCATTAGCTTGGTTTGTTTTTAAGTATTTTAAAAAGCCTTTCTTTTTGTCTCATAATTTAGGGTTTGTCTGATCCAGGTAATTATCATGAATTTTGCCGATTTTTGGCTCGTTTAAAGACAAATTATCAGCTGGGAGAATTAGTTATGGTGAAGGAATATCCTGAAGTTATCAGATTGATTGCTAACTTTACCATTACTAGCCTGCAGGTAAATAAAAACATATAATTGATGTTAAACAGTAGATACTTTTTAGAACAATTTCTTGGTAAGATTTGGTGGGGACTTTTAACATTTGTTAGAGTGCTTTGCTAAAAATACTTATTCCAGGGTTTTAGGTGAAAGTTCATTGTAACATTTTATAATAAACATTTAGAGGCTATCTGAGTATCTACTAAAGAATGAGTTGAGAAGCTATAGTAAAATTTATGTGAAGAAATAAAAGACATTTTTTAAAGATTTTTTTTGGAAAATTCTTTTTATAAGTTGGGGGGAAGCTTTAAAACCACATTTTCCACATGATATGAACTCTGAAAAATATTCATGGAAAGATTAGAAGGAAGCACACCAACTTTTAATAGTGATCACCCTTGGGTGGTAGAATGAGAGATTATTGGTTTCTTCTTTATGCTTTTTTGCATTTATTTACAAAATTTGCTATGTTAATGATGATTGGTTATATGATCAGAATAAAAGTTAATTTTAAAGTCTGTGTTTAGTAATTTTGTTTAGAAAATCTGTGTTTAGTAATTCTGTCTTATTAATTCTTAATTCTAAGAAGATATGTCATTTTAAATAACGTTTGCTTTATTTCTTTGTAGCATTGGGAATTTGCTCCCAACAGTGTTCATTATTTATTAACTCTGTGGCAAAGGATGGTAGCATCAGTTCCTTTTGTGAAATCAACTGAGCCCCACTTATTAGACACTTACGCACCAGAAATCACGAAGGCCTTTATCACTTCTCGCTTGGAATCTGTTGCCATAGTTGTGAGGTATTGAAAACTAAATGTTTCTGTTGTATTTTTATCTTTTGCATCTTAGAATTTAAAAAATTTGAGGTATAATTTACCTAGTGTAAAATCACCCTTTTTACTGAATAGGTCTATGAGTTCTGACACGTGCATATAGTTGTATAACTACCATTACAGTCAAGATAGAGACTAGTTTCATCACACCAGAAAGTTCTTTTGTGTCCCTTATAGTCAGTCCTTTCTCCACCCTCAGACTCTGGCACTTACTTATTTGTTCTGTTTTCCTATAGTTTTTGCCTTTTTAGAATGCTGTATAGATATAATATATAGGCTTTTAGTTCAGCTTCTTTCACTTGACATAATGCATTTGAGATTCCTCCATGTTGCATCAGGAGTTCTTAAAATTTATTGCTGAATGGTATTTCATTTCCTGGATATATCAGTTTGTTTATCCATTCACTCGTTGATGGACATTTGGGTTGTTTCCATTTTTGTCAATTATGAATAAAACAGCTGTAAACATTGCTGTGCAGGTTTTTGTGTGAACATAAGTTTTTATTTCTCTTGGGTAAATGTGTAGGTGGCAGATTTCTGGGTTGTATGGTGAGTGTATGTTTTACTTTATAAGAAACTGCCAAACTGTTTTGCAAAGTGGCATTCCCACCAGCAATGTATGAGAGACCTAATTGCCCTTTATTCTCATCGGCACTTGATATTGTCAGTTTTTTTTTAAATTTTAGTCATTCTAATAGGTGTGTAGTGGTACCTCATTTGGGGTTTAATTTGCATTCTCTTAATGACCAATATTATTTACCATTTGTATATATTATTTGGTAAAGCACCTGTTAAATTTGTTGCCCTTTTTTAAAATTGGGTTGTTTATTATATTGAGATTTAAGAGGTCTATATATGAGATCACAAATCTTTTTATTGTATGTGTTTTGTAAATATTATCTTTTAATCCATAGTTTGCCTTTTCATTTCCTTCACAGTCTTTCAAAGAAGTTTTAGAGTTAAGTGAAGTTCAATTCGTCTTTTATTTTTTCTTTTACAAGTTTTATAGTTTTAGAATTTACATTTACTTCTGTGATCCATTTCGAGTTAATTTTTATATGAGATAGCTTGAAGTTATTTTTTGTTTTTTGTTTTTTTTTATGGGTGACCAATTATCCCAGCATCATTTGTGGAGAAGACTATCTCTTCTTTCTGTGCTTTCTGGGCTCTGTTCTCATTAATCTATATATTTTTCCTTCTGCCAATACCCTGTCTTGAATACAGTAGCCCTATAAGCTTTGAAATCAGGTAGTGTGAGTCTTTTACCTTGGTTTCCCCTTTTCAGTTGTTTTGGTTTTTTACTTCCTTTGCTTTCCCATGTAAACTTTAGGATTATCTTGTATCTATAAAAAATCTTGCTGAGATTTTGATTAGGATTGCTTTAAATTTGTAGATTAACCTGGGGGAAGAATTGATACCTCGGCAGTATCAGGTCTTTCAGTCAATAATCATGTTTATCTTTTAATTTATTTAGCTCTTTTGTGATTTCTTTGCTTAGTGTTGTGTTGTATTAAGCCTTCAACTTTTATATATGTTTAATTAGGTTTAATGAATTAGATTTTTTTCTGATTTCTTTGGAACATGCAGTTTTTTAAATGTCAAGTTCCAATTGTTCATTGCTAGTATTTAGTAATGTGGTTGAGTTTTGTATATTGACCCTGTTATGCTAGGAACTCGGTAAACTCATCTGTAAGTAATCGTAGCTTGTTTTATGGTTTCTTTGGGATTTTTCATGTGTACAATCATGTCGTCTTCGAACATAGGTATTTTATCTCTTACTTTCCAATCCATTTGTCTTCTTTTTCTTTATCCAAAATGGAATTTTTGTTTAACATAAAGTTTATTTGTAGTGAATAGAAGCTTATCACATTTAAAAAATGTATATCACATCCTAATGTTGGCTGTGAACTTGTTCTTATATATTTGCAGAGATAATTTAGATGATCCACTGGATGACACTGCTACTGTGTTTCAGCAGCTGGAACAGTTGTGCACTGTCAGCAGATGTGAATATGAAAAGACGTGCACTCTTCTTGTACAGTTGTTTGACCAAAATGCGCAGAATTACCAAAAGCTTCTTCATTCAGCTTCTGGGATAACTGTGGACATGGCAATTCAGGAAGGTCAGTAAACTTTGTATGACTATATATGGTATTATGTTGAATTTTAAGTAGCTTCATTAATCACTTTAATACTTTTACTGCAAATTATTTTTATGTATTTCCCCCAATTCCTCGTCCTCTAATAAGCCATTAATTTTGTTAGCCTTCTGGGTATTTTGGTTGCCTGGTGGTTAATTTTCAGTTCTCATTTATAAGATACATGGGAAGTATTTCTCTGGAATCGGTATCAAGGAAAGCTGATAATGGTATTTGAGTAGAGTTCATTAACTTGTAACTATCTTTTAACTAATCATGTTTTCTTCTTTGCTGTAGTTGACTGCAAATTCAAAGCCCAATTTCATCCAATAAAAAATTGTATGAGACCTCATTATGGTTTTGTATTTGTGTATTATCCTTCACTATGGCTTTAGTTTACTATTACATTTGAATCCTCACTTACCTCATTATTTTTCTTTAATGCTTTATTGAAGGAGGGTTTATTTATTTCTGAATGTCCCTTTAAATCCTTTCAGGAACATTGCAGGGAATAAAATTAAATAAATATATTTTTCACATTTTTAAAAAATGAAATGAATATGAGAATGGAACTGACTTTATCCATTTCTAAAAGAAGACACTTTAATTATGGTTCCATAATGTTTTTTCTTTTATGTTTTTTTCCTTTTATTGTTTCGGGAAGTGAGTGGTAAGGGATGATAGACTCCGTGATTTCCTATCTAAACTCTTTTCAAAACATTGTTTAAAAGATTATATTTTACTTTTATATAATGTCTTAAAATGTCTTTTATTATCTGTTTTTGTTTTTGTGTTTGGAGTCACACATAAAAGAACTGCTGACGGGCTACATAGTGGAGTAGTTAACCTCTACTTCAAATAATCTCTTATTAAGATCTCATTATTTATAAATTAAATTAAGGAGCAATATTTTTGCAGCATTTTAGTCTTTTCATGGTTGATTTCTTCCTTCAGAGTTTTCAAAATTATTAAATATTAAATACGTACAAAAGGCTGTGTATATATATTGAGACATGGTGACTAGCAATAACAAACAGCATCACACAGCGTAAAGAATAGGTCAGTATCAGTATCTTTGTTGTTCCCATTGTTTCTCTGTCCAAATCTATCCTTTCTTCCAGCAGAAAATACTTGGAATCTTGAATTTTGCATGTATCAATTAGTGCCTTTTGTTATTCATAGTAGTACTGCGTGTGTGTGTGTGTGTGTGTGTGTGTGTGTGTATGGGTGTATACAGACACACATATATATATATTCTGGAAATAATTCATGGTTTTGCAAATTTCTGAACCTTATAAAACTGTATACAATGAAACTGCATTCTACAACTTACTTTATTTTTTTCCCTCAGTATTGCATTTATGAGGGTTTGTGTTGATGCTATGGCTGTAGTTCCTTGATTTGCACTGCCCCTGTTCTGTTGTTTGAATATACCAAATTTATTTATGCATTTTCTTGTCAGTGGATATTTGTATTTTTTCTGCTTTTTGCTAATGGAATGAGTGCAGCTGTGTAAAGATTGTTATGTATATCCATTACATAGTTTCAGTAGAATGATGCCAAACTCGTTTACAGAGTGATTTTCTACTTTAGTACCCACCCACCCTCACATAGATCTTTGCCAACACCTCATAATGTTAGACTTAAAATTTTTACCAGACTAGTTCAGGTAATATACCTCATGGGTATTTTAGGTTTTTTCTCATAATTAATGAAGTTTAGTATTGTTTTATGTTTGTTGACTGGTATTTGTGTCATTATCAATGACATATATTTATGATTTTTGTTCAGTTTTCTACTCACCATTTGGATTATTAGTTTATCTTTTACTGATTGAATTCTTTTTGTGTTTTTGATGCTAACCCTTTAGTGATTTGAATTGTAAATATTGTCCCCAAGTTTGTGATCTGCCTTTACATGTCACTTTAATGTATCTATTCTCTTAGTTATTTTTCATATCAAACTTTATTTTAATTAAATCACCTAATCTTTTTAAAGAGGTACTATGTCCCCATTATCCAGAAAAAATAAATTAAAATGTGTTTCTGTTTCAGTTCTATGATCTGTCCTCTTGTTCTTCACTCTATGTAGCAATTTTTACTAGTTTTGCGTATATTTTCAAAGTTTCTGCATGCATATACAAACAACTATGAATTTATAAATTCTTATCCCTCTTTATTTACTTAGGATGTGGTATACACCCTTAGTGTTCTACTCTTGCTTTTTCTTTCATTTAATAGTGTACTTTATAGCTATTTTCAAATTTAGAGAATGCTTATTTTTTATAGATGCATAATATTTTATTCTTACTGTATCATTATTTAATCATTCTTTCTACCATTGAAAGTCATTAGAATTATTTTTCATCTCCAGCTATTAAAATTAATGCCATATAGATTAACCATGTATATATGTCATTTTACGTGTATACAAGTATATATAGAAGATAAATTCCCAGAGTAGAATTACTACTGGCTAAAAGGGTAAATATTTATAACTTTTATAGATATTGCCAAATTACTTTTGGAAAGGACTATGTCAATTTACTTGTCCACCAGCTAGCTATCTATGGGAGTGTTTCCATATTGCCTTCACAGGATAATTTTACCAGGCTTTTGAATTCTTAGCAATTCTATAGGTGAAAAATGGTTTCTTAGTATAATTTAATATTCTCATATCAGTTAGGCATTAAGTTTATTTAAGACTATTTAGTCTTGTTTTTCTGTAATGACATGTTAATTTCTTTGCTGTTTTTTGGGTGTTGGTCCTTTTCTCATTGATTTTTTTTTTTTTTTTTTTTTAATTTTTTTTTTTTCAACGTTTATTTATTTTTGGGACAGAGAGAGACAGAGCATGAACGGGGGAGGGGCAGAGAGAGAGGGAGACACAGAATTGGAAACAGGCTCCAGGCTCTGAGCCATCAGCCCAGAGCCCGACGCAGGGCTCGAACTCACGGACCGCGAGATCGTGACCTGGCTGAAGTCGGACGCTTAACCGACTGCGCCACCCAGGCGCCCCTCATTGATTTTTTTTTTTATAAGAGCTCTTTGTATTTTAGAAAAATGAGCTCCTTGTCTGTGGTAAGAGTTGCACATATCTTTTTCTTTTCTTTCTTTCTTTCTTTCTTTCTTTCTTTCTTTCTTTCTTTCTTTCTTTCTTTTTTTGAGTGTACTGTTTGATGAATTTAACAGTTATTCATAGCCATGTAACTATCACCACATTCAAAATAGAATGTCCTTCACTCCAAATAATTTCCTCATGCTCTTTGATCCCTTTCCCTGACTCTTGACATGAGAACCACTGGTTTCTGTAATTGTGGTTTGTCTCTTTTAAATTTTTGCATAAATGGAAACATACAGTAAGTAGTCTTTTGTGGTTGACTTTGCATAGCATAATGTTTTTGACATTCAGATATATTGTGTATATTAATATTTTGTTTCTTTTTATTGCTGCATAGTATTCCATAGTATAGTTCCATCTATAAAACTATAGTCTATCCACTGTGTGATGGGCATTTGAGTTCCACTTTCAATTGGGAGGCTATTATGAATAATGGTGATATGAACATTTGCAGACAAGTCTTTGTGTGTTTTTAAATTTTTATTTCTCTTGGGTAAATACCTAAGACAGATTGCTGGGTCATATGAGAAATGTATGTTTAATATTATAGGATACTACTGGGGTGCCTGGGTGGCTCAGTCGGTTGAGTGTCCGACTTCGGCTCAGGTCATGATCACGCAGTTCGTGAGTTCAAGCCTCGCATCGGGCTCTGTGCTGACAACTCAGAGCCTGGAACCTACTTCAGATTCTGTGTCTCCCTCTCTCTGCCCCTTCCCCGCTCATGCTATAGCTGTCAAAAATGAATAAATGTTAAAAAAATATATATAGGATACTACTATATTGTTTTACAAAGTACCATTTTCCATTCTCATTATTTTCTCTACATCTGCATCATGATTTGATAGTGTCTTCTTAACCTTAGCCATTCTGCTGGGTATCTAAAAGTGTATCATTGTGGTTATAATTTGCATGTCCCTAATACTTAACAGTGGTGTGCTTTTTGGCCATTCATATATCTTTTCTTGTGCACTATTTGTTCACCTTTTTTGTCTATTTTTATTTTTATTTTTATTTTTTTTTTTTTTTTATGAAATTTATTGACAAATTGGTTTCCATACAACACCCAGTGCTCATCCCAAAAGGTGCCCTCCTCAATACCCATCACCCACCCTCCCCTCCCTCCCACCCTCCATCAACCCTCAGTTCTCGGTTTTTAACAGTCTCTTATGCTTTGGCTGTCTCCCACTCTAACCTCTTTTTTTTTTTTTTTTCCTTCCCCTCCCCCATGGGTTCCTGGTAAGTTTCTCAGGATCCACATAAGAGTGAAACCATATGGTATCTGTCTTTCTCTGTATGGCTTATTTCACTTAGCATCACACTCTCCAGTTCCATCCACGTTGCTACAAAAGGCCATATTTCATTTTTTCTCATTGCCACGTAATATTCCATTGTGTATATAAACCACAATTTCTTTATCCATTCATCAGTTGATGGACATTTAGGCTCTTTCCATAATTTGGCTATTGTTGAGAGTGCTGCTATGAACATTGGGGTACAAGTGGCCCTATGCATCAGTACTCCTGTATCCCTTGGATAAATTCCTAGCAGTGCTATTGCTGGGTCATAGGGTAGGTCTATTTTTAATTTTCTGAGGAACCTCCACACTGCTTTCCAGAGTGGCTGCACCAATTTGCATTCCCACCAACAGTGCAAGAGGGTTCCCGTTTCTCCACATCCTCTCCAGCATCTATAGTCTCCTGATTTGTTCATTTTGGCCACTCTGACTGGCGTGAGGTGATACCTGAGTGTGGTTTTGATTTGTATTTCCCTGATAAGGAGCGACGCTGAACATCTTTTCATGTGCCTGTTGGCCATCCGGATGTCTTCTTTAGAGAAGTGTCTATTCATGTTTTCTGCCCATTTCTTCACTGGGTTATTTGTTTTTCGGGTGTGGAGTTTGGTGAGCTCTTTATAGATTTTGGATACTAGCCCTTTGTCCGATATGTCATTTGCGAATATCTTTTCCCATTCCGTTGGTTGCCTTTTAGTTTTGTTGGTTGTTTCCTTTGCTGTGCAGAAGCTTTTTATCTTCATAAGGTCCCAGTAATTCACTTTTGCTTTTAATTCCCTTGCCTTTGGGGATGTGTCGAGGAAGAGATTGCTACGGCTGAGGTCAGAGAGGTCTTTTCCTGCTTTCTCCTCTAAGGTTTTGATGGTTTCTTGTCTCACATTCAGGTCCTTTATCTATTTTGAGTTTATTTTTGTGAATGGTGTGAGAAAGTGGTCTAGTTTCAACCTTCTGCATGTTGCTGTCCAATTCTCCCAGCACCATTTGTTAAAGAGGCTGTCTTTTTTCCATTGGATGTTCTTTCCTGCTTTGTCAAAGATGAGTTGGCCATACGTTTGTGGGTCTAGTTCTGGGGTTTCTATTCTATTCCATTGGTCTATGTGTCTGTTCTGGTGCCAATACCATGCTGTCTTGATGATGACAGCTTTGTAGTAGAGGCTAAAGTCTGGGATTGTGATGCCTCCTGCTTTGGTCTTCTTCTTCAAAATTCCTTTGGCTATTCGGGGCCTTTTGTGGTTCCATATGAATTTTAGGATTGCTTGTTCTAGTTTTGAGAAGAATGCTGGTGCAATTTTGATTGGGATTGCATTGAATGTGTAGATAGCTTTGGGTAGTATTGACATTTTGACAATATTTATTTTTCCAATCCATGAGCAGGGAATGTCTTTCCATTTCTTTAAATCTTCTTCAATTTCCTTCATAAGCTTTCTATAATTTTCAGCATACAGATCCTTTACATCTTTGGTTAGATTTATTCCTAGGTATTTTATGCTTCTTGGTGCAATTATGAATGGGATCAGTTTCTTTATTTGTCTTTCTGTTGCTTCATTGTTAGTGTATAAGAATGCAATTGATTTCTGTACATTGATTTTGTATCCTGCAACTTTGCTGAATTCATGTATCAGTTCTAGCAGACTTTTGGTGGAGTCTATCGGATTTTCCATGTATAATATCATGTCATCTGCAAAAAGCGAAAGCTTGACTTCATCTTTGCCAATTTTGATGCCTTTGATTTCCTTTTGTTGTCTGATTGCTGATGCTAGAACTTCCAGCACTATGTTAAACAGCAGCGGTGAGAGTGGGCATCCTTGTCGTGTTCCTGATCTCAGGGAAAAAGCTCTCAGTTTTTCCCCGTTGAGGATGATGTTAGCTGTGGGCTTTTCATAAATGGCTTTTATGATCTTTAAGTATGTTCCTTCTATCCCGACTTTCTCAAGGGTTTTTATTAAGAAAGGGTGCTGGATTTTGTCGAAGGCCTTTTCTGCATCGATTGACAGGATCATATGGTTCTTCTCTTTTTTTTTGTTAATGTGATGTATCACGTTGATTGATTTGCGAATGTTGAACCAGCCTTGCATCCCAGGAATGAATCCCACTTGATCATGGTGAATAATTCTTTTTATATGCCGTTGAATTCGATTTGCTAGTATCTTATTGAGAATTTTTGCATCCATATTCATCAGGGATATTGGCCTGTAGTTCTCTTTTTTTACTGGGTCTCTGTCTGGTTTAGGAATCAAAGTAATACTGGCTTCATAGAATGAGTCTGGAAGTTTTCCTTCCCTTTCTATTTCTTGGAATAGCTTGAGAAGGATAGGTATTATCTCTGCTTTAAACGTCTGGTAGAACTCCCCTGGGAAGCCATCTGGTCCTGGACTCTTATTTGTTGGGAGATTTTTGATAACCGATTCAATTTCTTCGCTGGTTATGGGTCTGTTCAAGCTTTCTATTTCCTCCTGATTGAGTTTTGGAAGCGTGTGGGTGTTCAGGAATTTGTCCATTTCTTCCAGGTTGTCCAGTTTGTTGGCATATAATTTTTCATAGTATTCCCTGATAATTGCTTGTATCTCTGAGGGATTGGTTGTAATAATTCCATTTTCATTCATGATTTTATCTATTTGGGTCATCTCCCTTTTCTTTTTGAGAAGCCTGGCTAGAGGTTTGTCAATTTTGTTTATTTTTTCAAAAAACCAACTCTTGGTTTCGTTGATCTGCTCTACAGTTTTTTTAGTTTCTATATTGTTTATTTCTGCTCTGACCTTTATTATTTCTCTTCTTCTGCTAGGTTTAGGCTGCCTTTGCTGTTCTGCCTCTAGTTCCTTTAGGTGTGCTGTTAGAGTTTGTATTTGGGATTTTTCTTGTTTCTTGAGATAGGACTGGATGGCAATGTATTTTCCTCTCAGGACTGCCTTCGCTGCGTCCCAAAGCGTTTGGATTGTTGTATTTTCATTTTCGTTTGTTTCCATATATTTTTTAATTTCTTCTCTAATTGCCTGGTTGACCCACTCATTCGTTAGTAGGGTGTTCTTTAACCTCCATGCTTTTGGAGGTTTTCCAGACTTTTTTCTGTAGTTGATTTCAAGCTTCATAGCATTGTGGTCTGAAAGTAAGCATGGTATAATTTCAATTCTTGTAAACTTATGAAGGGCTGTTTTGTGACCCAGTATATGATCTATCTTGGAGAATGTTCCATGTGCACTCGAAAAGAAAGTATATTCTGTTGCTTTGGGATGCAGAGTTCTAAATATATCTGTCAAGTCCATCTGATCCAATGTGTCATTCAGGGCCCTTGTTTCTTTATTGACCGTGTGTCTAGATGATCTATCCATTTCTGTAAGTGGGGTGTTAAAGTCCCCTGCAATTACCACATTCTTATCAATAAGGTTGCTTAGGTTTATGAGTAATTGTTTTATATATTTGGGGGCTCTGGTGTTCGGCGCATAGACATTTATAATTGTTAGCTCTTCCTGATGGATAGACCCTGTAACTATTATATAATGTCCTTCTTCATCTCTTGTTACAGCCTTTAATTTAAAGTCTAGTTTGTCTGATATAAGTATGGCTACTCCAGCTTTTTTTTGGCTTCCAGTAGCATGATAAATAGTTCTCCATCCCCTCACTCTCAATCTAAAGGTGTCCTCAGGTCTAAAATGAGTCTCTTGTAGACAGCAAATAGATGGGTCTTGTTTTTTTATCCATTCTGATACCCTATGTCTTTTGGTTGGCGCATTTAATCCATTTACATTCAGTGTTATTATAGAAAAATACGGGTTTAGAGTCATTGTGATGTCTGTATGTTTTATGCTTGTAGTGATGTCTCTGGGACTTTGTCTCACAGGGTCCCCCTTAGGATCTCTTGTAGGGCTGGTTTAGTGGTGACAAATTCCTTCAGTTTTTGTTTGTTTGGGAAGACCTTTATCTCTCCTTCTATTCTAAATGACAGACTTGCTGGATAAAGGATTCTCGGCTGCATATTTTTTCTGTCTAGCACCCTGAAAATCTCGTGCCAATTCTTTCTGGCCTGCCAAGTTTCAAAAGAGAGATCAGTCACGAGTCTTATAGGTCTCCCTTTATATGTGAGGGCACGTTTACCCCTTGCTGCTTTCAGAATTTTCTCTTTATCCTTGTATTTTGCCAGTTTCACTATGATATGTCGTGCAGAAGATCGATTCAAGTTACGTCTGAAGGGAGTTCTCTGTGCTTCTTGGATTTCAATGCCTTTTTCCTTCCCCAGTTCAGGGAAGTTCTCAGCTATTATTTCTTCAAGTACCCCTTCAGCACCTTTCCCTCTCTCTTCCTCCTCTGGGATACCAATTATGCGTATATTATTTCTCTTTAGTGCATCACTTAGTTCTCTAATTTTCCCCTCATACTCCTGGATTTTTTTATCTCTCTTTTTCTCAGCTTCCTCTTTTTCCATAACTTTATCTTCTAGTTCACCTATTCTCTCCTCTGCCTCTTCAAGCCGAGCTGTGGTGGTTTCCATTTTGTTATGCATTTCGTTTAAAGCGTTTTTCAGCTCCTCGTGTCTGTTCCTTAGTCCCTTGATCTCTGTAGCAAGAGATTCTCTGCTGTCCTGTATACTGTTTTCAAGCCCAGCGATTAATTTTATGACTATTATTCTAAATTCACTTTCTGTTATATTATTTAAATCCTTTTTGATCAGCTCATTAGCTGTTGTTATTTCCTGGAGATTCTTCTGAGGGGAATTCTTCCGCTTGGTCATTTTGGATAGTCCCTGGCGTGGTGAGGACCTGCAGGGCACTTCCCCTGTGCTGTGGTGTATAACTGGAGTTGGTGGGCGGGGCCGCAGTCAGACCTGATGTCTGCCCCCAGCCCACCGCTGGGGCCACAGTCAGGCTGGTGTGTGCCTTCTCTTCCCCTCTCCTAGGGGCGGGATTCACTGTGGGGTGGTGTGGCTCGTCTGGGCTACTTGCACCCTGCCAGGCTTGTGATGCTGGGGATCTGGCGTATTAGCTGGGGTGGGTAGCCAAGGTGCACGGGGGCAGGAGGGGCAGGCTTAGATCGCTTCTCCTTAGGTGATCCACTTCAGGAGGGGCCCTGTGGCATCGGGAGGGAGTCAGATCCGCTGCGGGAGGTTTGGCTCCGCAGAAGCGCAGAGTTGGGTGTTTGCGCGGAGCGAGCAAGTTCCCTGGCAGGAACCGGTTCTCTTTGGGATTTCGGCTGGGGGATGGGCGGGGGAGATGGCGCTGGCGAGCGCCTTTGTTCCCCACCAAACTGAGCTCTGTTGTCAGGGGGCTCAGCAGCTCTCCCTCCCTTTGTCCTCCAGCCTTCCCGCTTTCCGAGCAGAGCTGTTAACTTATGACCTCCCAGACGCTAAGTCGTGCTTGCTGTCGGAACACAGTCCGCCCGGCCCCTCCGCTTTTGCCAGCCAGACTCGGGGGCTCTGCTTGGCCGGCGAGCCGCCCCTCCGCCCCGGCTCCCTCCCGCCAGTCCGTGGAGCGCGCACCGCCTCGCCGCCCTTCCTACCCTCTTCCTCGGGCCTCTCGTCTGCGTTTGGCTCCGGCGACTCCGTTCTGCTAATCCTCTGTTGTTTTCTGGGTTATTTAGGCAGGTGTAGATGGAATCTAAGTGATCAGCAGGACGTGCGGTGAGCCCAGCGTCCTCCTAAGCCGCCATCTTGCCGAAACTTTTGTCTATTTTTAAATTAGATTGTTCTTTTATATGTATTCTTATTGGAATTGTAGGACTGTTTTACATATTCTGTATATAATTTCTTTTTCACATAAATGTTTGCAAGTATTTTTCTCTCTGTCGTTTCTCTTCAACTGTTTTTCAAAGAGCAGAAGTTTTAAATGTTGATGATCTACCTTTTCAATTGTTTCTTTCTGGCTTATGCTTCTTGTATTTACGAAATCCTGTGCAGTGCAAGTCACAGAGATGTTCTTCTGTATTTTCTTCTAGAGGTTTAATAGTTTTAGCTATTATGTTTACATTTGTGAACTTCCTGGCATTAACTTTTGTGAATAGTGTGAGTTGGGGGTAAGGCCCCATCCCCAGCCCATACAGTTATATAGTTGTTCTAGCACCATTTGCTGTAACAACTATCTTTTCCCCCACTGAATTATTGTAACACCTTTGTCAAAAATCCATTGGTTATAAAGGGCTAGGGTTTATTACTGGACTCTATTCTCTACCGTTGATCAGTATGTCTGTCCTTATGTCAGTGTTATACTGTCTCGGTTACTGTAATTTTGTAAGTCTTGAAATCAGGTAATCTAACTGTCTCATTCTTCTGTCTCAAAATAGTTGTGTCTGTTCTCAATCTTTTGCCTTTCTTTATTAATTTTAGCATCAGCTTGTTAATTTCTTTAAAAAGTCTCACTAGAATTTGATTGGGATTGCCTCAATCTATGCATCAATTGGGCCATCTTCACAATATTGAGTCTTCCAGTTTGTGGACATGGTCTGTTGCTCCACGTACATAGGTGTCCCTTAATTTTCTTTGCAATGTTTGATTGCTTTCAGCACATAGGTATTAAAAATGTTTCACTAAATTTATTCCTATGTATTTTTGATGTGGTTGTAAATTTTATAATCATTCTCTGCTATTCTATACAACCAGAATTGATTTTTCTCTTTGTGTCCTATGACTTTGCTAAATTTACTTATTCCAATAGCTTTTTTGTAGATTCTTTTGGATTGTTATATAAGATCATGTCATCTGCAAATAAAGACAGTTTTATATCTTGTCTTTAAGCCTTTTATTTCTTTTTCTTGCCTTATTCCACTGGTAGGGCCTCTGGTACAATGTTGAATAAAAAGGGAAGAGTGGGTAGTCTGGCCTTGTTTCTGTTTGTACATCTAAAGCATTGAGCCTTTCACCATTGAGTAGGATGTTATCTGTAGGTTTTAAAAAAGATGTTCATAATAATTTTGAGGAATTTCCCTTCTGTTCCTCTGGCTATTTATACTGAGTGGTGCATTGATTTTTTTTTTTAATGCTTTTTATCCACCTATTCAAATGACCCATTTTTTTTCTGCTTTTTTACTAATATAGTGAATTACATTGATTGATTTTTCTGTGTTAAGCCAGCTTTACATTCCCAAGGTATATCCTACTTTCTTATTATATAATATAATGTTCCTTTATATAATGTTAGATTCCATTTGTAAAAAATTTCTTATTTTACATTGATGTTCATGAACGATATTTATCTGTAGTTTTCTTGTGATGACTTTGCCTGGTTTTGTTAACAGGGTAATACTAGCCTCATAAAATGAGTCAAGGAGCATTTCCTCTTCTTTCTTTATCTTCTGAAAGAGTTTGTGTACCATTAATATTATTTCTTTGTTAAAAGTGTGATAGAATTCACCAGCAAAGTCAGTGGGCCTAGAAGGTTTAGAATTACAAATTCAAATTTTTTAATTGATATAGGACTATTCAAATTTTCTAAGTGCCTAACTTAGTCATTTGTATCTTTCAAAGACTTTATCGCATTTTAAAATTTATTGCAATAGTTATTTTTTATATTCTGTTACTTTTTTTTAACTTTATTAAAAAAGAGAGAGAGAGAACGAACGAATGTGAGTGGGGAACTGGCAGACTGGGAGAGAGAGAATCCCAAGCCGGCTCCATGCTATCAGCGTGGAGCCCAACATGGGCTCAGACTCATAAACCATGAGATTATGACCTGGGTGAAATCAAGAGCAGGTCACTTAACAGACTGAGCCACCCAGGCACCCCTGTTATTATTCTCTTACTGTCTATAGGCTCTGAAATGATTTCCCTTCATTCTTTCTCTTTTAACGGAAGTATACTTAACATGCAGTGTTACTATTTTCAGGTGTACAACATAATGATTTGATATTTGTACATAATGTGACATGATCATCATAGTAAGTCTTAGTTAACATCTGTCACCATACATAGTTACAAAATTATTTTCTTCTTGTGATGAAAACTTTTAAGATCTGCCCTCTTATCAGCTTCCCGATATGCAGTACAGTATTAACCATAGTCAACATGTTGTACATTGCATCCCGATGACTTAGTTTATAACTGGAGTTTTTTATTTTTTGACCTTGTTTACCCATTTTACCCACCCATCTCTCATTTTTGATAATGACAGTTGTTGCCTATTTTTCTTTCTCCCTTAGATATTTATCAATTTTGTTAATCTTTTCAAAGAACCAACTTTTAGTTTCGTTGATTTTCTTTATTGTTTGTTCAGTTTTTATTTCATAAGCTGTTTTAGTTTTATTATTGTCTGTTATATACATTTGATTTTATTTGGTCTCTCTCCACCCCTCCCCCCCCCACCCATTTTTAGATAAAGGTTTCACATCTTTGAGTTTTAGATTTTTGTATTTTTTTAAAAATTTTTTTAAATGTTTATTTATTTTTGAGACAGAGAGAGACACAGCATGAACAGGGGAGGGTCAGAGAGAGAGAGGGAGACACAGAATCTGAAACAGGCTCCGGGCTCCGACCTGTCAGCACAGAGCCCGACGCAGGGCTCGAACTCACGGACCGCGAGATCATGACCTGGGCTGAAGTCGGACGCTCATCCGACTGAGCCACCCAGCGCCCCTAGATTTTTGTATTTTTCTAATAAAAACATTTAAAGTTATAAATGTCATTGTTAAGTATTGTTTTAGTTGCATCTCATGAATTTTGATGCTTTATTTTTGTAATCATTTAGTTAAAAATATTTTCCAATCTGTATTTCTATATTAATGCATGGATTATTTGACAAGTGTATGCCTTTTATTTCCAAATATTTGGGGTTTTCTTAGTTGTCTTATTGTTACTGATTTCTAATTTAATTCTACCTTGGTCAAATACTATTTTCTGGGATTTCAAACCTTTTAAATTTATTGAGACTTTTTTTATGACCTAGCCTATAGTGTGTCCTGGTAAACATACCATGTACCCTTGAAAATAAGATGTACTTTACCATTTGGGATATCAATTTGTAAATAGAAATTAAGTCAAGATGGTGTCTAGTGTTGTTCAGATATTCTTTGTCTTTACTGATTTTTTGTTTTGTTTTGATCTGTTTCTATTATTTACAGAGAGAGGTGGTATAATCTCCAAATATGATTGTGGAATTTGCTATACTACTTTTAATTGTCAATTTTTGCTTCTATAGAAGTAAGACATCTATAAGTATAGACATCTATAATTGTTTTGTCTTTTCTGTTAATTGATTCTTTAATCTTGAAATGTGTCTTATCAGATATTACCATAGCCAGTGCCTTCTTACGCTTTCCATTTACACGGTATATCCTTCTCCATCCATTTACTTTCAATCTGTCTGTGTCTTGATATTTAAAGTACATCTCTCAGACAGTATATTGTTCTTCCTGTTTAAAAAACCTATTCTGACCATCTTGTCTTATAACTGGAGTGTTTAGTCCATTAACTAAATGGGGTGGAGGGGGTCTACCAACTCAACACCATGTGAACTAGTTCCTTAGAATGAGGTTCTTTATATCATACTGGTAGTCTAGTAAGGCTGCAAATCATGCAAGGTCTGACTTGAGAGTTTTTTCCTCCGCTCTACCTCATGTTAAAGTCAGGTCAGAAAAGTTTCTCTATTGTCTTTCTCTGTGAAGGGCAGGTTTTTTTCCCCCCCAGTTCCTTTTTTTTTTTTTTTTTTTTTTCACTAAGAGTGAGTTTCTTGTTGGACTCCTCACATTGGGCATACTCTAGGCTTTCCGTTGGCCTTCAGGGAAAAATTCAAGTTCTCTAGTTGTTTCCATGCTTATGTCTCTAAATTTTAGCCCTCACATTTTTTTGGCCTTTGAGTATTTATTTTACTTCATCAGCTCAGAAGTACATTTGGTGCCTTTGTGCAAATTAGACAAATACAGATGTAACATAGAGTGCACAGAATGGTGAGTAGCGCACAGGCTAAATTTTCATCCCTCCTTGTGTTTTTAGTTAAGTATCTTTTTATAGCTGTGGTTGCCCTTTAAGCCTGTGTTGTAGTATTTTTAAAACTTTGTTTTTGTCTAATGACTCAATGCTATCCCATGTAGTATCTTTTCAGATTTGTTTTCTACATTAATTCAGATTATGTTATGTTATAATTTGGTTTGTGTTTGGCCAGCTACCAATAAAATCATATTTTTCTTTTTAGTTTATATCCCAAATAGTGTTTGCTTCTTTAATAGTAAAGAATTAGTAGTTTTCACTTCATTGTGGTCAGCTTGATGCTCTGAAAGGCTTTTCAGCTGCAAAACAGCTCCTGGATAAACTTTTTAATGCATTGCTGGGCTTGAAATAAGTTCATGAAGTTTTTGACGTTTCTTCTCCTCCCCTGTGCTGCTCTACACTCCTCTGTCCCCCCACCTCTTCTCATTATTTCTCTCTCTCAAAAAAAAAAAAAAAAAAAAAAAAAAAGAACTTTAACCAGAATGGAACTAGTCAATAGCAAACAAGGGCAAAAGGCAGTATTGCTTTCAAAGGCAAATTATCAACAGCAGTGATTAAATTGGTGGCAAAGCCTTAGGCCAGTAGCAAGGTAGGTGTACTGAACTTAAGATTCTTCTATTAAGTTGGACGCTTCAAAGGGGATAAAGTGGTCCCAAATTATTAGAGCCCATTGGCTTCCAGCAAAATAGTAAATTAAAATCTTCTCTGACAAATAGCAACCATAATTTAGGGCCTTGAGAATCCTGCAGATTAAGATCAACCAAATGAGTGTTCATAATTTAAAAAATAGTGAGCACACAAATAATGAAACAAGACATCATGAATGAGCATTGAGAGAAACAATAAATTGTATATTCTATTTGGACCTCCCAGAGGACTTAAGATACTATAATTGGATAGGAATGTAAAATAATTCTGTATGAAATGTGTAAAGAAATAAAAAAAAATAGAATCACAAATGAGCAAAAAAGAATATGAAAAATGACCAGACAGACTGAAGAAGACTCAAGTAAAATCTTTATTATTGAAGACAAATTTTTGTGACCTGAAATTTAATGAATGTATTGAACAGTAAGTTAGATCTAGCTGAGAAAAGAATTCTCAAGTTGGCAGTTAGGTTTGAAGAAATTTTCAAGAAAGTGGAGAAACCAGGAAAGTGAGAAAATTAAAAGAGAAATTAAAGGATGGGATGAAAGTTCAGGATATCAAATTCAGTCCCAGGAAAACAGAATAGAGAAGATGGAACAGAGGCAATAACTGAAGATACTCTGTCTGAGAGTTTTTCTGAATGAAGACATGAATCCACCAGTATAGCAAACCCAACGTTTATCAGCCAAAACCAAAAAACAGCATTTTAGTCAGACTACATAGTCCCAAAGACAGAAAATCTCAAAAGCTGCTTGGAAAGTATGAAATAGACTGATAAACTCACTTCTCAACAGTAAAAATGTAAGCCAGAAGATGGTAGAATATTATTTTTTAAAAATTGTGCCAAAATAACAACAATCCTATAATTACATGTTAGCTGAAGTATCTTTCAAGAACAAGGATGAACAAAAGACATTTTCTACCAGTAGAAAACCAGAAATGTTTTCTACCAGTAAATCTTTGCTGAAGTTCTTCATTAAAAGTTTTCATCAGCAAAATGAAAAAGTAACCTACCCAATGGGAGAAGATATTTGCAAACATATATCTGATGAAAGGTTAATACCCAAAATATGTAAAGAACTAATATAACTCGGGGTGCCTGGGTGGCGCAGTCGGTTAAGCGTCCGACATCGGCCGGGTCACGATCTCGCGGTCCGTGAGTTCGAGCCCCGCGTCAGGCTCTGGGCTGATGGCTCGGAGCCTGGAGCCTGTTTCCGATTCTGTGTCTCCCTCTCTCTCTGCCCCTCCCCTGTTCATGCTCTGTCTCTCTCTGTCCCAAAAATAAATTAAAAAAGTTGAAAAAAAAATTTTTTTTTAAATAAAAAAATAAATAAAAAATAAAAAAAGAACTAATATAACTCAGCAACAACAGGTACATCAAAAGGCATTCAACATCACTAAACATCAGGGAAAAGCAAATCAATGAGAGACCACCTCACACCTGTTAGAATGGCTTTTATCCAAAAGACAAGAGAAAACGTGTTGACAAAGATGTGAAGAAAAGGCAACCATTGTACACTGTCAGTGGGAATGTAAATTGGTGCAGCCGCTATGGAAAACGGATGGTAGTTCTCAAAAAATTAAAGATCAAGCTACGATATGATCCAGCAGTTCTACTTCTGTGTATTTACTCAAAGAAAACAAAAAACACTAACTTGAAAAGATAATCTACACCCCTGTGTCTATTGCAGCTTTGTTTATGGTAGCCAGGACATGAAAGCAATCTAAATGTCCATTGATGGATGAATGGAGAAAAACTGTGTGTGTGTGTGTGTGTGTGTGTGTGTGTGTGTGTGTGTGTGTATGTATATATATATATATATATATATATATATATATATATATATATAATGGACTATTATTCAGCCATAAAAAGGAAAGAAATCTTGTCATTTGTGACAGCAAAGATGGATCTTGAGGGCATTATGCTAAATGAAATAAGTCAGAGAAAGATTAATAACCATATGATCGCACTTATACATAGAATCTGGAAGTAAAACATAACAAAAAACTGAACTTATAGATACAGAGAACAGAGTGGTGATTGTCAGAGGAGGGAGTGGGGAGTGGGCAAAATGGGTAAAGGTGGTCAAAAGATAGAAACTTGCAGTTAAAAAATAAATGTCATGGGGATGTAATGGACAGCATGATGACTATAGTTAATAGTACTGTTAGTTAATAGTACTGTATAGTTAATAGTACTTGCAAGTTTTGGGGCCAGTAAATCTTTAAAGTCCTCACCATAAAAAAAATTTGGTGACTATGTGAGGTGATGGATGTTAACTAGACTTACTGTGGTAATCATTTCCTAATATATATAAATATCAAATCATATGTTTTACACTTGTAACTGATATGTCAATTGTATCTCAGTTTTTAAAAGTTGATCAAGTTATTTGTATATAAAGCAAGTCTTAACAAATTTCAGTCACATAGCATCAGAGTCCACATTGTTACTAACTTGCAATTAAAACTAATGGCGAAAATAATAATAAACGAACTCTATACACTTGGGTATCTTCTAAGGCACATGAGATACCATGTTACTCCCAGTAAATTGGCAAAAGTAACAAATCATATAGGAGAATGTAGATCAAAGGGAGTTCTTATATACTTGTGGTAGGAGTATAAAGTAAATCAATCAGAAATGGAATGGAAATCAATTTGGTGTTATTTTGCTAAGTGGAACATTTGAATCCCTGCTGACTTGGCCCTTCCACTCTTAGGTATGTCCTCTAGAAAATCTCTTCTACACAAGAGGACATGTGTGAAAATATTCATAGTCTAATTGTTCCTAAGGACACAAAGTGGAAACAGCTCGAATACCCATAACCATTAAAATGAATAAACAGATCATAATGGTTACACAATAGAGTAATATGTAACAGTAAAATGGAATGAAGTACAGGTATACTTATGATGAATTTCAGAGATAGGATAGGTGGTGAAATAAAGCAATTTTCAGGAAACTGTATATAGTGTGAGACACTTAATAAAGCCCCAAACAAGTGAGACTAAAAATATATTGTTTTAGGAATATATGCCTAAGTGGTAAAATGAGAAAAAAAATTCAAGAGAATAATAAGCACCAAATACAGGATCATGGTTACCTCTCGGGTGGCAGGTAAGGGGATAAGCTAGGGGAGGAGTATGAAGGTAGGTGTGACTATATTGGTAAAGCCTTGGTTCTTAAGTTGGATAGGGAGTTCACTGGTGTTTATTTTATTATACTTCATATCCATTACATATAGCTTCAGATATAGCAAATATTATATTACAATGTAAAAAAATTCAGATGTAGAATCAAATACCTGTTTTCCTACAAAAGGATACCAAATGAAAATATAGCTGTTTTGAGATATGTGAATGGAATTAATGTCAATGTAATAATTTATTGCTATTAAATAGGGGTATCTAGTGAATGAAGTCAGACCTGATTCTTGATTAATATAAATTCAGAGTTTTTATAAGATATACTATGTGTTTTTAATAATAATTCAGTGTCTAATGCTCAATACATAGAAAATTTTTAACATTTGTTTCCTTGCTGCTTTTTTTTTTTTTTTTTTTTTGGTAAAAAGGCAGTGGGGTGGGGCACCTGGGTAGCTCAGTCAGTTAAGCAGGGTTCCAGCCCCGCGTTGGGTTCTGCGCTGACAGCTCAGAGCCTGGAGCCTGCTTCAGATTCTCCGTCTCCTCTCTCTGCCCCTTCCCCACGGACACTCTGTCTCTCTCTGTCTCTAGAAAATAAATAAATGGTAAAAAAAAATAAATAAATAAGAAAAACAAAAAGTCAGTGGGAAGGAATCTACTTTCAAAGATATCTCTGGTCTACTTAAAAATAATTGTTTTGTATTACAAAAAAAATGCCTAATGTGGCTCTAGTTTATACTGTTGTATGTAGCGGTGTTCAATTTCTTTTGTGCAGACTAAACACTTCAGTTAGTGTTGAACAAAGAAAATTATATGCTCTCGTTATGTGTGCTTTAATTTAGATGCTTAATGGCTTTTAATGTTACAAAATAAGTTTATTATTATATTATGATCTCATTTGTATTATATTGTCTTGCTCTTCCATATTTGTGGTGATATGGTCATGGTTTACAAAAACAATAATCCCTAAGAAATAGGTCATTAACAGTAGTTAACGATTACTTGTGATCTATGGTAATGACTGATTTCTTTGGGATTATTGCAGTTATAAACCATAATTACAGATTATTACAGCAATAATTATTTTGTTAAAGGAAAAAATGTTCTTTGCTTGAACAGCTGCTAAAACAAGTGCCCTGAACATTTCAGAATAAATAGAAAAATGGAAAATTATAATGGAAATTTAGTCTCATTATAAAGATGATATTCAAAACAAATGTGTAGATATGAAACTTGTTTATTGGATATTTAAATTTCTAAATGTAATTTCGATTTACGGATTTACATGGTTCTTTAAACTTTGTGGACAGAATTCTGTAACCAAAGTACCATTTATTATTTTGAATACTGTCAGTCTAAAATTGTTGAGGTTTAGGGAAAGGATGTGTATGAGAAATACTACTTCTCAGTCAGTTAAATATGAAAATTATGTTTGATAGCTTAAAAATAATGCCTTTATATTCCGTTGTTGATTTCTAACACTAATCCTAATTTATTCAGGCAGTGGTTGTTAAGTTTCTAAGGTTAAGAAATGCCTGCTTTGTTGTTTGTTGTATAATAGAAGTCACTGTTTCCAAAAACAAGGAGAGTAAATAAACATTTTATTTTTCCTCTGAATAAACAAACCTCCATTCAGAATTTACCATAATTTCAGAAAAAAAAAATGCTCACAATTGATCTCATGCTATTTCTGCATAGCATTTTTTGATATACAAGCCTTAATTTCAAAGTCACAGAATAAAAGGAATTAAAAAATAAAAAAAAAACTTAAATTTGAGAAATTCATGTCCTGTATTTAGTATCTTTTATTTTTCTATTATTGGACTGATACTCATCAGCTGTACTGAAGAAATCATTTTTCCCCGTTATCTGTCTCTCACTAGGTTCAATCCTTTGGGCATGGATTCTCTCCCTTTTCAGCCTACCCTAGACACACACCTATTTAGTTATATCCCTATAGCAGAACGTGCCACATAGGAAAGTACATGAATGTGTTTTACTTGGAATATATTTTTTTTTTACTTTACAGTTTTTTTGTGTTTGTTTTACAAATGGCATTAAGAAAGTATATATGGCTAATGGTAACTAGCTTTAATTGCAATAAGCCTCTTTGGCAGAGAGGAAAAGCTCTTAAAAATTGTGTGACTTAATTTTCTTGAGCAGCTTCTAAATTAAAACTCAGAAGAACATATAAATGTAGCATTGGTATGTTTTGGTTTTTGTAGGTTTGATATAGAAGAACTAAAAAGGGGATGGCTATTTTTATAAACATAATAATAGTAATAACAGCCAGTATGTACTGAGCATTTATAGTGAATATTATTATGACCACTTTTTATGAAAAATATTATTTAGTGTTTGTCACAAGCCTGAGAGCCAGGTGTAAGTATCACCCTCATATTTATAGATGAGGGCATTAAATCCAAGTGAAATTAAGTAACTACCTTATTGATAGTAGAGGCAGGATTTTAACTCAGCCTGTGCTCTTGGTAGCTAAAATGTACTGCCTTCATTTTTTAATGTTGATATTTCAACAGAGAGATATAAAAATTACATGCATGAGGAATTCTTTGACTATTTTCAAGTAGGCTTGTTTTTATCAAGAGCTAATGAGCAGATGTTTCTGAGTTTACATTAGTGATAAGCCTCCAAAATAAGTTTGCTTATTTTAAGTTTAACTATTCAACACATACTTATTTCATGTGTCACATATACTTGGTTTTATTGCGGGCAGTTTGGGAATCAAAGGAAGTATGAAAGACCCTAGACATGATCCCAAAAGCAGATGCAGTCTCATCTGTGATTAAAATTTGGAGACAGAAAAAATTCAGGATTAGGAATTAAAATGTGTTAAATAAAAACTCGAGAGATTCTTGGCTCGTAAGATATTATTGGATCATTGTGGTCCAGCTAATTGTCAACGGTGGTGTTTGAGTATTCCCTTTCATCGATCTTGAGAGGAAGTAGTATCTCCTAATGGTATGAGAATGAACTCTTGGAACTCCATTGTCTGTATGGGAATCATAGCTCCGCAGTACTTAATAGGAATATTTGTGACATTAAATGGATATTAATATAGGTAATAGATAATGTTTAAAATATTGCCTAGTGCATGGAAAAGTACCCTGTAAATGTTTGCTATTATTTTTAGTAATAGTCAAGCTTGCTTTAAGAAAAACCAGTATCTAGGGACGCCTGGGTGGCTCAGTCGGTTGAGCCTCCGACTTCGGCTCAGGTCATGATCTTGTGGTTTGTGGATTTGAGCTCCGCATTGGGCTCTGCGCTGACAGTTTAGAGCCTGGAGCCTGCTTCAGATTGTGTCTCCCTCTCTCTGCCCCACCCCCACTCATACTCTCTTTCTCTCTCTCTCAGAAAATGAATAAACATTTAAAAAAAGAAAAAAAAAGAAAAACCAGTATCTGTGGGGTGCCTGGTTGGCTCAGTTGGTTGAGTGTCTGACTCTTGATTTCGGCTCAGATCATGATCCCAGGGTCGTAAGATTGAGTCCTGTGTCAGACTCGGCACTGAGCCCCACTCTGCCTCTCTCCTGTTCGTGCTCTCTCTCTCAAATAAAAAACAAATAAAAATGAATAAATAAATGAAAAACCAGTCTCTGAATATCTAAATTGATAAAACATATAAAGAAGGTTATTATTTATACTTAAATAATATTTTTCATTTTGAAAAAATTTGCAGTAGGATATTTTTTAAATAATGACTCCCATTGGGTAGGTAAATTATTGCACTGTACGCACCAAAAATTATGCTTGCAGTGTTTCAGATTCACATCCATTACCCAAAATGCGTATGTCCCATGCACAGTTGCAGCATAATCTATTAATAATGACCTCTGTAAGATTCTGAGAAATATAGTCAAATCTCCTTATTTGGAATTAATGATCTATAACATTGCTGTTAACACTGAATTAGCAAATATTAAACTATTGTTTCTAGGGTAGATATGGGGTTAGGTTCCTGCAGCCCCTGGTCACAACATTTTCATTGGCTGATGAACATATAACCTTGTTTTATATGTGTTCCTGTTTTAAAACACCTTGTTTAATGTATATTGTTGATTCATTAACATTGTACTCATAGCCATAGCGCTCATGCCTGAATGAAGCTTATCTAACACATATATTTTCTCTATGAGGCACATTACAGACTTTTTTCACATAGGACCACCATGTGGCACTTCACTATTCTTGGGCAGTATTTTAAATAGTAAAATCACCAACAGAAAGCACAAATTTGAGTATAAAAAAATTGGGCACCAAAAAGACCATGAAAGAATACTTACTTGTTTATAGTATGAAAGATGAAACAAGAAAGCAGAGTGTTGCTTTGTTTTACCTAAGCTTGGAATGTACACATTGGGCAGCTTAGATTTTGTTGTTGTCCACTTACACATGAATGGTCACAAGTATTTTTGGAGTTACAAATAAACTTTACCAAGTTGACAGATTTTTAGATAAGAGAATCTGCAAATGAAGAAGATAGACTTTAGTACATCTTGGATTGAGTATGCTTTGAGAAGAAATTGCTCTTGTCTTATTTAAGCAATAAAAATATAATTACCATTAACATTCATTTTTAGTAAGGACTCTACATTTTAATGTTTACTAAATTGATAATAAAATGTTAACTTGTTCTTGCCTGTTTCATGCTATCTTTTCTATGTAATGATTTCTTTTTATTTATTTTTTTTTTATGTAATGATTTCTTAATTCAGTAACCCATGTCTGTTGATAACTTATAATGTGCCAGCACTGCTTTAGGCTCTGGAAGTGCAATAGACAAAAAAATAAATAAATAAAAATTTAAAAAAAATCACAGTTATCATGCAGTTGATATTCTGTTGGAATAGACAGGTAACAAAGCAAGATAAATACCTAAGATATATTAGAAAGTGATAAGTACTAAAAATAAAACCAATGAAGCAGAGAAGAAGGGTATGAAATGTTGGCAGATTATGTTCTGGTTATCACTTACCAAAACTTAGTAGTTTATCAAATAATGGTCATTTTGTTATTATCTCTCAGTGTTCTCTGGTATTCATAAGTCTTAGCTGGATGATTCTCATTTGGGATCTTTCAGGCATTGTAATCAGATGACAGCTGGCATTGTAGTCACCTGAATGATTCTTTACTCACAAGTCTGGTATCTGGGCTGGAATGTTTGGTGAATAGTCTCTCATTGGCATTTTTCTCTCTGCATTGCTAGCTTGGGCCTCTTAATAGTATGATGTTCTCAGGGTATGTGGTCTTTTTACATGGTGATTGGCTTCCCCAGTGTGAACATTCCCTAAGAGACTGGAAGAGCTGTTGGTTCTTGTAAAGACTAATCCCAGCACTGGAATAATGTCACTTCCACCATTTTCTTTTGGTCAAAGTAGTCACAATCCAGCATACACTTATAAAGAATTGGAAGAATAAACTCCACTTTTTGATGGCTTGTGCATACATGGAGAGAAGGAATTGATGATGGTTGTCTGGAAGGTGTGCTACTTACTGGAAGGATGGTTGTCTGGAAGGTATTAAAAGTTGATAGGGTGACTACGGAAGGCCTTACTGAGAAGGTGACTTCAAAGTGAGGCTGGTCAACATGGTTGTATCTTTCTCTAGTTATATTAAGCTGTGTAAGTATAGGCAAAGACTAGGTAGGGAATTGGGTTTAAACAGTCATGGGTTTGTAAGATGAGTGTGTCAGAGCAAGAGAGGAATTGAAGTGGTATAAGGCATAGATTATAATGATTGAACATAGAACTGAAGCTAAGTAAGCAGGGTAGAGAAGACATAAAGTTTGTAAGAGACTGAATAAATGGCAGATCCCAAAAAACTAGTACAACTAATAAGAGATTAGCAAAGTTGCAGGATATAAGATCAGTAAACAAAAGTCAATAACATGTCTATATATTACCAATTAATCAAAAATGAAGATAAGTTCAGGTAAAATAGCATCAAAAAAGAATAAATTACATAGACATAAGTTTAAAAAAAGGGTTAGACTTATATACCAACCACTATAAAGCATTACTGAAAGAAATTAAAGATCTGACTATGTGGAAAGATACCTGTGGTCATGGATCACAAGACTTGATATTGGTAAGATGGCAGTACTCCCCCAATTGACCTATAGATTCAGCACAATCTTTGTTAAAATCCCAGCTGGCCTCAGCGCAAGAATTGACATGCTGATCCTTAAATTCATAAGGAAATCCAGAAGACCCAGAATATTCAAAATTAGCTTGAAAAAGAGTGAAGTATAAGGACTTACACATGTTGATTTCAAAATTTATTAAAAAGGAAATGTAGTCAAGACAGTGTGGAATTGGCATAAAGATAGACACTAGAATAGTGAAATATAATTGAGAGTCCAGGTATAAATCCTTCAATGTATAATGAATTGCTCTTTGACAAGAGTGGCAAATTCAATTCAATGACAAAAAAATAGTTTATTTGACAAATGGTGCTGGGACAATTGGATATTACATGCAAAGAATAAGACCAATATCTCCCACCATATACAAGAATTAAGTAAAAATAAATCATAGACCTAAATGTAAGAGTTAAAACTATGAAACTCAGAAGAAAACATAGGAGTAAATCTTCATGACTTTGGGTTGGGCAGTGGTTTCTTAAATGTGACACCAAAAGCTGAAGTGACAAAAGAAAAATTCAAAAATTTGACATCAGAATTAAAAATCTCAGAATGTTTCAAAGGATACCATCAAGAAAGTGAAAACACAACCCAGAGAATGGGAGGAAATATTTGCAAATTTGATATCTGATGAGGGACTTGTATCTATAATATATAAAGAACCCTTACAGCTCAATAATAAAAAAAGATTAACAGCTCAATTTAAAAATGAGCAAAGGATTTAAACAGACCTTTCTCCAAAGAAGACATGCCAAGTGGCTGGAAAGCATATGTGAGGATGGTCAACATCATTAGTCATCAGGATAGGATATATTAATATTACAAGGTACCATTTCACACTCACTAGGATGGGTATAATCAAAAAGATAATAACAAGTGTTGATAGGATTTGGACCTTCATATATTGCTGGTGGTAATGCTGGTTTAGAAAGCAGTTTGGCCATTCCTTAAAATGTTAAAAATATATGTATCATATGACTCAGTAATTCCATTTCTAGGTATACCCAAGAGAAATTATCCACATAAAAGCTGTGCACAAATATTCAAAGCAGCATTATTTTTTTAAGTATTTAAACTCTAGTTAGATGATATACAGTGTAATTTTAGTTTCAGGTATACAATATAGTGTTTCCACATTTACATACAACATCTGGTGCTCATCACAACAAGTGTATTCCTTAATCCCATCACCTGTTTCACCCACCGCCCACCCACCTCTCCTCTAGTAAATATCAGTTCTCTATATTTGAGTCTGTTTCTTGGTTTGCCTGTCTTTTTCCCCCCTTTTGTTCATTTGTTTCTTAAATTCCACATGAGTGAAATCGTGGTATTTGACTGACTTATATTTTACTTAGCATAATACTCTGTAGCTCCATTCATGTCCCTGCAGATGCCAACATTTCATTTTTTATGGTTGAGTAATATTCCTGTGTGTGTGTGTGTGTGTGTGTGTGTGTGTGTGTGTGTGTGTATATGATATATACAGATCTATCTATATATATAGATATCTCTATATCTATCTATCTATCTATCTATCTATATATATATCATGGACAAGACACTGGGCTGTTTCTATAAATAGCATTATTTTTCAAGTCAAAAGGTAGAAACAGTCCAAATGCCCATCAGCTGGTGTATAGATGAATAAAATGTGCTATGTCCAACAATGGAATTTTTTTAAAATATGGTTGATACACAGTGTTATATTAGTTCCAGGTATACAACATAGTGATTCACCTTTTCTATACATTATGGTATCCTTACCACAAGTGTAGTTACCATCTGTCACCATACAATACTATGGTAGTATCATTGACTGTAATCCCTATGTTGTGCCTTTTATTTCCATGACTTATTCATTTCATAACTGGAAGCTTCTGTTTCCCCTTCCCATTCACCCATCTTGCTTGTCCTTCAACACCCCCCACCCCACCCCACCCCACCGGCAACCATAAGTTCAAACAATGGAATGTTGTTTGGCTATAAAAAATGAAGTACCAATACAAACTACAACATGGATGATCTTTGAACACATTATGCTAAGTGAAAAAGACAGTTACAAAAGCTACATGTTATATGATTTGTTGACATGAAATGTCCAGAATGGGAAAAATATGAGGAGACATAAAGTAGATTAGTAGTTGCTTAGGGATGGGGGTGAATTGAGGGGTATGGAGTGGAATTTCTTTGGTGAGAGATGAAATGTTCTAAAATTAGGTTGTGGTGGTGGTTGTACAACCCTGTGAATTTACTTAAAAACAATGACTTTTATAAGTGGATGAATTGTATGGTATGTGAATTATATATTTCAGTAAAGTTGTTAAAGAAAGTGATAGGTTCATCTGTTGGAGATTCCCAGTAGAATGAAGGATTGTTAGTGTTGGAAGATTCATCTTTGTATATGTTGAAGCCACTACTGATTATAATAGAAGTCTTGTTGGAAAGGGTGACAGCAAGCCAGGAATGAACACCTTCAAAAAGTAAGGGAAAATAACCTGAGGGAGAGTAGATCATTGCAGCCAGAAAGGATATTTGGTAGTATAGTTTGATGACATAAGATGTCAGCTGAGTGCTTTTGATGGAGGGAGAATGTTTTGGAAATAGACATCAGGAACGTCAAGAACACCTCCATGTTGTAGGCCTGAGATACAAGTGTGGAAGAGAGATCACTTGAGAGGACCCACAGAAGTAGGGTCATCAGGGGATAGCATGTGTTACTAATAGACTTTTATGTTAATCATAAAACAATTTTGAGTACATAGGCAACTTTCTTAGTACCTTCAACTTCCTAGATGGGCTTTTTGTTCTGTTACTTTTTAAAAATTAATTATGTGTATCTTGAGGCTTGAGTCTGTTTTATGAATTACTTGATCAAATTAGTGTTTTTGTCTCCTATTGAATCTGTTTCACATTGTTTATGTCCCAGCCTGCATAATTGGGTCTATTCTGATTTATTCATTGTCGTTTTATAATACAATAGGGGATGTGGATATTTGCCAGGCTATATTTCTAACTTACAGGAAGTTTGTCACCTCAATAGGCTGATGTCTGTCTTGAAGTTAGAGGGAATTGATCAGTTATAGAGTAATGATGGCTAGTATTCACAGAAATATAGAAAGAATGTGCTCTTTTTCTACATGAATTTATCCTTCCTAAGTCTTCCAACAGGCAAAGACATCCATAAGACTATTCAAATTAATACCCTTGAACTTTAGTTCACTTGAGAAGGTTTCTCAATACAGGAACATAATTGATTTGTTTCTCAATACAGGAACATAATTGATTTTGGTATTATGCAATAACCTGGTCAACTTTGAAGAATCAGTCCCTAAGAGTAGCACAAAATTTCTTTTTAGCAAGATAACTGGTATGTTGTTAATTGTTCATAAAGGTCTTGAAAATTTTGGAGAATCTGACACATGGATGAGTGCTTCTAAGTTGTAAAATGATATATGCCTTAAATAAAAATCATTCAATAAGTACCTCCATTTCTGAATTACTCAATTTTGTGAAAACTGTAGATGCCATGCATGCCACTGTTATAGTTAGTTAAGCCCTTGCTAGTATTGCCCGTGAAGTTAATTTTGTTGTCAGACTATGTGATTTGAATGGTGACAATCTTGGATTTTGAAAAGTTATGCATAAAATACAACAGTCTTGTATTTTAAAAAGTTATGCACAAAATACAAAGGCGATAAATTTATTACCATCTATTAGGTTCAAACAGGGACAATACTAAAAATGATCAGGCTGGTATTATCATAACATCGACCATGTTTGGTCAGTGACCAGAAAAGATGCTGGTCTGTGGATTATATTAGTACTTACCTACAGCCCTGGTTCTACACATTACTTTAGGTGTTTTGTTAGTCCAATTTAATTTTAATTGTAAGTCTTCATGGTAGACATTATTTTCTCCATTTTTCAAATGAAAACCCTAATGTGTAAAGGGGTAAGTAACTTATGCAAGATCACATAAATTGTTCGAGCTGGGATTTTGAACATAACTTTAACTCTGTAAAATCTGTAATTTTTACTGTTATGCTGCCTTGATAAACTTAAAACTCACTCCACTCTCTGTCAAGAACTGAGTTCACAGTAGTTTATCATTTGTTTGGAAGAATAGATCACTTTGCCAATTTCAGAATTTTCTGCAATATAAACATTGTTTCTATAAATACCTCCTAAACATTTCTCTTTCCTGTTATGTTTTAGGACGTCTTGCATGGCTGGTATACTTAGTTGGGACAGTTGTTGGAGGAAGGTTAACCTATACCAGTACAGATGAACATGATGCTATGGATGGAGAATTATCCTGTCGGTAAGTGCTGGCCATAAAACTTACAGAAATTTACTAAGTAGTTAAGAAATTTAGTTATTATTGAACTGGAATTGTAAGATAAAACATTTTGTACTTGGCCATTTGAGGAAGGTATTATTTTCTTTTTTACTGGTGAGAAAACTAATAGAGGTTAGAGGTTAAGTGATTTGTAGAAGTCAAATCTCTAATAAGTGTTATAGTCAAATATACTTTAAACTTGCGTCTAAATAGTGTTTAGACTTGCGTCTAAATGAAGGTTTAAGTTGCTTTTTATTTCTTAGGATCTGACAAAGCTTGCTAAATTGGTGTGTATTGGGTGGTGGCAAAATTGGGGTGATATACGTGTGGTCAAAAAGCAGTGGATAGTCAGTTACCCAATACAAGCTTTGTTTGTGATTGTTGACTAGATTTTCCACCTCATGACTATAGCCTTAATAAGAAGCAATGAATTACTTGCCTTAACACTGAGGAAAATTCCTACATGTGAATAATACACGTGAGTTGGTTTTCTATGTATTTTAATTTATTTTTTAATAAAATTTTTCTTTATAACAAAGTCGTATGTGTTTTTATTGGACACTTAAATATTTCAAATAAAAAGAAAAGTCATAGATTAATTTGAAGGTAACTATTACTGTCATTTTGCTAAAGACCTTTGAATTTTTTAAATTAATGCTTGAGGGTATATGTACATTTCATGTGTCTTTTCCAACATTTTTTAAACAAAAATTATACTAGAATACTGTTTTGTAAACTAAAATGGGGACAATAATACCTAATTCATTTTGGGCTATTATAAGGATTAAATGAGTTAATATTTTTAAGATGCTGAGGACAATGTCTGGCAAATGGTAAGTGCTATATTACCAAACGCCATCTGCTCCACCCCCGCCCCACAAACACTTCTCTTTTTAAAAAATCAAGCATAATATTGTGATTTTACCTAGACATTAAATATTCTAAGCTGTTCCTTAATTTAAACATACCCTGGTCTTGGGAATTTTAGGTTGTTTCCCAATTTTTCTTCAATGTAAACTGCTTTGAGGTGAATATTCTTTTAGATCAAAATAATTTCATTAGAGTTAATTCCTAAAGGCTGTAGAGTTGGTGGAATGGTCTACAGCATGTTAAAGAGTTTCAACACTAGTTTATTCTCTGAACTCAAAGGCTTTGAGAGTTAACCATATTTTCTGCAGTTGAACCCTAGATAATAGGATTATCTTTCCCAGATAACAGCAAATATCTTGTGTTAATTTTGTATGCTTTGGTTACAAGTGATGTCAAACATTCTTTTCCATTCCTGTTTTTCCCAATTGTATTTTCTCTGTGATTTTTAAATATGTATAGATTGTACCATTTAGCTAGTTTTCTTTTGTGATTATCTTTCCTAATTTGTTTATAAGAACTCAGTATATATCAAAGATCTTAATAT
This sequence comes from Prionailurus viverrinus, assembly GCF_022837055.1. Classification (NCBI taxonomy): domain Eukaryota; kingdom Metazoa; phylum Chordata; class Mammalia; order Carnivora; family Felidae; genus Prionailurus; species Prionailurus viverrinus. The sequence continues at coordinate 179,248,072 of NC_062561.1, read as the reverse complement.
TTTGCTATTTATTTTGAAAATGTTTTCTCCATGTTTTTAATTTGTTTTAGAAATTTCTTTCTTACTGGATTTAAATATTTATACGTTCAGATCTATGAAATTTTCCCTTCATATTTTCTCCATTGGTCATGCTTAGAAAAGTTGTTCCACACCTGGATAATAAAAATACTCACCTATGTTTTCTTCTAGTTTTTTTATGGTTTCAGTTTTTTATATTTAATTCTTAATATATTTGACATTTGTCTTATATACTTTTTCCAGAGTTTACATAGTGTTAACCAATTAATGTGAACCTCATCCTTCACACATTTGAAATGCTGCTTATATCTTCACATGAAGATTTTAGGTCTTTTTCTAGGCTTTTCATTCTTTTCCACTGATCTTGAAGTCTGTTTTCCTCAGTGTAGAATAGAAATATAAGGCAAGTAATTCATTGCTTCTTACTAAGGCTACGGTCATGAGGTGAAAAATCTTGTCAACAATCATAAACAAAGCTTCTGTTGGACAATTGACTATCCATTGCTTTTTGCCCAGATGTATGTCACCCCAGTTTTGCCACCACCCAGTGGCAAAGTTCTTAAAATTATTATACCTGGTTGTGGCATTCTCCTTCCTTACTAATCTTAAATATATTCCTAAGTGTTTAATAAATTTGTTGCCATTTTGAATAGAAAATTTCTCTTCTTCCATATTCTTTTCTACCTTTAAACTAGCCCTTTGCAGTGAAACTGGAGTCTGAATGGAACACAAATATTTTCAGCTTTTCTAAGATTCATTATTTCCAATATAAAATAACTTTAAAATATGAATTGGGGCATTCTTAAAATGCCTTGGTTAATTTTAAACAAAGTGAATAATTTGCCTCCGTGCTGTCTTTTAATATAACATTACATGTTTAATAAAGTGGAAAGTGCTATAGTTTGATTTTTTAAAAGTTTTCATCATCAAGCAGAGAAGTACCCACTGGCATTATTTTCCTGAGAAATATATAACAGGAAATGAACAAAAGCAGGTATATTTGCCAAGGAAATAAACAAAAGCAGGTGTATATTTGCCAAGTAGAAAATTTTAATTTTTTCTTTAAGCAACAAATATATTTAACTTTAATATTTGATTTGCATTTTAGCCGTTCCCTAGAAAACAAAGCATTAGGTGAAGATTATGGTCTAAGGTTTTATTGAAGAGTGGGGAGAAAGGTGCATTTTCAAGGAAGGAAAAATGAAGGAAAAGAAAAATTGAGAGAATAGGAGAAAACAAATACAGTCAATAATCCTCATCCACAGATTCCAGTTTTGCAAATTTGTGTACTTGCTAAAGTTTATTTGTAACCCCCAAACCAACGCTTCTGGTGCTACTGCAGTCATTTTTGGATATGTATGTGCGTGGAAATTTGAGTTGCCTGATACCCATTTTCCCAGCTTTGCCTTCTTATTTCATACTCTAATACTGTAAATAAGTGTCCTTTCCATTGTCTGTTTAGTGCCATATTTCTCACGTTTTTGTGCTTTTTGTTGGTGGTTTTACTATTTACAATGGTCCCCAGTGTAGTGCCGAAGTGCTGTCTGATGTTCCTAAGCACAACAAAAAAGCTGTAAAGTACCTTACAGAAAAAATACGTATATTAAGTAAGCCTCATTCAGGTCCAAGTTGTGCTATTAGCTGTGAGTTCAATGTTAATGATCAACAATACATATTAATAAATAAGATGCCTTTAAAGAGAAACACACATAAAACAAGGTTATTTTAGATTGGTTAATGAAAACATTGTCACCAGTGTTCCTCAGGAACCTAACCCTGTATTTCCTCTGGGAGCACAGTGGTTCAGTATTGACTAATACAGTTTTCATAATGCCTTTTGAGAACATAACTACCATGAATAATGAGAATCAAGTGTATAAGATGGTACATTACAGACCTTGTTGCTTGCTGTTACAGGAGTTTTTCCCAGAGGCCACATGGACCAATGTGTTTCAAAACAGTTCATGGTGGTGGCAGGATGGGGGACTAAGGGCAAGGCATTTTTCTGTCTGCTTATTTCTGTGTCCCGTTTCTTACTAGTTAGTGTCTACTCCCGGGGTGCTCAGCCTTTTCATACTTCATAGTTGTGTTCCCTGGCCTCTTTGAGGTATCGCTGGGGAAGCCAGAGCTTCTGTTGGTCCTGTTGGGGTGGGAGGTAGGGGCTAGAGCTGTTCTAGGCCTTACCTCTTCCCCGGGTAAAGATTTACAACTGCAGGAAGTGTGTGAATCTTACTGGAGCCAAAAGACAAGTGGTTGAGGCCAGGGATGGGGTGAGAGGTAGTGGTGAGGTTGGTGTGTATGTAAACAGGGCTAAGCAGATTCAAGATCAAGGTGGGGCATAGAAAAAATATAAATATCTGTTGTGAAATGTTGAGATTTTAAATTAAATAAGAATGTGGTTTTATGTAGAATTTTAAAATATCAATTTCATATGAAGAAGTTCCAAGTAACTGGAACTGTAATACTGTTGCCTTCTGTGTATTGTTACATGATACCTTTTTAACTCCTGGGGGAACAATACCAAATTAGAAGACCGTGAAGCTTCTGCCAGAAACCTATATGCTATTTTATCAGGAAAAGGTTAATATTCATAAAAGCTCCCAATATTGTGATAATTATAATTAAAACATGTTACTTTAACATATTTAAATATGCTACTTTAACTTGGCAAATAAATATATTTGTGCTCAGGCCATGCAATTCTAATTAAATAAAGATAATTTTATAGTCATTTCCGTTTCATTCCTCATTACCAGAATGTAACCCTCTTGAGTGATTACCCAGAGACTGTGTTTTATTCATCCTGTGTCTTCTCAGTTTGCTCGTGCTAATAGAGCGACTGCTGCTTTTAGGCTTATTCTTCTCAGTTACCTCCCCCCCCCCCCCCCCCGTCTCTTCTCACTTCTCTGGCCTGTTCTTCTCCAAGTCATCCCTCATTACTCATGAAACCTCTGGCAGCTAGCTCGGAGTCTTGTGCTCTCTCTCAGACTCTGCTGTCGTATGGATGACTTCAACTTCTTTCCCATTAGATCGTGGTGCTCTACTCTGTTCATAAGCTTCCAGTGGCTTCCTGTCACACACGTGACAGATTCCAGAGTCCTTGCCAGGTCTCAGAGCCTCTTGTACTACTTCTCTGACTTCATTTCCTCCTCTTTCTCATTCAGCCCAACCACAAGGGCCTCCTTGCTATTTGAGTATTACCAATATGTTCTCACTTTAGGGCCTCTGCACTTCTCTGCTAGGAATGCTTTCTTCCAGATGTTTATAGGGTACTCCCTCACTTCAGTCAAGTAGGTCTATATGCAGCTGTCTCTTCCTCTGATTTCCCAGTCTATAATAACACCCTATCCTAGTTTAGTTTCTCTTCCTAGTCTTTATTACCCCTTATGTTTATTTGCTCATTCCACTAGTGTAAGGAAAGGAATAAGCTTTATCTGCTTTGTTCACCGTTGTATTTTTACCTCAACTGCCTGGCAAAACCTTAACCCTGAAGGAATTCAGAGTTTTCTCTAACCCGTTAAGTGATAACAAAAGAATTGCATACCTCTATACAGGTACCATTTGTCAATCAGAATGCCAGTTTTCACTTCAGCTGAGCCCTCAGCATTGCTCAGTGATTCTGTGTTGCAGTCATTGTTATCTTCTAACTTCCAGATACCTGTTGAACTGTTTCACTTGCATGTTCTGTTTCACATTTGTCTTCAATTCAGTGGCTAACATTAAACTTCTCTCTTCTATCCACTCCCAGCCCTGACCCTCTTCGCGTGTCTCCTTGCCATCCACTCGATTGCCTAAGTCTGAATCCTGGAAGTTATTCTTAACTTTTCCTTTTTTCTCTCTCACCAGCATCCATGTAGTCTTCATTTTCAAATACTGTCAGCTCTACCTTCTAGTTATGCCTTTTAGTCCAGTTGTTTCAAGCCCTTGCTGTTGTAGTTCCTATCATCTTTCACCTGGATTCATGCTACAGTTTTAAGTGGACACCTTGCTTCCTCTCTGGCTTCCTGAATCTGAAGTACAGATCTGATTAGGTCGGTGCTTTGCTCAAACTCTGAGCCAAGTACTTTCCATTGCTACTGGGTTTAAAATCAACATGGCTCGGGGCGCCTGGGTGGCGCAGTCAGTTAAGCGTCCGACTTCAGCCAGGTCACGATCTCGCGGTCCGTGAGTTCGAGCCCCGCGTCGGGCTCTGTGCTGACAGCTCAGAGCCTGGAGCCTGTTTCCGATTCTGTGTCTCCCTCTCTCTCTGCCCCTCCCCCGTTCATGCTCTGTCTCTCTCTGTCCCAAAAATAAATAAACGTTGAAAAAAAAATTAAAAAAAAAATCAACATGGCTCATCAGGTTCATAATCTGGCTCCTGCCTGTCTGATTAGCTTCATCTGACTGCTTTGTAGCCATATTGAACTTTCCTTAGCTCTGAACTGAGCCATGCCTTTTCTTCCCTGGATAGTTCTCTGGATAGTTACACATGTTTTCTCCTTTCTCTCCACACACTCTTTCTTTGCCGTTTTCCATCCTAGAATGTTAAGAATCTTCCCCAATTTTTTTATACTGTTTATGATAGTACTTGTCATTCTTTAATTCCTTATTTTATGTCTTTCCCTGTATAGACGATAGGTTTCTGGAGGACTGAGAATATATATGTCTTGTTCACTTATGTTCTGAACTCCTGATACACACCTGCCACATAGTAGGCCCTCAGATATTTGTTGACTAAATGAATACTTATTTATTTGGATATCTGGGGGAATATAAACAACTGATTATCCAAAATTCATCTCTTTGAATTTGAAATGCTGTGCTTTATACTTGGATTGAAATTATTTAATGATATACTTGTCTTTTTATTCCCTCCATGCTCTTTACCAGAAATAATTTGACATAAAGGAAACAGTATGTGTAGGACAATAAAGTGAAACTGGAAGTGAATATTATATATATAATGCAAGTTTTATTCTTAAGCACTTTTAGAGGTAGCCACAGATCTTTGAAGGGCACTGTGGCAGAGGTTACTAGCTGTCCAGCATTTCTTCTTCCTTTCTTCTGCAGTAATAGAATACCTGATTCTTACGGTGGGTATGTGGCCACCTGAATAAAGACCAGATTTATTAGACTCTCTTGCAGCTAGGTATGGTTAAGTGATTGTGTTCTAGGCAGTCAGATGTAAGTGAATGTGGTGTGTGCCAGATGTGTGGACCTGTTGGGTGGAGCTGAAGAAGCCATCTTAGGCCACAAAGTGATTGTGTGAATGGAGGCAAATGTAACAACAAGATGTGAGGAACCTGAATCCCTGATGCACTGTGGAGGGCTAACTAGTCCTGGAGGACTGCCTTGGATATTTGCTTGAGTGAGAAATAAATACCCATATTGTGTAAGCCGTGGTTATTTGGACCTTAGGCTTTTGCAACTGAACTTCTGGTACAACTACCAAAACTTCTTTGACAAATGGATCCTGTACCCTGCTGGGAACTCTTTCCTGCTTTCCTGCTGGGATGCCATTACCTTTTAGGCAAATGCAAATCACCAGCTTAATATGAGTTGTAAAGACATCCCAACAAACTGTCTTTCGGTTTCACATCTTCCTAGCATTTTGGAATGTATGCTATAAAAAGGAAATAAAAGTAAACAAGAGAAAGTACATAGAACCAACAGAGAGCTAGAGTAGGAAAAGGGAGGTCCCACTCAATAAAGAATTCAGAAACAAGATATGCCTGTTTGAGTCACTTGAAAACTCACCTGGATCTAGACACAGTTTGCTGAATATATCTATTTATTTAAAAATTACTCCAACAATCTGCTAATTAAAAAATACCCAGACTAAAAGCTTTGTCACTCCTCTAAAAATTACAGAACAAATACATCTTCTTAGGAAAAAAAACCCAAACAACCGGTTATAGTAACCTAATTCTTAAATGTAATCTTCAGTAACTTTACCTTCATAAATTTTAATGGTATTAAAAATATTTGGTAGGTGAAAGTTACTTTTAAATAATATAAATATAGGAAATAATAACCATAAAATGGTATTCATCATATTATTTCATAACACTTTGGCAAAAAGTACCAACTTTTTAATTTGTTTAAGTTTATATATTTATTTTGGAGGGGGAGGGGCTGAGAGAGAGTGGGAGAGAGAGAATCCCAAGCAGGCTCAATGCTGGCAGCGTGGAGCCTGACATGGGCCTTGAACCTATGAACCGTGAGATCAAAGTCAGATGCTTAAATGACTGAGCCACCCAGGTGCCCCAGTACTAACTTTTTAAAAGAACTTCATATGCTATAACTTAGATACTTTGTAGAATTCTTTGGAAGTAGTTATATTTCCCTGAAATAGGAATTTATATTCAAAATGAGATGGTTAGATTTTGACATAGTCTTAATATTATACATCTATTAAAAATAATGTTTTGGAAAAGTTAAATAATATGAAAAAAATAATTGATCAAGATATATTTAGTTAGGTGCTAGAACAGAATAAAAGGTCCAGTAAAGTAATCTGAATGCATACATGAACCTAGTCTATATGATAAGGGATATAATTGAAATGGTGAGCAAAAGATAGACTATACAAGACAGAAGTGGTGTTGAAACACCTGGGTAGCCATCTGGGAAAAAATAATGTTGATCCATATCTCACAAGATGTGTTCAAGATAAGTTCAAATGTATCAGAGAGGTAAATGTAAAAAAAGAAAAAAAAAGAAACATAAAAATACCTTATATTCAGGAAGAAGACCTTTTTATGTAAAATCATAAAAGAAAAAGCTGATAAAAAATTTTGCATAATAAAAACCTAGCAAAAACTTCTGTATGGCATTAATCACATTACATAGGCAAAGGACTCAGTTTTCTAATATATGTGTATATGTGTGTGTGTGTGTGTGTGTGTGTGTGTGTGCGTGTGTGTGTAAAGAATTTCTAGAAATAAGCACAGAAAAGAGAGCCCAGTAGAAAGAATTGGCAAAGGATATGAACAAACAGGTCACAGGAAAGGACATATATACGGCTTAAAAACACGGAAAAATTTTAACCTCATGTACGTGGCAGAAATACAAAATAAAACTGTACTGAGATGCATTTTTCAGATATTAATAAATTTTAAATTTTCATATCATCCGAATTATCTTATATGAGTGTATACAGACACTCTCCTAGACTGATGATAGATAAATTGTTTCAGTTTCTGTGGAGAGCAATATGCTAATAATCATCAACATTATAAAAGTTTATATTCTTTAAACTAGTTGTTTCACTGTTAGAAGCATATATTGTAGCTGTACATGTGTGAAATGATTGTATAAGATGGCTAATTGCAGCAATTTTGCAACAGCAAAAAATTCTTAACTTCAGTGCCCATGTGTAGGGGAATGTTTGAAAATATTATGGTATATTTCTACAATGAAATGTTAAACAGCTGCAAGAGAGAATGAAGAAACTCTTGGTGTCTGACATGGAAAGATCTTAAGATCAGTTATTAAATGGAACAAGCTAGGTTTGGAACCATAAGTATAGTGTATGTTCCATATGTTTAAAAGAGTTGAGAGGAGAATATTTAGTCATATTTGCCTGTATATACAGTTAAAAAAAATCTCCGGAAGGACACATAAACTATTAACAGTGTTCCTGTGTGCATGCATGGAAGGAAGTGTGTGGGTTGGCTAGGCACCAATGCCTTTGTGCAGTTAGAAAAAGGAGACAAAGGTGCTGTTCCTCAACAACTTGTACTCTTAGCTCTTAGAAAGATTATTAAAATAAACAGATTTTCTTAATACTAGGCACTTAGCAGCCATCCACTGGAAATTTTTTTTTAAGTTTTTTAATGTTCATTTATCTATTTTTTTGAGAGAGACAGAGACAGAATGCGAGTGGGTTAGGGGCAGAGAGAGAGGGAGACACAGAATCCGAAGCAGGTTCCAGGCTCTGAGCTGTCAGCACAGAGCCTGACGCGGAGCTTGAACTCACGGACCGCGAGATCATGACCTGAGCCAAAGTCGGACGCTCAACTGACTGAGCCACCAGGTGCCCCTAGAAATTTTTAATGAAAATAGATAATAGAAGGATTTCTCTTTTGAAAATTCTAGACTAAGCTTTTCATTATATTGAGTTAAACTTTTTCTCTAGGAATTTTAACTTAACCTTTAGTTCATTTATGATTATCTGATAATAATAGTTGCGTACCTGTATTAAAAATATTTGATTTTAGGGCTCCTGGGTGGCAGTTGAGCATCCGACTCTTGATCTCAGTTCAGGTCTTGATCTCAGAGTTGTGAGTTCAGGTCCCAAAGTGAGCTCTATGCTGGGCATGGAGCCAACTTAAAAAAAATACTTGATTTTATTAAGATCATCTTGTAAGTTATTTCAGGTAAAATTTTTATTATTCATTGAAAAAGTGATATAACTTGATTGGTGTATCTCTTGATTGTTTTAATATTTGAGTCATGTGACTCCCAAATACATAATTATATAAAAACATAAGGTTTAGGGGCACCTGGGTGGCGCAGTCGGTTAAGCGTCCGACTTCAGCCAGGTCACGATCTCGCGGTCCGTGAGTTGGAGCCCCGCATCAGGCTCTGGGCTGATGGCTCGGAGCCTGGGGCCTGTTTCCGATTCTGTGTCTCCCTCTCTCTCTGCCCCTCCCCCATTCATGCTCTGTCTCTCTCTGTCCCAAAAATAAATAAAAAACGTTGAAAAAAAAATTAAAAAAAAAAACTAAAACAAAAAACATAAGGTTTAATAAAAAGGTAAAATACAAAACTACACATTCAGTATCATTTTCCTTTACTAAAATTTTATATGGGTATAGATATTAATTTGTATTTATGCATGCATATATATCTATAGGTGTTTGTATCTATATATACATATTATATATTTATATGTGTATGTTATACGCATTCTATATAAAGTTTTAGTAAAATAATAAGTGTATGTCCTTATAGCTTTCTATGCATATATATGTAGGTATGTGTTTTAGGAAAAAGACTAGAAGCAATTAGACCAAATTGTAGTATATCTTAGAAGTAGAATTTCACATGGTTTTAAATTATCTTCTTTATAAGCTTTTGTATTTTTCCATTTTTTACAGTGATTATGTATTACATTGCATTGACAATAAATGTTTTAATGTTGTTTCTCCAAGTATTTTTACTGAAGCCTTTTTTTCTCCTTCATGAAAAGAGTTTTTCAGCTTATATCTTTAATGGATACCGGATTACCTCAGTGTTCTAATGAGAAAATAGAGCTTGCAATTCTGTGGTTCTTGGATCAGTTTCGTAAAACATATGTTGGTGATCAACTTCAAAGAACCTCAAAGGTAGGTTTTTACTAGAGATTTTTTAAAAAAATGTTACTGAAAATGAATAAAGATGCTCACATACAATAGCTTTAAGCTGAATGATATATTTGGGTAATTTCTACCTAAGAAATTTAATTGATCAATTGAAATTGATTGATTAATTGGTATTGAAAACACTGTGAGATTAATTTGCTTGTTTTATGCCTAGATTTACCATTTTCTTCAAAGGTTGGGAGAGTTAGTGAATATTATTTTTATGTGGCTAGTCATTAAATAGTTAAGATTATTTAAAACACTTTAATAGATTTTGCCTTATTATATTTATTTCAAGGTTTGAAACAAAAGATTTATTCTTTTTGTAGTTCTGGGATTTTTTGGACATTTACTTCTTTATGTGGTTTCCAGTATATCTTTTGCTCATTGCTCAGCATTTTTACGTAAGTGATGGGGACCAGGAGAGCTAGACATGTCTTTGAGAGGCCACAGTTAAATCACACTCATAGTATGATAATTGAAGTTTTAGCTTCAGCAAATTTAGATGAATTGATCCTAAGGCATAATGAGGGATTATTGAGGGCATTTATGTGAACCCTAACCAGATATTTAGTAGTACTTGTGACACTGAGTAAAATCTATGACGTTTTCTCCTTTTGTAATAGTAACTCTTTCCAAACCTTGTCTGCAAGAGAAGTCCTAAGGATAGTCTTACCTCCTTTGGATTTATAGTTTTTATTAGTAATGTTGAAGGATTTCTAATTTGAAATATTTAGAGTAAGCTTTTTATATAGAACTAAGCTTCTTATCCCCTGGGAAATTTGGCTTAACCTTCAGTACATTTATGGTTTTCTGTTCACAGTAGTTGTATAATGGGAAATTTTTGTTTGATTTTGTTAATATTACCCTTTGGTTTATTTCAGGTTTGTTTAACTTGCTTTTTAAGAAAGTGATGTAGCTTGATGCTTCCTTAGTCAAATATATTGTGATATTTTCTTGCCAATTAGGATTAATTTCAGTAAAAATTTCTTAGAATTTAGCTGCTATTGAATGAGACCATTAGGGAGAACTAGAAATAAATGTTTTAGTTGGATAGTAAAACAAATTAGAATCAGACAAAAATTACATGGTATGAAATTTATACAGGGTGCCTCTTTTAAAATCCCAGATGTGTTACTTGAAGGTTGAGAGTAAATCAAATTATGATAAATTGTCTTATTTTAAATGTACCCAGAGAGTTTGCCGTTTTGCTTTCACAAAAATGAATACAAATACTCTTCAGACATTGCTAACCCAGTATTTGGTCTGGATCTTAAATCAGAATAGTGTAATATGGAGTAGAAAAGCCTTCAAATTAATTGTGTTTAAAATACTTGGAAAGAAATATGTAAGATGAGATTAGTTGTTTAGAGCAATGGGATTTAGGAGTTTTTCCCCCCAATTTTTATTTGTTGTATTAAAATATATATGTATATTTTATATATATGTGAGAATTCTAGATATCAACAAACAGTCACAGGAAAAGACAGATATATTTATATATCCTTTAATACAAGGTAATATGAAAAAAGTGAATTATGGAAGGTCAACTTTTCTTTTTTGAAAGAGCTTACATATTAGGAAAAAATAAACACATCATCAGACTGGTCATTGTAATTTAACATTTTTGGTGTATGCATCTTTCCTTACCAAAAAGTGTTTAGTCCGACAGCAATCTTATTTTTAAGGCATTCCTACTGCATAACCCTAAAGGGAAACCAGAGCTTTCTGCTTTCTTTTTCTCTGGCTTGTCTGCCAATCTGCCTTAATAGGAAGTTTGAGGAGGTTTTGGAGAGTCTTTAATATGTGTCCTGGCACTCTTTTTAGGATCTCTTCACACTCCTCTAGTCCTTAACAGTAATCCTGCAGAGTTGGTATTGTTTTGTTTGTTTTTTTCAAAGTTGGTGTTACTGTTCGCATTTCACAAATGAAACAGACCACCTAACACATTTGTAAGTTCTCTACATACTAGTTTTCTGGCAACCAACCAAGGAAGACCAGATGGAAAATGTATATATATATATTTTTTGGTGAGTATATTGTCACATTCCAAATTGTGGCAAAAAAGGGGAAAGTGTTAGTTAAGAGTTAGATTGCACTAAAGTAATATTTAGTGGGTACTTATTTTGTATTAGGAGCTGTCCTAGACCCTCTTAAGCATTAGCTCATTTAATTGGATCATATGGAATGTGACTTACAAAGTTCTTCCCAGTCTCTTTTCTATGTATGTCACCAGTTTCATGCCTCAGTCCTCCATACTTGTATTACATACTTTATGTGTACTAAACTTTTTTCAGCTTCGTCAACAGTCTGTGTTCTCTGTAGATTCTAGGCCTTTGGGCAAAATGTTTCCTCTGCCTAGAACACTATTTCTTTTGAATCAAACTTTCACTTTTCTGCCTTACTCTGCTGACTCCTACTTTATCTTTCACATCAGATACCCCATCCTTTAAGATGACCTTCTTAAATTCTGGGAGAATTCCTTTTATGTGTTCTATAGCAACCTGTAATTCCCCCCCTTTTTTAGTGTTATTACACTGCATTGTAATCATTTGTTAGCAAAACATATTTTGACTCTAATTTGGGTTAGGACTGTCTCCACCTTTTTTATTATCACTTCCAAGTGCATGGCATATTACTTATGTATTTTCTACTAGATAGTGGTTGAATGTATATATTTAGTAGAATTCCACGGGATTTGAGTCTAAATCTCCCACTTGATAAACTTTCATGTGATAAAAGGTATGTTCTTGAGTTGGAAAATGATGCTGACTTTAGTGAAATTGTTCAGCAAGTTTAAATAAGGTGTACTGTTATCTATCTTGAATTTCTTACATATGCATCAAGTAAGTGCAAAGAGTCCTAAGTGATGCACAGAATAGAAGTATGTGCTATATATGAGAAGCAAGAGCCACAAATGATAGCTGTAGGCATTTATTGAAGCAGTAGTCTGCCAAAGACTTCACGTAGCACTTGACAGGCATCTAATTTCATCTCACAAAAGTTCCATGGGAATAGCTGTTTTTTATTAACACTTCCCCATCCCTTTTTACAGACTTGGAAACTGAGGTCTGGAATAATTAGTGATGTATTTAAGTGGTTGAATCTGGATTTGAACTAGGACACCTGATAACAGAGCCTATGCTGCTGATCACTTTGCTGTATTGCTTCCTGTTGGATCTTTCACCTGGGATATTGAACAGGCCCCCTTCAATCTCAATAGGTCCTAAACAGGAACTATCTCCTGAAACCCTTTCCACCTACTTCCCTATTTTGAGGAAGAATGACTGTGAACTCAAAATGTCCCCTTTGTTCTTACTTCTTATATCTGATCTGTCACCTAATCTTGTTGATTTTATTTTCTAAATATCTCTGTTTCATTCTTCTCAGTCCCCTTCATTTTTATCCTCATTGTTACTGCTTGTCATTTCTCACTGGATTTCAGATCTTATTGTCCTCTTTGTTTCCTTCTTGCATTTTCCCCACTCCAATCCATTTTCCATACTGCCACCAAAGTAATATTTTCTTCAGTAGAGAACCAGGGAAAATAATGTAATGGACACTCACACCCATCTTTGTCAAATCTGAATACCTTGCCCTATTTGCTTCATATCTGTATATTTTTAAATTAAACATTAATGGCCTGTTGCTGCTCTGATTCTGTTCTTCTTGTGCCAAAGTAACCACTGTCCTAAATTTCATGTTATTTTCATGCATGATTATGTTCTAGTCCCACATTTCTATGTACTTATAAACAAAACCTAGTACTGTTAACTCTATAGAAAATTAGTATGCAGGAACTTGCTGGTTTTGATCCACATTGTTTTTGAGATTTATCCATGGTGATACGTATAGTTCTAATTTAATTACTGAATGGTGTTACAGTATATTATTGTGCCATTATGTATTCATTTTTCTGTTAATATACACTAGGTTGTTTCCAATTTTATTTTATTTTATTTTTTTTATTTCAGTCCAATTTTAAAGTTTATAAAAAATACTCCAGTAAACATTCAAATACCTATTTCCTCATGCATGTGTATGAGTATCTTGAAGGTAAATACTGGGAGTAGAATTGCTGGGCTGTAGACGGTACATCACTTCAGCTTTACAAGATATTACCAAGTTGCTCTCTTAAATGTTAGAATAGCCTGTTTTCCCTCTCCCAGCAGATTATATGTTGCTGTATGTTGTCTTAATACTTGCTTTTGTCAGACTTTAAAATTTACAGAATTTCTCTGCTTAAAATTCTTACTGGTTTCTCATTATATAAATAAGTTCCTTATGGTTAGACTTTGTGTACCTTTGCAGCCTTTTCTTTTGACACTTTTTTCTGTTCTGTGACATGCTTTGTATGTGCTACACTTTTTGTCCTGTCACCTATTCCTACTTACTGTCTGATGAATATTAATAAGTAACTACTATATACTAAGACCAGGGTACAATGGCAAATAGAATGGTCTATCTGTCCTCTAAGTTTTTAATTAAAGAGGAAGATGGGCAAATAAATAAAAAATTATAAAACCTACCTCCCCACTTAAACATTGAAATAGTACAGGAAGAGGCAGACTATTAAATAAAGGTTGCTGGACATTTGGTTATATCTATTTAAAGTTTTGAATTATTACTTCACAGTATATAAAAAATCAAATCTAAGTTGGTGACTCTTAGTGTGAAAGGCAGGGGACTATGATTTAAGGACAGGAAGGATTTTTTTTTAATGTTTATTTTTGAGAGAGAGGGCGAGCAGGACAGAGGCAGAGAGAGGGGGAGACCAAATCCCTAAACAGGTTCTCCACTAACAGCTTAATTGACTGAGCCACCCAAGCACCCGAGGAAGGATTTCTTTTTAAGGCATGAAAAGCCCAAACTATAAACCCAAAGGTTGATAAATTCTGCCCATATTAAAAATAAAAATTTCTGCAGCTCAAAATACACAGTAAACAAAGTAAAAAGACAAGCTAGAGACAGGGTAAGACCCAATACATGTAACTTAAAGAGAATCAATATCCAGTTATATAATTTCTATGAATCAATAAGAGAAGAACAACCTAGTAAAAAAAAAAAGTGTGCCAAAGATATGAGTAAACAATTTATAGAAAAAGAAATCACGGTTTATAATCAACATGAAAAAATGTTCATCCTTTCATGGACTAAGGGAAATGCAAATTAAAGCTATAGTGCAATAATCCTATCATACCTATTAGCTGGAGATAGTTAAAAAGTTTGATGAAAGCATGTATTTGTGATGAAGTAAAATAGCTAACACTCCTATACACTGCTAGTGGAATCCAAACCAGTAAAACATTTTTGGAAAGCAGCAATATCTAACAAAGTCGAAAATGTATAAAATTCTTGGACTGGGTGAAAACTCTAAAACATCGTTGAGAGAAATTAAATGAGGCCTAAAAATAAATAGATATATATCATGTTTATGAATTGGAAGACTCAATATTGTTAAAATTAGTGAAGTAAGTGAAGAAGGTATGATAACAATGTGTCATCAAATAGAGAATTTAAATAAAGAGATGGAAATTATTAAAAATAGAAACAAATAGAAATTCTGTAGTTGGAAAGTACAGTAAATGAAAATGAGATGTTGAGGCACAGAGAGAAAAAAGACTGAAGAAAAGTGAACAGAGTCTCAGAGAACTGTAGGTCACCAGTAAATACACCAAAATATCATGGAGTACCTGGTAGAAGAATACCAGAAAAGGAAGTGAGACAGGATCAGAAAAAAACACTTAAAGCAATATTGGCTTAAAACTTAACCATATTTGGTGAAAAGCATTACACATCAAAGAAGTGCAATAAAGACCCACACTAAGAACACATCATAGTAAAAATGCTGAAAGACAAAGAGAAAAATTTTAGCAGCAAGGGAAAAACTACTCATCACAGTTACCAGAAGGGAGGTGGGTGGGAGGATGAGTTAAACAGGTGATGTTGATTAGGGTACTTGTTGTGTTGAGCACCCAGTGACATATGGAAGTGTTGAATAAAAACAAAAAAGAAAAAAAGAAAAGAGAAAAACTCATTACACGTGAGGGGTACCAGTAAGATTAATAGCTGACTAGTCTTGAGAAACAGGAGAGACCAGAAGATCCTTCAATGACATAGAGTGCTGAACTAGTAACCAAGAATTCCACATCCAGCAAAACTATCTTTAAAAATGAAAGGAGGGTCTCCTGGGTGGCTCAGTCGGTTGAGCATCTGTCTTCAACTCAGGTCATGATCAGGTCTATGGGTTTGAGCCCCGTGTCAGGCTCTGTGCTGACAGCTCAGAGCCTGGAGCCTGCTTCTGATCCTGTGTCTTCCTCTCTTTCTGCCTCTTCCCCACTCTCACTTTGTCTCACTCTGTCTCTCAAAAATAAATAAATGTGAGGACTCTAGGAAGATGGCGGCGTAGGACGACGCTGGGCTCACCGCGTCCTGCTGATCACTTAGATTCCACCCACACTTGCCTAAATAACCCAGAAAACCACCAGAAGACTAGCAGAACAGATTCTCTGGAGCCAAGCGCAGACGAGAGGCCCACGGAAGAGGGTAGGAAGGGCGGAGAGGCGGTGCGTGCTACACGGACTGGCGGGAGGGAGCCGGGTCGGAGGGGCAGCCCGCCAGCAAAGCAGAGCCCCTGAGTCTGGCTTGCAAAAGCGGAGGGGCCGGACGGAGTGTGTTCAGACAGCAAGCGGGACTTTACATCTGGAAGGTTATAAGCTAACATCTCTGCTCAGAGAGCAGGAGGGCTGGAGGACAACGGGAAGGAGAGTTGTTGAGCCCCGGACGACAGAGCTCAGCTTGGCGGGGAACAAAGGCGCTCACCAGCGCCATCTCCCTCGCCCATCCCCCAGCCCAAATCCCAAAGGGAACCAGTTCCTGCCAGGGAACTTGCTTGCACCGCGCAAACACCTAACGCTGTGCTTCTGCGGATCCATCCCTCTGGCAGCAGGTCTGACTCCCTCCCGGTGCCACAGGGCCCCTCCCGAAGCAGATCACGAAGGATAAGTGAGCTGAGCCTACCCCTCCCGCCCCTGTGCACCTTGCCGATCCACCCCAGCTAATACGCCACTTCCCCAGCACCACAAGCCTGGCAGTGTGCAAGTAGCCCAGGTGGGCCATGCCACCCCACAGTGAATCCTGCCCCTAGGAGAGGGGAAGAGAAGGTACACACCAGTCTGACGGTGGGCTGAGGGCAGACATCAGGTCTGACTTCGGCCCTGCCCACCAACGCAAGTTATTCAAGACAACACAGGGGAAGTGCCCTGCAATTCCGCACCATACCAGGGACTATCCAAAATGACCAAATGGAAGAATTCCCCTCAAAAGAATCTCCAGGAAATAACGACAGCTAACGAACTGATCAAAAAGGATTTAAACACTATAACAGAAAGTAAATTTAGATTAATAGTCATAAAATTAATTGCTGGGCTTGAAAACAGTATAGAGGACAGCAGAGAATCTATTGCTACAGAGATCAAGGGACTAAGGAACAGCCAGGAGGCGCTAAAAAATGCTATAAATGAGCTGCAAAATAAAATGGAGACAGCCACAGCTCGGATTGAAGAGGCAAAGGAGAGAATAGGTGAACTATAAGATAAAATTATGGAAAAAGAGGAAGCTGAGAAAAAGATTAAAAAATCCAGGAGTCTGAGGGGAAAATTAGAGAACTAAGTGATGCACTAAAGAGAAATAATCTACGCATAATTGGTATTCCAGGGGAGGAAGAGAGAGGGAAAGGTGCTGAAGGTGTACTTGAAGAAATAATAGCTGAGAACTTCCCTAGTCTGGGGAAGGAAAAAGGCATTGAAATCCAAGAGGCACAGAGAACTCCCTTCAGACGTAACTTGAATCGATCTTCTGCATGACATATCATAGTGAAACTGGCAAAATACAAGGATAAAGAGAAGATTCTGAAAGCAGCTAGGGATAAAAGTGCTGTAACATATAAAGTGAGACCGATAAGACTCGTGACGGATCTCTCTACTGAAACTTGGCAGGCCAGAAAGGAATGGCAGGAAATCTTCAACGTGATGAACAGAAAAAAATATGCAGCTGAGAATCCTTTATCCAGCAAATCTGTCATTTAGAACAGAAGGAGAGATAAAGGTCTTCCCAAACAAACAAAAACTGAAGGAATTCATCACCACTAAACCAGCCCTACAAGAGATCCTAAGGGGGATCCTGTTAGACAAAGTACCAGAGACATCGCTACAAGCATGAAACCTACAGATATCACAATGACTCTAAACTCATATCTTTCTATAATAACACTAAATGTAAATGGACTAAATGTGCCAGCCAAAAGACATAGGGTGTCAGAATGGATAAAAAAACAAGACCCATCTATTTGCTGTCTACAAGAGACTCATTTTAGACCTGAGGACACCTTCAGATTGAAAGTGAGGGGATGGAGAACTATTTATCATGCTACTGGAAGTCAAAAGAGAGCTGGAGTAGCTATACTTATATCAGACAAACTAGACTTTAAATTAAAGGCTGTAACGAGATGAAGAAGGGCATTATATAATAATTACAGGGTGTATCCATCAGGAAGAGCAACAAACATCTATGCGCCGAATACGGGAGCCCCCAAATATATAAAACAGTTACTCACAAATATAAGCAACTTTATTGATAAGAATGTGGTAATTGCAGGGGACTTTAACACCCCACTTACAACAATGGATAGATCATCTAGACACATGGTCAATAAAGAAACAAGGGCCCTGAATGATACATTGGATCAGATGGACTTGACAGATATATTTAGAACTCTGCATCCCAAAGCAGTAGAATATACTTTCTTCTCAAGTGCACATGGAACATTCTCCAAGATAGATTACATACTGGGTCACAAAACAGCCCTTCATAAGTATACAAGAATTGAGATCATACCATGCATACTTTCGGACCACAGTGCTATGAAGCTTGAAATCAACCACAGGAAAAAGTCTGGAAAACCTCCAAAAGCATGGAGGTTAAAGAACACCCTACTCAAGAATGAATGGGTCAACCAGGCAATTAGAGAAGAAATTAAAAAATATATGGAAACAAACGAAAATGAAAATACAACAATCCAAGCGCTTTGGGATGCAGCGAAGGCAGTCCTGGTAGGAAAATACATTGCAATCCAGGCCTATCTCAAGAAGCAAGAAAAATCCCAAATACAAAATCTAACAGCACACCTAAAGGAAATCGAAGCAGAATAGCAAGGACACCCTAAACCCAGCAGAAGAAGAGAAATAATAAAGATTAGAGCAGAAATAAACAATATAGAATCTAAAAAAACTGTAGAGCAGATCAATGAAACCAAGAGTTGGTTTTTTGAAAAAATAAATAAAATTGATAAACCTCTAGCCAGGCTTCTCAAAAAGAAAAGGGAGATGACCCAAATAGATAAAATCATGAATGAAAATGGAATTATTACAACCAATCCCTCAGAAATACAAGCAATTATAAGGGAATACTATGAAAAACTATATGCCAACAAACTGGACAACCTGGAAGAAATGGACAAATTCCTAAGCACCCACACACTTCCAAAACTCAATCAGGAGGAAATAGAAAGCTTGAACAGACCCATAACCAGCGAAGAAATTGAATCAGTTATCAAAAATCTCCCAACAAATAAGAGTCCAGGACCAGATGGCTTCCCAGGGGATTTCTACCAGAAGTTTAAAGCAGAGATAATACCTATCCTCCTCAAACTATTCCAAAAAATAGAAAGGGAAGGAAAACTTCCAGACTCATTCTATGAAGCCAGTATTACTTTGATTTCTAAACCAGACAGAGACCCAGTAAAAAGAACTACAGGCCAATATCCCTGATGAATATGGATGCAAAAATTCTCAATAAGATAGTAGCAAATCGAATTCAACAGCATATAAAAAGAATTATTCACCATGATCAAGTGGGATTCATTCCTGGGCTGCAGGGCTGGTTCAACATTCACAAATCAATCAATGTGATACATCACATTAATAAAAGAAAAGATAAGAACCATATGATCCTGTCAATTGATGAAGAAAAAAAATTTGACAAAATTCAGCACCCTTTCTTAATAAAAACCCTCAAGAAAGTTGGGATAGAAGGAACATACTTAAACATCATAAAAGCCATTTATGAAAAGCTCACAGCTAACATCATCCTCAATGGGGAAGAACTGAGAGCTTTTTCCCTGAGATCAGGAACACGACAGGGATGTCCACTCTCACCGCTGTTGTTTAACATAGTGTTGGAAGTTCTAGCATCAGCAATCAGACAACAAAAGGAAATCAAAGGCATCAAAATTGGCAAAGATGAAGTTAAGCTTTCACTTTTTGCAGATGACATGATATTATACACGGAAAATCCGATAGACTCCACCCAAAGTCTGGGTGAATTCACACATGAATTCAGCAAAGTTGCAGGATACAAAATCAATGTACAGAAATCAGTTGCATTCTTATACACTAATAATTAAGCAACAGAAAGACAAAGAAACTGATCCCATTCACAATTGCACCAAGAAGCATAAAATACTGAGGAATAAATCTAACCAAAGATGTAAAAGATCTGTATGCTGAAAACTATAGAAAGCTTATGAAGGAAATTGAAGAAGATATAAAGAAGTGGAAAAATATTCCATGCTCATGGGTTGGAAGAATAAATATTGTCAAAATGTCAATACTACCCAAAGCTATCTACACATTCAATGCAATCCCAATCAAAATTGTACCAGCGTTCTTCTCGAAGCTAGAACAAGCAATCCTAAAATTCATATGGAACCACAAAAGGCCCCGAATAGCCAAAGTGATTTTGAAGAAGAAGACCAAAGCAGGAGGCATCACAATCCCAGACTTTAGCCTCTACTACAAAGCTGTCATCATCAAGACAGCATGGTATTGGCACAAAAACAGACACATAGACCAATGGAATAGAATAGAAACCCCAGAACTAGACCCACAAAATTATAGCCAACTAATCTTTGACAAAGCAGGAAAGAATATCCAATGGAAAAAAGACAGTCTCTTTAACAAATGGTGCTGGGAGAACTGGATGGCAACATGCAGAAAGTTGAAACTAGACCACTTTCTCACACCATTCACAAAAATAAACTCAAAATAGATAAAGGACCTGAATGTGAGACAGGAAACCATCAAAGCCCTAGAGGAGAAAACAGGAAAAGACCTCTCTGACCTCACCCATAGCAATTTCTTACTTGACACATCCCCAAAGGCAAGGGAATTAAAAGCAAAAATGAACTATTGGGACCTCATGAAGACAAAAAGCTTCTGCACAGCAAAGGAAACAATCAGCAAAACTAAAAGGCAACCAATGGAATGGGAAAAGATATTTGCAAATGACATATCGGACAAAGGGCTAGTATCCAAAATAATAAAGAGCTCACCAAACTCCACACCCGAAAAACAAATAATCCAGTGAAGAAATGGGCAGAAAACATGAATAGACACTTCTCTAAAGAAGACATCCAGATGGCCAACAGGCACATGAAAAGATGTTCGATGTCGCTCCTCATCAGGGAAATACAAATCAAAACCACATTCAGATATCACCTCACACGAGAGTGGCCAAAACGAACAAATCAGGAGACTATAGATGCTGGAGAGGATGTGGAGAAACAGGAACCCTCTTGCACTGTTGGTGGGAATGCAAACTGGTGCGGCCACTCTGGAAAACAGTGTGGAGGTTCCTCAAAAAATTAAAGATAGACCTGCCCTATGACCCAGCAGTAGCACTGCTAGGAATTTACCCAAGGGATACAGGAGTACTGATGCATAGAGGCACTTGTACCCCAATGTTTATAGCAGCACTCTCAACGATAGCCAAGTTATGGAAGGAGCCTAAATGTCCATCAACTGATGAATGGATAAAGAAATTGTGGTTTATATACACAATGGAGTACTATGTGGCAATGAGAAAGAATGAAATATGGCCCTTTGTAGCAACGTTCATGGAACTGGAGAGTGTGATGCTAAGTGAAATAAGCCATACAGAGAAAGACAGATACCATATGTTTTCACTCCTATGTGAATCCTGAGAAACTTAACAGTAACCCATGGGGGAGGGGAAGGAAAAAAGAGAGAGAGGTTAGAGTGGGAGAGAGCGAAAGCATAAGAGACTCTTAAAAACTGAGAACAAACTGTGGGCTGATGGGGGGTGGGTGATGGGTATTGAGGAGGGCATCTTTTGGGATGAGCACTGGGTGTTATATAGAAACCAATTTGACAATAAATTTCATATATTTAAAAAATAAATAAATGTAAAAAAAATTTTTATAAAAAAACCAATAATAATAAAAATGAAAGGAAAAGTAAAGATATTACCAGGGAAACAAAAACAGAGAATTCATTGCTTTCAGAGTTGCCTTATAAGAAATACTAAAGGGGGAACCTGGGTGGCTCAGTCGGCTGAGCATCAGACTTCAGCTAAGGTCATGACCTCACAGCTCTTGAGTTCAAGTCCCATGTCGGGCTCTGTGCTGACAGCTCGGAGCCTGGAGCCTGCTTCAGATTCTGTGTCTCCCTCTCTCTGCGCCTCCCCCACTCATGCCATGTCTGTGTCTCTCAAAAATAAATA
Source organism: Prionailurus viverrinus (assembly GCF_022837055.1). NCBI lineage: Eukaryota > Metazoa > Chordata > Mammalia > Carnivora > Felidae > Prionailurus > Prionailurus viverrinus. Next base: position 179,226,149 of record NC_062561.1, on the reverse strand, counting down.
ATCATTTAAAAAAATTTAAAAAAAAAGAAAGAACTACTAAAGGAAGTACTTCAGGCCGAAAGCAAGTGACCTCAGATAAATCCACACAATAAAACAAAGAACACTAGTGAAGGTAATTAAGCAATGATAAAATATAGTACATTTTTCTCTTAACTGATTTTAAAAACCAATTATATAAAACAATTATGTATTTCATATACATACACACTGAATTGATGACATATATATAATATGTAATATATTTGCCAATAACAGCACAAGGAAGATAGGTAGGAGCAACGTTTGGGGCTAAGGAAATGACACAAGATGGCAACTCAAATCCACAGGACCCAATAAAAAACCAAAAATGGTAAATAAGAATGTTAATATAACAAACACTTCAAACATACGTTTTTGCTCTCTTTCAACTTCATTAAAAGATATAAAGTTAAATGAAGAAATAAGTATCATGATTTATTGCTGGGTGTATAATATATAAAGGTGTAATAGTTTTATCATGTAGTAATAATATGACAAAAAGGGAAAAAAAGAATAGAGCCGTATAGGAATAACATTTCTTTATCTTATTGGAACTAAGTATCAATCTGAGGTAGATTCTGGTAAAATGTATATGGTGAGCCCCTAGGGAAACTCTACAGAAAATTACTAAAAAATGTATAGTAAAAAATTATTGAAAGTAAAGTTATTAAAATGTTACACTAGAAAATATTTAATGTAAAATAACGCAGTACAGGAAGGCTAGAGGAAAAGAAACACGACAAAAATGTCAGATATAGATCTTACAGTATCAATAATAACATTAAATTTAGAATGGGTTATGCAAGCCAACGAGTAGCAGAGATTACTAGACTGGAGTTTTAAAAAAATAATGTTGCACATGCTTTCTGTAGAACACACATTTTAAAGTCAAGGATACAAATAGGTCAAAAGTACAAGGATGGCAAAGCATATATCATATAGACAGCAACCATATAAAAAAGATGGAGTGGCTATACCAATACCAGATAAAATAGACTTTAAAACAAAAAAAATGTCACTAGGAATAAAGAGGAACATTTTGTAATAATAGAAGGGTCAACTCATGAGAAAGATGTAGCAATTATAAACATATATGTACATAACAACAGTAGCCCCAAACACATGAAACAAAAGCTGACAGAAATAATAATAATAGTTGAAGACTTTAATGACCTGGTTTTAATAATGGATAGAACAACTATGTAGAAGGTCTGTAACAATGCTATAAACCAACTAGACTTGAACAATGCTATAGACTTGAACAATGCTATAAACCAACTAGACCACAGATGGCTATAGAACACTACACCCAGCAACAGCAGAATATACATTCTTATCAAGTATGTACAGAATATTGCCCAAGATAGACCATATGCTCAATCAAAAAACAAGACTCAATAAATTTTAAAGAATTGAAATAGTACAAAGTATGTTCTCTAATCAAAATGGAGTACATAGAAATCAGTAACAGAAAGAAATGTGGGTAACTCAGAGTATGTGGAAATTGAACCATTGTATTGTATTGTATTGTATTGTATTGTATTGTATTGTATTGTATTGTATTCTATTCTATTCTATTCTATTCTATTCTATTCTATTTAAATCCAAGTTAGTTAACGTATAGTATAATAATAATTTCGGGAATAGAATTTAGTGATTCATCACTTACATATAGCACCCAGTGCTCATTCCAACAAGTGCCCTCCTTAATGCCCATCGCCCATTTAGCCCATCCCCCCACCCAACACCCCACCAACAACCCTCAGTTTGTTCTCTGTATTTAAGAGTCTCTTATGTTTTGTCTCCCTCTCTGTTTTTATATTATTTTTGCTTCCCTTTTCCTTTGTTAATCTGTTTTGTTTCTTAAATTCCATATATGAGTGAAATCGTAGGATATTTATCTTTCTCTGACTGACTTACTTCACTGAACATAATACAGTCTAGTTCCATCCATGTGTTGCTAATGGCAAGATTTCATCCTTTTTTGCTCACCAATTCTATCGTATATATATACCACATCTTCTTTATCCATTCATCAGTCAATGGACATTTGGGCCTTTTCCATACTTTGGCTATTGACGATAGAGTGGCTATAAACATTGGGATGCATGTGCCTCTTCGAATCAGCATTTTAATATCCTTTGGGTCATACCTAGTAGTGCAATTGCTGGGTCGTAGGGTATTTCTATTTTTAATTTTTTGAGGAGCCTCCATACTCTTTTCCAGAGGGGCTGCACCAATTTGCATTCCCACCAGCAGTGCAAAAGGGGTTCCCCTTTCTTTTCATCCTTGCCAACATCTGTTGTTGCCTGAGTTGTTAATTTTTGCCATTCTGACAGGTGTGAGGTGGTTTTGATTTGTATTTCTCTGATGATGAATGGTGTTGAGCATCATTTCATGTGTCTGTTAGCCATCTGGATGTTTTCTTTGGAGAAGTGTCTATTCATGTCTTTTGTCCATTTCTTCACTGGGAAATTTGTTTTTTGGGTGATGAGTTTGATAAGTTCTTTATAGGTTTTGGATACTAACCCTTTATCTGACATATCATTTGCAAATATCTTCTCCCATTCCATCGGTTGCCTTTTAGTTTTGCTGATTGTTTCCTTCGCTGTGCAGAAGCTTTTTATCTTGATGAGGTCCCAGTAGTTCATTTTGGCTTTTGTTTCCCTTGTCTCCAAAGACATGTCAAGTAAGAAGTTGCTGTGGCCGAGGTCAAAGAGGTTGTTGCCTATTCTCTCCTCTAGGATTTTGATTGCTTTCTGTCTTACATTTAGGTGTTTCATCCATTTTTGAGTTAATTTTTGTGTATGGTGTGAAAAAGTGGCCCAGGTTCATTTTTAATCTGCATGTTGCTGTCCAGTTTTCCCAGCACCATTTGCTGAAGAGACTGTCTTTTTTCCACTGGATGTTCTTTCCTGCTTTATCAAAGATTAGTTGGCCATCCATTTGTGGGTCCATATCTGGGTTCTCTGTTCTGTTCCATTGGTCTGTGTGTCTGTTTTTGTGCTAGTACCATACTGTCTTGATGATTACAGCTTTGTAATACAGCTTGAAGTCTGGAATTGTGATGCCTCCAGCTTTGGTTTCCTTTTTCAACATTACTTTGGCTATTCAGGGTCTTTTCTGGTTCCATACAAATTTTAGAATTGTTCTAGCTGTGTGAAGAATGCTAGTGTTATTTTGATAGGGATTGCATTGAATATATAGATGGCTTTGGATAGTATTGACATTTAAACAATATTTGTTCTTCCAATCCATGAGAATGGAATGTTTTTCCATTTCTTTGTGTCTTCTTCAGTTTCTTTCATAAGCTTTCTATAGTTTTCAGTGTATAGATCTTTCACCTCTGTGGTTAGGTTTATTCCTAAGTATTTTATGCCTTTTGGTGCAATTGTAAATGGGATTGATTCCTTGATTTCTCTATCTGCTGCTTCATTATTTGTGTATAGAAATGCAACCAATCTCTGTACATTGATATTATATCCTGTGGCTTTGCTGAATTCATATATCAGTTTCAGCAGTTTTTTGGTGGAGTCTTAGGTCTTCCATATAGAGTATCATGTCATCTGCAAAGAGCGAAAGTTTGACCTCCTCCTTTCCGGTTTGGATGCCTTTCGTTTTTTGTTGTTGTTGTTGTCTGATTGCTGAGACTAGGACTTCCAACAATTCTAAATGACTAATGAGTCAAAGAAGAAAAATCACAAGGGAATTAAGAAATACTTTCAGGTGAAAGAAAATGAAGACACATACCAGAACTTACAAAATTAGCTAAAGCAGTATTTAGGGGTAAATTTATATTTATAAAGACCTTAATTAAAATCGAAAAATATCTTAGATAAGTGGCCCAACCTTTCACCTTAACACACTGGAAGAATAAAAAGAAACTAAACCTAAAGCAAGCAGAAGAAAGGATATAATAAAGATTAGAGTAGAAATTAATGAAATAGAAATTTAAAACAATAGCAAAAGTCAGTGAAATCCAAACTTGGTTCTTTATAAATACTAAATTGACATACCTTTAGCTAGATTGACAAAAAAAGAGAAAAGTCTCAAAAGTACTAAAATCAGGAATGAAACAGAAGATATTACTATTGACCTTCCAGAAATAAAAATGATTATAATGGAATATTATGAACATTTGAATGCCATTAAGTTAGATAACTTAGATGGAATGGTTACATTTCCAAAAAGACATAAACTACTTAAACTTATTCAAGAAAATACAGAAATCTGAATAAAAGTGTAACAGCTAAAGAGATTGAATTCTAATGAGACTGCCCACAAAGAAGAGTGCAGGCCCAGATGGACTTCCTAGTGATTTCTACCAGACATTCAAAGAATTAATACCAATTATTAATTATTTTAATTATTTATTAAAATTTATTAAATTATATTATATAATAATTATAATATAAATTATATTTATTAAAATTATTTTTAATTAATTTATTTTAATTATTAATTATTAATAGCAATTCTTTATAAATGCTTCCAAAAAGTAGAAGAGGAGGGGATACTTCCCAGCTCATTCGATGAGGCCATTTTACCCTGGTACCAGGACCATAGAAATAGAAAAAAAGTACTCACCAATATTTCTTACGAATATAGATGCAAAAAAAAAAAAAACAAAAGAAACAAATTAACTAAACTAAAGAAATACAGGCTGACTGAATCTAACAACATAAATACTTTCCTCTGTGATCAAGAGCAAGACAAGGATGTCTCGTTACTTACGTTAAACATTGTACTAGAGGTTCTGGTCAGGGAAAGTGGGCAATAAAATGAAATAAAGGCAACCCATTTGGAAGAGAAGAAGTAAAACGTAAAACTGTATCTCTTCAAAGATGGCATGACTTGAATATAGAAAATTTTAATCAGCAGAAATACTATTAGACTAATTTTAGAAAGCAGTAAGTGTGCAGAATAGACAACACAATTGATTTTTATATACTTGCAGTAAACAACCTGTAAATTAAATGAAGAAAACATTTCATTCACAATAGCATGAAAATAATTAAATGCTTAAGAATAAGTTTAACAAAAGAAGTGCAAAACTTATCAACTAGAAACTACAAAACATTGTTGGAATAAATGAAAGAAAACCTAATAAATGAAAAGATATTCTATTCCATGGTCATGAACCAGAAGACTTACTGTTAAGATGGCAATATTCCACAGATTGATCTATAGCTTCAACACAATCTTTATCAAAATCTTAGCTATCTTAGCTTGCAGGAGTTGGCAAGCTTATCCTAAAATTCATATGGGAATTCAAAGGACCAAGAACAGCCAAAACAATCTTGAAAATAGGAACACTCCCTTCCCCATTTTACAACTTAATACCAAGTAACAACAATCAGGACAGTGTAGTACTTTCATAAGGACAGACATATAGGTCAGTGAAATAGAGTTGAGAATGTAGTTATAAACCCTCATGTTTGCAGTCAGTTTATTTTTGACAAGGATGCCAAGACAATCTAGTGGTGAAAGAATAGTCTTTTCAACAAATGGTGCTGGGACAACTGGATATCCACATGCAAAAGAATGAGGTTGGACCACTATCTCCCACCATACATAAAAATTAAGTCAAAATGAATCAGATTTAAATGTAAGAGTTAAACCTGAAACTCTTAGAAAAAAACAGAAGTAAAGGTTTACGACTTTGAATTGAGTAATGGTTTCTTAGATACAACACTGAAAGCACAAGCAGCCAGACAAAAATAGATAAATTGGACTTCATCAAAATTAAAAACTGTTTTGCTCTAAATGACACCATCAAGAAAATGAAAACACAAACCACAGAATGGTAGGAAATATGTGCAAATTGTTTAGCTAATAAGGGACTTATATCAACATTTATAAAGAGCTCTTACATCTCTATAATAAAAAGGTATATAACCCAATTTAAAAATGGACAAAAAATTTGAATAGATGTTTCTCCAAAGAAGACACACAAATGGCCAGTGGGCACTTGAAAAGGCGTTTAACACCACTATAGTAATGAGAAATTAAGTTGCTGTAATTCAGGGAAATTCATGTCATTACTAAAATGAGATACCACTTTACAACCCCTAGGATGGATATAATTATGAAGACAGATAATAACAGTATTGGTGAGGATGTGGAGAAACTGGACCTTCATTCACTTTTGGTGGGAATGTAAAATGGTACAACCAGTTTGGAAAGCAGTCTGGAAGTTCTTCAAAAAGTTAAACAGAGAGTTACCATGTGATCCAATAACCCCAATCCCACGTATATACCCACAAGAAATGAAAACACACATCCACATGAAAACTTTACATAACTGTTCACAGAAACATTATTCCTAATACCAGAAAAAATCCAGATGTCCATCAACTGAAGAATAAAGAAAAAGTGGTATATCTCAAAGTGAAATATTACTCAGTAGTAAAAAGGAATGAAATATTTATACATGCTACAACGTAGGTGATTTTTTTTTTTGAGAGAGAGAGAGAGGGTGCGAGTGAGGGGCAGAGAGAGGGGGAGAGAGAGAGAGAGAGAGAGAGAGAGAGAGAGAGAGAGAGAGAAGTGGAGCTTGTGTTCACCTGAAGCAGGGCTCAAGCTCACCTGAAGTGTGGCTTGAGCTCACACTCTGTAGGACTACAAGTCACAAACCTTGATCATGACCTGAACTGAAGTCAGATGCTTAACAACTGAGCCACCCAGGCGCCCCAGCCTAGGTGATTCTAAAAAGCATTATGCCAGGTGAAGGAAGCCATGCACCGAAGGACAAATATTATGTGATTTCATTTATATGAAATTTCCAAAATAGGCAAATCTGTAGAAACACAAGTAGATTATTGGTTTCCTTATAAGGATTTCTTGTTGTGGTGTTGCAAATATTCTACAATTGATTGTAATGGTGGTTGAAAATATCAGTGAATATACTAAAAACCATTGAATCACACTTTAAATGTGTGATTTTTATAGTAGGTGAGTGTCTTATCTACAAAAGACAAAGCTCATTTTTAAAATGGGGAAAAGATTTAAACACGCTCATCAAAAGATATCTAAATGGCTAATAATCACAAAAAGATGCTTAACATTGCTAATTAGCAGAAAATATTAATTAAAACTCAGGTGAAATACTACTACACACCTGGCATAATGGCTAAAAGTGAAGAGTGATAAAACCAAGCCTTGATGATAAAGTGGAGTACATGAAACTATCATACATTGCTTGTGGGAATGTACATAACCATGTGGGAAAACTCTTTGGTGATATTTGCTAAAGCTGAACATAACCTACCCCACAATCATCAGTTTTACACTTAGGTAAAGAAATGAGTTTATATATTACAGGAATGTCACAGCAGCTTCATTTATAACATCTAAGAACTGGAAACTCATGTTCCCCCGCAGTTGAATGGATAAATTAGTGTATAGTGTAATAAATATCATACTACACGGAAATGCTCTGCTTCCCAATGAATGTGCATTCCCTACTCAACTTAAAGTCTTCTACTAACTCAAGAGCCCAAGGAATGTCAACTACTCCACAGAAATCTTATTACCAGACTGGTAGCATTTCCTAACCAAAAGACTTGGGGGGTAAGGAGACAGGGAGGGAAAAGGAAGCCACGCATACTGAGCTACCGGTTTTTCAGTTATGGTGATGAAAGTCAGAATGGTGGTTCCCTTTGGGGAGAGAAAGTATATTCCCTGGAAAGGTGAGCAGGAGAGCCTTTGGGGGGCTGGAGATATTTTTATCTTTTGGGGAGTTCTCTGAGAGTATACACATGTAAAAATTCACCGAGCTCATAATTAGGATTTATGCACCTTGTGTATGTTATTCTTTAATACGATTTTCTTTACAAAAGATTATTCATAGAAGCCTGGTGTGTAATTATGAAAATAAAAAGGAAACTTACCCATCAGCAGGAGAATGGCTAAATAAATTTTTGTGTAGTCTTTCAATGGGATTCTGTACAGCAATCAAAATGAATAATTTAAACTGCATTCATTTTTGGCTAAATCCAACAAAGCTGCCATATTTTTGTATGAAAAAAGTTGTTGAATGAAATATATAATATGATATTCCTTCTATCAAATATGTTAAGAATAACAAATGTTCATGAATTCGTTTTTTTAATGTTTACTTTTGCGAGAGAGAGTACAAGTGGGAGAGGGGCAGAGAGAGGGAGACAGAGGATCCGAATGTTAAGAATAATAAATGTTCATGAATTCTTTTTTTTTAATGTTTATTTGTTTTTGAGAGAGAGAGAGCACAAGTGGGAGAGGGGCAGACAGAGGGAGACAGAGGATCCAAAGCAGGCTCTGTGCTGATAGCAGCAAGCCCGATGCAGGGCTCGACCTCATAAGCCAAACTCACGAACTGAACTCATGAACTGTGAGATCATGACCTGAGCCAAAGTCAGATGCTTAACCAACTGAGCCATCCAGGCACCCCTATGAATTCTTTTATATAGTAAAAATCTAAAGGTGTACATGGGATTGGTTAAAAAGTGAATTCAGGATAATGGTTACCTCTGGTTGAGCAGAAATATGGAAATAGAGAAGATACAAAGACTTCACTTATATCTGTACTGTTTTATTTGTTAGTCTGCATGGTGGGTTTCATGGATGTTTATTATCATTATATTTTATTCCTTTTACTATATTTGGAATTTTTAATCTACAAAACAAATAATTATAGGCACTCTACTTAAACATAGCAAATTGAATATTCACACTTATCTGCCTCCATGCCTTGAAAGCTTACTATAATGACAATAAAGAAATTAAAAAAACAAAAACAAACCAGTATACTTACAAGGAAAAAAAATGGGAGAGATGCTAGACCATGAAATACTTGAAGTTAGCAACCAGATATATAGGTTGTATTTGGCTTAATATAATTGAGAGAACTGAACCTTAAATGCTTGCAGTGGAGGGAGCCAATAATTAGGCAGATAATTTGCATGAAGAACCCTGAAAAGGCTCAGAAGGAGATGACTTTTAGATACTTTGAAGACTAGGGTTCAAGGTGTGACTGAAAATAGGAGAACTGATTTGAAATATGTATTTGGATTAGGTGGATTCTGATGGCTCTTACCTACTCCAGCACAACTAGAGACTCCTCTCCAGTTCTTACAGGACAAAGGACTTTTTCCTTTCATGCAAGTTTGGATAGCTGGTGATGCAAATGAGATGCTGGCCTGAAAATACACCCAAGACATTTCCCAGCTGTTGCTATCATAACACTGTTAGCAGGGCTTGAAACTCCAAAGTAGGAGATCGGTGAAATGCTTTTAGGAGTAAGAAATATATTTAAGAGAGAGTCCTATAAATACAGGTATGTGAGGTCCCCAGTTTAAAGATCAACCTACTTTATGAACCTACAGTGATAAGCCCTTTTGTGAACACAGTCTTAAGTCACTCATTCTAAGAAGTGAACAGACAGTTGACAACTGCCAGCCTTTTGAAGAAGACCTCTTATATGAAAATCAGAGAGAAAAATAAACAGAAAATAAGAAATTGGAACAAAGCAAAATAATATTGCAACCATGAAATAAGAACAGGATTCTATAAAGAGGATAATTCAGAGAGGTAAGAACTCTTTGAAATTTAAGATACGAGAGCATAAAATCTTGGTAGACGATTTAGAAGATAAAGTAGCAAATATCGTGCAAAAAGTTAAAGTAAAAATGGGCAATAGAAGACAGAAAGAAGAAAATTGGACAATCAGTCCGACAGTGGATTAATAAGAGTTCTAATAAGAGGATATGAATGAGTACTAGAAAACTTTTTGTAATAGAAGAGGTTCCATATTGGAATGAGAGATAAGATATTGTATATTAAAAAAGGACTATGCAGGGGTCCAACAAAGGGAGTGAATGAAGATCTATATTCAGGCACATCATTGTAAACTCACACCATCAAGGAGGATAAAAGAGAAGAAAGCTTTCAGAGAGATGAAACAGGTCACATTCAGTGGATTAAGAATGGAAATTATATTGTCTTTCCCATTTGCAACACTAGAAATAGAAGACAGTGGAACAACATTCTCATTTTTGGGGGGGGGGGAATGAATTCCAACTTGAAGTTTTATATTCAGAGTTAAACAGGTGTGAAGTTAGAATAAAGACATCTTCAGACAGACAAAGCCTCAAACTTTACTTCTCTTACATGCTTTACCAGGAAGCTGCTGGAGGCTGTGTTCCATCAAATTAAGAGAGTAAATCCAGAAAGAGGAAGGAAAGCATGGGACCTGAGAATCAGGAATTCAACACAGGAAAGAGGCAAGGAAGGAAGCTCTAGGATGGCATCTATTGCCTCCAGCACAGATAGTTCAGACTGGTGCTGGTGGGAGGTCGTTGGGGTGTTTTTCCTTTTTTTTTTTTTAAAGTAACTGACAGATTGATTGCCTAATTGACGTGTTGGATCACATTGAGAGGAGTAGAGGAGTTTTACAGATTTGGATTCATGGTACATAGAAACATAGAAAACTTAAGCAAATAAAAAGTGAGTCAGACTAAATGTTTGTACAGGAAAGGAAATCCAGTCGTAGTACTATGTAGCCTTTTTGTGAATAATGGGTCCACGGTCATAAATATGTTAGGGAGTCAAAGGATAATATTTGAAGTTCAAAAATAGCTGTTCAAGAAATAGCTGTATTGTCATGTTATTTATAAGAATGCATGAAAATAGTAAAAGAAATAGCTAAAAATGTTGAAAGTGGGTTTTACCATGTATTGGAATCAGGAGTGGAGAGGAGTTATGTCAGAGGATGGCAGCTTTTCATTATTACTATTTGATTTTTTTAATGATGTGTATGTATAATTTTAATGAAATACAAATTAATTTGGAAAATATAGTATCGTACTGTAGTGTGTTGTGATAATGGTAAGCATAAGATGTCATAAGAGCACAGAGCGCAGGATATCAGCCCCGATAATGAGAATCAAAGAAGGCTTCTGGCAGAGGGAATTCCTGAATGGAACTCACAAGAATTCGTAGAAGCCACGGGAAAGGAAGGAAAGCGAGATGCACATTCTAGGAAGCAGGAGCAAAGCCTCAAGGGTTCCACGCTGGAAGAAACCCAAATCAATCAGGTTAACTGGGGTTCACTGCCTCTTCGGTGACCATTACAGAGCCTAACATTAGTAAATTCTTAGTAAATATTTGTTGAATTAATGAACACATAGTCGATGTATGGAAGGGGCTTGTTAAGAGTGAGACGTCTGGGAAAGGAGATGCATGACAGTAGGCAGCCTACCTTGTATCTAGAGCAGCACGAGTCTAGTCAGGGAGATCTAGCAAACTCAGGTTGACCAGTTTGTCGTCCAGCGATGTGCACTGTTTCTGAGATACGTAAATATTCTGGAGTTCAGTAACAGTATAATCACAGTAATCCAGCATAAGCATGCTCTTGGAATAAAATGTACCAATTAAAAGTATAGTTAATAGTTTAACTGTGTATGTAAATAGACCACCCATTTAAAACATTAGGATATAATTTAAAACATTAAAACTCTTGGAAATATAATAGAGTCTATCTTAGAGTATGTCAGAATTTTTGCTGTATTTTTTATTTTTGTATACATCAGTTCTGTGGTAAATATTACATGCTTCCTTTGTTTTGTTTTTAATTTTTTTTTTATTTATTGTTTAGAGAGAGAGACAGAGTATGAGCAGGGGAGGGGCAGGGAGAGAGGGAGACACAAGAATCCGAAGCAGGCTCCAGGCTCTGAGCCTGGACTGTGAGATCACAAACTGAGCCAAAGTCGGATGCTTAACTGACTGAACCACCCAGGTGCCCCAAATGTTACATTTACATTTTTTTAAAAATTTTTTTTTCAACGTTTATTTATTTTTGGGACAGAGGGAGACAGAGCATGAATGGGGGAGGGGCAGAGAGAGAGGGAGACACAGAATCGGAAACAGGCTCCAGGCTCTGAGCCATCAGCCCAGAGCCTGACGCGGGGCTCGAACTCACGGACCACGAGATCGTGACCTGGCTGAAGTCGGACGCTTAACCGACTGCGCCACCCAGGCGCCCCTACATTTACATTTTTAAATTTGATAACTTGTTCATTTATTAGGAAGAGTCTATTTTAATTTTTAATCCAATTAAAATTAGATAAGGAAACCTCCCCCCCCTTTTTTTAAGTTTATTTATTTATTTTGAGAGAGAGAGACAGAGAGTGAGCAGGGGAGAGGCAGAGAGAGAAGGAGAGAGAGAGAGAGAGAGAGAGAGAGAGAGAGAGAGAATCCCAAGCAGGCTCCACACTGTCAGCGTGGAGCTTGATGCGGGAGGGCTCAAACTCAAACTGTGAGATTGTGACCTGAGCCAAAATGAGCTGGATGCTTAACTGACTGAGCAACCCAGGTGCCTCAGGAAGAACCCTTTTTAAATACACACACATACACACACACACACACACACACACACACACACACACACACACACACATTTACCAAAGGTTGGAAGTTTTTTTTGTTTTTTTTTTTATTTATTATTTTTTTTTATGAAATTTATTGACAAATTGGTTTCCATACAACACCCAGTGCTCATCCCAAAAGGTGCCCTCCTCAATACCCATCACCCACCCTCTCCTCCCTCCCACCCCCCATCAACCCTCAGTTTGTTCTCAGTTTTTAACAGTCTCTTATGCTTTGGCTCTCTCCCATTCTAACCTCTTTTTTTTTTTTCCTTCCCCTCCCCCATGAGTTCCTGTTAAGTTTCTCAGGATCCACATAAGAGTGAAACCATATGGTATCTGTCTTTCTCTGTATGGCTTATTTCACTTAGCATCACACTCTCCAGTTCCATCCACGTTGCTACAAAAGGCCATATTTCATTTTTTCTCATTGCCACTTAATATTCCATTGTGTATATAAACCAAAATTTCTTTATCCATTCATCAGTTGATGGACATTTAGGCTCTTCCCATAATTTGGCTATTGTTGAGAGTGCTGCTATGAACATTGGGGTACAAGTGGCCCTATGCATCAGTACTCCTGTATCCCTTACCAAAGGTTGGAAGTTTTAAACTTTGTTCTTAAATCCCTTTATTTACTCCAGCCAACCCTATCATAAACATCAGTTTTGCTTTGGCTGGTTACAGAATCTCACTAATAAGTGAAATGCCAAATGTTAGTTAACTTGTGGTTGTTTAGATCTTGGAATGTATTTTCCTTTGAAAATAGATCCACAAAGAGGTATTTAATCAATGACACTGATAAGCCATAATATTAATAGAACTTGCCTGAATTTACCAGAAATTGAGGAAAAAGCAAGTTTCTTTCCCACATTAGGATTTAAAATTTGAAAGTCTTAAAATTGTGCTCTTCCTTTCTTTACTCCTGGTTTTGACATTCTTGTTTTTCTTTCTCAAGATTGCTTTGGCTATTTGGACTCTTATGTTTCCATACAAATTTTAGCATTATTTGTAGTCCTATGAAAAAAGCTGTTGGTATTTTAATAAAGATTGCATTGAATCTGTAGATTGCTTTGGGTAGTATTGACATTTTAACAGTATTAATTCTTCCAGTCCATGAGCATGGGATTTTTTTTCCATTTGTTTGTGTCATCTTCAGTTTCTTTCATCAGTGTTTTGTAGATTTCAGAGTGCAATTCTTTCACCTCCTTAGTTAAGTTTATTCCTAAGTATTTTATTCTTTTTGGTGCAGTTGTAAATGGAATTTTCTTAATTTCCCTTTCTGCTACTTTGGTCTAAGTATACAGAAAGGCTACCAATTTCTAGGTGTTAATTAATATCCTGCAACTTTACCAAATTAATTTATTACTTCTAGTAGTTTTTTGATGGGGTCTTTAGGATTTTCTATATATAGTGTATCATCTGCAAGTAGTAACAGCTTAACTTCTTTACCAGTATGGATGCCTCTTATTTCTTTTTCTTGTGTGATTGATGTGGATAGGACTTGCAGTACTATGTTGAATAAAAGTGACAAAAGTGGACATCTATGTCTTATTTCTGATCTTAGAGGAAAAGCTCAGTTTTCTAGCATTGAGTATGATGTTAGCTGTGGGTTTTAAATACATGGTCTTTATTATGTTGAGGTATGTGTCCTGTAAACCCATTTTTTGAGAGTTTTTATCATGAACAGATGTTGTATTTTGTCAAATGCTTTTTCTGCATCTAGTCAGAAGATCGTATGATTTTTATCCTTCATTTTGTTGACATGTATCATGTTGATTGATATGAGAATATTGAACCACCCTTGCATCCCTGAAATAAATCCCACTTGATTGTAGTGAATGATCTTTTTAATGGATTGTTGAATGTTGTTTGCTAATATTTTGTTGAGGATTTTGGTATCAGTATTCATCAGGAATATTGGTGTATAGTTTTCTTCTTTTATGGTGTCTCTGCCTGGTTTTGGTGTCTGTTATGCTGGCACGTTGAATGTATTTGGAAGCTTGATCTGGTCAGTCACCACCTGGGGGATTTCCTCCTATCAAATGGTCTGTATCTCTCTTTTCTCCATCACCACACTGCACACTGCAACACACACACATAAACACAAATTTTCTTTATTTCCAAACACCTAGCATATGCCATATGTCAAAAAGAAAGAATTCATTAACGTATGGAATGAATTCTAGAAAGGATTTGCCTTTCTAAAAATGTTTATTAGTGCCAAACAATTCCAAATGGTATAACAAAGTTGAGTGAGTAAAAAATCAGCTGTGTTGAAGTAGCTACCTAGATCTGGGTACCATATGGTTGGGAGTGCACTCCCATGTTGTTCTTCCCCACCCCCACCCCCAAATTTTTTCTCTTCTCTATCCTCCTGAATCTAGCTATTTCCTAAAAGTTTCCAAATTGCTTTTTAGGAAGGTTCTTGAGACATTGGGAAGGTTATTAAGACAGAGGGAGTGAAGGCATCATAAGTAATTTATAAATAGGATGACCATACATCCAGATTTGCCTAGGATAGTCCCGGTTCACATTTGTCCTGGCATAATATGATAGTTGATTGCCCCACTTTAAATTCTCAGAAGTGTCCCTGTTTAGATGACAAGTTATATGGTCACCTTGTGTATAAGTCACATGTTTACAAATAGGATATTGTAGTATTTCACAAGTGAGAAATAACTTGCTAAGCCCAGGCAAATGATCTTTTGCTTTTGGCTCTCTACCTGAGTAAGAGCTATGTTTAAACATAATGAACTAGTGACATATAAGCACACTGTATCCTTATAATTCTGTGGAATAACTTAGAATTTGCATTAAGACAGTAAGTGCCCATCGATGAATTTTCAAGTTATCAAAGATAGAAATGGGAATATTTCAACTTTTACGTGTCAGCTTTGTATATGCATTTCTAAATTGTTTTATGTAATTAATCTACCTGTTATCTAGCTTATTTCTTCCTGTTGAGTACACACATGAAGCAGCAGATGGCATTCTCTCCCTACAATTGTTAGATCCTCCTGCATAGAATTTTACCAACAGTTACTGGTAAATTGAGTAGGAAAGCGCTTGAATAAGGAAACAAAAAAACACATTGTAACAGTAACTTCAATGGACTGCTGTAAATGCAATCCAAGGTTGAAATAATCTACTTGCTGCTTTTCCAGCTACTTGGATATATTTCAGTTGTTGTCAAAATACATGTATTTGTATTTGATAACACTAAATTTTAGGGAAAAGCATTTAAGAAATTCAACCACAAGAAAACTTTGGTGCATAGAATTTTTACTTTGGTGAAAAATAAGTAGCAGCTTTAAAACATTTTAAACAATAAACATTTAGACATTTAAAAATATTTTAGTGTAACAAGTGTGTCATGCAGTTTATAGGGAAAAAGTACCTTCGGAAGTTAAGATTTCTTTTGAAGTTTGAATGTTAGAAAACAATGATAAGATGATTTTGGGGATTTTCTATTAAATGGTTTAAGTTTTTTAAAACTTCAGTTCTGGGTAGCTTCCACATTTACTCTGTAAATGTACTATGTAAATGTCTTTGTGATAGTGTCATTACAGTTAGATTTTCCTTCTTAGAGAATGGTTATAGGCCATGTTGGTGCTTATCTACCTGGATTGTTTTATTGCTTAGAGATTTATTCTTTTAATTGTCATGTAATACATCTAATACATATGTATTGCATATAATACATCAGTATTCAGATAGGTCTTTTTTAAAGGTAATTTCTCTGCACTATTCCCCACTTAATTCATCTTACATAATAATATTTATTAACTATTAAGAAATCCAACACCTTCTGTGCCCCTGCTAAATAGAAAATTGAACAAAGCAGACTAAAGGTCTAATGCAGACTAAAGGTGTAATTATTTTCTTTTAAAACTGTTTTGGCTTTGTAAATGGATTTGCCAAGTTACCACTTTTAAGTATGAACTCCCTAAGTGGATTTAAGTGTTGATTCAAGAGCATGAGGTATGAGACAAGGAAGTTTGGAGCAGGAAAACATAAAGTTAAAATTTTAGCAGCCACTAATAATTGAAATTATGGTGTAAATTGGAGAAATACAGGATTTACATTGGAGAACTGTGGGTTTAGATTTTTTAACTGGTTTGTATATTTTTAACTGACTTATTATTGTTTGTCACATCAAATATACCATTGTTTGGTTTCAAATCTTATGTGAATTATCTGTAATTCAGTAATTCTTTGTACATTTGTTGAACACTTAACTGTCTCTTTTGTGCCAAACACTATGCTAGACCCTGGAAGAATAAAAAAAATAATGGTTCTTTGTGATTACTTGATAAAGTGCATACTAATTTACAGAGTATTTTTAACCTATATTTTTCTTTTTTCCATTTACTTTTATGATTATAAATTCCAAAGCACTTACAGAATTTGACATCTGTGGACAAAATGCAAAGTAATGCTCCATGTGCGTTCATAGATTATGAATGACATTTTTTGGATTGTTCTCTTCATTAATTTTTAAAAAGTAAGGTAGAAGTTAATGATTTCTTCTGGTGGTGATTTCATAAGTTTTCTGCCTCAGGTATATATTTATCTGGCTTATCTTCGAATGTTTGAAATTTTCCTAATGATTCTAAGAAACTGCTGTAATAATAATAAATGAAGTAGGTGATAGGGATTAAGGAGGGAACTTGTTATAACGAGCACAGGGTGAGGTATGGAATTGTTGAATCACTATATTGTACACCTGAAACTAACATAACTCTGTATGTTAGCTGTACTAGAATTAAAATAAAAACTTAAAAAAACGATAAGTGAAGTGTCATGTGGTATGTGACTAAGGTGTCTTCTTGAAAAATTTTCAGCCCTGAAAAAACACTCAATTTAAAGAGGTTGTAGTTTTTAAGTTTTACGGAAATCAATTTTCTCCCCTCTTTGGTCTGTAGTTTTTTTTAATGGTCATTGTATCTTGTACAAATTACGCACAGGACAATCTTCCCCCACGAATCAAAACATGAGGCATACAAAATAATCATTTTTTATAATTTGAATTATGTCCACACTTCTTGATTTATACATATGTACACAATGACTACATTTCTTTGGTAGATCTTGCTACTGGGATCATGATGGTCATTTTTAAAAATTCAGATAATCTGCCAAATACATCATTGGCCAGTTTGTGAAGTGGAGATAGGGAACTTAGTTCCTGGAGTCTTGGGGTAGAATAGGCTATCTTAAAAATATTTGAGTTGCTTAAAAGAAGCTTGTATGTGAAAATATTTCACTGACTTTGGCATCTCAATGTTAGAGGCATATGCAAATCTTCTGAAATGTGTTCACCTGTGATGCTCGTGCTAAAATTGGTTTTATTTAGTGTCAAAATAGTTATTGATGAGAACCTCCTTTTGTATTCCTAAAAGTATTTTCTTTCTTCTGTTCATAACTGCTTTAAGTAGCTTACTTGAAGGGAATTCAGGTGAGATAGGATCCATCCTACTTTTGCCATAGAAACCCCAGTATTTGTAAATAATCCAACTCTTTGTTTCTTTTTTGCTTCAATGTGTATATAACACCTATTATATATTATCAACTGGAATGATCAGAATGATCTTTTTAGCTAGAATTTGAATAAAGATGGTTGAAATATTTCCAGGAGTTTAAGACTTTAAGATATAGTTATAGCATTAAATGTTTCCTAAAGAACTGAATGAGGAATATTATGGATCATTTCATTTTTCATTATTTACTTAAATAACTCTTTAAAAGTTTTTTTTATATTAATCCTTTATGTACTAACACATTATACTTTTTTTGGTAGGATAAGTATGAGAAAGTAAACATGGGATATTATTTCCAAGGCACATTAGTATTTGAAGAATAGAGGTGTTTAGCCTGAGAGCAAGCCTAGTACTAAGTAGCTAAACATTTTACTAATATATTTATGTGCGTATTTATATTTTTCTTTTCCAAATATATACTGTGCGTTGCTAATTGATGTTCTAATCTAATAACTATGAAGAAAATTAATCAGGTAGGCTTACTGAAAAATATACATGAATGGTTAGCCAGAATTGTAGGCTGTTTATTAACTTACACAAACATGTATGATTATAATGATGTAAAACAGTAAAAACGAAGATAATAGGGAAAAGACAAAAGAAATGTAATAAAATACTAATTTGCTGTCTTTAATGTTAAAACGACAGGCAGTATTTTCTTCATTGTTCTTTAAGATATTTTTTTGGTTTTCCCTGTTGGTTATGTTATATATATTTGGGAAATCCAGTAAAGTCTATTAAAAGTGCTTAACTATGTTTGTCTAAGTCTGAATGGCACTGCCCAAGTTCAAAAGCTTAATGCTTAGCATAGTAGGCAGTTTATTGAATGAATTTGTTTAAATGTGTTGTCAAAAATTATTCTCCAATTACATTCTAAGTCTTATAAATTTAGGTTCTACTACACATAGATGAATGCAATCTGCATTTATTAGACTTCTACTGATTTCAGAGAATATTGTGTCCTTATTATATTTCTGCTTATTTTATCAAACGAGCTAGCTTCAGGTTATGTAATGTTAAGCTTCTTACCACCATGTGGCAGTAAACCAGATAAATAGAAACTTTAGTAGCATAGATTATAGTAGTTAATGTTTATATTCCATCTGGTACATTTATTATTTTCTTTCTTGTGAAAAGGCCAAAAAAAACCATTTTGTTTTAGCTTAAACAAAGGATAAATGAGCAATCTGAATAAGGCTCCTTTACTGTCCTAATGATTAATGATCACTGAACACTTTTGAAAGATTAGCATTTTTCAGAGCTGCTAAAAAAATATACTGTTTTATTTAATTACAAGAAAGTAAAGGCTCTTCACACTGACAGGTGGTGGAAATTAGCAGGCAGTTTTGAAATTGTGCTGTGCACAAGAAATTAGATCTCATTTTAATTCTGCTTTTCTCAACTAGCAAATGAGGTTAATGCCATACATATTCAGCTGATATGGATGAAGAAATTGATATAAAGTAGATCAACATAGCTACAGGGCTAGATTAATTTATAGGTAAAGAGGCAGTGATAAATGAAAGTAATGTAGTAGTGGTCACTAAACTCCTCTGCCATGAGGGATTCAATAGCGTTAGTTGCTCATTAAAGGCATTGTCGGGGTGCATCAAATAGAAATTTGAAAAGGAATAGCCAACTAACCCCTAATTATCAAAATACAGAAAATACTAATTATACCTTAATTAGCTTTTCTTTTAATGTACTGAAATTTGTTACTTTTTGTGTGGCACAAATGGATAGTTATATCAACAATAAATAGGTTGTTTTAATAACTTTCTTTTACCTCTGGGAAAACTACACTCCAATTTTTAATATGCAATAATGCTTCTCTCTAGCCTGTAGGAGATGAAAATTATTAAGTAGCTTTATTTTTTTGAAGATTTTACAGCAGCTTTGGGAAGAATTATTTCACCATGCATCAATTACTTTTAATTGAACTGAATATTTTTCAGATTGTACCAAATGCCTCTCATTTAAGTTTAGCAGTTAGAGTTTAAGAAAGCATCATAATGAGAACTGCATATAACTTCTGTCATGTGTTGTAAGCAGATAAGGATGATTATTTATTTTGAATTTTTAAAGAGCAATCCAAGGTAGAACTCATAAAGGTAGTCATCTTTTTTTGGGGGGGGGGCAGGCAATGTTAGAGAAATAGAAGATGCATATTTTAGAAACTTGGCTTGTGAATTTTTTTTCTTCCCTCAAATAAGGTTGTTATCAAACAATCCAGTTAAGCAAAAATTCATTTATTTAGATGCAGTGTTGTAATGGGAAGTAGCTTGGGCTTTTGATCCAGTAGATCTCAAGCCTGTTCTGTGGTCCTCCTTCTATCTCTTATTACCCTTGACAAGTCCGTTAACTTTTCTGAGTATCAGTTTCCTCACCCATCAACAGGGGAGATGCTTTTTTACAGATAATTGTGAGGATTAAGTAAAATATATAACAAGTGCCTAGCATAGAATTTAATACAGTGTAGATACTTTTAAAAAAAGCTGCTGTTATCGATAAGAATAACAAGATTGGACTAATTGTTTTAAAAAATTATCTGTCTATGAATTTAATGTAATGGTAAAGTTCTCCTTGAAAGAATTTCATGTATAGTATCTATGTAGATGTAGAATATCTAATGTAATTCCTGATCTATTTTGGAAACCAGTGGATATCACAGATTGGTGTGTGTGTGTGTGTGTGTAGAATTTGCAAGCATTTTGTCTTTGGAGCAGATATTTACAGTGATTGTAGTATCAGCACATAATCTAAGTTCATATGGCCAGGCAGAACTGGGAATTAAAACTAGACAGTCTGAATATGACGCCTCTCTAGAAAAAGACAAAAGTGGTGACTTATGACCTAATCAAATCTATAATTGGTTCAAAATCTCTATTTTTCTGTCCATAAGCTTTTGATGCTTATGTTGAATTTGTGTGTCCCCTCTGGCTATTACACTGGCTATTAACTTGGTCTGTGACATTAAACCTCTCTAACTTTGCTTTCTTTGTCAGTAAAATAAAAACCATAATATTAATAAAATGCTTTTTTTGTTAATAAATTGTATCAGCATGTTATACCAACATCAGATATGTTGTATATTTTATCAAAAAAATCCAATAATTCAAATAGAAAAAAAAGAATGGGTCACCAGAAAAGAGCAGGAGAAACATTTTATAATTTATCAAGATATGAATACTAGTACTACCTTAAAACATAAACACAACCAGAATACTTACTAGAATTATGAATACTAACTAAATAAATATATGTGAAAGTAAGTTGTAAGCTTCATAATTACAGGAAAATTAGAATACTACCTCTTAACTGCTTACAAACTAATTACAAAGAACAGTTAAAAACAGTGATTCTGAAGAGGAGTTAAAACAGGTTTTTTTCCTCGGAGGGTAAAGGAGAGTAGGAAAAAAATGTCAGAACAGAAGACGGGAGGTAAGATTTTTATGTTCGTCAGAAGAGATTGGTACTATATTTTAAAGGTTAGAAATACTGAATTACAGATGGGTCTCCAACTGAGGCCCTAAATCAGCAACATTAGTCTACTTGGAAACTTGTTGGAAATGCAAATTCTAGAGCCCTAGTGTACCTGACCTGCCAAATCCAAAGCTCTGGGGGCAGACCCAGCAGTCTGTACTGTGACAAAGTCTTCAGGTGATTCTGATGCTCCCTTAAGTTTGAGAACCACTGAATGATTGCTTGAAGGCAGATGCTGTGCCCTATTTTTATTTTTTTAATCATCGTAAGGAACTAGGTTTGTTTGTAACTCCTCCCACCTTCTTTTAAACCTAAAGGCCTGCTCCTTTCTTGCTTGTATTTTAACCTAAGATGTAGAGAAGAGCAGGGGGAAAATGACCACTTGTTCGCTATATGTTAAACATTGTGCTAAAATACTCTAGGGGCGCCTGGGTGGCCCAGTCGGTTAAGCATCCGACTTGGGCTCAGGTCAAAATCTTGCAGTTCATGAGGTTAAGCCCCGCGTCGGGCTCTGTGCTGACAGCTGAGACCTGGAGCCTCCTTCAGATTCTGTGTCTCCCTCTCTCTTTGCCCCTCCTCCACTCACATTCTGTCTCTCTCTCAAAAAGTAAACAAACATTAAAAAAAATTTTTACATACTCTAGAGGAATGTGTAAGTCAATAGAGAATCTGTGTTCTTCTTTCCCAAGATCTAAAATATATGTAGTTATAAGGGTACATGTGTAATAAACTATGGGTTATCCTCATCTTATTCCTAATTTTTCAACATTTATTTTAACATTATAAGTAAGGCTAAAATGAACAGTTTTTTTCTTAAAGGAATTTTCTAAATCAGATTTCAATTAATGTATTGATTTTTTTAAAGAAAACTGCAGTCTGAACTAATGCTTGAGTGGTCCTCAAATGTTGTGATTCTTCCCTATTTTTAGCTTTTTATGTGTGTTATGTTGCTGGTGATCTGTGGACCCATTAACTTTTTTTTTTTTTTTTTTTTTTTTTTTAAGTAACACAGGGTGCAGCCCAACACAGGGCTTGAACTCCCGGCTCGGAGATCAAGACCTGAGCTGAGATCAGGAGTTGGATGTTTAACCAACTGAGCCACCCAGGAACCCCTAGACTCATTAACTTTTAAAAGTTAATACTTTGTAAGAAAAGTCCTTCAAACGTTGTAGCAAGATTAGGTCAGAAGTTACACTTCTACTGCTAGGTTTAGATTGATTGAATTTAATGCCCAGTTCTCTGTTACTTGCCTTGTGATTTTTGGCAAATATATAATCTCTCTGCGTCATTCTTTCTCATTTCTGGCAAATGAGAATAATAGTACCTTCCTCTAGGAAAGCTTTGAGATTAAATGAGAGTGCATATGAAATAATGGGCAGAGTGCCTGACTCATGGTGCTCAATAAATGTTAACTGCTGTGATAATGATGATGACGTTGACGATGATGACAACAATGTGGCTGTCATGTTCCTACTTCAATTTACCCAATACAGTGTTTTTAGAGGTATAAAACGTTAGAGCCTCGAAGAGACCAGATTAAATGAGCATCTTCCAAGTTGTTTTCTATAGATCATGAGGCTCTTGAAAACAGAATTTAACAGGTTAATAGTACTTTTGGAAAAGGTTTATTGTTTTTGTTGTTCGCCAAATTTGGAAACTTGGAAGAGCCCATATACCATATTTCTCTCAGAAATTTTTTTTTAATTTTGTTTTAACGTTTATTTATTTTTGAGACAGAGAGAGACAGAGTATGAACGGGGGAGGGTCAGAGAGAGAGGGAGACACAGAATCGGAAACAGGCTCCAGGCTCTGAGCCATCAGCCCAGAGCCCGACGCGGGGCTCGAACTCAACAGACCGCGAGATCATGACCTGAGCCATGGTCAGATGCTCAAACGACTGAGCTACCCAGGCGCCCCTTCTCTCAGAAAATTTTAATGCATATTGGCATATGCATTATGCCAATGTGGTTTTAAGAAGGCCCTGTCTTAAACAATCCTTAGCCTTTATCAAAATTACTTCGCCATAGAAATCTTTTCTCTGCGGAATACCTACTTACGCTTTACAAAATACAGTCTGGGAAATGCTGTCTAGGCCAACCACTTTTGTAGGTAAAGAAGTATCTGTCTCCCCAACCCTGTTCCGTAGAAATTGATGACTTACCTAAGGTCACACAGCCGTGGACTCAGTTTGGAACCCAAGCTCTTCTTAGTCATGTTCACTTGTTTTTCTAATTAATTCTGGATTCAGAAAGGAAAATGTTTTGAGTAGAAACTTGAAGAGGATTCTATAATATAGGATGGAAAGGAAAGAGGATTTGGAGGTAATTCTAGTGTCATGGGTCTCGTGTTTGCCTGATTGTAAGGGAGTCCAAGATAGTGTAAAAATATAGCTTCTCATACTTTTGGAAATTTTTATTGAAAGGTGTGTGGTGCGTTATCATTGCTAGGTCATCTATGATTAGATCTAGGATTTCCAGTAATAAATCTTTATGAAATTGTAAGACTCTTTTGATTCCGAGTGACTAGAGAGAATTGGTGTTGTCTTTGGAATTGGCAGAATTGGAAGAAAAATGATTGAAAATAGACCAGATTCTATGACAAGAAGTGCGAATAAACTTCACTTCCTCTACACTCACATCTTCAAGTTATGTATGTGTGAGGAAGAATGGTGCTGACTTATTTGTTGCTTTCCCTTTAAGTACTTTCTAGTAGCTGTTACCTAAAGCAGTTACAGAAATCTGTCTTTAGGACAGCTCTGGGGTCATTCAAAGCTATACATTTTTCTCAGCCTAACAGATTATCCTCAAGCTTTATTAAGTTCTCTGTTCATAAATTTGTGATTCATTAAATTCACTTTTTACTTTTTGACTACAACTCTGTCGGATTCACCTGAAAGGAACAGGATGCCTATAATCTTAAATCTAGGTCTCCTTATGTCAGAAAACATTTAAGAGTTTCTACATGAAAATTTTTGGAAAAATACGGATAATTGGAGCAAATAGCATAGTGTTTATAGCTGATACCTATTTAAGTCCTATAAAGACAGTAAGAATTCTCAATGAAATAAAAATCAGTTCTGGGATATTTTAAAAGATCTGCTTTCCAATAAATACTCGTAGTATATCAGTCAGTTTCAGGAAGTCAGACATTATTTGGGAGAAATAAATAATATATAAACTATATATTGTTATAAACAAAGACCTTTATGACTTTATGTGGGGATTCTGTGTTACAGGCAAAATGTTTCTGATATTTAATATATGCATATCTTTTCTTTAAGACCTTGAAATTTGTGACCAAGCTACATACACATTTTCGCATTTAGCATTTTTATTACAGTTAGAATCTCTGGGTATTAAATTGAAGGTACATTTGTTACATTTTAATTTTCAAAATAGTATTACTGTTTATCTTTAGTTCTCCAACTTATTTTTGTATCCCACTTTTCCTTCACATTTTGCTTCAGAGAAACCAAACCAAATTATAGTATCATTATAATATCAAGGTCCTTAAAAATGTTCACCTTTGTTAACCCAGTATCTGGAAGTATAGCCTGAGGAAATAATCAGAAATTCAAGCAAAGCTTGGTGTACCAAAGAATATTTAAAAGAGTAGAAGATTGAGTAAGAAGGTTATGATATAGACATATGGGGAAATATCAAGCACACAATGGAATTTGTGTAGACTGAATGTAAGAAGTTTTTGTTCTTTACCCCCTTGTATTCCCTCTTGCTAGACATAACCATTGTTTTATTCCATACTTATTTATTTGTAATCATTATATATATATATATATATGTATATTACGTGTGTGTGTGTGTGTGTGTGTGTGTGTATAATTTTTTTCAGGAATAGAGTTTAGTGATTCATCACTTACATATAATGCTCAGGGCTCATCCCAACCGGTGTTCTCCTTAATGCCTCAAACCCCTGTAGCCCTTACCCCCCACCTAACACCCCACCAGCAGCCCTCAGTTTGTATTTAAGAGTCTTATGGTTTTTCTCCTTCTCTGTTTTTATATTATTTTTGCTTCCTTTCCCTTATGTTCATGTGTTTTGTATCTTAAATTACACATCTGAGTGAAATCATATATTTGTCTTCCTCTGACTTATTTTGCTTACCATAATACACTCTGGTTCCATCCATGTTGTTGCAAATGGAAAGATTTCATTCCTTTTGATTGCTGAGTAATATTCCATTGAGTATGTATACCATTTCTTCTCTATGCACTTGTCAGTTGAGGGGCATTTGGGCTCTTTCCATATTTTGGCTATTGTTGGTAGTACTGGTATAAACACTGGGGTGCATGTGCCCCTTCCATGCTTTTTTAAATGAAAGTTTTATTGTCACAGTATGAAGCTTTTGATATAATGTTATATATTTTTAAAATATTAGTTGAAGCTCTTTTCCCCTGAAAGACAAGGCAGTGAATGAAAAGATAAGGATACAGTGGTGTCAGTGAAATAAAAGGTAGGAGTGGAGAGATTGTTCATGGAAATGTAGGTCGGATGGAATGATTGTAATACCTTAAATGGATTTCAGAGGAAGCAAAAGTGATTTTTGTGAGATTGGTTATTTTAGTCATTTGAAATTGGGAATTTATTTCATTCTTGTTCTGCTAAACAGCGGCTCTTCAATCACTATACTAGGTGAATATAAAGAAAGATTTCTTGATAGCATAGTTATAACATGCCAAAAACAGTCACGGATAAAAAGAGGTGAAGACAGAATTCAAATGTAGGTTGGTCAGACTTCAGAGCACTTGTTCTATAGATGCATCATGTTTAGGATTCTAACTTCTACCTACCACATACTGTCTGATCATAGAAATAAAAGATGTATCTCAAGATATATTGTCATCATTACTACTTTCCCTATTTGAAAGGGATAATTTATCTTTTTATAGCTTTACTAACGAGAGGAAGATTTCTCTGTGTTCCTATTTGTCATGCAGTGGTTTCTTAAAAATTGAAAAGTGAATTGCTAGTCAAAAGAAAAAAAATCAACTTCAGTTAAGTCACAGAAGCTTTATTATAACTCCAAATCCCCAATGTGATGCTTCTGGAAACTGGCTCCTCAGACTGTGGTATATGTAATAATCTTGTGCAGGGCTGGAGTCTAATAAACGAAGATTCTTGTACTTGTCAGAGATTCTGATAGATAGATCTGGGCCAGGACCAAGAAATCTGTATTTTAATGAGTACTCCTAGTAATTTTGATGTAGGTGATCCCTGAACTACACTTCAAGAAACAGTCATTCAGAAGTTATACCTACTAGTTTATATACTGGATATATGACCAAGGAGTGAAGGGTGACTTTATAAATCCTCTCACAGAAGTGTAGATTGATATTTCCCTATTTGGTTTAGTGAAGTCCTACATACCCAGTCTTGTTAAATAAATAAATACTGGTTGACTAAATAGTTATTTGATACCCATGTCTTTAGGCCTTTTATTTTACACTGTTAGAAAACCACATAGTAATCCAATGTTCTTGTTAAGCTATTTGCAGAACATATTAGGAGCCATAAAAATGTGTAAAACCCTTTGATTTGGTAATGCCGTATCTGGAAATCTATTATTAGGAAGTTGTCAGTCCTCATTGCTTTGGTGTTTGTACGTAGTAAATTTAGTATGAAGAAACTCATCTGTTAGCATGAAATTTGAAATCACTTGAAAAAATGCTGCTTTTCTAATGTTAATAGAAAATAGTACATAGTATTAAATACAGAAAAGATACAACTATGTGAAAAAAGGAGGAACAAAAAGACTGTAAGGGAAGGAACCAAATATTCATTTTCTTTATTTCTCATGACAGTTAAAGAGAATTTAAAAAAATTTTTTTTAATGTTTATTCTTGAGGAAGAGAGAGACAGAGCATGAGCAGGGGAAAGGCAGAGAGAGAGGGAGTCACAGAATCAGAAGCAGGCTCCAGGCTCTGAGCTGTCAGCACAGAGCCCGACATGGGCTCGAACTCAGGAGTTCGACTCAGGATCTCGAACAAGATCATGACCTGAGCCGAAGTCAGATGCTTGGCCGACTGAGCCACCCAGTCTCCCCAGTTAAAGAGAATTTTTAAATACATGTTTATTTTTCTGTATATTTCCAGTATTATTTCTTATTAAAAGAAACACATTAATATAAATAAAATAATCATTTTTTATGACTTCACAGTTAACTTGATTGTATAGACGAAAGAAAGTCTAAGGATGTTCACATTACCTTCTATCATACTTAGTTTCACAGCATGCTATGAAGTCTGCCAAATGCATGTAAATTTGCTGTTTCATATCTTTCGTTTATCATTTCTTAGTTTGTCATTGACTGGAGAATTTTGTTGTCATCTGCATACCTTGTTTAATATGGTATTTTAAACATAATTGTCAGGTTGGAGCAGTTGCCATTTCAAATAATTAGGAACACTCCGGCCACTGTGGGGTGGAACTGTTTGTTAGAAGACATAAATAGAAGCCTGTTTATAAATCTTGGGTATTTTGCCTGTTTAAAAATTACTCCATTCCTAGGCATATCCATGTAAAATTACCTAAATGATTTTGGTGAGCCTTTGCATTGTTATGGTATTTAAATGTTGTATGTATTCATACAATATAAACAGTGTATATATGCACATAAAAATAACATTAGTACTGAAGTAGTAGAGAACTTTGATAGCAGTCTTAATACAGTGTTAAGCTCTTGTCATTCAACAGTTTAATAGTCTTGTTAAGGTCTTTAAGACATTTTAACCATGGCTAATTAAAAATAGAACGACTGGTCTGTTTTATTGTGCTTTTACTTGTGTCTTGGATGTCTATCCAGATGCTTTTGCTGATGGGGAGTTAAATCATCTGTTACAGTTTTAATGAAAAGAAAATACCGGAAGGATACAGGTCTTGGGGCCGTTGGTTTTAATTTTGATAAAGTATTTTATATTTTGGACTAGAAATTCCAGGATTTTTTTGTTATTTGTCATTTATGAGTATTTTTTCTAGATCTAGGAATGTTCATGAACCTAGATGGTATATTACATTTTAGGATATTTTACTTTCAAAGTTTTATTTTGTATTTGTATACTATATAATAATATTGTAAAGTCTAGAACTAGAAAGGATCATGACATATCATGTGCTACCTTGAGGCAGTTAGAAATGTTTTAACCCTATTTTTTAATGGTAAGGCACTGGTGTGAGAGTAAGTGACTTGCCTAAGGTCTCATGGCTAGTAAGTGTAGAGAAAGCTAGGATCACGTCCTTTATTTTCCTAATGTAATTATTTTATCTCATTTTTTTCTTGGATCATTACGTTAATGAATTTTTCACAAATACAGCTTATGTCAGTGTTTGCCGTAATTAAGTTTTTAAGTATATTTCTATAATTGTAGGTAAAATGCTAGCATTTATTACAGGTTTTCTTTTTACCATTTGATAATATTTTTACAATAAAAATTAAGCAATTATAAAAATAAATAGCCTATTTTTTCAATTGGTGTAAGCTGGCTTTAGTTTATACTGCTAATAAAGGCACATTATGTTCAAGCATTGCAATTATCACTGAAATGCTCGTCCATTAACTGAAACATTAGGCTGAGTATATAATTACTGTCTAGAGCCAATATCTTCATGAAGCTGCATCTACAATGCTATTAAGCTATAAGCAATATTTGTAAACTAATATTTAAATGATTCAGAATTGATACCATCTTTTGTAAAGTTAAAAATAAATATGTATTCAGTTTGATTGGTTTTTCCTGTGCTTAGAAAAATGTAATGAGAATTCTCAAAGATGATTGAAATGTGTTACTTGAGATAGATGAATTTTAATACAGTTGCTTTAACCTTATACATGTAATCTTACTGAAGTCTTCTTTTTATTGTTTTTTTTTTTTTGGTAAGATACACAACATATATTTACTGTCTTAGCCATTTTTAAACATACAATGTTATTAAGTACATTCATATTGTTGTGCAACCATCACGACCATCTATCTACAGAACTTTTTTCAGCTTGCAAAACTGCAACTCTAAACCCATTAAATAGTAACAACTTTTCATTCTCCTCTACCCTTAGCCCTAGCAGCTACCCTTCTGCTTTCTGTCTCCATGATTCTGTTTCATGTAAGTGGAATCATACAGTATTTGTGTTTTTGTGGGTATCTTATTTGACTTAGATAAGTCTTAGGTTGATCCGTGTTGTAGCCTGTGTCAGAATTCACTTCCTTTTTAAGACTGAATAATATTCCATTGTATGTATATATACACTACATTGTGTTTATCCACTCATCTGTTGATGGACACTCAGATTGCTTCCACATTTCAACTATTATGAATAAAGCTGCTTGGAAGTACTTGTATCAAATAACCTGGCTGAGTTATAACTTCTGGACAAAGTAGTTTTTAAAAACCCACTAGTTTAAGATGCTGGGAAGTGACCAAAAGTAGGTAGAAACCAGAGAGTCCATGCTCCTTGAGTAAAAAGAACAAAACTTGCTGAGATGCACATTTATCTGACTTATCCCTTGAAGAAACTCAGAAGTTCATGCAGTGCACAGGATGCCAGCTCAAGCAAAAATCAGCCATCTTTTTCGATGAGTTAGAGGTTGAAAATCAGGGCTTTCAGAGCAGCTGAAAATGAGAGGGATACTGTAAAGGAAGAAGGCATATGGTAGAGAACCCCAGAAACTGTATACAAACTTATCCCAAGTCCTTACAGGGCAAGATTTCAAGAACCGGGGTGGAACTTCAACTCTAAAGTCTGTTTTCAGCAACTGCAGACATCATTCTGAGCTCTTTTAAGGTTTCTGACTGAGGAAATACAAATCTTAATAAAATTTTTTGCAGAAGAGCACTTTGGACCAACAATGAACTGTGGAGCGATAGATAAAATGACAAACAGCAAACTTTAAGCTCACAAGATTATTCTGTAATTATCAATTCTTCATTACAGTGTTGTTGCCCGCCTTCATTTAGCTGGTCTTTTATGTAAGAAATAAGTTAATTTTAAATACCCTTCCAAGTAAGAGCCTACAGTTATTTTTAAATTCACAATCTCTTTAGTTGATATCTGTTTCCTAGATTTCAAATATTGTATTGTTTTATATTTTCCTAGGATATTTTTGAGAAAGCTATTTTTGATGAGGATTCCAACTCTTTACCAAGGGGGGGAGAAGCATTTGGGCAAGGCTCTTTTGAGAAGTCAAGGTGGAAATTGTGAAATAAGTAAAAGCAGAAATTGTTAAATAGTCAATTGAAAATTTTTCAGTGTTCAAACCCAACGAGAAAGGGTTAAGATTATATTGTCTTGTTTAAATTGTTATTTGCAGTTCTACTTTCATTTGCCTCGTGACTTTCATGGTAGTTTAGTATACTGAAATAATCACTTTCTAACTTTGACTTTCTCCACAAACTAAGTAATTTCACTTAGATTCTAAATTTAAAGGATACTTTTAAAAACATCAGTGTATATGCTTACTACAGATACAATCAAATCACAGAATAGTTACGTTTTAATTAACTCCCATCATGTTAAGATATCTTGGATAGCTTCATCTTTCATCTGTCAGCTTTTCAGTTAATCCAAACAAGCAAGCAGTCCAGTTTTGAAAGATGTGTGGAAGCTTTGACTATTTTGATTCTAGAGTTGCAGTTCAGAAGATGTATTCCATTAGGTTTATGTGCATATTCATTTTGGAACTGACTTAAAATGATGTAGTAATACTCCTGAACAATCATTCAGTGAATACTGCTTGCAGTTCCTTATGAACTTGTTTGAAGCAGCTTCCAGAACTCAAAGATGATTCCAACATCCAGCTTATTTTCAGCATCCACCATGCGCAGGCAAACTCGGGTATGACCTTCTACTAGCAGGCCAGACCCCAGCCGCAGTGGAACACCAAACTGGAGCGGAACCCTGAACTGTTGGGTTTTGAACCACAATCCAACCAACTTCTCCACCGAGAAAGCACACTGCTCCCCTGTTGGTTACTTCCACATTTTTTATTCTCTCATAACCACATTTTGTCGAAGTGGTATCTAAACTGCTCATTGCCATGCCCTGATCACCTGTTCATTTCTCAGTCTATTCAGATTTGTTCTTTTCAGCCTTTTCTAGTTCATTCCCTTTCACATTTAAAAAAAAATCAACCTTATTGAGATATACTTTATATACACAGTATAAAATTTGGTGAGTTATGGCAGGTGCATATATATTGAGAATGCACTTAGAGTGATTGCCACATTCAGGATATAAAATATTTCCATTGCTGCAAAAGTTTCCCTGTACCCCTATACACACACACACACACACACACACACACATACACATATATATACACACACACATATGTATGCATATATACACACATATATATGCATATATATACATATGTATATATATACATATATATGCATATATACTCCTATATATATACACACACACATACATAAGTATATATACATAATTAGAATATATATAGTATATATATAGTATATGTATAGTATAGTGTATATATGTAGTATATATACTATATTATACTATAGTATATAGTATATAATATACTATAATATAGTATAACATATATATGATAAAGATATATGGTGTATATATATATAAATGGAATCACATAGTATATACTCTTTGATGTCTGGCTTCAGTATCTCAGCAGACTGTTTTTGAAATTGATCCATGTAACCGTGTATCTGTTCCTTTCACTGCTGAGTAGTATTCCATTGTCTGCATGTCCCACAGTGTATTTATATTCACTTATTGAGGGACTTTTTTTGGTACTTTTTCCTCTTTGTTATCATGAAAAAAGCTTCTGTGAACATTATCTGCAAGTCTTTGTGAGGGCATATATTTTCATTTCGAGTTTTCACTGTTCTTGAAAGTGAAATTGGCAAGTGATAGGATAGGAGATGTTAACTGTCGAAATGTTTTTCAAAGTGATTGTACCATTTTATATTCTCACCCACAATTTATTTTTTATAGTTTATTCTACAAAGTTGCCAACATTTTCAGTATGGTATTGTTAAGTCTTTTTAATTTTAGCCATTATAGTGAGTATAGTGAAATTTCACTGTAGTGTTAATTTGCAGTTTCCTGATGACTAATGATATGGAGCATCTTTTCATGGATTTACTGGCTTTTCATATTTTTCCCCTTGTAAAATGTCTGTTCGCCTCTTTTGCCTATTTCTTATTGTGATACTTGTTTTTTTTTTATTATAGAGTGTTTTTTATAAATTCTGTATACTAATTCTTTGTCAGACATATGTATTATGAGTATTTTCTCTACGTCTGTGATTTGCTGTTTGTTTTCTTTAATGGTATCTTTTTTTTTTAATGTTTATTTTTGAGAGAGAGACAAAGTGTGAGCGGGGCAGGGACAGGGAGAAAGGGAGACACAGAATCTGAAGCAAGCTCCAGACTCTGAGCTGTCAGCACAGAGCCTGCCATGGGCTCGAACTCACGAACCGCAAGATCATGACCTGAGCTAAAGTCAGAGGCTTAACCAGCTGAGCCACCTAGGCACCCCAATTGGTGTCTTTTGAAGAGCAGACATTTGTAATTTTGATGAAGTCCAGTTTATCAATTTTCTTTTCTTTTTTGCTTTTGTGTCCTAAGAAATTTTTACCTACTGCAAGGTTACAACTCATTTCTCCTATGGTTTATTCTAGAAGTATTTTTAGCTTTTACATTTTTTTCCTGTGATTTATTTCAAGTTAATTTTTGTCTATAATGTGAGATAGGAGTTGGGGTTTGTTCCCCTCTGCCTTATGAGTGTTAGGTAGTTTCAGAACACCTTGTTGAAAAGATGATCCTTTCTTCCATTGAATTATCTTGTGTTCTTATAAATAGAAAACTAATTCATTTTGTATGTATACATCTAGTTCTGAAGTCTCTAGTCTGTCTCACTGATCTATTAGCCTACTTCATCCATGCTAATATCATACTGTTTGAATTACTGTAGCTTTTAGTAAATCTTGAGATCAGGTAGTGTAAGTCCTCTATGATACTCATTTAAAAAATTATTTTGGTTATTCCAGGTTTTTGCCTCTTGTACAAATTTTACAATCAGTGTATCACTCACTGTCTATTGGAGTTGCATTAAATGTATAAGAGAGAACTATTGAAATCTCAGACTATAATTTTGCAGTGTTTATTTCTTCTTTCAGTTCTGTTTTGGCTTCATATATTTTGAAGTTCTGTTGCTAAATCTATGAGCTTTAAGAATTGTCATGTCCTCTTGATGAATTGATCACTTTATCATTGTGAAGTGACCCTCTTTATTCATGGTAATATTCTTTGCTCTGAAATCTACTTTGCTTCATATTAATGTAGCTACTATCACTTTCTTTTGATTCTGTTACCATTCTTTTACTTTTAATGCATTTACGTCTTTGTATATAAATAGAAACATAGGGAGCATGTGGTTCAAACTTATGTTTTTTAACCATAGAAGATAATTGCTACCATTTAATTGAGCTGTTTAGACAACTTACATTAATGTAATTATTAATATGGTTGGATTTAATCCGTTTTCTATTTGCTTCAACTGATTTTCTCCCCCATTTACCTTTTCTTTCTTTCTTTCTTTCTTTCTTTCTTTCTTTCTTTCTTTCTTTCTTTTCTTCTTTTGGATTTTTAAATTCTATATTATCTCCACTTTTGACTTATTAGCTATAACTTCTGTTAGTTTAGCAGTTATTCTTTAGGATTTATAGTACCCATCGTTAGCTCATCATGGTTCCATTTCAAGTTATACTGCCTCACAACAGTATACTTCATTTCTCTCCTTCTGGCCTTGTGCCATTGTTGTCATACATTTTACTTCTACATACATATATTATAAATCCCATAACACCTTGATATTACTTTTATTTTTAACTGTCACTTATCTTTTAAAGAGACTTAAACAATAAAAAAAAAGCTTTTTATGTTTATTCATGTAGTTACCATTTCCGGTGATTTTCATTCCTTTGTGTAGATCCAGATTTCCATGTGGCATAATTTTCTCCCTGTCTGAAGGTTTCTCATAAAATTTCACATTGTGCAGAAATCCTGATGACCGTTCTTCCAGCTTTTGTATGTCAGGAAAGCATTTGTTTGCCTTCTTTTTGAAAGATATTTCCTCTCTCTATATATGTATCACTCTAGGTTAGCATTTTTTTTTCCCTTTCAATACGTTAAAAAAATTTTGCCAGTGCATCCTCACTTGTAGTGTTTACAATGACAGGTCTACTATAAACCTTTTCTCTGTTTCTGAGTATGTAGTTTGCACCTTACCTCTGCTGCCGTTTAAGATTTTATCTTTATCACTGGTTTCAAAGTTTGATTGTCATGTGCCTTGGTGTCCTTTTCTTCATGTTTCTTGTGTTTGAGATTGTTGGGCTTCTTAAATCTGTGAAGTTTTAGTTTTAAAACGTTGGGAAAAGTGTTTTTTATTTCTTTAGAATTTTTTTTCTATTCCTCCCCCCTTTTGGAAACTCCAGTTTTACATGTATTTGGGGCACTTAGAGTGGTTCAGTGGCTTACTGGCGTCTTTCTCTCTCTCTCTCTCTCTCTCTCTCTCTCTCTCTCTCTCTGTGTGTGTGTGTGTGTGTATTTGATTTTGGATTATTTTATTTGCCATCTTCAAGTTCACTAACAGTTTCTTTCATGATATCTGATTTGTGGTTAATCACATGCAGTGTATTTTTCAATTCAGATGTTGTAGTTTTCTTTTCTAAAGATCCAGTTTGGAGGTTTTTGTTTTTGTTTTGGTTTTTTTTTTTTGTACCTTTTCTGTCTCTACTTAACATCTTTCCTCTAACCTTTTGAACATTTCGAGCACATACTTTATTGTAATACTTTCTTGTCCTTGTATACTAATTCTGTCATTTATAGAATTTTCTTTTTTGTGTGCCTAATAATTTTTTTTATTGAATGGCAGGCAAATTTTTGTATTCCTATAAATAATCTTGGGTTCTGTTCTGGGAAGCAATTAAATTGCTTGGAAACAGTGTGATCCTTTGAGATCTTGCTTTTAAACTTTGTTTGCAGAAACAGAAAAAGCATGTAGTTTAGGATTAATTTCGCCTCAGTGCTAAAGCAGAACCTTTCCCAGTCTTTTACAGACTTGGATTTCTACTCGACACACATGAATTATAAGATTTTCTACAGTGTTTGTTGGGTACAGGAACTACTTTTGGCCCTCTAGGAACCCCTCATGCTAATCTCTCTTGTCCTTTTGGTGGTGGTGGTGGTGGTGTTTTCTCTGACATTGGGTAGTTTCTTCACACATATGGATTGATAAATACTCTACCAACATCTCTGAAGTTCTCTTTTTGTAGAGCACTCTCTTTTCCAGTACTCTTTCCTGCAAACTACAGCCACCTTGGTCCTCTGAACTTCCCATTTCCTGAACTTGGGAGATGTGCTGGGCTTTACCACGTTCGCATCTTCACCATTCCCCGGCTCACCTGTTTGCCAGAGATCCCTTTTGTTGTTGTTGTTGTTGGACTCTAATGTTTTGGAAATTGTTGTTCTATGTATTGTCTGGATCTTTAGTTCTTTCAGGCAGGTGGGTAAATATAGTTAGTCCTTGTTACTTCAATATCGATGGAAGGTTTTATTTTTTCTGTCCTTTTACTGTTAACCTATTTCTTTTTATCTGAAGTGGCTTTCACATAGACACTATCCTGTCTCCCAATCACTGCATTATAACGGAAACATTTGGACTAGATATCAGCAAACCTTTTCTGTGAAAGACCAGATAGTGAATATTTTAGGCCTTGCCATCAGTCTGTATCACAGCTGCTCAGCTCTGTAATTCTAGTGCAGAAGTAGCCATAGACAGTATGTAAATCATCTGGCTTGGTACTGTTCCAGTAAAGCTATATTTACAGATATGGAAATTTGAATTTCAGAATTTTTCATGTGTCATGAAATATTATTCTTAAAAATTCTTTTTTTAACCATTTATAAATGTAAATGCCATTCTGAGCTCATAGGCCATAAAGAAATAGTGACTGGCTAGATTTGGCCCATGGTCTATAGTTTGCACACTACTGGTTTAGACTGTTTCTCTTTAATAGAATTATTGAGATGACTGTTATCTTGCTATTTGTCTTCTCTTTGTCCTATCTGTCTTTTGTTTCTTTTTTTTTCCCATTTGATGCCAGTTTTGGATTAATTGAGCAGTTTTTATTATTCTGCTTTATCTGCACTATAGGTTTATTAGCTATACCTGTTTGTTTTATTTTTAACAGTTTATCTATGGCTTATAGTATGCATTTTAACACATCTACCCTGAAATAATATTACAGCATTTCACATACAGTGTAAGAACTTTGTAACAATGTGTTTCCATTTAAACCCTTCCATTCTTTATGCTCTTATTCTCGTAGATGTTACTTCTACATTTATAAAGCTCTCAATACATTATTTTTTTTCAATTATTTCTTATTTTCTAGACAAACTGAAGACGCAAGGGGAAAGAAAGTTTTTATATATACCCACATATGTGCTATCTGACAGTTCATTTTTTATGTAGTTCTAAATTTCTACATGGTATCTAATTCTTATAGTTCACATTTGATGGAAGCATTCTCTCAGCTTTTTCTCTATTGGCTAAAAAATCCTTTAGTTAGCCTTTACCTTTGAAAGATGAGAATTCTAGTTTGACATTCTTTTCTCCAACTATTTGAAAATGTGTTTCATTGTTCTGGCTTTTGTAGTTTCTGACAAGAAGTCTGTGAACATTCTCTGAAACCCTGACGTAAGAGAACTGTACCACTTGTTGCTTGAGCTGAGATCACTGATGACTGAAGTATTTATAAAGCCGCTATATACTTTCCTACCCTTATCTTAATGAACTTCTGGCAGCATTCAACATAAACAACTACTTCCTCTTTGAAAGTTTCTTTCTTTCTTTAGCTTCTCTGACATCATGCTGTCTTGATTTTTTTTCCTGATCTCTCTGACAATTGCTTCTCAGGCTTCTTTATATACTAATTTTCGTAAATCTGACCTAGAGTTTCTTAGGGCAAGGCTTAGCTCTTCATGTCTGTCTTCCCTGGTTTCTCCCTAGTCTCACATGCCCCTGTGTCTTAAGTTCCCATCTATTTACTGATGACTCCATATATGGATCTCTAGCCAAGCCTGCCTTCTGAACTTTTGACTTATGTAACCAATTGTCTACTTGGCTTCTACTTGTAAATTCAAGAGGCTCTAAAGAGATTTCATGACATCCCCTGTAAAAGCTGCTTTCTCTTTAGATTTCTCTATTCATTTAAAGACATCCGATGTTCATTTCAGTAACCTAAAACATACTGTTGTAGCCACTAAGACCTTTCATTGTTCCTCCTAAGTATTTGGTTGTGTATAACTTTATCTCTATTAGTACATTCCTAGCCCAGGCCACCTCTCTATGCGCTGTGTGGCAGCTTCCTTCCTGTTCTGCCCTTATCCATTCTTGCATCTCTCCAAGTGGTTCATCAGATGCCATAGCCAAAGATTAAAATGAAAATCAGTAGATTCCCACTGCTGTTAGGATAAAGACCAAAATCTTGTATATGACTTCTAGAATCTACTGTAGAAACTGTTTATTCTCTTCCTTTTTAGCCTTATCCTGTACCGTTTTCCATTGTTTTCTCTTTTCGTAGGTGCTCTGGCATGTTTTCAGTTCCTAAAATCTCCAAATACTTTTACCAGGGCCTTTGCATGCATTGTTTCTTCTACCTGCAGAGATCGTTCTCTTTCCTTTGCCTAGCTAATTCCTATCCTGTTTTCTCCAGGAAGCCTTCTCTCACCCTGCCTTCCCATCTTAAGGGCCTCTAGTTACATGGAGTCATATTTTTATGGTCTTTACTTTTCAAAGCACTTGTCACACTGTGATTAATTCCAACTAGAATTATTGTGATTATTTGTCTGCCTTCCTCACAAAACTATGAACTCCATAAGGGAAGGAGCTCTGTCTGTTTTGTTCACCATTGCATCCCCAGCACCAAGCATATTTTCTGGCAGTAAATATTTGTGAAATGAAATAATTAATGAGTATATTATATGTTTTAATTATCACAAAGACCCTGTAATTTATCATTTCTCTTTGGGAGGCTTTTGATTTCCTTGGGAGAAAAATTTAGTAAAGAATAATGGTAACAGCTGCCATTTACTAGGCAACTTCCATATGCTTGCTGTTTACTATAACTACATGCACAATCTTAGTTTGACCCTCACGACAACCCTACAGTGTAGTTAGCCTTACCTCCATGGTTCTGTGGGAAAACTGGGGCTCAGAGAGGTTCTTCCACTTGCTCAATGTTGCACAGTTAGTAAGTGGGAGAACCAAGATTCAAACCCAACTGGTCTTCCTCCAGAGGCTCTGTGCTCTTATTCTTTCTTTGTGCTGCAGCCTCCTAACCGTATTATTACTGGGGGAAATTACTGCCATTTCTGTCTTTACCACAGGCATCCAACTACTTTTCCTCTTTTACTCTCCATTTACCCAAAGGACTGAAAGTTAGTATCTATATGTACTAGCTCATATATTCACTAATAGTTAATATTTACATAATGATTGTAGAAATATTTCTTAGTTTAACAAACATCTGTGAAGTCACAGAGAAACACTGAAATTTACTAATTTAGCTTAGATCTTTGAAGACATGATCTAGAATAGCTAAGCAAAAATCACACCCAGGTGACAAATGATTTTAGTCCATTTGACATTCAATTTTTTTCTTGTCATTAACAGTTTTGAGAAACTGTTATTGAGTTTTATGTTTATGCAGTTCTCAGAACTATACTGAGAAACTGATCACAAATTTAAATTAAGTAATGGAAAGTTTCACATTTTCTCTACCTTAGAACATGTAGTAAAACTTGAATGGATCTTTAAGAGTCCCTTTCTTAAATGAATTTATCATATAAGGCAAGGTGCCGCTTTGGGAAACCACAGGTTAGCTCTTTCTGTTATTCCTGCACGGTTTAGGAGTCTTAAAGATTCAGCTACGTCTGTAATAAATTAGTGTCATCAAGAATTCATTTTTGTCTTTTCATTCGGCATTGGCAAAGTCCATTTTAACCATGGAACATCTTATCTACTTACAATGCTTATGAAGTATAAATAGAATTCCCCATGATATTTTGGTGAAGCCAAACACTTCAACTCTTCTCCTATTTTTCAGCTTTGTAGAGACTATTTTAGCTCTTTTCTGAATTTTTTTTGTACTTTACAACTTGCCCTCAAAAAAACTCATCTTATATGTGCAAAATGAGTCCATTAAGCATAATATTACAATTAATAATAATACTGTTGTCAGGCCTTGCTTTCTAATAATTTCCTTTCACACTTAAGCTTAAGTACTGAATTCTGTAGCCTTAGATAATGATTTTCATTACAGAGATCAACTTTATTATTTGCCTCTTGTCTATGTAGAACATAGACTACAGGTCTCACTAGTTCCTAATTTTGTAGAATGGGAGGTGAGAACTAGAATTGAGGAATGGATTTTGATTTCATATAATTTTGTCAGCTATTAATTAGTTGGTCTATTAGATTTTTATAATAACTATTGAACTTTTGCAACCAGTCTTATTCCTAGTACTTTATTAAGGCATCATTGATTAGCTTCTGTATCATCTCATCATATCATCTCATATGAAATGGAGTTTTTCGCCTATTGATTTTTTAAAAATAAAAATTAAGTGACACCCATACATACAGAACACTGAAACTCCGACTTGCACATGAAGGAGAATAGTTAATATTGGAATTGATGAGGCACTGGGAAAAAAACAAAAAAACAACTAAATAAATTTTTTAATTAAAAAAAAAACAAAAATTAATTGTATTTAGGAGGGCAAAATAGGCATTGTGAAATCCTAGAGCTTACTAATTATCTAAAATAAAATTGTGCATATCTATAAGAAAGACTGACAAGATGGTTTTAAATATAGATTCTAAAGCTGAAAGAAGGAAATCATCAATTTTGTAGGAAGCAAACCACAATTTTTTAAGAATTCTTGTGTGAAAACTTCAAGATGTTTTATATCTATGGAAAACCTGATTGGAACATGTTAGAGACATATCAAATAGTGGCCTTTGGAATGCCAGATAATTTGAACCCCGGAAAGATATATCCTTTTAAATTCACCATTATCATAGCTGTAATATCTGAAAATAAGTTAGTCAGTTGGATTGACACTGGATTGTTGACATCTTCCATATCCAAACGTAAGCATTTTTAGAAATATTCTAGGGCTAATTACTTTGCCCATGAAAGCAAACTTTTGATTATTGATTTTCCCAAAATTAAATTTTAAGGAGCCACGAAAATAATCAGTTATAATTAGCATCTTTATTCCTGTAATCTCCATTCCAGAGTGATTTAGACTTTTGATACCTTTGTCTCTCTCAACTTTTCCAGAGACTTTCTTTGCCTTGTGTACAGAAAAGAGGTAGCTAATGGAGAATATGCATACCTGACTTTTTTCCTCTCCTAAGAAAGGAGAATTCATCCACTGCCACTGTACCTTTTTTTCTTTTCTTTTTTGTCTTGCACAGAAGACTGACATCTTCCTGTGAAGGGCTTGTGGCAAACCTATCCAACTCGGGTCTCTTCCTCCTTGAGAACGATCTGATCCATCATCATCTGAACCAGAGATCACACTCTAAGGGTCCAGGTGAGGGCAAGTCAGTCTATACGTTAAGCCAATTTCTTTTCTGGTCAGGTAAGTTACACTCAGGCATGATCTCACTCAGCATCAGCCAGCCTTAGTTTTGTAAAGCTTCCTGGTCCCCAGAGAGAGACACAACTCATCTGTCCATTAATTCTCCAACTCACCTAAAAGATTAATGATAAACCACATCTTTACAAATTCTCTTTCCTGTGTAATACAATCACTTTTGGGATACCTACTCATTTTTAATTCCAGAAATCATAAAAGGATTATGTGTACGTAGCAAGAAAGAAAGACATAAACTGAAACAAATAGGGTTTCCTAGTTGCAGTTTTAGTGCTGATCCTTGTCTCCAGTTTGACTGAGTTTGTAAGACGTTAGACTTGTAAGACAAAGCCTGGCACCATTGTAAGCCTGGCACCGTTGTAATAGCCGTTAACTGTGTGTGTTGATGTCTTGAAACCAGAGGTAGATTCAGAATACTAGAGCTAATAACATCGACAAACATGGTCATCATGAAGGTCTTTGTTGGTTTGCCATGGATTCTTTCATTTAATATCAGAATGATTAAGGGCAGAGACAAGAATTTCCCTGTTCTGTATGCTTCCATATGCTAGCTATAAGA
Source organism: Prionailurus viverrinus (assembly GCF_022837055.1). NCBI lineage: Eukaryota > Metazoa > Chordata > Mammalia > Carnivora > Felidae > Prionailurus > Prionailurus viverrinus. Next base: position 179,184,417 of record NC_062561.1, on the reverse strand, counting down.
AGAAATTTATAATTTGCTCCTCAGGAAAGTGATCTTAGCTAATTGAAGTTTGGCTTTGCACCTTGATGCTGTCTTTTAAGTTGTGAGGTGAATTAGCTTTGTGACTGTGAGGCTATTTTTAAGAGAATTTATTTTTCAGAAATTTTTTTCTTGTAGAGGAAAAAAAAATCTGCCTTGCATTCTGATACTGATAGTCTATCCTTAAAAATGCTCTTGTACATTATATGTAATTTGCTTTATAGGTGACCGTTATATACAGTAATAAATTGGTTGTCAATCTTATAAAATATTAATTTATTTCATCATGATAATAACATTGTATGCTTTTAATTATGAGGAAAACAAAAGTAGTTCTACCCTGATACACCTTGTCTCTTTTGCCGATATGTAGATAGGAATAAATTGGACTTATATTTCCCTCTATTAGCTAATTCTCCAAATGACTTCTAAGTTATGAACTGAAGTTAATACACTAAAATGAGTTTGCTGTAGTAGTAAAGAGTGACTCCTGCTCACTGGGAAGAAGAGATTGTCTTCCTCTGTGAAATTTTGCCAGCCGTGAAGCTAGATAGTTGTTTTACCCTTTATTATTGGCTTTTTGAGATGCATTGTTTTGTGTTTAAGAAGTTCTCTTTTTTTATTTATTGTTTGTTTAGTTTTGAGAGCATGAGAGAGAGCACGCATGAGTGGGGGAGGGGCAGGGAGAGAGAGAGGGAGACAAAGAATCCGAAGCAGGCTTCAGGCTCTGAGCTGTCAGCACAGAGCCCAATGCGGGGCTTGAACTCATGAACCGTGAGATCATGACCTGAGCCCAAGTCAGACGCTTAACTGACTGAGCCACCTAGGTGCCTCTGTTTTGTGTTTACTATTCAAAAATGTCAGGACAAGTTATGAGTAAGAAAAAAATTTTGGCTAAAAAAACAACAAGCGTTCATTATTCAGAACTGCCTAATAATTTACCATTGGGACCTAAATAAAATAGTTATTTACTTGATTCTGTATCAGTGCAATTAAGGCAGTATGGACTTAGATACAATTTGTTGGATACAAATCCCATTTTTATGCTCTTATGTTTGGCATAATATGTGGAAAAGAACAGAAAATATTCATTGGGTATTAAAAATACTTCATGATTTCTCAAACAGGAGAGATATTTACTTAACTCTGCTTCTGATTCTAATAGAAAGTTATTTCCCACTAGATTATAACTATTTTAATATAATTAGATTCCTATATGTATATTATATTAGTATGTGAAGATATTCTAACCCAATCATATAAATACATAAAGTAACAAATATTTAGAAATATGAATTACATTACTTAACCAGGAACATTGTATACATTAAAATGTTAAATATTAGAATCTTCATTGTGATGAATTCAGTGGCCATGTTTCAAAGGCTTAGGAAGCTTTTTTCACACTGTTCTTGGACTAGGCTAATCAGCACCATTATTGAAGAATTGTAATTTGGAAGAAATTAGCAAACTCTGAATGAAATTTGAGTATTGTATTGGCTGGCTTTGGAAATACTTGTATATCTAAAGAGTGTACATTTTAAAATGACCTTTTATTCTTCTGATACTTGTACTTTTGTAACCAGTAGTATTTTTGTATAGAAGTATGTGTGGACTTTAGACACTTACATATTTACATCAGTGAAGTCATTGCAACATCAATTTCAATAAATGCGTGAACTATAACACAGAGACTTAAAACATCAGTTTTTAGTCCTTACAACATCATAATGGGATCAGCTCTTAATATCTGCACAGAGATTTCTAGGCTTTAAATATCTAAATTTAGATTGCCTGTGATAACATTTCCATTCTATAGCAGTTAGCGCATTTCAGAGATGCCTAGTATGTGTAGTAAGGGACATGCTAGCTCATTTGTGACTTTGGGACTCTTCCGTGCATTGATAGTGTTAATCTGCCCTTTCTAAGACAGAGGCAATGCTGCTGACCCACCATAAGCTTTGAGTTATGTTTTAAGTAAAATATATTAGATTTGGAATAAAGCACAGTGTAGGTCTAGGCGTTATAGAGGTTATGTGCTGAAATTGGGCTTCCTTTCCATATTCTCCCTTCCCAGTTAGGATTTGGCTGCATTACACTAATAAGCTTCAATCTTAAAATCACGCTTTGTGTCTCTTCATGCCATTTTCTGTGTCCTCTGTAGGGCAAAACCCCAGAGCAACCAGTGAATGTCATTCTTCTAAGAAGCTCTTTTTAATGCATCCAAGATGCCAGAAACAATCCTTGCATACCTCCTGAATAGTGGCAGCAAGCAATTGTATAGGAATACTCTACCTAGCTTTCTTTTTGGTGATCCTTTGCCATTAACTCATAGAAATGTGTACCATACCTTCAAGTAATTGCTTAGATTGCCCGATGTCTACTAATGTCTCAAGTTAATAACCATAGAATGTTTCAGAAAGGTGGCGCCTGCTTCATCAAATGTATCTGTGGTTGCTAAAATCTTATTTGGCTTGAAACAACTAAATTTAGTAGACTCTAAAATTGTATATTTTTAGAATATGATACTTCAAACAAACAAACAATGATTTACTTTCAGTTCTGAAAATATTCAGAAGGATTTGTTATCTCTTGCAGACCTTTCTGCAAACTACTAATGGGATGAACACAATATATCACTTTTATAATAGTGAGCTATTAAAGGCAAGCATAAAGCAGTCTGAAGCCCATAAGTGCTGCCAACAGCTCCTGCTTTAATGAATTCCCTTTTAGATGTCCATTAAATGCTCGTGGCAAATGTACTCATAATGGAAATGGCAAATCTAAATGGGTAGATATGAATAATCCATGGAGTTTAAATTCTGTTTATGATCATCTTCACATTTAGTTTTCAAGACAACGCAGTTTAGTTTTCATTACAGTTTGGAATAAAGAGGACAGGGAGTAATTGATTGCTTCAAGCAGATTAAAATCAATGGTTTTCTTTTCAAAGAACCAGTTCAGTGCAGTAATTCCAACTTTAAACATTGATTTAGGGTACTCAACACAAAATGTTTTGTGCTGTGTGAACTTTTATATAGAAAGACTGGTATTAATTTTATTTCCCTATATATCTATATAGTGAAATATAGAGGTTGTTAGTAGCATGTGCATGACTTAATAGTGATCTATATTAAGTCATTTTGATATTATTGCAGTCATATAATGAATCAATGAGATTCCCGTCATCACTGTAATACTGTTTGTAACCCATTAGCACAGAGAAATTACAGCCCATCATACATCATTACTGTGATTGAGGCTTTATTACCATATTCTCAAATTGCTTGCTTGCTATAAAACTAAATAGACACAAGACAACTATAGGTGGAGTATAGACTATGCATTATTGTGCTACAGTAATGAGGGATTATTGTACCATAATGGGGTGAAACTTATGAGGAAAATAAACTTAGCAGTAATAGAAAACTGGAGACTCTTTCTACATTTGTTTTTATTACTTTAAAGGTCAAATATATTTGTTATGCTCGGGTTATTGTTTATGCATTGCATGAATCACAGCCTCTTGATATTTTGTAAAGATTTTCCCCCCAAATACATCTCTTCAAAGTCTGTAGTTTAATGCATGGGGCTGGCCTTGGAATCTGCATTTTGCCACTAGAGAAAGTAGACATTTTACTGCTGCTAAGCCTTACATTTTTGTGGGTAGGTAATACCCTTTAAACTTTAGGCTATTTTTCAGTACTCTGTATAGTATATTAACAGTGTGAATAGGTCAGTAGTCTTCTGGCTCTTCAGTCGAAATAATAAATGTATGAATGCAACAATATTCTAAGCAATGAAGAGAGGTAAAATATGGAACAGTTGCCTGGGGCCTGATTGTAAAAGACTTTTGATGTCTCAAAGAGGGAAATGGAAGAAATATATTGCCTCTATATTAAAGAAAAAAAAATCCCATGACACTAAAACTTGTTAGTTAAATTGTGCGTATGTTCATTCTATCCCTGTTGAGTCTTGTTTATGAGTTATAACATTGAGAGCATTATTTAGAACAGCAAAAAGCCCAGTGCACTGACTTGTGAGCTAAGATCATCGTCTGGATCTGAAGTTCTCCTTAATGCAGAGTGACTTTCTAATCTCAGCCTCATTGTGATTTGGCACCATGACAATTTAAATAGTAAATAACAATATAAAATTAAAAAACAGGGGCACCTGGGTGGCTCAGTCAGTTGAGCATCCAACTTCTGCTCAGGTCATGATCTCGCAGTCTGTGAGTTTGAGACCCGCGTCGGGCCCTGTGCTGACAGCTCAGAGTCTGGAGCCTGCTTTGAATTCGGTGTCTCCCTCTCTCTCTGCCCCTCCCCCACTCATGCTCTGTCTGTCTGTCTGTCTCTCTCTCTCTCTCTCTCTCTGTCAAAAATAAATAAACATTAAAAAAAATTAAAAAAACACAGAAGCTGGCATTAAATATATTTATGATTATAAAGCACTTCACATATAAATTCTTAGCTGAAGCAGCTAATAACTAGTAATAACCAACTGCAAAGTTAGAAATGGCAGCATATTCTCCAAAAGCGGTAACTTTATTCTCAGTCTATAATATTCTTACAACTCACATAGGCATTACTCTTAGGCTTATCATGATATAATTACCACCCCCTTTGTAAATTGTGGGGTTTTTTTTAATGTTTATTTATTTTTGAGAGAGAGAGTGAGTGCGTACGCGTGCGCACAAGCAGGGGAGGGGCAGAGAGAGAGGGAGACATAGAATCAGAAGGAGGCTCCAGGCTCTGAGCTGTTAGCACAGAGCCCGACGCAGGGCTCGAACCTGCAAACCCCTTGAGATCATGACCTGAGCTGAAGTTGAAACCTTAACCAACTGAGTCACCCAGGTGCCTTGTAAATTGTGTTTTTTTTTTTTTAATTTATAACACGTATGATGGTTGCAGTGGTATGAAACCTGAACACTTGTCAAAGTATGTTGACAACATAGAGAGGTGCTGCATAAAAGGAGAGTTCATAGTTGACCAAGGGGACATAGACCTAAACTAGTCCTCAGCCACCTCCCAACTAGTATCTTCTCAAAAATGTAAGAAACTGTAAAACCTCCTACCTAACCATCTGTATTCCATAATTGCCAGAGTACACAGCCATTTTTAGCCATATGAATATTTTTGTGACTTTCTCTTAATTCATTTCATCACTTCTTGGGAGCACTTTCTATGCTAAAAACAAGCAAAGGGAACAATGTAGAAGCAAAATGCCAGGAATAATAGAGCTACGTTTAGAGACTTTATAAAGATATTATTTTGAATGTTTAAAATCATTTGTGAGTCATATTACACTTAATATAATTTCAAGTAGGATTTGAAGCTGTATTAAACTTGTTACCTGCCTCAAAATCTTTTGGGGAACAGGAGAGAAAAAGAATAAAATAAATTGTTGTTGTTTTTAATAGTCTAGTTGGAGAAATAGTATAAATAAAAATAATAACAAAAAAAGAAGCAGTAAGTGCTAAGAAGAAAATAAAATAGGATATTGGGGATAGGGAGTACTGGGTGGGATTGTTTCTTTTTAAGGTTTATTTTATATTTGAGAGAGACAGAGTGAGTGTGGGAGGGGCAGAGAGAAAGGGAGGCACAGATTCTGAAGCAGGCACCAGGCTCTGAGCTGTCAGCACAGAGTCTGACGTGGGCCTCAAACCCATGAACTGTGAGATCATGACCTGAGCTGAGGTCGACGCTCAACTAAGCCACCCAGGTGCCCCTGGGTGGGATTGTTTTATATAAGATATTTATAGGAGACCTTTCTAATGAGATGACATTTTAGCAAAAATCTGAATAAAGTCCATAACAAGCCATGATGGTGTCTGTGGTTTAAAAAAAAAACACCCAGAAACTGAATACAAAGTTCTGACACAGGAGCTTGTTCGGTGCATTTGCGAAACAGCAAGGGTACTGTAGCCCAGCAAAGTAAATAAGAGGGAGGAAAGGAAATTTAAAATAATGACTTAATAATTTTTAAAATTTATAATGAGTTCAATACCGTTAAATATTTTTTTTATTTGGTGAGTTTTTTGCTAGGAGAGAGGCCATTCAAACTCAGATGATCCGATGGCTTTCTTTATTTACCAGAAATGACCTAATTTTTAACTATGTAAGTATACTTTTAATATATTCACTCACTGTGGATATCTTTTTGTGGGACTCCAGATTCTTATTTTTGATAAATTATGGCAGAAAGTCCCAGAGTGTAAGCCATGGACTTTCCTGTATATTTTTAGAACTTTCTAATTGGAAAATGTTTGTACTTTAACTGCTGATGTAGATAGGTTTTCAGTCTATTTCTAGTACTCAGTGAAAACAAACATTTTTTCCTTTGATGGCCCCTACAAAAGCAGGCTATAGGTCCATGAAAGCTTGAGAAGTCTGCTATTCTATTGATTTGAGTTACAAATGCAAATAAATGAGACCTAGAGTTTGGGGGAATCTCTCATTCTGTCAAAGAGGTCCTTGAATTGAAAAAAGTTTTCAGAACTAGTTGCCTTCTCCTAAGGCAGAAGGGAGGAACAGAGGAACCAAACATGGGAAAACTGAGGTATAAAAAAGACCTGAAGAGATGTCTGTGGTACCAAGAGAGAGAAGCAGCTAAAAATGTTTAGAAGTTCAGTTTTGACAGAGAAGAGGAAGCTGCTGAAAAGGGAGTTCTTCTTAGTTGCATCGTACATTAGTTATGTGTTGCTATGTAACAAATTACTCTCAAATTTAGGAACAAACGTATTTTATTTCACATGGTTCCTCAGGGACAGGAATTTGAGAGCAGCTTAGCTGAATGGTTGTGGCTTAGGATCTTCATGAAGTTGAGCCAGGATGTTCAGCTGGGGCCACGGTTTCTGCAAACTTGCCTGGGGTTGGAGGATCAGCTTGCAGAATGACTTGCTCATTTGACTGTTGGTTGGAGGCCTTATCAATTCCTTGCTGGTTATTGACGGTAGGCCTTACTTCCTTGCCACAGGAGGCTCTCCAGAGGGCTGCTTGATTGTCTTTATGACATGGCAGCTAACTTCCCCAAAGTGAGTGATCTAAGAAGAGAGAGCAGGGAGGAAGCCACTATACTTTTTATGACCTCCTCTTGGAAGTGACACACTGTCATTTCTGCTATATTCTGTTGGTTGGAAGTGAGTCACGAAGTTCAGCCCACACTCAAGGGAGTGGAATTAAACTCCACCTCTTGAAAAGAGAGATATCAAAGAATGTATGGACACATTTTATTTTTTTTAATTTTTTTTTCAACATTTATTTATTTTTGGGACAGAGAGAGACAGAGCATGAACGGGGGAGGGGCAGAGAGAGAGGGAGACACAGAATCGGAAACAGGCTCCAGGCTCCGAGCCATCAGCCCAGAGCCTGACGTGGGGCTCGAACTCATGGACCGTGAGATCGTGACCTGAGCTGAAGTCGGACGCTTAACTGACTGAGCCACCCAGGCGCCCCAGTATGGACACATTTTAAAACCCTCACACTTACCCATACCAACATCAGCCCGACTGGTCTATATAGAGGCTGTAACCTAGTACTCTAGAACCAGTATTCTAGAATTAAGAGGAAATGTAGACAGTCCTCCTTAAATCTTCTTAGTTCTCCTTCCCCCAATCCTGTATGTGAGTTTTCTTAGATTTTTATTTTCCCAGCCTTGTCACTATTGAGCAGTAGAATCTCATGGGGTCTGACTGAAAGGAACCTTAGGCCTAAGTAGGAGACTTTGCAGTCCACCTATAGTCTAGCCTGCTTTATTATGACTCTAATGCAGATTTATGCCCAAAGCTCTTTAAAGGGTGATAATGTCTGGCTATGTACTTTGCATTTTCTCCCGTGAAATTTGCAATCACAGTGCTGATCAGAGTTTTGAGGTTCAGGAGTCCATCTCACAGGGACCATACCCATTTAACAAATAATAACTTTTATGAATCCAGCAGCGTAAAAGCACCATCTAACTGTTGGCTTAATGGATGGATAGAAGGATGGCAAGATATGGCATAATGCAAAATACAGCAGATTTAATTATAAAATCTGGATGATGGATATATGGCTGTTCATTGTGCAGTTCTTTCAACTTTTCTGTATGTTGAAAAGTCTCAAAATGTTGGGGGAATAAAACTTTTATTCTTAACGATACTAATTCTGTCTATTGCTCTTCAAATGAGTACCTACCTATAGTGTCAAAGAATTGATAGCTTTTCCTCTCCAACCTGAAAAACATATACAAGTTATTGCTAATAACTGCCATCGTGGGGCACCTGGGTGGCGCAGTTGGTTAAGCATCCGACTTCAGCCAGGTCACGATCTCGCGGTCCGTGAGTTCGAGCCCCGCGTCAGGCTCTGGGCTGACGGCTCGGAGCCTGGAGCCTGTTTCCAATTCTGTGTCTCCCTCTCTCTCTGCCCCTCCCCCGTTCATGCTCTGTCTCTCTCTGTCCCCAAAAAAATAAATAAACGTTGAAAAAAAAATTAAAGAAAAAAATAACTGCCATTGTAATGGGCACCTGGGTGGCTCAGTTGGTTAAGTGTCTGACTTCAGCTCAGGTCATGACCTCACTGTTCATGGGTTTGAGCCCTGCGTCAGGCTCTGTGCTGACAGCTCAGAGCCTGGAACCTGCTTCGGATTCTCTCTGCTCCTCCCCCATTCATGCTCTGTCTTTCTCTCTCTCTCAAAAATAAATAAAATTAAAAAAAATTTTTTTAATAAAAAAAAAATAACTGGCATCTTAGCAAGCCTAGTAACATCTGGCTCTTTCTGTCTATATAATGTGCTTCCTGTGATAGGGAAGCAGTGATTACAATTCTGGCATCCTCCTGTATATCAAAGGGCCTGGAACATAGCATATCACAAAACATATTTGAACAGAATATCCATTATATAATAGCAGCTGCCAGTTACTTAGTGCTACTATTGTCCCTGGCACTGTGCTAAATCCATATAAAAATCCAGAATTGTAGGTAAGTACAGATAGGGAAACGATGCTTCAGTACTTTTGCTTTTTAGTGTGGTCCTTGTAAAAAGTCTCTTTAGTATCGAAAATCACTATAAGTAATTTTGTATTCTAGTATGTGATTAGTATCCTTTAGCATAGTCTATGCAAAATGTCTGCATATTTGCAGTGGCCTATCATAGCATCTTATAGTTTCTTGTACCTCCCATGGCTCATGTGTAGTTGAACCGATTGTGTAGTTGAAAGAGCCATGTCACTTGGAGTCAGAAAGCTGTTTTAGGTCCTAGCCACAGCTTTAAAAAAATTTTGTTTTAATGTTTATTTATTTTTGAGGGAGAAAGAGCGTAAGCGGGGGAGGGGCAGAGAGAGCGAGAGGGGAGACCATCCAAAGCAGGCTCCAGGCTCTGAGCTGTCAGCACAGAGCCCAATGCAGGGCTGGAACGCACGGACCGTACCGCGAGATCATGACCCAAGATGAAGTCGGCCATTTAACCAACTGAGCCACCCAGGTGCCCTTAGGTCCTAGCCACATCTTTTAAAAGCTTTGTGACCACACAGGAAATGTGAGTGAAGGAATTCTTTGTAACAATTTTTTCCAGTTACTCTTTAACTCTAAAGTAATTTTAGATAAAGCAGAAAATAATTAGCTTTGTCACATCTCTGAGCATTAGTATACTGTTTTTGAAAGTAAGGAGATCTATACCTAGTAATAATACCAAAAGAACATTGAAAGCCTGAAATGAGACTTACACATATCTCATATAACTTTCAGCCCTATTATAAATACTTAATAATGTTCATGCAGAGTTAACTGCACAATCTATGTTCATTGAGGATGGCAATATGATCTTGTAAGAAGATCCTTAATTTGGGGACCTGGCTAACTAGATTCATATCTTGATTCTCCCACTGGATGGCATCAATTCCTTGACTACATTTTGTCTTGCCTCAGGTTTTCTTACAATGGTATGAAATAATGGTAAATATTCAATATCTGAAGGTATTTGAGCTATCCCCTACAAAGCTACTATAAAAATTCGGAGTTTTAGTATGTAGTATTTATTTAGTAAGCAGTGAGCCATTTCAGTAATTGGTATCACCCATTTGCTTCATTTATATAGTACAGTTCCATAGGTTTTTTTGGACCATCACTGGGCACAGAGCAACATAACTCCCAAAGCAAATAAAGAAGACTAACTTCCACCACCCTCTTCATAATCTAACTTGTGACAAAATACGAAAATCTGTTCGTATTTGTTGAAGGAAGTCCTGGATATGCCAATTGAAATAATTTTTTTGAAATACATCATTATAGGCAGATGCTATACTTCAGTGTTATTGTTTTCAGTGTTAATGAAATATTTGTGGTGAAGGAGATGATTAATTAATGCTGATGAGTTGTTTGGATCAAGGAGGAGCTCTCCCTTTGCTAATATCTTGAGGATGATCAGGAACATCATAAATGATTTTATTTACTACAGTAGCACTCACATTGGAATCATCTTTGGATTAGAAGATTCAAACTACTGTCCTTTTTGCATTGCTTTTCTTAATTATAACTCTAAATCAAAAACAGGTAAAATTACAGAGAGCTAAATGTTTTCTAAGAACCATTTAATGATTGTCATAACCCACTCTAGAGGGGGACATCAGATTTTTGTCAGGGAAACCAAAATCACAGAAAGGCCCCTGCTCTGAAATTTGTGCTTTGTATGAAGGGAGTGTATATTTACAGATGTTTGGGAAAACGGTAGCAAAAAGTCCTTTCTGCAGTATTTCAAGAGGATATGGTAATTTGTTTAAAATAAATTAATAATAAGAATGTACTTAATGGGCACAAAAGTAGATGAATATGGGACTTCAGAAGAAGAGATATAGCTGATGTTACATATTGACCATGGATTGCTTTCCTGTACTTAAACAGTTTGTACCATGCAAATATCGACCCTCTATCAAACAACTGACTACAGTATCTTCATGCAGATGTTCCTGTAATTACTTTGTAAAGAGTAAACCTTTTCAAGGCAAATATGTTAAAATGAAGTATTCTTCTTTACATAAAAACCCTAAAATCACCTTTTTCTTACTTAAAATATTTTACTCTGAAGATTCCAGGAATATACATATGATAGAATAGTGGTTTCAGACCTGCTTGCAATCAACTGTTTTTTAAGTGAAAAACTGTTCAGAAGCAAATGGCTCGGACTGAAATGAAGATGCAGGAGTTTCAGGGCGCCAGATGTTCCCATGGCTCTCTTCTTACTCTCTCTTTCTGGTGCCCTGACGTGTCTCTGTGGCATCCTAAACCTCTGAGGCGTACGTTTTGAGAACTGTACATATGTAGGAATTTGTAATTCATAGGCCAGATGCTATTCTTTGGGCTGTTGGATGACTCTGCCTTGGTGTCTGTTGGATCACATAGGCTACCAGCAGCAGCTAGAGTTGCTCAACAGAAATATGTTTATTGAATGTACAGGCTATTGTTAGCATATTTGTCTAATCAGTACTGATAATTAGCTATGTGTTATGGGCTTAGACACGTTCTTTTTATGTATACAATGAGAGAGAATTGGATTAGGTCAAATCAGGAGCTCCTCCCAAGCACCTACCATTCTGTCATTCAAGGGAGAACCAGAACTTTCCTTTTATGAGGTAGAAAACAAGTCTTAGCCATAGTCCATAACTCTGAAGGATTTAAACTCAGATTGGCCAGATAAAATTGGTCAGCGTAAAACAATTAGAGACAACCTATTAACTTATTAACAAGTTGTTTTGGACTTTGACAGCCAAAATCATAAAGAAACAAGTATATATAGAAAGGATCTATTTTAAAACCCTTAGATTAAAAAAGTCCCTGTTTGAGACTTCTTCTAATTTAGGCAAACTAACAAAGTTATATGCATTTTCTACTAAAAACTAGAAAGCAGTCCTTTTGGTCTATTATGATCTTAAATATGGTCTTCCAAGCAGGTGTTGGGAGGTGTTAGTTATTTTTCTTCTCATGCTGTCTGTAAATAAATATTAATAATATGACATTTTTATTTTAATGCCTCCTATGAAATCTGTATTTTTAGAAATTTAACGAGCCACACTATGGTTTTAACAACTCAAATAAATTCACTTGGCTTGAACATTAAGGTTAAAGTGACAAACTTTTCCTAATTTTTTATGAGTACAAATTAATATTTTCTTAGGTACATTTTTCAAATGAATTTTTAATGTAACTTTATGGTCATATACATAGTATGTTTTAGCATATTAGAGAAATAGTAATTATTTTTATGTTAAAATTATACCTTAGTGATGCTAATTCATTAAGGCTTATTTTCCTTTTGTAATAATAAACCAAACCCTTATAAAAATTTGAAGAGAATTTTATATTTATTTGATATTTGACTATAGTACCTGAATTGGTTTTGCTTTGCTCACAAAGGTAAGGAGAAATCCAAATTTGCTCATAATAAAAGTATTAGAGAAACTGTCAATAAATTTACTGTTATAATTGAATCATATGATATCTAAATTGTTGATAATATGATCTGCTCGTTAAACAATAGTGTCTGGAGAAAATGATGGATTAATTGACTGATGGCTAAAGTTTCCCTCAAATATAATGGTTTACCCAGTTTGATTTGATTTGTGTAAAATAACTTTCTCTAATAAACAATTTGCTCAGAGGCAATAGAAGAAATGAATGGTTATCAAACCAAACTTAATTAGTCTATCCTAGATTGATATTACTTGGGGAGTCTTCGTTTTAATTGTGGAGGGCTGGATACAAAGAGTTTGGTTCATTATTTTTTCCTGTATAAACACTATTGTGTAACTACCTATGGAATAATAACATGTGAATTCATTTTAATAAATGCTTGTAAAGTGAATTAGCTAATTATGCCAGGCTAAAAATGATTCCTTTAATTATTTTGGATATTTAACTGGTACTTCAATTTTATTATTGTTAGTCTGTAAATGTGATTTGTATTAGCTCTGCCAAACTAATTATAATGTATAACTTAACAAACAATTTGAACAGTTTTGTAATGCTTATAATGTTCTCTCCTGCAAGGGAAAAACCTTATTTCTAGTTTACATGAAGATAAAAGTTTAACACAAATTTAGATCAAAAGAATGGCAATTTGTGTGTAAATGGAGAATTAAAAACCCTCAAAATCCAATGTAGTGACCACCATCATTATATGTATGAGGAAAATGAACAAATTTTATTCAGGAGAAGATGAAACCAGTGACTCATTAGTTCATCTTTAGATGGTATTTAGTTGGCATCTGAAGACAGGGTGTAGCATAGCAGATTTGATTAGTTCTTATTTTATGAGCTAGAAGCATTTTCTTTACGCCCTTAGTATAGAGAGAAGAACTCTGTCTACATTCTCAAACAGAAAGATTTATATTAATAACTCATTGTCGATTGCAGAAACAACAATGCTTTTTAATCACTTTCACATAGTAGATTAATTCTAATTGTTTTTGAAGCAGAAATGAATGAGAACAAAGACTTTGATACTAAATAGAAATGTAGCATTCTAATAGAGTCTTTCTGGGAAAATAGCAAAATAACCTCCACAAGTATATGCAATCTAAAACATTCTTCTGTTTAAAATTAACACACAATAAAATTCATTTATTAATTTTTGAGGGTATACAGTCCTATTAATTTTAACCCGAGTATAGATTCGTGTAACCACTACTACAATCAGGATACGGAATAGTTCCTTCACCAAAAAACAAAACAAAACAAACTTCCTCACCTTCTCCCATCCCTTACCCCTAGCAACCACCGATCTGTTCTCACTGTCTATAGTTTTGCTTTTTTTCCGGAATATTATATAAATGGAGTCATATTGTACTTGACCTTCTGAAATTGTCTTCTTTCACTTAGCATAATGCCTTTGAAATTAATCCATGTTTTTATAATGTCAGTAATTTGTTTCCTGTCTACCCTTCCCCAAACTGAGTATAACAGCACCAGTATTGGTTTGCCCAGTTAATATAAATGATCTTCCCATAGGGAAACTTACTTTCTCCTTCAGCGTATCCCCATCGTAACTAGAACTCAATTTTTGCTCTTACTCACATATATAGTTCTGCCTTTTTAATGTCTGCTTTGTAATTTTATGGCTGCTCCGTACTTTATTTAACCCATCTTCAACATCGATGCTTAGATTTTTTAAAAAAATATTGCATTTAATGCTGCCGTATATATTCTTGTGCATATCTTTGCTGCACATATATTTTTCAGTAACTCCTAGAAATGAAATTGTTGGGTAAAAAAATACAGAAACTTACATGGATTGAAATTTGCCTTCCAAAATGTTGAACCAATTTGTATATATTCTTACTTTGCCACCATTATTCTCTGTATTCTTTGCAAGTCTAGTAACTGAAAATATCTTACTTTTATTTTAAGTTGTATTCATTAAATATTCATGCAATTGAATACAGTATTAAGGTGTCAGTTGTCTCCAATTTGATCTATATACTTTATAGATTTAGATACAGGTCCTTTGTTAGATCTATGATTAACAAAGATTTTCTTTCATTATATAGCTTGTCTTTTATTTTTCTTAAGAGTGTCCAATAAAGAGAGGCTCCTGGGTGACTCAGTCAGTCAGTTAAGCATTGGACTTTAGCTCAGGCCATGATCTCACAATTCGTGAGTTTGAGCCCCCCCGTTGGGCTCTGTGCTGACAGCTCAGAGCCTGGAGCCTGTTTCGGATTCTGTGTCTCCCTCTCTCTCTGCCCTCCCCTACTTGTACTCTGTCTCTCTCTCTCTCTCTCAAAAATAAATAAATATTAGAAAAAAAAAATGTTTTAAAAGAGTGTCCAATAAAGAGCAAAAGTTTTTAATTGTGATGAAATCTAATTTGCCACTTTTTTGTTAGTGGATCATGCTTTGAATGTGTAATATATGAGAATTCTTTGTTGCTTAATTGCAGGACATAAAGATAGTCTTTCAAATTGTATAGTTTTGTATATTTCTTTGGGATTTCTTTTATCCTTTTGCTTTAAATATAAATGTATCTTTACATTTAATGTGGTTTTTTGGTACACAACACATCATTTGGTCACGTGTTTTTATCCATTTTCACAATCTCTGTTTCTTAATAGGTATATTTAAGCCATTTGCATTTAATCATTACTGATATTTGGACTTACATCTGTCCTTTTCTTGTTTCTGTTTGTGCCCTCTTTTAATTTGTTTCTTCTTTCCTGCCTTCTTTTAGTTACTTAAGTATTTGTAGTACTCCATTTTATTTGCTTATTGAGTTTTTGACCATATCTCTTCAACTTTTTCTCATGGTTGCTGTAGGAATTATAATATACATATTTAACTTAACACAATCTATTTAGCATTCATATTTTATCACTTAAAGTGGAACATAGGTCCTTTTATCCTTCACTCCTTATGTTGTAGTTGCATTATGTATTACATCAATTTACATTGAAAACCCCTCAGATAATGTTAAAACTTTTGCTCTGAGTCATACATATTTTGTAGAAATTAAGAGAGAAATGATAACTCTATCCAGATATGTATTCTTTCTGTTTTTCTTTTCTCATTCCTAATGTTCCAAGGTTTTCTCTCATATCATTTCCCTTCTGTCTGAAGACTTCCCTTAACATTTCTGACAGAGCGGATCTATTGACAACGAATTCTTAGTTTTCTATCATGTGGGAATGTCATTATTTTACCTTTATTCATGAAGGAATTCTTTTGTGTGGATATAGAATTCTGGGTTGAAAGTTCTGACAGTTTTTTCAGCACTTTAAAAACGTCCTACTTTCATCTGACTGCATGGTTTCCACAGTCATTTGAATTATTATCCCCCACTATGTTATGGGCTTTCTCTGGCTGCTTTCAAGATTTTTTTTTTTTTTTTGCCTTTAGTTTTCATCAGTTTGGTTATAATTGTAGGGCATGGATTACTTTATGTTTATTCTTCAGGAATCCGTAGTTCCGTGTTTTTTGCCAAATTCCAGAAATTATCAGTAATTATTCCCTTTCTTCCTTCTTTTTTAATTCCCTTCCTTCCTTCCTTCCTTGAGATAAAAATCGCATAACACACAAATAAATATTTTTAAGTGTACCATTCAGTGGCATTTAGTGCCATCGCAATGTTGTTCAAACACCACCTCTGTAGTTTCAGATATTTTTGATCACCTCAGAAGAATGTACTCATTAATTAATCATCTCCATTCTCTCCTCTCCCATCCCCTGGGGAATAACACTCATTTGCTTTCTGTCTCTGGACTTGTATAAAAAGAATCATGCAGGGGCGCCTGGGTGGCTCAGTCAGTTAAGTGTCCAACTTCAGCTCAGGTCATGATCTCGTGGTCTTGTGAGTTCGAGCCCCATGTCGGGCTCTGTGGTGACAGCTCGGAGCCTGGAGCCTGTTTCGGATTCTGTGTCTCCCTGTCTCTGTGACCCTCCCCTGTTCATGCTCTGTCTGTCTCTGTCTCAAAAATAAATAAATGTTAAAAAAAAAAAAAAGAATCATGCAGGATGTGACCTTTTGTGGTTGGCCTCTTTCACTTAGCATAATGTTTTCAAAGTTCATCCAAGTTATAGGGTGTATCAGTACTTAATTCTTTTTTATGGCTGAATAATATTTCATTTTATGGATACACCATATTTTGTTTATCTCTTCATCAGTTGATGGGCATTTGGGTGGTTTCCCACTTTTGCCTATTATGAATAACATTGCTATAAACATTCTTCTACAAGTTTTTGTGTGCACATACATATTTATTTCTCTTTGGTACGTATATAGGAGTCGAGTTGCCAAGTCATATGGTATTTCTATGTTTAACTTTTTTCCACAATGGCTACACCATTGTACATTGTCACCAACAGTGTACATGGCTTTCTATTTCTCCACATTCTCATGAACACTTTTTATTCTCTGGTTGTTTGTGTGTATGTTTGTGTGTGTGTGTGTGTGTGTGTGTGTGTGTGTGTGTGTGTGTAGTTACATATAAATATGTAACTATATAGTGTGTGTGTGTGAAGTGATATCTCATTATGGTTCTAATTTGCATTTCCTTAATGGCAAATGATGTTGAATGTATTTTCATGTGCTTTGGAGAAGTATCTATTCAAATCTATGCCCATTTTTAAAAATTGGATTGTTTGTCCTTTTCTTATTGAGTTGTAAGAATTCTTTATATATAGTCTTGATACTAAACCCTTATCAGATATATGATTTGCAGATATCTTCTCCTTTTTGGGAGTTGTCTTTTCACTTGCTTGATGATGTCCTTGAAGCACAAACTTAATTTTGTTGTTTACAATTTTTCTATTTGTTCTTTTGTTGCTCATGCTTTTGTGTGAAATCTAGTAACACATTGCCAAATCTGAGGTCATAAATATTTACTCCTATGTTTTCTTCTAATAATTTAATAGTTTTAGCTCTTATATTTAGCCTGCAGATCCATTTGACTTAGTTTTTATATGGTATGAGATAAGGGGTCCACTTTCATACCTTTGCATTGGTTGGAACTGATCTCAGTACCGTTTGTTGCAGATACTATTCTTTCTCCCTTGAATGGTTTTAGCACCCTTATCAAAAGTCAGCTCTCTGCAGATTTGGGGTTTATTTCTGACTCTGGTCTGTGCTATCGTCTGAATTTTGTGTCTTCCAGAATTCATATGTTGAAATCCTAATTCCCAAAGGTGACGATATTAGTAAGTGGAGCCTTTGGAAAATACTTGAGTTATGATGGTAGAGCCATCATGAATGAGGTTAGTGCTGCAGAGAGGTTGCAGAGAGATCCTTAACCCCTTCTGCCATATGAAGATACAGCAGTCTGGAAGAGAGCCCTCAACCAACCATGTTGGCACCCTAATCCTGGACTCCCAGCCTCCAGAACTGTGAGAAATGACTTTCCATTGTTTATAAATTACCCAGTCTATAGTATTTTTTAATAGAAGCCTAATGGACTAAGACAGTCTATATATCTACTCTTATGCCAGTACTATGCTATTTTGATTACTATAGCTTTGTAGTAAATTTGGAAATCAGAAAGTGTGACTCCTCCAGCTTTTTTCAGTATTATTCTGGCTATTCAGAGCCCTTTGCGATCCCATATGACTTTACAGATCATGTTTTCCATTTCTGAAAAAAAATAAAGGTAATTGCATTTCAATGAAGATTTTTTTAATGTTTGCTTATTTTTGAGAGAGAGAGACAGAGCACAAGCAATGGAGGGAGAGCAGAGAGAGAGAGAGAGAGGGAGAGAGAGAACAGAATCTGAAACTGACTCCAGGCTCTGCACTGTCAGCACAGAGCCTGTTGTGGGACTCAGACCCACAAACCGTGAGATCATGACCTGAGCCGAAGTCGGACGCTTAACTGACCGAGCCATCCAGATGCCCCATGATTTTGATAGAGATTTGAATCTGTAGATAATTTTTGGGAGTATTGCCATCTTAACAATATAAAATCTCCTAATCCATTAGCATGGAATGTCTTTCCATTTAATTAGGTTTTTAATTTCTTTCATCATTGTCTTTAGTGTACATATATTTCACCTCTTTGATTAAACTGATTCCTAGATGTTTTATTCCGTGGGATGGTGTTGTAAATAGAATTGTTTTCTTTATTTTCTTTGATTGTTCATTGCTAATTTATAGAAACTTAACTGATTTTTGTTGTTGATTGTGTATCCTGCAACTTTGCTGAATTCCTTCATTAGCTTTAGTAGATGTTCTGTGGATTTTGGAAGATTTTTTGTATATAGAATTATGTCATCTGTAAATAGATACAGTTTTATTTTTTCCTTTGCAATTTAGATGGCTTTTTATTTCTTTTTCTTACCTAATTGCTCTAGGTTGGATGTCTAGTACCATGTTGAATGGCAGTGGTGCAATGGGCATCCTTGTTTTGTTCCTGATCTTAGGGAGAATGCTTTCAGTCTTTCACCATTGAGCATATTAACTATTTTCTGCTTTGATTCTGTTAGTGTTTGCTTCATATATGTTAGAGCTGTCATTTATGTATATATGTTTGTGATCTTCTTGTTGATTTTACCCTTTAATCAATATATAATGTTTTTCTTTGTCTTTGGTAACAACTTTTAAAAAAAGTATTTATTTATTTTTGAGAGAGTGAGAGAGAGAGAACACAAGCAGGGGAGGAGCAAAGAGAGAGAAGGGGGAGTGAATCCCAAGCAGGTTACATGCTCAGCATAGAGCCTGATGCAAGGCTCGATTTCACGAAACATGAAGTCATGACCTGAGCTGAAATCAAGAGTCCAACGCTTAACCGACTGAGCCACCCAATTGCCCCTGTCTCTTGTAACAACTTTTTATTTAAAAGCTGTTTTGTATGATATTAATATAGCCACTGCAGCTGTATTTTAGTTACTGTTTGTATGGATAATCTTTTTCCATCCTTTCACTGTCAACCTATTTGTGTCTTTGGTATAAAGCAAATTTTCCATAAGCAGTGTGTAATTGAATCATTTTTAATCTATTCTGCTAAATTTTTTTAATTGATGAGCTTCATCTATTCACATTTAAATTTATTACTAACACTGAAAGATTTAGTTCTGCTATTTTGCTGTTTTTTACATATCTTTTATCTTTTTTGTTTCTCAGTTCCTCCCATACTGCCTTGTGTGTTTGATTTTTTTTTCTACTGCCAATTTTTTAGTTATTTTCTTAGTGATTACCCTGAGGATTACAGCTAGCCTCCTGAATTTATAATAGTTTGCAGTGATACCAAGTTAACTTCAATAGCATGCATGAACTCTGTTTCTGACTCCTGCACTCTATGTTATTATTTTTACAGATTATATGAAATCAGTAGACTGTGTGCCCATTCCTGTGGATTTATAGTTATTTTTGTAGGCATTGTTTTTTAAGTCGTATAGGAAATGAAGAATTACAAACCGAAAATACAATAATACTAGCTTTTATATGCCTATGTAATTACCTTTACCAGACATCTCTATTTCTTCATAGAGCTCTTAGTTGCGGTCTAATATCTTCTCATTTCAGCTTGAAGGAATTCCTTCAGTATTTTTTGTAGGGTAGTTATGACTTCTTTAGCTTTTTATTTTTTTTAAACTGGAGTGTCTTAACTTCTTCATTTTATAAGGACAGTTTTGCTGGATATAGAATTTTTGGTTGGCACCTTTTTTCTTTTGAGCATTTAAAATATGATTTCCACTGCCTCTGGCTTCTTTGGTTCCTGATGAGAAATCATATGTTGATCTTATTGAAGCTCCCTTGTATGTGACGAATCATTTTGTCTTACTGCTTTCAAGTTTCCTTTTGTCTTTTGACAGGTTCGTTATAAAGTGTCTTAGTGTAGTTCTCTGTTAGTTTATCCTGCTTTAAGTTCATTGAACTTTTTGGATATTTGATTTCGTGTCTTTCATCCAATGTTAGAAGTTTTTGGCCCTTGTTTCATCCAATATTTTTTCTGCTTTTTTTTTTTTCCTTCTCAGACTCCTATAATGTATGTTGATATATGTGACAGTTTCTTATAGGTCCCTTAGGTGCTATTGATTTCTCTTCTTTTTCTTTGTGCTTCTCATACTGAGTACTTTCAGTGCCTTGTTCTCAACTTTACCACATCTTTTTTTTTCTTCTTAGATCTGCTGTTAAGCCAACCCCTCTAGTGAATTTTTTATTTCAGCATTGTACTTCTCAGCTCCAGAATTTTTATTTGGCTCTTTTTATAATTTACAATTTTAAACTAGTAGTTCTGCTTTTTACATAGCATTCTTCTGATTCTTTCAGGTTTTTTATTATTATTCATTCTTTCCTTTAGCTCTTTGAGCGTATTTGAGACACCTACTTTAAATTTTTATCTAGTAAGTCCAATGAATGGACTTCTCTCCAGGATTGTGTCTGTCAACTAATGTCAACTAATGTAAGTGGGCCATTTCCTGTTTCTTTTATGCTTTGTAATTTTTTTTATTAAGAACTGAACGTTGTGAATATTGTAATATGCTAACTCTGGAAATCAGATTCTCTTTCCTCCACCAGAGGTTGCTGTTGTTGCTTGTTGAAGGCTGCAGTTCTCCAATTGTTTAGTGACTTTTTCAAATTATTTTTGCAAAGACTATTTCTTGTGTGTGGTCACTGAAGTCTCTGTTCTGTTATCTCCACGGCCAGCCAGTGACCTGACAGATTTGCTTGAATACTTGGATCTAGTAAAATAAAAAGTGGGAAGTAGGTGTTTCATTCCTCTAAATTCATTCAACAGAGACCATCCAAGAATTTGCTTCTAACTAAAGAGGTTGAAATAGTGGCTAGACTTGTGCTGGCCCCTCAGATTGTAAACATACAACCCCAATTTCTAGTAGACAGGGTCCTTATTGCCTACCAGCAAAACAGCAAGTTGCACTAGGAATGTGACCTCTGTCCCCTGACTGCCTGCCATAGGTCTGGGGATGTGATGTGGTAGATGTGGTCGAAAGAGCAAAATGCTAAAAGTTACCAGTTTCTCTTTTGTCAGAAACTTCCCTGAATGCTAAAAGTATTCACCTAGACTCCAGAGTTCTGTAATAGTTGAATCTGATAGTTCTTGACAGCTCAATAGTTGTTTCAGTGGAGGGACCAATTCCTGGAGCTGTCTACTCCTACCATTTTCTGTGACATCACTCAACCATGTTTCTTAAAGTATCTTTTCTGCATCACACTCTTTGTTTTCTCCTCCTAAACTCCAGTGAGCCTCAGGGGCCTATGTGACCTTTTGTTATTTTCCCATAGGTCCTTGAGGTTCTGTTTATTGTATTTTTTTCCTGTTCTATTCAAGTTGGATAATTTGTATTTAATCTGTCTTCACATTTCACTGAACCTTTCTGCAAGTCACTTCCATTCCGCTATTGAACCCATCAATGAATTTTTAATTTCTTGGAAATTTCCACTTCTAAATTTTCCATTTGATATTTTGTGTCTTCTGTTGTTTCAATGAGAATTTCTTTCAGTTTATTTTTGTATTTATTAAAAAAAATTGTTTAAGTTTATTTACTTTGAGAGTGAGAAAGAGAGAGAGAGAGAAAGAGCGAGACAGAGAGAGAGCATGCACGCATGAGCAGGGGAGGGGCAGAAAGAGAGGTAGAAAAAGAAAGAATCCCAAGCAGACTCTGCATTGTCAGTGCAGAGTTCGACATGGGGTTGAACTCGCAAACTGCGAGATCATGACCTGAGCCAAAACCAAGAGTCAGACACTTAACCTGCTGAGCCACCCAGGCATCTCTGTCTTTCACTTTATTTTAAGAATATTCTCCCTTACTTTTTTTAGAGCATGGTTGTAATAGCTAATTTATTTTTTTAACTAAAACTTTTATTCATTAAAGTACACTGATAAAAAATGAATACGCAAACCAGATGGAGATAAAATACTCATAAACATATATTTCACAAAGAACCAGTATGCAGAACATATAAAGATCACTTCCAACGTAACACTAAAAACAGAAATCTGTAAATATCCACCAGTACATGTAAAAGAGCTCAACATCAGTAGTCACTAGGGAAATGAAAACTAAAACCAAAATATGTTACCACCCTACCTACCAAAATTCAAAAATGAAAAGACTGTTAACACCAAATGTTAAAATGTGGAACAGTTGAAACTTTCATACCATATTGGTGTGAATTTAAAATGGTACAACCATTTTGGAAAAAGACCTAATAGCTTCTCATACAACTAACATATACCTATCTCATGACCCGACAGTTCTACCCTTAGGTATTTACCCAAGCAATATGAAAGCACATATGCACAAAAAGACTTATGAAAGAATACTCTTAACAGCTTCACTCATAATAGCCAAAAACTTGACACAGTCCAGGTATCCATCAATAGAGAATGGATAAACAAACTTTGATATATTTATACAATGAAATACTCAAAAACTAAAAACTTTTTATAAACACAACACTATTAATGGATCCCAAAAGCAATATTCTGAGTGAAAGAAGCCTTACAAAGAATACCCACTGAAGTATTCCATATGGAGTTCTAGAACAGGTAGAATTAATGTACAATGAAAAAAACCATTACAGTGTAGTTGCCACTATGGATGTTGGTGTAGGGACTGAGGAAAGGGGCAAAAGGGAAACTTTGAGGATTGTATCTTGATAGGGGTTTCGTTGTAATAGCTACCTTAAAGTCAGGATAATGCAACATCTGTGTCGTCTTAGGGTTGTTGTCACTGATTTTCTTTTCACTTGAGATTTGAGATGTTCCTGTCTCTTTATATGAGAGGCAATTCCAGATTAGATCCTGAACATTTTGAATATTATGCGATAAAATTCTGGGTCTTGTTTAAAACCTCGGGAGATTGTTACTTTTTTTTAATTTTAATAGACATTTACTTTAACAAGACATTTGACCTTGTTAGATTGAGAACAGACTTCTAACACTTCTTTTGTGGGCTGTGGTTCCAATGCCAGTTTAATTTTCAAAGGCTTTGCAGTGCCATTAAGATCTGTCCTGTATTGGGGCACCTGGGTGGTTCAGTTGGTTAAGCATCTAACTCTCGGTTTCAGCTCAAGTCATGATATCACGGTTCTTGAGTTAGAGCCCCACAGCAGGCTCTCTGCTGACAGTGCAGAACCTGCTTGGAATTCTCTCTCTCTCCCTCTCTGCCCCTCCCCCACTCTCTCACTCACTCTCTTTCAAAATAAATATACTTTAAAAAAAAAAAAAAAAGATCTGTCCTGTGTCTATGCTGCCCAATGGTATATTTACCCTTTTGGTCAGTGGTCAAGCCCAGTAGAGTTCTCAAAGCTTTTGGTATGCTATGCAGTATTAGATTTAAACATATGCAGATTTAAAATGTTTTTTTCTTCCTTTGTTTCTCTCTCTCTCTTTCTTCCTTTCTCTTCCTTCCCCCCTCTCTGTCTTCCTTCCCCTCTCTTTCTTCCTTCCTCTCTTTCCTTCTTTCCTTCCTTCCTTCCTTCCTCCTTTCCTTTCCTTTCCTTCCCTTCCCTTCCCTTCCCCTTCCCCTTCCCCTTCCCCTTCCCCTTCCCCTTTCCCTTCCCCTTCCTTTCTTCTTTTTTATTGAGAGAGAGAGTATGAGCCTGGGAGAGGGGCAGCAAGAGAAAGACAGAGTATCATAAGCAGGCTTGACGCTCAGTGCGGAGCCCAACATGGGCTTCGATCCCATGACCCTGAGATCGTGACCTGAGCCAAAATCAAGAGTCAAATGTTCAACCGACTGAACCGCCCGGGTGCCTCTACACATGTACAAATGATCATTGAGCAGGTGTTCACATATCACTTTATGGGATAGCTTTTTGAACTCCCTCCTTTTTTGCAATATGCTAGGTACTTTAGCCTTCTTTGGGGCTTCTTTTTAATAGTTCTCTGGCCTGAAAGGGCTTTTGTTTTTCTGCTCTGCCATATTCCTGTAGCTGTGTCTGAATCCAGAGCCAAGCTCAGGAGAACAAGGGAGAAAAAAGTAATGGGAATTTGCCCTGTCCTCTTAAGACAGCAGCTCTTCTAGTCAGAGAGGACTTCTAGGTTTCCACCCAGCCTCCATGCTGCTGCACCACCATGGGATTTTCTGGGTACAGAGGCAGAGAGAATGAATAAAAGAACTACAGGGGGCATATTAGGGAGGACACTTGTTGTGATGAACACTGGATGTTGTATGTAAGTGAGGAATCACTAAATTCTACTCCTGAAACCAATATTGCACTGTATGTTAACTAAAATTTAAATTAAAAATTACTTTGGCTATTTGGGGTCTTTTGTGGTTCCATACAAATTTTAGGATTGCTTGTTTTAGCTTCAAGAAGAATGCTGGTGCAATTTTAATTGGGATTGCAATGAATGTGTAGATAGCTTTGGGTAGCATTGACATTTTAACAACATTTATTCTTCCAACCCATGAGCATGGAATGTTTTTCCATTTCTTTATATCTTCTTAGATTTCCTTCATAAGCTTTCTACAGTTTTCAGCATACAGATCTTTTACATCTTTGGTTAGGTTTATTCCTAGGTATTTTATGGTTCTTGGTGCAGTTGTGAATGGGATCAATTTCTTTATTTGTCTTTCTCTTGCTTCATTGTTAGTGTATAAGAATGAAACTGATTTCTGTACATTGATTTGTATCCTGTGACTTTGCTGAATTCATGTATGAGTTCTAGCAGACTTTGGGTGGAGTCTATCGGGTTTTCCATGTATAATATCATGTCATCTGCAAAAAGTGAAAGCTTGACTTCATCTTTGCCAATTTTGATGCCTTTGAGATCCTTTTGTTGTCTGATTGCTGATGCTAGCACTTCCAACACCATGTTAAACAGCAGCAGTGAGAGTGGACATTCCTGTCGTGTTCCTGAGAGCTTTCCCCATTGAGTCAGAGTGGTTAAAATGAACAAATCAGGAGACTATAGATGCTGGCGAAGATGTGGAGAAACAGGAACCCTCTTGCACTGTTGTTGGGAATGCAAACCGGTGCAGCCGCTCTGGAAAACAGTGTGGAGTTTCCTCAAAAAATTAAAAATAGATCTACCCTATAACCCAGCAATAGCACTGCTAGGAATTTACCCAAGGGATACAGGAGTGCTGATACGTAGGGGCATTTGTACCCCAATGTTTATAGCAGCACTCTCAACAATAGTCAAATTATGAAAAGAGCCTAAATGTCCATCAACTGATGAATGGATAAAGAAATTGTGGTTTATATACACAATGGAATGCTATGTGGCAATGAGAAAGAATGAAATATGGCCTTTTGTAGCAACGTGGATGGAACTGGAGAGTGTTATGCTAAGTGAAATAAGTCATACAGAGAAAGACAGATACCATATGTTTTCACTTTTATGTGGATCCTGAGAAACTGAACAGAAGACCATGGGGGAGGGGAAGGGGAAAAAAAGGTTAGAGAGGGAGGGGGCCAAAACATAAGAGACTCTGAAAAACTGAGAACAAACTGAGGGTTGATGGGGGGTGGGAGGGAGGGGAGGGTGGGTGAGGGGTATCGAGGAGGACACCTGTTGGGATGAGCACTGGGTGTTGTATGGAAACCAATTTGACAATAAATTTCATATATCATTTGAATAAACACTTTAAAAGTTCTATTTGAGTGCTCATTCTGTTAAGGAAATTATGTATACAGGGCACCTGGGTGGCTCAGTCGGTTAAGCATCCAGCTTCGGCTCAGGTCATGGTCTCGCGGTTTGGTTCATGAGTTCAAGCCCTGCATTGGGCTCTGTACTGATAGTTCAGCGCAGCCTGCTTTGGATTCTGTGTCTCCCTCTCTGTCCCTCCCCCACTCAGTCTCTCTCGCTCTCAAAAATAAATAGACATTAAAAAAAATTTTTTAAAGAAATTATGCATACATATTGGGACAGAAAATAATAAAAATATCTTGTGACTATAAAGGACAAGGTGATTTTTTGTGTGAATCATAGAAGTGTTTATCCAGTAGGAATATAAGTACAACTTATAAGTTGATACTAAAAGTTCATTAAATTACAAATTTAGTTATTAATGGCCACAAGGAAAAACTTAGAAAAAAGTAGAAGCTTTGGAATCAGAAAGAAATTCTCTAGTGTTTGCTTAAAAATGAGACAAATTTTGGGGCGCCTGGGTGGCGCAGTCGGTTAAGCATCCGACTTCAGCCAGGTCACGATCTCGCGGTCCGTGAGTTCGAGCCCCGCGTCGGGCTCTGGGCTGATGGCTCGGAGCCTGGAGCCTGTTTCCGATTCTGTGTCTCCCTCTCTCACTGCCCCTCCCCCGTTCATGCTCTGTCTCTCTCTGTCCCAAAAGTAAATAAACGTTGAAAAAAAAATTTTTTTTAATAAAAAAAATGAGACAAATTTTTATACAGTTCAATATTCTAAAAAGTTTTATAAATTTCAAGATTATCTCCAATCTTAAAATTAGTTCAATCAGTTTGTATGTGTAATCATGCTGAAATGATTCATATAGTCACAGAAACTTGAGATGGAATCTTCCTTGAAACTCTCCTAGGATCCAGTACCAAACCAGGGGTCTTCCCTTAGACTGAAGTTCTATTAATGTTTGAATTTAGTATTTCAGTGTTCTAAGTGATGATGTTTCTTCAGCTTCTCCAGATGGCTCTTTGTAATTCAGCATATTTTCCTGGAATCTAAGCTTTCTAAGCTTTAATAAGTCAACTTCTGGTTATTTATAAAACAGACTTATTTAGCCTTGTTATCTTCTCTGGCTTCTGAATTACTATTGAAAAATTTCAGTTTCTTAGCACATCATTACAGGTACAGTTCAAACTACTTGGTTCCATTGGTCAGTTTGGTTGAACTCATTCTATATTTTGCCAAGTCCCATGTTCCAGATACCAGTGAAATAGGGAATAAAATTTCAGATCAG
This sequence comes from Prionailurus viverrinus, assembly GCF_022837055.1. NCBI lineage: Eukaryota > Metazoa > Chordata > Mammalia > Carnivora > Felidae > Prionailurus > Prionailurus viverrinus. The sequence continues at coordinate 179,157,110 of NC_062561.1, read as the reverse complement.
ATTCTGAAAACTCTGGTTAATATATGAGACAAACACTCAAATAGTTATAAATATACCATACAACACATACAGTGCCATTAAGACCAGATGTTGTACAGAAGGGATGATTTATTCTGTCTGGGTCAGGGATGGGGAATGGGCTTGTAAGTTAAATTATGAAAAGCCACAGAAGAAAATGGAAATAAAACCAAGCACAAAGTAATTTTGATAAAAGTATAGTGATAGATTCATAAGATCGAAAAAAGAGATAAGAATAGGTAAATTTTCTATGATGCTACTGAAGCTTATACATCTAAAAGGGTCTACCATGGGGCACCTGGGTGGCTCGTTCAGTCAGGCGGCCGACCTCAGCTCAGGTCATGATCTCATAGTTTGTGGGTTTGAGCCCTATATGGGGCTCTGTGCTGACAGCTCAGAGTCTGGAGCCTGTTTTGGATTCTGTGTCTCTGTCTCTGTCTCCACTCCTCCCATCTTGTGCTCGCTCTCTCCCAAAAATAAATAAACATTTAAAAATAAAAGTAGGAACGCCTGAGTGGCTCAGTCGGTTAAGCGTCCGACTTCAACTCAGGTCATGATCTCGCTGTTCATTAGTTCAAGCCCCGCGTCTGGCTCTGTGCTGACAGCTCAGAGCCTGGAACCTGCTTTGGATTGTGTCTTCCTCTCTCTACCCCTCCCCCGCTCCCCCTGTCTCTCTCTCTGTATCTCAAAAATGAATAAACGTTAAAAAAAATTTTTTTAAATAAAAGTAAAAATAAAAAGTGTCTACTAAACTGGATCTGGATCTCCTTATAAAAGATGTGGAAGAGGTGCACCTGGGTGGCTCAGTCGGTTAAGCGTCTGACTTCAGCCCAGGTCATGATCTCACAGTTCGTGAGTGTGAACCCCGTGTTGGGCTCTGTGCTGACAGCTCGGAGACTGGAGCCTGCCTTGGATTCTGTGTCCCCCTCTCTCTCTGCCCCTCTTCCTTCTCTCTCTCTCTCAAAAATAAACATTAAAAAAAAAGATGTGAAAGATAATTATGTAAGGAATATAAAATAAAAGAGGGGTGCCTAGGTGGCTCAGTTGGTTAAGCATTCCACTCTTGGTTGTGGCTCAGATCATGATCTCAGTTTCATGAGTTTGAGCCCCACATTGGGGCAGCACAGAGCTTGCTTAGGATTCTCTCTTCTCTTTTTGTCTCTCTCCCACTTGCACTGTCTCTGTCTCTCTCAAATAAACAAACTTAAAAAAAAAAAAAGAATATAAAAGAAAGGGAAAATCTTGCAACTTAAAAAGTTGACTTTGAAAGTGGTATTACTCCTTTGTGTCTTTACCAAAAATTTTAACCCTTCTGTAGGTCAAAGCAAGCAAATTGTATTTATTTGAAACCCAGATTTGAAAAGGACAAACTATCTTAGATTGTTTTTTGTAAGGGACTTTAAATGAAATCAGATTAGTTCATTCTCCTTATTTTACAGGTGAAGATCCAACAAGATTAATTAACCAGAAAGAAAACAAATCTCCTGATTGCCTTTTTTTTCTTTTTTTTAATATATTCAGCAGCCCTTTCTCTTGAGTATTTCTCATGAAACTTTTAAGGCAAAATATATTCTCTTGCTTGAAATTACCTCTGCTGCTTGTTTCTATTGGTAGCCTAATAAATACAGTGTTAAATCCTGAAAAAGTCATAGAGATCAACCGTTCTTAAATGTTTTAGGATCAGAGATCACTTTGAAAGTTGGGTAAAATCCATTCCCAATGCCCCTTCCATAGACCCTGACCCAGGTGAGTAAATAATTCCTCACACAGATGGAGAAAGCCAAGGCCCAGAAACAGAGAGAGGGTGATTTTTCAAGATCCAAAAGTGAACAACAATAGTAGAAGAAATTAGAATGGTTTATTTATGTGTTACCCTGATAGTTAAATTCTTCAAATTATAATAAATTAATAAAATAGTTTTCTGTTACTTCCTTTCTTCCCCCTACCTCCAGAGTTAAACATAGCAACGCTAATATCATGGCTTTCTCCTATATGGAGATTCAGTTTCTTTTTCAGAATGTCCCTATCATAATTAGAACTTGATTTTTACTTTTATTGACATATACAGTCCTGTCTTTTTAATGGTTGTATTCCATTTTATGGATGCATCATACAGGTTAATCTGTCTTTAGTATACAGATTTAGTATGCTTAGATTTTTAAAAATATTACATTCTGTGTTAAACATTCTTATACATATATGTTCTATAAGTATATTCCCAATAATTCCTAGAAATAAAATTACTGAATGAAAGAATAAATGCAAAAAAATTTTTGTATGGATTGCATTTTCTTTCTGTAAAGATTGAACCAGTTTATACCTCACCAGTACCGTATACAAAAACGTTAGTGTTTCTCTATGATTTTTCCATGTTTATACTTCTTTGTAATCTTTGCAAGTCTAATAATTGAAGATATCTTACTTTTAAATTATATTTTATTAATTACTAGTACATTTGATCCAAATATTGTTAAGATGTCACTTCACCCCAATGTGACATTTAGACTCAGTGCAGTCATGTTCAAAATCCCAACAGGGTTTTTTGCAGTTATTGATAAGCTGATTCTAAAATTTATGAGGAAATGCAGATGTACCAGGAGAGTTAAATTTCAAAAAAAAATGAAATTATGAAAGCAAAAAACAAAGTTGAGAATAATGCTGCCCAATTTCAAGACTAACTATGAAGCAACTGATGTCAAGCCAGTGTGGTACTAGCCAAGGGTAAATGCACAGTTTAATGAGACAGCATAGAGAACCCAGAAACTAACCCACATAAATATCATCAACTGATTTTTGGCAGAAGTTAAAAAAAAGAAATTTAATAGAGAAAGGTTAGTTTTTTCAGTAAATTCTGCTAGAACAATTGGACATTCATATGCAAAAAGAACTTTGACATGTACCTCACACCTTATACAAAAATAAATTCAGAATGGATCATAGATATAAAATGTAAAATACAGGGGTGCCTGGAAGACTCAGTGGGTTGAGCGTCCTACTCTTGATTTCAGTTCAGGTCATGATCCCAGGGTAGTGGGATTGAACCCTGTGTTGGGCTTTGTGCAGAGTATGGAGCTGCTTGGGATTCTCTCTCTCTCTCTCTCTCTCTCTCACTGCTCTGTCCCTTTCACCTGCTTGTTCATGCTCTCTCTCTAAAATCAAAAAACTTAAAAAATTAAATGTAAAACTTCTAGAAGAAACCGTAGGAGAAAATATGTGTAGGGTGCCTGGGTGGTTTGATCAGTTAAGTGTCTGACTTTGGCTCAGGTCATGATCTCACGGTTCCTGAGCTAGAGCCCCGTATCAGGCTCTGTGCTGACAGCTCAGAGCCTGAAGCCTGCTTTGGATTCTTTGCCTCCCTCTCTCTCTGCCACACCCCCACTTGCACTCTCTCTCTCTGTCTCTCAAAAATGAATAAATGTTAAAAATTAAAATAAAATAAAGATGGAATGATGATGCATAAGAAATTAGACCAAACTTGTATGGGAACGTCTGAATCCAATGTTGCTGGTTTTGTAAATGGCAGGGATGGGGGGTAGGGGAAAATGGGGAAGGGGAGGAAGGATTATGAGCCAAGGATCACAAATGGTTCTTATAATCTAGAAAAGGCAAAGAAACAAATTTTTCCCTAGAACATCCAGAAAGGAATGTAGCTTTGCTGACTCCTTGATTTTAGCCTAGTATGTCCTGTGTTGTGCTTCGAACTTACAGAACTGTAAGATGGTAAATTTGTGTTTTAAGTCATTAAGCTCGTGACAACTTATTACAGCAACAGTAGAAAACTAATATGTTAAAAAAAATAGGCAAACAATTAAAAAAGCAAGGGCAACAAATCTGAAAAGGTAATTCACCAAAGAAGATATATAGATGGCAAATAGTGATATGAAAAAAATCAAAATCATTTATTATTTGAGAATGCAAATTAAGGCCATAATGAGGTACCACTACACACTTGTTAGAATTGTTAAACACAAACAAAAAATTTGACAATTAAATATTGGCAAGGGTCTGGAGCAACAGGAACTCTTACTTCAGCTCAGAGCCCACTTCAGATTCTGTCTTCGTCTCTCTCTGCCCCTCCCCTGCTCGCACACTCTCTCAAAAATAAAATAAAAACATTAAAAAGTAAGTAAATAAATAGGTAAAAATTTTAAATTTATGGCTTGCTCTAGTTTCTTTCTTCCCAATGTAGTAAGTTGCCTTTTCTGCAGTATGGTAGGAAAACCTCAGAAAAATTATTTTTGACTGTTTAAAATCAAATGACATGTATTTATTTACAAAATGTAAAACCAAAACCCGTATCTTTTTTTCTACTTGTAAATCTGGCTGTTTGGTTAAAGAACTTGTATTAGGAAAAACTAAAAACTAGATTCGGCAAATGAACAGATTATTTATCTTCTCTGAATATCCACTGTAGTTTTTAACTTCTCCTTGGGAAGCAAAGTAATAAAATATATGCCACTGGGTTTTGAGGAATTTGAATTTAATAACAGTATGATCATTAGTTGCAGTTTGTTGAATTTTAGGAAAGACAGTACATAATGCCTCTAAGTTTGGACTTAGATTTTGTGACTATAATCATACTTAATCACTTTAAGTAAAGCCACTTTTTAAGACGTTTTCTTTGCAAAATGGCAGTTTAGTGTAGTTTTCAGAACCAGCTGTTGGTTTGAGTCCCAGCTCTGCTTCTTATTCATTTTTGTTACTTTAATCTCCATGTGTATAAAATACAACTATCTCATTCTTGTAAGTTATAATAGTATATTTGCATAAGCTACCTTGAAAATATAACATAAATCCTCTTATGGTTCCTTGTCTGGGACTCCAAGATAAAAAGACTTTCAATCTCAGCAGGTTGTAACATGGTGAAATAATCTCTAAGAATCTCTTCTTCGTGCCTAAATTCTATTTCCATCTAATAAAATAGTGTTTACCACTGAAGACCCATAGTCTAAGAGAGGAGCTTCATAAGAATATGCTCATACATTATTATCAACTAAATATTGATCACATTTCTTTTAAGTTAAAGAAATTAACATCAGAGTATCTAATACAGAGGTTATTAGTTCAGTATTTTCTTACTTTGGCACCTGCAAAAACTAACGGTCTTACCACTCAAATATTTTCCTGTGGATAAAGTATAAAAACTACCACTCAAGGCCTTGAATTTCTAGCGCTGGAATACCAAAGAATTCATGAAGTGCTGCTGGACAACTTGGAGGAGATGGGGAAAGCTTTAAGAAATTACACTTAATTTGCATCTTCAAGGACCAGTTTGCCAAAAGAACCAGGGAAGGAGAGGATTTTGACCTAGTATTTCTCAGTCTTTTTAAATCCATGACCCTCCTATGGTATAAAAATTTCATGGCTACCTTCCACATTATTTTAAAATTTCAACTTAAGTGAAATATGGCTAAAAGTAAATCCAAACAAGGGAGCAAGTCCTGTTTTGTTTTCAGACTGTAAATTCATTTCCCCACTCCCTACCCTTCCGTCCCCCATCTCTCTCTCTCAAAATAAATAAATAAATAAACATTTTAAAAATGTAAAAAAAAAAAAAAGATAACACATACCATAGAATTCACCCATTTGAAGTATACAGTTCATTGACTTTTGGCTTTTAATATATTCATAGAATTGTGCATCTATCACCACAATCAATTGTAGAATAGTTTTCATCACTTAAAAAGAAATACCACTCTCCTTAGCTGTCACGTTAAGCTTCCATGCCCCCAGCCCTACACAACTGATAATCTACTTTCTGTCTCTGTACTTTTGCCTATTGGGGATATTTCATATAAATGAATGCTACATAATATGTGATTCTTTGTGACTGACATTTCATCTAGCATAATTGTTTTCAAGGTTCATCTGTGTTGTAACATGTATCAGTGCGTCCTTTTTATCGTTGAATAATATTTCTTTCTATGGATATACCACATTTTATTTATACATTCATCAGTTGATGGTCATTAGGGTTGTTTCCATTCTTTGGCTATTATGAATACTGCTGCTTTGGGGGGTGGGCAGAAGGTTTGTGGGGAAAAAACGAATAATGCTGCTGTGAACATTCACATGCAAGTTTTTGTGTAGATATATATTTTCACTTCCCTTGGGAATATATCTAGGAGTTAAATTGCTGCATCATATTACAACTCTATGTTTAAAATTTTGAAAAACTGCCAGTCTGTTTTCCAAAGTGGCTGCACCTGAGCAGCAGTGTATGAGGATTCTTACTTGTCCAAAACCTTGCCAAAATGTGTTCTTACCTGTCCTTTTTAGTCTATCCATCCTTTGAGTGTGAAGTGGTATCTTACTGTGGGCTTTGATGGCTGATGATATTGAACATCTTTTCATAGGCTCATTGTACATTTTTATATCTTGTTTAGATAGATACGCATTCAGATCTTTGCGCATCTTTAATTGGGTTATTTATTTTTTTATTATTGGGTTGTAACTGTTCTTTATATATTCCAGATACAAGTCTTTAGACAGATACATGATTGCAGGTACTTTTCATTCTTGGATTGTCTTTTTTCTTTCTTGATGGTATCTTTGAAGCATAAAAGGTTTTAATTTTGGTGATGTCCAGTTTTATCTCATTTTTTCTTTTGTTGCTTGAGCTTTTAATATCTAAGAAGGGACTACTTAATGTACGGTCATGAAAATATACTCTCGTGTTTTCTTCTAAGAGTTTTATAGTTTTAGCTCTTACATTTAGGCCTTTGATTTATTTTTGTATATAGTGTGAAGCAAAGGTTCAGTTTTATTCATTTGCATTTCTTCTGTGCTAGGATACACAGTTGTCCCAGAACCATTTGGTGAAAAGAGTGCTTTCCCCCTGTCACTCTTCTTGAAAATCAGTTGACTGCAGATTGAATTTCGAAGTTTTCCTTCCTCGTGTATTTTTTGGAATAGTTTGAGAACAATAGGTATTAATTCTCTTTTAAATGTTTTGTAGAATTCACCTGTGAAGCCATCTGGTCCTGCAGTTTTTTTTGTTGGGAGTTTTTGATTACCAGTTCAGTTACATTACTAGTAATCGATCTGTTCAAATTTTCTGTTTCTTCCTGATTTAGTTTTGGAAACTTTTTGGTTTCTAGTAGTTTATCCATTTCTTCTAGGTTGTCCAATTTGTTAGCATATAATTTTTCGTAGTGTTCTCTTTTAATTTTTTTCTATGGTGTTGGTTCTTATTTTTATTCTTTCGTTTCTGATTTTATTTAAGTCCTTTCTCTTTGTTTCTTGGTGAGTATGGATAAAGTTTTATCAGTTTTGTTTATCTTTCCAAAGAGCCAGCTCTTGATTTCACTCATCTTTTCTATTGTTTTTTTTCTTCTATTTCATTTATTTCTGTTCTAATCTTGATTATTTCCTTCCTTCTTCTAGCTTTGGACTTTGTTCTAATTTTTCTAGTTCCTTTACGTATAAGATTAAGTTGTTTATTTCAGATTTTTCATATTTCTTGAGAAATAAGCCTATGTCACTATAAACTTACTTCTTAGAATTGCCTTTACTGTGTCCCAAGGATTTTGGACTGTTGTGTTTTTATTTTCATTTGTCTTCATGTATCTTTTGATTTCCCCACGGGTTGTTTAGTAGCATGTTTTTTTGGCCTCCATGTATTTGTGCAGTTTTTTTCAGGTTTTGTTCTTGTAACTGATTTCTAGTTTCATACTGTTGTGGTTGGAAAAGACACTTGATATGATTTCAGTCTTCTTGAAATTATTGACTCTTGTTCTAAAGCCTAGAAAATGTTCCATGTGCACTTGAAATGAATGTGTTTTCTGATGTTTTGGGATGGAATATTCTATATATATCTATTAGATCCATCTGCTTTAATATGTCATTCAAAGCCACCTTTTCCTTGTTGATTTTCTGTGTGGTCTATCCATTATTTAAGTGATATGTTAAAGTCCCTTACTATTATTGTATTACTGTCATTTTTTCTCCTTTATGTCTGTTAATATTTGCTCTTGGTACTTAGGTACTCCTATGTTGGATGCATAGATAATATACAATTATATCCTCTTGTTGGATTGAACCCTTTATTTTTAAAAATATTTTATTATTTATTTTTGAGAGAGGGAGAGGGAGAGAGAGAGCACGAACAGGGGAGGAGCAGAGAGAGAGCGCGTGCAAGCAGGGGAGGGTTGGGGGTGGGGGGGACAGAGGAAGCGGGCTCCACACTGGCAGCAGTGAGCCCAGTGCAGGGCTCAAGCTCAAGAACCTGCTAGATCATGACCTGAGCCAAAGTCAGACACTCAACCGACTGAGCCACCCAGGTGCCCCAGATTGATCCCTTTATCATTATGTGGTGCTTTTCTTTGTCTCTTACTACAGTCTTTGTTTTAAAGTCTATTTTGTCTGATATAAGTATTTACCTTGGCCTTTTTTTTCTCTTCCATCTGCATGGAAAATCTTTTTTCACCACGTCACTTTCAGTCTGTATGTATCTTTAGATTTGACTGTGAATGTGAGGATTTATTTATATACTCTAAGTTCTGTTCCATGGACCTGTATGTCTGTCCTGATACCAGTATCACATGGTCCTGATTACTGTAACTTTGTTGTACACTTTGAAATTGAGAAGGAATTGTTCTTTCTTGAGATTCTTTTAGCTATTCTGGATCCCTTGGATTTTCATGTGATTTTTAGAATCAGCTTGTCAATTTCTTCAAAGAAGCTGGGATTTTGACAGGGACCATACTGAATCTAGAGATTAATTTGGGGAGTATTGTCACCTTAACAATATTGTCCTCCAGTCTGTGAACATAGGATGTCTTTCTCTTTATTTAGGTCTTCTTTAGTTTCTTTCAATAATATTCTGTAGTATGCAGATAAAAGTTTTACACTTCTTTTGTTAAATTTATTTCTGAGTATTTTGTTCTTTTTGATGCTATTGTAAATGGATTTTTTTTCTTAATTTCATTTGTGTTTTACTCTTTGCTGTAAAAATAAAATTGATTTTTTTTTCACTTTGACCTTTATTCTGTAACTCTGCTGAACTCATTTATTAGTTCTAATAGTTTTTAGTGGGTTCTTGTTCTAGGCACAAGATCATGTCATCAGCATGAAACAATTTCATCTTGGTGTTAGCAGTGTCTATCAGTAGTAGTCAAGGATAGTTTTATCCCTTAAACCCTTCTCCTTTGTGTTTTCCAATTCTTTTTTCTCCTTATAGTACTTTCTGCCTTCTTTCTTTGTAGCTCCTCGGTCCATCTCCTTTCTGCATATGAGCTCTTGTCTACTTACCTGAATCTGTGTTTACTTTCCTCCTTGGTGTTCTCTCTGCTGGAGTCTCCCGCCTTATGGCTTTTCCTTTTTTTTCTTTTTCTTGCACTTTCTTCTTGTCTACTGTCTATCATTGCCTGTCTGATGCACATTTTTCTGTCAGGAGAAGTGGCTGGAGTCATTTCCAAGTTGTAGGCTGTGTTTGTCAGTTATCTTCTTACAGATGTGGTTGTAGCAACCATTTTAAACTTTGAGGTATAAGTTACTTACAATAAAATGAACAGATTTGATGCATTTTGACAAATGTATGCATAAGGGTAACCACTACCCAAGAAAATGTCCTCATTTCTCTTTCCAGTCAATGTCCCTCTCCCCCAGCCCACAAGGTGAACACTTTCTAATTTTTATTACTATAGATTAGTGTTACCTGTTTTTAGACTTTATATAAATGGAAACAAAATATGTGCTCTTTTAAATCTCATACTTCTTCAGTCAACATAAGGTTTTTGGATTCTTTTACATTGACAAGCAAACAGTCGCTTATTCTTTCCTTTTAATTATGATGTGGTATTCTCTTGTATGAATATACCACAATTTGTATATCCATTCTTCTGTTGATGGACATTTCATTGTTTTCACTGGTCTTATTTTTACAAATAATAGTAATAATTTTAAAATCATTTTGAAAAAGACAAAGGGAAAAAATGAAAAGTAAACTAATTCCCTCCCACTATAATATCCTCAATTATATTCCTTTTATTCATATGTATATGCAAGTATTTGTGTATGTCTTTGTTATTATTTTCATACAAATGGAATCACATATGTATAAAATCCTACAATTTTTTTTCCCACGTGGTATTTCTTGAACATCATTCTGTATTAGTACATGTGGATTACATCACCGATATTTTTAATTGTCAAATAGTATCTGTGTACTATACTTCTGTTGTACACATGTACAGTAAATTATTTATCCAGTTTAATTACTGGATAATCAGGGTGCTTCCTTTTTCTTTTATAAATATTTCTACAGTGAACATCCTTATAGTTATATATTTATATATTTGTGCTATTTGCTCAATACATAAATGCTGTAAGATGACTCTTATGTAAGAGGAATTGCTAGGTCAAAGAATATATACATTTAAAATTTTGATAGTAATTGCCAATTGCTCTCCAAAAGTATTGTGCTAAATCAAACCATCTTTGCCTTTTCTATACCTGCTATCATATTTATGAGTTGTTTTCCTATATGCGATTAGGGAATTTTTCATTTATTTATAATTAATCATTTAATAATTATTGAAGACCACCAATAGTGTCTGAGAGTTTTTGTTCATATACAGCTTGACAGATATTAGGTCATGTTCATCTCTGGCAATCTTACAAGTAAAAAATGTTATCTCACTGATGTTTTCAGAGCATTTCTATAATAATGAATTTTTTCATGTATTTATTTTCCATGTGTCATGTGTAAACTACCTAGTTATATTCTTTGTCCATTTTCCTATCTGATTTTTGTCTTTCTTTCATACCAATTTACAAAAGCTCTTTGTCATTTGTCACTAGTTTTTCCTAGTTAGTTGTTTGTGTAATGACTTTGTTTATAGTCGTTTCTTAAAAAAAAAAAAAGTCCTCTTTTTCCTCAGTGGTATTTACATTTTTTAAATAAAGTGTTGTTTAACCCAAGAGAATAACTGTTTAAGGGAAATTAAAGCCACCCTAACATCTGAGTAGGAAAACTGTTGTGGTTGACGGAAGAGATATCAAGACATCTTCTGGGATTTTAATCTCTCAAAATGGACTCTTCTTTCAAATTCCTGTCCCTACAAAAAAAGGGATATGTGATATACCATCAGTTTTTGTGCTGTGAAGACAAAATTTGTCTTTACTTTAGTTCTAAATATATAACAATATGGTATATATAAATTTAGTATATATACATTTTCCTATAATGGTGCAGTTGGTTATTTTGTCATTCGCAGTTCTGTGGACCTGGCATTCCTGTCTGTGTACTTTATTCTTTGTATGGGTAATGACCTCAGAGAATTGTACTATCTTAGAGCCGTAGCATTTGAAAGGCTCTTGTCATGGATTTCAGGAGAACTAAGAAGTTATGTGTATTTAGTCATCAAAGCATGTAAGTTGAGACTTTTGCTTAATTGATAAGTAGAATACTTACTCGAGTATTGTGAATGCTTCATTTTCTTCTCTTGAATATTTCCTGAGACTCTGGCTAAGAGTTTATCTGAAGGAGTATGGAAATGAAAAACGTGGCAGACTTAACTAGGGACCTGCTTCATGGGTATTCCTTACATAATAGATATGACACTTGAGATATGACACTTGAAAGTATCACCACGTCTTCTATTTAGTCTAGTTCTACATGGAAAGTGAGTACTTTCTATGAGTTAGATACAAAACTAGGTGCTTTACCTATGCATTTAGTCTCTGTAATGTAGGTTCTATCATCCTTATTTTAAAGATAAAGAATCTGAGGCTCCAAGAAGTAAAATATCTTGCCCAAAGTCAGTACTAACTACTAGCTAAAATTTCCTGTTAGTTCATCAGAAAATAAACTTGTTTATAGTTATTGTTATCATCATTTTTATCAAGTAAATCCCGTGCTATCTCAGTCCATGGGAAACTGACCCCGTTTCCTGGCCTCAGCAATGCAGACATGACATGGGCCTAGCCAATCAGATCTACTCTCCTGGCCACAATTACCGGTTTAATATGAGTATGTGAACTACTCCAAGTTCAGGTAAATGAAGTTTAAATTCTGAGACCTGTTGAAACTGTTTGGCTAAGGCAACTTTCTTTCCACCGAATTTGTAGCTGGCTAACTCAAAGTCTTGAGCTGTTAAGGGCTACAGTGTTCAGAAAGCCAGCTTGCGAGTGAATAAAAGGAGTGAAGAGAAACACTAAGAGATGGAGAGAGACCAGATCCTGATACTGTTTCTTTCACCTCCCGATCCAGTGATCCAACCATGCCTACAGGAAGATCTTAGCAATGGTTATTTCACATACTGAGCAAACACTCTCTCCACTCATGCTCCCTGCTGTAAAACAAAAGAGCATGCTGAACTTGTATAAACAAATAGCTGCTAATGATTTGAAGTGACCACACACACACACACACACACACACACACACACACACGAGACTTAAGTCCAACATGGCCACCAATTCTAAAATAGGAAATGACAGTGATGGTGCCAGGAAGAAGGAGGTAGTTTTCTGACCTGTTGCCAAGCCTTTTTTTCCTTCTTCTTTACATCTACACTGCACCTATATTCTGTAATGGTCACTGCAACTCTTTTTTTGTGAACTGTTTACATGTCTGACTTCTTGTTTGGATTTTACTTGGTGATTTGATATGAATTTTTAATGTGAAAGCACTTAGCATTAGGAGTTTGACATTTTGTCTGACCTTAATCACCAGGAGGATCATGAGAGGTTTATTCAGTGGGAAGAGAACTGTTACAGCTCTGACAGAAATGATGGGAAATAAGTAAACAGCCTTTTAAATCTTCACCAGAAATCAATAGGGTTTAAAGATGATGGACGTTGGTGTTTTTTGCTGCTTAAGGACTTCAACCTTTTACGGGAAAATATCTTCTCAACGTGTCAGCAATTTTTTCTATGCACACAATGAATCACTGCTGCAAATAGAACATTCTGCATAGAACACTCTTCATCATTATTATAAGGAAGAAATTGTCTATGACTGCCCGTGGTAATATAGAGCCTTTTGGGGCATTTTTGTATGAAAAAAAACGGCCATTTCTCACCATTTTGTTTTTGTCTTATGTGCAGTTGAGATGCCAAACTTTTCCTCAACACAGTAATAGCAGTTGTTATTTATTGAGCACCTCCGTCTTCCTGGGCGTTGGCTGTTTGCTATGTTGAGGTAGCTCATATGACTCCATCTTGTAGATGACGAAATTGAGGCCTAAGGTCATCTAACTCATGACATAACTGGTATTTAAAACCCTAGTCCATAGAGTCTGAAGCTTATGCTTTTTCCACTCTTCCAACTGCATCTGGGAGGACAGGCACTCAATAGGTGTGCTCACCTTTGACTCTATTTCTTTAGTAGTGGAATCTCTTATTTTCTTTCTTTCCTCTTTTCCCTCCGTCAGTAAAACTGACTTAAGTGACAGATTTCCACATCATTTAATAAGAGGATAAGAGCTACACCATGGTCATTGAATAAAGGGATATGGGCTGAGAACTGCTTCCCAATATACTCTGCAGATTTGTTTTTCATGAATGATTTATAAGATATTAGATTGATATAGCATTTAGCAGTATATTCACAATAAGCTCAATCTGATGCAAGTGTTCAAATATTAACCAAGCATGTCGTGCAGTGTCCTTTGTTTCAAGGTATAGAATTGTGGATTTTATTGTAAAAACTACTTCTATTCTAAATACTACTTTAAAACATGGAACTGTTACCATTATGCAATAGCTGACTTTCCAGGTATGCAGTTGATGTATACATATCATCATGCAGCTGTTATCTTGGAGAAAGTAACATAATTTGGAAAAATTCTTCCTAATTCAAACTAGAATACCAGCTTAATTTTTGTTTTTGTTTTTTTCCAAAACAGTAGTCATCATGAAACATACTGGTAAATAAAAGTTTTCACACAAAACCTCCTGATTTGTTATGAATTTGGATTTAAGGACACATTACTTCAGTTTAATCAATTGGAATTTTTAAAAGAAAACAGATCTTTACCAGCTGATTGTAATACATATTAGATACATTGAATGCAAATACTATCAGATAAAGGGTGTGGTCCCTGGTTTTGGAAAACACTCACTGAGCTTTTGTAGTCCTCCATGCCTTATTTAGAAACTGAAACAGGGGCACCTGAGCAGCTCTGTAGGGCGTCTGACTTTGGCCCAGGTCATGGTCTCACAGTCCTTGTGTTCGAGCCCCGCATGGGGCTCTGTGCTGACAGCTGGCAGCCTGGAGCCTGCTTCGGATTCTGTGTCTCCCTCTCTCTCTGTCCCTTCCCCATTTGTGTTCTGCCTCTCTCTGTTTCAAAAATGAATAAACGTTAAGAAAGAAAGAAAGAAAGAAAGAAAGAAAGAAAGAAAGAGAGAAAGAAAGAAAGAAAAAGAAATTGAAATAAACTAAATGCCCTGAGGTTCCTGCTAACCCCAAAGCTCTCTACGGCTCCTTAGGCATAGAATTTGGACTTGAGGTAATTTTTTCTGTCATGTACTTTTAACTCACAAAACAATCTTTAAAGTAATTTTTGCTGTAGCATTTTTAAATGTTCCTTCCTCCAAAGCAAGTCTTTTTTTAGGATCTAGTGGTCTTGTCTGCATTGGTGATACTTTCTGCTCACCTGACTTGTTCTCACCTCAAGTAGAGTGATGTACCTTTGTTTCTCATATGAGAAAACATAAAACATTGTTACTCCAGGTATTCTAGAGGTGGGACTCAAGGAATGACCGATCAGGCATTTTTTTTGTGTTCTCTTTGAGCCTGACGTTTTCAGGCACATGGTGATTAATTCCGTATTTGATAAAGGAGTAAGTCGATCAGTTTGATTGGGTAACCAATTCCTGAGTTGGTAGGAAAGAGTTGAACGATGATACAAGGCTGGTTCCCAAGCTCAGTATAGGAAAATTGTAAGAAACACCTGAACTTGAGGATCAAAAGTTGCAGTCTTCTTTCCCCCTTACTCAAATTTACACTGACTTGGGACCTCTAAAATGAGAGTGTAGTAGAACTCAGGACTCCTCTGAGGGGCTCCTGGGTAGCTTAGTCAGTTAAGCTTCCGACTTCCCCTCAGGTCATGATCTTGTGTTTCATGGGTTTGAACCCCATGAGCATCGGGCTCTGGGCTGACAGTTCAGAGCCTGGAGACTGCTTTGGATTCTGTGTCTCCCTCTCTCTCTGCCTCACTGTCTCTCTCAAAAATAAATAAACGTTAAAAAGAAAGGAAGGAAGGAAGGAAAAGAAAGAGAGAGAAAGAAAAAGAAAGAAGAAAGAAAGAAAGAGAGAAAGAAAGAAAGAAAGAAAGAGAGAGACAGAGAGAGAGAGAGAGAAAGAAAAAGAAAGAAAGAAAGAAAGAAAGAAAGAGAGAGAGAGGGAGGGAGGGAGGGAGGGAGGAAGGAAGGAAGGAAGGAAGGAAGGAAGGAAGGAAGGAAGAAAGAAAGAAAGAAAGAAAGAAAGAAAGAAATCAATCAGGACTCCTTCATTCTAGTCTGATTCTTCCCCCTAATTTTCTGGTCATGTAAATCAGAAGGTCACATATCCTCTTGAGGCCCCAGGTTTCTCATCTGCAGATTGGGGATACTAGCACATACCACACAGGATTATTGTGAGAATTATTTGAGATAACATACGAAAGCCTTTGAACTCCTAAATAATTACTTTGGCAGACAATAATTTATTTAGGTATCCTGCCAATACAAGTTTTTGTTACTTGAGTTGGATGTATAACCTCAAATCCTTACACTGTGACCTTTGGGGTATGCCCAGGTATATAACTTGTAAGGGAAATAAGTACTGCTGAGTTTATTTATTCAATCACTGTTTCACAGTTTTCATCTTTGCCCCTGTTATCAAACAAACATGTCCGTTTTCAAAGACCCTAGCCTCCCCAGCATGACAGTGATCAATGAGTAAACAAGCAAAGAGAGGTCTTTTCAGTACATAGTGTTGTTTAGTCCAGTTCCTTTTCTTATGTATCTTTGAACTTTCAGTCCTCTTGTTCAATACGAAGTTATTTCCCAGTTACTTTGCTTTTATATTTTGCGTTGGTTACTATAGGCTTTTATGTTTAAATATTTTATTTTGGTGAGGTGATCTTTAATGGTTCATTTTGTTAACATCTGTTTTGGGGACCAGAAATCTTGACCGAGAACATGTTTTAAACCTGTTGAAGTCAGTGGGAAAATATGACTTGGTACCCAAAAAATTACAGTAACCAACACACACACACACACACACACACACACACACACACACACAAATTTTTTGCTGCAAAATTGTACTTAACATTAAGTACTGGTAAATTGTGATTCTGTCTGTGTTGGTCTTACCTATATACATTTGTTCCTTTTAAAGAAAACATAAATTTACTCTTTTCTTGGCAAAGTCTAAATTTGAATATTTCATTGTTCAGTTATGTAAAATTATTTTCATGCCTTATGAAATGATTTAATAACAGCAATTTCTACCAAAACAGGAGTTATTTTCCCCCAAAATGGTATTGCTTTCTTCTTTTTTCATGGCTCCTTGTACATTCTTTTATTGCAGCAATTATATTACACACTTACAAGACTGGCCTGCACACCATCAGGAACTTCTTAAGTTCTGACATTTCTCAGAGTAAATACTTTGATCTCTGGTCTGTAAGCTCTACATTTGGCATTTAGTGAACTCCCCAATAATATATTGAGTGAATCTTCAAATTATGTCGAAGATCTAAAAATACTCAGCCAAATTGATCTATGACTACATAGACAAATTCTACTGAAGTGACTCTTAAAACAAAAATGTTCCCAATTTGTGACTGATGGTCTATAATGTCGTATTTACTTCCATAATAAATAGTCACCTTTTATAATAGTGTCATCATCATAAACTAAGATAAAAGAGATTTGCCGAGACTTCTCTCCCAGCCATTAGGATTAACCAGGTATAGGCTCTACCTCCAATTAGCTGTGGGACCATACTCTGTTATTTATAAAATGAGGGTTTGTACTGGATTATTGCTAAGGTTCTATCTAGCTGGAAAAATTCTCAGCCAGAAGAGCTGCCACCTACATTTATTTTTGCAAAGAGACATTTTTGACATCATAGCAGCATGATGATTTCGAAGTTCACTCAGCTTCTTAAAAAACCTAGGAAGCCCAGCTTGTTCTTCAGCCCCACAGTGGCAGTGCTTGAGGATTCTGAAGTGTACCCTACCAGGAGCTTCTTATGCCCAAAGAAGAATTGTTATTCACCTTTGACCTCTAGTCCTTAAACTCAGTGCTTCACAGTTTTAGTGAACGCCTGCTGATACTTAGTTTGGTTTGGGTTTTGTGTAATGGAAAGTACTCATTTGTGTGTAATGTCTCTACTTGTGTCTTTGAATTTGTGGGAAGACTGATATATTGTTTTTTTTTAATTTTTTTTAACATTTATTTATTTTTGAGACAGAGAGCATGAACAGGGGAGGGTCAGAGAAAGAGGGAGACACAGAATCTGAAACAGGCTCCATGCTCTGAGCTGTCAGCACGGAGCCAGACTGGTATATTGTAAAGTCAACTTCCTGCCACCCCTTTTTTCTGCCATCTTCTAAGTCCTTGCAGCTGTGATTTAGTCCTCCAAATAGGTTACATAACAGATAGAAATACATTATTCTGCATATCGTGGAAAGTGAAGACCGGTTTATATATGGCCTTGACCCTTGTGGACTATCAGCTACTTGAGGTTATAAGCTCTACTTTATTAATTTGTTATCTCTTCCAGTATTTATTACAGTTTAGCACATATTAGCTACTTATGTTTACTAAGTTGATAATTATACCAAATCACACACACGATGTCATAGCTGAATTGTTACTGGAAAAGAAATCACTGCCTTTGTAATGCCTTGGAATGATTCCTCCCTACAAAAATTTACACCAAGAACCCAGTTGTGTGGGATAGCTTATGTAAGAGGTGAACTTCTGGAGAAGCACCTGCTGATTGTCACTTTCTAATATATCATTTTGGTGTCAAAGGACAAATATAGTCACAATGGCTGCGTAATTTTCATGAGCCCAAAACAGTTCTGTATTTTTTAAATGGCTATAGAAATTTATTAGTTATTTTCACTTTACTTCTTATGCAGCCTAGCAATCTAATCAGATGAAATGTGTGTCATGCCCTGTTTCACTTGCAGCAATAATCCCTCTCTGCAGCAGTCTAATTTAGTGCTTTCAGCAGTAAAGTAGTACAGACTAAATCAAAGCTGAGCTTGAGCAAGGATGATAAGTTGGAAAAATCCCTGGTTTTATAATCATAGAGACGTGGATCTCTGCTATTAGAGGTAATATACATAACATGCTACACACAGTCCTGGGTCATGGTAAGTTGCTCCATAAATGGTAGCTGATGTTATTTTAGTTTAAAAAGTATATTGTGAAAAGTAGTCATTAGGTGTGAAAAACTGTTTTAAAGGTGTAAAGTCCATTGCCTTGAAAGAAAGTGCAGTTTACCAGCATATGAGATATCTTAGCATGTGTTAGCTATGCAGTAGGTTCCAAAACAGAACAAGGAATGAAAGAACCAGCTAACTGTATTGCAAGGCCTTGTTCTTTTTTATTTAATGGAAGATAATAGTCATCAGATCCCAATCTAGATGGTGGCAGCCAGCACTCATATGGTTTTTAATTGTATGTTAGGTGATGGGAGATTTTGGCCTCAGGCAAGTCACTGAATGAACTAGATGAACTCAACTGTGTTACATTTTGTCTAGTGAAAATCAGGCCAGTAATGCCTGTGTTGCAAAGTTATTATGAGGACTGGTGATTATGCCTGAAAAATAACTGTCCAAGTGTCTAGCACTCTGTAATTGTTCTATAAATTGAATCTTTTGTTTTTAATGTTCTCATTATTATCATCATCATCATCATTGTCATGTTTATATAATGATCTCTGAGTTTAAGGTGGGTTTGTACCTTTGTGGATCCTCCCAATGTTTCTCTCTTCCTTAGAAACAGATCCTTTGAATGAATAACCATAGAACTTCTCTAGGCATCTGAAAGCAAAATGCTTCATCAGATTCTCTAGGCTGTTAACTTTATATTGATCTCATCTAAGCCTGACATCCAACACTAATTCTTCTGATCTTTCAGAACTATGCCCTCTTTACATAGAAGAATTTGTGGATGTTTGCTATCTTGCTGATCTTGGTATATGTTGCTATCTTCAGTATACCCAAGAGGAGTATAGTCACTTCGTACACTATCAGATTGTTGATTCTACTTTACTCACATTGACAAATTTTCTGTATTCTGTCCCTACTTTTCTTTTCCTAGTGACCATTTCATTTTACTTTCCTTTATTTTTTCAGAATCTGTTAACCCCTCAGCTTTGTGAATTCCAAGTCCGTTCTTACTAAATAGTTCATAATGCCATGGAGGTTTGTTATTTTACTCCATTTTGTTTTCTTAACTCTCTATCCCCTTGATGTACTTGTTATGATGAGTTTAATCATGTTTAGAATGGTTCATGGAGAAAAGAAGGTTATGGTTGGAGCTGACATGGACCATATAGACTTTATTTATATGGTTGTGTGAGTCTTTCTGTTTTTATCATCTTAAAGTTGAACTTCTCTGAGACATTACTGGCTATAAATAAAAAGAAAGTCCAGTCTCATTTCCATGGGGTATTAGGTTTATAGCCCCTACCAAAGGAAATCCGTTGTTGATGCTGATAAAGAAATGCATGGAAATTCAAAAAGGGTTTTGTAGTCCAATTATCCTTTTTAGGTCATAAGCTTTCTGAGCCTTAGTTTCCTCCAGTCTAAAATAGACATGTTAACTGCCTTTTCTATTTCAGTGGACTGAATGAAGATCAGATAAAATCATGTGAAATGCGTGTAAAAGGAATTTGCCGATCATGAATGAAAAGTGTTATGTTCTTTATGATTATACAGTATTAGTGGCCTTTTATCCTTTGAGGAAAGAGACTTAAGTGTTGATATATCATATTTATTAACTTGTTTTTGCCTGTCTTCTACCAAAACTGATTTGAAGCAGAGGTCACTAATGAAGTCATTGAACTGAAGGTGTTATTTTTGGCAAGGGGTGTGAAGTAAGAAGAAACCTGAGGAGGAAAATATCTTGTAAGGATGCTGAATTATTTTGTTGTATAGGCAATAAGTATTTAGGAGGCCCAACCTTACAGGTAGAATAAAATGTGCAAATTAGATTGTTGTTGGCAGATAGGAGTATTTTTTTTTACTATTTATTTATTTTGGGAGAGAGAGAGAGAGGCATGCGCCCAAGCAGAGGAAGGACAGAGAGACAGGGAGAGAGAATCCCAAGCAGGCTCCGTACTTTCATCACAGAGCTCAGTGTGGGGCTGGATCTCATGAACCGTGAGATCATAACCTGAGCTGAATGAAATCAAGAGCTAGACGCTTAATTGACTGAGTCACCCAGGCGCCCCTAAAGAGAAGTAATACACCACAGATGAGGAGAGAGATTTTCTACAAAAAGGTAAAATCTTAAAAAGAACAGGTACAGGTTTGATAGGATAAGAAATTACAAATTTCACTCTGAGTACTTGGAGGGAATGTTGCAATTTATAAAGAAAGAATAATTTTAGGTAAATAATAATGACACCAGGATAGGGCCTAAATTTTGCATCTGAAAGGAGGGGCTAAATTCTTCACTGTCTTCCTTAAAGCCTAGCTTATCAACAAAAGAATGGTGGGTAGAAGAAGAGCGGTTGTGATGACTTATTTCTGAGACCCTAGTGAAAATTCTCAGTATGTTTTAGAACTTTTAGAGATTCATATCCTAGTACAAAAGCAGTTATGATGGTTTTAGATTACATTATGCAATAGATTATATTATATAAATTGTGGCCATTCAATTAAAGTTTGTGATTCTTGACTTCATATCTCATTTTGCAAACTGATGTTTTATCAAAGACTTTATTACCTTGTGCTTCAAGGAGCTTCTGAAGAAGTTTGTTTTAGAGATTTTCTGCATCCAGTGTTGAAATTGGTATAGCCAGTAACCAGTGTAGTAACCAGTGGAAAGAAATCTGAATCATGTTAGTTCCTTTTTTTGTTTCTCTCTCTTTACTGCTTTCCTCCCGAACTGTGTTAGACAAACCAAGTCCCTTTACTGCTACTTACTAGTTCTTTTTCTTTAGGCAAGTTCCTTGGCTCTCTAAACTTCAGTTTCATCACAGAGTGTAGATAATACCTAGTTTATAGCGCTGCTATGAGGATTGAGATAATACACTTAGCATGATAACTGACACACAGAAAGTGCTCCTTAAGAGTTAGTTGCTTCTATCATTGTTGATGTTGTTATTGCAATTATTATTACAACTGTTCTTATTATCATCTTTGAATACAGTCATTTCTTTTTCCCAGTGGTCCATTAAATCAAAGAAAAATCATTGGGGAATAATCCCAGGGGATGTGTTCATATAAGTGGTGGGCATGTATTATATATTATAGGTTAATAAGCTTTGCTTTTTAGCATGTTGTGAGTATCTTTAAAACTTTCAGAAAGGAAAGAAAGGTGTTCTCTACTTGAAAATGTTCCTCTGTTTTAGATCTTTGAGTAGCAAAAACCTATATATTTTAGGATCATTCAGTCTAGATATTAGTCTGATACAGAAACCAAGGTTCTCAGCAGCAGGCTATTCTGAGGTTGGGAGTATTGTTGGGGAAAAAAATGTATACACTCTTACATTTCTCTGTATTTTCTCTATTGAACAATCACCCCTTCTCCTTGGCCTTTAGGCAGTCAATTGAGGTGCAGCCGCCAGAGGCAAATTGTTTAGGAAATTGAGTGACCAAATCCTTGAGCATATTTCGTTGGATTCCTAGATGAAGTAAGTGACGGACCTGCATTTTTGGAAACTCAAGCATTCGCATTTTGAATGCCTCTCATGGACCAGACGTGTTGTGAAATCATTACCCTTTAACAATCCTGGTTTTCATGATGAGACCAACAGGATAAAGCTGTGACTGAGGTAAACACAGGTTGCAACAGCCTGTAGGAGAGGCACCTCCCTTGGGCTTGAGAGGAGCAGGACAGACGACACTGAGAGACAGTGGGCTTCACCATGGTGGTATGTGTTCTGGGTTTTGAGGCCAAATGGGAGGTGGCTGGGTAGGTATGGGGTGAGGGTCAAGAGGGTGTAAATTCTTCCAGGTTGAAGGAGCAACATTTAGGAAACTATTAAGATAGGAGAGTGAAGATAAAAATACTGGGCATGAAGGAAGAAATGAGCTTTTTTATTGTGGCCTCGGATATCTGATGAGAGAATGAGTCGGTTCAAAGGAGAAAAATGATTGAAATGGTATTCATGAACTATTTTATTCTACTAGCTTTATCAGTCCATTTCAGTAAAAATACTTAAGCCTAATAATCCATTTGGGCATGGGTTTTTTTATGTTGTTACTCTTTTGTAATTTGTAATTTGTAATATTTTCAAAATTCTCATGTGGTTCTCAATACTGGCTGTACAATATACTCACATAGGGAATTTTTTTTCTAATGCCAGTGTGGATATGCTGTAAAATACTCCAACAGAAATTTTTAAATGTTGGCAGATTGGGGAACAGATGATACAAGACTGACAAAATATTGATAATCATTGAAGCTTGGTAATGGGTATCTGGGATTCATTAAATTATTCCTATTATGTTTGTATGTTTTTGAACATTTCCATAGTAGACAGTTTAAAATGTAACGTTAGAAGTTTTCCTGAATGACAGTGCCCCACAAATATCCATGCCTGGGTCTCCAATCCTAACCCAGTTATATCAGAATTTCTTGGGGCAGGGTCCAGGTATCTTCTGTTGTTTTGTTTTGTGTTGTTTAAGTTCAGTGTGGTGCTGGTGTCCAGCCATGGTTGAAAACCTGTGCTTCATGAGACAAACCAAGCAGGAATCATTGTTCTTATTTCATAGGTAGAGAACTGAGACCAGAAAGGCTAAATGTTTTGTTAAAAGGCCACCCAGGTAGTAAAGAACACAGCCATTATTTTGTCAGCCTCGTAGTCCAGTGCTCATTTTGTTACATCACTCTGCTTCGCTCTTGCCCAAATCAAAAGAACGATTTTCTTGCTAGTTATTATCACATGATCTGTTCAGAAATTATGCTGTATTGAAGATATCTTAGTCCTACAATTCTGTTTTAGAACACACCTGTTCCTCTTCTTGCTCTGACAGGCAGTGAGTTTGGGTGCAAGCCATGCAAGTCACTAAATTGGTTTTATTTGTGAGTAGATGCTTATAATTCAGCTTGCCATTTCCTTTTCTTGGCCTATAAGTAAGGGAGCAGTGAAAGTGCTGCTTGGAAGGAAAAGATGCTGATATTTTTCTAATGCTCTGTGCACTGGGCAGTAAATCTACATGCAAATTAAAGATTTTGGTGACAAATGATAACTCTCATCATCAGTCCAATCTCCTCTTAACTTTCCTGGGTATTGTTAATTCATAACATAGTTTGAATTGACTTACCATTATTGATTTTTGTATTCATTAGAATGAAGAGGGAAATCTTACCTTTGCAAGGGCAATACAGTTATAAGACACTTTCTTTCTCATAAAATAAAAGGACCTGGCAGGATATAAACTGTGAGAATGACAGTGAAATTGACGCGGTGAAGGTTAATGCTTGCTTGTTACATTGATGTTGGAGGTTCCAATCACTTGTCAGTATGCCCCTATAATATGTGCAGTACATCTTCATCAGGAAGGCTTACTGCAATCAGTTTCAGGTTTCCGGATGAGCCTGTGGCCAGACCATAATTAACCTTTTGAACCTGGAATTGTAACAGAATGTACTATTGGCTTAGGTTATCAATTATGGTCAGAGTCAATTGATACTTTACTCAAAGAAGGCTTATTGGTGATGGATATTACAATTTACTCATCTTTCCATTATGTGATTAAAAATAAAGTTGACGTGGCAAAGTATTCTATTTTTTATTTTTGGAGAGAGAAATTTTTGTAAGCCAGATTACTTGCCAAAGTAACTGGTGGGGGGGGGGGTGGTGAAAGGGAGTTGTCTGATTTGGGGGGTGGTCCCAATTTTCAGTATTATTTTCGATTTCTTAAGTATGAAGTAGTGCAACTACCAAGGGTGCTTTGAGAATTACATAATATGTCAAACTGTAGTAGAAAAGAGTCATACACAGCATATCAACATACTTTACACATAAGGTTAAAAGATGGAAGTTCAGGTGTATTGACGTAGCTGTTAAATGTCTTGTATCTTATACTTCTTTCTCTAATATTTTGCTCAAATAATATCAGAAAAATGGCTGGCAGAATTTCACTTACTTTGGAAAAAAATAACGGTATGTATGTTAATGAAATAAAAATGAAAATATTATCAGTCCCAATCAAAGGAACAGTATGATTTTAATGCATTTCAAATTATCTATTACAATTTAAAGATAATAGCTCAAATTAAGAAGCTATTTGCCTTTTTGCTGTATTTTTTATCATTGTATTAGATTTTAAAATAATTTTCTATTAAAGTTAAATGTGAATCTATGTTAGAAGTTGTTTCTACAAAAAAGTTGCACTTATGTGTTATTTATAATTTTTATCCACTGCTATCTGACTATGCATATTATTTTGAGATCATCAGAGATGTTTTTTGCAATATTTTTACAATAGTGAGAAATGGAGAACATCATGAATGTCTGACACCAAGTCATCTGTTAGGTATATTAATGGTTTGAAGAAATATTATAGCCATTAAAGTAATGATAGGATAGAAATTTTAATACCCTGAGGAAATAGTTATGTTATCTTAAATTTCAAAAACTAAGCTAAAACCTTTCCTATTCAAGGGTAAGAGGAAGGTCATTGAAAGAAATGGAAGAAAATATACTAAGATATGAACAGTAGTTGCCTTAAGATATTATATGCCTTTTCTTATTTACATATTTTATTACATAAAATATTATAGCATTTATATAAATTATATTTAGAAGTAAATTATGTTTTTATAAACAGAATTGTTTCTGAATATTATTACTCTTATTATCAGAAAAATTAGTTTAAAAACTAATTACATGTCTCTGAAAATCATTTTTTTCCTATCTGTTCATCAGTAGCACAACATGGTCTATAAGGCCTAATGACTGCCTGGTTCAAATTCCAGTTTTGTTACTTCCCAGCTGTGTGACTTTGCACAGACAGATGTTTATTGTCTTTGTACTTCAATTTCCTCATCTGTAAAATGGGGGTAATTATGTATATATAGATACATAATAAGGTATATATGTATGGTGTTGGTAGGAAGCTTAAATTAGTTAATATATATTTGAAGCTGAAATAAGTGAACAAGTAATTACGTAATGCCATGAGTGCTGTAATCTTGTCCTCCCGCCTCAGGGCACAGACCCCGTAGTGCTCTGGCACAGCACACAGCCTGCTGCTGTATTATTGGCCATACGCTAGCCCTTTAACTTCATGTCTGTCTTCCATCTGTGGATCGCCACTTGGACATCTCGTGGGTTCTTTCAAATGCATCATTTCTGAAATGTAAACGTTTACCTTCTCCCCAAACATCTCCTATTCCTGCTGTCATTATCACTTTCATCACAATGTGAATCATGTAGAAGCCATTTGGATGACTTTTCTATCTTCCTACTTCCTCTGGAATGTCTCTGCTTTTTAGACAAAGTTGCTAGGGCAGTATCAGTCTCCAGGAACTCCCCATGCTTTCAAGGTGAAATCCAGACCCTTAGGGACCTAGCCCCTTCTGTCCTGTACTCTCCTCATTCTACCTGACACTGGCTTCACTGAGTTATTTGCCATTCTTTGAGCATGCTGTGTCCCTTCAGTACTTCTAGGCCCTTGTACGTGTTCTCCTTTCTCTGGAATGCTGTCACCTTCTGTGACAACTGTGTGCATTAGATATTCCTCCAGATTGGCTTAGCTCAAGGCACAAAGCCATAAAAGCATTTATCATATGTTGTGGTAATTGTCCTTATCCGTGGCCTTCTTTAGGATGTGAGCCCCTTATGTTTAGGGACCATGCCTTATTCATCTCTGTACATCTAGTCCCTAGAAAAATGACAGGCACCCAGCAAACACTGAATGAAAGAGTGAACTTGATGGAAACATAACAGGTTATATAGGTGACGAATAATGTTTCTTATAAAATAATACCTATGACTGTCTGTTCTCCTGTTTTTTACTATATATAATTGAGCCATTGTCCCTTCCATCACAACCATCATTATTCTCCTAATAACTTGTCTTTAAAAATAATCATTCTTGGGGCTCCTGGGTCAGCTCAGTCAGTTAAGCATCCAGCTTCGGCTCAGGTCATGATCTCATGGTTTGTGAGTTCAAGCCCTGTGTCAGGCTCTGTGCTGACAGCTCAGAGCCTGGAGCCTGCTTCAGATTCTGTCTCTGTCTTTTCTGGCCCTCCACCATTAGCGCGCTCTCTCTCTCTCTCTCTCTCTCTCTCTCTCTCTCTCTCTCAAAACTAAAATAAAAACATTAAACAAATTTTAATTAAAAAAATCATTCTTGCCTCTTTGTTCATAATTTTGAGCCATGGTGGATACACTGAGTCAGAAAGGTTACTAATGTAATACTTGCTGAGCAGGAATAACGGTGGTCCTCAAAGAATCCCTCTTCTCTAAAACAGAGTTAAAGGCAAAATCATGTCTTATACTTCTTTCTGTTCCTTCACCAAATCTGTCATTGTGTTTTTTCATTAGTCTCGTGGCACTACATAAACCGCCTTCTAAAGAATTCTGAAAAACTATTGGCTCTCATTGGTGATGATGACCTGCTGTGCTGCATGACTTCCTATGTTTCCGTGATGTGGTTTTGCTTTTTTTTAATAAGCCATTTCCTTTGGATTAGATCCAATCTTCCATCTTCATTCTGTAGACATTCATTGAAGATACATAGTGTGCAAGGAATTAGAACTCTGGAGAGATGTTTGGAGACATTGCAAGAAATAGTAGGAAAAACATGTTAGCTGTATAACCACAAGTAAAGTTATATAACTTACTTGAATCTTAGTTTACCCTTTGTGTCTTGGGAATAAAAATCCCTACTTCTCAAAATAGTGGCTAGTTATAAAGTAGACACTTAATAAAAGTGGTTTTCCTTTCTTCCTTCCCACTGCCCCACATGGCATATGTAGTAAAGAGGCCCAACCAAACTGCAGGTTGCAAATAGATCTGTAGACATTATCACTAAACAATCCTCTCTTCACTTAAGCTATCACTACCACACTGTCTTCCCTTCATGTGATCACATATTTTTCCTAGGCTACTAAACTACCAATGGCTAATTGTTTAGATTTGGACGTTCTTGGCAGTCATTACGCATCCTGGTGCCATTTCAAAGTAGAGAGGGATTGTGTTACTGTTGAAATCTGAATACACTCATTGTATATATATATGGATAGTTACTCATTAATTTATTCACTAATACTTGAGCATCTCATATGCTCCAGACATGTTTCAGATTGTGCTAGACATTAGCATTATGTTAGTAAAATGACTGGCCTCAGCAAATTTTAAATGACAAGATCCTCGTACCTCTCATACCCAGAGAAGTTAAGTGATATCACCAAATTTGCATAGCTAATAAGAATAGGATCTGGTATTCAGACCCAGCGACATTGAATCTAGAACCTGTGGTTTTAACCTCCATGCTAACAGATCTCAAAGTATGGTTCAGGGACTCCTGGAGATCCTAAGACTTTTCAGGAAGTCACTGAGGTCAAAACTGTTTTCAAAATGATCCTGGGAAAATATTAACCTTTTTATTTTCATACTCTAATAACGTACAGTAGAATTTTCTAGAGGGTATATGCCATGTGAAGTTACAACAGATTGAATGCACAAGCAGATATAAAAATTCAGCTGCTTCTGTTTCTATTAAGCCATATATCAAAGAGGTTTATAAAAATATAAAACAGTACCACTTTTCTTAGTATATTTTTTGGTTTACAAAATACAGCTTTTTCATAAAATTTGTTAATTATACAGGCATGTAATAGATCTATTTGTCTAATATATTAATATTTTAAATTATGTTTTATTTCTAATATGGTAAATATCAATAGATCTTCATGTAATAGATCTATTTTTTAATAAATTAATATTTTAAATTATGTTTCTTAAGTTATGTTTTATTTCTAATATGGTAAATGTCAATAGATCTAGCCCACATAAACAAAAAGTTTTTTGAGTTTCTTCCTTAATAGTTTTTAAAAGTGTAAAAGGGTCCAGAAACCAAAAAGTTTGAGAACCACTGCTCAAAACTGTTATCCCATATTTCAGAACCTTCTTTGTAGTACAATTGAGTCTTTTAAGTTGCCTTCTCAATTTCAAAGAATCCTACAATTCTGTTCAAGAACAATACTTTCTTGGGGTGCCTGGGTGGCCCAGTCGGTTAAGTGTCCGACTTCAGCTCAGGTCATGATCTCGCAGTTCGTGGGTTCGAGCCCTGCTGACAGCTCAGAGCCTGGCGCCTGCTTCAGATTCTGTCTCCTTCTCTCTCTGCCCCTCCCCCGTTCACACTCTGTCTCTATTTCTCCAATATAAACAAACATTTAAAAAATTATTAAAAAAAATACAAGTTGGCAAAATTGTCAGCAGTGATACATGAGAAAAATAAAACATAAAGTAAGAAACAGAATCAGACTATAAATACAGAGAATGGACTGATGATTACCGGAGGGAAGGAAGCAGGGGAGATGGGCCAAATGGGTGACTAGGAGAGGAAGATACAGGCTCCCAGTTACAGAATGAATAAGTCATGGGAATAAAAGGTACAGCATAGGGAATATAGTCAATGATATTGTAATAGCCTTATGTGGTGACAGATTGTAGCTACACTTGTGGTGAGCAGAGCATGACATATAGAGATGTTAAAGCACTACATTGTACACCTGAAACTAATGTAAGACTATGTATCAGCTATATTCAAATTAAAAAATTTTTTTAAATACTCGAGACTCATATATTCTTTGATCCAATTTGTCTTTCAAATTTCTCGTGGTACAAAACATCAGGATGTCATGATTCTAGTGTACTTGAGTCAGATTTACAAAGTTAATTTACATAGTTAATTTTATGAAATACATGAAAAGAATTATATCATAATTAAGGCAGATTGTGTTTAAACATTATATTTTAGTAAATGACTGATACTGTGAGAAGTGTATCACCACCTCCAAAAGTTTATCCAGTCACAAGAAGAGAATATTCTGTTTTCCTTCTTATATAATGAAATGAATGGCTGAATGTTCTAAATAGGATTTATCTATTGTATGTTTTTCAGCATTTCAGAAGCATAGTATAATGCAGACACACTAATGGTTTTGAAAGGAACTGTGTATTTCTTTCATTTAACAGTTGATAAGCATATACCAGATTCTGTGTTTAAGTACTAACTAGTAACCAGTACTAACTAGTACTAACCAACTAGTCTTGGTTACATTAGATGAGGGAGATAGAAAAGAAAGTGGGGGTACCTGGGTGTCTCACTTGGTTGAGCATTTGACTTTGGCTCTGGTCATGATCTCATAGTGCCTGAGTTTGAGCCCTACATTGGGCTCTGTGCTGACAGCTTGGAGCCTAGAGCCTGTTTCAGATTCTGTGTCTGCCTTTCTCTCTACCCCTCCCTGGCTCATGCTCTGTCTCTCCCTCTCTCTCAAAAACAAACAAACATTAAATAAATTTTTTTATATAATAAAATGGAAGGTATTTTTGCCAAACTAGTATAAAATTTCTCAGAAATAACATCTTTTTTTAATATTTTATGAATGATTTTGCCATTGATTTTATGTGAATAAAACATCATAGCCTATTTTATGAGTATAATTTAATTAGTAATAATGTCTTATTTCCACTATGAAATAGAGTTTAGTGAGATCTAATTAATGCTAAAGTATTTTTTAAAATAATGACTACATGTTCTTTATCTAATCTCCCTCAACATAAAATGAGATGATATTGTCTGCTTTATGTAAATAATAGACCCAGGAAAATGTTCACTGTAAGACAAAATTGATTTCCAAGTTGACTTGTACATTTGATCATCAAAAGAGAACAATGTTCTAAATTTATCAGAAGGTTGAAGAACATACAGGTGTAGATTTTACATATCCATATATTACAGTGACTTACCCCATTTATGCTGGGAGAAGAGGTTTTAGTTTTAATTTTTGCAGCTAAGAGTGTTTTATAGGTCTACCTTACTTATATACTTGTGCTCAACCTAATAGTATTCCAACAAGCATCACTAGCATTTCATGGTCAAAGGGCTTTGAGACTCCTGTGTGGTGAATACCATTAGCCTGGACATAGGTGACTGCCCAGGAACAAAACTTAAAATCTTTTAAGACCTTCTAGTTGTTACTGCTATAAATTTTATTCTAATGAAATAAGAGCTTGTAGGACCTAAGACTAACTAACATCTTTTGGGGTGCATAGTATGAAGCTAACAACTAGGACAGCATTTGAACCCTAGTGTTATCATTCAGGTTATATAGAGTTTGGGGGCACAGTAAAAATGGACATGAACAAAAGAGGTTTATTTTGATGAAATCATGACTTTAATATGAATTTTTAAATGCCATGTGGATTGATAGTTTTACTAACTTCCTATAGAGAGAATTAAGGACAAATAAAGTTAACATTCATGGCTTTGTGTTACTGTTAAGGGAGGAAGGAGATATATAGTTAGAAAAGTATTCTATATCATATTGCTAATTAAAAAAAAAATTGTTTTCCATAACACCACTTACTACTGAAAGAAAGCTCCATACAGTACTGGCTAATGAAGATACTGTGACTTTTTTCCCCCCTCTATAGGAAGAGCAAGACCCTCCCTCTTCTTCCTATGAAGAGAGATTTAGTGAGTGTCTGGGGTG
Organism: Prionailurus viverrinus; assembly: GCF_022837055.1. Classification (NCBI taxonomy): domain Eukaryota; kingdom Metazoa; phylum Chordata; class Mammalia; order Carnivora; family Felidae; genus Prionailurus; species Prionailurus viverrinus. The sequence goes on along the minus strand of NC_062561.1, from coordinate 179,126,228 downwards.
ACTAGAGAACTTTATGTTTATCAAAACGATGTTGGAGGGTAGAAGGAGAGGGAGGAGTGTGACAAGCATGAGAATGATAAGGTTGATAACATTGGAATCTACACAGAATGCATTTCAGTCATGAACACTATCACTAAGTAGCCTGTGAATTTCAAGAAAAAAAGTTTGAACGTGAATTTCAGTGTTGAAAATTCTGCCCTCTAAATTCATAAAACACAATGAATATCATTTTTGCTAATTTATTATTTCAACAGATAATGTTATAGTCTTTAATTAATTAATTTGGCCCTCCCTTAAGAGATTTTATAACCTAGTTTGAAGAGATTAGATTCCTACACTAGTGGATGAAGTCCTCAAGAACAGGTGTCTCTGTTTGTCTGTCTCTATCTGTTTTCTCCAGCACAGCCTGTCCTGTGTCCTAGAGGTTCGTGGATTGTTTGTTTGTCTGTTTTTTTAAGTCATTGACCACATGATAGTGGAAAAGTGGGAAGAGGGGGTATTAGGTAGTAAAATGTAAAGCTACAAGCCTAGCACTCCTTGTTTCTGAAAATCAGTCAAAACAAGAATGAAATTTTATCCATCTCACCTTTGAAATTATAATGTATGTCCGTAGGAATCAATTACAGCATTCTATTGCCACACATTTTGCTACAAAAAATGAAACAAAGCTCTGCCTGTGCCTGGATCAGATGGTGTTTCAGGTAGCCGGCTCAAAGTTAAGGAAAGCTATGTGGGCTTTAACTTTAGAAGAGAGTTTTTTCTTCCTTCAACTCCTCCTCCCTGTGCCCCATACCTTCCCTCAACCTCTGAGTTACTTCAGTCCGGTGCTGGAGTCTAGCCCATAGCGCTATCTCTATCTTGGAGTCAGAAGTGAGAGAGCACTCCCCAGAGCTCACTGCTTCAGTGTCTCCAGACCTCTTCTTCCCACTTCCAAAGATGTCTTATAGTGGTGAGTTAGCCAGTAACCACCAGAGCTGCTTTTTTTCAGGTAACAGTTCTGTAAAATTGTATCAGAGAAACAAATGAGTGTGATAGTTTTCTTCCCATGGCGATCTAAGAAAGCAAGTGCATACACACAACAGAAAATGGTATTATACAATGAATAGTATCACACAAGGTTTGTCCCAGACTGACCTGGGTTCAAAGCCACCCTTTTGGGCTTGTAGGTTTTTTTCCTATTATAATATGTAAAGTGCTTAGGACACACTAGAAATGAGTTCTATTATTCTGTTTCAGAGTCATATGGGTAAAATTAGATGGAACCAGAAAAAAGATCAAATTCTACAAAAATAATGAAACTGTTTTATGCAGCATAAGAAAATGAATACTAAGCAGATCTATTTGGGATAGGACTCTGCTTTTTAAAAGAGGAACCATAGGCTAGGTTGTATACCTAAATCAGGAAAGGGCTTAAATTCACATTTATAAGTTATTCAGGTCACAACCTAGTAGGTAGAACTATATAATCATCAAAGTAAAACTGACTGAGGTTTAAACATGTAATTAAGTTGTACTTTGCACAAGAGCATTAAAACAGTTCTTGTAATGTTCTCCTCCTCCATCACTTACCTCCCACCAAGACACAAGAAGCCAGTGAGAAATATGATTCCTTTCCTGGAATAAGCACAGGAGAACCTTTAAACAGATTATAAGAAAATATCATTCATCATTTCCATTTTCTTTGGAAATTGTGCTTTTCTTACTGAATATACCACAGTATTTTTTCTTTTCCTTAAATTTTTTATACTCAATCAAAATACTTTAAAAATACTTTTTGTCTTTATGTAAAAACACTATTTTACTTCTTAAATATATCTTGTGCTTTTTAGTAAGAGCCAGTTTGGGAATAATAGATACATCATATGCATCTGTTACCTTGGCACAATTGTATTACAAAGTGTGTTGTGACAATGAAAAGCTAGTTTCTCTTCTAGCTGTTTCTTTTGGTGAATGGAAATTGGCAGTTTGATTCCATTTTATTTACACTGGACTTACAGTATACATGTTTTTATTCATATAGTTTTTTTTAGAAATCCGTCATGTTTTATATGTTCCTAGACTTTAATATCCAAAGTTGTTTTGCTGACTCTACCAGTGATAAAGGGCATGCAGGTTGCAAGAAACTTGGGTTCAGCCATGGTTCGGACTTGGGTTCAGATATGGTTGTACCACTAGGTGGCCTTTGGGCAAGTTTCTCAAACTCAGAGATCCTCAGGTTTCTTGTCTCTAAAGCTAGAATAAGAATAATTAACTCACAAGACTATTGTAAGGATTAAAAGAGATTATATATAATAAACTCTCAAAATATTAGATCTTTGTCCCTATCAAATAAAAAATGTCCCTAAAACATGTTAAGATTAGGTCTTTTTTTATCTTGACCATCTTCGTGCACTTTGCCCACCCTCCACTTCTCCCCACCCTACAAGCTCCTGTTTATTCTCTGTATCTAGGAGTTAAAGTGTTTTTTTTAAATTTTAGATTCCACATATGTGAAATCATACAGTATTTGTCTTTTTTCTGTCTGACTTATTCGCTTAGCATAATGCCTTCAAGGTCCATCCATCATGTTGTAGAAAATGTCAGGATTTCCTTCTTTTTTGGTGGCTGAATAATATTCCATTATCTATCTATCTATCTATCTCTCTATCTATCTATCTATATATATATATATATATATCACATTATATACATACCACATCCTATTTTTACATATAAATGTATACGTATGTGCACCACATTATACACGCACACACACTACATTTTCTTGGTCATTCGTTTGTCAATGGACAAAATCAGGTTTTAGCTATTGTAAATACTACTGCTATGAACACATGGGTGCAGGTATCTTTTCAAGATAATGATTTTGTTTTCTTCAGATAAATACCTAGAAATCGAATTCTTGGATTATGTGGTAGTGCTATTTTTAATTTTTTGAGGAGCCTCCATATTATTTTCCGTAGTGGCTGCACCAATTTACTTTTACACCAACAGTGCACAACAATGGACCTTTTTTCCACATCCTTGCTAACACTTTTTATTTTCTTATCTTTTTGACAGTAGCCATTCTAAGAGATGTGAGGTGATATCTCATTGTGGTTTTCACTTGCATTTCCCCAATGATTAGTGATATCGAGCACCTTTTATATGAACCTGTTGGACATTTATATGTCGTCTTTAGAAAAATGTCTAATCAGATCCTCTGCCCATTTTTAAGTCAGATTGTTTGTTGTTGTTGTTGTTGTTGTTTCTGTTGAGTTGTATGGGTTCTTTATATATTTTGGATATTAATGTCTTATCAGATATATGATTTGCATGTATTTTCTCCCATTCCGTAGGGTGCCTTTTCTTTTTGTTGGTGGTTTTCTTAAATGTTCCTAGGCATTGCAAGTAGTTATAATTTGTATCTGCTACTGTTGTTTTCCAGATCCAGGAATAGCTTCCAAATAATGATACTTCTTTCAATGAAATGATGCTAATTTATCTAGCTCACTGCTACTATATTATAGCTTGGGAAAATGTGCTGTTTTTGCAGTCTGTTGGTTCAAATGGTTTATGAATTAAAAGCAGAGTCCTATCATGTTCTAAGATCCTGTAGTTCATTATTGCAAAATAAAGTATCCATTTATTAGGCAAGGATTGTCTACAGTGTCTGTGAGAGTAAACAGACCCACTCATAAGAATAAGTGTTGCCTTCAAATTTGTACTGGAGTATGCTGAAAAACATGTATACTATAGCTGTGATAATGAGCAGTACAGTAGAGAGAGGTGATTTATGATACCTGTTTCTGACAGCTATAGTGCTGAGATTCCCAGGGTATCTGATCATGGCATTAGCATGCTGACAGCTCAGCATTTAGAACATTATGGTAATTTATCCTGCCTATGCTGTCACCTGCACTGTCAGAGTTTCTTTTTAATGATGGTATAACTATTTTGTTTGTTTGTACTGCATTCTTTTCATTTGGCTAATGCTTTCTCATTAGATTGAACCTAGTAAATGAGAGTAATTAAGTGCTTCCTATAGCTCAGATGCAATGATTAAGTTGCAGAGCTGCTACTGATTATGTTTTGTCATTTATCTCTATTAATCTGAGAATAATCCAGATGATAAACACATGTAATTTTTTGCTAATGTTCAATCGATTAAATTTATAGTTCCTCAATGGAGCCAAGCAGTAAATGTATATCCATATATATGTATATTCATATGTGTGTGTGTGTGTATATATATATATATATATATATATATATATATATATACACACACACACACATACATATAGTAAGTTGTTATCTGTGAACTTGCTTTAAATAAGCATGCAAGTTACTACCGGTGTTAATAAAAAGTTAAAGAGACTTTTGTCCTAATGAATTTACTCCTTCTTGAAATGTCCTTTATACCAAAAAAGAAACAAGGCTTAAAACCTTGTTACAGAGCAGTTTCTCTCAGTTTACCTTTCTTTGAGTTCTGTGCAGGGACAAGATTAAAATTTGTTATAGTATGTATATTTGATGTTCTTTTGATCACTTGATTCTGATAGCTTTTCTGATTTTCTAAACTGTAGTAATTCATAATGATTCTAGAAGAAAATGTTTCAACAAAATTATTTATTAAATAACTCATGGAATTAATTAGTTTTTGCCTATTAATAACCTAAGTTAAAATGTGGAACTAATATATATATAATAATACATGTATTGAAAGAGAATATAGAATTACACATGTATTTTCTTTAAAACTGGCAATATTTGCTATAAAGAGATATACAGTTTTCCTAGCTCTGATTGCTGTCAATATTATAGTTAATTATTCCTGCCAGCTTTTTTAAGTTAGCCAAACCAACTGATACATTTTATTTGCAATTAGAGATAGTCCAAATTCAAGCATTTCAATGTAGTCATTTTGTAAAGATTTATGTCTAACTCTTTACAGTATATTTAGAGAATGATAGTTCCAACAAACTTTCAAATGCACTAAGAGAAAATAGAGGACTGTTTTTAGGAATTTACATTTTGTGATGCTATTTTAATAAGTGCTTCAAAAGATCACAATATTGCTCAGTCTGTGAATATCTGTGTATATAGGCTACTCCAGGTTTTCAGTTCACATACAGATGGTAGGAAAATGGACAGAAACCCAGTTATTGCATTAATAGTTTGTGCTTCAGTGTATGACCAGGAGCCTGGTTAGTGTGGCTCATCAAACATTGGAATAAGAACATTAACGGTTACTTTGTTTAAAAAAAAAAAAAAAAAGCATTGTTGCACTTGAGCTTTTAGCTGTTTTCTGTGCATTTCAGTCCTTTAAGAATTGCTCTTCTGTTTCATTTAAGAAAAGGATCTTTTAAGCATCTACACATGTAATGCCTTTATTTGCACATTTAGACCATTTGGAGAATTTTGTTCTCTAAACAGATGGTATCACCTAAAATTAAATGCTGGAAACACTGATGTTAGGCCTGCATCAGTCCATTAATTTTAAGGGAATATTGTTTTTTGAAAATGAAGATCTTGCATAAATTTTAAATGGGATTTGATATTTTAAATGATTATTCATTTTCTTTGGATTCCTTTCTAAAAGAATAAATGATTTTTAAAAGGGTGGGTTTAGGGGCGCCTAGGTGGCGCAGTCAGTTAAGCGTCCGACTTCAGCCAGGTCACGATCTCGCGGTCCGTGAGTTCGAGCCCCGCGTCAGGCTCTGGGCTGATGGCTCAGAGCCTGGAGCCTGTTTCCGATTCTGTGTCTCCCTCTCTCTCTGCCCCTCCCCCGTTCATGCTCTGTCTCTCTCTGTCCCAAAAATAAATAAACGTTGAAAAAAAAATTTTTTTAATAAAAATAAAAGGGTGGGTTTAGGCTACACAGAGAACTCTTCCTCTCCTTTAAGTACACGGATGTCTTCCATGCAGACTAATTGGAAATTGAGGCTCTCATAAATATTGGGGGGTTATCAAGTTCTCTGGCATTCTCTTCAAATGGTTTTTGCTGTAATTTTAGAAGATTTAGTATTTAGCCTAATAGAGGTGGTCACTTTTCTTAGCGATCAACTTTTTCAGTCCTATACTTAAGGCTAGATTGAAGAAATGTGTTGTTGAGTTGATCAGATTATATGTGAAGTGATGGTTTGTTAACGGTAGCATAACAGAAGAATCTGGGTTTTTGAAATTGTGGAAAATGTCTCTGATAGGCAATTATCAGCTAAGTAAGGTACCAGACGCTTTTGAAAACCCTAAGTTCTAACTTGGATATTCTTCCATAGTAGTTATTTCATTAGATAATCTTTCTCTTTCTTCGGCACACTAAGGTATTAGAATGAGTAATGGTGAGCATTAAGCCAATTTAATGCTCTTTTAATGTTAAATTCTAAAATAGGAAACCCAGAAAGGGATAGATTTTAACAGTCATGGCAATTTTCCTATCATTGTGTACTGTTTAAAAAAAAAAAAGGAAAAGAAAAAATTGGGTAATATTTTAGGATGGAATGTTTACTAATCTAGAAGATATTTCCAGTAAAAGAAAGGAACAATGGTTTTGTGGAAGAATCTCTTCAATTTTGAGTATGTATTTCCTGTTTCTGTATTCCTGCATAGTTGATTCCTCAATGTCCTTTCTTTCTTAAGATTCTGGTTTCAAAAACTAGTTTTTAATTTCCCCCCACCTCCACCACTTGTCCTAAAAACAAAGAAGCAAGTTTATTTGAGTTGTTAATGTTGAAACTACAAGTTGTAACTGTTCCTTTATCCTTGGTTAAAAAATAATTATAAAAATAGGGTAAGGAGAAAATTCTTTTTTCCCTTGTTGGTCAGTTCTATAGAAGTAATTTAAAATACCGTATATTGAATTCTTTGATCATTTCTCCTGGGTGGATTGGGAAAGAAGTCAAAGCTGAGGCAATCGCTTCTGGGCTCTCTTTCTGTGTGCCTGGTAAATGAAACACAAGGAACCTCACCAAACTACATGACTAATGGCAACCTCCAGTGCCGCCTGCAATCAAAGATTAATTTGCTTTATCAAGTTTAAAGAATACCGGGTGATAAATCATGTCAAAAAGAAATAATCAGTCAAAGGCTGATGTTCTTTTCTACATGTGAGGACAGGTGCTATGAGGCATGTGTTTGCCATATAGAGTTAATTTTGTTTTTATGCATTTATGTTTATCTTAATTTCTATTTGGCTGATTCTTGAATCAAATAATTTCTCTCATTAAGATCAACTAGCATTTCAACTGAAAGGCTGCAGGATTATGGATCCAAAGTAACATTCTTTCCCTTTAACTTATATAAGTGTTTTCTCATATGAGCATTACTAATAAATGTTTACTTTTTCAAACATGAGTTAGCTAATGGGAAATTAAATTCTTTTCTCCCTGTCAAGATGCCCAAGAATATTAACCGGGTGTTCATACTTGTACGTAGCTCTCTGTGTATAATAGACCTACATATTTATATAAAATTTTCATTTTACTCAAGTCTCCCCACCTGGTTTTTTTTTTTTTCTTTTTCATTTTTTAAAGAGAGAGAGAGAGAGCACATAAGCTGGAGTCTCTCTCTAATTCTGTCCCCTGGGTCCATAATGCAGGATCCATTTGAGGTAAGATTGTATTATAAAGAGGTGGTCTTTCCAGCACTTTCAGCAGACACACTTTGAACAGTATCCAAAACCAATCTTGTATTTGTTCAGACTGTCAGGACTCTACTTAAAGTGAGACTAGGAGTGTCTTTTTATTTCTAGTCATAGTCACGTTCAAATGGAGTTTCAATTTTTTTCTTACATATAGATATGTATGACTTCCTATGTAGGTCTTTTCTAGGTCATTCTCCTTCAGTGGTTAATTACAAATTTGGAAATTATTAATTTTCCATTTGATGTATAAATTAAAGAAAAAGTCAGCATAGACTTGAAACTCGGAGCTGTTAAGATGTATAGTTTGAGCAGTTGTAGAGTGAGCGACTCTTTGTTTCCTTTTGCGTCCTGTTTTCTCCTGGTTTTCTATCTAGATTTGGACCCTTTTCACTCCAGCAAATTGTTGGCAGTACAGAGGGCTTATGGCCGCCTTTTGTTTTCCTTTTCATATGTTTCTGATTGCCATGAATTATTTAAAAAATATTTATAAAGTTCTATTATTGACATCACTATCATCCTAAAGACAAAATATCTTGTCAGCTCAACTGGATTTTCAAAGACTTCCTTTTGAACTGAGTAGAAGTTTAACTTGCCTGTACTTAACATTTTTCACAAATTATCTATGATGATCAATTTTATATCTAAAATTAGATGATAGGTGGGGCGCCTGGGTGGCGCAGTAGGTTAAGCGTCCGACTTCAGCCAGGTCACGATCTCGCGGTCCATGAGTTCGAGCCCCGCGTCAGGCTCTGGGCTGATGGCTCAGAGCCTGGAGCCTGTTTCCGATTCTGTGTCTCCCTCTCTCTCTGCCCCTCCCCTGTTCATGCTGTGTCTCTCTCTGTCCCAAAAATAAATAAACGTTGGAAAAAAAAATTAAAAAAAAAAATAAATAAAAAATAAATAAATAAAATTAGATGATAGGAGAAACTGATGAGAATCCTTCCAATTTGAAAGAATTGTAACCTAGGCTATACCTATTTTGACATTAACTGAGTCACTAGTGATCATTAGTAGTTTGCTGTACCATAAACTGCATAGTGGAGTAAAAATAGTTTTAAATATGAAGACTGAACACATGTATCCATGCTGTAATTCCAACATTTGTATATGATAATTGTATTTGCTTCAGGAGTGCTGTTGGGAGAGTATGATCCCATCATATTTCTTAGTGGTCCCTAGATGAAACCTAAAAGGAGAGAATACTTTTAAAATTTAGCACTAGGATATGCTTTTGTTTGTTCAAGAAATGCATATATATTCCTCTAATTAGATAGCAAAAACTATAAAATAGCCTTTTCTTTTTCACTTTGGACATCTGAAAATTTGGCATCAACTTACAGCTCACCTGTTCCATTGTGTGAAACCTTATAATCTTCTTTTACAAATTTTGATAATTCTCCCCTTTTCCTTTCTTATCTACACTCTTATTCAACTTTATATTTTACCTGGTCCTCATGATCCATTTTAATTACCCTTTTAGTTTTTTAATGTCTGGATTTCTTATATGTCACTCCAACTACTATATATAAGGAGTCACTGTGTAAATATGTAAAATTGCTCAGGCTCTGTCACTAAGTATCCTAAGAAGTCCTTTCTTTTCTTTTAGAGTTTTGGTATTCTCATTTGTAAAATAAATTAATGAACTAAGTTGCTTCGGAGACCTTTTCAACTCAAATTCTAGGACTGAAAAACAACAGAAGCCTTCCAGTTTCTGTTTGGAACTATAGAAAGCTAGAAGGAGCTACACTTGCATTTTTAAATTTATTTTTTTTTTCAACGTTTATTTATTTTTGGGACAGAGAGAGACAGAGCATGAGCAGGGGAGGGGCAGAGAGAGAGGGAGACACAGAATCAGAAACAGGCTCCAGGCTCTGAGCCATCAGCCCAGAGCCTGACACGGGGCTCGAACTCACGGACCGCGAGATCGTGACCTGGCTGAAGTCGGACGCTCAACCGACTGCGCCACCCAGGTGCCCCTACACTTGCATTTTTAAAACAACAAAAAAGCTGCACAAACTTCAAGTTTATGACATTTCATGAGCCTGTCAAAAAGCTGCGATTGCAGGGGCGCCTGGGTGGCTCAGACGGTTAAATGTCTGACTTCAGCTCAGGTCATGGTCTTGAGGTTCATGAGTTCAAGCCCCACATCAGGCTCTGTGCTGACAGCGCAGAGCCTGGAGCCTGCTTAGGATTCTGTGTCTCCCTCTCTCTCTGCCCCTCCCCAGCTTCTACTCTGTCTCTCTCAAAAATAAATAAACATTAAAAAAAAATTTAAAAAGCTGAGATTGCAAAGTAACCATATAATCTGAAATTTAAGAAGAGGGAGGTACCTACCAGGAGAGAAGGAACACAAGCACTTTACCTGAGGCAGACACAGCAAACACCATTAAGAATGATGGGGCTGTATGGTGTAGGAAAGGGGTCCAGTTTCATTCTTCTTCATGTTGCTGTCCAGTTTTCCCAACACCCTTTGTTGAAGAGACTTTTTCCCATTTGGTATTCTTTTCTGTTTTGTTGAAAATTAGTTAATCATCTCAAAATGGATGAAAGATCTAAACGTGAGACAGGAAACCATCACAGTCCTAGAGGAGAAAATAGGCAACAACCTCTTTGACTTCTGCCATAGCAACTTCTTACTAGACACGTCTCTGGAAGCAAGGGAAACAAGCAAAAATGAACTGTTGGGACTTTCATCAAGATAAAAAGCTTCTGCACAGAGAAGGAAACAATCAACAAAACTAAAAGGCAGTCTGTGGAATGGGAGAAGATATTTGCAAATGACATATCAAATAAAGGGTCAGTATCCAAAATCTATAAAGAACTTATCAAGCTCAACACCAAAAAAATAAATAATCCAGTTAAAAAATGGGCAGAAGACATGAACAGACATTTTTTTCCAAAGAAGATATACAGATGGCCAGTAGACACATGAAAAGATGCTTCAACATCACTCATCATCAGGGAAATACAAATCAAAACCACAATGAGATACTACCTCACACCTTTCATTCAGAATGGCTAAAATTAACAACACAGGAAACAACAGATGTTGGCGAGGACACAGAAGTGAACACTTTTACAGTGTCAGTGGGAATGGAAACTGGTGCAGCCAGTTTTTTCCACTCTAGAAAACAGTTTGGATGTTCCTCAAAAAGTTAAAAATAGAACCACCCGACAGCCCAGCAATTGCACTACTAGGTATTTACCCAAAAGACACAAAAATATAGATTCAAAGGGGCACATGCACCCCAATTTTTTAGCAGCATTATCAACAATAGCCAAGCTATAGAGAGAGCCCAAATGTCTCTGCTGAATGGATAAAGGAGATGTGGTGTATATACAATGGAATATTTCTCAGCCATCAAAAAGAATGAAATCTTCCCATGTGCAACAACGTGCATGGAGCTAGAGTTTTTTATGCTAAGCGAAATAAGTCAGAGAAAGACAAGTACCAATATGATTTCACACATATGTGGAATTTAAGAAACAAAACAGATGCATATATGGGAAGGAAACAAAAAAGATAAGGAAGCAAATCACAAGAGACTCTTAACTGTGGAAAATAAACTGAGGGTTGATGGAGGGAGGAGGGTGGGCTTAAATGGGTGGTGAGTATTAAGGAGGGCACTTGTGATGAGCACTGGGTGTTTTATGTAAGTGATGAATCATGAAATTCTACATCTGAAACCAATTTTACCATATACATATACGTTAACTAGAATTTTAATAAAAACTTGAAAAACAACAAAGTAGGCATAAACCTGAAGAAAAAAAAAAGAATGATGGGTCTACAATAGTTGAGTTGATGGAGGCTGAGGGTGGGCTGGCCAGAGAAAGTGGAGCTCCTGTTGGCCTCAGATACATGAAGATTTTGTACGTCCTTGCAGACTCTTCTCCACATACCCCACTGTACTGTCCCTTCTACCCCAAAAAGATATTGGAAGGAGTCCAGAGAAAGCATCCTTCAAGGTTCAGGCCTGGATGAGGAGAACAGCAGTGAAAGGGACACAAAACTCCACTTAAACCCCTCTCTCCTGTCTCCCCTACTGAAAAATAGGTATTAATTTACATATTTTAAAAAGAAACCAATGAACCTGTTGCAGCCCAGGTAAGGGAACAAGGTGGGGGTTGGAGGTGGAACAGGGGGAACAGGGGCAGGAATTTATGCTGTGCCCGGAACAACAGCTACTGAAGAGGCAGGAACACTGAGAAGGCCATACCCTCAAGACCAAAGACACAATGCCTGCCTAAGGCTGAGACCTAATCAAAACTACAGAGAACATTCTCGCTCATTTCCTATCACCAGACTAACCAATATCAAGTGACAAGTAATAATGGATTACTGCTGGAGAATTGAAGGAACATTAGGACAGATCCTGTCTAAGGCACAGCACAAAGGGAAGACCTCATGCTAAGGGTAGATCGATACTGAGATAATCCCTCTTGAGAATCAACCCCCACTCTAAATAAAAGATATCACTAGAATAATTTGAAGCCTATGGTATACTGTGGGTGACCATACAACAGAAAATCTCAGACTTGACCCAACTCCTAACTATTCATTTAAACCCTCATATGAAAGACATGCCCATTACTAGGAGCAAAAACCACAAAAAGTCTGGCTTTCAACAAAAAATTTATAAGGAGACAAAAGAAGCAGCCAGCTGCCAAGAGACTAACAAAACCAAACTCAACTATGACAAGATGTTAGAAGTGTATGACAAGAAAATTAAGATACGTATGATTGATATGTTAAAGATTCTAATAGTGAAGATGGACAACATGCAAGATCAGATGGATGTGTTCATCAGAGTTGAAGATTATAAGAATTAAATAGAAATGCTAAAAATGGAAAACTCTTTAACAGAGATAATGAATGCTTTTGAAGGCCTTATTAGTATGCTTGACACAGTTGAGGAAATAATCCCTGAACTCTAAGGTAGGTCAAGAGAGATTACCCAAACTGAAACTGAAACAAATAGAAAAAGAATGAAAAAAAAAAAATGAAAAGAACAAGCCATCCAAATGCCATGGGACAGTATAATATATGCATAAGAAATGGAAATGCATACGGAAAACTTCAGTAACTCCATCAAACAACTTGACCTAACTGATATTTAAAGAACACTTCATCTAACATATATATGCACATGATATATTCACCAAGATAGACCATCTTTGGGGCCATAAAACAAATGTTAGAAAATTTAAAAGAATAGAAATCTTATAAAGTATGTTTTCATATCATAAAAAAATTAAACTTGAAATCAATAGTGGGAAGATATTTGGAAAATCACCAAATGTTTAGTGATGACACAACCATTTCTAAGTAGTTCATGGATAAAAAAGGAAGTCTTCAGGTAAATAAGAAATACTTTGAGCTGAATGAAAATGAAAATATAATCTAACATAATTTGTGGAATGCTTCTAAAAAATTTCTTGGAGTGCATTTATAGCATTAAATGATCATATTAGAAAAAGAAAAAGGGGCTCAAATCAGTATCTAGAATAGGGCTTGGCACTTTTTCTGTCAAGGTCCAGATAGTAAATATTTTAGGCTTTGCAGGTCACATATGGCCTCTGATATATGTTGTTCTTTTCTGGTCTTGTTTTGTTTTTACAACTTGTTAAAAATGTGAGAACCACTCTTAGTTCACAGGTCATCAAAAAAAGATCATGGGCCAGATTTTGGCCCGTGAACCATAGGTTGCCGACCCGTGAATTAAAAAAAGCAAAATTAAGTTCAAAGCAAAAGGAAGGGAGGAAATAATAAAGGGCATAAGTTAATGAAAGTGAAAACAAAAACAGTAGAGAAAATCCTTGAAACCAAAATCCAGAAGAAAAGATAGATAAAATTATTAAATACCTAGCTTAACAGGCCAAGAAAAAAATAACACAAATTAACACCAAGTATGAAAAGTATGGATACCAATACAGATCCCACAGATATTTAAGGAATAATAAAGTAATACAATTTGACAACTTGGATTAAGTGGATCATTTCTGTGAAAGACATAAACTACCAAAATTTATTCAAGAAGAAATAGATAACCGGAACAGTCCTATATCCATTAAAGAAACTGAATTCATAGTTAAAAACCTCCCAATAAGGGAAACTCTAGACCTAGATTGTTTCACCAGAGAATTTACCAAACATGTAAAGAAGAAATAATCTTAGTTCTACCCAGTCTCTTCCAGAAAATAAGAGAAGGAAACACTTCCCAACTCATCTTACGAAGCCATCAGTACCCCAATTCCAAAATTGGACAAAGATATTACAAAAAGAAAATTAAAGGTCAAAATCCCTCATCATAGACTCAAAAATTCTCAACAAAATATTTGTAAGTCAAATCCAACAATATCTAAAAAGGTTAATACAGCACAATGGAATAGAATCATCCTAGTAGTGCATAGCTAGTTCAACATTTAAAAATCAGTCATTGTAACTTCACCTTATTAACAAGCTAAAGAAGAAAAAAACATTATGATCATCTTAATAGATGCAGAAAAAGTTTTTAGCACTATTAGTAAAAATTCAATAAACCAGGAATAGAAGGAACCTTCCTTAATCTGGTGAACACTGCCTGTGAAAACCTAACATCATACTCAGTACTGAAAGACTGAATGCTTTCCCTCTAAAATCAGTAATAATGCAATGATGTGTTTTGTCACCACTCCTATTTGGCGTCATACCAGAATCCTATCTGGTTCAGTGAGACAGAGATTCTTTAATGTCTGAATTAGAAAGGAAGAAGTAAAACTGTATTACCAGATGACATGAGTATTTAGAAAATGCCAAGAAATTTACAAAAAAGATTCTGGGTCTAATAAATGAATTTAGCAAGGTTTTAGGACACAAGGTCTATAAACAAAACTCATTGCATTTCTATGTACTAGCAATGAAAAATTGCAATTTGATTGTTTTAAGTACCATGTAAATTAATACCCCCCCCCCAAATACTTTGGTGCAAAATTAACAAAATACATGTAGGATCCATATGCTAAAACTATAAAACACTGATGAAAGAAGTCAAAGACCTAAGTAAAGGGAGACTTACAGTGTTCATAAGATTCAGTGTAGTTAAGATGTTAATTCTCCAGACACATGAAAAGATGCTCAGTCGCTAATCATCAGGGAAATACAAATCAAAATCACAAGTAGCTATCACTTTACACAAGTCAGAATGGTTAATATCAAAAAGAAAAGAAATAACAAGTGTTGGCAAGGACATGGAAAAAAAGGAACTGTTGTGCACTGTTGGTGTGTATGTAAATTGGTGCAGCCACAGTGGAAAACAGCATAGGGGTTCCTCAAAAAAATTAAAAACAGACATACCGTATATGATCCAGGAATTCCACTTCTGGGTATTTACCCAAAGAAAACAAAAACACTAATTCAAAAAGCTATATACAGGGGCACCTGAGTGGCTCAGTCGGTTGAGCGTCTGACTTCGGCTCAGGTCATGATCTCGCGGTCTGTGAGTTCGAGCCCCGCGTCAGGCTCTGTGCTGACAGCTCAGAGCCTGGAGCCTGTTTCGGAATCTGTGTCTCCCTCTCTCTCTGCCCCTCCCCCGCTCATGCTCTGTCTCTCTCTCTTGTCAAAAATAAATAAACATTAAAAAAAATTTTTTTAAAGATATATATATCCCTATGTTTATTGCAGCATTATTTACAATGCCTAAGATATAGAAACAAACGATGGATAAAGGAGACTTGGTAAATATGTACAC
The DNA here is from genome assembly GCF_022837055.1 of Prionailurus viverrinus. Classification (NCBI taxonomy): domain Eukaryota; kingdom Metazoa; phylum Chordata; class Mammalia; order Carnivora; family Felidae; genus Prionailurus; species Prionailurus viverrinus. The sequence goes on along the minus strand of NC_062561.1, from coordinate 179,110,877 downwards.
AATAGGCTATTACTCAGCCATAAAAAGAATGACATTTTGCCATTTGCAACAACGGGGATGAACCTAGAGGAATTCTGCAGAGTAAAATAAGTCATGCAGAGAAAGACAAATACCATCTGATTTCACCTATATGTGGAATCTAAAAAAAAACAAATTAACAAAAAAAGCAGAAAGAGACCCATAAATCCGAAGAACAAACTGGCGGTTGCCAGAGCGGGGGAGAGTGGGAGATACAGATTTCCAGTTATGGAATGAGAAAGCCATGGGGATGAAAGGTACATACAGCACAGGGAATATAGTCAATGGTATTGTAATAGCGTATGGTGACAGATGGTGGCTACACTTGTGGTGAGCATAGCATAACACATAGAGGTGCCAAATCACTATATTGTACACCTGAAGCTAATGTAGCATTGTGTTTCAACTGTACTTCAATAAAAAAATAAAATATAAACTATTGGTTTCTCATGAAAAAAGAACAGTCAAAACAACAAGTAGAAGGGAAAAGACACAAGTAGAAGGCGCACACATCCAATTTCAAGACTTACCATAGAGCTACAGTAAACAGGAGGTTAGATTATGGTACTGGCAAAAATTTAGACATACAGATTAATGGAGCATAATAGAAAATAAAAAATAGACTCATACAAATACACTTTCTGATTTTTACAAAGATGTAAGGGAAATTCGTGGAGAATGGGTAGCCTTTCTGAACAAATGGTTCTAGGTCATTTGAATATCCATATGCAAAAATATGAATTTCTCTCCATCTCTCACAGCTTATGCAAAAAATTGTCCCCAAATGGACTTAAAGGCAGGTAACATATTGGGAAAAATATTTGGAAATTACATTTCTGAAAAAGAATTTATATCTAAAATATGTAAAGAAGTCTTTCATTGAAACTCAGCTGTAAGAAACACCACATCAAGTAAGTGGACAAAAGAGTCAGACATCTCAGTGAAGAAGGTATACAAATGGTAAATAAGCATAGGAAAAGCTCAAAATCGTTATCATTAGTAAAATGCAAATTAAAATCATAATGAGATACTACAATTCCACTAGGATAGCTTATATTTGAAAAAACTTATAATACCAAATCGTATAAGTAATAAGAGGTTTCTCACTATTGAGAAAAAAAGTTACTAAAAAAGTTACTGATAAGGAAAGGGGAAGGCTAGAATGAATTCAGGTACTGAATCAGAATTAGAGACATCAGTATTTCTTACACATACAGATAGATACAAAAATATAGATGTATGGATAGATGTCTGTGGATAGATTAGTGTATACATACACAAATGCGCGCACACACACACACACGTTACCATATTTAATATTTCCTTTGGCAGTGAAAGAGCTGAGAATCAGTGAAACCCTGATAGCAATGAATATACTTAGATCTCAAATCTTGATTTCTAAATATCATTTTCTATTTTAAAAAATCACTTCTTGGAGAAAAGGTTGATTTCAAGACTGAGTCTGGGAAAATACCAGATGAGTCTGGAGCACCTTGTAGTGCCAACAAGTAAAGAGATGCTTTAAAAGGTACAGGAATAAAAAGGATGTAGACATGCCAAAAGGAGCCACCAGGAAAGAATTCCTAATCCTCAAAACTGAAATAATTTTGAGCAACAAAATGAATGATAGTATTGGATTATAACTCTCAGAACAAGGGGTGTCTGGGTGGCTCGGTTGAGCGTCCAACTTTGGCTCAGGTCGTGATCTCACGGTTCGTGAGTTCTAGCCCGTGTTGGGCTCTGTGCTGACAGCTCGGAGCCTGGAGCCTGCTTTGGATTCTGTGTCTCCCTCTCTCTCTGCCCCTCCCCCACTCATGCTCTGTCTCTCTCTGTCTCTCAAAAATGAATAAAAGTTAAAAAAAATTAAAAAAAATAATTTGCAGAACAAGATGAATGAATATCCATGAGTTCATACTGATATGCATATATAATTGAACAAATGGGAGAAATAGGAAGTTCTTCCTTTTGGGTGATTTCCAATTAGTAAATTGGAAGGAATAAAGGAAATATAAAATCACTATTAGCATACCCCCGTAGTAATTGTTGCAGGCAAGAGCCACCAATGGATGCTAAAATTAGTCGGCGTTAAGTTTAAGGATGAACAGATTCTTTTCCTGGTCTTTCACAAGGAAATTAGTATCTTCCACAAAATAATTATTAATTACAAGAGGAAAAGTAGTCACTGTACAGTGGAAAAACCTGGCAGGAGTTCAAGGTTGACATTACAAGTAATAATATCTGTTGACATGCATTCCCCTCTGGTATTCTTGCAAAAAAAAAAAATGTATAACCTCAATCTATTCATGAGGAAACATCAGACAATTCCAAATAGAAATAATTGCCCAGTATTTTTCAGATTTACCTCAAGGTCCTGAAAGTCAAGGAAAGACTGAGGAACTTTCACATGACAACTAAATGCGGTGTGGAATCCTAGGGTGGATCCTGGGACAGAGAAAAAAGGACCTTGGTGGAAACATGGGTGAAATCCAAATAAAGTGTGTAGCTTAGTTAATAATATTATACCAAGATTTATTTCTGATAAATATGCCATGGTAATATAAGGTGTTAATATTAGGGGAAAGTGGGTGGGTAAAGGGTATACAGAAATGTGCTTAGTTGGCACCTTTGCTGTGATTCTAAAATTATTTTGAAATAGAAAATTTTTTAAATAGACAGCAACCAATTCCCCCTTTTTGAGAGGCAGCATTTCTTAGAAGTAGACATAGTCACCTCTTTTTGAAGATTAAGACACAAAAAGTTAAATTCTTATGAAAAGAATTTTGTGTAGTTACCAACTCGAGAAAGTCTTCTGTAGCCATCTCTTCCCCCCTCTCCCCTACCTTTGGCTTGGGCATCCTTTCTGTCTGTGCTTACTCTTGTCATGGTTCTCCTCCCTTTGTATGAGACCTCGTATGCTAATCTTGAATGGGAATTCTCAGTGCCCTGTCCATGAGAGACACCCAATAATATTTCTTGAAATAAACCTAATCTTCTTCCAGTGCTACTCCCCTTGGTGAATGGCACCATTCTGGCATAAGCCAGAAACTTGGGAATCATTTTTATTTCATTTCTTCCTCACTCACCCTCACCAGATTCTAGTATTTTCTACCTCATAAGTCTCTCACCAGTCTATCCATTCCTCAACAGCCCTAGTCCAAGTTACCATCTTTTTTACTTGAGATATTACATTACCCTCCCAACTTGAATCTTCACTCTGTTCTTGTGTTCCCACTCCATGCTTTCAGCTTATTTTATACCTTGTAGCCAAAGTAATTTTTTCAGAAATATAAATCTAACTCTTTCTACCCAGTGCTTCCCATTGTTTTTAGGATGTTGCTACACTGCCCTTACTCATCTAACACCTACCTACTCTTCAACTTCACATAGCTCCCACTTTCCTAGCCAGACCCCGGGCCTTCTTTAAGACCCTCAGAATCACCATACTCTCATATAACTCTAAGCCTTCATACATTTCAGTTTTTTTGTCTGGAATCCTCTTTTCCATCTCTCCCAACCCTCCCTTTTCACCCAGTTAATGTCTACTCACCCCTCAGCTCTCAGCTTAATTATCACTTCATCATAGTAGCCCTCCTTCATCTTCCAGACCAAGTTATATTACCTTTTTGTATACTGTCAGAACATCTTATATTTCCATTATACCATCTGTCACAGCTTGTAATAATGTTTACCTTGTGTGATTATTTGATTAACATCTGTCTCTCTCACTAGAACTGTAACCTCTATGAGGATGGGAGTCATGTTTGATTTTGTTCATACTAGCATCTGGCATGGCATGACACATTTTGGAGTATTTATCAAGTTCAAACTTACCAAATTCAATTGAACATTTATTAATGAATAAAATAATAAGCTATACTATGGTACATGGAGGAACTGGAACTGCAGCTGAGTACATTTGCCCACTGTTAGATTAGCCATGTCTTCTGCGAGCAGAATGTGGCTTAGAAAGAGCAGATATCATATCATGCCCTAGTTTAAGAAACGCGAATCCAAACCCCTTTTGATGGTCAGTCTTCTGTTTCCCTGTTTGATACAAGTCCTGTTGGACTCGAGGATCTCTAAGTACAGGGATAGAGGTGAGGCTGACTACAAGGAAACTTTTTGGAGTGATAGTAATAATCAATATGGATATGTTGATATATATCTTGATTATGGTTACACAACCATGTGCATTCTTCAAAATTCATAGAACTGTATACTTTTGAAAAAGGGTGAATTTTATTCTATGTAAATTATACCCAGCTTAAACTCTTGAGTACTTTGAGGTAGGCATCTGCTCTGTACCCAAGAATATTATCCTTACCTTACTGTGGAAATGCACTCGTGTGTCATGAAGATATGAAAAACTATTCAGGTCTAGAGTATTCCTAACTACCTAGGTCTTCTCCCTGCCCTCTATCCCAATTGAACCAAGGAATGAAAAACAGTAATTATTGTAGGCTACTTGATCATATTAGGACAGCTCTGGGGCCATTCTGTTTTCATGATAGGCTGCCTTTACTCATTTCCACCTCATTCTTCCCTGTGCCATTCATTTAAGAAACATTTGCAAAGATCTCAAAAGTGTTTCTTTTCTTTCTCTCATCTTTTCTCTACTGGCATAGCTGCTTACTGGAAATGAATGTGTCAAAGAAGACCTTTCACTATAATGTGCTCCCCTAAGTGACAAGAAGTATCTTTCCCATTGAAAAGAAAATATATTCTGACACAGGAATTCAACTAAGGAAGGCTATGTTTAATGTTTACTTATCAAGGATGAAGCCAAAAAATGCAAAATACATACTTTAATCTAACAAAAAAACCTAAATTGGAAAATTAGTTAGTTTAGAGAAGACTAAAATCAAAATGATTATTTTGCAAAACTAACTTCCGAGAGTATCTATCCTAACTTTTGCTACTGCCAGCCCTGAGTCCAGTCACTGTTTTTTTTTTTTTTAAGGTTGTATGCTTATTGAAGAATTCATTTTTTTTTAAATTTTTTTTTCAACGTTTATTTATTTTTGGGACAGAGAGAGACAGAGCATGAACGGGGGAGGGGCAGAGAGAGAGGGAGACACAGAATCGGAAACAGGCTCCAGGCTCTGAGCCATCAGCCCAGAGCCTGACGCAGGGCTCGAACTCACGGACCGCGAGATCGTGACCTGGCTGAAGTCGGACGCTTAACCGACTGCGCCACCCAGGCGCCCCAAAGAATTCATTTTTAAAATGATGGCCTAATAATGCAGGGCACCTGGGTGACTCAGTCGGTTGAGCGTCTGACCCTTGATTTTGGCTCAGGTCATGATCCCAGGGTGTTAGGATCAAGCCCCACATTGGGCTTCACACTGAGTATGGAGCCTGCTTGGGATTCTCTCTCTCTCTCTCTCTCTCTCTCTCTCTCTCTCTCTCTCCCTCTCCCTCCCTGCCTCCCTCCCTCCCTCCCTCCCTCCCTTCCTCCCTCCCTCCCTCGCTCTCTTCCTCTCCCTCTCTCATCCCTCTGTCCCCCCTCCCTCTCTCACCCCTCTGTCCCTCTTTCCCACTCATGCTGTCTCTCTATCAAATAAAATTTTTTTTAAAGTTTAAAAAAAAAAATGATTACCTACTGCTGAATACCACCTGTGTCATAGAATTGTTGGCATATTCATTACAGGCTTTGTATACTTCTATTTTTATCTGTTAGGTTGCTTTTCTGCCTATTTAGTATATATCTTGTAAAAATATATGATATACATTGCTTCAGAGTAAAATCAAAGCTAGGAAAGTCAAATATACCAATAGATGTAAATTGTTTGAAATATACAAGATCCTATCATTAGTTCAGTGTTCTTCCTATATATTAATATTGGAAATACAAGTGTTAAATTACCTGCTATGCTCATCTGTTTGCTTCTGGTTTGTAATGATAAGAAAGCTTCTATTTTTGGTTTCTGTGCTCTGTATCTGTATTAGAATGATTCTTTTTTTTTTTAATTTTTTTTTTCAACGTTTATTTATTTTTGGGACAGAGAGAGACAGAGCATGAACGGGGGAGGGGCAGAGAGAGGGAGACACAGAATCGGAAACAGGCTCCAGGCTCTGAGCCATCAGCCCAGAGCCCGACGCGGGGCTCGAACTCACGGACCGCGAGATCGTGACCTGGCTGAAGTCGGACGCTTAACCGACTGCGCCACCCAGGCGCCCCTGTATTAGAATGATTCTTGAAAGCAAGTCTGGTCTCTTGTCATGTAATTTTTTTGTTGAAAAGTAGTTCCAGTTCAAGTTGTAATTGAGAAAAAAAAATTGTTAGTGCCCAGATGTACCGTACCATGTCACTAACTGGATATCTACTAAATACATGCTCCTGCTGTGTGGTGAGGCCTTGGAGCCCTACCTGTGATCATTGGTGGTGATGGAATCTGAACCAAATATTCTACCTCCACTTTATAGATAAAGATAATATTTTATACTTATTATTTATATATGGAATTATTCCAGATTTGCTTTTTCAGTTAATGTAAATACTGGGAATAGTCAAACATAGTATTTTAATAGCAATAAGTTACCAGTGGTAAGATGAGTGGTTGGGTTATCTGTGACCAAATTACCTTTTTTCTTAGCTTGTCTCTTTTAGTTCATTAGTATTCATTAGGGAATAAAATACAGACTGTTTCAAAGGCCTACCATGTGCCAGTCAGTCTTGTAGAGAATTAATTCACTTTAGTTCTTCTAGCAATGATGTGAAGCAAGTATTGTATCAGTTTTAGAAATGAGGAAATTAAGGCTCAAAATAAATGATCATCACTGATAACTAATGACTCAAAGAGCAGTATTTCAGACCTAGAGCTAATAGCTAACTACAAAGGCACAAGAAGACTGAATTTTTTATAGGTGTTTAAAGGCCCAATCTCTTAAAAGATTATTAAACAGTTTATTTTCTATTTAAAAATGTTTTGATCATTTTCAACATTTTGTTTTTAAAATTAGGATTGTCCCAAACAACCTGATTTTGCCTGGTAAGCTAGTAGGATAAATGGCTCCATAATTACTCAGTTGTGTAGCACAGTTGGTAAATCCAGATTTGATATATCTACAGAATAATCCACGGTGGGAGAATATGGTTTCAAATTGAGGGTTTTGTTCCTAAAACACAATAGAACAATGTAATTCTTCCACTTAACAGTCCTTGTACATGCTTCTTTGAAACACTGAATAACATCATAGAATTATAGAATATTAGAAGTGGAAGAGATCATGAAATATGCAGCCCTGTAGTTTTCCAGCTTGCCCTGTGGTTTGGGGCAATGGGAGGAGCTTGGCAGGTCGTACTCCACCTCCATGAAACACAGCACTTGACTTTTATCTGTCTTAGTACGCTTCCAAGTTAACTCTTATTTGAAAGAATGGTTTCACATCTTTAAAACATTTTTTTCACCATATCCTAATTTTATAGATGGCAATTTAAGGCCCAGAGAAGCAAATTACCTTTCTAAAGTAATCTCAGTTGCTGGACTAGGATTTTCATTGCAGTAGTCCTTATTCATTCCTTAAATAAATAAATAAATACATACATACTTACATACATACATACACACATACATACATACATACATACATACATACATACATAATAGCTGTTGCGTCCCAGTTACAATGCTTAGAGCTCACAGACTCGTGGAAGAGACAGATGGATGAGTAAATAATTGACAGATGAGTATGACAAAAGGAAGTTTATAAGTGTCATATGAAGAAGTCAAGAGAAGCATCCCATGAGTAATTACATTTGAACTAAACCTTAAAGGTGAGATGATTTTGCCAGGTTGTAAAAGGGAGGATAACTGTTCCCAACAGAGGCAACAGAGGGTACAAGCCATGGAGATGTGAAAGGATGACACAGTCATCCCATGTGTCAGGATAAAATTTAGGGCAATAGAGTGGGAGTTAGGGGAAAGGTTATCACTGCAGTTGGGAAAGGGCCAGATCAAGAGGGGCTCTGCACAGCAAGTTCAGGAGCAACGTTTTTATCCTGTGGGAAATAGAGTGCCACTGAAGACTTTTAATTAATTAAGAAGAGTTATTGATAGTGTACATATTTCAGAAAAGTTATTCTGGTGGCAGTGTCTTAATTTTAGAGGGAAAAAAATACAAATTACACATTGCCCTTTAGCCATTTGAGTCCCTTCCACTTGCTGGCTTCCCTGATACATGCCCCCAGCCTCTTGCCCAAAGGCAACAAGTGTCTATTACATGTTGTGTTAAAGGTGTTTTGTCCTTGAGAATATCTGTCTGCAACAACACAGCATAGATCAGATTTGGAGGACCTGTTAAAACTGAGTGTTTGACTCTCTGTGAAATCCCTTTTCGTGTTTTGCTTCACTTGAAATGACATTATGACTTACTGTGAGACAGGATAATTTGTAGTTTCTTTTGTCATCATCTTCTTTGGATGTCACAGACCATGGAGTGCTCTGCATTGGTTCTAAGGAACTGAGAATGGGAAGGACACATGATTTTTATATTATTATTTCTCTTGAGTGTTCTTGCTTGTGATAGATTTTGGCTCCAGGCATAAAGAGGTATGGAGAAGCAGCCTGTTGGGAGAGTATTTTATGTTTCACTTGGCTTTTTTGTGACTAAATACAGTATTAAATGATTTGTATGATACTTGCATGATATTAAATTGAAAGAGCTATTGTTTTATCAAGAGATGCTTTAGCATATACTATGAAGGCTAGACATTAAATACCAAGGTTTCTATGTGTAAAGAAGAGTCAACCGAGATTTTTTAGCTTGAATGATTTTAGTTAGTAACCTTAGCAATGGCTCTTAAGAAACATAAGGCTTTCTTTTATCATTAGAAGCCCCAAACAGTTTGTCTTTGCGGGCCATTTTTCTTGGCATTATACTCTGGAGTCAGCCAACATTTTAGGTAAGCTTTCGTCTTACCATCCTCTGTCTCCAAGCCTGTATTTATCTCTTTGACCACCTATGTTTTAAAATAAAAATCTGTGTTTCACCCAGTGCTAAGCCACAGTCCTTTGTCTTTCTCTAATAAAACACAGAAGTGGAGCAGAAACTTTTCTTTGGTGTGAATTCCTAGGGACAATTCATACCCTAAAAGCTCCCAGAGTTGACTTGCCCTATTTCTGTCTCAGATTCCTTTGTTCCCTGGCCCTTTAAACTTCTCAGCAACTTTTTGGGAATTTCTAAATGTTGTTTTTATTTTTTATTATTATTTTTTAATGTTTATTTATTTTGACAGAGACAGAGAGAGGCAGAGCATGAGTGGGGGAGGGGGAGAGAGCAAGAGGGAGACTTAGACTCCAAAGGGGGACCCAGGATCTGAGCTGTCAGCACAGAGCCCGACTTGGGGCTCAAACTCACGAACTGTGAGATCGTGACTTGAGCCAAAGTCAGTCACTCAACCAACTGAGACACCCAGGCACCCCCTAAATGTTTTGATAGTATCAAAAATAAAGAGATGCCTTTTTTTATCAGAGTTACAGAGAAAGAATGGGTAAAATAACAAGCAAAAACCAATTACATAGCTTCAGGAAATCTCACCAAAAATTACCCATGACAGTAATGAAGCTGCAAATGGGAACAGGCCCAAAGTACATGTCATGTTGATTCTCTTGAAAGTCACATGGTGGCCTCTATACTTTTATTCCCTAAAAATAGTGTTTCCATGAGGTTGTGTAATGCTTTACTTCTCCTTTAAAAACTGACCTCCCCCTCCCCCCAAAGAAGGCAGGGAAAAGCATTACTCCCCCCTCCCCCCAAAGAAGGCAGGGAAAAGTTATTAAGGTTTGATTTTAGGTACTCAAAGGACAATGTTTCGGAAGAAATCCCATATTGTGTCTAATAGACCCCAGAAGGAAGAATGAACACTTATTAATCACCTAAAATGTACAATGCCAAACATTTTTCACAAATTTTCTCTCTTCCTTGCAACAGTCTCATGCGATTTTACCTCTAATATTGGTAAGGAGGTACATCCAAGGAGATCTCCTTTCATCCTGGGCATTGTGGTGAAATGAGCACATAGTCATAACAAGGCTAAAGACCAAATTTGTATGACATGCATGGAAGAGATGAAGAGAAACATAGATGATGAGCAGTAGAAATCTGGAGCATATTGGAAAGTGGATGAGGCTTTCTTTTGTAGAAAGAGCAGAACAAGAAAATAGAATTATCAAAAAGAGGATTGCCATTTATTGTATAGCTTCTAGGTGCCAGTGCTAGGTGAGGTACTCAATACCTATAATAATTTAAGCCTCACGACAGTCATGTAGGGTAAGTACAATTATGCAAAATATTGTACATGTACGTTTTTCTGAGAGATGGTCAGTATCTTTAAAGAAGTTCATGACCCCTGAAAAGTTAAGAATTTCTATATCATGCCATCTTAAGATAAGAGGAACAAGTCAAGGAAATTGGAGCTGTGTGAACCTTGTTTTATATTCCTTTTTAAAACTTTCCTCCAGGTAATAGTAGTAAGTTAAACCAGGGAAAAAAAATATCTTTCACAATCCTTTAGGGCTGGGAAACCTAATTTATTTTATTAGAGAAGTAGTATAGTATACTCAGGAAGAGAATAGGTTCTGAAGTCAAATTGCTTCAACTTAAACCCAAACTCGACCACGTATTTGTTCTCCTGCCTCAGAGAATACACCTAATTGCTTCATCTCAATTTCTTCATTGTAAAACTAGAATAGTAACAGCACCTACCTCATGGTAAATGTGAGCATTAAATGAGGAAATATGCATAAAGTGCTTAACACAGTGGTTCTCTCCACGGGTGATTTTTACCTCCCAGAGAACATTTGACAATATTTAAAGACATTTTTGGTTGTCACAATTTGGGGGAGGGGTGCTACTGGCATCTAGTGGATAGAAGCCCGGGATGCTGCTAAACATCCTGGGCTAAACTGCCCCCCCCCGCCCCCCACCAACAAAAAAGTATCCAACTCAAAATGTCAGTAGTGCTAAGACTGAGAAGGCCTACTTCAGCACCGCGATGGGCATATACAGCAGTAAATATTGGCAATTACTGCATTTAATGTCTAAGGAAAATGGAAGAACAAGCAAAATTATGATTCACTTATCTTTTCTGAACAACTAAAGTAAAAAAAGTAAATACCAGATAATAAACTACTTAATGTAATTGATGGAACTTCATTGTCATATGGAAAAGCCCATTTAATGAATGTGATTTTTTCATAGTATAACTGATTATGAACCCATGTCTGAGGCTATTATATGTGCTTTATAAAAAGTTTTATAGCTTAATCCTGTTTGGTATTGTTGTAACTATTATGTTTTCTTAGAGCATTTCATGATCATATATAAAAGGCAGTTGGTTAAGAGTGTAGTCTTTGGAATTATTCTTAATTGGGTTCAGATCCTAGTTCTGTCACTACCAACCATGCGACTCAATAGACACATCATATAACTTCTCTGAACCTCAGTTTCTTTAATGGTAAAACTGTGATATTCAGGCCCACCTGCTTCATAGAGTTATATTGATTAGATGAGATAAGGCATGTAAAGTACCTAGCATAGTACCCTGCACATAATAAACACTCAGTAAATGATAGCTGTTTTTATTATTTTCATTATCGTTTCATCATCCCTGTTCCTGGAACTCCAGTACCCCACAGGTGGTGAGGTGAAAGCCAGAGAGAAGCCAACTAGCAGGCTGAGTGTTAGCAAAGTAAACCTAACCGTGGATTCTGCAGCTAGCCTGTATGAGTCTTCTACTTGTTATGCTACCTTTACCAATTTCATAAAATCATTTCAACTTCCTCTACGAGGTTTCTTTCCTAGTTTGGTATCTACCAACATCCACTCTCAGCCTCCCTGACCCCTTTTGGTGATATTCTGGACCTTTTCCACCATTCCTATTTATTGTCTGAGTTATGCTTATTTTTCGCGAGTGTCCCATTATGGGATTTTCCAAAATCCCTTTTTACACCAATAAGGGAATCTGAGAGGGAAGACTGTTCTTATCTATGTCGCCTCACTATGGAGCTGTTAATTTTATTCTCTTAATTTACTGTGTTTTCAGCCTTCTTCTAAGTTATATCATAGTCTCCTTCGAAGTTCCTAGCTTAGTTTGTTCAAAGACAAAGAGAGTGTGATATTTTATGCGAAGTAATGTGTAGTTTGGTTAAGATGCTGTGACTGCTTTCTATTTCTAGATGCTTATTTATGGCAATTTCTTCTTTTATTATATTTGGGATGTAGAAGGTATAATCTGCAAACATGGTTTAAGATTTGAGTTAGTTTGCATCTATCTCTATTAATGTGTTCCATAAACGAGGCATTAATATCCCTTTATTGTGTTATTGTTAAAATAATTATCTTAAATGTAAAGACTCTGCCTTAATTTTGAAGAAAGATCATTCTTCCACCTAGGATTAAAATTGTGAGAGAAACCTGCAAAGAAAAGGGAGTTCCATTTTTAAATAACAGATCTCAGTAGGCTCTTGATTTGCAAGTTGTTCCTCTTCATCCTCTGCGTCAGTTGAACGTGTCACATGAGCACCAGTGAGCAGATGTGGGGGGGGACACAAGCGGGATGTGGAAGCAGGAACCAGCAGCGCTGGCAAACTGGCAAATGCTTCTGTTTTGCTAAGACCTGCTTTTCTGTATTCAGGCTGTCCGAACCATCTGCTTTTATATCCTCTTTACCTACTGTCAGCCATTTTGGAGTTTTTAAAAAAGCTTTAAAAATGATTGGGAATTTTTCACAGTAAGCCAGGAATCCTTACCGCTGTTTAAAAACCTTGTGCTTTTAGCATATTGCCATTTAATGCTCCAGAGAATGGTTACTTTTTAATTTGGGTGCCGTGTGTTATATGTTACATAGTGAAAATGTCTTTCTTCCTTTCACTCACTCTCAGACATCAAAATTTAAATTTAAATAGATACCTGGCCATGGTGTATACATTAACAACAGATGCATAGTAATTGAATGTAAATGATGGTTTACTTATCCCTTCTTATTGAAAAAAAAAAAGAAAGAAAAGCATTGCACAATTTAATGAAAATTCCTAATTCTTTGTAAGCTTAGTTATTTTCTAGATATGCAACTGACGTTCTCAATAAAAATAGTAATTATAAAATACCGTTTGTGCACCAAGTACTGTGCTAGGCATTGTGTCCAAATTATTGCTAATCCTCTCTACAACCTTACAAGGTAGGTATTATCTTCATTTCATGGATGAAGAAATTGATTCTTAGAGAAGTGGAGAAAATTGTTCAGGTCACACTTGAGACTAGGGATCTGAACTCCAGTTTCTCTGGCTCTTCTCCACTGCTTTTCCAAAATGTTGTAGTAAGGAGATGATTCGCTAGTGATAGAAGGTTTCCGGATAAGGAGTCAGGGATGGCACATTTTATTTAGTTGCAGGTAAGCACACTTCATTTGGTTTGTGAAGTTCCTCTCTCTAGGCTTTGGTCATATATAGGCATTTTATTTTCTTCTCTAGTCATTGAGAAATACTGTTGGCATTTGGTCCTCTGCTTCTGCTTTTTCCAAGGTTTTTAAGAATGCTTTCACTTGAAAAGAAGAACAATTGTGGCCTGTTTCTAATAATTTACAGTAGCTGGTTTGTTTTTTCCTCAAACTTTTGTCTGTCAACATTAAGACCTCTAGTAGCCTTTCAAGATTATAGTCAGAATTAAATGGTTATGTTGTTACATGTTTTTGGACCTTTGTCACTACCCAAAAATGTGGTCTATGCAAAACAGACTCCAAAGATTCAGTGGCTCGAATGATTTAAAAGCACAATGTTAATAGATAGAATCTATTTTCACTTTTTTTTTTTTATAGCACAGCTCACTTATACACTATAAATTCAATAGTATGAAAGTCTTAGGTCTCTTCCTTAACACTTAAGAGGGAAGGTCAGGTTGTGGGTTTTTGTTTTTTTTTTTTTTAAATCAGGGTCTTGGTAAGACTTGAAAATTTCTTAAGTATTTAAATTTGGGAGTCGCCTTAGAAAAAATAAGAGGAAGTTTTACTTTCTATGATTGATGATAAAATTTATAGAACTTACTTTTAAGTGCCACAAACTGAAAATACATTGAATATCCGTGAGTGAAAGATTATGAACTAGTTACTAAGGAAAAATAGAAATATCTGGACTACATCTCCAACCTTTTGTGTTAATGGTCATAGTTGGAGGGTAGGTCATTGGAATTATAATCAGAAACTTACTGTTACTGGACCCAAATGAGCCTTTGAGCTGATATGTTGTATTATTATATAATTAACATAGGCAGGAGTAATCTCTTTTGAGACCTACCTTAGACCTTCCTCTTATTCAAAGAAATGGAGCCAAATTGTCATAATTTGGTCACGTTGGCATTTCTTTTCAATTCCCAACCCTTCTGCTTTTCTTCAGTAATACAGTAGAGGCAGACAGGGATTTCTTTTCCACATTCAGTACTTACTTTTAGAGCTATGGATTTAGAGTTATTTTGGAACATATTTAAAAAAAATTTTTTTTTAATGTTTATTTTTGAGAGATAGGGAGAGAGAGAGAGCGTGAACAGGAGAAGGGCAGAGAAGGAGAGAGACACAGAATCTGAAGCAAGTTCCAGGCTCTGACCTGTCAGCACAGAGCTCTATGTGGGGCTCGACATGGGGCTCGAACTCATGAACTGCGAGCTCATGACCTGAGCTGAAACCAAGAGTCAGACGCTTAATCGACTGAACCACCCAGGCGCCCCATATTTTGGTACATATTTAATTAAAATCTTATATAAACAGATAAGCCTCCCCCGAGAAACTGGGTGTATGAGGATGGAGGGAAAACACTGTCAGTTGAAGGATGTGGAGAACAGAAATTTCTAACTGAAAATAAAGAATTAGGAAAATGAAAAACTAAAGAGTAGTGTATAAATAAAAGCTGGAATATCAAAGAGAGGGAATGCATGGTATTAGAGACAACAAAGGGTCCAAGAAGGGTAAAGCCTTGACCTGTCTGGCTGTGGTCCATCATACTTACTGTAGTTGGACAAATCTTAAACACCACTTTCATCAGAGGCCTCCTCCCACTCAAAAGACTCTTTGCCCACATCACGCCATCACTCCTTGGCTTCTAAGGTCCTCCATCATCTAGCCCCATCTACTAGCCAATTTTAGCTCCAATAGCTCCACTCTATCAGGCTGACTCTCACCATCTTTATCTTAAATTGTTTTGTTCTCTTTTTCCTTCTTCCCCACCCCTCCCCCTCCCCCACCCCATCACCATTCTTCAGTGTTCTTGCCTCCCCCCACCCCATTCTTCAATGTTCTATTCAAGTATCATTCTTGCAGTTCTTAATACCTGGGTCATATTCATTAAAACTTAGTTAAATAATAATAATGACAATGTTAACAGTCATTTATTGTTTGTTATCTGCCAGGCACTGTGATGATAAGCTTTTACATGCAATACATCTTATAAACCTCAAACTAATCTTATGATGAACTAGGGTTCTTAACCCTAGTTCTACCATGAAATAACTTGGCTAAGAATACAGTGGTAGGAAGTTACATGTACAAGATTTGACCTTTAGGTCTGATTAACTCTAAATCTATTAAATGATGAACTGTAATTCCCAATCTTTCTTCTTTGTTTTGTGCTTTATGTTTAAAATCTTGAAGGCAGAGTCAATGTCGTCTATATATCTTATATTTGTCAATACAATTAAGACAGTGCTAGATCATCAACTATTTTCTTATTGATTGATTGTGGATTAGATTAGGTGAGATCGTCAAATTTCATTGCAACGAAAGCAGAGAAATTTTATTCTGATGCTAGTTATTTTTCTGAAGTAAATGTTGTTAATGAGAGCAGTGTTTTATTTAGGATATAGTGGACTGAAACCAGACAATGTTCAGTTTTTAAGGATTGTAAATCAGAAAAGGATTTTTCTAGTAGCTGTAACAATGTTATTTGGGGCTGAATCAGTGCCACTCTTGTATTCTTTCATTCATTAATCAAATACTTATAATTACTGTGATATTGTGATTTATAATAAGAAATATATGTTTGGTCTTTGTCCCCTTTTCAGGCACAGAGCTCCTCAAACCGTTGGAATTTCCTAAGTGATAAGAGCCAGTAAAGGTGTCTTGATATTCTTAACAAACCCCTTTTACCAACATGTGAGTTTATGTTAAAGAGGTGACTTTAGAAAAGCATCTAAGGATGGGGGCTGCTTGCCAGGGGGACTCAACCATGTGATTAGAGCGTTGGTACTTTCAGTCCCACTCCCAGGACTCTGGGAAAAGGAGAAAGGGTGGAGTTTGAGTTCAGTCACCAAGGGCCAGTGACTTAATCAGCCATGCCTAGGTAACGAAGCCTCCGTAAAAAGCCAAAGGGATGTGGTTCAGAAAGCTTCTGAGTTGGTGAACATAGAGATTTGAGGATAGTGGCTCAGAGAACATGGAAACTCCGCACCCCTTCCCACGTACCTTGCCCCAAGCATCTCTTCCATCTGGTTGTTCCTGAGTTACATCCTTTTATAATAAACCAATAAGCAAGTAAAATGTTTCTGTGAGTTCTATGGGCTACTCTAGCAAATTAATCAAACCCGAAGAGGGGGTCATTAGAACCTTCAATCTGTAGCTACCCAGTCAGAAGCACAGATGACAATCTGGACTTTCAGTTGGTGTCTGAGTTAGGGGCAGTTTTGTGGGACTGAGTCCTTAACCTGTGAGATCTGATACTGTTTGAAGGTAGATAGTGTCAGAATGGAGTTAAATTTTGGAGACATCCAATCAGTTCCCACTGAGAATTGGAGAACTGCTTGGTGTTGGAAAAAAACACACTGGAATTACAAATACAGTTAACCCTTGAACAGCAGGGGTATTAAGGGTGCCAACCCCTTTACACTGTCAAAAACTCAAGTTTAACTTTTAAGTCCCCCATAATTTTACTGCTAATAACCTACTTTTGACCAGAAGCCTTACCAGTAACATAAACAGTAGATTCACACATATTTTGAATTTTATATGTATTGTAAGTAAATCTAGAGAAAAGAAAATATTCTTAAGAAAATCGTAATTAGAGAAAATATATTTATAGTACCATACTGTAAAAAATCCGCTTGTAAGTGGACCTGTGCAGTTCAAACCCTTGTTGTTGGAGGGTCAAGTGTATGTGTAATTGCCTACTACGTGCTAAACATCAGAACACAATATGACTAGGGACAGATAGCCCTGCCCTCACAGGCTGGCGGAGGACACAGACAAAGCTGAGAGGCAATCATTATTCGGTATGATGAGGCCCATGACTGATATGCCCAAGAACAGTGGGAACATAAAGGAAGTCACCTAATATCATCTTGGACAAGTCCTGGAAGGATTTCTGGGCAATACTCAGGGCTTCTTTTAGCATCATTCAGTTCTGTGTATGACATAAACAGGTAAGTAAAATACAACTGGTTACATATTGGTGCAAAGAGATGCCAGAAAAGTCCAGCTTTATGTTTCCCACTTTCCCACTCAAGATTGCAAAACAACACCAAGAAATGTAAATATCAATACACTTCAGATTGTTTGCCAAATCAAGGAGGTTGATGTCAAAGTAAATGCTGCATGCTTCTAAGAAGGTGATAGTAAAACAAATGAATTCCCTTCCCCTCTCTGTCGGCACCAAGAACTACCCACTAGTTCTACTCTGTCATATCGGTGCCAGAGGTAAGTCAGGATTATCTTACATACATTGAAATAGCACTCGATAGAAAGTTGAATTTGGATTTACCAGAATAAATGTCTGTGAATACATATTTTTCCCAATAGCAAGGAAGCAGTGTTGTCAAATAGTGAGGCCTGTGAATAAGAGGTCATTTTACTGTGTAATCTTGAGCTGTCTCCTGACGCTATTTGATTTTCCCCATGTAAAAAAATGGGGTTCATGATACCTGTCCTTTGAATGCACGTTCTTAATGATCCAAGAGAGACAATACAATGAATGAGCCTTCTCTTGGCCAAAAAGAAGATAATCCAAGTAATTAAATATTTAAAATAAATTCTGTTAATGAGATAAGGGAAGAAGATGAGGGCCATAGAGAAAGTAGTTGTTTTGTCACCTATTTTTCTTGGTTGCTAATTGAGAATTTTACCATTTTAAATCAGCTACAGTATGGAGAAAGGTCATGATTTCAAAACAGGAGTATTTACTATGAAAAAGGAGCGAAAGATAAATTGGGAAATATACTGGGATTCTCTGCATGTATAGATACATGGTTTGCAGAATATCATCACGATGGTAATAATTCCCCTTTAAAAAAAATCTGTGAAGGTGAAAAAAAATTATTTCATTGAACTCTTCAAAACGGTATACCTCCCACATATTCCTGATTGTTTATCATCATAATCAAGCTAATTTCCAAAGCAAGGTGGGGGAAGTAGATCTGAATGGAGTGCTACAGAATACAGAATTTTTATTCATTTGTACAGTAGACTATTATCTCAAAGTAAATATGAAAAGGAACAAAGTTGTTTGTGCTTTGGAAATTGAAGCATTGTTCATCATGCATAATTGAACAAAGTTGAAATTTGTAGGTATGAAACCAAAAAAAAGCCACAGCTATGATAGCTATTACAGGAAATGGAGGAAATTAATAATAAAAGACAGTACACTACCTCATAAATACATGTTCATCATGAGAGTGGAGGATGAGAGCATTAAGCAAATACCCTGATTAATTTAACAATTTAATCCTAGAATTGGAGTACAGATATTTCAGGATTCATTTGTTCATAGATAAGACAGAAAGACCAAATAAACAGCTTACTTTGATAAAGTAAGGCTTTTAGTTAGTGCTTGTGGATATGTGAAGATAATACTGTTTTAAAAGAAAGGTTATAACTAAGCAAGACATCTTTGATATGAACATTTATTAAATAAATAAATAACCAAGTTTTGTGTCTTAAAAATACAAAATATGTCAAGGAATAGATTTGGGGCATTTTTGCCTTACATCCTATGATCTTGCTTTTTATAATTTATCCTAACAATGATCTTGCTTTTTATAATTTATTCTAAGTAACTGCTAGGAGCTATGATTTTTAAAAGACTGCATGATACTAGGAAAATAAATCAGGGGGAAAAAAGTACTTTAGGTCTCACTGTTCACTGAGTAAAGTTTAAATTAACCCTGATTAGAACACCTTTGAATACTTTTTTGATGCATAAAATGATTTATCAAAGCATGTGTTTCAGTAAATTTTGGAAGATTTTTCGGAAGTGCAGGTAGTGTAAGAGTAGTTTACTAGAAAGGCTTTTTATTTTATATCGTGTCGGCATACGTGAATCACTTTGCCTTTTTCTCTACCAGCTATTTGGTAAAAGTCCGCAATTTGCCAAAATGGTTAATAGGACACAAATATAGACATTTCATGTGGTGTACCATGTAAATGTAAACCTTTGTAGTTACATGTTTCTGTAGCAAGAGAATTGTTTTAAAAGGCATGTAATTTATTAGCTATCGGTAGCTTCTTTATTGCCTTGCCGCGCTGCAGTAATAAATAAAAGAAAGTGAACTGATTTTACAAATGGCACACAAGGTGCACATTTTGTGGAAAAAAAGTCTTTTTTTAAAGAATTGGCATTAAATCCTTTTTTTGTGATGACAAAGAGGCTAAGAGTGCAAACTGTATTTTCTGTTTATCGAAAACAGTCTTTTTTTCTCGGGGGCATTTTTTCCTATGATCATCAAGGGATTTCAAAAGCAATAAAGTGTGGAATCATTGTTCGACTTGAACAGTATTAAAACTTAGGTTTTAATTTCAGTGAAGTAATAAGATTTGAACCTGTCTCACATTACAGCACTGTAAGGCATTTAGCAATTGTATTTTAAAAGAGGTTTTTAAGATGCAGCTCACTTGTAAGCTAACTGTCTGTCAGTAATTAATAGTTTTTCTTCAGCATAGGCTGTTGTGATCAGACCAAGAAATATCTGTGTTTTTAGGAACACATTATGATAATTGTGAGTGCTTATTCCTAATTAGTCTAAATGTCTAAAATTTTCAGCTTGCTTCTCTGGCTGCTTAATAGAAAAAAAGAGAGTAGCATGTAAAACTACAGTGTGTCTTTGGGCTTTTAAAAATATGAATGTACACACACATGTATATTTCAGTAAGCTTAACACCTAGCAAGATTGTATGTCAGTTGACTCATTCATTAACCAAGTGTTTTATCCTGCAGTATCATTTCCTGCTTTTCAGATATCACATCATTTGTATATGTAAAAACCGTTGGCAGATACGGTACTATAAGTACAGCTAAACCCAGACTGGCAATCCGTATTCTTCAATACCCAACATTGAACCTATCTTTACTTTTTCAAAAAAAGCTTTAAAATATGAGCGTTTCCATTAGACTGGGGTGGCAACATACTTGCTGATGAAAGATTGTATTTACCATTTTGAATTGCTATTGAAAATAATTGCCTCTACAAAAGGAAACATCTGTATGATAGCACATGGTTAAAGCTGCCATCAATTTTTAACATTTGAGGGTTGAGCTATGACCTTTTATGATGACTGTGAACAGTAACTGCCTCCATTAGCCATAAGTTTTGTTTCTTTATTTTAGTAGATGGCCCAGACTGTAAATATTAGAGAATCTAAAATAAATCAACATATTATCCTAAGGATACAAAATGTAAGAGCTATTTGTGGTTGGGAACCTTTGACAGATAGTGTGGATGAAGCAGATGATTGCCTGCCTAGCGTATCTGGTCTCCATTGCTATGCCTGCAGGCAGTTTAGTGCTATGGTTGTATATTGATGTCAGGGTTAGTACTGAGTGGCTAGCAGTGACAGATGTCTATAATTACAGGCAATGCTTCCAGTATTTCTGAAAAGCCAGCCTATGTTGAACAATTATCTTATTTCTGCCTTGCCAAAGAGCATGTTCCAATTGCTAGTATTAGCAATGGTGAATATAGTGCTTCATCTGCTGCCTTGGGACAAATGTGGGAAAAGCACTTGGTTATAAAACATAAATGCAAAATATTTTCTCAACATTTTGAATTAGTTAAGTTCAGTGTTTTCCTAATTTTTATCTCCCCATAATGTCTCTGTTGAAGGAATCTTGAAATATAAAACACATTTGGCATACTTATTGAGATTTTGTTTTCCCCTAGGCCTGCATGGCTCCCCAGCGCCACTATCCTTTGCTTTACTGAATAGATGTGTTTAAGCAAAGTTGGCTTTGAAACAACTTTCTTCAGTGTGAATTACATTTTCTGATCAACTTCCGTTACAAAATTGGAAATGCGTTTCTGTGGACAATCTCTCCCACACCATTTGATGAGGAAAATTGCAAAATGATAGACAATGCTGAAATGTGCAGAACACCTTAGTACACTAGTGTCTTTACATTTGCTGAGAATTGCAATTCTCAACTTTTATTTTAACCCTTTCTTTTCAGCCTTCAACCACTTATTGTCCTTTCCTGTCTCTAAGTGTTCCCGACCACTTCCTTCCACACTCCCTTTTGGCCCGCTTTCCTGAGTCATTAGAAATCTTTTCTTGCTTGATGGTCTGAGTTCTCAACTGTACTTTTTTTTCTGACCATTTGCATGTGTGAGACATGGGCTGTAATACCACACTCCCCAGCAGGTGTAGCTGCCTTAATACTTTCCAACCCTACCATTCTTAAAATTGCTGAAGTTCTAGGCACTGGGTATTAAAACATTGTCCATGCTATAGGTTACAAATTCTGTATTTTTAGGTAATGTAGAATGAGAAATGCCTAGGAAATACTATTTGAGAATATGTTTTATCTTCAACCTTTCTCTAACCTGTGTTGGGTTTCTACTTCTGTGCTTAACCACTTTGTGGAGTTATTCATTACATTTTCTCATCTAGTCTTCTCAGCAATGTCCTATTTAGTAGGTATAATTATCTTCATTTTACAGAATATGAAAGAGATTTCAGGAAGGTTAAAAACTTGTTCAGTGAGATACCCTAGCTTTGACCAAATCATCCTACTCTAAACCCAAGTTTGCTTTCCACTGTATCACATTGCCTATGTATGTGTCTAGAGGCATGCATCAAGCATGATCAGTTTTAAGTGTAATGATGATTGACAAAACAAACATCACAAATTCCATCCCCATCTTTGCTGTTTTATTTCCCAAGGGAAAAAACTCATGTCTGCAACCACAGATTAGACCTTTGGTACTGGATAGCCATCAGTCACAAGAGAACTAAGCAAGTTCTAGATCCTAGATACTTGATATAATCCATCCTATTATATAAGAAGCAATTCACCCCATAGTCTAGTGTCAGAGACCAATATTATATTCATATATGAAAGCAGCCCCTTTCAGTTCTTACTGAGCCTGCCACACAAAGACTCTTGATAATTTAAAACTCTAACGATGGTGTTCTGGAACCTTTTCTCTCTGTGCATCAATTTATCAAGCAAAACTTGGAGAATTGGATGGACTCACTGATCTGAATTGGGAAAACTCTGATAATTTATTGGCCCCAGGGGTGTAAATCATCTCTACTTATCCAGTGAGTTGAGAATTTAGCCCAGAAATAGGAAACAAGAACTTGGGATGACTCAGAAAAGGAAGATGAGGGATTTGAAATCCAGAACTGAGGTGAACTCTGTTGCCACAGAGCATTCTGTTTTCCTCCTGTCTCCTTTCCCTCTGCTTTTCCTGTTCCTCCTCCCAGAAGATAGAAGTGTAGGAGTTAAGCTGCCTTCCATTAGGGCTCTCTCCCCTCTGATCACTCTGTAACCATTACTAAGGCTACACACATACCAACTTGGAACGTGTATCTACTTTGCAGCATCTATTCCAGATAAAGCACAAAGAAAAGGGACTGTCCTCTTGTTGCATGCCTCATAGTCTTAATGTCAGACTAATATTTGTCTATATATTATTTAATAATAGTGAGCATTTACTGACCACCTGTTCTTTTTAAAATTTTTTTTCAATGTTTATTTGAGAGAGAGAGAGAGAGAGAGAGAGACAAAGCTTGAGCAGGGGACTGGCAGTGAGAGGGAGACACAGAATCCGAAGCAGGCTCCAGGCTCTGAGCTGTCAGCACAGAGCCCAAAACGGGGCTCAAACCCACAAGCAGAGCAGGAAGATCATGACTCGAGCCAAAGTTGGACACTTATGAGCCACCCAGGGACCCCTACTGACCACTGGTTCTAAGGGCTAATAGCTAGTGTTTATTTGGTGCTTACTATATGCTAAAAACTTTCCAAGTGTTTCTGACATTGTGCTGGCAGTGCTATATATATCATATAGCATGATATGACAATAATAATAACAGTTAACACTCATGGGAATTTTATTCTGTGCCAGGACTGTTCGAAGTACTTTGCATGAATTAACTACTCAAATCCTCTAAAAATTTTCATAAATTAGACCTACTATCATCCTCATTTTATATTTGAGAAAATGGAAATTTGGAGGGTAAGGAATTTGATCAAAATCACCTAGTAAATGGCCAGCCCAATGGCTAACCTTGGGCTTCAGACTAGGTCCTAATCATTTCACTAGACTGCCTCTTAATTCATGATATTATTCGTTGTGTTATTATTTTTTCCACTTTACAGCTGAAGAAGCTGAGACTCTGAGAGGCTAAATAATTTAACTAGGATTATTGGGTTGATTCATTAAATGAAAATATTTATTGAATACCTGTTATCTCCCAGGTACTGTGCTAGGCTAGCAAGTAGCAGAACCTCACCCAGAACCCTGTGTGTATTACACTGCACAAATATTCTGTGTTTCCTCCAAGGTGACGTCACTGAAAATACGTACACAGTTAACTTGCCCATTTTCTGTCGTCTTACTGAGAAAAAGATATACTTCCTGGGCAACTGCCAATTGTCATGGTCCACCGGTTGAGGTGTTGCATATGTTTTAGCTGATGGTCAACATGGAGAAGTGTTCAATAGGAAAACTAAAATGGGAGCAGGACTTATCCTATTGCCCCGGGCATTCCCTGCCCAGAGAAACCAGAAATTAGAGTTTGAAGGCATTAACAGGCCACCAGAAGGTGAACTCTGATTGCTTGCATTTGGGGTAGGTTCAAGTTTTCACTAACGAGGCTAGTATGAGGGACAGAAATTGAAAGGCAAAAAAGATTGTAGGAACATTTTTGAGTAAAATTTGAGAATATGATAAAAGTGAAAAAAGCTGATTTGACAGAGCAATAAAAATATACATATGACACCCCCTTTTTCATTCCATGGGCCATTATTCCTCTACTCTTTATGTCAGGTCACTCTTCCCAGAGAGTTGAGTATCTCTTAGGAGGAAGGTACAGAAGTTGTTTTGGATGCAGAAAGTGGGACAGGTTTCAGAGAGGCAGTGTGGAGGCAGAAATGAAATATGAATAGGTAACATGTGTGAATGAAAATAAAGATGTTAGAAGTGGAGATGAGGACCTGGTAAAGTCTTACTTAATACCTACTATAACTATAATAAGTTGTGTTTTTAGAGGATTTGGGGGAGAGTGTGTGCAAGAACTAGATTAAGTGGTAGAAGACTGTATGATTTACTTACCCTTTGAATGACCATAGAAATGAGTTCCATTTCTTAAAAATGTACTTTTACCCATGAAAAGGTGACTTGGCCTACTTAAATCATTAGCCCCAGTTGCCACACTTGCCTAATGAGAGTGCCTCATGAGAAACAACACTACTAAGAGATTCTTGAAAATAGTTCTGTCAAGTATTATTTATAATTTGTTCTTTTCTAGGGCTATCCTTTAATAATTGGTTTTTTGAATTATTCCATGGAAGCAAACCCATGGTGTAATCCATATAACCACATCCAGACTCTGAACAGCACTTCACCATTGTCTTTGCTCAAGGCTTCCAGGATAAAATCAAAGTCCCAGGAATATTTTCAGTGACAGCCACAAAGATCCTGAACCACATTTTCTCTCTCTATCTGAAGTCGGGAGGGCCTCCTGCTCTTCCCTAATCCCTAACGTCAGGTGCCAGGTCCCTAAACTCTGTGCTTTTTAGGTTGTACGCCTGAGGAGTGATGTGTCCCGAGTTCCAGAGAAGGCTTGGAAATTAGTGAAGGTGAGTTGAGTTGCTGGTTGTTGTGGTGGATCACCAGTCTTTATGCTTGTCTCACCACAGCCTCAGGCTCTTATTCCTAAAACAGGTACATGCTCACAGTGATAAGTGTAGAGGTGCCTTCTTGGCTCCCTGTTTATGCACTATGTAACCCTATAGTATGCATGGTCTATAACCAAATGTTCAGTAGTCAGCCAGTAAGCAGGATCAACTGCAAAGACTCAGTTTAGTGTGATTGCACAGTGTGGAAGCAGCCTAGGTTTCTTGATTACGACATTTCTGAAGTGGCCAGTTCTAACCAATCATTCATACCTGAAAGGAGAAAGTTTTCTTAGGGCTCCCTTGAATAGCATCTGTTACTGAACGGTATCTATAGTACATGTATCCCTTACACCAGAATATGTTTCTGGTGGACATCTTTGAGAGATATAGGGGATTATGGTAAAAAAAAATCTTTTATTTCCCAGTTCCCCACTTCCACCACCACCCTTGCACAGAACTACATCCAGCATCAACTTCTTTGCTCCAAGGTCTAATCATGGTACAAATTTGCTATTGCACAGAATTATAAACAAAATGCCTGAAATACATGGTCTCAAAACCTTCCACCAGAATCAATCAAGCTGCCTTCTAGTAACCTTGTGTCCTAGCCATGGTTAGCTTCTTATTGTATGAGCTTGGGAAGATAATATATTTACCCCGTGCTTTACCATGGTTTTAGCCACAGAAGACTAGTCTAACAGAAGCTTGGCCGCAGACATGGAGTGAGTTGGCAGCCAGCAGGAGCAAAGCTGTGTCAGGACAAATGTACACTCCCCATCTTCTCTAGTTGGCTTTCAGCTGGTTGCACCACAGGAGTCTTTCTATGGGCTGTGTATCCTGTGACCAATAACTGGTGCACTCGACCCGGGTCCCTCTTGGCTAGTGAAGGCCTGTCGGGAGACATTAGGTTCATGCTGGTGGAGATCCTTAGTCAGTGGCTCCCTGAAGGAAAGTGAGGCAAACAGCCAGCTTCTGTTGAACAGGTGGTAGTTAGACCTTAGATCTGGTCGGGGAGGGGGAAGGAGAGAATCTCTCCAAAATTAACCAGTATTGCTGGTCTTCACACTGTACCTGTACTCCTCTTTCAAATAAATGATTGTTTAGAAACCAATCCAAAAATATCTCTGGCAGCATCTGGAGCCCTTCCTTAGCAGTCTGGATTTGGGCCCAAGTTAGGAATGGATACCCCACTGGGGTGCAAGCAAAAGAGGAAGCATGTTCTTAGCCATGCATCAGTGGAGGCCCCTACTGGGAGAGGGGATTATCACAAGGCAGCAGGCAGCCCAGCACCCCAGCCTGCTGAGTTCATGCTTTGTGCCACAGGATGTGGAGCGAAGGAAATGTGAGGCCAAAGTGGTCGCTCCAAGTTTTCTTATACAATAGCTTATTCAAGCAGATTGGGAATGCCTCTTAAGAGATTTGTTAGGTACGTGTCCCCTTAGCAAGATGGCCACCACAGATGGTGGGTTCAGATATTCTAATTGAAATAAACACTTAACATTTCATATTTATTTTGTACTTCCATAGCCAGCTTTTATCAGTTGCCATTCTGTATTCCACTGAATGAGGCAAGCAGAATTCTAACCTTTTACCACTTGGTTTCCAACATAAGTTATGATTTTAAAATTAAATTCTGGCAAAAGATTTTTTTCACCTAATTTTGGTCCTTATTTTGGGGTGCAATTTTAAATGATATGAGGGAAAAATTAGTCCACCGAGATTAGCGTGGATCTATTCAGTAGCACTAAGTTTGTATGTTTAACATGAAGCAATGATATTTGTACCATTAAATCTCTTCATGTGTCATGTTAATTGTGATGATCATGGTTGGTTTTTTTTTTTTCCTACCTTAAGCATTCATGAAAGACCTCAGTATCTTTAGTTCCAAACGGTTTAGATCCAAGTCATTAAATCCTCTATTCCCTCTCACACCTCGCCTTCTCCTCCTTCTCCCACCTTGCACTCCAACGGGTCTGTTTTGTAGAAAGTACTACATTGATGTCAGGGACACTTGAAGACTAAGACAAAAATACGAAAATTGGTTTCTCATGCACAATAAGTGAGTTCACATTAAGTTCCAGAACTCTTTTCCTAAGGGGTGTTAATGTTTTCACTATATTGGATACTTTCTGGTGACAGATTTTGTTTTACTAAATTACAACTGGTTAAAAATCTTGATGAATCATTTCAGCACATTGAAACAATACTTTAGAATTTACAACAATTATCAGGGTTTTTAAAAATTTCATGGTATCAATTTTGTATTAGTAAATGAATTTGGGGGGAATAAATTGGTTCAGGGAAGTATATTATCTGATGGCAGAATACTTTATTGTTGATTTCCACAGCACTGCTAATTTTCTGCATTGAGCCTGCTTACAAAAGCTCTTTGAGAAGTTATAACATCTTAAACATTTATGGAAGGCCTAGGGGTATTAACTTACTGTAATTTTCTGAAGATTCATTATCCAAAATCTTAATTCATTATAACAACTGTTATGAAAACCTATAGAACCAGTGTTTTCTCTTATTTTCTTATTTGCGCAGAATGAGAGATTCATTGTTCTTTTTAATTTGTTTCATGTGGTGCTTTTGAGTACATTTCATAGAGGGCTGTTATTGAATTTCTGTGACTGTCATTATATATCCATACAACCTTTAGGAACTAATATTCTGGGTTTCCCAGTTCTGTAATCTACTTCAAATTTAAGGATTGACATAATTAGTTTCTTCAAAGTTATAACCAGAATGTTAAGAGACAACACTGCACATACCCAAGACTAAGAATTAGGATTGGAAAAAGAAAGCAATTTAAAAAATTATCACAGCCCATGCTTTTATTCTTTATTAAATTAAATTTACAACTCAAAATCTTACTGTTATTTGTATGCTTATTCCTTGTCTGGTTTTCTTATCTTGTCTGGCTTCCCTTTTAAAAAAAGCCAGATATAAGATCACTTAAGCTACCTGCATGTGCACAGGCAATATTTGTCATTTGGTTAGTTGAGGAGTTAGAGAATGTATGGATTGTCGAAGCGTTGTGTACATACCTAAATGCTCTTTTCTGAAGTTGAAAAGAACCTTCATAGTAAAATAAACAGAGATGAGAAAACAAACATATCAAAACAGTTTTTTAGGAGCATGTCTTCTCAAATCCATAATAGTGATAATTCCTTACATTTCTAACAACCTCCTGTATTTCAAGAGCTAGAGAGATGGATGAGTGGTTAAAATAGGTAATTTTTCTGGCTTGTAAGATAACAACTATGTGGAAGTAGGGAAAAAAATCCGTTTTGTAGCATGAAATTTTGAAGCTTTATGCCTTTAATGAATGCCATTTCTGACCATGATGAGAGTGTGTTAATTGAATATAAAGATTTCAACATTGATATAAATTTAAGGTTTTGTTTGCTTTATCTGTGCAGTGTGAAAATCTTCAAGATAAACACCTTCTTACTTTCCTGTTGTTTTTTATGTAACGAGCCTTTTCTTGAACAGATATTAGCTGACAGTTTTTAGCACCTACTATGAGAAAAGGTCCATAAGAAGGGGTAGAAAGAGAAGCAGCATTTGATGAGTAACTACTAAATACCAAGCTCTGTATTAGGGATCATCTTTAATCTTCCCAAAATCCATAAAGTAGGTTTTATTATTATTATTATTATTATTATTATTATTATTATTATTCCTGTTTTACAGATAGAAAATCAAGATCCAGAGACTTTAAGTTACACCTAGTTAGTGGCAAATCCAGAATTCAAATCCAGATATGTTTGGGACCAAAGCCCATATTTTTTCTACATTGCTAAGTTTGCCAAGGCAGTATCCTAATTACTTCTGGAGATGGTAGAAGAAAGAAGTATCTTCTCTGCCCTCAGGCAGCACGTGCTTGAAATAGTGGAGGAAACACATATGCACACGGAAAATTAATACTACACCAAGATCATATTCTATTGTGTCATCTGAGAAGTGCCACTAACAGGCTGGCAATGGTGGTTGCCCACAGTATCACAGGAGGAGAGCTCTTCTCACTGCAGGGAGAGCTTCTTCCAGAAACATTATTTAAGCATTAACACCACGCCTTTTTAAATAATGATATTTAACCAGGGTTACTTCTGGTGAGTGGAATTTGGGGTATATTATTTTTAAAGAGAAAAAGTTCTGTGCAAAAGCCATGCCTCTTATGGGTTGTTTTGCTTTTGTTAAAAAAAAAACGTGAATGAAATGGAGTCCACCAATATGTGCACTTTATCATTATGCTCTTTTTTTTAATTTTTTTTTTTCAACGTTTTTATTTATTTTTGGGACAGAGAGAGACAGAGCATGAACGGGGGAGGGGCAGAGAGAGAGAGGGAGACACAGAATCCGAAGCAGGCTCCAGGCTCCGAGCCATCAGCCCAGAGCCTGACGCGGGGCTCGAACTCACGGACCGCGAGATCGTGACCTGGCCGAAGTCGGACGCTTAACCGACTGCACCACCCAGGCGCCCCTATCATTATGCTCTTTTTATTCATTTAACAAACCTTTGTCAAACATTAAGCATGGGAGATAAAAGAACATCATTTCTGTCCTCAGGGAGCTTATCGTCTAATAGAGAAATACAGGCATATTAAAAAAAGAAGGAGCAGAAGGAAGGCACAGGTGGCCAGGCAAAAACAAGGTTATAATGTGTGCATGTCTGGGTATGTGAAACCAGCATAACCAAAAGCATAGCCATTTTCAACTTCATTGTAACCCTCAGAGAAGGATGGACAACACACATGGGCTTCATCTCTTGTTTCTTAGATTTCTGCTTATTTTTCATTATGATCTAATTACCTTAATTGATCCTGAAATTTTAAAAAAATTGGGAATCTGTGAACTTCAAGGGAGGACTTTTTCCCTTCCTGCACTCCTATGCCAGCTTCAGTATCCTTCCTTAAAATGAGTATTGTGACGTAGGTTCTTCTTGCTGTGAATGAAAATTTTTTTGGCGAAGTAATAGAAGTTGTAGAAAATGTTGAAAATCCCTAAATATTGTGTTAGAATGTTTTCTGTAGAAAGCCTTCATTGATTTGTGCTTTGTGATAAACATTCTCAAAGATGTTTCCTCACTGGACAGACTGTTTCCCACTCCCAAATTGTATATGTCTGTGGTATAATTGAATTCAAATGTTTAAAGACATTTTCATATTATCTGCATGCTCTCTGAATGGTAAGGTGCCTTGGAAAATGTGAGACAGTCTTTTAAAAGAAATGCAGTAATCATACATTGATTTTAAATGACCCTGTCACACGTGAAAACAAATCAGATTGTTGCTCTTAATGAGCTTTTCAATTTACTATTCAGTAGATCAGATAAGTGGATTTAAGAGGTAATGATCCTGTTTAGTACTCAAGCTTGACTGTCAGATCCTAGGAGTGGAGAGAAATCCCTAGGGACAGAAGCGTTGACACAGTTCTAGATGGGATAATGGGAATCAAAGCTAATGGATGATAAAAGGAATGGTGCAAGTTACAAGGATAATTGTGGATTAAAGCACTGCCATGTGTCAATGTTGACTGTTTTTTCTAGTATCTTATTGGGTCAAATCTGATACTCGGAGAAGCTGTTTTGACAGCAGAACACAACAGACCTGCCTGCCCAGCTTCCCCCTTCCTTGAATGCCAGGGACACCACAGAAAACTTCCCTGTAAGAAGGACCAATTGGAAAAAAAAAAAAAAAAAGATTTTTAAACAGTCTTAAAGGTTTAAAATCACATTTTAGTTATTATGTTTTTATTATTCAATGTTGCATGGATAAAATCAAAATTAGATTAATTTTGAGCTATGCCATAAAAAACATAGCACTTATAAAGTCTTGAAAATGTAAAACCTTGATTTTACAAAAATACAATACAATGTAGTGGGGGAAATGGACACCCGAACAATTACAGGTGTGAAAAACACCACGAGAGAGGAATGGACCAGACACTGTGGGAGCATAAAGGAGAGTGATCTCCCTGGGACAGCAGAGAAGAATGCAGAGGAGATGACTTTTGAATGGGAATCAAGGGGAGAGGAAAAAGAAAGCTAATTCAGGCAAAATGAACAGTACACGAACTCCTAGAAATCTGAAATTGCGTGAGAAGCCTCGGTGATCCATCAGTATTTCGTTGTGGCTTCAGATGGAGGGAAATAGTAGAAGATGAGGTATGTTGGGGCCAAGTTGTGAAGGGCCTTGTGTGCCATTAATCATGTCAATACAGGTTTTCTAAGGGACCCAATTTACTTCCATCCATAAGAGAGGGTTAGGATCATGCTAAGGGAAACTTCCCTTTCTACATACCATTCTTCCTTTGAGCCTTCTCTGTGCGTAAACATTTCTGATCTTTGAGGACTGGTGGTGACTAACTTCCCTGGGAGTTTTTCTCCCTAGCTCCCTCTTCCCCCTAAACATCTTACAAACACAGTGATAGCTTCAATCCTCTAAGAGATGAAGGCCTCCTCTCATGAGCAAAATCATAGATACAGTAATTGAAATGCTTTTCTGTAGGGCTCAGAAATTAGCAGAAGGGGCAACAGGAATGTGAATCTCAGTTTTCCTTTTTCTCTCCCCCACCTTTTCCCCTCTACCCTTCTTTCCTTCTCTTGCCCTCTCCACTTGCCCCCCACCTTTTCCTCTCTCTCCCACTGGCCTGAGCAGCTTCCGGTTATAGGACTTAGGATGAAAGCCCAGAACACAAGCTTCTGCTTTGAATGGTGTTTAAAATCCAGATACGAGATCTCTGCAGTGAACAGCCTTCCTCCCTTGTATAACCCTGTAATTCACCTTCATGACCTGTGGTAGTGTATGAAGCTGGTGTTCACATGTGAAAAGCAAAAGGCATAGGGAGTGAAAGCTAAGTTGCCATGCCATACCATAAGAAATAGGCGGAGCGGGAGAAAGTGAGAGAACACAATCACAGGGGATCAAATCACAGAAGAGAAATCCCATACAGCTGGTGTCTGGCAGGGATAACCTGGAATCACACCAGAGCATCAGGGAGTATGGAGGTGTCAACCCACCTCTCAGCTTTGCCAGGCTATTAGGGAATATTCCATTGGCTGCTGGTGGCATTTTCCCACTTGAAGTGGGATATGTTTATAAGCTCAATGTGGCTTAGGTTGGGACTGAAATGTTGCACCCCAAACTCTGCCACCAACACTCCCTAATTGGGAGCTTAATGGATTCCCCAGGCCCTGATGTATTCAACAGAGAATCTCTGAGCCTGGGATTTCCGTTTCAGCATGGAAAGTAAGACCTATCTCTATATTGGGGGGAGCTTAATTGAAAGATTTTTGAGGAGAATGTTTATAAATTCTTTAACTTCCTCTTGTTTTTGAAATCCTTATTTTTATAACTGCCTGACATAATCCTGAATTGTGTGATGGTTTGCTGATACCTGGCATAGATGGAAATTTTTTAAATGTTTTGTTTATTGAGACACTCCACTTTTCAGCCCTTTGTATACATAACGCCCACCTTTGAGAAAGGGTTGGTTTACCAGTTTGAGAAAGAAAATTATGTGGTGTGCTGGGAATAAAATGAGTCTGTGAGTGTGGGTGTGTGTGGGTGGGTATGTATTTCAAAATGAGAGAGGTACTTCCTGGAAGAAAAAGAGAGTAAATTTTTAAAGTATAATTTTTTCTCTAAATCCTTCATTTGCTCTCCCTACCGACACCCTACTTCACTGTGGATGCAGCAAATGCTTTAAATCTTCCATTTGTTCAGTTTGAATAGTCTTTTGAAAATCTATGTTAATGATAAAGCTTTTAACAATGAAATGTTTTCATCCAGGTATATGCCCGTATGTCAGAAGTTTTAGGAATAACAGATGACAACCATGTTCTAGAAACATTCATGACGAAAATGTGAGTTCTTGGATTTTTCTTTTGTTGTGGTTGCTTTGAATGTAATGGATACTTTTGCTGTGTTTAAATCTCTTAATAAGTATTAATCTTTAATAAAAGACTTAAAAATTATGTGTTAATTCTTAGAATGGTAGCATTGTTCTTAATTGAAACTTAATTTCACATATTTAAAATTCACCACCCTAAAGACATTCTTATTTGTCAAGGAATCCATACCACTGCAGTATGCCCCATGAAAACGTGGTTTTAAGATGTTTATAGACTTTGACTCTTCAAGACAATTGGGCAGCATTTTTGCTTTTAATTAGAAAGAAAATACCCAATTTCAAAGAGCATCTGAAGAGATTATTGCAAACTGGAATCATTGGGAGGAGTTTGATTGCCTTAAGACAGGGCATTCATTGATTCCAGCAGGAACTTAATGGCTATCAAAAACCTACTCATGGGAAATTCCCTTAAATCATCCTTATAATTTGTTAGCAGAATTAACGAGTTTCTAGTCATAGACAGAATTTTGTACATTTAGTCTCAACTTGTATGCCTCCAGTTGGCAACCCACTACATCTGTGTAACAGATAGACAGCACTGTGTTGCTTGCAGAGAACAAAGCTACACAAACAATCATGATCATAAGAAGTGAGCTTTGGAGCCACAAGTTTGATGGTTCATTTCTTGGCAGTAACTGTGAGCCTCTATTTGACTTCCTTTGTAACTCCTGCTGTCATTCCCTAATATGCTTGTTTTACATACAAACTTGATACTTCTTCTGTGAAACACTTAGACAGTTTTTTCAATGTACAAAACTAACTGTATGGAATTATGTACCATTTGGGGAGCAGTGTTCATTGTATATTGATAGGATATAATTTTGATTATGCCATTAAAAAAAGTAGAATAGAAAATGTTCTAGTGGTATTTAAACCTGTTTTTCAACTTTGTGAGATATTTTGGGTTTAGGTCATGTAACTTAACATACATATATGTGTATTTTCATGTTCTCCCTGTACAACCAAATACCTTACTTACAACTAAAAACTTTGTTTTCATATTTAGCGTTACAAATCTTAAATACTGGGGAAGATGTGAGCCTGTGATTTCAAGGACTCTTCAGTTCCTAAATGATCTTTCTGTTGGATATCCTTTTTACTGTATATCTAGTAATGTATAGAAACACCCCAACAGGTACATTCTATTGGCCAGGTGTTTTCCTTGCTTATAATGTTGCAGGTTTGTTTGTTGTTTTTTTAATAAAAAAACCTTTCATTTAGCCTTATATTTAAATGTGTGTTTTTGAAAGATTTGTATTAGCTACCTACTATCAAGTATTTATTCAGTCACAATTGAATTTATATGGATATATAGATTCCTAACTAGTTAAAGTTATGTTTATACCCATCCAGGTTAATAAGTGGATACATAAGAAAGTATACAACCGCATGTGTCTTAGTCTGTGATTTTTCATAATTTTCAGGGAGTTCTTATTTTAAAAGAAAGCATGTAACTAATTTTAAGAAGGTCGAAATGTTCTAAAAATATTACCTTATAAAAATTGAATTCCTGAGAGTAAATACTATAGCTTCAGTATTCTTCAATTGAAAAGAATATTATTTTGATTAGTTAAGAGGCACAAAGGAGGAATAGGAAGAAAATTACATAAGTGTTTTTACCACTTCTTGGATTATTGCCGCCAACAAATCAACATCTTATTTACTCCAAAATAAGATTTCCCATTATGCATTAAATGTTTGGGTTTCTATCTTTAGCAGATTTCTTAAATCTAACTAGAATCATCCTTTCTCATTAGATTATAGTTGATACTATTGTCCTGTTTCTACCAATGAGAGAGAAGCGTGTAGATTGTCTTTTGTATGTTAGCTATCAAACATACAGGACTTGTGAAAAATAAGTGTTGGTTTAGTTAACCACCAAGATTAGCTGAAATTTAAATATGAGGACAGCATTCTGAAAATCAGTGGCATTGGGTAGAAATCTTTAATGTAGGCTCACTGCAGGAATATGTTTGTATTAGTTAAGTTTAAAATTGTGTTCCTTGGGAAACCATAAAAGATTTCCAAAGTATTAGACACCCACTTTTGTGCTGGAATTTAATATGCAACTTTTTATTGGAAAATAATCGTCCTTGTCTGGCAAAATCCACCATGCAATATTTCTGTTAGTAGGTATAATGCAATAAAGACAGGGAGGGCTATTTATCACTACAAATTTTGAGGATTTCAGGATTCTTTTTATTATTTTAATATATTTCTTTGATATTAAATCAGAAAAATGATAAATTACACCTGTCCAGGCTGTTTTTCCTTTTTACGGGAAAGTGATGTACAACCCAATTCCAGTGGTCATTTTGGCTTTTTAAGATATGTATTTTTTCTTATTAAAAAAAAAAAAACTCAACCTGTATTTTTTTTTTAATAATAATGCTGAAATACTCTTTATTTCTAACATATGAAGTGGTTTATAAGTACTTCCTAGTCTTGCAAACTCTGGCCTTTTCACAATGAATTACTTCGAGAGCACGTTATCTGAAAAGAAGCCTGTGTTATTTTACAGCACGTATCTATTGTTTAGATTTACCCTGTTTTTTAGGTTGGAATTGAAATCTAATATAAAATTAATTTGATTTGTATTCTTTTTGGTATAATGTGCATAATGCCTAATTTATTTCTATCCAGTATTTAAGTAAGATGCTTTTCCTATCACCTTATATCTCTTATATGTTCTTTAATTCTAAAATTATAACCTTTTGTTTCATAAGATGTTTATTGCTTTTGAACACTTCTCGAAGTTAATAAAAAATCATATTTTCAGAAAACTTATTAGATAAAACTTAAAAGCTATAGCATTTAAACCAAGGGATGCAAATGATTTCAACTTGGGTACATTGATTTATATTTTTTAACAATTATTTCAGGTTTCCATATTTAGAAATATATATTAGTTCAATTTGATTTCAGTGCTCAGTTATTTGAATTATAAATCATTATGTCCCTTCTAGCTGATCAGTCATGAAATATCTTTGAATTCATTTACATAATGGAATATGTGAGTGCTATATCTATTTCAGTGCAGTTGCTGGTTACCTAATGCATGTTTTGTTGTTTCCAATCGGTTTCTTTATTATAATATGTTTTTAAGTCCTGATTTTAAAGCAGTACATTATATTTGTGTTAAAAATCAGCTGACACTCTTCGGCACTAGAAACACTTATGCAAGATAAAAATCATCACCAACTGGCCTCTATTAATGGAAACCTATTTATATATTAATATTCAAAATATCTGTGTTTAAAATACTAGTACGGAATAACTGAAAAGCATCTTACTATGAAGTTTTTAAATGTTCCTGATTACTTTCTAATGCATGTCTTTAGATATTTTTTGTTTTGTTTTTTCTGTTTTTATCATCTTCAGAGTGAATGCTACTCAGTGTTTGTTTATGGTTCACAAGGCCAGTCTATGAACTTTAGTGTTCTTGTATCTGACTGCTTGCTTGGAAATTGAAATCACAAAAGATCCTCATTTTTAGGAAGTGTAAACAGGCTCATGTTTACTTGCCTCAAGGCAGTAGTCTCAAACTTTAGGGATGATCAGAATCGCTAGAGTTCTTGTTAGAATACAAATTGCCAGACCCCACCCCTAGAGTGTATGTTTTAGGAGGTGTTAGACAGGCCTGAGAATTTGCATTTTCAGCAAGTTTCCAGTGATGCTGGTGGCTTAGGGACCATGCTATGAGAACTTGTGCTTTAAGATAATTGGAAACTTGAACTGGATGTCCCAAATAAGAAAGTCAGGTATTTCTCTACAGGACTCTGTCTTCACTAGGGAAAGTCAGACTTGACATTTTTAGAGATAGGCTAGTTCCTTAAATAATAATGTATATGAGGAGACAATTTCATTAAGTCCCCAGGTTTTAACTGGAGAGTCTGTTGCATTTTACCCCAAAGTTTCTGTTTGCCAAATTTGAAGCTTTCCAAATTGGTAAGACTACTGTAATTTTAAAATCCAGTGGCCCTTTTGAGGGAAAGTTTATGTTTTCCTATCAGATTCATTACATGAGGCATATATATTACACTCAGCAAATATATCTGAGTAACTTTTTAATATATTCTTTAACTTTCCAAGACTAAATTTCAAGAAATTCCAGATTCTAAATAGCTTTATTTAACATGCACAGAGTTGAAATGGCTCTGTCCTAGGGCAGTCTTCCACATCCAGGTCTCATACTTATGGATCCTTTTTCCTCTTTAAAATACTTTCCAGTCATGGGGCACCTGGGTGGCTCAGTAGGTTAAGCATCCAGCTTTAGTTCAGGTCATGATCTCACAGTTCATGATCTTGTGGTTCATGAGATCGAGCCCCATGTAGGGCTCTGTGATGACAGCTCAGAGCCTGGAGCCTGCTTTGAATTCTGTGTCTCCCTCTCCCTGCCCCTCCTGTGCTCGTGCTCTGTCTCTCTCCCTCAAAAATAAATAAACATGAAAAAAAAATAAAAAAGTAAAATAAAATACCTTCCAGTCATAAATTCTAGTTTCCAACCGGGGAAGGGATAAGATTTTTCAAGTGATTAGGACAAGGAAGTGGCTGGGAAGACTGGGGAGAGAAGGGTCATACAAAGCCATGAAATAAACTTATTTTAAATGCTGAGAAAGACGGAGGAAAGTGTTAAATTTCATCTAAAATTCTGTTTATTAATCAGTATTTCAAGTTTTTCTTCCCTTGAAGAATAATTGATCAATATTTCTACTTCAATTCATTGTTCACTCAAATTTATAGCAGTGACATGTCTCACTTTGGGTTTCAGGTAGGTAATAATGAGAAAGGAAATTTCATTTTCTATTAGGCCCTCTATTGGTAGTTGCCCTTACTACATCATCTTCAAAGAAAACCCAAAATATCTTTAGCTTTTGAAAAACAGGGTAACAGGGTCCTACATTAATTCATGAATTTATCCGAATTCATTTTACCCTGTTGATACTGTTAACTACAATTCTTAGGATGAATAACTTCTCTGTACTATTGCAAAACCATCTTCATAATTCACAGGGCCCCACACAAAATGAAAATGTGGGGTGCCTTGTTCCTAAGCTGTTAAGAATTTCAGGGCACCTGGCTGCCTCAGTGCGTGGAGCACGTGACTCTTGATCTTAGGGTTGTAAATTCGAGCCCCATGTTAGGTGTAGAGATTTTTTAAAAATAAAATCTTAAAAAAACTTTTTTTTCAAGACCTCACCAACACAGCATTGAAGCAAACACTGGCCCTTCTAAGCATAGAACACTGTATAAATGCATAGCATGGACATCCACGAAGCTGGCCCGGGTTATTTGGTAAAGAAATAATTCCCTCCATTTGGCTTCAGACTAACCCTCTAACACTTTGAGACTATCTCCTTAGTTCCTGTACACCAGGATTTGGTGAACATAATTCCTATCTACATGCATCCTACATGTGTTTATCTATCGGTAGCTTAGTTTATCTATCGGTAGCTTATCTCCATTGTTTTCGTGTTTACAAGCCAAAGAATCTCTTTCCTGTTCAGGCTACTTGATCCCTGTGATGATTTTCTTTTTCAGCCCCTCACCTCTTCTAGCTTCCTTTGTCTTTTCTTGCTTGTTTTTCATGGTGGTGGTGGTGGTGGTAGTTTTAGTGTAATACCCAGAACTGCATCCTTAATTTAGATTTAACGCTGAGTAAGAATAAAATAATGATTTTTAAACTTAATTCTATACTCATCCTAATGATTTATTTTATATTACTGGCCTCTTTTTTGTGGGGGGGGGGGGGGGAGAGAGAGAAAGAAAGAGCCCAAGTAGGGGAGGGGCAGAGAGAGGGGGAATCCCAAGCAGGCTCTACGCTAATGCTGCAGAGCCTGAGGCAGGGCTTGAACTCACGAACCATGAGAACATGACCTGAGCTGAAATCAAGAGTTGGTCCCTTCCCCCCCCCACCCCACCCCCCGCCAAGCCACCCAGGAGCCCCTTACTGGCCTCTCTCAGTTTAGCAAATATTAATTAAGCATTTGCTAAGTACAGAGCAAAAGGACAAATGAGACACAGATCCTGCCCTCCCAGATTTTAAATTCTAATAGAATTGATCCTGATTCCAGACTGCCTTTCACATATTTTTCCTAAGAGCTCAAAGTCCATTGTTTTATTAACGTAGTTTCTTTTTCCTTTTAAAATTTAACTCAAATAAATTACATACTAATTTTCTGAAAATTTATTCATCAAAAATAATATGGGCATGTGACATTTTGATATGGTGGCTTTGAGGGAGTGCTTTTTATTCAAGGCCATTTAGATATAGCTTATATACAAGCCATTAAGTATACAACTAATTTGCAAACCATACATCCTTACCCTGTCACTGATCTTCCCTCCACCGGGGTACGAATCCTGAATGAGGTGGGGGTCAGGAAAGAGTAGAGGGTGAGAGATGAAACAAAGGTGTAGAACGAAATAAGGGTGAAGGATGGAAGTACAATTGGGTATGTCTGTTACAGGAAATATTTAGTAACAAACAGTAGTAATTCTGCTTTGTGAAACAGTATTAAAATGTATTGCTTTATTTCAGTGAATATCACCATCTCCAGATGGTTTTGAGAATGTTAAATAAAACTAGTTTCAGCATATATCCCTCAGGCGTACTTCTATTAACATTTCTCATCAAAAGAAATGTTGATTTATTTCTTTGTTTTCTGTCTCTATTATCCATGGAAAAGTCATCCCATAATTTATCTGCTCCATTTGTTTTTATACTAGAATCAAGTGTGAGAATCCTCTCTACTCCTTTTCTGTAACCCACTTATTCAGACCTTCACACAATTCTTTAGATTCCTGCTTCACAAGATTACCTTCCTCGAGTATTATTGTGATCTGATCATTTCTCTTCCCAAAAGCCCAGAATCACTTCCCCTTGCTTCTCGGGTCAAAGTAAAATTATTGATTAGAACATGAGTCCTTTAACAGTACTTGACTTACTGAGTTCTCGTAACTAATTTTCCGATCCACCTCTCAACCACTATTTGTACTTTATGCTCGGGCGAAGGAAATTTATTTTACCTTCCCCTTGACACCCTTAATTATCTTTACTGAATCACCACATATGCTGTTCTTTTCATTTGACCCATTGCAACTCAATTAGGTCTCTTAAATTTTCAA
The DNA here is from genome assembly GCF_022837055.1 of Prionailurus viverrinus. Lineage (NCBI taxonomy): Eukaryota > Metazoa > Chordata > Mammalia > Carnivora > Felidae > Prionailurus > Prionailurus viverrinus. The sequence goes on along the minus strand of NC_062561.1, from coordinate 179,070,720 downwards.
GTCTTGCTGAAGACTTGTTGAAGCTGTATTGAAACAGTTATGACCCTTTGTCATTGTATTAACTGAAAGAACATGAGTCATTTAATTTCTCTGAGGCTCAGTTACTTCATCTGTAGAAAGGGAATATTATCTATCTCTTGGGATTTTGTAAGGATTAAATAAAGTAATAAATATGTAACAATGTATCTTTGCTCAAGGAGCCATGCTGATCTTCCTACCGGTTTTAGTACATGTGCTGCCAGAAGCGAGCACTGTAACAATATATCTATGTTATCTAAGAAAATATGACACCTAATACTACTGATCCTGTCACACAGTAGGTGCTCACTGAATATTAATTCCTTTCATTTCCATTCCTATCGTCTTTATTTTTCTTGATGTTCCTGAACACCCAGTTCTTATCTGTATGTCCGAAGATGAGTATCACATAGCTTTGTATTGGCTAGTCCTCTCAGCTATCAGGCTGGAAGTTATTAGAGATTAGGAGTCTTTTTTTTTTTCTTTCTCCTCTTCTATAGTTCACAATTTCACGTAGTGGGCATGTGAACCTAATGTTACCCTTTAGTTAATTGACAAAGCCTTAACTCCTGTTCCTTATAAGTAATTAATAGTATTCCTTAAGATGCTTCATTTTGGTTATACATATTTGGATTTTTTTTTAGTTTAGTAGTTTATGAACATAATCTCACTTTTGAAATAACGAAACTGATATTTCAGTCATTATACTTTGTACCTGTCATCTACCGATAGCAATTTCCAACATGTCTTTTTCTTATCTGTGAACTTTATTCTATCATTAGGATAATGTGTTTTTAACTCTGTCTGCAAAACCTATTTGTAAACATGTATGGCTTTTAAATAATTGCCTAGATCAGTGTATCATCTACCCTCTAGTGCTCAGCGAATGTCTTACACCTAATACACCAACTGCTTCTTTGATTTTAAAACAGAAATTGCTTCACACATTAACACTTCTGTAATAAGATATGTAAACACCACAATTGGTGATGTTTTAAAACACCCTTTCTTTCTCAGCACATAAAATGATGATGTTTTTTCTAACCAGTGGCATTTTAGGTGTGATGAAATGTAGATACTCAGTGAAGTCTGGCTACCATGAATTGAAGTCCTACTTGGTGCTGCCATGCCCATCAGCTGCTATAGTGTGTAGTACTCCAGGAACTGAAAAAACCAGTTCATTCTCAGCTTGGTTTTCCTCTTCTTCAGAGGTACAGATTTTCAAAATTTCCAACCATCCGTAGGATATACCATTTCTTTTGACTTTTTCCTTCCTTTCTTTTTCATCCTAGCTGTCAGTAAGACCTTGTTCCCCTTCCTCAGTGTTTTCATAAGTCTATATGGAAACAAATGGAAATTTTCTAGGAATTGTGTTTAGTGAGTTGATATCAGCCAGGCTGTGGAGTCTGCTCAGTCCTGGATGTGATGAAGGTTCTTTAATAAATTGGTCCCTCCTAAAAGAACAGTTCCCCTGTTTTTTCTGGGACCTACTTCCAGTTTCCTTTGTATCTCAAGAAGCTAGTGATCTCAAATCACTGGCCTCTTTAAAATCAAATGGATATGATGTAACCTGATGAAAGCTTTTGGTTTAGAGTCACATGTGTTCCATGTGTGACCTTCACGAAATTCTCTGACCCACTACTGTAGACTCCTCCTATTGGTCCTGTTAACTGTCAGCCACCATTACTATGTTCACGGTCACGAGCTGTGTCGAGCAAGCCTCAGAAATCTAACCTAGTACTGCCACGGCACTAAAATGCTCCCACCCGGCTAAAGAGGAACAACTTATAAGAACCCTAGTCTCATAGAGAAGAACAAGATGAAAGTAAAAAGATCGTAAAGATGATGTATCCATTTGCCCTTTAAAAGAAAAAAAAACATTATAGACTCTCTTAAGGGGTATAACTAGCTTTGAGTTGAATTCCTATAGAGGAATATAAATATTCAGATGAATTCTCATTTTTTTCTTAATTGAAAAAAAGTAAAAATTTATTCTTAATCATTTTTTTTTTTTTTGCTTTTGAATGTAATTAAGAGGCAGTGAGGCTGGCCTTGATGCAAAGTGCACAGATGCAATTCTGTAGAAAATGTGTCTTTGGCAGATGAGATACTTCCTGTGAGTGTTCTGTTTATTGCTACCATAAATATTCCATTGTCAAAACACGACTTGCTGTTTATTAGTAGCACTGACAGGAAGATTCCTATTAATGGCAGCATTCTTATTACCCATAGACCCTGTCACTTTTAACTTTGCAATTCCAAGAGAATTGTATTTGGTAATTACTTAAGATATTTCCTAGTTTATTGATCCCCACCCCTGTTTAACTGAGTAAAGTTTGAATGGCAGTTCTTCTGCTCACAGATTCACACAGGAAAAATCATCAAATCTCACCTTTTTTTTTTTAAGTTTATTTAGAGAGAAAGCCAGCATGAGTGGGGGAGGGGCAGAGAGAGAGGGAGAAGAGAGAGAATCCCAAGCAGGCTGTGCACCATCAGCACAAAGTCCAACGTGGGGTTGGAACTCATGAAACTGTCAGATCATGACCTGAGCCAAAACTGCAGAGTCGAACATTTAACCAACTGAGCCACCCAGGCACCCCTCAAATTTCATTTTTATATGCAGAGAAAAATCTTTCTAGTTGTATTCTGATCTTCTTCATCTAAAGCAGAATTTCCTTAGATTTCTACTAACTGGTCTCATCGTTTCATAGAATTCAATAATTTTCTCTTCCTGGTTAGTCTCTTATGGGTCAGTCCTGATCTTGTTCCCCTTCAGCCTGCCAGAAAAACAGTGCATTGAGCACCCACTTGACAGCAGTGCGCTGAGGAAAACGCATAGGCACAGCCCCTGCCCTTAGAAAGTTTACCGTCTGACATGAAGGTGAACCAAATATACATGCTTACTATGCAGCTGGGATGGTTGCTGTAGAGTCAGAGGGACTTGAATCTAAATTATACTGTTTGTCTTTTGGAAAGTTCTATTTAATCTTTTCGAATCTGTTTCCTCATCAGAAAAATAGAAGTGATGCTTCTACCTACCTCATGGGATTGTGAGAGTCAGCCCTGCAGGTAGCAAACATTCTGTACACGTTCGTTCTCTGCATCTTTGTGTCTTCCTTCCTGATTTATAATTGCCAAAGACATTTGCATCATATGATCCTCACGACAGGCCTGTGGGATAGCTTGGGTGATAGGTTTCACCCTTGCTTGTTGGAGAGGGAAACTAAGGCTCAGAGTGGCCGAGTACAGTACTCAGACTCAGAACCAGCTGGTTGGATGGGGTAGTCAAGCCAGAAGCCCAGCCTTCCTGACTCATGTCCAATGTCTTCTCTACTCTTACACCCACACCTGAGGGACTAAGTAAGAGAAGAGGGTTTTTGTATACTAAATAGACGTTCTTAGAACCACATCAGCCCTTCTTTTATGGCAGCATTAACCAGAATTATTTAGACCTTGTGATAATGTTTATGGTTTTTCCACTTTCTTCTCGTTCTGAGCTGAACTGTTCAGGTGAAAATGTGGTACGGTAGAAGGAACGTGGCCTCTGTAGTCAAACCTCAGTTCAAATCTCAGCACTGTCAATCTATAGCTGTGTAATCTTGGGCAAGTAACTTAATTTCTCTGAACTTCTGTTTTCATATCTATGAGTTAGCAATAAATAATATTGGACAGTGTAATTGTGAAGCTAGGTGAATTAACAAATATAAGGTGTCTTACACCTACTAGAAATGTCGGGCTTGTCCTTCAATACTTGGTGACATGGATCAGCTACATCTTTCTAAGCATTCTCATCTTCATCTAAAGCAGAATTTCCTTAGATTTCTACTAACTGGGCTCATTGTTTCTTAGAATTGAATAATTTTCTCTTTCTGGGTAGTCTATTATAGGTCTTTTATAATTATTTTTTATGAAATAATATTAAGTGAAGAGAAGTTCTCAAGTTATATCCAAAATGTAAAAAGGGTCAGTTTTAATTTTCTACTATCAGGGCTTTAATAGTAAAGAAGTTTTTGTCTTAATTATAAAATTCATTTTTCCTTTCCATAACTAGAATATGTATAAGATAGGAAAAGTAATTGCACTGGTTAATAATGGATTATCATTCTTAACAGAATGAAAGACATTTCTGTAGGAATGCTCTTTAGAAATAATATTGATTCTTCGTAAATAGAAATTGATGCCATTATAGTGTTATTTTGTGATTGATTATCTATTGATAAAACCATTATATTTCCCCAGATTCCTTAACTCCTATTACCTATATCCTTTTAAAAAAACTTGTGAAGATAGATGCTGTGAAATTCATGCTAAAAAACCACACGGTAAGTCTTACTTCCTTTAATTAATGACTAGAAATTTCTGGGTAGTTTAGGTAAAGCATTAATAACTTTGGATACTCTTTTGCTTTCATTAGAGTGAACACTTCCCCTTCCTTGGCATCAGTGACAGTTACAGTCTCAGTGACTTCAGGTGCCGAACAACCTTCTACACGGCCCTCACTCGCCTTCTGATGGTAGACCTAGGTAAGGTAAAGAATTTAAGCCTGATTAATAAGGGCTCAATGACATACTTGGGCGAACAAAGGAGAATACTAGTGAGCACCACATTTAAGTTACTAGAATTTATCATCTTTGACAGTTTTCTACAACTCTCCATGATTTGAGCATCAAAAGACAAATCTTTGTATTTCAAGTGGTATTTTTCACTTCAAATAAGACCTGCATTAATTCTTTACTTCACAGTGTATTTTCTGGGTATCCTTTGATCCATTACTTGTACTACTGTGAATCTAGGTAATAGTCTTAAATATGGAAGAGCGTTACACCAGAGATTTTCTTTGTAATGACACTTAATCTAGAAAAAAAAATGGAAACAATGCAAATATCCAATAGTAGGGAATTGTAAAATTATTGCACATCTGCTTACTTGATGGAATAGTCTGTAGTCTTAAAATTGGGATTTGAAGATAATGCAATACATGAAATTTTATAACATTAAGTGAAAAAAACAGGTGTTAAACTGTGTAAATGATATGAGCATGCCTAGGGTGGTTGGGGAATGCATCCAAAAAAGACTTAAATTTTTTTTAAATGTTAAATATTGTTGTGGGCTAACTATAGGTAGCTTTTTCTCATTCCAGATTATTTGACATTTTCTTTAAGGTATCACTTTTGTAATGGGAAAAAATATAACTTACTTAAAAATTTTTTTCATTGAAAAGCTGAAGTTAGCTAAATGTATCCACAGGTAGATAGTACCTTAGGATGGGCACTTAAGCCTCTGTGGTGACCATGTTACTCTGGATTCCCATCCCCACTGCCCCCCAGCCGTGTTTGAATACTGCAGGTTAAATTAATCAGTTTATAGATACGTGAAAGAGTTCAGTCAATGACAATATCATCCTTAAGATGATTACTGATCCGTAAGATCATCCTTAAGATATTACTGATGAATTTTTTTCATTCTTTCTCTTGCAATATATTGATTGATCCATCAACTTAAATATGAATTTTTTTAAATACGATCTTACAAAAGGTGAAAGGATAAATAATTTTATTTTGCACATAAAAGACATTGCACCTTGTCGTAGAAAGGTGACTAAACCCTTCTCTGTTCCGCATCTGCATTATTTCCATGCATTTCAACAGAATAAATTACCAGAGAGACAAACAGCCAAAAGTTGAGAGAAATGCATCTAGAATGATTAAGGAGCTTGATGCGATTGATTTCTAAAGAAAGATTAAAAGAACCATGTATGTATAACTTGGCTAAGTGACAACTAGGGCTTGAGGCAAAGAGAACTGTCTATAAATATTTGAAGAGTGTAAACCAGGCATGCAAAACCCAATCATCTGCTACCTTAGGCAAGTGGGAGAGCTGAGTGACAGCTTTGCATACTGCACACTGGCCTGGGTTACCTCTTGGCTGCTGCATTGGAGCAAAGAGGAGCAGCCCAACTCTGTCATTGTTCTCAATGATCCTTTAGAGAGCACACTGTGCTGAGCTCTCAGGGCAAAACAGAGACCAGCCAGGTGTACAGGCCCCTGCCCTCAAGGAGCTTGCCCCCTTGCTTTCCTCCCAGTTGTCCCAGCATTAAAGAAGACTTTAAAACCCTTGTCTAGACTTAATCTATTTCCTAAAGACTTAAAAATGCTCCTTTAATGACCCTGTCCGACAGTGAAAGAGGTGGGGAGACAAAAGCTATAGAGAACGAGGTAGAGGAGATTTCCTGGAAATAGGTTCATGTCACGCACATTTTCAAGACCTAGAAATGGAGTAGGTCAAGATCCTTTCTCACATAGTCAATGTAGACAAAAGAACCTTCCTTAAATCCACAGTAGCTTAAACAGCAGGATGGCACTGCTGACATTCACCGCCCCTCCCCCCACTTACCACTGCATTGATAATTGAGAGTCATGATGATGCCCAGAAAGACCCAGTGTTGCAGGCTGCCATCTTGAAGCCTACTTTTATTTAGTATCTCTCAGTGTAAACTGTGAGGTATGAGAAGCTGAAGTAAAATATCTAAACTTGAATAACTAAAAGAGGATTTTATTAGGTTTCTCAGGATTAGATTCCTCTGCATTATCTAACTCATAACAATATAAAGTATAAATTGATATTTTCTTAGCTCGAAGTGTTTTTTAAAAGTAAATATCCTTTTAGATTGCAAGCACTTTTTAGACCTCAGGGGAAATAGAGACAGACTATGTGGAAGGGCCTGGTACGTGGTAGGTGTTCCATACAAGTAAATTGAATCTGGCTATAGACAAAGTTAAAAACAATGGCAGCTACAGTCATGGAACTTTTACATTGTTTGAAAAGAAAGTCTTTGTTAGTGGTTTTCACTTTTTAAAATAATTGAAGGTATATTATAAGCATCAAGGGATGATTTGTGGTATGTATTACCAGAGCTTCTGTTCCTTGTTAGGAATCAGAGTTGCTCTTCTTCCCAAAATACATATTGAGCTCCTTCAGGGCATGGACTTTGCCGTTTTCACGTTTTCTAGTACCAGTCTCCTATTGCTACATTGTAGGTGTTCAGTAAATATTTAGTGAATGAATGACACAAAAGTGTACCATAACCAAGATGCCATCATCATAGTTCCTGGAATCAGCAATTCCTGCCAGGTTCTGTCTGGGAGTAGCTTTGATCATTGGCCTCTCCACAACAAAACAATTCAAGTCACTTGTTGCTCTCTTTTTTTAAGTGTTACTACTTTATAGATGATCTTTTGATGAGTGTTGCTGAGCACTGTTTTGTTAATTTTTATTTTTTTATTTTATTTTATAATTTATTATTTGAAGCCGTGTCTCACAAACTAGGTTGACTGGAACGTTGCTCCCAGACTTCCTATATGTGTGGCTTCCTAGTTTTCTGTTGTATTCAATGTCACAGAAACAAAGAAAACAGAGATGGTGCATTTGTCAAAAGAAGCACAGATCCATGTATTAAATGAAGTAAGTGAAAATATTAGGTAATGAGAATTCTTCTCAAATTAAAAAAAAAGTACGGAAGGACTTTTTATACCACTGACTTTTTTTTTTTTTTTGGTAAGAATCAAATTAACAACAACAACAAAAAAAAACACCTAACCAGCCTGCTTGCAAAGCAAGGGATGTAATTCTCAGACTGCAATGTAAAGCATATTCTTTCTAATTGAATCTTACAAACTAAGCTGAGTATGTTATGTACGAGCCATGCACATTGGAGCGATTAGGAAAGGGGAAAGAAATTGGGTGTCACATTAATTGGTGTTTACTTTGAAATGCATTTTGGTTTCTATTCAATAATTTGCACTTTGTATGAATTTAATTAGATGCTATGTGCCCCAGGTTGTATTTCAGATGAAAATGGGGGGGTTTTTTGGCAATAAACAGTTGTATCATTTTATCAAATTGCTCCTTGGCTACACTAGACGAAACGTTCACTTGTATAAAGAACAGAACTGAAAGCATTTCATCATCAGGACGATGATCTTTCACGTTGACAGTGTATTTCTGTATTCTAAGAAATTATAAAAATTAATGCAAAATCTCCCTTCACAAGATAGCATACATACAGAAGAAAATGGGTGACCGGCCATATGTGCACACATGTTAGCCCTTCCAAGAATCACTTAAAGTTCCCTAGGTTATTTTTAAATTAACTTTGTCAATCTAATAAACTAAAGGAAAGATAATATTACCCAAGCCAGTAAATGGAGAACCTCCAGGGAGCTGTTCAGTATAAAATACTTGAATAAATAAAACCTTCTATTTTGTTTAATTTGAATAGAGGTGAATTCAGTTGACAAATATTGGCGAGGGGAAGTGTGGAAAAGAACTACAACAAGGCTCTTTGTTCTGTGGAGAACTAAATAGTATTCATTGCAAATTAAGTTTTTACCAACCACAAACTTAGAATTACTCAGTGCCACTAAAATCGTGTTTCCTTGGTGTCACTTACAGTTGCTTTTCCTCGGACATTTTGTGATTGCACCTTATCTTGAACTACCCAGATGAGAAGCTTGTTAATAGGATCCGAGTGAGAAATGCTTTCCTCAGACACTCAAACTCTAAGAAGCAGTCATATTTTGTAATGATCAAGGAATGCTAATATTAAAATGTTATTTATAGACATTACGAGATATTCTCCCTTTAGGGAAGAGCATGCCATACTATTCATCTACCTTTGTGACCTTTAATAGATAATCAGCACCTGAAGATATTTCTAGCTTAAATTTGAGAAATCTTAAAAAGTAAATGATTTGAATAAAAAGGGAAGAGTACTCTAGAAATAACTGCTAATGATAAAAGTAAAAATACACGGAGGAAGGAAACTTTCCTTTTCCTTATTAATAACTAACATTTGTTTACAAATTTATAGTCTGCAGACCACTCTCACATACATTATCCTACTTGATCCTCACAAGAGCCCACGTGAAATAGGTATTATTGCACTGTTTATCTGTTAGAAAGTGTAGGTTCAGAAAGATTAAATGGCTTGCCCAAGGTCAGTCACAGTCCTATAACTTCTAGCCCTGTGACCACACATTCTCATTCAATTCGCTATTACTTCGCCTTTCATATTCTCAATCAATTAGGAAAGGTAACTTTTTCTCTTTCCTTTTTATTTGAACTGTTTGGACTGAATGATTGATTTGAGGCTTGAGGGCAGTGAGAAGGGAGAAGGGATTACTTTCCGAGCTTCAATCAAATAAATAGATAAATTCACGTTTATTATTTGCCCTGTATAGGTATATTACAGTTCTCTGGTCAGTGAAAGTCAAATGTAGTTTTTAAGATTTGTTCTCATGTCTAATATTTGGCCAAAGCATGTTTATTCTCATGGATAAGAGAACACAGAGGTAGATGTCCCAGAAGGGTTTAGCAAGTGAGAAGCTTGATCAGAAATAACTAATGTTCTGATAGATAGGAAGAATACATCAATATATCACCTGTGTCCAGGACTTGGCAGAGACTATCTGGAAAACAGACATGGGGGGTGGGGCGGGGACTGGGCAATAAGGGGTAAAGAAGCAGCTGGAAATACTTAGAATCTATAATGAGATAATTAAGACTAATTAGCCGGCCCTGTAGGCAGAAAGCAGCCCATTAAGTCCAGATCCAGTTTTAATAACTTACCTGGTTTTGAGGGTAGAGAGTCCAGAGCCCCCCAGGGAATGAGATGCTTCAGGGATGCAACTTTTAGGTTAGGTTTCCTAGAAAAAGGAGTACAAGGGTCTGCATATTGGGCAGTGTATTTTTCTTCTGAGAACTAAAATAAACATTCTGGTTCCCTAGGGAGAGGAATCAAAGGGAGCCTCAGTTTTCTCATCTATGAAATGGAGGTATCTATCTTAAAGAATTGTAATGTGCTTTAAATAAGACGAAGATGTGTGAAAAGGCCTGAAACAATTCCTGTCACAAAACAAGCACTCAGTATATATTAATTAAATAGAAATATTTATTGCATGTACAATTGGGGGCACTGACTGACACTGGAGCCTCAAAATGAGGTAAGTTCAGTCCCTCTAATATAGCTGCCTACTCCGCCTTTGGCACTTGGGCTGTTATCTTCCGACGGAAGCAAGAGCCGATGGCACTTGCTGACAGATACTCTAACAGCCCGCCCTACCTGAAGCCATAGTCCCAACAGAGACAGGTACAACTCTTAGGCTGTGTAGGGGGAAACTGAAATGAAAACTAAATTCTGGCCCAAGTTAGATCTAGCTAAGCACAATTCTCAAGGCTTATTCTAATAGAACTTGAGAGGTACTGTCCTAATGAAGCACTGGGGAACAGCACATGATGCAGGCCTAGGCCTGCAGAAGTCACTGGCTCTTTATTATGCGACCTGTCAGTACTTGGTTTCAAATATATTGTTTTCTTCACCCAACTGCCTCTGCATCTCCTTGTTTGTCTCCCCTTTTAATTCTCTGTAGTTTGGAATAGAGCTTCATAACATTAGATCTGATCTTTACTAGCTATATTAGTTTCCGGTTACTCCTGTAACAAGTTACTGCAAATTTAACAGCATAAATATTACAGATTTATCATTTTACAGCTCTGGAAGTCAGAAGTCCAAAATGGGTCTCAGTGGGCTAACATCAAGGTGTCAGCAGGGCAGTGTTCTTTTCTGGGGCTCTGGGGAAGAATCTGTTTCCTTGCCTTTTACAGTTTAGAAGCCACCTGCTTTCCTTGGCTCATAACCCCCTTTCCCCAGCAACATCAGGTCAAGTCCTTCTCATGCTGCATCTCTCTGGTTTTCCTCGTCTGCTTTTCTCTAACACTTTCAAGGACCTTGGTGATTACCGTGGACTCCTGGATGATCTTCTATTTTAAAGGCAATTGATGAGCAATCTTAATTCCCCTTTGTTTATAACCTAACATATTCACAGATTCCAAGGATTAGGACATGGGCATCTTTGGAGTCCATTATTCCACTTACCATACTAAACTATCACTAATACGAAAGCATTTCACACAATAGTTATCATATAATAAATCCTTAGTAACTTAGTAACCACCATTTATTATTACCATAATTATTTTATTTGTACTATTTGCTTCTCCTTGGCTACTCTCCCAAGTCCCCAGTAATGCAGCTGCTATTTGCATTTGAATTTGAGGAAATGAGAAGATTCACTGTTCTGCATACATTTAACGGTGGGGGAAATTTTGTTGGTGGTGGTTTTTTTGTTGTTTTGGGATTTCTTCTTTTTTCTGAGATTCGCCTACCACAAAATGCACCCTGTTAAAGTATACATACAGTTCAGTGGTATTTAGTATATTCATAATGTTCACAAGGTTGTATAACCATCACCGTTAGCTAATTTTAGAACATTTTCATCACCCCAGAAAGAAGTCCTATATCTTAAAGTAGTCATCAGTTACTGCCCTTGGCCCCAGCCCCTGGTAACCACTAATCTACTTTCTGCCTCTATGGATTTGCCCATTCTAAAAATTTAATATAAATGGAATCACATAATATGTAGCCTTCTATGTGTCTTCTTCCATGGAGCATAATGTTTTCAAGGCTCATTCATAGTTTAGCATGTTTCCATACTCCATTCCTTTTTATGACTGATATTCCATTGTATGGCTAGACTACAATTTGTTTATCCATTTATCAGTTGATTAACAGTTAGTTGGATTTTCACCTTTTGACTATTACAGTAATGCTAGTATGACCATTTGTGTATAAGTTTTTGTGTGAGCGTATGCTTGGAATTTGCTTGACTGTATACCCAGGAGTAAAATTGTGGAGTCAAATGGCAATTCTGTGTTTAACTTTTTTAGTAACTACAGTGGCTGCATCATCTTATATTGGCTATACCATTTTACATTCCCACCAAGCAAGGTCTTAAGTTATATAAAATAACAAATGAAGTGTCTTATAAATAAAATATCTGAGAGCCAACGTACTAAAAAAGGTTACTATTTGTATTTTAATGTGACTTCTCTGAAAGAAAAAAAAAACTTGAAACTCATAAAATGCATAACTTTCTAAGGAATCAGATCCCCAGAAATCCAGTAGAGGGGATTAGCTTTGGGTTTTACCAGAAAGCTGAACAACTTATCATTTTTATCTATGCATGACTGAGAACTTAAACAGTGTTCTGTTACTATTGACTTTTCCCGATGCCAGTGAAAATATTAGTCTGCAAATTGGCACTTCACCTTCAAATCATACTGATTTCTGGGCCCCGGTCGGAAAGAAAGAGGAGCAACTTCAATTATTACTCATAAAACAATCACCTATACATTGGGCATGCTAAATATATGACTACATACTTGAACATGAAGTTGTGTATGAGAGTGAACTCATGTTTTTTCCTTTCATATCAGAAGCAGCAACTGATACCTCTAAGGGTAATACAAATGAGGGAAAAAACCTCTAATGTTGTATAGAGTTGTTTGCACGACATAAAAATTCCAGCTTCGATGATACAGTATATCTATCACCTTGTGGTAAGACAGCAACAGTGCTATAACTGAAACAAATATTTCTGTAGAAGTCACGCACCAGTGTGTTCTAGTTGCCCACCTTAAGCTCAAAGGATTGCTGACGAGTTCCTTTCTCCCCGCCAGAACCCAGCTGATTGTTCTTCACCCTCTTCTAACCTTCATGCAGCTCTAAACTCAAGATTCTGTGCCCCTGACTTCACTGCCCACCTCTGGTACCTTCCACCCGCTGGAGACAGGGGGAAGAACATGAGATTGGAAGTAAAGCTGACCTAATTGTGGCTTGTAGCCCACTGACATTTAGCAGCCCTACGATGTTGGGCAAACCACTTAACTCCTTTGAGCCTCTCTGTTCACTTGCAAAATGAAGGAAATCATCTTACAACTCCGTAGGATTGTTGGGACCATTCGTGACTTGCAGCAGTGCTTTGAACCTAGGGACAGCTCCATGGGTGTTCAGTAAATCAAGTATCAAACTCATTGCCTTCACATAGTAAGCACTCAGGAAATAACTATTGTTAGCCAGTCACTACACGACTATTTCTTGAATGCCAGACACTATTCTAGGCACTGGGATATAGTCATGATTAAAACAGATGAAGTTCCCTCACCAAGGAGCTTACGTCGTCATAGGGAAGACCATGAATTAACATATGTGAATATACGGCCCAGTCACAGGAAGTCCCATAAGAACAATAAAGTAGGTTATGGGAGTGGAAAGTGGCTGGGGGTCTGGGGCAAGTTTTGCGGTAACGTTTTAGGCAGAGTGGTCAGGGAGGGCCTCTCTGAGGACATGACATTTAACTAGAATTTCTGTTCCCATCCCTGTCTTCAGTATTTGCTCTTTGACTTCTCCCTGCACATTTTGGTGGCTTGTCTTCTATGCTCTTGATTTCCCTATAGCCTCAAACTTTGATTGAGAAAAGAGAGGAGTCAGGAAGGTTTTTGATCTGTGGCTCCATGTATTAAGTGAAGGGCTGAATGGTAAAGTCCTGAATTTGTCTTTGTGCTGATTAAATATCTATACCTTGGGAAAGCTTTGCTCCCTAAAGAAGGGTATTGGGGGGACAACCTGGTGATCACACTTTACTTGATTCCTGCAATTGCCTAAGTCCATATAAAACTCAGAACAGCAAAAATATTAACGGCTGTCATTTATCCAAAACCAGAGTGCTAACAAGTAGCAGAGCCAAGATTCGAGCTTAGAACCTTCAAACATCCACTCTTTCCTGTACCCTTCTCTGCCTGCAGTGATCATCATCACTGTTGTTATTAGTAATTCCACATTTAGAAAATACTTTATCTTAGAAGAGTAAGATTACATAGTTCAAATATAATGTGTATTTAAATATACATAAATGTATATTACACTATACATAAATAATAACATTATTAAATATAATGTATATTTAAATTCACCTTTATTGAGCAACCACTTTTCATTCAGATACAGCATTTCCCTCATATATGACAGGCACTGTTCTAGGTGCTAATACTATAATCCTAGCGCTACCACTACTATTTATTGAACATCTTCTATTTTTTTCTGTGTTAGAACTTGTAATATTCACAACGATATGTATTTTAGCCGTATTTTGTAGATGGGAAACCTGAGACTCAGAGTGATTAGTGAATATCCAAAGTTCAACAGTAAGTGGTGGAGGCAGATGCTGGGTCTGTTTATTGCTGAGCCTTAATGCCTGCATTGTTCTCCTTCACCGAGAAATGCAAAGGTGCACAGTCTCAGCTCTCCAGAAGCAAAGCCAAAGATGCTATCAGTGTAGGCTGACAGATCTAATAATTTACATACACACGTTGTAGGTTGTATTTCCTTTCATCCCCACAGTACCCCTCATCAAATGGCGGTAGTGGTGGCATGATGTCAGGTGGTAGTGTTACCAGCTAGACGCCAGAATACCTGCAGTCAGAGGCAGACTGATCACGGCTACTTGTTGTCAGGAGTCAGCCAAAATGCTGTGGGAACCCAGTGGGGGACGTGGGAATGCTTGAGGTGGGGCCTGAGAGAGTACTTGGAGGTGAGCTTCGCTCAGATTGGGAAAGCTTCTTTTTGAGCTGGGCTCTGAAAAGTAAGACTGCCTGGAAAGGTCTCTAATGTGATCACCAGTTACCAGAGGATGTAGTTAAGGGAAATAGCTTGGTCACATAGCCAGTTGACAGAGCAGGGATCATCATTTGGTCAGCCTTACCCTTCAGCTCGAAACCTGACCCTTGTTTAGAATAGCATACCAGGAAAGTCTCATTGGCCTTTCAGTATCCCTTTGTGAACAAAGTTAAGTCTGTGATTCTTTTGGGTTCTGGAGACAAAGTGCATAAGGTTCATGGGGAAAAGAAGTAACAAAAGATCAGGGTCAACCAGATCGGCCACTCCTTGAGAGTCAAAAGATCCTGGTTGTGCCATGGACCTTCTGTGTTATGTGGCCTTGGACCTCAGTTTCCTTATCTGTAGAAAGATGTGTATAGGCCAGTGTTTCTCAAATATCTGCATGCATCTGAATCACCTGGAAGGCTTCTTAAAACCAATTGCTAGACCCCCCACCCCCGGGGTCTCTGATTCAGTAGATCTGGGGTGGGACCCAGGAATTTATAACTGATAAATTCCCAAGTGGTTCTGATGCTGCTACGCCAGGGACCAAACTGGAGAACCACTGATCTCTGAGCTCTCATTGCCTCTGTGAGCCTCTGTTTAAAAAGTGATAGCATCAAAGTCAGGAGGTCTGGACCATAGAGTTCCACCTCCGACTAGGTATACTACTTTGAGCAAGGCACTTAACCTTTCTCTGCCTGTGTCTGTATCAGTAAAGTGGGAGACTCGCAATTCTCAGTGGCATAGGAGAGAGGAGAGAATCAACTCTCTCATTTAAGAGCAACCCGTTATGAAAAGAATACTATATAAATTGTCAGTTATGTAGCCAAGATACGGAAGCAACCTAAGTGTCTATCGATACCCAAATGGATAAGGAAGATGTGGTGCACGTACACACACACACACACACACACACACACACACACACACACACTGAAATATTATGTAGCCACAAAAGAGGATGAGATCTTGCCATTTGCAACAACATAGATGGACCTAGAAGGTGTTAAGCCAAGTGAAATAAGTCAGACAGAGAAAGACAAACACCATATGATTTTATTCATAGGTAGAATGTAAAAAAAAAAAATGAATACACAAGCAAAAAGCAGAATCAGACTGTAAATACAGAGCAATAAACTAATGGTTACCAGAAGGAAGGGAGGTGAGGGAATGGCAAAACAGGTGAAGGGGAGAGGGAGATACAGGCTTCCAATTATGGAATAAATCGTGGGAATAAAAGGCACAGCATAGAGAATATAGTCAATGATACTGGAATAGGGCTGTATGGTGACAGATTGTAGCTACACTTGCGGTGAGCAGAGCATAACTAGAGGTTGAATCACTATGTTGTATACCTGAAACTAATGTAACATTGTGTCAACTACACTCACATATAAATGTTTTCAATAAAAAATAGTCATTTGTGCATATCCCATGTTTGAAGTAAAGATTCTGCTCTGATGGAATATTTGAGGAAACTGGGTCTACCTTCCAAGTGAAAGAAACAACAGAAAATGTCTCCTTTCCATGAAGAAAAGGAAGCTTAGTGCAAGAGGAAGTGTGCCCATGGAGAATGTACTTAAAATCCAAATGACCCATGAGGGACCCCATCTTATTTGGCAGATAAAAGTTTCCCTGCTATCTATTTAACAAATTAATAAAAAAGAACATAAATAAAAGGGAATAATAACTTAGAGCTATCTGGGCACCTGAGTCTGTGAGCCCTTTAGGGCCTTGGCACCTAAAGAGGAGGGGAAAAAAAGATCCTTGTCTCTGAGGCTTTGAAAGTGCCTTTCCTTGAGGCATTGGGGAAGCTCTGGGGGCACTAAGAACTGAAGGGCTGAGTGCCTGGGGCATGAGGCTGTTTGATCCAATAAAGAGCCAGGAAAAAAAAAATGGCCGGTAAGTAATTTTGCTATTTCATTTTGCTGCAAAAGAGAAGGCAAAACACCAGAATATTCAATGAGCCAAACGAAGTACAAATGTGCCATGAGTATGAATGCAGGCTGCCCCCTTCCCAGGGAACGTTTCTAAGCCCGAATGAAGCACTCACCACTGAGGCTAATGTACAATAGCATGCATTTTAAACCATGGTGACCCTTTTGTTTTTCTGATAGGCGAAGATGAAGACGAATTTGAGAATTTCATGCTGCCTCTTACAGTCTCTTTTGAAACGGTATTACAAATATTCAACAACAACTTTAAACAAGAAGATGTAAAGGTGGGTTTGTTCCCAAACATGATGAGAGATGATTTTGCTCATTCTAGGATATCCAGATCCACAAAAAGGTTCTGCGTTATTTGTATGTGCTCTGTGCCTCATCGGTCTTGCTTTCTCAGTCACCCTGTGTCTTTGAGTTGTACTTTTCCTACCAGTACTCTCTTATTTTCTTCCACAAACTGACTTTGAGGCCAGTGAGTGATTTTGGACACTTGATGATTGGATGATTTCTCCCTCATGGCAGTTAGTATCTTTAAAAGAACGCTTCTTGTGGGTACCCCACTTTAAACGCCCCTATTCCAGCACCTACCCTGCACTGTATGTTTCAGCATATTTTTATGGAGGAATGCGCAAACATGCACATGCTAAAACACTACATCTCTAAATATGTTTTTAAACAAGAATTTATATAAATCAAGACTTTATTAAATGGCTAGGCATATATGTATAAATAGGAGCTGGTCTTGAAGTATTGCGTTCTTAAACTGAGCAAAGTGATTAGGATAACTGATAGCTAAATAAGGTTTTTATGCGCCTGTGGGAGCCGTATTAGGATTGATTTGACAAGTCTGTTCAGCTGTGGCAGCAGTCACACTATCCAAGACAACATTATGTTTTATTAGTAAAATCCTTAAGTGTAGCAAGCGATTTGTGACAAAACAGCCCCAGATTTTAATGTGGGGGGTGGGGAACACAAGATCTGCAAAACAGGAATAGCATCGTCTAAAACCATAATGCATCTGGGCTCTATTAAACAGATTGACACTGATTATTATTTTTAAAAGACTAATAAATGTACTCCAGAGAAGGTGGGCACCTTTGTTAGTGATGCTTGAGTCCTATTTTATTGTTATTTGAAATAAGTTGAAAACATTAACCATCATTTTGCTTGGTTTCTCTTCTCTCTACCAAAAAAAAAAAACAAAAACAAAAACAAAAACTTAGCTCTGAGAAGCCAGATAGTAAAACAATAGCCTTTGATGGTTATTTTACTGTAATTCTTCTACCAAAAAAATAATTAGCCAAATGCTATACCTCTTAATTTGAAATAGACTTTTTTGAAATGAATGTTTATCAACATGCAATAGTCACAGAATTTTAAAACCAAAAAGGATCCTAGAGATTTTCTTTGTGTTCATAATCTTGCTAAAATTCTTCACCAGACTTTCTATTCAGTTTAGCTATGTTTTTGAGATGTCTTCCAAATATGTTTAAGGGCCAACAAAATCTTTGCAGCTTTGAGGTGGCTCTGGGTGCCCTTTATATCAGACAGAAGCAGTGAGGTTGAAAAACACCATCTTTCTAAAAATTACATTTGTCTCATTTGAAGATTTCATTATACTCCAAGCCCATTTTGATGTAATCCCATCTAGTTTGATAGAAACCATCTTCCTAGAGTCATTTTTAATGGAGTTCCAGTGATATATCCCTAAACCAGCAAGTTCTTAACGACCCTGGAAAGTGACTGCTTGATTACACTTTAACGGTATTTGCAAATAAAATCACAAGTAATTAAGGGGAAATCTCCAGGCTTTTGAGCAAGTTTGATGCATGATAACTGCCTGATTCAGCTTCATCTAGAGTAATGCTGTGTAGGCAACAGCTACTGAGATCAATAGCAACGTAATGATAGTGGCAGAATTAAGTGAGTAACCTGAGAACTGTGCCTCAGAATGCATGCAGCTGCCACGAACCAGGGCCACACAGTGCACTCCGTGCTTCCGTCCTAAATGTTCATCAAAAGACGCCCTGCAGGAAAATGGAGTTAGATGCTCTTTATTGCTGATCGTGTCTCTTGCCACATTTATCAGGGAAATTGGATTAGCAGTTGGCAGCTGCAGGTAGACAAGATTCTGCAGTGATTAAATATGCAGCTTGGCTGCATTTGTTGTGACAGACCTTTAGTAAATTCTACTGTAAGCACCATCTGTCTAATTTGTATAAAGAAAACTTGGTGCTGTAAGCTACCGATAAAGAACTAAATCTGTTGCTTTATCATAAACAAAACTTTTGCACTAAATGCTTTTAAATGTAATTTATTAGGTTAAGGCTATTTTTCTATCACGATGAATAAATAATACATGCAAAAGTGCTTTCAGGTACTTCATTTTGCAAGTACTAGAGATAAAAACAGTTCTGTTTTGTTCTTCAATAAAGTATTTAGTATTCCAATCCACAGGAGGTGATGCTGTTAAAATATCTCTATGAAAATGCCGCAGGACTGCCAAATTCATTTAATTTGCAACCCTTACCAGGATTTTCTAACTCCCTATTTATAGATATTTTTCATATGCGGATTTCAGGATGAATGTAAACAGTGAGGACCTGTGTTGCCAAATTGAAAAATGGTTGCAAGGGGTAGAAATGCTGCAAAACTCTTAAATTTATAGCTTTGTGTTCTTACTTAGTCCTAATAAAATTGAAGAGAACATTGAATTTTTTGTCTTGGGTTTTTCTCTTCACAGCAAAGGGAAAAAAGAAAGAAAATGCTGTGACAAATCCTGGCTCCAAAGCATTAGTTCGAAATATATGTTTCCCCCCCCCCCCCATAATTGTATCCATAGTAAAATATAGTCCAGTACTCCCTTGACTCATGCATCATTTTTGATTTGGCCATGACGTCATCGACTTTAAGGAAAATGAATGAAAACTTCTCGGAGGAAGAGGAGCAGTTAAATAGGAACCTGCTATCTTTAGTCCCTTCGTAAAAACTCCACAATGTTAAATTATTTAAAATCCTTGATTTTCAGCATGCGCACATTAAAAGTTTTCGCACTAAGTGCCAAATGTTGCAAACAGCACTTTAACAGAATGATTTTGCTTTGATCCCTGTAGCAGTTCCTGAATAATTTATCACAGGTTATTGCCTTAATTCTGGAGAGGGATAGAGCAATAAAGGCAGATGAAAACACTCCAGTTGAAACACCTTGGGGCCTGCTCATTCCTCTGACACGGCTCTTTTGTTGGAACTATTTAGAGGTTATTAAGATGTGTCTCCAGAATTAAGAGTATGCTGTAAGGATGAAGACAGCCATCTTAATTCTAAAGACAAAGCACAATGACCCTTCACCTTCTTTTTCTTTGTTGTTATTATATAGTAGAATTATGAGGATAATATTATAGCTGCCCCCAGTAGTGCCACTACAGTAAAGGGTCTGTCAGACTTTCCATTAGAAACCCTGTTTTGGGGGTCAGGGTGGAAGGAGCCGCGTTTCAGCCGTTTCCCAGCCCATTCGTCTCACGCTTGGTACACAGACAACTGTTCGCCATGCAGCCCGCTGAAGCACGGAGCGGCTTCTCCTGGAGCTACCCGCAGGGAATCCTTGGGATTACATACCCCAGACCTCCCCACCTCCCCAGAACAGCCTCACTGAAAATATAGGGAGCCTCTCACTTTTCAGATCAATCAAGTGTCGACCAACGGCAGCTGTCCTGTAGGACAAAGGCAACTTTTGAAATAAACCCCTTTGTACTCTTTTAAATGAGATGGTGAATTGTGGCTCCTCCTTCCCTAAATTTCAGTCAGACCGCCTCTTGTTCTCTGAGATCGTTCAGCAGTCTGGTTGAACTTCTGGGGAGCGGTTGTCCTGTCTAATACCAGAGCTGGCTATGTTTTGGCTACCAAGAAAGTACTCCTGTAGTGTTGTTTGAGTATCTGTATAGGTTGTTTCAGTACTCTTGCTGCCTTAAGATAAAAGAGGTTGTTTGAGCCGAAGCATCTGTTTCTTACTCACGTTAACACTGTATTTTCCTGTCCAGTTGCATCTACTGAAAAGATACATTTACTTGTTATGTTGTCATGTGTTTCCTCTGCTCTGTAGTAACATTTTCTAAAATTAAACCTTGATATAATTTCATAGATTCAGGTCACTTAGAGCACTTTTATTAACTTGGCATCTTTTAAGGAAGAAAAAGCTGTGATAGAATAGAATGTCAACCTTTTTGTGTAATGAAGATAGTCTAAGATATTTTAAGAGTCCCTTGCACTAAGCATGAAGAAAGTAAAACTCATGGTTCCTGTCGACTAATTTAGAGCTGAATGGTGGGTGCCTTACGTACATGTGGAAACTTAATATTATTTGAAGAGTAGCCCGTAACCTCTAAGTCTACGTAAAAATACACCGAAAGCCCACTGTCACAGAAAGACTGCAGAGCTATAAATACTCAACATAGAATTGTTCAAAGAAGCTGTCTTAGAAGACGTATTTTGTTCTTGAGGTTGTGAGAAAGGTGGAAAGCTGCAAAAGAGGGGAACAAGTTCCAGGTGGTGAAAAAAGGTTACATAAAAGGCAAAATGGCTTTTTTTAGAAAAATAGCAGGTCACATGAGAGAACTATAAGGTGTGAGCGGATTCTAGAATAAAAGGACTAGTGACATTACGAGAGGGAAAAGAATGAGTCATTTAAAGAAGCAGAAACAAATACAGGGTTTACCGATTCAGAAAATTCAGATTACCATCATTCGATAAACCGTTAGACAGTTAGAAACTAAATATTTTATGAACAACTTCCAGTTATATGGAGTCACCTTTTGGGTACAGGAGTCGGGAGACTATCAGAAATTACAGATACTTCTGACAGATAAACTCTTCTTTGCTACTTTGAGGTGTTATTTAGCCATTAAGATGAGGCTTAGGATTCACTTCCCAGTGCTTGATGATAATTTAAATGCCTTCCTATTACAAGATTTTCGCTTATTACCAAAGTGTGAGGAAAACAAAAATCAGGTAAAAGGGAAAGTTCAGAGCCCATTTCCTGGCAGAATATTTCTACTGAAACAGTACCTTCAGAAATCACAGTTGCATATCTCAATTATCCCACCCCCTTGTTTTGCAATTATGTTTATTTGTGCTCTTTGTTCTGACATTCTAGCATCTGTTCGTGGGTTTTCTTTTTCTCTTCCCAAGCATCATCCTAAGGACAGCTTAATTAAGAGTCCAGAGTACAA
This sequence comes from Prionailurus viverrinus, assembly GCF_022837055.1. Lineage (NCBI taxonomy): Eukaryota > Metazoa > Chordata > Mammalia > Carnivora > Felidae > Prionailurus > Prionailurus viverrinus. Next base: position 179,048,980 of record NC_062561.1, on the reverse strand, counting down.
GTCAGATCTCTTTTATTTAAGAGTCAAGGTGTTTTTTTTTTCTCCTGTCTCTGAAACTATATATTTATAGAACATACAGTACATGTCAGGCTCGTGTTAGACATTTTTTATGTGAGTTTATTAAATTGATTCCTCACAATGCCCCTGTGAAAGAGGCAATATTAGCCCCTTTTATAGATGAGAAAGCTGAGACTGGTAAATTGCCTTGCCTGAAGTCTTACGGTAAAGCAGCGGAGCTGGGATTCAGATTCAAGTCTTCTGATAACCAATACAGATCTCTTTCCTTACATCTTTTCCTTGCTTGGGGAGCGCGAGTGCCATTCTCGGTATGTCATGGGAGCAATAGGTCACCTGGACAGTTTTACTTTGTCCTAAGTTACTAGAGATATTCTTTAGGGATCTTTAAATAAATGCCAGTGTGCTTCCAGGATAGACTCCAGATTGCATAGTGGGACTGATTCATGCAAGCCGATGTGGTTAAGATTTGCCATTATTAAATAATGTCTAGACCCTGTGCATTTTCTGTTCTGTGGAATTATCAATCCTCATCTCTTGGGTTTTTTTTTTTTTCTAATTTGGCATGATTTGGGAACAAAGTATATTAAGAATCTAAATGTTCCTAAACTACTGGAATTATGACTTAGCTCAATTTATAAGAAGCAGAGTAGAGTTGGTCAGCAGATTTGATGGTCTGTTTGTTTAAAAGGGTCTACGGTTTTCTATAGAAAGGGATCTGAGCGAGACATTTTAGCTAATGAATCAAAATCAGATATGTGGTCATTATTGCCTGATTATTACTCCATCTGCTCTGTGCTAACGTGAAAATCAATTACTGTGTCTCTTTCCCACTGACAGCGTATGTTGATCGGGCTGGCAAGAGATCTTCGAGGGATTGCCTTTGCACTGAACACAAAGACCAGCTACACCATGCTGTTTGACTGGATGTATCCTTATTACACTGTGACAATACCAGCTCTGTGCACAGAGGGATGCCAGGCCCCTCGCTTTCGTTTAATAGTATGGCACAGTAGGGAAGAGGAAACAAAGCTAAATGAACTAATGTGTAATCAGCTAAAAATTACAGCACAGTGGCAGCAGTGCAGATAACTGAGCACAGCATTTGGAGACCCAGCTCAGAGAGGTCACTTTTTGGTGCCATTAAATATTGACAACTTAAAAATCACGTTCCCAAATGATTGTTTATGTAGGGATTGCAGGGATAATCAGGCTAACGTCTTTAACTCAGGATCAATGAATCTTACCATTTGGCATTTTCGAGGAGATTTGAATTTCTGTTCCATCTCAATTAGCAGGGCTGAGCAGGCTACTGTGCCTCTTTGAGGCTCAATTCATCATGCTACAGCTTTTCACCATCGTGAAAATATTAATGGAGATGAAAAAGGGGGAAATAAATGGTCAGGAGTTTTCATTTAGTATAAATTCTGAATTTACCTTTGCCAAGGCTTAGTACAGATAGCAACATAAATAAACAAAGAAACAAACATCCCTGGCAGAAATGCCTCATCATGTAAGAGTGAGACAAACGTGGACTCTGGTATCAGAGTAGGATTGAAATCCAGCTCTCCACCTTGGCAAGTTATTTTCTTCTCTGAGTCGTGGTTTTCTCATCTAAAAAAAGAGACATCCAGTATCAGGGCTCACTGGGACCATTAAAATAGGTAACACACTTTGTGTAATGTCTGGAACATATTTGGGAGTCCTAAGTGGTTGCTATTAATATTGTTTTAGTAGTATTGTATGTATCCTCTTTGATCCTAACAGGAAGTGGCAATTTATAAAGTCATGTAAGTGTAATATGTTTTCATGCCTTTATACATAAAACTATCAGAGCACTTAAGAAAAATTCTGTAGCCTTAAAGCAATTGTATGTTTTAAGTTACACTGTTTCACAGTTGCTCTTTTCAAACCCTCCTTATCCAAATTGCAAAAGAAACTTCTTTTTTTTTATTTATTATTTGAGAGAGAGAGAAAGGATCCCAAGCAGGCTCTGCATTATGAGTATGGAGCCTGACATAGGACTCGATCCCATGGCCGCAAGTTCATGACCTGAGCCCAGATCGAGTCGGACACTTAACTGAGCCACCCAGTCACCCACACTACAAAAGAAACTTCTTGAAAGCAATCTTTCACCACGGATCCCCAGTTAGGCCAAAAATATAGCTAACAGGGGATCTGGGCATGGTTTAGGGAGAACTCTATGCATTAAAAAAAAAACTTTTCTAACATTAATTGAATACCGACTTACGTTTTTAGTTACTATTAAAACCTACTTCATCAGATATATGTGTTCATAGAAAGATTAGAGGTAAGTGTTTTCCATGTCATTGAAGAACCATGTATGTCTTTATATCAGCATACCAAGTACATGTACGGAGGCTGTAGGTTTTAACACAGCAAGTCCTACAGTTGTTTTAACTGTGAAGAATAAACTGAGATTGCACATTACTTTTTTATTTATCTAAAAACAAACAGAAGCTTATAACGTGAAAACTTTCATTTATTTGAAAAAAATTGTAGAAGCCTAGTTTTGGCACTCTGGAATGGATGGTGATCTTGACAGCAAGCTGCAACTCTAGGATGTCCATCAGTTAACGTTTCCTGTGTCCCTCCTCAGCGGTCCCAACCAAGAGTCAAGTCCAGAACCTCTCCCCTCAGTGTCAAAGAATATAAATATCTGCCATAATCGATACCGCCTAAAATTCATAGAACATATTTAAGTCTTTGGTTAAGTCTGTTTTCCATGTATTTCCTCACTAAGCTCCTTCTTTTTGGCACCTTTATGAAGTGAAACTTTTGTCCAGCAGATGGCAGACAATAGCAAATGGAAGGCCTTGGGACTTCATGTTTTGTTTTGAACTGGAAACTATTGTCTCCTCCATGTGACCATAGATGTTGATGTTATTAGGGTCAGTGGCAGAGGGCGAAGTGTCAGTTATGCAGGGAGCTGTGTTAGATTGCCAAACAGGATGGCTTGGTACCGGCTCTGCTTATAATAATTGAGTTTCAGTAGCAAATCAGCTTCCTTGGGAAAAGGCCAAAGGCTTTTCATAATTGTATTGACAACAAAATGAATATGATAAATGGTGTTCATTCAGTTGAGACAAGATTTATAGTTTTCCTTTGGGCAAGGGATGAAGAGCAAATATTTATAATAATAGTAAAATTTGTTTAAAAGTTACATTATTTGATCATTCAAAAAGCTTTATTAAAATATTTTGAAATACTTTAAGCAGTTTCAGGTGATAAAGTACAGATTCTTTTCAAAGTATTCTAATAATGTAAAAATGAATAAGGATATGATAAAAAAAAAAAACATGGATATGAAAGTCATTTATTCTTCCTGAAATATTGATATGTCAAACCGTCAGTGATGATTCCTACATTACTGCCAGGGAAAGTTTATTTTTGCCTTTTATCCACATAAATGTGTGTTCTTTAATTTGTTATACAGTCCTTAGCATGCAGAAGAAATGTCCTACAAGAGCACATGTCATCTTAAAGTCAAAATGCATTTTATTTATGGTGATTATTTGATAAAGTGCTATTTTAGTGGTTAGCTCTTTAATTCAAAAACATTTCTGTAAACACTGACTGCATTAACTGCTACACGAACTGCATTGCTTATCACTGTCCTTCCAAAACTAAATTGCCTGAAACTACATAGCAAACATGTTGATAAATTGTTCTACTCCTGGAGAATTGAAGAATCCCTAATACACTTCTTTGCCCATATAGTGAGAACACAATATAAAAGCACCTTACCTTGTAGCGCATTTAGTCACCTTGTTTAGAGTCTTCCCAGATCATGCTTAGACTGAAGTATCAAAAATCCAGGCAGCAATTGGGGGCGAGAAAAAAAGGAATGCGTATGATGCTATTTCCTTCTGCTCAGTCCTTTCACTTGTCATAATCTGATCTCTGAATCCACTGTTTTTCAGTCAGGTAATTGAAATACTGACTATGCATCAACACATTATACAAAGACAAGTCAAGACCATATGTAGATGTGTAGAAGAGCACAGACTTGAAAACAAAACAGTCTTGGATTCCAGTCCTGGTTTTGCCACTTAACCCGAGGCTCAAAAAACAAACACAAAAACCTGTGGGCTCTTGGATAAGTTACTTAATGTATCAGAATCACAGTTTTCTCTTCCACAAAACAGAGCTAATCATACCTGTCTAACAAGTATAGCATAAGAAATGAGTGAATGGACATATATAACGGCCTAATCCAATGTCTGGCACAAAGTGGATACTCCACTAACTGTTGTTAGTGCTTTTCTCTAATATGAAATGAGACAAAGGAATCCCATATGCTCACTTATTCAGCAAATTTGGCTAAGGACTGTGCTAGGTTTCATGAGGGATGTAGATTACTTAGACTCAAGTCTTACCCCAAAATGAGCTTCTAATTAAATAGAACCTGCTAGATACATACAAAAATGACTGTAATAAAATATAGAAGGTGATAAGTGCCATAACAACAGATACAAATAGAGTGATTGCATTTAGCTGGGGAATCAGGAAGGTTTCTGTGAAAGTACAGATATTTCTCTGGATCTTACCAAATGCATAGGATTAGAGTATTGGAACTCTGAAATAAGAGGTTTTCGGTTGGCCTAAGCACAGGGTTTGGAAGGGGGTAGTGGAGAAGATGTTTTGTTGTAGATACCACTTATTTTGTGCTTGGAAATGCAGGTTGTCTGGGACCCTTGAATATCAGGCTAAGGAATTTAGACCCTATCCCATAGATAGCGTGGAGCAGTTGTTGTGACTGCCTAACCAAATCAGAATTGTACCTCAAGAAGAAAGTAATTGGCATTATGTTTGACAGACTGACATAGGGAAGAAAGTAAACCTGAAAAAAAATCACTGTTCGGCAAGCACACAGTGCTGTGTGCTAGGCCTGAGGGATGAGTAAAAGGATTGCTTCTCACAAGAACGAATAAAATGAATCACTCTTTAGAAGGTCACCATCTCGTGGATATGACCTACAACTAATGAACAGTCAATGGGTTGTCACAAAGATGGCATATGCAAAAGACCATATGAACACGTAAGAGGAAGAGATTGGCTTTTGGGAAAAAAAAAAAAAAAAAAAGTCGGCTTCCCAGGGAAGTGAAAGTTGGGCGAGGTGTTGAAAAATAGACATTTGCTAGACAGGAGAGGAAGACTTCCAACAGCATTTGCTTTTGTGAAAAAAAAGTACACCTGTTTCACATTCATGGAGTACCTTTAAAATAATCTCTGAACTGGCCGGCTGTTTCTGTTCTGAAACCACATCCTCATACCCCTATCTCTGAACGGTTTTAACAAAAACTCTTCTGTTGCCTTCTAGGATGTTACTGTGCTTTCCCTACTGTGAGATCCCAGAGGGAAAGAATTACGTGTTTTCCCATTTCTGTTTCCTTGGGGTCCGGTCATACTGACTGCTGGTTGTGTGGATGGATGGGTGGTCATCGTCAAGAAGGAAACCTCATGCTTTTCATTTTTTTATAGTTGGCATCTGATAAGGCTATGTCATATTATTAACACTTCTGATCTTCCATTCATCTGATGTAGACGTTAGGAATTCATCGAGAAGGTTGGGTGAAATCGGTTAGGTCTGTGCCTCTTCTACCTAAGGGCTCCCTCCCACTGTCTTCCTTCTTTCGATAAATAGGCAGTCCTCACAGGCCACTAGAAAATTAAACTCGTAGAGTGGGTTCTGATTCTCACCCTGTAATCTGAGTCTGGCACTCTCACTCTGAAGCCCTTTTAACCTCTCAGCTTGATAGACCTCTACTCTGCTTTCCAGTAATCACTCATTTTCTCTGTGGCAGTCACCTCTGTCAGAAGCATATTAGAATTGGCACTACTCTCATTCCACACAGAAAAGGGAGCATCCCCTCATGTCCCGCGGCTTTCTCCCATAGCGAATGCAGTGTGCTCTGAAAAATATGATGGTTCTAATGCCTTTAGAATGCCTTGCAAAGGAGCTTGTGTGTGCTTCTGATCCTCTTTGATTCTGAGATTTGGGTCTTATCAGTTTCCTGGCTAGCCTTCCAGATGCTTTCCCACTAAAGATCACTGAGTCTGTGCTCAGGAGGTCTCCTGGTGGAATATTTTCTCACCTGTGCTTCTCTGGCATTGCTTTTGGTACTCAGAGAATCTCTGTTGTGTGTCAGCCATGCAGACTTGAAAATGAATTCCCTAAGAATAAAAGCCTTGTCTTACTTATCTCTGGATCCCCGGCCCCTAGCACAGTAAATACCACAAAGTGTCTATGATCTATCAAAAATAGCAGATTTTCTGCTACATAGGAAAAACAGTAAGTTATCTGACAATAGCCAAAACAGAGTTAATAATTAAGTTCCTTGATTTCAGTTTTTTCATTTTTATCCAACTGAAACCTTATATATACACACACACTTTCTTCTTATCTCCCTTCTCCACTTCATTTCCATTTGTAGTACTCTCTTAACATATTATGTATGTCTTTTATTTATTTTCTGTCTTTTCTTATTAGAATATAAAGTCCATGAGGGCAGGAATTTTTTAATGTTTGGCTCACTGGTGGCTCCAGAGAGTCTAAAACAATGAATAGACAGTTACAGAATAGGACTTCAGTAAATACTTCTTAGGTAAATTGTGTGTGTGTGTGTGTGTGTGTGTGTGTGTGTGTGTACATACACACACACAAATGCAAAGCCTTAACAAAGGGAGACAAAAGTATTGCTTTGTGAACTTTTAGGGAGCTTGTGGTTCTTAAAGAATTGGAAGGCTTATTTTCGTTGAAAGTTACATGAATTATTTCCTGAAGCTTCAAAGTGAAATGCACAGTTAAAAAGGAAGAAATAGGTAGTTCTAATCAAATATGCTCTACCTGATTTTTAGGTTGACAGGTTGACAGCAACAAATATTTATCGAAATCTACTTTGTGCCAGGTCCATGCATACAAGTGCCTAGGTCCTGCCCTCAAAAAGTATTTAATAGGAGAGATTGAGTAGTTAGAAGGCACTGGCACACAGTACCACAGCTAGACAAAGGAAACACACCTAACCAAGTCTTGGGGGACGGGAAGGCCAGGGAGGCTTCTTGGACTAGTTGGCATCTATATTGAAATCTGAAGGACAGATAGCAATAGCAGGGGCATGATAGGGAAGCACAGTCTTTGCCCTTTAGAAACTCACTAATGGGGCAGGCAGATAACAAAAGCAATCAATCTTAATATAAGTTTGTTGTAAGAGATACGGGGTCAGAGTGCTCATTGAACGTAGATGAGGAAGGGATGGATTCCTTTTGACAAAACAAAGTTTCACCATCCCAGGGGAAGCGCAACTTGAACTAGGTGTTGAAAGACAGGAATGAGTTAGGCAGAAGAAGCCACGTGTAGAGGAATGGAGACAAGAGAGTTGGCAACCATGGATTTGCAGGGAATTGAGAGTGGCTGAACCATGGATGGGGCAGGAATACTGAAAGAGGAGTCTGAAGGTCCACAAGGACCATATCTTAAAGGGCCTTGTAAGCCATCCTAAAGAATTTGAAATGTATTCTAAAGAGCAAGGAAGAAAATTGTGGTCTTTTCCACCATGGAGATCTCTACCCATACACACAGGAAAGGAACACCACTAAGTAATTCAGTTCTTTCAGCACTTTCATCTGAAACAAAAAGACAAGTATACTGGAAAACATCAGAAACAGAGAAACTTAGAAAATAGGAAAAGAAGAAATGAAGGAGTAGAATAGCAAGGTGTTTTGTGTGTGTGTGTGTGTGTGTGTGCTGCAGCTTAAGCTTTAATTTTATATTTGTGTGTCCATTTAGCAAGGAGGAGGCCCCAGTTAAGGGTTAAAGGACCAGTGGAGGTGAGTCAGAGTTTTCTAGGTTCTGGTGGTCTCAGCCGTTGACTTATCAGAGGCATACACTTCTTACTATTGAGGAAGATGTTTGAGAATTTCTCCTTAGGTATACATAGGACTACCTTTTAGCTGACCCTGAGTAGATTAAAAGTTACGCAAAGCTTTTCTTCAAGCTAACATCTCCAGTATTCCTTGGAGCTACAGTGGGACCAAGCAGAGCAAATCAGCAACTTAAAAAAACGAAAAGAGATAATTTCTAAGCTGGAAGATAGATAGATAGATAGATAGATAGATAGATAGATAGATAGATAGGGATTATTATTACTATTTCCCTCTCCTATGTATTTTTAAATTTTCACAAGAAATGACACTTTTTCTTAAGTTGTTTGATGCCCAAGAAACTGATATTAACAATTCAACTATGTTTTTATCCTCATTAAATTTATTTCCTTTCCTACAGTATGCAGCACATGTCTTTAAATGTGTTACTTATATGATACTTTAAAAGTGTCTTTTGTTTATAGAGTATACCAAGAACAAAAGAATATAATGTATGGGATATGTTACAAATCAGAGCACATCATTTTACAATCCCCAGCAAACATACAGCTGTGCAGGTTAGGGAGCAATTTATAAAATTTCCATTGCTTAGTAAACATAGAAGAAATGTGGATTCTCTTTTTGCTTTTGAGGTGCCGCTAATTTTCAGGAACAATATTTCTTTTGACCCTTAAGTTCTTTAACAGGCTTTATAAAAGGTACCCAACGTATCTTCCCATTCTTCAGAGGACTATCGAACGGTGGTATGGAGAGCCAGCATGCACAACTCCCATTCTGAAACTTATGGCAGAACTGATGCAAAACAGGTAAGAAGTGCAATGGGGGAGAAAAAAATCTGCTATCTGGCAGCAGTCTCTAGAGGTCAGATTTTCCTATTTGGTATGTATATAGTCAAGGCTTAGCAAGAACTCAGGACCCAGAATTTTTAAGATAACTGGTGAAAGCAGTAGAATTAGAGACATAAGGTTGAGACCTTTTGGAAAAAGAATATAGTATATTTAGGTGTATAAGGGGACTAAGGGAACTGGAAAAAAATTGGAAGGTACCGCCACCGCCACTGTTATTTAAAATATTCAAAGGCAAATGGAGGAAGGGCTCCTGTTTTAACTCTTTCACTGCTTAACTGCAATTCCATGTAATTTGAGAGCAGGGAAGTTTAGAGGTCTCTGAGTTGAGATGGTTCCTTCTTCAAGAAGGGAACTGAGTCCCAGAGCAGTTCATGGACACATAGTTTGTCTCAGGAGCCCCAGGGATTGTCCCTGCTTTGACAACTAAGTTATCCTTTTCCTCTTTGCCGAGATGCATGTATGTGGATGATTTATGCATTCAGAATTTTCGTTTAAATAGCAACTACAGTAAACAGGGGTGTATAGATCTTTTCAAATTAGTGTTTTCATTTGGGGGTGGAGGGGAAGTACCCAGTAGTGGAACTACTGGGTCATATGGTAGTTCCATTTTTAAGTTTTTAAGGACCCTCCATACTGCTTTCTACGGTGGCTACACCGATTTGCATTCCCACCAACAGTGTGTTGGGGCTCCTTTTTCTCCACATTCATTAAAAAATGTTTAAGAGTGAAAAATAAACAGCAACTACAACTTCTTAAAGATTGCCCAGTTGACCTTATAATTTGCACAGACCAGCAGAGATTGAAATACTCTGCGTGTAAATATTAACAAAGATGTAGCTAGAGGACAAAAGCTGCAAGAAGGTAATTGGTTTTACCTCTTTAAAATATGTCATTGTGAATATGGCTTAGCACCAAATTACCTGTCACTTAGCCATCGTGTTTCCTCAGTTCCTCTTGTAAAGTATGTGTTGGAAGGGAGATATCCACACAGGGAAGGAGGATGGACTGTAGCTGTAATTTTATCTCTGGTGCTAGGTTTTTCACAGTAATAATTTAAAATTTATTAAATAAGAGGTGGAAAAAGACCTGGCAAATGAAGAAATGTATTATTCTTTTAAAAGCCGTTTTTTAAAACCATTCTCCTATGTACCTTAGATACTGTAGGAAGGGTGGCTATGTTTGTGTTTGATTAAATTATGGTTTTTCAACCAGATAATTGATATTATATATTACTGATATAGCATTTAATACTAAGGGGGAAAGTTACTGCATTGATTATTGTAGAGTATTTTATACCTGCCATAAGCAAATGATTCGTATCTATCTAACACAATTGTCCTTAGGAGTACCTAGTGAAAATCTGTAATCTCAGAAAATATGTTATCTTGTGTGTATTTCTCTAGAATCTAATGTGAGGTATGTATGTATGTTTCTCTTTAGTAAATAATTGTATGCCAGCAATCAAAAGTTCACAATCTTTCTAGTAAGTTAGAACTGCACCTTATTCTGAAGCATTCTGAGAAAGCATGAAGACGCAACAATTCATCATTCCTGGCAAAAGGACTTTAGCAAGTGTCTTTGCTTTTTTGGTATTGCTTTGCTATGACCTATCTGCATATTTTTGGCTAGTCCTTTAAAAAGCATGCCATTATTTCTTGAAAGCACAGAGACCAGGCATATCAGAGCCAACTGAAACCAAACTGATGTTAAAAAGCAAGTATTATGTCAGGATGGCATATGTCAATCCTTTATCCTGTTCCTACTGTTCCCCTACCTGTCAGAAATCAGGGAAGCAGAATCATTCTTATTTAGAACTCCTAGGATTTGTTTCTCTTTATTTGAGCCATGTGCAATGGAAACTCTAGTCTGAATGTAATTTCATGTATTTGAAATATGCTTGAAGTATCAGATGATTAATTATACATATGAGCAGTATTAAAAAATACCTAGATCTCCTATCTGTCACTTTAGAATTTGTTTTAAAAATGTTTATCGGGCACGACAGGAGATCACAAACGTAAACCTCTATACAGGTATTTATATAAACTTACAGATACACACCCTGGGGTATTTTATTAGTATCTATCAGCCACTTTGCATGAAAAGAGAAGAGAGTAAGAAGTCTACGATTTGGGATGTCAAGATATTTTTTTGACAGATACAACTGAAATCTTTGAATCAGTCAGTGAATGAAATTAACTCTTCCTAACCGCCCTAGTATCTTTTACATATTTTATCGACACTTGTTTAATGGAGTGGCATTTTTTAAAAGGGATCATTATACTGCTGCTACTTCTAATAAATGAAAATGCTAGGCACTTTAAATCTACATTTGGTTTCTTTATCTACACGTATAGTCTGGTTTTTTGCTGTATTTCTTAGATCCCAGCGTTTGAATTTTGACGTATCATCTCCTAATGGAATTCTTCTCTTCAGAGAAGCTAGTAAAATGATTTGCACTTATGGTGAGTATCTTTTTCCATATTTGTCTCTGCAATATAACTTTATCTCTTTGGGGGAAAGAAAGATGTTAGTTATTTTGTTCTTTTGAACCTTCCTATCTGTATGAATTTGTGAAGTAGGTAATAGTGCAGAAAGCCAGGTAGCTATCATATTGGCATCGGGAGAAGTAAGTAAGCAGTGTGCCTTTGACTACAAATCATGCCTGACCAACTTGATGAATTTCTTTTGGATAAAATTGCAGTGTCAGTAGGCAAAGGGAATACAACTAGATAGAATATTGAAAAGTTGTAGCGTATTCAAAATTGCGAAAAGTTACATCAGGGAATTTGCTATCATGGATCAAGGAATGCTTAGACCAATATGTCATCAGCACTGAATTTTGGAAAAATATCCTGCTAAAGGGCAGTAAACATTTTATTACAGGGAACTTTTGGGCATTGCACTCTTAGAATCAGAGTTCTATGGTAAAGATAGTCCTATTCAATTATTGTCACAAAAGTTGTTTCTCAGTTAGAATCGAGCCTTAGAACTACCATAAACCCTAATACTTGCCAATTCTGACAGCTTCATCAATGAAATTCTCAACTCACTGAGACCTTTATGTATCCTGGGGATGGGGGTAGGATGGGTAAGAATCCTGTTCCAGTTTGCCGTGCACTGGCTGGCCTCTGCACAGTACTCTTCTTGAGAGATGGTTTCCTGTGTCCTCTTATTCTCTGTTTTCTTTTTTGCCTGTCGGTTCTTGCTTTTCCAAATCAGTAGCCAACTCTGAGTACATTCAGTCTCAAAAATTGCCCATGATTATCGTATTTCTTTTTGAGAACCTTCCAACAGATTTTACAAAATTTTGCAAAGCCTCTTTAAGACCGTGTGTATTTGTGCATATCTGTAGGAACAACCACTAGAAATGTATTACTTCTTTAAAAGTAAAAGCCTATTTAAAAACAAAAAAAAAGGAGAAAAACAATTGTTTTAAATTGTTTTCACTTTCAAAACCCATTCTGGGACAGGAAGCTGTGTGCCTTGTAGGCCTCTGTTAAAAATGCAGAGTTTTAATTGTGCGTTTGATTTTTAGAGTTTCAGATTCTAAGTGTGTGAAAACTACAGGAAGCACCTATTTGAGTCCGTAAACTTGCACTCTCCTATGTTCATCTGTACCAACAACTACATTGTCACCATTTTTGATCTGTTGAAAGTAGACACATTAGAATCATACAAAGTAGAAATGTTTTGCCTCTTAAAGGTAAAAATGAACCCCTTTTCAAATATTCTCAATGCAGTTTGCTTTACTTCCAGTGTATATCTAGTTCCTTCCATTGTCTTAGCATACAAAAATACCATGTCTAGACCATTTTCTAAAATGGTATCTTAGAGAAAGCATAGTTTTTGGAGATTAAAAGATCTGAGTACCAATCGTAGTACCAGCCCTTATCAACTCCATGACCCTTAGCCAAGACACTGTGTTTCTTTGTGCCTAGTTTTCTCACACACAAAATTAGGAATATTGACTCCCTACTGACCTACTTAGAATTCGAGATGGTTAGGTGAGCTGCTCCAGGTAAAGGGCTTGGCACAGGGTATGACATGGAATAGACATTTAACCAACATGTGTCTCCTTAATCCAGAGCCATTCTCTTATACTCATAGAACCAGCCTTCTTTGGACAGGGGTTCACTGACCACATCACTTTTTTGTTCAGCTCCTGCTTGGACCACGCTGTCCTGCTTCCTTCTGCCTGTAATAAGTGCTTATCTTCCATTTACTCACTTTATTTTTTTAATGTTTACTTATTTTTGAGAGGGAGCCAGAGCATGAGCAGGGGAGGGACAGAGAGAGAAGGATACAGAGAATCCAAAGCGGATTCCAGGCTCCGAGCTGTCAGCACAGAGCCCAACGTAGGGCTCGAACTCACAAACCACAAGATCGTGACCTGAGCCAAAGTCAGACACTCAACTGACTGAGCTACCCAGGCGCCCCCTATTTCCTCACTTTTTAAAAGAAAATAATATTTCTCATATGAAACAATGTATGTATATGTAAGAATTTCTTAGTAGTTGATAGAGCTTTAACTCTACACATGTTAGATTTCTGTTACCAATCACAGTTGTATTTTCCTTCTGCTTTTTCTCACTCCAGTTTCTTTCACTGTGTGTAATTTTTCCTTTGGGACTTACTCACTATTGCGGTAGGACCGATCAGAGCAGTGATTTCTCTGCCAGTGTTACTGGACCCCTAGAGCAGAATGTATGTCCAGCCAAGTGACACCAAAAAGAATCTCAGAACAATGCCAAATCTGTAGGCTTCAAAAGCTACCTAGTCCTCTGTCCAGTTGTTTGACATAAGCAAAGAAAGGCATTGTAACAAAAGCTGAGGAAGTTAACTAAGTGAGGATCACATTGGAGGAAGAAGAAGAGGAGGAGACAGAGGTAGAGGAAGGGAAGGAAGACAAGAAACAAGATGAAGAAAAGAGAAAAGAAGAAAAGGAGTAAAGAGGGAAAAAAAACCTTCAAAGCATTCTTGAGAAGGAAAGCTAGTAAGCTTTCTTACTCTAAAGAGAAACTAAGGGATTAAAGTAAGGTATTGCACCTTGGCTTGAAATAATAATAAGGTAGCTTTTATTTTTTAATCGGCTATTATGTGGCTATTCCTATACTAGACCATTTATCATACATTAGCCTATCAGATCCTCAAGGTAGTAGTGTTATCGGCCACTCACTACTCATTTGACCTTGGCTAAGTTGCTTAGCCTTTCTTGCTTCAGTTTCTTGTTAAACAGAGAAAAGAACACCTACTTCATGAGGTGGTTATGAGGATTCAGTTCAGTTGTGCATAGAAAGCTCTTAGACCAGTTAGCTTCTGTGATCACTATTATGAAGAAATTGAAGCTCATAGAGATTAAGAAACTTGCCAAATATTGCATAGCTAGTAAGTCGCTGAATTGGAATTTCATTCCAAGTCTATATAACTTCAAACGATAGTCTCTCCATATTCCTTATTGCCACTTGGGAGCTGCCACAGGAAGATTGTCCTTGAATATTTATGATGAATCACTGTTCTTTAACGTATGGTGATTTCTGTCCTAAAACTTAAGGGAAATCAAAGGCTCAGTGGCAAAATGTCCTTCAACTTTGTCAGCAGTGACTTGGACACGTGCACTTTGCATAGAATAATAGAAACATGTTTATCACCCTTCCCTGATTCCCGTGCTGTCCCCCCCCCCCATCAGCCAAACTGATTTGATCTGTCTTCACCCTCTGTAATGCCTTGTTGCCCCTTCTTTTACCTCTGGAGTCTTTAATATGCTCATGGAGGGTGATCATGTGGTCTGCCATCCAGGAGGTTGGAAGGTGAGGGAAAGAGTGGGAGGGCACAGAAGAGCAGCAGTGTTTATTTTTTTGGTAAGCCAAGCAGAAGGGAAGGGAAGCCCTCGGAAGAAAGAGGCCAGAACATTCTGCGATCCCTTCTGTCCCCATCCCTCACTGGGTTTCTTCTCTGCTCACCTCTCATGGGCAGTATTTGGGTAGTCAGTGATCAGGGCCATGTAGAGTGGGGAGGACTCTTTCCCACATGCACTGATTTGTTGCATATTTTGTGGAACACCTCTACCTCGCTGCTCAGTGAGACTGGCAGAAAAATAATACTTTTGATATGCTGTTTTATTTATCTACATTCTGTCATGATATACTTTGATGTAAGTTTTTAATTTTGCTTCAGCTCTCAGCTGCTCTCGCCGTTACAGCTCAGGGTCAGCAATGAGGTTAGCCACAGTAGCACAAAACAATTTCCTGTTTGTACAGCCCAGGTAACATTTGGATGAGGATTAAATTTTACCACATTTTCTACTAGCCCAAGCCTATTATTTCTAATGAGTTTTAAATTGCTTCAAGAACGTGTATTTCAAAACTTAGTGCTGTGATCCATTCAGCCTGAGCAACTTAATAAAGGAAATTTTTTTCTTGAATTTTTGGTTAAAATGTTGCATGCAGTGTAATAAATGTTATTACTTTGGAAACCTACTTCTCAGTTTTAAGAACTGGATGTTTTTTATGCTCAATTTCCATTTGTCTAATCTTTTCTTCCTTTAGCCCCTGGGTCCTGGTATCTTTAGTGACATCTATTGGTTGAAGAGTGCACAGAAGGGAGAAATCGTGATAATTTTCATAAGACTAGGCAAAACAGAACTGCTTTTATTCCCTCTTTGGATACCTGATTTAAGAAAGTTCAGTGTGTGAAAATCTAAACTTTAAAAATGGATGGAACAGCCATGAGTATTCACTATATGTAAGAATTTACATCAGGGCTCTTTAAAGCAGTATGTGCTCCAGGTGCATTTAAGGTATGACTTAATCACATGCTTAAATTGGATTGGTAAAGCAATGTACAAGCCACTGTTATTTATCGTGACCTAGAAAACAGACCATGGTTTTCTAACTGGCTTTTGCAGAGCCCTGGAGATCTGAAAAGGACCATAGTGGGCCTCCAGATAGCAGGGAGGAGGACACCCTACTGCCACTTTGACCAGAACCACCCTGCTGTATAGTTGCACCAGATTTGTTTGTAAAAGCGAGTCACTTTTTTGACCACTTGTGGGGTTTTTTGTAAAAGAGCTTGAAAATTACTGGCATGTGCTGTTAGAAGCATTGTGAGAACGAAGGATTATGATTATATATTTATGTTTGATTACCAAAGAAAAGCTGAAGAACGCATTGGTCCTGAGATAACTAAAGTCTTAATAAATGTCTCCAGGAAATAACAGTTCTGGAAAACAAACTATCCAGGAACCATGTACGTGGCCTTAGATCTTACTGGAAACTTGGATGGGGACATAGAGTGTCAAAGTAGTATTAAAGTAAAGCTCATGATAGAATGACCGACACCTTGAGGATACCAGCACCAGGATCAGGTGGCTTACAAAAGCAAGACCTTGAGGAACATGTTCCACAGTAGATCCACACATACCAGACGTGCCCCCTTTTGCAAACAAGCAAATAATACTACATAAGCTATTAAATAAGGAAGAGTGATGTCCAACCAGTCGCTTAGGGTTCAGTGGATTCTTTCATCCATGCAGCTAACAGTTACTGAGCATTTACTATGTGTCTGATATTGTGAGAGTTACAATGGATAGGATAAGAAATAAGACACACAAAAAAGAATCTTACTGATTCTTCTCTTGAGGAACTTGAGTTCTTCAGGGGATTCAGTCAAGTAAATGAAGACTTACGATGCACTGCGCTCACTTTTATACTTGAGAAGCATACAGAGTGCTATGGTAGCCCAGAAGTTCCTAACTCAAACTGAGGAGTCAAACAAGGAAGAACTTTTTTTTAAGTTTATTTATTTTAAGAGAGAGAGAGAGCGAGAGAGAGAGCATGGGCAGGGGAGGGGCAGAGAAAGAGAGTGAATCCACTGCAGGCTCCTCACTGTCAGCATGGAGCCTGATGCAGAGCTCAAACTCACCAACCACGAGATCATGACCTGAGCTGAAACCAAGAGTCAATTGCTTTACCAACTGAGCCACCCAGGCATCCCAAGGGACAATTTTTTAAAGGAATAGAATAGGGCCCAGAAGTTTGAAGAGGGCATTTCAAGCAGACAGTAGCTGCTTTTACAAAATTATATAAATATAAAAAGTAGCATGGTCTGTTAGCAAACTGCGGAATTTCAGAATTGCTATAGAGAATAGAAAGTGAAAATCCTGATTATCTCATCATTCAAAGATAACCGTCATTATCAGTTTAGTGTGTGCTTTAAGTGATTTTAAGTTTATTTATTTAAGTAATCTCTACACCCAACGTAAGGCTCAAACTCAAAACCTCAAGATCAAGAGTTGTATGCTCTCTCGAATGAACCAGCCAAGTGCCCTTACCATATCTTTTTAAATCGCTGCAAAGTATTACATTTTGTGGTCATATTATAATTTATTTAATCATTCACCTTTTGATAAATGTAATTTTTTTATACACATATAATTTTTCACCGTTACATACTTTGTTTCAGTAAGCAACTTTGACATGCAGTTTCATGAGCTTCATTTGTTCAACAAATGTACCCTGGGAACAGCAGGCACTGTTATTGACTCTTTGGATACATCAGTGAGCAAAACTGAAAAAGGCATTATTTAGCATGTTAATAACTGGAATTTTAAAAAAAGAAAGAGAAATTCAGGAGAAGGAACAATAGAAGTACTAGGGATTGGGAAAGGTGTTGTAGTAACTTAAGTAAAGGTGACATTTGAGCAAAGACTTGCAGTAAATGAGGGAGTTAGTCATGTGAATATCTCTGGGCAGAGTATTCCAGGCTGAGAGAATACCAAATTTTAGGGTCCTGAGGCACCAGTGTATCTGGCATGTCTGCAGAGCAGCAAAGAGATTAGTAGCTGGAGCAAAGTAAACAAAAGGGAAAGTTATAACAAGAGCAATGTCATGTAGTGTCATTCTTGTAGACAGTAATCAGGACTTTAGCTCAAGTGAAATAGAGGGACTTTAGAACATTTTGAGCAGATAAATAACATTTGCTACTGGCTTTGACCAAGGTGATAGTGGGAGTGGTGAGAAATAGTTCGATTCTGGATATACTTTGAAGGTAAAGCAAATCAGATTTCTTGATGGATTGGAAATATGGCATGAGAGAGAAATAATGTAGTCAAGGAATTTTGGCATGAACAACTGGAAGGATGAAGTCGCCATTAACTGAGATGCATGTGAAAGGGATCAAAAGTTCCATTTTGGTCCTGTTCAGTTTGAGATGTTAATTAGATATCCCAGTAGGAATATTGAATATAGACTTGGCTATCTGAGTCTGAGGTTTGGAAGTTAGGTCTGATCTAGAGAAAAAATGTGGAAGTCATTGACTCTTAGATGGTATTTAAAGCTGTAAAAACAAGGTAAGATCCCCTAGGTGGTGGGTGAATATGCATCTAGAAGACTTAGGTTTGAGTTCTGGGGCACTTCAGTGTCAGGGGTAAAGGAGAAGAGGAGCAACCAGCAAAGGAAAATGAGAAGGAGCAAGAACTGAAGAGAAGATCGGGGTATGTGCCTTGGAAGACAAGGAAGAAGAGGTAGTTAACTGTCAAAAGCTGGCAGTGAATCAAGTAAATAAGGACTAAGAGTTAACCATTACATTTAGCAACAAGGCGGTCATTGGGAACCTTGAAAAGAGCGTTCTCAGTGGAGTGGACCTAAAAGAGAATGAGAGGAGGGATGCCTGCGTGGCTCAGTCAGTTACGCGTCCTACTCTTGATTTCGGTTCAGATCATGATCTCATGGTTGGTGGGTTCAAGCCCCACATTGGGCTCACACAGAGCCTTCTTGGGATGATTCTCTGTCTCCCTCCCTCTGCTTCTCACCTGCTCACTCTCGCTCTCTCCCTTTCTCTCTCTCAAAATAAATACTTTTTTTTAAAAAAGAGAAAGAATGAAAGGAGAATAAGACAATGAAAACAGTTCTTTGGAAGAGTTTTATTACAAAGGGGAGTACTATCTAGCAGAGAGGTAGGGCCAAGAGAAGGTGTTTTTTGTTTTTTGTTTTAAAATGGAAGATATAATAGCATAGCCTGTATTTCAATGAGTTGATCTAATAGGAAAACAAGATTGCATAGGAGGAAAAGGAGAAATTTATTGGTGCTTTGTCCTTAAGCACATAAGAGGAGATGGCATATGTTGAACATATTGGAGGGTTGGCTTTTACAGGAGACAGTGTAACTGCAGATGCTGGTAGATAGGTAGATATTGTAATGAACTTTTAGAATTAGAATATGTGTCCAGAAGTGGATTTACACATTTTTTATATTTTTAATAAATATGACCAAATTGCCCTCTAGAATGATTACACTAATTTATGTTCCCAACAACTTGCTTATTTTCCTGCCCCCTCAATCAACACTGCATTGTTTAATCTCTTTCAATCTGAAACGGAAATACTATATTCCTTTCCACTCTTCATAGCTTCAATTCTGTCCCAAACCATTTATGTCCAGGGGCCTCGAAAGACAGAGTGGGTTGAGTGACCTAAAGTAAAGGAATGTCGGCAAGCTTGTGGTTCTCTTCCCATAACTGTTCTGATGATGAATGAAGACATTCAACCTATAGAGCTGTCAGCTAAATATCACCTTAAAATTTTAGAGATTAAGAGGGAAAAAGAAAACGTAAATCAATGTAAGGGATTGCTTTATAAGCCAGGAAATAACATTGTTCGTACTAACGGTTCTTCCTGGTACAAGATACTACTATAGTATTTTATCCCCTCAGCGTTCTTTTTTTAAGTATTCTTCTGAGGACACAGAGAACTGGTAGACTGTAGAGCAAAGAACCACACTGTGGCCCCATACAGCCAATTCTCTATTGAAGGAACAGAGGGAAGATGTTCCAAGACATAGCATTGACCTGACTTTGAATCACATATTAGAAGGAAGTGTATTATGCTACACAGCCAGCTTCAGCTCCCCCTCTTTTCCCGGCCATAGCCCCCCATGTGTGAACTTACAGGCTACTAGACTTGAGAAAGAAATGAACCCACAGGAGTATGCATTGTCATATTTACATTTACTGAGCGAGCGCTGTGCCAGTTACTATGGTAAGCGCTTTACATATGCTGTCTCCTTTACTCCACATAAGAGCCTTGTGTGTTTTACGTACTTTAATTATCCTTATTTTATAAATGAGGAAATTGACTTACAGAGATTAACAATCTGCTCAGACACCGAGGTAGTAAGGAAAGAGGTAGGCTTCAACCCCAATCAGTATGAGTCAGAAGCCCACCCGGTTCATTACTCCCTTATGCACTGTATTTCTGTCTTCTGTTAGAATACTGTCTTTTATATAGTTCTCCACCGGAGACCTGTGAAAGAAGATCACTCTTCTTTGGGTGTAGGAAGCCTCTTTTGAAGGAGACATTATAGAGTCAGTCACTCAGGGAAGAGGTGGGGTCTCAGAAGGAAAAAGAGTTTAAAAAAAAAAAAAAAAAAAGACCTGAAAGTAGATCTCAGGTAAACAGAAGTGGAGATTTTGCGTTTTTTAAATGTATATCCTTCTCTGAATCTAGATCTTGAGGATTGTCCAGAAGGGTACTTCTGAGTGCTGGAAGCTAACCCCAAAACAAAAACAAAAAGGTTTCTCCAAAAGGGACAGAGAGTAGAGGTTAAGAAAAGAGAACCCAAGCAATTAATATAAGCAAATGGTAAGCTGAATTACCAGTATCTGGAGTCCTCTGTGCTTATTTTTCAGGTTTTTTTTCCCCTTATCATTTAGTGAGATTTCCTGCTGCAGCATGCACAAGAGTAAGAATGGCAGTGCTTGGCACCTGTGCCTCCCACTGGAAGTTCCCCCCACTGTTGCCCTCGGCCAGGTTATCCATCAATTCCCAGCATTCTTGTCCGGAGCCCCAGAGGAGCCTCCACACCCCTCTCTCCCAGGCCTAACGTTAAGAATGTATGGTATCTCATTCCCCTGCCCCCAATTATGGCATTTTAAGCTTTTTTGGGGGAGGCGGGGTGCAATCCAATTTCAGTAAGTACTGTTCAGTGACACATACTAAATAAAGCTGAGTCGGAGTGAGTAAATGACTTGGCCAAGCCTTCTCTTCCAGAGTCTTTCATAGCCACCACGGAATGCTGAGGTACCTGAGCACAGTGAGGTACAGCTCTCTATTTCAAAAGTATTACTCGTTCTCCTTTTCAAAGGTCACAAGGCTACACTAATTAACTTGTTTAATTAAAATAAATTAACACAGATGTGTCTGACACAGGCCAAAAGACATGTATTTTAGGTTGCAACTTCAACACAGAGATGAAAGTTGTGATTCTAAATAAGTAATCCTACTTGATGATAGGTTATCCAATCTTTAAATCAAAATTTTTGTACCATCACCGTTCTTGGTCTGCCCATTCCATCTTTGCTGTAGAATATAAGACCTTTACTTCTCCCATAAGGACATGAGCATAAAAAGACCCCAAAAGATGATCCAGTTTTCTCCCGTTGACCTGGGCCTTTCCAACAAACCCAAAATGTGTAGTCCACACATAACCCCCAGATTATCCTAGCTCCTTTCATCACATGTAAGCAGTGCTTTCCTTTTCCGAGGACAGAGAGGACAGGGGAATGTCTACCTTGGTTTATACTGAATTTGAGGCAAAGGTAAAAAGGCAGTGGTTGAGAACTGTCTTCTCCTGCAGCATCCTGCTTTTGCGGACCTCCATACCTGTGCGCATAATCTACCTAGCACACACTCCTCCCCCTCCAAGTCTTCCTGGAAAACCGGGCTTGATCCTTGAGAAATAGCCTGTTCTGTGAAGCCTTTCCCCACTGACCTCCTGGCCAAGCAGAGTCAGTCTCTTCTTCTGTTCCCCTAACATTTTAACCCAATCTCTCTGTGTTTGTCACATTGTATGAAATCATTGATTTATAAATCTATTTCTCCCACCAGACTGAACTTCTTCAGAATAGAGATTTTATTTCCTTTGTTTATCCCAGCACCTCACACATAATAGCTGTTAAGTAAATGCTGTCATATTGAGTTGAATCTTTATGGAACTTACTCTCTAAATTAGGATGAGGTCATGAGAGAGGGTACGGGATTTGGTGTGGAGTAAATTCCAGGGTCTGTCTCACCCCTCTTACAGTACACACGTGGTTACTGTAATATACATATCAGTCAGGATTCAAACAGGGAAAAACAAGCACTATGACACTGACAGAACAGGGAACTTGTTTTATGAATCAGACTTTGTACAATCTTGGGCAAAGATGGGAAAATAGGTCAAAGGAGGGAATTGAAAATTCAGAAGAAAAACCACTAATCAGCCCTCCTGAAACAATGGCCTGGGTGGACAAGTTGGAGCTTGCAGGGAATTCTAGCAGCTGGAAGTGTCACTTCCAGCTGCTAGAATGGAACCATGAAAGGATGTGGGGTCAGAGGGAACTGATGTAGGGTAGAAGTCAATGGAAAACGGCTGCCTTTGCATAGCTGCCAGCCTGGAAGTCTGCTGCAGAGTAGTTGGTGATGGGCTTGGAGTCATTCGTCAGCAGGACTGGTGGTTCTAGACACAGAGGAGGAAAGAACACGGACAAACTGAAACCCAGCGGCATTTCTACTGTTTTTTCTCACTCTGGTCACAGTGACCTTCACAAAAGCGTGGCTGCTACTTCACTTCCACCTTACAAATCTCACACAAATTTCTCTCTTGCCCAATTCTAGCCCACAGCCATAAAGGGAAATGCATTCTGGGAAAGTTAGTTCTTGTGTAGCCAAATTGGCACAGTACAAAGCCACAACAATGCACCTCTACATTTTGTAAGTTGAATTTAGTTTCAATTTTAGCAGTACTCACTTAAATAGGAAAACACAGAGCTAAGAAACATGTAGGACTTTATAGTTTTTTTAAAGGCATTCTTGGGTATTGCCTAAAAACATGCCTTACTAGCACACATTTCAGAAACAAATTGTTGGTTATAAATGCTAACCGGTATTAAAATTTTTAAGGTGATTATATAAACATTTCTTTATCTTTTGATGGACAACATAGAATTTAAGTACAGTTTTAAAAATCATCTCTTGAGATCTTCTGAAAAATGACAGAAGGAAAAAGGAAGTAACATTTGTTATGCACTGTGCCGAGGATTTCTTGTGCGTCTTATTTCATTTAATTCATATACCAAACCTGCGAGGCTCCTAAAAGTGAAGTAACTCAAGATCAAATTCATGTAAAACTGTTGGAACTTCATCCCAGAATTTAGCGTAACTTATATCTCAGCCTAGGCTTTTTCTCTTGACTTAGTTGGTTGTTTACTCCTACGTTTCTAATGTCTTGTTGAAGAGGAGATAACACATATATTAAAATATGTAAAGTGAACTAATCTTAAGAGTGCAACTCAATGAATTTTTCCATATCTACCTGCATATTCGTATAATCACCACCTAGGTAAAAACATAAAACTTTTCCAGTACCCTTGATTGGTTTTCCTTGGGCCGTTTGTGCTTCCCAGGTAAACTGCCTTAAATATTTGCATTTTTCGTTACACGGGTGGTGTCATTTTTGGAACAATGCTAGGAGGAGGTGAACATTAGCGGTGAAGTGAAAATGTTAAATAATGTGCCTTGAATTACATCTACTTATATCACTTTCTCTGTCTGCTTTTACCCTAAAACAGGTAATCAGATCCTGTCCCTTGGGAGCCTCTCAAAAGATCAGATTTATCCAATGAAACTCAAGGGCATCTCCATCTGCTATTCAGCTCTGAAATCTGCCTTGTGTGGAAATTATGTCAGCTTTGGCGTCTTCAAGTTGTATGGGGACAACCATTTTGACAATGTACTCCAGGCCTTTGTCAAAATGCTGCTGTCAGTGTCCCACAGTGACTTGCTAGTAAGCAATCGTGCATCACGGGAGTCTTTGTGTGAAATGTGAAGTAACACCACCACAGGCTTGGAATGGTTACAGTGAAGCCCAGGGAGTTAGAATAGCACCAGAACATTGTTATGTTTTAGGACAGCATCTTGATTTAACTCGCAGAATTTGAACAACTATAGTGGCTGTGTTTCTATAATTAAATGTGCAGTTTTGAAAACTGCAGCTACCACCGTCTGATGGATCGGTCCTCCAGAGTGCTCCAGGTTCTGCATCTAGAGAAAATGTCATCAGCAATTTCAACTGATTGCTTACAACTATACTCATAATTCAAAACAGGTCTGTCTCTTGGAGCAGAAATGCAGGATCGGCTGCAGGATCTTCTCCTTCCTTCTTCCTTCCTCCTCCTATGCCCTCTACTTCCCCTACTGTTTGGCTTCCCTTTGCATGAAAATTCTGGTGTGGCGGAAGGAGTGCTGAAATCAAAGTTGAGCGTGCGGGTGCATAGTCTCAACTCTGCCACTCACTAGTCATTTACCTTGAATAAATCACCTTCTCTATTTCTCCAGGCTTTAATTTCCTCACCTTTAAAATGAGTAAATTAAACAAAGTGATCTCCAGGTCCCTTTTCAACTCTACCGTCTAGTTTCTATGATCTATGTCAGTGGTTTTCAAACTTTGAGGCCCATCAGAATCACCTAGGGTGCTTGTTGGAAATTTAAATTTCCAGGCTCCTCCACTGAGCTGTGTCGTTACCACACTTTTTTTTTTTTAAACACCTCTGCATGATTGCACAAAAGCTAATATATGCCCAATGTGGCTGCAGTAATTACTTCAATAACAACCAAATTCATGCTCAGGTGTATGTAGTTCAGGCTTTACCACCTGCTCCCTGCCAAAGTTGCAGCTAAGATCTAGGGGGCCTTTGGTCAGCCTGAGTCATCCTGGACAAGAATGGACTAGTGGCACCCTCTTCCACCGTTCTAAGTCTTTATGGAACCACATCTCCAGCTAAAGTGGTTAAGCCTCAGTAGTAGAACAGAATGCTCATTGAAGGCTGCCTGTGTGACAGAAATTACAGACTAGAAACTTGACTCAGATCAACCATGCGTTAACAGACACCTCACTGAGAAGACACTTCACTATAGTTGAGGTCCACCAAAAAAACTGGTTGTAGCTCCAGGAATTTCTCTCATCTTTTTTCTAACAGGCAATCAAATCTCTAATTCACTAATTCTCAAAATTGAGGATGCATAGGATTCCCTTTATGTATGTAAAATGCATGTTTTAGGACCTCATTCCAGAGCTTTTCATTTAGTGAGTCTGGAGTGGGGATCAGGAAACTGCATTTTTAGCAAGCACCCCATGTGACCTCATGGAGGTGGCCTTAATCTCACTTTAATAAATACTACTCTGGTTTATTTCTCTTATGAGTGTTGTGCTTCTTTGGTATTGGCTTGAGTTTCATTTGAAGTTTTCCAGGGATCTTTCTCATACGCTTACCTTTTGCTCATAGTATATAGCAAATATTAAGCCATTGACCAAATTATGATTTAATTAGATGGGCAGGCACTCTGTAAGTACAACAGACCATGATGCCAAATCCTATTCTAACAGCAAAAGCTTTGTGTTAAAAAAAAAAAAAGAAAAAAAAAAAGGCTGCCTTACCACTAGTAATAACTGTTCAGAGTTACAATATCTCCATCCAGAAAATAGTTGTCTTTTTTTTTTTTTTCAATTTAAATTTCAGTTAACATGAAGTGCAGTATTGGTTTCAGGAGTAGAATTCAGTGATTCATCACTTACATACAACAGCCAGTGCTCATCACTACAAGTGCCCTCCTTAATACCCATCACCCATTTAACCCATCCCCCCTACCCACCTCCTTCCATCAACCCTCAGTTTTTTCTGTCTCTCTTGTGGTTTGTTTCCCTCCCTTGTCTTTTTCCTCCACTTCCCATAGATTTATCTGCTTTGTTTCTTAAATTCCACATATGAGTGAAATCCTATGGTATTTGTCTTTCTCTGATGGACTTATTTCACTTAGCATGATACATTCTAGCTCCATCTACGCTGTTGCAATTGGCAAGCTCTTATTCTTTTTGATGACTGAATAATATTCCAGTGTGTGTGTGTGTGTGTGTGTCTATGTACCACATCTTTATCCATTCATCAGTCAGTGGACATTTGGGCTCTCTCCATAGTTTTGCTAT
This sequence comes from Prionailurus viverrinus, assembly GCF_022837055.1. NCBI lineage: Eukaryota > Metazoa > Chordata > Mammalia > Carnivora > Felidae > Prionailurus > Prionailurus viverrinus. Next base: position 179,023,193 of record NC_062561.1, on the reverse strand, counting down.
TGTTGATAATGCTTCTATAAACATTGAAGTACATGTACCCCTTCCAATCTGTATCTTTGTATCCTTTGGGTAAATACCGTATAGTGCAATTGCTGGATCATAGGGTAACTCTATTTTTAGTTGTTTTTTTTAAATATAAAATTTATTGTTAAATTAGTTTCCATACAACACCTAGTGTTCATCCCAACGGGTGCCTTCCTCAGTGCCCATCACCCACTTTCCCCTCCCTCCCACCCCCCATCAACCCTCAGTTTATTCTCAATTTTTAAGAGTATCTAATGGTTTGGCTCCCTCCCTCTCTAACTTTTTTTTTTTTTTGAGGAAGAATTCAGTCTTCTAAATTCCATACTACAGAATTTTATTTGCATTTAAGTGTTATCCATGTAAGGTAAAATTGAGGATACTTTCTGTGCTGTGTCTTCAAATTAGGATTTCTAGAGATCAAGAGATTCCTATTAGAACCCCCTTAAATACCGAATTGAGAATCATGTGTTTGTCATTTGTTCCATGTATTTATTTTATATATTTATATTTAGGTAGGTTTATATTTTCTAATATTATAAATGGCAGTTTCCACTAGACCTTAACATGTCTTTTGCTTCCCAGTGGCTTGACACTTGGTATCTCTGTGTTTTAGCAATATCGGAAACTGAGCCAGTCTTACTATCCACTCCTGGAGTGTCTCACCCAGGACCACATGAGCTTCATCACCAACTTAGAGCCTCCTGTACTGCTGTATGTTCTCACATCTATCTCCGAGGGACTCACTACTCTTGGTAAGTATTGTGGAGAACATGATTTCCAGAGGAAAAACTTGATTGTGGTCTCTTAATGTATGTGCTTACTAAGATGATCATCCTACAGATAGGAAAAAATTATGTACCCAAACTAAGATTATTTCATAATTATTGCTTGCAAGTGAGAAAATGCCTTTTTGTATTTTGATGTACAGCTTAATTTTTAATCCGCTTAAAGGTATAATTTATACACATTGATTTTAAGTGAACAGTTAGTTGTTCAGTGACTATAACAAATATATATACATAGTCATGAACCATCACAACTGAGATATGGAACATTTTCTTCACCACAGAAAGCGCTCTAGTGCCCCCTTCTAATCAGTCCCTTCCCCCTCACCCCAGCCCCAAGGAACCACTGTCTACTTTCTTTCACTATAGTTTACCTTTTCCAGAATTTCATCTAAGTGGAATCCTGTGATGTATATACCTTTCTCTTTCGTTTAGCGTAACGCCTTTGAGATTCTTCCATGCTGTTTTGAAAGTCAGTTTATTCCTTTCTGTTGCTGAGTATTATTCCATTGTGTGGAATACTACAACCTATCTATTTATATATTCACCAGCTGATGGACTTTTGAGTTGTTTCCATTACTTGGTTGTTTTGTACAATGCTACTGTGAGTGTACAAGTCTTTCTGTGGACAGGTAGTATTTCTCTTGGGGAAATAGCTAGGAGTGGGATTTTTGAGTTGTATGCTAAGTGTATTTTTAACATTATAAAAAAATTGTGATACTGTTTCCCAAAATGACTGTACCATTCTGCTCTCCCAGCAACGTTTGAGGGTTCCAGTTTCCCAGTAACCTCCCTAACACTTGGTATTGTCAGTCTTTTTAATCTTAGCCATCCTAGTGGGAAGTTAAGAGGAATCTCATGATGTTTTTAATATTTCTTTCACTACTAAATAGTGATTTGAACATCTTTTCATGCTTATGGGCCATTCACGTATCTTCTTAGTGAAGTATTTGTTTGAATCCTTTACCCATTTTTTTAAACTGGGTTATTTATCTTGTAAACATTTATTAAATATTCTGGATGCAGATCCTTTATCAGATATGTGTTTTGAAAATATTTTTTCAGGCTTGGCTTGTATTTTTATTTTCTAACAGCCTCATCTTATAAGAGCAAAGTTTTTTTAATCTTGAGGCAGTCCAATTTACTTATTTTTTCTCTTATGGTTCATGTCTTTTGGGTCCTATCCTAAGAAATCCTTGCTTAACCCAAGGCCAGACAGGTGGTTTTTGTGTTTTCTTCAGAAGTTTTATAGTTTTTGATCTTATGTTTAGGTCTGTGAACCATTTCAACTAAACTTTTTGTATATAATATTATGTATGAGACAAAAGCTGTTTTTTAGCATACAGTTATTCAGTTGTTCTAGCACCTTTTGTTGAAGAATGTTCTTTCCTTATTGAATTACTTTGTGCCAATTCTATACTGTTCTGGTTCTTAACTTTTGTCCTAACTTTCTGGTACATGTTGAAATCAGAGAGTATATCCCTCTAATTTTGTTTTTCTCTATTTTTTTTAATGTTTATTTATATTGAGAGAGAGAGAGAGAGAGAGAGAGAGAGAGAGAGCGCGCGAGCGAGCATGGGAGAGAGAGAGCCAAAGAGAAAATCACAAGTAGGCACTCGGCTGTCAGTGCAGAGCCTGACATGGGACTAAATCCCACAAATTGTGAGATCATGACCTGAACTGAAATAAAGAGTCAGACACTTAACTGACTGAGCCACCCAGGTGCCTCTGTTTTTCTCTTTTAAAGCGGTCTTGACTATTCTGGGTCCTTTGTCTTTTTATATACACCTTCGTGTCAATTTGTCAGTTTCTCGTTAGAAAAAATAAATGAATAGGGGAATTTTCGTGGGGATTGCGTTGAATCTCTAGCCCAATTTGGGGGCGGTTAACATATTAGCAATATTGAACTTTCAATTCCTGAAAATGGCATATCTGTCCATTTATTTAGGTCTTCCTTAATTTTTCTCAACAGCATTTGTGTAGCTTTAAATGTATGACTCTTGTACTTATTTTGTTATATTTATAACTACGTATTTTATGTTTTTATGCTATTGTACATGGTATTGAATTTTAATTTCCCATTGGTTTTGGCTACTGTGCAGAATTGCGGTTGATTTTTTTTGTGTGTTCACCATATATCCTTCAACCTTACTAAACCTACCTATTAATTCTGGTAGTTTTTGTAGATGTCTTAAGATTTTCTGCATAGATGTACCTACAAATAAAGACAGTTTCATCTCTTCCTTTCCAGTCTGTATGGCTTTTTTTTCCTTGCCTTATCACACTGGCTAGGGTCCACAATACAATGTTGAGTAGAAGTAATGATAGCAAACATTTTTTTCCTTGTCTCCAAGGAAATGTCTCCATTCATTCTTTCACCATTCAGTCTAATGTTAGCCATAGGTTTTTATATAGATGCTCTTTTATCTTGTTGAAAAAATTCCCTTATTTGTGGTTTTCTGAGAGTATTATCATGAATGAATATTGAATTTTATCAAATTATTTATCTACATCTACTGACATGATTATATGGCTTTGCTTTTTTAATACATTACATAATGTTAATCATCACATTGATGGGTATTTGAATGTAAAACCAACCTTGGATTCCACACTAGGTTGTAACACATCCTTCTTATATGGTATTGAAATCGACTTTCTAAAATTTTGATACAGATTTTTTACATCTATGTTCGTGACAGATATTTATGTGTTCTCAGTAGTTTTTCTATAGTTCTTCTTCCATATCTTGTACTCTTTGTTCTTCTGTATCTTTGCCTTGTTTTAGTGTCAGTCTAATGCCATCATAAAATGACTCGAGGATTGTTTCCACCTCTCCTATTTTCTTAAAAAGTTTGTGGAGAATTGTTACTAGTTCTTACTTAAATGGTTATTAGATCTCCTTAGTGAGGCCTTTAAGCCTAGATTTTTTATTGTTGTTAGTAAGTTTTTTTAACTACAAATTAAATTTTTTCATGGATACAGGACTATTCCACTTATTTATTAGATCTGGCATAGCATTTGGTAGTTTGTATCTTCAAAAGAATTTCTCCATTTCATCTGAAGTTCATCTGACATTGACATAAAATTGTTCATAATATCCCATTGTTATACAATATGACTTGAGCAAGGTCTGTAGTGATTCCCCTCTTCCATCCCTGAAATTGGCAATTTGTGTCTTCTCTCTCTTTTTTTTCTCATTCTGGCTCTAGATTGATCAGTTTTATTGCACAGAACCAGCTTTCAGTTTTCATTGAATTCTCTTTTATTTTTCCATCTTTTATTTCATTAATTTCATATATGGCCTTTATTATTTCCTTCCTTTAGTTTACTTTGCTTCTTCTTTTCTTAATTTTGTCAAGTAGATACTTAGATAACTGATTTTAGACCTTTCCTCTTTGCTAATATACACATTTAATGCTTTCATCTAAGCACTGCTATAGCTATTCCTCACAAAAATTTTATATATTTTGAGATTTTTTTTTTCTATTCGGTTCAAAAATATTTTCTAATTGTCCTGCTGAATTCTTCTTTTATCAGTGGATTGTTACTTAGAGGCACAGGGTTTTTAATTTCTGTATATTCACAGGTGTTCCTGATATCTGTTACTGATTCTAGTTTAATTCCATTGTGGTCATAGGAAATACTCAGTAATTTTTATAATCTTTATATTTATTGTGTCCTTTTTATGTTCAAAATACGATGAATGTGCCATGGGCACTTGAAATGACTGTGCATTCCACTGTTGTTGGGAAGAATGTTCTATGGTGTTCTAATTGTTCAGATTTTCTATATTATTACCGGTTGTTTGTTTTCTACTTATTCTATGAACCACCAAGAGAGAAGTGCTGAAGTCTGACTATATAGATTTTTCCATTTCTCCTTTCAGTTAGTTCTATCAGTTTTTATATAAAGTATTTCAAAGCTTTGTTACTAGATACATAAATATTTAGGATTGTTATGTTCCTTTGGTCAATTTTCCCCTTTATCATTATGAAATGACCTTCTTTATCTCTTGCAATACTCTTTCTTTTTTTTTTTAATACTCTTTCTTCTGAAATCTACTTTGTCTGATATTACTAGCCTCTCCAGCTTTCTTTTGATTAGGTTGCCTCTTTTTCTATCATTTCCCTTTTAATCTTTCTGTGTCTTTATATTTAAAGTTGGTTTCTTGTAGACAGCAGGTATTTTCTATTGCTATTATAGCAAATTTGTACAAGCTTGGTGGCTTAAACTAATGTACATTTATTATCTTATGGTTCTTTAGATCATAAATGTGACATGGGTCTCACTGGGCTATAAAATGAAAGTGTCAGCAGAGATGTGTTCCTTTCTAGGACCAAATCCATTTCCTTGCCTGTTCCAGTTTCTAGAGACCACCTAAATTCCTTGGCTCATGGCCCCCCTTCATCTTCAACACCAGCAAGATTGCATCTGTAACCATTCTTCTATAGATACATCTCCCTCTAAGTCTGACCTCTCCTGCTTCTCTCTTTTACTTTGAAGGACCGTTGGGATTACATTGGGCCTATCCAGATAATCCAAAATAATCTCCCTATGTTTTGCTCAACTAATTAGCAATCTTAGTCCACCTGCAGTCTTATTTATTCTTTGCTGTATAATCTAACACATTCACAGGTTCTGGGAATTAGCACATGAACGTATTTGCCAAACACACAGCTTATAGGTGGGTCATATTTTTATATCAAATCTCACTGTCTCTGCCTTCTAATTAGTGTTTCAACCATTTATATTTAATGTAAGTACCAGTGTATTTGAGTTTAAATCTATAATATTGCTACTTGTTTTCTTTTTATTTTGTCTGAACTTTGTTTCTTTTTTCTTTTTTTCTTGCCTTCTTTTGGTTAGGATTAATTACATCTTTCTTATGAATCCATTTTATATCCCCTATGAGTTTATTAGCCAGACTTTTTTATTTTTAGTGGTACTCTAGGGTTTATAATCTACACCTTCAAATAATATCAGCACAGTTTGCCTTCAAATAATCACAGTCTACCTCTTTCCCTCTATCTCCATTCCTTCTGGAACTACACATGTGTTATATATCTCTGTTATTATTCGAAGACTGGATGGGAAGGACTCCTTTACAGATCTCCAGAACTGTCTCTTTGTATAGCTCCCACTCCCTGAAGCTCTGTCCCATGAGTTCTAGCTGCCTCAGTCTCCCCAAATTCAAACTGTTTCTCTTCAACTCAGTGAGACTGCTTAGCTCCGTTTGGGTTCCCCCTTCCTGGTCTGTAGCCTGGAAACTACTTGGGGCAATAAGCTTGAGCAATCACATCATTTGTTTCCCTCCTCTCTGGTTTAATAGCCCTGTACTGCTTGTTGTGCAATAATTGAAAAATGTTGTTTCATATTTTTGTCCTGTTTTCTAGTTGTTTATGGCAGAAGGAAAAATTCTCATAGCAGTTAATCCTTCAAGGACAGAAACTGAAGCCTTGTCTTTTCTTATTACAGTTTGGCTTGACATTCTTTTAACTCACATCATAGTAATACTTGAAGATTTTAAATTAGTTGCAGGCGGCTATATTGCTCTCAAAGTGTGGTCTCAGGCCTGGAATCTGCATTTCAACAAGGCTCTCAAGGGAGTCTTGATGAAGTGGCATTAGGGAGGGAGTACTGAGCTTGGATGTAAGTCCTGGTGCTACCACTTATTAAGTGTATGTTTATGGACATGTACTCTGTGCCTGATGCTGTCATAGGTGTTTTCAGATGGGTACTTCAGCCTTGTCCTTCTCAGAACCACTGTGCCTACCAAAACTGGGTTACATACTCTGTGTGTCCTTATTTCCTACCTGATTGCAGTTTTCTGAAGGACAGAAACAGTGTCTTGAGGCAACACTTTATTCCCAGTGCCTAGCATATAGTAAGTGCTCAGTAAATATTTATTGATTAAGTTAATTGAGTAATGTTATTTTCATTATATTTCATTATACAGATGAGTAAGCTGTGGCTCAGGGAAGTCAAACAACTTGCAGAAGGTCACACAACCAATAAGTGCCTGATCTAGGAGTCTTTCTGACTCGAAAACCCATTCCTCTTCGCCTCACCTCCCTGCCCTAGATCTATCTAATCTTCAAGAAAAAGGACTATCAAAAGTACCCACTTGGGTTTCTCTTTTTCCAACAATAATAGATCTGCAAAGAGGCATTTATAGTTATCGTTTGGGTTACAAGCAGGCTTCAGTTCTACTTTAGCCTCTGGAAAAACTGAGACAGAAGCACACACAAAAAAAAAAAATTGAATCAGTGATAGGGTAGTAACTCACCTAATATGCTTAACATGATATTAACAATTTTTGGTTATCCTCATTCATCAGCATTTTTAGTTTCAGGCAAGCTGCAATGTGGGGAAAGAGAAAGGTGAATGAGAAAAGTGACTATATTTTCTTTTTATTTTTTTTAAGTTTATTTTAAGAGAGACAGAGACGGCGTGAGTAGGGGAGAGGGAGAGAGAGAAGCCTGACCCAGGGCTCGCAGTCACAAAACTGTGAGATCATGACCTGATCTGAAACCAAGAGTCAAATGCTTAACCAAATGAGCCACCCAGGTGCCCCTATTTTCTATCTTTTTATTACCCAGCCACCATCACCCCCCACCACACTCTTACATATAGAAACCATTCTCTTACATATAGAGACCAAGTGCAGAACTTACAAAAAGCTGCTCTTAATAATAGTGACACTCAAGTCATTCATTCAGTAAGTACCAATTATGCACATACTATGTACTTGGCAGTACTAAAGGGAACAAAACAGAGAAGGTCCCTGCTGATGTGAAGCTTTTACTCTAGAGGGAAAAGATAAACAATAAATAAATGACCACACACACACACACACAAACACGCACACGCACGCACACACACAAGAAAAAGTCAAGTCATTGCAAGTGCTAAACAAAGACTTAAAATGGGATAATGACTGGAGAATGATCAAATGTGGCTTCTTTAGAAGTGATCAGGGAAGGCCTCTGAAGATTAGCTGGGGCAGCAGTGAGGGTCATTCCAGGAAGTAAAAGATAGCACAAAAGGCAAAAACAAATTGTGAGGACAAGTGAAAATTTGAACCAACTGGAAGCCACCAGACCTTTCCTCATCAAGGCCACTATTAATAAAATGTTCATTATGAATAGAATATGTTGTTATTTTGAACACATTCTTGAATTAGATTAAGTGGTATGAATATAACATGGAAACAAGACATTCAGGAAATATTTAGAAACTTAGAGACCTTGTACACTAGTTTCTCCCACCAAAAACATGCTAAAAGTAGAAGACAGCTAGCTATGAGTTTGCCAAACAAAATGATGGGCTTTGTATTTAAGGGACTGAAACCGCCAGGAAAACAGATGGGAAGTGAAAAGGGGGAAGCCTACTGTGTGTTGAGCACTATGTTAATCTTTACACACTTTACTAATTTCTCACAAGACCTTGCAAAATAGGTGGTATTGAGCACATTTTACAGAGTTGCAAATTAAAGCTCCATGAAGTTAAACATCTAGAAAATACAGATTCAAATCCAGAGCCACCTATTTCCAAAACTGCGCACCACCCAGACAGGCCTTTCGTTTCTGAAATTGCCTTTCACACTGAATTTTTCTAAGACCTCCTTCCTCTCTTCTGCCATGGTGAGAAATTTTGAGCCAAAGCCAAATTTTAGCTCAGCCCCATTATTATTCTCCTGACTCAGTCAAGCAACTCTTTCTTATACAGTTAACTTTTCAGAACAGTTTTCCATGATGGGTCCTAGTGAACAGGAGGCTTATTAATGATGCATGTGCTTCCTTTGGAGACCGGTTGCAGGAGAAAAGGAGCATTTGGTTTTAATGCCAAACAACAAGTTGCTAGAGAGAACAAAGTGACCATTCGACTTAAACATTGTGTCTAAAATTGTCTACATTGCAGTCCAACTTCAGCTCAGGTCATGATCTCAGGGCTCATGAGTTCAAGCCCCACGTCGGGCTCTGTGCTGACAGCTCAGAGCCTGGAGCCTGCTTTGTATTCTGGGTCTCCCTCCCTCTCTCTCTCTCTCTCTGCCCCTCTCCTGCTCATGCTGTCTCTCTCTGTCTCTCAAAAATAAATAAACATTAAAAAAAATTTTTTTAATTGTCTACATTGCAGATAAATCCTTTTTTTTTTTTTTTTTTTTTTTTTTTGGGACAGAGAGAGACAGAGCATGAACGGGGGAGGGGCAGGGAGAGAGGGAGACACAGAATCGGAAACAGGCTCCAGGCTCCGAGCCGTCAGCCCAGAGCCCGACGCGGGGCTCGAACTCACGGACCGCGAGATCGTGACCTGGCTGAAGTCGGACACTTAACCGACTGCGCCACCCAGGCGCCCCTGGTCATTTTTTTTTAATGTTTACTTATTTTTGAGAGAGAGAGAGAGAGCGCGCGCGCGCGCGCGCGCGCGCGCGCGCGCAAGTGGGGGAGGGGCAGAGAGAGATGGAGACACAATCTCGAAGCAGGCTCCAGGCTCTGAGCTGTCAGCACAGAGCCTGATGTGGCGCTCGAACCCATAAACCATGAGATCATGACCTGAGCTGAAGTCAGATGTTCAACAGGCTGAGCCATTCAGGTGCCCCGAATGAATCCTTTTAAAAGATTCTGAATACTGGGACTCCTGGGTGGCTAATTCGGTTAAGTGTCAGACTTCGGCTCAGGTCCTGATCTTGCGGTTTGTGAGTTCAAGCCCTCCATCAGGCTTGCTGCTGTCAGGGCAGAGCCTACTTCGGATCCTCTGCCCCCCTCTCTCTCACGCCCCGACTTGTGCTCTCTCAAAAAAATAAATAAAACATATTAAAAAATTTAACAATTCTGAATACCAAGAACCAGGACAAAATATGAAAATTCATGACTTCTGCCCATCCTTTTATGTCAGGAGAGTTTCATTATTTGAATCTCACATGATAGCTTGAGCTGCAAATAAAGAAAACCAATAATAATACATAGTCCTTAGCACTATTCATTCTGTTTTTGATCAAACGGCCCTTGATCCTTATGATTCTACACCTTTCAATCTACCCTAAAATAACATTTATCCATTTCAAAGTCCCCAACCATAAATCAGCCATAATGGAATCTCTTCTTCTTGCTTTTATTGCAAGGATATATGTTCCAACCTTCATGTCTAAAGTGTTTACCTGGCTTTTTCATAGCTGACTCAGTAGATTGGAACCTTTTAATGCAACCTGCATGGCATGCGGTCACCAAATCTATGTAAAGTCTTTATAATTTTTGTATGATTGATAGCATATTGCTCTTTACTGGTGAGGGAAACCATATCTATTTCCTGCTCGCTTCCTTTTGTAGATATTAAGTTACTTAATCCATTTACTTTCATGATTGGGACGTCAAAAGTAGAAATGTGAAGGAAAAGAGAAAATCAACCGAGCTCAACCAGTCTGTACCTGATTCTTAGGCCTAGATCTTTTCCACTACATTATACTACCTCCTGGAATTATAAAATCTAATCTTCCTTTTCTGCACAGCAACCCAGATAGTGGGGAGAGATAAACGATTACTCCATCAATCAAATGCCCTGATTTTGGGAGAAAAAGAGCCCCTTTCTTAAGAGGAAAGTATAGCGCCACAATTTGCCTGTATATATAGCTTCCATAGCGCTATGGTTTCCCTAAACTATTGTCCATTCCCATCTTGTAGACCTTCATTCAACCCCTACTGATCCTGCACCAACTACTATTATCCTCTATTTTATTTTTTTATTTACTTTTAAAGTTTATTAATTTACTTTGAGAAAGAGACAGGGAGGGAGGGGCAGAAAGAGAGGGAGAGAGAGAATCCCAAGCAGGCTCTATGCTGACAGCACAGAGCCTGACACAGGACTAAATCTCATAAACCTGTGAGATCATGACCTGAGCCAAAATCAAGAGTTGGACACTTAACTGACTGAGCCACCCAGGCGCCCCTGTTATCCTCTGTTTTAAATGCATTTATCTATCTGTATGTCAGAACTTTCCACCAAGCCTACCTCTTTCTATTTCTTATGCCATTTCTCTCCAAAACAATTTATATGAAAGAGTTTGTAAACTGTGGTGTTCTGTCGTTCTAGGTATTATTACTAAATACAACTCAAGACCTATAAAACCTTCCTCAGACTCGCTTTGCCTACTAACATTGCACCTCTAATCTAGGAAAGGCACGTGTGTCTCAAAACCTCAGAGATTCATAAAATGAATAAGAAATTAATGACTGCCTTAGGAAGTTTATAATCTGCTGGTTCCCAGCCCCACTCTCCCTGTCTGCTTTCCTCATCTGCATTTACCATTTTTGCCATTTTTGAATGTTTTTAACTGTTCCTCTTGTCACTTCTGTTACTGATCATAAACTCCCCCAGGATCGTGTCCGTACATTATTACCTTTGGCCAAAAAATCTGGGCAGTGTCATTCTATGAATCAGAACCATGAACTTTGTTGGATAAGCTCTTTATCTCCGAAATTCATTTTTCTTACTGAAAAATGCAAATAACAACACTTACTATATACAAAGTAATTGTTAGAAGTAAGTGAATAATAACCCTAATGTACAAAGTAGATAGTCAATAAATGGTTGCTACATCATGTCACTTGCTTGCTTTAAAAAAGAAGCCTTTAATAACACCTCTGTTGTCTTTCAAATTAAATGTACTGTCCCAGCTCACTGTTGGATGCCCTCAAGGAAGACACCAACCTACTTTGTCAGCCTTCTCTCTTATGACTCCCTATATATTCTTTCACTCATCCCAAAAGTCCTACTCCCTGAATATACCCTCCTCTTTCCAACATGAGGGCAAACTGGTAGTAATTGTCATCTTTTGAATCCATTGTGTTTTAAGAAAGTGTTTGATGGTTACATGTATTTTTGCTTAAAACCTGATTTTGTTTAATGTATATTAATTTTCATGGTTAAAAGTATAAATCTAGAACCTTAGCTCCTTGTTTATTTTCAGACAGTGGCTCCACAGTCATCCAGCCGTGTGGCATTGGGCATGTCATTTAATCCCTCACTATTCTTGCCTGTAAATGGAGATAATAACAGTTACCATCACAGAGCTATTGTGAGGATGCACAATAATTTGTGTAACTAACACAGTAAACTGTCAGTAAATATCAGCTGTTTTTATTCTGAGACTTTCTAGTTGTTTTCTTCTCATTCAACTCTGCAAGTTATTTTACAAATGCTGAGAAAGGTTAACTGGTTCTTTCAGAGTAACAACATAGCAAGTCATTAGAAAAGATGAGATTTGGGGCGCCTGGGTGGCGCAGTCGGTTAAGCGTCCGACTTCAGCCAGGTCACGATCTCGCGGTCCGGGAGTTCGAGCCCCGCGTCGGGCTCTGGGCCGATGGCTCAGAGCCTGGAGCCTGTTTCCGATTCTGTGTCTCCCTCTCTCTCTGCCCCTCCCCCGTTCATGCTCTGTCTCTCTCTCTGTCCCAAAAATAAATAAACGTTGAAAAAAAAATTAAAAAAAAAAAAAAAAAAAAGAAAAGATGAGATTTGAAACCAGAGCTGTCTGACTCCAAAATCCCTAACTTCCCACCACACTGTGCACATTGTGTGAATCTCTCTACCTGAAAAATATCCTTCCTTATGTCTAACTGAAATAACTTTCCCAAGCCCGTCTTAGGTTCTGTCTCCTTCGTAAAGTCTTTTTGATCCCCATCCAAATGTGATGTCTTCCTCAAAATCCGCCCAGCAGTGTGTCGCTCATTTTTGGCTAGCACTGAGCAGCAGTGACTTATGTACTGAATCACAAGCTCTTTGACCAGGGTAGAGGTTTCCCCTGAAAGAGAGCATTTTGCACCAAGTCCACACCCTGTTTCCTCTGCAGCAGAGCACTTTGCACCAACAGACGTTTAATAAAGTCACTTGAGTTGAACAGACGATCGTTGAGGTCACAAATGGAAAATTCTGTCCAATTCAATCCAGGAGTCAGTTACTTAACTAACAAGTCTCTATACCAGGTCTTGTAGTAGACACTGGGTTCAAAGAGATAAGCAAGGTAAAATCCCTGCCCTCAAGGAGTTTTACAATTTGATAAAAGTGCTTTGAAACCAGAAAGTGGTTTTTTTAATCGGAGGCATTATAATTAATCAGATGAAAACTCACTTAGTAATGCGAAGGAATTCTCATTTATTGTTCGTACAGATACAGTTGTCTCCTCCAGCTGCTGTACCAGTTTAGACTACATCGTCACCTACCTCTTCAAGCACATAGCAAAAGAGGGCAAGAAGCCACTTCGATGCAGAGAGGCCACCCAGGCCGGTCAGAGACTCTTACATTTTATGCAGCAAAATCCAGATGTCCTACAGCAGGTAACTGGTGGTCGGTCACCTGACTTAAGAAACAGTTTCCCAGAAGCCTAGACCCTGAATATCTCTTAGAACAAATGGTCCTGGCCAAGACCCTTTACCAGTTACTCTCTAGGAGTATTTTCCCGCAAGGTAGGGTAGCACACTAGCTCACCCTCAAGACATCTCTCTACGTCTTTCATCTTACCCCAGCGAAGCTAGGATGCAAAAAAAGGATAGCTCTTTCAGAGGCCTGAGAGCAATAAAAAGCAAAGCCAGAACTGGAAACAGTCAACCTCTGCTTTCTTTCCTGGAGCCTCTAAGTCTTCTAAAGTTTGCCTGTGAGTACTCTGTATGCCAGGCAACTTGGTGAGAACTTTCGGTTCATCATACTACAGTTGGTATTCTTCTTATTTAAGATAAGAAAAGTTCAGGTAGGTCATATTCCCAAGAGCATTTAAGTAAAAGGAATAAAGCCACAAGTTCTTTATTTTCAGATGTGTTTTCTGACTGGCTACTATGAGTTAGGTCCAAGTTTAATAGTGTTTTTTGAAAACTCACTTATGCAAATCACAGTAACAGCATGCATAAAAATGAATAACACGTGCCAGAAATATTTCAAAGAGAATGATGCCATTTTTCTATAGAGATACCATCACTCTGATGTTCTCCCGTTCTACTGACTTTGGAAATGATGCTGTATACCTCTTCCACTTGTTTCATTTTGCCAAATTATCTTCATAATAGTTTGTGGTTTGCAAATGTAAACACTTTAACAAGGTTACCAGCCTTGTTAAACAAGGCACGTGCCACCAACGGAAAGCATCACTCTGAGTGAAGAAATGATGAACATAGAATGGGCTGGCCATGGAAGAGGTTTTCTTCCTGGCTGTCATTTTTTTACTAATATGCAAATTAAGTTATATAAACTTGCTTTTGGTGATGTCTCAGTAACCTGTTATTTTCCTTGTGGGGAGGTGTGTAATTAAGATTTTGTGTAACTAAACAAAGTGCTGTATGCCTGTAAATACTTGGTTATGATCCTGGAATTGTTACGACATGTTGGTGATATGGTAAAGAGAAGAGGAAGGTAGCACACGTAGTGAGGACTTTCTGTGTACAAGGTACAAGAGCCACTGAGATTCATAAGACATAATTTCTTTCCTTAAAAAGTTTCTGTCACGTGGGACAGAGATGATGGGTTAGTTACTAGGTAACAAATTATATGAATAATCGAATTATATGAATAATTTGATTAATATAGTGGTGACAGAGCTTGACACACGAGGAGAGGACTTTCAGAGAACTCTTCTCATTTACACCCCCACAACAACCCTGAAATGTAGATATCGTCATCCCCATTTTACAGATGAACAAATTGAGATGCAGAGAGATCAACTGGAAAGTGGAATTGAAACAAGGTTCATCTGGGTCGAAAGCCTTATCACTTATACCATTGATTCTCAAGGGCCTAGTGGTGGGGATAAGATCTCATGTTCGTCAGAAATGCCATTACAAGATATACATTTTTTTAAATTAACTTATTTATTTTGAGAGAGACAGTGTCCTCGTGCACATTCAACCAAGGGAGGGGCAGAAAGAGAGGGGGAGAGAGAGAATCCTCAGCAGGCTCCACACCATCAGTGCAGAGCCCAGTGTGGGGCTCCAATCACCCACCACGCGATCATGACCGGAGCCGAAACCAAGAGTCAGACACTTAACCAACTGAACCGTATATATATATATATATATATATATATATATATATATATATACACACACACACATATATATATATATATATATATATATATACACACATACACACACACACACACATATATATATACACGAGGTGCCCCTCAAAATATACTTTCTATCAAGAATGTACCTCTCCTTCCCCCTTCCCCACCTCCCCAGCTGCAGTAACCTGTGGTACTGTTGGGGGTGTCCTGGCCCTCCAGTGTTTTGCAAGGAGAAGGTTGAGAACCACAGACTGAGAGCATGCCGCCAGTGGAGAAAATAAATACCCATGAATTGGCCAGGAATCAGACCCAGCCCCCCACCCCACCATGGCAAATGACAAGTCCACCACCAAATCCCTCCTGCCAGCACTGAGCCTGATCACAATATTGTCTCATAAACTTTGGCAGAAACTTTTAAGTTGGCAGAAAATTTTACCAAAATCAATAGGCTGTGATTCCAGACAAATACCATCAGACTGTGCAGAGCAAGTGATGTGGTTGTACAGGACACCATCAAGTTTGTCTTTACTCAGAATTACCATGCGTTTGTTGGTTTAAGTAATTTCTGTGTGTTAATAATACTTGGTAATCCTTTATTTTATAGCATATGACTAAGTAGTGATATATCTTTATTAACAGCAGAATACATTCTATTTATTTGGAATGCAGGCTTTCAGATAGCATTTTAAATATTAATGACTGGTCTCTGGTAGTCAGCATAAATATGATTTGCATTAGCACTAGGTTATATCATCTTGAGTGCCTCTGATGTCAACTATTGGGTATAGTAATATCTGACATCACCTCCTTAGGTCACTGACAACTTTGACCTCTATTCTTATGCACAATTTCTGTCGTCTCAAAAGCTCTTTTGAATTGATTTGAAATTTTGACTCTGCCCTTTATGAGGCAGTAAAATTGATAATTATTCAGATGGGAACTGAGCACTGAGTGAAAAATCAATTCTACCCGCTCTCTGCTGCGTATAAAATTACTTCTGAGTCGGCTGGACTGAACGGATGGCCGGAGTAAAAGCAGCAGGCAGGAGTAGTGGGAAGAATTAGCCGGACGGAGCTAATAGCCTGAAGGGATGGACTTGGAAAAGAGGGAGTGGGCCAGTTGGGGGTTATTATGAGCAAGGATGGGTCCCATTGATCATCTGTTTACATCAGCTTTCCAAGACCTTATAAATCAGCCCTGAAGAGCAGCAGAACTCGAGATTTCAGCATCTTACCAGAGGGACTTTGTATTAGATTATTCTCATTTTCACACTCAGATGAAAAGTGAGCCATTGATTATTCATTGGTTGCCCATTAAATGCTGTTTTTATAGATGATTTGCCTATCACTGAAGGTAATGAACAAGGTGGCTGCTTTATAACTCGAGGTTTCAGTTTTCAAGGCATCTGTGTCGGTTAAGTAATGCCTAACCCTATTAAAAGGAATGGGTTACAAATTGCTTAACAGTGCTGAAAAACTAGACCCTAATGACTAATTGTGCTTGGAGTTTAGAGAGGGCTTGTCAGCTCTTTAAACTAAACTGATGCAATGATACTGCAATTATTTACCAGTTTGAACTGTTTTCCCCCCAACCTGGATGTATATTGCTGGAAGCATAACTGCACGATGAGTGTCCATTCCAAATTGTAAAAGTTATCTCCTCAAGCTTCCATAGCAAATGAAGCAGGAACCCACATAAATGGTTTTCCAATATCCTCATAGACCTTTCGATTTGTGCCTACCAGCCTAGGAAGCACATTGTAAATGCCTTGCACCTGGAAATGTGCTTATCGTGATCTGTTATGTGACTGTAGAGCCTCAGTGTCCTTATTTTTTAATTAAAAAAAAATTTAATGTTTATTTACATTTTCTGAGAGAGAGAGACACAGAGCATGAATGGGGGAGGGGCAGAGTAAGGGAGACACAGAATCTGAAGCAGGCTCCAGGCTCTGAGCTGTCCGCACTAGAGCTTGATGCGGGGCTCGAAATCACAAACTGCGAGCTCATGACCAGAGTGGAAGTCAGATGCTTAACCGACTGAGCCACCCAGGTATATTACTATTATATACTATTATATTACTATAATATCACTAAATGCAGCCTGCCTTGGTTTCTTTATAAAACACCAAGGATATATGAACCAATGACGTTTCTAGTGTATAAGAGGAATACTATTTTCATATGAAGAATTTTTCTATGATTGTTAACCGATTCACAGAAAGTTAGAATTTGAAGATTATTTTAGAAGAGTTCTCACTTTACATATGGAATCTGAGGAATAGGGAAGTTGTTATGCCTCTTGTGAGATGGTACATGGTTCAGGAGCTGATAGTTGTAGTATCTATTATTTGAAAAAAAAATTTTTATGTTTTATTAATTTTTGAGAGAGAGACAAAGACAGACCTTGAGTGGGGGAGGGGCAGAGAGAGAGAGAGAGGCAGACACAGAATCAGAAGCAGGCTCCAGGCTCTGAGCTGTCAGCACAGAACCCAACACAGGGCTCAAACCCACAAATCGTGAGATCATGACCTGAGCCGAAGTTGGACGTTTAACTGACTGAGCCACCCAGGCGCCCCAAAAAATTTTAATTTTTTATCTTAGAGTGAGAGAGAGTGAGAGAGGAGCAGAGAGAGAGGGAGAGAGAGAATCTTAGGCAGGCTCCACACTGAGAGCAGAGCCCCGATGCAGGGCTCGATCTCACCATCATGAGATCATGACTTGAGCTGAAATAAAAAGCCTGACACTTAACCGAGTCACCCAGGCACCCTCTCAATGTTTTTAAAAATATTCTCTAAATAAGCTATTGTCCATAATCTGTAAACAAATCTAACTTTGCTAGCATTAAATTTAGTCCACTTGAGGATCCACTGTAATTAAGTGAATCTATTTCAAATAAGATTACTGTCTCACCAGCATTCCTTGGACTTAACATTATTAAGGAAAAAACTCCCCATGTATTTTTATGCCATTAGCACAATAAACTACGGGCGCCTGGGTGGTTCAGTTGGTTGAACGTCCAACACTTGATTTTGGCCCAGGTCATGATCCCAGGTTGGAGGGATTGAGCCCCACATTGGGCTCTGCTCTAAGCATGGAGCCTGCATGGGATTCTTTCTCTCTCCTTCTGCCTCTCCCCAGTGCGCATATATGCGCTCTCTCTCTTTCAAATAAAAAAATAAAAATAAAAAAGAAAGAAAACTTTAAGGACAGGTCAATAGTAACAGTGATTAGGCACAGATCTGCTACAATATTTGGAAGATTAAATTTGTGTGTGAAATGTTTTTAGTGTTATCTCTGGGCGTGTTAAGTGTTTGCATACGTAAGCCGAAGATCAGCACTCATTCAGTTATATCACAGAGTGAAAGATTTGCCCAGATCACTAAATGCAGGAGCATGTTTTGTAGAATTAGAGGGCAGTTCAGAAGTGTGACTGATTCTTTTTCAAATTATAAGACTAGGACACTGATGATGAGTGCTTCTCTACATCAGAATTTCAGTTAAAACTAATTGTTCTAGAAAGAGTAGCGCCTTCCACAGAAGTAGAACAAGAACTATGTGGCCATGTGGTTGTCAGCATCACTGATTAGATCATGCAGCTAACTCATTAACAGGGTATTTTTAACAATTATATTCTGTAAAATCTAAATACATTGAAAGGAACAATTAGAACATTTAGATTTGAATTTATTTCACCCTTATCTATGTAACTATTTGGCACAAGTCAGCTATAATAAAAACCCAAAAAGAGTTCTAATTATGATTTTATCTCTCTTCTTCTCCTGCGCACACCCCCCCGCCCCCCCCCCACACACACACCCCGACCGCAACCTGGCATTTAACTACAAATTGTGAAGAGCTGTCAGGAGCTATAAGAATCATACTTCAGTAGGGATGTACGCTGAAAGAACATTCACCCTTTTCCTCAATCAGTCAGTCAATCAATGAAAATTGCTTTTGTATAGTGCTCTTCATGACATGCATCCCAAAGTGAATTACAGCAAAAGGGAAATCATCTGCTCTTTTTTCATTTTTGTGTTTAGATTGAAATGCTACTCTGCTCAACATTTTGACATACTATACAAGACATCTTTCATACTTAAGGTTCCATTCCCTAAGACTAAGGAGGAGAAAGTGTAGCCACATATTTAACTCATGAGATTTTGGCCTGTGGAACCTGAGCAACACCCTCACAGTGGGAAACGCCTAAGTAGATGAAGTACGTTCATGTCTCTCAGCCTCTTAAAAAACAATTAGCCCGGTTTTCTAATGTTATCAAAGACATTTCTAGTGAACCCTAAATAGAAAGGGTGCCCTCCACATGACCCATTAACTCAGTCTGGTTGATTTGCAACTTTATTATCAAAAATATGGCAGTAGATTGAAACTAAAACCCCATGCTGAAGGGACATTCACCACTGGACCAGAGGACAACGTGGCTATAAAGCACTTAAAGGAAGCCAGACATAGGTCAGTAGACACCAAAAGTATAAAACAGGAACTCACATTTCAGGACAGAATTGTTTTTTGCACATGCTGCCACGATCTTGGTCTTCTTCACAGCGTTCTGTGCATGGCCTGTGTATTTATTTTTAGGAAAAAATACTACTGGCAAAATATAAGTGCTTACCGTGTGCAAGAAATAGCTCAAGCTGCTTACATACACACGTAATCTGATTTAATCATCACGTTTCTCTGTGAAGTGCTAGTATTACGATCACCAGTTTGTAATTATAGAAACTGAGGTACAGAAAGATTAGGTACTTTTCCCAACGTGACACATAGTAAGTGGAAAAGCTAAAACTTGGGGCTATTGAACTCCAGAGTTGACATGCTTAACCGCAAAGCTATAGTTTGTTGGCAGCGACTAATCAGAGGTAGCACATATTTTTTCAGCACTTACACTCAGGCAAGTTGAGCTTCCAGTAAGTCCCACCGGGGCCATCCCTAAGGTAGAGTGATTTAGAGCAGTCATCCTATACCCCAACTTTGTGCTGCAGCCGGGATGAAACAGATGGGCAGTGACCCAAAGAGGCAGTGGGCAAGGGAGAGGGAGGTGGCTTTGCCAGCTGGTACAGAAGAGCCTTGTGCTTCCCAGCATCACGGCAGAGTGAACAGACCTTCCTCTAACTTACTCTATACCTGTACCCTATCGTTAATGCTATAGCCAGATCCCAAGAGTATAAAATGGAGTAGGACAGATATCCTTGAGAAGGTCAGAGTCTAACAGTATAACTGTCTCATGACGTTCGTCTGTGTCTTTTCTCTAATGTCTTGGAGGTAGCTCTTGAGGTTCATTCTAACCTGATTTTTCTAGGACAGACTCAATATGGCAGCTGTGAAATGAAGGTGGGGAAGCAACAAGTGCTTTATATCCGTCCCCCATACCCGATGCATCTCTAGGCTTCATCCTGACTCTCACTACTGACTCATCAGCATAGAGTGCCAGTTCTCATCCCTTTCTGGTTACAAACAGCTTCTCTTTTCCAAAGGAAGCTTCTACTACTACTATGACTGGGTACCGTTAGCTGTTCTTAAGGGCTTCTTACATTGGTGAGTCTCAAACCAATACCTTTGAGCATCGCTCTCCCTATCCTTTCCATTCTACAGAGTTTCACAAACTAAGGCCCTACAGAGCCACACAGAGAACTTGAATGAGGTAGACAGGAAAGAAACCAAAGTTGTGTACACATCCCTGCCTAACAGGGGCAGCCTCCACATAGTCCCAGCTTATTCTTGCCCTGTAAGAAAGTAGGACCCAGTGTTGCCAGCTATACAGAGATTACCCACCCCCACCCAAAGAGAACCAGAAATCCAGGGTTTTTTTCATGTTGGCCACTGATTGAAAATTTTTAAAAAAACAAGAAAATAAAAACACTCTGCAGGCCAGCACTGGATGTCTGGTTACCGGTTTTCCACCAATGTTTTATGTAATCCTAGAGAATTTCGGAACGGAGATCGTGCAAAGCATGATTCCCGGTCTTTCTCACAGTCATCCCATGTGGCACTGCTGATGTTTTGATAATTTTTGGAGCATACTTTTTTGAGTAGTTGTTTAAAAAGGATGCTGTTATTTTGCTCATATATTTGATTCTGTACGTAAGTCTCTACTCAGACTTAAAGAGGGCATTTATTTACTTTTAGGTTGTGTCTTTGCATACAGAATGGATGCAATAAACAGCCAATGAAACTCAGTTAACATCTCCCAAACATTTTTTTTTATTTTCATAATAACCATATTTGTCTGAGGCAAGAATTAAAGTTCAGTTTGGTCAAGTATATGCGTGTGTGTGTGTGTGTGTGTGTGTGTGTGTGCACGCGCGCATGCACGCACGCTTGTGTGTACACACGCAGTCTAATTACTAAGGATCAAATAGAAATATCTGAGAGGACCAGGACTGGACAAAAGTGTCTAGATAACAGCCATATAATAAAAGTCCACAAGGAAAAAATAAAATAAAATAAAATAAAATAAAATAAAATAAAATAAAATAAAATAAAATAAAATAAAATAAAATCCCACAAGGGAGTAAAACTCTTAAGAGTGATGAATTTGTGACCACAACTCCTAAAGATCAGTTTAGAAAATTAAAGTACAGGGGCGCCTGGGTGGCTCAGTCGGTTGAGCATCCGACTTCGGCTCAGGTCATGATCTCACAGCTCATGTTTTTTTTTAAATGGCATCTGTGATATCATCTTTAGAAGGATGATTCTAGTCCACATTTTGTGCCATATACCCTATCTTTGCCATTTTGCTATAATTTTTGTTATGGAAATATTTGTCAAATGACAATTTCAACTATAACCCCCCAAATAGTATTTTAAGACCAATCAGTTCATATAAAAACCTATTCTTGATTTATGAATCATCAAATTATGATCAGAACTGTCATACCTGTCTTTAACAGAGTACCTTTTCTTCCCCAGAGATCACATCCAGCTTGATGCATGTCTCAGCATCTAGCAGAGCCTGACCCTTGTGACAGTCAATGAACGTCTGCAAAACCAACCCCCAAAAGTTAATTTTCAGAATTACAATCTGCAGGCGGTGACTTTATGTTTCAAATCCAGCATAGTCATAGATCACTACATAATCAAACAAAATGGTAGGGCTGAGATAAGAGTATACCATTATATACTGTATAATAATCCTGCTGGAATGCCACAAGAAAATTTCATTCTACACATGGGTGAAGAAAGGAATAAGCACTTCACATATTGTTCCGAACAGCTAACGGAACAGAGAAGGGTTGGGTTTGCTTTTTTTTTTTTTTTCACTAGGACATGTGTTTTTTTTTACCTCTAAGCACAGTTTAAAGATGTAATCCATTGATAGCATAACTTGCCTTATTAATTGAAAGGGATGGAATCCACCAGATGTAGCCCAAACCAGCAGAGAGTTGGGTGACTAAGCAACAGCAAAGACACCATATTGAGTGAGCCAGAATTCAGTCTCCAAGTCATTTATTTCAACCAGTGACAATACATTTAAACTCCTGTGCCTCAGCAGTGATTGATGGTTTAATATCATATATAATTTTTTTAATGAAGGAAAAACCATTTAAATATGTTACCATTTGCACTGGTATTCTCCTATGTACATAACTGCATTTAATCATTATGGGGATTGTTTTTATACTTGTGTAATTTGTATCCAAGAAATAACTGTCAAAGCCATCTCACGCTGTTGCTGGAAATGGTACAGTGTGCTTCATACTTGAATAGATTCATTCTTCCCTGCACATAATTAAGAGTGTTGGAGCTTTTTCCCTGCCACCACATAGGAATTCCATGTTTACATTTCTGAGAATGAAAAATTAGCCACAATGTGCTTTTTCAAGTTCCCATTTTCTGGCGCTATGATATTTAAGTACCTTAGTTCTGTACCAGTGTATGATTTGAAGAGTTTGATTTTAAGACTTTTAATATTAAAATACATAATAAAATTTTATTATCTAATTACAAGAGGGTTTAGCCTCTTATTAAAGTTGCTAAATCAGGCCTAGATTAGCATCATAATAACACAGTTTGACATGGAATACTCAAAAGTCAAGTTCGAAGGAAGGGACGGTTTTTTTGTTGTTGTTTTAGGGGGTTTTCTCCTGCACCCATCCCTTGCACAATATAACAAGGATGAAATGCATGTATGGAAACAAACAAGGAGCAATTTGGGACGCTGGAGAAGGAGTGGAGGTGTCAGCCTAGGACGGTACCCTTAGGCAAGGCAGCTGGTATATGTAGCCTTTTGTTTATCTGCTACTGGTTTATGTAGCCTTTAGGCCGGCACCAGAAACAATCACTCCTACAGGGTCAGCTGCTGGTCAGAAGCAAAGTAAGAAAAGATTTTGCGTTCAAACGCGCAGCCATAATTTCTGTACAGCTGGCACCTGCTACTGGTGCACAGCATGAAGGTGAAAGGTCAAAGAGGCAGTTGTTCAAAACTCAAGAATGGCTTAAAGGGACTTGTAGATTAATCTGCTTTATTAACTTCTGTATATTAGATAACTATTGCTGTGAATGACAGTACATCTTTTTTAATAAGTCGCATCTCTTTCTCTTTTAAATTAGCTTTTGAGTAATGAATATTAAATAGAAAGCATTTCAGGGGTAATTAAATGAAAACAGAATGATGTCATTTTACAATTATATTTGTATGTTTATAGAATAGGGAAAGTATAATGTTTTCCAAAGAGCTAAAAAAAAAAAGAAAAAGAAAAAGAAAAAGAGCCAGCTCTTCATAAAGAAGAACTTGAAATAAATAAGTCACATGCCCATTAGCCTTTGTGTTTAAACTAAAATATATGATGTAGTTTGTGACTTAGCATGAAGTCACTGGGTGCTGGTGGCTTGATTTGGCATTCCCAGGGGCTCCAAGTATTTTCTTTATGAATTAAAGTGACTGCAATCTGTCACCGTTCTTTTATCTACAGTTTAGCACAGTCAGTTTTGCTATTAGTCTGCAGCAAACATTCTCAGAATAGCAAAGGAGTTGTACAAAATGAACAACGGCCATACCTTTTCCTTCACACTCATGTAAAACAGAAAACATTTTATATGGGGAAAAAATGCAGTTTTACACAGATTGAGCCCAATAATAATCAGTCATGCTTTATAACAGTCTCTCACCCAATATGGTAAATGGCAAGCAAGATGGTTTTTAGCCTCTCCGTTAATGATGATCGGCATAATTGGCTATCGTTGTAAATTAAGAATAAAAGTTCACTAAATGTATCCTTTTTTAAAGCCTCTGCAAGGAATATTACTAATGTACAGATTAAATACTGACACCACCTCTGGGAAAGTATCTCACAATGTGTGTTCTAAAGAGATGATTTTGTCTGCTCTCAGAAGTTCTGTAGATGAAACCTCCCTTTTTATGTGAACACAGCCCAAGTAGCAGCATTTACCCATATTTCACACACTCAAGTCATTTAGGAATAGCACTCCCAAGTTGTAACACAAGTCAGTCTTTATACACTAAGCCATGTTTCTGTGACATGTGAAATGACACTGAGACAATCTTCCTGTGTCACACCCAAGCCAGCCCGGGGCTCACCAGAAGGATCCTAAACTTGTATGATATCACAAAGAAGCTGATGATCTTGACCAGAAAAGATTTGAGTTGGAAGTGTTTCCTTATCATACCACTCCAAAGTGAAAGAATTTCCACACCTCCTTCTTAAAGATCTAGATTTTTCCCCCCCATCCTATAATAGAAGGCTTATTTCCTGCAGGGTCACTAGGACCTAAGAGGTCACTAGGGAAGAGCGACCTCAGATGATGATGATGATGATGATGAATGACTATGGTGAAAAAGAAGTAGAAATAATTATCATATGCTGGGCTCTGTGCTAAGTACTTAAATATATATAAATATATTTATATATTTATATAATTTGTATTTATATTTATAAAGTTTCACTACTTTGTGAGGTAGATACTCTTTTCTACATTTTATAATCAAAGTATTTTAATTGCAGCTTTAAGAAGTCAGGGAGCTTACTTGGTATCATACAGCTAATAAGTAGCAGAACCTTGTGCTCTTAACAACATTACTTTTAAATGACCTAGAGACAGGATTGGTGGAGCTGGAGGGTGCAAAGGCGGGCTGGGGTGGGGTGGGGGGGCACAACATTCATTCAGCTATAAATCCCTAAGCCAAGGGCCCTTCCTTTGAAAATTGATGAGATAAGAAGCAAGTACTTGACCCAGGTTGGCTCAGTGAGTCCTCTTCCCCAGACTTAGAAACTCCCGTGGATTTAGAGGATGTTGGTCAGCCTCTGGTCTTCACTTGACGTGAAGACTTGAAAAACCAAGAGCCATTCTCTGCTATGTGCTCAGAGAAGTAGCCAGTTCACAGCAAGAGAAAAAAGCAGCAACATGCTGGGAGGATCTCAAAGGAGATCAGCAGCCCCAGAGAGAGGCTAAGAAAGATTGCACCAGCCTTCCCGGCTGTGGTTCCCAGCTGTTGAGAGGCCTGCCCGCAGTGTCTAGTCTGGGGGTCCTCAGGCCACCCCTTTTAGGTCTGAGTTTTGTCTATAGTAGTTGCTGTCCTCACAGCCAAAAGATTCTTGACTCACAGAAGTGTGAGGACAAAGTGAACCAATGAGTATAGACTCACCTAACACAGAGAAGGTATTCAATAAATAGGGAAAATTTGAAAAACAATATACAGGTACCAGTTAACTTTTTTATCTCCCTAAGGAGAGCATATACCTGCTGTTCATGTATACAAATGTGAAAAACATCCTTTCCAGGAAATCCCAAGGCCGTGACTTCAGCCAGATTACCTGGGTCTTTCTGGTCCCACACTCGTGTTCTGCCTGTCTTAGAGTTCGTGTGACACACATTCTCAAGATCACAAACCCTCACTGGCCTGGGTGGGGGCACGGTGTGAATGTGGATCTGATTCTTGGCCCCAAACAGACTTTTCCTCACTTACTCTTCCTGTGTACTCCAGGCATCGTCTTGCAACAGCAGGAATGAAAAGAAACTCCAGGACCCTTTCCATTTATATGTCTTAACACCTAAAGCCTCTTCTGAATCTCACAGCAACTCTGGTGGGAGGGTAGGGCCAATATGGTTTATTTTCTTAACTTGGGAAAACGAGTACATCAACAAGTGAAATCCACAGTGCCCATATGGGACAAGAATGCAGAGGTTCAGAGAGGCGAAATAATTTGCCCAACATCACCCAGCCAGTAAATAGCAATACCTAGAATGTAATAACTAAGGCTTTGTTGTCTCTGGATCTGACAGTTTTTATGTTATCAGGGCCTCCCAGGGCCTTCACCTACTCTTCTTTCCTGGCATTTCTCCCACCTGTATTTCCCCAAGTGGCATTGTGAATGGTATGAGAAGCTCTTTGAGATTCTTGAAGGAACGGCACTGTATAAAGTGAGGGTCAACTTGATGATGGTGTGATTTATTGATTTTACAGTTATTACTGGTTTTTCACCTACTTGAACGGTTAATAATGTGTGTGCTAGAGATGTGAACTGAACTTTTGTATTCATTTTCTGTCTTAACTGTTGGAAAGTTTTTAACTAGCAGCAACCACTTGGTGAGGCTATGAGCTCATGTAGTATGTTAAAGAAAGCTTCTTATTTGATTACAATCTGATTTCTGCTGGCAGAACAAGGTAAAAGTTCCTTAATCCTCTGACCTGTCATGAGTTACTGCTACTTTGTCTGCTTTGCAACCAAAAAGAACTTCTGCATGTTAATTCTTTATCCCTTGTCATGCTTAGGGATAAAGCATGCATGCTTTATCCCATGCATAGGGATAAAGCAAAGACTTGACGAAATGCTGTCCTCCTTCAGAGCTGTCTAATTGCACATTCTGTATTCGTTGAGGATTTTCTGCTTTACAGCAATCAGAGCAGACAGACTGTGCAGTCAGCGTACCTGGCTTTGAATACCAGTGATGCTACTTGGCAAAGTTACCTTACCTCTTCAGAGATACCAGCAACTCAGCCAGGGCAATTCTGCACCTTGCTGGAGCTGGCCCCCAGGATCAGGTAGTTGAACTAGTCCCTCCTGTGGTCTCATGCCCAGACTCCCCAAGACTGTAGCCAAGACTCCTTGCCTTAGCTCTTTCCCATTCTGTCACTCCTCAGCCTACCCCATAACTTGGAACATCACTACTGTGGAAAAGAGGAACATTCAGTGCATACTTAGTTGAGGTCATGTGAATACGGCATGTAAAGTAAACTGCTAAGAAGGAGTGATGGGAAGTGCAAGGCCTGGAGGGAACTCTCTTAGGCCCCAGAGAGAACCACCAGAAAGAAAATCCTATGCAAGAGCTGTGTTAATGCCCATCCTTAATGTGGCATCTAGTTTTAGATAGGACAAAGAAGTTCACTCGGGAAACTAAAAGCGTCAATTAGAGTTAAGTGCATGATGACCCTTTCTCAGAGACCCTTGAAGATTGGAAGGAAACAACTTGATGGGTGGGCAATAAGAGATTGATAAATACTTAGGCTCCATGAGTTTCTTTTTTTTTTTTTTTAATTTTTTTTTCAACGTTTATTTATTTTTAAGACAGAGAGAGACAGCATGAACGGGGGAGGGGCAGAGAGAGAGGGAGACACAGAATCGGAAGCAGGCTCCAGGCTCTGAGCCATCAGCCCAGAGCCTGACGCGGGGCTCGAACTCACGGACCGCGAGATCGTGACCTGGCTGAAGTCGGATGCTTAACCGACTGCGCCACCCAGGTGCCCCAAGTTTCTTAAGGCCACAAGGACCACATTTCAATTCTGTGCCACCGTGCTGTGCCTGGCACATAGTAGGAGCTCAGTAATTCTTTGAGCATTCATCGAATAAGCATGAGAAATGAAGAGGGAGAGAAGAAGGAAGGAGAAGCCCCTAGCAGGGCACCTGACACATAGTAGGCACTTAACACACGTGTCGCCTGTGTGCGCCCAGCACGTAATGAGAGCTGCTAGTAGAATATTAGTGACTTGAAACGTGTGCAGACGAGAGAAAGCTAGTAGACATCAAGCGGGGCTCATGGCCCTCCAGAGGCCTGGCCTGTTTTGGAGTTTGCACTTTAAGGAAGAAGGTCTGCCCTCAGCAAATGTTGGGTTCTTATCCCTCAGAAGGAACAAATCCTCCCTCCCCAACCCCGTCTCTTTCCCGAGCCCCCTGTGTTACAGAAGGGCTGGAAACAAATTGACAGAAACCTGGAGGAAAGAACTCAAGTGATTTAGGAGAATGGAAGGGCTGGCTTATGGGGCCAGATTAAAGAAGCTAAATATGTATAGCCTGCCTAAGTGACAACTAAATGGGGCATTTGATAAGTCTATAAATACTTGGAAGATGTAAATGCCAAGGAGGAAAGGGAATTACTTAGCATGGCACAATGGAGTATTGGCATAATGGGATATTATTAAGAAAGGGAAAATGAAGGTTGAACATCAATAAAAAGCTTCCTGACAAAGAGAACCATTCCTGACAAGGGACACTATTAAGTTATGTGCTGTGGGCCAAGGGAAGTAATGGCAACGCCATTTCTCAGGGTACTGGCAACAGAGCCAGCAAACAAGGAGCCAGGCTCTGTCCTCACTGAGGTGCAGAACCCAAGCAGGTAACCTTCCATGTCTGTGCTCTCCCAATCCCAGGACAGGAACAGAGATGCATTTTATTGGGGGAAGTCGGATGGCCCAGGCCTCCTACGGGTTCAGACCGTCCGGTGAACAGCTACACCAGCTTTGCCCTTCTCCTGTGTCACTGCCAGATTCATTCAACTTCAGTGGCACCCCATTTCCTGCAAGATAAGACCCATGTGCTCTAGCACACATTACTAGGCCCTTCACAAGATCTGGCCCCGGCTACCTGATCATCCTCCTCTGCCACCACCAGCCCCCTCACACCCTCTCCAGTCCCACAGAACTGCTCGCCATCCCCCCAAATACTTCTCCAGACTTTTGTACCTGCTCGCCCTTCTGCCAACCTGACTGCCTGTCAGACTTTGCTTATTCTCTACGACAGCTCCCTCCGCACGTCACCTGTGCAGACTTCCTTGCCTGTCCCCCACCCCGAGGCAGAGTAAGTCAGCCTCCTCTGGTCTCTTAGAGCCTCCCGTGCAAGCTTCTGTGGCACTTGCTATGCTGTGTTGTCATGCTGTGTGTCTCGTTCCCTACTTGATTGTGAGCTCTTCGAGGGCTGGGACTGTGCCTTGTTCATCTGTATGTCCGCAGGGTGTGACACAGAGCCTGGCACAAAGTAGGTGGTTGGTAAATGTCTGAATAAGTTAAGGAACGAGGTGCTATCCCTATCATTCTTTAGGCTTCCTATGTAATTATTAGGACAAAAGAGCTTCCAAATCTCAGTAACATCTTTGAATCATCCCCTTGGCCTCCCGGCCAGCACTCTATGCCATTTAGATGACTATAAATAAAAACCCTCAAATCTGAAAGGCAGCATGCTGTCCTCTGTGGTTTCAACATAAACTCTAGACCAATCTTTAATGGAAAATGCTTCTGAGGGCCCTGTGAATGTGCCACAAAAATACTTTTTTTTTCTCTCCACACAAAGTCATTTGAACATAATAAGTAAAATAATCCTCCACTGTTGGTTATGAAGATTTTTAGGTCCATCTAACTAAATCCCTTCAGGAAATCAGGGAGAATGTAGTGACAGATGAGAGGCAGTGAAACATGGAAACTCCTACTGTAAGGATAATATATTTATTATGAAATACAATATTCATTGCACTCTGCTTTGATGACTGCATGAGATGCCCTCGTGCCATTAGGCCTTATGTTGCTCTGTTTTGAAATACAAGATTCATTGGGAAATGTTGTGATGACCGTTCATGCTATTTCCCACTCCCTTCCCTGATTTTGAATGGCCTCAGTTAGAGTCTACTTTATCACCGAATACTTAATATAAACGTGTGTTTGTACTTTTCTCTGTCGTGCGTGTTTATGCACTCTGGTTGGGGTTCATTCCACTGCTCCTTACTTCCCGAGTTCATTGCCGGGCCGTTGGGCTGTGGGACAGCGGCGGCCCCTCCACTGCATTTAGCACTACAGGGACAGTCTAGCCCCCAGGCCCTTCTCCCCACCGGTGGGTCTTGCATTTGAGGCCACGCTCTTAAAGCTCTCACTTTATCTACAGCTTCAGTGGCAGGTTGTGTTTCTTGGAAAGCTGTCATTGCCTGGGAAGAAAATGGGATATGCATTCCAGGGTTCTGACCACTTCTCTCTCTCTCTGCTACCAGCCTTGCTGGGGCCCTTACCATTTCTCCGGACCCATCGTTGCCACGCCTCAGTCTCCCATTGGTCATTGTTCTAGATCCCAGAGCTCAGCATTCTTCAGAAATCCTTTGAAGGCTACCCTTTAGGTACTGGTCCAAACTCACTTCTGCATTTAGCGTGACAGCAAAGGCCTTTTAGAGCCTGGATTCGGCCCAGCCTTCAGCTCCCTGCCCTTGGCTCTGATCCTTTCCATTCAAAAAAGGTCTCTCAGAAGCTTCCCTTGCAGGGGCTGACTGTCCCCTCAAAACATCCCAAGCCCTGTGTGCTTTGTCTTTTCTCCTTCTATGTCCTCTTTCTAATACATTCTTCTTCTCTGGTGATGCTTATATGCATCTTTTTTTTTTAATGATGTGGGGGGGGGGGGTTTAATTTATTTTTTAATGTTTATTCATTTTTGAGAGAGACAGAGAGTGAGCAGGGGAGGGGCAGAGAGAGAGAGGGAGACACGGAATCCGAAGCAGGCTCCAGGCTCTGAGCTGTCAGCACCGAGCCCAACACGGGGCTTGAACTCACAAATCGTGAGATCGTGACCTGAGCCGAAGTCGGACACTTAACCGACTGAGCCACGCAGGCACTGCATCTTTTAAAAATTCAAAATTCATTTTAAGATACGCATCTTTTAAAATTCAAGTTAAATATCACCCACCCTATGAAGATTGACTGGTCTTGGGGCAGAACAGCACGTGTGCCTTTGGGAGTCTCTTTTGAGCTTGTACATGTTTGCTAATTTAGGGGCCACCAGAAGCCAGTATAGGCCATTAGAGGTTCAAGAATCTGGCTGTGTGGCAGTCACTCGGGAATAAAAATCATAAGAAAATGGCTTCGGAGTTGAAGGCTATTCCTCTATGTACAGATTTTCCCAACATTCCCACCCAGAGAAACACAGACGATGTTTTTGACAACTGATGCTTAATTTTTACATCAGATGGAGAAGTGTTCTGTCTGATGCTGGCAAGAGAAGAGTGAGAGTTTCCCAAATAATGCTGAGTGGCAAACCCTACAGCCTTCCAGTGCCCCAGGTTTTCTGGTTTTATTTTAATGCAGCAAGCAGCTTTATGAGATCTGCAGCCACTTGAAATATGATTTACTACTCGTAAAAAGTTTCAAATGGATAATGAAGATTCAAGAATGAGACTCACAGTGTAGTGTAGTCAATTTTGTTGCTCTTGCTCTCCAGTACGTCTCTGCCATTGAAATGAATTATTTATTATAATTTATTTCAACCATGGAAAATAAAACTGTTTTCATTGTGATGTGCACTGTAACGTTCGAAATAGACACATTACATGCAGTACTCTCAATTAATTAATCCTGAAGTTTCGTTCCAACTTTATCTTCTTTCTTATAAGCCAGGAGACTGGCAGGTAATTCTTTCCCGAATAAACTATGATTAAAATGAATGTTTGGAGAACTAGGGGTAATGTTGGTAATGGAGAAAATTGAAACCACAGCAAAACCAGGTTGTGTATTTCCTTAGATTTTACAATGGATGGAAGAGTTTTTCTAATATTCTAGGCCATTTATCACTTGGAGAAAAAAGCGTCTTGTAACTTTCTGTTAAGGAGGGGGTAGAGGCAGAGAGTGCTGTTAGTTTAGATGTGGAAATATGCGCTGCTAATCTGTGACCAAAACCAGCTGAATTAATCAGTCTTGTGGTTCCTTTATTGGTAAAGAGATTTTTTTGCTTTTTTTGCTTTTTTTTTTTTTTTTTTAACTTTGAGCAAAGCTAGCATTGTGAAAAGGCCAAATCGGCAGGACTCCCAAATGAGTTTCCAAAGGAGACTGGGTCACCCATAATTGATTACAATCTTGTTTCTTTAAAAAAGAGGCTCACTGCATCTTGCATTTTGCTTGATTTTTTTTTTCATTTAACGTGTTGAATACTTGCTACTATTATGAGGCTGTAAAGACACAATAAGAACTTAGGAAAGTGTTTAATATGTACACATATTTGACATAACCTAGATGGTGCCGCATAGTTAATCCAGGCAGGAGAAGATATACTTATTTGTCCATTGCTTTCATTTTTTATAACATCCCACTGCTATCACATTGGTAGACAGCAGACGGATAGAACAATTGATTCCTTTTCCCTAAAGATGACTAGTATCTAATTTGAGGAGGATCACATTTCAATATCTGCTGTGCACGTGGCCTCAGGAACAGCACTTGGTAATGACAGCAACTCCCTTACTTCCACAAGCACTGAAAACCTGGAAGCTTTTGCTTCTTTGGCAGTGTTCAGATCCTCCCAGACTCTGGCTCTCCATTCTGGGCACGGGACTCCGGAAAAATTGCTGTGAAGATGGGTGAGAGGTTTTTCTGCTCTTTTGGATCCTGTTGCACTATCCAGGCAGTCCTGGTTTTGCTTTGTGTTTTTGTGTCAGTGTTTTTAGCTAGGGCCAACCTTCCCCCTCCTGTCTCACCGGCCTTCTGAAAGGCCAATTTCGTGTACCAAGAGCTTCCTGAGACTCAGAAGCAGCTCTTCGGTTTGTTATTATGGGTTGTTCCTCAGACATCACCAACTCATTGCATCAAAATCAAGAACAATCTAGCTTGGCCAGGGGTACGGGTAATTTTGTATTCTACTCCTCTTCCCATTAAGGCCCCTAACCTAACAGATTAAGTCACCTCTTGGGCACAGCTCTGACCATCCTTGCTTTGTCTTCCTCCCCCGCCCCATTTAGATCAGGGCACAGGGAGACTTCATCTTTGGCCTCTCACCTGTCCTCTGGCTGTCCTTCCTTTGTCAAACCAAAGCCTCCTTCTCAGGCCCTCTTTGCACCACCTTTCAGACAGGACAGATTACTCTTGTGCCATCCCCATTTTCCATTTCCCTGATCAAGAGGCAGCAAAGTTGCAGCATAACGAAAATGTGTGTGACCCTGAGAAAAAGAGGCGGGGATAGAGAGGGAAGAGCTGGACCTCCCTAACTATATTGAGGATTTGATCCCCGCAGTATCAGGGCTCATAGCGTTACTCGGGTTCAGTTTTTGTCTCTCTGATACAGGTGGGGAGCAAGAGGCAGGGTTAGAATGTTTTCATCTATTTCTTAGAACTCTGTGGAATAGTGTTTAGTTGTATTATTCAGTAGGCTCTAAGAACATGAACAGTGAAAAGTGTTCACCTTGTAGGGAACATTGTAACTCAAAAGAAATTAGCTTAATTTACTAATGTTTTCAATGATGTTAATGTAAATTACCATGTACGTGGTACTTTTGGTGGGAGGGAAATGGTTATTTTTAGAAAAACGTTCAATGGAGCATTTTCCAGAGACAATCTATTAATTATGTCTAGTGTTGTTCATCTTGAGAGTCTGCAAATATGTTAACCACATTTATAAAAGCTGTAGGTAGGAGGCAGGAAGATCTGCAGACTCTCCAGGAATTGCTGCCCTGGATCCTCATTGTGGGGATTCCAGCAGCTGCCTGACTCTTCAGCAGGTGGCAGGGTGGCTGAACAGAGGAGATGCGTGCGGGCAGCCTGTCCGGGAGGCTCGCTGATGGTGCCAGACTGAGCCATGCCCAGAAGCGAGCCTCTCCTCCCACACCGTCCGTTCCCTGGCAGTCTGCAGCAGGGGCCAGACACAGTGCCCCCACCACCACTGCTGGCGGTCTTGGTCCTCACACGCAGCCCCAGAGTGGCAGGTGGCAGGCTGGCGTGGTGGTGATGAAGGCACGGCCTCTGGACTTGGGCAGACCTGTGCACGTATCTCAGTTCTGCCTCACCTCCTGATAGCTGGTAGCCTGATGCCTTGAGCAAGTTACTTACTCAGGACCTCAGATCCTTAGTCTATGAAGTGAGGATAATGCCTACTTCAAGGTTACCTGAGGGTTAGAGACAGCGTATACACGTGCTGAACAGAGTGCTGAGCTCTCCGTAAACAGTAACTGTTAGTACCTTTGGGCAGTGAGAAGACTCATCCAGCACAGCTTCTTGGGTGCAAGTGCTTGTTGGTGGAGAAGACAGTGGGTCAGCCTTCAGCCTTTGTAACCCGGAAGCCCCCCCACTGAGGGCTTTCCCTGGGAGCTGCTGGCTCGAGGGACACCAGGGACTTAGAAGAGTTCTCAGGCTCTGAGCACAAAGGCCAGATCCTTGGAAACAAACAGTGTATTGGTTTAGATATTTATCCATTTCAGATTTTAGCCAGAGATTGAGGCCAGAACTCTGTGTTTTATACAATCCTCTTTCGGTTCTTTAGCTCCTTATACGCTCTTGATAGTTGATTTCATCCTTTCTCATTCATTTATTCGCATATTCATTCTTTCATTCAGTAGCTGTTTCCTAAGCCTCTGGTGTGTGCTAGATGCCATGCTGGTCACTGGGGACACAGAGAACAGCCCCCGCCACCGCCCCATGGTCCCTGCACCCAGGAGTTTACAGACAAGTCTCACTACCAGTCATAACCCCACACTCACTCCGGCCATGTGACCCCAGCCATCCCGCTCTACCAGCTTCTAGATCCACTGGGCCTCCAATTTCTTTAGAGTACATACTCACCATCTAGCAGCAAAGCATTCAACACAAACCACATCTTTGCTTATTCTGCATCAGCAGGAGACAGAACAGGAAGCATCTGAAGTGAGAGCATGGAGTTACCACCTTGTGGTAGGGAGAGTGCGACCCAGCATTTTCGGGTCGCAAAGTCCACTTGGCTTGGGGCTTGTGCCCAAAGCATCTTAGGGTGGGAACATAGGAGAGTTGCTGAGGAGTGAACAGAGATCCAGATGACACAACATTACTTTGGGTTTTTTTGTTTGTTTTTAATTTGTTTTAATGTTTTGGTTTTTTTGTTTGTTTTTGTTGTTTTATTTTGTTTTTTTGAGACACAGACAGAGAGCAAGCGGGAGAGGGGCAGAGAGAGAGAGGGAGACAGAATCCAAAGCAGGCTCCAGGCTCTGAGTTGTTAGCACAGAGCCCAACGTGGGGCTCAAACCCACGAACTGTGAGATCATGACCTCAGCTGAAGTCGGACGCTTAACCGACTGAGCCACTCAGGCGCCCCAACATTAGTTTGTTTTTTCTTTCCAGGTCAGATATTTGTAGTAGCTTTGTATTTTTTGGAAGATTACAAGTTTTCAGAACAGCAGAAACACTGTCATTCAAACTCCATGCTAATACATGTGCCAGACCAAATAGGGCTGCTTTTTGGACTGTTTCCTATGGTAGGTTATTTTTTTATTGCAACTCTTAGTAAATTTAGATAATTGCGAGGAGACTGTAATCTCATGGATCTGGACATAATCAAGACATGAAATGGGGTTCTTCCTTGAACCGTGAAATTCTACTGGATCACACCAAAGAGGGAAACCATAGTTGCAGTAAAGGAACACTGGTAATTATTGAGTGCCTACTATGTGGCAAACACAGAACAAAATGTTTGATATAGACGAAGGAAATCAGTCCTCAAAGCAGCCCTTCAGAGTAGTTGCTGTAATCCCTCATTTTATAGGTAAGGAAATAAAGGCTCAGAGAAGTGAAATGACTTGCCCAACATCCTAGGTTAGGTAAGGAGCAGGGCCAGATTTGGCCTCATTTCTGACTGGCTCCAAAGCCTGTCCCTACCATACGATGTTGGTTTTGTTTCATTGAGAGAAATTTCCTACAAGCTCACGTCAATGCCTGTGGGAAGACAGAAGGGGAAGGAGTAAGTGCTGAAGCAATGGGGAGTATGGTTTTTCTAAGTGGACCAAGCCACACAGCTCCCCTTCCCAAATGGCTGCTCCCCTGGTTGGGTGTATTAGCTGCTTGGGATAATACAGTGGATAATGTATGTGTTGGACACGGGCCCTGAAAAATGCAGCCTTGGTTGGACATATCTAAAATGGCCATTCCAGCCATCCTGTAACAGTATGGGAAGTGAGCAGAAGTTGGGGGAGTAGAGGCCCCGCTCACAGCACCACTAAATCCTGTGGTGCTTTGCGACTCTGCGCAGGCTGAGGTGGGCTGGGGCAGAGTTGCCAAGGGCTCTCTCCTTTCAGTCTTCGTCTGTTCGTGTCATTAACCAGAGAGCCTTCCACGAGAGATTTTGCAGTACCTGGATCAGGATTCTGTACTTAAGCATTTTACCCAGTATTCTCCCATATGGGGAGAGGGAGAGCTTATGCAAAGGAATTTGCCACATTGCTTGAGCTGTGTCCCCTGTACCCTCTAGGATTATTGGAAAGAAGAAAAAAAAAAAAGAATTCTGGAAACGAGCTGCCGTGTCAATACCACTTGAGCAGATTTGCTCACTAATTCCCATTTTTCTGGAAGAGTAAAACATTTTTTTCAAAAATCAGACACTTTAGCCAACTTTATTTTTAGAAAAGTATTTTATTCAAACATCTCCTTACTTATTACAGACATAAATACATGCATTCAGACAAATGAATCCACAGGAGAACTGTATAAAGTAATTGGCACATCGCTTCAGGATGCTTTGTCAGTTACTAGAGGAGTTTGGTGCTTCTAACTTTAATCTTTTCCATTAAAATATCCATTCTGCCTTCAGATTCTGAAGCCCATAATATTTTAGACTGTCTCCATAGATCTGTTAGTTTTGCTTGTCAATTTAATTTGTGGCTGTATGACTTTGGGTCGCTTGTTAGATTGTACATGAAAACATGTAATCTGCAAACGATGTTCACCACGTCGGGCTTTAAGACCTGCCTCTCCCCAGAGAGACTGGACATACAATAAATATGGAATTGGCAGATTTCATTTGCAACCAGCCTAACTGTTAGGATGATGATGATATATGGGGTAGCAAATGTTTAGAGCTACAAAGATGCTCATTACTGTTGTTATCACATACCTTAAATGTTTATGGCACTTTCTACTCTTTGCAACACTTTCTATTTCTACCATCTCATTTGATTCTCAGAACTTTCTTGTGCTGGATTATTATTTCCCTCTTTATGGCTAATGCAAGTGACACAGAGAGAGGGAGAGGTTCCATAACTGGCCTGAGATCACAGGGCAAATTGGATTGCAGCAGTGCAGCAACGAAAGCAGACGTCACTGAAGCCCAGTCAAGGGTCACGTGGGGTAGCCTTTGCCACGTAATTGCCATTTCCCCCTGTGCTCTTTGTGGGACAGGGGCTCTGAAGCTGCAGAAACAGAAGGACTAGAGGTGGGCGGTAAAGAGTCCAAGGCAAGGAAAGTGTGCCATCAGCTCCACATAGGTGAACGCAGCTTGCTTCACGGCCACTTGCCCAGACTATTGCGGCAGCCCCATCCCCGGGCTTCCTTCTGTCCTGTCACCTGCAAAAGTACACGTTCTGCATGTCCCCAGAGGGATCTTGCTTAAGTGCAAATCTGAGCGTGTCTCTCCTTTGCCGCAAACCCACCACTGGCTCCCACTTCATCCGGATGAAGTCCAAGCTCCTCAGCATGGTCTGCCAGCCTGACCCTGGGGTCTTGCTTCTGGCCCCCGTCTCTTTTCTCCTGCCACACTCAGTTCACTCCTAGCCTCCTCTTTTGCTGCCCTCTCTGCCTAGAATGCATTTATGATGCGCCCCCTAAACTGTACCTTCTCTGTGGAACCTTCCCTGACTTCTCAGAGACCCAGAAGCATCCGTCCCTCTGCTGGTAGCCCATTGCACTTGGCCGAGCCTGATTTCTGGCTATCTCTCTGCTCTGTGCTCTGCCCCAGGAAGCTTCTACCTCCTCAGGGCAGAGGTTGCGGTAGATGCCTGTTCTCTTTAGGTGTCTTGCAGACTTTGAACTTAAGAGGATGGATGGGTATGTACATGTAAAAGTGAAGGGAGTAAGTGAATTAGGGAAGACCAAATGAGCCTGAGCCAGTAGGAAACGGGATATTACGAGGTCACATGGAATGTATCCCATTTCTCCCTCCCTCTGAGAGATGTTGCCCCTTCATAACTTGACCTGTGGTGAAATGAGAGGCAGAAAGGAGGGTGAGCTGGGCTTTTACCTGGCGATTTAGCATGGAGGACAGCATACCAGGGTTGGGAGGCAGAGACTGATCCTCTTAGCCTCGTAACCTCTGACTTCTGCCCACTCAGAAGGTTCTCACCAAAGCTTTTGGTGGTGGGAACTCTTATCAGGGAGCTGGCCAAGAGTTCCTACATGCAGCATTATAGGCTCACAGAGTCAAAGCTCTTGGTCCAGGAAGAGCCCTCATGGCTGTTGGCAAAATGTAGGGGTAGAAGGTAAGCACAATAAAGACCTGGGACTGGGGGGACCTCTGGGCCAGGGTCTTCATATGACTCTGTCTTCTAGATGATGTCTGTCCTCATGAACACCATTGTCTTTGAAGACTGTCGGAACCAGTGGTCAGTATCCAGGCCTCTCCTGGGGCTCATCCTGCTAAACGAGAAGGTGAGTGTGATCGCAGGAAGGTCCATGGGAGGGGTTCACTGTGGGGAGGGAGTAGCTGTGCGCCAGGCCAAGCTGTGACAAGAACAGAAGGAACAACGGAGCTTGAGCTGGGACCTCAAGCCACCCCAGGCAAGGCCATGTTCCCCCAGCAGGCCCTTCCCCAAAGATCTTCATCAGGTAAGTGGAGGCCTCAAGACCAGCTCTCCTGGAACCCAGCACTCCCCACGCATTGGCAGGTGGTTTGCTCAGTATTCTTCAAGCTCAGCCTCACTCCCCTCTTCTGTTTCCAGGGGAATTCTGAGCTACGACTCTCCTGCTTCTTGCTTGGCTCCCTCTTATATTTGGGATCCCCAGTGCCCTGCACTGTAGTGGCCCTCAGGGACTCACCGCAGAGCCAGCACCCTTCACCTGGGAGCACGAGTCTCCAGCTTGTTAAATGTACTCACCACCCTGGGCTGCTTCCCAGGCCCTCCAGCTTCCTCTCGAACCCACCCCTGTCTCCCCAGCAGTCAGTAGGAACAGTACATTACTGCTCAGGAGAATGAATTGTCTATACAATAAGATAGTACTGGGGAGAAAGACAGTGAGATTAGAGGCAGCCGCATACATTAAAATTCAAACTGAAATCCCAGCCTTGGAAGGAAACTAATAGAAGAAGAAAATATATCAAAAAGAGAAGAGCTGTCTCATCATTCACCTGTGCCGAAGTATCCAATTTTAGCCACATTCAATAGCACTGTCATTCATCTTCCCTTGGTGTTATTGTGATTTAAATCCAAGCTCTATAAAAGAGAGCAGTTCTTTTAAAATGATTGAGAGGGAATAAGGGCAAATTCAGTGTTTAGAAAAAGCTTATGACATCACAATATTATACTTTACTGATGGAGGCAATATTTCACGGTTTGGGATGAAAAACTAATAATTTTCTATTTGGTGTGAGTCACTGCATCATTATAAAAGGGAAAAATAAGTAGTTTTGTGCATTCCCAATCTTGTTCAAGAAGACATTGTGGTTTAAGTGTAATGCCTCTGATATATAGTATTTAAGTATTAGTCTGACTACATATTAATTACATGTGTTTTTGATGTGGGCCGTTTTAATGTATGATGGAAATTAAATATCATGCTGTTTGGGCTTGGAAGGATAAACACATGACTGACAAAATGTTGTCTTTGTGCCAAAATTAAGCTGTTTCCAATGATTAGAATCTGTGTGTAAGCACGAGAGCTTGTGTTTGTGTAAAAGCCAGCGGACCCCAGGAGAGGAGAAGGGGTTGTGTAGTTCTTTGTGACCAGGTATGACAGGTGGATTTCCTAGTTCAGGAATGCGCTCCCAGAGCTATGCAAGCCCCTTTAGCACCCTGCCTCAACAGAGCAGATCCAGCCTAACCCAGGGGACAGGGACTTGGGACAAAGTCTGGGGTTGTTTGAGAAGTGATTCACTAAAGCCCAGATGATGATGCAGCCTGAGGGGGGATACCTGGGCCTTTTCCTCCAGTCACCCCAAGTTCTCCCTGTTAAGTTCTTTGCCTCAGCCTGAAAGGCCCTTCCTCTTTCCTTTCAGCCTTTCTGTGATGAGTGGAGAGGAGAGTCAGGAAGACCTTCACATGCTCGGTCCCCCACAGAGGACCTAAATTGTTCAGTAACCATAGAATAATTATAGCAAGAAATTTTTATGAGAAGGGACAATACAGTTTATACCTAGCAATGTATCTACTGCCTTGGTTTTCTCTGAAGGCTTAAAGTTCAAAGTGGGGCCTGGACCAGAGCTTCCCTGAGAGTCAGGAGCACTAAGCAGATGGAGCAGGTAGAACTCCTCCCCCACAGCTCTCTCGGGGCCCAGGTTTGAAGTCAGGGCCCTGAGGTTGTTCCGTCTCCCCACAGTATTTCAGCGAACTGAGGGCAAGCCTGATCAACAGCCAGCCTCTCCCCAAGCAGGAGGTCCTGGCCCAGTGCTTCAGGAACCTGATGGAAGGCGTGGAACAGAGCCTGTCCACCAAGAACAGAGACAGGTAAGCACTGTGCAGTAAGCCCAACATCTCTGGCTTGTGGAAATGAACTGGGGTTGTGCTTAACACAGCTCACATATAGATGTGACACTTCTGTTACACCTCGTAACCCTAAACACGGTTTATTTCCATCCAGTAAATATTACTAGGTATTTGCTTTTTTTAAAGCACCATGCTAGGCACTATTTAGGGATGCAGAGATGAACAAAATGCGGCCTGTGCCCTTATGCACTTTATAATCCAGCACAAGGTAGGGAAAATAACTCACTGAGAAGGTCAAAAGAAGGAAAGCTCAGATCTGCCATGAGGGACAAGGAAAGCTTCCTGGCATTTGAACAGGCACAAGCTTTGAGGTCAGATAAACTCCAATTTAAATTTTATCCCTGCCCTCTATAGGCTGTGTGGCAGCGAATAAGGCAGTCAACTGCTCTGATCCTCCGTTTTCTCATCCACAAAATTGGTTGTGATATTTAAATGACAGAATGTAGTAAAGCATGGTACCTAGGACATAGGAGCCATGGTAAACATTAGTCCCTTCTTCTGCCTGACCTTTAAGAGTGCCTAGTTTTACAGTTGCCAATGAGATCTAAATGAAAGTAACTGAGACTTATCAGGTATGCCTCCATTGTTCATTTTTTTAGAGCACAAAATTTTACTGAATATCTGTTATGTGCTAGGTATTGAAGATACCAGTGGTGAACTAATTGTTCAAGGTTTTTGCCTCATAGAGCTTCTAGTGGGGGAAACAGATAATAATGAACAATAGAGAAAGAAAATGGTTTTTGGGGGGGAGTGCTGGGGGGGGGGGTGGCCAGAACTGCCTGCACCACCCTTTTTGGCAACATTCAAATGTTTCACCATTTGAAATGCAAATCATCAGTCATTCCAGCAACCACTGCAGCCAGCGTGTGGTGGAGTCCCCAGCCTGGGCTCTGACAATACAAAGCCAAGTGTGACAGACTCTGCAAACACATACCCTTGACTGCTTGTTCCACGCCACAATCCTCTGTCAGGCAGGAGGGCAACCTCTGAGGCCAGCAGAAGAGACTTAATGAATGGGGACACCCCAGGTGCCTCAGGTGGGGGAAGATTGCTTGCCCTGAGGCTTGGGAATTTGAGTATCGATTGTTGAAAATAATGTCAGACAGCCCTCCTGTTCAAGAGAGCACTAGCCAACAAGGACTAGATGCTTTCCATGTACCGTGCACTGTGTTGAGTGCTTACAGGCATTGTCTCAACTGACTCGGTAAATTCTCACTTCACACAATCCCATGAGGTAGCTACTCAAGTTGAACACCAAGACAAGAGGTTAAATGTTCATCCAAGATCACCCAGTTAAGAAGTGGTGGAGCCAGGATTTGAACTCAGGTAATCTAGCCCAGTGCCCCCTCTTTTTGAACCACTAAGCCCGGTTTTCTCATCCACAAAATGAGGATACAAATACCTACCTTTGGGAAGACTTGTGATACTTAAGTGAATCTATATGTAAACTCAACCCAGTGCCTGGCACAAAAGGTTTGATTCTTTCCTTTATATTCCTTACCATCTCTGTGTAATTTGATTTTTTTTTTAATTTTAAATAGTACACCCACAAAATGTACCCCTCAAATGGGTCTGGGTATATATGGTGGTAACCCTTGTTTTCCAGCCGGGGAAGGTGGAGAAGGGGGTGTTGGTGGCCAAAAGTAATGGCTGCACTGGAGGCGGAAGCAGGAGCTCAGC
Source organism: Prionailurus viverrinus (assembly GCF_022837055.1). NCBI lineage: Eukaryota > Metazoa > Chordata > Mammalia > Carnivora > Felidae > Prionailurus > Prionailurus viverrinus. Next base: position 178,981,020 of record NC_062561.1, on the reverse strand, counting down.
CAGGACCTGGGGCTCTCTCCAAGGTTCTGAGCTCCACAGTGGCTTTATCCTCCAGAGGCTCATATAACTTCCGCCTTGCCACTGCCCTTGGCCTTTCTTCCTCTTTCCACAGGTTCACCCAGAACCTATCCGTCTTCAGAAGAGATGTGTCAGAGGCCCTGCGGACTGATGGCAGCACCGAGCCGTGCAGTCTGGATATGATGAGCTGACCGCCTTCCCTGACCATGTGCCGAGCAGCCTTTACCAAGAGACTCTTGTGGGTCCGGGTCCCAGGACAGCAATGTCGGCTAGCCCAGGAGAATCTATTTTTCAAAACAAACAACAACAAAAGCCCTACCTTTTTATAAGTCTGGCCTAATTATAAGAATTTATAACAGTGCACAAACAATGTAAATTCAGTCTTTACATTGAAAAAAAGCAAAAGATGTGTTTTCAGTCTTTCTAAAAAATAGCATTATCTTTGCTCTTATAAATGCTCCAAAAGGGTGTAGAAACAATATTTAACCAAAGAACTTAATAAACCAGGTTTGAACTTAAGTGTGTGCTAGTTAATGGAACTCTGTTGTAATCAAGGTTGTGAATGTGCTGGAGATGCAACCTTCAACATGGATCCTGAGTTGAGACAAATACCATTTGAACCCATTAAGTTAGTCGTTTCTTATGAGTCTGAAAGCAGCAGCGTTGGGGTCTCAGAGCTGTGGGTATTTAGAACGAGCCTGGGAGCGCTCCGAAGCATCCCACAGGACTGCGCGCAGCCCTCTTGGCCTCAGCAGCATCTGATAAAGTTGAGAGACAGTAACACAATTAAATGACTTACAAATAACGTTTGCTTTTCACTGGCATAAATCTGAAGTGGTTCGGTCTAGAAGAATTAAGCTGTGCAATTACTGCCTGCAGAGATATTCCTTCAGGAGTCAAGCAGCCCCTGCAAGAAGTTCTGGGTGGTGCCGACACCCGGTCTTTCTGCCTCCACTTAACTTGTAGGACAAGCTAAGGTGTCTAATTAAAATATATATCCAAGGGGTGCCTGGGTGGTTCAGTCGGTTGAGTGTCCGACTTCGGCTCAGGTCATGATCTCACGGTCTGTGAGTTCAAGCCCCGAGTCGGGTTCTGCACTGACAGCTTGGAGCCTGGAGCCTGCTTCGAATTCTGTGTCTCCCTCTCTCTCTGCCCCTCCCCCTCTCATGCTCGCTCGCTCTCTGTCAAAAATAAACATTAAAAAAAAATTTTTTAATATATATCCAAGACAGCTTTGCCTTCTTGAGACACCCAAAACAGTTCTGGATTTTCAGAGGATCAGGTTTCCATCCGTCCACAAAACCTCTTATTACTGTAGGGATTGCAGCTTAACCCAAACCCAGGACATGAAGGAGGCCTTCCCAGTTTGTGATAGACTGTAACTAGGCTATTAATTTGAGCTTGCCACTGTCTTATGGCTTTTGTATGTCACTGCCCTGTCTACACGGTTCAGGCTTGTAATAAATATCGTGCCCTTTATTTCTAATAAGACATGAAAGGTTGGCCTTACTGGTGAAGAAGAAGTAAATCCACAGGCTCCTGTGATAATCACGTTTCCCAGACTAGTGTTTCTTAAAACCTTTCTTGGTACTTGAGTTTAGCAACAGGCTTGTCACATAAAAGCAAAATCACCCAAGGTTATCTCAAAATGTTTTCCTTCTCTGTGTGAACCCAGGAAATCAGGGAAATGTGTGTTACAGATAGGGTTACTTCTGGTATTTAATGAGTAAGTAGGCCTTAGCCTTATGCTATATTTCTTTAGTACTGGGAAATGTAATTTTCCCTGAGAAGGCAAACTCTAAACTTTATGAAACATCAACTATCTGTGCAAGTCCGACTTGAGGATGTCTGTTTCTCAGGGGCTTATTACTGCATATTCGTCTCACAAAAGTGCTTCATAGAAGGTCTGTCCCACTCTGACACTTCTTTCTTTTATTATTTTTTTTATGTTTGTTTAGATTTGAGAGAGAAAGAGTGTGAGCAGGGGAAGGGCAGAGAGAAAGGAAGACACAGAATCCGAAGCAGGCTCCAGGCTCTGAGTTGTCAGCACAGAGCCAGACGTGGGGCTTGAACCCACGAACCATGAGATCATGACCTGAGCCGAAGTCAGATGTGTAAATGACTGAGCCGCCCAGGCACACCCCCCCCCCCCCCCGCCCCGGACACTTCTTTACAAAAGTTGGACCTGAAAGCACCACACCATCTGCACTGAAATGCTCCCAAGAAAATAACAATGCACACTTGCTTTTCTTGGCCGCACTGCCAAAGGTCACCTGGTGGTTTCACATCAGCCAGGGAAGGCACCATCAGCCTTGGCCTTGGAGAGCCGCTCCCACAGGAGGACTTGTCAGGCCTGCCCCGACGGCCAACCTCAGCCTGCTCTTGGTGGGGATTTACAGCGCGCCTCGAGGCGGCACACAGGCTGAGATCAGACATAGCAAATACTTAACAGAACATCTGCCATGCCCCTTCCGTGTGTGATCGCCCTTGGTCCTCACAAGCCCTGTGAAGGCAGACGGCATTACTCTCACCCTTCAGATAAGGAAAGTTCGGCTCATAGGTGGTACATAGCTTACACAGGTCACACAGGCGAGATCTGAACCCATCTCTCTCACCTCAAAGCAATTCCTGCTTTCTTCCAAGAAGACCTGGATTTAAGAATGATGAGCTGAGGGGCACCTGGGTGGCTCAGTCGGTTGAGCATCCAACTCTTGATTTCCGCTCGGGTCATGATCTCACAGTTCGTGGGATCCAGCCCCACACTGGGCTCTGTGTTGACAGCATGGAACCTGCTTGGGATTCTCTCTCTCCCTCTGCCCCTCCCTACCTCTCTCCTTCTCTCTCTTCCTCCCTCCCAAATAAACAAAAATAAATACTTCTTTTTAAAAAAAAAGAATGGTGAGTTGAAACCAGTTAATATTTACATCCACTTTCATGTGTGTTTCTGAACTCTGTTGCTACAGAACAAATTACCCCAAACTGTATTGGCTTAGAACAACAGTGGTTATCTCACAGTTTCTGGGGGTCAGAAATCTGTACGTAGCTGGATCCTCCGCTTAAGGGTCCCTCACAGACTGCCATCCACATTGTTGGGCTGTGGTCATCCCAGGACTCAACTGGGGAAGGATCTGCTTCCACACTCACTCATGGTGAGGAGTCAGTTCCTCGCAGATTGGTGATCGGAGAGCCTCAGTGCCTTGCCGAATGGGCCTCTCCATAGGGCGGCGCACAGCATGGCGTCTTGGCTTCATCAAGAGCGAGCAGAAGAGCAAAGAGACATTGCCGCAGTCTGGAAGTCCAGCCTCTTAGCTCATCTCAGAAGGGGCATCCCATCACTTTTGCTGTATTCCCTTGGAAGAAAATCGCTAGGCCCAGACCGCACCCAAGGGGAGGGGTTACCCAAGGGCCTGAATACCAGGAGGCAGGGATCTACGGACGCCATTTTCAAAGCTGCTTGCCACAGCTCTCTTAACCAGGCTTTACTGGAGAGGTTAATTAAGTGTGGCTACAGGTTTCTCCCTTGAAACCTGGAAAGGAATCTTGATTTTCTTTGGCGGGTGAATGAAGTTCCATTCTGTGCCCTAAGGAAGAAAAGATGGTAGGGAAGCTGGCATGTTTCCGGAGCACATTATACTGCGCACTCACCCCACTACTGAAGCTGTTTGAGAACTGTGCCCCCACCCACAGCCTGCCCTGAAGACTCCTGGGGAAACAGTTCTCGGGAGGGACACCTTATGCCGGCGATAAATCAAGCGTTCAAGGGCACACCCACACTTGTGGAATCTACACAAAGGAGAACTAGTTGGATCTGTTATGTACTCGAACGAGGTCACAGGTGTATGTAAATCACATTCAGCAACAGGAAGAAATAAACGGTGCAGGCAGGTCTCCGGGGTCAGAGTGAGGGTGAAGTGGGAGGTGCAGGCCAGTGCTGGCTCACCTCATTCTCCCGGGGAGGCCGCTGTGCAGACAAGCATCGTTCGTGCAGTGGCATCAGGGCGGGGTCTACATCTAGCCAACTGCTCCAGTTGATAACTCAAGCAAGAAACGGTGTGAAGGTGTTTTGACTTTGCTCGATGGTTGCCTTCCACACTGACTTAAGAACCTGACCCTGAGAAAGCTGTATCCTGCTTATATTCCAGATGTTTCCATTTTTCTGTGTTTGCCATTCAGCCTTCTCTAGGATGCGGGGGCGGGGGGATGAGAGCGCATGAGTCCCTGTGCCACGTGATGATCCCAGCTGCCCAGAAGAGCCCTCTTGGCCCCCCAGACTCACTTCCACTGGCCCTGCCAACCTAGAAGCGCCACTAGATTGCGGTACTGAAGGTCTCTTTCAGCATGCAAAACAGGCCTGGCATATAGCCATCAGCTGAGACCCTTGAGGATTAGTTAGCCACCAATAGAGAGCTGGGCATGAGAACAAGGAATAGGATAGTCTGGATGAGAGAAACTGGGGAAAGTGAAAAATCTGGCAGATGGGAACCCTATCTAGATGGAGGTCAGTCCAGCAGTTTGGCGGTGGTAGCCTCTGGGAGAACTCAGCTCCTTACAGTGACGTGGGAGAGAGCACCTGGAGAGGAGAGTAAGGTGAGTAGAAAGGGAGAAAGTAACAGTTTCAAGGCAAAAATTAATGACAAGGACATTTATTATTGAGCAGCCACTGAGCGTTGCAAATACCTATCCCATTCAAATTAATGTTTCCCAATAAGAATATCAAGTAAGTAATATTATCCCCATTTTAGAGATGAGAAAACTGAGACTAAATGACCCTCCCCAGGCCACATAGCTAACAAGTGGACAAGCCGGGTCAAAATCAGGTCAGCCTGGGGCGCCTGGGCTGTTAAGTCAGTTAAGTGTGCGACTTGATTTCAGCTCAGATCACAAACCCAGACTCTTGGGATTGAGCCTGCTTAAGCTTCTTCTATCTCTCCCTCTCCCCGATTCACATTCTCTGTGATAAAAAATCAGATCAGCCTGACTCCAGAACTCATGTCTCTTATCCTTTATAATCCCTTAAACTGGGTGCTTCACCACCAGACTTCAGGGCCAGTGGATGGGGAGGTGGGCCTGGAACCCTCCAGGAGCCCCAAATGGAGCTGGACACTCTCAAAGAAAGGCCAGTCCAACACCTGGCTGGGTTCCTTGCATGCTGCGTCCATGGGTTCCGCCACCGATTCACCCTCCTCCCTGAACTTTATAAAATCGTTCTTGAGACTTTTTAATGTTTTATTGAGGTGCAAGTTTACGATGACAGCAAACCTTTCAAACTACAGCAAGAGTAACCTGCCTCCTTGGCATATTAAAAAATAATGGTAGTGTCGGTTTTTACGTCCCATAGTTTGGATTGCTGATAAGAGCGCTTCCTTGACAAGATTCTTTTTGAGGTTTACAGAAAGCGTAATAAAATATGTAAGTTACATTTCCACAAACAAAAGCTATAACATAAGTTATTTATAAGCGTGAGATACAACAGTATCACGATAAATAAACCATAAAGGGTACCTGCAACATCCATCTTAATGTAATTTGCCCAACCAAAGTGTTGAAACGAAGTCAAATTTAGTAGAGAAATCTGTCGGGAAGAGAGGAAAGTTGTAGAACACAAAAGGGAGAAAATGGCTGATGGGTGGTGGAGGGAAACGAGGGCATGGGGTCAGTTTAGGGGGTATCCAGATGGCCCTCACGTGTGGCTGCCCTCCGTGCCTAATCTCACTCCCCCGCGCCCGTGTGCACTGACCAGTCCCTCTCTCCTTGCACTCGGCCATCTGTACCTGGTCCCTGCTCACACACCCCTCCGCATCCGCCCAGCCCTCTCCCTTCCTGTCTCACACCCTCTGTCTTAACCCCCAGCCCCATGGCCAGCTTCTTGATGTGGCTGCCAGCCTTCCTGCTGCAAGGCCAGGGCCCCGGTGGGACTCGGCACAAAGATCCTGGAAATCATTCATTCACTCATTCATTCGCCTACCACAGATAAAACAAAGTATGAGACAAAGTCCCTGCCTTCAGAGAGCTGGCGAACAGGATAAATAAGATGGGTTTCAAAGGCAACGAATGTAAGGATGAAAATAAACAGGGATGGGGCGCCTGGGTGGCTCAGTCGGCTGAGCGACCGACTTCGGCTCAGGTCATGATCTCACGGTTTGTGAGTTTGAGCCCCGCGATGGGCTTTGTGCTGACAGCTCGGAGCCTGAAGCCTGCTTCAGATTCTGTGTCTCCCTCTCTCTCTGCCTCTCCCCCGATCATGCTCTGTCTCTCTGTGTCTCAAAAATAAATAAACATTAAAAAAAAAAGTTTAATAAAAAAAAAAAGAAACAGGGATAGAGAGTGACAGGGGAGAGGGGGCTACTTTGGAGGATGGGCAGAGAGCCATAACTGACCTGCATTTTCAAAGATGCCTCGGGCAGAGCTGGGGGAAGTGAATGCCGAACCCGCATATGCACACAATCCCAGATGCACTTGGATCCCTTTTCCCATCCCTTCATCTGACCTTGCTGTGTGCTCCTCAGGTTAGTACCACAAACTTGTGATGCGGATCCTCCAGCGGGCCCAGCCCCAACACATGGAATAAAATGCTGTCGATATTGTTGTGTCCCGAAGGAGCTCTCCGACTAGCAGAAGGGACAGAAAGGAGCCCCACCATGGCCAGTCCTCATGCCTCTGCTTCCGGGCACCTTCACCCAGCTCCTCCACTAATCTTCCCTGCCCCCTCAGTCCTTACTACCTGCTCCCAGAGTAGAAATGGGAGAATGAGGTAAAGGGGAAAGCATGGGCTCTGGGGGCAAGATAGTCCTGGGTTCAAATCCCAACTCCAGCCTTCTCAGCTGCATACCCCTGGGCGAGAGATTCACATCCCTCAACCAACTGTCCTTTGAGTCTCGTGACTGGTGCTGGGGGGCACAAAGACCACACAGTACCAGCTGGCCTTTGCCTTCCTCCAGCTGGCAGAGTCGAGAAGGCCTTGCAGGCTTCCTCAGGAAGGCCCCTCCCTAGTCTTTCCCATCATGGGGAGGCAGCAACAAAGAGTTCAAACTGCCTTACTCCCACTAACAGATGGGCAAACTGAGCCCCAAAGTTGGGACACGGTCCAGAAAATTTGAACAGGTGCTCAGTACATATGTGTTGAATAGATGAATGAATGAGCGGATCAATTTGGGCAGGCGTCTTTAGAGCCTTCCATCCCGAGAACTGCAAGGGCCCCCAGAGACTTCCAACTGGGGTGTGCGAACAAAGAGTGGAAGGTGGACAGGTAAGCAACCTGTGACATGGTTATGTGTGCCAAATTGTGTGTGTGTGTGTGTGTGTGTGTGTGTGTGTGTGTCTTTGTCTATGGAAGTAGTCCATAACATTTTCATCAACCTTTCAAATAGGATTGCTGACCCAAATATATTTAAGAGCCCTGATTCAATCTCTACCCCCATTTCATAGATAGGGAAATTGAGTCCAATTCACCCAAGAAATAAGCGGCAGAACGAGACTGGACTAACTTGGCCTCCTGAACATCGGCAGTTGGGAATCCCAACATCCTGTCCTCCAGCCCTGAAGCCACCCCTCTCTCCTGGATGTCTCCCAGCAAGCCCCCCACCAGTCCACCGGTCCTCCCAACTTCTCCAAGGGGAAGAAGAGACAGTGCATTGCACTCAGAAATCTTTCTGGCCCCCACAACCCCAGTTCTTAGAATTTTCATCGTCTAATCTCTCTTCTTGGGCATGTGCATATGTGTCTGTCATTGTTCAACTGATAGCAGGCAAGAAGGGACAGCATAAATTTATAATCTCAGGAACACCAACTACGCATCAAAACATATTTGGGCAAAAGGTGCTTAGAGGTAAATTTATGACCTTTTATATATTTCTTAAAAAAAAAAACAAGAAACGTTGATAAAAAACATTAACTAGATTTTCACCTCAACAAAGAAGAAAAAGTTAATGAAAATAAATCAAAACATTCCTCAAAGACATGACATAAAAAAGAAGATAAGGATATAAAAGGCTTCTCTTTAAGACCAGTAAAATAGACAAACCTTTGGCAAATATGATAAGAGAAGACACAACTGAGAAACACTGAGAGTGGAGAGCAGAGGATGTTAGCTCAGATTCACATGAGAGTTTCCAATTATGGAAGAATCTTCCCACAACATTGTTACAACGAATTTGAGAACTTGGATGAAATGGACAATATTCTGGGCACTGGCTTCCGAATGTGAGTATGCATCAGAATCACCTGGAGGGCTTGTTAAAGCAGATTGCCTAGCCCTACCCTGGAGTTTCCGATTCAGGAGGTCTGGGCTGGGGTCCAAGAATCTGCAATTCTAACAAATTCCCAGGTGCTGCTGCTGCTTCTGGTCCAGGCACACATTTTGAGAACCCCTGTCCCAGGGACTGCTATCTGCCCCATTTACTCCCCTTCCTCAGCTGGCTAACCTCTCTGCTCTGTCTGGACTGGGAAAGAGGGGGGTTGCTATCAGTGGCCTACTGCTGGATGACCACAAAACTAGGCACCTCAGAAAGCTGGGACCCAGGTGGCGAGGCAGAATTCTGCCCCTGCCTTGCACTGCTGTTTTCACCTGGATGGGCTCTTTGAATCCCATGACATCGGTATTGTTGCTTTACTAGATGAGGAACTGACGTGCAAAAAGGGTGAATTCCCCAAGCCCACAGCTGGGAAACAGAGGTTCTTAAGCACTGGGCCAGTCACCATGCCCTGGGGGCAGTGTGGGCCACATCACCCACTTCCCTTTAATTCTTTTTTTTTTTTTAACTTTTTTTAATGTTTATTTATTTTTGAGACAGAGTGCAAGCAGGGAAGAGCAGAGAGAGAGGGAGACACAAAATCGGAAGCAGGCTCCAGGATCCAAGCTGTCAGCACAGAGCCCAACACGGGCTCGAACCCACGAACGAACGGGGAGATCATGACCCCAGCGGAAGTCGAACGCTTAGCCGTGAGCCACCCAGGCGCCCCTAATTCTATGCCCACATACCTGTGTGGGGTGGGCCTTGTTATCCCAATTTAACAAAGCCAGGAAGTGGGGAGGACAGTCCTGGAACCCTGGGCTTTGGATGCCAGAAGGGAAATGGAGCAGGCGAGGTGACTCCCTAGCCCTGGAGAAGGGGGGCTGTGAGCTGCATGAACTCTCTGACCTGAAGTTCCCTCATCAGGTAAAAAATGGGATCAATAACAGCCTTCCCTCACAGGGTGGTTGGGAGAAATAAGTAAATGCCCACCCCCTGCCCGGCACACACTACGTTCTCCACCTACAGCAGCTCTACTGTTGTCGTTAAAGTTATTATTATATAATCCAGTTCCTCACAGGCATGTCCACAGACCTTATCTCATTTACTTCTCACGGCCACCCTGGGGGTAGCTATTACCCTTCCTATTTTACAAATAAGGAAAATGAGGCTCCAGGAGGGGCAATGAGGGGCCAAACAGTCCCCAAACCACTGGTGGCAGAGCCTGAAATAGAAGCAGGAGGCCCCCAGTATGGAGTCAGTGTTCCATTTGAAGATTCTTGGATTTCCAAGGAAAGAGGGCTTGTCCTGCCCCAGGCACCCTGCCCTCCTCACCGGTGCCTCACTTGCCAGTGGCCTCATTCTCTCCACCCAGCAAGAGCCAGCGACTAGCCCAAGGTCACTCAGCGGGCGGTGAGCTGACTCAGGAACCCAGGCCTTAAGACTGCAGATCTTGAAACCTGTGAGCTACTGGGGGTAGATTATTAGGAAGAACCCCCAACATGCTGCCTCCCACCTTTCCTGGTCCTCTAAGACTGACCCTGCAGATAGACAAATAACATTTTTCTGTTCAAGATACTGAGCCTCTGCAAATAACCTAAAACTGCAAACAGATAAACAAGAACCATCAGAATAATACGTCAACCATCATGTTGGGGGTGGGAGTGGGAGAGCAGCCACAGCCCCTCAGTGCCTACTATGTGCCAGGCCCTAAGCCCTACCTACCTTCTCTCAATATCTCACGCAAGACTTACGACAATTCCGCAATGCACGCGTGGCCCATTTTATAAACGAGAAAACCAAGCCCAAAGATATGAAGTCACTTGCCCAAGGTCACTCTTCTGGCCAACCGCCTATCAGAGCTCTCACCACGTCCGCAAGACAGGGAGAGCGAGAGGGGCCTGGCCAGGGGTGCAGCAGTCAGTTTGCACCTAACGATTTTAGAATTCGCGAGTAGAAAACGATTCTGTATGTCTCCTCCAGGGGAGACAGCTGAGGCTGGCGCTGGGGGTGACCTCCCGGCGTAGGTCCTGTCCTGTCCACGGTGCCCTTCGACCCGCCTTGACAGTCCCCGAGAGCGTGAGCGGAGCAGGGAGGGAGCGGTTCAACGCTCAGGCTGGCCGGGAGCGGGAGGGGCTCGCAGCCCCCGTTACCCAAAGAAATCCCGGTCTTTACTCTAAAGATGAACAGCCTCTGCGCCTTGCCTCTCGGGCACCCCTGATCCCCACACCTGCCGTGCCACGGGCGGGTCCCCACGCGCGACCATAGTCCCGTCCATCCTGCAACGAATTTCGAGGGGCTGGATCCCCGCTCCCCACCGGGGGACCCTGGGTCCCTAGACCAGCTGGGCCAGGCACGCGTGGGCTTAGGGGAGTCACACCTCGGTCCGCCTGGCGGGAGCCGGCGACTGTCTCCAAAGTGGCCCGAGCGGGGGCGAATTCTCCCCACGCGGGTCGGCGTCCTCGGGAGCGCGGAACACGCGGCGGGCTCCCCTCACGCAGCGCGCTGGGAGCGCGGAGCTCGTGCGGGGTAGTGCGCTCCTTTCGTTGCTCCCGCGGCGGTGGAGAGTCCAAGACGCTTCCGCGGATTCCACAGGGTCATTCCGGACTTGCCACTCCATTGCAATGGAGAGGATTCGCATGGTTTGGTTTTTGCCCAGATGACAAAATTTGGAAGAAAACGAAACCCCCCTCAGCAAGAGGCAATTTCACCGGCAGAGCGCCCTGGCCCGCCCCGCGCTGCGGCCGGGGAAGCGGCCCCGGCCGGGAGGAGCGGGGAGCGTCTGCTAATTGCAGCTTCGTTAGATTTCGGGTTTGGGAGGCTGCGGTTCGGGCGCTAATATCCGCCGCCCATTATCCCGGCTAATAAATTTGACCTATTGTTCGTTTGTTAAAATGATGTCACCTTGGAACAGTCCCTAAGCTCCTATTTCCATGAATTAGGCCTTTATTGAAAGCCGGGAGCCAATGGGAGGAGAGAGGCTTGTTGATCGCAGCCAATGGCTGCGGCGGGAGAGGAATTAGCAGCGGAAACTCCAGGTTCGGTTCAAGAAAGATGACACAGAGCCTGTCGGGCCCGCGCACTCTTGGCAAAGTTTCAGTGCAACGAGAGGCGCCGGGCGCTCCATGGCCGCGCCGTAACAGGGACCCAGCCGCCTCCCCGCCCAGCCCAGCCCAGCCCTTCCGCCCGCCCAGGATGGAGGCGCCCGCCAGCGCGCAGACCCCGCACCCGCACGAGCCCATCAGCTTCGGCATCGACCAGATCCTCAACAGCCCGGACCAGGACAGCGCACCGGCCCCGCGGGGCCCCGACGGCGCCAGCTACCTGGGAGGGCCCCCCGGGGGCCGTCCGGGCGCCACATACCCGTCTCTGCCCGCCTCCTTTGCCGGCCTCGGCGCGCCCTTCGAGGACCCGGGATCTTACAGTGTCAACCTGAGCCTGGCGCCCGCCGGAGTGATCCGAGTGCCAGCGCACAGGCCGCTGCCCGGGGCCGTGCCACCGCCTCTGCCTAGCGCGCTGCCCGCCATGCCCTCCGTGCCCACGGTCTCCAGCCTGGGCGGCCTCAATTTTCCCTGGATGGAGAGCAGCCGCCGCTTCGTGAAAGACCGCTTCACAGGTGAGCAGGGCGAGCGAACAAGCGCCGGGCCTTGGCCCTCCCGGGGCCAGAGGCGCCGCGCCCAAGGTGCTCCACTCCGGGAAACGATTCCGGAGGCCCAAGCGCGACGGAGGCCTCAGCGCCGGGGGCCCCGGGCTACCGTAGGGGGAGGAAAATCAGGGAGTTTCGGGGAAATAAGCCTACGCCCAGGGGAAGAGGGGAGTATCTCCCAACCGGCTTGGTGCCGCTGGGGACGCGGGGGACCAACGAAATAGCGGAGCACCCTGCGCCCAACCGGGCGGCACGGGGTCCGCGTGGGGCCTGAACGGCAGTCGAGCCGGGCTGGGCTTAAGGGTGCCTCGTGTGTCTCCGCAGCGGCGGCGGCGCTCACGCCCTTCACCGTGACCCGGCGCATCGGCCACCCCTACCAGAACAGGACACCGCCCAAGCGTAAGAAGCCGCGCACGTCCTTTTCTCGGGTGCAGATCTGCGAGCTGGAAAAGCGCTTCCACCGCCAGAAGTACCTGGCCTCCGCCGAGAGGGCGGCGCTCGCCAAGTCCCTCAAAATGACGGATGCGCAGGTCAAGACCTGGTTCCAAAACCGGAGGACCAAATGGCGGTGAGAGAGGCCCGGCTCAGCCCGTCTTGCACCCGCCCTTCACCTTGCCCCGCGCCGCAGCCTCGCGCTCTCCCCATTCTGTGCTACCCGCTACCCGCCCTCCCAGGGCTGCGCCTTCCCACTCCTTCCCAAATTTTATCTCCCTTGTCTCCTTCCCGCCGGCCTGTGTTTCTCTCCCCACTCTCTCGCGCCTCGGCTTCTCCTCCATTCCCATCCCTGTATCGCTCTCGTGCGCCTCTCCAACTCTCCGTGTTTTCTTCCGCTTCTGCAGCCGCTCAGTTTCCTCTCACCTGCACCTTCACCAGCATCCACCCCACCCCCCACCCTGGGGTCTCTCGCACTCTCCTTCTCCCTCCCACCAGCCCTCTCGGATCTCCGACAGTCCGCGCGGGCTCCGTGTTCCCCCTGTGGCTCCCCATCCTGACTCCAGCCCCGTTTTTATCCGATCCCTATTTCCATACAACCCGTGAACGGCGAAGCGATCGCGTTTTGGAAGAGAGGTTCGAGAAGGGCCTGGGAGAACTGGATGAGGCTGACCTGGCCCAGGAACACCGTGCGGGCAGTGCAGAGCCAGCCCTCCCACCCGCGAACCCTAGCGTCCCGACTGCCCGCAGGGCTGAGTCAGTTACACGCATGCCCTGCCCTTGTTGTCCCGCAAAAGAAACATCTTTGTTGTTGGCGAAGCCACAATACGCGGACGTGCAGGTGGGCGGCGGGCGGAGTCCCCTCCCCACGACCGCCCGGCACACAACAAAAACAAACGATGCCAACCCACTCCCCGGACGCGCGGGCCTCGGGCGCACAGCGCCAGCAGGGGTGCAGACGGGTCCTGCGCCTCGAGGCTCCCGGCTGGCCTCCGCTCCCGGGAGGGCTGGGGCCCCGCCGGCGGCCCCGCAGTGCCGGGTGCATGACGGTGCTGTCCCTCTCCCTCCCCCGGTGCAGGCGGCAGACGGCGGAGGAGCGGGAGGCGGAGCGGCAGCAGGCGAGCCGGCTCATGCTGCAGCTGCAACACGACGCCTTCCAAAAGAGCCTCAACGACTCCATCCAGCCCGACCCTCTCTGTCTGCACAACTCGTCGCTGTTTGCTCTGCAGAATCTGCAGCCCTGGGAGGAGGACAGCTCCAAGGTCCCCGCCGTCACTTCTCTGGTGTGAGCCACGGATCGCCAAGGATCGCCAAGGATCGCCGCCCCCACCCGGCGGGGCGCCCCGGGCCCCCAGCCGGGCTGGGGGGACCCGAGGCCGAGAGGGACAGGGGCCTCCGAGCTCCAGTAGGCCCCGGGGCGCGGCCGCATCCCCGCCGGCCGCGGAGGGGGGCTGGGCCCGGGCTCCGCGCGGCTGCACAATCCGAGCCCCCGCCCCGCGCCCAGTCCCGCCCCAGGCCCGGGCCTGACAAAGAAAGCGCCTTACGTTTCTCCGCCCCTCGCCCGCACCCCCCCGGGCCGGGCGCCTGTATTATACTTTGTACTTTTGCCCAAACGTGTAAATAATAAAAGTTTTGGCTTTTTTCTTTAGAAACCGGCCACCTGCTTCCCCCGCGGGGGCCGCTAGAGGAGGGGCGGCCGACCAGGTGGCTGGGGGGAGCGCCAGGGCTGGGGCACCCTGCGTTTAGGCTGGGTCCACTCCTCTCCTTTTCCGTTCCTTTTATTTAAGTCGTTTTATTTAATAAAAAAGTTAGCTATTTCACTTAACGCCGCTTTTATTTCGTTTTCGTTCCAATAATGCTCCGCGAGGCCGGCCCTGCGCCCCACCCCTTCGGCGGTAGAGGCCGAGCCGCAGTGTGCGGGGGCGCATCCACATCTCCAAGCTTCGTCGGTTTTCGCCTCAGCTGCGACCCCGGCCCCGGGCCCCGCGGAGGATCCGCGGTGCAGGTCAGTGCGTGCCGGCCGCCGGCAGTTTGGGTGCCGGCGGTGTAGGGCGGACGTGGGAAGGGCACTCTAGGCCCAGAGGTCGCAGGCCCGCGCCAGGCAGGGTTGGGGATGACAGGCCCCGGGTGGGCCAACAGTTAGGTCGTCAGTGGCCAGACCCACCTAGGAGGTGAGAGGCCCCGTGGCCTCGAACTTCTAAGAACTCGAAGCCCTCACCCCCGTGCCCACTGTCCTCTTTTTCCAGTGAGGCCTCGGGTCTTGGGCGGACCCAAGGACTGGCTATGGGGGATCTGGGCGCACTGTGGGCGGGCCGTGGGCACAGAATCCGCGCGCTTCCTGGTCTCCAAACGCTGGGCGTCTGAGGAGTAAGTGCGGGGCACAAATTCAGAACACCTGCACCCTTTTGGGTTGCGTGGGACCACAGGTGGAGCGTGGCGTCATGTGACGTCACCGCACCCGGGCGGCGTCACTGCACACGAGAGGGGCGGGGCGCCCAGAACGCCGGGAACACCAAGCCCAGGTGTGAAAGCAGCCAGGCCCAGTTCACCCAGCTTTACCTCCGGTCGGAAGCTGGGAATTTCTGGATCACGCGCTGGGCGTTAGGTGGTCCCTTCCAACAAGACACACGGTCGAAGCGTTCGTGAACATTTCCTCTTGCTCCCTGATTTTTTTTCCTCCCTTTTATTAGGTCTTTTAAATTTTTTCTTATGTCTGGCCTCTCCACTTCTTTCTCTACGATGTTCTCTATTTTCTATTCTATTCATTACTCTTGGTCTCTGTGTTCCTAGGACTTTTGCTTTTCCTTTACAGTTTTTTGCTTTCCTGTATAATTCGTTTACTGTTGCTTTTAGTTTTTCCAACTCTTTCTTTGTCGTCTCTTCCCCCCTCTCCATTTCAGACTCTCCCGTCCATCCTCTCTCTCTCTCTCTCCCCCCCCCTCCCCCTCTCGGTTTCTTTTTCACCTGTCTTCCTCCTTCCCTCTTCTTGTCCTTTTTGCTTTCCCCTTCTGGTCTCAGAATCTCTTTGCTTCTGTCTTTCTCTCGGTCACTGGCTCCTCGTCTCCTTCGTGCCCTCCTCCCGGCCCAGCTCCCATTAGCTTCCTGAGGCTACCAGTTCTGGGGCTGTCCCTCGGGCGCTGTGACAGCCTCACCCGCTTCATCACGCCGCTTCCCTCCGGACCAAGCGCCGCCCCGCGGGGCTCGCGTGTTTGGGCGCCTTCGCAGGACGCGGGCTGCGGGATTCTGTACACTGGCGGGGCTCGAGAGAGAGGGGCCGGGTAGTCTGAGAAACACCTCTGCGGCTCCCATCATTGCTGCCTTCGCCTCCACCTCCAAGCCTTGCCCGGAATCCGGGTCGCTGGTGACTTACAGACACACCCAGAGAGAGACTAGAGGGACTCAGACCTTCAGGTCCCTTCCCTTGGTGTTTCCCTGAAATGCTTCTAAGATTTTTCTCCGCTAAAAAGCATGATGGACGCCCCCATCGGGATGGGAACGTGGGCTATCCGGCCGGGGACTTGAGCATCTAAGAACGACCTTCTTTACCTCTGCCGGCCAAGCGGCCCCTTCCTTAGAGACTGGCGTCCCCTTCCGGTTTCCCTCACTTTTAATCTTTTTCTTTATAATAAGTCTTAGTGGTTTTGTTTCTCTAAAGTATTTTTGTTTTGCCAGGCTAACCCTTGAATCTTGGGCCTTTTCGGGGCACACACACACGTCTTTTTCTTTCCCTCTGGTACCTTGCTTTGAGCAAAAGGTCTCTGACCCAGAGGCTCACCTGGGGTCGGCGTTCAGACAAGCCCCAGGGATGGGCACCTAGTCTTGCTTCGGCTCTCAGGGACATCAGTTTTTTCCTCTCCGTGTGCTTCTGGGGCTTGCATCCTCTCTGAGCGCTTGCCCCCAACCAAACCTTCCCCAGCCAGAGACTGACTGACTAGGAGTCCCTCTGAGTTAGGGTGCTGAGCCCACTGGTGTGGGGCTGGTTGGGGACTGTGGCTCGCTCACGCCCACCCAGAGCAGTGTGGGCGCCCCCAAAGGGAAGGATAGATTGCTAAGCTGGCAAGGGTGTTTAGTGCCTAACCCCCTCCTACGGACGTGCAAAGCCTGGAGGTTATTTCCACTGTGGCTGCGCGGGACTGGAGCCCCTTGACGCCCTGTTAAGAGCTCCCACTCCTCACGGCCCTCCCGGGCAGAGTCTGGGCGCACACATATCCAGATCAGTCAGGCGCCCTTAAGGTTGAGTGTAGGGGAAAGAGAATCCAGAGTAGGCTGGGAAGCCCACATGAACGGTTCCTTGGCGATCTGCTCCCAAATTTAAGACCCACCTGTGCCCAAGGAAGCAACAGAGGCTCCAAAGGCAGCGGGTGCCTGTGGATGTCCAGCCCCACCGGCGGAGGGAATTAAGGACGAGAAGCAGCAGGCCTCTGCGTGAAGGCTGAAGACTTGGACTCGCTGCCCTTCCCCGTGCTCGGTTCAAGTGTCTCTAAAGCCACACCCATTTTACAGATGCTGCACTGGGAGGCACGAGGCAGCTTGTCGGCCTGCGCAGACTGTTAGTGCGCGCGAGCGCTCTCCTCGTGCTCTGGTTTCGGGGGGCACACCCGCAGGCAGGGATGCCTGCGCCCCAAGCCAAGAGGGGCGAGGCTGCCGGTCCAGAGGCTAGGAGTTAGGCTGTGCTCAACTATCCCCGGGAGGCCCCAAAGCCAGTAGAGTCTGGGGGGACACGGCAGATCACAAGAACAGACAGACACTAGCTCTGGGGCTACCCTCTCGCGTCCCTCAAGTGGAAACGATTCCCCTGCAGCAAAAACCTGTACAGCACCGGCCAGGGACAGCAAGCTTTGCATGCAGTGTGATTTACCATGACCCACACATTTCTGCGGGGTGTGGATGCTCCGCATCACTTTGCCGTTGGAAAAACGAAGCCTCAAAGAAGTTCAGAAATTAGTTCTGGGGCGCGCGGCTGCCGCGGACCCCTCGCTCTCTTTTCCCCAAACCAAGCACTCTAATACTTGAGAGGAAAGGGATACTTAGCCTAGTGAAGGCTGGGGAGGCGGCCTACGGGACACCTGCAGCCAGCCGGACACGAGGCCGGGGGTTATCAGTGGAGCTAAAGGACCTTCCCGCCCGGGCTGGACTGGGCGCGTTCCAAGGGCGCCCAGCGCCTCTGGCCTCCCCAGGCTTGTGCATATTTGCCCTCCCAGCAGGAGCGGAAAGACTTAGCTTCGGCCGCTCCCAGCTCCTTGGTGAGACTCCGGAGGCCCCACTGCGCCCCTGGGCCGGGCAACTTTTCGTGGCCTGCCGGGGCCTGCGGCGCTTCTCGAAAACCTGCGGCCGAAGAACGCGGCCTTGTGCAGGCCGGGCCGACCGCCGGCTGAGCCTTTTCGGCGGCCGAGGCCGGTGCTGCAGCGGGCGGCGAGCGTCTGTTCTGCCGCGGTCTGGCGAGGCGCTCCGGGTTAGGGGCCTCAGAACAGGGCCTCCGATCTTCCGCCGAGACCGCGAGACCCCAGATCCGGCCTAGGTTGCTACCGCACTGAAGGTTCCTGGGAACCTTGGCCGGAATCTCAACCTCGGCCTCCGCAACTGAAACGCAGAGCCGCGGCGTGGTGCAGGCGCCTGCACTCTGTAGTGAAGGTTTCTTAACACCCAAGGCGGGTTTCCTAATGCGAAACCCGCCGGTAGCGGCGAGGCCGCACATTTCCAAGCATCCGCTCGGGTTTGAGCATCTCCTCTCAGCGATGCCGTCCCAGTCGCACAATTTCTTGTGGGTCAGAAACTTGCAAATTCCTCGCGGAATTTCGACAGTGATCGGTGCCTTCCCCCATGCCACCCAACGGGTAGCTGGATGAAGTTCTTCACTCAGCTCCGCCACTCCCTTTCTGTGTGGCCCTGAGCGAGTGGCTTTGCCTCTCGGCGCTTTGGTTTCCGCATGTGTAAAATTAGGGCTATCTAGTCATTAAGGACTCTTCCAGGGGAAATAAAAACCCGTGGCTTATGGTACAGCTGATTATCAGCTTATTATGAGAATAAAAACATTTTAAAATGTATTTATAGGTCAGAAATCTAATTAAACGCCTCCTAAAAAATGTAGGTGTTTAATTGGAGGTGTCGCCCTTTGAGAAGAAAGGGCAGGAATAGGGTAGTGTCCCCCAGTGGGGCCATTCCTCCTGCCATCACTAAAGGTGGAGTCGTTGTTAGAGAAGTCATTCCCGAATTGGGGCCTGGCTTGATCGGGTTAGACGCGTCAGTATCCTCGTGTTACCTTGAGATCAGTGGCCATATCTGACGCTCACTTTAGTTGAAATGATCCAATAAAGTTAATCTCTTAAGTGTCAGACCGGCTGCCAATTAATGAGTTAGTTATTAGAACCCTCTGATATGCTCCCAGTTGGTGTGGAGAGGAGGTGGGGTGGAAGAAGAAAAAAACGTGTTTGAACAGAATATTTATTTGATCGGAGGTTTTTACACCTTCCAACAACCCGTTCATTGAGCCCCCAGAACAGTCCTGTGTTCCCATCCTACAAATAAGGAAATTGGGGAGCAGAAAAGTCAGGAGACTCACCCAGGTTCACCTCGCGCTGGAACTCGGCTCTGGACTGAAACGCCTGGCCGCCTGCGGGACTGGCTGTATCTCGCCACTGGCCACACATGGCATTTCAACCCGCCACGGGGTCATTAGAGAGACTTGTGCTGACCCAGACTCCCCTGATGTTAAAGAAGCCGGCCCCAGCTCTGGCCCGCTACCTGGAATGTATTGGCTTCGCTATCAAGCCTTCTTGATCGATGGATTTATCCACGACGCGCTGAAACTCCGGAAGGCCCGGAACCTGCGACGGCCAGCCGAGCGTTCTTTGCCTCCTTCATCCCCAACCCAGGAACAATTCACTCCTTCCTCCTAGCAGAGATGCAGCCTGCAGGAAAATACGGAGTGCTCCAGGAAAAGACCCAATCCTCTCGCTAAGGTCTGCCTTCCTGGGTACTAATAAGACCCGCTGAGCCCCTGGGACTGGAGAAGGAGGTGTGGGCTCAGAGGGGCACCCTCGAATATCCAGTGTGCTAAACAGCGCACTTTCGCAAATGCTGTCTCGGTTGCCACAGCCGGCACACTTTTGTTCCTAGGAAGTAATGGGACTGGGGGGGGGGGGGGGCGGGTAGGGAGAGCAGAGAGGAAACCCAACTCCAGGAAGAATCAGGGAGAGGGCTCTGGGAGGGGTCGCCTTTATTAATGACTATAGTTTCAAGTTCATTGTCAGAGGGGGCAGCTCGGGACACTCTGAACAGGGATGGGCCCTACACCTAGTCCCCAACTCCTGGAGTCCCCTCAGAGCTACAGCCACCTGTACTCTCCCATGGTGGATCCCAAGCCCAGGCTGAGAGGGCCTAGCAGCTTCCATCTGATGGAACATCTGCACAATCTCTGGAGTCTATCCCCATCTACCTCCAGAAGGCACTTCTTTATAAGGACCCTAGGAGATAGGTACTACTGCAATCTCCATTTTACAGATGAGGAAACTGAGACTGTGTGGAGTAACACAGCATCCCTAAGTCCCATGATGCCAGGACTTTAACCCTTATGGACTGAGTCCAGCTCATTGGCTTTTACCCAAAAACGTCCCTCAAACCTCCTTGTTATTAAAGCCAATGTCTTCATGACTGCCAGAGGGAATTCTGACCGCCTTGAAAATCATCATCCCTAAACAACTTCAGATACAAACCAGAATATTCTGGGTTGTGTTTGCAAGAGGACTGTAAACTGCTATTGCTGTTTTGAGCCACCTAAAGTTGGTTGAAAGGCACTGAAGGGAAGACCCTTCCACCTTAGGGAATCCCTAAGGGATTCAGGCGTCTTCCACTGCCCTCTCCCCAAGCCCAGGCTAACTAACAGTTTCTAATGAACCCCCCATGGGTGCTAATGAGCCATGATGCAGCCCTCAGCTGCTAGACCCTGAGGACTTCTGGTCAAGGAAGAGAGGTAGCATGTGCAGGAGACAAACCACACGTGTGCCTGTACCGAATCTACCAAAGTGCCCACAGCATGTATGGAGCTTTAACTGGACTGGGTTAAAGTCCCAGTTTTACCACTCACCAGCTGTGTGGCCTTGGACAAGTAACCTTGCCTCTCTGAGCTTCAGTGTCCTAGTTAGTCTGTACTTTGTAAGGATAGATCTTCCTCGCAAGGTTGTTTGAGGATTAAGTGACATAATCCATCGAGCATTTCACCAGGAGCCTGATGCACGATAGGCACTGTGGTACATTTACTATACTTATTATCAGTGGTAGATGAATTTTCACAAGATAAATTGTTCTTGCTCTCCTCCCAGAGAGAAAGCAAACTCAGAGAAGACAAGTCACTTGCTCAGGGTCAGACATTAAGTGATGGAGCTAGAATTCAAACCAAGTTATGTCTGAGTGTAGAGCCCTGACTCACCCAGTCTGTGCAATATCTCCCCAATGCAGAATCTTCTAGACGGTTGAAAATCTAGATTATTCTAAGTAAGAGTAACCAGCTTCTCTGCTGTATTCTGGGGTTTCTGTTTACTTGGGTTGCTGATGTTGGGCACACTGTGACTGCTCAGTCCATGTTTATTAAATAACAACGTTAAGTAGCATTTCCAGAACATCTACTGTGGGCCAGGCTGTGGACTAAGCATTTTACACAAGTGATCTCATTTAACTGTTAAAACAAACCTAGAACGTAGATCCCATTTTGATGACAAGAAATTTGAGTTTGGGGGTGTCGAATAACTTACCAATGTCCAACAGAAGGTGGATTGGAATCCAGATGTTCAGCCTCCACAGAGGGGAGAAACCCAATATGTGCTGAGTGCCTACCGTGTGTTAAGCACCGTGCTCAGTACATCACATGTATTTTCTCACTTGATCCTCACAATAATCTTATAAAACAGTTTTGAAACCCCATTTTACAGATGAGAAAACTAAGGCTCAGTGACTTTGACATGCACTTGTCCAAGGTCACATAGCTCTCTGACTACAGCGGTTCTCTATCTACTAGCCCAGGATGCTCTACTCTGTTTCAGAAGCCGAAGTTTTCGGCCAAAGTTGGAATGCTCTATGGAGATGGGACAGCCATGGTTATGGAAGGTGTAGTTTTCACACGAAACATGAAAAGCCTCGTGGCTTTTCCCACAAAGCGGCCAGGCAAACTTGCTGTTTCCTGGGCTCTCTCTGAAGGAGGGAGTGTCAGTGATATATTGTGAGCAGACAGTGATGAAGCATCTGGAGGTAAGATGAACATAAATAGATAAGCTGGGGTTGGGGTGGACAAAAGGCCTGCAGGCCTGCTCTCTGCCTGCAACTACACAGCAAAGAGCCTTGCTGGGAGCTGCCCTCATTGCCTTCATCTTCTCCTCTCCCCTCTCTTTGCCTCCTTCCCCGCTGCATTATTGAAGTCTACCCCCACCTACTCCAGAAGGAGCTGCTTCTGAGGAAGACCCTAGGCCCCTTTATAACTTCCTGTTCAAAAGCAGGGAAGAGGGCATCTGTGTTCCTCGATATGGCATCCAAGAATTAAAGATCAAGCAAGGCGGATTGTTTTGTTTTTTCCTCAAATTCATCAGGTGACAAGCAGAAGACCTTCAGCCTAGAGTTACTAAGTCCTGAAGGTCAAAGTCTGGGCTGACGTCTTGGATTTGTTTCTTCCACGTCAGCCAGGTTTTGCCCACCTTGCCATGCTCCGTCCCAGACAAGCTTCTCCTGGGCCCCATAAGGCTCAGCACGCCGGGCACTTAGTAGGTGGTTCAGTGAGTCCTGGCGACCTTCCCACCCACAGCTTGAGCTGCTCTGCTTGAGCTGAGTGGCAGCCAGCAGCCCCACCCTCTCGGGCTGTGCTTGGTAAGCAGAGGTCAGAGTCTGAGGCTTCTCTGCAGGAAGGGCACCATGAAGAGAAAGTTGAACCTGCACTTTATATGGTTTAAAAATGATTTGTCAATGGCAACAATTTACAAAAATATATTTCTGTTGCAGCATCTCCCAATCGCTGGGATTTATGGCTTCATCTCGTGGATCTGAAAGCACACCACATGCTTTGGCAAATGGGAAAATGTATGAACAATTTGTTGGCTTTTTTTTTTTTATCAAGTTTCCCCAAATATGTAAACTCTGAGAGCGCCTTATCCTTTTTAAATGATCATTCATTTGTCTCCAGACTCTATCTTTTGGCACAATTTATTACTCTCTATTTCAAAAAACTTAAATGCATTTTGCATATTAGCGCGTAACTCTTGTTCCTGTCTCCTCAGTTGTGGAAAGGGCTGGATTGCTTTTATAAAGAAAAAAATGGCTAATAAAATTGGCCTCAGCACCATTGCTCTGCAATTCTTATGAACAGTAAAGTGGTACTTACCGTCATTGATGTTAAAAGCTATTTCTAAATTATGGTGCCATTTATTATCTCTAGTGTCCAAAGTAAGTTTAAATGATGCTTATAATTCATGTTTTACCAAATTTCCTTTTCCCCCCGAGGATACCTCTGATTAACTTATGCACATTAAAGCGCTTTTTAAATTCTTCTTTTATTGCCATTATGCTCTGAAAATCTCAGCGATTCTCAAAAATGGGTAATAAACTTGAGATAAAATGCTGCAGTTTTAGATCAATGCTGACATATCACTGTGGTGATTTCTACAGAGCTAAAGTGATAATGCTTCATATTTACGGAATATATACTAGGTTATTACTACAGTATTACCATTTTGTTCTAAGATGAAATGAGTAATTTACCAATTTATTAAACTGTTACATTTAAGTATTGCTTAGGACATTACCACCCCAATCTGTTTACTTAGCTTGAAGAGTTACCATTAAGATACCCTGTTTATTTAGGTAAAATTTGTAATCATCATGCCTTCCATTAACCAACTTATTTTTCTGCAAGGCTAATTGTCTGGAAATGAGTTTCTTCTTATTTACTGTGCTACATTCTGCTTAGCTGGCTAAAAACGTCACCCCAGCAAGAAGTGCTAGGGAAATTAATAATACATACAGAGAACAGTTTTAATTAGTATAATACCAAATGTTAATAAAAGATTTATGACGCCGTTAAAAAGTTCTAACAGAAAAGATCTTAACAGCTTCAGGCTCGATTTGTCAGGAGAGGACGACCCTCTTGTGGGAGGCCAGGTTTGGGTGATTTCTCAGGCGCTGCGGGGCTCCCGGGAGCTCTGGCTGGAGGTGAGAGGCTTTGCCTTTAGAAGACGTTTGCGGGGAGCGGAATAAAATGAGCGTTGAACGCCAGTTCTAACTTGAAAGACACCAAGTTTTCTGCAAAGTAGGAGAGGAGTAAGGGCCAGCCCGGAGCCCCCTAGAGACATTTCCTGGGGCACCATTGTCTTTGGTGAACTGGGACTAGGACAGTGAGAGAGGGGGAAGCTGTTAGCTCAAAAGCTATGGGGAAGATGGATCAAGGTGGAACTAGGAAAAGGATGAATGTTATTCACCGAGTATTATGTGCCATGTGCTTATAGACATCTACACTTGGCAGAAGACAGCTGGCCCGTTCCTCATTTTTCGCAGGAAGTGAAGCCTTTCTAAGGGTAAGGCCCTTGCCCCAGGTTATGCAGCTGGGGAGCAGAGCCAAATTTGAACCCAGGTCAGTGGAAACTTCACAGCGCTGACTCCTGCCGGGCGAAGCAAACAACCCCATTATTCCTCTGCACCTTTGTGCACCTGATGTCAGTTAAATGGGCATCCAGACAAGCAAGTGGATACTCCCATTTTCATCTGGGTGAGCTGGTGCCTGCTCATCCTTGCTCTGTCCTCTTGGCCCCAGAGGGACGACACTCTTTCTTTCCGTGTCCATCGTCCCTACCGTGACACGACAGCAGGGGCCATTCCTTACCTTCTTTACATCCTCTGTGCCTGGCATAAAATAAGCTTTTTAAAAAGATTTAGGGGCTCCTGGGTAGCTCAGTCAGTTAAGCCTTCGGCTTCGGCTCAGGTCATGATCTCTCGGTTCATGACTTCAAACCCTGCATCAGACTCTGTGCCTACAGCTTGGCACCTGGATCCTGCTTGGATTCTGTCTCCCTCTCTTTCTGTTCCTCCCCTGCTCTCATTCTCTCTCTCTCCCAAAAATAAAGAATAAATTTTTTTTTTTTTTTAAGATTTAAGGGACCAGCGAAAAAATGAAGTGAGAAGGAGAGAGGACTACAACTTCCATTTGTAGTGTTCAGGAGAAATACTGACCCTAGATAAATATATTTTGTTGGATTGTAGAAAGTCACCCCCCCTCCCCGCCACCAACCCCACACAACCCTGGCTGGAGTGTAAGAGGCTATTATCAGTGCCCTCTTTTCTAGCCCCTGAGGGCCTGGTCTAGGAGAAGCGGGAATCCCTTGTAGGGTTCTTTCCTAGCGTGCATAATAAAAAGTTGATCCAGCCTGTTACTTTCCTAACATTCTTTCCAATTTGAGAACTCCACCATGATAAGGCACTTGCAGGCCAATGATTCTTTTATCTTACTCTTGGATAAAAGAGAAGAACAAAAAACAAAACTAACAAAAGTTCTTGGACACAAGTTCTCCGGGATCTGTTGAAAGACAGCCTAGGCTCCTTCAAGAAAAAGACACAACGTCTGAGACCAGTGCCAATGTCTGAGGCTCCCCTGAATCCCTGGTTCTTCCCAGCTGTTCCCTCTGCAATGGGGTTTTTGTCCTTCAGTGGATGAGTGGATAAACAAATTGTGGTCTGTGCTCACAATGGAATATTATGCAGATGATTAAAAGGAAGGAAGTATCCATACATCCGACAACCCAGATGAACCTCCAAAACATTCTGCTAAGTGAAAGAAGTCAGGCAAAATGTCTCATATTGTATGATTCTATTTATATGAAATGTCCAGACAAGGTAAATCCATAGAGACAGAAGAGAGATGGGTGGTTGTCAGGGGCGGGGGGAGGGGAGAATTATCAGTGATTACTTAGTGGGTTCGGAGTGTCTCTCTGGGGGGATGAAAAAGTTCCAAAACTAGAGAGGTGGTGGTTTCACCACATTGCGAATACACTCAACGCCACGGTGAACTGTACACATTAAAAGAGTTAATTAAATGTCATGTGAATTTCACCTCAACTTTTTTTAAAAAGACATTTTAGGAATACTAGCATAAATGTCCAAAGCTACATGTACCTGCTTGTTCATCACAGCAGTGGCTGTAAGAAAGGAAACCTTGGAATAACCATATGTCCATCGTGTAGAGATCGGTCACATAAAATAAAATCATTCATACTATGGAATGAAAGGCAACCATCAAAAGAATGGGAGAGAGATTGATAACTACTGACATGGAAAGATGTCCACAATGCATTATTAAGTAAAACAATCTAGTTGCAAAATCATATGTATATGACACCCCATTAAAAAAACATGCTTGCAGGTGTACCTTATATGGGCACATTACCAAAGGCTGAAAGGATTTGCTCAGGTTACTGCTGAGAAAAGAATGCTGGAGTGGGGGGAGGCTTTCACTTTTTACGGTATCACATGGTCATTTGCAAAAACTTAAAGATAAATATGTTTTGAATTCATTCAAAAGTTATGATAATGTCTAAGATGTGGAAAAGTAGTGAGTAAAAAAAAAAAATGGCCCATAGTGCTGCCACCAGAGCCTTTTTTTTTTTTTAGTTTATATGGCTCCAAGTTATTTTTTTTTTTAACACATAGGACACCAAGATTTAAAAAAAAACAAAAAAATGATGAAACATGAAAAAGGTAAGGCATCAAAAGATGAACTGTGAGACTAAGCAGGGCCTGACTTAGCCTTTGTCTTAAGCTGGGTACCATGCCTTGAAAATTATAAGAACTCACTAAGGTCTCATACCCCAATTTTTTTTTAAGATTTAAAAATTGCCTGCATTTTCCTACAATTTTCAGAATCTAGCATGGGTACATTGAACCTAAAACATTCATAAGATAAAATGACTATTACATGTGCAAAGTGTGAGAACACTTTTTAACTAAGCAACTTTGGAGGATGAATGCCCAGGGAAACCTTCTTATCTCAATTACTGGGATGCTTCAGAAGGTATTTTTACCCTAAATGATTTGGAAATTATCTCTAATCTTTCACTTTGTTTTGACTAGCTCTGCAGACTGATTTGAGTTCAGAGGGGTATCAGTTACTTCAACTAAATATTCTTTGAAATCCATTATGCCAGCTCATGACAATTCTTTTTCCAATGGCTTTTCTCAAACAGCCAATATTTAAATTTCTGCTGTTTTATCCCTTTTCAAAACATAGCATTCTTAGAATCTGGAGAATAGAATCAAAATGGTGGGTGGACCTCAGTGTTTGTGTGTTTCTGCCTCTGTGTGTGTGTGTGGGGGTGTGGTATACATGTACTATAACGGCCCCCATGTCAAATTGGAGACAAAGACAGAGCTAATTTTTCTCTCTTATTTTCAGTGTATTGTTTTCTGTGGGCTCTAAATAATTGATAAGGAGGTCCCTTTCCATAATTAAAATGGATGCCCCTACACATCAACACCAATAGCTTTTCCAGTAATGAGTGAATTTAGATACATGTTAGGTCTGGGCTACGTTTACTCCCCCAGGATGAGTTGCATTGCGGAGCGTGCAGGGTGGGGACAGGGCACTGGTGGGAAACACAAGGCCAGTTTCAGTGCAGATGACAAGAAGGCAGAAAGGACAGAAGCCTTGGAGATTACCCGCAGAGAAATCCCTGCCTGGCCCCAAGGTCACCTTGGACAAGTAGGTGAGTCAGGTGCAGAAAGGCAACGTTAGGGCAGGAAGTTTGAAAATGTACTTGGTGTCAGTTGTAATCTGTTTGGTTTCCTTTGTCTTTTTTCCAACCCCTAATGCCCTCCCCATCTTTCACCTTGTTTGTGACGTCCCGTGTTAGTCCTGTTTCTTGATCAAAACCTGCTGCTGAAATCTTCCCTGGCAAGAGAGGGGGGTCAGTAGAACCCTTCCACGTGTGGTTACCATCTTACAAATATCAAAGTCGGTTTCTTCACCTCTGGGTTCGACAGACTCCCCCCTCCTCCCCCACTAAGGACCCTACCCTGTGGCTGGTGCTAAAGACATTACAATAAGAGGCTGCTTGTCCCAGAGGAACTCACACAGGGGGTGGGCAGGCAGATGTCTACCAATGGGGCGCTGGGGGGGGGGGGGGAGGTGTGAGGACTCGGCACAGAGGGACATGGAGGAGAAACGCGGAAGGGGTCTGTCTCCGGGGTTTGGGTTAACTGTGCAGGTGAGGCTGACTCAGTGGGAAAGCTGCGCAAGAATAGGGGGTGAACAAGGTGGCAGGACAGCACATGAAAAATATGGAGACAACTGGGAGTGGAAGGGACCACGCATGGGGGCTGAATTCCTCGTCTAGGAGCTGGGACAGCAATCCGTGTGTGCGGAGGCATGGAAGGACTTTATGCAAAGGTGTGTGTGGTGGCGGTGGGGTGTTGAACTTCAGGGAAGTCCCTCTGGTGGCCAAGGGGGATGTGGGCCTGGAGGGGAGGCTAGAAGCAGGACTAAAGGTTCAGGCTGTGAAAGAGGGGCTCCCAGAAGGGTGAGGGAAGACGGCCCTGGGCTCCAGAAACCTCCTCCAAAGGGAGACAGCTCTGAGGAGCGAGAGTAGAGGTGTGGCAGGCCTAAGTGACAGAGACCAGGGGACTGCACAGGATGATTTGCAGTCCAGACCTCCCTGTGACGCTCCAGTCACCTGTGACAGGGAGGCAGGGGTGGGAACGAGGCCAGGCACGTACAAATCCCAGCATCCTGCCTGGTAGCTCTGTGCCCTGGGGCAAGTTACTTCCCCACTCTGCAGCACAGTGGGCTGATTATCTTCTGGAGGTGGAATCGGCCATTCTGCAAATACTCTTGTAGAGAAGCCCACCCACAGGCACACTGACGCAGAGCCCTGAGTGCAAGAGCTGAGGGTGGCCTGGGTCCAGGTGGGGTGAGGGTGGGGGGGCGGTTCATCGCGGAGCTCTCCTCATTAAGAACTTTGAACAAGGAAAGAGAAAGCCAGTCTGCACACTCATTTCCAAGCAGCCTCTTGACAAGCAGAAAAAAAAAAAAAAAGGCGGCAGCGTGTCGGTTCTGGCAGAAATTCCCGAGACCACAGATGCATTTGCCCGCCTGCCCCGCTGTTCTCTCTGTCTGTCTCCCTCTGGCCTCCTTCATACGGTCTTGGCTCTGATACCGCCAGCTGACTCCAGAGAGGCGACAGGCAACTCAGAGCTGATAGCCATCAGGGAAGGAGCCCGTAGATAACTCCGGAAAAGAACTTGAATGGTCCCAAGTTCTCAGCTCCTAGAACAAACAGGGCTGATGCCGATCCAAACTTTGAAAAGACTTTTTTAAAAACAGCCTTGCCGACATGTTCGAGTTGCATGACTGCTTACTTGATTCATTTAAAAAATGCTCAGTGATCAAAGGTCCCTTGGAAGATTTTTCCAATGGAAACAAAGCGATCACCATTGAAATAGAATTTCAGCATCCAATCCTTCCTTTAAGGATAAAGACAAAGAATTTCTCGCCTCCGCCAAAAGTGGGCCTTTGGGGAACTGCAGGAGCTCTGGCGGATGACACAGTTCTCCCGAATGAGCCTGCAGGTACCGAGGAGGGGATGGAAAGGCTGTTATTAAGGGTGGATTAGTCACGGAGAGGTCAGTTGACTAGCTCTCGGAAACAGGAGCGTTGAGCTAGTGGGAGACCGCAAGCGTTCTGTCTCAACAGAGAAACTGTTAGAAGGGGGAGAGTCCTCACTGTGTGTAATATATGGCCAACTTGCAAACTATTGCACGAGCGATCTGGCAAAGACTCCAGGCTGCTCCTTCCTTCCTCGCTCCTGTGTATGGCTGCCCCCCCAGTCCCTGCCCCAGCACAGGCGTCCACCACCCTCGGCCAGCAGCCAGCACATCCCGAGTCTTCCATTCATAAGGCAGCTCAGACTGTGTTTGCCACAAACTTACTTTCAGGAGCCAACGGAGCAAGAGGATGCTTACCCCGATGACTACGACACATCGCTTCTGTCCTCTGTATCACTGCTGATGTGAAGGCTACCACCCATGTGAACTCATCTGTACCTATGGTGGCTGACTTGTAGTGGCTGCCGTTGCGGGCACAGGGAGGTGAGTACTGAGGGCACTGGATGTGGGCACGAGGACACCAACAGCTCTGTTACATCACCCTTCTCCTTGTGGTCCACAGCTGTGCCTCGCAGCCTGTGGGCTTTTACCCTGGCCGTGGGAGCATGAGCTCAGTTGCCCCCAGAAGCGGCGAGGTACTGCTTGTTGCCTTCCGCCAATAATGGGCAGGGCACTGACGGATTAGGGCGCTGGCCCTGGCTTGAGAGGTGTATTCTCTGATCTTCTAGAGGTCCCCAGTGACACTGAACTCCACTTGCCACGGTGGGAACTAGCGTGGAAAAACACCTTTCATTGGCTGCCTTCCCTTCCTGTCTCACCTCCCTACTCTCTTGCCATCGTCCCCTGGGACGACCGCCAAACAATTACTTGTACCCCTATCCTTGTCTCATAGTCTACTTTCAGGGAATCCTGAACATAGCAACATGGGGTTCCCTACAGAGAACCCTATGAAACTACCACCTCTAACCAGAGCAAGTTCATAGGATGTAACTAATAATTCTTGGTGTATAGGCTGTATCTCCTGAGATGCCAAAACAACACATGTCTGATCTGATGTCTGTTAACATAAGCATAGCCACGTCTGTGAAGCTCTAGGTTGTGCCCAAGAGCAGTTTGATATTTCCTTTTTCATTTTTGATTTACTGCTCTGATGGACCTCTCGGGCTTGTCACTATTAATGATTTCTTGGCATCCCGTTGTTCTCTTTTTCCCTGTTGGCAGAGCCAGCTTCATTGGGCTTGCAAGCTGTGCAGTTGCCCCGCACTTGGGAGAGACCCCCACTTGGTTCCGTGCTTGACTGGTGCCATCTTGGAATTCTCAATTTTTCAACAGGAGGCTCCACATTTTCATTGTGCAGTGGACCCACACTTGATGTAGCCAGTCCTGTCTATATAATTTAGATGATCCTGACTGTCGAGCATCCCTCCACCTAATTTTCCTCCTCGATAAATGGCCGGTGCCGACAATCAAGAAAAACAACATTATCCAATTGGCCAAGGCAAAAAATGTTGATGATCTGCTATGTTGGCAAGAGTAGGGGAAACAGGCACTCTCGTACACTGCTGGCAAGAGTGTTAATTGTTCAACCTTTCTGCAGTCCCATTTGACGATGTCTTTACTAATGTCAAATGCCCGTTCCTTTAACTGGATGCTTCCACAAAGAGGTCTTTATCCAATAGATAACACTTCTATGTTTCAAAAAAGTACACATGAGGTAATTCCATTGCAGCACCATTTAAAAAAGCAATCGATTGTACATAATCTAAATAAATATCAATAGGGAACAGACTCAATAGCATCGAGAATGATGACATCATTGAATACTCTGCAACCATTAAAAAAATGGGCTGGTAGGTAACTATCTCCAGATAGATTACTGAGTGAAAAAGCAAGTACAGAATGAGGTGCGTGCTAACTTACATTTGTGTAAAAAAAAAAAAAAAAAAGATGAGAAAGGCTAAATATTCTTCACACAGGCCTAGACTGACCCTGGAAGGAAGGAGGGGCTAGGTACAAGACTGCTGTGGAAAAGGCAGCTGGGAACGGGACACAGGGAAGGAGGGCGACAGAATGTTCACTACTTGTACTCTTTCTTGGTGTTTTAATTTTCTTTTCTTTTCCCCTGTATTTTTTAAATCAATTCCAAATATTTACTACTTTAAAATGTTAAAAAAAAAAAACGTTGGGGGAGGTGAGGAGAGAAAGCAAGCAAGGAAGCTAGTCAATAGGATGCCAAGCCAGCCCAGCAACCTTTCTGCTCTGATTTCAAACTTGTGGTCTGGAGGGACCAGGACTACAGAAAAGCCTGCAGCTCATTCCTGGATGCCCTGATGTCAACTTCTTCATCTCTCCCCTGGGGCTGCCATTGTAAGGTCCCAAGTGACAAGTCTTTTGAAATTCAGAGGAAAAGAAAGCCCTTTTATTACTCTTGATGAGTTTGTACATTTTCTCTGTTTTGAAAACAAGTGTGAAAAGTGACTGTGTCTCCTTTTTATATTTTCCCTTTGGCTGACAGGAAGCTCAAAGGCAAATTCTAAGCTCAATTATAGGTTAGCCACATAAGTGGTAGGTTAAATGATTTTTCCCTCTGGACTTGATTTTCTACCTCTATTACATGTTCTTTGTCCCTGATTCTCTGTTTATATTTTATGATGGCTTTTATTGCATATGGGCAAAAATAGTATTTTGGATTTTCAACTGATCTTTTTTCTTCTCTGTATTTCCTTGGACCCCTGCTCTCCCCACCCCTTCCCTCATTCAGTCGAGAGCAGAATAAGACCAGGTGGCATCTTTGCCTGAGGGAAGGGATATCACAGTAGGATGAGAAAAATCTTTTGTGTTTTAAAGCCTAAGCTCTGTGGGACTGTGGGCCTGAGCAGTGGATTTGAGAAGGGAGATAATGAGTCCACAGAGCAAAGCTGGCTGAAGTTTCTAGGCTGAAGGAGGAGTGAACAAAAGGAAGTTGAGACTTAAGGGAACAGCAGAAAATCCAGAACGCTGTGAGAAATCTGTCCCAGGGGAAGCCTGGGCCCTGCTTCCCTCTCAACGTGCAGAGAAAGTACATTCATGGCAGAAATGGCTGTGAAGTTAGACAGATGGGCCTGCGACCCCCTCCCAGAGTGGCCTGCACCTCAGAGGGCACAGGGATGATGTCAAACGACTCCCGGATTCCCCAGGTGGGGGCAGTCTGGAAGAGAATGACAGTATGGCAGCATCGATCACAAACGCCCGACCGAGGTTGGATCCTGGTCATCACCTGAGTGCCAGCAGGCAGGACAGTGGCTGAGGACAACTGTCGGGCTTGCCTTGTTGCCCTGTAGCCCCCAGAACTGAGAGCGACCCAGGGAAACAGTGACCTGACTGAGATAACCTTTCCACCGCATGGCCGAACGGTGTGCTCATGAGAGAAGCAGAGTTGCCTTGGTTATATGGCAACTAGAGAAACGGTTATATGTCTCATAAACCCGAGTTTGCAAAATGGTGAAACCTTGAGCCCCTCAAAGGATTGCAAAGGAACAACAAATGAAGAAAGCAGACAAGAGCCTTATCCTAAAATTAATCCGTTCCAGACCCTTCTATAAGAGGAAACCCCAGGACAGACTGCCCCCTTAGGAGCCCTGGGATGGTCCCTCTGATAAAGATAGAATTTCCATGCTTGGGACACAACTAGATCCATCTCCCACATTTTGATGGGCCAGGAAGCGATCTGACTCATTTCCTAGTCTTCCTTGGTAACAAATGCTTTCTGAATAAACGGGGCTGCCGCTGAGCACGGTTAATGGCCTGGAAGCTTCCCAGGTGCTCCAGGAAAGAAGAGGCCTTTTAACCATGGTTTTTGGCCTTCATACTAATGTCAGCCTTAAATGCTATTTGGAATAACAAATGAATGCTTGTCTGACTCTGAAAGCCTTGGCTAACTACGCTTCCAAGCTTTATTATTTCGCTGATGGAGACTGCTTTTGTCATCTGTAACAGTCTGACCGTTAGTTTACCTGTCTTTCAAATGAGCATAAGAATAATTTCTTCGTGGGGGACTGATGCTGAGCAGATGTTCACAAAGCCCCTTAGGATCACCGGGACAGGTCTCTCCGTAGAATTGAGGTTGTTGTTATGTAATAATTTTCCCTTCTAGTTTTGATTAAAAAAATGATACATGTGCATTTATGTACACAAACCTGTCGATGCTAATGGGGACATGCGCACTGGAGACACCTCCATGCAGATCAGAGCATAAGCAGTGTGTCCCCACTGAAAGGCTCTCCCACAGCACAGAGAAAACAGAATAATCAGCCGTGGGGCGGGGGTGGGGTAGGGTAGGGGTCTTTTTTTTTTTTTTTTTTTTTTTTAGTGGAGATGCTCCTGACCTTGGTGTCGCACAATTGTGGTGAGGGTGGTGAGAGACAGCCTTAGTCCCCATGCGGTAGACTCTAGTGCCCTCTGCTGTCATTTGGGAAACAAACGCTTCTTTAGGGAGTCCTCAATGTCAACCTCAAGGAAGGAGAACCAACTACTTCCGAACCAACGAAGTCTCCACCTGAATTTGGCCCTGTTTCGAGTCATTTGGGTTGGAGGCCAGATATCCGCCACGGAGCTGGGGGTCCTGTTACATTGGTCTCAGTGTTCACCCCACAGATGGAACTGAGGTGTCTTGGAACAGAAAAGCAAACGGGCTGAATACCAAGACTCCCGGGGACTGAAACAGAGCGCCAACGTATTTGGGAGAGATCATTTAAAAGAGCAGTCTTGGCTGGATTCAATACAGCCCCGAGATGTTGTGTTCTGAGGGCTATGTATCCATTTTGAAATTTGCTTTAATTTTATTTTCTGTCCATCAAGCAAGGAAAGGACGCTAATGTGGCCCATCGTGTGGCGTTCTTTGTTGGATGTGCCCCCTTCGCCCTGCGCCTGTCGGTAACACCTGGGTATGGCCCAAAGATGGAGTGTTCATTTACTCTGTAAGTGAACGGGATATTTGCCCATTAATTTCAACTCCAGTGCTCGAAGCCCCATATAAGGCACAGTTAATATAATCTCACTTTAGATGACACTCGGAGGAGCAGGAAGACAATTTGTGGGGGGAAAGGAATAAGAGGCAGTGTGCATTTAACGGGAATGTTAATGTTTACTCGTTGCCACACTTGGTATCTGGGAGGCTGCACAGTCACTAAGTGGGGGTTACATCTTCAATTAAGTAGCGGTAGCGGGGGAGTTAGTGATGTTTCACAGAGGGAAACTGCCGAAATCATACTTTAAGGAGAATAATTTTTTTAAAAGCTACAAAAAAATTGAAATAAAAGCCCGAGGGGAAAAAATAGAGGGAACATTTCTGTTTAGGGAATCCTAATATTTTGGCTGAACACATTATGTAAAATTAAATACTATTTTAAACCAAGGAGATATAATATCTAATTAAGTTTTTGTGGTTGATGGGCTTAGAGAGGATTGTGAATGTTGCATCCATTGAACTGGAAGAAGTAGAAAAATTAAATAACACTGTTCTATAGTGACTTTCACCCAGACATACAAGCAGACTTCCATATTCCGCTTTGACTCTGCCCCCTACCTAGGACTCACTGAAGGCATGAAAGAGAAAATGAGAATGTGCACAATGAGCTCATTAAGCCTTATAACTACCCCAAGGAGTAGGAATCAAGAGTTGTTAGCCTCATTTCCAAGCTGTGACCATGGGTTCCGTGGGGCCAAGGGATTCTCATCCAGGGTCATCTTGTGAGTCCGGGGGTGGAGAAAGAACAGAACCACTGTCCTCCAACTGTACCTGGAACTTCTGCTCCAGAATGTTCTCTGTTCTACAGTAAGAAGAATGGCAAACTTTGGGATGTGGAGCCTTCTGTTACTGATCAGCATTACCAAGAAACACTAAGATTTTAAGGCTCTTTGGGGTTTTAGAGGAATCTCTATGTAAAGTGGGGAGAAACCAAAGACAAAAGATTAGTTTTTAAAGGAAGTTGACTTCTGGGACTAATTATTACATGAAGTCATTTTCAAATACTTTATAAAATGGCTTTTAAACATATGGAATATATGTGATCTTTCAATGGGCATTTTTCAAAACTTAGATTGAATAGTAGGCTTTCTTAAACCGAATTGAAATACCTACAAAAGACTGAAAAACAATGTAGACAGCTCCATGTGCAAAGACCGAAAATTTCAATCACATTTCATTAGCTTTTCCCTTAAATTTACCAACACAGATGTACAATTAAAGAATTACCTACCATTTTTAAAAGTTTAAGCTCTGGCGAAACCTATTTTGTATATAGTTCCTAAGATAAATTAAGCAGGGTCATGTTTAAATATTTGGGAGGAAAAAAAGAACTCTCAGGACATCTTCATACCAAGTTAAAAGAAATTTGGTCAGAAGGCTATCTGAAAGTAGAATATTCAAATTACAATTTGGCGATAAAGTAGTTTAAATAATTGAAAATGAGGAATGAGCTTTGAGAAGTCGCTCTTCGGTGGTCGTTTTTGTTTCAATTGCCACAAGCGAGAAGTAGGTTTTAAAAATAGATCACCAGGGCAGAGCAAGTGTCTCTGACAGGCACTTGCAGGCAGGATTCTAGAAATTCCAATCATTTAACAAATTGCACCATTAAAAGTCATAATAGGTCTAAAAGCCATTCTTAAAAGAACTTACTAAGTAATTTGACCTACAGAATCATCTTGTTAAATTCATTTGATATCATGAGACAGTTAGTGAAATATGCATAGTACATTATATTAAAGAGAAAAGTACCCTTCAATTGGTATCTGATGTGCACTTTGCAATCGCAGCTATTAGTTGTCTATAAAACTCCTAGACATGATTTGATTTGATTTTATTACTGTTAGATCATTTTACTTTGTAACATATAGGGGTGGAGATTACAGGTCGGCTATTGCTTACTAGGAAATATTTAACGAAGGATGTTTTATTTATTAGCATAAAGAGACACAGTGGATTATTGGGTGATTAAAGCGATGATGTGGCTGCCATACTTGTCAAAAGTATAGCTCGAATTCAATAGCAAGGCGACAGTCAGTCTCTGAGTTGATCTATGCCTGAGCAAACTGGCTCTGAAAGCAGGACATCGCCCACTTAAAAGGATCTTTGTAAATTTCTATAATTGCACATTATCAAAAGCAAATAGCAACAACAACAAACCCACAGAGTGATTTCTCAGTTGTAAGTTTACTTTCTATCTGCCACGAGCCCCTGCATTTTATCTTTTGCATTCCTAACATCCCAAATCAATAACAGAGAATGATATTTAATGTTACTAATCTATGTGGGAAACACAATATTTTTATAAGAAGTAAATTGAGAAGAGAATTCAATAAAGGGAAGAAAGGAAGAAAAGAACTAGCATTTATTGACTGCCTACGTTGTGCCAGGCTCTGTGCTAAGTGTTTTACAAAGACTAGCAGGCTATCTCATTTAATCCTACCGAAAGCTGCAAAGTGAATGAAGAGATATTTATTTGTAAATTTTGAATTGCACACGTATTTACTACTTTTTCCCTTTGTTTTCCTTTGGTTTAATGTCATTTACATCCACATAGAATGTGTATCATCAGAAGTACTTCACACCTGGCTAGGGAAGGAGGGAAAAGTTGCTAATATCACTTGTCAATGAACACATTTACTGCAATTAGTATCTATTTTATCTATTCGTAACTCTTGTTTAAAGAATACTTCACCAGAATTTTACTCTGCCTATAATTAGGCATAAATACATCCTTCCTGAAACACTAACACTTTGCTACTCATTGTAAATTTAAAGAAAGCTTGTAAATCATAAACTGTATCACTTAAGTCATCCATTTGTTATTATTTGTTAATTGCATTATTTGTATTGCAGGACAAATTTAGTGCTATTTCAAGGTAGAATATTACAGAATCTGGATTTGTTTTAGGTTACAAGTTAAGATATGGTACAGACTCTTTCTTAATTATTTTAATATGCTAAAAGCTGAAGTTGACCTTGTGCATCATAATCCTTCGCTGGGATTTAGGGGCAGTTTAGTTTCACAGCGCCCTCTGCTGTACTCTGTAAGGCTAGCACTCTTCCGACAACACAGCTGAACTCAGCGAGTCATGGCAGGTCTGGTTCAGGTCTTCAGCTGGTAGGGTTACAACCTGAATATTGACTGTGAACCCAGATCCCAGTAGGCTTAGGAAACCAGTGTGCCTGACAGAACTCCCAGGAATTCTCTTTCCATCCCCATCCTCTCCCGCAAACTATGGGGCTCCTGCATTCATCTGCCTCCACATCTAAAGGGCATTTTAGGGGAGACTGGGTGGCTCAGTTGGTTAAGCATCTGACTCTTGATTTTGGCTCAGGTCACGATCTCATGGTTCGTGAGTTTGAGCTGGATTCTGCACTGTGTCAGTGCGAGGGCTGCTTGGAATTCTCTTTCTCTCTCTCTGCCCCTACCCCAGTCGTGCTCTCTCTCTCTCAAAATAAATAAATAAGCTTAAAAGTAAAGAAAGAAAGGGCATTTTACATTTTGTACCTCCAAGGTAGACCTCTTGTTTCACCACTCCCAGCCCAAGCATGCCTTACCTCCAGGTCTTCTCACCTCTGTTCATGGATCATTCACTCAGCTCCAAAACCTAGGAACTGTCCGATTTCTCTTTTTGTCTCACCTGGCCCCAGGGTAGGCCCTTCACATACATCTGTGGAATGAACAAGGAAACAGATACAGGAGGCAGAATTTCAGTGTATTGACTTACCTTGAAAAACAGAAAAGCATCTATGAAAGCAGGAATAATGTCGCCATGTAATTTCTAGGTAGGTAGACCTACATGGGGAGAGAAGAACACCACTTTACATTTTCCTGTCCATCTTTTACCTGAGTATGATAGGATCCCCTTTGATTCCCACAGCTTCCATCAGGCAAGGCAGGAAACAAGGGATCTGGTTTAGGTTTCTAAGTGATAAGCACATTCCTTCTTTGTTCTCTGAAATTGTATGCTGGTTATAGTTTCTTGGAGCGGGACAGGATTGCCACCAAGCCCACCAGTCTGTTTATGGGCCACCTCGTGATATATTTCACGTCCTCCTGTAGCTCATCTGTGCCCTGATGTGTGGGTCTTTCTACTGGCACTTGCTGAGGGTAATTTTCCCGTGTTCTGAGAGACCTATGAGGCCCCTTTGACCACCAGCATTTACCAGTCAAACTTGTCCATCAAAATTTGGCATACTTGCAAATCAAGGTATCTTCTAAATCATCTCAGCTAGTTCCATTTAAACCCATTGGGGCGCCTGGGTGGCTCAGTCGGTTGAGCATCCAACTTCGGCTCAGGTCATGATCTCGCAGTTTGTAGGTTCGACCCCTATGTCAGGCTCTGTGCTGACAGCTCAGAGCCTGGAGCCTGCTTCGGATTCTGTGTCTCCCTCACTCTCTTTCTCTGCCCCTCCCCTGCTCTCACTCTGTCTCTCTCTCTCTCAAAAATAAACATAAAATTTTTTTTAAATAAATAAACATTACAAATAAATAAGTAAACAGAATCCGTTAACACATAAACTCATAATACACATTTTGATAACATGTAGAGAACTCCAAAAATAAACAGCAGGCTAATCCTACCACCCACAGATAACTTCTGTTAACATTTGGATGCATATTTTTATTTATTATTTTTTTTTAATTTTTTTTTCAACGTTTTTTATTTATTTTTGGGACAGAGAGAGACAGAGCATGAACGGGGGAGGGGCAGAGAGAGAGGGAGACACAGAATCGGAAACAGGCTCCAGGCTCCGAGCCATCAGCCCAGAGCCTGACGCGGGGCTCGAACCCACGGACCGCGAGATCGTGACCTCGCTGAAGTCGGATGCTTAACCGACTGCGCCACCCAGGCGCCCCTGGATGCATATTTTTAAATAGAGGTTTGGTTTTTTTTTTTTAGAGAAGTTTTAGGGTTACAACAAAATGAAGTGGGAGATACAGGAATTTCCCATATCATCCCTGCCCTCTCGACCTCCAGCCTCCCCCATTATCAACATCCTCCACCACAGTGGGACATTTTTTACAACCAGTGAACTTACACGGACACGTCAATGTCAACCACAGTACATAGTTTACATTAAGGTTTATTCTTGGTGTTGTAAAAGTCCATGGGTTTGACAAATGTGTAATGTCATGTATCTACCACAGTAATATCATACAGAATAGTTTGATAAATGAAAATAGCCCTGAAAATCCACTGTGTTCCATCTATTCTCTCCCTCCTTCCTAACTCCTAGCAACCTCTGATCTTTTCATCTTCATGTATGTTTTAGTTTCTTTTCTATGTATGTGTGTGTATGTTAATATCTCTATAAAAGTGAGCACATACTATGCATGCAATTTATCTTCTGTTTTGTTTTCCTTTTAAACTTTTTAAACTTCATATGATGGAAATTCTTAAGCACACACAAAAAGAAGAAAATTGTAATGAATCTCCATCTGCCCAACACCTGGCTTCAATAATTATCAACATTTTGTCAATTGTATTTCATTTCCCTCTACTGGCATGCTTCTTTTTTTTTTTTTTTTTTTTGCTAAAGTAGCTTGAAACAAATCCAAAGCATCATGTCATTTTTTCCCACAATGCTGAAATATGTGTGTGTGTGCCTTTTTCACTTTACATGACATCATGAATATTTTTCCATGTCATTCACTATGGTTTAAAACATTATTTTTAACAATTGCCAAATATTGTCACTGTATGTGCCACAAAACTTTGAGCACATCTGATTATTCCCTTAGGAAACGTCCCTCGATGTAAATTACAGGATCAAAGGATACTGGTTTGAACGGCACAAAAACCATGATTGTATCAACTTACATTTCCAATCAGTGGGATGTGAAAGGGCCTGTGCCCTTGAACCCTCAAGGGTCACGGTCTGGGACAAGGTGCCGTTGCAGATAACAATATATTCAGGAAATGAAGGTTTATTACTAGTGATTATGAAAGCATTAGAAGATTTCAAAGAGTGTACTGAGCTCTCAGGAATGAATTCCAGAACCACAGTGCAGAACTGGCTCACCAAAGGAGCCACCTCTGCCCTATTTGGGAAGCTTGGAATAAGCAACTTGTCATCACAATTGCACACTCGAGGTTTGTAGTGTCTTTCTCATGATTTATACTATTAAAATGGATGCCTCTCCACCCCCACAAACTGGAATTAGACCCTGGGTCTTCTACCACAAATGCCCCATAAAGTCCAAATGCCTCTATGATCTTACTTGCTAGCAGAAGCAGAAGAATCATGGTTTGTGTCTCCTAATACTAATTCTTATTGTCCAGATTTCATACAGGCACACTGCTGGATTGAAGGTAGGCCATCTAAAAACTTCCAGCTGTATGAGTATCTGGGAAATGTAGCCTCTTGCTTTCCAGTTTTAGGAGGCAGGAAGCCATGACACAAAGTGGCCGAATGGAACTGAATGAGCTCATCTGTAGTATCTGCTTCATTCCATCCATTTGGCAACACAGCATCTGTATATAGTCTTCTGTCAATAAATCTTCCAAACAAAAATAATGGCCAAAACCAACATACTTAAAAAAAATTTTTTTTTAACATTTGTATTTATATTTGAGAGTCAGAGAGAGACAGAGCACAAGCAGGGGAGGGACAGAGAGAGAGGGAGGCACAGAAGCCGAAGCAGGCTCCAGGCTCTGAGCTGTCAGCACAGAGCCTGTCATGGGGCTCGAACCCATGAACCGTGAGATCGTGACCTGAGCCCAAGTCAGATGCTTGACTGACTGAGCCACCAGGTGCTCTCAAAGCAACATACTTTCTTAATGGACTCATACCTCATACAAACAAAAATGAGCTTATCCCAAAAAAGAAACCCAAACTTCACTGCATCTATCTCAAAGCAAGGTTCGTTCCTCTTCCAGTGTAACCACATATTAATACCCTGTAATCTAAGTGCTAAATGATAAAGTTTATTGCCACTCTGTATTAAATACTTGAACTTACTTTGTGTAATGTAGTAAGTGAAGGGGGGGGGAAATAGGATATCATAGATAGGGATCATGGGTATCATTTCTTCAACCAGTCATGTCATATCCAATACCAGTCAATATTCAAAGATGTTTTACAACTGGTGTATTTGATTCAGAATGCAAGCAAGGCCCATGTGGCTGTGTGGGCTCATGAATTTCTTTTATTTAACACAAGCCCCATCTTTCTTCTTTGTGCTTTGATTTGTTGAAGAAACTAGGTTATTATTTTTTTTAAGTATGGAACTTTTTTTTTTAATGTTTATTTTTGAGAGAGAGAGAGAGAGAGAGAGAGAAAGAAAGGAAGGGGCAGAGAGAGAGAGGAAGACACAGAATCCGAAGCAGGTTCCAGGCTCTGAGTTGTCAGCACAGAGCCTGTAGTGGGACTCGAACTTACAAACAGTGAGATCATGACCTGAGCCTAAGTTGGCCACTTAACCAACTGAGCCGCCCTGGCGCCCCTAATGGTGGAAAGTTTTACATTACATGTTTGATTGATTGGTTTTTCTTTTCTCGTTTATTATTTTTTAAATGTTTTATTTATTTTTGAAAGAGAGAGCACGAGCA
Source organism: Prionailurus viverrinus (assembly GCF_022837055.1). Taxonomy (NCBI): domain Eukaryota; kingdom Metazoa; phylum Chordata; class Mammalia; order Carnivora; family Felidae; genus Prionailurus; species Prionailurus viverrinus. The sequence continues at coordinate 178,939,512 of NC_062561.1, read as the reverse complement.
GGAGAAGGGCAGAGGGGCGGTGGGGGGTGGGGGTTGTGTACAGAGGATCCCAAGCAGGCTCTGCACTGACAGCAATGAGCCCAGTGCACGACCCCAACCATGAACCACGACATCATGATCTGAACCCAAGTCTGACGCTCAACTGACTGAGCCACCCAGGCACCCTGGTTGATTGCTTTTTCTTGATATCATCTAACTTGTGCTTCTATTATTCCCTATATTTCCTGAAAACTGGTATCTATTCTAAAGACCTGCTTAGACTGTTTTTTGTTGTTGTTGTTGTTGACCATGGGGGCTCATGAACACCCTTGTGTACTTTCTATTGCATCACATTGTCTGTTACCCTTATTTCAGAGAATCTAAGATTGCTCAGTGGGTTCACTATAAAGATTCTCATCAACATTTCTCCTAATGATATGAATGTTCCTTGGGATCATAAACTGGATCTATTATTTCATTAAGGATCAAAACTGATGATTTGTCTAATTCTACCAGTTAGCTACTGCCCATGAATCATTACAGATCTGTACCCCTGGCCATTTCTTTTTTTAAGCAGAATGAAAGACCAAATATATATATATAAAATCCTATATATACTAGCAGATATCACTGTCTGTTATTCCTCATTTAAGACTGCCAGATTTAGCAAATAAAAATATAGGACATCCAGTTACATTTGAATTTCACAAAACGTTTTTAAATGTAAGTGTGTTTAAAATATTAAAAAATATGGGGCGCATGGGTGGCTCAGTCGGTTGGGAGTCTGACTTCGGCTCAGGTCATGATCTCACAGTTCAAGCCCCGCGTTGGACTCTGTGCTGACAGCTCAGAGCCTGGAACCTGCTTTGGATTCTGTGTCTCCCTCTCTCTCTGCCCCTCCCCTGCTCACACTCTGTCTCTCTCTCTCTCAAAAATAAAATAAACATTAAAAAAAAATTTTTTTTAATATTAAAAAATAAGAGTATTTGTCTGGCTCAGTTGCTGGAGCATGCAACCCTTGGTCTTGGACTGATAGTTCAAGCTCTATGTTGGGCGTATAGTTACTTAAAAAATAAAATAAAATAAAATAAAATATTTGAAAATAAATTGAAGTGTATTAAAATTTTTTAAGAGTTTATTTGAACAAAAATCTATTCAAGCTGGGCAGCATCCAATATAGCAGATAGAAGGGAGCTCTGAGGAGCTGTACAAAATGAAGGACTTTTATAGGCAGAAGGCAGCAGGAACAAGGAAGTTATATTAGGCAAAAAAGTGGGTTGGCTATTACAAGGTTACTTTCCTTTAGGGGATGGCAGGGTCTATCAGGCAGATTACCTAACTAGTGCCGATCAGGCAGTTCCCGATTGGCTGGTTTATAAAGATTCTGTTTCTAGGAGAACTGAAACTATAATTAAGTTAAATCTTAGTTTGAAGATGTGGCCTTAGCATAAGTCACTCTGTTTTGTATCGTTGTCTTGTTTTTAACAAAAATTTTCAAGGTCAGTGTCAGGGTCAGTTTAGGGTTAGTTGGAGCAGTAGAAGTCTGGAACAGGATGGTTAGAGGAACAGAGAGGAGTCATTAGCCAGGGACCACAAAGGACAGCCAGTGAAGAAGCCTATGGAAATCTTTGTGTCACACAGGTCAACAGGGCTATAGAAGTGAGAAATAAAAACCGAATGGGAAGCAGAAGAGAATGGGGATACCCTGGAACCCAGGAAGACATATTGAAACCCTCATCCGTTTCTTAGAACCTCCAACCTTAATGCCAAACATAATCTGCAGAAGAAGCTGGTGCCCTTTGCCATGTACCTGGCCCAGGACACAGAGGAACTGAAGGAGAAAATGCAGAGGAGGACGAGGTAAGAGCAGATGGGGGCCAGCAGATGGGGGACAAGGTAAGAGCATTGAAGCAGCACCGGGAGCCCCGCTATATTTATCTTTAGGTCCTAATGCCTGCGATTTCACTCTCATCTTCCAAATTTCATGCATACTTTTGTTTTCGTTTTTGTTTTTGTTTTTGTTTTTGTGGCCAACCTTAACCTAAGACTTAAGGGAAGGGAATTACAGGTAACATAGTTCCAGTTTAGCCAGGTTGGCACCTACAACACTCTTCTATCTCTAGTAACCATATTTATCTTCCAAATAAAGACAACAGCAAAATCATGCTTCTGGCTAACATGTTGCAAAGTGTCCCTCCCACAATAAAAAGCACGCCAATCCTCTCTCAAAAACAGGATATAAAGGCATATCTATCTATCTATCTATCTATCATCTATCTATATTTATATATATATAATTTTTTTTTTACAAAGGATTACTTCTTCTAGCTGAGTCATACTCCACCTTTAATACCTTGTGATTTAAATACTGAGTTATGGAGTTGTAGTCGTTTTTCATTTACTTTTATCAGTAGGACACAGAACTAAGATGCATCACCGGGAAATGACTGTATTCCATACATAGTCCTCCTTACTCACATTGTGTACTAGTGATCCAAATTCCCTCTAATAGGTCAAGATCACTCACCCTGGTCAGTACAAAAACTCCCGAGCATTATTCTAGCCCAACAAGATGTTACCATTTAGCTGAGAATGAAACTGAATCTTCACAAGGCCATCCCACCATTCAATGAGGCCAGATGATGACAAACATGGAACCAGAGAGTTCCATGAGCATTGATCCACTGCCTCGCTTCATCTGATAGGAAGTTCTTTGGTCAGAAGAATGCCTTATGGAACACCATGATAGTGCAAAAGTCTGTTGAGTCCTTGGATGTTGGTTTTGGCAGCATTGTGGACAGGACAGACAAGTCTATATACAAAGTAAAGTGTCTATTCCAGTGCAAACAATGTGCTATCCCTTCCAATATGGAAGTGATTCAATGAAAACAATCTAACATCATATGACTGGCTGATCCCTCTGGGGAATGGGGCCACACTGGAATTGTGAATTGTTGATCTTTGCTATTGTATTAGCAGGTAGGGCTGTAAAAGTCTATGTTTCCATGACCATGCATAACCTCCATTTCTGCCACTTCAGGCTTTTTTTTTTTTTAAAGCTTATTTAGGGGAGCCTGGGTGGCTCAATCAGTTGAGCGTCTGATTTTGGCTCAGGTCATGATCTCACAGTCTGTGGGTTCGAGCCCCACATCAGGCTCTGTGCTGACAGCTCAGAGCCTGGAGTCTGCTTCGGATTCTGTGTCTCCCTCTCTCTCTCCCCCTCCCCTGTTCATGCTCTGTCTCTGTCTCTCTCTCTCTCTGTCAAAAATAAATAAACATTACAAAGAAAAAAACTCAAAAAAAAACAAGCTTATTTATTTATTTTGAGAGAAAGCTGCAGGGAGAGGGGAAGAGAGAGAGAGAGAGAGAGAGAGAGAGAGAGAGAGAGAGAGAATCCCAAGCAGGCTCCACACTGATGTGGGACTGGATGCCACGAACCATGAGATCATGACTTGAGCCAAAATCAAGAGTTGGACACTCAACTGAATGAGCCACCCAGCACCCCTCTTTTTTTTTTTCCTTAAGCTTTTTGAGCAGGGACGAGGTCATGGGAGAAGAAGGCTGACTGATGTTAGAACAGGACATCTTGCCCATATGATGACTGAGATTCTTCTCTGCTGAGGTTGTTCTTTGGTAAGTATTCACATAAAATACAAATATCTTCATATCCTGTGCTCATTTGGAAAGGTCTGTCCATATACCTGTTCCCCAAATCTCCTTGGCACTGATTTTCTAATGCTCCTTTCCAGTTTCTGACCATCCAAACAATTAGTCAGACAATTACCCATGAATCATTGGAGATCTGTCTCCCTGGCCATCTGTTTTTCTAGGCAGGATGAATGATCAGGTGCACTGCTTAGAGTTCTGCCTAATAAGAGGATGTCTCTTCTTCATGATCCTTCAGGGCCATACATGGGTGTTATGTATGTATCAGTTATTTATCGTGATGTAGTTAACTACTCCAAAACTTTGTGGCTTAAAATGACAACAATAACTTATTTTGCTCATGAATCAACCTTCAGAACAGCTGGCTCATCTCTGAAAACTGAACAGTCAGTTTTTCAAACCTAACTGGGGAGCGCCTGGGTGGTTCAGTCGGTTAAATTCCAACTTCAGCTCTGGTCATGATCTCACGGTTCGCAGATTCAAGCCCTGTGTCGGGCTCTGTGCTGACAGCTCAGGGCCTGGATCCTACTTCAGATTCTGTGTCTCCCTCTCCCCTGCTTGCTCTCTCTCTCTCTCTCTCTCTCTCTCTCAGAAATAAGTAAACATCAAAAAATATTTATATAAAAAAAACTGGGTCTGCAGGATGGACTTTCAATTTGGTTCATTCACACAGTTAGCCAGTTGGTGCTGGTTGTTGGCTAAGGTGTAGTCAGGACTGTGGACTAGGCCTCTGTACCTCTCCATGTAGGCACCTCCACAGGTTTCCTGGGCTTGCTCATAGTATGGTGGCTAGGTTCCAAGAGTGAGTATCCCGAGAGTGGTGGGAGTTACATAACATCACTTCTGCCTTAATTCTATTGGTTAAGGCATATGTTCAAGGGGAGGGTACATAGACTTCACTTCGTGAAGGAGTGGTGTCAAGGTTCTAGAAGAGTATGTGCAACAAGACATATTATTGTGGCCTTCTTTGGAAATGTTGTCTGCCATAATGCAGACTGAGAAAAGGAGCAATGGAGTGAGCAGAGTGAGCATAGGCACCTGGGACTCTTGCTCATGACATTTACATGGGTCCTCTGGATTTATCTGGGCCTGATCTCATATATACCACTTCCACCTGAAAATGAAGTGTGCTGTGCATGTCTAACTTTATGATTGGATGAGTGAGACAACACTTGGCTTATGATGGGTCACACGGTAACTTGGTGACCCACAGTCAAATGTTTGGTTGCCACTAGTGCCCAGAGCAAGCCATTCTCAAAAGAATAGTTATCTGTAGAGGATGACATAACTTTGCCCGTAAATCCTAAGTATCTGAGGATGAGTCATCTATGGGGGCTTGCCAAAGTCTCCACATAGCATCCCTACGTTCCGCAGACACTTTGAGCACCATTGGATCTTCTGGGTCATGTTGCCCAAACGGTGGAGCAGCATCACAGCCTGGACTTCCTGTAGAGTTTTCACTTGTTCTGGGCCCTACTGAAACCTGGGAGCTTTCAGATCACTCAGTAAATATGGTAGAACAGCATGGCCAAATGAGATATATGCTGCCTGCCAAATCCAAAGAGGCTCACTCAGTATTGTGCTTCTTTCTTGGTGATAAAGGGGACAGATACATAAATCTGTCCTTCATGCTGGAAGGGATGCCTTGAGATGTCCCAGAGCACTGGACTCCTCAAATCTCACCCAGTTGGTAGACCCCTGAAATTTTGTGGAATTTGTTTCCTATGCTCTAGTATGCAAGTGTCTTACCAAGATAACTAGGGTAGTTGCTACTTCCTGTGCACAAGCTCCAAGCAGCATGATATAATCAATGTATGCATCAGCTTAATGTCCTACAGAAAGGCAACCAAGGTGTTTCCAGACTAGATCATGACAGAAAGCCTGAGGGTTGATATAGCCCTGGGAGAGGTCGTTGAAGACTACTACTATGAGACTATGTCTGATGATCTTAATTAACAGGTATAAGTGGGGGATGGGGGAGCATTCTCTAAGCCAATAGCTTAATAGAAGTTCCTGGAGGTGTGTTCATTCACTCCAGAAATGAAATTGTATCTGAAACAGCAATGCAATAGAAGTTACTACCTGCTTATACTAATGATAACCTATTCTCATTCTCAAAGATCCATTCAACTAGCTACCTGATGGTGATTTGGTAATATTAGACCCCTTCTACTCTGGAAAGAACACTGACTCATCCTGCCAAAATCAGTAAGCCTTTGACTTACTGACACAAGATCCCATACAATATCAGCTTGGACCGAGAGGTGTTCTTTGTGGTACTGGAGGAGTATTGATAGACATGTAACTATAGGATCTATATATCAGAATATATCACATCACCCAAAGTTCTAGACTAACAGAACATTGGAATGGCCTTTACAAGATGCAGCTAAGTGTGAAGATAGCTCTGTAGGGCTGGGGTACTGACCTTCAGATGTGATATATACAAATTGCCATTATATGGAGTCGTTTTCCCATTAGATAGAATACATAGGTCCATGAGCCAAGGAAAAGTAGTTAAGAGTGGCCCTTTGTCCATCATTTTCAGTGACCTTCTGAGGGACTCTGTACTTCTCATCTCTGCAACTTTAGGTTAGGTGCATCTAGAGGTCGTGGCCTGTGATGAGAGGGTAGGGTATGTGGAGAGACCTTTTATTTATTGTCCATCAGGGGACAATAACTGTTCTACTGAATTTAAAACTCTGGCTACTACTTGGCCACTTTGGCTTTCTCATGACAGAAGATCAGCAGACAAAGAAAAAAGTTATATTATAGTCGGGAGTAATTGGCCTTTTTCCTTCTACAGAGATGTAGAGTTACTTTGACCTAACGGGGAAAGGGAGAAACATGTCTGTAACTCAAGGAATCCATTGGGCATCTCTTGAGGCTGTCATGCCTGATTTTAACTGTGAACGGACAATTCAGGAACCGTGAGCCTGATAAGCTCACAGTAAACAGAAGCTCAAGCCACTTGGCATGAAGGTCTAGAATGCCCCACAGGCAAGCAATTCTTTTTTTTTTTTTTTCATTGTGAATTTTACTTTATTGGGTAATGAACATTGTTATATTCTTTTTTTTTTCAATATATGAAATTTATTGTCAAATTGGTTTCCATACAACACCCAGTGCTCATCCCAAAAGGTGCCCTCCTCAAACCCATCGCCCACCCTCCCCTCCCTCCCACCCCACATCAACCCTCAGTTTGTTCTCAGTTTTTAAGAGTCTCTTATGCTTTGGCTCTCTCCCACTCTAACCTCTTTTTTTTTTTTTTCTTTTTCCTTCCCCTCCTCCATGGGTTTCTGTTAAGTTTCTCAGGATCCACATAAGAGTGAAACCATATGGTATCTGTCTTTCTCTGCCTGACTTATTTCACTTAGCATAACACTCTCCAGTTCCATCCACGTTGCTACAAAAGGCCATATTTCATTCTTTCTCATTGCCATGTAGTACTCCATTGTGTATATAAACCACAATTTCTTTATCCATTCATCACTTGATGGACATTTAGGCTCTTTGCATCATTTGGCTATTGTTGAGAGTGCTGCTATGAACATTGGGGTACAAGTGCCCCTATGCATCAGTACTCCTGCATCCCTTGGGTAAATTCCTAGCAGTGCTATTGCTGGGTCATAGGGTAGGTCTATTTTTAATTTTCTGAGGAACCTCCACACTGCTTTCCAGAGCGGTTGCACCAATTTGCATTCCCACCAACAGTGCAAGAGGGTTCCTGTTTCTCCACATCCTCTCCAGCATCTATAGTCTCCTGATTTGTTCATTTTGGCCACTCTGACTGGCGTGAGGTGATACCTGAGTGTGGTTTTGATTTGTATTTCCCTGATAAGGAGCGACATTGAACATCTTTTCATGTGCCTGTTGGCCATCCGGATGTCTTCTTTAGAGAAGTGTCTATTCATGTTTTCTGCCCATTTCTTCACTGGATTATTTGTTTTTCGGGTGTGGAGTTTGGTGAGCTCTTTATAGATTTTGGATACTAGCCCTTTGTCCGATATGTCATTTGCAAATATCTTTTCCCATTCCGTTGGTTGCCTTTTAGTTTTGTTGGTTGTTTCCTTTGCTGTGCAGAAGCTTTTTATCTTCATAAGGTCCCACTAATTCATTTTTGCTTTTATTTCCCTTGCCTTTGGGGATGTGTCGAGTAAGAGATTGCTATGGCTGAGGTCAGAGAGGTCTTTTCCTGCTTTCTCCTCTAGGGTTTTGATGGTTTCCTGTCTCACATTCAGGTCCTTTATCCATTTTGAGTTTATTTTTGTGAATGGTGTGAGAAAGTGGTCTAGTTTCAACCTTCTGCATGTTGCTGTCCAGTTCTCCCAGCACCATTTGTTAAAGAGACTGTCTTTTTTCCATTGGATGTTCTTTCCTGCTTTGTCAAAGATGAGTTGGCCATACGTTTGTGGGTCTAGTTCTGGGGTTTCTATTCTATTCCATTGGTCTATGTGTCTGTTTTTGTGCCAATACCATGCTGTCTTGATGATTACAGCTTTGTAGTAGAGGCTAAAGTCTGGGATTGTGATGCCTCCTGCTTTGGTCTTCTTCTTCAGAATTACTTTGGCTATTCGGGGCCTTTTGTGGTGACAAATAAAGAAACTGATCCCATTCACAATTGCACCAAGAAGCATAAAATACCTAGGAATAAATCTAACCAAAGATGTAAAAGATCTGTATGCTGAAAACTATAGAAAGCTTATGAAGGTAATTGAAGAAGATATAAAGAAATGGAAAGACATTCCCTGCTCACGGATTGGAAGAATAAATATTGTCAAAATGTCAATACTACCCAAAGCTATCTACACATTCAATGCAATCCCAATCAAAATTGCACCAGCATTCTTCTCGAAACTAGAACAAGCAATCCTAAAATTCACAAGCAATTCTGATTAACAAGAGTGCTAGCTGAGGTGAGGGGGAATTTAGAGCATGAGGTAGCACAAGAAGGAGATGATAACTATCAACTATAGCCTCAGGACCAACTACAGAAGCAGGAGCTGAAACTCGTTCCACTATCTTCTGATACGTCTCTTTGGCTAGAAGATGTAGTGATCCACTCTCCTGAAGAATCACTGGTTTAGATTTAATGTGAAGTATTAAATTAAGAATTTAAATTTGCACTATTAAGAATAGTGCAAGTTATTCATATTCTCCCCATATCCTCAGTTTCCTTTATAATTTTGGAGCACCCCAGCTCCCATATGCCTTTCCAACAGGCAGCACCTGAATCTTTTTGTCCAAGGGGTGCCCTCAAGCTACTGGTACCACTGTGCCTTGGGCACAGAGGGCCAAAAGTGCTTGGGAATTTACAATTCCCACTCCTCTCCCCCAACCCCAATGCACATACACCAGCCCATAACCCATCACTGAAGGGCACAGAGATATAAGTACTCTAGCTCCCCTTTTCCCTGTCAGGACATTGTAAGTCTTGTCTACACTGTCAAGAGCTCTCTTGTGGAATTGACCAAAGTTACCCACCATGGCACTTCACTAGATATCACACCCTGGTGTGGCTTCATTCCCTTCCCAACCCACTTCCCCACATCACTGCCAGCTTATCCTGGGAGAACTTCCTAATTCACTTTACATGAATCCTTGTCTCAGTGTCTGCTCCCAAGATCATCCTCTACTCTTAGGAGGTTGAAGTAGGGATGTAAAAGCTGATCTGCAATATTTTCTACCCTCATTATCTGTATTGATTGCTTGTGGTTCCTAAACTTTAGTGACTAATCCTTATTACCTACTGAATAATTTCTAATAAAAAGTGTAAAGATAAATTTCTAAGTATGCTATCATTCTTCCTGCTCATGAATTCTACTTACACCACCCTCTTTAAAAATTACTATTACTATTACTATTTTTATAGTAATTTTTATAGTAATTTTTAAAGAGGCAATATTCTTTTTTTTTTTTTTTTTTTTTGAGAGACAGAGCAGGGGAGAGTCAGAGAGAGAGAAAGAGAGAGAATCCCAAGCAGGCTCTGTGTTGACTGGAGCCTGACATGAGGATCTCACAGTTGGTGAGATCATGACGCGAGCCAAAATCAAGAGTCGGACACTTAACTGATTGAGCCACCCAGACACCCAGAGGCAATATTCTTAAAGAGGGGTTAGTCTGTGGATGGTATCATTGACCCTTCTAGTTATTGTCATATGGTAGGCAAAAAAAAAAAAAAGAAAAAATTATCAGCCCTAGAAAACAGATGAAGAATTCAAATAGCATGAGCTGCCTTAATATAATCCTAATGTAGAGGCATTAATATTTTTCCTGGCTTTTCCTCCCTCTTCTCCTCCCTTCCTTCCAGTCTATGGATTAGGGGAGCATGCAAAAGTGACATTAGTTCCTTACCCTTAAAAACTCACTGTGAGAAAAGATAGTTCTGTAGATACAGTAAAACATGCTGAAGTTTATTATTGGAAGTCAATGGAAGGAATGTCCTTTCCTTCTTCTAACTAGCTTAAACCTCACTGCAGCAAAATTTCTCCATCTTGAAAGAGGCTGTTTGGGTAAATCTTGAAATCCACACATAGTACATCTTGGCCACTTGATTGTCATCTTCACCCATGGTGGTCCTTACATCTTCTCTTATTGAACTCTGCCTTCCCTCTCTACAGCTGGAAGTCTCAAGCAAGGACATGATGAAAAAATAGATCTAAAATATGTGATAATAGAAGAGTAGAGAGGAAGATGGAAGTTCAGGCTCATCCCTTGATCTAGCCTCCAATTTTATATTGCATAGTCTTGGCATGGTGTCTTTTTCAATTAAATACAGTCCAAAAAATCTCTTTATTAAATCTCTTCAAATAATGCCAATATCTGAAATAGTTAATAGTGAAATAGTGGGTAGTACATTTCTTAGTTCAAAGAAAAGTTTTTCAAAATCTGCTTTGGGTGGGTAGACTGAAAATACAGGAGGATGATGGGGAAGATATCAAAATGCATTGATATAAAATTATTTTTATTTCTAATAGGTTAACATAAGAAAGAAGTCCTGAGTTAAATGGTTTTGCTTCTTTTGTAGAAAGCATAGTCTATTGGGTAATGATTATCTGCAGCCCAATAGCCTTAGGAGGCAAGCAGAGGTCTGTCTCTTTTATTAGCTATGGGTTTGGGAAAGATAGTTAACGTGTTTAATCCCATTTTCACATCTGCAAAATGGGTGGGATTGTGTCTTCATATGTTGAAGTCTTAGCCCCCAGTTCTTCAGAATGTGACCTTATTTGGGAATAGGGTTGTTGCTGATATAATTAGTTAAGTTAAAATGAGGTCATATTGGAACAGGGTGGATCCCTAATCCAACACAATGGAAGTCCTTATTAAAAAGGGATATTTGGAGGGCGCCTGGGTGGCTCAGTTGGTTGAGCACTGGACTCTTGATTTCGGCTCAGGTCATGATCTCGCAGTTCGTGGATTGGAGCCCTGTGTCTGGCTCTGTGCTAATGGCAGAATCTGCTTGGGATTCTCTGTCTCCCTGTCACTCTCTGCCCCTTTCCTGCTTGAGCACACACACACTCTCTCTCTCAAAGATAAGTAAACTCTTTAAAAAAAAAGATGTTTGGACACATGCACACACATACACAGGATGACACATGAAGATGAAGGCAGAGATCAAGATGATGTTTCTAAAAGCTGAGGTACCATCCCTGCCAAGGTGTCAATCTCAGACTTCCTGCCTCCAGAACCATGAGACAGTAACTTTCCTTTCTTTGAAGCCACCCAGTCTTCATTATACTTCTTTATAGCAACCTTTGCAAACTAATACAGAGATTAAAATAGTTCCAGCCCCACAGAGTTGTAATGAGGATTAAATGAGGTGATGTTCAGGAAGTATTTAATACAGCGATTGGCACATAGAAAGTACTCAAAAACTGATTGTTATTATTACCATTTATAGTAGGTTAATAGATTCAACCAACAACAGACAAAACATATCCTGAAGTTGCCTCTTCAATGTCCACTCGATGACCTAGAGGATCCTGAATTTTCTAGCCATGGGCCTTGGATAGAACTGAGCCTTGGGGCGCCTGGGTGGCGCAGTCGGTTAAGCGTCCGACTTCAGCCAGGTCACGATCTCGCGGTCCGTGAGTTCGAGCCCCGCGTCGGGCTCTGGGCTGATGGCTCAGAGCCTGGAGCCTGTTTCCGATTCTGTGTCTCCCTCTCTCTCTGCCCCTCCCCCGTTCATGCTCTGTCTCTCTCTGTCCCAAATAAATAAATAAACGTTGAAAAAAAAAAAAAAGAACTGAGCCTTTCCTCAATTCCTAGATGTGTTCTGGGTGGCCTCAACCTTTCACTGTAATCCTCCTTCCACTCCCACAGGGACTGGATGACATGAACAGGGAGCCTGGGCCTGAGCCAATCATCGCATAGCATTTCTCAGGCCATAGAAGGGGGGAAGGGGGAACGTGTGACCTAAGAATTAAATCAGAGAGAATCCCTAGACTTTTCCTTGACAGTTCAAAGAAGGATGTCTCTACTCTCTCAACCCCCAGCCCCAGAATTAATAGAAAGTTTGTCCGTGTTGGTCTTATGAGGGAATTCAAATCACGTACATAGCTGCCGAGGGTGGAGCAGAGAAACTTTAAGTCACAGTGACCTTGATGGCACCTTATGCCACTGTATATCAAATCCCACCTGAATGCTGCTTTATCTCTTTTTTCCCTGGCTGGCTTGAGTTAGCTTCTTTTGTGAATGTTGCATATTTAGCCAGCAGGACTTGGTAGGAGAGAAGCAGGAAACAGCTTTATTCTTTCTCACCACTACTCTTTAAACCTACTTGGTCAATTCCCCTTTTCCATCTGTGTAGTGTGCTGAGCAGACCACTTAGATTTTCTGTCACTATCGGGTACAGTAAAACCTGGATTGTGAGTAACTTGTTCTGCAAGTGTTCTGCAAGATGAGCAAACATTCTAATAAATTTTAACTTGATAAATGAGTGATGTCTTGCAATATGAGTAGTACGTGATGCCAGACATCACATGATGACAACTGAGCCAGTGGTTCTCTCTCTCTCTCTCTCTCACTCTCTCGCTGCGGGATTGTGCGTGATCGTCTCCCATGCCCAGATGCTCAGTCTCAGGCCGTGGTGTTTGGCAGAAATCAGTGATTTTTTAGAACGTTGGAAGGTGCCCACAACTGGCACTTAGTGTGTTTTTTGTCACTTCAAAGCACATGGAAGTCCTTTGCTTTTCCATACAAGAGTAAGCTTAGGAATGCTTTGCTCCATTCTAGGTCAGGCTGCCTGCAGATATAGACCCTTTCCTCTGCTGCCTTATTGCCAGTTACATTAAATACGTAGATGACAAAGAATTTGTTAATACTGTACTGTAGTCAGCATCTGTGAGAGCTGATCTGCAATGTTTTCTACCCTCATTATCCATATTGAATTCTTGTGGCTCCTAAACTTTAGTGACCTAATCCTTATTACCTATATACAATAGCCGCCATGCAGGAGAAGATTCCATTGAGCCAATAAACAGCAGTGATTCTGTTAGTGGTAGTGAAAGTCATCCTACACAATAACCCTCCTCTCACACCAGCCACGAAGGTTTTCAAAAGTAAGTGCAGGTTAACTTGTTTATTTTTCTTTATCTTTTGTATTTTCTTTATTACTCTGTATTATGTTACAATACTGTAATCATTTTTATATGAATATTTTTGGGTTGTGGAATGAATTATCTGAGTTTCCATTATTTCTTACGGGGAAATTCGCTTTGATATACAAGTGCTTTGGATTCCAAGCATGTTTCTGGAATGAATTATGCTTGCAAACCAAGGTTTTACTGTATTAGAATAGTCTCATTTTCAGGTGCCAAAAATCCAGTGGATTTAAGTCAGAGCTTCAATTCCTGGTGCAGATGAAATTTTCTGAGACCCATGTAGGCTCGAAACTTGTAGGAGTAAAGGAAAAACGTGGTCTTCTTTTTTTTTTTTTTCTATTTCTTGACCATGGTCACTCCTAAGCTTCCTGCTGTTTCTGGGTGCCCCAGAGTCAGGACGGAAAGGAGGGACAGGGAGAAAAAAGCAAGGTCTGCTTTGATGGTGGTGGTTTAGTCTGGCATCACTGTCCTCCTGCAGCAGGTGCTGCAAATGCTGGCTTGGGGCTTGTGGAATGCTTTCATGACTTCTTCACAAACAGCCCCTGATGTGGCCCAATTCCTGGGCTAAACACTGTACCCTCTGGTTGACCTTTGATAGGTCACTCCCCCCAGAATCTCTGAATCCTCTATGAACTGACACAGAGCAACTCTTAGGATGAAAAAGAGCAACGTGTAAAGAGTGCCCATAGTAGGCTACCTTTTGTGTAATAAGGAGAGGGGAAAATAAGAAACTATGCATCTATCTGCTCAACCAGGCCCTGTGAGCCATAGTGGAGCTTAAGCAAAAGGAAAAATATACACCATTCGCTCTAATGGAAGCAAACTCATAAATATTTTCAAAATCCACTTCTTTGCTTATATTGTTTTCACATGAGGGAATTGCCATGTTTGATCATTTATTTTATTTTATTATTATTTTAATACAGAGCTTAAACTCACAACTCCAAGATCAAGAGTCACATACTCTATGGACTGGGCCAGCCAGAGGTTCCCTTGATCATTTCTTTTGACCAAGTGGCAACCTTAAATAATTTTTAATTAACTTAAGCTGAAGTAAAACTATAGTAAGGTCTGTTTTGGTATAAATAAAATATTTAAATTAAAAATAATGTGAGGAGAGTCAGTGACACAAGATGGCAGCCACTATGGACTGGGACAGTTTATGAAAACTGAATTTACAGCCTTAAAATGGGGACCTAAGTACCCAGAAGCACCCCCCTTTACAATATTTGTAACAAAAATTAATATGAATGGAGTTAATAGTTCTAATGCAATGGTGGACCCAAGAGCCTACCAGTGCTAACAAAATGGCAGAATTCATATAGCATCAGAGTTGTCCTGCAAGAGCTTTGATGCCTCATGATGTCTAAAAAAACCCATGAAATTCCCTCAGCTGCCTGAAGGACAGTGTTATAGCAATTAATCAAAAAGAAAAACCACAGGCCATCCCGCCTTGACCTGCCCATTCAATTTAAGCAGTCTTCATTTTCCACAGTAGCAAATTTTCTAGATTTGTCTTGTAAACCTCAAAGTACTGAAAAGGAGGTTCCCATTCAAAGGTAATTTATCTTAAGATACTGTAAAAGATACTAATTTTTTTATCCATTTGAAGTATATAAGTTGTGCTATAAAAATAAATAAAATAAAATAATGTTGTATTAATCTACCTACTTTTAAATTTTTCAGTATTTTTTCATCTGCCTTAATGTTCTTAGGGAAAATTAGCCATTAGCAACCTCTTAAAAACATATACATAAAGGCACACATTTTTCCTTTTGCCTCAGATTCCAATATGGCTCAGCTCTATGGTCATATTTATTCAAAAATTTGATATTTTGTCATCACAGATTTTTTTGCATTAATTTTTATTTTAAAAATACTGCACTAAAATATTACTTTTTTGACTGCAGTTTCCTCCCCCCTTAATTTTGTGCCCAAAGTGAGTTCCTCGCATACTTCACCCTAATGGTTTCTGCATCTCAACTGGGCAAAAAGAAACACAGAAAGAATCACCAAAAACTAATGAGATTGGTTATCCATAGGCAGTGGATGGCAATAGGGTAGAAAGGGTAAGGACTCCTCTCTGAGCAATCCTTTTCATATATTTCTCACATTTAGAGCCATGCAACTGTTTCACATGCTAAAAGTATAAATAAAATATAATCAACAAGGATGAGCTATAGCCCCAAATGGAATATACACGAAAACCTAACTGTATTGAACAACATAACCATACTGGGGTAGCAGCAGAAAAGAACTAGCCTAAGTAACTTTGGAAAATAATATTTTGACTCTATACATACTAATATCCTCTAAGATCAAAGGGAAAAAATTGAACACAAATACTTTTTTAGCAGTTTGTTTTTGTCACAGATATGGATTAGCACTCTGCAACTACTTTATGTATACTGAAGACAATAAGTAAATATATTATGGATAGTGAGAGCCAAGTTTCTCACTGTCAGAAAAAGCAATTAAAATAAAAAAAAAGGGAAAGACTGAATGAAAGCTATGATGTAGGTTTGGAATTGGAGATATGAACTCATGTGTGTGTGTGTGTGTGTGTGTGTGTATGTACATACAATACACGCACACATATACATATGCACACTTACAGACAGATGACATCCTACTACCAATAAGCACATCTAGCACCTAGCTGTTAATTTCTAAATACCATTATCCGGTGATAGGATAATTTTGCTTACTGTAACTTCAGGCACAAGAATGACTTGGCTGATCCCTTACAAGTCCTATCTATGTTCCCTTCGTTTATTTGCTCATTTTCTTTTCCTTGCCTAGAACATGGCTCCCTGTGCTCCTCATTGATGCTTTAGGAATCAGTTCAAATGCCACCTCTTTTGAAAGGATTCTTTATTCCCCTGATTTGGATGTGAACTGTTTTATTCCTTAAAAAATGTTTATTTATTTATTTTGAGAGAGAGAGAAGGTGGGGAGAGATTGTGAGTAGTCAGGGGGCAGAGAGAGGGAGAGAGAGAATCCAAGCAGACTCTGTGCTGTCACTGCAAAGCCCAATGTGGGCTTGAACTTACAAACCATGAGACCATGACTTGAGCCAAAATCAAGAGTCGGATACTTAACTGACTGAGCCACCCAGACGCTCCAGACATGAACTGTTTCTGAGCCCAAGGCATGCCATCTAGTTTGTACGCTCTTGAAACATGCAAGTTTACTGATATCAGGTACACTTCAATAAAGCAATAAGTAAAAAAGAAATGACAGTAGCAACTGCTGGCAAGGAGGAGGAGTCAACTCGTACTCTCAAACACTGATTGTGGAAATGTAAATTTCTACAGCCACTTAGAAAAGCAGTTTGGCCTTTTCTTATAAAGTTAAACATGCTATTACCACATGGTCCAGCAATCCCATTCCCGAGCAGTTACCCAATTTTTAACTAACATGTATATTGACATAGATATCAGTATCAGAATGTGGATAGTGGCTTTATTTGTAAATGCTAAAAACCGGAAAACACTTATAAATCCTTCATTGATAAGTAGATGAACTATCGTACATATAGTACAGAATGCTGCTTAGCAGTAAAATAATAAACAATGAATGTATGGATGAACCCCAAATTCATTATGCTAAGTGAAAGAAGCCAGACTCAAAAACCGATGTACTGTGTGGTTCCATTTATATGACAATTTAGAAAAGGCAAAAACAGGGAGAGAAAACAGATTAGTGATTGTCAGAAGCTGGAGGTGGTGGGGAGAGGCTGACTGCAAAAATACCAGGGGATTTTGGGGTGATGAAACTGCTCTCTATATTGATTGGACTAATAGTTGTACAACTCCATGTACTTGTCAAAACCTGTAGAGCCTCACCCTAAAAAGGTGAATTTTACTGTGTATTGTGTATCTCTTAAACAAGCAAAAACAAAGCTGTGGCATTGCCTGAAGACTTAACTTTCAGGAATACATGTATGTTTAAGGATGTTCATCATTTTATAGTCCACAGCATTGAAAAACCAAAAATAACCCAGATGTCTAACAATAGAGAGGTTAAATAAAATAGGGTATGAGACAAGTGCAAATTAAATCCACAACAGATTATGTTACTTATCTATATGATTGGCAAAAATCTAAAAGTTTCACAACATACTCTGTAGATGATACTGTGAGGACACAGGCTGGCGGGAGTACAACATTTTACATCTCATGTAAAGGGGGATGGGCAACATCTAGCCAAAGTCAGTTGCGGTGTGGGAGCTGCAAGGCTGCCGTCCTCATGTCTGATCTGCAGCTTGAAGTCTGCAGGGCAGACAGTCAGGAGGCATAGATGGATATACAGTGAGAGAGCACAGGACAAGCCATTGGTGAACGTGAGCTGAAACCCATGAGGACAGACCACAACTGATGCCAGTTCTCACTGCCCCCAATCTTGAGGGACTGGGTATCTCGCAGGAGGTGGTGTCTTTGTCCCTGAACTAGGCACCCATGAGGCCTAGGAGTCAGGAAACTGAATGAGGATGCAAGGGGAGGTGGAGCAGGGGTAGGCCGCATTCTGCCCCATGCCAAACCGGTGAGGCGGTATATAAGCCACCGTGTGCATTAGCCACAGCAGAAGTACCTGCCCCAACCTTCTGTGCATGAAACCCAGCATGGCTGCTGCTTCTCCTCTGCCCACCAAATTTCTTGTGAAAATATTATTGTCAACCACCCTAACTATAAACCACCCTAGCCAAGTTGGCCCATCGTAATGCCACCAAAACCTGGTACAACCACAAACTGATGCATGTTCAAGGCTATTCATTGCTGTGCTGATTGTAATAGCACACAACTGGAAACAACCCAAATGCCCACTGATAGGAAACTGGATATGTAAACTGGAGTACAGCCACACTGTGCAGCTCTAAAATGGGATGTGAAAAAAAGCAACCGACTAACCTTTACATGCTGTGCCATGGAGTGATGTCCATGCTAAGTGAGGGGAAAAAAAAAAAGAAAATGCAAAACAATGAGGATAGTATAATGCCTTTTATGTATGCACTGTCCATTGAAAAGTTCTAGAAAAATAACCAACTCAATAGCAAAAAACACCTTTCACAACTAAAATGTGATCTCTAATATCATTCCCATTAAAGGGATCAGGATCCAGGGGTGCCTGGGTGGTTCAGTTGGTTAAATGTCTGACTCTAGATTTTGGCTTAGGTCATGATCTCATGGTTTGTAAGATCGAGCCCTGAGTCAGGCTCTGGTCTGACAACACAGAGCCAGCTTGGGATTCTCTCTCTCCCCCTCTCTCTGCCCCTCCCATGCTCATGGGAGTGCAAAAGCTCTCTCTAAATAAATAAATAAATAAATAAATAAATAAACAAACATTTATAAAAAAATAAAGGGATCAGGATCCTTAAAGAAATGGCCAAATCCAGTTCAGGGGCAGGAAATGTATAAAGTGAGCCTGGGATGTTCTATCATACTAGAAAGTGATGTTCACAAAGATATTAAAGCCAACTTGAAAGGGATCTCACTGCCCAAATGGGTCATTGTGAGCAAGAAAAAACATTTCTTAAAATATATTTGAATGTCAAAATTCATGTATACATGAAGGTAATAAAAAATGTAGTCATCTTTGTAGACAGCTAGGGTTCTACCTGTTATTCTGAAAACAAGTAAATAAAAGGAAAGATACAATCACTTATGGACTATTTTTCAGGGTAACCAAATAGTTGATAAGGAAAAGTTCTCCTTTATAGAAGAATTCTCTTGTTAATAAATTCAGAGGGAGTGGTAAAATTAGAAATAATAAAAGAGGCAGTGATCAGTCAACACTTAGGTGAATGGAGAACTTCATAAAGGAAGAATCGGGCTGACAATAGCTGAACATAACACCATAAAAAGAGAGACAACCAGGCATCGTGTGTCTCTTGTCAAAACAGGAAGTATTCTTGCCACTTATGAAGTGTTCTTGTCAAGACAGTGAACATGAGTCTGGTGAAGCCGCTACATCAGAGCTGTCCAACAGAATTTTCTGCAGTGATGGAAATGGTTTTGTGTGCTATCCAATACATGGCTATTGAGCACTTGGCTAGTGAGACTGAGGAACTGACTTTCACATTTTAGTTAATTTAAGTAGCCACATGTAGTTCGTGGCAAACACTAACCATTTGACACAGCAGCTCTAACTGCTAACTTTTACGAAATACAGAGGATAAAGGGACATGTTAGGTGACAACACGTCTCACTGTGTAATGTGTAGACCTTGTTTGCGTCCTTATTCAAACAAACCAATTGTGAGAAATTGGGGAAATCTGAACTGGATAATTCATGATATTAGTAATTATTTAAAATTTTGATTTGTATCATAATGGTATTATGTTTAGGTTTGAAGGAATTGTTGTCTCTTAAAAATACATGCTGAAGTATTTATAGATGAAAATATACTGTCTGGGATTTTCTTTAATTAATCCAGCAGAGGGTGAGGGAGAAGGATAGTGGGAGGGTGTATATGAAACAAGATTAGTTAGATGTTGATCATTGTTGAAACTGAGTGATGGGTATGTAGCTTTTGATTACAGTATTCTATTTTTGCGATGTTTGAAAATTTCCATCACAAAATGTGTTAACAAATGAAAGAATAAAAAAACCTGAAATTAAAACAATAGCATATATGTATCCTGTGGACCATTAGACAACTCCTAAAAAGGAAGCAGTGGGCCTCTACATATTATATCATGGAAGGCTAGCTAAATTACACAAAATCAAGAAGGGAAGTTGAGGAACAGTGCTATGATCTGAATGCTTGTGTCCCCACAAAATTCCTATGTTGAAATCCTACCCCCAATGATGACGATATTAATAGGTAGGGCTTTTGGGAGGTGATTAGGTCAGGAAAATGGAGCCCTCATGAATGGGATTAGTGTGCTTATAAAAGGGATCCTACAGAGCTCCCCTTGCCCCTTCCACCATATGAAGACAGAACAGGAAGTCTGTTATCTGGAGAGGACCCTTACCTGACCACAGTGACACCCTGATCCTGAACATCCAGCCTCCAGAAATGTTGAGAAAGAAATTTCTGTTGTTTATAAGATACACATTATGTACTGTATTTTTTTACAACAGCCCAAACAGGCTAAGACAATATATAAAGTATGACTCTATGTAAACAATAAAAAGATGCATTATGTGTGTATATGTTTGTAAACACATACCTTCCCTTTTACTGTACAAGTCCATTACTTAGAATATATTTACGAAACTACGTTTAGACATCCATAAGGATACATGTACAAACATTCTTACCATATCAGTCTGATCAGGCTGCCATAACAAAATACCATAGATTAGTGGCTTAAACAATATAAATTTATTTCTTAGTTTTGAGGCTGGGTTAAGGTGCCTATTGATTCAGTTCCTGGAAAGGGCTCTCTTCTGGCTTTGTAGATGGCTGCCTTTGTCTTTTCCTCTTCATTTTTTAAAGTTTATTTTTATTTTCATTTTTTAAAATGTGTATTTATTTATCTTGAGAGAGAGAGAAAGAACATGAAGGGGGGAGGGGCAGAGAGAGAGGGAGAGAGAATCCCAAGCAGGCTCCATGTTGTCATCACACAGCCCTGTGCAGGGCTGAAACCCACGAACCTCGAGATCATGACCTGAGCAGAAATCAAGAGTTCGCTGCTTAACTGACTGAGCCCCCCCAGGTGCCCCTGTTCCTCTTCTTATGAGGGTACCAGCATTATTGAATTGGGGCTCCTCTTTATGACCTCACTTAATCCCTGGGAATAGGAATGGGACTATGGAAAGAAGGGCACTTTTACTTTCCCACTTTGAATAGGCCTAAATAATTTTACTGTATTTTAAAAAGTGAGCATTCATTGGGGTGCCTGGGTGGCTCAGTCAGTTAAGCATCTGACTTCGGCTCAGGTCATGATCTCATGTTTCATGGGTTTGAGCCCCACATTGGGCTCTGTGCTGACAGCTCAGAGCCTGGAGCCTGCTTTGGATTCTGTGTCTCCCCTCTCTGCTCCTCCCCTGCTCACACTCTCTCTCTCTCAAAAATAAATAAACATTAAAAAAAAAATTTTTTTAAAGTGAGCATTCATTACATTTGTAAATCTGAAAAAAAATGCTGTATTTTTTTTAACTGCCTGATTCCATGAGATAATACCTAGACTAGGTGCTGAAGATATTTAAAAAACAAATGTATTTCTTTATGTAACACGAGATATAGTGCCCACATCGCTCAGGCTCTGTGCAAAGCTGTGTTTGAATAATCATGGTCCAGAATCCAGAAAGAATTACAAAGCAGTCCCAACTGATACTGGCATGGGCTCAAAGACAACTAACCTCTCGTCCTCCACTCTCCTATAGTTCCTCTTGAGACTTTCTCATTCTTTCTCATGCCTAAATCTTTTTTTTTTTTTTAAGATTTTATTTTTAAGTAATCTCAAATTCTTAGCTATAGTCTGGTTGCAGATTTTTTTTTACCTCAACACCTGGGATTCATTGTCTTACCGCTTTGAACAATGAAGAGGTGAACACAAAGTGAGCAGCAGGCAAAAGTTTATTAGAGTGTAAGATGAGAAAGGAAAAATAGTATGAAAGCTCTTTTAACAGAGAGGGGGAAGTGGGGGCATTCTAAAGTGAATGCCGGTGACAATAGGCAAGGGTCTTTGTTTTATAAGGTTTTGGCTGCCCCCCCCCTTCCCTTCCACCTTGTTTCTTCTCACGTCCTACCCTTATTGGCTTGATAGCTCTAGGTGCGGGGCTGCCCATTACTGATTGGCTTGTTTCCATTGTAGGTGGTCTTTGGCCATACTGTTCCATGTGGGTCATTTGTTTTATGGTCTACTTATATTTAGTCAGGTCTTTAGTCAAATTCCTGAAGGGAACCTGAGGGGAAGTAGGTGGTGTCCATTAATTCTTAAGAGGGACCTTATGCCTGAGGGGGTTTGCTGTGGTCTGACACTCCCAGCATTGTTCCGAAATAGGTGTTTTTCTCCACTCAGGGACCTCAGTTCCTAATCTTTCCCTCTCGGCCTACTGAATCCTATCTTTTCCTATCATAGTCCTCCCTGCCTTTTCTCAGTTCTTTACAAATATTTCCTTCTAAGCGTCAAGATTTCCTCTAGCAGGGGCGCCTGGGTGGCACAGTCGGTTGGGCGTCCGACTTCAGCCAGGTCACGATCCCGTGGTCCGGGAGTTCGAGCCCCGCGTCAGGCTCTGGGCTGATGGCTCGGAGCCTGGAGCCTGTTTCCGATTCTGTGTCTCCCTCTCTCTCTGCCCCTCCCCCGTTCATGCTCTGTCTCTCTCTGTCCCAAAAATAAATAAACGTTGGGAAAAAAAAAAATTAAAAAAAAAAAAAAAAAGAAGAAAAGATTTCCTCTAGCAATTGGTCATACTCTGCGTCTCAAAAGATCCAAGAACCAGACTGGTGAAGATTCTTCTTCAGTTGAGGGTGGGGAACAGCTTGGTGGCATTCACATATCAGTTACACTGATTTCTCCAAATTTAGAGTTATGATACTGTTAATTAATAGTTGATTCACATGTATTATAGTTTATCATCCCAACTAGATTGTATTTGGAGAATAGGGGGTGGGACACTGCTGTCACTATTTTTATTCCTTCCAGTATTAAATTTTTTAACCTGTTGATGTGAACAAGATAATTAGGGGATTCCTTAAAAAAAAAAAAAAAAAAATGCACCAATGCCCAAGGGATGGGGGGGGGGGGGGGCATCCTCAGTTTGTCCAGGTGTAGCTTGTTTAGAATGCTAATTTTCAGGCTCACTCCCAAAGAATCTTAATTGAGATCTATGTATTTAAGTCATACGGTTTCTTCACAGGTCAGAACATTCTTAGCAACGTTAAAGATTAGGAACTGCACTGCCTCAGAGACTGGACTCACACATAACCCTCCACACTCGTTTAGAGGGCTGTTAACACTGGACTTCGAGCTAGAGAACCCTGCGTTACCACTTCTTCCATTTGGGCACCTTGCTTCATCTCTTCTGGACTGTTGTCTGGTCTCCAAAGTGGGGATAGTCACATCTGCCACACAGGATCTTACGTGGGGGCACACTGTGGATATAAAGCCCTTATAAAATCTTGTGTATCTGGAGCAATCAGGCCCGGTTCCTGCCCAGCTCGTATGGAAGAGGTTCACTCAGTCCCCAAATGGCCCCCAAATGGCCCCCAAATGACAAAGAGTGATTTCAACTTCAGAGATGTTTTCTCAGAAAGGAAAGAGCTATAAAAGCGGTTGAGTAAGTCTGGACAGCAACTACATCCTTTCTCCCCAACAAAGAAAAATCAGTCATCTACAGTTTCTGGCACCTGAAGCTTAAACTTTGGGGAAACAATGAACTCTGAGCCCAAGCCTTCAGGCAAGTAAAAATCCCGAGGTGGTTATGCCTGTCTGGAGGTCTGCGAGGCACGAAGTGATGGGGAAAGGTGAACCCAGCTGCTCTCTGGCTCACTTGCAACCGGCTCGCTCTCCATACCTAGTACAGCCAAGGGCTGCCGTCGCCATTTTGCAGGGTGGGCAGCGCAGGCTTCTGGCGTTAGGCCGGCCCGCCAGAACCGGGGAGGACGTGGAAGGGTTGGAGGGGGGTAGCGCGCGCTACCAGGAGAAAGCACGCGTGCGCACAGGCGGCGCCGGCGGAGGGGTGGGGCCGGGGTACGAGTGCGCCTGCTCGGTGGGAGCCCGCGAAGTACCTGGAGGAGGTGGGGGGCGAGGTAGAAAGGAGTGGGGTTGAAGAGCGCTTGCGCGGGAGGGCGACCGTCCAGAGAGGGGGGGGCTCCCGAGCACGCGCGCGGAGACGGGACTTGGGAAGCTCTCGCGAGATCTTCACGGTGCTATATATGTGCGCAGGGAGCCCGCGTCCTTTCCCTGGTGTGATTCCGTCCTGCGCGGCTGTTCTGTGGAACAGTAGTCGTTTCTCTCCGTCCGCCTTCTCTCCCACCTAAGTGCGTGCCACCACCTCATGGAAGATTCGATGGACATGGACATGAGCCCCCTGAGGCCCCAGAACTATCTTTTCGGTAAGTGCTGGGGGGTTGGGGCGAGGCCGAGCGGGGCCTGGTGGCTTTGAGGTGGGGGGGCGGGAAACCCACTGAGGCCTGGGCTGGTAGAGAAACCTGGGCTGGTAGAGGGAGGGAAGCGGGCCGCTGGGGCCTTGCAGCCTAAGGGATGGGAGGCCGGGAGGGGAGAACTGAAGCATGAAGCGGTGGAAGGAGGGGCGGCCTGAAGCCTGGGGCGTGAGCGATCCGAGGCCCAGGGCCTGAGGTAACGTAGAACCGGCCTGCCGACGGGTCGGCTTTGCTTGGAGCACACGGTAGGGCCACGGGCGTTATTTTCCTTTGGAGTGTGTGATTTCGTAGGCTTGAGATTCTTGGCTGGGGTCATTGATGCCGGGTCCCGGCGTCCGGCTGGAGGTTGTGGGGGTCCGTGGTGTGCGGTAGTGGCTGCTTTTCTGGGGGAAAGGTTACTTAGAGCCCGGCGTTGGCCTCAGGCCTGAGGAGTCTGGAGCCCTACAGCGGAGAATTCAGTCCCGGTGCCTCGGCCGCTTACGGGGGGAGGGGAGGCGCGGCCGGGCGTGAGGAGGCCGCAACCGCTGGGAGCACGTGGTTGCCACGTGGTTGGGGGAAGGAGGGGGGTGTGGGCACTACATCCGGGGCTCCCTGGTGTCTTGTCACTCCGGAGCCTGGGATCCTGGGGCTTAATTGAAACTGTTAGGCGGGAAATGTTGGGTGAAGTGGCGAGTAGAGCCAAGATTCTGGAAGTCTTTGTTCGGTGCTTAACATCTACGATGGCAGATCTCAATTACAGAGTACTTTTCCTATCTCGTATTGGTAAATGGAAATTAGCCCACTTTGCAGGTGACGATGCTCAGAACTGAAGTGACTCAATGAAGGTTGTACTTGTAGTTAGAGACTAGATAGATCTAAAGCAAGACCCTTGTCTCTATGCGTTATTTGTAAGTATATGTATGTTTATTCTTTTTTTTTTGGAGGGAAGCTGGTGGAAACAGCCTTTTGTGCGGCATTGAGCAAACAGCCTTTTTGAGAAGATAGGAGATGTGTGTAGGTTCCAGCCTTTTTGAAAAGATAGGAGATGTGTGTAGGTTTCAGTTTGAGTCCATAAGATCTGATACAATTTTGGAATCTTGACCTCCCTCCAGAACTCCAGTACCATAGTAGAAAGCGACCAGCTTTGGTTTTTGAATCTTAAGTGAAATTGATTGTCATAGCCATATCTTTGTCAGTCAGGCTGTGCAATAGTGCAAATTTGGTTACACATTTTTATTTTAATAGACCATGCTGAGATGTGTTGAGATAACATTTAGGCATTTATGTACCCGTAACTGTTAGATGACAATTAAATGGAATCCTATAATTAAAATGTTATTCTGTCAGTACTTGAAACAACTTGCCTATTGATGGAATGGGAGTAGATAACTCCTACATTAAGTAAGGCTCTTTTGACTAGCTGGGGTTTCTGGTCAGTATACGGTATTAACCCTTTCTATTGGAAATATCCTTATGATATAGCTAATCTTAAACATAATTTGAGCATAATTTAATGCATATCATTTCTATTAACTTCAAGGAAGGGATATTGATCCCTGTGCCAAGTTTTGATCCATGTTTGTAGTTTTTCCCTTGTAAATACAAATTCACGTAGGTGTTTGTGTAACCATTTCTAAATTTGCCACTTGTCCTGTATACTTAGGTAGGTAATTTTTTTTTAAACAGTGCGATTTTATCAACCTTGTATATTAGACTTGGTTTCAGATACTGGTTTCAGTTTTTTTACTAAACTTTTGGGCCTGTTTCTACCTAAGAATGTAATAGTGTAGCTGAAAATGAGATAGTATAGTGGGAAAGTAGAATTTATAAAGCCCTGTATGGATGTTATTTGATATTTATAGACACTTGTGTTTAAGAAACCCAGGAAGAAATACTTCTGCCTTGCCATCTGGTAGCTAGAATAGTGGAAAATCTGTTCACAAATTAACTGGTTTTTTTTGGTTACCCTCACTTAAGTTTCAGAGCTAATTCTTTTTTGTTGTTGCTGTTTTCCCCTTTTCAGGTTGTGAACTAAAGGCTGACAAAGATTATCACTTTAAAGTGGATAATGATGAAAACGAGCACCAGTTATCTTTAAGAACCGTAAGTTAAACTTTTCAAAATAAACTATTTAACCTTTCTTGATTTCAGTCTATTCCTGTTTGTGTGATTTAATAACTTTGTAATAGTATTTTTTATAACTGAGATTGTATGTATTTGCTTATGTACCTGTGGTGTAAAACTTGGCCTCTTTACCTCTCATTTAGTAATCACGCAAAGTTCTGTCACACTACTGTTTGGCTGCCCATATTTAAGTACTTTGCTTCTTTGGCTGCATTGTAAAGCCCTTTAAGGCAGTGATAAATGTTTTTGTCCTCTGTAGTGACTAGCCTGTGGCCTTTCTGCCTAGCTTGCAGTCAGTGGTCAGTAAACGTTAGGTGATCCATACTGTGGGTAGATGATAACCTATAACAACGCCATCAAATTTTTAAGCGTTTCAAATTTGAGTATGAGAAATGATTGGCAAGGCCACATAAAACTTGAGACAACGTTGTGCACAAATTAGTTTTCCATCAGTGGTGATAATGGGTTTATAATTCTGGTTTTTCTTTTTTGCAGACAAATTTTGGGGGAATTTTAAAGTAGAATAACTAAAGTTGAATAACTTTTTGTTCACAGGTCAGTTTAGGAGCTGGTGCAAAGGATGAATTGCACATTGTTGAAGCAGAGGCAATGAATTATGAAGGCAGTCCAATTAAAGTCACACTGGCAACTTTGAAAATGTCTGTACAGCCAACGGTAAGGGCACTTAACTGCTGGATTTTATGTTAAGGTCTAATTCTGTTGTGTTACGGTAGGTGTCCTTTAGGTTACTACACCAAGGGCATTGAAGAAGGAATTTTCTTTGGTATTTCTAGTAACTGGCTGTGTCTTATGTCACTGTGGGGTTGAATGGTCAACTCTTGAACATAGTGGTTTGCTACCTGTTAGAGGTGAGAAACAGGTTCACTGGTTTGTTCATTTGGTTTATGAGTTTGCCTATTTACATTTTTGTAAGTCTGTTATGAACAGGTATTTATACCAAATACGTTTGTTTTCACAATATTTAGTGATTTTTAAATGTTTTTCCTTTTCAGGTTTCCCTTGGGGGCTTTGAAATAACACCACCTGTGGTCTTACGGTTGAAATGCGGTTCAGGGCCTGTGCATATTAGTGGACAGCACTTAGTAGGTATGTTATGTATTGTGCTGTTTATTCTCTCTTAATGCAGTTAACTTTGTTCCCAATTTGGACTTTGTAAAGCATGCTTAGTTTTAGTACTGCTGTCTTTATTAATAGGTTGAAGTGGAAATAGAGTAACTTAAACTGGAAAAGCCTGTTTTTTTGTTGTTTTGTTTTTCATTTAAAGCCTAGTAGAGTGCTGGCCTTCAGAGTTGCTTTTTAAAAAAATTTTTGGTTCCCTATTTGCTGTTTTCATAGTTCTTTTTTAATGTTCATTTAAAATTTTTAAATGCTCCTTACTGTATGTTATGCTCTTTTTTTCTGAGTTCTTGCTTGTTGGTTGAGTTTTATTCGTAGCTAATAAATAATTTTTTATTTTAGCTGTGGAGGAAGATGCAGAGTCAGAAGATGAAGAGGAAGAGGATGTGAAACTCCTTAGTATATCTGGAAAGCGTTCTGCCCCTGGAAGTGGTAGCAAGGTTCCACAGGTATAGGTGTAAAGATCTCTCTTATTTTGGTCTTTGGTTTGGTGATTAAGATCAGCACTTGTATATGAGTATGTGTGTATATATTTACATATATATATATGTATTGTTTTTTTTAAGAAAAAAGTAAAACTTGCTGCCGATGAAGATGACGATGAAGATGACGATGATGACGATGATGATGAAGAGTAAGTGTGTTCTAGAAACTTGATGTAGCTGTATGGGGAGTAGTTTATGAAAGTTATTTACCACAGTCCTCCATGAAATTAAGTAAGAGTTTAATTAAAGAAAGGGTAAATGATCAGTGGTTGTCACTGCATTACATTAGCTGAGTTGAAGGATACTATTGGGATTAAGAACCTTTAAAATGCAGTGTGGGAGTGCTTCTGTCAGTTAAATGTCCTACTTCCAGCTCAGGTCTTGATCTCATGGTTGGTTCGAGCCCTGCGTCAGGCCCTGTGCTGACAGCTCAGAGCCTGGAGGCTGCTTCAGATTGTGTCTCCCCCTCTCTGCCCCTCCCCTGCTGTTGGCTCTTTTTCTCAGAAACATTAACAAAAAGTTAAGAAAAGTTGCAGTGTGTTGCAAATTTTCAAGAGTATGCAGCATTTCCCAAACGTGTCCGACTAGATAACTTTTTTTTCTGACGAAGATTTAGTGAACATGTGATTAGGTATGTCTTCCACTGAACAGTTTGTGATGAATGGTTTGGGTGAAAAGAGAATCTGAATAGCTCCAGCAACATTTGTTTTGTGGGTTGTTATTTAACGAATTCCACCCCCCCCCCCCCCAAGGATTTTGGCCCTTGGTTCTCTGATTGTTACTGATAAAATTTTTCTAAAAGAGATTAAGATTTTCTTGGAAAGGATTTGATAGGTTTATTAAATTTGGTTAGGCTAAGTAAACAGTTACATGCCCACTAAAGAATAAAATGGTATTTATAATTGGTCTTTCCTATTTCCAGTAATGTCAGTAATTTGTAATAAGTTGAACTTTTAATTGACAGCTTTGTTTCTGAGTTCCCAGGTTGGTCCATATATATTTATTGAAAACGTAATTCGAATAGAATATAGGAAAGACTGATCAAACATGCACTAGTTAATGATCATATCTGGGAGTTAGGTTTTCAGTAACCTCAAATAGCCAACCTGGTAGTTCTTTAAAAAGCCCTTTGGGCAGGACAGTGAAGGCAGAAAGTAGGAAAAGGCTGAGTTGAATGCTTAACAAAATTCAAAATTACTTGCATATCAAATTTAAAACAATATAGTTGGTATTTTATTGTTAACTGCTTTTGAGTATAGTTATCAGTAGGAATTAAAGTGATATACTCCAAGAGAAATAGGGGAAATGGGCTTAAAACAAATGAGAAATATGGATGGTGTATGGTGCTTAGTTATATTTGAGTTTATTTAGTCCTTGATTTCAGGTTACCTTTGTCTAGGTATACTGTCTATGCACAGTAGCATATTCACTGAGGAGAAAATCTCTTCTAGGAAGAAAGGCTTTCGAGTAGGGACCTGATTGTTACCTTCAATCTGCTTGGGTTTTGAAGGATTTCCTGTCTTTAAAATGGGGATTTTTCCTGATACAACCACAACATAGAGTAGTCTCTGTTCTTCCATGTTCCAAGTTGCCTTTAGGTTTGGTAGTGTGGGAAGAATGAAGTGTGTGTGTATCTGTTAAGGCCCAAGTTAGTTTTCATGGAAGGGAAGAAGGGGTAAAGGGGTGTGTAGTCAGATAACGTATGTATAGGGTAGAGATGGTTAAATAAAACCGCTTATGACAGTGGTTTTATAGAAATCATTGTCATTCTTGTTTCTAGTGTGGGGAGGCACATAAAGGGATTGGGTTCTAAAGCCAAAATTGACAGAATCACTGTTTAAAGGACTGTATCTATGGCTTTGTTTGTATTACATGATACTTGACCATTTTAACCCAATTCTGAAAAGATGGGTGTTTCCTTTGGTTGCACATAGATGAAGCTGCTCCTGTTTTAAATTTAGAGATTACGTAGTAAGGAAGAGAAGGAAAGGAAACTTAAAAAAAAATTTTTTTTGAATGTTTATTATTTTTGAAGGAAAGAGAGACAGTGCGTGAGCAGGGGAGGAGCAGAGAGAAAGAGAGACACAGGATCCAAAGCAGGTTCCAGGCTCTGAGCTGTCAGCACAGAGCCTGATGGGGCTCGAACTCACGAACGGTGAGATCATGACCTGAGCCGAAGTCAGACGCTTAACCGACTGAGCCACCCAGGCGCCTTGAAGAATAACTTTTTGACTAGTATATAATGTTGTTATGTCGTCCGAAATCATGCTATAATCACTTCCTTCACCTGGCTCTACTCAACCACTGTTTCTCATTTTTAATAAAATCGGTTATTTTGCATATTTAATATAAATGGAATCATACAATACGTGATTTATGACTGGGTTTTAAAAGAACCATTTACATTGGGGCACCTCGGTGGCTCAGTTGGTTAAGTATCCAACTCTTGATTTTGGCTCAGGTCATAGTCTCATGGTTTGTGGGATCATGCCCTACTTGGGATTCTTTCTCTCTGCCCCTCTCCTGCTTGCGTGTGCATGGTGTCTCTCAAAAAGAAATACACAACTTAAAAAAATTATTTATGTTGAAGCATTCCTAGTACAGTAAAACCTTGGTTTGCAGGCATAATTTATTCCAGAAACATGTTTGTAACCCAAAGCACTCATAGATCAGTGAATTTCCTCATAAGAAATAGTGGAAACTCAGATGATTCGTCCCACAATGCAAAAATATTCATATGAAAATGATTGTAATACTGGAATATAATACAAAATAATAAAGAATACAAAACATAAAGAGAATTTAACCTGCACTTGGAAAACCTTCATAGCTGGTGTGAGGGAGACAAGAGGAGGGTTATTGTGTAGGATGACTTTCACAACCAGTAATGGCATCACTGCTATCTATTGGCTCAGTGGAATCTTTTTTACAGTACAGTATTAATAAACTTGTCATCTATTGTATTTAGTGTAACTGGCAATAAAGCAGCAGAGGAAAGGGTCTGTATCTGCTGGCAGCCTGACCTAGAATGAAGCAAAGGATTGTCCATAGGCACTTTGAAGTGACAAAAAATACCCTAGTGCCAGTTGTGGGCACCTTCAAACATTTTGAAAAATCACTGATTTCTACCGAACACTGCAGCCTGAGACCAATCATCCGAGCATAGGAGACAATCACCCCCAATCCTACGGAGTGAACCATTGGTTTAGTTGTGAGATATGATGTTTGGTGTCACGTACTACAGACATAACTGGTTTATCAAGTTAATTTATTATAGACATGTTTGCTCATCTTGTGGAATGCTCACAGAACAAGTTACTCACAATCCAAGGTTTGTGTCTTGATTTTTTTCTAGATTACTGAGTTAAAAGAGGGGGTTTTTTTTGTTTATTTCTGAGAGAGCGTGGGCATGCTGGGGCGGGGCTGAGAGGGAGAGAGAACACATCTCAGGCAGGTTCCCAGCTGTCAGCACAGAGTCCCATGTGGGGCTGAAACTCACAGAACTGTGGGATCATGATCTGAGCTGAACTGACTGAGCCACTTAGGTATCCCAGTGTTAGTTTTCTTTTAATGTTTTGGGACAAGTCCCTTATCAGATACATACAATTCATAAATATTTTCTTCCATTCTTTGGGTTGTTTTTCCACTCTTCAGTGGTATCCTTTGCACAAAAATTTATTCTTTTTTTTTCTTTTTTTTATTGAAGCATAGTTGACATCACAGTGTTATATTAGCTTACATTTTTTTAAAGGTTTTATGAAGTCCAGTTTGTTAGCTTGTGCTTTTGGTGTCAAACCTAAAAATTTAGACCCTTGGTCCATTTTGAATCAGTTTTTGTACATGGTGTGAGGTAGAGGACGAACTTAAATTCTGCATGTGGATTTCTAGTTTTCCCAGCACTATTTATTAGCCTTTCAACTCTTAGAATTTTATTGATATAGGTCTATCCTTCTGCTAAAACAATTGTCCTGGTTTGTAGTTCTTACGGGTTTCTTTTGAAAATACTGAATCATAACTTTGTTCTTTCTCAAGTTTGTTGTTGGCTGCTCTTGGTTCCTTGAATTTTGATGCAAATTTTAGGATCAATTTCTATAGAGAAGCCAGCAGGGACTCAAGGATTTCAATGAACCTGTAGATTAATAGAGTTGCCACCTCAGTAAAATATTTCTACTGATCTGTGAACGTTAGATGTGTTTATTTTAATTTCTTTAAACTATAATCTCCACTTTGTAAAATTTTTATGCCTTTTAATTGTAAAAACATAATTCTCATTTCAGGAATGTTATCCATATTCACATTGTTTGACAGGTCTCAAACTCTTGTAGTAATACTGAAAATCTCATGAAATGAAAACAACTCATTTCTATCTTCACCCCCTGGCAACCACCATTCTACTTTTGGTTCTATAAGGAGTATAAAGATTACTTTTGATGTGTTATATTAAGTGGGATTGTACAGTATGTTTCTTTTTGTGACTGTCTTATTTCAGTTAATGTCCTCAAGATTTATTCATCTTCAGCATGTGACAGGAATTCATTAAAACAATATTCCAAGAATGTAAATTGTGATAACTGTCAAAAAACCTCAAATATTCCATTAAATATATAGAACATTTTTAAAATCTGTTTGACTGTTAATGGACATGTGAGTTGCTTCTACCTCTTGGAAATTGTGAATAATGCTATAATGATGATGAATGGACAAATATCTCTTAAGATCCTGCTTTCAGTTCTTTTTGTCAATTCCAGAAAGTTCAAAATTTCTTAATACCTTGATTTGATTTCTAAACTTATTGGTTCATCGGCTCTTCTATGAAATTGGTTCGTAGCCAGTTTCTACATAGGCTTCTTGGTTTATGAGTGCGTTGAATCAGTAATAATGACTCATTTCATTTGTAGTGATGATGATGATGATTTTGATGATGAGGAAGCTGAAGAAAAGGCTCCAGTAAAGAAAGTAAGTAAGATACAATGGTACAGGGTTGCCAGAAGTTGCTAGTAACAAATGATGATAGATAAATTTTTGTGCTCTTCACTTGTAGTTAATGAAAGCTGGCTTGGGAGGAGTTAATGATCTAATACTTTAAAAATTAGCCCATGGGGCGCCTGGGTGGCGCAGTCGGTTAAGCGTCCGACTTCAGCCAGGTCACGATCTCGCGGTCTGTGAGTTCGAGCCCCGCGTCAGGCTCTGGGGTGATGGCTCAGAGCCTGGAGCCTGTTTCCGATTCTGTGTCTCCCTCTCTCTCTGCCCCTCCCCCGTTCATGCTCTGTCTCTCTCTGTCCCAAAAATAAATAAACGTTGAAAAAATTTAAAAATTAGCCCTGAGTTGAGGTAGTCTTAAGATTTCCTAGTAGTGGACAGTGATCTACTTTTTTTACCCATGTGGCCTTCTTCCACTTTAAAACTTTGGTCAGAATTTTTTTATTTTTTTATTTTTTTTTATTTTTTTTTTTTTGGTTTTAGCAAACTACTACTTTTATATGGTTTGGGGCAGTTACATAGGAGGGCATTGATTAAGATTAATTTATAATTGCAGTCTATACGAGATACTCCAGCCAAAAATGCACAAAAATCTAACCAGAATGGAAAAGACTCAAAACCATCAACACCAAGATCAAAAGTGAGTGGCATCATATACCTAAACACAGCCTTTGTTGAAGTAGTTAGGAAAGTTAAAAGTTCTGTGGAAGAAGGTAGTCTGAAATTTGATAGTGCTTGGAGAACACTTGTAATTGAGGTCTTAAAGCACTAAAATATGCTTGTTGGTAATCGTTATCCTATATGTATCATTTCTGGCATTCTAGTGGAAGAGAAAGCCAGCACAAAGATTTTATTGTGTTAGAGTTGTCTCCTGTAAGGAATCTTGTTTGTTGAAAGATATTATTTATGGCATAGCAGAGTTTCTCAACCCTGGCTGCATGTTAGAACCTAATAGCAGCTTAAAGGAACCACAATACCTGGTCTTGGAGGTTACTATTTAAAAGCTATGGGAATGGGTATCAGGCATTTAGCTGCATTGACTTGCTTAATTCTTGGAGCCTTATGCTTTCAATTTTGATGGTATCCTTTTTAAGTGTGAACTAATCTGATGTGAAATATAAAAGCAAACTCAAACTATCCTATTTTTTAAGGAATGATTTTAAGAATATAATTGTTCAGTCATGAATTTATGATATCTGAATTCTGGTTGTATACATTTTACAAGGAAGGATTGTAAATAATGCTTTTCTTGAGAACATCCACGTATGTAGGATGGGTTTTAACAGTATACGTAAGTGTATACACTTACAACCTTTCGAAATTCAACTTGTTTTTCAGGGTCAAGAATCTTTCAAAAAACAGGAAAAGACTCCCAAAACACCGAAAGGACCTAGTTCTGTAGAAGACATTAAAGCAAAAATGCAAGCAAGTATAGAAAAAGTGAGTAAAATGATCTTTCCTGAAGAAACTTGATAAAGGTATATTTCCCCCTCTCTTAAACACCATTGTGAAGGCTTGGAACAAGATTGTTCCTTATTGTTTTTCCTTGATGTATCTGTCCCTTATGTGCTCTTGGTTTTCAGAAGTGTATTACTTGTTATTTACATTCATTTCTAGTCTCAGTGATTTTTGATTTTTTTTTTTTTTTTTTTTTTTTTTTTTTTTTGCGTATTTGAAGTTACATATATATTCTTTCATAAAAGAAATACAAGTCAGCTGATTTTAAGATTTGTTTCTGACTTCGGATGTTAAAGATTCAATGAGAACATTTTCCTCTTTTTGTAAGATGCTACAGAACCAGCAGAGGGCGTATGAGTCTTACAAAATTGCAAGCTGCTGGTTGCTTGGTATAGTTAAAAAAAACCTCCTAATTTGAGTCCTTTTATTTGCCTTTTACACCAAGGTATTACCAGTCAATATATGTGGATCTTTGACCAATACGCTTACATTTAGTTGCCTTTTGTCTTAAATAGTGGAAACGAGAAATTTGCTCTCATCCTGATGCTTACTTGACTGGAGAACTAAACTTCTTAAACTAGTGAATTTGGACTTGTAGAAAATGGAATGGAATAATCAATTTAAATGTATTCAGACATTTGAGAACAGCTAGAATTCTGAGAGATATAATATTAGACCCCAGTTTTTGAGAATAAATGCGGGATGGTGAGGAAAAGTTGCTCCTTTGCCCATGTTTTTCCTGTGTTTTCTAGGTTCTACCTGGCTTCAGTAGTTTTCCTTGTGCAGTGAAGAGTCAATTGGAAAAATAACATTTAGAAGCAGAATGTATTATGTATTGTTTTTGCTTTAGTAATACTGTAAACCTTTCTAGTTTTATGGTGTCACTGCTTTATATTTATCCCTTTCACACAGTGCTAAAATGACCTTTTTAGATAACCCTCCCCCCCCATTTTAATATGGACCTATCTCCTTGGTTTAATTACAGGCGAATTGAACAGTCCTGGGCACTACTGGTAAATTAAGCCCCAAGCTGGGGAGAGAGGAAAAGGAGAGAGAAATGTAGTCCATACTGAGTGTCATCAACAATCCAGACTGAAGTCTTCTATTTTAAATTTTTTTTTTTTTCAACGTTTATTTATTTTTGGGACAGAGAGAGACAGAGCATGAACGGGGGAGGGGCAGAGAGAGAGGGAGACACAGAATCGGAAACAGGCTCCAGGCTCTGAGCCATCAGCCCAGAGCCCGACGCGGGGCTCGAACTCCCGGACTGCGAGATCGTGACCTGGCTGAAGTCGGACGCTTAACCGACTGCGCCACCCAGGCGCCCCAGAAGTCTTCTATTTTAATCTCAAATCTCCTTTCCTGATTTGCCACCCACCCACGCCCCCTTCCAGGCTGGAAGCAATCTCATTCTTAGTCTCCTAAAGCACTTTCTTTTGGCTGCTGTGATTCAGTGAACATTATACCTTCTATGATTTGTGCGTTTGCCTCACCTCTTTGACCATGTTTTAATCACCTTTGTTTGTATCTCCTTAGCTGCTCAATAAATATTTGAATGAATCAAATAAGAATGTATGTGGCAAATAATTTGAAAATGGAAATGACAGGTTTATTTTCTAGGTTATAGAGGCAATTTAAGAATCCCATACCATATTTCTGATCACTTATTTTGTGCTATGATTCCTTTGGCATTCTGAAACCTTGGTCTTTTTAAAACGCATAGATGTTTCAGGTTACAAGAAAAAGTAAAATTTAGTTACCAAAATAAGGAACAAAGACGATATACTTAGTATGTTAAATAAGATAATTCAAAAGTAGAAATGACTGTAAACCGCAAGATATTTGCAGTAATTGCAGTCTTTGAAAATATTTGATGAAATATTTTGAAAATAATTTGGTGTTAGTACTGTTGTGATTCATCCCCTATGTCTATAACTGAAGGAGGTGCCAAGTTTTAGAGATCAGTGAAATGTAGGACTAATTTTTCTCCCGTTTGGACTTCATATACCTCTTGAACTGACTTCCAGGTTAGCGTTGTGCTGGACTTAGGTTCTTAGTATGTATTAAGTGATGTTCAGTTTTGATCTCTTTGCGGTACTCAAGGGGTATACGTTTGCTTTACATTTGGTTTGGGGTAGTATATAATAGAGTAGGCAGTCAAGCTGACATTTGAGTGCCTGAGAATCTGTTGTAGCTCATATTTTACATTTTTAGGATGGTTGGAGAGAATTTGAAATGTTGACAAACCTATCAATATAGGAGTACTATGAAAGACTCATGTTCTAAATATTGTTGCCTAATAGGTCTTTCTGGGTCTAAAAACTCAGTATTATTAAAATGAAAGAGTTGAAGGGGCAAGGAACCAATGGTCCATGTAAGAGTATGCATATCTGTGAGGAATTTCATAATATCTCAAAAACAGTGTTCCTATACTTAAACGCAATAATGCTTTTGTCTCCTAGGGTGGTTCTCTTCCCAAAGTGGAAGCCAAGTTCATCAATTATGTGAAGAATTGCTTCCGGATGACTGACCAAGAGGTAACTGAATTTTCAGGAGACCTGACCAAATCCAAATTTTTTATTGTGATTTATTTATGATTATTTTCTTTAAGTGTTGGCTTCTTTTAAAAGGTTCCTAACCACAGACTATTACACTTCAGATTAAGTACATGGAAACTCTTAAGAATTTAGTTGGCAGAGATTGAGAAGATAACTTCTTAGTACATTTTTCTCAGTTTTTATATAGTTGGTAAATTATCTCTTCGTTACTGAGCGCAGTTTTACTCTGTTGGCTAAAGAAATGTGCTGTGGTTTCCTTGCTCCTTTTGACTATTTGAGGTAGTCTGGTCTTTTGCTTTTTTGTGTGCTTGGGAAACACATTTTGCTGAAATCGACCTAATGTGTAAAATCAGGAAGCAAGAAGTCAAATTGTAGTTAATACTCTATGTAGTAGCTTGAATCAGCTGTTAATTTGTGTTATATATTATTTTGTTAGTAGAAATTGATGCATTTATTTTTATTGTCTTACGGTTGCTGACTCAAATGTAAGGAAAATGTAAAAACAGGTAAGGGTGCTAGGTATCTTGTATATACAGAACATATGCTGTGTTAAATGGTTTTTGTCAGGAATCAATCCCTAAGCCTCCTGTGTCCAACTTTTTTCAGTAAATGAAATTTGTCCTTTTGAGGTAATTTTCTGCAGCAGTAGGTAGCACTTAACTCATTTACATGGCAGCACTATTTTTCTCCAATTTGAAACCCTTTCAATGTTTCAACACTTTACTATTATTTTGGAAGTTAGCCTTGATTGATAAGGCTGTGAGATGAAATTCAAGTTTTTACTCTTTTGGTTGCTATTCTGTTTATATATACTTGAACCCCAAAATGCAAGTGAATTCTGTGAGTTTTCTGAATACTGGACATTGTTAAAAGTCTGTGAAACTGCAGTATACAATTGTCCAGTATTGCAAATAGTGGAAAGATGCATGCACTAACAAGGAAGCCTAAGACGTGATTTCTCCCACTAGTACCAAAGAAAGTGGTGAAATACAGTGTGTGATTAAAATTCAGAGAAGATAAAATAATAACCAAAATTGTAAAGGCTTTCCACAAATGGTATAGTATCAGTCTTGGAGCTAAAGTAACTGAATTCACTGTTACCAGAAGTATTTTCTGACTCTAAAACTGGAAGCATACTGGGCAGGTGCCTAGGTGGCTCAGCCTCTGTTTGAGCATCGGACTCTTGATTTTTGGCTCAGGTCATGATCCAGGGTTGTTGGATAGAGCCCCATGTGGACCTGAGTGTGGAGCCTGCCCCGGATTCATTCTTTCTTTCTCTGCCCCTCTCCCCTCATACACATGTGCTCTCTTCTCTTTCTAAAATTAAAATAAAAAACAACTGGAAGCATATTTTGAAGTGCCAGGATGAAATTTCTACAGTATTAAAAAGTAGTTTCATTTATTGTTGTAGAGATTATCAAAGCTTAAATGCTTCACGTTTTTATGGCGTGCCTACATATATAAGTAATCACAATATATAAAATATTGCCATTGCTTGTATAGTTTTCCTTGTGAAAAAGTTGCTTATGAGGATTTGGCTAGTAAAATCCCTTCCAGATGGGACTTGAGAAATACTAGTAAGTCTTTATAAGCTCTTGAATTAAGAGCTAATGAAAACAACTGGAGTTTTTTTGTGGAGAAACCACAGATCAAAGTTTGGTAAATGTTTATTTAAAGGTATTGTTTACTCAAAACTGTACAAGATTCTGAGTGACCAGGAAGATTTTATGAGACTCTCAACATTTGATATTCATTTCCCTTGCATTTGAAACCCAGTGGCTGTTGAAAAACAGTAGTTGAGAGAATCAATCCTATGTATTTGAAGCACTAAAATCATATTTTGGGAGAAGAGGCTGTAAATGTTCTTAGTGACATTTTTTAAATAGTACATCAAATAAAGGTTACTTTCTTAGTTTTAAATGACTGTTTAGCAGGATTATGTAAATTCAGAGATATTCAAAGAACTCACTGACCTGTATTTTATTGTTTTAAAGGAATTTGTTGAATCCTGTAAAGAATTGACAAACATGAAGACTATTTTTTATCTATTTACTTTTTAAAAGGTTTTATTTTGGAGTAATCTCTCTACCCAATGTAGGGTTTGAACCCACAACCTTGAGATCGAGTCACATGCTGCACTGACTGAGCCAGCCAGGCACCCCAGGACTTAAAAGAACATTATTTATGGATAGGAAATGAAATGCGAACTTGAAGTGTATAACAACTATACTTAATCATGACTCATTTGAAGAATAATTCTTTCGCATGGATGTTCATACTAGTATGAGAACAAGTATAGATTTCATGTATTGACGTAAGGCGTAGAAGTGGAGGGATGCTTTTTTTTTTTTGTCAGTAGACAACATTTAAATCCTTACATTTAAGGAATGGAAAAGCAGGTGATGCCTTAGAAGACGGGTGTTTTAAGTGCTTTAACAAATCAGATAAGAACAAGGGCTGAGTAGTTAATCTAGTGTATTTCAAGTACACATAATATTTTCGTATGTGTTCTACAGGCTTAGAACTAAGTATATGTAACTGTGTTAACAGAAATCTTATTTAACTGCATTTTCTGTATTTTTATGTGCTAAGTCTGGCAGCCCTGAGCAGAGGACATAGGCAGCATTGGCCAAACTGGCCTCTCTGCTCTTTCATTCCATTTATGTAAGCTGTTAAATGCATACTAGTACCATTGACTTCGTTTACAAAGATTCACATGACTTTGTCTTTTTTGAAGTATTTGAAAGTAAATTATGTCTGAGTATAAATTCCCTTGCAATCAGTTCTTAATTATCTAGAGTTGAACCTTTTTGGTGGTAGGATGAAAAATAATAGGTATGTTGAACTGTACAAAGAAACATGGTTTAATTTATTGGTGTCTGTGAAGTGTTGTGGTTCTTTTAACCACATTTCTTTTTTTGTTTTCCAGGCTATTCAAGATCTCTGGCAGTGGAGGAAGTCTCTTTAAGAAAATAGTTTAAACAGTTTGTTAAAATTTTCCGTCTTATTTCATTTCTGTAACAGTTGATATCTGGCTGTCCTTTTTATAATGCAGAGTGAGAACTTTCCCTACCGTGTCTGATAAATGTTGTCCAGGTTCCATTGCCAAGAATGTGTTGTCCAAAATGCCTGTTTAGTTTTTAAAGATGGAGCTCCACCCTTTGCTTGGTTTTAAGTATGTATGGAATGTTATGATAGGACATAGTAGTAGTGGTGGTCAGACAAATGGAAAT
Source organism: Prionailurus viverrinus (assembly GCF_022837055.1). NCBI lineage: Eukaryota > Metazoa > Chordata > Mammalia > Carnivora > Felidae > Prionailurus > Prionailurus viverrinus. Next base: position 178,899,256 of record NC_062561.1, on the reverse strand, counting down.
GGTGGGGAGACAAAAATATACATGTGAAATAAACTCAGTATTTTAATAAAGTAGCACTGTTTCTCTTTCTATTATTTACCCTTAAACTTTGTCAAAGAACTAGCTGTACATAGTTAAAAGTATCAGATAACACCTAAAAATCCCCTGAGAAACAGTCCTTGCCCTAAACCCTTTAAATTGTTCCTGCTTCTTAATTTTTCATCGTGAGCATTTAATGCTTCTACTTTCCTACCTCCTGATAATGGTTGATAATTGTGGTCATGCAGGCGTGTTTCCAGATGTTCAGTCAGGCCACCTATCCACGTACCCAGCCTTTTCACTGGTAAAATCTGGCATGTTAAACAGCTTGTAGCAGGCTTTCTTAACTTGGGTTCTTCATCTAAGCCAGAACAGAAGATGAATTCTGTTGACCTTTTTCTCAGTTTGCCCAAAATAGCACATAATTTATACATTTTTAGATCCTTGGGAGAAAAGTTAACTTATTGCATATGGTGGTTACATGAGGACATTCAGAGGCTAATCCTTGGGATCTATGTTTTACCATGTGCCAGTTGCATGATGGTGTCATGGTTAGATTACTGTTCTTTTGTTGTGGTGTATCCAGTGGTTTGCTAATCTGTGGAGGAGGTATTTTCTGAGTACATGTAATCTGAAAAGTCACTTTTTAACAAAGTTCAGTGCCGCTAAATCTTAGAATTTTAATTGTGCCGTTTTTGTCCTCCTCCTGATGTTTTCATGTGTTCTTTTGTATATGACCAGTTTTTCTGAGAATTCATTAAGATTGTTGTTGGTTTTCTAAAGTTTTATGTCTTATTCTGGGCCCTGGGTAAACTGGGTCTGTCCTCCAGAGACTTCCAGTTTGGGGCCATTTTCTTGGGAGATTTCAGTCTCTTGCTTAACTTCTATCCGTTCTTAGGCCTTCTGTTTGGTTCTCTTGGATGTTTTTCCTCATTCCTTTCTGTTTAAACTTTAGGAGAAGAGACTATTTTATGTCATCAAAATTGTGTTTTATTTTTTTAACTTCCAAATGCTCTTCCATGGTGTTTGGGGACATAGTATCTGAAGTCTGAAGAAACTCTTCACCCCATGCATTGTTTACTCATTTTTTTTCACCTCTCAGTCTTTTTTATATTGATTAGGAGGATTGCTCTTGCTCATGAGGCTGCAGTTGCAGATATTTTGATGGGATGAACAGATAACACCAGCCTTTTAATTTCTTGAGTGTTTTTGGTACAGTAACTTTATTTTGGGAGGTGGGGAAAAGGTTGGTGCAGTACTGTCTTTCTAATCCCAGTTTCCAGGGGTTAGGTGCTTCTTCTAGTCATTTACTTCAGGTTTTGTTTTTCTTCATTGAGTGTTCCATTTCCTCGCTCCAGGAGGTCTATTCTTGTAGTTTCTCATTTTATACCATTGTTAATGGAGACTCCAATGGAAATGGTGAATGTTCATTGTTCTTCATTTCACTGAATAGTGCCTTTGGCTTAAAGGATGTTTATATTAATGTTTAAAAGATCATTAAGTTGATAGAATTCCAAAACAAGCTACACATGATTTTTTAAAACTTATTGGTGTAAAATAGTGCTACCATGAGTTAAATAGAGTTGTCGTTTCTTTCCTAGGTAGTGATTTACATTGCAGAATGTGATGATACGGGAGTATATTAGGTAATTAGTTACTTAAAATGTTCAAAAGTAGAAGTGTACTTTTGCATTGTGTCTCCAAAATGTAGGTCTGATTTGTTTATTTGAGTAGCTTTGTGTAGAAGTTAACACTTGGGTTTATTATTTCATGGGTACGAATGTAGCAGGAAAATCAAAAGCACTACTCCCCATTCTTAGGGTTGGCCTTACTGGTGACCCTGTACCCTGTTCTTGCTCATAAGATAAAACTAATCAGATCCATCTTCAGTAAAGATTCCAGGTATGTCATGTGCCTCAAAAGTCACTAATAGTGCTTGGTTCTAGACCTCAGCCAACTAAATACGGTAAGGCTTATGACTAGAAATTCCTCCTTTTCAAGGAGTGCAAATTATTAAGTGACATTGGCCGTACTTAGATCAATATTGGTTTAATTGCTAAAAACAAATGAGGTACTTTGGGAAAACTAAAGTTTTAAAGCATATTTAGCTTTTAAAAAATAGTGAGTTTTATGTTAGAGCACCAGCCGGGCATCAGAGAGGCAGAAGGGGAGAGAGAATCTCAAGCAGACTCCATGTCCAGCATGCAGCCCAACATATGGGGCTCAGTCATGACCTGAGATGAAATCACGAGGTGCTTAACTCAGGCGCCCCACATTTTTAGTTTTCTAAGATAAATAGGAAAAAAACAATTATTTTCCTTTGTCCCTAATACTAATCTTTTTTGATTCATAGTAGAGGGACCTGTAAGAGAAGCTGCTTTGTTCTTAATTTTGAGAACTTAGGGATTTGCCAGGAGTAATACTTTTTATATTTAGTACTTTTTTTAAATTTTTTTTTTCAACGTTTTTTATTTATTTTTGGGACAGAGAGAGACAGAGCATGAACGGGGGAGGGGCAGAGAGAGAGGGAGACACAGAATCGGAAACCGGCTCTAGGCTGCTCCGAGCCATCAGCCCAGAGCCTGACGCGGGGCTCGAATTCACGGACCGTGAGATCGTGACCTGGCTGAAGTCGGACGCTTAACCGACTGCGCCACCCAGGTGCCCCTATATTTAGTACTTTTTGATGGAATAATTCTATTTCTCTTCCTTAAGCCAGTCTGCTGAATATGAATGTTTAATGGCTTAGTTCTTAGCAGTACCATTCACTCTTCTGCAGACATTTCTTTTAAAATCCCCACTTTGTTTCCCTTTGTACCAGACTTTGAAAAACATATTTTAATGTTTTATTGTTTTCACTTACCAATTTTCAGAATGATGGGTTGATGTTCTGGTAACCTCTGGAAGTATCCTGAAATCCTGTATTGGTATTTCACTGTAACTTTTTTGGCTGACAACCACTAGCTTAATGAGGGGAGAGAAAATGTCTAGGGTGTGGGGCTTTTTGAAATTGTCCAAGAAAAGTTGAGGGTCATGTGCACTGATGCTCTGAATCAAAGGTAGTGGTCTGGGCTCTGGAGATAAAGGGGTTAAAATTTTTCATTTTGTTGAGTTTTTTAATTCCAGTATAGTTAACAGTAAAGGGTTAATGTTATTTCAGAAAGTCTAAGGCTACCTTCCAGCCAGTTCTTGCCAAAGAGCCAGTTGCTGCTCCCTGACTCATGAATTTGGCAGTTAGCGGTCCTGTTTAATGCTGTGAAAGTTCTAAGTGCTGGTTTTGAGAAAATTGTTGAGGCTCATCTGTGTTAAGGGTCTGCTCTTAACCAAACTACTTGATGCTGTTGAAGGCTTGAGGCTCTGTCCTGGGTTCTTAGGCTGAGGTTCTCTCATCTGTCTCCAAAATACTTTATTTTACAGTCTTATGTTGGGGAGAAGTGGGAAAAAAAATGTCAGATGTTAATTTACTTTCACTCTTGAAAAAGAGATGGGAGGAATCTAAAATAATTAAATGTATACTGTGTCCCAAAGTTCTAAGGGTTTAGGATTAGTAAGTAAGCAAAACAGTTAACTGTCCTGTTGGACTTGACATCCCATTGTACTAGCAGTCAATACACATTCTCAACTCCCTTTAAATTTTCAGTTCTGCGGAAGACAGCAAGGGGGTATTACTGGCTTATTACAGCTGGGAACTGAATTAGCACACAGCCATGTAGCCCAAACTGTAGTGGCCTGCATTGGCCTCCCTCACTGCCACAATTGGAACATTCCACCTCATTATTACCTACAGTAACCTTTTGAAAAAATGGATTTTGACCCTTAGTTTCAAAGCCTTTGACAGACTAATTGCATGTCCACACTGGTGAGTACTACTTGGCAATAAGAATGAACAACTGATCAACAATGGAGGAGGATGAATCTCAACATGAGAGCAAGAGGCCAGACACAAAATTGCACATAATACATGGTTCAGTTTATGTTACACTAGAATCTAGTGCCAACAAATGTTAAATTGGGACCAGTGATGGGTGTGGGGAGCCTATGCCTTAGGTTTTTGTTTTGTTTATATTTTGAGAGGAGGGACAGGGAGGGGGAATCCCAGTAGGCTTCACACAGTCCGCCACAGAACTGGATGCAGGGGCGGGGCTTGAACTCAAGAACCTTGAGACCATGACCTGAAGTAAAATCGAGGTGCTTGACCGATGCTTAACTGACAGCCACACAGGTACCTCCAGAAAGGTGTTGACATACATACATTTTCCAAACTCACACTTAAAACATACGCACTTAAGAATTGTACATAAATAGTGGCTTTAAAAAAAAAAGGCTTTTGGGTACGTATTGGCCTCTGAGAGCCTACAAGTCATGATTGAGCATTTGCCTGTTTTTACCCTCAACTTTTGCCACTCACCCCTGGCTTAGTCCTTCCTGTCACCTAGCCTTTTTCTGCTTGCAGGCACTTGATGTCTTGCTTGGAATATTCCTTTGCATGGCTGGTTCTCTCCACCTTTGTGTCTTAGCCCAAGTATTACCTAGAAGTGTTTTCTATACCACTGGTTTTCTTCAAAGCCCTGATAACAAGCTAGAATTTCTCTCTTAACTTGCTCATTGCCCATCTTCCCTAGAAGTGAAGTGGCTTTTTATTATTATTTTTTTTATTACTTTTAAGTTTATTTTGGGGAAGGGAGCAGAGAAGGAGAGAGAATCCCAGGCAGGCTCTGTGCTGGCAGTGTAGAGCCTGATGCAGACCTTGATCCCACCAACCATGAGAGCATCACCTGAACCAAAAAATCAGGAGTCAGATGTTTAACAGACTGAGCCACTCCGGTGCCCCCAATGAAGTGGCTTTTTCAGGACAAGAACTTGTCTTTCTTCCCCCATGGCCTGACAGTAGGATCTCAATAAATGGTGATTGAATGAATTGATAAGTGACTACCAAATTAGTATTACATATTAAGTGCTATATGAACATGTCAAATTGAGATAGGAAAACCTCATACAAGATTCACGTATGGAGTAAGAAAAGTATGAAAACTAGATTTGAGGTGTGAATTTGGAGTCACGACCTTCTGGTTAGACACCTCTTCAACTGTAAGTTGAGAATGATACTACCTACTTCATGAAATCATAAGTGAAAATCTGAGAATCATAATTACAATTACTAATAACCGCTAAAACCTTTGGAGCCTTCATTATGTGCCAGACTCTGAATGACCTCATTCAGTAACTGGAAACAACTCTTGGGTTGTTACTGTTCTTAGCCATAGTTTGTAGATGAAGCAGAGTCTCAGACTGTTACTTGCTGGAATTTATAAGTAAATGAGGCAATATTCAAATCCAGGATTTCTGACTTTTGAGTTGATGCTCTTATTCAGGACTGTTCTCTTGACTGGACCTTTTGGGTCAGCCTTAACTTGGGTGATATTTGTGCAGTTGAAAGACACACTATCTGAACATTGGAAAAAGTTGCAAGCATTTTACGTAGAACATAGTTATATACGCATTCCATTTAAAAGTAACTAATAATAGTATATAGCAAGATCAGTCCTTGCAATGAGAATGTCTAAATTGAGTCCAGTGCTTCACACAGGGACCTTTTCCATCACCCAGTACCCAGTTTTCAAGAAGTTTTCTGCTCTTGTGTCCAATGCTGAAATAGAGGCGGCCTGTTTAAGAGCCTCAGCTTTAAAAGGAACTTAAAACAGCTTGGACTGATACTTGGAACAGTTGAAATTTCGTATTCCGTAACTGAGAAATAGCGCTGTTTGACAGCAGCTACTTCAGTTTATGCTCTAGTGAAATGAAGGCTGTCAGCTGCCGCCAAGGACACAGGAGGGATCTAGCCAGATAGCATGGATTTCTGAATTTTGCTTTTTGAGTTTGTTCTTCAGTGTCCTTCCCACAATGACCTCTTTCCCTTAGCATCAGGAAGCCTGCCACTAGAAACTTCACTAGAGAGTGAGGCAGTTGCACATGACAAGAACACCTACAATTCTGAAGTTTGTGGGAAGGGCGGGAGTGACGCCTCTGAAGCGGGGAGAGGCGGTGAGAAGAGATGTCCTCCTTGTTGACCTGGTTAAAAAGGGACTAAATTCGCTTAGTGTGCAAACGGAAGCAAGTCTCAGCCAGGTGGCGGGAGGAGGGCCTGGAGTGGTCGCTGACCAGAGTTCTGCTGGTTGCTTCCTGTAGCCCTCTTGGGCGGGATTGCAGCGACGCTTCAGTGCCGCTAGGTGGCAGCCGCGCGTTTCCAAAGCAGGCTTGTCTACCCGGGAGCCCAGCTGGGAGCGGGAGAAGCGACCCGAGAGTCCTGGAAGGGGTTGAGGGGGAGAGAAGTCCTGGAGACCCCTTTCCCGCAGGGGCAAGGACGGAGAGATACGAAGGGGTCTCACTTAAGAGTGCCAGCCATCCGAGTAGGCATCTGGGGCACGCCACGTTCCTGCGTGGACTCACAGGGCGGGTAAAAACGAACCCTCTTAAGCGGTGCCGCCCCGGGGGCTGGGCCTGACCCGCCCCCTCCTGGCTCCCCACTCCTGCGCTAAAGGGTGTGAGTGAGTGCTAGTAGCGAATGTGGGCGAGTGAGGACGCCCCGCACCTAACTGCGTTCTTGGGGACCGCAGCCTTCCCAATTCCGGCAGCATTTGCGCCGCGGCGCGGGTCATTGCGCCCGGGCGCAGAGCTCCGACGGTTTCCAGCGCTCACCAGCTCCAGCCTCGCGGGCTCTGCCCCTCGCCGGTCCTGTCGCCGAGAGTCTGAGCGCCTCCCTCCAACCCGGAGCCGCCAGGAGAAGGCGGAGGCAGTGGAGAGGCCGCGGCAGGCAGGCAAGCAGGCTGGGCCGCCTTTGATGTGGGCGCGGCGCACCCAGCCGAGCTGAGCGCCCGTCCGGCCGCGCCCCGAGGGGGGAGCCCCCGGGCCCCGCATCCTCATTGTGCCGACTCGGGCCCGGGCCCGCCCCCGGCCCCCCGCCCCCTCGCCGCCCGCGCGTAGAAAACGCCCCGGCCGCCGCCAGTGGTGGGAGGCGGCGATGCGCACGGCCGGAGAGACGCGGAGGAGGAGACATGAGCCGGCGGGCGCCCAGACGGTGCGGCCGTGACGCGTTCCTGCTGCAGCCGCGCGCCCCGGCCCTGGAGCGCTGACCTCTGGCCCCGCACCGCCCCGGGCCCCGGCCGGAGAGCGCGCCCCAGCTTCCAGCCCCGCTGCGCATGCTGCCCCCGGAGTGAACCGAGCAGCCAGCCTCCCGCAGACGCCCGGACAGACGGACGGACAGCAGTGAGCAAGCTTCCCCGCACCAGCCGGGCGCCTCTTGCACAGCGGCGGCCACCCCGTAGCCCCCGCGCCAGCCCGGAGGGCGCAGCGCTCGGGAGGAGCCGCGCGGGGCGCTGATGCCGCAGGGCGCGCCGCGGAGCGCCCCGGAGCAGCAGAGTCTGCAGCAGCAGCAGCCGGCGAGGAGGGAGCAGCAGCAGCGGCGGCGGCGGCGGCGGCGGCGGCGGAGGCGCCCGGTCCCGGCCGCGCGGAGCGGACATGTGCAGGCTGGGCTAGGAGCCGCCGCCTCCCCCCCGCCCAGCGATGTATTCAGCGCCCTCCGCCTGCACTTGCCTGTAAGCGCCCGCGCGCGGGGCTGCCTACCCTGCCTTGCCGTCTGTCCGTGTGCCTGTGACTCTGTCTGCCCGCCCGGCCGTTCGTCTGACTTTCCGACTGCGTATCGGTCTGTCTGTCCGCGTGCCCCCCTCCCTCAAGTCCCACTGACCACCTCTCCATCTCTCTCCCGCAGGTGTTTACACTTCCTGCTGCTGTGCTTCCAGGTACAGGTATGTGGGATCCTGACTCTGACCTCCCCCTGCCCCTGCTTCTCGGTACAGGTCGACCCCCCTTCCCCGGGCCGCGCCCCCTCCTTGTGCCCCACCCCTACTGGGCGCCGAGCCCAGTGCACCTGTTCCCAGGGCGCCAAAGGGCGGCTCCGCGCGCGCCCTGCGCCGGCGGGGGACCAGCCAAGGGCAAGGGGCTGTGCTGCAGGGCTCAGACTGGCGCGGCCCCTGTCGGCCTCGGCTGGGAAGAGATCCCCGGAACCAGCGGACTCACCCGCTGCAATGTGCCCTGCTTCAAGCCCCCCTGCCCACAATCGGCGAGGAGTTGGGACCTGGGCATTTTTCCTGCCAACCGTCCCTTAATATCTCCGCTCGCTCTTCCAAACAAAAAAGCTCCTTTCAGCCGAATGGATTTTGAGTCCAGGGAGAAAGCTTCAGTTGTAAATTACTCTGTGGTTTCAAAGGCGTTTGCAGGAGAGAGAGAGGGAGAGAGAGAGAGAGAAAGAGAGAGCACGCGAGCGAGCGCTAGGAGACTCGGTGAGAGGTAGCAGAGACGGGCTATTGGACTGAGGGGCCATTGCCCTTGAAGCCGCTACGGAACTGGCCACGTTCTGCACACCCTTGCCCAAGGTGGTGTGGCCCTCGGCTTGTTCCCTGCCTTGCTCCCCGCTCGCTTGCTCGCTCCCTGTGAATCAGAAGAGGGCTTGGCGCTCAGCCTGGAAAGCACTTGCTAAAATCTGATCTGTTACTTCAGCAGCTTTCAGACTCGGGAAGGTCTTGGCACGCAGACAGTTGGAACGCGCTGGCTTCCAAAGCCGTGGAAATGAAGGAAAAGCGGGGGGGGGGGGGGGGGGCAAAGAAAGAGAAGAGGGAAGGAGGGAGCGACTTCAGCCCCGATTAGAACCAGACCAGGGCTGCCTCAGCATGGTTTGGGGGGGGGGGGCGGCAAAGGGAAAGGGAATAGGAAGTGCCAGCTGCCCTAGCCCCCCACCCACTTAGAGCTGCAAGGGAGGGGCCCTAGGAGGAGCTGGATAGGGGCCAAAAGAGATTAAATGCCCCTTACCCCCTGGGTTGAAGGCAGGTGTCTGCAGGGTTAGAGAAGATGCTCAGGTTGTAGCTTTTGGGGTTCCAGAGGTGCCCCAAAAGACCCTCGAGCAGGGAAAATGGTGGCTCTCCCAGCTTTACGGCATAAGGAGTGTTGTGAGTGTTGAGTGCTGCTGAGACTCAAGCAGCCTCTCTCAGTGTTTGGTGTGGTGGCGGGTCTGCTTACCTCGCCTTCCACTCCTGGGAGAGGACTCAGCGTCAGGATGGACACTGGGCTTGGGGCAGCTAATTGGGGTGGGGGGCTATAAGGATGGATGGATGGATGGGTGGACGGACAGACAGACTGATGGGTTCTGTCCTCCTGTTAAGTCAGGCCGGGGTCCCCAGTGACTCCTTGAATCAATATAACTGGAGTCAGTAACTTAAAACTGGCTGTTTGCCAAAGCAGATGTGACCCTATGATGGTGGGGGCAGGGGTGGGAATGGCTGGTGTCAGAGAGCCAGTGCCAGGCATGGCCTGCCTGGTTTACAGCTGAGTCTCCAAGCAGAGGGCAGGACTCAGGGTCACTCCAGGGGATCTGTTTGTCTTACCTGGATGGGAGCTCTTTTCCCTAAGTGCTGCACCCGGGAATGCGGCCGTGATGAAATGGGCATTGGAGGCAGGGAATGGCTGTGGACTTGGTTGCCCTCCTGGTGCTGGCTGCCCCTTGGTCCTTAAAGCAGGGCCCAGGAGGGTTTGCAGTATGGTCTTTGTATTCTCTGGGGAAGCGTGAGGGAGGGAACCTGGACTCTGCATCCCACCTCCACCTCCTGGCCAGAGCTAGAGCTAGCTTCTTAGGAAAGAGCTGGGTGGGACACCTGGGTTAGGGCTTCAAGCAGGTGATGGCGCCTCCTCTCCCCGCTCTCTTCCCTCTTCCTTTCTTGGCAGTCTTTCCCCATCCGAACTGCCATGAGGCTGATGTAGTTAACCCATGGTCCATGCACCCAGAGAGTATCTAAGGACGGGATTATGGAGGAGGCAGGCCCCTGAAACGTTGCACCAAAATGGTGCTCAGATGTGCTCACATCTTCAAGAGGACTCTCAGCTCTCCATGGATTTTCAAAAGCACCTATGATTCCCAAACAATAAAGAAACGGCAGGCTTATGTCCCCACTCATGCTTTAGGGACAAAGGTGGAGTGGCCGTGAGAGGCAGAGATGAGGGGTGGGAGTGGTAGTTGCTGGGAGCTGAGGTCCGCTGCCTGCTGAGGCGGTGTTGGGAGAGCAGCTACTTCGCTGGCAGGGTGCACTTAGCAGGGGTGGCGAGAGCTCCCTTGGGGCCAGGGGAGGCCTTCCTGCATGGTGGGAAGGGCTCAGGGCTTTACAATCTGGCAGACTGGACCCGAGTCCCAGCTTCCTCCTTCCTCCTTTGTAGACCCCTGTGAGTGTTAGCTTCATCATTTGGGAGATGGGTGGCTTCGAGGCTGAAGTGATACATGCTAAGTGTGGAGAAGGGTTTGGAAACTCTCACCTACCCAGGAGGGTATGTTGTTCTGCTGGGAAATGGACACACCTATGCCCTTCCCTTCCCCCACCTCTATGTTTTGGGGGACTGCTCCAGTCTTAGCATTAGAGTTTCTGGGCTCCTCCCTTCTCCCCAGCCATCGGTCATCAGCCCCCATCTCTAGCCACATTTTCGAGACAGCACAGTCAATGCCAGACACTGCCCTCCCCCTCGCTCCCCCCCAACCAACCATGTGGTGAGCCCCGCCCTGCCCCCTCCCCCCTGCTGGCCACCCCAGGAAGCGGGAAGCTGGGAATTTAATAAAATCCCTTCTCCATACAACTTGGGACACCACGGATAGCTCAAATCGGAAGAATTTTAAAAATTTCCGAGGGGAGCAGGCGGCGTGACCAGTAAATTGCTTTTCTGCACTTGGCTGAGCACTGACAATGACACCGGGCTGGGCTTTTCACGCAGCTTGGCCGGCACCTGCCTGACATTGTTCCTACCGCCAGGCTCGGCTAGGTCCTGGCCTTCCCCAGACAGGCCAGGCTTGAGGCGAGCCTGGGAAGGGGGGTTTCTGCCACCCAGCCCTTGTCACTCCCAGAGCTCCACTTCCTCCCTCACCGCATGATGTGTTCAAGTTTTGAAGTTTCCTTCCACGCCCCCTCTTGGCCTGACCACCCCCCACACCTGGCTTCCTCAGTGAGGATTTGAACCTTTCTTCTAATTGGCTACAATAGGAAAGCCAGAGACAGAGTCCTTTGGGACGTGAGGATGATGGGAAGCTATCCTATTGGGTAGCACATTTGATTTCTTAAGGCAGCAACGTCATCCTTCTGTCCATCCGGGCAGGTATTCATTCAACAAACACTTGCTGGAAACCTGCTTCTTGCCAGCCCTGGGAACAACCCAGGTCAGTTTCTGGCCTCAAGATGCATCCAGGCTAGAGGGGAGAGGCCAGATAAACCTGAGTTCCTTTAATCCTGCCTCCTGAGAAGTGCAGGGAGGCTGGCATATCCAGCCCAGGAAAACTCTAAGGCTCTTGCATCAGGAAGCTTGTTTCCTTCTTCCTACCATTCTTCCTCCTGAAGTAGGAGGGGTAGCATTTCTACTTGACAGTTGGAGAAATTGAGGCAAAGAGTGGGAAGGGGATTTGTTGAAGGCCAATGCCAAGAGTCAAGACTCTGGATTCAAGATTCTGTATGCTTTCCCCGACACCAGACAGACTTTTTCAGAAAGAATACCAAAATTATTCAGAAAGAATACTGGTGGGAAAGGAGAGTTCCAAGAGGCATGCTAGGGTTCCTCAGTGAGAGAGAGATTCCCCTCGGATTCTCCTGATGGGTCTCCGTCGTACCAGATGGTCAGAGCCCGGGTAGGTGTCTCCGATGGAAGGCATCTGACTCAGAGTCTGCAGACCCTGATTTTCCTGGAATGTTCTGGACTGAAAGGGTCGCTATGTGACAGGCAGGCTCTTTCTCACATCACGGAGGCTAAGCCTCACAACCAGCCTGGCACTAGGGAATTCTACAGACAAGGAAGTGCGGCCCAGAAGCATGAAATAACCTGCCTCTGTCCACTGAGCAGGACAGAGGCAGAGCTGGCTTCGACTCTGGGTCACCTGGCTCTGGGCCCCAGGCTTATTAAATGGCAGCCTAAGGGCTCTGGAGTCCGCTAGCCTGGCTCCCTGTTGTCACACTGCCTTACCTTTGCTGTATGACCTCAGCAAGTTTCTTAACCTCTCAGGTCTCAGCTTTGGCATGTGTAGAATGGGAAGAAAACAACCAACAAAGCGGTCCCTGCTTCCTAAGGGTGAGAGCAGGGGCCAGTGTGGAGCCTGGTCCTCTGTCCAGGGCTCTAGCCCTAATGCCTCTTGTTTGGGGAGGGCTCCCTGGCCCCCACGCCCCTGTCAGGGTGGTAAGCTCCCCTTCCCCAGGGCACTGTCTCCTCCCGGTGGCCAGGAGATGGGAGATGTGGATTGTTTCCTTTCTGAGGACGGGGACTTTCTGGTTCACCAATGTGTGCTCCGCATTTCTTACCGGGTCCAGTCGCCCCCACTCGCAGACTGGCAGAACACTGCCAGGGATACAGGGACCCTGTATGCCAGGGATACAGCGGTAGTGCTAAGGGCCTTGTCAGGGTGGCCTGGGCTGGGCGATGGCCACCGGGCCTCAGAAAGGGCAGAGGCCTGTTGTCTCCACTTTGGGCCTGAGTCTGGGGACTTGTTCTGAAATGTTGGTGGGTCAGCGGGCCCCTCAGGCTTTAATCAGGCTTGCTGGTAGGGGCTGGGAGGTGTTTGTTCATTGCTCTGACATCTAAATGGTGTCACGCCCATGGGCCATTTAAAATTCTCCAGTGCCGAAGATGGGGCCAAGGACAAGCCTCCCGTGGGCCACAGAGCAGAAACACTCTCAGGACCCCTGGGATCAGTCCTGGATTTGTCACTGGCTCACTGAATGGCCTCCCTCCCTGGGCCTCAGTTTACCCACCTGGGTATCAGTGACGTGAGCTAGATGACTTCCGTGGAGTTTGAACACATGGGCTTTGGCACAGGAGAGACCTTGGTTTGAATCGTGTGCTGCTGGGCAAATTTCTTAACCTTCAACAATTTGCACCTCTGTTTTCCCCATCTGTAAAGCGGGGGCAGTGAGAGATACCTAGTTCTTAAGGGTTATTGTGGGGACTAAATGGGCTAATGCACACAGAGTAGCTAGCTGGCACTCAATAATGTGTAATGGTACTCGTTAAATCAGTTACATGCTCTGTGTGTGCGTTAGGTGGGTATCGTGCTGCAGGGTGCTGGGCAAGGCTAGGAGGGACATACTCCTTGCGTCGGTGACTTCCGGGCTCCTCTTGTCCAAGTTGAGAGCACAGGCTTTGGACTTAGGCCTGCATTTAATCCTCATTGCACCACGCCCAGGCTGTGTGGCCTTGGGCAAGATCCTTAACCTCTCTGAGTCTCTGCCTCCTCATCACACAAGATATAGGGATGATAATACCACTCCCCAAAGGTGTAATTGGAATCATGTCTTGGGCCAAGTATGCAGTAGGTACTCAGTTATGGTGCTGTGCCTCAGTAGCGATCAGCAAACATTTATGGGACATCCGCTGCCTGGGTGGCCTTGGACTGGGTTTTAAAGAGAATGCCAAGAAGGCATCCAAGGCTTCAGTTTTTTCCTCAAGGTGTTCCCTGTGAAGAGACTTTGGGCTGATGCTTTGGGCAGCTTTATTTACCTCCCTCATCCCCATTCCGCCTCTGCCTTGGAACCTCTTTGCACTTTGTCACTGTCACAGGCCCCAGTGTGTTCTCCGTGAGGCTCACAGGGATGCATAGGAGCTCAGGCTCTGGATCTGGCCCACCAGATCACACCCCGCCTTGGCCCCTTGGTAGTCTCAGATTGAGCAAATTGCTCGGCCTCACGGTGGCTCATCTTTGTTGTGGGTGTCAGGGTAGAACCTCCCTCTTGGGGTTGCTGCGAGGGTGAATTGTGATCACCCAGGGGCACAGCACCTGGATCACTGTAAATGTTAAGTAATACGCGCTGCAGCTGGGCATTTGACGTTGGTGCGTCTAGAGGCCTGTTCCTGGAAGTCAAGGGAGGCTGGACCCATCCCGAGGGCCCTGCGGCACATCGCACAGACCTGGCAGGCGGGATGACTGTTGAGTAAGTGAGTGGAGGGGCCATAGCTTCTCTAGGGCAGGTCCCTTCTGGCACCAGGCATGGGGCAAGGAGACTCAGGACCTATCCCAGCCCTTGGGGACTTGAGAGAAATCAGAGGGGTCTGTGCAGGGGGACATGGGCTGCAGGGGGACATGGGCTCCAGGGTGCCATGGGTACCCTGGTGAAGGGCCATGAAACCAGACTGGGGGAAGAGGATCTGGCCAGAGAAGATGCCCTGTTTGAATCTTAGATTAAGAATAAGGCAGGTGAAGATGGTGTGAACCTGTGTGTACATGTGTGAGTGAGTGAATGAGTGTGTGTGTGTGTGTGTGTGTGTGTGTGTGTGTGTGTGTGTGTGTGTAAAAGCCATTGCAGGCACATGGAATATCTCTAGATGGAAACAGGGAACAGCCTGATATGCTCAGGGGACTCTAAGCCTGTTGGAGCACCAAGTTTAGGAAGAGGGGTGATGTAAAAGGCCATGGTAGGCATTGAATGCCAGAATAAAGGGCTTGTTTCTGGTCGGTATGCATGACCACTCTCCCCACCCACATGCTTTAAGGGACAGGGAAGTGAAACAGGGTTTGAAGGAGAGGGGAAAATAAATAAAAGAAGGGAATGTGGGTCTTTAGGGGTCCTGCCTCCTTCCCCAAGCTGGCTCCAGGGTTGACCACCAGAGGTACTCGTATTGACGATCTGTATGGAGAAGGCTGATGTGTGGGGAGAGGGGCTTCTAGTCAGCCACTTTGGGTGGCAGCACCTCCCTCCCATGCTGATGGCTCAGCCCTGCCAATCAATACCTTGGTAGCCCTGGGAGCTTAATGGACAGGCTGGGGGTGGGGAAGGGCCCTTTACAACATCACCAACATCACTGTTCTGGCTGGGTTGGGTGTAGGGACTGTGACGGGATAGAGGGGGAAAGCCTGGGGCTGAAGGGGGTGGTGGGAGTGTGAACCTGAGCCAAACTCAGATCCAGAGGTGGGCTCCACCTTCCTCCTCCCTTTTCCACCTACAGATGCCGGCTGGGGAAAATCCATGGGCTCTAGAGCCAAAGATGGGTTCAGATCTTGGCTCTGTCGTTTTGTGTGCAACGTGGATGAGTCCCTTGGCCTGTCTGTGTCTCCCTTTGTCACAGGGACGGGAATCATTCTGACCAGCCCAGATTGTGTGAGGAGGAAGGAGACCTTGCTTGCAAAGTGCTTAGCTCAGGCCCCAGCACAAAGCAAGTACCTAGCAAGTGGGAGCCAGTGTTAGTTTCTCCCTCACGAATAATAAGAAGCCACAGAGCACTGGGGCTGGCAGCCACTCCTGGGCCTGAGTCCAGGCCCGCTCTCTAGGAAGAGTTTGTGGGGAGCTGCATTTTGGGATGGAGAGCAGGGCTGACTTTACCCGGGACCACTCCTGGAGGGGGGAATTGAGACTTTGGAGAAACTCTGAACGCCCTCAGCAGGGCTGGCAACATTGCTGCTGGAGGAGGAGGCAGGCAGTGGTGGAATGTGGCCGGAAGTCTGTGGGCTGCCCCTCCTGGGACGGGGAGACCCTCCCTTTCTGGGCAGGCTGCCTGGAGACAGGGGCATGGATTGTATGAGGCCTCAAGGATGGGGACCTGGGCGGGAGGGGGCAGTGTGACCCCATCCTCCTCTTGAGTAGGGGGAGTGAGCTCAAGGCCTTGAGCCCTTTCATGTTTAATCCCTGCTCCAATCCCTGCCCCAGCCATGGCTTGTGGCCAGAACCAGTTGCCATCCTGAATAGAGGTAGAGGCGGGGGTGGAGAGAGGAGAGAGTGAAAGCAGGCAAGGGTGAAGGGGTGGAGAGCTTGAGCTCTAGACTGAGATGGATTTGAATCTGGATTCCTTTTCTCAGTAGTGAGTGTCTTTGGACAAGCGATGTAATCTCTCTAAGCCTCAGTTCTCTCATCTGTAAAGTGGGTACGATAATTATAGAACTCATAGGCCCACCCTGGGAATCCCATAAGGTAGTTTACCTAAAGTGATTCTTAGCACAGAGGAAAGCGCTCAGTAAGTCGTGGCGTGGCTGTTCAGAAAACAAAACACAAGAAAAGAGAAAAAGAAAAAAGTTGTGGCTGTGTTGTCTTTTTCTCTGAGATAGATTTTTTTTAATGTTTATTTTTGAGAGAGAGAAAGAGCATGCACGCAAGCAGGGGAGTGGCAGAGAGAGCGAGAGAGTGAGGAGGGCAGAGGATCTGAAGCAGGCTCTGTGCTGACAGTGGTGAGCCCGATGCGGGGCTCGAACCCAGGAACTGGGAGACCATGACCTGAGCTGAAGTTGGACATTCAACCAACTGAGCCACCCAGGTGCTCCTGAGATAGATATTACGAACAATCCCCATTCTGCTAGTGAGAAAACTGAGGGGTTAAAGAAATCAAACTGGGGCGCCTGGATGGCTCGGTCAGTTAAGCGTCTGACTCTTGGTTGCAGCTCAGGTCGTGACTCACGGTTTGTAAGTTAAAGCCCTGTGTCAGGCTCTGCGGTGAGGAGCCTGCTTGGGATTCTCTCTCTCTCCCTTTCTCTTTGCCCCTTCCCCCACCAAAAAAATAAACTTAAAAAAAAAAAAAAAGATACCAAACCGAGTGGTGATTCAGGGTGGAGCCAGGTGACCCCAGACGTCAGTTAGTGCGAGTCATTTTGTTGTTGACTACATGTGGTGTGTGCTCACTCGTGCTGTGTGTGTACATAAGTGATGTGTGACCATGTCTGTGGAAGGTGGGGAGATACAGGAAGCCCCCACACGTGTCTTCAGAGCATGAGTGGGTCCACGAGGCCGAGATCTTCAGCCAGAGGGAGCAGTCGTGGCTGACGGATGCGCCAGAAGGAGGGGACCTGGGTTGATGTCTGGAAGCTGGCACTGAGATCACCCCATGGAAGGTTCACCCCAGGTGCCTGAGAGAGGAGGCTCGGAAGGTAGGAGAGGCTAGACTGTAAAGGCCCCCGAGCGGGTGCTGTGGGCAGTGGGGAGCCAGGCAGAGTGTGGGGTAGGAACCAAACTCGCCTTGTGCGTTAGAGAGCTGGGCTCCACTGCAGGCCAGGCCGAAGGCAGGGGGCTCTGTCCCACCAGACACCTTGTCTGTGCCAGGCCTGGGACCTCCGTGGACCCCGGTGTGGGGAGACGTGAACCTGTCAGCCCATTGTTGCCTCTGTGCAATTCCTGGATGGGGGAGTGAATATTTCCACCGGAGCCCCAGCTCTCAGGGCAGGGAAGGGGCTGGCAGGGGGTGGTAATTGGGAGTCTTGGGCTGCATGGGGACCCCTCTATATGCCATCTGCTGTGGGAAAAGCTGCTTCGACCCAAAAGGTAATTTGGGGTGGGGGGAAGGCAGAGTGACAGAAGGTGCCTTCCTGTGCCTAAGGACACATCCTGTCTGTGCCAGCCCTGCTCACCTTGTGAGAGCTGTGCCAGTCTGGTTTTGTTCACCGTGCAACTCTTCAACAGCCCAGACGACTGGGCACCTGGAGGGGCGTTAGCCAGCAGACAGCCGCTCTGACTATTCTAGGAAAGGCCTGGAAGGCAGGCCCCCTCTTAGGCACCGGGGACAAGTGGCCTACTACCCCATGAGCAAGAGAGGAGGAGGGAGAGATTGGTCCCGAGGCAGATGCAGGAGCCCTGCTTGTCCGCGTTCTGGCTCCGTGGCCCTGGAGAGATGCCTCAGAGGTCCAGTGACCTTTGCGAAGCGAGCTCTACCTGGTGCCCACCTCCAAGAGTGGCTGAGGGAATTGTAGGAGGTACCACAGAGGGCTTCGGAGCACAGTGCCTGGAAGGAAGTACCTAGGAAAGCCTAGCAGCTGATAGCTTTGCAGACGCCCCTTGCCACCACTCTGTTGGGCATTCTGCTTGTCTGGGTAGTAAGTGGTGGGGCTGATTTTGGCCTCTAGGTTTCCCTCATCCTCACCATCCTCACCTCATTTAGCACACATCGGCCAGGCAACCTCCTGGGGCCAGAGCTGGAGACCCCCGGATGAGCTGGACAGGCTAAACTCTGGGGACACTAAGCCATTACTGTAGTGCCCAGAGGCCCTAACCCAGCTGGAGGATGGGGAGCAGAAAAGGCTTCCAGAGGAGGCACCTGAGGGCAGGTGTCAGCTGGGCAGAGGGGGCAGGGTACCCTGGGCAGAGGGCCTGACCTGTGCAAAGGCCTGGGGCTCCCCAGAGGTCTTGCCCAGGAAGCCCAGGGGCCTCACTGCCTTTTCAGAAGGATGGACTCTGTGTATGTGTCAGAGGCCCACCCCTGCTACCTCCCTTGGGAAGAATGTGACCACAGAACGTGGCTTAAATGGTGGAAGCTGGGCAAGATGGATTGTTCCCCCCACATCCTGGAGAAGGGCCACCGGATAGCCCCTGCTGACCCTGGGTCACCCACACTGCCTCTGTCCAGTGGGCCAGGGAGAAAATCGTTAATGGGAGGCTGGCTTCTGGGGCAGGGCAGCTCCCCTTGGGGACCCAGGGTAAGGAGATTGGTTTGACCTCTGGTCGATAAGGTCTCCTGTGAGCAGGAGGAGAGTTGGAGGACAGGGAAGGAGGCTGGAGGCCTGCCCTTGGGGGAGGGGACAGGGCCGGGCTACCTCAGGAAGTCATACCAGGAAGGTCGAGGGCCGTGGGTGGGGGGGTCTTCAGGACATGCGCCCACCAGGTGTGAACCTCAGGGGCCGATGGAGCTCTTCCCTCCCTGAGCATCAGGATATGGAAGGGGGTGGGTCCCAGGCGTCAGAGCCTGGCTGTGAATGATGACAGGGGCTGGCCACGGAGAATAGAGGAAGTAAGGGGCGTGCACCCTTGGTGGGCCTTGCACCACTGGCCGTGTGGCTCAAAGCCTCAGTTTCTACATCTGTTAAATGGAGGTGGTAAGCATCCCCATGCTGCAGGGGTGTCTGGAAGGACCGGAAGCAATAGCATCTTCCCAAAGTGTGATTTGCGAGGAGAAGTGCCCTGCGTGTAGGGACGAGGAGTGTGATCTGAGGGTGTTTCCGGAGAGGATTCACGGTGAGCCTCTTAATGCCCCTTGGGTTCCCTCACTCACACCTACTGAGAGCGTACTCTGTGCTAGGCCCTGTTCTAAGACTTCCGTGTTTCATCTGCAGGGCAGCCCGTGACGTGGGTGCCACTGTCATCCCTCTCGTTTTCTACGTGAGGAAACTGAAGTACAGAGGGGTTAGTGACTTGCCTGGGGTCTCTTAGCTAGTGAGTGGCGCACCCCTGGGTTTCGAATCTGGGACCTCCTCCCAATCGTGCCGGAGGGGCAAGTGGGGCCCAACCAAGTG
This sequence comes from Prionailurus viverrinus, assembly GCF_022837055.1. Taxonomy (NCBI): domain Eukaryota; kingdom Metazoa; phylum Chordata; class Mammalia; order Carnivora; family Felidae; genus Prionailurus; species Prionailurus viverrinus. Next base: position 178,879,974 of record NC_062561.1, on the reverse strand, counting down.
GGGCTGAACGAAGGGCTTTGCGGCCATAACTGGGGCTTACTCTGCCGTTGCCTGTACTGTGACCTTGTCAGTTTAGCTTTGGGGCCTCAGTTTCCTCACCTGTAATGTGGGATGATACTTCCACCCCGAGGATGATAGTGAAGGTTAAATACTGTGGTCCTGCTGAATTGCTTGTGGGGCCCAGGCCAGCGTCAGAGGACATATGTAAGTCAGCTTGGGGACAGAGACCCTGGGCCGGGCACGGGGTGTGCGATGAGGAAAACACAGTTCCTGCCCTTGGGAGCTCACAGTTGAGAGGTGAGACAGTTGCTTGGGCAGCCCTGGTCCCTGGAGCCCTGCCCTGGGCTGAGTGGGGCCATACTGTCATGGGAATGGGGTCCTGCATGCCTAGCATCGTGTCAGACCTCATGGGCACACAGAACAAACCGAGAACGCTGTCCGGGCTTCAAGAATAATTCACTTCAGATGGAATGGGGCAGATGTACATTTAGGAAAGGAAAGCATAGGAAAACCTAATTTAATACTAAATGGAATGCCAGAACTCCACATCTTTTCAATGTTCATTTGTTTATTCATCCATGCATTCAATAAATATTTGAGTTTCTACCGTGCTACATGCTGGGGATATAGCAACAAGCAAGAAAGAGACAGCCCCAGCTTTCATGGTGCTGTCAGCCTAGTCAGGGGGAGCCAGACAAAAACCAGATAAATAGAAGTTATGTCAGGTTGGTCAGTGTTAGAAAGAAAAAACAAAGCATGATAGAGAGATGGAGAGTGACAGAGGAGTGGGGGCTGCTTCAGAGAAACAGTCAAAGAAGGCCTGTCTCAGGATGTGACACTGAGCAGAGACCCTAATGAAGTAAAGGGGCCAGAATGTATAAATCTGGGAAAGAATATTGAAACCAAGGAAAAAGCATGTGCAAAGGCCCCGAGGCAGGTATATTTTGTGTTTGGAATCCTCAGCAATGTAATAAGGCAGCCAGTGTAACTGGTGGTGAGGGAGTGGTAAAAGATGAAGGCGGGGGGCGGGGTGCTCATCATGAAGGACCTTGAGGCCGTGGTGGGGGCCTTTGTCGAGATGTGATGGAAGTTCTGGAGAGTGTGAAGAGGGAGGATTATACTAAGTGACTGGGTTTGGTGGAAGACAGACTACCAGGGGGCAAGAATGGGAACAGGAGGTGGCGAGGAGGTGGCTGCAAGTTGTCCAGGTGAGAGGCCATGTTCAGGAAGTGAGACTGGAGAGTTATATGTCAGCATAGCCAGAGGCCGCTTCCTGGAGGATGTGGTCAGACATGAACTAAACCTCTGGGGATACGGGGACTTTTGGTGGGAGGTGCAAAATGAAGTCTTCTCCAAGAGCGGCCAGCGGTGGGGGCAGATGCTGGGTGAGTGTGGGTGAGCATGAGGACTCTCTGGACATGGAGAGGAGAGTCCCCGGCTCCTGGGGACGAGTGACAGTGGATTTTGGCCCATTCCTTCCCAGGGTGACTTGGCAGCCTCTGTCCTTCCCTGCCATGCACCCAAACGACAGTGATATGCCCCCCACGCTTCTCCCATCTCCGTGTCCATGTTGGTACTTTATTCCCCACTTGCTCGCTTTATCCTCATGGCCACCCTGGAATGTGGTCGGGGTCGGGGCTCCGCTCTGCTGTTTTACTGGGAAGGAGTCGGTGTGGCCAAGGTCAAATGCTCTATGCTGCTTCCTTTAACTTGGTGCTGTGGTGGAAAGATGGCAAGTGTTGTTGTCCCGTAGACCTAGGCCTGATTCTTAGCTTTGCCACTTCCTGGCTGGGCCCCCTTGGTCAACTTGCCTCACCTCTCCGAGTCTTGGTTGCCTCATCTGTGAAACAGAGGTGGTAACAGGGCAGGTATGAGTCTGGGCCAAGGCCTCATACAGAGCCGGCACACAGGGGCTCTGGCTCTTTGCTGTGAACGCAGCTCCTATCTGCAGGGGACCTAGGACCTCCCAGGTAGATCACTGATGCCCCTTTCCCTGCCCAGGTGCTGGCGGCCGAGGAGAACGTGGACTTCCGCATCCACGTGGAGAACCAGACGCGGGCTCGGGACGATGTGAGCCGTAAGCAGCTGCGGCTGTACCAGCTCTACAGCCGGACCAGCGGGAAGCACATCCAGGTCCTGGGCCGCAGGATCAGTGCCCGCGGCGAGGACGGGGACAAGTATGGTAGGTGCCGGCCCCGCCCCCCTAACTGGGCCCCTCTGAGACCTCAGGTTCAGATCCCAGCTCTGCCGCGTCCCGGCTGTGTATCTTGCACCTGGCACCGAGCCTTTCTGGCCTTCAGGTTCCTCATCTGTAAAATGGAGCTGCAGTAAGTAGTGTATCCCCTGAGAGCCTTTGTGGGGCACTAACTGAAGCTGTGAATCAAAAGTGCTTTTGCCGGCAAATGCCAGTGGTCGTGGGTAGCTGCTCCCCATGGCCTTGCTTCACCAGCCCCAGGTTCAGGTGCTTGGAGAGCGGGGAGTCTCTAGGGAATGTTATTTGGGTGCTGCCGGTGGTGCTGGAAATCGGCCTGGGGTGAGGGTGGGTAGCTCCTGTGTGCAAATGGGTGCGTGTTCTGCGAGCTTGAGCTTGAACACCTGTGAGGAATGGGAGCGCTTGCTCTTAGCACCTTGGGCTATGGTCCCTTTGACCTGCCCTTGACCCCGGAACTGTCCAGCCCTCCTCTGAGATGTTTGGGAACCATCACTCGCCTCATGCTGCCTCTGCAAGGGGGCTGGGAGGAATGAAACACCCTAACCCCCTTCCCTCCCCAGGCCCCCTGCCCACAAAGACCCTCAGCAGTAAGAGAAACAGGACTCCAATTTCCTAGAGCTTGGAGTGGATCTTGGGAGAGGCACTGAGCAATTACTGACCTTGCCCCATGGGTTCTTGCCTTCTTAGGCCAGGATTTGGGTGGGAGGTGTCCTGGGCCCCGGCCTTGGGCAGGGGAGCCGGGGCTGTGGGTGGCCAAGGCATGGGGCTGGGACCGGGGTCCTGTGTATGCACTGTGGGACTGCCAGCCTAGGCTTTTCTGGGATGATGCCCCGCCTGCCCGCCGGCCCCTGCCCATTGCAGTCAAGACGTGACAACAAGACAAATAATTTCTTGGACCTTTTATCTTGGACACCATTTATTTTCCCTCCGCCCCAGGGCAGGACTGACCTCATGGTAGGGCCCAAGTGCGGCAGCTGCACCGTCACTGGGGGCTGGGGCCGGCAAGGCCGGGCAGGGCTGGGCCGGGCTGGGCTCCCCGTCTCCAGGCCAGCTGCCTCCCTTCTCCCTGTGCCATCACTCTTTACTGCCTCCGTTCCCCTCCCTCCCTCCCTCTTTCCCCTTCTTCCTTTCTCAGTCTTGCTGCTGCTGCTGCTGCTTTCAACCGGCCCCTCTCTCTGAGTCCTTCTCCTATCCTTCTGGGTACTCATCCCTTCCCCTCTTTGTTTCTGTCCACCTCTTCCCCCCACCTCCCCACCATCTCTGCCCTCCCTGCCTCCCTCCCTCAGACCACAGCTCTCCAGTCCCTCCGCCCCACCTCTCTCAGGTCCTCTGCTGGCTGCCTCTCAGGGGCCTCTGTCTCTCTGTGCCCCCTGCTGTGCTGGGCAGACCCAGGTGGTGGTTTTCCCTGGGATCTGCTGTCCTCTTGCTGCCAGGGAAGGGGCAGCTGGCCGGCCGGGCGGGAGGAGGGTGCCCTCCTGGGGAGTCCCCGGAGCTCTCACTGGCCCCTCCAGGCTGGGAAGAGTAGAGGGGGGTCAGACTCTGGTCTGAGCCATCTGTCCACGCCCTGAGACAGGAGGTAGGAGCTCTGGAGGGAGAGGAGCCCAGAAATGGCCACCCCCTCACTCCAGAAGTTACTTGCCTCTCGCTTCCTCTGCCTCAGCCAGAGACTTAGGGGATCTCACCTGCTGCGTGACATCAGGCAAGCCCTTCGCCTCCTCTGGGCCTCAGTTTCCCATCTGTACAATACAAGGGTTGGACCAGAGCAGTGCTTCTTAAACATGAACATGCCTGTGAATCACTCAGGGACCTTGTTAAATGCTGATATTGATTTGGTGGGTCCGGAGTGGGGCCTGAGCGCTGCATTTCTAACCTGCGCCCAGGTGGTGTGCAGGGACCACACTTTGAGTATCCAGGAACTAGCCCGTTTTGGCTTCTCCAGCTCCACAAATCCCAGATTTAATCACCCTCTCTCAAGGAATATGTTTATCACTCCTCCACCCCCCCTGACACCCAGGGCAGCGTGGGGCTCTGCTGACTGCGGAGGCTGCTTCATTTAAGTGTCGCATTAGAAACGCAGATGAGGCGAAGGGACCCCATCTGTGAGCCCTGGGAGAGGAAGTGAGACAATGGAGCCAATTGAGGCTTCCAATCTAGATAATCAATACAAATATTATTGGGAGGGTGATTTATGTGGCCAAGCCAGCCTGGAGGATGGGGCTGTGTTAGGGGCCTGCCCTGCCTGTGGGGGGATGGGCAGCCAGTAGCCCCCAGCCAGGCCGGTGGGGGGGGGGGCCTCCCCGGACAGTCCGAGAGCCTGCTCCCTCCTTCTCGGGACTCTGTGCAGCTGAAAGAATGATGCAGCCCACGGCTTCCATCTACGTGCAATTATAATGCAGTCGGGGACTTGCGGCAAACACCAAGTATAAACAGAATCCCCATGAACACATGGAGTCTGGAACCCCGACAGACACTCATGGCCTCAGATTCAGTGGCGTCCAGAGGTGTTAGACTCTGGGCAGGCCCAGGGCACAGGCCCACCTTAGTCTGGGTGCCCTGCCCAGGAGCTGTCCCCATGAGCAGTCTTTGGTGAAATCTGCATGGAGGGGAGCACACCCCCACACCATACTGCTCTACAAGAGGGTCTCCCCATGACTCCCTAAAGCTTTCCCAGAGCACCTGAGGGCCCTGCGGGTGGGCCAGGCTCTGTCCAAGAATGGGAGCCAGGAAGTTGGAGGTTTAAGTCGTGGGACACCTGGCAGGCCGGTGGCTCAGGACCTGGTCACCCTGCCCACCTAGGGTTCTTACAGCAGCCTCTCCCCTTCCGCCTCTTGGTCCTGGCCCCCTCTGCCTTGTAGGCAGTCACCATGTTGAAGAAACAGCACCAGACCATGCAGGACACCTGGGTTTTGTTGCAGCCGTGCCACCGAGCAGCCCGCGGAGCTTGGGGCAAGCTTGTCTGGCTCCGGGCTCCACTTCTTCCTGTGCCAAGTGAGGGTGAGAAAGCCACACTCCACCTGCCTCTGGGATGGATGCACTTAAGCCCCAGGTGTGGAGGCATTAGATCCTCTTGGCCATGGGAAGCAGGGCTGACAGTGACAGAACTGGCGTTTTAGAAGGGGAGGGCTGGGACCAACTGAGTCTGTGCTCAGGGAGCAGGGAGGGACCCTGGCACCGGGGGTGGTGGCGTGGAGGTGACTCTGCTTTGATATGCACCCTATGATTGGATATTCCCGCCGGTTTTCATTTGAAAAAACGGTTTTTCTACTTGGGGAAAAAAAAAAAATGGTAAGCACAAACCCAACATGTTGCAGAAGGCCAGGCTCCCAGGACTGACTGTGCTCGGAACAGCCCCTGGCAGGCCACTGGAGGGACTGTGTTAGCCAGGAAGGTGATCTTTGGAGGAGTCGAGCAGGTAGACTCTGGAGTTGGACAAGATTTGAGTCTAGCTCCCCACTTGCGAGCTCAAGACCTAGGATCTGAGTTAGCCTTTCTGGTCCTGTTTGCTCTTCTGTGAAATGGGGTGATGGGAAAGAGAGCATATCTAATGCTCAAAGATTGTATGATTATTAAAGCAAAAATATAAGTAATAACTGCTTGAACTCGGTGCTGTTGTATGGAGGTGGGGGTGCCATCCTGGGCTCTGGTGGAGGTTCCCCTCTCAGGAACTGATTCCTGGGGCTTCCAGAAAGAACCTTGTCTCTCTCACTCATCAGTGGGGCCCTGGCAGGTCAGCTGCAGGCTTAAGAGGCTTCTTCAGCACAATTCCAGGCAGCGGGACTGCCTGTTCGGGCTGCTGTCTGGCCAGAGGAGGAAGGGTCTTTGGACCTTCTTGTTGGGTGTGGTCTGCTCTTTTCTTAGTTTGAACTGGGGTCCCTCACTCACTCGGCACAGAATTACTGAGCCCTGGGGACCCGGTGGTAAGACACACCTGGTGCCAGCCTTCAAGCTGCTCCCAGGCCAGAGACCGTGCTCCCTCTCAGCAGTTGACTCTGAGTAGGAAGAGTCTAGTTCTCTAACCTCCAAGTGTGACCTTGGGTCCTCCTCATTCCCTCCCTGAGCCTGGGCTTCTTCACCATGAATGGGGGCTGGGTGTGGGGGGGGGTGGAGTTAGCAGTCCGATGGCTTCCTCGAGAGCTCAGGCATGGAACAGTCTGTGACTCCAGCTGTGGTATTGCTGTGCGGGATGATGAGGACTCAGCCTGTCCCGGCATAGGCCTGCTGAGCTGGGCCAGCTTCCTGCGTCCCTTGCTCAGCCTTGCCCCTCTGAGAACGTGAGCCCCTTGGAAATAGTGACCCTTCTGCATGTCCCCATGTCCAGTACAAGGCTTGGCAGAAAGCAGGTCCCCACTTAAAGGTTGCTGGATGAACGTATAAAGTAATTGTGGGGCGACTCAAGGCATAATCGGGGACTGACTTGTGTGGCTCACATCGAAAGACATGTGGGGTGTTCCAGGGCTTTTGCTGAGCAGATGACAAGAGTCGGGGTGAGGTGGGGTCCTCTGGTCTGCATTTCCTTCGCTCTGGCATCTGCTGGAGGGCTGTGGTGGAGAAACGAGCAGCAGGGACCCCCTACTCTCTGAGTCTGACGCCCATAGCCCCTTCTCCACATAGCAGTCTGAGATGTGAGAGTGTGTCACAGCATTGTCAAAGGCGCTTGTCTTACTGAGATTAAAATCCCAGTTCTTGGGTCAGCAGGAAAGCGCGGAATGGCCTGGCTCCTGGCTACCACTCAAGCCGTGGCTGCACTGCCCCTTCCTTGCCCACACAGCTCCGGCCCCAGCCCCTCCCTGCCATCCCCGGACCATGCCAAGCATGTTCCCGGCTAAGGCCCTTTGCATTTGCTGTTCTCTTGACCTGACGAGGCTTTTCTCCCAGACACCCTCATGGCTTGCTCCCTGACTTCACTCAGGCTTCTGTTCAATTTTCTCCTTATCAGAGACTTCCCATCTCTGTCTCCTCCTGGGCATATTTTTGTTCCTAGCACTTATTGCTACTAGATATTCTATTATGTATTTAGCTATTTGCTCTCTGTCTCTCCTGTTACAATGCAAGCTCCTTGAGATAGGAGGCTTTTGTCTATTTTGTCTGCTGCTGTATCACCATGCACAGAGCCAACCACAAGCAGGTGCTCAGTAGACACTTGAGCCCAGTGAATGCATGGACGAGCCATGTGTGCATCTGGGAGTGCTCCCCCTGGGGCAGGTGCCTGACACAGAGCTCAGGCACTCAGAAGATACTTGGCAAATTAGTGCTCCCTGCCTCTCCTCTGCTGTCCTCTCGTCCTCCCTCCCATCCTTCCAGCCTGCCAGCTCTGTGTCGTGCGGTGGGGATACAGCGAGCCACAGACCTGGCTTCCCCTAGGGCTTTTGCAGCTGGGAAGGGGCATTAAAACCCCTGCCCTTTGAGCTCATGTCCCATAACTTCTGTCCCCAGTGAGGAGTGATCCCCCACACCTCGCTGACTCTGCAGCTGAAATGACCATACTAGAGCTATGGCTGGGATTAAATATAGCTCCTGATCAATCCTATTGATTTTTTTTCCCTGTTCCTTTCCAGCAAGCCCACATGGCCTGCAAACCTCCTTGGGGGACTTTAGGAGAAGGGGACTTTGGGAGAAAGGCTCTGTGTGTGTGTGTGTGTGTGTGTGTGTGTGTGTGTAGACAGTGATGTGGAGACATCTCCAGAAAGCATCTTTCTCCCCACCCCTTCCTGTTGACCTGGTCCACCTTCAGAAGGGAGGAAGGGAAGACTGATTTGCTATGACCTCCCAGTGCCTTTTGTGGCAAGGACATTTCCTCTCTGGAGGACACCTGGACAGTGGCCAGCATGCAGTCAGCACTGGAACCGTAGTGGTGAGCCAGCTGCTGGTCACCTCATGCAAGGTCCAGGTGGCTCCTGGCTCCCGTACTGCTCTTGCAGGTCTTGGGGGGTTTTAGCCTGAGGCTGGGGAAAAAGAAATCCCCATTCTCCAGCTTTGTTCTCTCGGGTTTCCTCTCTTTGGTTCCTGTCTCCTGTGTCTCTCTTTGTACTGTGTTTCTCTCTGGTTTCTGGCTGCCTCTCTGTGTCTTTCCCTGCTGTTTCCTACCCTTCAAGCCAAAAGTCTTCCAAGTGAGGCCCTGGATCACATGTTGGGAGGCCCCGCTAGGGAATCACACTGGAATCAATCAATCAGTCAGTCAACGTCACTTCCCTTTTCTCCACCACGGCTGGTCTGCGTGATGTCTGTCGCATTCTGCCTACCTCTAAATCTCTCGTCTGCCTCAGACTACCTCTGGAGTGACTCTGCCAGTGTCATGGGCGTTTTTTTATAGAAAGGGTTCTGTGGGCATCTCTACCTATAGCCTTCTGCCTCAAGAAAGTGAGGTCAAAGCAAAGAGCTTCCCTGGCTTGGTTTACTCACCCACTGCCCCAGGAAAGGAACGGCTGCAGAGGAAGGGTAAAGCGAGGGGTGGACAGGGCGAGACCAAGTCTTGTGAGTTAGCCTGCCTGGGTTGTACCTCCGTCGCTGTGTCACCTTGGCACTCAGTTTTCTCACCTGTAATATGGGGATGAGGATAACAGTTCTAACCTCGGGAGATTATTGTAAGGATGTTGTAAGTGACAGGATGCATAGAGGGGAGTTAGAACAGTGGCCATGACATTATCAGCTCCAAATAAATGTTAGTTACTGATACTTTCTAGAAGGGCGGAACTGAAAGCCAGTGACTCGGAGGTCACTAGGCCTGGCCCAGAGACGAAGAGGGTTTTTCCCTTTGTCACACAGCGGGTCTCTGAGCCTGGGGACGGGTGGGTGGGAGCTCCGGGTTCTAGCGAGAGCAGGAGTAGCACTGGAGGATACCAGTGGGGAGCAGCATGGCCAAGGGTGTTGACTGTGGTGTCACACTGGCTCCCAGCATCTGCCCCGCTTTGACCAGCTGTGTGCCTTTGGGCAAGTCCCTTCACCTCCCTTCACCTTGCTTTCTTTAACCCTTAAATAGTATTACTCATATCTACTTCACAAAGCCATTTATGCATTTACTAAAATTTACTCGTTGGTCATTTACTACAGGCCAAGTTTGGGCTAGGGGCTAGAAATCACAGTGGTGAATAAGACAGATAAGCCCTTGCTCTGGTGGAGCTTACCTTCCGGTAAATAGAGACAGACAATTGTCTTAGCAACTAAGACAATTTGGAGAAGAGCTCTAAGGAAAATGGAGCTGGGGAGGGGGGGGGTGGGTGGGTGGGTAGAGCTGGACTGGGGAGGGTGGTATGACATTGGACCGTGTGGCCAGGAAAGGCGTCTCTCAGGGGATGACATTTGAGTGGCAACCTAAGAGAAGAGAAGCTGCTGTGGGAAGATCCAGGTAGAGGGACCAGCAAGTGTAAAGGCCCTGAGGTGGGAGTGTGCTTGGTATGTCAGAGAGGAATAGCAAGGAGGCTTGCTGACTGGAGGGCTGTGAGTGAGGTTGGGATGTAGGAATGGTCAGCAGGGGCCAGAGCATGTGTCCCATATGGGTCCCCATGAAGAGGCTGGATTTTCAGCGAGTTGGAGATCACTTAGGAGGCCTCTAGCAGGGACGAGAGAGAATTAATTTTATATTTTTAAAGGATCTCTCTGGCAGAGGGAGGAGGCTGTTGAGTTGTGCAGTCTGGAAGGGATGCCTGGAGAGGAGGTCTGATGAGTGGAGCCAGATAAAGTTCCAGACTCCTCCTGCCTGGCCTGGTACAGGCCTCAAGAATGGAACTGAGCCCAGAAGAAGTCTTTAGCTCCTGAGAGCTGCATGTTGGGGGCTTGGGTCATGAGAAGGGGGAGTGTGATGCTGAGGACGAGGTAGGCTCCAGAGCAAACCTGGCCTGGGTGGGTGGGGTCTCTCTCTCCATCTGTCTCTCTTTCTCTCTCTCTTTCTGAGAATTGCTGCCGCTATTACTCCCCACAGACTTTACATAATTCTGGCCCAGCTCCCTCCTCATTATGTCATGCGCTGAGTGGAGTCTAGGTCACTGCAAGGCTTGCTGTGGTCGGGGAGAACAGACTGCTGGCTCCCTGGCATGGCATCTGGAGCAGACCTTCCCCAGGCTGGGGTGGGGGTAGCGAGGTTTGTGGGGGTGGAGGTGCAGCCCAGCTCCAGCCCTAGGCCTTTGGGACAGCTCAGGCAAAGGCCAGGGCTTCCTGTGCTGGGCTGTGGCTTATGAGCACTGGGGGTTGGGGGCAGGGAACTACATCTCCCCAGAGTTAGGGGCCCTCCCCTGGAGCCCAGGCCCCATCAGAAAGTCAGGTAGACCTGCTGAGTTGCTCCTTTGAACCTCAGTTTCCTAAACTGTAAAATGGGGACAGAGACACCCCAGCTCGTGGTGATGTGTGACTTCAGTGGGCTCACGTGGGAGCAAGAACGGTAGGAAATGTTCTGAGGACAGAAGTCTAGGCACATGTGGGGAGACGGGCAGACAGAGAGGTCTGGGGTTGCCTTGGGGTTGCCTGGGCTGCGGTCCTGGGGCCTAATCCCCTTCCTACATGCTGCCTCCCATGTCTACCCCTCTTCAAGGCTCTGCCCCAATCCCGGAGAGAATCAGAATAGGCTTGACCCCACCCCCCCACCCCCCACCTTGCACAGGTAAGGAGACTGAGGCTCAGAGGGGGCTGTGACTTACTCAGGGTCACACAGCCCAGCATGGCAATGATCAGACCCCATAAGTCCCAGCCCAAGGCATTTCCTGATGCACTCACTTCTCAGTGTGAGATGCCTGCTACCCTGGAGGATGCTGAAGAAGTTCAGGTCAGAGGGCATGCCTGGGGAGGCAAGTCTGGCTCTATTCTGCCCTTTTACACACATCTGATTTTTTCCCACTATGGTGCACGCGCATGTGTTTGTGTGTGTGTGTGTGTGTGTGTGTGTGTGTGTGTGTGTGTGTGTGTGTTAGGGGAAAACAGTTTTGTTTTGCAGTTATTAAGAAATTTAAACAATAGTTACTTGCCTTACCTGGCTTCTGAGTACAAGGGACTAGGCCCTTTCTGCCTTCATGTTGTGGAATCTTCACAATAACTTTTGAAGATTAGGGTTGTTATACCCATTTTACAGATGAGAAAACTGAGGCCCGGGGTCATACAGTTGGCAAGTGGGGCCAGGGATTTATACCCAGCTCTGTCCATTCCAAAGCTCTCGCCTTTCCCTTAACATGTGCTGGCTTCTTTAGAAGCTCCTGGGATTGGAGACCCTCTTGAACCCCCACAACCTCCATCCTGTGTGGGGCAGATGCAGAAAGCAGGCCTCGGGCTGCTCTGATGTTTGACCCTGGGTTCCCAGGGAGAGTTATAGGGAGTTTGAATTAAAGGGGAGCAGGGAGGATGCAGGGCTCATAACCCCCTATCTCACTGTTGCTTAATGTTCTCCATTCAGTGTTTACTAGGGATGGGGGAAGGTGGAGAGAAGAATGTGCCTCCCGCTCCCTCCCTGTTTCTAGAATTACTGAATTCTTGTTAGATCTTTAAATTTTATGTAAATTCTTCTTATTTTCCTTGGAAAGGTGGGGTATCATATTTTAATTAGTAGTGGTGTCAAAGGAGGGCTAGATTAATTATTGGAAATCCTGAGTTCCAGATGGTTTTAATTTTCACAGCAGGGCACCAGGGTATATATTTTTAAATTTTTTTATTAAAATCATACCTAGTGTATTTTAGGGGCACTGAGGTACACTCTTTGTGGCTCCAAAGATGCCGTATTTAGGGCTATGATTTTTGTTATGGAGAAGCAAGTCCCTTGTCACTGAAATTAAAAGTTTGCGGGTGAGGGAGGGGCAGGTGCTGGGAAGCAAAGGCTCAGAGATGGGAGGGTGAGAATTGAGGGGGGGGGGGTCATAGGCAAAGAAGGCAGCAGTGGGAGGAGATGCTAGGGAGGGAATCAGGCACAAGAATTCGAGTCCAGAGAGGAGAGAGAGCTCAGAGAGGGTACATGGCCTACCAAAGTCACACAGCAACTTTTTGGTGAGAGAATATGAATTGACAAAGGGACAGAGAGGGGTCTGGACACAGCTTGCCTATTCAAGGGACAGTCACCCTTTGATCATTTGATGTTCTTTCTCAGTCAGGGCTTGGGGCATTAGCTCTGGACACCCCTCTCCTGAGGGAGGCTCTGTGGAGAATGGATGGTTTAGTGTGGGGTCTCCTACTCCAGATCAGGGGATAGATACTGGGTCCTGATTGGGACTTCTGGGCTCCTGGAAGTTAGCCACCTTTCAGCCTTGGTGGCCTTGACTAAAGAAAGTAGAATATCCTGAAGAGAGCCTTCATTTCCCAGGGGCCTTGAACCTCCCCTGCCTGGACCTTCCCCACTTCAAGTGGCAAAAGTGTGGAGTGGGAAGGGGACACTAGCAGGGGTTCTAGATGTTTGCCCTGGGGGAAGGGGCCTTTGACCTAAATTTCAGGGGAGGTAGCTTGATGTCCCCCAAGGCAGTGTGCGTGAGTACCCATACAAACTCGCGTGCGTTTGTCTGTCCCCTTGTTCCAGAGACTGCTGTTCATGTTATTCATGGTTATTCATGTGGCTGTCTGTCTTGTTTTGGGGAACAGAGGTGAGGGGCTGGTGAGGGTGGGTGATGAGGGGAGAAGGGCACACTGGTGTTTAGCCGCAAGGGGCAGAACAACCCTCCAGCTGGAGCCATCTAGGTGCCGAGTGGCGAGTGGCGTCGAGAGAGGCTGGGGGTAGAGAACAAATGATGGACAGTCTCATGTGTCCAAGGGGCAGGGTGCTCCAATGAGACCTGTTAGATGCCTCCCTCATGCCTGATGTGGGAGCAGTGAGGGTCCAGGGACAGGGTCAGGGATCTTTGCCCCTGGTAAAAAAAATGTGTCTTGTTCTCCTTCTGCCTTTCGAAGCCCAGCTCCTAGTGGAGACAGACACCTTCGGTAGTCAAGTCCGGATCAAGGGCAAGGAGACGGAATTCTACCTGTGTATGAACCGGAAAGGCAAGCTCGTGGGGAAGGTGAGTGATGGTCTGGGATTCCCTGGGTGTTATCTCCCTGGCATCCCTGGGTAGCTGGCACGGGGTGCTGGGGACCCTGTCAGCCCCAAAGGGAAAACGGCGGGGGTGGGGGGGAATATGTGTGTGTATGAGATTCCAGCTGTACCCTCTTCCTTTAGCCCCTTCTCTGCCACCGTATCATAGCCTACCAGGCAAAGGTACCCACGGCTATGACTTTGGGGAGCACGTAGGGTCCTGATCCCTCCTGCTGGGTGTAGACTTCGAGGGGTTTTGGGGGCTCCCTGACTACATGCACCTGCTGTCTAGGAACAGGGATGCGGCTGGCCTTCCCTTCCCTTCCCTTCCCTTCCCTTCCCTTCCCTTCCCTCCCCTCCCCTCCCCTCCCCTCCCCTCCCCTCCCCTCCCCTCCCCTTCCTATTCCTTTTCTCTTTTCTTTCCTCTTTCCCCAATTCCTGTAATAACACATAGTTTCGTTTCCCTGAGACCTCCAACTCTTCCCCTCTTCCCCTTCTTCCCCTCCTCCACACCCTAGTGGCTGGGGAGAGTGTCACAGGCCAGAGTATTGTTGCTTATTATTTGTTAATAATAACAGGACCAAAAGCTTCTGTTAATTGAGCACCTACTTTCTGCCAGGCACTGTGCAAAAAATACTCCCAAATAATCCCACGAGGGCCGTACCACTACCATCCTCACTTCGCAGATGAGAAAGCTGAGGCTTGGCCCCCGCCCAGGCACTTGTCCCGGGTCCCACACTACAGCTGGGCGGGGATTCAAAGCCCAGCTTGGAAGGCAGAGGTTCCAGCCGCACTGCCCACACCGACTGAAGCCGCTCGCTCACCGAGCACAATAATAGTAATCGGCCGAGCGCGGCCCGGGGACGCCCAGGAGTGGTTTTAATTAGTGATTCACTTTCCGCGTCCCGGGGCGGCCGGCCGGCCGACCGGCCGGCGAGGGGATCGGGGCAGGGGCGGGCCGGGCGCCGGGTCCCCTGGCCTGGCCGTGCGTTTCCTGTGGCGGCGCTGCCCAGCCCCGCGTCAGGCGCTTTGTTCTCCTGCCCGCCCGGGCCGCCTACCAGGCCCAACCTGCCCGCGGCTGGACGCTCGGCTTCCTTTGCTCGCGGCTTCCAGGAGGGGCGCGCGGCAGCCCGCCGTGCCCGGTGCCCGCGCCCCCGCCCCCCCCCCCCCCCCCCATCCCGTCTGCGCGCTTCCCGGCAGCTTGACCCCAGGAGGGCCGTGCTGGGGTCAAAAGAGCAGCCCCGCTCCCCGCCGCCGGCCGCCCACCGCCCGCCTGCCCGCCCGCCGGCTGGCCGCTGAGTCACCGCTTCCACAGGAGCCGGCTCCGATTTCCTGCCCCCTCGCCCTCTCTCCCGTCATTAATATTGGGGACGGTTCAGCTGGCGCTGGCTCTGCCGGCTCGGCGCAGCCCAGGGAGGGACCCCTCCTTCCCGCCCCCCGCCTCGCGGCAGCTCCCCCATCCCTGTACAGGCGTCCGTCTTCTGGGCTGGCCCCGAGGATGCCCCCCAAATCCACCTGCCCCAGGATGGCCCTGGGCAGGCCCCCTGTTGGCCTCTGCCTAGCTCAGCTCCCCTTACTGCCTCTCGCCCCCGGGGCAAAAAGCCACAGGCTCTTGGGGTGCTGTTCCATCACAGCCTCCTAGGCAGTCAGGGGCCAAGGTCCTGGGGTTACCCCTCCGTCCTTCACTGCTGCCACTGCCTCTGTTCTGACCTCATACTTTGCCCCAGCTGCCCTAGGGCTGCTAGCCTCAGGCTTTTGCCTTTGCTCACTAACCACCGTCAGCTTTCTAAAGCACACCCCCTGTCCTCCACCCCAACTCCTGTCAAAACCCATCCCTGGGTCCGCACCATCTACCATCTACCAGAGAAAGGCCACACTCTCTGGGGAGACACACAGACACACAAGGCCCTGGGAGGGGCGGTCTCCCTGGCCTCACAGCCCTGCCACCCATCCTCACATTCTTAAGCCATAGACACATAACACTGCGAACTGCCACCCCCCTGGACGGGACCTTCCGGCTGTGTACAAGCCATTCCCTCTGCCCAGGTTGCCCTTCCCTCTGTCTATCTGCCGAGTCCTGCTCCGCCTTCCACAGCTTCTTGCTTCCCTGACCCCTCGTACAGCACACCCACCCTGGAGCCCACAATCCCTCACACAGTCCTCTGTCACCTATTGCTAACCTGAGTTGTCACGTTTGTCTGTGTGCCTACGCCTCCCAGTTAGATTGAGAGCTCACCGAGGGCTGATTCTGGGTTCAGCCATCCATGCTCTGTGTACCTGGCCTCTCAGAAGCACCCACCAAAGAAGTAGAAAAATAGTTCATGCTTTCCAAGGTTGGTCTTAACCTACCGCCAGAATTATTCACATCAGGCCGGGGAGTCAAGTGCCTTAACTGCTGAGCCTCAGTGTTCTCCTCTGTAAAATGGCAGTGATCATGCTGGCATTTACTGGCACTTGTTAAATATTCCTTCTCTTTCCCTTTGAAGCCAGGCCATGACGTTACTCCCTCACCTGTGGGAAGGAGGACCTTTGTGGCCTCAGCTTAGGCTCTGGCTCCTTTGGAGTGGCCTAACAGGATAGCTTTCTTGGGTGGTCTTGGCCGTGGGTGCCAACCTTGCACGTCTTTGGCCCTGGTAGGGCACGTGCGTTGAGCCCCCAACAGAGACCATTCAGATGTTCTGGGCCCCGGCTGTAGCTTCTCTGTTGTAACAATCACACACCAAGGCTCTGCGCTGAGCCCCTGCGTGCTCAGGCAGACCCTTTTCTTCTTGTCACCTTTCTGGATCCCACAACCATCCCACTCCTGGGAAGGAGTACACCCTTTCATTCCATAAACAGTTGCTAAGTATGAAGCACTGTGTGCCAGGCACACACCTCCCCGTCTCTGACTATTCAACCCAATCCCCTGTGTGATCCCTGGTGAACCCTCTTTGGGCTGAGGCAACATACGGCCCCAGACCTCTCAGGGCAGAGGGGTACCCTGCCCACCACCCCATCTTTGTGAGGGCTGTTTCATTTGTAGATGACTGAAACCCAACTCAAAAGGCCTTAAGCAAAAAAGGAATTCTTTTGGCTGACAAAACTTAAAATGTCCAGGGGGTAGTTGTAGCTTCAAGTTAGACTGGATCTAGGGGCCAAATGATGTCATCAGGATTCGGTCTTCAGATCAAATAGAAGGAATGGGACTCCGGTTTGGAAAGGAGGAGGTTGGAGGTAGTGGGCAGGGAGAGATGCTCAAATTCTACTTAATCACCCAGGTCCTGGGATGGGATATTTACTCACTCCGCAAATACTGATGATCTACCTTGCCCGAACCAATTGAGTCAGCATTTTTGGGGGTGAAGCCCAAGCACGGGTTTTTGTTTTTGTGTTTGTTTTTAAAAAAACCTTTGCAGGCAATAAGCAGGACCTTGGAGGTAGTCGGGAGCAGACGTGAGGGTCAAGCCCAGGTGCAGCCTGCCATTTAACTTCATATCTGCTATGTCTGAGTTCATGGGGGGACCTTATGACCGTCACTGGCACCATGGCTCCTCCCAAGGAGCTCCTGAGGTCTCGGGTGCTGGGAATTTGGGCTCTCATAAGTAACCCCAAACCTGTACAAGCACATGTGCTAGCTCCTTGCACATCCGAGACCTTGCTTCATGCTGATGGTGGCTGTGTGGGCCCTGGGGAGGTGAGGTGCCTTGATAGTTGGTGCCCGCTCTTCCATACCCTTTCTCCTCACGGACCTCTCCGGAACTGGACAGAGGAGAAATGAGCTGCAGTGGCAAATGCAGGTTAAAAGCCGGCTGTGCCTCTTACAAGCCCCATGACCTTGGGCAAGCCATTTTACCCTTTTCTTCTCGCGGAGAGAGAGTCTACCTCGGCAAGTCGAGAGGATTAAATGAAATAATGCATGTGGAAATGTCTGGCCTATAATTGACAATCAATAAAAGTTGAAGGAATGAGTGAATGAATGAGGAGGGAGACCAAGTAGGTCCGGCCCTCTGCTCGCTGTGTCCCCTTCTCAGCACATCCCCCAGGAGGGCCTCTCATGGCTCATGACTGACTGTCTCTGGGACATTAGTGAGGGGTCTGGGACGCAAAGGCTACTTTCTTTTAGAGGAAAGCCCTTTGGTGAGTCTATCCCAGAACCCTTCATTCGTTCGACCACAAATGCTCTGGGTGCCCGGACCTGTGCTGAGCCCTGCGGGCAGCTGACAAGTGGTCTTGACCTGCTCAAGCTCTTGGGCTAGTGAGGAGGCAGGCAGATATGGAATTGCTCTGTTGGGGCGCAGGAGGAGGAATGGGTGCCAAGGGAAGAAGATGGAGTACGTGAATCCACTCAAACTGGATGCTTGAATGGAGTCTTAAAGGAAGAAGAGGAAATGCCCAGGGAGATAGAAGGCAGTGAAGGAAAGCTTCCTGGAGGAAGTGGTTACTGAGCCGAACCTTGGAGGACGAAAGCAGTCTTCCAGGCAGTGGCAGGCATTCTGTGATGGGGAAACAGCACGGTAGAGGCTTTGCTCAGTTTGCTGTCACTGTTCCATGGAGACTGGCCAAAGGACCTGGGCCCAGGTTGGATAGGCAGCTTCCAGAATTATCCATGGGGGGCCAAGAGACCACTCCCGTCTACCTTGCACATAAGCCCCACTTCCCTCACAAGAGTTCCTCACTGCCCAGCCCCACCCCGTGCTGCCCGACACGCACTGTCTTCTGGGTCCTACATGTCTTCCGGCCCCACCCCCTGCCCGTTCCGCAGCCTCCTCGAAGGATCTCATCCTCCAGACAATGTTTTCTTACCCTGCCTGTCCCTTTCTGCAAAGTTCAGCACTTTGTCTGCAGGGCCCGAGCCTGCCCTCCACTCAAAGGTGAACGTTCCTGGAAGCTCCAGCCTGTTTTCCACTTCAAACAAAAGGCTGGAACTCGCACCTCAGTCTCCACGCACGGCCAGACCGCTGGGCTTCCAACTTGGCGGGGCATCCGTCCGTAACGAGGAGTGGGCCCGGCCTAAATTTGGAGATGTTAGTTGGAAACTCAAGTGCTGCTAATTCAGGCCTTCCAACTCTGTGCACTTCCCACTCCTCTACATGGACCAGTCCGGCCGTCTCGGGGAGGAGGTTCAAAGCCCTGCCTCCCACCATCCTTTGTCCAGAGCCGATCCAGGGAGGGAGGCCAGAACCATCTGAACCACCTGCTTTTCAGAAATAGTTTAGCAAGTTCCTGCTGTGTATGAGGCTCATTTATAAGCGTCATTCCTCACATTTCTGTGACGCAGGGGTCGCTGTCCCAGTTTGGTAAGATGAGGAATCTGAGGTCTAGAGAGTGGAATTAACTAGCCTGAGGTCACGTGAGGAAGCGTTCGAGTCGATTCAACTTCTGACTCCTTTCCTGGCATCCCTTGTCTCCTGGGCAGTTCACACATCTGCTCGGGAGCCTGCAGTCTCAGAACCAAGGGCATAGGCTTCGGCGTTTGGCCATGTAAAAACTCGTATTTTTGGAGGTCCCCACCCCTCTTCACACCAAACACTTAAAATGCACCATATCCCATATTAAATGGAATTGAAATTTAACTATATGGCAGTGGGGTTGAGTGGCAGTGCAGTAGTTGACTTTATATCGGGTTTTGTGCACATCTGCGGGGACTCTTTCTGTTGCAAGTGACAGAACATAATCTCAACTACTTTAAAGGAAATGAGACATTATTGGCCCACATCACAGTGAGGTAATGAGCTGCAGCTGCTGCTTGGTCCAGAGCCCAAAGGATGTGACCAGAACTTGATTTCTCTCATTCTCTTCGTCTTGGCTTCACTTTCTCTGTGTTGGCTTTGTTGTCAGATGGCGTTTCTCCTCATGGTGGTAAAATGGCTGCCTTTGCTTCAGCCTCACATTTTCCTCATGTTTAAATCAGCCTATGTGTTTGGGGATTGCTTATACAGGGGTCTTTAGGAACATTCTGATTGGATGGCTCATACCACATGCCCAGCTCTGCCCCAGTCACAGGAATGTTTTATTGGCCAGGTCTGGGTCTCATGTACTAGCAGAGTTGAGGTGGGAGCCCTTGGCTCTAGGGTAGAGAGTGGGGAAGGGCTGGATTCCTGAATGACGAGGGAATCTATTACCTAATTGGCTGGCAGGGAAGAAGGCAGGGGCCAACATGACAAGTCCACTCCACAGACTGAGGAAGTGAAGTTGCTCAGGTCAGGCCCTCTCTACGCTATTGCGCCAACCCTCAGTCACCTGTCTGTACCCGGGCCACACAGCCTGCCCCTCACACCCACCCTCCCTGTCTCACCTCCTTCTTCTCTTGCCTCCTCCAGCCCGATGGCACCAGCAAGGAGTGTGTGTTCATTGAGAAGGTCCTGGAGAACAACTACACAGCCCTGATGTCCGCCAAATACTCTGGCTGGTACGTGGGCTTCACCAAGAAGGGGCGGCCACGGAAGGGTCCCAAGACCCGGGAGAACCAGCAGGACGTGCACTTCATGAAGCGCTACCCCAAGGGACAGGCAGAGCTGCAGAAGCCCTTCAAGTACACCACGGTGACCAAGAGGTCCCGGCGGATCCGCCCCACGCACCCAGGCTAGGCTGGCCCCACCGCAGCCCCCCAGGCTGCCCCCAGGCCCACACTCACACTCACAGAGAACTGCATCAGAGGAATATTTTTACATGAAAAATTAGGAAGAAGCTCTATTTTTGTACATTGTGTTTAAAAGAAGACAAAAACTGAACCAAAACTCTTGGGGGGAGGGGGAGCGATAAGGATTTTATTGTTGACTTGAAACCCCCTGTCTATGACAAAAGACTCACGAGAAGGGACTGTTGTCAACGCACAGGTGCTTGTCTCTCTCTAGGAACCGACAACTCTAAACTTGTCCCCAGAGGAGGATTTGAA
The DNA here is from genome assembly GCF_022837055.1 of Prionailurus viverrinus. NCBI lineage: Eukaryota > Metazoa > Chordata > Mammalia > Carnivora > Felidae > Prionailurus > Prionailurus viverrinus. Next base: position 178,859,919 of record NC_062561.1, on the reverse strand, counting down.
TGAGGAAAACGACACTCTGAGAAACCAAAGTCCTTTTTCCCAAAGGTTCTGAAAGCAAAGAACAAAACAAAAACAAAAACAAAAACAAAAACAAAACAAAACAAAAAAAAAAAAGAAAAAAAGAAAAAAAGAGAAAAACAAAGAGAAAGTAGTACCCACCCCCAAACTCCCCTTCTTCTCCAATCCCCCGTCCCTGTCCCAATCTCCAACAAAAATCGCTCTCTGGTTTGCAGTCATTTATTTATTGTCCGCTGCAAGCTGTCCCGAGACACCGCGCAGGGAAGGCGTGCCCCTCGGGAATTCTCGGCGCCTCGACCTCCGACCTCCGACGACAGACGGCCTCGTCCAATCAAGTGACCCTGCATTGCTCGCAGTTCTGGAGGATGCTGCTATCGACCTTCCGTGACTCACGTGACCTAGTACACCAATGATAAGGGAATATTTTAAAACCAGCTATATTATATATATTATATATATATAAGCTATTTATTTCACCTCTCTGTATATTGCAGTTTCATGAACCAAGTATTACTGCCTCAACAATTAAAAACAATCGACAAATTATTTAAAAAACCATGAGGTGAGTGGTGGCAGGCGGGGAGAGGGGAGGCGTGCAGAGCTCAGGCAGGGTGGCCTGTTTGTGTTTCATTCTTCTTGGTCTTTGCGCTGAGAGCTGGGGCCTCACTCATTCATTCATTCACTGATTCACTCCCTGCCCCCCCCCCCGCCCCCACCCCACCAACTCCCCTCTGCTTCCACCCCACCGTGCTCCCATGCACTGTTCTAGGCCCTGGGAATGCAGCCTTAGACAAAGAGATCTTTACTTCTGGAAATCCTTGCCTTCAGAGAGATTACATTCCAAGGAGTCACCAGTCATAGGGTCACATACATTTGCTTGGCACCTCCTGTGTTATTCTGTGTACTGGGCATGTATCAAAGAACATACCAGAAAAATTCCAGCCTGCAGGGAACGTCACGTATTCACCGATTCATTGCTTCATTCATTCATTTATTGATGGAACCACTTATTCAACCTATATTTATTAAGACCTTACCAAGTGCCAGGGACTGTTTTAGGTACTGGGGATTCACCAAAGACTGAAACAGACGAAAAATCATGGAGCTTGCAGTCTAGGGGTTATTGCTTGAGTCATTTGTGCAGCTCATATCTAGGATTCTGCCAGAAACAGGCTGAGGAGGGAGCGGGGCCCTGTTCTGCATCTGGTGGCAGCGGGGTCAGAGGGCCCAGGTCCACTCTGAAGACCTTAGATTCTCATGTGCTGGAATGTAAGGAGTCTGTCTGCCTCTAAAACTTTCTTCTAGGTCTTCTTCCCCAGGGCCTGGCCAGGAGGTAGGCAAGAGGTCGGGTTGGTCTTGGGGTAGGAAGCAGATTGGACAGGAGGTTGACTGAAGAGGAAGATGCCTTCTGTGGGGTCCTGCTGCTGTCACCTCCTCCTGCCAAAACTGTCCAGAAGTCCCCAGTGAGGCCCTACAGAGAGGAAGGAAAGAGGGGGGTGGGAGCATCTTGGTAAAGGACTCCTGGCTGGATCGGGGCTTGGCTTCTGAACTGTGTGCTCCCTCGGCAACACACCTCAGAGCTCGGGTTAAGCACATCTCCCAGTTCAGTCCTTCCTCCCTGCATTATCAGGGTCCTTCCCCATCCCTGGGCCCTGTCCCGCGTGGCACAGCACATTTCCTTAGGATTTTGTGAAGCCCTTTCAGGTGCACCATCTCATTGTAACCTCAGGACAACCTGCGAGGAAGATACTATCATTATACCCATTTTTCAGAAACATTTAGCAGCTTCCCCAAGGTCACAGAATAAGAAAGTGCTGGGGCTGGTGTCCAAATCCTACACTCTCCAGGATTGTAGTAGCTGCCACCTGGTGAATGCCTACTGTGTTTCAGATGCCCTGCTGGGTATTTTACATACCCTGCCTGGGCATCCACCATACATCCTGGTGTGGGACATGGGTACTCTTGACTGAGGTCCAGCGAGACCATCAATGTGTCCAAGGACTCAGTGAGTGGGTGACTGAGCCTGAGACACCTGGTGATAATAACCGTGATGGTAGTTGTCATTTATTGAGCACCTACTATGTCTCAGTTCCTTTCACACTCTGTTATTTAGTTTAAACAATAACCCTATGAGATGGGTGTGCACTATCTTTTGCACCGGAAGTTCCAGATAAGTGAAATGACCTGCCCAAAGCGATTCAAGGTAGAAAATCGTGGAGTCAGCATTCAATCAATCATTTATTTATTCATCCAAGAAATGTGTTTAGTTTACTCTGTGCCAGATGCTGTTCCAAGGGCTAGAGATAGAGCCCCTGCCCTCATGGAGCTTACATTCCATTGGGGAAAATCGACAATAAACCAAATAGATACAAATATGTCAGATAGAGGTAAATCATAAAATAGGGAACAATAAAATGGGGTAAGGGGATAGAGGGGGATGGGGATGCTATTTTAGATAGAGTGCTCAGGGAAGGCCTCTGGAGTGGGGGGTACAGGCAGACACTGAAGGGAAGAGCATTCTGGGCAGAGGAAACAGAGAGTGCTAAGGCTTGGAGGCCTGTCATGAAATAAGGAGGGGCCAGGGGGGTAGGGCATAGTGAATGGGGGAGGAGACAGCGTATTGGAGAGGGCCAGACCACGACTTGGCTTTTTTTTTTTTTTTTTTTAAGTTTATTTGAGAGAGAGAGAGAGTGTGTGTGTGAGAGAGCATGAGCGGAGGCGGGCAGAGAGAGAGAGGAGAGAGAGGATCCCAAGCAGGCTCTGAGCTGTCAACGCAGAGCCCGAGGCGGGCCTTGAACCCACAAACCGTGAGATCGTGACCTGAGCCCAAATCAAGACTGTGCCTGTCGTTAACATATTTCACATTGCTCAGGCACTGAGCACTCGGGAGCTCCCTGACGCAGGCTTTTATCCAGAGTGAGATGGGGGACCACATGTGGCATACCTTACACATTGAAGGGACTGCTCCGGCTACTCTGTGAAGGAGGGTGGCAGTTCCCAGGCTGGGCTTGCCTGATGCCCTAACCTGGGCTCTCACCGCTACCCTGGGTCACCTTCTGCTGCTGGTTCTGCCCACCCCCTTACAGGCCGCAGGCGTCTCCCCCACCCAACACCCTACCTTTGCTCCACCTCCTGGAACAATGGGGCCAGTGGTTCTTTTCTTTTCCTGCCCCTCCAGCGGGGAAGGTGTGGGCCCAGCCTCACTTTCCTCTAGACGGAGCTTTCTGGATATATCCGGAGCAAATGCGACATATGTTAACGACAGGCACAGTGGACTGGTGGGAAGATTTCCCAACACGGATGAGGTCGGAGGATGTTCACTTGATGGAGGAGCCAAGTGAGTGTTTCCACGGTCCCGCTGAGTAGGGAGCCTTTTCAGAGCACCTATTATGTACCAAGCACAATCTTACTGCATCTACCCAACAGTCTTTGAGGTGGGCATTTTTAGCCTTATTTTATAGAGCAGGGTCAGAGAAGTGGAGTCACTTGCCTGAAGTCACACAGATAGTTCATGATGGAGCTGGGATGTGAGCCCAGGTCTGTCTGGTTCCTAGAGCTTGGAGCTCCTGGCACCTGTCCAGGGTTTCCGTCTTTGCCCGCCTCCCGCCTCCCCACTCCTGTCTCGGTGTCCATCATCTCCCAAACCACCAGAGGGAGGGGGCAGATATACACCACATTCCCAGGCCCCTGATGACAGCTCCTCTCCTACTCCCCTGGATCCTTTCCAGGATGTCAGTGTCACAGAGGGTACAGGGATCTGGGACCTATGGCCCCTGAGTTTATTTTCAGCTTGGCCCTTTGCCAGCTATGTGACCTTGAGTAGTATCCCTCATCAATCCAATTGTTTTCACCTTGCAGGGCCAATGTACTGTTCAAAAGAGACAGCAGAGCGAAGAGTTGTGGATTATTCCTGCTCAGTAAGAGCCGGGAGGCACCCATGCAGGTGTTTCACCCGCAGCCTTCTCTCTCCGTTTCCCTTCAACCCCGTTGCTTTAGAGAGGAAGCAATCAGGACACAGGGAGATCGACTTGCTCCAGCGCACCCAGCGAGTTCATGACAGAGCCCATTAGATGACTAATGGGTAGTGATGGTAGTGATTAATAAACACGATGGAGTATGGCAAAGGGAGATGAGTGGGGGCTCTTCTAGGGAGGTCGAGGGCCAGTTCAGCGGCCAGTCTGGTCCCTCTTAGCATCCTTCCCAAATCTGCTTCTCTGACCCAAGGAAGCAGAGGGTGGGGAGGAGAGGGCTGAGGTTTCTTGGTCCCAGACCTCACCCCTCTGTTCTTCACCCCATCGGGGTACCATGTGACCCAAGTGCCAGAAGTGAGGAAAGATGGAGCTTTGCCCTAGCACTTCACGGGGTCAGCATGCAAGCAAAGTGGGACTGGCCCCCAAAAGGGAGAGAAGTGAGTTTGAGAATGAGAGTGCTCTCTCTACCTGCCCCACCTTTGGCCATTGTTTGCATTCAGTCTTCTCCCTCTATGGCCACCCATCCCCCGACCACTGGCCTAGGAGAGGAAAGTGATGTTTATTGGGCATCTGATCTAGATGGACTCATGATCCTAGCGCTCTGCACCCACCCTGTTCGGGATGGTTCCCGGTGCACAGTGAGCTCTTGGTACCCTAGCTATTACTGTGACTTCATTTGACTGGTACAGAACTTGGCAAGATAAGTGTCAGGAGGCCTATTTCATAGATGGGGAAATTGAGGCCTGTAAAAGAATGTGATTGGCCCCAGGTCCCTGGGTAAAAAGTTACAGAGGTGAGATTTGAACCCAGGTTTCCCTGTTCCCACTTTCCACTTTGCCTTCGTCCCTTCATTGGGGGTGGAGAGGGCAAAAAAGCCCCAAAACTCGGAGCAAGGGAAATAAAGTGTCCTTCCTGTGTGGGTGGGGAGGGCATGACAACCAGGAGAGGCTGTATCTGGGGGTGTTCCTGCCAAACCAGGTGAGCCTGGGCAGGGGGAGGCTGTGAAGCCCCAGGCTGAGTGCAGGAAGTTGGGGTGGAGATGCCCTCCTGGCTGCCTGCACAGCTGGAGCCTAATCAGACCGGGCTGGGATGCCGGGGCTTGAAAGCCTCATAAACTTGGGCAGAACCCTCCCTCCCCAGGCACAGGATTGGGGCTTCCAAAGAAACAATAGTGAATTAGGTGTGAAAGATGTGACGGCTGCTCCCCAACTATGCAATTAGGTAGTGGGTCTGTTACAAACATTAGGGGGGGAGTTGGGACCAGATGTCGGTGAGGCTCACCCGCGCTGTCCTGTCCCAGAACTGCCTGGCCTCCTGGCTGAGGTTTCCAGCTCTGGCAAGCAGGAAAGGCGGCAGGTAGCCCGGGGGGTGTGGCCCCCTGCAGAGCAGGCCGGTGCTTAATCAGACATTCCTCCCCTCCTTGGGGTAGCTACTTAGACCTAATTAGCACTTGCTAGAATTTCTGCCCACCTCCTCTGCTTGCGGAAGAAGCCACTCTTTCAATGTTCCGGCCTCCCAGGCTGACCAGTCTGTAGCTGCCAGGCTGTGGGTCACCCACTGGGTCAGAGGCCCAGGCTGATTTTAAAAGACTGTCACAGACTGAAGTCTCGTTTGCCTGCCCCACGCAGGACTAATTGTCATCTACTGGGCACCAGCTGTGTGTGGGCACTTTACCCCCTCTTATTTCTCACCCCAATTGCCTGAGACAGCTATTTTTATCTGCTTCCTACCAATGAGGAAACGGAGGCTCAGAGAAGGGAAGTCACCTGCTCAAGGCCATCTGACTTCCCAAATCCTGCACGTGACTATTATTATGCCCCAAAGCAGCCCCCTGAGGAGTTAGTGTCACCTTGGTTTACATAAGGATAGAGGATCAGAGAAATGACCTATTCAAAGTCACTCGGTTACTAAGTAGTGAAGCCAGGATTTGAAGCTAGGTCTGTTGTTTTCTAGTGTCTTACCTCTCCATTCCTCCCAACCCTCTATTTCTGTCCCTGTGTTATTCTGGATTCTTTTGGTTACGAGTGACAGAAACACATGAAAACTGACTTAAGCCGATAAAAAAAAAGTATTGGCCTGTGTAACAGAAATGTGTACAGGCATCAGGCTTCAGGCAAAGCTGGATCCAAGCATGTCTCTCTCTGCCTTCTTCTGGGTTGGTTTCATTCTCAGGAGGGCTTCCCTGTAGTTCCAAGCTCATATCTTACTGGCTTAATAACTTTAGGGGAAAGAAAACATATCTTTCCCAAAGGCTCCAGTACAAGTCCTGGGGCTGACTCTCATTGGATCAGTTCTCTCTCCTGCATATCTTTGAATCAATCACTGCGATCAGGGGGACAGATTAGTTTAAGTGACCAGGTGTACGTCATGCACTGGCCCCTGGAGCTGGAGTGAGGGAGGCATGGGCCAGTCCACCCAACTAACTATAAGGTCTGTAAGTCAAAGAAGGGGTGGTTTCCCAAAGGAATATGGAAGTGTTCTTACCAGAAGCCAAGGGACAAAAGCAAGACAAATATGTTGCAATGCTTCCCCACTTGGGTGTGCATCAGAGTCCCAAGAGGACTTGCTCACATACAGATTGCTGAGCCTCACCCCTGCAGGTTCTGCTTCAGTAGGTTTGGGGTAGGCTCAAGAATTTGCAAGTTCCCAGGGGATGCTGATGCTGCTGGCCTGGGATTTTTAAGGACCACTGGTCTACCCCTTTCCTTTGCCTTCATTCTCCCCACCGTCACCATATGCTATGTATTCTCATTTGGGAGTTCAGACTGGGGACCCATACACTCCAGGCTATATGAGGGCTTTCCAAGAGGTCCATGGGTACAATCATCTTGTGGGAATCAACGTACAGATGTTCAACTTTCCTGAGTGCTTTCCCCCGAATTGATCTACTGGAGAATGCTCCTGTGGTCGGCAGGCTCCCCCGCTCACCACCCTTTCTACAAAGTCCCTCCTCTACTTTAGAGTAGAAGGTACATGTTGGTTAAGTGTCTGACTCTTGATCTCAGCTCAGGTCATGCTCTCAGGGTTCATGACTTTGAGCCCTGCATCAGGCTCTGTGTAGCTTGGGATTCTGTCTCTCCTTCTCTCTGCCCCTCCCCTGCTTGTGCTCTCTCTCTCTCTCAAAATAAATAAATAAACTAAAAAAAAAGAAAAGAAAAAGAAGAAAGAAAGAAAGAAAGAAAGAAGAAAGAAAGAGAGAAAAGAAAGTGCACGTCTTACCCTGCCTGCATCTCACTGTGGGCATTACCTGGAGTGTAGGGAAGCCCAGATCATGGAATAAAGGGATGAGAGTGTGGGGAGCTCCCTTTGGTCGTAGTGCCATGAATCTGTGGGAAGTCCTCATGCTCTCCCCTGCCTTAATACTGGTCCATTTTGTAACAGGGCAAATTGTGGATTTCGTTTTGGATCATGGTGGTTTATTCTGAGTTCAGGTATATTGCACAGCAAGATGTATTGGCGATTTTTCTTTAATTACTTTGCCTCCTTTATTCCGCAAATGTTCTGGAATTCCCTCACAACTAAGGAGTGTTGATAATGGAAGTAACTTATTCAGGGGATACAAACTCATAGATAATTTCCATCTGTCCATCTATCTGTCCGCCTGTCTATCCATTCACCCATCCGTCCACCTATCTGCCTATTTATCTATCTATCTACTGAACCATCTTAGAATGACAACATTCATAATTTGGAAAAAGCAGCCTGGGAAATACAAGTGTAGACCAAGTGCATCCCTACTATGTTGCCGCTATTCTCAGTGATGAGAAAGAGCCTCGTGTTTCTTATCCATCCTTTCCTTGGTCCATGTCTCTGTGGCGTATTTTTGCCCAACTTCAAATAGGAATAGGTGAAATGTTCCAAACTTACTTCCTACAGGTCATATTTGAGTAAAATATCTTGTCTCAGATGGAAGTTAGTGTTTCATATATTCTTGAACACTTGTTCAGACCGGTAGGAGAAATATTTTCATTTAACTTTTGCGGAAAGATTACTGGCTACTGTAAATCCACGTTTATGTTTTCCTTGGGTGTAAATCTCTTATTTGCTGTCGCCTGTTCATTTGTTCATTCTCAGTGCAGTTTTATTAAATGTAGATGAATTTAGCTGTGCGTGGCATGGATTCTACCGAAAAGATCTAGTTTTCAAAATTGCTTAAGGGGCTTATGAGTAAAAAAATGTGGAGACCCCATTCTAGACCAATCCATGCATCTGTATGCTCTGCACCCATGCACAGACAGTGCAGTCTCAATCTGGAAACACTGGCTTGCTTGCCTATTTTCTGCAGCTGTGAGCACAGAAGTGCCACAACATAGTCCCTTGCAGGTGCCCCGAGAGACAGCCCTTGGGGAGCTCCCAGCTGGATGCTGCGAACAGGTGGACTATAACTCAGCAAGACAAGACCGTATAGGTGGAGGCCCAGATGTCTTGGATGCACAGAGGACGAGGGGATGAACTGGGTAAGGGCAGTTCAATCTGCTCTGACAATCTGAAATGAGGTTTAACTGCAAAACAGGGAAGGGCAGCCCAGCAGAAGGAAGAGCAGTGCAAAGGCAGAGAGGAACAAAAACCCAGCAAAGTGTGGCAGAAGCTGGGAAACGTGAGGCCGCGTGGTGGGAGGTTGCAGCTGGGAGGAGAGAGAAGTAAGAGAGTCAAGGCTGTGGCTTTTGTAGGCTCCCATTTTTGAGTGGCCCTCCTGCACGGCACACGTGCATCTGTGTTCACGTGCACCCTGATCTGCACATGTGTGAACAGTCAGTCACACTGCCATGCTCAGCCAAGAGCACACAGCAGCACTAACATAGCGCAAGGTCATGCCTCCCTTCCTCCCTCCTTCTTTCTTGCTACGCTGAGTGCCTACTCTGTACTGGGTTCCTTGGAGAGAAAGCAATGAATGTGGCAGGGTCTCTGTCCCCACAAGTATTATTGAGGGGACAGACCATTAACATTGACCACACACTGTGACAAGTGACACAACGGACAAGCATAGTGCAAAAGGGGAGTCAGAGACGAAGAGTCATGGAAGCTGAGACCCGAAGAATGAGAACGTGTTGGCAGGAATAGGTGGGGGTGGGAGGAGTAAGCATCGTAGGTGGAAGAAGGAGAAGCAGGTACAAAAACCTGGCTGGAGAGAGTATCGCTGCCAGAAAAATACAGAAAGGGGCCAAGAGAGGATTTATGATTTCAATACAGGAGTGGCAACTTGGTCGGCAAAAGCCCAGGGATGTTACCACAAGACTTGCCTTGGGTTTCTGTTTTTTTTTTAATTTTATTTTGTTTTTTATGTTTTATTTACTTTTGAGAGAGAGAGAGAGAGAGAGAGAGAGAGACAGCGTGAGCAGGGGAGGGGCAGAGAAAGAGGGAGACACAGAATCCAAAGACAGGCTCCAGGCTCCGAGCTAGCTATCAGCACAGAGCCCCACGCAGGGCTTAAACCCATGAACCGGGGGCTGAAATCGATTGCTCAACTGACTGAGCCACCAGGCACCCTGGTTTCTGTTTTGATGAGAAGGCCCGGAGCCCGAGCTGATGGACACCAATGATCGCAGTGGGTATCCCGCCTTCCGCAAGTACCCCCAGGGGCTCTAAAGAGTCAGGTGTGGTTCTGTTCCTCCTAGATATCACCTCATGGTTTTAGCAGCCATTGAGCATCGTGGCCTGCATCAGTGGTTCCCAAGTAGGGCACTGTCTCCCGGGACGCTTGGTAATGTGCAGAGACACTTTCGATTGTCACAACCAGGGGTCTGTTACTGGCGTCTAGTGGGTATCTAGAGCCCAGGGGTGCTGTGGCATAAACATCTCACAACATACAGGACAGGGTCCCCCTACAAAGAATTATCTGGCTCCAAATGTCTGTTGTGCTGAGGTTGAGGAAACTTGGTCTAGATTCTCTCTTTCTGGAGGGTGGCAAGATAATGATTTCCTAATTCTCTCATTTCTGCTGTTTATTAACTGGGATTCTTCGATGAACTAAGAACTTTCCTCCATCAACTGTTCAGTTACCCCAGGAGGCAATTCATATGGAAATTCATACAGGTGCCCGATGCTTGATTCTTTCTCTGTATTTACCACTTTTCAGAATAATTAGTTAATTGTTATCCTCCAAAGATAACCGATGCATTTTTTACTACCACCATGAGAATTATCAAAAGCTTATTTAGGTGGAGCATCATATATATAGATATATATATAGATATATATAATGTTTATTTTATTTTTGAGAGAGAGAGCGTGAGCAGAGGAGGGGCAGAGAGAGAGAGGAAGACACAGAATTTGAAGCAGGCTCCAGGCTCTAAGCTGACAGCACAGAGCCTGATGTGGGGCTTGAACTCACAAACCATGAGACTGTGACCTGAGTCGAAGTCGGATGCTAAACTGACTGAGCCACCCAGGCGCCCCGATGCATTTTTATAAATTTAATTTTTTAAATTTATTTTTGAGAGAGAGAGAGAAAGAGAGAGAGAGCACATGCATGTGAGCAGGGAGGTGCAGAGAGAGAGGGAGACAGAGGACCTGAAGCCGGCTCTGCTCTGACAGCAGAGAACCCGATGCTGTGGGGCTTAAACTCAGGAACCTCAAGACCATGACCTGAGCTGAAGTCGGACACTTAACCGACTGGGCCACCCAGGTACCCTAAGTATCTGGCTCTTGGTTTCAACTCAGGTCATGATCTCGCTGTTTGTGAGTTCAAGCCCTGCGTCAGTCTCTGTGCTGATTCTCTCTCTCTCTCTGCCTCTTCCCTGCGCGTGCTCACTCTCTAAAAATAAATAAGTAAACATTAAAAAAACTTATTTAATGCCTTTCGATCTATAGCAGTCATTATTCTTTTTGAAGGTCAAGTTCTTCCACCTTTGTCCAGCGAGGGCTCCTTCTGGTGGCTCTTGTGTTTCTTTTGTCATTGCCCTAGCATTCTGATGGCTTCTTTGCTTCCTGGTGTGACAAGATGTCCCCAGGTCATCTTGTACCTTTCCCACCCTCACCCAGGGATCAGCTATTTCTCTCAGAGCCTGGGTTCATTTTAGTAGAGAATGTCAGGGCTTCCTGAGAGTGAAACGAAATGGTTCCTAGGAAGTCGTTAGCACAGTGCCTGGGACACAGTGGGTGCTCATCTAATGCTGTGGTTTCGAAGACAGATTCTCTGCCAAGTTGCTTCAACTCCCTTCCTCCCTGCAACCTCCAGTACATTCCAGCACTTGCTTTCTGTACCTCCAGACAGTCTGGGGTGGGGCCTGAGTGTAATGAGGGTTCAGGTTACCCAGGGGAGGTTTGCACGTAGAGGCTTTGTTGGGCAGAGAGACCTGCCAGCCAAGAGAGCACGTCCATTAAAAGCCAGGCTAGAGGAAGAAGAGAGGAGCAATTAGCTAATCCAGGAGTCAAGGCTTTGCTTTTGTTTTCACCGTCAATTTTAATCCTGTCATAACCTTTGACCTAAGCCTTGGGGCAATTAGTGCCCGCTAATGAAGTGGTGGTGGGTTTGAGCTTCTGCTTTCCTCCCCGGGCCGAGTCAATACCTTGTATTCCAGCACACGTAATTGAGGGAAAAGGGTTTATTTAAGCTAACAAATGATTACTTCCCACAATAGAATCTCCATCCCAGTTAGTGAATTGGCTCTTCAGGCATCCCCTGCTTTGTCTGCTGCCAAAGCCTGTATTTCATTGACTGCTTTGCCCTCTTCTCTCCTTCCTCCCTGCTTCTCTCTCCCTCTTCCTACCCCTCCTCTGTGCCCTCACCATCGAATTCAGTAAATTCGCTGTAGCTACCGTCCACCCATCCCGAGGCATTAGGCGGGCCAGGCCCTGAGGTCCCGGGACAATTCTGACCCATCCCAGAAGGATCTCACAGCCTAGGGACAAAGACACACATATAAACAGATAAATTACGAATCTTTCTGCGGTGTGGTAAGGGCAAAGTAATTCAACAAGCTAAATGAAGGAGCCAGATGGTGTGGAGTGGTCTTTGTGCAGAAGAGTCTAGAGAGGGAGAAGAAACTGGAAACATTTGAACCGTTCAGACTTAAGGCTTCCATGGACCAAAGAGGGTTTTTATCCAAGTGGCCTGAAAGGTGGTTATTGAGAAGAATGTGGCAGACTTCTCACTATAGAATGCCGATTTGGGAACCCCCGTTCCCCTGTGGGGTTATGTACCTCAGAGAAGGCTTGTGTCACCTTCATCCTCAGCAGGGGCGTCTTACCTCATCGGGGCCAATCATATGAATTGCATTTCCTTTCCCAATTGATTGGCTTAGTAAGGGGCATGTGACTATAGCCTGGCCCATGAGCTATGAGGGGAAGCATGTGGGAGGTGGTGGTGGGCCTTGTTTCTAGGGAAGTTTCTTAACTCTTGTAAGCATACATAATAAGGAAGTCATAGTTCTTTTTTGAGCCTGGATTTTGGTGAGGATGTGGTGGCTGGAGCTGTTGTAGCCATCTTGCAACACGAGGACAGCTAGCTGCTGCACTGAGGATGGAAGAGCAAAGTGATGGAAGAAACTTGGATCCTTGAAGCTGTTGTACAGCTGCTGACATTAGCCACGTGGGGCCTTCCTTGACACTTCTCATTGTCTGAGACAACAAAATGTTCTTGTGTTTAAGGCCCTTTCAGTTGGTTGCTGGAAGCTTCCCAACTGATACAGAAGAGGAGGGAGAATTTGAAGAACGTGTCCTGAAGAGAGGGAAGAGCATTTCAGGAAAGGCATATGGACAAAGGTGCCAATAAAATGGGAAATGTATGGAAGGCCTAGTTCTCAGAGGTGAGGTCACATAGGGTCTGGCCATGTTAGGCAGCACCTCATGTCCTCTCTGTGGGCCTCTCTTTCCTTCCATTCCCCATGAGGGGGTTCTCCTCTTCATCCAGTGTCCTCTCCAAATGTACCTGAGAGGGAGACCCAGGTAGCAGCCATCTTAGCTTAGGTATAAGATGTGTATTGAGTATTCACTCTGTGCCAGGCCCTGAGCTGGGCGGAAGTAAACAAGATAAGATCCCTGCTGCACAGAGCTCTTGGCCCAGGTCCAGAGATACAAACATACACCTATGATCCTAAGCAAGTGACTGGTGTCCGGGGAAAGAGTTTTAGTTGGGTCATGGACTGACATCACGTGTGAACATTAGTTCATAACTAACTCATAACATTCATAACTCATAACATTCATACCAGTTATGAGTTTATTTTGATGATCAATTTCTATATGTGGCAGAAACGTAAATTTTCCCTCAGGATGTGTTTAAGAAAAGAAAAAAGAGTTAATTTAAGGAAAACTAGTTGGTAACGTTGTAAGTAGTGTGTTGATATGGTAAAACTTGTGCAGTTAGAATGAAATGATGTGTGTGTGTGTGTGTGTGTGTGTGTGTCTGTGATGTTTGTCTGTGTGGTCTTTTTTTCACCATATGAGAACAGACTTCTATTCTTTTAGGAACTACTGTTTCTGTGCTTTATGTGGTTTTTCTGGGAGGTACCACATACTTCCATGATCTTCCCTACTCCCACTGTTTTCACTCAGGCTTTTCCCAACCATGAGAAGCCCTACTCTAGTGGCAGATGCTATAAAATGTGAGGCTTGGGGGCTGTTGGCCTGTGTCTTGCCCTACCAAGGACACTGACCTGGAGCGACAGAGGCAGGCAAAGAAAAGGGAAAATAGCAGATTCAGTCGATTCTCATTACTCATGGTAGTTACGTTCTATAAATTGGCCACAAACTGAATTAGTGACCACTGAACCATTGCTCCTAGGGGAAATACAGGGCAAGGTTCCTGTGAGTCCCTGGTCATGACATTTTCATTAACTCATCAATACATAACCTTGTTTTATTTGTGTTTTGGTTTAAAGACACCTTATTTAATATACATTGTTGATCCATTAACATTACACTCATGGCCAACAGCCAGCAGCTATATGGCCAGCAGCTATAACTCATGCCTGAGTGAAGCCCAGATAACACACGTGTTTTCTCCACCAGTCACAGCCCAGCCATCTTGCTCTTAGGATCGCTAGGCAGACCTTCAGAGCTACAGTTGGGGACCACTTTCAACGATGAAATCACCACCAAAAAGCACTAAAATGAGAAAAATGTGGCACTAAATAAACAACCATGAAAAGGATACTTGTTCACCTTATGAGAGCTGGGATAAGAACACAGAGTGTCACCTTGTGTGACCTCAGCTGGGAATGTGTGTGTGGGATGACTCAAAATTTTCACCACTCTGCACATGGCCATGAATGACCATGAAAATGCTACAAATATTGATTTGGGGGTTGCCAATACGTTTTAGCAAGTAAGTGAATTCACAAATACAGAATCCATGAAAAATGAGACCTGGCTGGAAGATAGATGGATAGGGATAAAGAAGAGAGGTGGGAGGGGCAGAAAGGGTGTGCTTTCAGCTCTGGTGGGAGTCTGAGTCACTGTCTCTAGCCATTTCTCTGCCCTCCTTATGGTTTGAATATCATATTTCTGTTTGATGGTGTGAGATATTTCAAAGTCCTTTCTACACCCCACCCCCTTTTGTTTTCCTCTAAGAGGATTCAGTTGGAATTCTGTTGCTTACAACCAAAGGAGTTCTGACCTAGTACATAAAACCCTTGGCACATGGTAGGTCCTTTTTGAATGTGGTTCTCTTCCTTCATGGAATGCAGGGTTGGCTAAAGTAACCAATGAATGTATGTCGCGAGAGAGGGAGTGGTGAGGAGAAGGAAGTCTTTCCAATGTGAAAAATCGGGGGCAACGTATTTCCAACTTTTCCCTTTACCCTTTGCAGCAGCAACCACTTCTTGCCATGTTCCAGTACAGATGGAAAAGTCACTGAATTACAAACCCGGTTGCAAGCTATTTTTGGTGGAGTTGTGGGGTGTGTGTGTGTGTGTGTGTGTGTGTAATGTACGCATTGGGATTCTTGGCCACTGCCTCTGTTTGTATCAGCTGTCAGCAAATCAGAGGCGCCGTACGCGTTTGTCATAATTCATTACATTAATTAACCACGTTTGAGAACTGGGCGCAGGCCAGAGGGGATGCGGGGGAGGGAGGCCTCCACATTGTTGTGTCTGAACCTCCCGGGTCAGAATTTCCACGGTTTGATGGGCTGCCATCGCCTGCACATGTGTCCCCTGACACTTGGACCTTGATGAAATCATCATGTTTACATCTTTGAATATTCCCTGCAGATGATGCCCGTGGCGGGAAGCCAGAGGCAGAGAGCGTCCCAGAACTTGGCTCTGGAGGCCCATCGCTGTACCCAAAAGAGTTTGGAATTACCCTGACGTCCAATACCAAACTGGGCATCCTTCTCTAGCCCATCCCTCTCTGGCCGGTTCCCTGGGCAGGCTGCCTGGCCCAGGCCTTCTGCAGGACAAATGGTGCCGGCTGTACCTCCCCCTACTTGCGACCCAGAGGGGTGAAGCCTACTTCTCTTCATGTTCCCCATCGCAGTGAATGGTGCCATTGCCTACCCAGATGCCGTCTTGGAATGTGCAGGCAACCCTTGACTCTTGCCGCATCCCAGCCTCCATGTCCTGTTGGTTCCCCATTGTTACCATTTCTGAGGTCGTTGCACTCTTCAGTGTTGCTTCACCACCGCCCAGCCTGGGCCTCTGTTGCCTCTTGCCTGGACCATGGCAACAGCCTGATCTCTGGCCTCCTCTTTAACTCTTTCTCTCTTCCATCTTTCCTGCGGGCTGGGACTACAGGGACTTTTCTAAAATGAAAATAGAAGTATGTCACTCTCCAGTTGCTTTGCAGTTGACCTCGGGATTCTTTTTTTTTTTTTTTTTTAATATTTTATTTATTTTTGAGACAGAGAGAGACAGAACATGAGTGGGGGGAGGGGCAGAGAGAGAGAGGGAGACACAGAATCCGAAGCAGGCTTCAGGCTCTGAGCTGTCAGCACAGAGCCCGATGCAGGGCTCAAACCCATGTACCGTGAGATCATGACCTGAGCTGAAGTCTGACGCTTAACCGACTGAGCCACCCAGGTGCCCCGAACTTGGGATTCTTTGCTGTGGCTTACAAGGCCCTTCCTGAGCTGGCCCTGCCAGTCATGGATTCCTGTGCATTTCTAAGCTTTATTCTCTGACCTCTCTATCAGTTCTTCCAATAAATTTCTTTCACCTAAGTTAATTTCTGCTGTAGGCAACCAAAGACCCTGACTCTTGAATCATCAAAGTTTCTATTTATTCCATATGTGAGATTAAGGGCAATTTTTCTTTTCAACAAAAATGTCCTATATTCTTACTGTGTACTCAGTCACCAGGCCACCAATCAGTATTTGGCCACAGTCCTTCTGCTTAGAAACTAGATCCTTAGTGATATCATTTAAGCTACTTGATGAAACCTCACCTAAAGCCAGCACCAAAAGTTTTCCAGTGTCTTGAGTCAACAGATTCTCTTTATTTTTTAAGTAAATTTTCTGTGACTTTCAACTTGACACAGACATTGAATCACAAACTGTTTTGGAACAAGGACAATGCCTGCTTCATCATGACCCTAATAACCTGCTAGGGCAGACTTTTATTTGCATTATCCAGGCCTATTACCAACCTAAGGAAGATCCTCAGTTTCGTGATGAGGGTAACTACTCTCTGCACATTATTTACAATTTATAAAGCACTCTCACACCCATCATCTCATTTAAACCTCTCAACAGTCCTGAGAAGTGTGTGTAATTGGGGCATTTTATAGATGAGAAAACTGAGGTTCAGAAAGGTAACAGGCTGGTGCAAAGTTACATGGCTAGTGAGAAGGAGGGCTAGTGTTTAAATCCTGTCCTCTGATTCAGAACTTGTATATTTTCTCATATTCATGCATTTATTAATTCATTCCAGAATGGCAAAAATGATTAAATGCCTACTATGTTCAGGGATCTTGCTAGGCTTTGGGAAATATATTAGCAAACAAAACAGAATCCCCATTCTTGTTTTTTCTTTAAATTTTTTTAATGTTTATTAATTTTTGACAGAGAGAGAGACAGAGCACGAGTGGGGGAGGGGCAGACAGAGGGAGACACAGAATCCGAAGCAGGCTCCAGGCTCTGAGCTATTGGCACAGAGACCGACGATGGGCTCGAACTCACAGACCGTGAGATCATGACCTGAGCCGAAGTCGGACACTCAACTGACTGAGCCACCCAGGTGCCCCGACAGAATCCCCATTCTTAAAGAACTTACTGACTAGCAAGAGACACAGGCAGTAGAGTGATGTGCAATGGGGCATCTCGTCATTTGGAGTCTGAATAGCTGGTCTGCGAGCCACTGCGGGATGAGCCCCCACAGTTCCAGTCTTGGCGTCTCTCTGTGTAAGATTCAAATTCTAGGCTTGGGTGGAGTGGGAAGAGGCAGGTTAGAACAGATACAATAGAACGTGCGCAGGGAAGAACAGGAAATTCTGCAAGAGGAAATTAGGACTCTCTAAAGAAGGGGAAATTGGAACAACAAATGTCTGCTCTGATTCAGGACACGTGAGCCACTTACTGGATGCCGGGGTTTCCACCACGAGTTACAGTCTCTACGCTTCAGCTTTCATGAAGTGGTTTCACAATTTTGGACATTAGATTTTTGTCTCCTCAGTCTTTTCGACTTATTTTGAAACCATATTCTATGAATGTCACTAAACCTTTTAGGGAGAAGGCAGAAGTGGGTGAGGAAGTCCAGTGTACTTTTTCATCTTCTTCTGAAGGACTGTCAATACCTAGGACATACTCTCAACCCCACCCAGGGCCGCATAATGGAGTCTGGCAGTCTTTCCCACCGAGTCTCGATAAAGACCCAGAACTCTCTCTTTTTTTCTTTTAAGTTTATTTATCTAGAGAGAGAGAGAACACATGTGGGAGAAGGGCAGAGAGAGGGAGAGAGAATCCCAAGACGGGTCTGCACCATCAGCACAGAGCCCGACTCGGGGCTCGAACTCCTGAACCGTGCGATCATGACCTGAGCTGTCATCAAGACTTGGACATTCAACCGATGGAGACACCCAGGTGCCCCAAGACGCTGACCACTTATTACAGTCCTCAAGATCACTACCAGTCTCCTAGAGTTGGCACATGAGGTGCAACCTATTTGCCTGCTTTATTTTGGGGACTGTGGGGCCTTGGGAAAATTCCTTCCTTTCTTTGGGTCTCAGTTTCCCCATCTGTTAAATAATGGCCTGAGTGATCTGTAAGGTGCCTTCCAGTTCTGACAGTGTGGGGTTGGTGGATCTTGAAGTCACTGGGTGGGAAAGCACTTCCTGGGTCAGAGGCTTTTAGCAGGTGCCTCCTCCCCTTCCAACTCCTCCTGGGGCCTTCAGGACCGGGGAGAGGGTGGGAATCAGATCACGTCCTGTGTCACGGGTGAAATATTTCCCTCATAACCCATGCAGGTAACTGCTGTAGATCAACTGAGGCTCAGGGTTTTGGATTCAAGGAGCAAAATGGTAAGGGCAGCCAGCATCTATTAAATGCCTTCTGTGTACGCCTGGCCTTGCCTCTAATCTTCAGCACAACCCTTCAAGTTAGTGTTTTCATTCTTATTTGTAAATAAAAGGAGGGTGTTGCCCTCAGACGGCTGTCCACACACTTACCCTCACACAGTAGCAGAGTCAGGATTGGGATTCAGAATCCACATTGCTTCCTCAATTCCACCTGCCTCCAGCTAGAGAGGCCCTAAGGGTATGGTCTTGGTACTAACTGGGATTTGCCAAGCCCTCGTGTCAAGCCAGGTCCCCTTCCTCTGGGGTGCCGCTCTGCCTCTGCAGCCAATGCTGCCATTGCTCTGTCCAGCTTCTCCCACCCAGCCCCTGACTCCGTCCCCTTTTCCTGTCTCTCTGAGCTCCTCCCCTGGCTTCTGTGTTCTCTGTGCCTACTGGCCTGACTGGTGATGCCTCACCCAGATGCTGAGAGATGGTCGTACCCTAGAGCTTACATTCTCCCTTAACTCTGTACCAGGGCATCCTTGCCCACTGACTGGCTGGTACTGGAGTGCAGAAGCCCGGTTCCCATGCCTTGGTCTGTACAAACTCAGGGATAATGTCTGTTCCGAGTCTCGCTGCGGGATCAGGCTGAGCCTAGGCCTTTGCCTCCATTTGTATCCTGGCTTGACTCCTTTCTTTCCCTGTTTTCCTCCTCCCAATCTCTTCCTGAAACCAGTTCTTTAATAAATCACTTGCCCACAGACACTTAGCTTAGAGACTGCTCTGGACAAGCTGACCTAAGATACCTTCCTTCCCTTTATTTCCTAGGAAATTACCCAATCATGAGAACTTTGATTTATAGAATTCATCTCAAAGCACTTTTGGATAGATGATCTTGCAGCTCTGTGCACACAGCTCTCTCTGCCTGAATGCCCTCTCACTGCCTACTTCACTGCTGAACTTGGTTCAATCCTCACTTCCTGTGGGAAGCCTCTCTGCTCACAGAGGCTCAGTTACTTCTCCCTTGTCCTCCCCATGGTGGCAGAGGCCTGCCAGCGGAGCATCAATCCTGGCTCCTCAATTCCCAGCCTCCCTTGCAGTTAAGTGGGGCAGTGTGACTGACTCTAGCCAATGGGACATGGGCAAGTGAGGTACATGATTTCTGGAGCCAGGCCATACAACGTTCCATGCGGTCATCCACAATGCCTCTCTCTTGCTCATTGGCTGACATCCCGTAGAGGATTCCAGTAGAAGACTCCAAGGAGGCCTGGATCTCATAATGATTACATGGAGCAGAAGCATTGCACCCTGCGATATCTTGTTAAGCCATTGAGAGGCTGGGGTTGTTTGTTAAAGCAGCTTACATTGAATGCCCTAATATGCCCTGCATCTTGTAATAAATCTATCATAACAACAATCAAGCTCCATTATTATTGGTTACTTACTGTCTCCCTCAATAAGCTGGAAGATCCTTGAGAGCAGGCACAAGCTTTCTCTCTCTATGCCCAGTGCCCAGCACAAGGAAACACTCCATATTCATTCGTTCAATGAATGTGTGAAACACCGTGAGATTCAGTGTGATAGGTCAGTCTTCAGGCTCTGGAGATGAAGTGGCTGGGTAGGAGTCTTTGCTCTTTCCTTTGTTTCTTGATCACCTTTGGCAAGTGACCTACCGTCTCTGAGTTTAGATTCCTAATCTGTAAAATGGCCATAAAACTCTTAGTATTATCATATCTATTATTGTCCCCATTGACACTGAAGTTCAGAGAGAGTATTTGACCCAAGATCACTCAGTAAAGGGCAGAGATGACCCTTGCATTCTAATCTCCCTCTTGCTGCTATGCTTTGAGGAGTAAGTAGAGAGCTTGTCTGTCATCTTGGGCTTTTCCCCTGAAGCTCTGGGTGACAGCCAGTAGCCCCAGCAGGAGTGGTGACCTGAGAGTTTTCAACACCTTCGGGTGCTAAGTTGAGGCAAAGGCCTGAGTGATTTTCCAGGGGAGAGTCACGCAGTTGGTTAAAAGATAGCACAGAGTGGAGACATGGCCTAGAACCAGGGCCCTCACTGGGAGGGGCTGGGCTGCACCCTGGGGGCGTCCCCTGTTGCAAGGGACAGGCATCCACTTATAAACCACAGAGCTAGGAAGCCAGCTTTGCCCACTTTCCAGGCCCTCTTTTCTCCCCCCTCAACTTCTACCTCTCTTCCTCCTCCTTTTGGCAATCTCTGAGCTTGAATTTCAAGACCTGTGGTCTCTGAGGACTGGAGCCCAGAGGAAGATTTTAGCTCTGCAACCCAGACAGCAGGAAGCACTGGGGTTTCCTCAGGGGTGGGGGAGATAGGGGCACTCCAGGGTTTCCCTGGGCTGCATGAGAGAGGCCCAGCTGGTGTCTGACCCCAGTTCCTTGGGAATCAAGGGCCTGGAGCCCTCTGGAGAAAGAAGGTCCATGGGGAATGCCCGTAATTCCATGGGATCCTGGCCTGGTTAGTGTTCAGGGCCCACAGCAGTCCTGGGGGGATACTGATGTGCCCTGCTGGAGCCAAGGTTGGCTTGGTCTGTGGGTGACGAGCTCTGCCCCTTTCTGGCGCCTGTCTCCCTTCTGAAACACACTGTGCCACCTCTCTGCCATCTTCCTGGCTTGCTGTCTCCTCCTCCTTCACTACCTGTTACCCTCACCTCCCCTTTCCAGAGCCCCTCTTTCTCTCTGAGGCTCTCGCAGCTGACCTGTTGGCCTTCCGCAGTCTCAGGTGGGCTCTCTCTCAGAGATTTTCTGCAGGGGGCATGTCTTAATTCGAGAAGGCTTTGAAGGTAGGGGCTATGGCTGTTCACCTCTGAGCAAATGCATCAGTGAATGAATGAATGAATGAATGAGCCAGTGAGGAAATGAATGAACAGGAAAGTGGCAGCCTGTGCTAATGAATGAATGAGTCAGTGACGGCTGGAGGGAATGAATGAACTTGCCTGAGTGGGAGTGAGTGGGTGAGCTGGGGGGTTCTGAGGTGGGCCCCGGGGGCAGAGACAGCAGCAGCAGCAGCAGCACAGAAAGAGGCTTCAGTGGGTTGGGGAAAGGGGCTGTCTTGGTTCATTACCCGGAGAGGACACCGTGGGCCGCGGGGTCCCTTCCCCCCTGCGCAGACAGCGCTCTGTCTTCTCTCCTGGCTCCTGTGTCCCCTCAAGCTCCCATCCTTGGCCACGCTCAGAGGAGAACCTTCCTGGCCCCCGCCCTTGGGTTTTCTTGGCAAGATCCTCCTTGGAGGCTGTTTCTCTTGGATGAAGCCTCTCCCTGACCCCTCCTCCCCTCCCCAAGTCCCCATAAAATGTTCAAAGTATTTTCTTTTACTCAATAAAGCAAACAAAGGCAAGGGCAGCCTGGAGGCCTGAATCTGCAGCCCTTGGCCTTGCTCAACTGAGGCTCACAAACCACCTTCACGCTGGAGTCTCTGGGGACCCTTCTATGCGCTCCACTTCGCAAATGGGAAAGCCAGTCTCAGAAGGAGGGAGGTCATTCTGCTAGGAGTGGGAGGCAGAACCTTGACCTTGGGCCTTCTGTTCCAGATGGGGGGAAAACCATCCCCCTCTCGTGGCCCCTCTCTGCCTCACTTTGCTTCCAGTAGGTGACAGCAACAGAGAGGCCTTGGGCTGGGTCCCGGGCAGCCTCAGTGGCAAGGGTCTGTGATTCTTCCTGCAAGAGGCTACAGTATAGCTCTGTGCATCCCTGCTGAACACACACTGTGAACAGGCAGGGGAATAGTAGAGCTCGAGGGGAAGGACTTCCCCACTGCTGCGGAGGTCAGGAATCCTCGCCCGGGGCTCCATGGGACCCATGAGACAGGTGGGTGTACAGGGCAGACGGATGCACAGAGATGAACACGAAGTGAACGAGCCCACTCTCCACTCATTACGACAGCCCCCTGAGGCGGGTACTATTATCACCATTTTATAGATGATGAAAGCAAGGCCCAGAGAGGCCACATGACTTGTTCAAGATCACACAGGTAGTAAGTGGTGGAGCCAGGATTTGAACCTAGCAGTTGTCAGACTCCAAAGCCCAGGTTCTAACTTGTTCTCCTAGTTGGGTGAGAGCTTGAGGGAAGGGGGGCAGGTACAGGCATGGACTGGTGTCAGGCGTATAATGGGCCTTCAAGTTGCCAGGGGCAGAGTGGTGCTCACCTGGGCTCCTGGCTTCCTACCCTCCTGTGATGGAAGGCTGAGCCTGCCTAGGAAGATGGGGTCTTCCCGTTCTCGCAGGAGTCTGGACTCTCCTTGGTCAGTCAGTTCTAGAAGCCTAACCACTTGCTTCATCTTCTGTGGAGATAGATGCTCTCCAGCCCTCAAGTGTGGGCTAGTTTCCCTTCCGCCTGCGCTAACCCCACAGCGCGGTGGTGGGCGAAGCAAGCTCCTCAGGGAAGGGGGTTCCCTCTAGACAGCCCCGCCCTCTACCCCCTTTCCCATCACTGGCCCTGGCCAGCCCCCTGGGCCCGGTTTGAGAACAGACACTCACCCCTTTGCCAAGCACGGAGTGGGAAGGGCTGCGGCAGCCCAGCCAGGAGTCCCAGCCAGGGAACAGGATCAAGAGTGGACGGGATAACTGGGGCTGC
Organism: Prionailurus viverrinus; assembly: GCF_022837055.1. Taxonomy (NCBI): domain Eukaryota; kingdom Metazoa; phylum Chordata; class Mammalia; order Carnivora; family Felidae; genus Prionailurus; species Prionailurus viverrinus. The sequence continues at coordinate 178,836,966 of NC_062561.1, read as the reverse complement.
CGAGAGGCCAGGACCAACCAACAGGGACCTGGGGGATGGCCTAGAGGTTGAGGGAGGAGCAGAGCGGCTCCCCATCCCCAGCTCTGCCTGGAGGTGTGAAAGTCAGGAGTTTTGCAGCAGCAGCCCATGGGAGCACATGGTGGGAAATGGCCTTACCCATCTCTCTTCTTGATGGGGTCAGACCTTTTATTTATTATTATTTAATGTTTATTTATTTTTGAGATAGAGAGAGAGAGAAAGAGAGAGAGAGAGAGAGAGAGAGAGAGCAAGCAGGGGAGGGGCAGAGAGAGAGGGACACACAGAATCCAAAGCAGGCTCCAGATTCTTTGCTGACAGCGGTGAGCCCAATGTGGGGCTCGAACTCATGGACCGCGAGATCATGACCTGAGCCAAAGTCGGACGCTCAACGGACTGAGCCACCCAGGCGCCTCAGGGGCAGATCTTTTAAAGGGGCAACTCTTGGGCTGAGAACGGGGGGTGAGAGATCTCAGCCTCTCAGCCCTGGGGTCAGAGCTCAGTGCCTTCCCAAAGGCAGAGGGGCCGCCCCCTCACAGAGACGCAGTGGTTTCCTGCCTCCTCACCACAATGGCATCCCATTGGACCTGTTCTCACTTGAGAGGGCCATGGGGTAGGGTCCCTCATCTGCCTTGTCCTGAGTGTCCAGACCTGGGCCAGGCCCAGAGGAGTGCATCAGTAATTACTAAGGAGGAGAGGACTTTGGTGAGGGGTCCGGGTTGGGGCTGTGAATTGGGATCCTAGACACCAACCAGAGGCCTGTCCTGACTCAGTGTCCTTTTGGTCTCCCAGACCCAGCATATCTGGGTGGCCAGAATGGATCCCAGCAGGGATGGGTGTCCCCCAGTTGGGCTGTCTTCTGAGTACTCCCACTCTCAATGTCTTCTCTTCTGGGGACATCACCCCACTCAACCCAAAGTTCCCAGGCCCATAGCACATCTCACATCTATGATCTGTTTTTCATACTTCATAAATGGACATTGTAGCTTGTATTGAAGGGACCAGAGAGGCGGAGTTCAAATCTCCACTCTGCCCATTTCCAGTTGTGTCTCAGTTTTCTTACCTGTAAATGGAGCCATCAGTGACACGATATCAGAAGATTATTATAAGGGTTCCATCAGTGAATGCAGCTAACGTGATTAGAACAGGTACAACGGTTGATAGCCTGGATTTGAACTCAGATCCAACTGGTGCCAAAGCCTGCTTTCTTTCTGTCTTCATGTGCTGGACCCTTCCATAGCTTGCTCTGGGATTGCACGCACGTTGGGAGCTGGTGCCTGGTGAATGCTGGGGTGGGGGCTAGAACTGGCTTTTCGCCAGGGTCTTGGAGGCCAGTGGCCCTCTCTGGCTGAACAGAATCTACTTTTGCCTCCCACTAGCCTAATTCCACAGATCCCAAGAATGATGGGTAGTTGAGGGTGGTAGAAATATTTCCAGAGCCCTGAAGTCCCTTGCCCTTTCCAGGCCTCAGTCTCCCTGTCTGTGGGCTGGGAAGATCCGGCAGAGGCAGTGTGAATCTCAGCTGAGCTATAATGCATGAGAAAGTTTTTAGGACACACAGTGGGCGAGGTCTCCCAGGTTGAAGGACAGGATGGGGGCCCTTTGGAGCGAGGGAAGTGAGCTGGCTGCATCCACAGACTCAGACTTCGGCCTCAGCCGGCAGCTGGGCCTGGACTCCTGCTCATGGCCGCCCCCTCTCATGGGCCTGCTCCAGGCTGACCCCTTCCCTGCTGAGGAGGGTTCTGCTGCCCACGCAGGCACACCCTCCTTGCTGGGCTTGGGTGCTTGCGTGCGTATGTGTGTGTATGTGTGTGTGTGTTGTGTGTGTGTGTGGGTGGGTGGGGTGCTGAGAGGTGCTGAAGGGTGAGGAGACCCTGAGCACACACTGCGCCCCACACAGAGAGCCCCCATGGAGTCAGCCTGGGCCGCCGGCTCAGCCATCCTTCCCGGAGCCTCCATAGCCCCTCTGGCTGCCGCCACAGGCAGATTCCCGGCGAATGGTGCTCCTGAGACTGCCACGGGCCCAGGCTGCGTCATCCCCGCCCTCCCTGAGCCCTGGGACCAGCTGGGCAGAGCTCCAGCCCTGGGAACTCTGCCTGCTGCTTCTTTTTTCCTTCTCCTTCGAAACTTCACTCTATGATTCAGTGAAATGTCCTCTGCTCCCCACTGCCTGGCTTGGCTAAGCTGACCTTGTAGGGCAGAGAGCACTGGACCTGGAGTCCAGGTTCCAGGCTGCTGCCTTGCATGCCCTGCGTGACCTCATGAGGGTCCCTCGCCCTCTGTGGGCCTCAGTTTCTCCATCTGTAAAACGGAGCATCTAGCAGTAGAAGAAGGAAGAAGGAGAACTGCCTTTGCACTCTCTCATGCCGGCCTCCTAGCTCCGTGCTGGGCATCATTCTTTCTTTGCAGAGATTTCCCAGGGTTCTAACCTGGACCTCTCTACTCTGCCCTCCCTGCCACGCCAGCTTACAGATCACTGGTTCCAGGCCCACCTGTGGTGGCCTTGGGTGGAGACTCATCCCCAGTCCCAAGAAGGTCACCTCTAAGATCTAGGTCACAACTGTCCTCCCTTCACTACTGTCCTACCCCCCCAGCTGAAGGCTGAGACACCCCTCCGTGTGGGGCTCCACCACTAGAGGGCGCCCATCACTCCCCAAAACATGACTAAAAAACAAAACCAAAATGCTTACCCCAACTGAATTTAATGATAACAGCCATTTATGGAGTATTTATATGTGTCAGGTGCTATACCAATCCCCACAGCACCACTGAGAGGTACACAGTGCCACCATCCCCACTCAACAGATGATAAAGTAAGGTTGGGAGAAGTGAAATTACTTACCCAAGGTCACCCAGCTAGACCGTGACGGGGCTGGAGCCAGCATTCATGAATCAATCTCAGGCCCAGGGCTGAGGGCTCCATGGCTCCCAGAGTCATTCACTGAGGTGGGGGATGATGGCTGGGATGGAAACTGGAGATAGCAGCTAGGACTGAGGTGATCAGAGACCATCAAAGTGAATGGTTGCAAATTTAAAGCATTCCGTAGGGTCTTTTAATAATTATACGAGTAGGTAACATCCCTGAAGTACTTACCATATGCCAGGGACAACACCAAGTGTTCTGTATACGTGAGCTCACCTGATAGTTGAAACTACCCAGTGGGGATATGTTCTGGTGTGATTTCCATTTTACAGGTGGGGAACTGAGGCTCAACAAGGCCAGCAGCCTTGCCCAAACTTACTCATTTGAACCTATCTTGTCCAGAATCCCAAAATTTAAGAGAGAAAAGCGGGCAGAAGCAGAGGTGGGGACACAGAAGCCTGAGACTTCCCAGGCCACTGTTGGAAGACCCTTGATTGGATGCCTCTCCTCTCTGGGCCCCAGAGAGGAGCAGAGACTTGGCCAAGGGCCCAGACCTGGTTCGGGGCAAAGCAGGAGATGATCCCAGTTCTTCTGGCCCCCTGCCCACTGCTTGCTCCCTCTATGTGCTGCACTGACTTCCAGACAAGCTAATCCTGTCTCAGTCCCGGCCTCAGTTAACTGAATGGTGAATGTCTTTCCCCTGGAGAGGACACTCCTGGAGATCTGACTGGAGATCTGACTGCAGATCAGCCCTTACTGGAGATCTCTGGGACACATGGGCTGTCGTAGGCAGTGGCAGCCAAGAGGCGGAACTGGCTTGGGGGATGGTGACCTGGGCCCCCGCCATGTCTATCAGTCCTTCCCCCAAAGCACCCCATCAAGCAGCCCCAGTCCCACCTCAGTCCCGCAGCTGCTCCTGGGTATGATGCCAGAGCAGCCTGTGGTCACATGAGGTGAACTAATGGTCCCATGGCGGTTTGTGCAGGACAGAAGCACTAGGGTGGGACAGGGTCCCTGCCCCATGTGAGGCACTCTTTTGGCATAATAACTTCCCGATCCCAGGTCTGCCTTGGATCCACCTTGGTCCTTCCCAAGGGCTGAATCTTTGGGATTTTCTGACTTGTGCCTTGACACTGGGGTGACTAAGTTCCGCTGCAGTGTGGACACCAAACCCCCGCAGCTGGGGAGAGTTTGGTGGTTCAGGCGGGGGTTGGGGACATTGGAACCAGTAATGTGTGGGCCGTTGGGAATCAGGCCAGGGCTGAGCAGGGCTGTACTGAATCCTTACAACAACCCTGTGAGGCAGGACTGCCCGTGCTCCCACTCCCTTTATGTAGGTGAGTAATGGGGCTCACAGTGCAGTCAGAGAGGCAAAGGGAGCTCAGGGACATGCAACGCAAACGGCACCGGGGCCACCGGCCCACGTGGTACAGGGCCAGATGGACAAGGTGAGTGAGTGAGGGGCTGTGTGTTGGGCCACAGGGAATGGTGTTCCCTATTGTTTGCTGAGCTGCAGAGATACACCTCAGGATGGGGTGAAGGGGGCCCAGTGGCTGGCCACTGAGGTCACTGCCATCAGCCTAGTCACTGGTCTTGAGGGCCCCAAAGCCAGAGCCTCTGGTGTTTAAAGCCAGGTCAGAAATGTTGATATTTGTGTGAACCGTTCCATTTTCCAAGACCTGGAAAACTAATTAAAAGTTTATTTTTAAAATGTGTGTGTGGGGGGGGAGGGGGGAGCGTGAATCAGAAAAGTTAAAAGTTCCAAACAACAATAGTAATAATCTGAGCCATCCAGACAAACCCACAGACCAACTGCAACCTGATAATGTAAGTGGCCTGTGGGATCCTCGAGGCAGGGCTCCTAACTCAGCTGGGGAGGGTCCTGGGCAAAGAGAAAAACTATCCTGAGGACGAGAAAAGATGAGGGGAGCAATAGAAGAGTTACTCAGGCAGGGGGTGGGGGGCAGCCTGAGCCACGGTGTGCTGGAGGCTTTCCCGAAGGCAGGGGCTCCGTGGAGGTGCCCTGACTGTGAAGGTTCCTTCCACGGGACACTGCCCCACAGCGCAAGTTAGGGTATTTTAGGGAAAAGGAGAGGGAGAGAAGGGTCTTCCAAGAAAAATGCCAAGGATTCCTTTTGTTGGGGCAAAGGGCCAACAAACTCTAATAATGCTCTGTCCCTAGTTTTAAATTGAGCTCTGTTCTTGGCGGGAATATTCCTCGGTCACGGCCCAGAGCCCCGTATTCGGGGTGCTTTGGGGAATGGAGGAGAGGGGGCCGTGTCCACTCCTGGGCAAAAGCAGGGTGAAGAGGGGCCAGTGGCTGGCAGCTGGGGTGATCGGAGAGGCCAAGTGACCCAGAGCAGCCGGCAGTGGGCTTTTGGAGGAGACAGAGAGCGACTGGTGGAAGAGAGGCATGCGCTCCGATGTCCTCAGAAGCCTTTGGGAGGTCACGGGTCTCCTGCAGCCCCGTGTACAGTGGGGCTGGGGGGGCTGTGTCCGGAGATTAAGGGGAAGGGCGGCCCCAGCTGACTTAGGGTCACACAGGATGGGAGTACGTTTGGCTGAGCAGCCGGGAGGGTTCCAGACACAGTGTGGTGTGACAGAGCCCCACTCCACACCCTGGGTCACTGTCTGCAAGGGAAGGTGGTTTGACCCAGATTGAGATGGCAAGTATTTTCATCTCATGAGTCAGTCCTCGCTGACTGGCCACTGCTCTGCATTAAAAAGAATTTCAGGCTGCCTCTGTTCAGTCAGGAAGAGTACAGAGAGGGGTTAATGATGCCTGTTAAGGGTGCCAATGTGGGGACCATTTCTCTTCCTGGCTCGTCGCTTGCTCTCACCTCCGAAGGAAAAGAAGGTCTTGCTTTTGCTCTCAAGCTCTCCTGACCCCCGTTCCCCTCCCTCTGAGACTTCAGACATTTCCCCCTCGGAGGGCCTGATAGTCATGTGTGACTCACCCTACCCTCTGGGACTCGGTTTCCACATCTGTAAAAGGGCAATGCAATGCTGCCAGTCATAGTACTCTCCTCCCTGTTTATCTTGCGAGACGCTGCGGAGGCAAAAAGGCCTCTTCGTTCTGTGCTTTCGTTCTCATAAATGCTTGTCTATCGGATTAGACTCAATCCCACCATTTTAAGTATTGTGACTTGATAATGTGTTTTGGTATCTGGTAGAGCAGGATGGCCCCCCATGCCAATCACTCTTTTTTCTCAAATATTTCATGACCTTTGTCACAACTATCCTTCCAGATGAACTCTAGGATCGTTTCATGAAGTTGTGACCAGGAATTAGATCTTCTTCAGTTAGTCTGTGAGTTTATGGAGTCTACTGCTTAACAGTGTGGGCTATGAGGTCAAATAGCACGGGTTACAAATCCAGGCCCCACCAGCCCCGCCTATGTGATTTGGGGCAAAGACAACTTTCCCAGCCTCCATTTCACCATCTATAAAAGGGGTTCATCCTGGTGCTGACCTTATAAAGTTCTTAATGAAAATCAAATGAGATAATTCATGTGCAGTGTTTAGAAACATGCCTGGCACATGGCAAACACACAGAACCTGAGAGCTGGCGTTGGTGGCATTCTGTGTGCCCTCTCTCCACTCTGCTACCCAGTTAAGCGTGTGGTCCATGTACAGTGACCGTGGTGGTGGGTGTAGCCTGTGTGTGTGTGTGTGTGGGGGGGATAGGTGGGGGAGACAGGGGTGGGTAAGCGACTTCAAAACACGCAACACATGCCTATGGCACAGGCTGCCATCAGGGATGTCGGAATAAATGCCATACGATCCCTGACCCCAGGGGCACAGTGTTAGGAGGAGGCAGACACAACGACCCAAGTCATTGCACACGGCAGTGGAAATTTCGGTCTGAGCCCAGAGGGAGGGATGACTCACTCAAGGGTGCTGGGGGCGTTGGAAAGACTTCGAGGCCGAGGGGACTGGTGAGCATTCACGGAGCGGCTGCCTCAGGAGATACTGCTGGGGAAACCTGGAGCCACACCACCATGGCTTTGAGTGTCAGGCTATGAGGTTGAGGCTTTCTTCTGAGAGCAATGGGGAGTCAGTAAAAGTCTTAAAATGGGTGGAAGGGGGTTGAGACCTGGTGAGACCCATGTTTGGGAAATGAGAATTTTGGGGAGTCACCTGAAGGGACGTCCTTGGGACATCCTTTGGCACATTGACTACGGCCCTGGCACCCTTGGGACCCTCCTTTCCACACCAGCTCTGCGAAGTGTGGTGCAGTTGCCCGTCTGCTCCAATTTACTGAACGCTATTTTCTGCCTTCCTTCCCTCAGCCAGTCCCTCCCTCCCTCCTCCATGCTTTTCCTTGCTGTGCTTCCGTGTGTTTACACCACCCTCCTCTTTCTTTGGTCCTGTTGCCTGATCCCGACCGAGCTCCACCAACAGTTTCCAGCTCCAGATGGAACATTTTCCCTCAAAAATGGCGCCTCGTGTATCTGGACACAGAGGACAACTTGGATGGAAGCAAAAACAAGCGTGTCTGGGCAACCAAAACAGAAGGCATCAAGTTCATATTCCTTACTCACTGGAGTGTCTCCCCACCTGGGATTCTCCTGTAGAGAATCCTAGAATTTTAAATATATGATTTACCACACTTTAGTGCATTTGATTTTGTTGTATTCTTTTTTTTTTCTTCTGATTATAAGCAAAATAGACCCACTGTAAACATTGCGAGCAAATGTGATCTTATAAAAATGGTGTGATGGTTAATTTTATTGTCAATTTGGCTGGGCCACATTATTCTGGATATTACGCTGAGGGTGTTTTTGGATGAGATTACAATTTAAATTGGTGGAATTTGAATAATGCGGATACCCTCCATACTGTGGGCAGGACTCTTCAATCAGTTGAAGGCCTGCATAGACCTGAAAAGAATGAGCTTCTCTGAGCCTGAGGGAATTCTGAAGCAAACAGCCTTTGGACTTGAACTGCAACATTGGCTCTTATCTGAGTCTCCAGCCTGCCATCCCACCCCACAGATTTTGGCCTTGCCAGCTTCCATAATCGTGCGAGCCAATTCCTTAAAATAAATCTCTTTCTCTCTCTGTACATCGTATTGGTTCTGTTTGTCTGGAAAACCCTGACTAATACAGATGGAAAGCAAAAATACTCTTTAAAATCATCCCATCAGGGACTTTCAATTTCTGGCCCAGCATGTAAAGAGTTTAGAAGTCCCCACTCCATCCTAACAAGTGAAAAACTGAAAAATCAACAACTCCTCTTGAATCTTTCAGAGAAGTGAGGTCGCAGGGAAAACTGCTGCCCCCAAACTGGGAGAGACAGGCAGGTGGCTACAGAGAGTCACAACTTCCTGGAGCAGAAAACCATGAACAGAAGTCTCCACAGGACCCAGTACTGTGGTGGGAGAACCAAAACTGTAATCGATGAACCCCTGGGGGATCAGGGTGGATAGTTCTGAGCATTAAAAACATCAGGGCAACTCAGTCACCGAGAGACCCCACACTTTTGTCAGTGTTAGTCCTGGGAGCTCGACAAGGTCCTCCTCACAGCTCAGAAAAACTCCTCATCCTTCTAGCAGGGGGACAAGGAAAGGAACCATTTTGAGATATGCCAAAAGACTGTTTTTCTTAACAGGCTTGTCCTCCAGAGAAATTATTTTACCAGAGCTTAACCTTTTGGAATTTTATCAGAACCTAACTGACTCAGAGGAAGGGAAGTCTCCAACTCCGGTTTTTCTGACCTTCCGGGTGAGGAAAGGGAAATACATAACTCTATAGCCCCAGCCATCCTGTCCCACCTAAGGGAGGAAAAACTGAGAGGCAGTGGTGAATTTCACAAGTCCAGGGACATAGGCTTAGACCTAATCATAGGGCTATAGAATATCTCCCTTCCCCCTCCTTACCACCTCATTACTTAAAGGCCTATTTACTGCAATTCCTTTTGTCCAGAACATCATGTCTGCTTCCCAACAAAGAATTACAAGGCATACTAAAAGGCAAAGGACAGCTTGAAGAGACTGAGCAAGCATCAGAACCCAAGTCAGATATGACAGGGATGTTGGGATAAAAAAAACAATCTATGATTAATATGCTAAGGTCTTTCAGGGAAAAAGCGGACCACATGCAAGAACACATGGATAAGGTGAGCAGAGGGATGGAAATTTTAAGGAAGAAAGAAAAAGAAATCCTAGAGGCCAAAAACACCAAGAGAAATGATACTCATTAGTAGACTGGAGATGGCTGAGGAAAGAGTCTGAGCTTGAGGGTGTGACAATAGAAACTTCCCAAACTGAAAAGCAAAGAGGAAAAAACACTAAAAAAATTAAATAAACCCAGAACAGAATATCCAAGAACTGTGGGGGCAATTACAAAAGTTGTAACATACCACAGTGGGAATGCCAGAAGAAAAGGAAAGAAAGAAACAGACAGAAGCAAGATTTGAAGGAATAAGGGCTGAGAGTTTCCCCCAAATTAATGCCAGACACCAAGCCACAGATCCAGGAAGCTCAGAGAACATGAAGCAGAATAAATGCCAAGAAGCTATAGCTAGACACATGAGACTCAAACTTCGGAAAATGAAAGATAAAGAAAAAAAATCCTGAAAGAAGCCAGAGGAGGAACAAAGATAAGAATTGGATCAGATTTCTCCTCAGGAACCATGCACGCAAGTGGAGAGAAATATTTAAAGTGTGGGGAGAAAGACCCCACCCACCTAGAATTCTACATTATGTGAAATTGTCCTTCAGAAATGAAGAGGAATAATGACTTTCTCAGACAAACAATAAGGGAATTTGGTGCCAGTAAACCTGGCTTGCAAGCAATGCTAAGAAAACTTTTTCAGAGGGAAGGAAAATGATGTAGGTCAGAAACTCATTCTACATAAAGAAAAGGAGAGCATTGGAGAATAAGTGATGGCAAACAATCTTTTATTTTCTTATTCTTTAAATTTTTTTTCAATGTGGGCGCCTGGGTGGCGCAGTCGGTTAAGCATCCGACTTCAGCCAGGTCACGATCTCGCGGTCCGGGAGTTCGAGCCCCGCGTCAGGCTCTGGGCTGATGGCTCAGAGCCTGGAGCCTGTTTCCGATTCTGTGTCTCCCTCTCTCTCTGCCCCTCCCCCGTTCATGCTGTGTCTCTCTCTGTCCCAAAGATAACTAAACGTTGAAAAAAAAAATTTAAAATTTTTTTCAATGTTTATTTATTTTTGAGAGACAGAGAGAGACAGAACGTGAGTAGGGAAGGGGCAGAGAGAGAGAGAGAGGGAGACACAGAATTCAAAGCAGGCTCCAGGCTCTGAGTTGTCAGCACAGAGCCCGACGTGGGGCTTGAACCCATGAACCGTGAGATCATGACCTGAGCCGAAGTCAGACGCCCAACCGACTGAGCCACCCAGGCGCCCCTATTTTCTTATTTTTAATTGATCTATCAGGTAACACTTTATTCAAAATAAGAATAGCCAACTCAGTATTGAAGAGGAACAGAGTTGGACGGCAGACACTACCCAATTTCAAGACTTACCATAAATCCACAGTAATCAAGACACTGTGTTATTGCTGAAAGAACAAAGAGATCAACGGAACACAGCAGAGAACCCAGAAATAGACCCACATGACAAGTCAACTGATCTTTGACAAAGGAGCAAAGGTGATGAAATGAAGCAAAGATAGTCTTTTCAACAAATGGTGCGGGAACAGCTGGACATTCACATGCAAAAAAAAAAAATGAATCTAAACACAGCTCTTATACCTTTCACAAAAATCAACTCAAAATTGATCGTAGACCTAAATGTAAAATGCGAAACCATAAAACTCTTAGAAGGGAGCATAGGAGAAACCCTAGATAACCTTGGGTATGACGATGACTTTTTAGATGTAACACCAAAGGTACAATCCATGAAAGGAATCACTGATAAGATGTATCTTATTAAAATTAAAGCTTCTGTTTTGTGAAAGACAATGTCAAGAGAACGAGAAGATAAGCCACAGACTGGGAGAGAATATTTGTAACATACACAACTGATGAAGGACTGTTGCCCAAAATATAGAAAGAACTCTTTTTTTTCAACATTTATTTTTGGGACAGAGAGAGACAGAGCATGAACGGGGGAGGGGCAGAGAGAGAGGGAGACAGAATCAGAAACAGGCTCCAGGCTCTGAGCCATCAGCCCAGAGCCCGACGCGGGGCTCGAACTCACAGACCGTGAGATCGTGACCTGGCTGAAGTCGGACGCTTAACCGACTGTGCCACCCAGGCGCCCCTAGAAAGAACTCTTAAAACTCAATAATAAGATGGGGCACTTGGGTGGCTCAGTCAGTTAAGTGTCCAGCTTCGGCTCAGGTGGTGATCTCACGGTTCGTGGGTTCGAGCCCCCACATCGGGCTCTGTGCTGACAGCTCAGAGCCTGGAGCCTGCTTCAGATTCTGTCTCTCCCTCTCTTTCTCTGTCCCTCTCCCACTTGTCTGTCTCTCTCTCTTTCTCTCTCTCTCAAAAATAAATCAACATTAAAAAAAACTCAATAATAAGGAAATGAACAAACCAATTAAAAAATGGTCACTAGATCTGCCGAACAAACATCTCACCGAAGCAGATATACAGATGACAGTTAAGCCCATGAAAAGATGTTCAACATCATGTATCATTAGGGAATTGCAAGTTAAAATGGCGATGAGATAATACTACACACATGTGAGTGTGGCAAAATCCAAAACACAACACCAAGTACCGGCGAGGATGTGAAGCAACAGGAACTCATTCGTTGCTGGTGAGAATGCAAAACAGTACAACCACTATAGAACACAGTTTGGAAGCTTCTCATAAAACTTAACATACTCTTGCCATATGACTGCAACTGTGCTCTTTGATACTTCCCCACATGATCTGAAAGCGTATGTTCACACAAAAACCTGCACATGAACGTTCTCATAAGCTTTTTTCATAATTTCCAAAACTTAGAGGAAACCAAGATGTCCTTCAGTAGGCAAATGGATCACTAAATGGTGTACGTCCATAGAGTGGAATATTATTCAACACTAAAAAGAAATGAGCTAGCAAGCCATGAAAAGACATGTGGGAATCTTAAATGCTATGACTAAGTGAAAGAAGCCACTCTGAAAAGCTTACGTACTATGCAATTCCAACTATATGACATTCTGGAAAAATTTAGTGATTGCCAGGAACCAGGGAAGGGGAGGGATGAACAGGTGGAACATGGAGGATATTTAGGGCAGTAAAACTACCATGTGTGATATTATAATGGTGGATACATGTCACCATGCATCTGTTAAAATACATAGAATGGGGGGCGCCTGGGTGGCTCAGTCGGTTAAGCATCCAACTTTGGCTCAGGTCATGATCTCAAGGTTTGTGGGTTCGAGCCCCACGTCGGGCTCTGTGCTGACAGCTTGGAGCCTGGAGCCTGCTTCGGATTCTGTGTCTCCTCCTCTCTCTGCCCCTCCAGTGCTCATGCTCTCTGTCTCTTAATAATAAATAAACGTTAAAAAAAAATTTAAATCTATAGAATGGACAACACGAAGAGTGAACCCTAATGTAAACTATGGACTTAAGATAATAAATAGCTGTCAATGTACCTTCACCATTGGAACAATTGTAACAAATGTTGACATCAGGGAGGTTATGCCTGTCTGGGGAAGGGTGGGGGTGGATGAGAACTCTGTACTTTCTGCTCAATTTTTCTGTGAACCTAAACCTGCTCTAATAAATAAAGTTTATTGATTAAAAAACCATTCCATCAATGCATAACTATCAAGAGAAGCATATATTCTTTGGGAATGTTTTATAAAATATCTATGTTTTATCTACATTAGTATTATATGCACTGTAGACTTTTCTACAACTTATTTTTTACATTATTTTGTTTCAAACATCTTTCATTGTCATCAACACCCCTCCTTTCTCTTCATTGGGTGAATATTGTACCATAATTTATTTAGTCAATCCTCTCTTGATAATCATTTGTATTATTTTAAATTTCTTATAAATACTATAAAAATTCGTATCTTTGTGTGTTTGCCCAAGTTTTACTTTGAGATGAATGCTGGGTGTGAACTTGCTCAACTATTTTCCAAAAATGTTTATTCAATTTGCATTCTCATTAATACTATACGAAAGGTCCTGTTTTCTTATGCTCTCCATACTAATAGCAACCTTTTACATTTTTATCAAAAGAAGAGGCCGGGGCTTCTGGGTGGCTGAGTGGGTTAAGCATCAGACTTTTCAATTTTGGCGCAGGTCATGATCTCAACATTTCGTGAGCTCCAACCCCCCCATAGGGGTTCACGCTGGCAGTGTGGAGCCTACTTGGGATTCTTTCTCTCCCTCTCTATCTGCCCCTCTTCCCCCACCATGCTCTCTCTCAAAATAAATAAGTAAAGTTAACAAAAAAAGAAGAGCCCTCCCCCCCCCCAAAAAAAAATTCATCTTCTTCAAACCTAGAGTTTTATGATTACTGGTGACGTGAAGAATTTTTTCACATTTCTGTGGCCTTTTGCTCTCCTCTGTTTCACCTTTAAAGTCATTTCACATTGTATATTCTCTCAGTAGCATTACCTTGATGCTGTATCTCTTCTAACTATCTGCCGAGAGTTCAGAACAGCATTTCAAGCCCAGCGAGTGAGCGAATAAATAAATGAATGAATGAAAAAGCGCGGCCACTTCCAGGTCTGAGACATGGTACAGGGTATGGAAGAATTCCCCGTTATGTTTCACGGTTCGAAAACGAACCTCTGTGCCTGGCCAGAGGAGGGCTTGGCAGAGGAAAGTGTCCTTTTGCAAGAACTAGAGGTTCCTCATGTGAGCAGGGGCCTGACGCCAGGACCCCAGGAACACCCTCCTGCCTAACGTGAGAATGTGCAACTCTGCATCCTTACACACAAGCACGTTCCCGCTTCGGTCCTGCAAATGCCGTGGGGTAAATGCCACACCCTTTACGCGTTTTGTAAGAGGAAATGTGTTTTGGGGGGATTTGTCCGCAGAAATTGTAGAGCTGGGCATTGGTGAGATCTCCTGAGAAGAGACAAAAAGAACAACCCAGGTAAAAGGACACGCCCAAGGTCTGAAATCAGGCTCCGAGAATTACTGCTAAAGAAGGGCTGGAGAATGGGCTACAGCTACTCTTGTTCCAGCCAATCAGGACACTCAGAGTTTAGGCAAATTCAGCCAACCAGAGCTCAGCATTCCTGCGCTACAGAATCTGGTGGGGCCCAGCTTGTAGTTGATTTCTGCCAATGACAGAACTGAAGGGGCTCAAGAGAAGTAGTTGACAGGGGCACTTCCTAAGAATTACAAGTTCATTGAGAGTAAAGCCCACACAATTACTGACATAACCATTTACATTTACGAAGCACTTACACAGTAAATCACGTTCAAAAAGCTCAGGGGAGCCTGGGTGGCTCAGTCGGTTGAGCATCCGACTTCGGCTCAGGTCATGATCTCACAGTCCGTGAGTTCGACCCCCGCGTCGGGCTCTGTGCTGATGGCTCAGAGCCTGGAGCCTGCTTCCGATTCTGTGTCTCCCTCTCTCTGACCCTCCCCCGTTCGTGCTCTGTCTCCCTCTGTCTCAAAAATAAATAAGCATTTAAAAAAAATTCAAAATGCTTTCAGAGAGGTTAAGTCACCAGTGTGAGGTCACACAGTGGCGAGGGGTCCATGATCCCAACTGCCCTACCACTTCTGTGAAATAGTAATTGGCATTACTGATATTTAACAAGTACTTCCTGTGTTCCAGGTACTGTGCTAGGGACTTTATTTATTTATTTTTAATGTTTATTTTTGAGAGAGAGTGGGGTAGGGCAGAGAGAGAGAGAGAGGGAGACAGAGTATCCGAAGCAGTCTCTGTGCTGATAGCAGACGGCCTGATGTGGGGCTTGAGTTCACGAACCGTGAGATCATGACCTGAGCAGAATTCGAAAGCTTAACTGACAGAGACACCCAGGCATCCTTGTGCTAACGACTTTAATATGAACGGTAAACAAGAAGTCTATGAGGTGAGTGCTATTATCACTTTATTTTACTTAGTGATGGATCAAATAATAATACAAAATCTGAAACTCTATCTATCTTAAATATACCTCTCTTTGGAAAAGACTTTGACAAAGGCAGAAAATCTGAATCTTGACCCTTCATGCCAACAAACAGACACAAAACCCCACCGTCTAGCCCATGTAATTATTTAACAAATGCTCATTGAACTAATGGCTAAGTGGGGGAGTGAGATGTTATAGGGATACTCAATGGAGAACCACTAAGAGTGATACGTGATGACGCACAGTAGGGCCCAATAAATGTTTGTTGAATGGCTGAATGAAAGGAGGAAAGACTGTACCTAATTAGAATCCAAGGCAGGGGCTGTAAGAAATGGGTTATAAGACAGTAGGGCTTGGGTGCTCCACATCCTTTGCCTTGTGGGAACCTCCCACACCGTGGCCAGAACATTCAGGGTCAGTTCTGGCACTCTCCAGGAGGCCCCCAAACTCCCAGAGTACTCATATTCAAACTCAAGGGCTCCAGCATCGTCAGCTGGACACATAGCGACCTAGAGTCACAGGCAGGTGGACCCCCAAGGATACACCCACAAGTGGACGACTGCACAGGCGTGTGTGCGTGTACCCACGCACACACACACATACACATTTCTCTGAGGATCTTGGGGAATTCCTAAAACAGGAATCCCTTCCCTCCGTGTCTTTTTGTTGTTGTTGCTGGGTTGGTGGCTCAATCACCCACCCACATTCATTGAGCACTTACAGCATGCCCAGCGCTGTACTGAGCCCAAGGGCCTGTCCTTGGGGGCCAGGAGGGAGAGGCCCCAACTCCAGAATCAGGAGGACTCAGGTTAAGGGGTAAAAAAAAGTGTTGGTAAGCCTACGGTGGTGCTGGTGGGCCTGTTTGGGAGAGCTTGTCAGAAAAGCTACGGGGAGCTGGCTCCAGTTCAGACATCTTCCAGGAACACAGAAAACAACCACATTTTACTAATTATAGCGAAGGAAAACACGCTGCGATTACAGCTAAATTACATTAAGACATAACTGGCTGGCTCGGCCGGGGCTCTATCTCTGGCTCAGGTTTCAGCCAGGCTGGGCGGTGACACAGGCCGCCGGGCGGGCGGGCCAGTGAGGCCAAGCCTGGCCGGGGAGGGCCCCGTAGCCCCATTCCGTGTGAGGTCGTGACCCTGGCATGACTTTGGGGAGTCCCAGGGCCAGCCCCAGTGGTGTGACCAGCATCTTCCCCTGCCCAGAAGGGGCTTTCCCAGGCCCCTGGGCTGGAACAAACTGCTGAGAGGGGCACTGAGCCATCCGGCCCCTGCTTGCCTTGCCTTGCAGAGCTGAGGGCCAGGCACTTGGGGCAAGCAAGGTCTCCGAGCCAGAGTTTCAGTCATTTAGAAGGCAACTCTTGGGGGTTGTTTTTCAAAACGCTTTCTCCTGTTGCGGCCACTGACTTTGTCTTTTCCTTCCAGGCCCTGGTCTGCACCTGCCAAGAAGGGCTTGGCACCTGTTTGGGGAATGGGGGGGAGGGGGTTGGACCCTCTACCCCCATTCTCCATGTAATTATTCCCAGAGGGCCAATGTCTGATTCATGCCTCATTGGTAGGAGGGAGGGAGGAGAGAAGGAAGAAAGAAAGAGAGGGAGAAGGGACGAAGGGAGGAAGAAAAGGAGGAAAGAGGCAGGCAGTAATTAATGAAGAAAAGACAACCTACTGAGCCCTTGTCAAATGCCGGGCATTGTCCGCACAGTATCTCCTTGAATCACTACAATAGCCCTGAGGACAGGAGCCCAGCCCTATCGGTCCAGGGCTTCTAGAGCTGCACACAATATACGTACTTGATAACCATTTCAATAATTCCTTGAATGAGGAGGTGAGGCCAGCGAACTAGGTAACAAGGTTATTTGTAGTTGGAACCACAGAAACTCAGCTGGGGCAGTGACAACCATGACGTGATGGGGTTAGGGTTCAGAGCCAGCTAGCTGTTTGGCTCCAAAGCTTGCTCACTCACCCCTGCACGCAGGCTGCTCACTTTTGGGTGCTAATGAAGCGACCACTTCAGTGACCAGAGAGCTTCTAATCATGGTGAGACCTTGGTCTCCAGCCTCGGTCTTGTCCAGTTTGGGGCTGGACTAGGGGTGTGCTTTTATTTTGCCAGGCATTGAGCTTTACATGCACTGTCTCATTTAACCCTACCACCACCATCTGGGGACGGGGTGGCTCTTAAAGTCCTCCTTTTCTAGATAAGGAAACTAGGAAACTGAACTAGGGTTCAGAGAGGTAAAATGGCTTGCGCAAGCTCACGTAGCTACTAACTGGCGGTGTGGGGTTTCCCATCCTGTTGTGTGCACTCTACCAAGTACCACACTGTTAAATTAGAGATCCTGTGGGGCCGGGTCTCTTGTCACCTCCTCAGAGCCTGTCTGGCAGCCAAGGGCAGGGATGGGGTGGGAGGCCCTTTCCCCTCTGAGCACAGACCCTGTAATTGTTGCCCAGGCCTTCTTACTGTGAGGACAGGGTTTGGCCAGGACTCCCGGGCTCAGCTCAGGGAAAACACACCAGTCTGTGCCCAGTGCCTGTGCAGCTGGGCACATCCCAGACCTGGGGGCAACAGGAGGTGTGGCCCTGGGCATGAGGAGCAGCTGGGCTGTGGTCTGGTGGCCACTGTGTTCTGGCCAGTTATGCTGGTGTTTACAATCCACATTTTTAATAATCTAATGTTATGTTTGGCCCTGGATCCCTTCTGCAGGGCCTGAGGCTTGCCTTCCAAGATGGTCTCCTAGTTCTTTCCAACTCTTGCCCTGAAATGAGCTGGGAAGAGAGACCTAGAGGGGGATGGGGACCAGGAGACACAGGTGGAAGCAGAGGGTGGAAGCAGACATCTATGGAGCGCCTACTGCATACCAAGTGCATTTCTCATGTTAGTTTTATTTGATTCCCAGAGCAACTGGGGTATGGTGTGTTTTTTCCTACCCGTTTTGTGAATAAGACTGAGGCCCCAAGCTACCTGCCCAAGGTCACACATCTGGGTGAGGGCATGATGAGTTTGGGGTTTGACCTCAGGTGTGGCCAGCTCAAGAGCCTGTGGGTTTTTCCCACTATGCTTGTTGAGCTAGAGGGGCGCCTGGAGTTGGGGTTCCATTGTGAGGACTTATCCACTGAGTCCTATGCCTTTCCCAGGGAATAGAAAGCTTCTATTCCAGGTCTGGGGAAGAACAGAGATGGACGGCTGATCTGGGGGCAGAGAAGTCTAGACCGTGTGTTCTCCCTTTTCTCTCCTATCCCATGTTAATCCTTAGCACGGTCGGCCCCAGCCCCAGCCTCAGCCTCAGCCTGGGCTGCTAGCATGACTAAGCCTTGCAGTTAAAGCTCCCAGCTGGCTCTCCACTGGCCCTACTGGCTCCACTGAGTCAGGACCCGCAGAGCTAGGCCTTTCTTTTTAGGGAAAGGTCCAATGTGGAGGCTCACCTGGCTGAACCTTACAAAAGGCCAGGTCTCTAGGCCCCACCACTGCCCCTCTTTTGTCTTGCTTTTCTCTGGGGCAGTAGAACGCGCAAC
This sequence comes from Prionailurus viverrinus, assembly GCF_022837055.1. Classification (NCBI taxonomy): domain Eukaryota; kingdom Metazoa; phylum Chordata; class Mammalia; order Carnivora; family Felidae; genus Prionailurus; species Prionailurus viverrinus. Next base: position 178,818,557 of record NC_062561.1, on the reverse strand, counting down.
GCAATTAGATCACAGCGCCAGAACTCATTAGCTGCACCAGTCAGGAAGGGTCATAACTGTGATAGTTCCAGGGCGTTGTGCTCCAGAGACTGGGCTGAGCACGCTCTCTCATTTTCTGTTTGAGTCCTCACGACAGCCCCTTGCGGAAGGTAAGATAATTGCTCCCATCTTACCGATGTGGGCTTTGCCTGTGATTGCGCAGACAGCAAGTGGTAGAAGGTCTCGCTCTGAGCGGCCATGTCACAGTGCTTTCTGTGACTATGGCCCCGAGCCTCACTTTTTCCGTCTGTAAAATGGGACTGTCCATTCCAACCTGAAAACACTGCTACAACAACACAACGAGAAAACGGAGGCAAAGCGCTTAGGACAGGGTAGGTGCCCGGGAAATGTTAGTTGCCTCAGTGTGTCAGTCATTCAACAAGTGTTTAGTGTGTTCCTGCCCATTCCAGACACTGGGTTCGGTGGGGATGGGGCAGGGAACACACAGGCCACGTCTCACCTGCATGGAGCCCAAAGCCCAGTGGTGAAGATTGGCGCTAAATAAAGCATTACACAGACTTGAGTGGATGATTTCTGGTGTGTTCTGTGCTGCCAGAGAGAAGTACAGGGTCGGGTAAGGACTAGAAATGGGCGAGAATGGTGCCTGGGGGAAAGTGAGGTCAGGAAGCCTTTGTGTCCCGTGGCACCAGAGAGGCTCCTGCCTCCGGCATCGAGAGGAGTCCTCAGGGTGGAGAAGACAGAATATTTGAGAGGCAGAGGGGCTCTCCCCCCATCTCCTCTGCAACAGGAAAAGCCTGGGTGGTCTGATTCCAGGAGTTCGACCTGACCCAGGGAAAGATGCACTGGTTCTACGGGCAAGTATCACCTGCTGGGCAGCTGGGACCTTGCTTAGCAGATGGGTGGGGGTGGAGGGGAGACTCGTGTCTGAGGTCTTTGGAGGCCAAACTGACCTGGGCTTTTTATGCTCTTGCGGGCCTGGAGCAGGCCCGCCCCTGCCTGCTGTTGAGTTGACGGTAGCCGGGGCCTACAGCTGAAATCCCATCTCTGGTGCTTATTTTCTGTGAGTGATGTCAGTTCTCGGGGCTTCCGTTTATCTGGTCTTAATGGGGGTCTTACTGGCCATCACTCTGCTTGTTTTGAGGACTTAATGGAAGAATGTATGTGAAGCTGGAATTAGTTATTATGCTTTACTAAAAATCTCAAGAGGGCATACTAGTTGCCAGGCATGATGTTAAGCACTTCACCAGCATTGCTTCGTTTGATTCATTTCACAGACCCCGTAAGGAGGTGCCTTCATTATCCCCATGTTGCAGAGGGGGAAACTAAGGCTCCAGAAAAGTTAAGGAACTTGGTCAGGGTCACAGAACTGGTGATAGATTTACAAAGGAAACATAAAATACATCAAGATACTGCAAATGAATTAAAAACCACAGCTACAGTTTATGGAGGACCCACTCAGGGCCAGGCAATTTGTGTAGGGAACCCGGGTCTGCCTGGCTCACAGGTGACTTCTCTACTTTGAATCCAGGGCCTCTGTGAGGTGGTGGTGGGATTTTGGGGACACTATTTCCATTTGACCCTGACCTTGCTATCAGGAAGGGCTGTAGACAGAGACAGATCGTCCATAGTTTCTTCAAATGAGATCACATGTACAGTTAGGATTGCTAGATTTAGCAAACAAAAATGCTTTCAGGAAAAAAAAAACCCAAATAATTCTTTAGTTTATGTCCTAAATATTCTAGTTCCTTCTAACTCTTAAGTATAGACACACCTATATTAAAACACTATTTGCCATTTATCTGAAATCTGAATTTGACTGGGCATCCTATATTTTAGCTGGCTACCCTATTTACTGCCCTGGAACCACCCTGATGAGATTAAGAGAAAAAAAATGTCACCGTACAACTTATATAACGGTCCTGCCTATAGCGCTATATGGATTGATGTTATTAAGAAGTCCTGAAATTATCTTGGGACTATCTTGCATTTTGTGGGGTTAAAAGTCTTTAATTTGTTCAGTGTTAGTCTTTAAAAGGGGCTACAGTGTTTTTTAACCTTAAGCTGGGTGGGCAAACTATGGCCCGTGAGCCAAATCCAGCCCCAAATAAAATATATTTTATTTATACAAATAAAGTTTTATTGGAACACAGCCACACCCATTAATTTACATATTGCCTATGCCTATTTTCACACTACAATAGCAAAGTGAAATTGTTGCAACAGAGACTGTATGGCCTGCAAAACCCAAAATGTTTTCTATCTGGCCCTTTATAGAAAGTTTGCTGACCCCATTGCTGTTATTATTGCTGTTGATCAGAGCTTACACTGTTAGCAGTAGAAACATACATGTCCTTGCATATGGACATGGTGGAGGGGTTACTGGAGTTTGGCATGCTGAGATGCCATTTCTTAAATTTTTTAAAAATGTTTATTTATTTTTGAGACAGAGAGAGAAAGAGCATGAATGGGGCAGGGGCAGAGAGAGAGGGAGAGAGAGGGAGACACAGAATCCGAAGCAGGCTCCAGGCTCCGAGCTGTCAGCCCAGAGCCCGATGCGGGGCTCGAACTCACAGACTGTGAGATCATGACCTGAGCTGAAGTCGGATGCCTAACCAACTGAGCCACCCAGGCGCCCCCTGAGATGCCATTTCTAAGCCTCTGAGTATCCTACCTGGCATAGAGAGGGTGTCCAGTGAGAGTGAGCCCTCCCCAAACTTTTTTCTCTTTTCTCAAATTCCTTCCATTTTCTCCTCTTGGACAGGGAGGGCCCCAGTCAACTCCCCTCCTCTCCCATGGAGGTCTGCTCTGTAAATTCAAAGCAGGTTTCTGCTGCATTTTGAGCCCTGTCTGCTTTCCACAAATTTCACCTGGCTACAAAGTAGTCATGTGCATAATCCCTTGATTAAAGTCTTCAGCCGAAGGGGGAGGTCTGTGCCCTGGTCCTGGGCAGTCCTCTCTCTTTCTGCTTGACAGTCCCATCTGCCTGTCAATTGGGGTGCAGAATTTGTTGAGTTCCCATCCCTGGGGCTTGGTGTTCAGCTGGGTTTAATCGCAGCCCTCCTTGGAAAGGGTGAGTATGCAGATTGGAAACAGGAGACGTGCTGGGTCAGGAAGCAGCATCTGGGAATTCACCCATCGCCTGCTGCTTCATACCTGCCTCCCTTCCCCAGACCTGGAGAGAAAATGAGTCACCTCTCCTGCCTGAATGCTCAGGAGTCCTTACTTTTTCCCCCTTCCATCTGTCCATCCACATATCAATTCACATATCCATCCATCCAACGATCCATCCATCCATCCATCCATATCTCCCATCTCAGAGCCATTTCCCAGGGAACCTGATCTAAGACAATTCTCTTTTAAAATTCAAATAAACTTGTCAAGAACTGTGAAGGGTCTGAGATGTTACCTACTTGTAAGTTAACAAGTTTCCTTGCACTATTTCATGGATGCTGGCAGAAGACACAAGACTCTTGGGTCAGAGACAAAAGACATTATTACCTACAGCGAAGCAGACGGCATGAACTTCACCAATGGATGGTGGGGTGTGGAGGGGCCAGGTGGCTGCTATACATGCAGTGGGTTTTTGTCATAGCTGAGGAACTCCAAATTGAGGGAACTGAATCCTTGTAATGTACAGAAAATTTGCCTGACTTTTGCCCCAGAGGAAGACATTTTCTTTGTTACACTGGACGATGGACACATTTGCCCACTGCCCTGGAGGCAAACACCATCTCTATCTTCCAGGATTGTTCACTACTCAAATATCCTTGAAAACATAGTCAGAATCTTGGCTCCCAAGCTGTTTGGAAAAGTGAGAGGCTAGAGAGAAAGAATTGTCTCCCAACAACTATAATTTGTTTCCTTTAATTAACTAACTGAACTTTTTAAATGATAGCTTTTGTACCTAAAATGAACAGTGTGCATAACTGCCATGGATCATTGTAGGCATTTATGCTGATCGTAGATACCTTACCCTGTCACTGAAAGGCGAACTGTATCTTATCACTGACAAGCTAAAAATCCTACAAGGCAATGTCCACTATGAGTTACACTTAGAATCACTGCCTATGTTGGGAAGTCAATAGTCAGATAGTAACAATAACCTCGAATGCCGTGTCTTGTATGTATTACTGACGCTGCTGTGATGATTGGACATGATTGGAAACCTATGTGATTCCATGACCATTTCTCCCACACAGTTTAGGGATGCCAAAAATGACACTAAGTTGGCATTTGGCTGTTGGCTTTCCAAAGTTGAAGCCAAGAGCAGATTTGGGCTGAATTCTGATGCTGAAGTTGAATGTTAATGCATCCCAAACTATAACACAGAATGGTCTTATAATGGCACTCCATTCACTCAGGATAAACTGGTGTGGGGAGCTGGGGAGGGGACAGAGGGCTGGGGAAGTAGATGAGTGGGGTCGCAGTACCTGACTAAGCAAGACAAGGTTAAGGTCAAGGGACTTGAGCTAGTTGGCCCAGCTGGCAAAGGTCAGAGCCTGGGTTTCGCCCACAGCAGTCTAATTCCAACAGCCAGATGCCGAAGTGCTCTGGGGGATCTGCCATTCCAAATGGGGAGCATTCCAAGCCAGAGGAGGTAGGGCAGTGTTCAACACAGTGAAAGACAGGACAGACTCTGACCCGGCAGCGTGGCTGTTGGCTGTCGGTAGCCCTCTGCTTTGGGGGTCCCAGCTGAATGTCAGCTCTGCCTGGAGGCAGGAACTAGTGAGGACTTCCAAGCACTTAGCTCTGTGCCAAGTGGAAGGATGGCCTGGAGGAGGTATCATTATGGCTTCCCAGCTCAAAGCCTAGGGCAGAGACAAGCTAAGTGTGCCTCAAATCCATTTTCTCATATTCCCTGGGCTCACAGCTAGACTACATTTTCCCACTCCTTGCAGCTAAGTAAGGCCATGGCTGAGATTCTGCCAGTGGGGTGGGAGTGGGGGTGGGGGAGCCACTGCTAGGCCTTACAGCTTCCGGCAGGAGCCTTCGTGCTGCCACTCCTATTTCTTGGCCACCTGCAGATGATCTAGAAGACTCTGAGGCCCTAGGAGGTGTTGGAGCCACCAGATGGAAAGGTCTTGGGTCCCTGAGTGACATCATGAAGCACAGCCACCAACTTTTCAGCATCATGGGAACTTGACATGAGTGAGAAGGAAGTGTGTATTTGGTGAAGCCACAGAGAATTTGGGATTTTTTACTTAACGTTATTCTTTTTAAGGTGTCTCGTGTCACCCCGAATATTACAGCTCATCTGGTCAGCCCAGACTTTGATATTCCAGCCATCAGTCCACAAGCCACATTTACTAAAGCCATGGAAGCTGCCTCCCTCTCTCTGTCCCTCTCTCTCCACTCTGAGCTGCACTGTGATTGCTGAGGCATCCCTGCCACAGTCCTAGAATAGGTCCCTCTCTCTTTCCTTGGCTTTAATGCCATCTTGTCCCATGTCTTGGGTGGTGCAAGAGAAAGAGTCCATGGTTCAAATCTGTGTTTGGGTCTGTGCTCTGCCATTTATAATCATTCCAGGAATATTTACCATGTGTCAGATACTGTTCTACCTGTTTCTGACATATTAACTCCCTGTGGCCTTGAGATAGGCATCATTGCTATCCCTACCCAAGGTCACACAGCCATACGTGATGGAACCAGGACTCACACCCTATCAGCCTGGCTCCAGAGCTCAGGGTACTTGTAACCACTGCCTCCCTTCCTTGCTCACTTCCCATGCACAGCCCAGTTCCACATCACTTGGTAAAGGGATCAGAGCAGCATTTCCAAGTGTGAAATAGGCTGTCTCTAGAACCCAGAGAGTCCTACCAGGTGCTGTGTTCCCTTCTTCATGGTGGGGGCTATGTGATACATTAAGTTGTTCTTTACTTTCGAGGGAGTTGACTCAGCATGTTCCAGAACTACTAGGCCCTTAAAAATGTCACTGATATGGTGGGTTTTGGAATCTTCATAGGGTTTTTCTCCTGTTCTCTGTAAAGCCGGTTTCTTACCAAGGTATCCAATATACCTGTCACTTGTTCATGCGGTCTGATTAACATGCCAGGCTTTCCAATTTAGGGTCTACTGTGATCATCTATCTACAATGTCCAGACTCTCTGCATGTCTTTGGAGTGTGTTATGAGAGAGGTTGGGAGAGTGAACATAGTCCTGGAAAATACTGTTATGCACGCCTCATGAGTATGAAATGCTTCTGGTTCTCCTTCCTAATGGGGTTAGAATTACATGCATTTGCCAGATCAACAGCCACATACCATGCACCTGACACCACGTTAATCTGCTTTAGCAAAGACACCACCTCCAACATGGCAGTTGCAATTGGAGATGCTTGGTTGAGTTAGTGTTAGTTCCCTATTATTTCCTTTAGTGGGCTTGGCACTCTCCTGGCCCTGTTGTATTGTGATTAACTCTAGTCACTGGTCTGGCAGCCAGGAAGAGAGATGAGGGTAGATTCTGAGTGAGGTAGATCTTTTTTTTTTTTTTTTTTTTTTTCCTTCAAGGTACAGGCCTCTGCGTCATCTTCAAATGGGAGACAAATGCTAGCATTTAACAGGCAGTGGTTCTGCACGCTCATGGGGTTCAGAAAAACTCAGGGATTCTAGATTTTTAAGTGCATCCACCTACAAGTTCCCACACCTCAGGGTCCCACTCCTTCTAAAAAATTTTTTTAATTTTTTTATTTATTTTTGAGACAGAGAGAGACAGAGCATGAGCAGGGGAGGGGAAGAGAGAGAGGGAGGCACAGAATCTGAAGCAGGCTCCAGGCTCTGAGCTGTCAGCACAGAGCCCGACGCGGGGCTCGAACTCACAGACTGCGAGATCATGACCTGAGCTGAAGTCGAACACTCAGCCAACTGAGCCACCCAGGTGCCCCAGGGTCCCATTCCTTCTAAGCAGGACTATGATGCTGGCAGAGCAGACTTGCTGGAAAATCCAACCTTCTCTGAAGCTTCTCTTTTAGTTAACTCTGGGCTTGGTTCTCTGCTTCCCCTGGCGTCTCTTGAAAGAGATGGAACCCCTTCTGATGTGGCCAAGGAGAACTCCTGGCTTTTACACTTCACCTTCAGTTGGTAATTAATCACGCTCAGCCTTTTAACCGCCTTTCACTAATGTATCGCTGATCGCTGGCAACACTCATCAGCCAGGGTGGTTACGATGGCCTCTTTCCCCAACTGTCACATGTCCTGGCGATGCTTGTGCTGCATTTCGTCCCACCAGAGCCCCTCACATTTCACTGCTGGGGAGAGTTTTTCAAGCTGCGCCACTCCAGCCTGGTAGGGGGATCCTCTGAGGGGGTGAGGAAAGCAGGCCTGGGCAGAGGGAGGAGATGAGCCGCCAGGCAGTGGAAACAAAGGCCCTCCCAATCCCGTGGGCGTCTCTGGAGCTGGGATGGCTCTTCCAGGTTGTTGGAATTGAGGCCAGGGGACCAGTGTTGGGATGCAGGCTGCCCTGGAAGGGTGTAGCCTTGGGTGAGGTGGCTCACCTCGTCGGAGGGCCATTCCTTGCGAGGGGACTCAGCTATGTGCCATCCTCAGGTGACACGGCAGGCAGCCGAAGAATGAGCGAGTGTCTTGTTCCTGAAAGGGGCCGTCTCCATGGGGCATCACGTCTTCCTCTATTCATTCCCCACTTCCATGCTTCTCAGGATGCTGGTCCGCACCAGTGACCTGAATTGCTCATCGCGATGTTGGCTCCTTCCCTCACCTTTTATGTTTATGTATGTGTGCATGTGAAGTTTTCAGAAAGAATGCGCAAAACTGTTGATAACGATAGGGAACTAGGGAGCTGGAGAATACGGGTGTGGAGACAGCTTTCTTTTCACTTATACAATCTTGGTTTTGCACCATGTGCATTTGCTTATGTCTAGACACACTTTTGTCAAATAAATGAATAAAAATCCCAGGGAAGTGAAGAGCAACTGAAAAATATCATGTCATTTCTCAGGCAGTTTACAAAAATCATTATTTTATTTTATTTTATTATTATTTTTTTAATCTTTATTTATTTTTGAGAGAGAGAGATAAAGTGAGAGCAGAGGAGGAACAGAGAGAACGGGAGATGCAGGATCCAAAACAGGCTCCAGGTTCTGAGCTGTCAGCACAGAGCCCGATGCGGGGCTGGAACCTACGAACCGTGAGATCATGAACTGAGCCGAAGTTGGACGCTCAACTGACTGAGCCACCCAGGTGCCCCATTTTATTTTATTTTTTAATTTATTTTCGAGAGAGAGAGAGAAAGAGAGAGAGAGAGAGAGAGAGAGAGAACAAGCAGGAGACAGGCAGAGAGAGAGGGAGACACAGAATCCGAAGCAGGTTCCAGGCTCCGAGCTGTCAGCACCGAGCCCAACGTGGGGCTCGAACTCGAGAACCGCGAGATCATGACCCGAGTCGAAGTCGGACGCTTAACCGACTCAGCCACCCAGCCACCCCTACAGAAATCTTTATTAACCACATTTTCCCCAGTAGTCAAAGTGTTGAATAACCATTTTAGGATCCTTCAAAAGTTTTACAAACATTTAGGAAATGCATATGTATATGCATCTTTCAAAAGTCTTTGCTCTAAAGTATCGCATTCTGTACTCTACCTGCAGTACCTCAGTCAGTCCCTCACTTTATCCACACAACCCCTTGACGTAGGTCTTATCATTACCCCAATTTTACAGGTAAGAAAAGGCCCAGAGAGGTTAAATGACAGTGGGGCATGCTGACGTTCCTCTTATCTGTGATACTAAACTGCCCCTTTTCTTTGACCCTCATACTCCCCTCCAGGGGGCAAGACAGGGATTCTCAAAGACAATTTGCTAGTAAGAAACTGAGATCCCGATGGGGAAATGACCTGGGGGAAACCAGGGCACCGCTGGGTCTTGAACCAGGGTTTTTGACTCCCAGGCTGGGCTTGTGTCTCTCCGTGTTGGGGCCCTGAGCGGGCGCAGGAGGCCTTGAAAGGAGTGACATGGTGGGCTGGAAGGCCAGTGGCCCCGGAGTCAGGAGGTCATCACCCTGCCCTGCCCTGCCCTCAGTTTCTCACACCAACCAAGGGGTCAGGGGGGAAGGGACTTTATGGCCGAGGGGATTTATGGCAGAGACAACAGTTTGTTCTCTGAGCTGCACTGGCCTGAGCCACCCAGGGAGCAGTTTTACACACACCCCTGCAGCCCCCAAATGGGGTTTCCAGCTGGAGCTCTGGGGCCCACCCCTGGGCCGGAGCCTGAGATGGCCCCATTTCCCATCTGTGCAGGAGCCCTACGGGGTCCGTCTGCTCCTGTGAACCCTCCATGAACCCCAGAGAAAGAGGGAGCGGATTGGAAGGCCCCCTGGTAGGGGCCAGACTCCTCCCAGGAGCTCAGAGCAGGGGGAGGTCAGGACCCCAGCCAGGGGAGCAACAAGTCTTCTGGGATCCCCTTGCTGCATCGATCTCCCCCTACAGAAGTCTGTTTATGGCCCTGAGGCCGCTCAGCTCAAACAGGATTGTCACCTACTCATTCCGTCGGACCCAAGCCTCTACCCTCAGTTTTCTGTTCCTTAAGCTCCAGCTGCTCATGTCTCCCAGCTGCCGAATGTCCCCCTGGAGGTTCCCCAGGGACTGCCAACCCAACTTGGCCAAACTTGAACTGCCCACTGCCTCCCCTTCCTCTCTTATCAGCTTGTTCTTGGGCAGTGGTACCTTCACTTATCTTGGCTCTTGAGCCAGAAACATGGTCCTCCTTGATGGCACCATCTTCTTTCAGTCACCAAGTCCTGCCGTTGCTGCTTTTAAAATATCTCCCAAGTCTTTGGACCTCAGAATTCTCTTCCTCGAGGACCTCAGTATTTTTTGTCTTAAGGCCTCAACTGATTGGATGAGGCCCACCCACATTATGGAGGGTAATCTGCTTTACTTAAAGTCTACTGTTCAAACGTTATTCTCATCTTAAAAATATCTTTACAGCAATATCTAGATTGGTGTTTGACCACATATGTGAGTATCGTGGCCTAGCTAACTTGATACATAACATTAACCATCACAGCATGTCTGTGTTTTGGTATACCCGGAATGCGGATGGGTGGCTGGCCTAGTGGATCCATGAATGACGAGTGGATGATTGGACATGTGCTTGGAGTGATGGGTAGCATCTGGTTGGTTATGCGTTTGGTGGGAGGATGGATGGGTGGATGAATCATGGAATGACTGGTTGAGTGAATAGGTAGGGGGACACATACATAGGTGGCTATGTATATAAATGGGTGACTGGTTGGGTAGTAAATAGATGGGTGGGTGGATTGGTAGGTGGTTGAATGGTTGGTCGGGTAGTTGGATGGTGTCTAGTGGGACCCGTGGGTGGACGAAGTACTGGCGTTTGCATATGTGCATGCACTGATGGACAACTGTGTGAATGCTTGGATGAGTGGATAAGTGGATTGATGGATAATTGCATGATTAAGTACATGGATTAGATGTGGCTATGGATGGATGGAAGGGTAGGTAAATGGGTGGATGGATGTGTGAGTAAACGTATTGGGCAGTGAATTTCTTTGGGAAAATGCTAAGTTGAGAAAATGCTAAAGACAGCAAGGTCTTTACTCTGGAAGAAAGTGCCAGCAGAAGGAAAGCGACATGTCATGTACCATTCACGTGATTCATACAAGTTCCATCATTTTTCTGAGCCTCCATTTCTTCATCTAAGAAAAGGGAAAAAAACATTCTCTTACCTGGCAGGGTTCTATGATGCTCAAGTAAGATATGTATACAAGCGTCTGGCACAGTGCCCCGAATATGGTCAAGTTCCCAAAAATGTCCATTTTCTGCATTCCTCTGCCTCTCCTCCTCCTTCCTTCTTATACTTGAGTGGTAGGTTATGATTTACAGGACAAAGTCATACTGAGGTCTTCTTTGGATGCCCCCACTCCAGCTCAACATAAACATATCCCTGACATTGCCAACATGATCCCTTGAGCCCCACACTTGGGCATAGAATACCCCCACCCTCAGCCTCTCTCATCCCACAAGGGACACTACTGGCTGAGCCTCTTGCTCCAGCTGGGATGATTTCTCTGTCCTCAGTGGACCAGAGACAACATCTGGACCTGGCTACTGCTTCTTCTCGAGTCTTCCCATGACACTCACAAATGATGAGAAACACATTTAATCCCTTTGGCAGTGGGAACATTTTCTCCTGGAGAGACGAGAGATGTGTACAAGGCCGTGCTTGTATGCTCACGTGTATACACACACACACACACACACACACACACGAGGTTTCTATTAGGGCCCTCAGTGGGAATAAGTTTGTGATATAGCCTAGGAGTCTGAGAAATGTGGGCTCAAATCCTGGGTCTTCCGTTTTGGGGTTGTATGGTTTCAGGATGTCACTTTTCTTTTCTGAGACTTAGTGACCTTGTCTGCAAAATGAGAATACTATTGCCTGCTTCACAAGACCCTTGTGATGAAGAATTGAAATGATTATGAACAGAGCCTGGCACATGATAAGCACGAAATAAGTACCAATTCCCATCCTCATTGGAAAAAGTCCGGCTGGGAAACTGACCTAAGGTGTGCCGGATTGGGTTACATCTATGTATTTTGAGCCCTGGTGGAATAGTCGATAAAGGAAGGCTGGTGAGTGGATGGATTGACTGATTCGTTCACTAGCTGATTTCTTTCATGTAAAATCCACTGAACTGAGGTATGATTTATGTGCCATAAAGTGCATCCACTTAAAATGAATAATCTGATGAGTTTCTACAGATGTATATACAGCACAGAAACCACCACCACAATCAAGATACAGAACGTTTCATCACTCCCAAGAGATTTTTGTACCCCTTTGCAGTCCATCCCTGTGTTTTCTAGAATTTTATGTAAATGGAAGCGTGCCACGTGCACTCTTTTGTGTCTGACTCCTTCACTCTGATTCATAATTTGGGGATTTATCCATGGTGTCGCCTGTATCAGTAATCCATTCTTTTAAATTGCTGACTTGTATTCCACAGTATACTGCCTTTTATTTATCACTATCCCTTTTCTTTATTAATTTCTTTACCCATTAACCAAAGGCTTGCTTATTTATTGTTTACTATTTTCTCCATTCATCCATTCATCCACCCCACAAATATTTACTGTGTGTCTACTCTATGACAGGTATTGTTCTGTTATAGCACCAGAGCATATATCATGTGTCTACATTAAAGGTATATATTTAGACCAGAGGTGTTGGGACTAGAGCAGGAAACAAAGCAGGGAAGTGCTTGTACTGAAGGAAGGAGATTATATTCTATGAGACATAAGCAAATAACTATGTAATATGTCAGGCTGCGATAAATGATATGAAGAGAAATAAAACAGGGTTTGGGGGGTAGGTGTTTATGGAGATGTGTGCTACTTTATATAAAGTGGTTGGAGAAGGTGCCTTAGAGCCAGCTCTGCAGATATCTGGGGGATTAAGTAGACAGAAAAAAGAGTCTGAAAGTGCAGAGATGTTGGTGTAGGTGCATATTTGGGATACTCAAAGAGCAGCAAGCCTGGAAGAGGTCTGGACTGAAGATATATACTGGAAGTCATTGATATTCAGAGAGCATATGTAAAGGAAAAAGACTGATGAGGTCCACCCCCAAGGGAGTTGTGTAGCTGGAGGACTGAGCCCCGAGGTTCTCCACTATTTAGGGCCAGCAGGAAGAGGGCAGCGGCGAAGGAGCAGTCAGAAGGCAGGAGGGGAACCAGGAGACAGTGGGTCCAGAAGCTAGCACAAAGTAGGTTTTGAGAAGGGATCCCTGTGCCAAATGCTGCTGGGGAGTTGAGAAGCTGGGAGGAAAGGAGGATTGCAAACTGGCCACTGGCTGTGGCCACCAGAGGTCTTTGGTGGTCCAGAAACGCAGGTGTCATGGACGGCGGGCATGGTGGAAGCAAGGTCAGGAGAATGAGAAGGAAGGAGGTGGAGACAGTGAACACAGACTCCTTTGAGGCAGTCTACCATAAGAGGAGAAAAGGAGCGGGGTGATCATGGGTGGGGAGTGTGGAAGTCAAGGAGTTTATTAATTTTAAGCTCGGAACGATCTGGCATGTTTTTATGCTAATGGGGTTGAGTCAGCATTTACTGAAGGCTTTCTCTTTCCAGGCACAGTGCTATTTACCCCTTCTTATTTCTCATTGGTTACGAGAGTTTTTTCCCACCCTTCCCTTTGGAGTTGCTACTTTCTAGCGAGGGTAAGGGTGTCTGAGCGAATCCTCAGGGCCAGAGAGTGGGCTGCGGGGAGGAGGTGGAGGAGGAGATGGGCCTGGAGGGGAGAGCTCTTAGCCTGCCCAGATGGCCTTCCCTTCTTTCACCCTGGAAGGGCCAGCCAGCACCTGGGAGAAAGCAGGACCAAGTCCTCCCCAGTCCCTGGCTGAATTGAGAAAAGCATCATCTCAGCCTGGCTGAGAGGGGAGAGGAGGCCCCAGGAAGGGGAGTAGGCTGAGGCAGGCGCTGTGCCCCTTGGCGGTGCCTCCGGCTGGCTCTGGGGATGAGGTGAGCCGGCACCTGCTCTGAGGTCACCTCCTTGGACTGCGGGCCTTGGGCCAGCCCCTCCTTGTGTCCATTTCCGCCAGCTCGGAGGCCTCGGGGGCTGGGAGGACCAGGACAAGCATCTAGGAGGGGCTTCCCCGTCTTTGGATAGGATCCCACTTGGATCTGGGTTCTTTCTTCCTTTGGAGGCTGCTTGGGAGGGTGGGTGTGGAGTCTGACAGACGTGGGTGTGAATCTGGTTCCAGGACGTTTTCAAGGGAATACTGGGGTGAACCAACTTGTCCTGATTTGCCTGGGACTTTCCCATGTTTAGCACTGAAAGTTTCACATCCTGTAAAACCCCCCAGTCCCAGGCAAACCAGGCGGGTGGGTCATCCTAGAAATAAGCAGTGGATGTGCCTGAAACTCTAGGGCAAGGATTGACTCATCCAGCCTTCGAGAAGCAGTCTGGTAGAGCAAGTAAGAGCCTGGCAGTAATTCCTGCTTTGCTACCTCCTAGCTGTGGGACCTGAGTTAGTAGCTTAACTTGTCTGTGCCTCAGTGTATCAATCTGTAAAATAGGAATAACCATAACTCCTATTTTATAAGATTGTTGTGAAGATTATGCATAAAACATTTAAAACTGCCTACCTCAGAGTAAGGACCCAATAAGGTGTTAGGGGTTAGCTTTTATTTATAATTATCTATCTATCTATCTATCTATCCGTCTATCTATCTATCTACTGAGTTCGGGAATGAATGAGGTTACTTTGGTAAGAGTGGATATAAGGTGCTAGGGTGCCAGAGAAAGGGAGACTGATTCTATTTAGTGGGAAGCAGAGGCAACTCACAGACAAGTAATATTTGGGCAGGGTATTATAGGTTGAGTAGGAGTTTTCCAGCCAGACAAGAGTGAGGCAAAGGTATCCCATGCAGAGGAAAAATCGCCTGTAAAAGGCATAGAAGTGTGAGAATGGCAGGTTTCTTCTCTTTCACCCCAGACACAAGCTGGTTTTAGACACTGCTCAGAAAGTCAGTTATCAACGAGACCAAATCTTACGGGGGCTGGCTCGCGTATACCTGCGATTGTAAATGCTCCCCCCTACCCCCACCCGGGCTATGCTTTTCAATCTATACTCCAGCATCCCATTCAGTGCCTCCTACACTGTGGGTGTTCCATAAATATTTGTCGCTCATCAGCTCTGTACCCGCTGCTGTGTTACGTGCCTTACGTCTATTAATCTTCACTATTGCTGTCTCCCATTTTAAGGATGAGAAAATTGAGATGTGAAATAAATCACTGGCTTGAACAAGGTCCAAGACCTGGTAAGTGAGGTGCTGGCATTCAGACCCAGGAATGTCTGCCTCCAGATTAAGCTTTTAGCCACTCCCTTACATATTTCTTTATTTCTTGGCACAAGGTACCTCTGGCTACATTTCTAAGAGTAGGAGGAGGTTGATTAAACTGTAGGATCTCTGCTTCTACTCACTTAAACTCAACTCAGTAAACAAGTGGTGGTTCCCTGCTACACAAGGGGAGGCCCGTGGGCTGTAGGGACAGGCTGCTTGGGTCCACATCCTGGTTCCAGGCTTTCTAGCAGTGTGCTCCTGAGCCAGTCACTGCTCCATTATTGCTTCATCTTCAATGGGTAATTAAATGCGTTATCTCGGGTAAGACACGCTGAGCAGTGTGCCCGGCACATGCAAGCACTCAATGCACGTTGGCCACACTCACAGCTAACTTTATGATCATAGAGTCCCAGGCCCTGTGCGTCCATCAGACAACAGAGAGGGTGACATGTGACCCTGCCCGGGAGGAGCTCCGAGGACAACGTAAATGGATGGGGCCGGGGGCAGTGGGCTGGGTGACAGACCTACCCCTGGGAGTTATTGGCAGACGATGTCAAATGATTTAATCTACAAGGATGGGGGACAATACTTGGAACAGCAGGGCAGAGCTCAGATAAAAGGGGTTGGGGACCAAGCTCAGGGACCTTAGTACGGGCAGAGAAGGCAGCACCCCAAGTAGGGTGACCAACTGACCCTCAGTCCCAGGGAAACCAGGACGTGGGATCATCCCGGCTCCAAAGGAGACTGAAGGAGCGGCCAGAGGTGGGAGGAAACCAGAGCAGGGAGGAGGTTCGAAGAAGAAGGGTGGGGTAGGGACCTTGCTGCTGGGAGGCCAGGGCACGCAGTCCCTGGGCTTGGTGGCAGAGGCATCATCCTGGACCAGGTGACGGCAGCCTCTGGGAATGCGGTTGAAAGTCTGATGGCAGTGGGTTGAAGATGGGAAAGACTGGAACATTTAACGCACTGATAGGAGGGACCCAGCAGAGAAGGAGACACGGAGATTCAGGAGAGAGGGCACTGATGGCCTTCAGACTGACAGAGGAGGGGATGAGATGAGGAGAGCCGATGTGAAGAACTGGACTCTGGGGTGGCGTGGATGGGAGGAGACATAGGGATTCCCATCTGAAGGCCTCCATTTTCGTTATAAAGTCCAAGATAGCCCATCTCTTGAGGAGAAGGGGTAGGAGCCTGGATGAGGGCAGGGATGAAGGGGGAAGGGCCGTCAGAGGGCTGATGGGGGAAAGGAATCATTGTGGGGGGAGGAAAAGCAAGCTGGCCAGAGCCGGCTCACCCTGAGGTTGCCTGGTGCAGACAGGGAAGGGGACTCCGGAGGCCATCTGCCCACCTGGGTGAGTTTCCTCAGCGGAGCCAGCTATTTAGGGCAGAAACAGAAGAGGTGGGGGTGGGCTCATCCAGGCCTGGTTTAGCTGGGTCAGGGGAACAGAGGCTGAGGGGCTGGAAGAGGAGAGTGTGCAGGGATAGCAATGGCTCGCCGTAGGATGTGGGCTAGAGAAGAGACCCAGGGCCTCAAGTAGCCGAGCGAGGGAGGGAGGTGTTGGAGCCAGTGATGCGGGTGCGCCTGAAAACTCTTCCAGCATGGGGCGTGTGGGCAAGGGAGCCGGAAGACAGAGGGCTGTCGCTGGAGAATTCAGCGCTCGGATTCTTGATACTATCAGAAGCACTGCAGTGTCTGGTGATGATAAGTTGCGATGGCTGATTTGGAGCAGAGGAGGGGCCATTGGTGACAGGGAAGTCCAAGGTCAGAGAGGTCAGGGCATTGTTTGGGGTGCCCGTGGGGGTGTCCAGGTGACCCAGGGCAATGGCAAGAGTTGGGGGGGAGGGAGGAAGTCTTCAGTGGGTGAGGAGTGACCGAGAAACTGGTGGACAATAGTAATGGGGGTGAGGTGCAGCCGGTGGGCCTGAATCCCAAAGCAGTCGCGTGTTTAGGAAGAGGGTGCAGCAGTGAAGGTCAGAAAGTGGCCAGGGGGAGCAAGGGGACGCCACCTCTACTTTCCTTCTCTGCAGAAACAGTGTCCCCTTGGGAAGGCAAGAGGGGAGAATGTCCTCCAGGGAGGGGCAGCTCTCACGGAGGGAGATGTGTTTGAGGGAGTGTGCTGTGTTTGAAGCTGGAGTTTGTGGTGGTGGTGGGGGGGGGGGAACCATGAGAAGATTCTAGAAGGAGGGAAGGTGGGAAGCTAGGCCAGGGGGAGAGGCTGTGCAGAGAGTGTGGGGATGAGAATCCAGAGGAAGGGGCTGCCCTTCAGAGATGTGAGGCCTTGCACTGGCTCCTTCTGGTGAGGTGGGAAAGAGTGGGTACCTGGGCCCAGCAGGATTCAGCTGAGCCCTGGCAGTGTGACCAGAAGCTACAAGGCAGTGGTGGGGGTGGGTTAAACTTCTGGGAAGGGGTGAAGGGCCTTTATGCCGCCTCCCTAGGGCCCGTCCCAGCTGGCTCTGGGAGGGCGCCACCCCTCCCCAGCCTGTGACCCCTGGGTCAGGGGTCTGTCTCTTCAGGAGCTGGGAGTTGGTGGCAGCCCGAGCCAGCTGCTGAGAAGGGGAGGAGGCCCGTGCAATGACCGGCTCTTTCACACCCCAAGGAAAAACAAGCCCATCTGCAAAACCCCGGAGGTGTGAGGTGGGGGCTTGGCAAACGGAGGCTCTGAGAGAGGAGCCTCCCTGTCGGTCAGTCTTCCCGCTGAGACAGTGTGGGAAGACTGGCCAGCCCCAGGCCTGCTCGAGCCTCCCCCTCCCTCCGTGGGGCCTCGGGCAGGGCCTCGGGAGAGCAGGGTAGGGCTGGGATGCACCTGGAGGAGCAGGAAGCTTCGAGGACACTGGAGCTCAGAGGGCTGGCTGACAATGAGCACTTTGCAGGGAGTCAGGAGACCCCAGCCACTCATGCCCTCCAGACTTCTGAGTGCCCTGGGGCTGTAGAGAGGTCCTCAATTCAGGCCTCAGTTTCCCTGGCCATCCAGCTGCGGGTGTCCGTGGCCTGGGATGCTCTCTCTGGCTGGTGAGGGCTTTTAGGCCCTCCCAATATGGGCGGAAGAGCCCAGGCAGAGGGCCTGAGTGCACGCCCGCCCTGGGCACCCGGAGCTGAGCAGGCTCAAGTTCCATTCCTGAATATCAATGAGCAGTCCCAGGAATGTCTGCCACACAGCTGGCTGTGGGCAGGCAGGCAGGCAGGCGGGCGGGGCGGGAAGGGAGGAAATGGCCCGCCAGCCGTCCCAGACCCACCTGCCCTGGGAAGCAGCGGGCAGGGCTTGTGGGCAGGCAGGACAGACACTCCTGAAGCCGCGATCGTATGTGTGCTCTGTGCCTTCACACCTTTGTGTCCCAAACAAAGTCCAGAATTATGCACTGTCACTCTCCAGAACTTGTCCTTTCCCCACTGTGGGAAGAGGCAGAGTAGGATTCAATGCTGGGACTCTTCAGCTCCAAACCCACGATATTTGTGCACTGTTGCTTAGGGGGTGGGGGAAAAGCTGCGAATCTGGACAGCTCGGAGGCTGCTGAGCTGAGAGCTGCATTCATTCGTTCCTTCATTCTGCGAAGATTTACGTGCCAGGCTGGCGTTGGGTGTTGGGAAGACAGCTGTGAGCAGGCCAGGCAGGTTTTAGGGAGAAAAGGATTGCTTAGTGGGAAACCATGCCCTTTAATCATCTCTAGTCCCTAGTGGGTTATCTGAACAAGCAGGTAAGAGTGCACTCCTCCAAATTAGCAACAGCATTTTTAAACGAATCACATCTCAGGACTGACTCCTGCATTGGCAGGAGAGGTAAAGCCTTCCGACAAGCAGACGTCAGTGACCAACTCCCAAATGTGTCAGGTCCTGGGACTGGTGCAGGAGCGGGGCATGTGTCAAGATTATTCAACAAGGCTCCTGCCGCATGAAGTTCAGAGCAGCTGACAAACAGCCCCACAGCCATCAGGGAGCAGACAGCTGGGACAGTGCCACCGGAAGGGCCAGGTGGGAAAGAAGGCTCCCAGGCAGGGACATTGGAACTGGGCATCGTAGCAGAGGTGAGAATCCCTCAAGGACTAAAGTAGGGAAGGGCATTTGGGGCAGAAGAGACAGCACATGTGAGATAGACCGCACGTGAGATAGCCCTGCGGGAATGTTGGCAGGACACGTGAAGCTGGGACGTGGGCCAAAACCCAGAGGGGAGTCCAGGGGTGGGCAACCAAGGGGACATTTTGCTTGACCTGAGGGCTACCCCAGGCTTGTTTCCTGGCCTAGAAAACTCTTCTACAGGTGTCTAATCGCTTCTGGTAAGCTGGTCAGTGCTGTCCATAAAGCAAGATGGTGTCTTGAGGCTGACTGGCCTGTCCCTTCACTGCTGCTAGGGCTGTGTCTGGGGCACAAATTGTCCATCTGCAAAGACAGAATGGAATAATGTTCTCAGGGCAAGGGGTCCAGGTAGCTGCTGGGTCCAACCTCCTTGGGCACAAAACAGCATTTGAAACCCCACCCAGACCAAACTCAACCCCAGGACCCAAGCTGAGTAACCATGAAAGTCCTTTCCCTAGTCTGTGCCTCAGTTTCCCTGTGGGCTCAGGGGTGCTCTCCAACATTCTAATTCTGATGTCTCAAGAAGAGGTGGAGTTGGGTGCCCACATATATAGTAGCTGGAGAACTGGATTTTAATTAGCCATGGCTGTAACTTCTGGCCTCACTGGCCCTCTGGGGGCGGGGTGGTGAGGGCTGCATGGGCTGGTCACAATGGCTTCACTGTGAAGCCATTCCTTGGGGGAGGTCACACAGTTTGAAGCTGGCATCTGGGCATCCATGGAGTTTAGACCCTTGTCTAGAACTGGGGTGGGAAATAAAGACAGAATTGGGACTTTGCTCTTTGTTGTCCAGGGGGCACTAAGATTCAGATCCAGCCCTGGGATCCATCTATCCACCCATCTATCCACCCGCTTATCCATCCATTCATCCAATGACTAATTGTGGAGCACAGGCACATTCTAGCTTTATGATCAATAATGGACACTGAAGGTGCATTAGAAAGCATGACATAAATGTTAGAAGGCTTTCACTCTGGCAGTGGGTCTATTCCATTGAACATTTAAGGACATCCTGTGTGCCCAGGAGTCTCAGTTTCCTTCTCCGTACAGTGGGTTTTCATGATCACCTGCAGCACTCTTGTGAGTTTCATGAGATGAGGGATGGGGAACATCCAGTGTGGCACAAGAGACTGGGTGGGAGCTGTCATCGGTATTCACTGTGGCATCAAGCCTGAGCTTCCAACTGACATGGGATGGTGGCAGAGCTGGCTGTGGGGAGTAGAAGAAAGAAGGCAATGGGGTCAGGCACAGCTGGCCAGTCCCTCAGCTTCTCAGAATCTCCATTTGTAAATCAGCGATGAAAAGGCCAACAATGCAGAGCTGGGGTGAGGATGAAAAAGGTATAAGAGGCAGTCGTGATGTTTTATGTTGGAAGCACACACTGAAATTTAACCTCCTTTCATTTCCCTTTGTCTGAGGGGATGAGCTAGGGGCATCACGACACCCAAGGGCTTTGGGGAAAATCAGGAGGCATCTCTGGTGGGCTTGGGGGTCCCTCCATTCATCCACAGGCTGTTTGGGAAGGTCCTGTGCGGGGGTGTTGGGGACCTGGTGATGGACAAGACAGATGAGATCCTTGCTCTCATGGGGGCCCTAACCTGGGGGTGGGGAGGGGCAAAGAATACCAAATATATGGAACAGTTTGTGATAAGTTCCCTGAAGGAAAGTTCCAGAGAGCTGTGATAGCAGCTCAAAGGGCTGCTTGAGATGGAAAAGTCCAGGAAAGTCCCTCAAAGGAGGTGGCCTTTGAGTGGTAACCTGAAGGGCAAGAAGGAACCAGCTATTCAAAAGTTGGAGAAAGAGAGCACAGCAAGTGCAAAGGCCCTGGGATTGCAAAGACTTTGGAGGCTAGAGAAAGCAAAGGAGGCCACGCGAGTCGGGGGGTTTCATGTCGAATGGCAAGAGTGTAAGATATGCAGTTGGAAAGTCAGATACAGGCTAGATCAGACAGGCAGATTAGTTTATGTAGATGGTGATGACTCATATTTCCCAGTTGAGGACACTGAGGACTCAGAGCAGTTAAGCCACCTGCCCAAAGTCAAGTTGGCAAGAGATGGAGCCCAGGTGGGTCTCAGTGTCAAACCTTGTTGGGAGGCAAGGGGCAAAACTCTCAGGTGCTCTGAGCTCCCCCCTCCCCGCTGTTTAGGGGTGAAGGCAGGAGGGGCCCAGCCCAGGGGAGAGAACATCGTGTCTGTGGGAGAGAGTCAGAAGAGGCAGCAGCCTAAACACACGACAGACCCCGGCCAGCCCCGGCTGCCAGCACAACTGCTTGTGTGACCGCCAAGGAGCCAGATGCTGCTTCTGGAAAAAATATCTTCCTGGCTTGGCACTCCCTGGCCGGCCTGCCTGCCATGCAAGGGGAGGAGGGGGCTGCCGAGTGTGGGCCTCTGCTGCTTAGCACCCCAGAACGGCACTGCTGTGCCTTTGAAGCCAGGGCAGGAACAGGGAAGGGAGGGGGCAGGGAGGATGCAAGCAAAATATTTTCGCTAAAAATATTCTGGTCCAGGAGAAGATCTTTTTTTCTTTTTTTCCCCTACTCTTGCTGGAAAACCAAAGCCTTATTAAAACAACACCAGAATATTTCATGTTGATATCAATTAGGCGAAGGAGAAAGAATCTTGAATTTTTCCTCCCTGCCAGTTTCACATAAAAGGAATATTCTCCCAGAGGCCAAAGGATGAAGGTTTTTAGTTTTTTCCTTTTCTGCAAAAAAATTCCTGCGATGTGGATGGAAAGTTCCTCATGTCTGAGAACTTCCTGAGAAGTTGGGGCTCTGGACCCTGAGGCCAAATTCTCCCCGTAAGCAGGGTGGCGCAGGGCAGGTGCCTGGCACCTTAAGACGGCCCTCTGAACCTGTCAGGCCTGCTCTGCACTGAGGCCCGACCTGCGTCTGCTACAAGGCTCCTGGCCAGTTGGACCACGAAGCCAATGCCCAGAAGATGGGCAGATATAGACCGAGCATTTGGCCTGTGCTTCTGGAACCCCTCATCAACGCTTCTCAAGCAGCCTCAAGACAGGGAGTCCACTCTGAGGTGCCAGACCGGGCCAGGGCCCCTCTTTCTGGTTCAGGCTGCCCTCACAATGACCAGAAGAGAGGTGACTTATATCATCCCCAGTTTCTCTGAGAAAACCAGGGCTTAGTGTCACACAGTTGGTAAGCTGCAGTGACAAGATTTGAACCCAGGTCCTTCTAACCGTAAAATCTGGGCTCTGTTCACAGCCTGCCACTTGATGGCCCATTGGCCCAAAGACCCATCTGGTCTCCCATCAAGAATCTGGCAAGTAAGTGAGGCTCTCCTGCCTTTGGTATTATTTCAGTCCTCCAACTCCAAACCAGAGCTCCAGGAAACAATCCCTTCATCAACATTTTCTCTCCATTTTCTCCTCTGCTTCGCTTTCTGAGTTTCCCTTATGTGTGCATCAATTCATTTATTAATTTATTTCATTCAACCAACCATTCATCTATCTATCCATCCATCGGCTCACCTATCTTTCATCCATCCATCCATCCACCCACCCACCCTTCCATCCACCCATCCATCTTTTTACCCACCCATTCATCCACCCATTCATCCTGTTCGCTAAGTGCCAGGCACCAGAGACGTAGAAATGACTAGAACACAGCTCCTCAATTCCCATTCAGATTCATAGATATTAAAGGTAAAGTATAATCTTAACAAGAATCTAATCCAGGGTGCCTGGGTGGCTGAGTTGGTTGAGTGTCCAACTCTTGATTTCAGCTCATGATCCCAGGATTGTGCACTCCGGCCCTGTGTCGGGATCCATGCTGAGCGTGGAGCCTGCTTAAGATTCCCTCTCCCCCTCCCTTTCCCTCTCTCACTCCCCCACACTTCCTTTCCCCTGCTCATGCTCTTGCTCTCTCTCTCAAAAAAAGGATCTAATCCAATTCCCCCTCCTATGTCACCCGAGTGGGAGGGAGTATTTTTATTTTATAGATGAGGAAACTATAGTCCAGGAAAAGCAATGAGACTTGCTGGGAAGTTGTCCTTTGTAGTAGAAGGGCCTTAGAGTCAAAACAGACTGGAGTTCGAGTCCTAATTCTTTGCCCTGCTAGCTGGCTGATTTTGTGCAAGTCACTGAAAGTCTGTGAATGTGGGGGAGAGCAGTAAGTGAAGTCAGAGAGGGCTTCAGGCCAGGGTGGGCTTTGTAGGCCAGTGGTAAGAACTCTGGCATCTACTGTGGGTAAGAGGGCACCAGTTAAGGGCTTGACCGGCAGAGAGACAAGATTCAGATTAAAGTTCAAAAGAAGCACTGTGGTTCTCGTGTAGAGAATCACCTGTCAGGAGAGAAAAGAGGGAAGGGTACAGGCAGGGTGATGACCAGTTAGGAAGCTTCTGCAATCATCCAGGCAAGAGGGGCTATTGGTTCGGAGCAAGGGGAGAGTGGTGCAGGTGGCAAAAGCCATCGGTATCCAGTGTGAGGTGTGGGAGGAAGAGGAACATCCAGAATGACAGAGTTGCCATCACCCAAGAGGGCAAAGGCTGTGGTTGGAGCAGGTTTGGGATGGGAGATCAGAAGTTCATGTTTGGACGCACGGCCTTTGAGATATCCATTAGCTTTCTAAGTGGTGATGTTGGGGAGGCAGTTAGATATGCAGTCTGGGGTCGGGAGCAGTTCTCGGCTGGAGGTAAATCTGGCTGTGTCTGGTGTCTGAATGGTGTGCAAAGCCTCGAGACTGGAAGAATCAGCGAGTGTAGACAGAGGAGATTAGGATCAATGCCTGAGCCTTGGATCCCCCATCACTAAGAGATTTTACTACTACAGCACAAGGCAAAGTGTACAGACAGGAAGAAAACATGGTCATAGGCCTCACAAAGTGTGCATTCTAAAGAGGGCAAGAGACACAGAAGGAGCCAGCAAGCTCACTAGGCTAACGAGCTTCAGGAGAGGGTCAGCCAAGGGCTGTGGGAGCCCAGGTGTGACACCTTATCCAGCCCAGGGGCACCTGCAAATGTGGCCTGCCCCAGTTCTGCTGTGACAGTCACTGCCTGGCCTGGGCCTGGGTGAACATTAGTACCCCCTTTGAACCTGCTCTCTTCCACAGGAAGGGGATGCCCAAACCCAGTCTGGAAGCTCATGTAATTCTCTCTATAGCCCTATCAGATAAGTACCATTATCCCCATTTTACACATGAGGAAACTGAGGCTCAGAGAGGGGAAACCACAGGCCCCAGGCCAAAGGCCTGACTTTAAGGATCATGTACCTAATACGAGAAAGAGAGCAAAGGGGATGCGGAAGGATGCTGAGAAAAGGGCTTGGAATCTTCACATTATGATTTGGGTCTGTCTCCTGAGAGAGAGCTCCTGGGCCTGCCAAAGTCCAAATCGAATGCTTTCAGGGGCCAGGCAGTGGACGTCAGTGAGGGATGTGGGCTGGGAGCAGGGCGTGGAGGGCACAAGCCTAGTCAGCTGTGGCCCAGAGGAAAGGTGGGCCCAGGGTTGCCAAACCTGGTTTCTAAAGAGAAGCCGGAAATCTGGATTTTTATGTGAAATTTCCCACTTTTTAAAGCAATGTTGGGTCCAAACAAAACATATCTGCATGCTGAGCTGACCTCAGGGGCCACCAGCTTCATGCTTTGGCCTTTTGGACTGGTGGTTTTAGGATCACACGGGCCTCAGTTTCCTTATCTGTCCATCATCTCCGCGTCTCAGGGCTGTAAGCATCACGGGACACAGTGTATTCAGGATGCCTGGCCCGCGCTGGGCACCCCACAGATGCTCCATAACTTATGGCGGCGTGTGTGTGTGTGTGTGTGTGTGTGTGTTGAGGGTAGGGGCTGGGGGGTTTTACTGCCTGTCCTGGCCTTACCCGGTGGCCCCTGCCAGCAGCCTGTGCACGGACCCTTCACAGACCTGCATTCTAGGTCTCCCCTTCCCCTGCCCAACCTCTCTTTCAAGCATTCCCCACGGACCACTTATGGCTCTCCTGGACAGTGGTGGCCTCTAGGCCCGAGCCTTCCTCACCAACCTGGCTTCTTCCTCCTGCCACCTCTCCGCTGCACAGGAGAGTCGTGGGGACGTCTGGATTCCTGAGGGGATGTTTTCCACATTTCTGGAAACCCACTGCGGTTTGGTTTTCCGTGGTAAAGGCCTTGGCAGGGGCTCAGTGCAGTGGAACAGCCAGTGGCTGGGAGGGGCCAGAATCAAGGAGACATTCATTGAGCGCCCACTGTGTACCAGGCGTTGGGGATTCACAGATGCTTAAAACAACCCTGCCCTCCAAGAACCTCATTATCTTGTTATGAAGACAGACTGGAAACACGAGAAGTTAAAAACAGATCTTAAAACCAAAGTCCTTGTCACTCAAGCCAGGAGCCTGCTTGCCCCTGGCTGGCTTCTCCTCTTCATCCCATCAGACGTGAAGTTCTGCTCATTGGCCCTCGTCAGCCTGAAGAATCTTCTCAGATGTGCCCCTTCCTCCTCACTTTGTTGCCAAGGCCTGGTTTGGGTCGTCACCCTCCCTCCCCTGCATGGTGGCAGCTGCCTCTTCCTGAACTCCCTGCCCGCAGCCAACCTGCCTTCAGTCCTTCCCCACATGCCCAGGAGAAAGGGCTTTCTCAAACCCAAAGCTGCTCACGTAACTTCCCCACTGAAAGCCCGCGGTGACTTCACTGTGGAGTCCAAACTACCCACGTTGGCTCACGGGCCTTGCAGGCTCTGCCCTTTCTGCCCTGGACTCTCTTACCACATCCCCCGCCACCTCTGTGCGTCAGCCACGTGTGACAGCCCCAAGTTAGCCGCGTGCCTTCTGCTTTCTCTCAGCTCCGGGCCTTTGCACACCTGGCTCCCTCTTCCTGGATTATGTTTCCACCATTGCCTCTACCAAGTGAACCGCTAGTCATTCTTCAGGGCTCAGCTTAAATGCCACTTCCTCCAGGAAGTCTTTCCCGCCCACTTGCACCTCCAGGCTGGATTAAGTGTCTTTGTCCTGTATCCCCAGGGCTTTGCTTGTATTAATATCACTACCACTACTTACTGCTGCTATCCCTCATCCAGACTAATACTGATAGCCAGCACAAAGCTCTCATAGGCACCGAGCATTATTCTAAGTGCTCTATACGTATGACTCCATTTCAGCCTCTCGAATACCCTCTGAAGTAGGAATTCTTGTTGTCCACTTTACAGGTGAGAGAACGGAGGTACAGAGAAGTGGAGTAACTTGTCCAAGGTCATGTGGGTAAATCAATGGTGAAGCTGGGGCTTGTTACAGTTCACACATCAGCCTGTTGCAAAGACCTGTTTCCTGGTCTGTCTCCCTCACCAGACTATAAACACTGGGAGCACAAAGCCCGCCGCTGCCTATGGTTATGTCTCCACTTCACAATATCCTGTCTGGCACACAGTAGGTGCTCAATAAATTCCTGATCGAAGGAAGGCACATTAGACAACGTTGGAGAACTCCACACTTGTCAGAGTGCAGGGAGCTGGACCAATTGACCGTGTCAGATTCTTGTGTTGTGGTTGAGCATTCAGGGTGCAGTCTGTTTATTTAAAACCAATTCACCAAGAAGTATAAACAGAACTCATAGAACCCATACGCCCTCGGCATCTGTTATCTTATTATTGATGAATTACCATAATGCGTGTGAAGCACATTGCCGGCAAAGAGTGAGTGCTTAATAAATCAGCGATAATGAGCAGTGGCTCTTGCAACCCAGAAAGGGGGCATGCCTTTCCCATTTTACAGACTAGAAGACCAAGCCTCCAGGAAGTGATGAAGTAACTTCCAAAGTGGACCCAGCCATCAAGTGAAGGAGTGGAGACTTAAACTCCAGAAGCTGGGTGCGCCCACGTGACTGAATCAGTTAAGCATCAGACCCTTGGTTTCAGCTCGGGTCATAATCTCACAGGTCATGAGTTCAAGCCCTGCATTGGACTCTGCAACCGAGAGTGCAGAGCCAGCTTGGGATTCTCTCTCTCTCCCTCTCTTTCTGCCCCTCCCCCACTTGCACTCTCTCTCTCTCTCTTTCTCTCTTGCAAAATAAATAAAACTTAACAAGAAAAAGAAAAACTCGAGAAGCTGGATCTCATTCCCCTGGAGACACCAGCTTCCATTTGCCTATCACCAAATTCATGAATTGTATGTACATTTACCTTTCTTTTGAGACAGGATTACACATTTCAAATTCATATTTCTTTTGAGATAAGAATTTCAATCCCCTTTGAGAATTTTTTTTTTCCAGTCTGCTTTAAGGTGTCTTTTTCTAGTCTGCCCACTTTTCAACGTATCTAGAATTCTTTTCTTTTAAGACCAGGTCAGGAAGAGTGCTTCTACCTTATTTTTGCATTTCTCTAACTATCAAGTTGATGAGCTTCCTATAGGTCTCATGAGAATTATCCCCTTTGTGTATTCTTGCCTTCTTTTCGTCTCTTTGGGTTTGCTGATATTTGTGCACTATGTGAGTTTGTTAAGCAAATCGGAACCAACCTCACTTCTGTTCTAATGGCATGAAGCAGGAGTACCTTTAGGGGACAGAAGACAAGATGTGACAGTATGTCAGGGGTGTGCCTGATGTCATGCCCTTTTATTACTTGTGATACAGAAATTGCAGAGTATTTGCCACTCATCTGTTTAAGTTTCTGCTTGTCAAAAACTATAGCTGACTTTTTTTTCATCATAAAGTACTAAAGAATCCTTGAATAATAAGATAAATAAGAACCCCCCCCCATCACTGACAGTTTCAATGACCTCCTATCAATTTATATATGTTGGGCGGTTATTTCTTTGTCGTCGTTTTTACTCCGTTTAATTTTTATTTTTACAAATTTGGATTCTGCTATATGTCCAGCTATAAATGTATAAATACATTTATATTTATAAATATATCATTGTAAATCTTTATGATAGCATTTTAAGTGGCTATTATTGAAGATTTCAGTTGTCTCCACTTTTATTTTTTTATTTTTATTTTTTTCAATATATGAAATTATTGTCAAATTGGTTTCCATACAACACCCCGTGCTGTTTCCACTTTTAAACTATTATAAATAATTAAAGTTTGATGATTTTTTAAAGGATTGTTTTCCTAAGATAGATGCTCAGAATTAGAATGACTGAGCCAAAGGTCTTGAATACTCTTAAACTTCTGTTATATACTGTTAATATAATATATAGATTTATATACATAAATTCACATATCTACACCCGAATATTGAGTGCCCATATTACCTATCCCCATTAGCATGTGGTCTTATATCCTTTTAACCTTTAAAAATGTTAGTAATTTGACAACAGAGAATTGACATTTTCTTGTTTGAATTTGCATTTCTTTGATTTCTATTGAAGCTGAATTCTCTCTCTCCTTATTTTTCTTTTTTTAAAACAACTGAAATACTAATGCTTCTTTTAGCTCTTTGTCATTTTTGGTTGAAAAATTTTTTCTTCAAATTTTGGGTCTTGCCATTTTCCTTTTGGCCTTCTTTTTTTCTTTTTCATTTTAATATGCAGGTATATTACATTTGCTTCCCCTGTCATTTTCTCAAATGCACCTTAGCTTATGCTGTCTTTGCTTTCCAGAGGCTGGGTGGAGTCCCTTCTTGCCCTGAGGGTGAATGTCTGCACTAACTGTTCAGAGCATCTTGGTGTGTGGTTTGGGTGCAGTGACTGAGGCTGGTTTTGACTCTTTCCAGAACCACCAATGCCTGGGAGACTCCACCCTCTTGCCATCTTCTTTACCCTTTGCTTCCCACTTCTGACTGGGGGCTTATCTGTGACAAACCCTACCGACAAATGCCAAAGCACATCAGGGTCTTTGCTCTGTAGCTAGCTTCACAAAAGGCTCTTTGGAATGTCTAAATCAGGGATTTTCCTTTCGTAGGGATCATTCAGTTCTCTCAAATGATTGCCATAGACGTATGGCGTCACTCCCGCCTCCAGAAACTATGGTGTGAAAAGCTTTAGCATGCTAGAGAAAGCACCTGCCATTGACCTTTGTGCTTGGAAAATACAATATCCTTTCTTCCTTCCCTTTCCTCTCTCTTCTTCTCTTTCCTTTGGTGAATCTTGACTTAGTCTCCCAGGCTACTGACAATGGGGTCGAGATGACTTCTGCTCAAGTGGTAAGTGGGCACCATCATTCCCAAATTGAGCACTCTACTTATGGAGCCCAGGCAGGGGACGCTGAAAACCACAGACACAACAGAAATCACCTCCAGTTGTCCCATTGCTTACCCAATCAATAATCCTAGGTGTCACCTGTAGATTAGCAGTAACCAGAGACTGTAGTGTCCTAATACAGGACATAGGTGGCTCACAGTCTTTTGGCTTTAAAAGACCTGCATCATTTCTTTTTCCCTAAACCTGGTCCCACTGGTGGGATTGTTCCCTAATGGCAGTTTCACTCAGCATGCCGTCTTGGGTCTCTTAGTCTTTATATTCTCTCTAATGCCTCCTCACCGCTAACCCTACCTAAATGATCGTTGATCTTCTAGTTTATTTATCTCATCTAATCATATGAAATGGAAGATTTTGTATGGTTCACCTTAATATTTTTTAGAAATTATACAAGAGATACGGAAACATCATGACAAAATTAGAAAACAGAGGACAACATCAAGAAGGGAAATAGGCAGATATTATCACTGGTAACATTTTGTCACATGATCTGATTGTTTCCATGCATGGCATGCACATACACTTACAAAGAGAGATTATGGGAAGCGCGATCTAACTGCTTACATCATAAAGGTAGTTAGACATGAACCAGACTACTTTTATAAAATGTCATAATGTGATTAGCAATATGTTGTGAGTGACGTTCCTTGTCAATATAGGCACTTCTTTACTATCATTTTTAATAGCTGTATAATATTCCATCGTGTGGTTGCAGCATAATTAAAGGTCCAGTAATTGAGAGGTTGAAGGATAGGGCTCTGGGGTAGGAGAAGGATGGAAAGCATGATCAGGGGGGTAAGAGGCCAAGATGGTGTGGAGTTATGACACCAAGGCTGGAAAGACTTTTAAGATACTTTATATTGGAAGAGGCCCTGAGGGGATTTGGATGCACAAGAAAGAGCCTCTGGCTCTGGGGAGGGGCCACTGGGAAGCTTTACAAAAAGTTGGGAGCCATATTCATTTATCCATTCACTCAGTAAATGCTTATTTAACTTCCACTATGTCCTAGACATTCTAATGGGGACACCGGAGCGAAGGAGACCGACAAGGCCTTGCTTTCAAGGAGCTCCTATTGTCGGGGGAGGCAGACCATAAGCAAAGACAATTATTGCCTATTGATAAAAGTACTAGGAAGGAAAACGAACAAGGAGCTGTGATGAAGCATAAAGAGGTACTGAAGGCGGGGTCAGGGTGATCAGATACAGCCTCCCTGAGAAGGGATATTTGAGCTGAGATCTGAATGAATCAGGGGAGGAAAGTTCTATCTAGGCAGAAGAACCAGCAAGTACAGGGGCCAGCTCCTCGGCCAAGTGGAGTAAGTAGACTCAGCCTCAGGTTTGAAACATTTCACTCACTCATTCAACCTGGTTGAGCTCCTCTCTGTTGCAGATAAGAACAGAGAAATCAGATACTACTTCTCCCTCAAGGAAGAGAGACATCTATGTGTTTCATTTATTTACACATTCGTTCATTGATTCATGGATACTTATGTGCCGGATGTTAGACATTAAAAAGTAAACAAAGATGAATAAGAATTAGTTCTTTTCCTCCAGGATAGTTGTGGTCAAACGCAAGGAAGGTGAGAGGGAGCAGCCAGAGAGAAGAAAGAGGAAGCCAGCTCAGGGTGCCCCAGCTGATCAGCATCCGGGATGGGACTGGAAGCAGGTGTCATGATTCCCCAGGCAAAATTTTGTCTGCCATGTTTTCCTGTGACCTCTACCCTTCTGTTTCAGGCCTTTGTCAATTCAAGGTTTATGCATACAGCTTCCCCCAATCCATACCTGGAAAAAGCATTAAACATTTATATCATCACAGGCCCTAGGATGAAGTCTATAAATTGTTCTGGTTGCCATTCTCTCATGTTCACTGGAGGTCATAAAAATGTCTCCGTGCAAATAGGGAGCCATAGCCTTTAACAGCTGGGTGTTAATGACTACACTTGGAAAGCAGCAGAGTTGTTTCTAGATACCCCCAAATAGCACACTGGAAGTCCTTGTTGGGTTGGCTGCAACAGCGATGGGGCCATGTGGTCAGTGAGTGTGGGGTCCTGTTCATACTTGGGGTGACCAAGTAGAGTCAGCAGGGAGTGTATAATTGGCCAATGGAAGGTTCAGGAATGTGAATAAACAAGAGCTTCAGGATATATATCCTCTCCTGCTCTCATGGCACAATGGAAAGATGCTTAAGATGCTTGACATGGAATATCTCAACTTGAGTTTGAATCCTACTTTCTACCTCTTGCTGCTGGATGGACTTTGGCATTTCACTTACTCCCTTCGAGACTCTGTTTCATTATTTGTAGAACAGGCATGTGCCAGACACTTAGTAGCCCACCGAATACCTATGACCCCATTTTCCTTGCTAGAAAGGGTTCATCCAGGTGGTAATGTGCTTACCATGGAGGTGCATTGTTTTTGGTCTAAACCAGTGATTGGCTGAGGAGTTGGCATGTGACCTAGTCCAGACCAATAGGAAGTCTGGTTGGAGGTTTATGCCAAACATTTGCCTCCTTTTCCTCTCTGCCTTGAATTCCTTTGTGCAACAATGTGATAGTTGTAGCTGAAGCAATCATTTTACAACCATGAGATGATGACCCCATAAATAAAATTTGTGCACTGGAGTGAACAGGGGAAGGATAGAAAGCTCCTGATGACAATGCTGAACTGTGGCATCAAATGTGGGACTCCTCATTATGGGAGAGAGTCAGGCCTTTTGTCAGTCTTTGGATGTTCTGCTACTTGCACCCGAAGCATCCCTAACTGACATAAGGGATCACGGCAGCTACTTTCTACCGCTCCCGAGGGAATTAAATGACATATTGTACATGCTGTGCCAGGCATGCTGTTGTCACTTTATTCCTGATCCTTATTGTGTGTGGTGACATCTCTTACTCCAGACTGGAGAAAGCCACACTGGAAGAGAGTGACATGTTGGCGGTGGTATTTATGGCCTCTAGAAATACTTGGAGGGGCACAAAATAGTAGAATGCAATTCGAAATAATTGTTAGCATGTGCAATAACCAGCCTTGTCTGAACCCATGTCTCTAACGGAACCTTTCTCACAATGCTGTATAATGCACAGGGATTCTTTTAAGAGAGGATACCCCAAGTGTGGGGGATGATTAAACTGTTCCCCCTATTCATTGTAACATCCAGTGCATCCAAAGTGGTTAGCCTGGCTATTAATATGATTGCACCTGCCTTACTAGTGTTGCTTCAGGAGGGGCCATGTGGCCCCATGAGATGTATGGGGAATCTGCTGTGGGCTTTCAGGAGGACTTTTCTCCCCTCTAAGTGAGAGCCACAGAAGACCAGGGTCTCCCACTCTCCCCTCATGTGGTAGTGTCTGGTGGAGAGGCTGAAACCACTGTGGCCGTGTTACCACCAGGCTGAGGGCTACCAAGACTGAGACATGGAAGATGCCTGGAATGAACCCAGCGTTGATGGTAATCCTGAGCTGACTTAGCCTGTCTCGAAGCCTGCCCTGCACCTGGGCTTTCTAATACATGAGCTAAATATTTACTTATGGTTTATGAGTTGGGGTTTTGGGGTTTTGTTGCTGAAAGCATTCTCCCTGATACTCTGAGTTTACTTAAGAGATTTCAGTTTACACAAAGAAAACCCAGATGTACACCCAGTTTTACAGAAGCAAACTCTTGCAGGAAGTGAGGTAGGGCTTTGGGGAGGAAGGCAGGGCCACACGGATTGTTGTGCATTGGCCAGGAGGCACCCCCTGTGCTGTGGCTGGACAAGAAAGTTCGGCTCTATGGAAGCTGTGGGTTGGTAAAGGAATCGATGTATTCCTACTGTATGAGTCAGGGTTCTCCAGGGAGAGAGGTATTTCTTTTAAGGAAGACAATGTGGCTTACACAACCGTGGAGGCTGGTGAGTCCAAAACGCTCAGAGATAAACACATCTAGGGAAGTTTCTTCTCCCCTCCCCAGGAACATTGCTGGGAAGGTTTCTAGAGAAGGGAAAATGGGTCCCAAATGGCTGAGTCATTTGACATACGACAAGCAAATGGTCAGGGCTTGCTGGGGAGGGCGCCCACATTGCCCCAGCCCATCTCCATGACCGGTGTCACCACTGAGACACCGTCCCCACCCCAGGCTTGCTTAGTTTTCAGGGATGCTTTGGATGCTCTATGGACCTTCACTCCAAAGCCACAGAGCCCGGCTACAGATGCACCGGATCCTTAGCTGGGCCAGGGCCGCACCCCAGACTGGGAACTGAGCTGCGTTCCAGACTCTGTCCTGCTTGGCTGACGTGATTCCGCCTTCGCCCCCAAGTCTGGCCTGGCCCCTGGTTGGAGCTGGAGCGGGGAAGAGAGGTGGAGGAATGTCCTGGGGAGAGTCACCGGTCAGGCCACTTGGAAAAGTCAAGATTGCAGTCCCCATTTTACAGATGGTCTACTGAAGACAGCAGGCCAGAAGAGACACGGCCGGAATAGGAGCCCTAGCCTGTTAGCATCTGGGGGCGGCCATTTCTCTATCTGCCACTGTCATATCTGTGGCGGTGGTGGTTCAAACTCTTCTTTTGCTCTTGGGCAACACTGTCAAATCATTTGAAAGGAAAAAAAAAAAAAAAAGCAAAGAAAGGATGGCTCATGCTCTATTCGACCGAGCTCACATACAGCAGTCAAGAAGGCAGGTATCCTTCCCGTAGTGTTGACTGAAGCTAGGTCCTCGGCAGGCCAAGTGCCAGGCCCTTAGGAGGCAGCGGGACACAGGACAGATGTGAACCTTGCCTTCGTGGAGTCCGCGGTCTGGGTCTGGCTTCCATCGGACCCCAGCCAAGCTGACTGTGGGCTCTGGTAGTGTGGCCCCGAGGGCTCTGGAGTCCCATGTTGCCTGACCTAATGTCTGGAGTCCTTAGTCCTAGGTAGGGTCACACAGCGAAGGGCAGGGCAGAAGAAAGAGGAAGAACGAACAGTTAAGTAGCCAGAACATCCAGGGACGCAGTGACCAGGAGCTTTCGTAAAAGAAGGAGGCAAAGGGGAGGAGGGGATGTATATTTAGAAATAAAGAGTCTGACTAACTTTGTGGAGAGAAGAGGGGAAAAAAGCCTGAGTCCCGAGTCCCCGCAGTAACCTGTTTGCAGGAGCTGCCTAATTTAGCAGAAAATCACACACACTGGTCCTGGCACGGGCTCGTGGAAGGTATTTTCTCCCCAGCTTGGGTCAAGTTTCATTCATAGGTACTGTCTAAAATTAGACCCTCTGCTTTCATTTTAGTCCAAACTCCTTGCCTAGCGTAATATTTGGGAGAAACAGGCACTCCATTAAAAGTGCCTTCCTCCCCGCGGCCCCTGGCCTGGGAAGGGCTGGGCCCTGTCCTCTGCTGGCGGCCGCTGCGGCTCATAAACCCGGGTCTAAATTCAAAGCATCCGCTCTGACTGGTGACCTCTGGCTCCCAGACAAACTCATGCCTCTTCCTCCAGCTCACACCCAAGGCCTGGCCAGGTCACTGGGAGGGACCCATTTCAGACCTGTGACCTTCTGTCTGAGGGTGACTCCCCAGAGAGGGAGGACAGCCTAGGAAGATGTGCTTGTTCCCCACCCTCTCCCCCTCCCCCAGCCCCAGCCCATGCAATGGGGCCTCTTGCTGGGGCTTGGCCTGTCATCTTCCTCCTTTCTGGACCCAGGGAGCCTGCCAGCTGGGTTTTTTAGTCTCGGACAAAAACAGCTTTATTGTTATTTTTTTTTTTCCAAATTAACATACCACCAAGGAAGGACTCATTGAAACTCGCTCATTTAATAAATGTTTACTAAGCACCTTGTATTTGGAGTCTCTCAGTTATGAGTAACAGAAATGAGAGGGCTACTGTGGGCGGTCTGGCCTTCAAGGGCTGAATTCACGCCAGGGATGGGCTGGAGTCATAGCCTGAGCCTGGGGTGGGAAACCCAGGAAGTGCTTCATAGGCTTTCAGCTCTGACACCTGCACAGAGAGGACTCCTCTTTCTCGCTTCCAATTTCAAGGTCCCAGGGAAGGTTTCTAACTGGCTTAGCTTGTATCAGGTGTTTGCCCCTCGGCCAATCAATAGTGGCCAGGAGAGGGGCAATTTACTAGCCTGGCGGATTCTGCCGGAACCACAGGAATGGCATGAAGAAAAGACATTCCCAGAACTAGAGATGATTTTAACACTATACGGTTGCTGGTCTTCAAGCGGCCTGTGGAAATGCAGAAAAGGACCTTAACCCAGGTGTGGCCAGTTAGGGAAGGCTTCCTGGAAGAGGTCATTTCTGAGGTGGGAGAGTGGCATTTAGCCAGGACCTGAGAAGGAAGGGTGTAGAATGTTGTTCAGAGAATGGCACGGGCAAAGACCTCAAGGCAGGACCCAGATGTATCAGGATAGGAATCCTACATCCCCACTCACTGGCTGTGTTGGCCTTGGGCAACATGTCCTCTCTGAGCCTCCGTTTCCTCATCTGTGAAAGAGAATCCTAACATGTTCCTTCCCGAGGGATGGGGATTTTTTTTTAGTTTTTTAAAATGTTTTTATTTCTTTTTGAGACAGAGAGAGTCAGAGCATGAGCAGGGGAGGGGCAGAGAGAGAGGGAGACACAGAATCTGAAGCAGGCTCCAGGCTCTGAGCTGTCAGCACAGAGCTTGACATGGGGCTCAAACTCACAGACTGTGAGATCATGACCTGAGCTGAAGTTGGACACTTAACCCACTGAGCCACCCAGGCGCCCCTCGAGTGATGAGGATTAAAGGAGTCTCTCCATGCAGTCGTGCCTGGCTCAGGGACAGCTCAGTGTGCGTCCACTGAATCCATTACCCCTGGGCACAGGGGCCTTCTCTGTGAAGACTGTGTTTCTGCAGCTTGTTCCTTCTCCCTTGAGTCTCAGCTCGGGTATCCCAGGGACATCAGAGAAACTCAAAGTGAGCTTCCCTTTTAACTCCTAACGGTTATCTGGTTTCTCTCGTAGTAATTTTCTCAATTTGCAATTTGTTAGTTTGTCTTTTTTTTCTTTTAACTGAAATATATTTGACATATAACATTGTGCACATTTACGGTGTACAACATGTTGATTTGATGCATTTCTATGTTGTGATATGTTTGCCACTGTAGTGATAATTTGCACCTCTCTCACATTACATAATTATTATTTCTTTTTCGTGGTTGGGATAATTAGGATCTAGTCTCTTTGCAAGTTTGACAGCTGTAATGCAATACTGTTATCTGTATTCGCTCTACTGTGCGTCAGATTTCTAGGGCGTATTTACTACGTGTTGCAAGTTTGTACCTTAAAAAGTATCTCGCCTATTGTCTTATTTCTAGTCTAGTTTATTTCTGTAACTGAAAGGCCAGTGAAGGTGAGGGTCATGCCTACCTTGTCCTCTGCACGACCCTCCTGACATCGAGGGTGCCCCAAAGATGCTCAATCAGTATCTGCTGAATCAATGAATTTGAGAAGGGAGACATGCAGAAAGGAAGTCTTGGTACCTTCACGTGGAAGGAATGGATTTTCTTGGACATTCTCTGCCTGAGTGCAGTGTCCAGCCTCCCTCAGCAAAGTTACTGCTCTCCTGAACCCTCTGCTGAGTACCCACTAAACCCAGTTCAAAGGCTTTGGTACTTGGGGCCCTCATCCAGACCCAAAGTGTCTGGAAAACTAAGGGGGAATTCCGAGACTCCTCCAACCGGGCCTTGTAAGTTGGGAGGTGCAAGGGGCTTGGGCCTGGGGGTCTCCCTATGACTCTAGTCCTGGAAGAGATCTCTCTGCACGGCCTGAGCACAGGCCTCTCATCCTCACTCACCCCCAGGTGATGAGCTCCACCCTACAGAGGAGTAAAGAGAGGGATAAGAGCAAGGCTTGGCCCATACAGCCCCACCGCAGTACCGGGGTCATGTCATGGCATCAGCCCCAGCACAAAGGCTGACCCCCACCTCCCAGTATTTATTCCCTCCTACCTTGGCCACTCTCCCTCACTGATCTCCTGCAACTTTATAGAACTACCCCCTCTGTATGCTCTCTTTTCTTTGTTCGGCTCCCTCACTATAGACTTTGAAATGGGGGTATGAGTCTAAGTAGTTTATTTGGAAGGTGGTTCCAGAAAGTACTGGCAAGTAGATTGGGATCATGAGACAGGCAAGGGCAAGAGGTCAATATTGGGTGCAGTTACCAATGCAGGCAACTGAGGGTCCAGCTTGCCAGATGCTGTAGAACACCTGCCCCAGCCCACCAGAGGGGCAGGAGCCACTGGATGAGGGGTCTTGCCACAGGTATTAACTCCCCAGTACTCTGGCTTTATAGGAAGCCTTCCAGGGGGTGTCCTTTGGGTCAACGTGCAAGGACATAAAGAGTGCTGAGGGGCGTCTGCTTCTCTGCTGATCACCCCAGCCCTCTGAGTGACCTCTCCAACCACCCCAAGGCTTCCACTGATTGTTTACTCCCCACTTACCCCAAGAACCCCCTCACTGATCCCTGATGGCTGACTCTTCACAGGTTCATCAACACCTGATGAATTGCCTAACCTAACCCCCCTAAGACCCTGTATGTTCTCATTTAACCTTCCATTGACCCCATTCCCTTTGCTCAACTCCTCCTCCTCCCCGTTGTATGGGAGTTTGGGATGTGAGCAGGATTGGGCTAGATGTCCTCACTGAAACAACAGGAGGGTGGGTCCACTTCCTGAACATCTCCTCCTGGGATCCTCTGTGGCTGACCAAGTGAGTCACATTCTCCACCTTCCCCCACCCGGCCCCTTCCCTGTCTCTCAGAGAGGGGCTGGCTCCCGCCCTGGCCCGGCCTGTTTCTTTTCCTTTCCCCATTGAGACAGAGGGATCTGGTAAGGCCAAGATGACCAAAAGGGACAATGGATTTCATCCTGGATGATCCAGTGGACCCTAGAGTTGGGCTCAGTAGTCTAGCCCCTCCTTAGACTCTCCCAGGGACACAGACCCAGGTTTTCTATGTAGCTCCCCAGGTGGGGCCCCAGACTAGGCAGGGAGAACAGGGACATGGCCCCATATAGGGTACTGTGGCTGCAGCCATGCTCTAAGGAAAGCTTGTAACCTTCATGTCACAGTTGAGAAAGCAGAGGCTCAGAGAAGGTGAATGATTCACCCAAGGCCAGAGGGCCGCTGGCCAGTGTCTGACTCCAAAGCTCAGCATTCTGAGTCCCAGGATTACTGAGTATGCTCCCAGTGCTGTGCCATTCATCACAAGAGGTGCAAAGAGGGGTGACCCACGGAGCCTGGGGCTGAGCTAAGAAATGAGGCTGGCCTCTGCCCACCATCTTTGCTGCCTGGACCTCTGATGCTGGTCCCCACCCTGGTCCTTCCTGTTTCTACTCGTGCCTTCTGTGACCCACGTGCCATGGAACAGCCAGAGGGAGTTTAAGAAAAGTAACTGTGATCATGGAACTTCCCCGTTTGCAACCTTCAATGGCTTCCCATAGCCCTGAGAATGAAGTTGGAACTTTTCACGAGGGCCTGCAAGGCTTCCCCGGCCTGGCTCCTACCTCCCCCTCTAATCTCATCTCCTGGACTCTATGCCTCACGTACTGCTCCACCACTTGGGTCCCCTGCTGGTCCCCAGACACCCTAAGTTCCTCCGTGGTAGCACGTATCTCTGCTTGGAGCTTAGCTTATTATTGTCAGGATCAGCCTGTCCTGACCCTTTAGTCTTCACTGGCTCCCACTCTTTCCACTAGGTACCATATCACCTGGCTTGATTTTCTCACCACCTGATATCTTTTCTCATTTACTCAGTGGTTTACTTGTTTATTGTCTCTCCCCACTAGAATGAGGGTCTGTGTGGCACTTGACTGCTGTCTCACTGCTGTATTCCTAGTGCCTCAAGAGTGTTTGGCACATAGTGGGGACTCAAGTCAATAAGCATTTGTTGAAAGACAGACTCTTCATTTCCAAAAGCGCAGTGCTTGGAGTGTGGTGCCGTCCTGGGCAACACTGAGTGAGGTATACAGGTGCACACCTGCACACACACACACACACACACACTCACACACATGGCTCCAGGAGCGTGCCCACGCCCTGCCCCAACAGCTCTAGCTTCCCCTGAGTTTCAGATCCAGGGACGACACGGTGGAACTTGGGTCACCCCATCATCATTGTCATTGCTATGTCTGGAGCCTCAGAACAATTCAGGTAGTACCGCTCCAGCTGGCCCTCTTTGCCCTCCTAGTTTGTCTGCCTAAGTGGGAACAAGATGTGTGTCCTTTGCCTTGCAGACGAGTCTGGCTAGGCTTGCCTAGTTAGTTGCCGGAAGCAGGCTCCAGGCTCTGAGCTGTCGGCACAGAGCCCGCTGCAGGGCTCGAACTCACGAACCGTGAGATCATGACCTGAGCCGAAATCAAGAGCCGGATGCTTCACCGACTGATCCACCCAGGCACCCCAGAGGGTGCTGATCTTTCTAAAAGGGCTTCCTTCTTTGCTCCTGTCCATTCAAAATGTCACCTGGATTTTGGAAAATTGCTTTCCTGACCCATAGGTGTTGGTCTTGTGCCAGGGCCCATCCCTATTCTAGGCAGTGAGGCATTCCTGCAGGTCTAATCTGCCCAGGCATGAAGTAGTGCCATGCTGGCTGGCCCCAAGGCCCACTGAACAAGAGAGGGTATGGCTTTGATATGCTGTGTTCTGTACAACCACCCAGGGGGTGGTGTCGGTCCACCATGCCTTACTCTCCTCCCCCTCCTCCTCCTCCCCCTCCCCCCTCCCCTCCTCCCCCTCCTCCTCCCCCTCCTTCCCCTCCCCCTTCTCCCCTCCTCCTCCTCCCCCTCCCCCTCCTCCTCCTCCCCCTCCCCCTCCTACTCTTCCTCCTCCTCCTTCTTCTTCTAATGTTTTTATTTATTTTGAGAGAGATAGAGCATGAATCAGGGAGGGGCAGAGAGAGAGAGAAAGAGAGAATCCCCAGCAGGCTCTGCATTGTCAGCACAGAGCCCACTGTGGGGCTCGATCTCACGAACCGTGAGATCATGACCTGAGCCAAAATCAAGAGTCAAATGCTCAACCAACTGAGCCACCCAGGCACCCCCAAACCTTACTCTTCTAAGATTTCTTCACTACTATGAGTTGTAGACATGATTCTTTTTCTTTTTTTTTGGGAGGGGGGCCTTGATCAGAAGGACTTGGGCCCCCTGACATGATTCTTTTTCTAATGCTCATTCATAGGCCAGCTGTTGGATCTCTCTCTTTGTCTCTCTCTCTCTCTCTCTCTTTAAAAAAAATATTTTTTAATGTTTATTTTTGAGAGAGAGACAGAATGTGAGTGGGGGAGAGCAGAGAGAGAGAGACAGACAGACGGACACACAGATTTCGAAGCAGGCTCCAGGCTCCGAGCTGTGAGCACAGAGCCCAATGCGGGGCTCAAACTCACGAACTGTGAGATCATGGCCTGAGCCAAAGTTGGACGCTCAACCGACTGAGCCACACAGGCATCCCTATCTCTCTCTCTCTTTAACACACACACACACACACACACACACACACACACACACAATACGCCTCTACCAGATATTCATCCTCAGAGACAATTCTGTCTTTTCCAAAGAGGTCAAATTTCAAGTGCATGCAGTGGTCAGAAAGACGACATCACTGATACAGTAGGCCAGTTGTTGGATGATAAGCAGTAACCCCCAGCCTCTGTGCTGCGAGACGCAAGTGAGTGGGGACAATGGCAGGCTGGTCAGCCCGTTACCGAGGGAGCCAACCACGCGGCTCCAGCCAAGCATTGCTGTGTGAAATGGGGCTCGCATCTTCTCATGCTTCAAAAGGAGCCAGAAAACCATTTTATCTTCTGAAAATTTTGAATGCTTTCATTAAAAAATGTAGACAAACCCAAATTTAAACACTATGTAGGCATAACGTAACATGTCTGCCAGCACCGACCCCTGGGGTGCCAATCTAAGACTACTGCATGTGATCGGTAAGAAACAAAAGAAGTGTGTGTGTGTGTGTGTGTGTGTGTATTTGGGGGGATGGTGGAGATTTTCCTTTAGTTACAAACAGAACTTGTAATTGTATAGTTTTCCATACAATCACACTAACTGATATTATCCCCTTACACTTACATTATCCCCAACCATGTCCTGACTGCTAGACATTGAGATTATTTCAAGGGTCTTATTACCAAAATTAGTGCCATGATGAACTTCCTTAAAGTCAGTTCTTTACCTTCACCCATCCCTGTACATGCACCTGTTACAGACCTGGCTCATAAAGATCTGTTTTGAAGACCTTTCTGAGAATAAAGAACATCTTATTTTTCTCTGTATGCTCATTGCCTGCTGGGATCATAGAAGGCATCCAGTGAATGCTTGTTGAATGAAGAAGCAAGGTCAAAAAAGAAGAAAAATCAGCTTTACAAAACCATCACAGGAAAATTTCAAGTGAACTCGTCAAGTTAGTCGCTGTCAGGAAAGCGCACCTTATCGGGAAGATGTAGACCGTTTCTTTGCAAAAGTCATACAACACCGTTAAGTCACTGCCCTCTCTCTTGGCTTCTTCCCAACCCCATCTACACACCTAGAGTTTGTATCGTGGAACATACGGCACAATTCGAATGTCCCTGGAGTAGTCGTTATGATTGAGTTCACATACTTGAGGTTTGTCCTTTACTTTTCAACTTGGATTAAAAGCAACTGGAGTCCTCAAATGATAAATGGGCAGGAAACCCACGATCTGCCTCTGGGACACCTCCCTCCCCTTGAAGTGCCCAAGATCTCCAGGGACTTATCAGTCCCAAATAAAAGTCAGCCAACTTGGAATGGTCCTGCCTTTGTCGGACTCTGAGAGTAAGGGCCTCCTTAAAGTTTCACCCTGGCCACCTTGCTTGCCTCATATTATACTCCAAACATGAGGGTGGGCTGGAGCCAGTAGGCAGAAGCTACCACATGGGTAACCAGGAACTGGCAAGGAGGACGTTTTCTTTCCTAGCTCCAGGAGAAAAAAAGAGTGGTATAATCCCAAAGGAAGAAGGGAAAGAGTCTTGTTTTCTGAATTGTAGCTGATAAAGATCATCAACATAATTTTCAGTGATGAATGAAAGTTACTCTTTTCATAATTGGAGTTCTTCTAGATTTATATTTGATTTTTAAAAAAATCTCCGTGTAGAGTAATTTTGGCTTTGTCATGACTTTAAACTGAGATCCTCAAGCGTTCTGGGATCAGATAGCTCACTGGCCCCCATTCACAGAGAGAAGCCTTTCTACCTTACCTCTTCTGCAGGAGGTGGAAGTAGAATGGGAGGTCTTATCCTACAGCTGAGAAGGATTCTTTTTTTTCTGTTCTCTCCTTAGGAGAGGACAGGAGAGGAATTGTCTAATCCCTGGCAGAGGAACTGTCTAAGTCTTCAAATGATCAATACTAACTGTGAAGGCTTTTTGACAGCGCTTTATCCTCAATGCAATGCACTTCCTGCAGCATTTGTGAACATCATTTACTCAGTGTAAAGGTTGGGGATATTTTTACTTAAAGGACAGAAGCCCGACTCAAATTGGCTTAACAGAAAAAGGAATTTATTAGTTCATATATGCAAAAGCAGTTAGGACTTCAGGCATGGCTTGCTCCAGGGCATCAAGAAAGGTAATCAGGCCCCAGTTTCTTTTTCTTCATTTCGTGGCTCTGCCAAAATACCCCACATCTAGTTGCAACGGTCTTGTTGTTACCCATTGATTCTGGCTGGGTC
The DNA here is from genome assembly GCF_022837055.1 of Prionailurus viverrinus. NCBI lineage: Eukaryota > Metazoa > Chordata > Mammalia > Carnivora > Felidae > Prionailurus > Prionailurus viverrinus. Next base: position 178,775,891 of record NC_062561.1, on the reverse strand, counting down.
ACATACTCATCCCTGAACAAATTACCATGGCCAGGGAAATGCAATATTAGAATTGGCTAGGCCCATATCACCTGCCCATTTTGGGACTGGAGATGGAACCCCACATTAACCCTGTAGACCGAGTGTGGGTAACAGGATAGTTCTTTGAGAGAAATGTGTTAGGAAAGGGAGAATGGATATTGGGTAGTAAGAACAAGATGCCCACAATATCCATGGCAGCATGTTATGCAGATTAAAAGCTTGGGCTGTTCTCTGGGATCAAATCCCAGCCCTGCCATTATTAGCCATGTGACCCTCCAAAGCTCAGGTTTTTCATTTGAAGACCAGGGATAATACCCGTACCTCCCTCCCAGAGTAACCAGGATTAAATGAGAAATTCCATGCAGAACAGTTAGCACTGTGCCTGAATTAGTCAGTGTTCTTTAAATGATACTGACTACTACCATTATGCATTAGTTTGCATCCAGGTAGAGAGACTTTTAAGTCACCACGGAAAGTGTTTTTCAAACATAAACTTCAAAAAACAAAGTAGCTTTTTTTTTTAATGTTCATTCATTTCTGAGAGAGAGAGAGAGAGAGAGAGAGAGAGAGGGAGACAGAGTACGAGCAGGGGAGGGGCCACAGAGAGAGGGAGACACAGAATCTGAAGCGGGCTCCAGGCTCTGAGCTGTCAGCCCAGAGCCAGACATGGGGCTTGAACTCACAAACTATGGGATCATGACCGGAACTGAAGTCAGACGCTTAACTGAGCCACTGAGGCGCCCCAGCTTAATTTTTTTTTTTTTTGTAATGAAAGACCCAAGAATTAGTACATATGTGGAAAACCACAAGAAAAAGCAGAGAAGTGATTATCAGGAGAGTCAGGAGAGTGGTCACTGCAGAGGGAAGGGAGGGCATGTGACATGAAAGGGACACTAAGGTTTCTTACTTTTTGGCCTGGCAGGTGACTCCGTGGATGTGTGCTTTCAACTGCACAGATGCCAAGGCTGGCCACTGTCTCCTCTTTGTCCTGGACCCACACGCATGCCACATTTCCCAGCCTCCCTTGCAGTGAACTTGGCCGTGAAACTGAGCTCTGGCCGATGGAACATGGGTGGAAGTACTTTGTGCCACTTCCGGTCCTGGCCTCTCCAATCACCCTCTCCTTTCATCTGCTGCCTGTGTGTTGATTCCCAAGGTGAGTGAGGGAGCCTGGTGATGAAGACAGGAGAGTTGCCATCATTCTGGATCCCTGAGTCACACCCGGGAGCAGGGGCTTCCCTCTTGGGCACCCCATTGCTGCTGAGGAACACCAGCTTTGACTTTACAAAGAAAGTAAGTCCTTTTGAGTAAAACCGTGGAAATGTTGGTGTTTGCCTACCTCAGCAGAGTACACACACCATGCTTCATATACTTTTCAGAGTGCAGAATAGAGCTCACACACACACAAAAAAGTAAAGAACCAAAGAGAAAGGAAATGATGGCTGGATGGAGATTATGGAAAGAACAGGAAAACAGGAGCATCTCCCAGATTCAAAGTGTCTCCAGCTCTTATGTCTGCAGCGGGTTGCTGCTTCGGGGATGGAAGCTAGAAGCTGCTTTCCTATCCATGTTTTCCTGATCTTTGTGAAGACATCGTCATGCGGGCAGAAACTCGATAATTTTCCTTTCTGAATTGCTTCCGGACAGCGTGGGGCTGAAAGGGGAGGGAAAGGAATAGGAATGCTAATAACAACAGCGGAAGATGCTGTTTGTTGTGTGTTTACTCCAGCCAGGAACACAGCTCAGCCCCAAACCATGGGTCTCAGGGAGTATCGTTGCTTCTGTTTAAGAGACGAAGAAACTGAGGACCTAAATCACACAGCTCTAGACGCCAGCACTGAGCTCCTTACCTCTCTGCAGGCTGACAAGTGAGGGTGTGTGTCAGTGCAGAGGAGGCATTAGATGAGCTGTGACGTCTGCCCAGAAGTGGATATGGCCGTGGGGAGGGTGGGTGAGGCCACGACATAGCCCTGAGGTCATTCCTCGGGCTCCCACCAACTCCAACAGGGAAGGCGTCTAAGCCCTGAAGGCTGCTTCTGTGGAGCCAGAGCTGGAACCCCCTCACCATCTTTTATCTCCTCACTCTTTTCACTCAGTCTTGGGCCGAATCCCCTATTTCTCCCTCCTTGTCACCTTCACCCAGGCAGTTCCTGACTACCTCAGCTTTCAGAAGAGTCTTTTTTTTACTAACTTCTTGATCATGTTTGCTCAAAAAAATAATAAGATTTGAAGTCTACCATCTCCTCACCTGCTAATCCTTCCCTCTCTGTGGGAAAAGAGGCCCCAGAGCTTCCTGAGGTCCCACCCAAGGTCTTGAAGCAAATCAGTCACCCCCCAAGAGAACTTTCCACACCCAGAGACCAGAGAAGGCGATGCAGTCAACAGAGGACGTCCAGAGATGTCCGTGCATACAGACGTACCTGCCTTTGACCACACAGCCCTTTCTTGGTTCCTTTTTTCTTTTTCTTTAAAAAAATTTTTTTTTTACATTTTATTTATTTTTGATAGACAGAGAGACACAGAGCACAAGTGGGGGAGGAGCAGAGAGAGAGGGAGACACAGAATCTGAAGCAGGCTCCAGGCTCTGAGCTGTCAGCACAAAGCCTGACGCGGGGCTTGAACTCACGGACCGTGAGATCATGACCTGAGCCAAAGTCGGACGCTTAACCGACTGAGCCACCCAGGCACCCCTCTTGGTTCCTTTTTTCTGTCATTTCATCAAGTAATGGGCCCCTTTATCAGACTGGGGAGAAATGGGTGACGCTGTGTCCAAATACCAAAGGCTGTTTTCTTCATTGAAAGTTAGTTGTGGGAAGGAGGCGGGCAAGTTCTTTATAATGAGGAAAATATATAACTTTAATGTGGCCAAGTCCCCTTCATACTTCAACCAGGAGAAATCGCAATTAGAGATGGAGAATTCAGTCCCAAACTCCGCTCTGAAAGATGTTGCAGGAGTGGGTGGGGAGGTATCGGCAACAAAGCTTGGCTCTACAATGGCAGGGTGTTGCTTCCATGTGAGTTCCACCCATCCCAGGCCACTCTGGGGAGAATATGCTGGACTTTAGCACTGGCGAGGGAGAAGGAAGCCAAAGGCACACCATAGGACAGAGTGAGGTTTTTTCCCCCAGAAAAGATATTTCAGACAAGCGAAGCCAGCACTAAAATTCCATCATCTTCCAACCTCACTCCTCACAAACGGTGACAGCCACGGACGTTTCCCCGCCAGCAGCCCCTCGGGAGGAGTCCGTGGGAAGCACTTCATCCCAGGATTTAAGAGCATGAACTCTGGAGAGACAGAGATCCGTGATCTGCCTTCAAATCTGGAATCCACTGCTTTCTAGCTATGTGACCCAAGGCAGTACTTTGACCCTTCTGCATCTCAGATGTCCCCCAAAGTTGTGAGGACCAACACTGTTAGGATACGGAATGGCTTAGAGCAGGTTTGACACTTAGTAAGCACTCCATAAATGGTGGATGCCATTGTTTTGCTGGAAGGTTGGTCTAGACAAGGGAGGAAGGGGAGGGGGAGACGAGGGAGGCGTTCCTCTCTCTCACCCGTGTTTCTGAGCCCATTCTGTCCTCTGAATCACCTACTTGGGTGTGTTGGTCCAGCTGCTGTGAGCATCTGGTCCGGGCAACAGTGGTTGGAAGACTGGTCTCTGTGATCATTCTAGAAAGAGAGTCTGTGAGTCTACAGGATGAGAGGCTGGGAGTCGGGTGAGGTGGTGAAGCCCAGGAAGGGGGAAGCAGGGGGTGGGCCACTCTTCCAGGGACCTGGTGCCAAACAGCTCCCAAGGGTGAGGTTGACAAAGCCATGGGTGCGGGAGACCTGGGAGGAAGTCCTGGGGTCTGGGGGTGGAAATGGAGGGCCCACATGTGACCACCCTTTTGCTCCTCCAGGGAACACTCATCTCATTGCCACCGTCCAGGGCCACCTCACTGTCTGGGATGTGTCGTGCTCCTTTGCAGAATCCCGAGTTTGCCTCCACAATAAGACCAGACAGATCCCTGCCTCGGGATGGACTTAGGTCGATGGAGCCCCGGAGTCTGACACACCAAACATGAAGGTGCAGTGAGACCAACACTGTCGCTCAGAGGGCTCAGGCCGGATGCTCACGGCTTCCCCTCCCCACTCCTCCTCCCCCTCTTCTCCCGCTGCGTCTCCCCCCTTCTCTCCTCCTTTTCTCCTTCATGCATACATCCAGCATACATGGGGAGAAGTTCAAACAGCACAGAAGGGTATATCCTCTCTGACATCCGGTCCTCAGTTTACCAGATGGCTACATAATGTTCGTTGTAGGAATGCACTATAACTTAATCAGATTGTAATTGATGACCATTTATGGTGTTTCCACTCCTGATGTCTACAAATAATGCAGAAAAGACTCTTATAATGATAATAATAATGATAGCGATTAACACTTGTTGGGCTCTTAGCAAGTACTGGGCACCATTTTATACACTTTTCTGTATTAACCTATTTAATCTTAAAAGTAAATCTAGATGGCAGGTGCTTTTATTATCATTTTATGGATAAGGAAACCAGGGCACAGGGGGATTAAATACCTTGCTCCTGTGCACACAGGAGTAATTATATCTATAGAATAAATTCCTAAAATGTGTTTTAAATTTTGATAGGTTTTACCAAATTGTCCTTGTAAGGCGTGTACCAGTCTATGCTCTCAACCTTGTATAAAAGTGCCTCCTTCCTACATATATTTCAGAAAGTAAGAGAAAGAGAGAGAATCAGATAGGAGAAAACTTGTATCTTATGATTTAATTTGCACTCCTTTTATTATAAGTAAAGTTGAGCACCTTTTTGTATGTTCAGTCATTCGGTGTTTAAGGTGAATCATTCAGATCCTTTGCTCATCTTTTCTGTTAGATTGCTGACCTTCCCTTTACTACTTAAAAAATTTTTTTTAAATGTTTATTTCTTTTTAAGAGAGAAAGAGAGACAGAGCAAGAGCAGGGAAAGGGCAGAGAGAGGGAGACACAGAATCCCAAGCATGCTCCAGGCTCTGAGCTGTCAGCACAGAGCCTGATGCAGGGCTCGAACTCATGAACCACGAGATCGTGACCTGAGCCAGAGTCAGTCACTTAACCAACTGACCCACCCAGGCATCTCAAACCCATACTACTTTATAAGAACTCTTTATATATTAATATTAACCTAGGCTCTTTTAAATTATTATATTTAAATTATTTTATTTAAAAACGTACTATCTGCCCTGAGTGTGGAGCCTACTTGAGATTCTCGCTTTCTCTCTCTGCCCCTCCCCTGCTCACATGCTCTTTCTCTCTCTCCAAATAAATAATAAGCTTTAAAAAGAATAAAAATAAAAATACATTATCAAATGGATCACGCACAAAGAAGATTACAGATAACATATATCTGATACAAAGAGGATCAATATCCAGCTACTGTCCACTCAGCTTAAGAAACGGATTTCTCCTGCATCCCTGTCAACCCTCACCCCCAAACTCCAAGAAACTATTATCCTTAATTTTGTGCCTATCATTTATTATTTCTATTCTTTTCCATTTTACCACATATGTACATATTCTTTAAAAATACATCGTTTAGTTTTGCCTGATTTTAAACTTCATCTAAATCGAATTCTACTGCATGACTTTCTTCTCTTACTCTCTTTATGATTCTGAGAGGCATCCATGTTCATGCACAGAAACTGTGGGTCATTAATTACAAATGCTCTTGAGTGCCTTATGGTTATACGATTTATATGTGAAAAGTAAAACCCACCAGCAGTTTATGAGAATTTCCATGACTATGTTCTCACCAACATTGGTCAGTGTAAGGCTCTGATGGGTGCAGGATGGTATTTAATTAGGATTGTAGTTGGCATTTCGAAGATTATTGAGGTTGAGCATATCTTCATATTCTATGGGCCATTGATTTTCCCTCTTCTCTGAAGAGGTTATGATTTTTATCCATTTCCTATTGTGCAACTTGTCTTCTTATTGACTTATTGGTGTTCTTTACATATTCTGGATATTCTTTTGTCAGTTAGATGTGTTGTAAATACATTCAATTTGTGATTTGCCTTTTCATCTTACTTACGGTATCATTTTACAAACAGATATTCTTAATTTTTTTAAGTTTATTTAAACTTGCACTTTCAGTGCAAGGAGCCTGATGAAGGGGCTCAAACACATGAACTGTGAGATCATGACCTGAGCCGAAATCAGGAGTCAGACGCTCAACTGACTGAGCCATCGTTACTCCCAGATGTCCTTAATTTTAGCATACTTGATTTTATTAATCTTTAATGATTTTTACTTTTTGCATCTTGTTTGAGGAATCCTTCCGTTCTCCAAAGTCATAATAGTATTCCCCTACGTTGGTTTTTACAGTTAAGACTTTAATCTACCTGAAGTTTATTTTTGCGATGTTATGAAATAGGAATCCAATTTCATTCTTTTGCCATGTGGATAGATAATAGTCCCAGTGCCAATGTCCATCTTTTATCACCTATCTTCAGTGTCACTCTGGCATAAACCCAGTGCCCTTATTTGCACAAGTCTGATTCTGGGCTCTTTATTCTTTTATATTGGTCTATTTTTTTGGTCTATTCCTGTACCTATAACACTTTCTTACTTGTCACAGATGTTTAGCCCTGCCTTTTCTTGGTAAGAAGATTTTAAACTATTGACTTGATTATTCGGTGGTCATTAGGTTACTTCATTTTCTATTTTACCCTTGAGTCAGTTTTAATAGTTATATTATCTGAGGAATTTGTTCCTTTGTTAAAGTTTTCAAATCAATTGGCAAAGTTTTTTTTTTTTTAACAATATCTTTGGATTATCTATTTAATATCATCTGTATTTGTGTTTATGTATCTTTTTCATTCTTAATATTATTTATTGCCCCAGTTTTTCTTTGGATTAGTGTAGCTAGTGATTTGTCTATTAGCCTTTTCAAAGAAAACTTTTGGCCTTACCGATCCTTTTTATTATATGCTTTATTTTTTATTAGTTTCTCTTCTTATTATTATATCCTTTATTTTAATGGGGGAGGGCTGTGCTCTTAAATGTTTAGCTTTTTAATGTTATAGAAATTTTATTATGATTTAGCTTTAAGCATTTAAAAATTTAAATATATCACTGTTTCTTAGATCAATGAGTTATTTAGAAATTTATTTTAAATGTCCAGTTGGTTGCTCCAGAAATTTTAGCATGCAGATTGAACTAAATAAGATAGAAAGTTAATTAATATCTCTGCCTTCCTACTAAACAATAAAATAATCTTCAAATGCTGTAATTCTGATTATGTTCTCCTAAAATGTTATTTTGATCATTATCATTGTTCTAGTTTGTTTCTCTGCCAAACTAGATACATATTGTGTTTGTTGCATAAAAATGTATGTGTGGATTTAGCCCACATTTACCTTTTCCCTTATTTTACATTCCTGCTCACATTTCAAAATTTTCTTCTGAGATAATTATCATTTTCTCAGAAAACCATTCTTTGGAACTCTCTTGATGGTAAGACCTCCTATTTCTTGTGTCTGATTTTTTTTTTTTTTGTCCTGAGTGTTCATATTTACAGGGAATTGTTGATTATGGTTTACATTTCAATATCACTTTAAAATCTAATCAATAATCTCTGCCTATGAAGACGATCTTATTGAGGTATAATTAACATAATAAAGTGCACAGGTTGTCTCATGTACAATGCTAAATGGAAGTGTTAAAAACCAACATCCTTGGTTTGTTCCTGATCTAAGGGAGAAAAGATTCAGTTTTTCTGGATTAAGTATGATGTTAGCTGCAGGTTTTTAAATAAACATTCTTTATGAGATTGGGGGATTCCCTTCTATTCTTAGTTTGCTGAGAGTTTGTTTTGTTTTGTTTTCAATCAGGAGTAAATGTTGGATTTCTGTCAAATTCTTTTTTCTGTATCTATTGAGAAGATCAAATGGTTTTTTTTCTTAGTTTTTACTATGGTGAGTAACACTGATTAATTTTTGATATTAAGTCAACCTGTATGTCTAGGATTAAATCCCATTTCATCATAATGCATTATTTTTTCTACATATTGTTGGATTTGATAGGCAAAAATCTTGTTTAGAATTTTTTTTATAAATTTTTTTAAGGTTTATTCATTTTGAGAGACAGAGAGACAGAGCACGAGTGGGGGAGGGGCAGAGAGAGAGGGAGACAGAATCTGAAGCAGACTCCAGGCTCTGAGCTGTCAGCACAGAACCTGATGAGGGGCTCAAACCCATGAACTGTGAGATCATGACCTGAGCTGAAGTCAGATGCTTAGCCAACTGAGCCTCCCAGGTGCCCCTAGAATTTTTGCATCTAGATTCATGATAGATATTGGTCTGTAGGTTTTTTTATATTGTTATTTATCAGCCTAGTTTTGGCATTGGGATGTTGCTGGCCTTGAAGAGTAAATTGGAAAATACTCCCTGTCTTCAATTTTCTGGAAGTGTTTGTGTATAACAGATATTATTTCTCTCTTAAATGTTCAGTAATACCAATGAAACCATCTGGAGTCTAGAGTTTTGTTTTTGGGATAATCTTTAACTGAAAAATTATTTTCTTTATGAATTTTAGGGATATAATCTGCAGTGATGTCACTTCTCTTTGTTTCTGAAATCGGCAATTTGTATAATCTCTTCCTCTTTCCCAATCAGTTAAGGTAGAAATTTTTAAATGTATTGATATTTTCAGGGAGCCAGGTTTTGGTTTCATTGATTTTTCTATTGTTTTTCTGTTTTATATTTCATTGATTTCTTTTTTGTTTGTTTGCTTAAAGTTTATTTGTCAGAGATTGAGAGAGAGAGAGAGAGCACAAGCAGGGGAGGGGCAGAGAGAGAGAGGAGAGAGAGAGAATCCCAAGCAGGTCCTGCACTGCCAGCATGGAGCCCAATGCAGGGCTTGAACTCACGAACTGTGAGATCATGATGTGAGCTGAAGTCAGACACTCAACCAACTGAGCCACTCAGGCACCCCTATTTCATTAATTTCTATAGTGATTTTTTATTAGTTCTTTTCTTTAGCTTTCTTTGGGTTTAGTTTGTTCTTTTTTTTCTAGTTTCTTAAGGTAAAATCTGAGGTCATTAATTTGAGAATTTTTTCTAATAGAGGCAATTAGTGCTATATATTCCCTTATAAGTACTGATTTAGTGATAGCTTACAAATTTTGATATGTTGCCTTTTTACTTTCATTCCGTTTAAAATACTTTCTAATTCCCCTTTTGATTTTTTCTTTGACCCCTCAATTACTTAAAAACGTGTTATTTAGTTTAAAATATTTGTGGATTTTCCAGAGATCTTTGTTATTAATTTATAATTTGATTTCATTGTGGTCAGAGAACGTATAACTAGAATCCTTTTAAGTTTATTAGGCTTGTTTTATAGCCCAGAATATGGTCTTTCTTGGTAAATGTTCCTTGTGCACTTGAAAAGAATGTGTATTCTGCTGTTGTTGGGTGGAGTGCTGTATAAATGCCAATTAGGTCAAGTTGGTTAATAGTGTTGTTCAAGTCTTCTATATCCTTACTGATTTTCGGTCTACTTATTCTATCTACTCTTGACAGAAGAGTAATGAAATCTTTTATTATAAGGATGGATTTGTCTATTTCTCACTGTAGCTCAATTCTATCAGTTTTGTTTCATGTGTTTTGAAGCTCTGTATTAGGTGTATAAACATTTGGAGTTGTTATGTCTTGATGAATTGAACTCTATCTAATTTAGCTAATAAAATGAGCTTCTTGGGGCCCCTGGGTGGCTCAGGTCATGATCTTGTGGTTTGTGGGTTTGCGTCCTACATCAGGCTCTGTGCTAATAGCTCAGAGCCTAGAGCCTGCTTTGGATTCTGTGTCTTCCTCTCTCTGCCCCTCCCCCGCTCACACTCTGTCTCTGTCTCTGTCTCTCTCTCTGTCAAAAATAAATAAACATTAAAAAAATTTTTTTTAACTTAAAATGAGCTTCTTTTTCCCTAGTAATGCTCTTTGCCCTGAAATCTACTTTGTTTGATATTCATATAGCCATTATAGCTTTCTTTTGATTGGGAATGACTCTTTTCTCATCTCTTTTCTCGTCCTTCTACTTTCAATTTATTTTTATCTTTATATATAAAATATATTTCTTATAAGCAGGATGTAATTGTGTCTTTTCTTCTTGTTCTTGTTCTTGTTCTTCTTCTTCTTCTTCTTCTTCTTTAAATACAACCTAAAAATCTCTGCCCTTTATATGGGGGTTTCTAGAACATTTACATTTAATGTGATTATATAATTAGGTTTAAGTCTATCATCTTGATATTTGTTTTCCATTTTTCCCATCTGTTGTTTTCTCTTCCCTCTTTTTCTGCCTTTTTTTGGATTGAAACTTTTTATGATTCTATTTCATCTTCTTTGTTGGATTATTAACCATAGCTCTCTGGTAACTTTAGTGGTTGTTTTAGCATTTATAGTATCATCCTTAACCTGTCACAACCTACTCTTAAATAATATTAAGCCACTTCATACAGTTTAAGAATTTTAGAGTGGTATGCTTCCATTTCTCCCCTCACAGTCTTTATGCTATTTTTACACATTTTACTAATATGTAAGATTTGAACCACTCTATACTATCATGTTTACTTTAAAACTAAATTATCACTTCAGTAAATCTTTTATATTTACCAGTTGAGTGTCTTCTCTAGAGCCCTTCATTCCTTCGAGTGGATCCAGGCTTAATTCTAGCATCATTTTCCCTCTATTCAACGAAGGACTTTTAAAGACATTTATTATTCTGTAGTTGAGTTGTGATGAATTCTTTCACTTTCTGTATGTCTGAAAAAGTCTTTATTTTGACTTTGTTTTTGAAAGACATATTGGATGAGTATACAATTTTAGGTTATTAGGGTTTTTTTTTTTTTTAATTTCAAGATGTCGCTCTATTGTCTCTTTGCTTGTATTGTTTTCAAAAACAGATCTGATGTCATCCTTATCTTTGAACCTCTGCATGTAAAGTGTCTTTCCCCCTGCCCTCTGACTGCTCTTAAGATATTTTCCTTATCACCAGTTTTGAGTAAGTTTGATTATGATATGCCTTGGTGTAGTTTTCTTCAGGTTTATTGAGATAGAAGTTTGTTAAGCTTCTTAGGTCTTTGGATTTATAGTTTTCACTAAATTTAGAAAGTTTGTGGCCATTCTGTCTTCAAATATTTTTTTCTGTCTCTGTTATTCCTTCAGGGACTCCAACTACATATATATTATACCACTTGAAATTGTCCCACAGCTCACTCATACTCTTTTCATTTTTAAGTTATTTTTTTCTCTCTATGTCTCATTTTGCATAGTTTCCATTACTGTCTTCAAATACACTAATATTTCCTTCCACCATATCTAAAATACTTTTTTTAAAAAATTTTTTAAAATGTTTATTTATTTTTGAGAGAGAGAAAGAGGGTGCATGTGGGGAAGGAGCAGAGAGAGAGGAAACACAGAACCTGAAACAGGTTCCAGGCTCTGAGTTATCAGCACAGAGCCCGACTCAGGGCTCGAGCCCACAAACTATAAGATCATGACATGAGCCGAAGTCAGATGCTCAACCAACTGAGCCACCCAGATGCCCCTAAAATACATTTAATCTCATTCAGTATTTTTTCATCTCAGACATTTTAGATTTCATCTTTATAAATTCATCATGATTTTTTTTTATATCTTTAATACCTTTACTTAACTTTTGAACAATTGGAATGTAACTGTATTAGCTAATTTGATGTTCTTGTCTGTCAATTCTGAAATTTCTGTCAGTTCTTTGTCAGTTTTTATTGAGTTTTCCCTCCATTATGTATCACGTGTTTTATGTCCTCTTCTTTGGATGGCTGGTAATTTTTTGTTGAAGACCAAAAATTTTGAATTTGATGTTATTGGTTGTACATTTTTACACTCCTATATTCTTGAGGGTCTTTTCTTTCTGGGATAAACTTTAGTTACTTAGAACCATTTTAACCCTTTTAGGTCTTTCTTTTATGATATCTTAGATGGGACATGAACAGTGTTTCTTCTAAAGCTAATTATCCTCTTCTCCCACTGAATTAAGACCCTTCTGAGTACTCTGTTCTTCAGTTATGAGTTTTTTCAGTCTTTATGGTGAGAACAGTCCCTATTCCTGATTCTTTTTGAGCTCTGTGTACTGTTCCCTCTAATCCCTTTAAGTGGTTCTTTCTCTGGCCTCAAGCACTTTCCTCATACACATATGTTTATCAGTACTCTGTGGAAGACATGGAGAGGTCCCTCTGCAGAACTCCAGTGTTGCTGCTCCATGTAGCTGTCTCCTCTCTAATACTCTATCCATCAAACTCTAGGTACCTTTGCTTGGGTTCTTAGCTCTGTCTCCTCAGCTCGAGGAATCTTTTGGGCTTGTCCGAGTTTCTCTGGCAACACCCTCAGGGCATAAATAAGACAATTATATGGTCATTCTATATATTTTCCATCTCTCAGGAATCACCATCCCCTGTTCCAGATGTTCATTTCATCTTGAAAACAGTTTTAACATATTGATGTTCCAGTGGGAAGGTAAATACAGTTCCTGTTACTCCATCTTGGCCAAAAGCAGAAGTCTTTTAAATGGAGCTGTTAGCCCATTTACATTTGGTATAATTATTAATATGGTTGGGCTTAAATGTAACATATTGCTATTTGTTTTCTATTTTTTCTGGTTTTTTGTTCCTTTGATTTTCTTTTCTTGCATTTAAAAAACTAATCAAGGGCTTTTAACTATTCTTCTAAATACCTTCTGTTGGCCTTTTAGCTCTGCATTTTTACTTTATTATTTTTTTATTTGCTCTAGACATTGAAACATGCATCCTTAATTTATCACAATATATCTTCAATTAATAATATAAAACTTCATGTTTAAGCTAAAACTCTACAAAAGTACACTTCCATTAACCCTCTCTTGTTGTCAACACTATTATTTTTTTTGTATTTTACTTTTGTTATATATTATAAGCCTTACCACACATTCTTTCACTGACACTCTCAGTTGTCTTTCAAAAATTAAGCAAAGAGAAAAAATAGACTTTTGTTTTTACCTTCATATTTATTTTTTCTGGCACTTTCCATTCTTTCTCATAGGTTCAACTTTTCATCTAATATCATTTCTCTTCTGCCCAGAGGCCCCCCACTTTTTTTTTTAGCAATTAATTTATTTTAGGTGCATCTGGGAGCTACAAATTCTCTCACTGTTTGTTTATCTTGAGATATCATTGCTTTGCCTTCTGTTTTGAAGGATATTTTCTCCAAATATAGATTTCTAGGTTGACAGTTTTTTCACCCCAGTACTTAGAAGATTGTTCAACTTTCTTGTTACTTGCATTGTGTATAACAATCAATTTCATTCTTATTCTCTTCAATATAATATGTTTCTTTTCCTCTGGCTTTTTTTAAAAAGATTTCATCTTTGTTTTTCAAGAATTTTACAATGACATGTTTCTTTCTTTCTTTCTTTCTTTCTTTCTTTCTTTCTTTCTTTCTTTTCTTCCTTAAATCTTGCTTGAGACTTGTTGAGCTTCTTGGATCTGTATTTTTTTTTAAACAAATTTGGAACAATCTTGGTCATTAATTCTTCAAATATTTCTTAAGTCTCATTTTGTCTTTCCACTCTTTCTGGGACTTAAATTACACATATGTTAGGCTGTTTTATATTTTACAGTATTAAACATCATTATTACTGATGTTTTGTTTATTTTTATTCAATTCTTTTTCTTTCTGTTCCTCACTTTGGATAATTTCAATTTACTTGTGTTCAAGTTCACTGATCTTTTTCTCTGTATTGACTAATCCACTGTTGGGTTCATCTAATTAATTTTTTATTTCACATATTTTAGTTTCAGAGTTTACACTTTGTTATTTTTCAGAGTTTACAGTTTTCTGCAGAAATGCCCAATCTCTTTATCTTTTTGTACCTCTAAAAATTTAAGCATATTTATAATAGTTGTTCTGAAGTCCTTATCTGCCAATTCCAATAACTATCCCTTCTGGATCTGTTTCTATTGGTTGTGTTTCCTCTTGGTTATAATAATATTTCGCACTTGCTTCTTTAAATGTCTTATAAATTTTTATTGTATTCCAGATATTAGATATACAGAGCACTGCAGATAGAAGAGTACTTTTCTTTATTTCTCAGAGTGAAAACCCTTTCTTACGATTGACAATTAAAGTGAATGTCTAATGACTTGTCCATGTATACAAAGAGAATTTAATATTTTATCCAGCAGGTTTCAGGTGTTTGTAATGAGATAGCATTTCTGTACATTTAATCTGCCATATTGCCTGGAAATGGAGTTTGTTATTTCTTTAGATCTTTCAATAGCTCTGAGTTAAATCTTGTAGGTCTGGGAGCCATCTAGTCATATTTAGATAACTTTGCAACTCTGCACTGATCTATTTTATATTGATCTTAAATTCATCCCCTGAAGGCATTAATTTTTTTTTAATGTCTTTATTTATTTTTGAGACAGAGAGAGACAGAACATGAGCAGGGGAGGGGCAGAGAGAGAGGGAAACACAGAATCCGAAGCAGGCTCCAGGCTCTGAGCTGTCAGCACAGAGCCTGACGTGGGGCTCAAACTCACAGACTGTGAGATCATGACCTGAGCTGAAGTCGGAGGATTAACTGACTAAGCCACCTAGGCGCCCCACTGTTTTGCTAAAGTTCTTAAGGGTACCGCAATTAAACTCCAAATGCTAACAATACTCCTCACCCCACCCCAATATAGCTCCTTGTGGACAGCTAGGCTGGACCTCAGGAAGCCAGAACTAGTAGACAAGAAAAGGAGCATGATTGTTGGCATTTAAATGATTTTGAGGCTTCTAAGTGTAGAAATAGATTCTAATATTTCCTTTATACCATATCCCCTCTAATCTTCAAAGTGAAAATTAGGGACTACCTATATCCTCCACACCACCCACAGCCTTTAGGCTGGACTGTGTGCGTGTGTGTGTGTGTGTGTGTGTGTGTGCTTCATCCAGAAGCCCCACGGGGGTAAAACAGTGAAGGCGTCTAGTTGGAATGGATGGCATGGAATTCAATTTTGTGTCCCCAGTTGCAAGTATCCATTAGGATTCTCTGGGGACAAACTGAAATAAATTCTCAGGCCTTTCTCAAAGAGGAGATGCTGGTTTTAGATTCAGCAGGAGGCTTACGTGGGTATGGTTAGCAAACCCATCACTAACTATCCCAGAGATAATAATTTCTCACACTTGCATTTTATGCTTAGCATGACATGTCCAGGCCCATGGATCTCCTCGGATTCTTAGAACTCAGTTTTAGTCGAAGGTAAGACTGGGAAGGCTCAGTGGACCGTTTTAGAGCGGCCTTAGTGTCATCCCAAATACTGAACTTTATCCCATATTCTGCCATCTTCTGTCACTTGGTTACTCCAATGGCCCCATTGTATATCCCCCTGCCTCCAGGCCTCACTCCTCCAGTCCATTCACTACACTGACTAGGCAATCTAAAAGGCAAGTCTCCCTTTACTACTCTTCTGCTCTTTACTCTTCAATGGCTCCCCAGTGTCTTCAGAACAAACCTATAAGGCCCTTGAGGTCTGGCCTCTTTCCCCTCCTGCAGCCTCATGTGTGTTCTCCTACTCCTCCCTCAGGCGTATGTGCATGAGGCTCCTTTTTTCTGGGACACTGGCTTCCACCTCCACACACACACACACACACACACACACACGCTCACTCATCAGGTCCCAGCTGCCGACTCACCTCCTCTCCCTGCTTCCTAAGGCTGGGTTAGGAGCGCCTCCTCTGGGCCCACAGACCCCTGAGCTCACTTCTACCACGTCATCGTCTCCTCAACAGTGCTGAGAGGGCTCCCTGACTTGCCTACCCCACCTCTGGAAGGGGAGTGCCAGGAGGGCAGGGACTATATCCACCTTGCTCATCATTGTGTCTCTAGCCACAAGTGTAGTATCAACCCATAGGAAGCCACAGTGAGGATTCATTGCATTGACTGGGACCTGGAAGGTGTAGACTGCTTGTGTTGCATTCTTTCCACCAGTTGTTTAAGGGGTCAGCTCCCGAGCACTTTTTGACTCTCATAGCCTAGTTCTGGGCTTGGCCCTGAGGGGCCAGATGAGGTGGATGCAAGAATAGGATATTAGCAGTTCTAACATTTATTGGACACTTGACATGCACTACCCCATATAATCCTCACAATAACCCTATACATTTGGTACTGTTATCATCCCCATTGTACAGATGAGACAGCTGAGGCCCAGAGAAATGAAACGATTTGTTCAAGATCACAGAGCTCAAAAGCAGTGACGCCAGGGTTTGATCCAGGAGCCAGAAGTCAGAGACTTTCTCTGTAACGACGGCACAACAGCAACACTGAACTCCTGAAGCCACCAGGCTGCTTCTTGAGGAAGATGGAGGTGCCAGCACAGGATCCCAAGTGCAGGGGACGCCCAGAGAAGGGAACGAGTAAGGGCAGCCCACTGCAATGTCAGAAACCCCAGGAAGGTGACGAGTTCTGGGAGAGCAGTGCAGGGCCTCTCAGGGAATGTTGGTGACCCAGGATTCCCGGAGGAGGGCAGGGAGCCCCTTCCTCCAATTTCCCTGGGAACTCGGGGCAGGAGATGATACGGAAGCCAGGCCGGAGCTCAGGGCCAGAGACTGCTGGAAAAGAGCACGGCTAAATGTCAGGGTTTAGGGCCCCAGCCAGGCCTGGCTGCTCTGTGCGAGCATCCTGCCCTGGGAGGAAGAGCAGGGAGAGAATCCACAGTAGCCCTCGGAAGAGCTTCTGAAAAGGGCCCCCAAGCCAGGAACAGGGAGAAGCTTTGGCCGCCAGGTCAGGGCGGGGCAGCCGGGCCACCCGGACACCTCTGACAGGCAATTTCCAATTTCCTATGGAATTAAACTGTAAAAGCAGAGTCCGTCACTGTCTGTTGCCTCCCTGGGAGGAGAGAAAGTTACTGCGGCAGGCTTAAGAAAGCTGGACTGTCCTTTCCCAAACAAAACAGCAACCAAAGAAGCTGGTGTTTGCAGGATGGTCTCAAAGCCCCGAGCTGTGCATCGAGATGTCAGCATCTTCTGTCTCTACCTGCTTGGGTGACCTTGGGCAAGTCCCTTCCTCTCTGTGGGCCTCAGTTTCTTCATCTAGGAAAGGAGATGTTGGATGAAATGATGCCGGAGGCCCCTTCCAGCTCTGAGATGCTAGCATTCTGTAATAAAGTTGGGTGTGGGAAAATATGAGGTCTAGGGGGACTGGGGGAAGGGGCTGGAACCGTCCTTGGTTGGAACCACTAAAGGAAGTTCTGTTCAGCCCCAGCCCCAAGGCTCCCAAATCCAGCAGCAGAACTGGGACCCACCCAGCCAAAATCAGCGAGGGGAAGCCAAAAGCATGAGTAAGGAGAGGTTGGGCCATAAACATGTCATCTGCACAAACATCCAGCCCCCTCTGGGGTCCCATTGGCCCTGCCGGGGGAGGAGACTGCTGCTGGGGCCCCCCTCAGCCACAACTCCAAGCTTACTCGCTTGGCCCGGGATTTCAGGGTGGAGGCCTGACTGCTAAGAAGGGAAACCTGGCTGTGGACGTGCCCCGAGGAGCTGTCAGGACGGGCTGGGTGAGGCGAGGGCCCAACCAAAGCCAGACAGCTGGGGGTGGCTCTCCGCTGAAGGGAGGCCTTCAATCTTGATGTAACGCAGGCCTTTCTGGGATGGTCTCCATTTCAGATCTGCTAAAGCTCCTGTTACTCCAGCCCTGACCCTTCTCCCAAGTTTTGGAAAACCAGCAGCCTAGGGGACCTCGCTTCCAGGAGCTCCACAGGCATTCAAACTCAACATTCCCCACACGCAACCCCTGGTCCTCTCCAAACGGCCTTCCCTCACAGGGTTCCCTAGCTCAGAGCTGGTGCTGTCACTCAGCCACTCGAGCTGGTGTTCCAGAAGCGATCCTTGATCCTCTTTTCCCCTCTTCGTTCACATCTAAGAGATGCCCACGTCTTGGCCATTTTACCTCTGGTGCGGTATGTGTTGGCCCCTTCCTCTTTCTCAGTCTCTCTTTCTCTCTCTCTCTCTGGACCTCGAGGACACACGATTTAACTAATGGTAATCAAGGTTTCTATATGGCCCACTTAAAAAATTGTCATTTTTAATGATGAAAACAAAAGCAAGGACTTTGACCATAACCTGCATTCCAAAGGCATCATTCCCCTGTCCCATCTCCTTGCCTTCTGCCCTCTGAGGACACTGTCCTGCATTCAGAGTTTTTTGCTCGGTTGCATTCGTTTTAAACAAAATCTTTTTTTCATCCATCTGTATTCTGAACATCTAATTTTAAGTTTTATGAACAGGTGTCTTTTGGGAGGTAATTTTTTGGAATTTACTTTTTTTTTTCACTTAATGTTATATTTCCAGGCACACTAGTTTGTTTGCAAATATGGCTACAGTCATCCCTCTTCCTGCCCCCACATCCCTTTTGCAAGGTAACTAGATGCACTGGGGGCATCAGGAGGTGGAGTCTCTTACCCCACTTCTTAAAACTCTCTAGCTGTCTATTTCTTTGACTAATATAATGTGGCAAAAGTGGTAATGTTCCATTTCTGAGCTTAGGCATTGAAAGTCTGTATACTCTTCCTCATTCTCCTGGAACCTTCCATGATGTGAACAAGCTAGCTTGCTGGGTGATGAGAGACATGTGGCCCAATGGACACCATCACCCTAGCTGACTCTCCACTGCTCACGGATTCATGAGGAAGCCCAGCTGGGACCAGAAGAGCTGCGCAGCTGAGTCCAGCCCCAAATGCCTACCTGCTGAATTATGAATGAAATAAGTAATGGCCGTTTAAGCCACTAAGTTTGGAATGGTTTGTTACACAGTGATCAGCAACTGATACACCAAGATTGTTGCATGTTTCTGTGGTTCATTCATTTTCACTGCTGTATAATATTCCGCAGCGTGTAGCCAGTATTCTTTATTCATTCACTCTCCTGTTGATAAGCGTTTGTGTTTCTGCTATTGTGAAAATGCCTGCATGAATTTTCTTGTGTGTATGTTCTTTAGTGAACATGTGTAAGGGATTACTTCTCTTCTCTCGACTCATAGCTACTGGGAAGCTTGAGTCCGTTCTCCTCACTGTCCCAGAAGAAACTGTCAAAATGAAAAACAGATCAAGACACTCCTTGCCCCAGATCCTTCAGTGACTCTCCCCTGCCCTCAGTGCAGAGTTCAATGCCTTTATCTAATAAGTTAAGACCCTCTGTGGCCTGGTCAGTTATCTCCTCTCTGCCAATAAGCTTGGCTACTAAGTAGCTATGAGTTCTTGGAGACAAATCGCTTCACCTCCCTGTGCCCCGGTTTTTTCTTCTGAAGAACGGGTCTAATAACAGACCGAGTCACAGGGTTATTGGAGAAGATTAATTGAATTAATACACATAAGGCTTTAGAACAGTGCTTGGCACGATGCACCCCATAAATATTTGCTATTACTATTGTTATTCTTGTTTTGAAAGCAGCCAGGTGGTAAAGCTGATATTTCCGAGAGTGTTTTGCACCTCAGAGCCTTTCCCCCCGTGGGTGCCTCTGCCCAGAAAGCTTGCCCTTTCCATGTCCACCTGGTAAACTTGCCTGTCCAGACCTTGTCTGGGTGTCACTCAGTCTGACGCTTTTCCTGCTCATCTCCCACCTCCCAGTTGACTTGAACTTGCTCTCTTCTGGGCCCCATTGGCCCCTGCACACACATCTACCATTGCTCATGTCCGTTTAGTGGGCCTCTTTGAGCTCAGGGACTGTGTCCCGTTCATATCTATATCCAAGAGCCCGTCACAGGGTAGATTTGGGATAAAGGTATGGTGAATGAGTAAAGGAATCAACGAATTACTGACCTTATTTTCCCTGTGCGGTCATTCACTCACCATTTGCCCACCACGTACTGGGTTCCACCCTGTGCCAGGCACTGACACGGCTCAGAGGAGATGTCTGCCTATGGAGTCTGAGGGGAGACTGATCCATCTGAGGACAAGCAAGGCGCAGTGTGGTCTGAGATGTGACACGCATATCCTCTACCAGAACAGGTGGAGTGGGGGGCCTGCCCTGGAGGAGCCCACCAACCATGGAGGGAAATGAGGCTTAGACCTCAAAACTGAGATGAAGCAGCCAGAATGTCCGGTGCCTTCAGGATGTTAACTGTGCACAGGATGGGAGTGCAGGGAGCCACATAGGTGTGTGAGGGGCCGGAGGCCTTTGCTTCAGGCTCTGTGAGCACAGAAACCATCTCATTCACCCTGGAAGCCCAGGCCCAGCCAGGAGCTGACGCCGAGGTGCTGGTCAACAGAAGTATTTGTTGAGTATGTGATGCATGAGGAGAGGGAATCTAAAGAAATAAGAACAACATTTCAGTCCCACTCTGCTACATGCCGGCTAGTGACTATCCCCCAGGACACGTCCCCTTTCTGGCCTCAGATATTTTCCCAAGATCCTACCCGACTCTCAACCCTGTGAGGATACAGAGATGTAGGCTGTGACCACAGGGTGCTCCTCGACTGACTGGCTTGTCTGGGCGTGCGTGCGCGTGCACACATGCCCTTGCGCATACGCAAATACACACACGTGCAGGGCACCCCCGAGTCCGCGTTGGAAATGGTAACAATAATAGCTACACATGGTCACTGTCATTCTGGGAGCACTTTCTCTTTGCTGGGCACAGAGGGCAAAGTTCTGAGTGCTTCATGCATACCATCTCATTTTACCCTTTCACAAACCACATGAGATGGGTAAGATGGATGAGGTCATTGTTCCCATTTTACAGATAAGGAGACTGAGTCTCCCGAGGTGGAATAGATGGCCCCACAGCTTGTAGTGGCCGATATGGGATAGGAAGCAGGTCTGTCTAACTCCACGTTCTTAGTCTCTCTACGCCCACCACAGCCTCCCACAAGGGGCCTGTCCTCTGGCTCATGGGAGCACGTCTTCCTGCCACTGGAGGGCAGCTTTTGATGATGGATCCTGGCTGAGATTTCAGGGATGGTGGAGGCCAAGGTTGGGCTGGGGGGTGGAGGTCGGGTGGGAAGAGGAGCGAGGGGGGCGGGGGGACAGGGCAGGTGAGCCTCACTGCCTCTCCAAGCCGGATCTCCCATGCAAAAGATCTGGCCTGACAGCTTTCTAGGGCTTCCATGGGAGTTTTTGGAGGTTTTTGCTTGCTTAACTGAAAGGCTTCCTGCAGTCCTCTGGACTGGCTTTTTTTTTGTTTGTTTTTTGTTTTTTGTTTTTTTTTTTTGGCTGAGCTAAGGGAGGGCAGAGGTCAGTGGAGGCCCTGCCTTTGGCTCACCCTCAGGGCGGTGGATTCCCAGCGGGTCGGAGAGATCCTGAAATGGCCTCTTGCGCTCAGGAGGGGGTACTGGGATATTGCGCCCCCCCCGCTCCCCCGGGCCCGCTCCAACCCTTCGCGTGCCACAGAGCAGCTTAGACACCAGCTCAGCGCTGGCAATCCAACCACACAAAAGGCGGCTGCAAGTTGACCTTTGAAAAGTGTTCTCTTTCTTGTAATGCACAGGGGAGAAAAAGAGAGAGAAAGAACAGAAAAATGGGCCAGACTAGGGGCTGGGTCTGTTGAGTCAAATTTCTTGACCCGCTCATCCTGATTATGCCTGAAGCCAGGCTGCCTCGCAAACGTACTCAGCAGACAGACAGATCGCGGCCTCCCCTGCAGCTGCAAACTCCCCGTTCCAAGGCCCCGACTCAACAGTCTGATGGAAGGTCTTGGATGCTGATTGCAAATCGAGTCACCCTGGCGGGGAGGGCCTTTCTGGGCCCCTGAGAGAAGGTTTGGATGGTGGGGACCTAAGATCCTGCAGCCGAAGCCCCTGTCCTCCCAGGAGAGCAGGGGAAAGTCAAGAGGGGCGGCGGCCGTCTTCACAGCCCCCGGGGCCTTGTGGAGGCATCGCCTGGCTCCTCAGAGCCTGTCCCTGGAAGTGACCTGAACCCCAGGGACCCGGGCCAGGAGCAGCCTCCGCCATGATTTCTGCACACGCCCTTGAGCCTCCAGCGAGGTGTCGCTGGGGTGGGTGGGGGGGAAAGGCTTGCTCATCCAGGCCTTTGGAAACATCCTGACACGCTTTCCTCCAGGCCGGCCGAGGTTACTTTCCAAGTATTTCACTTTCCATTTCTTTTCCAGATCTGGTAACAGGGTGTTCCTGCCCTCTTCCCCTTGCTGACCTTTCTGCCAGGGGCCCTGCCCCTGCCCCTGCTGCATTTCATCAAGGCCACACGCTCTCGGGGTCCAGGCCTGATCGGTGCTCAGCCCCGCAGCAGGCAGGGGCGTGGGCGACGGGCCCTGCTTGCCCTGCGGGAGTTTACCGTGAAGCCTCAGGGACAGCCCGACAGAGGCACACAGTCGTGAAGGGGTTCACAGGCGTTGAGGCCTGGCATCCTGACTGCCGAGGCCAGCTCCCCGACACTCTGACCACCTGTGTTACCCTGGGCAAGTGTCTTGAGGTCTCTGAGTCTCAGTGGACTCATCTGTGGAATGTCACGAGGTTGAAACAAAACAAGACAACGGACGTGTGTGAAGTGCAGGTGTGGGTCTGGGTTAATAAAAGGCTTTTATTTTATTTTATTTTATTATTTATTTATTTATTTATTTGAGACAGAGGGAGAGGGCACAAGTGAGTGAGGGGCAGAGAGAGAGAGAGAGACAGAAGCCAGGCTCACCCAAAGCAGGGCTCATGCTTACCCGATGTAGGACCTGAACTCACAAACCGTGAGATCATGACTTGGGCCAAAATCAGATGCTTAACCGACTGGGGCACCTGGGTGCCCCATAAATGGTTTTTGATGCTCCTTTGACTTTCTGAGGTAGTAGACGTCTCCTGCTAGAAATTTCTCTTTTGGGGAACGACCTCTTCTGTGTCTTTCTAGACACGCAGGAAGAAGCCGAGGCACTAGAATCCGACAAAACTGGGTTTGAATTCTGACGCAACTCGCGCTCCACCTCTCCGGGTCTCATTATAAGTGAGATATAACATAAAATGCAGGTAAAAATGCCACGTTTCTCAAGGAGTTGAGGTGCAAGCCTGTGGTACAGCACGTGGCTCGAAGGACGACGGCAATCATGGTGATTCTTCTTTGGGATCAGCCTGGTGACATCGTCTCCATCCCCCATCCCTGAGGCGGCCTGGGACATTCTTGGCTGGGAAGCCACTGGTTTTTCTAAGAGGAAGAAGGTGATGTACACCTTCCGCTTGCTTACCTCCATTCCCTCCCACTCACCACCACCTTTTTTCTTCCTCCGGCCACATGAGTTTTGCAGAGCAGACAGAAAGTGGGGAATGACCAAAAAAGAAGAAAGATCTGACGCCAGAGTGGGCATCTCGCAAGAGGCTCCAGACTTGCAGGACATTTACAGCCTAGATACTATGCACAACGAGAAACTCCCAAACCCCCTGGGCCCCCTTCCCCCCTACTTTGAAGTGCTGACAACGCATAAAGCATTGCAATGAGAATTATCACATTGTTTTTTTCCGCTTTGATAGCCTCCACAAAGCATTTTATACCGATGAATCAATATAAATCTTTCTTTACATGGACATCAGAAGCAAAAAAAAAAAAACAATTTTTTTTTCCCTTGAAAGAAACCAACAAAACTAACAAAAAGATTTGAGCTCTAGACTGCACAATAACTTAGGTAACATAGCAAGTTTGGCCTCTCCTTTTAACTGTGGCCTTGGAGGTCACTGATGTCTGCTTGCTCGGGTCACATCATCAAGCCCCCACGTCAACGTCTGCCTGCTGACTAATCAGCACCGTAAGATGAGACAATCCAGCCACAACTGCATTGCTATTGTCTCATGACTGTCCATGTATGTGCACATGTGTATAAGCATGTATATAGCTCATGTCTCTCTGTAAATGTATGTGTGTGTGTGTGTGTGTGTGTGTGTGTGTGTGTGTGTATTTTGTGGTTTGGTAAAGTAAAGCTTGCAAATTAGGAATAATTTATAACTAGTTACAACTCGATTATTGGCTGGGACTCCCTTTATGTTACAGCAGATGGACTTTTACGTGAAATATTTTCCCCAAGTTGCTATAGAGACATGCCAACATCTTTCTGCTGAAGCCATTCCCTGCAGGCCTGTTTGTTGTTGTGCCCGGTGCCGAATCACTTGCAGGCTGAATCACTTGCAGCCCTCACAGAGGCTGATTAAAGAGCCCGGGGGCCCTGGGAGTCTCGGGTCTCTCAGCTACTGCCACCAGGGATGGGCTGCAAAAGTCGTTAGGACTGGATGGGGGGTGGGGCTGGGCTGTAGGAAGATGCCCAGGTGAGCCAGCCAGATTCAAGGGAGAGGGCTTGTGTAGGGGAGGAGAATAACTGGGGCTCATGTGGGACCTCCTGTGTGCTACATGTAGTTCTGGGAACATATCCAGCTTGTACCTTGTCTAGTTCCTGTAGCGACCCTGTAAGGTGGGTCCTGTAATGCCATTTTCAGGTGGGGTACATGAGGCACAGAAGAGTTAAATGATTTGCTCGAGTTACTACTGTAGCATTCAAAGCCAGGTCTCTCTAACTCCATCATCCTACCATTAGTGTATTTCCCAAATGGGGGTGGGCTGGGATAGATGGGGTGCATTGGGAACTTAGGATCCTGGGTGAACTAAAAAGCCACAGGCTGGGCAGGGTGGCCAAATGCAGCCCTGTGCCAGTTTCTCTGGCTGTTGGAGCATCCTCAGACAAAATCCCCAGCCTCCATCACGCAACTCACAGTCCATTTGGGCAGACACACTCAGGCTTGTCTGACCAACAACATAAACATGGCCAAGCACTGAGACGCTGTGGGTCCCAACTCTTGAGCCAGGGGCTATGTATAGGAGCCCCTGCCTCCCCCTTTCCCTTCCCAGGCAAAGATAGGAGCCGAGTGATGTTTCCTAAGCGCAGGGTTTACAAAGAGGGTGGCTTGGAGTGATGACAAGGGCATGGACTTTGAAGTCCGACAGAACCACATTAGAGTCTTGACTCCACTCTTGTCCAGAGGTGGGACTTTACGCAACTCACTCCTCCTCTCTGAGCTCTGAATTTCCTTATCTGTAAAATGGGACTTATAGTACCTACTTGGCAAGGTTAGACTCAGTTCTCCCACTAGAATGGAAGCTCCCTACGACATGTTGGCACATAGTAGTTGCCACTTAATATATGATGAATAAATAAATACATTTTAAATATGTCTGGCATGTAATAGGTACTCAGTAAGTGGTAAAACGATTTTAATCCACCATTCCTTAGACTTTTGGGGGCATTTTCTTCATTCGTATTCTTAACTTCCTTCTGTAGGCAGAGTCAAGGAGGATCCTAAGTCCCTAAACCTCTGTCCCAAACTCTTCCAACCAATAATGGACAGAATTCTCAGAGAATACAAACAACCCAACACGTTACTATCTCAGTCCACGGAGATCTCTTCCTATGAGAGGACACAGGTCAGGATTCTTTTAGATTGCAAGAACAGAAACCTAACTCACACTGTCTTAAGCTAATAAAGGAGCTAACTCACAGGGATAAAACTTTACTTCAGGCATGGATGGATCCAGATGTCCAGTCAGTCTCCATCCATTTCTTGAATTCACTCTTTTCCAGCTTGGCTTTACCTTCAAGTAGCCTCTGCCCTTGTGATGGTAGGATGACTGCCCAGCTTCAGGACTACTTCTCACCAGCTCAGCACCTCCTCCTTAAGGTTCAAATACAAGTTCTAGGACTGAATTTCACTGGGCGCGATTGGGTCACATGTGAAGCCTGATTGGATATCCATTCCACAAGCCTGGAAGTAGAGTCAGCCCTGCCTAAGTCAACATGGCCTGAGGGCAGAGAAGGAACAGTAGTCCAAGAGTAAAACAGATGTGCTTGCCAGAAGAAGAGAAGAGGGGTGCTGAGCACGCAAACTCAGCCAGTATCTGCCACGGAGAGGGAGACAACCTAACATTATCCTAACCTTTATCCTCATGGCAATCCTGAAAGGTAGTTCTGATTTTTCTCATTTTACAGAAAATGTAAGCCCAGAGAGTGTGGGACCTTGCCTGAGGCCACACAGTGTGTCAGTGGTAGATTCAGGGTGGGAAAGCCCCAAACCTGTGTTCTTGCTGGGACTTTATGGGAGGAAGTGAGCCTTGCAGCAGGTCTGGAAGCAGCACGTGGAGGACGGGTGGGAGACACGGCCCCAGAATCCCAGCTGCAGCCAGGAGAAGCTTCCGGCCCATGCAGGGCTGTTTGTGGTTCTCATTCTTATTTGTGCCAAGTAGCACGAGTCGTGAAACAAGCAGGTGCCTGTCTTCCTTCCTCTTTCCCGAATCCCAAAGTATATTGTGTTTCGTGTTTGAGACCCTTGCAAGCAATTTGTTACTTTATTTTGGTTATCTCAGGTCAGAAATAATTTGACTTTGGCATTATTGAGTGCCCTATTTGTAAGCACCTTCTTTTATGGGATCCTTGGTGGCTCTCTTTAGGAGAAGGTCCCTACATCTAGGTATCATAGCTCGACAGAGCTGGCATCTTCCAAGAAGGTTTCGGATGGGTGCCCCTCAAGCGAGTCCTAAAGGCCTACTGGTGTTGTTGTTGTTCCCCAGCCCAGTCTCTCTTCAGCCCCCATTCAGTCCCAGGTCATCACCCCTCTGAAGGCTGCCCTGATAGCTTCACACCAGGGTTGTCTCTCTGTCCAACCGTGGCCCCGCTTATCTGTGCTGCACAAAGGAATGCTTAGCCACTCTGGGAGAGGTCCCAGTTGGCTGTAGTCATAATTTAGCCTGCCCTTGCATTCATCTGTAGAATCTCGTCCTTCAAGAATCAGTTCAAAATGAAGTTTGTAAAGGGCTTTGCAAACTGCAAAGCAAGGTATGTGATAGATGTTATAAAATCGAAGATAGTTTCTCATGTTATCGTCCATCTCACCCTCTCCAGGTTATTGAAAATTGGCACATATAATCTTTTATATGTATACCAGTTACATACACACACACACACACACACACACGTTTGGCGGGTCTGTCACCCTCGTCAAACAGTAAGTTCCTAGAAGGTATGCGTCGTGACTAGGTCGCTCACCATTGTATCCCAGCCTACGGCATTGTTCTGGCACGGTGTTAGATACTCAGTAAACATTTGCTAAATGGATGAATGCATCAGTGGATGAGTGAGTAAGTGAGCGGGTGAAAAACATAGTCTGGCTTTCCCAACCAGACAGTAAAGCCAAGGCACTGCAACTCGGCAGGTCCGGTGTCCAGTCGCTGTTCTGTTGCTTCCTCGCGATGTGACCTTGGCAGAACGACGTTTCCTGATGTTACTCATCCATTTCCCCATCCATAAAATGGGATGCTGTTTTACTGCGGAAGCTATAAGATCACCTGTGCGGATTCAATGTTTGCAATGGTAATCACTCAATACGTGTCAGGCCGCTTCTCCCTTCCCTCTTTAGAGATTCCACAATACTTACGATAGTGGGCAAATACTGAAAATTCAGTAAACTCCATTAATTGATAGGTGGATACATTTATCAGAGTGACGGGCACAACTTGGGTGTGGGATTTCCTTTCCTGGTTGAGAGAAAACTGTGAGATCTGCAACTGAGTCAGAAATTCCCAGGGACCCCGGGAGTGATGAGAAGCTAGAATAGGGAGGGTGGCAGTGTTCGCGTGCTGTTCATGTGTGTGCACACACGTGTGTGTTTTTTGTGTTTGCTTGGATAGGGGTAGATTTGCACAAGGAGAGGACAATAGTTATTCAGAGTCCATTGATTCTATGTTTAAATGTTTAAGTGTATAATCAAACAGACACCGAGAAGTCCATGGAAGTTCTTGAAAAGGAGAAATGTGATGGAAATTCTCTTAGTATCTGTATGAAGGGCAGACTTGAACAGGGAGAGGCTGTGAAGGCTGTGCTAGTAATCTAGGAAAAGGGAGGGCCTACTAGTAGGCATTCAATAAACCACGTTGACATCAAAAAGTAAGGAGAGGCAAGTCTTGAAGTCTCCTTGGATCCATAAATCAAGACATATTTATTGGGTATGGAGCAAAAGAGAGGAAGGGACCAAATTTGTTTTTATTTTTCCTTCTAAAATTATAAATGTGATTTTCCATTGCAAAATAATACATCCCTATGAAAGGCTATAATTAGAAAATGAAAGGAAAAATAATCATTCCTAATCCCCAAAGCAGAACAGCATCATGACTGCATTTATGATCCCACATCTACGACTTTAGCAGAATGAATGAGTCTGCTGTGTTCATGATGGGGATACAAGAGGAGGGTCAGAAGGCTGGTTAAGAGAGGCCATGGTTGAATTCCTTCATTTGCTAATTTGATTCAGTCACCACAAGAGAGACCTGAATAGCAAAACCACATCTTCACTTTGGGTCGGAATCTCCCAGTTTCTTCATGCAACTCTGGACATTAACAGTGCCAGGTTACCTCCAACCTGGTCACCAGAATCCTTTTGCTTTCTCACTGTTTAGTAGACATTTCAACTTTTTGCCTTTTTTTGCACCTGCTACTTCCTCATTGTATCTTTCGGAAACATTCTTCATTATGTGGAGTTCTCTGCAACTCGGCAGATCTGAGTTCTCTCTGAGTTGTGTCGGTCAGTGATTGCTTGGCTGACTTGCCCACCAGATGCCCTTGCCCTTCTAGCAATTCTTCTGTCAGTATTTGAGTAGGCTGGTTCATAGCCACTTGGTCATTCGGTCAGCTGGTTAACCAGGCTTTGGAGGAGGCAGGCAGGTTAAATTATAACCCATTGACTCACTGACAAAATGACCCATCAGCCAGTTAGTTGGTCGGTTGGCCCACCACCGGTCCATCTGTCTATCAAGTGGGCAGTTCGTCCATTCACTGGTGCATCAACCACTCCACTGGCTCAATCGTTACTTAATAATTCCACCAGTCTGTCAGCCAGTTGGTCAGTCTCTCCATTAGCTTGTTGGCCAGTTAGCTCTTCAGTCAGTCAGTAAGTCAGTAAGTCTGTCAGTTGTCAGTGAGTTGGTTGGGCCACACCCCTGATGTGCGCCTCCAGCTGGTGATCTCAGTCCTCACCTGAGTGGGGAGGGAATGGAGGGAGAAGCTCATTTCCTCCCTGCGGAGGTCCTTTGAAGTGCCCAGTCAATCCTTGGAAACTTTAAATCAAAAGTTATTTATGAGGTACCAGCGTGAAAACAGCCTCATCGTTCCAAATTACTAGCAGCTAACTTGAGTTTACTAATTTTCTTTCAAAAACTGTTAAAATTCAGAACCACGGTTTGCCTTCTTGCTCCCACTCCCACTCCCTGGGCCTGCCTCCTCCTTCTTTCGGCAGGAGAATTGGTTTTCAAGAGCATGTGACTTCATCAGCTGCTCTGGATGCCAACCAGAGTTGTCAAGGTCCATGAAGAGATGAGTCACCCTCCTTGCAAGGAGGC
This sequence comes from Prionailurus viverrinus, assembly GCF_022837055.1. Taxonomy (NCBI): domain Eukaryota; kingdom Metazoa; phylum Chordata; class Mammalia; order Carnivora; family Felidae; genus Prionailurus; species Prionailurus viverrinus. Next base: position 178,746,470 of record NC_062561.1, on the reverse strand, counting down.
TTGTGGAGAGCCAGGCATGTTCCCAGACAGGGGCTTGCGACCCCAAGAGTGAGCCACTAGTCCTGCCTGTGGAGCTGTTTTCCACTGGGGGGCCCCTTGTAGACATGATGGTTCTGGAAGGATGGGCTCCAAACAAAGGGGGCTAAAGATCTGTTTTCCTGCGGGCTCTCCTGTCTTTCTGGAGTGGAGACATAGGCTGTTTAATATTCAAAGCAGATTTCCTAATGCTTAATAGAACAAGCAGCATGCTGGGTGCCAGGACACCTGGGTTCTTGGCCGGCCCACAGCCAAGAACAGAGGAAGAAGTTGGCTTTTGGCCACCTGCTGCCTCCCTACTGGGCCCCTCTCTTTCCAGGTTTTTATAACCACTTCCCTCCCTCACCTTCACCTCAGGCTTTCTTAGTGCTCAGCTAATCTCCAGGAACTGACCCTATCCATGGGATTGAGCTGTCAAGTTCAAGTTTGACAACAGGCATTTATTAAGTGCTTATTGGGGTCAGGATCCCCTGTTCCTTCCTGCTGAGGGGACTACATCTTCATTTATTTATGCAACAGATATTTAAGGGAATTTGAATACTTGCCGCCTTCAGAGTACTGGGCTGGGTGTGGAGATAGAGTGTTGAGCAAAGCAGGCATTGTCCCACCTTCACGGAGATCAGAGTCTAGACAGATTCAGACATTAATTAAATGATGACACAAAAAAGTGCTTAGTTTACTGCGATGGGTGCTTTGATGAAAAACAATAGTGATCTATGAGAGAGACAATGTGGAGGCCCAATCTGGTGGCGGTTTGTGGAGCCAGGGGGCTTTCCCAAGTAAATGACTGAATTTGAAGATTGAAAATTACCGAGGCAAGGAAAGGATCATCTCAAGTAGAGGGGACAGCCTGTGACAAGGCCCTGTACAAAGAGGGAACCTGGACCATCAAGGCCCTGAAAGAAGGTCCCTTGTAGCTATTGCCAGAGTCGGGGGAAGAGCGTGGAGACAAGTGCCGAGAGAGACATCCATTATTCTTCATTCATGATTCCATTCATTCATACATGCATTCATCTCGCCGTTCATTCATGCGTGCATTCAATAAATATTTACTGAATGCCTAACTCTGCTTCTGCTTTCTTTCAGAGTTCACTGATTGCAAGCAACAGAAGCCAGGGCTACTCAAGCGTTGGCTGGGTAGCCATTGAAAGTATGCTGAAGGATCATAAAATTGGTGGAATGTGGGAGGAGCAGGCTCAGAGAGGAAGGTTGTCTGGCATCTCTGGGCGTCTCTGGGAGCCGTGGTAATCTTGCAGCAGGCGCTGTAAACTCAGCCACAGCTATAGTGAGTGTCTTCCAGCCATCTTTCTTTCCTTGTAGTATCAAGATCCAAAGCCCGAATAGGGAGTTTGGTCTAGCTGCCACAACCTGTCCCAAACCATACCAGGTCTATGAGAAAAAAAGATATAGCCCCTCGGCTTTCTTACTGATAGGCCAGCACCTGCATTTACTTTTCTTCCCAGATTCCATGCAGGGGGGGCAGGCATTGTTGTTTTCTTAGAAAACTTATGTTATTAAGGAGGATAAATAGATGTTGGGTATCCCCATGTTGCTTCTATTCATTACAACCTTCAAATCCTCAAGGTCAAGCTAGGACTCCCATAGCCCTCCTGGCAATGGTTTTCTTTGGCATGCCGGATGCCATGCTGGTGGATGATGCCGACACAAGAAATACTTTCAATACTTTCATGTTCATATCTCTGTGTGTAGGATTTTTACCTGATATGTGAATTGCTCTCAGAGGTGTTTCCTCGTGAAGCCCTGCTCCCTCCCCAGGTATGTGTATGTGGGTGTGTGTGTGTTTGGGTTGGGGGTGTAAGACCCTTTATAGGGTGGAGTGTGGCTTGGCTAAGATCACACAGGGAACTAGTGCTGGAGTCAGGATTCGAACCCAGGTCTGGCTCCAAGCCAGTGGCTCTTTTCATTACAGTCCTGAGCCTTCAGGAATTCGGACTAAACCTGAGCTTCTTAAGTGTGTCCTCATAGCCTCAAGGATGAGTAGGGGGAGGGGGGGACGGGATCCTTGCAGTGTCAGCCATGGGCATTGGGCCTGAGCTGGGTTCTTCCTTTTTGCCTCTCAATACCTAGGAACAGAGCTCAAGCATCTTTATTTATTTTTTTAATGTTTATTTATTTATTTTTGAGAGAGAGCACAAGTGGGGAAGGGACACAGAGAGAAAGGGGGACACAGAATCTGAGGCAGACTCCAGGCTCCGAGCTGTCAGCACAGAGCCTGACGACGTGAGATCATGACATGAGCCGAAGTCGGACACTTAACCGGCTGAGCCACCCAGGCGCCCCTCAAGCATCTTTAAATAATGCTCCCATGAACCCAAAGCTGCAGCCACACACAATTGCCCCCCCCCACCCCTCCCCGAACTCAGCCACCTTCTGCGGACTCTCACACCTTTGTGCTTCTCTTCCTACTTTTCTTTTGGCCTAGAAATCCGTTCCCCAGCTCTGGCACCCATTCAAAAGCCACCTCCTAAAAGATCCCCCCTACACTTCCTGACAGGCAGAACCAACTGATCCAGCATTCTGAGCACCCTCTCTACTGAGGCTCTCCCCCATTATGATGGCCAGTTCTCTGACTGCCCTGTGAGTTCCACTAAGGAGAGACTATCTCTTAACCAGGGATGGCAAATAGATCTTACCTCCATGTGCCAGCTCTGGTGGGCGGGTCATGGGTGCCTAAAGTGCTCTGCTGAGAGCAGGGTATCCCAATATAATTGTAATGGGAGACACAACAGTTTCCAGTTGCTACATTCAAAAGATAAGTAGACAGGTGGAAATAATTTCAATAATATATTTATGTAACCTAATATATTCAATTATTTCGATATACATACAATAAATAAAAAACTATTAGTGAGATATTTTATGTTATATTTTTTTGGACCAGGTCTTCAAAATCCCAGGTGAGGATGATACTTACATCTCAGTTCAGACAGTGTTTTCATCAGAAATACTCGCTGTTTCTTTAAATTTCATAAAATTTGTAGTCAAAGAAGCAGATTGGCACTCCCAAGTTGTTTCAAACATACATAAAGTTTTCTTCAAGTTTTTTAAATGTTTATTTATTTTGAGAGACAGAGAGAGACAGACTGTGAGCCGGGGAGAGGCAGAGACAGAGGGAGATGCAGAATCTGAAGCAGGATCCAGCTCTGAGCTGTCAGCACAGAGCCTGACGCAGGGTTAAAACTCACCAATGGTGAGATCATGACCTGAGCCGAAGCTGGACGCTCAACCAACTGAGCTACCCAGGTGCCCCCATACCTAAAGTTTTCTAATGACTAGAAAACTGCTTTCTAGATGCTAGATGCATCTTGACCTGTTGCTGGATGCAAATTAACTAAAATATTAAAAATTCGGGTTTTTAGGGGCGCCTGGGTGGCGCAGTCGGTTAAGCATCCGACTTCAGCCAGGTCATGATCTCGCGGTCCGTGAGTTCGAGCCCCGCGTCGGGCTCTGGGCTGATGGCTCAGAGCCTGGAGCCTGTTTCCGATTCTGTGTCTCCCTCTCTCTCTGCCCCTCCCCCATTCATGCTCTGTCTCTCTCTGTCCCAAAAATAAATTAAAAAAACGTAAAAAAAAAAAATTCGGGTTTTTAGCGGTGCTCTCAACACTCGAAGTGCTTAATAGCCACTTGTGGCCATTAAGTATGGGAGGGAGAGCCGATCTCCACGGGCGCTGAGGCCGCAGAATGCTGTGATCAGCTAGCAATGCCTACCTCAGGTACATAGTTGGGGAAGGGTCACCCCCAGGCCCAGTATTTATCTTTCTTGATTTTATTTGTCTCTTTACTCCCAGCTCCTAGAGGGACTCACTCAGTGTTGTGAAGGAACGAGCCTCATGGATAAATCAGCAATATGGGATGTGTGGAAAGCTGGCACTCTGAGCTTTCTCACATAGAAAGGGAAATGGTGGTAGGGAGTCCCGGAGGTTCACTGAGAAGAGGAGTGACAACATCAGATTAGCATGTGGAAGTTGGCTCTGGTATTGACTGGAGAACAGATCTGTCAGCATAAGCTTGGAGTGGGCAGTGGGCAGGGAGGAAGCATTGCAGTGATCCACCCAGGGTGAGATGAGACAGTTAAAGGCACAGTCAAGACATCCTGGCTCCTTCTGCTCTTGGAAGGAGAGTCCCAAGAAACTGGTCATTGTTCCAGTCCTGGAGAAGGACTCCCCTCCCTCTAGGGAGGGGGTGTATTGTTGCTGACTTTTTATTGCCATTTATTGCTATTATATGCATTGACCTCACTCTGAAGAAGGAGCTAGAATACGCATGAAGTGGTGGAAAGAACAGGCCCCAGGGTGAGAAGCTCTCCAAGCTCAGTGGAGTGGCCATGTGACTGTAGGCCAAGGCGCTCCACCTCTCTGTGGCTGTTTTCTCACAGGAAGACTGTTCGGATGCCCTGTGCAGTGCTGTGTCTGTGTGTCTGTGTGTCTGTGTGTCTGCTGGGCCATGGTGGTCGGGTTGCCTGTGATGACCCATGTAACCTGTCCCTTTGTGAGGCTGGCACGTAGTCATAGTAAGGGATCAGGCAATGGCAGTTGCTGTATTACCATTCACAAGTGAACAGCTACAAATTATTTTCAATGCAAACTGAGATAAGAAAAGTTGCATTACAGACGGGCGACTCCCCACATCACCCCACATGCAGTGAGGGAGACCAGATATGTGCTCCTAGGAGACCTCTCCTACCAGAGTGAGGAGATGGCAGCATCTAGCAGAATCATTCTGACCACGGATGCTGAAGCTAGTTTGCCTGGTTCCCCCACTTCCCAGCTGTGCCTCAGTTTCCATGTCTGTAAAATAGGGATCATAATTCCCTTCTCACCAAGACTGTTGTTTGTGTTGGTATTGTTTTTATCACTCTTTATGGGCAGTGGCATAGACTGGCTCTCACACGGCCCGGCCAAGCTCCCTTGTCCAGCCTGTCCCATGGAAACAGGGAGAAACACAAGGCAAGAGTTCACTACATTTAGTCAGGGAGATACAATCTAGTCCCTCCGTGGCTCTGTTAGTTTCCCTCAATACAGGAAGTATGAGTCGCTGAGGGGTTTGAAGGCAATCTGACCTGGCCGTGCCCACCGTACTCACAGATGCACAGTAATGCAGTGATGGGACAAGGGGGCAAGGTTAGCTGAGCGCATAACCAGAGGCTGCATCCCCCCGACAGCCATACCAACAGGCATCCCTAGCAGTTTAGATAACTGCTTCCCCAGTGCCGGGGCCAGAGGCCGGCTGCAGCAGAATCACCTGGGAGGGTTTTTAAGAACCACAGATTCCCAGGCTCAGTTCCAGACCACTGAACCTGGATCTCCAGGTGTGGGCTCAGGAATCTGTGTGTTTTTAAAGTCCCCTGAGCGATTATGATGCACAGCCAGGCTTGGAAACCACCACTGTCAGCTCTGAAATGGGAGTTGGTACAAGAATTAATATAGGGCCAACCGAATACACCTGCTCCCCCAGGTCCTCGGCTATAATAACAGATGCATACATGAGGCCCCAGGATTAATTAACAGTAAAGAGTGTGGTAAGGTGCAACACCCTGTGACTTCCAGTCTCCGCAGCTTCTTTTTTCTAGAATGCTATCGCTTTCCTTCATAGCAACGCAACTTCTCTCTCTTCAAGCCTTGACTCAAATCCTATTCAGAAGTCCTGTTTAACTGCATCTTTGGAGAGGAAAGTAGAAAGTGGATGATAGATACCAGCTAGGTGTTAAAGCCAGCCCAACTGGGAAATTCCACTTCCAGAGAAATACTAGCTTGATTGAGTGTGCAAGGAAATAGGCAAAGATGGTTTTTGAAGCGCTGTTTGTGATTGCAACAAAAAAGTAGAAACAGTTTTCCATCAATGGGAAAATGGGTAAACAAGCTGTTATATATTTATACAGGGAGCACTGTAAGGCAGCTTAAACTAATGAGAGACATCTACGTGTCTCAATATGTATAATTCTCCACAAAGCAAAGTGCAGAAAGGTATCCATTACATGATATTATTTAGATAAATTCTGAAAACACAAAATAATGTCATGTAGAGTGGCGCATACATCCACATGTAGAAAAGGTATTAAAGTTGCAGGGAAATTGTTATACGTCATCTTCAAGTTAGTGGGAGGGAAGGGACAGGGCCCTGTAAAGAGATCTGAAGCAAATATGACAAAAGTCAGCATCCATGAAATCTCAGTGGTAAATGGATGAGTGTCACATGGTTTTCTATCCTTTTAAGTTATGTCTGAACTATTTCATAATAGAAATAAAGCAGTCTGGCATTAGAGAAATTAGAGGTATAAGAGTTCATGTAGGTTAGGGAGGACAGGGATGAGTCCCGGAAGATTTGGTGTGAGTACATTTTGGGGCACCTTGGTGGCTCAGTCGGTTAAGCATCTGACTCCGGCTCAGGTCATGATCTCACAGTTCGTGGGTTCGAGCCCCGCATTGGGCTCTGTGCTAACAGCTCAGAGCTTGGAGCCTGCTTCGGATTCTGTGTCTCCCTCTCTTTCTGCCCCTCCCCTGTTTGCATTCTGTCTGTCTGTCTCTGTCTCTCTCTCAAAAATAAACATTAAAAATTTTTTTAAAATAAAAGAAACTTGTAAGGGAAAAAAGAATGCTGTTGTTTGTTGTTCTGAAGCTAAAGTCTTTGTCCTTTGCTAGAGGTGTTTAACCCATTTACATTTACATCATAGCTGACAGGCTTGGTCTTCTGTTTTCCTTACGGTTTTGGGTCTAAGTCTCTGGCAGGGCAGATGAGCAGGTAGGTCTCAAACACACATGCTTGTGACACAACTACATAGTCACTAACTCCACACATGCACGCACGTGAAATGTGAACAGAAGATGTAGGGTCCGGAAACAACCCTTTTTGGGATGCTAAGAGCTCTGCTAGCATCAGGCCTGTTCTAAATGGAATTTAAAATGAGCAATCTCCATCTCAATGTGGATGCTTTCTCACCACTTGGGACCCCATCAAACAAATTGCTAAAGGGCATCCCACTTTGAGAGGCGGGGGTGGGGGGGGGGGTGATGGAAAGAACTTAGATTTCTAGTCAAACCCAAAACAATTCCCCTGTAGTCTGCCACAGCTGGACATGTGCTCCTCCTGAGTGAGTGCTCAACTCAGCCCAGCCCAGATGGCAGATTGACAGCCGGAAGGCCGGCTGGAGTCAGGCCTCTCATACCTCCTGGAGCTGGATGGGTTGTTTCATCACTCCCCCCTGCAGCCCCTCATCATAAAACTGGGAACCTCCCATCTACCTGCTAGCACTATTGGCCAATTGAATGAGATAGTGAGCATGAACCCCTGACAGGCAGTGGGCCCTTGGTAGATTTTTAAATGTTATTTTCCCTCTTCCCTCCCTTGGGTACCAACAGAATCTCCTTTCACCCCCCCAGGAAGGTAGGCAGGAAGTGGGTCCCACAGAAGGATTGGTGCTGGACCTGAGGTGGGTTCCTTGGACTGGCCATCAGGCTGTTACTGTCTGTGGTCTCCTGACCAGTCTGCCGATGGCTCTGTGGGGAAGTAGCAGGGCTTTTGGCCGTTCAAGGGGAAGGGAGGACGGCTCCCTGCACCACCCCCACCCCTACCCCCATCTGAGGAGTGTCGAGCGGCCGGGCCCTCTAGCCGTTGCCAGCACTTTCTGAGCTTGCATCAGCAGAGAGGCGCAGCATGCTGAGGCCTGGCTGGGCCGGCTCCACGCTCCATGTGCCCTGGCCCCAATACGCCATTTGTCGAGCAGCAGAACAGAATTTCCTCATAAATAAACAAGATCTTGGGTTTCACGTTGGGGAGGCGATGACAGAAGAGGGCCTGGGGCTCTCACCGTTATCTGCACCCGGGCCTGCCAACTCCTTGTTGTCTGGAAGGGCCGAGAAGAGAGAGGAAGGAGAGCCTGGCCAAGAGCACATTTTTTGGGTGTAGAGTCACTGCCTGGCGGCTGGCCGCAGCTCCTCTCATTTCCCGCGACGTCCCTCACACTGGCCACCGGGGACTCTGGGCTCGGCAACCAACAGAACCCCTGCCCAGCCAAGTGCAAGCACCTGAATTTGGTTAGGAGGGAGGGGCGTCGGAGGGACGGCTGGAGCTGAGAGATGTCAGGCCTGGAGAGGAGGAGTCGAGGAGCTTCTAGGCAAGATCACCTGTCCTATCCTGAGGGAATTCTCAGCTCAACCCCACTCAGCCAAAAAGGTGTTTGTTCTGTCCTGTGCCAAGCCCAGCGCTGGCTGAATAGGAAACCGAGGATGGTCCCAGGTAGTCGAGGGACAGTGCATTCGGTATCCACCTCTGGCGATTAGAGCACGGGCAAAGCACAACCACCTCCCAGCTTTGGGAGAGTGGAAAAAATGGAATAATACACAGCAATTAACACGGATGAGTTACGCCACACAGACGGATCATGCACACAGAATGTTGGGCAAAACAAACCAGGCACAGAAGAACACATAGGGCACAATTCCATTTATATAAAGTTCAAATGGGCAAAATCGCACTATGATGATTCAAGACAGGATAGTGTTCACCTCCTGGAGGGGAGATCGGCTTGGAAGGGGCACAAGGGGGCCTTCTGGCTGCTTCCATGTTCTACCTCTTGATCTGGGTGGGAGTTATATGGGTGTCTACATCAGGAAGAGACCCTGAGCTGTACTCCTGGGATGAATGTGTTTTTCTGCCCTACATTACCTCAATAAAAAGTTGTTGTTGTTTAAAAAAGGATCCTAAAAAGAGTTAAAGCCAATCAGAGAATCTCCTTCCATGATTAAAACTGTACACCAACAGCCTATTGCTAGGAAGATGAAATACAAACTCCTCACCATAACCTACAAGGCCCTCCCTGATCTGGGCCTTCCAACCTCTCACCTCAGTGTCTCACCTCGTCAGAGAGGCTGTCCCTGACCCTTTATTTAAAATAACCTCACCCCCAGTTACTCGGACTGCACTGCCTTGTTTTATTGTCACCCTAGCAGGTTCCACGGTCGGAGATCATCTGTGTTTCATTAGCCAGGGGAGGCACCACTGGCCGGCCCATACAGAGCTCTCCGGTTCGCTCAGGATCCCCGCTGCCTATGTGATGGAGGTGCCCTGGGCTTTTGGTGTTTTCCTTTCTAGCATCCAGTCCCTCTCCCTGCTTACCCCAGGGTCCCACCTCTTCCCAGCTCTCGGTCCATATGGTCTGGGGGTAGTTTCTGGAGAAGTGACTTTTAATCTTTCCTGCTGTACTTGAACCTGAATGGATATGGGGCTTGGGGCTGCCGCTGCTGCCAGCCGTGTTACTATGTGAAGGAGGGAAGCAATGATAACAGAGACGAGGTCTTGAAAATATCACTTGAGGATCCAGCTGTATCTGAAGCCAGCAAGACCTATACCTGTGCCTGCCAGCTCCGTGAATCATTAGATTTAGCTTTTCGTAAGCTAGCTTGCCTGGATTTTCTTGCGACCAAATGAGTGTTGTGTGCCAAGCCCCCGTGCTGGCTGCAGAGGGAACTGAGGACAATCCCATCCCGTCTCTAGGGGGCAGTATGCACTGTGTCCATATCTGATGAAGAATCAGATCACGGAAAACAACACACCTTCCCAACAGCGGGACAGTATCTGGCTGCTCAAAATAATCACTGACTAAATAAGTAACTGTGTGCATAGACAGGCGGAGGGATGGACGGATGGATGGATGGATGGATGGAGAGATGGATGGATGAGTGGCTGGTTGGGTGGCTGGCCAGTTAGGTGGATAGATGTCTTGCTCTTATAGAAAGATGCCCGTCATCATGAGGTGGCGTAAGTAGAAAAGAACATTAGATTCCAGGTGGGAGAGGTCACTGGGTCTGAAGGGCACCACAGAAGGAGTAGGGCTTGAGTCGGATATGTCAGGAGAAGGTCAGGAAGGGACTGGGGACTAGTATTTCTTGGTATTTTCACATATTTAAACTCTTACAACCCTAGGAGGTTGGTATAATTACCTCCACTTTGAAGATGAAGAAACTGAGGCTTAGAAAGTTGGAATGGCTAGCTGAGGTCACAGAGCCAGAAAGTGGCAGCCGGGATGGAAAACCAGATCTGACTCATGCCAAGGCCCCTCTGGTGGCTCACCTCCCAGCCTGCTGGGACCCTCTGTCTGCAGTGTCAGAAAATGAACTGGAAGGACAGCGGTCTCGAAGTCCCATCCTGGCAATGCTCAGGGCCCCCTGGGAGGCCCAGGCCGGATCCTCCCTACCCCTCGGAAACTCATGTCAGCGGCCTGACAGCTGTATTCCACTGGCCGGCCACAGCTGCCACTGGGGCCCTTGTTCCTGATTCTGAATGTTCCACCACTTTTTCCTGGCATCCCAGGCCTGACGGCCGCTCAGGAAAGCTACTGTACTTGTGAGAAAAGTGAGGTCAGTGCATGTTTCCATTTACTCGGAGAAGGAAAACAAAAACAAATATTCTCGCTACTGAATGTGCTTTTTATTCAGCAGAATCCATCCCCAGAAGGCTTAATTTATGGTTCACCCATGTGTCCCTGAGCATATTTACCAGGGGACATCATGGGGAAGCCTGGAGAGGTTTGTGGCCCTGGCTGCATCTTGGCGGGAGCTTCAGGTCCTATAGCAGAGAAGGAGCTAGAGAAGTAAGAGAGAAGACGGTGGGTCAGAATCGCAGAGAGTGGGCTCCAGGCTTGGGGGATATATAGGATGGTGAGAAGGGACAGCTACTTGTATTTCTGCTTTGCACATGCTGTTCTGCTACCTAGAATACCCTTCTAGTTTTTAGTCTGGCAAACTCTTACTCACTCTTCAAAGCCCAGTTCCAGCCTTCCCTGACTAGGCTGGGTAGAGTTGGCCCAGCTCCTTGGAACTTGCTAAGTCTTGTGCTCATCTACCTGGGGGCAGGCCACCTTGTATATCTCTTTCTAGACAGCAAGCCTCTGGAGGCAGTGACCACGGCAATGCAGCTCTGAAAGCCCAGCCCAGGGCAAGGCACACCGTGAATAATGAGTGAGTGAGAATAAGTATAAGCCTGGCGTGGGAAAGAGCATGGGCTTCAGAGGGAGGCTGGTGGAGCCTCTGAGGCCCTGCAGGATGGTGGACTGAAGGAGCAATCTATCGGAGTTGGGGATGGGGCTCATGTGACTTGGGGGACCAGCTTCAGGAGGTACGCTTTAATGGTGGGAAAGAAGGTATGGCAGAAGACAGGGTGAGGACACCTGGAAACCACCCTCCTGAGGCTGCTTATTAAACAACCAGGCTCACCTCTCACCTTGCAGATGTAGACATGAGACCCAGCAGACAGCTGCCCTGTTTGGCTCATTCTCACCCAGTGCTCCATTCACACCCCGCCATCCTCAGATGCACCTCAACCCACTCTGGGTTCCTGCCTCTGCCTGCTTTCTCCCCTCTCCTGGCATGCGGGGCATCTATATTCTGCTGTGGGCACTCTCTGGGCCTGTGGTCAAACCCAGAGCTCGGGATGCCACTCGCTTTTCCCGCTGAGCCTCAGTTTCCTCAACTGTGAAACCAGGGTTGTTATTGCCGCCTCACTGGGTTAGAGATGAGGTTTGATACGTGAAGCGCGTGGCACAGTGCCGGAACAGAGGAAGCGCAACGTTCCTTTCTTTCGTGGTCTGTATGGTCTTTTTCTCCTCTGATTGTAAAGTTCATTCCCCTCCCCCGGCTGACCCCATCCCAAGTAAAGTTCTGTCCAACCCTAGAGACTTGGGAGCCACTGATCAGATCCGTCCCCAGCGTCTGTGTCCATAGCAGCCTCACGACCCTCATGATGTATGGCTTGGGTCGTACATGGGTGTCAGTTGGCTGCCTGCCCCATCCCCTCCACCCCTCCAGATCAGAAGTGCTGGGAAACCTGACTTCATTTATTTTCATACATGGAAGGGGTGGGGGGAGGGGGAAGGAGGGGCTGAGAGAGCAGGGAAGGACGCTGGGGGCCTCGGGCCCCTCTTGTCTCCTGGGCTCCCAGGCCTGGCTCTGGGCCTGATGACCAGGGAGAGCCGGAGCTTCAGCAAAACCCACTGACAGACCCATGCCACCACTGGAGGGGCCAGCTGGGCGTTTCAGAAGGCACACCGGCCACTCACAGTGGACGAAGGTCCTTTGTCCTCCTTCTCTTCCTCCCTAGCAAGTTTCATCTCTGGAGGCTGGGGAAACGTCACCTATAAATTACTCTCCTTCACAGACAGCGCGTTTTTCTTTATGAATCATGCAGGATCCGCCTCCGGCCTCAGTGTGTGTAAAACAACAAATCAGGAGAAATTTGACTTGACCCAAGCAGGGAAATTTCCATCCATCACAAGAGGAAAATGTTGGAGCAGCAGGGAGAGGCTGAGAGCTGGTGACAGCCCGAGGGGGATGGTTGCAGGGCAGGGGGCCCAGCCGGGGCTCTCTGAGGCTCCAGGGTGGGTGGGAGACATGGGCAGGCTCCAGCAACATCAGGTTCTGAAGGGGCAGTAATCCTCTGGCCTCTCAGTTAGCACCCCTCCCCCACCTCACCCCCCCCTCCACCCCGGCCTCCCCTCAGGCTCCTCCGCAGGTCACCTGGATTAAAGTTACCCTTCCTACCTTGCCGTCCTTGCTTTTCCACATGGAACTCCTTATATCTCCCCAAGCGAGCCACGCTGCCATTCCTTTATACCTCCCGTCTTTCTGCATGCTGTTCCCACTGCCTCAAACAGCAGTCTTCTCTTCCAAAACTTGACTCATGGGCACGCCCACGGCGATGTTTCCCGGACCCCTCAGGCAGAGCGGACTGCCTTCTTGGGTGTCTTCACTCTCTTGAATCAGTGCAATAATTTTCTTTGTTTCTGTCCGCCCCCCGCCCCCGCCCCACCCCGACACCCACCCACATCAGGCTGAGTGTTCCGTGCAGGCCAGGCCAGGCTCTCGCAGATTCCTGTATCTCTGTGTGGCCGTTATATAGCACAGTGGCGGAATCCTGCCTGTGTATCCTAGGCTCTCTCCCCAGAATTTAGCACACAGTAGGTGCTCCGTGAACAATTCCTGCACATATCCCCGGGACCCTGCACAGAGGTCGACATATGCTCAGTGGTCTCTGATTTGCCAGAAGCCTCGCTAGGGGCCTGGAGCATGGTGGGACTAACAAACTAAGATGGAATTGACAAGCAGGCAGTCACGTGTCAGGACGTGAGGGCTTAGTTCCTTCTGTTGGTGGAAATTTTGGCCCTAGCTGCCTGCTCCAGCCCGGGAAACCAGCTGACCTGATCATGTTCAGCTTCAACTCACAGCCTGGTCCGTTGTCTGGGCCCAGGCTGCCACTCTGAGTAAATGACTTTACCTGGGCCAGGTAGCTGGGTCTCACCACTCCACAGTTCAGTGTACAGGATCTCCATGAATATGGCTGTCAGGTCCTCTCCTGAACCTCTGGAGTCAGGTCTATGACACCCCTTCAACACACACACGTACATACACATGACCCCCTCCCTCTCCCCCCCTTCACATAAAAGGCCCCCGCTTGACATCAGAGAAGAGCTTTATCTAAAGAGGGGAGGGGCAGCATGGGAAATCAGACAAGTGCCAAGGAAAGAGGAATGAGGGTGCCTCAAAAGACTTGCCCCGTCAGTTCCCCCAGGATGGAAGATGACAGACATAAAGGCTCCAAATGCGTCCTAAACCAGAGGCTACAGTAGAAAGAGCACCACACTACGTGTCTGCAGACCTGGGTTCTGGTCCCAGTGTTGTCACCAACTTGTTGTGTGACCCTGGAGGGGGTCTTCATTCTCTCTGGGCCTCTACTTTTTGTTTGGAAAATATTAATTATAGCTATTATTTACTGCTGGTTTTCTCATGCCGGGCACTGGGCTGAGCTCTTTTGGTTCTCTGAACATCACTGCATTACAGGAATCGTTATTATCCATATCATTCAGATGTAGGCCTCGGCTCAAGAGGGGACTTCATCAAGGGACGGTTGGGTGGCTGAGTCGGGTAAGCGTCTGACTCTTGATTTCACCTCAGGTCACGATTTCACAGTTCGTGGAATCGAGCCCCGCATCCAGCTTTGCGCTGACAGCGTAGAGCCTGCTTGGAATTCCCATTCTTTCTCTCTCTGTCCCTTTCCTGCTTGCATGCACGCTCTCTCTCTCTCTCAAAATAAATACACAAAAAACTTAAAAAAAAAAAAAAAAGAGGTGACTTAGTCAAAATCTCACACTAACACGGGATGGGGCAGAACTTGATGCCCGAGGCATACTCTGTCTTAGCCACGACGCCATGCTGAAGGCCTTGAAGTCCATCATCCCTAACACCCCCCACTCCCCATCACAGATGGGCTTGTAGAGCCCTGCAAGCCTTGGCTGAATGGCTTCAGAGCCCCTCCCCTCCATTCTTCTAGACCCCTGTACTGACCACCACTCTCCACCAGGGTGTCACTACCTGTTCACCTGTCTCTCTGCTGGAGCCAGCACTGGACAGCACAGGGGCCAGTGGGTGTTGTGTCCTTCCAACACACTACCCAGGGGCTTTGGAGGATGCATAGGAAGGGCTGGAGAATTAGGTAATTTCAAGGCAGAGAGCAAGATGTAGCTGGGGGTGAAGAGAGGGGGCTGGGTAAGGACAGGCACTCAGTGGATTCATGAGGCATGCTTCACTTCGAGGACCTTGATCTTGACCCATCCTCACCCTTCCACTTCCCTCCTGAGACCTGGCCTCTGGACCACGGGCCCCAGCCAGTGGCACCTGGCATGGACCATTTTTAAACTCTCCTTCTCTGTGTTTCAACAGCATGGATGGAACTAGAATGTATCATCCTAAGCGAAATAAGCCTGCCTGAGAAAGACAAATATCGTATGATTTCACTTGTATGTGGAATTTAAGGAACACAACAGATGAACATAGGGAAGGGAAGGAAAAAAATAAGATAAAAATCAAGAAGGAAGCAAACCATAAGAGACTCTTAAATACAAAGAACAAACTGAGGATTGCTGGAGGGGAGGTGGGTAGAGGGATGGGCTAAATGGGTGATGGGCATTAAGGAGGGCACTTGTTGGGATGAGCACTGTGTGTTATATGGAAGTGATGGATCACTTAATTCTGCTCCTGAAACCAACCACTGTATGTTAACTTGAATTTAAATTTAAAAATACAAATAACAAATAAAGTCTATTCAAAAAAAGATCGAAAATTATCTGCAGTAATAATTAATCATCAGTAGTAATCATTGTTTTAATCATTAACAAAAAAGAATAAAGTTAGCCTTAGAAACAGTTTTTCCCTTCAGTAAGCTCTTGCATGTATGAACTAAAATTTACTCTTTAAAAAAAATTTTTTGTAATGTTTATTTATTTTTGAGAGAGACAGAGACAGAATGCAAGTGGGTTAGGGGCAGACAGAGGGAGACACAGAATCCGAAGCGAAACAGGCTCCAGGCTCTGAGCTGTCAGCACAGAGCCCGACGCGGGGCTTGAACTCACGAACCGCGAGATCATGACCTGAGCCGAAGTCGGACGCTCAACCGACTGAACCACCCAGGCGCCCCTAAAATTTACTCTTAAACGAAATCATATCTCACTGTTCACACTGTTTCATGTTTTAATTTTGAACTCTAAAGGATCACAGAGAATCAGAGAACTGGAGTGGCTTCCAGTCTGTTTAGTCTCTATAATCACTCCACTATGACCAGCTAAACGCAGGAATACATAGGTAGTGCCATGGGGAGCGGATCTGGGCTCTGCTCGAAATGAATCTGAATGATTCCGAAAAGTTAGGAACTGGTGTCAGAGTGGACCTGGGTGTCAAGGGAGCTCTCCAAACCAACTTGCATGTAGAATGCAGTTTTTATTAAAGCCTAAGTAGGAAAAATGTGCTCATATGAAGCTTACTTCACATTTGCTTATTATTAAAATTCAACACTAATGGCAACAGTTCTTTAGAACAGACTAACAAAAATTTCTTTTTGGGAGGTAGCAGTATTTTTATCGGTGACGTTTTTCAGAACTGCCAGCTCATGGTGACCGTATAAGCAGCTGGACTTAACGGTCAGTTTTAGCACTGTTTGTCAATTCCTTGCAGACAGTGTATCCCTTATTTCCTGCATCCGGGGCCCATAGATGCCCAGGGCTGTCTCTGGTTGGCCCCGGCCTCCTACCAAACTCTGAGATTCTGCCGCAACCTCTGCACCAGGGTTCCCTTCTCTAGGCTCCGGGCACCACCTCTCCTGCTTTGCATGTGATCCCTCAGCAAAAATGTGGTAGGCAGCAGGCAGAAAGCAAGGGCTGGAGATGCAGAGATGACCACGGCCATTTGCATAGGTTTTCAGTGGCTCTGAGTGTTTTACCGCCTTCTCTTTAAGAAAAGACAGAAATAAGGGTGCCTGGGTGGCTCAGTCGGTTAAGCATCAACTTCAGCTCAGGTCATGATCTCACGGTCCGTGAGTTTGAGCCCCATGTCATGCTCTGTGCTGAAAATTCAGAGCCAGGAGCCTGTTTTGGATTCTGTGTCTTCCTCTCTCTCTCTGCCCCATCCCACTTGCACTCTGTCTCTCTCTCAAAAATAAACAAAAAAATTAAAAAAAAAAAAAAAGAAATACACTCCTGCTGTGCCTACTTCCTCCCTCAAGGTTTGTGTGGACCCGAGTCCCTGCAACCACAAAGTTGAGATGGACACACTGCAAACCCCTGGGTAACTGTCAGGTGAGGATGCAGACTTCAGGTTGTTCCATATGAGATGCAAAATAAGTGTTTTTATTAACAACAGAAACAACCACAACAAAGCGCCATGTGGGTTGCAGGAGCCGTTGGGGGATACAGGTTAATAAACAGTGCTTTCCCCACATAGCCTGGGAAATGTTATAATCTGAGTCAGTCCAAGTTGTTGAGCAACTTTAGGGTTGGGGAGCCTGACCTAGCCTGGAGGAGCAGAGAAGGCTTCCTGGAGGAGGCAAAACCCTGGCTGAAGGTTTAGTCAGATAGGCTGAGAAAAGAAACAATAATTACAGCTTTCTTGGGCACTTACAGTATGCCAGAGATGGTGCTAAGCATGCGTTTTATTCTATTTTGACACTTGGGGATATACAATTAGATTCATCATAACGTCTCGGTTCACAATGTATTACCATTATTCGTTGATATGTGGTCCTCTTTCATTTATTTTTAATTATAAAGGAACATCATGAGTTCAACACCTCACCCAAAGAACTAGAACATTATCACCAATTCATATGTCTCTATACACTTGTCTCCCATCCTGTCTTCCTGCCTCCCCTCAGATAGAACCGATATCCAGAATTTTGCGTTTGTCACTTCCTTGTTTCGAAATGCATATATTTATAGTTTTCCAGATACATATGTATGCCTTAACAACATGTTGTTTAGGTTTTCTTGTTTTATTAAACGTGTGTCTATGAGATCCAAGGCGTGCTTTTTATCTTACAACATACGCATCTAAAATTCATCCATGCAGCGGTAGCTTAGGCATTTTAACTGCTGTGAAATCATCATCAGTGTGCCCTTTCTCCTATCGATGGGCATTTAGGTTACTTCTAATGAGTTTCTCTTGGGTCTATACCTGGGATGGGAATTAATCGGTTTTAAGATACACAAAGTTTAGCTTATAAGATAAAGCCAAATTGATTTCCAAAATGATTGTACCAGTTTTCACTCTTTATCAGTGGTATCTGTTGGCCCACCTATCTGCAAAATCTGGTGGTGTCAAAATTTTTAATTTTTGCCAAGTTATCAGTAGCCTTAATTTGCATTTTCCTGTTACTGATGAGCTTGAACATCTCTCCATATTTTTTAATGGCCATATGTGTTTCCTCTTCTCTGAAATGCCTTTTCTTGTCACCCATTTTTAAAATGATGTTATCAATTTGTAAAAGTTCTTGATAGATAGTAGTTTATCAGTTATATCTGTTGTAAAAAACTTCTAGTTTATGACCTTTTGACTTCTTAAGAGTGTCTTGATTTATAGAACCCTTAACGTAGTCAAATTGATCAGGCTTATGTTTTGTTTTAAAATATTCATTTACATTTTTTAAGAGAAAATTTTAAAGTTTGGCTTTGACATTCAATTCTTTAGTCTATCTGGAATTGATTTTTGTGTATTAAATGAAATAGTGATCTGAGTTCAGTTCTTTCATATGGGTAACCGATTCTCCAGCTCCATTTATGGAATTGTCCCCTTTCCCCCCCACCAACCTGTAATGCTGTCTCCATTAAATAGTGAAAGTCCATCACTGGAATTTTCTGCATAGATAATCATGCTATCTACAAATAGAGTTTTATTACATCCTTTCTTTTCTATGCACTTTATTTCTTTTTCTGACTAAGATTTCCCCAAATGGTGTTGAATTGAGAGGCGAGAGCAGACATTTTTGCCAGGTTATGTTTTTCAGGACTTATTTAAATATGAATTTAGCTGTAGGTTTTTCATAGATGCCTTTTATCAGTCTGAGCAACTTTTCTATTCTTAGTTGGCTGAGATTTTATTTATTTATTTGTTTGTTTGTTTATTTTAAATGAATATGTGTTGGATTTTATCAGACACCTTTCCTGTATTTACTGACATGATCATTTTTGTAAAAAATTAGACTTTATTTTTCAGATCAGTTTTAGGTTCACAGCAAAACTAAGGGGAAAGGTACAGAAATTTCCCATTTACCCTCTGCTCCCACACATGCACAGCCTCCCCCATCATCAACATCTCCTACCAAAGTGGTACATTTGTTACAATGAGAAACCTCACTGACACATTATAATAACCAAAATTCATAGTTTACATAATAGTTTACTATTGATGCTGTGCTTTCTTTGGGCTTGGACAAATGTTTGATGATATGTATCCATCATTATGGCATCGTACAGAGTATTTTCATCGCCTTAAAAACCCCTGTGCTCCACCTGTTCATTCCTCCCTACTTCTCCCCCGAACCCCTGACAACCACTAATCATTTTACGGTCTCCATAATTTTGCCTTTCCCAGAATGTCATATAGTTGGAATCACACAACACATGGCCTTTTCAGATTGGTTTCTTTTACTTAGTAATCCACATTTAAGATTCTTCCATGTCTTTTCATGACTTGATAGCTCATTTCTCCTTAGCATGGAATAGCATTCCGTTGTCTGGATGCATCACTGTGTTGTTTATTCTTTCACTTATTGAAGGACATCTCTGTTGCTTCCAAGTTTTGGCAATCATGAATAAAGCTGTTATAAACATCTGTGTACAGGTTTCGTGTGAACATAAGTTTTCAATCTCTTTGGGTAAATACTAAGAAGTCCGGCTGCTGGATCATATGGTAAGAACATGTTTTGTTTTGTAAGAAACTGTCGAACTGTCTTCCAAAGTGGCTGTACCATTTTGCATTCCCATCAGCAATGAATGAGAGTTCCTGTTGCTTCACATCCTCGTCAGCATTTGGTGTTATCGGTGCTCTGGAGTTTGGCCCTCCCAATAGGTGGGTAGTGGTATCTTGTTGTTTTCATTGCGTTTCCCTGATGATGTATGATGTGGAGCATCTTTTCATACTCATGTTTGCCATCTGTGTATCTCTTTTGGCAAGGTTCTGTTAAGGTCTTTGGCCCATTTTTAAGTTCATTTGTTTGTTTTCTTTTTTGTTAAGTTTTAAGAACTCTTTGTATATTTTGGCTAACAGCCCTTTATCAGATGTGTCTTTTGCAAATATTTTTCCTAAGTCTGTGGCTTGTCTTCTGATTCTCCTGACACTGTCCTTCACAGAGCAGAAGTTTTTAATTTTACTGAAGTTCAGCTTATCAATGATTTTTTTCATAGATCATGCCTTCGTATTTTCTTCTTATTCTGCTTACAAGGGGAAATGTATTGTTTTTCAAATATTAAATTTTTTAATGTTTATTTATTTTTTAAGAGACAGAGAGAGACAGAGCATGAGCGGGGGAGGGGCAGAGAGAGAGAGGGAGTCACAGATTCGGAAGCAGGCTCCAGGCTCTGAGCTGTCAACACAGCTTGAACCCGCGAACTGTGAGATCATGACCTGAACCGAAGTCGGACGTTTAACCGACTGGGCCACCCAGGCACCCAAAGATGTCCCCTCTTTCAGTCCTGATATTGGTAATTGTGTCTTCTCTTCCTTCTTTTTTGTCCTGATGACTGGCTGGAAGTTTATCAGTTTTGTTGATCTTTTCAAAGACACATGCTTTGATTTTGATTTTCTCTATTGTTTTTGTTTTCTATTTCATTTATTTTCCCCTTATCTTTTTTTTTATTTTTTAAATGTGTTTTCTATTTATTTTCCCCTTATCTTTATTATTTCTTTCTTTCTGTGAACTTTGGGTTTCATTTCTTCTTCTTTTTTTTTTCATTTTTTAAGGTGGAAACTCAGATCATTGATTTGGAATTTTTCCTTTTTTAATAACATTCAATGCTATAAATTTCCCTCTAATTGCTGCTTTAGTTGAATTCCACAAAGTTTGATATGCTGTGCTTTTCTTTTCAATCAGTTCAAAATATTTTCTACATTCTCTTGTGATTATTTCTTTGACTCATGGGTTATTGGGAAATGTGTTGTTTAACTTCACAATATTGAGGGTTTTTCCAGGTATCTTTCTATTATTGATTTGTATTTAATTTTTTCATTATTAGGGAACATAATCTACTTTCTAAATCTACTTTTATTTTTGCTTTTGAACTGGTTATAGACTTATAGTAGAGTTGCAAAATTTGTATAGAGATTGCATATATCCAACTTTCCCTAATGTTAACATTTTACATAACTATAGTATAATTGTCAGAACCAGGAAATTATCATTAGTCCCATACTATTAAGTAAAGACCATTTTTTTTTATATTACCAGCTTTCCCAACAATTTTAATTTTCTGTTCCAGAATCATTACCCAGGCTTCCACGTTGCATTTGATTGTTATATCTTCTTAATTTTCTGCAATTCCTCAATCTTCCCTTTTGTACCATGAACTTCTTTACCCAGAGTACTGGTCAGATTTTTTTTTTTTTTTTTTTTTTTGTCAAATGCCCCTCAGTCTGCGTGTGTTTGATATTTCTCATAATTGTACTTAGTTTTTGCATTTTGGGCAAGAATACACAGGAATGATTTTGGAGTCTTTTTAGCGCATCATATCACAGAGTTCGTGATGCTGATATATCTTATTACTGGTGATGTTGATCTTGAACACTAGATTAAGGTGATTTCTGACAGTTTTCTCCATTGTAAAGTTACTATCTTTTTATTTGTAGTTAGCAAATAGCTTGGGGAGATACTTTAAGACCATGCAAACTCTCTTTTGCCTCATGCTGCCACCATTAATTTTAACATCCACCAGTGGATTTTGTTCACAATAGTGATTACTGTGGTGTTTATTAATGGTAACTTTCTATTTCCCTCTTTGCTTCTACATTTATTAATTGGAGTTCTACACTATGAAAGAACAATGCCATCTTTTTTTATCATTTATTTAATCAGTTACTTATATCACTAAAGACTCATGAATATTTATTTTATTCTATGGCATGTAATTCAATACTATCATTATTTCTTTTGTTTCTCAAATTGTTCCAGGGTTTGGACCCTAGAAGGGCTTCAGTTTGGGTCCTGTTGTTATTGTAAACAAGACTCCATATTTTTTAAAATTTTCTGTTACCAAAATATGTTTCAGGCTCCTCTTATATTTTCCCTATTTCAGTCCTGAATCAACCACTTATCTAAAAACTGCTGGTGCCTTTTTTGGGAGCATGATGTTTAGAAACCAAGATCTGGGCTTTAGGTGAGCACATTACTACTGAGGTATCGTTGCTTCTAGGCCCTCCAGTGGACAGAGCTACTAACCCACACATATTTCACATTTATCTATCTATCATCTATCTATCTATCTATCCATCCATCCACTCAGTCACCCATCATTTCAAAAAACAATTTTACATACTGATACTGTAATCTGAGGATTACAATCTAACATCTCACAGTTTACTTTGGACTTTTCCTTTCATTTATAACTTCTTTCTCCAACGATGAGAAATGTGGTTCTTACTATCTAAAATATATTTGTGTTTCACATTACTTGTGTTTTATTTATTTTTATTTATTTATTTTTTTAATATATGAAATTTATTGTCAAATTGGTTTCCATACAACACCCAGTGCTCATCCCAAAAGGTGCCCTCCTCAATACCCATCACCCACCCTCCCTCCCCTCCCTCCCACCCCCCATCAACCCTCAGTTTGTTCTCAGTTTTTAACACTCTCGTATGCTTTGGCTCTCTCCTCACATTACTTGTGTTTTAAAATTTATTTATATAGGGGTGCCTGGGTAGCCCAGTCGGTTAAGTGGCTGACTTCAGCTCAGGTCATGATCTTGGAGTTCATGAGTTTTAGTCCTGTGTCGGGCTTTGTGCTGACAGCTCAGAGCTTGGAGCCTGCTTCAGATTCTGTGTCTCCCTCCCTCTCTGGACCTCCCCTCCCCAGCTCACACTTTGTCTTTCTCTCTCTCTCAAAAAAATTAATATTAAAAAATTAAAAAAAATAAATGTATTTACATAAAAGTTTGCAAAGTATTTGTATACGATTAAAAACTTTTTTTGGTGCCCTTGATATTTTTTCCTTTGGTCATTTCACATTTTGTGTATTTGTGCCTTCTTCCTTTTATTCTTAATCAAATTAAATAAAGTTTCATCTATTTTGTTAATTTTTTAAAACCAAGACCTCGATTTATTCATTAGGTCTTTGTTCTATTGTCTTCCTCATTAATCTGCTTTTATTTCAATTATTTCCTTCCTCTTGCCTTCCTCTGGTTTGCTTTGTTGTAGTTTTAGTATACTGAGCTCAGAATTTAATTAATTTAATTATATTTTTTATATTTACTGATAAAAGTGTTAAAATAATGAGTTTTCCTCTAATCAGTGCTTTACATGCATCTCTTGGATTCTGACATAGAGTATTTTCATTGTAATTGTTACTATTTCTTTTTTTTTTTTTTTTTTAATTTTTTTTTCAACGTTTATTTATTTTTGGGACAGAGAGAGACAGAGCATGAACGGGGGAGGGGCAGAGAGAGGGAGACACAGAATCGGAAACAGGCTCCAGGCTCCGAGCCATCAGCCCAGAGCCCGACGCGGGGCTCGAACTCACGGACCGCGAGATCGTGACCTGGCTGAAGTCGGACGCTTAACCGACTGCGCCACCCAGGCGCCCCAATAATTGTTACTATTTCTTAATCTGTAATTTCAGTTTGTATTTCCCCTAGTATTTCTCCTAGGTAACTAGGAGTTAATGGGGGGGGGGGGGTTGAAATTTGAGATAGAGGATCTATAAGTTTTTTGTTAGTATTGAATACTAATTTTTGTCAGTGTGTTATTTGTAGTATTTCTACCTTATGACAGTTACTGATGTCTTCTTAGTGATAACTTTTTGTGAATATGTTGTGGACACGTAAAATGAATTCTCTATTATCAGGATGTAGACTTCAACTTATGCCTAGAAGATCTACCCTATTAATTATGTTGTTTTAGAGCTTCTATCTCTCCCACCACCTACCCCCCATCTGCCTTGTACTGTAAGTGATCTATTCAAGTCTATTATTAGTGTGTTTCTACCTATATTGCTTTGTAGCTTTTCTTATTTTTGCTTCATAGAGATTGTTGCAGTGTTATTTGGTGCATAAATATTAATATGTTATATATCCATTGTAGATCAAAGCTTTTATTATTAGGACGTGTCCTTCTTTGTCATGTTTAATGTTTTGGGGCTTGAATTCTACTTTGTCTTATGTCAGTATCACTTCGACACTTTTGTTTGCTTGTATACTTATAAAAGTATAACTGGATTCATGTATACTTTATTTTTCACTTTTCTAAATCCCTGTGTTTTGTGTGTGCCTCTTTTAGACAGTATATAATTGGGTTTGTTTTCTGAGCCAAATTTTAAAACTTTTTCTTTTAAAAGGTGAGTTAAATCTCATTCATATTTATTGTGATAACCGACAAGAGTGATCTCAATTCTATCATTTTTTATAGTGATATATATTTTGGTTTATTTGCTATGTTTCTTAGAAGACATTCTTTTTTTATTAACAATTTTTTAATGTTTATTCTTGAGAGAGAGAGACAGAATGAGTGGGGAGGGGCAGAGAGAGAGGGAGACACAGAATCTGAAGCAGGCTCCAGGCTCCAAGTCTAACACGGGGCTCAAACTCATGAACTGCGAGATCAAGACCTGAGCCAAAGTCGGATGCTTAACCGACTGAGTCACCCAGGTGCCCTGAGGACATTCTTTATATAATTTAAATCCACTTGAAGTTTTGAGTCTTATTTTATGGCCCAGCATCATATGGTATTTCTTTTTTTTTTTCTTTTGGAATTGATTTGTAAGAGCTCTTTATATACTAAGGACACAGATGTTTGTCAAATATGTTGCAAACCTTCTCTGCTTTTAGTTGATGGGAAGGGTGATTGTCTGAGGAGTAGAGAGAGCCAAATAAACACCTGCATATTAAAAAGGGTGAATATTTCTCTGCTATTCACAAAGATTACTCAAATCTGTTCCCTCTCTCTATCTGCAACTGTCTTCATTTAGATCATCATTTCTTTCCTGGATTGTTAGGCAACCCAGTGAATTATTTGTCACTAAAATTCTTTTCCTGTAGAACATTTATTGCTTCCAAATTATCTTTTCAAAAAATTTATTTGGATTTGTTATTTATCTATAAATTCCCTGTTTTTATACAGTAGAAAGGGAATCATTCACCCAAATGATAAAATGTGACTCATGTTCTGCTGTTGTACAGGAAATTTTTAATAAGTCATCATGATCCTGTTGATGTATTTGACTGGTAATAAAGTATTGTGTGTGATATAGTCATTTCGCTATAAAATTATTCAATCCACAGGATGATCACACAATGAAGTCCAGTCGTGTGAGTCTCCTGAAAGTTACATGGCAAGCGGGAGTAATTAACACGAAGCCATACCTCCCGGCACTCTGCTCTGCAACCCCAGCCTGTCAAACCCCCGTCACACTGAACTCAAAGGTCTTTAATCACATCAGGCTCTCTCAGACTTCCTGCCTCAACCCTTTCCTCACCACTGCCTTAACTAGAAAATTCCGATTTATTCGCCCGGAGCCTGCTCAGTTGTCATTTCCCTGCAGACCTTGGGGTCCTCCTCCAGGAAGCGAGTGTTAACTCTCAGGGAGCGACAGTGCTCTTTCACCCTTTTCCCCAGAGTGAATCCTTCTCATCTTTCAGAATTTTCATCTTACATGGCTTGTCAACCAGGAAGCCCTTCCTGACCTTAGTCCCAGACAGGGGACTCTTCTTGTGCTCTTTATTTCCCCCCTCATTACCCTACAGAGTCTTTGCCTGCTTCCTACTCTATTCCCCCATCAGACTGGGGCTTTCTAGGAGTAGGGACCACCTCTTTCTTATTCACTGTTGATCTCTAGATCCCAGCACAGTGCCCGCATAGAAGAGGGCTGAACACATGTTTTCTGAAAGGATGAATTTATATCATTATTACATATCATGATATGTTACTTAAAGGAATTCTTTAAGCCTCAGTTCCTGTATCAGTAAAATAGGGAAAGAGTTACGGTGCAAATTACATAAACTTGTATTTGCAAAATGCTAACCAGTGTGGCTAGCACTTTGTGAGTGTTCAATAAATGATGACGGTTGTAACTGTTACTCAGAAGTTACCAGTGGGCTTCATTCTGTTGCCAAGTCGTCCCTGAAATGTAGTTTGAGAAAGTAAGTAATAGAAGACTACTACTTATAGTCTTATTTATAAAAGACTATAAGCTTAAAATTAAGGCTCTTTGAGAACATATCCACTAACAGATATCCAGGGTGACAGTCATAATAACAGGTTTGTTTATAAACCCGGCCAGCAGTATTGATGAATTGCTATTCAGAAAAATTAATATTCCAGTAATGTCCTAGACACCCCACTTTAAAGAAATACTAGAAAGCACATTCAGAAAAACCTGTTCAAGAGTGGTCTTGGCAGTGTCACAAAGCAAATGTGGAAGTTGAAGAATTCAAAGAAGAACGATTATTGTTCCAGGAAGGCAGCTGTCTTCTCAAACATGAACCAGCCACTTAGGGGAAGTAAAACTCATTTGTGTGAGTGATAAGTAAAAAGGTCATGTCATGTCCCATGCTTTAAACCTTTCAAGGTCTCCCCCACTGCATTTAGAAAAACCTTAGCTCTTCATCATGTCTCTCTAAATCCTGCCGATCTGTCCTCTGCCCTCCTCTGTGAATTTACATCCTATATTTCTAACACATCTCACTCGTCCTGACGTCAGGGCCTTTGCACTTGCCGCCTGGAATGCTCTTCCTCTAGGTACTTGACATCTACTCCTTACCATTCTTGTCTCACCTTCAATGTCATCTTTTCAAGGGCATCTCTAGCCTACCCAAAGTACATCCATTCCGGACTCTCCCTCTATTCTATTACTTCTTGCATCTGTCAACATCTAAAATAATGATACTATTAGATAAGTATTTGTTTATCGTCTGTGTCTGCCAGGGAAAGGACATTGTGTCTTATTTACTCATATCTGCAGCACCTAGGACATATAGTTGACATATAGTTGGTGCTCAGTAAATATTTGTTGACAGGTGCTGCTTCTGGATGCTCTGACAATCTCAGATGAATTTTTGCCCAGTGGACTTGGCCATCAGACTGAGTCCTATTTTGATCAGATTACACCCAGATCATTGAAGCTATGAAATGAAATAATGATAATACAAATGGCCAATGAATAGTTGTTCCTTTCCACTTCATCTTACTCTGGAAACTGGTTGTGGTAGACAAGTACTCACAAGTAACAGAAAAATCATGAGTTAACTTTCAGGACCAGAAAAAGGAACCTTCAACAGAAGGCCAGTGTGAGAGGAAGAAAAGTAATCAGGACATGAAACCTGAAAAGCCACAATGACTACAATTTAACTGTGAACTTGCTCCTGAGCTTCCTGGCAGCTAGAGCAAAAAGGAAAACACAAATATTTATACAATTCTCCATCATCCACAAAAATAAATCACCATTCCTCCCCCCCCCACCCCCCCCCACCCCCCCCCCCGTTTTAGGAAAATCAAAACATTCCCTGGCCTAGAGCTCATATGAAAATTTGTCACCTGGGGCAGGTGACAAACCCACTGAGAAGTATAAGCAGGTATTTCTTTAAACCACATTCCTTCACTCTACTCAACATGACTGGCTCCAGAAAACCCTTTCCTGCAAAGCCTGGACACATGGCAGGACAGCCACGTGCAGTGACTCAGTGAAACCACAATGGTTGATTCCATGTCAGTAGTGAAAACTTTGTTACCTTATGCCAGTAATTGCCCCTTTCTGAGCCTTAGCTTTCTCATCTGAAATATGGAGTACATGATACGTTCATTCTGAATAGTACCAGCCCTAATGGAAGGGGAAACAAGTTATTTATTTTTGCCTTTCTAATTTAGCCCTTAGACTGTGATCTGCGGATAAGCAGCTGGAGGACAACTTCTTGAAGCTTGTCCAAGAGATGGGCAAACTTCTGATGAACCCACGGGAGACTTGCCTTCTGTTGGCTAATTTACTGGAACACTGTTGGGGAATAGCAACCACAGAAAGACAAGGCTTGATTTCCCAGGACGGGATGGAGAAGAAGGTCTCCCTTGGATGTGGAGAAGAAAGGGTAATTATTTTCATCTTCTTTTAGAGCGAATTGCTGCTTTGTGCCTGCCCACCTGGGGTCCGAGAGCCCTGACAGCTTCAAGAACAACTGTTGTTTCCCCAGGTGTGAGGGTATCTTTAGCAAGCGCTCCTGGGAAACTGTCACTCACACTCCGCCTGGCCCCACAAAGGATCCCAGAAGGAAGAGAAAGGCACAGAGCAGTGGAAGCAAAGCCAGCTTGGCACTTTGCCAGTGCCCCACCTCACCCAACTCAGGTGGGTGGAGAGCTCGGGCAGCTGCCTCAGGTCTGCGTCTGAGTGTCTCCTTGTATGGGGCCGGTCACCCTCCCACCAAGCCAGTGCCCCATCCCTAGCCCGAGCCCAGACGGAGCCTTGGGTTACGGGGAGGTAGAGGATGCACAGAGAAACACACATTTATCGAGGGGCCACCGGGCACCATTTCTGTTACCAATGTGATTTCTTCTAATTCCCCACAGCAACCCAGGGCGTGGGAGCTCCCGGCAGACGAGAACACGGAGACTTCGAGAAACAAAGTGACTTGTTTGGAGTCACATAACCAGCAAGCAAGCGGTGGAGCAGGGATTTAAACTCAACTTGGAGGTGCAAAAGTCTGTGCTCTTGTGTGGTGGGGGCTGAGGAGGGAGAGGAGTAGGAGGTGGAGACAGAGAACAACAGGACAAACTGATGGAAGAGGAGAAGGAGGAGAAAGAAAGCTGGAAGAGAGGAGAAGGCAGTCTAGGAAGAGGGGCCGTGGGGGAGGGGCCGGAGGAAGAGAAGTAAAGGCAGGAGCAGAACAGAGGAAGGATGGTCCATTAATTTTTCTCTTGCTGCTGCAATAAATCGCTACAAACTTAGTGGATGAAACCAAAGCAGACTTACTCACGTACAGCCATGGAGGTCAGAAGTCTGGAACAGAGCTTATGGAGCTAACCCCAGGGTGTCAGCAGGGCTATTTCCTCCTGGGAGCGCCAGGAGAGAAACTGCTTCCTTGGCTTTCTAGCCTCTAACGGCCTTTCCTCCCTTTGCTACACTCGGATCTCTGTTTCCAGCACCAAGTGCATGGCCTTCTCCTTTCACTCTGACCCCTGGCTCCCTGCCATGAGGACCCCTGTGAGTACATCAGGCCCACCGAGAGGGTTGGGGATAATCCACCCACCTCTAGATTTAGAACTTAATCACATCTGCAAAGACTCTTTTGCCATAGAAAGGGACCTTCACAGATTTGGGGTATTACGGTGTGGACACATTTTGGGGGCATTAGCAGCCTAGCACAGGTGTGAAGAGAGAAGAGAAAAAAAAATGGAGAGGAAAGAAGGTATAGGAGGATGCGATGGTGGAGATGTCAGAAGAGAAAAGTGGGGGTGGAGGAGGAAGGAGCAGGTCCATCAGGGCCTTGGTTTCCTGCTCTGTAAAGTGGGGAGAATGAGCACATCTACTCCCAGGGGTGGCGAGGATTCTGCAGAATTACGCAGTGCAGGTAGACGGATGCTCAGCCCAGCTCCCACCATGGCCTGTGTTCTCTCCTTGCCTGTCAGCCCACCCCCTGTCTATGAGGGTCTTCCCCTAGAATGCCCATTTTCTCACCTCCCACCAGAAGCACCCATCCCCCTGTCAGCTCCCCAGCCCAGACCCTGGACTAATGCACTGCAGCTTGAGCCTCAGGACCGCCTGTTGGCTCCTTCACCCTGCTCATTCCCTGCCCAACCCGACCCATCACTTCCAATCACTCCAATACAAAATATTCTGCCAGATCCATTTTGGCTGCCCGGCGGCCTTGCAGGGCTCTTGAACGCCAACGCCTGGCCATGAGCTCAGACCGGAAGGGGCGGGTGCATGTGAACTCCAAGGTCAATGCTCACCATCCCCTCCCTCCCCATGGCCTTAGGGCTTTTGAAAACACCAACCTGTGCACCGCACCTTGCCCTGACCATCAGTATCCCCCACTCCTCCTTCCTCCCAGTCACAAGAGAAAGCTACTATGGACATTAGCCACCAAAGGTCCCTCAAGAACCCTTGAGGGACCCCTTAAGAAGAGGGTACCGCCACTTCATGAGCATCTCTGTGAACCAGGCCCTTTGCAGACATTAGCTCAGATAATCCTCAGAACACCCCAGGGAAGTAGGATAGCTCAGGCACAGAGCAGGCGTGCATCTCTCTAAGGGCACACAGCATTTTTCCTTTCTCGCTCTCTGTATCCATGTACTGCTCCCCCCCAACCCCCAGTTATTTAGCATGTGTTGGGTTTGCCGCCCTAAAAGAGCTGCAACCTTGAGTACCTGTGAATGTGAGCTTACTTGGAAATAAGAGTCTTTGCAAATGTAATCAAGTTAAGATGAGGTCATACTAGATCAGGGTGGACCCTAATCCCATGACGGGTGTCTTTATAAGAAGAGGGAAATTTGGATACAGACACACAGGGAAGAAAGCCATGTGAAGGCAGAAGCAGAAATTGGAGTGATGTATCTACAGGCCAAGGAGTGCCAAAGATTGCCGGCCAGCACCAGTGCTAGATGGGGCAAGGCGGGATTCTTCCCCAGAGCCTTCAGAGGGAATGTGGGCCCGCTGACACCTTGATTTTGGAGCTTGGGGCCTCCAGGACGTGACAAAATAAATGGCTGTTGCTTTAAGCCACTGGTTTGTGGGCAGCTGGGCCAGACATGTGGCCTTAAACCCAGACGTGGCAAACCCCAAACCCGACCCCTGCTTCTCACCAGGAATGGGTCTGCAAAACTGGGTGTACCCCAGGTTTATCCGGGGAGCCAGTCAGGACTCCATCAGGAAGACTGTGACGTAGTCAGCCTGGGCGGGGGCCCCGGACACTGCGTTTTGATAGCACCACTGGAATTTCTGAAAAGCACTGAAAAGCAGCCGCTTTAGGGAAATGTCCCTCCTCACTGGCCTCCTCTCCCTCGAAGCAACGTGTCCTCCTCAGGCACCTGCAGGTCGGGTCTTCTGGGAGTTTGTCACAGCAGGGAGAGGTGCAGCGAGGCGGGAAAGTGAGTCAGAGGCCGCAGCAGGGGACGACCCAGGTGAGGAGGACGTGCCCTCTACACCCGCCCAAGGGAGTTCGTCTCCCCCGTCTCCCATCTCTCAGGACCTCACCACCTTGGTCCTACGCCAGCCCCTTCCCAGGACCACAAGCCCTGGGGACTTTTGATTTCCTGGAGTCTTCTGGAGTCCCTGAGTTCTAGACATCGGAGTCACCCATGAGGCATCCATCTCATCCAGCTCCCTCGGGCCCCCCACTCCCCACCACCCTGCTAAAGTTGGGAGAGATGGGGCCTTCAGGGGCACAGGCCAACCCCCGACAAAGCTTTGCTTCAGACCTCCGTCTCCCGACTACTGGTGCATACCACAGTAAGCCAGAAAGCAGCCACAAGCAGGAGTCAGGCCAACAAGGAGCAGACAGTGGGCCTCAGGAGAGGTGGGCAGCCAAGGTAAGGGACGGGAGGGGAGCTCACACACACTGAGCGGGCTATGTGCCAGCACCAGGCGGCGCGCTTCGCGTCGGTCACCACGCTCGGTTATGTGGTCGTTTACGTCCATTTCGCAGATACGAAAAGGAAGCCTTGGAGGGGTGAAGGCACCTGCCCAGGCTCTCCCAGCTCCCAAGTGACTGAGGTGGGATATGAACACAATTCGGCCTGCCTCTCAAGCCCCATGCCTTCCCCATCCTGCCCGTCCACTGCTCCAGCCTTTCAGCTCTGTTCCCAGACCACACCCTCCCAAATATGAAACTAATTTGCAAACCAAGTGTTCAGTGCCATTGGCAAGAGGCACAGGCCTCGGAGCTATTAGTGCACAGCAAGTGCTCAGCTGGGCCGCACAAAGAGGCATCCAGTGGGTGTTGGCAGCAGACTCCCCCCCCCCTTCCCCCCCCCCCACACCATATTTCAAGGGAGAGATTGAAGCCACATGTTTGGAGGCCCTACACTGATTGCTGGAAGGACGTTCCATATAAACAGTATGAGGCAGAGCCTGTCACTTGGCCTCACCTTTGGTCCCTGACCCAGTCTCCAGCCCCTGGAGCCAGCTATTGCCAACCCCTTCCCTCCCTAAATGCTAGCTCCAGAATGTTAAGGGTCACTGAGCCCTGGCCAGCAGAGAGAGAGTTAAGCAGAAGGCAGCAGGTGCAAGGGCAGAGAAGAGACAGGTTCTCCTGGGCCTCAGGATGGGTAGATGGGAACGGAGAAAGCAAGGCAGTTCGGGGGAACTCCTCTCTCCAATCCGCCTGGTCCTGGATCCTCTCCCAGTGCCTGTGAAGTCTGGGGTCATGCCCCCACTTGACCCTGTATCTCCAGCAAGGACATCCCCACCCTTCCCTCCGTGGACCTCAGCAGCACCTTCTCAGACCCAGGGGCTCTGGTCGCCTCCCTCAGCCCCGAGCTCTTCAGGCATTAGAGACCCAGCCAGCTTCCTCTGGCAGGGGCTGAGCATGGAAAGCAGGCCCCTCGGAGACCCAGGTGGGGTGGGGGGAGGGGAAGGGAGGCCGCTGGGCCACATGGGCTGAGGGCTCAGGGTTACTAGAGCCAAAGCAACACACGTGTGTTTCGAATTTTCTTTCAAGTCTTCTCGGTGCCTGCTCGCTCCCATTCCTCCCCCTGCCTCTTGGTCTGGGGCTGTAATCAGTTTGGATGGAGAACAGCAGACGCACTTGGGGGTGGTGTGTGGGGAGCAGCTGGGGCTGGGAATCATTTCGGGGTTTTGTTACCTGCCAGCAGCTTGCAGGCCCATCTGAGGGCGGGGGGAGCACGGAGATGTGGATACTGGCTGTGCCCGGGGTGGGGGCGGGGTGGGGGACACAGAAGTGCTGGTGGGCGACCTGGGGGAGGGGTGGAGAGAGACAGCCCTGGAGCTCTGGCCCTTGCTGGCTGAGTGGCCTTGTCTGTGCTCTTTGGCCTCCATGAGCCTCAGTGTACTCCTCAGTGAAATGGAGCCTAGGTGATATCCTGGCTCTGAAAGTTAAATAAAATAAGCCTGCTTAGCACAGAGAGGTGGTCTGATTGTGTGGGTTCCCTTGCCCTTTGGGGGAGTAAGATAAGGGGAATGAAACAGAGACCTGGGGGCTACAAAGCTGGCCCTTGGACCACTGAGGCCATTAGCCCAGAGTAACTCAGGCCTGAAGAACAAGTTAGGCTTTGTGCAATTTCTGACTGTCTGTAGCCTGTGTCTGCAGGTGTCCGTGGGAGTACAGGAGACGTCTGTGTGGGGGAGACAAGACCCCTCCACACACACACCCTGACCAAAGCTGTTTGCCTCCCCTGGCAGCCGGGACCCAACCTGGGCCTGGCCTGGCCTGACTATGGCTGGCCGCTGTCCCCGGCACCCAGAATCCAGCACCTGCTCAGACACATCCAGGCTGCTTGCTACCACCTCAAGGACACCCCCATTTGGGGCGTGAGGGGCCAGATGGTCAGACCCCGGCAAAGGGGGCTCAGGAAGTCTGATGTGCCACCTCCGGGAAGGGCTAATGCTCACCCTGCCAAGGGCCGCCCTCAGTTCTGAAGGCCTTCCCCTCCCCCAGAGCTCAGGGACACGGTCGCTTCCACATGTCAGAACCAGAAGGATATACAGGGGTATGCTGGCCGCAGCCACCCTCAATTTACAAATGGGGAAACCAAAGCTCAGAGAGACTCACTGGGTCAGCCCAGCTCCCAGCTCCTGCTCCAGTTTTGGAGTCTGAGGCCCAGAGCACCCGGGGGACTAGGAGCAGGGGACCTGGCCGACGGAGGATCAGCCGGGCCACGGGGAAGGGGCAGCCCCCACCCGCTCCCCACCCCTCGGCTTTTGTTAGCCACTGACGGAAAGTAGCAACTCGGAAAGCAGAGGTTTCCGGCTCCGCCAGATCATAGCTGAGAGAACAGATGGCCGATTCATCCCACCAAACTTGGCACCTCAAACAAAAGAAACAATGTGTGTTTGGCTCCCTAATCTTTTCCTCAGGTTCCCAGGCAGGTGACTGGAAAGTCTGATGACAAGAAAGCGTCGGCTCACTTCTCTCAGGACACAAACCACAAGTCTTGCCTGGCCATTGTTCCTCCTGCTCCCTCCACCCCGTCCCGCTCTCCTCCCCGATCCTTGCTTTTTCCAGGCCATGCAGGCCCTCTCAAAAGCAGCTCAGTGTCTCCTCCAGAGCCAGTCCCCTGTGAGGGAGGGGACGGGGGCACCCATCCCCTGAGCATCACACTATTATGATCCCATTTTGCAGAGGAGAAAACTGAGGCTCTTCGGGGTTAACCAACAGGCTACGTGGTCTAGAAGTGGCAGAGCCAAGAGTGATAACAACAGCTGCTGCGTATGGAGTTTCTCCTGGGTCCAGGGCACTGCCCCATTTTCTAGATCTCAGGCAGGTGGCATGGCCTGGGATCCGGTGAGTGGGCATGGAAACACTCCCGTGGAGAAGTCTGAAGATGTGACCCAGATTTGCTACAGAGCTGTGAAGTTGGGGAGGTAGGGGGCTCCACTGTAAGCCCTGGGGATGAGTAACTACAGCTATCATTAACTGATCACCTACTGTGTGCCCAGCGCAAGGTAGGGAGTTCACATGGGCTTCCCCTAATGGGCTGTGTGTGGTGTGTACAATTGTCCCAGTTATACAGATGAAAAATCGGAGGCATGGAGAAATGATTTGTCAGAGCCGCATGAGCAGTTAAGGGCTCAAGCTAGGACTCTTTCCACTGCCTCAGCTGTTTCTCTTTGCCCTCCACCCCCAGCCCCGGCCCCGGCCCCAGCCCCAGCCCCAGGGAGGGTGTTAATGAGGCCCTGTGCAGGGAGAGGCAGGGGGAAGGAGCTATGCCCACAGGTGCCAGCAGGTCTTCCCGTGGTGGCCAGACCCGGGCCTGGCGCCATTCTGCCCTGCCTGTCTGCTCTCCCTCACGAGGGGTGGTGGCTGGTACCCCTGTGTGTGTGGGGGGGCCCTTCACATGCTGGGCCTGCCAAGACCCCGCCCTGGAGACCCAGAGTCTGTCTCCCAAGAACGGCACGTTCCCACTCAGATTCCTGGGCAGGGTAGGTGGAGCTCAGGGAGTCCAGGGCTGGCTACCAGGACTGGGAAGCCAAGGGCCCCAGTGGCAGGTAGTGAAGTGTGAGCCTCAAGGCCTCAGGGACCTGGTTTCCTTTTGTCATTTGTTTCCCTTTGTACTGACTGGTTGTATCATTGACTCTTTTCCTCTCTGTCTCTGGGTGACTCAGAGGTCAAAGAGTTTGTGGTGTGATGGTTAAAGCCAGCATGGGAAGCCAGGACACTTCTGCGAGGGGACCCTGGGGTGTCCTTTCCCCATTCTGGGCCTTAAGCTACTGGACGCACCTGCTGGCCACAGTTTAGAGCCCCTCTGGCCTCTTAGGCCCCGGTGTCCAGGCCATCCCAGAGCAGCGAGGAGCTCAGAAGGTAATGCTTGTCTGTTTTCTCCACACAGAGAACACCTGAAAAGCGGCTCCTGGCTCTCAGTGGAAAGGGATTTAAAGAGGAAAATAAATAAAGTGTGAAAGTGCCTCTTACTGACAAGCTCAAGCCCTGTCAGCTTGGCCTCTGCTCCTGCCCTGCCTCTCTCTCCCCTCTGTGACTGGGGAGCCGTTTCTCGATCCCACAGCCCCTTCCCACACCATCTTCCTCTTCTAGCTTCTGCTGAGGAAAGGCTGCTTCAAAAGATGGGGTCCACAAACTCAGCCACAGCACTATCGCTGTCACCATCGTCATCGTACGGCTATTGTACTTAGTTTCTTTGTGCTGATGTAGCGAATTAGTACAAACTCGGTGTCTTTGTCTTTCCAGGCTGCTATCACCAATCGCTACAGACTGGGGGTGGCTTCTGAACGACAGAAATCGATTTCTTATAGTCCTGGAGGCTGGAAGGTCCAAGACCATGGTGCCAGTAACTTTGTAGTCAGGTCTTCCTGGCTCGTGGAGGGCCCTCTTTTCCCCGTGGTCCTTACGGGGTGGAAGGGGCTAGGGAAGTCTGAAGGATCTCTTTTATAAGGGCACTAATCCCATTCATGAGAGTCCCATCCTCATGATTTAATCACCCTCAAGCCCCGCCTCCTCATACGACCACATGGGGCATTAGAATTTCAGCATGTGATTTGGAGTCGGGGAGTGGGCGTGCAAACAGTGAGACCATAGCCCTTGGTGGCTGAGAACGATACAAATTAGTTTTGGAAGTTAGCAATCCGAAATGAGTCTCACAATGGGCTAAAATCAAGCTGTTGGCAGGGCTGTGTTCCACTGGAGGCTCTCGGGTGGAATCCGTTGCCGTTCCTTATCCGGCTTCTAGAGGCCGCCCACATTCCTTGGCTCTTAGCCTTCTTCTTCCAGCTTCCACGCTAGCCACGGCCGATCCATCTTCCTTACACCGCATCCCTCCCAATCTCTCTCTCCTGCCTCCCTCTTTCACTACGAGGACCCTTGGGAGCACACAGGGCCCACCCAGGTGTTCAAGGACAATCTCCCTATGTCAAGATCAGCTGAGTAGCAACCTTAATTCACCCTGGCCACATAAAAATAACACATTTACGGGTTCCAGGGGTTAGGGCACGGACGTCTTTGGGGGCTCATTATTCTGCCTATCACACCATCACCATCACCGTCGCCCAACTATCACCGCCACCCAGTTCTGTCGCCATCTATACCGCTATCACCACAAGCATCTTCAGCAGCATCACCATCACCGCCACCACTGCCCCTACCAGCACCCCAACCTCACCTCCACGACCTAGATCTCGACTCTCCTCTTCCTTATAGTGATATTCTTAGACCACTCTATATAAAGCAGCACCTCCGTCTGACTGTCTCCTGTCACAGACAGTCACAGACACTTGAAGGGAACTCCTTGAGGGCAGGACTTTGTCTGATTTGTTCACGGCTGCTGCATTGGATGCCTGGCATATGGAAGGCACTCAATAAATTTTCACTGAATGAATGAATGAATGAATGAACAAATCAATGGATGTATTTGAGCCTATAATCAAGGCTTTGACATAGTCCAGAATGCCAAGGAGGGTGTTTCTAAAGGAGTGACGTCAAAGCTGAGATTTGACGGAAGAGGGGGGACTAACAAAGTGATTAAAGCACAGTGGGAACAAAGCTGGCTGCCCGCAGGTAGTGCTGTGCATTCTGGGTACCAACAGTGAGTAGGTCAGGGAGGCTGAAGGCCAGAGTGCAGGGGAGCACAGGTGGGGTGCGGCCAGAGTGATCCTGTAAGTATGTGAAGAATGTTGCTCTTTATCCTCAGAGCCATGGAAGCTTTGGGAAGCTTAAGGCTTGTGGTCAGACTTGCAGTGCCGGAAGATCACTCTGGCTCCACTGTGGAGAGTGGTTTGCTAGGTGGGGGCAGGAAGTGCATGGCAACTACTTCGGAGTGCCTTGCTGTTGTCCAGCAGTCAAGGGCAGCAATGGCTCTAGCTTGGGCCAGAGCGGTGGGTGTGGAGACGGAGAGAAGAGGGCAGAGTCAGGAACTACCAGACATAAAAATCAAAGCACTTGGGATGGCTTAGATTTGGGAATGAGAAGAAGTGTGGTGCCAAGGATACTGCCTAGGTCTCTGCCCCCAGTCCCATAGCCAGATGGTGGTGACTCTGCCTGGCAGCTGGATGGCAGAGACCAATGTCTCATGAGGACGAGAGTATACCCATATTTACGACTATTATCATTAGTAGCAATATACAGTAAAAAAGTTATCTGAATGCTTACCAGAAGTGATGCATCACACTAAGTTAAGTAATCCGTCCAAGTCACAGGTAATGTCTTAGTTCAGGTTCCTCAGAAGCCGACCTTGGAAGGATTCAGATGCAAGTAATGTATTTGGGAAGGAAAATAGCAAAGTGGAGACATGAGACAGGGGAGGGAAGGCAGCCAATGAAGTGTGTGTTATAAAGCAAGTTACCCCTGTGGGAAATGGAGCTTAATCTTTCCAGGGACCTCTGGGGTCCAGTAAAGAATACCCACATCAAAGTCATTTCACCCAGTGGTGAAGAAACTGGGCTCTTTATACACAAAACTCTGGCTAGTCATTGGTTGGAGGCTGCTCCCGAGGGGTGTTCATTCCCCATCGCTTCCAGACTTCAACACATAGGGACAGATAAGACTCAGTGGCAACAAAAAGCCCTCAGACAAAGAGATATAGGTTCTGGCAGTTAGAGGTCAGACCTGTGTGCACTGAGATGCTAAGTACTGTGCAATATGGGAAGAGAATTGACAGCATCTGCTGTCAGGAAGTAGTGAAATAAGGATTTGAATCTAGGTGGTTTCAATTTCAAAGTCTCTGAATGGAAGATCACATTGATGGGTGGATGAATAGATAGATGGATGGATGAGTGGATGGTTAGCTGTTCAAAGAAACGGATGGTTAGGTGAGTAGACAATGGACGGATGTTTGAATGAGTGAAGGAATGGACAGATATGTAATGGGTGGATACATAGATGGGGAATGGAAGGACAGATGGATGGATGGATGGATGTAAATTCTAGTGTATGGGTAAATGGGCAGATTAAGAATTGTGTCTATGGATGGATGAATAGGAATATGAATAAAGGGGAGTGGGTATACAAGTGGATGGATGGGAGGATAAATAACCAGGTTTGGGAAAAGAGAAAGGCTTAGAGAGCAGAGTCTCAATAGTGACCTAAGATGAAATCAGCTAGTAATATTATCCCCACGACACCCCACCTTCCTCGGTCTCAGAGGCATCCCAGCTGTGGTCTCATATGGATGACCAAGTGCATCAGGAATGAAGTTCAGGGAGCAGGGTAGATCCAGGGTGGAGAGGGTGCGGGTTGGAGGAAGCCCATGAAATGGAACTAGAGGACTAGGGTGGAGCCCACCGGGTCTTGTGCCTAGAATGGTGCTGCCCTGCCCAGGGCTGGCTGGGCACCTACCCAAGAGACAACATCATAGGGCTGGCTCTGGCCACAGTGCCATGTGGGTGAGCACTGGACATATTTGTCCCACCACCAAAGCAAGGCAATGGTTGCAGAATAGGGAAGGCAGCTCTCCCATTGGGAGCAGCGCTGGCTCAGGAAAGCTGGGAAAGGAAGCTGACATCAGGACAGGGAGCCCCACCATCCTGGCAGAGCTGAGTGATGCCCAGGGACACCCGGCTCCAGCCCAAGCACAGCTGATGGCCCCAGCTCTGCCAAGTTTCACTGCCTGAGGCACATTTTTATGACTGAGGAATAATGAGAGGCAGGCATCCTAGTCTTGGCCTTTCCCGAGTGCAGTGTGTGTGTGTGTGTGTGTGTGTGTGTGTGTGTCCACATGGTTTGTGTGAGTGAACATGGATGTCATATGTGGGTCTTTGTGTGGGTTTGTTTGTGTGTCAGGGTTTGAGTATACATGCTAAGACTCTTGACACACATATGAGCTTGTGTGCATTAGTATGCTTGTGTGTATATGCAGGTATGTTTGAATGTGGGTAATTGTGTTTATACGTATGTGAGCACATTTGTGTGCATGTTATTGTTTGTGTGTATACACATGTGTAAGCATGTTTGCATGATGTGTGAAGATATTCACATCTGTGTATTTGTGCATAGCCTTGCTGTTTGCATTGTGGGACCTTGTTTGTGTGTGTGCGTATGTGTGTGCACACAAGTCACCCAGAAGGCTCATTAGGGATGGACTTCATAGAATAAAGGGACTCCATTCTTTACCATAGCTTTATCTTACTGTCCCTTCCCCCTACCACATCCTTTCATACAAACCTCAGAAGCTAAGCGATTAGTAGTTCCTCAAACATTCTAGGCTATTTCAGACCTCCATGATTCTGCCTGTGGCACCTGGAATGCCATCTTCTTTTTTTTCTGCTTGGTAAAACTCTTGTTCATCTTTCAGGTCCAGGCTTCACACTTTCATGTTAGCTTCCCAGTCACCGCAGATGCCATCCTCTGGGTCCCGTGCTACCTCTCAAACATCTCTCTTATAGCCATGAGGTATTTTCTGCTCTTCCTGTAGACTGGGGGTTCCTTGAGGGCAGGTTCTGTGTCTGATTCCTTTCTGAATCTCCAGGGCCTGGAACAGGATCTAGCATGCAATGGGAAGGAGGCATGGATGGGTGGATGGTTGGGTGGATGAATGGATGGGCAGATAGATTGACGGACAGGCAGATGGATGGATAGATGTGTGGATTGATGGGTGGATGAGTGGATGAGTGAACAGGTGGGTAGAAGGGTGAGTAAATGACTAAATCTGGCATTTCTGCTCTAGAATCCTGGATTTTGAAGGGAGACTGCTTGCAGCTCTTCCTTAGCTCTCATTTGCCCTGAAATAGTCTCTGTGCTTGCAGAGAGGAAGGCTGCAACCTCAGAGCTGGCCTGCTCTCTCCCCTCTCAGCTCTGGCTCTCATGAGGGCTGGCTCCAGATTGGCCACCTACTTTATGAAGGAGCAGATTAGGCCTGAAGAGGCATTGCTGAGTGGCTTAAGTTAGCCCCTGTTTGTGCTCCAGGCTTTCAAAGGCTGGGGGATACTGCAGAGGAGGGGCCTGACTTCAGGGCCCACTGGTAAATGGGCAGGGATTGTGTGCTCTCCAGGCCTTGACTGCAGGCAGCTTAAGGCAGGGCCCTAGGAGTTTTGAGACAGGAAAATGGTGTTTTGTCTTGTTAATGCATTCACTTGGCTTTGAACTGGAGAGTAGTCAGGTGTCCCCAGACGGCTGCTTTTGAGCTGGTCTAGGGAGGGGGTAGGGCATAGCCAGGCCCCGGATTACAGAGGCCTTCCCAGGGGAAGGGGGCCTTTGATGGGGCCGGGTCTGTTGTCCGAATCTGCTTTGCTGGTGGCTGGAGCCCCTAATGAGGGGGAAAGGGCTCGTTCTGAGGCATTCCCCTGGTCTCCCTTGGGCAGCGGGCGGAGGCCTCCTTTGATGTTGGAGTCCTTAAGCCAAGTGGGGACTAATTGCCACAAGGTACAGAATGTTCTGGTTGCTTGGGGGGTCTGCAGCTTGCTCACAATGCCACAGCCACCCTGGGGTGGGGGGAAAGGCAGCCGATCTCCTGATGTGAGACAACTCAGGAGGGTTTGGGGTTGGGGTGTTTGGGTTTTGTTTTTCTTTCATGCACACAGCCCCAGCACAGAATGGGAAACACATTATGTACAGCGAGCACACGCGGGCACACACACCACTTACTCCACTGCAACTTTGTAAACAGTATTATGTTTGATTTTTTTTTTAATCAAAGAGTCAGTGCGGTGGGAGGGATAATGGCAAAGAGAAAAAGAAAGCAGACTTTGGCAGACCGGCAGCAGACAGATTTGGATTCCAGTCCCAGCTTTGCCACTTGTTAGCTGGGGCAAGTCACTGAATTTTGCTGAACCCCAGCATCCTCCTTTGCCAAATGCAAGGCTATGCCTGGCACCCAGGTGCTTATTTGCATTTGTTCCATCCTTCATGTGCATTCTTGAGACAGTTCACTAAAAACACACGTCTATTTTCCTGGCAGGCATGGAAGCAGGTGGGGAACCTGGTCAGCAAACACCCGTTAGATCATTTTCATTTGATTAGAGAACAGGAAGAGGATGGTTTCCTTTGACTTAGCATTTGTGCCCACCATCCCAAAGGTTTCCATCTCAAAGGAAGATGACCTTATTCTCCTGGTATTATGTTCACCCCCTGCCTCTACCTCTCAGTGGGATCTGGAGTCAGACACAGCGATTTTTGTTATTAAAAGAAAAAAATTGGAGCCAGTGATCGTGTTTTTACATTATACCAGGCACAGGACCAGGTGATCTGACTGTCTCTAACCTCCACATGGACACTTTCATAGAGTTAGTACACCCATTTGACGGATCAAGAAACCGAGACTCAGAGAAGGAAATGACTTGCCCAAGATCATCCTATGTGGGAGTGGGGGGAGCCACCTTTCTCTTCAGCCTGACTCCAAGGCCCAAGCCCTCTCAAGCCCACCCCAGGTAAATGTTCTGATCAAGCTTCTCTGAGCTTCATTTCCCCACCTGGTCAACAAGAACAATAACTTAAGTGTACCTTGCCAGGATGCCCAGCCATTAAATGAGATAACTCCTGTGAAAGTACTCAGCCTTATACACATGACAAGCACTCCGTACCCCTGCTGCTTCCCTCCACCTTGCCCTCATCACCTAGTCCCCTGATGTACAAACACGACACATGCACACACACACACACACACACACACACACACGTGCACACACAGGTAGTCCCCATTTCCTCTACTCTGGAATCTGGAGAAGGGGCAGATCTAGGCCAAGGGGAAGCAATGTCCATGGAAGTTGTCCTTCC
The DNA here is from genome assembly GCF_022837055.1 of Prionailurus viverrinus. NCBI lineage: Eukaryota > Metazoa > Chordata > Mammalia > Carnivora > Felidae > Prionailurus > Prionailurus viverrinus. Next base: position 178,704,580 of record NC_062561.1, on the reverse strand, counting down.
AGTCCGTGGTGCCCCTTCCATGTGGTTCTGTCCTGACCTTCTAGCCTCTAGAGATGGATCCTCCACCTAGCCCCACCAGGGACAGAACCCTCCGTGAGAAGCTTCCTGGGTGCAGGAGAGATGAGGGCCCGCCCCTCTGGCAGCAAGTGAGGCATCCTTGCTTGTAAATAGGAGCAGGTGGAGAGCAGAGGAGACTGTAGTGAGACCTTAGGTTCTTTCCAGTTTGGGGGCCAGAACGAGAGGAATAGGAAAACAGGGAGAGCCACTGGGTTGTGGATGATGCATCACCTACATCCTTTGCTCATGTGATCTTTTCAATACCCCACAATCTAGATTTGGTGGCCTTCGATCACACACAAAAGGAAAGGCAGAGCCAAGGAAGTTGGTAAGTGACTGAGCAGAGGCCGGCAGGAGGAGGTGCTCCTGACAACCTGTCCTGAGACAGACACCACATCTGGCCTGGTGAAGAGACGCAGTCCTGAGCCTCTGTTCACCCACAGCTGCCCCAGCTGCCCCCGTCCTGGTGGGGAAGAGGGGCCTCCCTGCTCCAGCTCCGAACACCTTAGAGAGGGGAAATCAAGAAACTCTGGCATGGCTACTTTCTTCTTTAAAGAAAACAAACAAACAAAAAAAAAACACAACCAATGTGGAGATGGCCTTATTCAAGTTTTATGACAATAATCCATTCTTGTGTTTTAGAGTCAAAAACACAGATGGGCAAAAAAGGAGAAAATAAAAGTGCCCAGAGATAGGTACTATCTCCCAGACTCAGGTGAGTACACTCCGGGGAGTGGAGGCCGGCTCTCCCCGACTTATTGTGGCCCCCACCTAGATGCCATCTTTCCATATGTACATCCCATAACAGCCTTACATGCTTATGTTACATTCCAAGGATGGCTAGAGTTTCTTCAGCCCATCCTCTCCTGCTGAGCATTTCAATGGTTTCTAATATTTTGCTTGAGGCATCTTTCTCCACGGGTGAGGCCACTCCTGAGGCTCCATTCTAAGACATGGCATTGCCATGTGGAAGAGTCTGGGTACTTTTGACACTTTTGATGGCTAAGCTGTCCCCTGGGAAGATCTGTAACTCTATACTACAACCCAAAGTGCCCAGAGAGCTGTTTCCTATCACTGGGCCCCACACTGGGTATGGACAATCAGTCTCTAATCTTTGGTGATAGGATAGATGAAAATAACACCTTTTTTCCACGTGAATGTCTATGACTACCTGAGTTTCATTCATTCATCTATTCATTCATTCAACAAAAATGTATTATTGAGTGTCTATCCTATGCCAGGCATCCTCTGGCATAGGGCAATGGGCATATTTTAAGCAGAAAATCAAACACACGATCTCTCCGTTACAGCTGAAATCAGTGCTATGAAGAATGGTGGCCTGGGGAGATAGGCTGGTGGGAGTGTTGGCTCCTTCATAAGGCTTATCGGGTTCGACTTTTCCTTGATGTGGAAAATCAACGCTTCTCAGTCTTATATAAAGTGCCCTGTGAATGCAGCTTTATTTCGCCCCCACCCCCAACCCCTTGAACAAGATGTTCTCCTAAGCTCCTCCAACAAAGCTGTTCAGAGTGCCTCTTATTAAGCAGAAAGGTGCAGGGGCCATACATAGTTTCTCTGGTGAGGGGCATGACATTCCATGTGGGCCCCACTTTGGATGCCACTTTCTCCAGAAAGGCTCTCTGGGTTCCCCCAAGATGAATTCCTCCTTCAATAAGCACAGTGATACAATCGAGGACAAATTGGTCTTCCCCTCCACAGCAAGGAGCCAGGATCCATTCTCTGTTTAAACATCTATTTAAGTTTTTTTTAATTTTTATTTTTATGTGTGTGTGTGTGTGAGAGAGAGAGAGAGAGAGAGAGAGAGAGAGAGAGAAAACATGAGTGAGGGAAGGGCAGGAGAGAGGGGAACACAGAATCCGAAGCAGGCTCCAGGCCCTGAGCTGTCAGCACAGAGCCTGGCACAGGGCTTGAACCCACGAACCACGAGATCATGACCTGAGCTGAAGTCGGACACTTAACCAACTGAGCCACCCAGGTGCCCTAAACATCTTTTTAAATCAGGACCATCTTTTCATGAGAACTGAACTTCAGAGTTTTTGGGTATTTCCTTGAATCCTGAGAAGGTCGGGGGCCTGCCCAAAGTCACATACGCAGGAAGGGGGCTGGATGTGAATCCAGCTCCCCTGGTCTGCAGGGCAGGACCCTTGCACCTGCATCATGGCCAGATTCAAAATCTCTGCTTCTTTTCTCTTTTGGACTAAAAAGTCCTCTGAGTCCTGGGCCCTTCAGATCCTGAGGCATCTAAGGAAGTGGTGCCCTGTGAGGGGTGCCCTGGCTGGGGCTTGTTGGTACCTTTAATTGCAAGCCGAGCCCAGAAGCCCAGAGTCCAGCTGTCCAGATAGGCATCTGGGCAGTGCCCACAGATGGCTTCAGTTGTGATGGGCGATGGGCTAGGCATGCTTTCCCTGCTGGCTGATGTCATGAGCTCATTAGAGCAATGGGGTTTATAGTGTACAAGGCAACTGTCCAAACAATAAATTAAGCTGCACAATTTAGCACTTAATTATCCTCTCTCTTGTCTATTTCACTCTTGTTCCCTGGGTGTCTGTCTGGGCCCTCCAGCAAGATGGTGAGATCTTCCCTCTGCCTCACACCCCACAGCCAATCCATCACGCAGCCCTGTTGGTGCCATCTCGGGAACATCTCTCAAATACTTTCCCTTCTCCACATCCCCACGGCCTTGACCTCAGCCAGCCCTCACTCTCTCCCCTGGATTATTGCCACGCTTGCCTCTCTCGCTATAATTCCCCTCTCTGGTCTGACACGAATGTGGTTTCCCTTGGCCTGAAATACACAGTCCCAAGCCCTCATCTCTCCATTCGAAGCCCCTGTGAGCAGGGTGCCTTGCTTACCATTGCAGCCGCCTCTTCCCAAAGCCCCACGCCGGCTACCCTACCATATGATGAACTTGCGGTTCTGCCCCAAGGAGAGGCACAGCCAGGCTCCATGAACTTCTGGTTTTGGTCCATGAACTTCTGCACACGCCATTCTCTCCGTGGGGAATATCCCTCTCCCCACTCAGCCCTCACCACTCACCTTGCAAACTCATGCTTGTCTCACTGTTCAGCTCTGGAATCTCCTCCTTCGAGAAGCCCAAGGGTATTTTCTTGGCAAACCCATAGCTGAGAGTCCTCATTTCCTTACCCTCTCAGGTCCTCTCTTATGATGCACGTCCACAAGGATGCCTGGGAGAATGGTATCCTGGAGGCTGTCCACCTGTGTGTGGCTCTGTCACACCTATTCACTCTGGCGTCCCCATAGTTCAATCCTCACAATCAAGCCATAGGGATCCATAATAAAGGTCCTTTTTACAGGTGAGGAAACTGAAGTTTGGATTCCAGAGCTGGATCTCCACTTGGCCAAATTGGCCTAAGTCCAGAAGGGCAGGGATGGTTTGCTGGGCTCCACGCAGACAGGTTGGAGGACCACGTGGGGCACTATGCTGGGTGGGGAGGCCCAGGGAGGGCATGGAGGATGGGGGAGGTGATAGTTTGGAGCAGGGTCACCATTTGACCCGAAGGAACTTGGCTGGTCAAATAATACCACCTCCACCAAGTATTCCCTTCTCTTCCCCCATGTCCCCCATTGGACAAATGAAGACTCAGAAAGAAGGAAGGAGAAACAAAGAACAAAGTTATAGAGCAATAGGGGCCAAGTTAGAACCAAGTGTCTCGATTCCCAGTCCAGCTTCCCCAGTGGGCTGCAGGTCCAGGGTGACCTCTCTACTGCACCTTCTTCTCTCCCCCTTCCCTTCACCCACTGCCTCCATCAAACATTTCTGTATGCCTCCTAGGGGCCAGGTTCTCCACTAGTTGTTAAAGACATAGAGGGACCCTGTCTGGTGCTTGCCTGGTGCGTAGTGGGTGCTCAGCAAACATTTGTTGAATTAATAAACGAATAAGCATGGGACAGTAATGCACCTCTCTTCATTTCCAGAAGGACCTGAAGGAATGGAGAAGCACTTGCCTAAGCCCTTTGTGCCCACGGTCTCCTTCCAACCATGCTACGAGGTCAGCATCATCACACCCATTTTGCAGATGAGGACACTGAGGCTCACGGAGGGGACAAAATTCATCCAAAGCTCTGCAGTCAGAAAGCAATTCTCAGCCCCCCTTGGAAATTAAACATTACCCATGCTATTTTTTTTAAGGAAAGGATGTTTTCCTTCTGGTGTGTAAACAGGAGAAGGGCTCCCCGAGAAGGTCATTGTAAATATCATTACTTCTCCTCGGGGCTCTGTCAGCTTATGTTACTTTATTTATCAACATTCCATAACATGTAGATCCAAGAACATGTCCTCAAGTGGGACACCAAAGATGTGTGCTTTGGGGGTCAGGCAGAAACACTTGCCAAGCACAGAGCACGGGGCTGGGCAGGAGTTGGGAGCTGGGTCCAGGCTCGGGGCGGGGCGGTAAGGGCCCTTCCCAGCATCTCCTGCCTGGGTGGAGCCTCAAGTTGGAGTTCCAGCGGTATGTCCCTCATTTCCATAAGGGGGAGCTTGTGCACAGGAGATTCCCTCCTGGCTAGAGGGCCTCGGCATCCAGGGACCGGCTCCAGGCAGTGGCCACTTGGATGACACTGACAAGGTATCTGCCCTGAGCACTGCCTCCCGTCCTGTGTGTGTGTGGGGGGGGGGGGGGGGGTGGTGGGGGCAGCCATGGGGGATATGAGCATGCCGTCCCTCTCCCTGTTTATCCACTCGGGGAACCAAGGATAAGGAGGGGCAATGCTTGTGTGGAAATAGCACAGCTTTGGAGCCAGACAGGACTGAGGCTCACTCCAGCACCGTCATGGATTAGCCGCATGACCTTGGGCTGTTCACCTCCTTGGACCTCGGTTTCCTTATCTGCAAAATGGGAACAACACCGACTTTGGGAGTTACACAGAGCAGCGACTATAGTGCCTGCAGCACAGCAAATGCTTCATAATAAAAGGGATATTACTATGATGATTGTTGTCTGGATTATTTTTGCAGGTCCTAATTTCCACCCCAACCCTCACAGGTAGTTCTGCCCATCATTCCCCAGCTGGGGCTTTGGAGGGATTTGTACAGGGCTATGGCCTCCCTGGATCCCCCAGAGACAAGCCCAGTAGAAAGGCATTTAGGGCTTGTGTTTGCAAGTGCAAAGGCAGGTATTTCTTAACATTTCTTAACAGAAATGATGACAAAGCAAAAATATTAAAGGATATGTCTGAGAGAAAGAGAGAGAGGAGTCTCCAGAGCTTAATTCCTCACTCAGATTCAACAACCAGTTTCTCTCTCTCTTTTTTTTTTTTTTTTGAATGCAAACCCCCTCGTCCACACAGATGTTTTGCTGGGGTTGTAATCCTAGTGACTATACCAGGTGCTTTTTATTCCCGACTCGCTGTGGTCTTTGGTCTGAATCACTCCATCTCTTTTCGTTTGGTTCCTGCCAGAAAGCAAAGCATATATTTCATGGTCCTCTCTTCCTGGGAGGAGGAATTTCTCTACAGGCCTCCCTTTACACATGCTCACGGAGCTGCATTTGGGTCAGAACGATGGGATGGCAACACAGTCTGCCGCCCTTTGGCTGCCTTCTTAAAACTTTTTTTTTTTTTTTCAAAATGGAAGTAGCATTTTCTCCCTGATTATCAGAGTAACACTTGTGGATTGGGAAAAATTGGGTAGTACTGAAGTTTAAAGGGCAAAAGTTACCCAGAAGAAAATCACTGCTAACATTTTGGTGTGTCTTTTTCAGACTTGACTCTCTCCGTGCACAGACAAACCACCTTACAAGGGACTCTTACAGAATACATTGTTTTGTGTTCGGATTTTCTTAGTCTACCTGCCTGGTTTTCCTCGTTCATCCTAAATGGCTCTGCATCATTTTATTGTATGGGTATAAAACACAGTTCATTTAACCAATCCCTGATGGTTGGACACCTGGGTTATTTCTGTTTCTTTTTAAAAAACATTTTACTTTGAGAGAATTCTAGATTCACCGGAAGCTGCCAAGATAGTGCAAACGGTTTCTATGTGCCCTTGATCCAGTTTTCCCTGATGGTTACATCTTACATAAGAGTAGTATAATATCAAAATCAGGATATTGACATTGGCACCCCATGAGTATAGTTCTATGCCATTTCATCACATGTGTAGATCTGTGTAACCACCACCACAACCAAGGTACAGAACCTTCCACCACCATGAGGGTCTCCTTCATGCTGTCCTGTTATAGGCACACTCTCCCCTTTCACCCCCTTCCTTAACGCCTGGCCACCACTAATTGGTTCTTCATCTCTATATTTTTGCCATTTTGAGAATGTTATATATATATATATATATATATATATATACACATACACATATATGTGTATATATATACACACACATATATATGTATATATATATATACTTTGAGAATATATATATATTATATATATATGTATATACACATACATATATATTTACTTTTTCCACTCAGCATAATACTCTTGAGATCCATTCAAGTTATTACATGTATAAATTGTTCCTTCCATCTCATAGCTGAGTGGTGATACTCCATGGTGTACGTGAACCAAACCTATTAACCATTCATCCATTTTACGGCATCTTCGTTGTTTCTGTTTTTTAGCTATTACAAATAAAACTGCTGTGACTGCTGTCGTAAAGGTTTTCACGTAGACATCTTTTCGTTTCCTTGGTATCAATATCCAAAGTGTGGTTACTGGGTTATTTGGTAAGTACACATTTCGTTTCTTAAGAAACAGTGAAAGTCTTTCCCAGAATGGCTGTACCGCTTACCTTTCTACCAGCAGCATATAAGGGGTCTAGTTTCTCTAAAACCTCACCAGCTTTTGATATCATCACTATTTTACATTTTACCTGTTCTAATAGCTGTGTAGTATATCTTATGGTCTTAATTTTCATTTCCCTGATGGCTCGTGACTTGTAACATCTTTTCGTGTACTAATTGGCCATTCATACCTCCTCTTGGGTGAAATGTCTCTTCCAAACTTGTCCATTTTCTTATAGGATTGTTTGTGACCTTACTGTTGAATTTTGACTCTCTCTCTCTCTCTCTCTCTATATATATATATATATATATATACATACAAACATATAAAATGAATACTATGTAATAATATATTAATATAATATATTATGTAAAATACATAATATCTAATATCTATATCATCAGATGTACTAGAATATATACATAGTCTAGATATGAGTCCTTTGCCAGATATGTGGTTTGCAAATACTTTTTTCCTAGTCTATAGCTTGTCTTTTCACTTTATTTCATGGATCAAAAGTTTTTAATTTTGACGAGGTCCAATTTCTTTCTTTATTTGTCTTTTATAGATCAAGGTTTGGTGTCGTGTCTAAGAACTCTTCACCAAGACGTAGGTGCCAAAGATTATTTGTTTCTTTTCCTTTGAAAATAATCCTGTGGCAGACACATAATGTCCTTCTAAAGACACCCACACCCAAATCTCCAGAGCTTTGTGAATGTGTGAGCTTACACGGCAAAGGGGACTTTGCAGATGTGATGAAGGTCAAGATCTTGACACGGGCAGATGACTCTGGATTATCTGGTGGGCCCAGGGTAGGCACCAAGGGTCTTTACAGGGGAAAGATTGAGACAAGACAGTTGGAGGGTTTGTGGCTATGGATGCAGTGGTTGGAGTGATGACATTGTCAGCTAGAAGGGAAGTCCTAGTAGCTGGAAAAAGCAAAGTAACAGATTCTTAGAGCCTCCAGAAGGACATTGCCTACTGACCTTGACTTTAGCTCACTGAGACCTATTTTCATTTCTGACTTCCAGAACTGTAAGATAATAAATTTGTGTTGTTTTAAGCCACTAGGTTTATGGTAATTTGTTACAGCAGCAAGAGGAAGCTAATTCAAACCCTTGGATGAATATCCTTATACATAAATCTTTGCATACTTTCCCAGCTATTTCATTAGGATCAAATCCTAGGTTTCAAACTGGTGAGTCAAAGCATGTATACCCAAATTGGTACCATTTACACCTCATCATTAGCTTTTTACGGATTCCTGTACCCTTGCTTGAGTAAACATTGGCTCTTACTAATGTGAAACATGTACTTGATATTGCTTTGATTTCCTAGTGTGTGTGGATCCTGCATGTGAGTGCATAGCACATTTCTGTGAATCAGCCAATTTGGTAGCCAGTCCAATATGGTAGCCACCAGCCATATGTGAAATATGGCTACTCCAAATTGAGATAGGCTATAAGTATAAAATACACGCTGGATTTCAAATCTCTAGTACCAAAGAAGGAAGGAAGGAAAGAAAGAAAGAAAGAAAGAAAGAAAGAAAGAAGAGAAAGAAGAGAAATAAAGAAAGAAGAAAGAAAGAAAGAAAGAAAGAAAGAAAGAAAGAAAGAAAGGAGGGAGGGAGGAAGGAAAGAAAGAAAGAAAGAAAGAAAGAAGAGAAAGAAAGAAAGAAAGAAGGAAGGGAGGGAGGAAGGAAAGAAAGAAAGAAAGGGAAAGAAAGAAGAGAAAGAAAGAAAGAAAGAAAGAAAGGAGGGAGGAAGGAAAGAAAAAAAGAAAGAAGGAAGAAAGAAATTTCAAAAGTGATGTTTTATATTGATTATACACTGAAATCATATTTAGATATACATTAGCTTAAGTAAAATACATTCATAAAATTAACTTTACCCGCTTTGCTTTACTTGCTTAACGTGGCTACTAGAAAAGTTTAAATTACATATGTGGCTTGATGTGTGGCTCATGTTGTGTTTCCATGGGTCAGCATGGGCCCAAGCCCTCTCAGCCACATCCCTTTATGACCAGCAGCAGGCAGTGACAGCATAGTGGCCAGAGCTAGGGGCTAAGCTCTCAGCCACGCAGGAAAGTCAGCCAGGCCCTGTGGTCCTGGTCTCAGCAGCCAGTGCCCAACCACAGATCCCACAGTGTGGTAGAAAAGAACTTGGGGTCAGAGAGACCTTGGTTTAAATCCCAGCTTCTTCTGAATTTTCCTGTACTTGAAGCTTTATCTGTTTTAGTTTCCTTATCCGTAAATTGGGGAAATAATCCAATAACACTTATGGAGACATTTCTTTTTTTTTTTTTTTTTTGGAGACATTTCTTTATTCAACCAATATTTATTGAGCCTACTGTGTTCCAGGCACCGTTCTAGGCTCTGGAAATACTACATACAGCACACAACCCGGAACGAGCCTAGCATGATGTTCTGGCCTCCCGTGGGCCCTCTTTCTTGCCTGCCAGAGACACTCTCTATTGCTGAAAAGAACATTTCGGTGGAACAGTACATTCTACTCAGCACTTTTATGAGCCCACTGGTTCCCTGAATCAGAATAGCAGCTCTGGGCATGGGTTTGAATTCATCTCAGCCATCACTTTGTGACTTTAGCTACGTCATCTATTAAATGGGGCTAAAACATTACCTCACCCAGGGTCACAGCGACCATTAAAGAAGATAACACGTGTAGAACTCAGTTCCTGGACCTTTGAGCTGCTGGTAGAAGTAGTAATGTTATTATTTTCTCTGCCTTAGAATCTCAGGGCACTCTTAAGAGAGAAAGATCTGGAAGGACTTGTTAGTCTACATTGATGAGGTAAGCTTTTGGGCCTTTATCCAAGTGATGAATGTATTGGTGGACATCTGGTGGCTTGTGTCGAGATGGGCTGCCTACTCTTGGTCAGGCTAAAAAGACCAACTCTTTTCCTTGGCTGAAAAGAGCTCACTGCTGGCTGCTGGCCCGGACTCCATCTTTTGTTTTAGCTGCTGTTGGTACCCCTCTCATGACCCCATGGTGCTCACCTCCACCTGCAAACACCTGCAATCCTCTGCCTGAGGCTTTTTTCCTACCAACTGGTACTTGCTAGGCCAGAGTCAGGGCAAGCCAGAGGGCCGGGCACTAGAAGTAGCCCTGAACCCGTGAGGAAGGGGGTGCTGGTGGGGAGCCACCATGCAGCTTCCTTGGTCCTGGGTTAGGGCACCTCTGAGGTGTGTTCTCAGTGGATTAATCTCCAGGTACCACAGTGGCAGTTGGCCTGACAAGGCACCCTGCGTTGGCTGTCTTCCTCCCTCTCCCCGTTCTCCGTTCTCCGGCTGGTGTTTTCTTCGCACTTCAAGTTCTGCTTCCGCGAGAACCCAACAGAAATACCTTTTTTTTTTTTTTTTTTTTATGAGAAGCCTATTTGGGATTAGTTAATTCCCCTCCTAGAGCCATGGGCTTCAAGAAGGCTGACTCCCTCCAGTTCCAGTCTAGCTCCACGGGCCTTGACAGTCAGGCCCTGTGTCGGACTGGTCAGGTGACCAAACTCTGGCCAGGTAGGTGTAAGGGCAGGCCTGTGCCAGGCATGGTTTCCTCTCTCCTAAAAACTGAGCTGAGAGAGAGGCACTAGTATTCTTCTGGATGTTTCTATGTTTGGATGTGATCCTGGTGCCATCTTGTTTTCATCCAAAGAATGAAGGATGGGGCCATCAGTACAGAGGGCAGAGCGGAGAGACAGAAGTTCCAGCACTCCTGATGACACCATTGAACCATTGAACCATTGACCCAACCCACCTGGCAGCCACTGCCCCTCTGGACCTCCTCTTATATGTGATCAGAAATTTTAAAGAAATTTAAAGCCACTTCCAAATTTGAGTTGAGGATTTTGTTACTTGATTCTACCAACAAAAGCAGCCAAACTGCCCGGTTAATCTGGATACAACGCAGAAAGCTGGCAATTATTATTGACTTCCTTACTTTGCAGATGAGCAAACTGAAACTTGTGGATTAAATGCAGATGAGATCGCTCTCCGGGTGTGGGGGTCATCTCATGTGTCCACACAATAACTACAGGCTTTAGAAACTACAGGTGTTACAAATGGAAGGTCAAATTCATGGGTTCTGTGTCAGTTCCCTTTCCGAAGTGAAAAGTCCTTGCATAAAATAAGAGTCCTTCCTTAGTTTAAGAGAGAAGATGATTATCAAAGGGGCAGCACAGCTCTCATCTCCATTTCACAGCCAAAGGCAACGAGGCTCAGAGAGGGCCAGCCACTTGCCCAGGTCACACAGTTAGTGGAACTTCAACCCTGGGTCTGACCTCGGTGCTTTCCCTAGCAATCCAAGACCACTCCCACAGAGTCTGCTTTAGGCTTAAATAAGCAAACTTTGTGAAAATGTTTTGCAGGCAGTAGCAGTGCCTACTTTTCAGTTTACCTGGCTTCGCCCTACCCTTGCTCTGCCCCCACCCCAATTCCACAGGCTCCAGCAAACACCCTTCATCCCCAATCTCCCATTTGGTTCCTTTCCTTTGAGAGCCTAAATTCCTGGAGGCTGTCTCCCAGAATGCTAGCTTCTCTGTATATTCTCCATCTATTTCAAAATTCCCTATGGGGGCCTGGGTGGCTTAGTGGCTGAGCATCTGACTATTGATTTTGGCTCAGGTCGTGATCCCAGGGTTGTGGGATCGAGCCCCAAGTGAGGCTCCACGTGGAGTGTGGAGTCTGCTGGGGATTCTCTCTCTCTCTCTCTCTCTCTCTCTCTCTCTCTCTGCTCCTCCCCAGTTCACCCACTTTCTCTCAAAAATAAAAATCTCCTGTTATTTAAAAAAAAATATTTAATGTTTATTTTTGAGAAAGAGAGGGACAGAGTGCAAGCAGGGGAGGGGCAGAGAAGGTGAGACACAGAATCCGAAGCAGGCTCCAAGCTCCGAGCTGTCACCACAGAGCCCAACACGGGGCTTGAACCCATGCACCACGAGATCCTGACCTGAGCCGAAGTCGGATGCTTGACCCACTGAGCCACCCAGGCGCCCCCAAATCTCCTGTTATTTTAAAGATAAACTTTTTGGAGGGCTGGTTGTTTGCGCTGCACTGTTTCATAACTGTCTGTTTGGCTCCTTGAATTAGCAGGAGGGCACGGAGCAGCAGGAAGGAGGAAAGGAAGAGCCATCATTCCCCGTCTATAAAAACAGTGGCTATTCTGATGTTTTCACAGGAAGGATCCGAGAGGAGAACTTTCTTATCAGACCAATACCACACGTGTGCAAGTCTTAAAGCTAAAACTTGTAAGCTGTTCCATTCCTTCCTGTTCTCTGGGCTGGTGACATTTGATACCAAGAGATGTGAGCAAGTGACTTTGCTTTGTCAAGTACTTCTCTCTGCTAAGCGTTTAGACAGACTGTGCACCTAGCAGGAGACCCCCGATCCTATATTCCCAAAACATCATGGTTTTTCATCACTGGGAGCCCAGGAGGATGTTTTTCTAGTGACATGCACTGAAGACACCATCATTTCACCCATCACTCATTTAAGACACCAGTGGTGAAAAAGAGGCCCAGCCAGGGTTCCTCTCTCCTGGGGACTCTACCCTCCTGGGGGGCTACTTGATATGAGGCTGCCAGCACTTTGACGGGGGACTGGGGTTCCTGCTCTCGATCCAAGTTTAAGAAGCAGCTAAATGGAGAAGGGGGTATGTCGTGGGTGAATCGTGGCCCCCGAAAATGGCCTAGCCCTGGGAACCAGTGTGACCTCAATTGGGAAAAGGATCTTTGCAGATATAATTAAAGATCTAAAGATGAGTTCAGCCTGGAGGAACTGAATGGGCCTTAAATCTGATGGCAGGTATCCCGACAGGAGAAAGGCGGAGGGAGATTTCAGACACAGAGAAGCCAGAGAGGGAACTTGCTTGTGAACAAATAGCACAGAGTTTTGCTACATTTGTCAAAGGCTTTCAATACTTTGAAGCCAGGTGTCTGTTCTCTGCTCTAGGCCTCGGCATTGCGTGGGAAGGCCCACTTTGTGGCTTTGAGCACAATGGTTGCCCTCTCTGAACCCATTTCTTGCACTGTTACATGAGGATCATCGCGATGCCCGCCTCCCGGGCCATCCTAAGAGTCAAGGACGTGTGGAGCACCAGACGTCATACAGCTCACAGGCTACTTCAGGGCACAGACATTTTTGGTTTCTCCCACACAGTTTTTGGAGATTTTGAATTTGTTACCAACGTTCAACTATCAGGAGACTTTACATAAAAATCTCACATTCTTAGGGCCCCTGGATGGCTCAGTGTGCAGAGTAGGTGACTCTTAATCTCAGGGTTGTGAGTTTGAGCCCCACATTGGGTGTAGAGATTACTCTTTAAAAGTCCTATATTCTCTTGAGAAGTCAAAAAACCTGCCCACGTGATGTCACCACGAAAGAAGTGGCTGGAGCTGACTGGCCGCCAGCCCGGCACGGGCCCCTCAGTTTACCACAATCCTCACCCCGTCCCATTACACACTGTCCCACATCGTCCCTTCCTCTCTCTTACAGCATCTGAGTTTGCAACCTCTGTGGGGAAAACTTCGCTTAAACTGCTGTTTTCATTTCTGTTTCACAAAAGACAAATCCCAAACCAGCGTTCTCTTTCAGGAGAATGTCTCCAGTAGGGAGAAGGACGATGAAAACCTCTGTCAGACGGAATTTTTTCCTTAATAGAATTTGTTGTAACCAGATCAGCAACCTCCTTTAATCCTGGGCCTCTGACTTGTGAAAATCTCTTTGTTACCCAGAACTAGATACAAATGATGGTACTTGTTAAAACCAGGCGTGCTGGTGGAGAGGGACTTCCATTTACGCTTGTTCTTGCCAAGATTTTGATGTTTCAGTCCCTCTCTGGTTTAATAGTTAAGTAAACGTTCGTTTTGGATGCTGGTTCAAACCAGTTCACGAGGCACTTTTAGGAAAAACCAACACCTTTGGTTTGCATTTTGTCACCCAAACCAGCTATGATTTTCTTGGACTTTGGGGTTCAGAAAGTGAGTCCAGTTAATGGAAGCAGACTCAAACTTTGGCTCTGCTTCCTGCTTGCTGTGTGACTTCAGGCTGTCACTGACCTCTCTGGGCCTCAATTTCCTCGTCAGAGTATCAGCCCTTATATCAGAGGATTGCTGTAGAGAGTCGAGACGAGGTGTGCCCAGTTTGTGGCATAGAAGCTGGGACACCAGAGACGATTATTATTCTTATTACAACTGATTACTCTTTTGTGAGGCTGCCTTGGTTGTAGCTTAGGGAGTAGAAATCCGGATTGGGATGATTTTATCTTTCAGACATATCAGTATCAGAATCCTGCCTCGATCTGCAAACCTTAGAAGTAATAATGATAAGCTTGATAATAATTATGAAGCCTAATATTTATTGTATATTTCCTGAGAACAGATAGAATCCTCCCCCCCTTCTCCCCTCCTATGCTCTCTCCTCTTCTCCATCGAGGGCGGTGGCACTCATGCATGGTTGTGTATCGACATGGGTATACATGTCAGAGGTCTAGAATAAGAAAATATTCTCAAAGTCTATTGATTTGCATACAAAATCAACTACTTCCTAATTGTGGGTGCCAACCCGGATGGGGTCAGATCAAGAGTCAGTACATTGGGGGGTGCTGTTGGCACACTGAGGGGACAGTTCTCTAATCCGCGGTTCTATCCCGCCAAGGCAGGAGGTTTAGTGCTCTTGGGCCCCTGGCACTAATGTTAGTCACTGCAACAATCAAAAATGCCCTCCCATGCGTCCAAATGTCCTCAGAGGGGTTTGAGAGCCATTGTTAGTCAACCAAGCCAGTGATGACAATATTCAATCTCTCCTGGCCCACAAACTTGGGTCAGACCCTTCATCCATCTCCCTGAACCTCAGTGTTCTGACCTGTCAAATGGGGAGTCATACCCATTTCATTATCCCCATGGGGGGACCAAAAGGGAGGATGTATGTGAAGTACCTGGGTCGACCCTGGCACAGAGCAAACGCTCAATGCCCGGGACACATCACAGTGTAGATCTAACATCGGCGGACCCTGGCTTCCCTTTTTCCCCTGATTGTGTCTCCAAGTGACAGGGCCAAGGGGGGCCTTCGAAGCCCTCCAGTCTTCACTCTGCTGTAATTAGAAGTCATTGTGGAACGAAGTCCAGTATTTAATTTGGCCTGTGTTTGACAGATCCTGTGTGCACGGCTAACAGAGCTCGCACAGGGCCCGTGTTACAGGGGGGATTCTTGGCCTGGGCTCAGGGTGGATTGGTGGAGAAAATGTCGCATTCAATTAAGGCTGATTGGCCCTGACAGTTGTCTGGGTGAAGTTTATAAGGTACATCTAATCTGGATGCATCTGGTCATAAAAATGCAAAACAAGCCATTCCCACCCAAGTTCTAACTCCAGATGTGGGTTGATTCTCAATGATTGACACCATATTTTTTGCAGCTGTCCCACATTTCAAATCTTTTTCTATTTAAAATATATTCATCATAATTATGGAATGCAATAAACAAACTTCAGCCTGATGACAAGCTTTAAATATAAGAATGTTTCGGCTTAAAATAAATGCCGTGATTTCTCAGCCCAGGATGGAGACAGCACTGACGAGTGTTCTCCAAAGGAGCCCTGACCTTGTCACCATAAACCAGACAGAGTTATTTTCTCTCCAGTATTGACTGATATTTGGAGGGGGGACAGGAGGAGAAAAATCAAAAGGCTATTTCTATCAGATAGAAAAATGTGCCGAAGCAATCAGAAAGTCACCCTTGTAAGACAAAGAAACAAAACTGGATACAACCTAATCATCCTTGAGGACTTCCCCATTGTGCACGTTCTTCCCAAGGCCTGCGAAGGTTGCACACAAGGGGAGCCAGGGCCCTGCTTTCAAATCCCAGCCTCCACACAGCCGCTCTGTTACATTGTGCGTTGCTCTGTCAGTTTCTTCTCTAAGATGGAAGGTGATAACAGTACTTACCTCAACGCACAAGCCTAACAAGAAGTGAGTAGTTACGAGTAAAGTGCTTAGAACAATGCCTGCCACGGAGCTGTTATGGTCATCAATTTCAGCTGACCGCTTCCCGCTGCTCCCCTGAAGGAGAAGCTAGAAGTTTCAGGGGTTAGGTGACCTGTACAAGGTCATAAATAGGGCACGGCGAACGCGGAATGCAAACCCTGATTGGCTTACTACCGAACACGCCCATAAGTGGTCCGTTTTGCCGTGTTAGCATTTCCTGTTTCAATTTGATGCCCTGAAAGTCTTGCTCCTGGCCGTTCTCCCTGTTGGTGGCTGGTCATGCATTCCAGGAGTGTCCTGCTAAGCTTGGACAAAAGAGCGTCCTTCTGTTTCATCTGTTCCTGGGGCGTATCTTTTATTTTTAATGCTATTTAAATAAGTCTGTAATTGAGATAGTTAAATAAACAAACTTGTAAGTTAATTATAGATAGGTTAGCCTATGACCAGTCTGCTGGATTTTTCTAGCCACTTATGGACCTCAGCCACGACCCCATGGTTCCCCCTTAACTTGGTTCCTCGAGAAAAATGAGAATTACCCAGAGTTCGTGTCAACAATCTGCTCCTCTTTAAAATGAAGCCATAAGTCACAAGCCCTCTGAGTTCCCAAAAAAGCGTCTGGAGCTAAATTTGTATCCTGACTCTGATGATTGTTCTCCTATTAGGCTGATGAGAGAATTAGCAGAGCCAGGGCCTCCTGGGGCTGTGCCCACAGCTCGGGCCAAGATGGAAACGACTCTGTGAGTTTTATTTCTGAGATGCAGAGAAGGCTTCTCCATCACTGGGCCCATGGGCACATGTTCAATATCAAAATACTGTGTGCCGCCTCTCCTGGGAGATGGTCCCGGCAGGCCCTCTGTTTCCAGCAGGAATGAGAAATCTTGGCGGGAAAAGGGGTGGCTGTGTTTTAGTTTTCCCGGAGCCCTGTGGACGGCCCCAGTGATGTCTCTGAGCCTGCCTTTCCTGCTAGCTCCCTGTTTGGGTGAGGTACTGTGAATCAGTGGCAAGATGTGCCCTTGGAAGACAGCCCCCGTTTCACACAGGGGCTCCATCAATAACAAACCGGGTGAACTGGGGTACGGAGCCCAGCCATCCTTGAGACTTGCCTGGGAAATGGAAATGATCATCTCTGACTGCAGGGTTCTCGGGAGGATTAGATAAGATAACGTGGGACAAGGACTAAGCTGGCAGTTGGTGCTATATAAGCAGAGGTCGAGGTTTCACCTGCGGGGTCAAGAAGGTACTTAATGTGGTGTCTCAGACTGGGAAGTCTGTTTCTCCTTCCGTAGCCGGGATGGCAAATAGATTGTACCTTTCATTTCCATGTAAGTCAAGTTGGAGATGCTTGCTTGAAGTGCGGTAGTCGATTTGTAATGTCTGCCACAGACCGGCAGTGGGTAGTCAGAATGTGCATTCCATGCATTGCCCTGTCCCTTCTGGAGTATAAGTTCTAAAGGCAGGAACTGGGTCTAAAAACTGATCTCTTGTCTTATAGGTGCTACAAAGCATTTTTTGTATCTATTGTCATTGCTCTCCCTAAAAATCCTCAGACATGGCATACTATGACCCCACATCACTGGGTATTAAACCTTGTGACAATTATCTTCTCCATTTGATGGATGTGGGAGGCAGGGCCAAAGATCAAGTGGATGATGCAGGCAGCTGACAAGGCTAGGTTTTTTAAATTATCTGATGTATCACTCCAGAAAAACACCTCTGCTTATGGTGTCTTCACTGTAATCATAATACGCACATCCGCAACAAGGCACAGAACACATGGAATCTAGCCTCTGCCCTTCTGCCAACCAGCTGAGGACCTTGGAAAAATCACTTCACCTTCCTAAGTCTCAGTTTACCTGTCCGCTAAATGGGCACAGTAAGTACCCCCTCCACAGTCAAAGGGCTGTGTAAGGATGAGAAGAGACAATGGGTGTGTGGACAATAAGGCTTGGATAAAATTCTCCTTCTTGCCATTGCTTGTGAGAGGTGGGGAGATACTTTGGGGTGCGGTGCTACAGGCATTTGTCGAAGGGAGTCTTTGGAAGCTTATTTCTACGGGTGGGAAATTTCCTGCAGATTTCCCCAGACTTCCATGAGGAGCACATCACTACTTGGGGGTTCAGGGCTAGACTGACTCTGTGAACTTAGGCAGTCACTTCACCTCTGTGACCTGCAGGCTCCTTATGTGCATAACTGGATGACTACCTTCCTGGCAGGTTCAGAGCCCAGGTAGAAACGTCACCTGGAATGCAGAAGGCGCTCAGCAAAGCCTTCTCTTGGGGATGTGGTCAGATAACCTGGCCTGAGGGCTAAGGTACAGCCTTTTCTCCAAAGAAACGGCAATAAGGAAATGTGTGCGCGTGCGTGAGCGTGCGTGCGTGTGTGTGTGTGTGTGTGTGTGTATCTGCATGCTCAAATGTGTGTGAGCGTACGTGTGTGAGAGTGTGTGTAGGAGGAGAGGGCTGTGGAGAAATAAAGTGATGGTGGGGAATAAACAACAGAACATTTTAGTGACTTGCAGATGGAGACTTCTTGTAGCTGGGTTCATTAGCCTCCTAACACCAGCTTGGCTGTGTTTGGAAAACTACTTCGCTTGCCGTGGGCTGCCAAGTCGGGGATCTGTCAGAGAGGGAGTCTATTTTAGAAATTTGCATATCCCTCTCCTAGGACAAAAGGTCTATTGGAACAGAGTGGTTGGTGCTTGTTAGGGACATCTCTTTATTTGTTCTTTGTGCGAGCATCATTGGAAGGAAGTCAGGAGTAAAAGGTGTGTGCATATTGCTCTGAGATGAGAGAGGGGAGGCAAGGAGAACTGGAGGAAGGGAGAAAAGACCAGGAGATGCAAGCTGGGAAGACAGGGAGAAGGGCCAGGCAGGGCAGGGGCCATGTACGAGGGAGGGGGAGGGCGAAATGGATGAGCAGGCAGAGGGGAAACAGGAAGAGAAGGAAGGGGCGTCTGGGGACACAGACCGCTGAGCCCAAGGACGGACAGACAGACGAAGGGAGGTGAGATGGAGAGGGACCCACCCATTCCCTTTCATCTTGAACCTGCCAGGGTGGACGTCGGCCTGACGTCCCCCGTTTGCAGGCCTTGAAGCTTCTCTCGGGGCCTGCCTGCCCCACTGCCTGTAATGTTTAAAGTGCCCTTTTCTCAAGTGGAGCCAGATGGTGGATCTGAGCCAGCCCGTGTTTGACAACCAGATGCTGAGCTCGCACAAAGGGGTCCTCCGGCCTGAATGCAGGCGGGGAGCGGAGCCGAGCTTTCTGGAGGGCCAGTCCACGCTCCATGCCTGAGACCTCAGGGCAGAGTCTGCCGCAGTCTCCATCGACAGGAAGGGCCCAGGGAAGCTGGTGTGGCTGGGGCTGGGGAATCAGAGGGCTGGGTTGGAATCATGATCCACTCTTCGCTAGTGGCTCTGGGCACATGGTTTTCAGCCTCAGTTTCCTCATCTGTGAAATGGGTCCAACCAAAAAAAAAAAAAAAAAAAGCAGGTCTCAGCAAGTCTCATGGATGGTCAGAGGATTAAAGGAGAAACCAAGTGTAAAGTGTCTGGTCTGGAGAAGACCAGTTATAAACCCAGGTTGAGCAGACTGAATTCAACCAGAAGAGGGCATTAGTCTGATCTCCTTCGGGCTTTGAAGTTTTTTAATTAATTGCCCATATTAAAAAACCTAGGAGCTGGGGCACCTGGGTGGTTTCGTCAGTTAAGCGTCTGACTTTGGCTCAGATTATGATCTCACAGTTCGTGAGTTCGAGCCCCGCATCAGGCTCTCTGCTGTCAGCACAGGCCCCGCTTTGGATCCTCTGTCCCCCTCCTCTCTCTGCCCGTCCTCCACTGGTTCTCTTTCTCTTTCTCTCAAGATACATAAATTTTTTTAAAAAATAGAAGATTTCTTTTAAAAACCCATATTACTGGTTTCTTGTGAAAGACCCCAGTACCAAATGCTGGAAGTGGGCACCACCCCAGCCCCCAGCCTCAGACCCCTCCTGCTATGTGGCATCATAGCGTACTTCCCTCCTTTACCATTTTTCCCTGGCCCTTGAAGTCATCTGACCCTCACCATATGGTGATATTACTTTCCAGGCACCCAAGTTATGTCTGTTTGTATTTCTGCAGTGGTTGACATGGTCAGTCTTTCATGGAGAAAGGAAAGCAAAAATCTCTGACGGGTAGCTGTCATCTCGTCCTCAGAACAAAGCTAGATTTCCAGAGCCAACCCCCACCAGCCCCATCAATATGCGGGGGCTAGACTGGCAGAGAAGACACCCAGATTGTCTGAGATTCCAGTGAGTGGCCGCTTGTCTTTGGAAGAATATGTTTTGATGTCATGTCTAAACAAAATGGCTTCCAGTCCAGCCATTGTTAGGCGTAAAGTGGGTAGAATCATGTGCCTCTGCCCACCTCAAATGAATGAATGCTGTAGCCTCTCAAGGACTGAGGACTTGGGTACATGCACTCAGAATACAATAGGCCAAAAAGAAAGAGGGGGCCCAGGTGACGGAGGAAGCGCCTCCCATGGGCTGACAATCTGTTGTGTCCTACAGGCAGGATGTGGCCACCACATATGACCTGCTCACTTGGAGTTGACAGTCTAGGGAGGGCAACAGGTATACTGACAATTATGAGTTTCCAAAGAGAGTAGCACAAGGTAATGGAGAGGGTCTGAAGAAACGCCCAACCCAGCTTTGGAAGAGCAATTTGGGTCCCCGGAGGAGGTGAGCCCAAGATAAGCACCAAATAACGAGTAGGAGTTGGCATGGGGCAGAGGTGTGATGGGCACTCCAGGAGGAGGTGGGGAAGATCCAGGTCAGTCTGGGGGCCTGGAAAGATTGTGGGGTGCTGGAGCATAATGTGGGGGAGACGTGAGGGAGAAGTGAGAGATGATGAGCGATGGCTACTCAGGGGCCGATGGGAAGGGCCTGGGATGCTGTGCTGAGGAAATCTGGAGATAATCCTATAGGCAGTGGGGAACCACGGACGGGTTTTCAGAGGAGGAAGGGCATGATCAGATTTATGTGTTCGAAAGATGATTTCGAGGCTGCATGGAGGCAGTTCGAAGGGGGTGACCCTGAATGTGGGAAGGCCACAGAGGAAACTGGTGGTGGTGGTGGCTGCGAGGACAGAGTAGAGACAGTGGATTTGGGAAATCAATGTGGCGGAAAAGCCGCTAAGACTTGGTGACAGCTGCAGCATCCCCAGAGGACTGTGATTTGCATAAACACTGGGTCTCTGCAAAGTTCCACCCCGATTGATGGGTGGTTAATTGAATTCATTCATCCAACAGCAAACATTTATAGATGCTGACTCCACTGGGAGCCCCAAGCTAGGTGCTGAGAGGAAGAACAGGAAAAGCAGATTCCTGCCCAGGAAGTGGCAAGCTACCAGGAGAGCTTGCTTTTTAAAAGGATTTTGTGACCCATCATCCTATAAAGCAGATGGTATCTGCCCCCGCCCCCTTCCAGCTCCCCAGTTTTCTGGCTCAGGAACTACGAGTCGCTGCCACTAAACCCCAGCGTGATGAGCCAGCCCTTATTGACAGTTTACCATGTGCCAGGCACTGTGCTGAGGGCTCACAACTACCGCACCTTATGATGGCGCTCAGGATTTGGCAAACATTCTGTAAAGGGTCAGACGGTAAAAAATTTAGGCTTGAGGGCCATCCAGTCTCTATCACAACTACTCAACCCTGCCACTGCAAAGCGAAAGCAGCCATAGACAATACGTAGATAAATGGACATGGCTGTGTTCCAATAAACCTTTATTTACAAACACAGACGGGGTGGGGGCAGACTTGGTCCATGGGCCATACTTTGCCAGCTTCTGAGGGGGTTCTCAGGATTCTACTCAGACTATAGATGAGGAAGGTGAGTGTGTCAGTCAGGGCCCGGCAAACAGATGGCCACTCAAAGGGGCAACTGAGGGAGGTTTCCTCAAAGGAGCTCTTTACAAGGGGAGCCGAGAGGGGGTTCTGATGTCCTCAGCGGTGGACAGCTGTTGAGACCCCAAGACTGGAGGGGCAGCAGAAAGATGGTTTCTGTAACCCAAGAGACTTGTATGTAGTTGGAAGAGAGGGCCACCTGACTAAAGCTGCAGCCCTCTTGGTGGAGGGGAGCTGGGAGAAAATACTCTGCCCTCCTGCCCTCCAGTCTCCTGCTATCGCCCTTCTTCCACCGAACCCAGCAATCTGCCAGGGGCCAAGGGACCCCACTGAAGCAGTCCCTGAGGCAGACTTGCAAGGCACCTGGAAGGACAGAGCAGGGGGGGCTGGCAAATGGGGGAAGTCTAAACAGCTGCCCAAGGTCATGTGGTGAGTGACAGTGGTCAGTGTATTCTCCAGACGCCATGTTCTCTTTGGGCAAAGATTGCCGTGGAGAGAGATGATGATGACGTGGTAAAAGGGAGGCGGGCTGCACGGGAGGCAGCAGGGGGACTCTTGGCAAGCAGGGCCTTTTGTCTGGCAGAAACGCCCCCAAATGTGACGTATGGCAAGGCTTTGGAGTCAGACAGGCCTTGTTCAAATCCTAGCTCTGCTACTTACTTGTTTTGTGGCCTGAGACACGTCCTTACACCTCTCAGTTTCCTCATCTGTGAAACCGAGGCAAGATACTGTCTTTATACAGGATGTTTCTCAAGAATAGTCAACAAACCTCAAGTCCAGACTACCTGGGGTGCTGGTTGAGAAAAGCAAATTCCCACCCCTCATCTCAGATTGCTGGAACCAGACTCTGTGTGTGGGACGAGGCAATGTGTGCTCTGACAAGGTCCTGGGGATGATTCTGATGCCCTCCCCGCCCCACAATGCATAAGAGCCCAGTCTACTGACTTCTTGTGAAGATTAGATCGATCAGCCCCCACAGTGCAGTCCATAGCACCCCCACCGCTTATGGGGCAGCCCCAGTGAGCTGTATGACTGACCTGAATCAATTCATCAAGTCATGGCGGCAACTAGAGAGACGACATTACTTTCATTCCCATTCTACAGATGAGAAAATTCGGAATGAGGACGGTCTAGGTGCTTATGTGAGTTGGGCAGGTAGCCGTCGGCCTAGAACGGTGACAGGCAGTTCCTACCCTCTTCCCCTTCATGTTGGGGCAGAGCTGTAAGGGCCCAACACAAGAGGGGCTGTGCACGGCCATGGGCAAAGGGCAGAGGACGTCCTAGAGGAAGTTCAGAGGCTGAAGGGGAAAGGCCATGTGCCTCACGGGAAACTGCGGACAAGGGGCCACCCAAGAGGGCCTGGCAAGCTCACTGGAGCCTGAGAGGTCTCAGGAGAACCACACCACCTCTGCTGAGCTGTGAAACCTTCAGGCCATGTCAAATCAGCCAGGATGCGTAACTCGCGTGAAAGAATTGCAACTCCAAATAGAGCTTTATTTCTTCTTCTTTTTAAGCGGGTAATGGGATTTGCTCATGGTGAGGGGTCCTGCATACCCTGACCCTTGGGAGGGAGGGAAATGTGTCTTTATGAGACCGATGCTTCTTTCACTGGCATCGTTGTGTGGATTTACCTAGAGATGTATTTTCTAAAGCTAATAAATCATAAACCTTGTTGGAATCTCAATGCAGAACAGATGTAATGCATATGGTCAGTAGACTTGGAGTTGCAAATAAATATGTTTGGAAACCAAATATTTGAAAAGCAATTCTTCTCAGTCTTCTCTTTTTTAAGTGCCACTGCCAAGATCGGTTCAGGGATTTGGTTTCCCATGAAGCTATTGCCACAGCACTATACTCCCCACCCCAAGCGAGAAGGGAGACCTCATGCCCCAGGCTAGGAGCGCACAGAGGTTTTACCTTGCACGCCAGTTTGGGTTGATTGGATGTGGCCGCCTGGAGTGCTGAGCAGAGCAGGGACCTCAGGCTCAGCTGGAAAGAGAGTCATGATCCATTAGCAATGTCTGCCCTAGGAGCAGTAGTAGGAAGCAGAGGATAAGCGCCCCATAATTACCATCCCGGTCCTAGGTGTTTCAGAGTAGGCGACCCACTTCTCTAATAGGACTGTGCTTTGTTTATTTGGATTGTGGTGCGGTGAAAAATTTTAGAGCACAAAAGAATCGAGGACACAGAAGAGTTTTGCCTACACTTTAAATGCAATTCCAAATAATACCAAAATAGTTCTCTTGCTAATTCAGCCCTCTGCCTGAAGGTAGGAGTCTTTAACCATCTGAACAGTCCTAGGCCCCAGAAGTGACACTTTTCACAAACAGCAGTTCTGTTGTGTATTCACCTGTGGACTTATTGCTTGTTTCTCCCTAGAGAATTAGCTCCACGAGAACAGGGGCTTTGTTTTGTTTATTGCTTTATTCCTTGCTAGCTAGAAGTGTCTGGCACATAGTAGGGACTAGAAAAATCTTTGCTGAATGAAATTCATTTCATGTTGTATTTTTTTTTTCATCCCCTCGTGTATGTGCTGATTTATGTCTTCTACTCTGGGCTTGGCCTAGGGCTGGATCTGCAGATCCAGATACAATAAGACAAATGGGACCTCTCCAGCCCCCCAAAATTGATAACTCTAGACAGCATGAAAAGAGCAACAGTAGAAGCAGGTGCTGGGACGGAGGTGACCGACATCACAGAGAGATGATGGAGTTGGAGCACCAGAAGAGATTTCACAGAGGCCTCCTACTGACCTAGGGTTTTGAAGGATGAATAGAAGTTTCAAGCCAAGGGTTGGATGTATTATGCTTTTTATAAGGCTATAGCAGACTCTTGTCTTGTATAAGAATGACAATGTGACACATGGTATATTAGTGAAAAGAGCCGTTGAATAATCTTAGTTTCAGACACATAAATAGTTGAATCTCCGTTCTATCATGGTTCAACTGTGTGACCTTGGACAAGTTGTCTAACTTCTCTGAGCCTCGGTTTCTATCTGGATGACTGAGAGCTCAGAGAAAATGGAGGTGAAACGCCTGGCACTGGCCCCCATATTTCATAGGCTGTCAGGATGTGACCACTCTTCCTATGAGAATGGCAATTAGGACCCCATTCGGACTCAGTCTATGGAACAGACCTCAGAGCTTCCCCAGTGTGATTCAGAGAGAGGCAGGTCTCTCTGGCCCTGGTCCAAAGGGACTTAGTTAAGGACATCCTGCAAGGACTTCGTTGGCAGGGGAGCCTCATCCCCAGTGGCTCTGCGGTGAGCTCCCTTCCCCGTCCTGCTGAGCCTGCCCTGGGGGTGCTGTCCTGACTGTCTCCCTGCCCCGCCCAGGGGCACCTGCAGCCTGTTTTTACAGCTTTTCACTAAGCTGAGCGGTGAGCAAATGCCAGCTTGATCCATTTTTCTTTCCCGTCCTTCAGACACAGGGAGGCAAAAACGCTGGCTCAGCAGATTGCTTCAAGTTCGGTCTCATCATTTAAAAGACCTGCTCTCTTCAAATGTAGTGTTAATAGAAACAACAGTGGTGGCTGCTGGGGAGAGCATGCTCACTCCGGGCAGGCCGGAGCAGCCACTTTACACGTACTACTTCACGTAGCTTCACCAGGACCCCGTAAAGCTGCAATTATCGTCCCTGTTTTCTGACATGAACCCTAAATCCAGATTTACGAATTTCCACGACCAAGACTGACGGGGCCAGAAAGAGAACCTGGGTTTTTGGTCTCCCCAATTCCTACTCCCCCCCTTGAATGTATCTGTTTGTTTTTCATTTCTCTACAGGTACTCCTTCTCCGTTCCGAAAGATTTGAGGCACCTAGTGGAAATACAAACAGCAAAAAAGAATAAAACCAACCAAGGAAACCGGTTGAGAATCTGAGACAGGAGAGTAAGGTGCTCGCTGCTGCGGTTGGGTGTGGTGCTCTAGGTCAAGTTCGTTCATCACGTTCTTCACATCTCTCTGCCTTCACTGGCTTTTGCTTGTTCCATTAATATCTGAGAAATCTGTGGGAGGATCTCCCACTGTGGTTTCCGATTTGTCTCTTTCTACTTTGGGTTTTTACATTCGCTACGAGATGCATACACATTTAAAATCATTGTGCCTCCAGTGGAGGGATGCGTTTTATCATCACCATAAAGATTCTCTGGTAATGGTTCCTGCCTTGAAGTCTCCTTTGCTGATAACGTAGCTCGGCTACATTTGCATGGTTTGTTGTCATCGTCTTGTTCTTCTCCTCCTTCTTCTGTATTTTTATTTATTTATTTGTTTGTTTGTTTTTAATTTACATCCAAGTTAGTTAGCATGTAGTACAATAATGATTTCAGGAGTAGAATCCAGTGATTCATCCCATACATATAACACCCAGTGCTCATCCCAATATGTGTCTTCCTTAATGCCCCTTACCCATTTAGCCCATCCCCCCAAACACATCCGGCAACCCTCAATTTGTTCTCTGTATTTAAGAGTCTCTTATGTGTGTCTTTTTCTTTTTAAAAATTTTTTAATGTTTATTTATTTTTGAGAGAGAGAGAGACAGAGTGTGATTGGGAGAGGGGCAGAGAGGGAGACACAGAATCTGAAGCAGGCTCCAGGCTCTGAGCTGTCAGCACAGAGCCCAGTGAGGGGCTCGAACTCACAGAGCACGAGATCATGACTTGAGTCGAAGTCGGACGCTTAACCGACTGAGGCACCCAGGCGCCCCTGTCTTTTTCTATCCTTTTACTCAATCGACCTCTCTGGGTCCTTATATTTAAGATGTGTCTCTTGTAAGTAGCATATAGTTGTTGTTGTTTTTTAATCTTTAATAATCATGGACTTTCAATTGGAATATTTACCTCATTCACTTTTAATGTAATTCATTTAGGTGTAGATGTACCATCATATTATTTGTCCCATCTGTTCTATGGTCTTCTCTCTTGACGTTCTTGCCTTCTGTTCTATTAACCCTTGGAGGCTTACTACCAATTATGACAGGCATCCTTGACTTAATTAAAAGCCTAACAAAGTTAGCACCTTTACCATTTATGAATAATAAAATGAAAATATTTTAATTTTATTTTATTTAAATTGGAGTTAATTTTACCCTCTTTGAATTTATGTTATTGCTGTCAAATATTTTGATGTTACATATATTTTAAACCCCACAACATTACTATTATCATTATCTTATACAGTCCAACTTCATCTAGATTTAGCTATTTATTCTTCCATTGCTTGTCAGTCCTTCCTGTATTTCTGTGCATCTTTCTGGGATGGTATTGATGTTCCTTGAAAATGCTCTTTTTAGTATTTATTCTAGTCCAAGTGTTCTGGCAGGAAATCCTCTGTTGTTGTCGGCTTCCGTTTTTAAGGATATTTCCATTGGATCAAAGCACCGCGCTGACAATAGTTTTCTTCCAGAACTCTCTCTGTGTTCTTCTATTATCTTCTGATTTACATCCTTTCAGGTCCAGTCTTAGTTTGCTTCTTCAACGGGGAAGCATCATTTTCAACATTCGTGTTTTTAAAATGTCTTGCCTTTAGCTTTCAACACTTTTTTTTATTAAAATTTTTTTCATGTTTATTTATTTGTGAGTGTGAGTGGGCAAGGGGCAGAGAGAGAGAGGGAAACACAGAATCCGAAGCAGGCTCCAGGCTCTGAGCTGTCAGCACAGAGCCTGATGTGGGGCTGGAACTCACAAACTGCAAGATCATGACCTGAGCCGAAGTCGGACGCTTACCAACTGAGCCACCCAGGCACCCCTCAACACTTCTATCGTGACATACCAAGGTGTGTTTGTCTTACAAAGACAATGACAATGACCATAGTCATTCTTGAATCTGTGGTGTAACATTTTCATCAGTTTGTTTGTTTGTTTGTTTTTCAGAGAGAGAAAGAGCACAAGCAGGAGAGGGGCAGAAGGAGAAGGAGAGAGAGAACCCTAAGCAGGGTCCATGCTCAGCATGGAGCCCGACACAGGGCTCCATCCCAGGACTGTGAGCCAAAATCAAGAGTCTGACGCTTAACTGACTGCGCCACCCAGGCACGCCTTGTCAGCTTTTGAAAATGCTTAGTCATTATCCTCTAAAAGATTACTTCTGGGGGCGCCTGGGTGGCGCAGTCGGTTAAGCGTCCGACTTCAGCCAGGTCACGATCTCACGGTCCGGGAGTTCAAGCCCCGCGTCGGGCTCTGGGCTGATGGCTCAGAGCCTGGAGCCTGTTTCCGATTCTGTGTCTCCCTCTCTCTCTGCCCCTCCCCCGTTCATGCTCTGTCTCTCTCTGTCCCAAAAATAAATAAACATTGAAAAAAAAAAATTTAAAAAAATTACTTCTGTCTCGTTCTCTCTCTCCTACCCTGTTAGCACACCAGGTACAGGTAGGTAAGACCTTTTCAATGTTTTCATATGCTTTATGTTCTTTTCTGTACGTCTACTCTTTTTATCTTCATATTTCATTCTGGATATTTTCTATGGACCCATCTTTCAGGTCACTAAATTTTTCTTCTGCTGTGTCTAATTTGCTGTTAAAGCTGTCACTTATATTTTCAATTTCAATTATTATATTTTTCATTTCTAGGATTTTTCACTTGATTCTTTTTTAAAGATTCTAGTTCTCTGGTGAAAATTTTCATCTTGTCATTTATCTTCTTGAATACATTAATATCAATTTTTAAAGACCATGGTCTGGTCATTGCAGTATCTGGATCACCTGTGGGTCTGCTTCTATTCCTCATTTTTCCTTGTGATCCTGTTCTTTGTATGCTTGTTGATGTTTGATTGAATACTTGAGATTTTGTATTTTAAAAAAATTGCCCAGAGGCCCCAGATGATGCTACTTGCCTCCTTAGAGGATTTTCTTTAGCTTCTGGCAAGCTGTGACAGTAGTTCACTTTGATCTAATCAAATATATGGGGCACCTGGGTGGCTCAGTCGATTAAGCGTCTGACTTCAGCTCAGGTCATGATCTCACCGTTCGTGATTTCGAGCCCCGTGTTGGGCTCTGTGCTGACAGCTCAGAGCCTGGAGCCTGCTTCAAATTCTGTGTCTCCCTCTCTCTCTGCTCCTCCCCCACTCGTGTTCTGTCTCTCTGTCTCTCAAAAGTGAATAAAAGTTAAAAAAGAAAAAGAAAAAAGATAGAGATGATTCAAAGCTGAGTCTTAATCTTTGTAAGGTCTGGCCTATTTCCAGTAGGGTGTAGGTTGACATGAGTCTCATGTGAAAGCCAGCTCAAACTAGCTGAGGTAAAAATGGAGGATGATCAGATGAGCACAATTACTGGGGGAAGGTAGAGACATCTGGGCCTCAGGGACTACAAGAACCAGCAAGTTGGACCCTTGCTTCTCTCCCTGGCGTGCCTCTATTTTTTTTCGTTCTGACTTTACTCTCTCAGACAGGTTGTGGCTGGGAAAATGGTCACCAGAAACTCTTAGGTGCACATTTCCAAGATTTTCTATCATAGGAGATTTAAGACTTGCTCTCTCTAGTCTCCAGGTCAAAAATCTCAAGAAAAAGCAGTGATTATTTCCATTGGCATCAATCACTATAACTAGCTGGGAAGATTCCTGGGGAACACAGACCACTCTGCTGGAAGCACAAGGCTGGTGTGGAGGAAGGAACGTTTCTCAAAAGAATGAAGGAGAATAGATGGGCACGAATGAAAACTGTAATGTCTAGTGCAGCTTGGCCCTGAACTATGGTATTTCCCAGGTAGATGTGCTAAAAGTCAATGTGCTGAAAGTCAAATGAGATGTGTTCCTTTAGTTAAAACACTATAAACATGGCAGGGTTTTCCCAAGCTCCTAGAGAAAACAGAACTAAACAAACAACAACAACAACCACCCTGCAGTATCTATTGTGATCATAATCATAATAAGAACTGCTGTCTGCAAGCAGCCTGATCCTTGGCTAGGGGAGGAATCTATACAAGTCTCACAAAAACATCTCCCGTCTGCTTGCAAAGTATGTGTAACTGTGCCGATTTGCAAAAGAAGATGAAGATTTAGAGAGACCAAAGCTAACAAATTTACAGAGAAAACTTATGTACGAAAACCCGTATTTATTTAGTGTGTGAAAAACAGCCACGCACGCATGTTAAAAAGCTGACAGATACCACAGGGATCATGAAAGTTAGAAAAGTTACACAGTATTTTCAATTAAATAACTACCTCTTACTCCTCTACAATACTTTTATCCCTACAACTTTGGCTGCACTAGGGCCTTGTCTTTTTCATAGGACAAGGGTAGTATTATTTCCTATGGAGAGAATAGAAAGATAGTTCAGTCTTTCCTCTAGCGTGGTTGAGCCAAATGTATTTCTTTATTGAGAGTTAAAATGCAAAACATGCAAATTCACACAAGCTTATACCAGCTGTTTGTAGTTCTGCTGAGGTCTGTGCTCTACAAATTTAATAAATGATATTTCACACAGTCCCACCAAAAGAAAAAAAAAAAGAATAGTGAGTTTATAATTGTATAGGCTTCGTTACTGAGCATGTTTCCAAGAAGAGAGAATTTCTATCTTAATTAGGTATCTATAAAAACCAAATCTCCTGCTCATAATTTTACACAGCTGAGGATCCAAGTATTTTCCCTAGACTAGCTTCTGGCTTCATACATGTTAAACTTTGTTTCTTTTCCACGACGCACAGACTTCTGGTCCAGAGCATTCTAGGCAACTTTCAGATTAGGGGATGGCCTCTTACCTTACTCCTCCACGCCAAGGTCCCTGGCCTTGAGAGATCGGAGTTTCTAGGAGCAGGTAGAAGGATTTATGGGGGGGTAGGAGTGTTTTGGGGAGCCGATCCTACCCTAAAAAAAGTAGCCGCACAAATATATTCCACTAAACATAGGGCAAAGGCAGCCCACGTCGTCTTTACCTTAGCCTGATCCCAAAAATGACCTTGGCCAAGTGTGGCAGAGAGAAGATCAGTGGAAAGAGAAAATAGTCCTTAACCGATTGTGATCAAGATATCTTACTTTGCCAGTTTTACCAAAACATGTGAACACATGGCCAGGGCCCCTTACCGGCCTTTAGAGGAGACCACGCAAAGGGAGGGCCCCAAAACTTCCACTTCATTAGCTCCATAAATACATCGTTTCCACCTCCAGATGAGCAAAGTGAGAGACTCAGTGAGATGAAGCCGCTGCTGGCCCAAGGCCATGCAGCTGGTAAACAATGAGACTGGTAAATGGCAAACATGATCCTTAAAGAACAGTGGAGGTCCAAAATTCATGGGTTCCCTCTCTCAGTCTCCTCCCTCTCTGTTGGACCTGGAAGACAGTGGGGACGTGGAGGTGGCACGGAGTTTGCCAAGGTCAGGGTGAGTGTCTGGTTCCACGTGGAACCACAAACAGCCTCTGTCTAGGCTCGGTATAAATGAGTGGTCTTTGATGGAATCCAAGGGAGCCCTGGAGGGTCCACCATGGCTGTGTGGAGAGTCAAAGCTCTGGAGTCCTCAGCCACATGTCTGCTCTTTCCCCTTCCCTGGGGACACTCTGCTCCCTCTTGTGCCAGACCTCCATTCCCTGGTGGGAAGGTTCCTACCTCTGAAAAGGTGCACAGGTGCAGGGTGCAAGACTCTCTCAGGGTCACCTCGGTGGATGATTCTGGAGTTGCCATCATGAGAAGTGCAAAACATCCCCATGGAGGATATGTGCCTTCTTGCAGACAGAAGACTTGGGCCTTCATTTCTTTAAAAGCAAAAATGCAGAGAAATGTTGGATGTGTGTGGTCAGTTTCCTTTGTAAACCCTTCGTTGCATCTGTGTTTGAAAGTTGGTGGCTCACACATCCGTCCCACCATGCCTGAAGGGTGAAGAAGATTCCAAGATAGAATCTCAAAGAGCTTCTTACCCCAGAATCATTGGAAACAGACATGCGATGCACTGTGTAGTGTTAACACGCAGGAGGTTAAGTGCAAGCTCTCAGGCCCTTTGATGTATTAAATACCAAGGACTTTAACGTAATAGAACTGTAAACCTCAAATCAGAGCTAATCACACTAATTTGCTGAACTCCAAAACCAAACCGAAATGTTCATTTCTTCTTAAACTGAACCACAAATCCAAGTTGTTTTGATCTACAAATCTATCTAACAAAAGATTTGAGGTGGCTTATAAGAAATACATGCAATAAAACAAAAATCTAAGTAGATAAAAACCAGGATCGGGGGAAAAAATCAAAACCAGAGAAACTATTACGACATAGATATGCCAGACCTATAGAGTAATTTGAGTCCTGAGCCCCCTGGCAGCCAGAGCAATATGGAAGATACATTAGTTCCATGACATGCATTATCCATAAAGAGAAGTAACTTTTAAATAGCAGTTAACTGGTTTGAAACCAAACTAAATCTCAGTCGCGAAGAGGGGAAAAAAGTGCCAAATATTCTCCGAGTCACACTTGAACTTTGTTTTGTTCAAGATTCTAGTTAACACACATAATGGTACCAAAACCACTCATTTCTGTATCGTTTAGTTTCTACTTTGTACTGGATCTCAAACCCCGCTTAAAGATTCTATAATTCCCTTCAGCCCAGTGTGTCCAGATTTTCCTTTTTTTTTTTTTTGCATTCTGGCCTTAAGCTATTTCAAGCTCTCGCCGTATTGGTTTTGTACACGACCTCATTGTTTTAGCAATTAAAGAATAAAACTTGCACGCCTGTCTCCAGGGAAATGAGAATTCAAGAGGTTAAGTGTCGGCCTCGCACTGCAGAGTGTGGTTCCTAATCCCCAGAGGGCTCCCCTAAATTGTTTGGATAAACTGAGGAAATGTCAAGGGGAGTTCTGACACTGAGCATGACACTAATCTTTGTAATCATTCCTCCAGATGTGTACACGTGTTCTGAGGGTGCTGAACATCCAAGTTCACCATTGCCGCCCACTCCTTGATGGGGGTGGGGAAGCTTAGACAAAGTTGGGGGGTAGCAGTCAGTTGGTTCTCTGTCCTAAGAATTCTGAAATCTTGAGAAGATCTATGTGCTTGTGCTTGCAGGATGGTCATCTTGGTTACTTGCAATAATATGTAAAATGCTTAGCATCCATTGGAAAATGAGAAAACAGATTATAAAACAATATTTTCAAACCCATATTTCATATAAAACAATATGTATCTACATACAGCTATCTATACACTTGAAAATGTATGTAGATACAGCTATCTATAAACTTAGATATTTGGGTGTATATACAGCTAAATATTAGTAGTGTAAGTATATATTTAAAATAACACCCAGGCACCTGGGTGGCTCAGTCAGTTGAGTGTCCAACTCTTGATTTCAGCTCAGATCATGATCCCAGGGTTGTGGGATTGAGCCCCAAGTCAGGCTCCATGCTAAGCGTAGAGCCTGCTTAAGAACTCTCTCTCTCTCTCTCTCTCTCTCTCTCTCTCTCTCTCCCTCTTCCCCTCTCCCACCCCCTCATGCACTCTCTCTCTCTAAAACAAGATAAAAATAAAAAATAAAATAAACTAACACTCCATTCTCTCTGAGTGGAGGAAGTTTTATTCTTTTTATACATTCTTTTATACATTTGTCTGAGTTTCCTACCACAAACATACTGTTTTTACAACGACTAAAAAATGACCAAAAACTTCATAGTTTTAGAATATCTACACATCCTCATATCCATCTGTGGCAGAAAGCTTTCTTCTCTGTACAGCCATGATGTATCTATATTTTTTTCCTACTGATGACGATCAGGCTGTGGCCAATTTTTACCCAGAGACACACGCATGCTTTACAGATCTTTAAATAGCCCCACCTTAAAGAGAGGTTGAAATTGCATCTCAGATTATACACTTTCTCTTATTGCTTCTGGGGGCTCAGATCAGTTTGCAAATATTGTTGAATTTAGAAAGGAGTTTTAATACCCACTGTGTAATTTGTCCTCACCCCATCTGTCGACTGCAGAAACAAATTAGCTTCTCTCCACATGGCCTGCCACTCCCCTGTTCCTTCCCCACCCCCCATCTTCTAGCTGCAATCCTTTTCCAAGAATCCAAACTTGGAAGAAAAGCTGAGTGCACAAAAGGCAAGACCTCTTCTTGCCAAGGCAATAAGAAACATGGGCAGCATGCGTCTGCATCTGAGTGTGTGTGTGTGTGTGTGTGTGTGTGATGTGTTTATATATGTGTGCATCTGCATATGTGCATATGTGTGTGTGTCCCTGTGTGTGTCTACGTGGGCATGTATACATGCGCATGACTATAAATGTGTTTAAAGGTATCTTTGTGTAGGGACATTTACGTAGGTGACCAGTATGCCCATTTCTCCAGCTCAGGATGTAAAATGATGTCACATTTCTCTTACATAAGGAGTACGGCCAAGAGAGAATATATTCTGCTTATTGAGGAAAAGTCAGTTCTTCCCAATGGCCCTTCTGTGATGATCAAGTGGCCCAAGCTCTCCTTGGTCTGGGAGGTAGGATCCATCTGGTTAACTATCTTCTAGAATAGGAAATGACCTTCCTTAGACACGCCCTCCGCTGCAGCTGTCACCCCATGGTGTTTCTGCAAACAGAAAAGCTCTGAGGCAAAATCCCTCTCACCCTACATACCATGGCAGGAGCTATCACCCACTGCCCAGGAAACCTGCATTGATTGCTTTGATAGCTCGGGTCCCTCAAGTCAGCACTTCTCAGTGTGGGATGGAGGGAGACAGGAAGTCCCATCCTTCTGGTGGGGTGCTCCACTATGGGTCTTTGTGCTAAAGGAAATGACGTCAGTGACTAGAACAGAGAGGTTGCCCCCAGAATTGGCATCCTGGCCACCACACTCACCTGCAGCATTCAGCCCTGGTTCCCAGCCAGACCCCTTTTCTGGGTGGGGAGCTTCTGGTCAAATGTCCTCTCCCATGAGAGGCCTTCTCATAGCTTTGAACCTCAAAGGCTAGTGTCGGGTCTCAATCCCCTTTCTTCCAGGAATCCTGTGTGCCTACGTGCAGATTGGCTCACCTCCCTCCCAGTGACCCTCAGGCACACTGGATGCGGGTAAGAAGGGGTAGGTGGGGGAAACTGAGTCCACTAAAAAGTGAAGCCCCAGGCTCTGAAGAAAATAAATAGCTACCCCCACCAAAACCCAAACTGAAAGCCTATCAATGAGCGTCTATTTGTCTGATGTCCACATAATTCGGAAGAGAATTCAAATGCTTTGGCTTAAAGACAAAAGACTCTTCCAGCTAGTAACAGAACTTACTGATGATCTTTAAACGACAGTTTTTGCTTTAAAAAAATAATAAATAGACTAAGAAAAACAAACCCTACATCCATCATAATTCTACTACCTGCATATGTGAATTACATCTATCACAATACTTACCATTTAATAAGTACCATGTATGTGCCAGACATTATGCCGAAGTCCTTCACGGGCAATGTATTCCTTTATTCTCCAAACAACCAGGTGAGCATTCTTAGCCCTCCGCCACTGATGATGAAACAGAGACTTAAAGGGGGTTAAAATAATTTGCCCAAAGTCAGGCAGCCAAAAGTTGTGTTAAAGCCGGCGTGCAAACCCAAGCTATTGGACGCAAAGTCTTCACTGTGTGTGGGTGATTTTTCAGATTAATGGACTTTCGGGGCACCTGGGTGGCATAGTCAGTTAAGCATCTGACTCTTGACTTTGGTTCAGGTCATGATCTCACAGTTGTGAGATCTGGTCTGGGCATGGAGCCTGCTTGGTATTCTCTCTGCCTCTCTCTCTCTCTCTCTCTCAAAAATAAGAGAAAATAAACCCTTATTAAAATCTTAGGTTAATAGATTTTATTTCATTCATAACCTTTATTTGTTTAGAGCAGTTTTAGATTGACAGAAAAACTGAGCAAATCATACAGAGACTTCTCCAGTTCCACCCCCTGCCACCTGCACAGTCACCCCTATTAACGTCTTACATTAGCATGGTAAATTTATTACAACTAATGAACCAGTACTGATACATTATTATTAATTAAAGTCCACAGTTTATTCAGATTTTTTTTTAACCTGATGTCCCCTTTCTGTCCTAGCTTCCCATCCAACGTACCACATCACCTTTATTCAACATGTGTCCTTAGGTTCCTCTTGGCTCTGACAGTTTCTCAAACTCTCCCTGTTTTCGATGACCTGACCATCGTTGTGGCTCCTAGGCAAGTATTTGGAGGATGCCTCTCTGTTGGAATTTATCTGGTGTTTTTCTCATGATTAGACTGGGGTGATGTGTGGGTTTTGGGGAGAGAAATCCCAGAGGAAAAGTACCATTTTTATCGCACCCTTCCAGGAGTGCCTACTACCAACATGATCTGTGATTATTGATGTTGACCTTGACCGCCTGGCTGAAGTAGGCTCCTTTTATGAAGCAGTGGAAGCTTATGTGAAGTAGTAGTTGCAAAACAGTGTGATTTTGAGACCCAGGCAGAAAGAACTCAGGCTTTGGAGGATGGAGTTTGTTGGTCTCTGTTCAGGACCCTACAAAACCTTCGAGCCAGTTTCATGTGGGTTCCCTGGGCAGTACACACACCCCTGCACCATGGACTACCAGACAGCATGCCCTCCCTAGCGCTCCAAGTGGTAGGACCAAGCCCCCTCTCCATACCTGGAACTGAGTGGGATTGTCCCTGCTCATCTCAGGTATCCCACCTCAGATTCTTCTACTTCCTTAATTGCCAGAGACATTCCAACCTAGACACTCTATCTTGAACTATTTTTCATTCCGGAAAGCCTAGGGATTGCTACTTAACCCTGGACAGGGTGCCTGGGGTGTGGCCTGGAATTGTTCCACCTCCTTGAGGCCACTTTTGTTCTTTCATGACAATCAGGACGTCGGACAAGCAGAAAGAGGCAACTCTGATGGTGACCATGACCTGAGAATACGAAAACATTCTCACCTAATACACGCGCTTGTGGGAGAGGAAGACTTGAAACCAAGAGGTGCTTGGGTTTGAGGATGTAAGATCAATTTCTCAGGCGTCACATCTCGCAGCCTGTGGACTCTCAGGCCACATTCAGCCCAAAGGCATATTGTTATTAATTTTTTTCATCAATAGGTTTTGCATTTTAGAGCAGTTTTAGACTCACAGCAAAACTGAGCAAAAAGAAGAGTGTTCCCATACCGTTGCCCCCTCCCCACAACTTCCCCACTAACGACGTTTCCCCCCAACAGAGTGGGACATTTGTTACAATCGATGAACCTGCATGAGAGTCCATTATCACTGAGAGTACTTAGTTACATCAGTCCATAGAATACACCACTCTCGTTGGTGTATATTCTGTGGGTTTGGACAAACATATAATGACACGTGTCCATCATTATAGTATCATACAGGATAGTTTCACTGCTCTACAAGTCCCTGAGCTCTATTTATCCTTCCCTCCCTTCCCCCAACCCCTTGGCACCCACAGATCTATCCAGTATCTCTGTAGTTTTTGCCTTTTCTAGAATGTCATATAGTTGGAACCTTACAGTGTGTAGGCTTTTCAGATTGGCTTCTTCCACTTAGTAATATACATTTAAGCTCCCTCCATGTCTTTTCCTGGCCTGGTAGCTCATTTCTTTTTAGCACTGAATAATATTTCAGTGTCTGGATGTACCAGAGTTTATTTATCCATTCACCTACTGAAGGACATCTTGGTCCCTTCCAAGTTTCGGCAATTCTGAATAAAGCTGCTATAAACATTTGTGTGTAGCTTTTTGTGGGGACGTAAGTCTTGACATCATTTGGGTGAATACCAAGGAGAACAATTGCTGGATTCTATGGTAAGACTATGTTTAGTTTTGAAGGAAACTGCCAAACTGTCTTCCAAAGTGGCTGTACCATTTTGCATTCCCACGGACAATGCATGCGAATTCCTGTTGTCATATTGGTACGATAGGACCATACCTCCCAGCCCTGCTATCCGTTCCAGGATGAGCAAGTTACCCACGCAAGGTCAATTTCAATTGTTCCCCGTGAATTCAGGATTTGGAACTGCACTGATGGTTGCCGAAACCACAAAGGCTGGCAGCTACTGGAACCGAGTCACATGAAGATGATGGTAGGAGAAGGTCCTGTGACCTCCAAACATTGAAGGCCCATGGCTGCTGCTGAGGTTTTCTGTAACTCAATGCTTCATGCCTCTTTGAATTCTACGGCACCCCTGGAGTATCCTTCCCCCCCTTTTTTTTTAATGTTTATTTATTCTTGAGACAGGGACAGAGCATGAACAGGGGAGGGGCAGAGAGAGAGGAAGACGCAGAATCTGAAACAGGCTCCAGGCTCTGAGCTGTCAGCACAGAGCCAGACGCGGGGCTCAAATTCACGAACTGTGAGATCATGACCTGAGCCGAAGTCAGATGCTCAACCGACTGAGCCACCCAGGAGCCCCCCTTCCCCACTTTTTAAAGAGCTACTCACAACAGCAACAAAAAAATTAACTCATTCACCTTTCCTATCAAATTGCCCATGAAGCCAGACTTTCGGGTGTCGGAATCAAGATGAAACAGGAGACTGGAACGATGACCCAGAAATCAGTTTCTTGTAGCCAACTCTGTTATGTCATCTGAGCAGATCCCTCTCTTCTGTTTTCAGTCTCCCAGGGAACTTTCTAGTTAGGGCTACAGGAGAATTTGGGGAGGATGTTGGGAATCTGTGAGCCCTCATATTCACGGTGGCCATCTTGGTTGTAACCAAAAAAAGTTAGCCCTGAGAAGGAGAGAAGGAGCCAATAGGCAAATAACAAGAGATGTAGAGAAAGACTTCCAGCAGTGCCTGAGGCCTCCCTGAGTTTGGTGATGGGTCACTTGGTCCCAAAAGCCTTATGACTTACACAGCCATTTCTAGCAAGGATGGTCCTGAGGACAGGATGTTTCTTACAACCGTGGGATGTGGCACACAGTAGACACTCAATAAATGTTTGTTGAATCACTAAGGCAAATCAATAGCATATGACTGGCAGCTTCTTGTTCCTAGGGATTGGTGCCACCAGACTGACCGGGCTCAGAAGGAGCACTGCTTATCACAGTCACAGTGGGCAGAGGCAGATATGGCCACTATGGGGTGCCATAGGGTGGTTCCTGGGGGCAGGTCATGGTTAGACTTGCCTTTGTATCACAGCCCTTGGCCAGCGCCTGGCACAGTGCCTCCCACATAGCAGGTGCTCAGTACACAGTAATGAAGGCAAGAAGAAGTGAGTGGGCATTCATAAACTTAACACCTCTGCATGCTAAGCGTAGCCTGACCTGCAAGGCAGAAAGAGGATCCACTCCTCATTCTTTTCTTTTTAAGTTTACTTATTTGTTTTGAGAGAGAGATAGAGCACAAGTGGAGGAGAGGCAGACAGAGAGAGGGAGAGAGAGAGAGACAGAGAAAATCCCAAGCAGACTCTGCACCATCAGCACAGAGCTCAAGGTAAGGGCTTGAACCCACGAACCACAAGATCATGACCTGAGCTGACATTGGACGCTTAACCAACTGAACCACCCAGGCGCCCCTACTTCTCATTCTTTAGTTGAGGAGAGCAAACTAAAAACCCTGTAACCATAGAATAATAATAATAATAATAAGTAAGGGTTAAGCTACAGTGACTAAAGACACAATAAGAGATTGATGTATTCCTTCAACAGACACTGAGAAAGGACCTTCTTCTTGGGTCTGGAGCTGAGCACTGGGGGGATTCAGATAGGAGTAAGATACTGTCGCAGTAATTATGCTCCAAGCAGGGAGTTCCATAATAACACTCATATAGTCATTCGTTCATTCAAGACATCTTACCAAACTCCTACATGATGCCAGGGCCTGGCATGGTGTGGTGCAATAAAGGGCCGGGCAGCTGGGGCTCTTGCTAAGGTTGCTGCATCCTTGTATCATCTTGAGGAAGGGCCTCTTCCTCTGTGGGCCTCAGTTTCTCCATCTGTAGAGTTGGTGACAAGACCAAATGATGCAAGGACCTTTCCATTTCTGACAACTTATTCAGATCCTCGTGGGTAGAGTTCGATTGAACTCTAATCCTCAGTTTCCTCATCTGTGAAAACGGGCTTATCAGGAACAGCACCTACATCCTTGAGTTCCTGTGAGAATTAAATAGAAGAATAGATGTAAATTACTCAGGACGGTGTCTGGCACCCCGTCCATGCTCTCTGCTCAACAGCCTCGGTTATTATTACTGTCACACGGACTCCTGCCTTGTGCCCCTCCATGCACAGGGCACTGAGCTGGTTATTGTGGAAGAAGCACGAAAGACCCTCTAGGGCCCACCCCTGGGAGAGATCAGTGGAGTATGCAGCAGGAGGGAACTCAAATCCAGGGTGGGAAGGTGAGCCTGGAAGCCTGCCCTGGGGACGGGGGATCAGAGGAAGCCTCCTGGTGGGGGAGGGGCCGGACCTTCATCCTTCCCTTCCAGGAGCCAATGGTGGCTGGGGCTGGTCTGGGGCTGCCGAAAGGTGGCCTTGTGGGTAAGTCCTTCCAGCTGTGGACAGGTAATCCTGGGCCTTGGAGCTGGAGAGATGATACCCCCCGAGGGCCAGGCCTGGTCCCGCTCAGGATGCTTTCCCTGTGAAAATGCTCAGCAGTCCTTGCGTTTAGGAGTGCTCGGGTCCAGCATGAATCATTCCTTTTTGAACTTGTCTAAATGTGTTTATAAAATAAAGCTGCGGCCCAGGGCTGCTCCGGGCCGAGCGGGAAGGTAATATGTTTTTAATTGGAGAGATTGGGGGAAGGAGGCAGCGGGCCAGAGTGAGCTCACCCCACATGAATGCGGCTGGGCGGAGAACAATGTACGTTCACATTCCTGGACTACAGCAGGACCCGCTCGGTGGGCAATCCTCGGCTGAGTGGCGGCCTCCACCAACGCAGGCAGTCCGGGGTTAGCCAGGAGCTTGAGTCCTGGGGTGGGGTGGGGGCAATCAGTAACCCCTGGATCTGATGTCAGCATGGGTCAGAGCAGGGGTTGCAAACTCCAGTGCACCCCGGAGCCAGGCAGGGGCTAGCAGCCTGAACACACCCGGTGTAGACCTGGTGGATGGGAGGTGTGCGGCCCTTGCAAAGGGGCCCGTCACCGCTCGACTGGGCCCTCCCCCATCATCAGATCTGATGATTTCTCAAGAGAAACCAGAAATACGGACGTGAAATCTCATTCTCAATGTTGGCTTTATTTGATTTTATCCTATTTTCTTTCTTTGGCTATTGGGCCAACTAAAACAGATGTGCAAACCATATTTGGCCCCACAGCTGCCCCCTGAAGCTCATCTTTGAGACTGTGGTGTGGACCTCACTGTGTCATTTACTAGCCATCATGACTCGAGGCAAGTTAATTAGCTTCTCTGGGCTCTGGTTTCCTCTACTAGAAATCTGGTATTCTAATGCTATTTTTCCTGACGTTTCCAATAGCTTCCAAGTTGAGGATAAAGGAGGGAGGAAAGAAGGTAATATTTATGGTGCGTCTGCTATGTGCCAGGCATGGTGCTAATGATTCGTGTGTTGTTGTTTTGCTTTGTTTTGCTTTGTCTTATTCTTTTAATCATCACAATGATCCCTAAGTGGGCATTATTCCCCTTCTGAAGATGAGAAGACAGAAGCTTGGAGAGCCGAACTAGAATTTCAACCAGCTTTCAGAAGTTTGGAACCGTGGGGCGCCTGGGTGGCTTAGTCAGTTAAGCGTGTGACTCTTGGTTTCAGCTCAGGTCATGATCTCACGGTTCGTGAGTTTGAGCCCTGCATTGGGCTCTGCGCTGACAGAGTGGAGACTGCTTAGGATTCTCTCCCTCCCTCTCTCTCTCTGCTCCTCCCACTCTCTCTCTCTCTTAAAACAAATAAATTAATTAAAACTTAAGAAAAAAAAAGAAGTTTGGAATCGTCCTCTGTGTTTTAGCAACACTTGTCACAGTAAGGCTGGGGAAACTGAGTCAACATTTAATGCGGCACAGCCGTGCTGAGTAAAGGCACTAATTATTTTAGATCCTAGTTCAGTAATAGTAATTCACCTGTTTAATTAGCAACAGTTGGTTTACAAAGTAAAATGGGCAGAGAGGTCAAGGGTATGGCGAAGGGGCTCCGTCCCCACACTGCTCCAGTTACAAAGTGCCAAAAAACAACAGGACAATGTGTATTAAGATATTCACACTCTTTCAGCCAGTAATTCATCTTGAAGGACTCAATCCTAAAGTAAAAAGAGCTGTGGGCAAAGATTTAAAAAAAAAAAAAAAGGGCTCAGAAAATCAAATGTTCATCGTAAATGAAATAGTTAAATAAGTTATGTAATAACCATACCAAGGCAAGTAGGATAAATGTTTAGGAAGCATGTGCAGTAACATGAGAAAAGGCTTACAGTATATTAAGAAAAGAAAATAGAATGCAAAATTGGGTAAAGACATATATTATACTTAAAGAAATGCAAAGAAGGAGGACAGAAGGAAATTCACCCCAATGTTAATTCTCCATGTGTTGGGATTTTAATTTAATTTTCTTCGT
This sequence comes from Prionailurus viverrinus, assembly GCF_022837055.1. Taxonomy (NCBI): domain Eukaryota; kingdom Metazoa; phylum Chordata; class Mammalia; order Carnivora; family Felidae; genus Prionailurus; species Prionailurus viverrinus. Next base: position 178,662,488 of record NC_062561.1, on the reverse strand, counting down.
TCTTTTTTGGGGGGAAATTGTTAGATTCTCCCTAATGAGCATATTGCACTTTATAATTGGAAATGTATATATTTGCAGGAGGTAATGGCCCTCATCTCATCCAGGCTGAGAAGCGGAGAGGTCTGGAGTCAGGTATCACATTTATTTTAAAAATAAAAGCCCAGAAAGAAACTCTAGAGAGAAAAATACCACAATGTAAAGTGGTTATTACTGGCTGATAGGATTATGGGTGATTTCTTTTCCCCTACTTCTTTATACTTCTATGTGTTTTTCAAACTTTCTACACTGAGATTTCTTTGAAATTGGCAAACAAACAGACAAACCGTAAAATACTCCCTTGCACTTACAACCGTTCCAGGCAGGGAGATATTCTTGGCAAGAGAGCTGTACCAGAATCCAGGCTTTCCTCGCTCATTGCTCTCTGTCCATTCTGGGCTTTGTACCTGTGCCCCCAACCACCACCACTACCAATTCTGGAGGTTTTAATAACACTTGAATCTGTTTAAACCTAAAGAAACGTGGACTTAGGATTTTTGTTTAGCTGATGGAAGAATGGCTTGGCTCAGTTTGTTCTTGAAACCTGTTTTCCACCATCCTGCCAAGTTCAAATGGCCTATCGTGGATTATATTTCATTGAGGCAAACCTGCCTGTAATCAGGACATTACTGACCTAGAAGGCACATGTCCCTGACACTCCTCCAAGATCTGAACTGTGTCCTCACCTCCTAAGCTTACCCTTTCGTGGAGCTGATCCGTCTTCTGTCTTGGAAGGCCAGAACCTCTCCAAGTGTCCTTGTTATGAGTGAAGGCCTTGTGTTCTGTGGTCAGAGCTCCTTGGGGTCCTTTGTGGGATTTACCACCTGATGGGGCTTCGTCCCTGTGCAGCTCATCATCTTGAATGTACCCCCTGCCCTTGTTCCCCGAGATCCGCCAGTCTGCATAGTCCAGAAGACCTGGAACTGACAGATGTGAACTTAAGCCGATCCCTGCACTCCTCCCGGGCCTCCTTCCACGTCTGCAGAAGGGAAGTAACACCAACTGAACCTCTTTAATTAGAGGATTAAAATAAGGCACCTTCGGAGTGCCTGGGTGGCTTAGTCGGCTCAGTGTCGAACTCTTGGTTTCAGATCTCAGGGTTCGTGAGTTCGAGCCCCACGTCGCGCTCTATGCTGAGAGTGGAGAGCCTGCTTGGGATTCTTTCTCTCCCTCTTTCTCTGCCCCTCCCTTGTTTGCGCTCTCTCTCCTTCTCTCTCTCTCTCTCTCTCTCAAAATAAATAAATAAATAAACTTAAAATAATAAAATAAAAATAAAAAATAAAATAAGGCACCTTGTTATATAAAGCCTTGAACACAATACAGGTGATCTTTCTTCTTGCCTGTCCAGCATCTTTCCTTTTTTCCTAATCCAAGAGCATTCAAATATGCACTTTGGCACATTTCAGCAGGTCTGCAAACCCTCATAGTACTTTCCACATAGGACTACTGTGGGAATTAAGAACACTGAGGGCACTCTCACTGGGACCAGGCACGGGGCATGCCTGAGCTCCATTTCATGTGGTCCCTAGCATGGGGGGACTCTGCGAGGTAGGACGCACGATCATCAGTCACATTGTGTAGGACGCTGAGGCACAGACAGGTGATATGACAGCTGTTAAGTCCCTTAGTGAACATTTTATGTTTATTTACGTTTTCCCACTTTCGTTCTGCTGAGTCTTCCTTTCCCTCCTTTCACTGAGGATTCTTCCAAGTTCACACAAATGGAAGTCTTCCTTAAAGAAGAAGGCAAACAATTGAGAAACCCCACTGTGGCCCAAATCCATGGCTATCACCTCACTTCTTTAGACCCAAGTGGATTTCTGAAGACTGTACCTAGAGTCAGTTCCTCCAAAACCCAGTTAATGTAAATTGCATGCCTACCAAGGTACCACTGGTTCTTGCTCAATGGGATGGCATCAACCTCTTTTTGGAAGTTTCTAGATCTTCTTTAATATCTTTTTTTTACTTTCGGAACTCTTGGACATTTCAAGGTTTTATAAGGTTTGGGGTTTGTTTTGTTTTGTTATTATTTTTAAGTGAATTCACCTCAGGTGATTCTACCTTAATTTCAAGAAAACAAGCACATTTTAAGCTGATAGCTAGGAGGGAGGTGATGGATAACCACAGGAAGTGAGGCTCATGGAAAAAAACTGGCAACCACCCTAAGTGTATGACCTTGGGCAAGTTGCATACACCCTAAGTGTATGACCTTGGGCAAGTACAATTACATAGGTAATTACCTATGTTCATAAACCGCTGATTATTTTCAACTAATCATAAAGATATTGGCACTCTTTACCTTCTATTTGGTGCCTGGGCCGGTATGGTAGGGACTGCTCTCAGTCTCCTAATCCGGGCTGAACTAGGCCAACCTGGCACACTATTAGGGGATGACCAAATTTATAATGTAATCGTTACTGCTCATGCTTTTGTAATGATTTTCTTTATAGTGATACCCATTATAATTGGAGGATTCGGAAACTGATTGGTCCCATTAATAATTGGAGCACCCGATATAGCGTTCCCCCGAATGAATAATATGAGCTTCTGACTCCTTCCTCCATCCTTTTTACTCCTACTTGCTTCATCTATGGTAGAAGCCGGAGCAGGAACTGGGTGAACAGTATACCCACCCCTAGCCGGTAACCTGGCCCACGCAGGAGCATCCGTAGATTTAACTATTTTCTCACTTCATCTGGCAGGTGTTTCTTCAATCTTAGGTGCTATTAATTTTATTACCACTATTATTAACATAAACCCCCCTGCCATGTCTCAATACCAAACACCCCTATTTGTTTGGTCAGTCCTAATTACTGCTGTTCTGCTACTTCTATCACTCCCAGTTTTAGCAGCAGGGATTACCATGCTACTAACAGATCGAAATCTAAACACCACATTCTTTGATCCTGCTGGAGGAGGAGATCCCATCTTGTATCAACACTTATTCTGATTTTTTGGTCACCCAGAAGTTTACATTTTAATTCTACCTCATCAGTACAACAGGGGTAATAATTTCTATCTCATGTGGAAGTCTGATGACTAACTTCAGTGACACAGCGTGTCACTAAATATTCTAAATATAGATGTTCAATTATACAGCAATGATCACCTCTTTCGTTAGGGGAAATGATCACAGTCTTGCCTGTTTTGTGCCACTTCTGGTATCTTTGCTTCTGTTTGGCCTGGAGAAGAGAAAACAAGCTCAGGATGGATGGGGAGAGAAGGGAGCTTGGATGTGTCAATGGCGCCCCTCCTCCTACAAATTACAAACCTGCAGTTAGACCCTTCCATATCCATACCGTGCACTGAAATGCATTCCAGATGCACTGAAGAACTGAACATTTAAAAAAAAAATTCAAACCATAGAGGGAAAAAGACTTGAATATTTATCAGACCTCAAGGGAGAAAAGGCTGGTTAAACTTAGAAGCGTAAGAAAACATCACCAAGAAAGAGATGGACAGAATTGACTGCAGGAAAATTTAGCACATTTGTACATTGAAAAAAGAAAGGAAAATGTATGTGGCAGTGGCCAAGTGACAGGCAACGACATCAAACCTATATTACTGAGATTGTCATATTTGTATGTACATATATGTGGAAAGAGTTGAGAAAGTCATCCAGACCCTTCTAGATTGAGGAACAAAGAAGTCAAATAAATAATGTGCAAATAAGAAATATATTTGGGGATAAAAAGGGAGGAAGAAATCTCACTGGCAATCCAAGAAATTAATTACCACTTTCCTACCATCCCATAGTACTGCTTTTCAAGATAGTAAGACCTACTGTTAAAGAGGGTATTGCGAAGTAGGCACACTCGTACACTGGCTGTAGGAATGTAAAGCAGCCTCTTTGGGAGAAAAAAATGTTATAGCACCATGTGTTGTAAAAAAAAAAATATCTGGGATATGGAGAAAAATAAAACCAGGCCCCCACCTTAAAACATACACAAAGATGGACACCAAGTGGCTTAAAAACCTCACTGTGAAAGATAAAGTAGAAAGCGAGTTACAAAAGACGTAGGAGACATTCTCACCCTGACGCTTAATAGCCATGTGGCCTTGGCAGGATATTTTACACCTCTGTAAGATTAGAGATTGAATACCCACCTTACAAGGTCATGTCTGTAAAACACCTGGCACAGGTAGGTGTCTTTGACAAAGATAACTGATTATTCCTTTCCTCCTGGGTGCCTAGCTTGATCACCACTCCAGGCCTGTCTTGTGAGTGAGCTCTGACTAGTAAAAGTGATGAGTGCACTTCTAGGCCTCCCCTGCATAATCCCACATTTGCTTTCCCCCATCCACTGGCTGCATAGGGAGAATCTGGGGCCATAAAAGAGGGCAGTGTATCAAGATGAAAGGAACCCGGGTCCCTGAGTCACCACCTAGAAGGCTGCTTGGCCAAAGCCCCCGGATGAAACTTTATGCATAGGATACCAACTTCCATTGAGTTAAGCCACTGCAATTTGAGGATTCTTCATTATAGCAGCTAACAATACCTTTCATAACTAACAGGCCACCCAATAATTATTATGCAGTTTGACCAATGAATTCCATCTCTGGGAAATCTAATGGTTGGGGTTCATTAAATCTGATTCCTATATAGCCTCCGGTGGGCAGCAGTGGGGTTTCTTAATCCAGTCGCTAATCAAAAGTGCACATTGGAAGATTTCCAGAGAAGTGGCTAATAGAAAAATGGATTCTGTTGGTTGACTTAAGGTTTTGTTCTAAGTCGTTAAAGTTGGGTTTGACACAAATTCTGAGGTTGGGATTGGCTACAGTGTTTTGACTAGACTGGACTAGAGCTCAAAAAATAGTCAAAGGATAAGCCAAAATAAAAGTAGAAATAGGAAAATATGGAAGTAATCAGATTGTCTGTATCAGCTGATAATAGTCTGTCCCTGGGCACAAAGCCAGCGAACGTTAACCCTGGCCAGCTACTCACACACTGCAGGTGATGTGCTGTAACAAATGACAGTGACAGCTAGCCTGAGGAGGGGAGGACACAGCTCGAGGGGCACTGAGATGCAGAAAAGTCCCCTGACTGTGCACCTCCAGCCTGATTCCCAAGACAACATGGAGTGTGTGTATCCAACCACCTCACTAAGGAGATCTTTTTCTTTAATGTTTTTTTTTTTTAATTTTTTGAGAGACACACAGAGAGAGACAGAGAGAGAGAGACAGAGTGAGAGCAGGGGAAGGGCAGAGAGAGAGGGAGACACAGGATCTGAAGCAGGCTCCAGGCTCTGAGCTGTCAGTGCAGAGCCTGACGCGGGGCTTGACCCCATGAGCCGTGAGATCATGACCTGAGCCGAAGTCAGATGCTTAGCTGACTGAGCCACCCGGGTGCCCCTAAGGCGATCTTTTAAATATACAAAAATCTTTATGCCAAAGACTATTTAGGACAGTATTATCTACATAGTGAAAAATTTCAGAAGCATCTGAAATGCATGTGGCAGGTGCTGCTGGTCTCCTACCCGGCAGCCATTCTCCCTTCCTTCCTAGAGAACAGTATCCCGATTTAGTGCTGGCTCCAAAAGCGGAGTCAGGATTGTTCTATTCCAGTTTTGGTCCTCCCATTCCTTCTTGGCAGTGATTGGTCTAGGATTGGTCCTACGATTCTGGCCAATGAAGCGTAAGGGGGAAGGGAAAGTTCGCCAGGAGCTTTTCAGAAAGACTAAGGGCAGAGGCACTCAGGAAAATGTCCTTTCCTCCCACACACACACACACACACATGCACTTTGGACTCTGCTGATGAAGCTGTGATCCCTGGAGAGGCTGCAGCCATCTTGCCCTCTTGAGTCAAAGAGACTCATACAGAGACATTAATCCAGAGCTACTGAGCCTCTGGACCAACCTGGAAGTGTGTTAGGTGAAATAATTATGTCTTTACTATGCACTTTTATTCAGATGTTCTGCTGCAGGTTCGCCCTGTGATGCCGTTGGAGTGTACAGGTGGTAGAAAAATCGTTGGGAAAACTGAACTGGCACACCTGGAGTTACCTAGACATGGTATCTGACTCTCACGAGGGAAGTCTGAAGGCAAAAGCCTGGGGGTCTGCTCACGAGAACTAACGAAAGAGAGAATGTTGCCGTGCCCTTCCAGAGTCTGGTGGGGCAAAGAAGGTGGACTTTTCTCATGGGCTAAGTGAGGACTATGGAAAATAGCTGGGCTATAGCCTTCGGGAAAGGACCTCACTTAAAAACAAGGCCTAACTGGGGCGCCTGAGTGGCTCAGTCGGTCAGGTGTCCGACTTCGGCTCAGGTCATGACCTTGTGGTTCGTGGTTTCGAGCCCCTCATCGGACTCTGCGCTGACAGCTCCGGCCCTGGAGCCTGCTTCGGATTCTGTGTCTCCCTCTTGTCCTGCCCCTCCCCTGCTCAGTCTCTCTCTCTCTCTCTCAAATAAACATGAAAAAATTTAAAAATAATAATAATAAAAAGGCGGCCTAACGGGGTAAGAGGGCCCCAGAAGGATCTCTGTGTGTAGCATGTATTGCAAGATCTCCAGACAAGGTAACATTCACAGGTACCAAACAGTAGGGCTTCTATCTATCTTGGGGGAGTGGGGAGTGGACACAACACCTTCCTATCATACACGGGGCTTAGGTATTGCTGTTGAAGTATGTTTCTGCATAGGGAAGAGGTATCCGGTCTATCTGCACTGATGCCTCACTGATCCAGATCCTTATACAATCAGGTGGCCCTTGAGGGCGGACCATCCCTCTGCTGCTCTGTGGTTCCACTCCAGGCTCCAGCCCTTCCATTTACACTCATGGGTTCAGCTCTTGCCACCTGTGCCTTCCCCTGCCGCGACTTTTCTCACTCTGATTTTGTGGTCCGCTTCTTGCTAATCCCCTTGTCTGTAAGCTCCTTGAGATCAGGGAACTCACCTGATTCACTTCTGAGTTCCCGGTGCCTGGCAGAGCCCTGACACCACGTGGGTGAGCTGACGGGTCAATTGGATGAATTGGTAAGTGTGTAAGTGGAGAGCCAACGTGTATAATACTCAAAGTCATGAAAAACGAAGACGGACTGGGGAGTTTTCACAGATGGGAGGAGGCCAAGGAGACATAATGACTAAATGCGACACGGTATCCTGGACAGGAGCAAGGACGTTAGCGAATAAACTGGTGAAATTGGCATAAGGCTGATGCCCTAGGAGTAGTTTAATAGTGTCCCATCAACGTTCTTACTTGGGACGAATGTCACAGAAGATATTTGCATTAGGGGAAGCTGGGTAAAGGCTATGTGGAAACCCTCTCACTGCCTTTCTAACTCTTGTAAATCTAACACTATTTCAAAATAAAAACCTAACTAAATAAATGTTGAGGAAGGGCAGGCACCACGATTGTCCAGGGATTTACTAAATTGGTGAATATGCTGGGCCTTGAAGGAGAAGATGGAGAGACGGGATCAGGGTCCATGAGCGACAAATATCTGGGTGGAAAAAATGAGCAAGTGTTGCTCAATTTTGGCAAGCCCTTTTGGCCACCCATCTGCAAAATGGGTGAAAACCCACAGGTCAGATGAAGCCATGTCAGCTGCAGGTCTAGCTAGGGTTGCCTGAAGACCTCAATCCCATCGGCTGGAGCAGATTAGAACCTTCTAAGACTTCTGTGAATTTTCAGAGGTTTGGGGTCTCATCATCGGTCATGCTTCTTGGCTCCTACAGTAAGAATATGTATGTTGTCTGATAGCCCCATCCGATGAATTCATCACACACACACGTGCGCACACACACACACACACACACAGACATGCATGTACCACTGGATCATTTGGGAGAGTGTCTGAAAGTTTGGGTATCACACGACAGAGAGACATCCAACATAGGAGAGGCTTCCATTCTCTTGCTGGCTCCTTCCTCCCTACCTCTCCCCTCCCCGCTCCTTTCCCCTCCTTCCTCCTGAGCTGTCTCTGTGCTGGACACTGTCCCTAGGGCCCTCAGTGTCCTACCTCCCTCAGTTCAATCTATATTAAAACACAATTCCCTTCCTAGGAGGAATTTTGACACCAGCTATTAAAATACCATTTGCTTTAGCTCCTTACATGAGTCTGAAGCCAGTGCTGTCTCCTCTTGGGCTCATTACAGCCGTGGCTTTGATCCACTGTGTCTAGACAACCTTGTGGGTCAGAATCAGTTGGGAGAAGCCTGGCAATGTAATTATTTGCTAATGTTAAAGCACTAATATTTCCAATGTTTTGGGTTACAATCATTCCATTGAAAGTGTCTCCAAGGTTAGCCCTGTGACAATGTCACCCTTCCCCATTTGCATTCTCAAATGCAAATTTGAGAGAAAAAGGACAAAATGTGAAAGTGGCCTGTGGGAATTCTGCATGGCAGAATGCCACGTGTGTGGTGACCTCATCACATGCATGCCAACAGAAAACTAGGTTGAGAAGGGCTGGGTGAGAGGATCAAATGAGATCTCTGCAAACTGTGAATTACTTAAAGTTAGTGCCCAAGGTTCACATTTGGTCCAGGAGAGCCTTAAAGGTGAGCTGGTCCTGTCATTTTAAAGATGGGGAAACTGAGGCCACGGAACAGAAGTGACCGTGGGTATGCCCAAGGTCATACTATGAGCCCCTGACAGCCCAGGCCCCCTCCAGCACCTTACAGTCTCCCTTATACCTGGAGGTGCTCAAATGCAAATGGGATGGCCACGAGGAGACATCAGCAGCTGGCCACTGTTTTCCCCATGAATTTCTAAGACTTCGGGGGGGTGAGTATTGATCGTGGCCACTCAGGGACAGTATTGCTCTGCAACACTTTTGCTCTCTCTTCTCAGAGTGTGTCTTGTTCGATAATGTTAGGGATAATTAAGACCAAACATGTAGAATCAGCCAGGCTCCAAGGGGGAAAGGATGCCACAAGTCAGGAAGGTTGGGATTTTGGCCCTGTGGTGTCCTACTGCCTGACCTTGGCCGAGCAGGTTCACCAAAGCATGCCTTCCTTTTCCCCTCTGAAAAACCAGGATAGCTGCAGCTCTCCCGCAAGTTGATGTGAAAAGGGAATGAGGTGAAAAGCATACAGTACATGCTTGCTTAGACTTCCCAGCATGTGCCCCAGCCCAGAGTTCACAGCTTTGCTCCTTATGGGACAGGAATGGCTCTACACGTTGTCCTTCCACTTCTGCAGGTATACCGGCTGCTTCTCTTCCCTCCTCCTCCCAAATAACTCTCCTATAGGAGAGGAAGCCACCCCAAGCTGTCTGTGCTCAGGGCGAATGTCCAGGGTGGAGAGGAAGGGCATATGAATGAATTGGAATCTTATTCTTGTGAGAGACAGATGCCCAGTTTAGACCACAGTATTCATCTCCTCAAGGACATCCCCTCCCCTAACCCCACAGTTTCTCATTGTGCCTTGCAATCCACGGACAGTTCATTGGCACATTAAATAATGGTGCATAGGGGCACCTGAGTGGCTCGTCGGTTGTCAGACTTTGGCTCAGGTCATGATCTCACAGTTCGTGGGTTTGAGCCCCGCGATGGGCTCTGTGCTGACAGCTCAGCGCCTGGAGCCTGCTTTGGATTCTGTGTCTCCCTCTCTCTCTCTCTCTCTCTGCCCCTCCCCACTCACACTCTGTCTCTCTCCCACTCTCAAAAATAAATAAAACATTAAAAAAAATAAAAAAATAATAATGGTGCATCTATGATCCACAGCACGTCAGATTCTATGCAACATGGCAGCTGAGGCAACCAAGGGGATCCATTGGCTCATGTAACTAAGCCACGGAAAGGAGTGATCATCAGCAGATGAAGGAGATGGGCGGGTGGACTTCAAGACCTGGGAATACATTCTCTCTCTCCCCTCACCTTGACCTCCCTATGTTGTCTTGGCTTCATCCCCTCACGTCAGCAACCCCACAAAGCTGGGGGCATGGCCCATACAGTCCCCATCTTACAGAAGAGACAGCTCTTCCCTGCCTGGCTGGGTCACGAGCCAGGTGCTGGCTGGGTCACGAGCCCTTGCCGGGCCAACCACTTCTGGGCCTTGGCCATGATACCCCTGTGGCTGGGAAAGTGGGGTTCTCTGAGCGCCAGCCTCCCCCAGACCCACAGGGCTGAAATAGAGGAAGAGAGCTATTCTTCTGGGTAGGTCACACAAGAAGAGTCCACTGTCTTCAGGACTGGATCCACACGCTTCATGGCGACCAGGAGCCTGGTCCAAGAGCTTCTGGTTTTTGTTCCTCGCTAAGTCAAAGGAACGTGGTCACTTCTGCTTTCGAACTCACTAGCTATCATTGTACTGTTACTTCTCACTATGGCCCCAGTTCAGACTACACGCTTACGGAGGCCAAGCATGCTTCCTCCATTTCTTTTGAGATCGAGATCTTCTACTGCAATAGGTAGTCACTAAATTATTCTAGGAATTACTGATAGCAAATATTTATGGAGAACTGGTAATGGGTCAGGCACAATTCTAAGTGTATTGACTATTTGTATTAGTCATTCTCAAACCACCCCATGAGGTAGATACTGCGATTATCCCCATTGTACAGAGCAGATAACTGAGGCACAGGGAAGCGGAGTAAACATCAGAGTAAATAAGTTAGGAGAGCCAGAATTCACCAGCAGGCAGCTGGGCTTCAACATCCACATTCTCTACCACCACAACTCTTGGGGTAGGACTGAGTTTGTCCATCGAATCCCACTGAGCAGAGGCTTGTGAAGACATATCCTAGAGCCCCAGCTCCTGCTACCATCCAAATGGCTGGTCTGGGTTCTGGGACAGCATGAAGTTGGAGTCCTCACAGATTTTATTTTAATCTTTGATCATAACAGTTACCATTTGTTGGCACTGGTCTAAGAGCTTACATTACATGATCTCATTTTTTCTTCTAGACAACTCATTTTGAAGCTGAAGAGTCAGAGGTTCAGAGAGGGTAAGTAACTTGCTTAGAGACACACAGCTAGGGAAGCGGGGAGCCAAGGTTTTAACCTAGAATGGCCTGACTCCAACACCCAAACTCCTAACCATGCTCCTCTCTGCCCCAATCCGAGTGTGGGGTGAGGGTGTGCAAACTGGTCAAAAAGAGCCTTGGGAAGTTAGACTTTCCTCCTCTGGCCCACATTTCCATGCCCATTTCTGCCCTGAGAACTGCCATGGCCTCAGGGGCAGGGCTGGGAGGGGCTGCTCACTTCCTCCCGTGCTCCTACACCTGTCCCAGAGCTGAGTCTCCAAATGTCCGGAACAATGTCACCGCAATTTCAGGTAGCTGTGGCTGTGGCTGTTCCCAAGCCCGAGCTGCACCACTCCCGGGATTATCCATGATTTTCATAGGACTGCCTCCACTGGACCAACAACATGTAGTAATAATCATAGCTAGCACTTATTAAATGCCTAGAATTGGCAGGACCCAGTGCTAAGGGTAGTGGAAACTTCCTCCCTCATTCTTCCTAATGACCCTTTATAATGAGTGTTCAGGAAATTGAGACTAGAAAGGAGGCAGAGTAAGGAATGCGGCCAACGCTGTGCAGTCATCAGGTGGCCGAGTTGGAACTCGAACCTGGGTCTGATGGACTTCAAAGTCCATGACTTTAATGCCAACTTTAGGCTGTATCTTAGCCTCTGCCAAGACAACAGAGCTCAAGAAGGCATAGCCTTTGCTCCCAGGAAGCTCAGAGTTCAGTAGCTCACATATGTGATTGAACAAATTGCAGTTGGGTGAATGCATGAGGAACGACACATGTGTGTGCCCTGGGGTTGCCAGGGGGAGAGAGTGTTGTCCTGGATGAGATACTCTCCATGACTCGATGGCAAGTGACGGGAGTCCAACTCAAACTGGCTTAAGAGGAGAAGAGGCAGGGGTGGGGCAGAGACTGACTGGCTCATGTTTCCCCAAAGTTCAGGGAATTGGCTTCAAGCATGGTTTGATCCAGGAACTGAAGGTTAAGAGGAATCTCTTTGCAGCTTTGAGCTGTGCTTTCAGCCATGTTGACTTTAATTTCAAGAAGGGTCCCTGACAGGCGAGATGTCCCCCAGAGAGAGGTTACCTGCTCCTTAGTCTACAAAGCCAAGGTGGTTAGCAATCCCAGTGAAAAGAGAATCTCTGTTTACTTTTAACTTCAGCCAAATGCCCAGGATGGAGCGTCATTGGATTTGCTCAGGTCCCACGTAACTTTCTCTGGTCTCAATCACCGTGGCCAGAGAGGTGAGGCCATTGGTCAGCTATTGGCCAGGTCTGGGTTCCCTGCTTATTCCTGAGATTGCACATGAGGGTGCTGGCGCTAGGAGAAGGAAGGGGTGGGAATGCTGGGAGGGCAGAGACAGTCAGCGCCCACCCAAGACAAGGTGGGTGAGGGAGACTTTGCAGAAGACGACCCCGGGAGGTTGGTTCTGAGGGACAAACAGAAGCGTGCCGGGCACAGCTGGGGCTGAGCAGAAGGGCGTTTCCTATCAGAGGGAACAGCCTGTGCCTGGCCATGGAAGTGTGAACTAATTGTTTGGCACCGCTGGAGGCCAGAGCATACGTAGGAGAGGAGTGTCAGATGTGGCTGGAGAGGGGACAGGCAAGGGACTACAGGCCTGGGGCCCATGCTCAGCAGTTTGAACTTACTCCTGCAGGGACCCCAGGGAGGTAGAGCCTGCGGGTCAGGGCCAAGGACTCTGGGCTGGACCTCCTGTCCTGTTCCTTCCTCTCTGGGTGACTCTGTTTCTCTGATTCTCAGCTTCCCCATCTGTGAAATGGGGAGGGTATGGTACAACCTTCAAAGAATCTAAGTGAGGCTAAAGGGAGGCCGATCCATGATAAGCAGAGAGACTGTATACAGTAAGTACTGACCCACAAAGACCATTACTTTGGACAGTTTAAGCACCAGGGGGACATGCTCTGAGCTACACACTAGAAAGTTCCTTCTGGGGTAGGGTGGAAGATAGAAGCCAAGAGGCCCACCGAATATGATGGTTCAGGTCCTGGTGAGAGAGAAAAAGAACTGTTGTGTGCAGAGGGAGAACACAGGGCTGATGGGCGAGGGCTCATGAAGAAAAATTTCCACGGCGTTTGGCAAAAGCCTGGATGTGGGGAGAAGGAAGAATGCAGGATAAAAACAAACAGGAAGACAAAAATCTATCTTTGATTTGGGATCCCGTAACTTTTCACTTTTGAACAAATAAATCTTCTCAGATAAAATCCAACCAATTCCCCTAGATTTTTTTTTCTTTTCCTCTTCAAATATCTCAAAAAAACAAACATCCCTAGACCGTTTTATTCCCAGTTTTGAAATCTTAGAGTTTTGTTTTGAGCCTGAACATGCTTTGAACGCTCCACCTGATCCCTGATGGCCTCACCTGAGAAGTTCGCCCAGTTTTCTAGGCCGTGGGTTCTTTGTGGGGCGAAACAGGCTTGTTCAGGTGGACGTACAACCCACTACTCACCACGATGAGTCTAAATCTCAAACAAGCTTTCCGGACTCAAGTTCTAATGAATTCTCACCCAAAATAAATTAAAAAGGGGCAGAGGAGAAGGAGGTGGAAGAAAAAGCAGCAGCCGCCATCGCAAATTCAAAAGAAAACAGAAATTTGACCAGAAAAGCCCCTCAGCCACTTAACAAAATCTTTCACAAGAGCTATTTGATGTCTAAGTGTAAATAATAATGAAGCTGAGACTTTGTACTAAACTTTGTCATTTCAAAGCCATTTTTACAATCATTAGTTAATCAGCAAATGAATCAAAAACATATGGATCATATTTCACTGGAATCACATGACTTTAAATCAGAGGAAAATGGCTGTAGGGAAAACAAACAATAAAAAGGCTTTTTTTCTTTTCTTTTTTTTTTTTTTTACTTTTTAAATTTTTGGTTTTGTTAAGGCCCAGCGCTTGATAACTGGATGAAATGAAGTTGGACACAGATAGGATCAGGTTGCTCATTGAGTTTAATGAGAATATAAACCCCAGATTTCCATTACGGCACCCAAGCATCCCTGGATGGAAACGCTGGAGGGAAGGAAGGAATAAACAGTATATTTACCTGTCCCTGTACCCAATAAATCTCAGCGAGAATTTCCCTGGGGAACCAGCTGCTGGGTACAACAAACCGAATGCACCGTGGACACTCTGTCGAATCGCAGTGGACGTTTCTGGAGAACTTTGAGGCTTGTGGCCTCTCAGTACCTCACGCTCTGCTGGCCAGGTGTGGGCAATTCCTCAGGCACGTGAGGCCTGGTGATTAATAACAAAACTTGGGGCACCTGGGTGGTTCAGTCTGTTAAGCGTCCAACTCTGGCTCGGGTCGTGATCTCACGGTTGGTGGGTTCGAGCCCCGCATCGTGGGCTCTGTGCTGACAGCTCGGAGCCTGGAGCCTGCTTTAGATTCTGTGTCTCCCTCTCTCTCTGCCCCTCCCCTGCTCATGCTCTGTCTCTCTCTGTCTCAAAACTAAATAAATAACCAGTTTTTTTAAAAGGTATACAAATATTAACAATAATAGTTGTTGAAGCCCATTGAACCGCTACTATGTGTTGGGCACTCTTCAAATACCTGACATTCAATAACTCCTTTAATCTCATGCTGACTCTATGTCCTATTTTCTCCTTTATGTAAACAGGATGGGGAGGGGGGTGGAGGATGTTCCAGTAAGTTATCCAAGATTACCAGTAGTTACAGGGTGAAATGCATCTTCAAACTCAGGCACCTGCACCCTCAACCACTAAGCTGAACCTCCACCTCAGGCACGGGGGGAGGTCCAAGGTGCCTCCCTCTCCTTATCAGCCAGCACCCACGGGGAGGCTTAAAGCATGTCTTTGCAGGGTCCCCCAGGGTTGTGGTATGCTTGCATTTCTCCCAAAGATGTGATCTCAGAAAAGAGCAACTTCAAAGCCAAACCTGCCATCCACTTGGTCCCTCTGGGCCCGGAGAGTAAGTTCCCCAACGGTCTTGACTTCCTCTTCCCATACCCAGGCTGACAGAGCAGACAGCCCTTCATGGGGGTAGGGGATGCCAGGGGCCTGCACACACTTCCCCAAGAAAGCATCTTCCCCAAGAAAGCTGTTCAAAGATAGGGTTTTCCAGGGCAAGAAAGGGGCTGAGCTACAAGGAGGATGAGAGAAGAGGCATCCAGACTGCCTTTTGCATGTCGCCCACTCCTCCCTCACTCCGCTCCAGTGACACCCACTCCCCTTATGTCCCTCTAAAGCACCAAGCTCTTTCCCGCCTCCCAGGCTTTGCCAGTGCTGATCCCTCAACCTGGACGGCCTTTCCCAAGGCCTCCAGCCCTCAGCTTCAATGCCTCCCTCTCCAGACACCTTCTGACCACACGGTCCAAGTAGGCCCCTCTACTTTCTCAATTGGCTTTCTCCCTTCAGTGTCTTACCCCAGCTTGTAACTGCACTTGCGTTTGCTCACTGACATGTGGATTCTCGCTCCCCATCTCATCTGTGCCCTCCAGGAAACCTTGTGGAGAGTAGCCAACAAAACAGGATCTAGTCCCGAGCCCTGTAACTGAACCTGGACCACACAGCATGTGCTCAAGAAATATTTAATTGAACAAGAACTATCAGTCAGATTCTGATCTAGGATTGGAGCTCTGGATTCTCTAGATCGGAGAATCTTCTCTCCTTCATTGTCTGTTGCTGGGACTCTACACTCCGCGGGAGCTAGACTCAACTTGATTTCCTTTTACTGTAATTTGACAAACTCATGGAGCTGGGAACCTGGAAGTACCAGTTACTGCCTTCCAGGAGCTGTGAGTCCAGGGCAAGAGACCAACTCCAGTTTCTCCCAGATTGAGCTTGACATCCAGGGAGACTGCCAGTGGAGTTAGGGCAGGTGACCATGACATTCCCAGGCAGAGAGGCAGAAGAGGCAAAGGGTGGGAGAGATGGGGGCATATTTGGGGAACTTCCCATGGTTTGCCATTACTGGCATGGAAAAGGTGGCAGAGGACAAGGCTGGAGAGCCAGGCCACCGCCAGATCCTCAAATGTGTCAGGTTTATGCAGTGGGGACGCCTGAAGGTTTTGCCCCAGAAGTCTGGTCGGGTCCTCCTCTTGGTACAGTGACCAGTGGGGAGGCAGCAAGGACCGGGGCAGGGAGACCAAGAGGTGAGCGAACAGATCTGAGGGCTATTTGGTGGCAGGCCTGACAGGACCGGGCTCTCTGGGGACAAGTTCAGAGAGAGAAAGAAGAAAGTTCCAGAGACTTGGTGGTCCTGCAGAAGCCGTATCGCGAGCATGCATTCCCCTGGCTCCTGCTGCAGACTCTTGCCTGAATAGGCGTTGTCCTCTAGGCCCTGACCTCTCCCCCCACTGGCAGGGCCCCCGCACAGTGCGCAGCTCCGCCCTGCTCCTGGATAGAGTTTCTAGCAGATCCCAGAATATTGAGGTCTTTCAAATTCACCAGCACCCGGAGGCACCCGGCTCTCACCCACGGCAGTAACTCTTCGGTTTCAGGGCTGCAGGAAGGATGATCTACGCTTTGGCAACCACAACTGTCGTTTCCCTCACCACGGAGAACTCCCAATTCACGAGGACCAGTGCGCAGGACTCCACCAGCAGAATATCGCTTCTTGGCTCTCGGGCCAGAGGCAAGATTTAATTTTTAATTTTCAAAAACATAAGTGGTCAGACCATGGCTCAAAAATTGAAACCATCCTCCCAGCAGTTCTGCGTCTCCCACATGGACCTTCCCGACCGCACCGCATGATGTAACTGGGACGGGGCGGCCCTTCACAGCCTCCCAGCTAACAAACCAGCCGAGAGGCAGTTTTCCTTCTAAAAACAATGATAACTTCCCAGCTTCTAATTCTCTAGCCCCTGTGACCTCGAGCGTGGTTCTGAGCTGCTTCAAACCTCAGTTTCCTCATCTGCTCAATGGGAGCATTAGTATAACACCTCACTGAGCTATTGTGAGGAACAAAAGAGATATGCATGTTAACTCTCCAGACCGTGTCCATCATATAGTAGGTATGTAATAGGAAATAGTCTAGATTTCTCTGAGTTATAGACTGAGCCCATGCTTTTACTTTAGAGGACTGAAAATTACATCGATGAAAACTTTGCTGACTCATACTCCCATTGCCTCCCTTCTCTGGCCAGGTCTATGAAAACTTTGAGAAGAGTGGGGAAGCTGGGAAGCTGTGTGATCTTTAGCAAGTCTCTGAACCTTTCTAGGCCTCAGTTTATTCATCTGTAAAATAGGAGCATTAATGACAGTCGACCTCAGGCCGTGTGAATTCAAGGAGTTATGACTTACCCGGCTTTCAGGCAATGTTCCCTGATGGAGGAATAAGCTGTGTGAGGGGTTCAAGGAGGCTGCTCTTGAAAGAGTAAGAGGATTTCCCCTTTTCTCTTTGAAGGAGGAAAGGCGGGGGAGAGCTTGTGCCCTAAAGGACAGAGGTTTCCCTAGCCCATGGAAGAGGTAAGGGGCTTAGCTATTTTCAAAATGTTAGGTTTGGAGACACAAAGAACTGGCCTGTCCAATTCCGAGAAATGAAAGACACATAAGATTTCCAAGGATGGGTACGTGGTGGAGGGTGTGGGCTCCCCAAGCAGCAGACAGGGGCCTCCTGCTCCCGTAAAGGGCCCTGGAGGAGTAGAATCATTCCAGGGAGAATGACACAGACCCTCCGGGCAGGACCAGCTACCTAATTTGCAGGGCCCGGTGCAAAACAAAAATGCAAATCCCTTGTTCCAAAATTATTCAGAATTGCCAGACAGTGACAGAGAGCAGTTAAGCCAAGCATTAGGCCTTCTGAGCATGGGGCTCTGTCCAACTGCACAGGTTAGACCCTCAGGAGGCTGGCCTTGCCTTGCCTTGTCCTCAGAAGCCCAGTGAAGTATCCATAGCCCAGATGGGCACCAAGGGAGTGGATGCGACAAGCAGAGAATCCCTGACAACAGAGTTTGAGGCCTTGGACAAGTAAGGAAGACCAGACGCCCAGCCCTGATTTTTGGTCCACGTAAGGTTTCCAGAATTCTCGTTTAGGGAAAGCAAGCCTGTCCCTACTCTGCACCCCTAAAGAGCTGAGTGCATACGGAGCCAGATTTAAGGTGCCTTAGCAGAATGGAGAAAACGTGACCGTCCTTGTGTCCGAGTTCCGGGCAACAGATGCAACCGGCTAATCGGGCTGAATCTCATTTCGTCCTCGGAACAGTCCTACTGGCTCCACGTCCAGGGCTGTGCAAACACGTGTCGCGTCAGGAATAGTACACTCAAAGCCAGCCCCGCGCTCTTTGCTTTAGCTCGGGGAACCCTCACGACCATGACCCCAAGGGCTAGTTTCGTTTGCAGACGGGGACACAGAGACATAGGGAGGTTAAGTCATCTGCCCGAAGTCCAAGAACCAGTAAGTGGTGGAGCTGAGATCTGGGCCCGGGGATCCTGACCCGAAAGGTCACTGCTTCACAGCTCCAGCAGACTGCCCGCTAAGCCAGAAGGGCTATCTTCTCGAGGCCTCATGATGTGACTTCTCTCCTCTTTCTCTAGCTACTGTCTTTTGCCCTGCATTCCTTGATCTTAGTCCTTATTATACTAGTGTTCTTACCACCGGGGCGCCCGATCCTGTGTGGAAGCTGATGGGGTGATGGCAGTTAAGACAAGTGGTTCCCCTGTGTTGCCTGCTCACTCTTCCTGCAAATCACTGTCCTCAGCCCCTCCCCCGCCCATGAAGGCACGAGAGAGGGTGCACTGGTGTCATGTCACACGTAAGGAAAGTGGGGCTCCAAGAGGGGAAGTTGCTTGGACAACATCACTCAGTGGGGATTGAACCCACGTCTGGGTGACCACAGAGCCAAATTACCAAAGGCAAGGTGTATTTTCTTCAGCAAGTAAGTGTAGCCAGAAAGCACCTGGACTTTTTCACATCATGGAATAGCTGTTCTCTGAGGTCCTACTGCGTGGGACAATCCCTTCTTCCCCCTCTGGCCCCAGCTTCCCCATCTGTAAAATGGGAAGCATGAAAGAAAGCCGCTTAACAAGAGCACATGTCCAATGGTCCAACTTCCCAGTTCAAACTCCAGCACGGCAGGCTGTATGACTTTGGGCAATTAATTTAACCTCTCTGTGCCTCAGTTTTCTCATCTGTAAAATGGGGTCGGTGACCATAACTATCTCTAATCTTAGAGCTGTAATGTTAAATGAGATTAAAATATGTAAAGCATTCAGCCCAGAGCCTGAGTAGGCTCTGAGGCACTGAGGCACTGAGTAGGCACTGAGTAAATGTTAGGTTTTCTTGCCAGCATGAAAGATTCTCACTGGGTCCTTCTGTCACCTAGCTACCCCCTCCCACACACACATTCCTGACCCCCAACATCCTGGAGTGGGTCCCCTACGGCCCTGGCATGGTGACCCCACGGGGGTCAGTGCTCCCCCACTCTCACTGCCCCTGTGTGGAAGCAACAGTGGGCAGGGAAGATGACTTCCTGCCCATGAGTCTGGCCAGTGACCCAGGAGCTGGGCGTGAGGTAATGGAAAGCTAGAGCTCACAGCAGGCATGATGGCATAAATTAT
Source organism: Prionailurus viverrinus (assembly GCF_022837055.1). Classification (NCBI taxonomy): domain Eukaryota; kingdom Metazoa; phylum Chordata; class Mammalia; order Carnivora; family Felidae; genus Prionailurus; species Prionailurus viverrinus. The sequence goes on along the minus strand of NC_062561.1, from coordinate 178,643,002 downwards.
CACTAGACTGGTCAGAAGCGAGAGTCACTAATGTGTTCTGGACCCCAGTGGCCAAAGAGCCACCAAACAAGAGCCCGGTTCAGGAGGGCCACTTCCTTGTCCTCACCTTGGGAAGAAGAAATAGGAATGGAATCATGCCAGACTAAATGGGCAGAGTGAGCCTCGGCTTTCTCATCTGTCACATTGGTGAGTGTCCCGCCCTCGAGTTTTCAAGATGTTAAGAGGACCTGACCCTGAACTACCAGGTGTTTAGGGTGTGGAGGGGAGACAGAGCTCAGAAAGTGTAACCATGCTATTTATGATTTGGGGACCCTTGAAAACCATGGTAAGGAGTCTGGATTTTGTCCTGAGGACCATGTGGGTCTGTAGAGCATTCAAGCAGGAGAAAGAACCGGTCACATTAGCAACTAGCAGGGCACACCATGGGGTAGAGCAGAGAATGGAGGCAAAGGATCCAGAATGGAGTAAGGTCAGAAAATCACCGGCCCTGGTGTCACCCCCTGACCCGAGGACCACAGCCCCAGGACCTGGCCTCTGATTACCCTTCCAGACCCTTTTCTTCACATATACTGCGAGCACACTGCGTAGTTTCAGCTCCGCCTTGCTCCAGGCTTCCCTCACTTTCTCACGTCTGCCCAGAAAGCTCCTTCTGCTGTTCTTTGCCTAGGTGGTATCATCCACACCACCCTTCCGTTCCAGCTTACAGGTCACTTCCTTCAGAAAACCTTCCTCAATGACTTACCTCTTCCAACTAGGCCAGATGGCCGTGTTCTGTGTTTCCTGGTCACTCTGCCCCACTCCTCTGACCAGGCTCATTGTTTTCCCCTTTAAGAAAGGGTGCAGAACTGGGGCGCCTGGGTGGCTCAGTCCATTAAGCGTCTGACGTCAGCTCAGATCATAATCTTGCCATTCCTGAGTTCGAGCCCCGCCTCAGGCTCTGTGCTGACAGCTCAGACCTGGAGCCTGCTTCAGATTCTGTGTCTCCCTCTCTCTCTCTGCCCCTCCCCGACTCGCTCTTTGTCTCTATGTGTCAAAAATAAATAAACATTTAAAAAATTAAAAAAAAAGAAAGATACAGAACTTGGCATCCCTACCTGATGCCCCAGCGCTCAGCACATGGAGCAGCCCCTGGGCATCCAAGGGCTTCCAGATTGGGGTTCCGAGGCCGCAACGTCTCCTTAGAAAATCCTCAGTCCCACTCACCTCCCACACACTCGAGCTAGATGTCCATCCTCAACCCTCACTCACTGAGTCCCTCCTGGTCTTAGAGACATTGTCTAATGAAGTAGGCACCTGACAACAGTTTTAAGGGAAGTTTTGAAACATTAGGTAGGTGCAGTCGTGTTGTCTTGAGATGGAGAAAAGTGAGTCAGTTCAGGGAACTTCTTCTCTGAGACTGATGTGTCCACTCCCACCCTGTTCGGCCCCTGGCGGATGGAACGGGGTTCCTCCCGGGCTCCTCCTTTTGGACATGCCCGCCCACCCTCCCACTAGACTGGGTCTGACTGAGCTCCCTGTCCGAAGCCTGCCCGGCACACGGCAGGTGCTTCAGCACCTGTTGAATTACCAATTGAATGAATGGCCTGATAAACATAAAACGCAGTAATGAACATTTCAAACTGAATGATGCCCACGGCTGGACTACGGACACAGAGGCCACCTTGGCTCAGTGTGGATGAATCAGAGGGACCCACGTGGGAGCCAGCTCCACCTCCTACAGGGACTGGGATAGGCAATGTCTGCAGATGACAGAGACATGCTTGGGTAAGTTAGGGCTTCATTTCCCGTAGGTCCCTTCCTCCTGAGGAGTAATTACTTTCCTCCTTGATTCCTATCTGAGTGGGTCATACAGTGTCATCCCCCTTGCTGGCCTACTGTAGACACCTGCTAACCCAGGCGGCCCATCCCTGTCTCAAGGAACCCGCAGATCTGCTTTCCTTCGTCTTGTGGGGGAGGTAGGGGAGGTGGGGTGCCCAGGGCTACCTCTTCCCAAAGCTCAGAGTGGAGAGAGGGGGCCCTGAGGCACAGGAGCGAGTTTTTCCATATTAGCAAGGTGATGGGCAATTAAAATCTGTTAACACCTCCCACGAGCCAAACACTTTACATACTCTGTCTCCGACCTCTACACCAGCCTTACAGATGGCTGCTTCCCCCCCTCCCCCATCTTACAGATGAGAAAACTGAGGCAAGGGGGCAAAGTGGCCGGCCCAAGGTAACACACTGAATTGGTGGTGGAGCCGGGGTTCAAATCGGGCTCTCCGTGGCTCCACAGTGTTCCTAGCAACTATCCCTGCCAGTGCCCTGTGCCCCTCTCCTGCGGCCTGGACGCCGAGTTTGGCTTCCACCCGCGCTCGGCTCATGCCGCCCAGTTCTCGCCACCGCTGCCAAGTTCTGGGACCTGATTTGAATTTGGGGTTCTCTCCACTGCAGCCTAACAAAGGTTTTTATTGGAATGCCCCCTCAGATCTGCAGACTTTGAAGATGTTTCAACAATGCAGTCAAAGGCAGGTCTTTGCCACAACAAAAGGCAGAAATATCACCGAGGAGTAAACAGAATTCCTTGGCCTCCTCAGAGCATGTGTCAACATCGTTTTCTTCCCCTTCCCCCTTCTTCTATTTGTTTCTGCAGATTCAGGGCTTGTCGGGGAGGGCGCCTCCCAAGCACTGATGGGGTGGGCCGTGGGCCGCCCCGAACCCAGCAGCTCCGCCTCAGAACAGATGCTGGGGCTTTGGTAAACTGAGAAAGCGTAACTGCTCTGAGCCACTCTCCTGACGGCCACAATTACCCACATGGAAAAGCCATTCCCTGCTCCCAGCCCCCTCGCCCTGCCCCTGGCACACACATGTGGCGTGCACGGCTCCACAAACACGCCTTCCCAGGACGAAAATGTATGTGACATGTACGAAACGGCTTGATTTCAACTGATGGCTGGAGATTAAATGGATCTGAAACGTACATGCTTAAAAACAATTTCGGCGGAAAGCATACCCATTTAATATTGCGTCTCCAAACGAGGCCTCGCTCCCCAGGCAGGCTTGTAACGTGATGAAAACCAGCAGTCAGACCCCACCTGGGACCCCCACTCACCAAGGACACGGTACCCAGGGGCAGGGTGTGTATGTAAGTGTGTGTGAGTGTGTCTGAGTATGAGGATGATGAATGTGTGTGAGTGTGTGTGCAGTCTGTGTGTGTGTGTGTGTGTGTGTGTGTGTGTGTGAAGGGATAGAAGGAGGGGCAAGATGCTGGCCTTCAGTACTGTTTCAAGTCAGCAAATGTTACCTGAGCACCCACCTTGTGTCTGCAGGGGACACAGGGACGCAGGGAGAGAGTGTTGATCACAGGAAAGGAGAGGTCACAGCCTTTCCAAGCTTATAGGCTATTTGAGACACTGAAACCAAGTCAAGGAAATCACCGAAGAGCGAGCCAAGACCATCTTTAAGTGTTGAACTGGAAGGGGAAAAGGAAGTTAACGAATTAAGCATAACCTGGGCATTGCTATGGGATCTTGAAGAGCATCTGAGCTCTGAAACACTTAGTCCTGGGTATGGATTCATTTCTGCCACTTCCTGACCGTGAGACCTTGAGCAAGTCACTTTTCTTTCTTTTTTTTTTAATTTTTTTTTTTAACATTTATTGATTTTTGAGAGAGAGAGAGACAGAGCACGAGTTGGGGAAGGGAGAGAGAGAGAGAGAGGGAGACACAGAATCCGAAGCAGGCTCTGTGCTCTGAGCTGTCAGCCCAGAGCCTGATGTGGGGCTTGAACTCACACAGTATGAGATCGTGACCTGAGTCGAAGTCCAACACTTAATGGACAGAGCCACCCAGGTGCCCCATGCAAGTCACTTTTCTCTGGGCCTCAGTTTTCTTGCTGGTAAAATGGGTATAATAAACTTACTGCATTCATAGAAAGATGAAAAAGAGTGTGCACAAAGCAACTCATTGGGCCCACTGTTTGCCAAGCACTCAATAAATAATAACTTTTACTCATATTACGATATGAATATTATTATCAGATCTGACCCGGGTAGTAGTCATGATTCCCATTTTATTTTTTTTAAGTAGGCCCCATGTCCAACATGGGGCTCAAAGTCACGGCCCTGAGATCAAGAGTCACATCCTCTACCGACTGAGCCAGTCAGGTGCCCCAGTCATTTCCATTTTAGACATGGGAAAACCAAGGCCCAATGGCCTCACAGTCGCATAGTGACAGAACCAGAACCGGAACCCAGAGCCATCTGGCTTCAAAGCCCACCATGTCACCTGGCCCTCTGAGGCTCTGACCCCCAGAAATACTGGTTTCGGAGGTAGGGGGGCCGATACCCGTGCAGTAGGAAGGAGAGGTCCGGCAGAGACAAAGAGCTTTCCTCATGGGAGAGCGTCGTGGACACAGACGCTGAGACAGGAGGTGGCCCTGAAGGAAGGTCCACTCTTTTTCCAGAGTGAGAGGGAGAAGTAGCTCTTCTCTTGCTGAACTTGGTAAAGGCCCTGGGGTTGAGAGGTGATCAAGACACAGCCCTGGTCCCTGTTAAATACCATCTCATCCTGGCCATTTTGTCCCCCTAACCAATGATCACTGAACTTCAGATATTGGCCCCTTCCCAAAAAGAGGAGCTCCAAATCATAATCAGAGGCCATTGTTTTTTCTAATGTCTATAGTCATCCAAACACAGAATTAGCCCCCTTGTGAGGTAGTGAGGTCCCCATCAGTAGCTAGTCTGGGATATTACTATAGAACTGAATCTGTTAGATCATAGGACATGCACCAGTTCGATGACTGGTACAATTTAGTGTGACAAGAGGCTCTGTTTGTTCAACCAAACACCCGGCAAGCATTCATTAAGCACTGCTTGTATGCTATTCACAGGGGATACAGAACTAATATAACATAATCCTTGCCCTTAAGAAGCTCCTGTCCTAGTTTAATTCTCTCAGCCTTACTGATTCTCGGTCTGTTGTAGTTATGGCCTAAGTCTGAGGGACTATGGTTTTAACTTCCTAAGCAAATATATTGAATGTTTGGTATTTACGGTTCTTTTTAAAAAGTCTTTAAAACAAGTCAGTTGAATTGTTTTTACTAGCATACAGCCATGCATGGCTTGACTGCCTTTCTTCTACAGCCGGGGTTTCTCAACATCAGCACTAGTAACATTTGGGGCTGGATAATTCTTTGTTGTAGGAGGCTGTCCTGTGTTAGCAGCATCCCTGGCCTCTACCCACTAGATGCCAGTAACACCCCTCTGCCCACTCGTGACGACCAAAATGTCTCCAGATATTGCCAAATGTCCTCAGTTGGGGACAGTGTCCCCAATCGAGAATGATTGTCGTAAAGGATTATCTCCACTGATACAAGGCCCAAAAGGGGCAATAAGGTAAATAAAGGAAATTCAGGGTCCCTGTACCTCAAGAATTTATAATCCCATAGGGCCTCCACAAACTAACCACATGGAAAATAAAGCCTCACTAAGGACCTCCTATGCGTCAGGCACTGGGCAAAGTGCTGCTGGAGGAGGAGAGAGCCCAAGTTCTAGGTCAGACAGCCCTGATCATCAAATCCCATAGAAAACCTGCAGAGTTTGAATACCAGTGTCCTTCTTAGCAAAAGGTATTACTGTGAGCACTTGAGTGAAATACAGTCAGTACCAAGCACAAAGAAGGTTCAGTGTCCAACTGACGCGGATCGTGCTCTTTTCTCCAACTCTAACCCCACTTTTCCAGACCCTGGGGTCAGCAGCATCAAATGCTGCCTGCGTCCGCCCTCTGCATCCAGACAAAGCGGCAAGGTAATGCAGCCTCACCTTGGGGATCCAGGCAAACAGGTACCTGAGCGTCTCCACGTTGGAACCTCCGGGGTCTGGAGTACACCCACTGTCCTCTCCAGGCTGTCTGTCCATCTTGAATCGACTCACAGGCATTCCAAAAAAAAAAGTTTTCACAAGGCCAGGCTTCGAAAGCATAAAATTAGCTTCAGAAAAGTCCTGAACTTGAGCTAGCATGTTATTGGGCAAATTTTGAGTGCCATTTGCATTCATTTCAAACAGCTCTTGGAGGGGTTCTGGGAAATCTGTTGGGCAGTGATTTTAGATTTCATTAGACACCAGTCACTAGACGCACGGGCATCATAGTGCTCTGTGCACATGGTTCGTAAGCAGCTGAAAACCTGAGATCAAGTGCAAGGAGGACTCCGGCTGCCAAATTTCAGAGCAGGAGGAAAAAAAAAAAGAAATCTGGAATGTGTTTCTACTTACTGTCCATTCCAGTAAAATGAAACGGTCTCTCCTCCAAACATGTGTTACTGCTTAGGCCAGAAACTGTATATATTGGTCTAAATCCAGAATGGTCTATGTGACATATTACTCCATATGACAAAATTACTACAACCTGCATTCTCTGTACAAACGCCTGTTGCAACAGTATAGGATGATAATTTGTTGTACAACAAAAGTACATAATAATTTCATGTCAGTGTGGGCCAGGCCTCGGGATTTTCAAAGGGAAATCTTGGAGGCATGTGGACCAGTACTGAATCTGCACCCCCCTCCCAATTCTTCCACTTCCCCCCGCCCCACATGCTCATATGGTATGTGATCAGGATGGGAGAAAGTGGGGCTTTATTTATAACATACCATATTCCACTTGAAAGTGACAAGAACACACACACACACACACACACACACCTAAAAATAAAGCCAAATGGAAATCTGGTGTTCTCATGCATGAGGCATCAGTGGCCAGAGCTGGTTCACCTACTAAAGGGTAAAGGAAGGTAATGAAGCCAAAAGACAGGAATGTTCATCTTTCAGCACTGAGCTGTTTTGAACCCATCCAGAGCGAAGCCACGTGAATTCCTCAAGACCCCCCAAACCACAGCCTCCTCTTCGGCCCTTGTCTGGGCTAGGGTTTCATTACGAACCCCGGGCCCCATTCCAGTCCTCTCATCTGTCCCTCTAAGCGGCTCCGACAGATCACTCCACAGTACACGGATTCTCGTTGCGATAATGTCTTGGAGAGTAACAACCTGAAATATGATCCAGTCAGAGTGCGTTAACGGTAAAGCATTTCTTTATGACACTTTTCACAAAGCAAGGTTGCAAACCAGGGAGAAATATATAACTAGAAAAATTGAATGCAGAGCATAAAACTACTCAGTTGCTAATACATTTTAGTGTGACACCGTTTTTCCTGATGTGGAAACTTTGATTATAGGAAAACATTAAAACATTCTTTCCCCTTCCTTCCTTCTTCTTTCTTTTCTTTTTCCTTTTCTCTCCTCCCTTTCTCTTTCCTTCCATCTTTCCTTCCATTTTCCCTCCCAACGGTTATGGTTTCAGAGTGGAAAACAAGAGATTTTTCTGGGTAGGCTTCTCAAAGTCTCCTTTCCTGAACCTTCCCCCTTTCCTGGATGTACCTCCAAATGCCACCGATCCGCCCCCAACCCAGAGCACAGCTAAATGTCAAACCTACTGCTCTCCCAGCAAATTAGCTGGGCTCCTCTCAGATACACTTACAATATTCCTATAAAGAAAAAGATCCTATAAAAGCCTTTTATATCTCAATTACATCAAAATCTAACTTAATTTGTCTGTGCTATCAAGGGCCGTGGCTTAAGCTACTGTGGCTTAAGAGAACTAAGTTTTCTCTACAGTCAGCCTGAGCAGCCTGACCTGTCTTCTGGGTTTGGTGACCGTCGAAAATCCATCTTCTTAGAGTTTTTTGGTTCAATAAAACCTGAAACATATTTTGCCTGGCATTTTTCCTCAGGATTTTTAAACCCGTGTGCACTTTATGGCAAATGAGATCCATATGTCCCTGATTCATTGATACTTAAGCCATTAGGATGCTGTTTTGTAAGAACACTTTGATGTCTAAGGGCCGTCGAGCTATTTGGATGGCTTTTTTTTTTCTTCACAAACAGGAAGTTTTCCCTTCTCGGGGAGTACACAAAGTGAGAGACCGGCTCCCCCAGAATGCCGGACAGTGAGCAGGAAGTGGTTCCAGCCCGTCAGGATGTGTTTGTCCTGCTTGGCCACAGGACAGCCCCCAGACCCTGCCCCCAGGGGGTGGAGTGGGAAGGGGTCTTGTGTAAGGAACCTCAGAGCCGGCATTGGGCCTGGCCTGGCGCCTGGGTCATTAATGCCCTGACCACACCCCTGGGACTCAGACCCGTCTCCCAGAGTGGACTCAACATGCCTTGGCATGTTTATTGCTTTTATGGGACTTCAAAATAACATGTGACAAAACAAAGAGCCAAATGCCATGGCTGGGGAGATGGGTCGGGATGTCACTTGGCTTCCTTTCTCCAGGACTGCTGCGGGGATGGTGACCTAGACTTGGTTCAGGGAGTGGGTAGGACTCAAGCGAGGAAGTTTGGAGACCAGTTCCAGGTGACCGAGTTTGGAATACCAGCTCTGCCGCCCACAACTTGAGTGAGTGGTGTCACCCATCGGAGCCTCAGTTTCCCCCTCTGTAAATAGTAACACCCAGAGTAAGGGCAGCTGCACCACCACACCTTAGTGGTCACTCTCACCTACAACAGACATTTGTCACTTGTTTGGCTTTCCAGCACTAGATCTGCTCTTTCTGGTCTACCGAATGCTCTCTCTTAGGTGAGGACTGGGGGCTATCTTCTAGTCCCAAGAGGCCAGACTCTCCCCTCCTCACCCACTGCAGCCAGGGCGCCATCACATGACATCGGCTCAGCCGGTGGGATGCTTTCATCTGTGATTTTGAATCTTGAGCTTATGACTTCAGCACACAAAGACAGCTGCAGGTCAGGCTTGCCACAGCAGCCGTAGAGCTGGGGAGCACTTATTTCTGCTGCTTGAGCCTGCCTCTCTATCCCGGGACATCCTTGGTTCACACTCACAGTCCAAGCCTAGCTCTCCAGGCTCCTGTCAACTCTGGGAGCGCCCAAAGTCCTTCTAATGAGGACTCTTGTGCTCAGGACAGAGGAAATTTTTGTCTTGCAGCCAACAGCCCCAACAAATCCATACCCCTGAGCTCAGTCTTCACATTCATCCTGATGTCTACCCCAATGACAATCCCTACTCATTGCAAGTGCCTCATCTAAACAGGCCCATCGTTGTTCACTTGAACCAATCCTTTGCCAGTTCCCGTGGCTCCTTTGTTGTCCTAACTCTCCCACCTTGCAAAACCCCAACCCTAGATCAGCCCACCTGTTGATGCTTTGTGGCTCTAACTCCCACACCAGACACACTGGAGTCACTTCAGATCCAGGGTCTCCAAACTCAACCTAGTTCTCGGCGGTGCCCTATGATCCTGCTGGGGTCCCCTGGTGAACCCCCTCACCCCAGCCCAACGTAGCTGTCCCAAACATTAAATTCCTCTTCCAAATCTCCAGCCTCACCAGTGCCTCCCCTCTCAACAAATGTTCTTAGCCGTGTTTGTTAGCCTGATAGCAGCGATCGCTTCACAACGTATGCATATCTCAAAGAGTCAAGTTGGACGCCTCAAATATACAGACTTTTAAAAAATTACACCTCTAAAAACCTGGGGGGAAAAAGACTACCCTTGACTTTCTGCCCTTTCTGTCCACACACCCACACACTAGCCCCACAAAATTGTCCCTGCAGGCACAATAGCCTTTCCTTCTTGGCTCCTGTGGCCCCTGGACAGGTGGGCTGCCTCTTGTGCAAGGCTGTTTCTTTCTCCCTTCTCCTTTGGCTTTGGACCAAAACACAACCTGAGTTCAACATCAGCCCTGCCACAAAAACTAGCCACATGTAGCCGTGGGTGTGGTGGCTCAGCTCCCCACGAACAGTCCCTCCTGGGCTTTCCTGGCATCGCAGAGGACAGCGTGTGTCCCCAGACGCTTTTGGCTGCATAATGGTAACATGATCACCAGTGATGACGTACCATTACTATATGACCTGTCGATCATGAAGCAACATGTCCTGAGATATGGGAGCAGATGATTCCTGTACTCCAATTTTTTTATTTTAAAAATTTTGTAATGTTTAGTCATTACTAGAGAGAGAGAGAGAGAGACAGCACGAGTGGGGGGAGGAGCAGAGAGAGAGGGAGACACAGAATCGGAAGCAGGCTCCGGGCTCTGAGCTGTCAGCACAGAACCTAATGCGGGGCTTGAACCCCTGAACCGCGAGATCATGACCTGAGCCGAAGTGGCTGAGCCACCCAGGTGCCCCTCCTATAATCCAATTCTGATAATACAAAGTATTCGTGTCAGAGTTCCTGGGGAATGGAGCTAGGCATGGGGGGACAGGACATCTGAAAGGCACCTACTCTAGGCTTCCTACCACCTGGCAGTGCCCTCTGCTGGACAGGCAGCAAAACCCCTCCTGGCACGGCCAAAGGGAATCTGTCGGAAGGGAGCCGGGAGAAACCTGAGAAGGCATGCCGCCTGAACCCCCTAACCTGACATCACGCCGCTCTTCACGTTGGCCTGCCCAGTTTGGGCTCATCGCCGGGAGCAATTTTGAATCGATGTGTGTGTGCCAGAGTATTCTTCGCCAACCCTCCGATGTAGTATTTCCGAGGAAGATTTCACCAGGTGTCCAGGCGATGGCACCTTTTTGAGTTTGGTCGCCTGGTCCGCAGCAAAGGCTGATGTGACCCTCTCCTTGGAGGGCCGCCGGGAAGACTGTTGGAGGGGACGGGACGGAGGCCTCAGCACCCGTGGCACACAGTCAGCTCGCAATGAATAGTGCTGCTTTTTGCTCACCTGGCTCCCCACCCACCCAACTGGAATGTGCAGCCTCAGCCCACATCCAGTTACCGCCCCATCTCTTTCTTCCCTCGACAACCGAATTTCTGGAGTTCCCACCCTGGCAAGTTCTACGACCGACCGCACTTCCCACTCCCGCCTTAAAGCTTGCCGCCCTCTCATTTCTGACCCAGCCTCGCCTCTGCAAGTCCTCTCCTCAGGCTCACCAGCCACCCATGGCAAGGCCTCTTTCTGTATGTACCTCAATGGTGCAAAGAAGCTGCTGGAAGAAGCAACCTCAGTCAGTTCGGGACCAGAGTGTGCTGAGCAAGGTGCCGAGTGTATGGTTGTAGGTGATTGTGCAAGGGTGACACCCCCTTGAATTGTGTGCCCAAGGCACCGCACTCCCCTCCCCTGCCCCAGCCCTGGCCCTGCTTTCCAGTATAATCCAAAGTGCAGTTTATTTTTAATCCAAAAGGATACAAGAGCCACACAGACAATGGAAAGCAGCAGTCACTAAGAGGAATAAAATGGGGACAGTGACTTCCTCTGGCTATTCATTCCCATAGGAATGCAGGCCCAAGGTTGCCAGATTCTAACCTATCAAGAATTTGGAAAGCTGGATTTTTTGTGTGTGAGAGCTTTATTTTTTTTCATTTTTTAAAAATGTTTATTTATTTTTGAGAGGAAGAGACAAAGCACGAGCAGGGGAGGGGCAGAGAGAGAGGAGACACAGAATCCAAAGCAGGCTCCAGCCTCCAAGCTGTCAGCACAGAGTATGACACGGGGTTCTAACCCACGAGCCATGAGATCATGACCTGAGCCGAAGTCGGACGCTTCACCAACTGAGGTACCCAGGCGCCCCTGTGTGAAAGCTTTAAATGTCAGCATCAAAGTCAAATTAAAACTGGAACTTTGTGTATGCCCAATAAAATACATTAGGCTAGATTCAGACCTGTTGGTCCAGGGCACAGACCTCTGGCCTGAGCTGGCCAGGAGATGATGCCAGCTGGAAGGTATAGATGTATGTTGGGGATGATGTAGGGAGGGGAGAGTCCAAAGGGGTAAAGAGACAGAGGGTGAGGAAAGGGATTTCTCTGGGCCCAGGGAGAGTGGGGATCCACACCCCCAACTCCAACACCTTAAGGGATGGCAGGAGGTGGCCATCAGGTGGCCACAGGAGGCTGTGTGGTATGATTCTGCACACCGAGGTTTCTAGTCTCTGCGAAACCTCCCTCTCCGTGTTTGAGGAGAACATGTCGGCTGGGGCAGTGGACATCCTCCTGGCAACCAGTGTGAACTGAGGTGTTGGAGGAACAAAAATCCTTCCTATGGAACCACCCAGGGAAGGGCGCCCCCCAGTAATGACCAGAGTTGTTTCCTGCTAAACCATTAGAATGGTACCTTCAGGGCACATTTGAAGCTGGTCAAAAGAAAATAGTAAATGCTCATTTCTTGCCCACCTGGGATTCACCTCCTCTGTGCTTTTAAGTACACTCTTCCATTTCTGTCTACATTTAGCCTTTTAGAGAATTTTTTCAGAGCTACGCTCTAGCTTAAGAACGGCCATTCCTGAGGTCTGTTCTCCCCACTGTATTTCCGGTGCCTACCCAGCATCATCCAATAGAAGTAGAACACGAGCCCCATATAAAATTCTAAATTTTCTAATATTTAAAGAAGATAAGGAAACACAAGATTAATTTTAATAATGTATTTTATTTAACCCTACATGTCAAAAATAAATCCCTTTAACATGTAATCAATATAAAAACCCGTGAGATATCTTATATTCTCTTATTGGTACTGGTCTTTAAAATCCATTGTGTGTTTTATATGTACAGTACCTGCATATCCATGTGGATTAGCTGTATTTCAAGTGCTCGGTGGCCCTGCTCTGTGGGGGGACTAAAGGCTGGGTGTTGAACAGTGCAGGCTGGGCATGCTGTGAGTGTCCAACGAGTGAGTAATTGGGGGCTGTAAGAAAGTTATTGAATCTCACTAAGCCTCAGGATTCTCAGCAGGGGTGGTACATAGCTTGCAGGATGGTCCAAAGGTCCACCCTGAGAGGCAGAGACAATGCCTGTGGGATCACGCTACCTGCCCAGTGCCTGCACTCAGCAGGCACAAAGTGTACATTCGTGGAATGCATATATGAAAAAGGATGTTAGGTATCGTGTTGTTATATTTGTCTAAAATGGTAATTCTGAAACTTTTGGGCCTTTTGGACATTTCCCCCCATCCCCAAAAAAGAGATCCAAACTCAAAATATTTGGATAAAATTTCATATTTAGAGTCTCTAAAAACCATCCCCAGACTTCCTGGTGTATGGCCTCCATAAGAAACTTGTGGTCTAAAGGATTATTTCTATTTCCAGCAAGTGCTTATCAAGTTTATAATATATGATTAGTATTCTGTATGCTTTCTTTAAGATACTCTTGCCTTTATTTATTTATTTTTTTTTAATTTTTTTTTTTCAACGTTTATTTATTTTTGGGACAGAGAGAGACAGAGCATGAACGGGGGAGGGGCAGAGAGAGAGGGAGACACAGAATCGGAAACAGGCTCCAGGCTCTGAGCCATCAGCCCAGAGCCCGACGCGGGGCTCGAACTCATGGACCACGAGATCGTGACCTGGCTGAAGTCGGACGCTTAACCGACTGCGCCACCCAGGCGCCCCAAGATACTCTTGCCTTTAATTGGTGGTTTTCTTTCTACAGAATCATTTCTAAAACTTGGAAAATAGCTAATCTCCACTTCAATCGAGTGACCTGTGATGATCGTGCCAGTGAGGGAAAGCTTTTGAGCAAGTGCAACAAAAATTCACTTTTTGCTGTTGAACTTGATTTTCTGGTAGCATCTAAATCATGCACCAGCACTGTCTCACCAAATATGAATTCGGTGGCCACAAATCATTTTGCATGACTTGTTCAAATAAAACATGTTTATTGAATCAAAAGAGAAAATGCAGAAAAAACAGAAATAGGACAGGGGCGCCTGGGTGGCTCACAGTCAGTTAAGCATCCCACTCTTAATTTCAGCTCAGGTCATTGATCTTGCAGTTCTTGAGATAGGGCTCCAAGACGGGCTCTGTACTGGCAGCACGGAGCCTGCTTGGGATTCTCTCTCTCACTCTCTCTCTGCCCCTCCCCGACTCGTGCACTCACACACACATGTGTTCTCTCTCTCTGAACATAAATAAGTAAACTTTTAAAAAATTAGGAAGGGGACAAAAACACTAATAGTGCGTACCACTCACACATCTATTCATATTTTTATCTGTTTTTCCTACACCTTTTTTCTGGGTATAAGTTCCTGATAATTATTATAGGTTCACTGATGTTTTATCTATGATTGTATGTCATATTTACATTGTATGTATATTCAATTATATTTATTTTTATATCTTGACATATATATTTTAAAATTTTTATATGTGTGTGTATATTATATACATATATTTCCCACTTTTTAAAATTTATCGTTCTTTCTTTCATTGGGATATAGTCGCCATATAAGCATTGCATTAGTTTTAGGTGTACAATATAATGACTTGGGATATACAAAGATAGAGAGATAAATAGATAGGTATCAAAATGATCTTAGTTAACATCCATCACCACATATAGTTACAATTTTTTTCTTGTGATGAATTATTATTTCTCAGGCATTTCCTTGGATTTCTCTAAACTCTCCTTAAACATTATTTTAAATGGTTGGGTAATATTCTATAGAATGGAGGCACTATGCTTTCCCTAACCATCCCTCTACTGTTAGATTTTTAGTTGTTTCCAATTGTTTTTATAAATAGCATTAAAATGAACATCTTTCCACATAAAGGTTTCCATCTTGTTAAGTTGAAGGGTCTGAGCATTTAAAAACATGTCATATGCATTTCCATACCCTTTCCGATTTATCCTCTCTTCTGAATTATATTCCCACGAGTAATACCAGAACCTGCCAGGCCCAACCCACTGCAGAGCCGGCCCAGAGCAGACACTGTGGCCTGTGGAGGTTGCCTGCCCCTCATGGGCTCTGGCTGACATTGTACTTCTGGTCATCCCCAAGGTTCTAGGGCACCAGCAGGCACCTGGACAGCCCGGGCACAACCTGAAAGTACAGGGAAAGGAGAGCAGCAGACACACAGAGCCACATGCATCCAGAATCACCTTCTCTCCTTTGAGCAAATGTGTACGGCAGGACCACTGTGGGCCAGCCAGGCTCCAGGAGCTGGTCCTACAATGGGAAGAAAAACAGACATGCTCCTCCCTCTGGGAGTTTACACGCGATTGGAGATACATCATGGTCACATACGTTATGATCTGTGCAATGGGAGTATGCCCGATTTAACTTGAGGACTCGCTGGCCTCACTTTAAACAAAATCTGAAAGCCTTAAGGGGGATGGGAGGGCTACATAGGCAAAGAGCTGGTGAAAAGGGACTTTCAGGCAGAGGCAACTGTGCTTGGAAACTTCCCGGGGCAAAAAGAGTTTGCTGTGTTCCCCAAACTTAGAGATCAGCCTGATGGGAGCGTCCCAGAAAGAAGGCAGGAGACTGACACGAGCCTGGGGATGTCGACAGGGCTGTGTCCCACCAGGCCTTGCAGAGCCTGGTCAAGGGGGTGAGCTTTGTCCCAAGGACAAGGAGAAACCAGTGACTAGGTTGGGTGATGGCCTGGTTTAACTCACCCCTTGTCAGACTGGCTGCTATGTGGAAAATGCATCAGTACAGATAAGACTAGAGGCCCAGAAGAACACTTAGGGGGGCCATTGTTGTTATCCAGGTGAGAGATGGCTTGGACAAGGGGATGGAGACACAGTTGATTAGGTGGAGGGGTGGGTGTCATCACTGACTCCCAGGATCCTGATGGATGTCACCACTGTTCACTGAAATGGGAAAGGCTGAAGACAGGCACACTGGACACAGAAGACAAAACATTCTTATTCTGTCCCTACAGGGTTTCTATTGAGTTGTCCCTGAGACAGAAGTGATAGTTGAAGATTTGACCCTAAGGGAGGAACCGCATTTCAGTTTTCCCAGAAATATGTTGCACCAATGACCCAATGCTCTTATGGTCTGTGGTTTTCAAAGTTTGGAAATGCTGTCGACCATGTATCTCCCAATTAGGGCCTCACAATGCACTTTGGCACAGACACCTTTCTTTGCAGAGAGGAAACCTGTTTAACTTTGTTTAAACCTGTGCTTCATACATTATTTGATCAAGGGATTTTTTGTGTGTCTGTCTATAGCACCTATTAATATTCCCTGACACTGAAATTCAGTGGAAAGCCCTTTAGGAAATATTGATCTAACTATAAAATTATTGGTAAAAAAAAAAAAAAAAGTGTAACAGACTCTCTAGCCACAATGAAACACAGAGCAGTGCAGTTTGTGAGAGCCCTTCAAACACACTACCCAAAGACGTCACTTCTTCCCATAGTCACCGAGGTGGAAATTCCATGGGTCACTTCCTTTTGAGGCCTGATGTCTCCTTCATGCATTGCCTATGGAAATGAAAACACCCCTGGGAGAGGTTCAGTAACATCTAGTTCATTCAACACACTTGCCCTGTGCTTGATCCTGAGAGACACAGAGAGGAAGACATCCTCTTTCCTCTCGAGGAGCTGACAGTTTCATGAGAAAGATAAGCAGCTTAGCCAATGATTATGACACAGAAGGAAAAGTGCGGAACATACCGTAGGAGCACTGGGGCCGACTCGAGAGTCCAGTCAGGAGGCCCCAGGAAGGCTTTCCTGATGAGATGGCATCTGAGTAGGACTCTGATTGCCAAACGGGTGGTTTACAGATAGGAGGGAGACAGAGAGGGCAAAGCAAGGATGTTTTGGAGGTAAAGCCCATCAGGCCTGGGCTTGGCTTAGCCATGCTTCCTTTGATAAAACTGCTCTCTCTCTCTCATCTACTGTGGGGCTCTCTAATCTTTTCTGCGACAGCAGCCCAGACCATGTTTCAATGGGAATACCTGCTAAGAATTCTTCAGTGGCTTCCCAGAGCTTTTAAGATGAAGACCCAAATCCTCAAAATGGACTATCAGGTACTGCCTGGCCCACCCCTAGCCTGCCTTCTGCTTCCTGCCATCCTTTTGCTATGCTCGGTTCTCTGTCCCCTCTAGCCTGAGCTCCATTCTCAAACCTGCCGCTCTCCCCCATCTCAACTCCTTTGTCCATACTGCTCCGCCTGCAGAGACACCCTTCCCAAGCGCTGCCCACACTCCTTAGCTGAGTGTTCCTACTTCTCCTTCAGAGCTCGGTTCCAAATGTCACTCATCAGGGAAGCTGTCCTGACCCTTCAGATGATATCAGGCCCCCTCATAGTCCTCTGAACTTTTTTATGTCACGGCATTTACCATAAGATGACACTATATATCTGCTTGTCTTATTATTTGACTAAAGCCAGCCTCTCCCACGAGAAGAGCCTCCCTAGTTCCTGAGGTCAGAGACCATGTTTGACAGTTCATTGCACTGTGTCTGGTGTAAAGTAAGTGTGCAATAAATATTTGTTGCACACATTAATGAATATCAGTGGGAGATCAGGACCTGTCACAGGGAGGGAACTTGGAGAGAAGAGAGTACAGTCAGAGGGCAAATGACATTGTTCAACCAGCAGAGCAGAACCGTTAGGAGATTAAGAGATTTACTGCAAGGAATTGGCTTACACAATTGCGGAGCCTGGCTAGATAGGTCTGAAATCTATAGGCAGGCCGTCAGGAAGCACAGGCTGGAAACCACTGGGCATAGATGGGCACTGATGCGCACAGGTGGAATTTCTCCTTCAGCAGGAAAGCCTCAGTTTTGCTATTAAGGCCATTCAACTGGATGAATCAGGCCCACCTAGATCATCTACGACCATCTCCCCTACTTAAAGTCAACCGATTATGGACTTTAACCACATCTATGAAATAACTTCATAGCGACACCTAGTGTTGGAATGAATAACTGGAGACTGTAGCCTAGCCAGGTTGATGCATCAAAAGATCATCACAGACATCAAACCCAGGAGGCAACAGAGAGAAACCAAAAGACACCGAGCTTCAGAATCAGGATGACGCGTTTGCCTCGGCAGCTTCTAGCTGAGTGACCCCAGTGTGGCAGAGACTAGCTGACTCTTTAGCAGAAACATTTCCTCTTCTACTTGGGCACACAGGTAGACTACCTTTGTGAGCTTCCCTTGGCAGTTAGATTTGCCATGTGACAGAGTTCTAGCCAATGAAAGTGAGAAAGGTGTGTGCCACTTCATGATCTGGCCCATGAAACTCCCCGGTCCTTCTCCATGCTTTCCTCCCCTCCCGGCTGGCTGGAAGGGAGCTGGCCTCCAAGACAAGATCTCCATGTTGGAATGTGCATTGGAATTTACACATTGAAGGCGGAAGCACCTCCATTATCCCGGGTCTCTGATGACTGCAAAGAGAAGGTTGCCCCACTGACTTTTTCACCTTCCAACTACTGTCAAGCGAGCCGAAAATAAACATCATAGTGTTTAAGACTACATATGTCTGGCATTGGGTCTATTTGTCACCATAACTAGTGTTAACACTAACTAATGCACTTTTTGCAAGTTTCTAAACCTTTCTGAGCTTTGTTTTACTCATCGCAGCAAAGGGTGGAAAGCGTGTTCTCCTAAAGATGCAGATGTATCGTTGGGGTCTCTTTTACAACGGCAGAACTCATATTCAACCGTAAGAGATCTGTTTGTCTCCAGGCATGATCTGATGTCTCCAGGCATGAGCACTTCAGGGTTGATATGGGGGCTCCAGAGTGCCAGGAACTTAGGTTCCTTCTCTCTTGCTGCTCTGTGTCCTCGTGGACCCAATGGCTCACCATCATGCATTCATGCCAGCCAACATGTAGAGGAGAAAGGCCACGCCCCTATCCTTCTAAGAGCAAGACACTGAACTTCCACAGATCTCTCTGTTCCCATCCCATTGACCAGAATACACTCCTAACTAGCTAAAAGAAAGGGGTGGGACATGCCTTTATTCTGGATACTGATGTGCAGAGGTTAACATTGGGGTCCTGATCCTATTGGAGAGAAGGGACAACAGACACCAGGAGACAACCTGTAGTCTTTGCATCGATATGAAGCATTTAACACGGGCTTCACCCTCATCTCCCAGTCTCTGTACCACCTTCGATGTGCATTTAGATAAGATTGTTACCAGTGCTCTTGGGCTTTTATTTAACAAGTCACCAGACACCAGGCTGGACAGAGGCCTGCCCCGCCCTCCCCATGCAGATGCTTGACAGGGGCAGCCTGTGGCCTGAGCCCCCATCGAGCTGCGTCCCTGTGGTCTAAGTGATAGCAACACGTCCTCAACACTTGCTTTTCGGAGCCCAGATGTCAGCCACATGAAGCCTAATGATCTGCAGCTGGTCCTTGGGCATCCGTAGAACTCCCAGAGGCCCAAACCAGGGAATGATAATAATTATAATAATAATTGCTACCATTTAGTGCTTGCCCGTGGCCTGGGTGCCAAATGGAGCCCTTTACATGACTGCTCATTTGCACACAGATTGTAAGTGAGGAGGTACCTTCTCCACTCTATAATGACACAACTGAGGCTCAAACAAGCAGACTTTCCTGAGTCCTCCCAGCAAGTAAGTGGCCAAGGTAGGTAGGATTTGAACGCAGAGCTTTTTTCACTCCTCCCCATTTTCTAAAATATCGATAGTGGAGATCTTGCAGCAACTTCTGTCATCTTTCTCTGTAACACCCATTCCCTTTACCCTCCAAAGAGCTCTCGGTTCCCTTGTAGGGATGTGAGGGGGGTGGGGAGGACCACACCCCCCCCCACTTACTGTCCACATGGTCTAGGCCCCAGAAGTGGACAACATGGCCCAGGCCTAAGCTCATTGGTGTGTTACACCCCACGGCCACACTGATCGTGGGTCTGTGACCCCACTGAGCAACCTCTGGCTGGGAAGGTGACACTGAATCAGAAAGCATGTGAGGCTTGGCCCTGAGGCTGCCAACTTGTGAGATTCAGAGAGAGATGGAGAAGGTGCGTTCTGGGAGTGTCCTTGATTCCCTGCACCAAGCCCTGCCTGAGCTGGAATTACCTGGGCGGTTCAGTGATGTGCGCCCAAGGCTGCACATCCAGGAAGCTGGCTGAGATGGGATTTGAAGCAGGTCTGGAGCACTTGGCCACACACCAGAATAAAGATGATGGCCGTGCCACAGCCCGATAGGGTAGATTCCACTCTCCCCTGCGATCCTATCTCCACTGACCCAGCCCTTTTACCTTTTTCCAGCCTCACCTGGAACCCGCAAGGCTTATTCATTTGTGACCAATGTGGCCTTGATCAAACGGCTCGAAATTCCTGCCCTGAATGCCCTCACTGGGTTGTACTTAGTATTTTACCCATTAAATGCTGATGGTACCATCCTAAGCCGCTGGGGGTGTAGGGAGGGGTGCTGACACTACTGCGGGGTTTCCAACATATCAGGGTTTGCTACATGTCAGGTGCTTTCCTATGTGCCCGACAGTCAAGAGTGAGCCAACACAGAAACGATTCCCACCCTTGAAGATCTAACAGTCTAGTACCCAGTGGAAACTTCTGGGCCTCCTTCCGGGACTGAGTTCAGAAATTACCAATAGACACTACATTCGGGTTTGCATTCTTAGATTAAGGCTTCGCAATGGAAGCCTGCAGCTTCAGCCCATTATGGGCTGCTTAAATGCTTATCAGGTACGTGCCCAGATGTTGAACATGAGGGAGAATAAGGGATGTTACTTTTCATAAACTGTTTCATAATTGGGTATCAGTCAGGGTCTCAGGAGGAAACAGATGGCACGTGCAAAAGGAGTGTTAGAATTTAGAGGTGTGAAAGCCAACAAGGGGGTGTAAAGCCCCCAGTGGGGACCTGCCACCACCTATAGGCAAAAGAGGCAAGGGGAAGAAAGGTGGGGCTGCAGAATCTAGAAAGAATCTCTCTGTGGCTTTCCCACGGATCTGATGTTGTGTGACTGCAGCCATTAGCAATATATGTCCCAGTTCTGTATCTAAAGCTCATTTTTGGGGTGCCTGGGTGGCTCAGTTGGTTAAGAGCCCTACTCTTGACTTCGGCTCAGGTCATGATCTCACAGTCTGTGAGTTCGAACACCACACTGGGCTCTGCACCAACAGTGCAGAGCCTGCTTGGGATTCTGTCTCCCTCGCTCTCTGCCCCTCCCCCACTTGCTCTCTGTTTCTCTCAAAATAAATAAAAATAAACTTAAAAAGGGGTACCCGGGTGGCTCAGTTGGTTGAGCGTCCAACTTCGGCTCAGGTAATCATCTCATGGTTCACAAGTTCAAGCCCCACATCAGGCTCTGTGATGACAGCTCAGAGCCTGGAGCCTGCTTCTGATTCTGTGTCTCCGGCTCTCTCTGCCCCCCCCCCCCCCGCTTGTGCTCATTATCTCTCTCTCAAAAATAAACACTGAAAAAAAATTTTTAGTATACTTAAAAAAAAAGAAAAATAAAGCTCAGTCTTTTCTCCTGGGCTCCAGCCCACCCAATGCCTGACGGCTGGTTCCACCTGAGTCAGCCACAGGCAATGCAAATACAACCCATGAAAAATCAGCAGTCAGAGCTGGATTACTACATAGGCAAGTGAAGCATGCATCCAGCAAACCAGAGGGACCAGATATACAAGGAACAGAAAGTATTTCAATAAATTGCTATTTCAAAAAAGTATCTGAGTGTGCAAGGTGGTTACACCAGTGCCAGGACAACTAGATAGTTGTAAGGACAAAAGTGGACCTATCTCTTGTGTCATACCACGCACAAAACATAACTCTCCTAACAGCTAAAAATTCTAAATTTCTAGAAGAAAACATAGGAGAAAATCTTTACAGACTTGGGTTGAGCAAAGGTTCCTTCGATGCGACAAAAACTGTGAACCAAAACAAAACATTATGAATTGATTCTAACAAAACTTAAACCTTCTCTTTTTCGAAAGCCACAATTAATTAAGAAAATTAAAGGCAAACTACAGACCGGAGAAGTTATTTTCAAAACAATTGTTTGACAGAGGGCTTGTATCCAGAATACAAAAAAAAAAAAAAAAAACCCAAAAAACAAAAGAAAACCCTCTACAATTTGACAAGAAGAAGAGAGGGGCACCTGGGTGGCTCAGTCGGTTAAGCGGCCGACTTCGGCTCAGGTCATGATCTCGAGGTCTGTGAGTTCGAGCCCCGCGTCGGGCTCTGTGCCGACAGCTCAGAGCCTGGAGCCTGTTTCTGATTCTGTGTCTCCCTCTCTCTGACCCTCCCCCGTTCATGCTCTGCCTCTCTCTGTCTCAAAAATAAATAAACGTTAAAAAAAAAAATTAAAAGAAGAAGAGAAATAATCTAATTCTTTTTAAATGGGGAAAAAAAACCCACTTTGCTTCTCAAAAGAGGGTACATGAATCTCCGATACACGTATAGAAAGATGGTGGTTATCGGGAAAATACAAATTTAAACCACAGTGAGATACAACTTCATATCCACCAAAATGGCTAAAAATCTTTAAAAGAAAATAAAATAAAAAGTCTGATGGTACCAAGTGTTGTTAAGGATGTGGTGCCAATGACATGCTCGTGTACTGCTGATGAACAACAGAATGGTACAACCACTTTGGAAAAAGATTCAGCAGCTTCCGCAAGAAGTTGAATATCTACTTAGCATAGGATCGAGCTCTTCCACATCCAGGTAATTACCTGAGATAAATGAAAATACAGGCTTGTACACAAATGTTCGTAAGGGTCTGTTCACAACAGCCAAAACCTGAAGGCAATCCAAATATCCAACAACACGTGAATGGATAAACAAATTGTGGGTGTATTTACACAGTGGAATACTGCCTGGAATTAGAAACAAACACACAACAACAACACTAGGAACCTAAGAAGCAGGACGCAGAGTAAAAGAAGCCATACCAAAAAGAGTATTTTCTGAATTATTCCATGTATGTGATGTCCCAAATCAGGCAAACTAGTTCATACTCACAGAAATCAGAGCCGCATTTGCCTGGGGTAGGGGATGTAGGGCCTGAGTGGGAAGGGGCACCGGGGAACTTTCTGTAATTATGGGAACATTCTCTACCTTGACTGGGGTGGTGGTTACCCAAAAGGTGTACGCAGTTGACAAAATTCATTGAACGGTGCACTTAAAATGTGTGCGTTTATTGTATGTAAGCTATAGCTCAATAAAGGTGACTTTTGAAAAATGTGTTTAAGCAGGGGCATCTGGGCGGCTCAGTCGGCAGAGCGTCTAACCGGCCCGGGTCATGATCCTGCGCTTCGTGGGATCTCTTTGTCAGAAGAGAGGCACAGGGCAAGGTGTGGGGAGGTTCCACGCACGCCCTCCATGCCCCCCTCTCTCCCCGCATCTCCACGCGTTCACACGAAGCCCATGTGCTCCATGACGCACTCTGAACCTCATCCTTTTGGGTTTTCAATTTGTGCTTCATTGCACAGGTATGACTGATTAAGTCATTGATCGTTGCTGATTGAGTCAAATCTCCAGCACCTTCCCCACCACCCTCAGAAGTCAGGGGGCAGGACTGTAAGTCCGAACCCTCTAATCACAGGGTTGGTTCTGGCAACCAGCCCCCATCCATGGGCGGGGTCCTGAGGTCTCCTCATTAACAGAACAAAAACCAACTTTATTGCTCTAATCACTTAGGGGATCCTGAGGGTTTTAGGAGCTCTGTGACAGAAATGGGGACAGAGACCAAATACATACTTGTTACCATAAGTCACAGTGCCACCCTCCCTCTCTTCCACCCTCACATCCCATCCACCACCAAGTCCTGTTGCTCCCGGCTTCTCCCCTTTGACTTCTCTCCATGCCCGCAGTCCCCACGCCAACTCAGGCTCCTTCACCATCTCTCTGTCTCCTGTTTTCCCTTGCTCTTTCCAGGCTGCAATCCATTGTACTAGCAACATGACCTTGCAACATCCCTGCTTCCAATCCTCCTACCCCTCAGGTGGAGACAGCACCCTGCCCACCCAGTGCCCATTCTCCTCTCCTCCCTTAGGACAAGAGCCTATTTGGGTAGGACCGGCAATCAGTCCAAATGAGAACCTACATTGCCAAGGCCTTTCAGATACATATCTAAGTTTTGCACAACAGTATGGGGGTGGGAGTTACTTGATGGGGCTTCCAAGAAAGCATACTTACTAAGGAACTGACTCAGCTGGGAGACCCATTTGACCTTTCCAGGCCCTCCTTCTTACTGACTGGAATACTAACATGATGGCTAGGGTGGCAGGGGCTAACTGGTGACCATGAAGGGATACTGAGGATGGAAACCAGTACTAGGAATGGTGGAGCTGGGAGATAAAACATAGTCTGGGATGTTGACAACTGTGAACTGCCAACTTCTGGATTCTTTTGCAAAAGAGAGAAGTATCTATCTTGCTTGCACCACAGAGAAATATCTGTGTCTCTCTTACAAAGAGCTGAAAATAAGTCCTAGCTCTTACGGTATCCTAAATGCCCTCCACAGAGAGTACTGGATTCCTTAACATGGTACTTCATGCTCTAGCCGTCTAGGCTTTTATGGACGAACTCCAACGACTTCATTAAATCTTAAGCAAAATCGTGGAAGGGAGTGTTTGTGTGTGTATACATTTTTCCCTAGAAAGGGGATCACCACTTTTCATCAGATCTTCAAAGGGACCTGTGACCCATGCCCCCCGGCAAAATGTTTTCAACCTTCTATAACAAGCCTGCTTAGTATGCGTTAACTATCTCCTTTTGCACATGAGGAAACCGATTCTGAATGCTTAAGCACCTTGTAAAGTGCTACACTCAGGGCAAGTGAAGGGAGAAGCCATGGATGAATTTTGGAGGAAAAGACACCACGAAGAGAAGCAGAGTATTTCTCAGGGTCGGAAGCCAGAGCAGAGGACCTGCGTTTGCACACTGGGCCTGGGATATGCCAGGACTTTTCTAGGGCCTTCTGCATCCCTATGCCAGCATGGCTTTCATTACTGAGGGCCATCCTTTTAATGAGCTGTCTGCCTTCAGTTCTGCTTGACTGTAATGTTCTCCAACTGATTCCTCAGTAATGGAGAGGCTCTGGCTTTTGAAGTCATCTCATCAACCCAGTTTGTTGCTCTGTTCAATTTTGGGGGGTTACCCTGGAGAGGTGCAAGCCCCCATATTTCCAAGGGTGCATTAGAGCATGTGCTTGGAGCCTTATTCAGTGGCCATAGTGGGGCCTAACAGGCCCAGCTAACTTCTGTAAGCCCTGTTTCGCTCAGTTCCAGGAGAGAATTAATGCAACTTGTGAAAAATCACAAGGTTTGCTGAGCACCTGATTTGCTAAGCCCCCTACCAAGCCTCACAGACTCCCTTTGTAAGCATTTTCTCATACTCTTGGAACAACATTAGGAAGGATTTTGTGTGGTGGATATTTTTCTTCCTGTATTTAGGTGGCCAGCATCTGAATTCCTTCCTGTGTTTGGGGTATTCCCTAGTACATGAATCTTAGTGAAAGGCAGGGTCCTTTAGTTTCCTTTAGGAAACTAAAATCTAGGCACCTCCCTCACCTTCCAGCCTCCCCTGCAGGCACCACCAGCCATCATTTCATAATGTCACATGGGAGCTAGTGACACTAAGCTGAGGGACAACGACGAAACCACCCTGGTAGAAGCAGCTGGAGTGAAACATGTCACTTCTGGCACCAACACTTAGTGGCCGGTACAGGGGTGTAGCATGGCCATTTATGGCATCTGGACCTTGGTCACTACAGTGGTTAACAGAGTCCTTGCAGGACAGGCTCAATGACTTGATTGTGGCCAATGTTCTGGCTGCCCTTTTTTCCAAGCCAGTTTTCCTCTTCACATTATAGATGGGGTAACCAAGGTTACCCATGAGCAAAGTAACCCATGAAACATACTAGCCATAGTCTGGGACCACTGTCCAGGTCTCCCAAACTTGAGTCCAGTGCACTTTTCTCTGACCTATATTCCCTCTTTAAACTTGGAAGTCAGCTATAAAATATTCTAAAGCCGGGGCACCTGAGTGGCTCAGTCGGTTAAGTGGCTGACTTCGGCTCAGGTCATGATCTCGCAGTTCGTGAGTTCAAGCCCCACGTCGGGCTCTGTGCTGACAGCTCAGAGCCTGGAGCCTGCTTCCGATTCTGTGTCTCCCTCTCTCTCTGCCTCTCCCCTGCTTGTGCTCTGTCTCCCTCTGTCTCTCAAAAACAAACTTAAAAAAATTATTAAAAAAAGAGAAAATATTCTAAAGCCACATAAAAATGTAGGTCCTTAATTCCATGACATGAGAGTATCTCACTCCACAAAACAGGCATTTATGTAGCACTTACAATGTACGCGATCACTGTGCAGGTACTGGGAGAGTATGTTAACTATTGTTCTGTAGCAGGCCATCCTTAAACTTAGTAGCTTGAAACAACAAGCATTTATCATTGCTCACGAGTCTTCGGGTCAGCTGAGCGGTTCTACTAGTCTTAGCTGGCTTATGTATGCATCTGCAGTCAGCCACGTGTCATCCAGGCAGCTCTGATTTGGCTGGGATCTCTCCCATGCTCAGGGGTCAGTCAGCTGTAGGATGGCTCTCCTCCACATGGACTTCACCCTGTGGCAGGCTAGCCTAGGATTGTTCTTGATGGCAGGGTCCAAGAGAGCAAGTGGAGGCATTCAAGACTTCCTATACCAAGGGTTGGAACCAGCACACCCTCACTTTTGCTGAATCCTATTGACCAAATGAGTCAACATGGAGCCCAGATTGAAGGGGTGGAGAACTAGACACACCCCACTTCTTGTGGGAAGAGCGGCAAAGCCACCTTACAAAGGCCAGGCTATCACAGGATGATAATACAAGAGAGAAAAGCTGTTCTACTTGTATGCTATCTATGCCTCTGTCTCGTTGTTCAAAGGATTTAGGGTAGCTTGCAAAACAAAACATGCAATTGAAAATATAAGTACGGAAACTAAAATCTAGAAGAAAATCCTAAATCCTGGGAGGGAGTCAAGACTCTGAGAAAACAAATAATCCCCAGGAGCCCTGGGCTCCCAGCAGCCTACTCTCCTCCCATCTGACATGGACTCTCCAGCCTGTGAACGTCTCAAGTCAGGGAGTACAGCTCACCCATCCCCTGACTGGTGCAGAGATGATCTGTTGATCTGTCCGTGGTACATCCTGCTGAGTTTCCCAGCAGCCAAAGTGGAGGGAGGAGCATCAGTTGCCTAACTGTTGTTGTTTTGTTGTTGTTAGAGAGAAAATAATTCCCAGCAAAGCTTTCCCTTAACACCTTCTGATAGAAAAAAGTACGCTTCACGCAGAGCTTCATCCAAGTGGCCCTAAACCCATAAAGGGCCAAATATCTACAATAACCTGACAAGACTAGAATACATAGGATACACAGAGCTGGCTCCTCGGCTGCCTCTGGGTGAAGGGTGGGGGACAGTGGTTGACCGACATAAGGCACAGGGTAAACTCACACGATACGCAAGCCATGTCAGATGCGTTGGTCTGCAAGAAGGCAGAGAAGTGGTCCTGTGGTACAAGAAGCAAGGGGTTGTGTCCTCGAAGAGTGAGACATGCCACCCTGGGGAGGCCTCAGTCTGCCAGGTACTGTGCCACAGAGCACCCATCCAGAATCCCCTTCCCTCTCTGACAACCACTTGTGATGGGCATTTCCTCCTGTAATGAAAGAAGCTGGGACTCAAAGGAGCCAGTGTGACTTGCCCAAGGTCCCATAGCTAGGAAGTGGCCAAAACCTGTCTGTTTCAGCCAAAGTTCTTTCCCTAGGCCATACGGAGAAGCAATCCACTCTACTCCTCCGCTATTATATCAAAAATAGAAACTTGTGTGGGTCAGGAGAAGGGAAATGCATGGCCCCTATAACGCACACGAATACCTGGTTTTTAGAGTTTCTACCTCATTTTTCAGGCTTCAACTTAGAGGAAATGCATAGCACAGTTGCACACTCCTTCTCTCCTATACTTGCTTTTATAACTTGGGCGTCTTTTTGTTTGTGTGTTTATAACATTCTTCTTCCATAAAGGAATCTGGGGGTGGTGTAAACAAAAACACATACAATGTATGGTGCACAGAACACGAGAACCAAGGCAAAGAAAAATGCACTGGTCACAGGGTGGTATAGAATAACCTGAAATTGAGCTTTGAATGTGGTTCTGAGCTTCCTGTCAGCCAAAGCAAAAAAAAAAAAAAAAAAAAAAGAGGAGAGAGAGAGATTACAAGATTAGTTATTCACATATTTTCAGAAGGGGAGGAGGGTATACCTTTTCCTCAAGTTTCTCCTAACACTGAATTCTAAAAGAAATTTATTTACGAAACATCACTGAGCGATACAAAGATATCTTCAGTGATATTTTTTGTAATGAATACATTCATGAATTTTATATGCCTATCTATGCATGACATTAAAGCTCAACTCAGAAAATACAATTCTGGGGTGCCTGGGTGGCTCAGTCAAACATCCAACTCCTTTTTTTTTTTTAAAGAGAGAGAACGTTCAAGTGGGGGAGAAGGGCAGAGGGAATGAGAGAGAGAGAGGGAGAGGGAGAGAGAGACTCTTATGTTTAAGAGCAGGCTCCACCCTGAGCACAGAGCCCGAGGCGGGGCTCAATCCCATAACTCTGGGATCATGACCTGAGCTGAAATCAAGAGTCAGATGCTCAACTGACTGAGTCACCCAGGAGCCCCAAGCACCTGATCTTGATTTCAGCTCAGGTCATGATCTCACAATCATGAGGTTGTGAGATGGAGGCCCACATTGGGCTCCACACTGGGCATGGAACCTGCTTAAGATTCTCTCTCTTCCTCTCCCTTTTCCCCTGCCCCAATCATGCTCGCACACATGTATGCTCTCTCTCTCAAAATACAATACAATACAATACAATACAATACAATAAAAATCCAAGACAGGAATTCTGACAGGTATTATAGGAAACTGACAGGAATGGGCTCTTTAAATACTGCTGGAAGTTCACACATAATTGTCTCTTTTAGTATTCAGGCACAGTATTGTGGTGCTTACTAGATTTTTTTCACTCCATATCAACCTTTTCAGCTGCAAGTTGTAGAAAACCCAACTTCAAAGTGATTTATCAAAAAAAAGAATTCTGGATTCATGTTATTGAAAAGTTCTGGCTTCAGGCACAGCTAGATCCAGGGGTTCACAGAAGGTCAAATCAGGTTGGTTTCTCAACAACTCTCCGTACTACGCTGGCTTCATTCTCATGATTCTTGTGGTGGCAAAATGGTTCCTATAACTTTGAACTTACATCTGGTCTACTTCATGCCCAGAGGGAAAGAATTCCCCCAGCAGAGAACTGTGCCAATAACCTCGGGGGGGAAAAAAGCATTTATTTTTTCACCATCTCAGTTTTCTCATGAAAACATCCCAGAGCCAATGATGGTGGCGAGAGGAATGTGACACCTACCTGGGTTAAGCTGCAATCCCTTAACCTGACCACACACCTTGAGAGCTGCTGGGAAAGAGGAAACGGATGGGGAGGAGAGAGACAGCAATGGTCGTGATGCACATCTTCTACATTCCTAGATCGGCTTGCAAGAAAAGAGGGCTTGGTCTGTGAAATCAGATTATTTTCAGAGGCCTGAGAGATTACCAATTCTTCCAGAACTTCATGCTTATGCTTTTAATGATCATTCAAATTTATAATCATTAAATTATTGATAAGGAACTCCCTAAGCCATTTTCTAGGTGGGCAGAGAGGGTCACTTGACTGTCACCCTTACAGTTCAGCAATTACCATCCCTCTCATATCTCCTATTTTATTGATTCTAAGATATACATTTTTTTCACATATTAACACTTCCAAAATTGGGTTGTGGGGTAGCTATTAAGCCGTCCAAAAAGTAGGCCGGTTCTCTCCCTCTGGGAACAAGGTAGCGTCGCACTTCTCCAGTCGCACAGCCCTTTGAAGTTAAACGTGCCCATGGAACTTGCTTTGGCCAACAGTGTGGTTTCTGAATAGGAGCCTTGAAGAGCCAGTGCGGTTGGCCATGTAGCTTTGTCCCTGCCAAATGGTCACGGAGCCTCCCCTAGTCTGGCCTCCTGTCATGGGCTGAATTGTGTCCCCCTCAAAATTCGTATGTTGAAGCCCTAACCCCCGATAGCTCAGAATGGAGCTATATTTAGAAATAGGGTCTCTAAAGAGATAATGAAGTTAAAATCAGGTCATTACGGTGGACCCTAACCCAATGTGACTGGTATCCTTATAAGAAGAAGACATTAGGACACAGACACCCAGAAAAGCCCACGTGAGGACACAGGGAGAAGACAGCCACCTACAAGCCAAGGAGAGAGGCCTCAGAAGAAACCAGCCCTGAGATCACCTTGATCTTGAACTTTTAGAAATGTTAAACAACATTTCTGTTGTTTAATCCCCTTGTCTGTGGTGCTTTGTTATGACAGCCCGAACAAACGAATAGAGTCCCCAGGCGACCACAGTGAGCAGAACCCTCCCATCCCCTGCATCTGGCAGGTAACATAAGCTAGAAATAAACTTTGGTTGTATACGCCACTGGAACTTTGTGGCTGTTTGTTACTGCTGCATAACCTATTCTATCCTAACTGAAAAGGATACACCTGACAGCTGATGTAGCCAGAAAGCAATGTGCCACAGTTTGATGGACTGCCTTTTTTTCTCTCTTAGAAGCAATACGACAATCATCTTGCAACAGGTGTCATTTTATATTAGTTGAAACATGGTACATGCAGCATGTAATAGTTGATAAAACACGCATATATCTCTTACTCCTTTGCATTTCCACAATAACACAGTTGTAGCAGAAATAATAATAATAGCAGTAATAGCAGCTAACATATTCAAGCACTTATCTTATGATAGCCACAATACCATTTTCCATGCTTATATATATTTTTAATGTTTATTTATTTATTTTTGAGAGAGAGAGAGAGCATGAGTGGGGAAGGGGCAGAGAGAGGGGGAGAGAGAGAATCCTAAGCAGGCTCTACGCTATCAGCAGAGTCCAATGCAGGGCTCGAACTCACGAACCGTGAGATCCTGACCTGAGCTGAAACCAAGAGTTGGACACTTAACCGACTGAGCCACCCACGCACCCCCCATACTTATATTTTTGATCCTCTCAAAAACCCCACGAGGCATATCATCCCCATTTGAAGATGAGGAAACTTAAAGAAGTAAAATGAACCCCGTGCCCCCACCCTACCCCACGGTAAGTTGTAGAACCCTTAGAAGGTCTCTAAGCCCAGGGGGACTCTGCTGCTTTCCATGAGGCTGTCTATTTTTTCTTTCATTTTGTAAGTATCACATATCTTTCATTTTGGGATATGCATTATACTTAATAGTAATAAAACTTTAATGTTTTCGTTTAATCATTTAAGCTGTCCAATGAAACCTGGGAAACGTTTCTCATACACACTTCAAATACCTAAATACATGTAGCTAACCGCTGCACGTGAATACGGTGGAATTTTTTTATGCGTAATATCCATAGCGCACACGATAAGCCATCTTTTTTTTTGTTCTGGTTGGAAAAACAACCCTTCTCTACAAACTGTGTGATGATTTATTCGATTGTTGTTATTCATGGCTCGGAAAAACTTAGAATGCTCAAAATAAGCAAAAACAGTTCTGCAGCTGCCGCAGATGTCCTGCTCCCCAATACAAAGTTGGCCCCGAACAGCGTGGATCGCGCAGAAGTGCCAGCCTCATACTGAAGCCATTAGCACTTTAAAGGAGCTTGCGCTAATGGGGATGTCCTTGTGAAAAGTCTGATTACTGGGAGAATGCCCAAGCTAATCTTTGACCCTGAAATCAGTGCGGCGATCTCCAGGGCCCCTTGCATGCAAGAGCACCCTTTCTCACGCAACTGGAGCTGTATGGAGCAGGGAAGGATGAGGTGTTAAGAGAGTCCTAATGAGCCATGTTACAGATGTGTAAAACAGCTGGGGGGATGATGTCATTGTGCTCACCCTGCCGCCTCTGCTACTTGCTGCTGTTATTAGAAACAGACACTGGAGGAGGGCACCTAGAATACGCGCCCGTCCCTTCGCGACCACTCTCTGGTCCTAATTAGGTAGGCTGGGCCCCAGCTGGTGCACATAAACCCCACCAGGTGACTCCAAACCGCCAAGGTTTACAATCCAGATGAGCTCTGCTCCAGCTCGCACAAGAACGAGGCCATCTTCGCTGAGGGATTTATTGTACTTGTTACATTGTGAGCCTGACCCCGGCTGGGTGGGGAGAAAAATGAAATTCTCAGGGAAAGGATCTGAAGAGGACTACAATTAATCACAAACTTTGAACATGTTCAATTAAGAGTGTGATCCTTAAAGCGCCTTATGTCTGATGATGTCAGACTCTGTCACGGCTGTGAGTTTAAGACTTGTTTTCCAAAACAAACATGAGGAATCATCCTGTCTTGTTGCTAACTCCAAACATACATTTTTTCCCTCATTAAGCTGGAAAAGGAATCCCTTAAGTGCCTACTATGTGCCAAGTGGTTACACAGAGTGGCTTATTTAATACTTTAACAACCCTAGGAAAAATTGTTGCAGGTGAAATTGGGCTCAGAGACGTGTGGTGATTTATCCAAAATCACACAGCTAGGAAGTGGAGTGGAATTTGCACTCAAGCCAGCAAACCTGCAGACCATGTCCCCGGCTTCCCCAACCACATTCGCCAGGACCGCCCCCCCCCCCTCCACCCCATCGTGGGTCAGTTTCCTGACTACATGCTACACAACTCGCTTTCTTTCCCTTCGTAGCACTGACCTCAGTTTCAATTACATGTTTATCAGAGTGATTAGATAAATCTCCCCCACCAAACCGTAAGCCCCACAAAGGGAGAACCCACATCTCATTTTGGCAACCATTTATATAAGTCACTAGTGGTCGCCACCTATTGTTCATGTCACCCCCTCTCTCCTTGCTAGCTGAGTCAAGATTTTGACCTGCTATTTACTTCTTCAAGTGACTCAAGGATAAATCCCAGTTAGTCTAAGCCAATGATGGTGTCCCCATTCCCCTTACCGGTAAATGACCGAGGAGAGAGGCCTGAGGGCCAGTTCTGGTCAATGAGATAGGAAGGGGAGCCAGCTGGAGGAATTCTGGGAAAATTGTTTCTGCTCTTAAAAGCAAAGGCATAGGAAGAAACAGTCTCTTCCCTTCCTCTTGGCATTGTCATCTGTGCATGAGATGCTTGGAACTATAGCAGCTGTCGTGTGACTGTAAGAAGAGCCAGCCAAAGGGCAAAGCTGAGAACAGAGGGGGAAATGGAAAGAACATAACATGGGAGTTGTGAGAATTAAATAGCACATTCATTTATTCATCCTGCTATTATTTGTTGAGTGACTACTAAATACCAAACAATGAGAACGCAACAGTAAGCAAAACCAAAGTGGTCTGTTCTGACAGAGTTCCCTCTCGTGAGAGAGGCAGACATTAAATAAGTGAACGTTGATATCATATACAAATGCAGGAAGTTACACTTCCAGTAATGGTACGGTAACTTGTGTTGTAATAACTCTCCTAGCAGCCTACAAACTGGACAAAACAACCATCTGAAGGCAGTGGAGAGTTACCAAAAGCAGACCGAAACTGATGGGAAGTTGACTAGGTTCCAACCTAAGAATATGCCCCAATGGATGTAGCCCAGAGTGGCTGTAACTCAAGCAAAAATCCTCAGCATTACTGGTTTAAAGAGTCAGAGAATGAAGTTTGAGGCTGCCAGAAGGGTTGAAACCAAGGGGGAAATCCTGGAAAGGAGAGAGCCACAAAATACGAAACCTCTAAAATCTGCACTAAAAACTCTACCTCAAATTCTTGTTGACTCCTGAATTGTGGGTGCATAGGGAAGATTCCAAGATTCTCAGCAAAAAGCAACAGGCTGGAAGTTGCAGAAACTAAGCAGTTTCAGCTGCTATCCACAGCAAAGGAGACTGAGTTTGGAGTTTAAACTCAACTGAGTCAACAGCTTGGTGGGGCAAAGCCCCACATTCTTCAAAGGAAGATAACTGAATCCAGAAGTCATACAAGGCATGGTTCGAAATCTTCAGGATACAGTAAAAAAAAATTACCAGGCGTGCAAAGAAACAAAAAAGCATGACTCACAGCCAAGAGAAAATCACCATCAACAGATACCAACTCTGAGACAATCCAAATGTTCACATTAGCAGAAAAGCACTTCAAAACAGGTATTATAAATATGTTCTAGGATTTTAAAGGAAAACATTGTCATCATTATAAAACAGATGAGGCATCTCAGCCAAGAAAGTAAAACCATTTTAAAAATAATAACACAATACATACAAAGGAACAAATATACAAATGATGGCTAACCTCTCATCAAAAACAGTAAAGTCCAGAAGACAATAAAAGGGCACCTTTAAAATGTCAGGAAAAATGTATCAGCCTAGGAATCTATGTTGAGTAAAAAACAGCCTTCAAAAGTGAAGGTAAAATCAAGATTTCTTTTTTCAGGTAAATAAAAACGTAGAGACTTTCTACAGCTTTCATTTATAGAATAGTATATAAAGAACTCCTACAACTCAAAAAAACAAAATATTTAACTTACTTTATTGTCAAAAGACTACAACAGACATTTCATAAAAGAAGATATACCAATGACATTTGAGCACATGAAAAAGCCCTCACCATCATTAGTCATCAGGGAGACATAAATTAGAACTACAATGGGATACCTCTCCATAACCACCAACATGGCTAAAATTTAAAACACTGACAACTTCAGGGGCACCTGGGTGGCTCAGTCACTTAACCATCCGATTTCAGCTGAGGTCATGATCTCATGGTCATGAGTTCAAGCCCCGTGTCGGGCTGTGTGCTGACAGCTCAGAGCCTGGAGCCTGCTTCAGATTCTGTGTCTCTCTCTCTCTCTCTGCCCCTCTCCCACTCACGCTCTGTCTCTCAAAAATAAATAAATGTTAAAAATGTTTAAAACAAACAAAAAAAACCACTGACAACTTTAAATACTGGTTAGGTTGTGAAACAGGAGAAATTCTCATACATTGTTGCTGGAAGTACAAAATAGTACAACTACTTTAGAAAACTATCTGGCTGTTTTGTATAAAGTTAATTATGTGTAAGCTATATTCAGTAGAGCTGTTACCTGCCCCCCCCCCCACCAAGCAAAAAGGAAAAAGGAAAAAACAGACACCTAACCATTAATCTAGCAATTCCACTTTTATTTATTTTTTTTTTAATTTTTTTTTTCAACGTTTATTTATTTTTGGGACAGAGAGAGACAGAGCATGAACGGGGGAGGGGCAGAGAGAGAGGGAGACACAGAATCGGAAACAGGCTCCAGGCTCTGAGCCATCAGCCCAGAGCCTGACGCGGGGCTCGAACTCACGGACCGCGAGATCGTGACCTGGCTGAAGTCGGACGCTCAACCGACTGCGCCACCCAGGCGCCCCGCAATTCCACTTTTAGGTATTTATCCAGGAGCAACAAATATTTAAGTTCACAAAAACACATTGACATGAATCCTCATAGCGGCTTTATTCATTATAGCCCTAAACTGGAAATAACCCAAATGTCCATCAACGGGAGAATGAATAAACAAACTGTGGTGTACTCATAAAACAGAGTAAGTACCACTTAGCAAAAAGAAGAAACAAACTAATGACACATGCAATAACATAAATGCCTCTCACACACATTACATTAGCTGAAAGAACCCAGATACAAAAACGATAATTACTGTATACTGAATTGCATTTCTATGAAGTTCTAGGATAGGCAAAATCTCAATAATGAACCTACATAGACAAAAATATCAGAAAACTTGTCATGGAAGTAAAAGTAAGAGGTTCTAGAAGCAATGACACCTAGGTAGCAAGGCACATACAGCCTGCGCTCAGATCTTGCTTTCTAAATATCATCCTCCACTCACGGGTGCCTGGGTGGGTCAGTCGGTTAAGTGTCCGCCTTCAGCTCAGTTCATGATCTCGTGGTTCGTGAGTTCGAGCCCCATGGCGGGCTCACCGCTGTCAGCGCAGAGCTTTCTTAGGATCCTCTGTCCCCCTCCCCGCCCATGTTTTTTCTCTCTGTCTCTCAAAAATAAACAATAAAAAATAAATAATAATAAACGTAAATATCATTCTCCACTCAAAGGAACTAGCAAAATCTTCTGGGAAAATTGCTGATTTAGGGGCTGGGGCAGATGAGGCGAGAACTCGTGGTTGCACCCAAAAGCAAGGTGGTGTGCAAAGAACAGAGGCACATCAAGAGGACGCAAGAATCAGCTTGGAGGAGCCCCCACTGCCAAATCTGAGACAACTCAGAGGAGAACTTTCTTTCTTACAATAGAATGCCAGCTAATTGACATACAAGGAATGACAGAATTAGGAAATTATTAACAGATGATAAAATTAGTGGGTGTGTGGTAAAGAGCAAGATATTTACATAGTCTCCAACTATCTCCCCACAGATGATTTATTGAGTCTGAAGACAAAGATAGAATTATAATGAAGATATCCCTTTGACCAAGTGAGCAAAACTAACATCACCAAAACTGGGACAAAGCAACCCCACATGCCTCCTGACATGATGCCTTGAAAAAGACACAATATCACTTTGGTGGTATTCCTGCCCCCAAATGCATGATACGAATATAATTGTGAGGCAACACCAGCTAAACTTAAATTTAATAACATCCTGCCAAATAACTAGCCTTTAATCTTCAAAAGAGTTACGGCCATGAAAGATGAAGAAAGGCTGAGGGCCTACTCTATGTTAAAGGAGGCTGAAAAACATGACGATGAACGTAATCCTGGTCTTGAATTGGCTCCTGGACTGGGGAAATGGCTATTAAAGACAGGATTATTGAGTCAACTGATAAAATTTAAATATGGTCTGTGGATTACGTAAGAGGATTCCATTAATGTTAATTTTCCTGATTTTGATCCTTGTTAGAAAAGAGAATGTTTTTGTTCTTAGGCAAGACATACTGAAATACCTAGGGTTAAAGGGGCATCTCTAGGGGCACCTGGGTGTCTCAGTCGGCTAGGCATCCGTCTGACTTCAGCTCAGGTCACGATCTCGTGATTCGTGGGTTCAAGCCCTGTATCAGGCTCTGTGCTGACAGCTCAGAGCCTGGAGCCTGCAGCCTGTTTCATATTTTGTGTCTCCCTCTCTCTCTCTGCCCTTCTCCTGCTCACACGCTGTCTCTCTCTCTCTCTCTCTCAAAAATAAATAAACACTGAAAAAAGGCACATCTCTATATATGATCATATATATGCAGAGAGAGAGGAAAATGAATGAATGGATAAGTGGATGCATGAGTGATAAGGCAAATGAGGTAGGAGGTAAATAATTGATGGATCACAGAACGTCAAAGGATATTCCTGAATTCTTTTTCTTGTCCTTGCAACTTTTCTGGAGCTTAAAATTATATACAAAATAAAAAGGTTTTAAACATTCAATTATCCATACTGGTAAGTGCAATGAAGAGATAATGCATGTAAAAAGCACTTAGCCCAGAGTCAGCACCTACTAGACAGCACCTACTGTCCTCATTCTCAAAGGCAGAAGAAAACAGGAAGACAGGAGCTGAGTATCACGACAGTAGGTAAGTCAGCCAGATCTTGCCCAGCTCTCTCCTGACAGATGAGGCAGATCAGCCCAATGGTAGGGTTCCCTCCGAACTAAGGGAACTGAGTTATTTGGTTTTTGTTGTTTTGTACAATAGCAGGAATATCCACAGTGTCCAGGGAAATGTAGGCTCCATGATATTTGCATTGACAATAATGGAGAGGTATTTTAAAACAGGCCTTGGCAGTTACATAATGCAATCCAAAAATCCAAATTCATCAGCTTTATCGTGCAGTAATACACAGTAATAGCCCTAGAACAAGTAACTGCTCAATCCG
Organism: Prionailurus viverrinus; assembly: GCF_022837055.1. NCBI lineage: Eukaryota > Metazoa > Chordata > Mammalia > Carnivora > Felidae > Prionailurus > Prionailurus viverrinus. Next base: position 178,605,436 of record NC_062561.1, on the reverse strand, counting down.
CAAAATGTAGGTGAGTCTACATGCATGTAGCTGACATGTCTGTCACTTTCTCTGCTATATTAGGACACCGGTCAAGACCTTTGAGATAGAAAGTGACAGAAAGCCCAACCTGGAATGGGCTACACTAGAAGACAATATATGTAAATAAGTAGTCCAGGATCAAACTGGGTTCAGGCATGGCTTGATTCAGCACCTTAAGTACTGGGATCTAATCTCTCTCTGTCTCTGCTTTCCTGGTTCTGCAGCCTCCACAAGCTGGCAGAATGGCTGCTGTAGCTCCAGGCTCCTGTCCTCTCAGGTCCAAATTCAGCAGGAGACAGCAAATGCCTTTCCATGGGACTTAAGACACGGCCTTAGGGTTGGTTGTCTTTGATTGCCCCAGTTTGGTGTGGTTTGAAGCACATGCCCATTCCTGAACCAGTGGCTCCAGTTGGGAGCATAATATACACTGGCTGAGGCCAAAGTAAGCAGCCTCTTCCTGGGATTGTTGAAGGACTCACATCCAGTCTAAGTAGTAACCACTGCCCAAACCAAAATGGGGAGCGGTCTTAAGAGTAAACGGATGTTGAAGGTTTCTCAGTTACCCTGACCCAACAACAGCTACTGAAAAGACTAGCCCTATATCTCCTGTGGCCTTCCCCCTCTCTCCACATACACACACATCCAAGCCACAGAGAACTGAGCATGTGAACCTAAGGGAACCAATCCCAGGCTCTGGCTAACAGCCAATCAGATGCCCTCTCTGTGATACAGCAGTTGCAAAAAGGGCCCCAATTCCTCAGCCCTCCCGGCTGCCATACCCTTTGCCACACTGCCTCCTCAAGTATGACTTTTCCCCTCAAGAGGTAGACCCAATTTCCCCTTTCCTTGAATCTAGGCTGGCCCATGACTCACTTTGGACAATAGAATCCAGAAGAGATGATGTACAAGTTCTCAGACTGGGGCTTTGGAGGGCTTGAGTACTTCCACTCTCTCTCGCTTGATTCTTTGCTTTTCCATGAGGATATGACTGAGCTAGCCTGCTGGAGGTAGGCACAAAGAACAGAGCCGCGTCAGTCCATGTGCCCCTAGTGAGGGTCAGACATGTGAGAAAGCCTATCCAAGATTCTCAAAGCCACCCAGCTAACCCAAAGCTGACCACAGATGCACAGAAGAGTCCTGCCAAGCTCTGCTCCGCCCAGCGACCCACAGAACAGACTGGTACGTAAAAATAAACGTTTATTGCTCTACCCCTCTGAGATGTTATTGATGATTGTTACGCAGCATGACTGTGGCAACAGATAACCGATACACTCTCCTAAAAACCGGTGGAGAATCCCAGAGATGGCAGCCATTGATGGACAGTGCTGTACTTGTAGAGTCACGTGGAGACAGGGTTGGAGATAGTGCCAAAATCCTGGCGCAAGCCAAAGTTGTGGAGAGACAGAAACCACAAGGAGGCAGAGAGGCCAGTCTGTTGCCTCTCAGGAACAGATGCCAGGCGGCACCACAAAGGAAGAAACGGGAAGATGAATTGCCAGACCACTTTCTAGTTCCCACAAGGCTGGGCTTAATTCTGTACTTTCTTGTCACGAGAATCCCTTTTATTATTCCCCAATTAGTCGCCCTTTTATCTGAGCTATTTTAAATGGCGTTCTATTCCTTACAGCCATCCTTTACTACTATGGGGTAGACAGACCTCGATGTTTGCAACCCCATTAAAAAATAATGTGATTTCATGTACACACGTGGGCCCAAACGTCGCCCAGAGCTGGACCAGATAGCCAGAAGTATCAGGATATAATTCTAAGATCTATACCCACCTCCGTGATTCAGAGTCACAGGGGCTTCTGGATGAGCATCACTTTCATCCTGCCCAAGCAATGTCTTCTTAAAACAGCCACATGGACTGTTCGGGCCAGCTGAACCTCCGGACCCATCTCCAGGTGTGCACAGCAAACACAGCCACTGAAATGTTAACCAAGACTCTTGACTCCTCAGAAAACTGAGATTCTCTCCTGAAAATGTAGCCATGCCCACAAAATGGCGTGGACCCTTCCATAACCGTGTCGGCAGAGTGGTCAGGGCAGGTAGGCACGGAAATATGAACTGTGCCCCGAGTTGCGGAACGTGGGGGTCCAGCGTGAGTCTGGATTCCTGCACTGCCGTGGACAGAAAAGCACGTGACGTCGTTCCTTTTCCCGGCAGCCTCAACTGCAGGTTCACCCAGACGTCTCTTCACATCACTGAGAAAGTACAGTCACAGGGAGTCAACGGGTCAGGTGTCTCCGAGGCCTTCAAATCCGCACGTTTTCAGGTCTGAGGAATCCCCAAGCATCCCCCAGGTGGCCACATGACATTAAACGGTTCTTCATGTGCCACTCCAACTTCTTTCACATATCCCGCAAACTGACCGGAGGAGAGGGAAACCTCACAGCTCCGTGGATTTCTCCCTCCCTCACAGCCCACAGCGATCTCAGCTGCAGAACTTCCACCTCAGACCCTCCTGACGGTGGAGGGGTGAAAGGGGGCTGTGGCAGTCTCCTCTTCTGACTCAAGGAGAGGGTTCAAACCATCTCCCCTTCCCTGCAGGCACTCCTCTGGGGTAAGTGAGCTCAGCTTTTCCATATTTAGACCAAACGCCTCAAATTCCTTCCTGGCAGGTGTTCACAGACGTGAGCAAATTAGATTTGGAAAGTCTTTTCTGCCACAAGTCTCGGGCCTGCAACGTAGGTTGCGTGAAGTCCCGGGCTAGCCAACACTGCTTCTCTGAGGCGCTAGAAGTCGGGGCCGGTGGAAAGGAGGATTGATAAAGCCCAGAATTCAGAATCGGAGCACCCTGGGTTCGAATTCCAACACCGCCACTCACTGGCTGTGCAACTTTGCACACGTCACTACAGCTCCCTGAGCTCCCGGGTCCTCATTTGGAAAGCAGGTGTACTCATGCCTTCCTCACCAGGGCATTTGGGAATCCTACAAGACGTCACATGCCAGGCGTCTGGCTCATACTTCGCGTTTAATAAATGGCTGTGCATTAGTCAGGGTTCTTGAATGCGAGCTGGGTGGCAATAAAATGGAATTTATTGGAAGGCTATCAGGGGCTCATAGAATTGGCAGAGAGAGTCGCGATAAAGTTTGGAAAATGACCAGAAACCAAGAGATTACTGGAAGGTTAGGCAACAGAGCCTTAGTGAAGTCATGGGCCACGGCCAACACACCACCACTGACTCTGAATCGCTCACTCAAGCTTCCAGGTCCTGGAGTGAACTTCTGGTTGCCCTCATCTGAATTATATGCCCAGCCCCCCTCCCCTCCCACCAGTTGCAGCTCAAGCAGAGAGGGAGAACTGTGCTGTTTGCATATCTACGGGGGGGGGGGGGGCAGACACACCCCCTGCCCACCTATGACTATACACGATGGCAGAAGGGTGGGTCTCCATGGGGAAATCGAGGTGTTGTTAGAAGGCAGGCTGGATGTCAAATAGCCCCAAACCCACAGATGCACACTGCAGATGTTACTACTGACATCCAGGACAGAAGGCAGATTGCTTCTCCTTGAAACCAGGGCTGGAGTTACGTGGCATGAAGGGAATGGGTGGGCTTAGGCTTCTAGTAAGCTCCATTCCTTGAGGTGAGGGAAGCTGAGAGTGGTGGTGCCAAGGCTTCACAGGGCCTGCCTGTGTAACCTTGGGCAAGCAACTTCACCTGTCTGTCTGAGCTTTTGTTCTAAGCAGGAAAATAACAGCGGTGAGCGTCCAACAAGATGATCCATCTAGATCCATCTAGAACATGAGCAGGCACATGGCAAACACAGGAAGGGTTAGCTATGGCGACTGCAGTACCTTCTGCACAGAGAAGCACCCTGGGGGCCCTAAAGTAGAGAAGCAGGGGCGGGAAGTATGCGACCCTTGCAGTACAGGTATGTTGCACACTGGGATGGGAATAGATGGCTTTCTCACACAGGGCACAGACACCCACTAAACTTGCTGAATCTGGGCTTTTCTGGGACTTCCAGCAATAACACACAGTCATTAGCAAGAGCAGGGGGTATGCATTTCTCTCCTAAAAGAAAATGACTTCCCACCTAAAATACTCCGCCAAATCACTCTCAGTCTGTCCTCAGAGGTTTTCCAGGGACGTTGAGCAACTTACCTATTTCGCAGCCCGGATCTTCCCATCCCACCCACTCGTGACTCTGCTAAAATGTCAGAGAAACCCCGGCCCAGCTTCATGTAACCCGAGAGCTGCCAAGGACAGCCAGCCTACGGAAAGAGAATCTGGTTCAGTGAAAACATTGGAGACAGAGCAGACATACACATCTCTCTTTTTCTTTTTTCTGGAAGATGATTTTCCACAGTGAGCCACAAGATCCATTTTCTAAATGAGAAAATAATGGCCTGTATGTAGCAATTTGGAGCCAAAGCATTTATCATTGATTAACTCCGCAGCCTTTATGAGGCACCTATTCTATACGGAGCATTCTATTACATACCCTTAAAGGATGATGGGGAGAAAGCTAAATAAACCTCAGATTCGCTTTGCCACTTATTTTCCCCTGGTTTTCCAGGTTTCCCACCCTCATGGTTTGCTCCCAGTGTCATTCAGTTCTGACTTTGTCACATCCTTGCTTGAAATTCTTTATTGACTTTCCATTACCATCAGGAGCCTCCACACAATTTACAAAGTCTTTCTGGACCTGGCTCCTCGCCACTTCTCCAGCCTTTGTTCCTTCCCTGTCCCTCAGGCCTTCTGTCTCCAGCCATTCAGGCATTGATTGGCCATTCATTCATTCCCTAACACTTCCTGGGCAGCCACTCCAAATCGGATACTCTGTCAGCTGCTAGGGATCCAGCAGGAGGGGACTAGACAAACGAGACCGCATCTCCTAGGAAGCGTACGTTCTAGTGGGATGTAAATGACAAGGAGAGAAAAGAGGAGCGTTTCTGACCTTGAAAAGTGCCGCAAGGAAAACGCAACAGGGTGATGTGCTAGCGACAGGGGAAGAGGCCAGACATCTTTAGAGGAGGTGGTCAAGGGAAGGCAGTCACACGAGAGCTTTCCAAATTCTGCGATCGTACAATATGCGGGCGATGCTCTGCGCATGCGCACACGCCACTGCCGCCTCCAAAATGCGCTCTCCCTCCCCCACCCCTCCCCACTTCCTCTTCCGCCTGTAAGGCTGGCTCTCCATCATCTCCGCAGGGAAGCCGTTCCCGATCTGCCAGGGACCTGCTTGGGCACCCCTCCTCTGTGCTCCCCAGATGCCCTGAGCCTTTCTCCAGCTTTCGCCACTGCACTGCGGCACACCTACTCCACCCCACGATGCCCAGCATGAAAAGAGCAGAGCCCAAAAGTCACCTCTGCCTCATGTGCAGAACCAGGGAAGGAGGAAAAAGCAGGAGGGGGACCGGGGGGCACCCAGATGGGGTCTGAGCTTGGTGAACATCAACAATTTTTCCAGCATTTTTTGTTTGATTAAATCCCAGAGGACATGTTTTCCTCCAGCTCCTTTTTCCTTTAACTTTTAAGCCATATGGTTCTGATTCATTTATACTTAACTAATTACAACATTGGTTTTGTAAGAGCTATTTGATGTCCGTGAGTCTTCTGAGCCCTTTCATACAATTTTCTAACCCTTTTTACTGTGAAAACCCAAAGTGGTCTTTCGCCAGCTGTAAACAGCGTCCAGCGCCAGAAGGTTACAGTTTGGTCTTTTTGGTCACAGGGACCAAGCCTTGTGGTTACAAGGCCTTGGAATTTGGCAGAATGTGTTTTCTGACTCCCAGGGAAATTCTAAAAAGGTCCTCAGAGAAGTAATGAGAAGAGGACACGTAAATAAGACAAGCAACTCTTAAAAAGCAAGGCCCTTCCCTCCAGAGAAGCACTCCTGGGGTCATGGCTTCCTCCAGCCCTCCCCCACCCAGGAAGAGCAGCCAGGAGTTGGACTGCTCAATAAAGTCTGATGGTATTTTCACTTCATGATCCTGCTGTGCCTCTTAGGGTCTTAGAAAGTGGCATTTGTGTAAACAGGTAGGATTTTATAAGGATGCTAGTGTTCCAGCCAATTTGGCAGCAAAGAAATTCTATTCTTGTTATGGGAGATGAAAGGCACTAAAACCAGCTGAGGGCCCACTATGTGCCAGGCGCTCTGTAAAGCCAAGGGCACACGGAAATGAAAAAACAGCAGTCCTCACTCTTCACGAGTTTAGAGTTCACAGAGTTATAGTAATGTTCATGAGCCACTATCATTGACCACAACATACCAGGCATGATGTCGAGCGCTTCCAGAATGTGATTTCAATTAACATTTGTGATAACTTTGGAGGTCAGCGTTCTTCATATCGCCCACTAGCACATGAGGAGAGTGAGTCTCTGAGAATGTAAGTGACATAGTTGGTAAGCAGTAGAATTAGGGTTGGAACCCAAGTCAGTCTAACCCCAAAGATCATAGTCCATGAAAAGAAGCTTATAGGAAGGCCCGTGGATTCTGAGAAGTTGCATGCCAGGAATCAGGCCAAAGATCATCATGATAAAGGTCAAAGAATGAGACGTGGGTGAAGGAGACGTGGTAGGTGGAGACATGAATTAACGTTGTTGAATACCTCCTGTGTGCCAGGAGCTCAGCCCTAGTCATACTCTCATTTTGTAGATGAGGAAGCTGAGGCTCAGATTGGTGAGGTCACTTGCCCAACACCACATGGCCAGAAAAAAGGACCGCTAGAGTTTGGACCCCATTCTGTCTGACTGCAAGGTTCTCTGAACACATCCTTACAGGCGTGATGACCTCTCTTTCCCACTGGGTCAGTGATAAAATCACCATCTCCTGCATTCAGCTAAAATCTATATGAAGTGGGACATTTCAGAGGAAGTCAAGGTAAGGCCTATGTAAGACAACTTCAACAAATGCTACACAGGGCAAGGAGCTGGGCCAGGAGAGAGAGCTGAAATCACGGAAGGAGGGTTTGGACCGATTAACCGTGGAAAAGACGTATGAAATGCAACCACCTGAATAGTAAAAGAGCAGAGTTCTCAACACAATGAGGAGGGAGCAGACAACAGCCAAATTCGGGTGGGAGCCAACAAATAGAAAAGTGAAACCATGACACCAACATGTGTCTAGGCTGGTCATGAGGGAAACGGGTTTGCAGGTAGATGACAATACACAGTTTCTTTTAAAAAGGAAGAGAGGAAAACCTTTACAGAGATCTGCCGAGGCCCAGCCATGTTCAAATAGGTTTATCTCATTTAGCACATTTTCTCGTTTAATCTTTACAGGCTCTTTCAAACGTTGCCTGATTCTCATCAGCATCTACAGAGGAGAACAAGAAAAACTCAGGGACACAACATGACTTTCCCAAGGTCGTGGACCTTGAAAGCATATACTGCATTATGTCAAGTGTCCTGCATAAGAGCCTCTGATGGCTTCCCATTGTTCTTAGAATAAAACATAAATGTCACACCAAGACCTCTAAGGCCTTGAGTGATCCGGTTCCTGCTGACATCTCTGACCATATCCTGAGCTCCCCCCCTCCACCCATCACCCTGAATATCCCAGTCCCAAGTTCATTTTTAATTCCTTGAGTAAATACACAGTCTTATTTCCAATTTGGGGGCCTTTGCATATGCTGTTTCTCTGCCCACAAGACTGTCCTTCCTCCAGCTCTTGATCCATCCAGATCCTTTGGTTATTCAAGCTTTAGTTCCAGTGACTTCTCCAAGGTGCTTTTCTTGACTGCACAATCTACAGTGGGCCCTCCCACTGCTCTCTCAGACCGCACCCCACCTTTTATCATAGACTGTAGTCTCTTCTATTGCAGTGTTTTCTTATCTGTTGCCCATCTCCCCGGCTAGGCTATAAGCTCCCTGAGACCTGATTTTGTTCAAACCCTCACATGAAACATCCCTTACTATGACTCAGTGCCAATTCAGGGTATGTTCAAATAGAGTCTTCATAGGAGAGATGTCAACCCCAGCACTGCCCTACTCACAGCCCCTCCTGTGGGGGGAGCCACATGTAGGTCACATGACATCACAGCGGATGGACACTAGATGGATAACAGACCCTCACATGACCCCCAGCACAGCAGCTTGGACCCAGGCTGGATACCTGACCTGAGAATCCACAAACTGACCAGCAACCTGAGACGTGTCATGAAACAATGGGCTGGCCTGTCCTATTCCTCCTTCCAGACTTTCCAGTGAGCACTGAAGTTGAAAGAATGGCACGTGGTGGAGTCAAGGCCTCACTGGGTCACCGGCTCGTGGAGATTTGAGGGAGCAAAACCCATGAGAAGGCAGGGGACGCTTGTGAGTGAAACTGGATCAGAGCTCCCACAAGAGAAGAGACGCAGGGGTCTCCTGTTCCCAGAGCTGCCTTGGCTTCTGCCTGAACCAGACGCCAGGTCCCAGCATCAGGGATCCTCAGTGAACCTCGATACCTTCAATGCCTTTTCCAGAAGGCAACTAGCAGTTGCTTGCACCAAGGAGTAATCTCCAAACGGAAGCAATCTCCAAGCCAAAGTTATATAGTTATACACCAAAAATGTGTTTGAGCGTGTGATGAGAAGATAGGGGTTGTCAATATACTACATACATGAAACATCACAGAATTTTTTCAGGAAAGATGTACCAAAAATTGACCTAGAGGGATTGCCTCCCTGACCTCTTTCATAAATATATTGCCATGGCAGCAGGTGTATCAGTCATGACTCTTCCCATTACAAGAGACAGAAACCGAACTCCTGGCTTCAGAAACTGATGGATCCAGGTGCTCAAATGTGCCTTCCGTCATCTCTCAGCTCTACTTCCCTCTGCTTCAGCTTTTTCTCAGATATACCTAGAGTGTCTCAGAGTCCAGCATCCTGACTTACGTCCCTACCAGCAGAAGAGAAGCTTGTCTTTCCTAAGGGTTTCACAGGATTCCCAGGATTGCAGACACTAGATGATTTGGGCACTCTGTCTCAAGCTTTGGTCAGATGGAAGGAATGCTCTGATAGGTCAGAACCACACCATGTGACCATCCCTGCCATGTGGGTGAGGAGTGAGGAAAAAAGAAGAGTCTGTCTCCCCTAACACACGGACTAAGAGTGGAGTTGAGATGGTTATCACAAAGAAAAACTGGAATGTGTCACCCAAAGAGGAGGGGTTGGATGCTAAGGAGGCAGAAACTCCAAGATGCCCCTACTAGGATAGTATAATACAGTCTAGGCAAAGGCTATTTGCTGTCCTCCAAGAAGGTCATCTGATCATTAGGAAACTTGTAGCAACTGAACCTGCACAAAAGCTCTTCCCGGCCCTGGGCCTTGGGGTCACAGCTTTACCCCAGAGCACATTTATTTGAGGAGCATGGGCTCCTTCTTGAGCAGCATCTGAAACAATCAAACGGACAAAGTGGCTTCTAAATGAGACAAATCCGTGAGTCAGTCAGTTAAGTGTCTGACTTTGGCTCAAGTCATGATCTCACAGCTTGTGAGTTTGAGCCCCCCTTCAGGCTCTGTGCTGACAGCTCAGAAGCCTGGAGCCTGCTTTGGATTCTATGTCTCCCTCTCTCTTTGCCCCTCCCCCACTCACAATCTCCCTCTCTCTCTCTCTCTCAAAAAATAAACATTAAAAAAATAAATTAAATTAATAAATAAGACCAATCCTATCCTGGAGGTTCTGATCTTTACTCCGTAACCTACCTGCTGGATGATCTTGGGCAAATCCTCTCCCTTCTCTGAGCCTCAGCTTCCTAAACTATTAGATGTCAGTAAAAATACCCACCTTACAGTTTCGCCATGAGGATTCAGTGTGTTCACGCAGGTAGAGGACTCAGGAGAGTGCTTAGTATAAGATAACACTCAAGAGATGGTGATGATGATGATGGGAAAAAAAAGACAGAGGAAGAAGAGTTAATGACAATGTTGGTGCTGGACTTTGGGCTTCAGATTCAGAGGGTTCCGAGCCAGAAAGGACCTTGGAAAGTCACCTGGGCCATCCAACGCTTAAGATCTACACAAAGACCCCAAGAGATATGATTTGGCTTTGCTCAAGTTGGAGAAACTGAGGCTCAGATGGGAAGAAGTTTGCCCAAGGCCTCTGAGCCGAAGAAGTAGCAGAAACCCAAGTTGGTTAGTTCTGAAGCCTACACAGAGCCTGCAACCCACCCAGCATGTTAATGAACTCTTTCCACCCAGCAGAATGTACGCAGCGCCTCCAAAAGAACGCACCCATTATATTGTGGCTTTGCATCCATGCACTGGAGGAGGGGCCCCCGCATTGCAGGACCCTCACCTCTTTTTCCTTGGGCTTTCTTTCTACCCTCAGTGAGCAGCAGACCAAAAAGTAAAATAAAATAAGACAAAAAAAGAAAGAAAGGAAAGGGGGGAAAAAAAAACCCTTCTTTCTAAAAATGTAAAAAGCACACAAATTATAAGAGCCACCCATATTTCAAAAGCAATTTCACATCTGCACTGAAATTCCTCCACTTACAAACACTCACAGATAAGAACAAAGCTATGCACTAAAGAAAAAGTAGGCCAGCTTTGCCTGCTCCCCACAGATGGTGTGAAACAGTCATGCGCATCCATTTTCGTCTTGGCCATCACGTTATTCATTAGTGTTGGCCCATGAGCTGTTTAAAGAAGTGTCTTCTTACCATGAAAAGAAGAAAGTCAAAGTAAAAACATCTTTGGATACATTTTTGAAGAGCTGAAAAGAACCAAGGAGAGCCAGAATCAATGCCAGCACATCACTGGTTTTCTTGTGAAACTCAACTTTACACAGACACATACACTGAAGCGGCTTATATATAATGTCTCTTTTGGGCTTAGAAAGAAAGAGACTAAAACACAGCCTTTTGGACATATGTTTGTACATGGATACTTTCCGAATTTCTATCAGCAGCAACAGCACTGAGCATTGCCTTATTTTAGCCAGACAATTAATGGTATTATCTAGACACAACCAAACCTTACATCTCACCATGGCAGACGCTGTTGGTTGCCTATTCAACGGCCATTCTCCTCCTTTATCATCCTTCCTGGTGAAATCTCTCTCCAATAACAGAATTGGGCATAGCAGATACTTTCTCAGATTCCCTTGAATTTGTATTACTGACCAATGAAATGTAAGAGGAAATCTGTAAGGATTTGAAAAAGAAAAAATAGATGCAAGGGGAAAGGTCTGGTGCTTCCCGCTTTAGGTAGTACCCTGTGAAGATGTGATGGCTGGAGCTGCATGGCCATTTTGCAACCATGAAGCAACAAGCTTAAAGACAAAGAACAACAGGCAGAGCCGAAGGATGGAAAGATGCCAGCTTCTCGATAACAAGGCTGAACCATGAACCAAGCCCAGCACCCCTACTTCAAAGACTATTTGGTAGATAAGAAAATAAAAGTATTTGATAGTTAAACCGCTATTAGTTGAGTATTTGTTACTTGTATTCCAAGTGATACACTCATAAAGCCACATTTTATAGATAAGGAACTGAGACAGAGGGAAGGCAGGTCTGCCCAACTCCAGTGACTACGTCTGATGGACAGTTTAATCCACTGGTGCGACAGCTGTGTTTGTACCCCATGACCCCACCTCCTGGCCACAGCTGATTGTACCAGGGATGGACCCCTCACCCACGCTGAGTCCACCTGAGTCTCTCTGCTGGGAACTGAGAATTGGGGTTCAGAGACAACTAGAGAGCTTCTGCAAGTAAGTTTGGGGGAAATGTACACAGAGAAATGGAGAAAGGCTGTGTTTGGACAAGTAAACAGAAGCAGAGAAGACAGACTTACTGGCTCCAGAAAAGGAGAGCCAGATGGAGTAGGTGGTTGACTGGTAGCATTGACCTTCCATTTCCGGTTCCAGGTCATTGTGATTTTCCACCTTTGGGTTCTACGAAAGCCCCCATCTCCTTTGCTTAAGCTGTTTGAAGTAGAAGTTTATTTCTAACAGCCTTGCCAAGATCCCGTGATGCTGGTGGCAAAGCTGGGGTAGAACTCACTTCTCCTGACTTTTTGCTGTATCCTGCCGCCTCCAAAAGCCATAACTAACACTTATTGGGCATCTCCTCAGTGTCAGACACTCTTCTCCAGCACTTCACATGTGTTATATTTGAATCTCACAACAATCCTATGAGATAGGTCCTATTAGCAACCCCATTTTCCAGAAGAGGAAACTGAGGCTCAGAGGTTTTAAGTAACTTGCCTATAATCACACAGCCAGCCTGTGACTGAGCCAGGATTTGAACTCCAAATCTTAAACTCATAACCACTCTGCTTTATGATCTCACTGTCCTCTTCCTTTTCCCCTTCATTACCACCTAGTAGACAGACAAATTATGCAAATGTTTTCAGTGGGTCCATCCAAACTGTCTCCTGTATTGCTATGGTTCTCATAACACCTTGTATACACCTAGGAGCCCAGATGCTTGAGCCACTAACTGCCTGTTACTTGCAACTTGAAGGTAACCAAGGGAAAAAAAATCCAAGAAGGCTTCCTGGAAGAGGCACTATTTGAGTAGAGGGTTTAAAGATGAGTTGGAATTTGCAGAACAAATGGAATGGAGAGGGAGAGTATACTAGTCAGGGTTCATGGTTGCCAGTAAAGATGCTGATTTTGGCTCTTTCAAGCAGGAAAATGAATTCATTAAAAGGATATTTACTGGGAGCTCACAGTAGTGCTGGGAGGAATGGAGTACCACATTCAAGACAGCATGGCCAGGAGCACTGCTCTAAATTATGTTATAGAATTGGTCCAATGAGGACCTCACAACCACCACCCACAGCACCACAGCACCCCCATTAGCCCCTGAAGGGGTTCCTTCACTCTTTTCCACTCTGCTTCAACAGCTCCTCATCTCAAGGCCAGGGCAAGTACACCTGATTGGCAGAGCATGGGTCACTTGCTGTGCCCTAGCGGCAAGGAAGGTTTGGAAAATAGATGTCACCCTTCCCATATCTTATTCCGAAGGATGAACTCTGGACCCACCAAGACTCATGTGAAGGACGTTCAGATGCTGGATGGCCAAAGACAACGTCAAGTGTCCACAGTGGGGGCCACTTAAGGCAAAGGAACAGAAAGTATGTGCCTCTCTCGGCTCAGTGTAGGAAGATGGTCACTGTGCTTCTTAGGATATATATTTAGTGCTGAATTATGCCTCCTGAATTGCTGTTTGGACAGCTTGCCTTTGCATTTCAATGTCTTCTGTCTGCAAGGGCAGACTATGTGTTCTTGTCGGGCCTCAGAAGGCCTGGAGGGGTGCCAAGTGTTCCAGAAAGGTTCAACTGCTGTTGAGAAGGAGAAGCAGGTATGGGTGATGGAAGGACAGAGCCACGATGCAGGATCCTTTGGTCCGAGGCCCAGCTCCCCAGAGAAGCAAGTTCGCAAAGGATCCCAGCCTCTGTGGAAGGTCATTCTTGTGCTTAAAAATGCCCTTTCAGAAAACACCAGAGCCCTGAGCAGATGGTTCTTCTGAAAGGGTCAGCTGCCACCTGTCCAGCCCCTCCTCCCAAGGTCTTCTCTGCCTGCACAAAGCTCAGAAGAGGGAGGGGCCACTGCTTCTTTAGCTTCCTTCCCCTCTCCCAGCCATCAACAACCTAGGACTTCCTTCACCCTTCAAATACTGGCGAGAAATCCTGTTCCGGGCTCTGGTCCCAGTAAAGCCAAATTGAACGAATGTCAGACAGTAGCAAGAACATAGCCAGAGCCCGGGGTTTTCTGTTGGAAAGACGTGAGGCTTCTCTGGCCAGGGTGGTGACCCGTCCTGTCTCCGCTCCTTCTCCTTGCCTTAGAGAGCGGCAGCTGTGGGAGCCCGTCCTCAAAGATGCTGAGGGGACAGTTTTTAGACAGGGCCAGAGAAGGTGGGAGGGGCAGGCAAAGGAGGATTGAATTCAGAGCATTTGCCTTCTCTCTTTACTGGGTGAGTCCTGCTCACCCAGAGCGACTCCTTTCCTGCTCCTGGAACAGCAGCCTGCACAGTGGCCCAAGCCAGACACCTGGAAGTTACCCTTAACTACCCCTTCTTCCCAGGCTGTGAGTCCAAACAGCAGCTCCAGGACATCGCTCAGAACCGTCCCTGTCCCAGAACAACCCCAAAGGTTCCCTTACCGAGACCCTACCTTTAGTTTGGCCCTCTCTAAATTATTGCCCCTGGGGCGCCGAGTGGTGGGCAATGTTTCTCGTGGTCCACTCTTGTACAAGAGAGGTCCCCGATGCCTCTTTGTTCGCGGTTCTCAAGGTCATGATTCTCAATTTGAGGCAATTTTACCACCTAGGAGACATTTGGCAATGTCTGGAGACCTTTTGGGTTGTCACAACTGGGGCAGGGGAATGCTACTGGCATCTAGTGGGTAGAGGCCAAGACCGCTGCCGAACATTTCGCAATACACAGGACAGCCCCTACAATGGAGAACCAGCCGCCCAAACTGCCAGTGGTGTCCAGGTCGAGAAACTCTGCACGAAGCTGCCTCACCCATGTCCTGGTAGCCGTTCGAGGCCTCCCAAGGGCCACCGCAAAGACTTGCCCACCACAGCTCTGACATCTGTGACCTCTGTCCCTGAGCGTCCTGCCTGTGCTGTCGCCCATGACTTTCAGGCCTGGACACTCCCTCAGGGTTGACCACAGATGCCCGCCCCCCAGAGCAATTACCTCCACTCTAGAGATCTCTCTGGCAGGCCTTATGCCACCGTGGCAGCCCTCCCAGCACATCCAGGGAGACACAAGACCCAGCGACCCTCTGACTGTTCAGAGGCGCGTCTTTCTCCAAAGAGACTGAGGGGGCACCCTCACTGGTGTGAAGAAGGAGAGACAGGCAGGGACATCTCCCCCGGAGTCGCTCTGCTTGGGGGAAAATAGACTAACCAGCTGAACAGCAACAAGGCCCAAGTCATTCCCTCTGTCCCCCCAAGGCTCAGTGTCACAGTCTCGTGGAAGTTTTGCCAAGCCTGGGGCAACAGATGTCTGTGGTTCTGTGGAAGGAGCTGGGATAAAGACGGCCTGACCCACTTCCGGGCTTCAACACACTTCCAGCTTTGATTCCTGTGGCTCCCCCTCAGGTCGAGTACAACCCCTGGCTCTGCTCTCCTGCCTCTGTGCCTTTGCTCGTGCTGGGCCCTCCCGCTGGAAGGTGTCTCCCCTGCTAGTCCTACACAGAGGTCCTGCCTGTTACATGCTGTCCAAGAAGTCCCCTTTGTCCTCACTGTTAGAAGGGATCACATCTTTTTTTTTTTTAAGTTTATTTATTTATTTATTTTTGAGAGAGACAGAAACAGCGTGAGTGGGGGAAGGGAAGAGAGAGAGAGGGAGACAGAGAATCCCAAGCAGGCTCCATGCTATCAGCACAGAGCCCGAGGCGGGGCTCCAACTCAGAGCCATGAGATCATGACCTGAGCCAAAACCACGAGTGAGACGTTTAACCGACGGAGCCATTCAGGCACCCTGGGATCGTAGCATTTGAAAGATATATTTCCCCTTGGTTCCTTGTCATGAATGTTTCTACTTCATCCTTCCTAATGGACAGTGACTTTTCCAAGGGCAGGAGGTCTCCATTCCTCAAAACCCTTAGTGCCTAGCACAGGACTGGCCTGTAGGAAGTGAACAGCTAACAGGAATAAACATGCCACCTAGCCATGATCTCTCCTTCCTGTTAGCCTTCTCACAGCCTCTTCCCTCTGCCTGGAACACCCTTCCCACCATCCCCCACCTGGGCCTGTCTGCCCACACTAGGCCACTACTCCAACCGCCTTCACAGGGCCACTTACCCTTAGAGGCCTCCCCATCCTCCTCACCCAGGTAAGTGCCCTGCCACAGGAACCAGTAACAGCTGTGCATCTTTCTTCATAACCTGCACCACACTTCAGAAGATGCTCTCTTAATGAGCATCTACTTGGCCAACTCCCTAGATTAAGAGACACTCTCCAGCCCCTCCCTCTTTAAGGTACACAACTGATGCCCAGTACAAGCCAGATGCTCATGCCTGCCAGGCCACAATGCCCTTCCCTTTGGGCTGCCTTCCTGACACTCTTTCCCCTTCCTTTCGTCCTTTCTGGAAGAGCCCATTGCTTTATAGAGGCTGAAGATGCCAGTCACCTGCTCTCCCAGCTTCCTTTGTAGCCAGGATGTAAGCATGTGACCAATCCTGGCCAAGAGAAGTTGAGGAGAAATCAGCTGGGGGCTTCAGGAAGGGTTCCCTCTCACTATTCTTTGCTGAATGAAGTTCTGTCTGTGTGAAAGTGCTGATAGATGTGGGAGCCATTCTGTACCATGAAGGGAGTCATCCCTAGTCCTCTGAGGATGGCCAGAGAAAAAAAGGACACTGTTTTGCCATTGCAACAACTCAGGGACTCCCCTGTCTCTGGACTTCTTCCTGTGTGAAATAATAGATGTCTTTATCAGGGGCACCTGGGTGTGTCAGTCTGTTGAGTGTCCTACTTTGGCTCAGGTCATTATCTAGCAGTTCATGAGTTCAAGCCCCACATCAGGCTCCTGCTGTCAGGCCGCTTTGGATCCTCTGCCCCCCTCTCTGCCCTTCCCACTTGCTCTCTCTCAAAAATAAACATTAAAAAAAATAATCAATGTCTTTATCATTTAAGCCAATGGTTTTCATACTGTGGGTCGCACCTCTTAATAGGGCATGTGATTATTCTTGTGGGCTATGACCAATATTTTCTTTTAATAGATGAGGAAAGAATAGACTAGAATAAAAAACATTAGATAGCGACCCACACAATAAAGTTAAGTAGTGTTTGTGAAAATGTGTTTCTATTCACATTCTATGTATGTGTAGGTGCTTGTGTACTAAATGAAAATGTAAATTGTATTTTTTTTCTATGTATTGAAGGTTTTGTGAAGGCAAAACTTAAAAGCTAGTTTTACAGTATGGAGGTTCCTCAAAAAATTAAAAATAGAACCACCCCAGGATCCAGCAATTGCACTATTAGGTATTTATCCAAAGGATATGGAAATGTTGATTCAAAGGGGCACATGCACCCCAATGTTTATAGCAGCACTATCAACAATAGCCAAATTAAGGAAAAAGTCCAAATGTCCATCGACTGACAAATGGATAAAGAAGATGTGATGTATATATACAATGGAATATTACTTGGCAACCAAAAAGAATGAAAACTTTCCGTTTGCAACAATGTGGATGGAACTAAAGAGTATTTTGCTAAACGAAATAAGTCAGTCAGAGAAAGACAAATATCCTATGATTTCACTCATATGTGGAATTTAAGAAACACAACAGATGAACATAGGGGAAGGAAGGAAAAATAAGACAAAAGAGAGAGGGAGGCAAACCATAAGAGACTCCTAAATACAGAGAATGAACTGAGGGTTGCTGGAAGGGAGAGGGGTGGGAGTTGGGCTAAATGGGTGATGGATATTAAGGAGGGGTTCTACTCTTGAGACCAATACTACACTGTATGTTAAATAACTTGAGTTTAAATAAGTATTTTTTTTTTAAATCTAGTTTTAGGTAAAGATTCTGTTACTTGCAGCCGAATGCATCATATCCCACACAGCCACTCTTCAGCATGACCTTGAACTTCAGTTCCTACAAGTTAAGCTGTGTACTGACCAAAAGACCATTCTATCTGTGTCTAAATTGTTTATGGCAGACATAGGCAGTATTATAATTATGTAATTTAATTGAATATCATGCAAATTAGTGAAATTTGAGCATTTTTAAAAATTTTTGTTTTGGGGGTGGCTAGGTAGCTCAGTCAGTTAAACGTTCAACTCTGGCTCAGGTCATGATCTTGTGGTTCATGAGTTCAAGCCCCATGTCAGGCTCTCTGCTGTCAGCATGGAGCCCACTTCAGATCCTCTGTCCACCCCTCCCCTGCCTCTCTCTCTCTCTCTCTCTCTCTCTCTCTCTCTCAAAAATAAAAAAAAAACATTTTTTAAAATGCTGTTTCTACTCTGAAAAGAATCAATAAAGGCAAATCCCCGAAAACATAACTGTCAGATGCAGGTGAGGAGAAAACTCCACACAATTGGAGACAATAAGCATAAAATTCCAGAAGGATTATGCACTTGTATTAATTCGTAAATATCTTGCCTCACTCTAAAGAAAGTGGTATATGAAAAAAAGGACAGAACCCCACC
The DNA here is from genome assembly GCF_022837055.1 of Prionailurus viverrinus. Taxonomy (NCBI): domain Eukaryota; kingdom Metazoa; phylum Chordata; class Mammalia; order Carnivora; family Felidae; genus Prionailurus; species Prionailurus viverrinus. The sequence goes on along the minus strand of NC_062561.1, from coordinate 178,587,373 downwards.
CAATACGAAAGGCCAAGAAAAGACCCTTTCCTACATCAAAATATTGGTGAATAAGTATATATGTATATGTTTTTAATCCAAACAAAATGCTTACAGCATATATGTATCATTTTCTTAATTTCTGATGGTAACCAAGTTTTGTTTTTAATTGACTGGCTACCATTTTCATTGGCTACATTGCACAAGGAACTTCGAGTTAAATTGTTTAATTTCTGTGTGCTACAATTGGTTGTAAACTCCACAGGAACAGAAGACACATCTTCTTGTTCATCTTGTTCATCTTGTTCATCACTTTCTGCCCCAGCACAGTACCAGGCACACAGGAGATCCTTAACAGATGTTGTTTGGGCGGACACATAACTAAACAAAGGAACAAACCAACCACTGAACATGAGGTCATATGATCCTCACAGAAGCCTCATGGGAAAGAAGGGCTGGTAGTTTTTACCCCAATATTGACAATGAATTTAACTGAGGTTCAGAAAAGCAAACTGACTTAAGGAGCACCACTAGCATGAGAGCCAAGCCAAGCACCCAGAATTTTTAGCTCATGGGATTACTCAGCTGCCGGAAGGTTATGACGCAAGGCCATCGCATCACCACAGAATGTTCATTACATTTCCACTTCCGGTGCTTTGATTTTGTGATTTCTTTGGAACGCCACAGGGGATTCTGAGTTGTGTGAGTCCCATCAGCATTTTGAGGGTTATTGGTAAGGTTTTATCAGAGAATTGGTTTTCTTAAGTGTGGGCCTACAGCTGGAGGTCAACATGTGTTCCCCTAAAAGGGAGTGTTTCCAATTTTACTATAGGAGTTGATGCGAAAAGATTATTTTTGATAGAAATTCACTTTACAGTTGATTTTGCTGGGTCACATCTCTTCAGTTGGGTAAAAGATTCCTGATCCTGAATAGTCAGACATTTGGTATTAAAGGTTGTCATGTCCTTCAGTGTAGCTTCGTGTTTCACCTTCCTTGAGCATCTACTTCCTTTTTTATTCTAGAACATTTATGGTTGCTTATAAAAGAAAACATACAATATAAATGGAAGGTTTTTTTATTCATGTGTATATGTTCAAAAATGTGTCAGAGAGTGGGGCGTGAGGGAACCTTCTAGGACAAGTTCTGTATCTTGTTCTGGGTAGTGGTTCCCTAGTGTATAAGTGTCATTTAAGACCTGTGTACTTTACTGTGTATAAGACATTCCTAAATAAAAACTGTTTTAAATGTGTCTGGCTTTAATTTTACAGAGAGCTAGAATGTGAGGGATGAAACTAGCACATCCTAACGTAAATCAGTTCAAGTTTATAGGCATTTATTAAGCATTTACTGTGTACAAGGCACTGGGCTAAACTCTGAATGAGAAAGACTACAGAGATTGTACTAATTATAAATGGTCCTTTACACAAGTTGGGCTATCAAGAAATATTTGTGGAATAAATGAATGAGTTCATTAATTAATAGCTAGTACAGACTAAGGGGTTAAATTTAAGTAGGAACAGAGATGCACTGTCCCCTGATACTGAATGAAGGAAGATAAAGATGTGTGAGTATATGGTTATTCTTGGTGGTCCAAGATGATCAATCCCCATGTGAATATCTCTAGAATATCATTTATGTGAAGAAGATCAACTTGACACCTGCTACATCCCATGCATCAAGCCTGACAATTGGAACAAGCTGCTAACTGTAGCAGATGAGGAGAGAGAAGTAGGAGGGGGATCCTACAGTGCTGTTAGGAAGTCATTGGCCACTTAGCTGTGGAATGGTGGGACAGAGCAGAAGTAAGTACACAGGGAACTGAGCACAGGACGGAAAGAGCAAAAGTCAGGCAACAGTTGTAGATTTCTTTTGAAAATTTCGTCTGAGAAGGAGAAGGAGATTGGACAGTACCTGGAAAGGGACAATGAAACAAAGATTATTTTATAACATAGGGGACTATGTTATGTATATAGACTGGGGAGAAAGAGAAAAGAAAGGGATTGAAAATATTGGGGAGACTGAGGAGATAGCTGCTTAAGTGTTGGATAAAATGGGGGAAGGAAGGGAACAGAGCCTCCTGCACAGGTTTACATCACCTCTCACCTGTGATTACAGTAGACTTAGCCTCGGCCCCCCTCCTCCCAACCTTATCCCTCAATCCATGCTTCCCAAGCAGCCATGGCAATCTGCCTGAAATGTAAATCTAATCATGTAACACTCCTGACCTTATCAATCCCAAACCTTCTCGATCCATGTTGTATAAAATCCAAACTCCTTGCTGTGAACTTCAGAGTCCTACAATGGCCCCAGCCTCCTTCTCTAACCTCATCTCTCTCCATTTTCTCCTTCCCTCACTGTGCTCCCCCACACTGCCCGACTCTCAGTTCCTGACATGGGCCAATCTCTTTCCTGACACAAGACCTTTATACAAGCCAGTCTCTCTTAAATGCTTTTGTCTCCCACTCATCCTATGGCTGGCTCATTCTTATCTTTCGGGCCTTAGGATTCTGATCACCAGTTCCAATACGTAAGGATTTTTCCCACACCACTGAGCAATTCTCCAACAGCAGCTGGGTGTCGTGCAATTCAGTTCTGATACTATCTACCCAGAGACACTGTCAGATCTCACCGGTTATGAGCTCAGTCCTACAAGACTGCCCCTCCTCCCAGTTTTAGGCACCAATGACAAGTCCAGGTTGTCACCTGGCTTCTGACCAAAGGGGTAAAGATAGGAGGTTCCAACAACCCCCTCTGTGGGTTCAGTTAATTTGCTAGTGTGGCTCACAGAACTCAGAGAAGCATTTTACTTACTAGATTACCAGTTTATTGTAGAAGGATATCACTCAGGAAGAGCCAAATGGAAGAGATGGATGGGACAGGGCATGGGGAAGGGGCCTGGAGATATGGTGCCCTTTTGGAATGCACCACTGTCTAGGGCTTTGCACATGTTCACCAACCCAGAAGTTCTCTAAACCCCGTCCTCTGGGGCTTTTTATGGAGGCTACATTACATAGGCATGATTGATTAAATCATTAGTGATTGAACTCAATCTCCAGCCATCCTCCCCTCCCCTGAGGTCGTGGGATGGGACTAAAAGGATTAGTCCCTTTAATGACAGGATTAGCTTCCCCAGTGACCAGCTCCTACCTTTATATAACTTATGGGCATTCCAAAAGTCACCTCATTAACATAACAAAAACACTTTCATCTCTTTCAGTGCTTAGGAAATTCCAAGGGTTTTAGGAGCTCTGTGCCAGGAATGGGGTCAAAGACCAAATATATATCTATGATAAATCACAATATCACAGGCCTCAGCTAAAATGTTACCATCCCAGCAAAGACTTCCATAACTGTCCATTATTAAGTAAGGCTCCCAAGTTCTGTTCCTTTGGAGGATGTGATAAGTAGAGGCAAGCTATAGCTTTTATGGCAACAACAACAATAAAAATGTATGGATTATTAAATCATATTTTAGAGATGTCGTAGAACTGTGAAAGCAGAGAGGACTAAGTGAGCTAAGTTCTCAATCAGGAAGACCCCTTCCTACATTCCTGAAATGGCCAGTCATGTCTCACCAAGCTTGGGCACCGGTTATGGATCAGGCTTTCCATAGGCAAAGAGAAATGATAAATTTGAGTCCTGTACTAAAACAATTACTACACTAAGTGTAAACAGACCAGAAGAAGAAACACTTCTGGAATGGAGGACAAAGGACCTCCAAAAATCTGCTATACCATAAAAGCAACAATAACCCTGGCGAAAACCCACATCCTCAGAACTCTGGAAATTAACTAAAAGCTTGCAACAATCCAAGGAGAAAATGAAGTACTTAAGGTAATTATTAGCTTCTCATTCGTAGATGACTAAACCTGAGTATGTGGTTATGCCTCTGCTGTAAATGAAAACGCTGAAGATTAGAGAGGATGAATGACTTCCCCAAGGTCACACAGAAGTAAGTGGATAAGAGGTGTCCTGAACCCGGGCTTCCTGACTCCACTGGATAATGGGTCCAATAGCCCTGGGTTCTAGTCCTAGCTCTGGTGTTCATTGGCTCTGTAACCTGGAGATGGTCACTCCATCTTGCTGAGCCTCAGCACATTCATCTGCCCTCCAAGGCTGTACTTACTGTCACTGACCTTTCTTGAGATTCTTCAAAATGTATCCAGTCTATAGTCCCAATTTTTGAAATGTAAGGATCTTAATATGAGATCCCTAGATTCCCATTTCAGCAGATCCATCAACACCAGGAAATCATAAGTAAGTTTTGTGCAGACGTATGAATGCACATTTTGGGAGGGTCCATCAGAGTTCTATGTCCCCCTCAATTTAAGAATGTTGCCTCAAAGCCATGCTAGATGAGCAGTACATATGACATGCCTTAATATGCCTTCTTTTCTCTGGTTGGATTTGTTTTTGAACCTGAACTTTCCATGCTTAATGCAAAGCAATGGTAAGTATCAGAAATTTCAGGCATTGGGGCAGGGCCAATTCAAATGAGATAGCCTGAGATGGAAGTTTTTGCTCCCCCTGAATAAAAATAACACTCATAACGATAATGCTTCTAGCACTAACAACTCATACCCAGTTTTGGTCTTGATCTTCAGCAATAATTCTCTTTGAGAAAGGAACAGAAAAATGATTCCCCATGATGTGGTTAGAGGTTCAAAGAATTGATCAGGTTCAACAGTCAGCGCTTGGTTCCTTCTTTCTCTCTTTTCAGAGGCACAACCAGGACTTAAAATCAGGAGTTTCCGAAATGGGGACTGCTAGCCATGGGAGTCCTTTATTCCTCCCTGGGGTGGGATCAGTGCAGTGAGGAAAGGGACAGAGTCCTAAGCACATTTCTTCCTCCACATCGCCTTCCTGTTTTCTAAAGCCCAGACTCAACAGGCAGCCCACACAACCCCCGTCCCCGGTCACCATTCCCAAGGCGCAGAGGGATGGCACAAGTGGTTGGGATCTCCAGCCTGTTGTTAACAAGTCACATCTTGTTAATAGCATACTATTCCCTCAGTCACATGCATGTTTGTGGGCGTGCTGAAGATGACTAACCAAGTGCAGCTGGCCTCAAGCTGACAGCCAGGACACACGCATGTACGCGCATGCACACACACACACACACACACACACGCACGCTCTCACTCACTCATGTTTAGAGGATGCCTGCTGCCAATTTCTTGCCTGGCAAACCAGAAATATTTTAGTGGTTTACAAATATGACCCCAATCCATCTTGGGACACTTCTCAGGTTCAAGCCCATCTGTGTCAGGTGCTCACAGGACTCCAGGTCCATTCATACCCACGCTCAACCCCAACAAGCCTTCCATGTCCCAAGACGCACAGCGAACTCCTAAGCACCAAAGAGACATCTGAAATGGACAATTTCACAGGCTGCATCCAGTCGTGTCTTGATTTGTTCTTTTTTGTCTCTCCTGTTATTGAAATGTTATTTTTTCCACTCATATACCACCACCCGTAACCCCTCCCAAATCAGCCTGTTGGAAAAGATGTTTATTTTGATTTTCCTTGGCATAATTTAATATCAGGCAAGTGCATCTCTGAGGCAGACAGTATATTCTTGGGGCATACATTTGAGATTCTGGCTGATTAGAATTACAAATTTGTCATGCAATCCTGACCAATTTGGAACTGGCTCTCTGACATCATGTTTATGTCCTTTCGGCCTTGCCAGCGGTTACTAGGATTGTTGGGGGGGGGGTACTTTTCTCAGCAATAAGTTAGAATTTCATAAATAGTTGGCAGGGCCTTAAAAGAAGCCTGCTCTTTAACATGAGATAATGTATGTTTTCTTTCTACTTACTTGGAGCAGGTCGTATTGGGAGCCACCCAAGTTCACTTTTAAATCGTTTCTCTACATTGCCAGACGCGGCTTTTGAAGTCATCTGCCCCAGCTCACTGGGAAGCCAGAGCCCAGGCTTCTACCAGTGGCCCCACTGTGTGCCCTGCCACCCATAACAGGAAGCGTCTCAGAGCCTGGTGGGCACAGGGTGGGTGGAGCAGGCCCGCAGGGCTCTGTTCCACCAAATGGAAAATCCTCTGACGTGTCTTCTGTCTTCGGCGCGCGTGTCTGGAGCTCAGGCAGGTCAGATGTCACCCTTGCCTCCAAGTCTCAACACCCCTTTCTGTCTATGGCGTAACAGCAGGCGTTTTCAAAGTGCAGGCCACAGGAAATCACATTTGAAGTGCCTGGCACGGAGGGTATTTTTATACCGTTCACTTTTTCCCTTTTCTTTTCATCTGTTTTCTGCATTTTTTCAGTTTGCTTTTTCTTCTTGATTTATTGTTGTATTATTCTATTTTTAAACCAAGACATACTTTCCCATCAGACTCTTTAATGTAACTCATATGAAAATTAGGGATGGGTGGACCTCAGACAGTCCAGGAGCTGGATCCAGTAGGCATCGACTTCCCCAAGTGCAGATGCTTATCTGAATCCACACCAGCTGCTGGAGTCTAGGGGAGCGGAGCAAGGGGGAGAAAGAACCCCTCTCCTTTCCTCCCTTGCTAACCAATCTGGGGTTCGATAACGCGGGCTCCTGGACCTTCCCCTAGAACATATAATGAATGGTTTCCTTATCTCACTCAGCTTGCATCCCCTTCTGTGTGGAAGCGCTGGCTTTCCAATAAGGATCATAGAGTCCCCAACACAGGAAGGAAGAAAACCCAGTGTGGCCTCGCCCAATTTGCCCACCTTGGGGATCAGTCCCCTGGAGCTGGATTCCAGAGCGGGATGGGTGATGGTTGGGGCTCATCTGACCCTCTTTCAAGCTCTTCCATATCTCAAGGAGACCACCTCAAGCTCCAAAGCCAATGAGATGTGGGCTGAACCCCTACTAGCCTCGTGACCTGGGGTGAGCCTCCTTAACAACCAGTGTCTCCGTGAAAATTTGAATGAGATACTTTTCTTCTGGACTTGCAGACATTAGAGAAATTGCTTGTCGAACAAATGATCAGTGCTTAGTAAAATGGTAGCTGGTCCTGATTCCAGGATCATAGGAATTCCGATCTCCATTCGGTCTGAACTCCCCCCAGCTTCCAGCTGAAAATTTGTCAGTCTCCCTTCTATTTTATTGTTTACATGATTTATGTGTCTCTCTCCCACTTCTGCCCAAGTTGGAGATATTATGCAGGGTAAGGGCCACATAGCATGTGACTTGCAAGTTAAAGACACAGAGACCAACAGCCTACCTTCACTGCCTCTTAGTGAGTCCATCCATCTATTCAGCACAGCACAGCTTAGTGAGTCCTTGTGGGTGTTGAGGATTCAGCAGAGGACAGGACCAGTGTGCTTCCTGCAGCAGGCGCTTCTGGATCCCCTCTTACCACAGCCCGCGCCATGAGTGTGTTTCACCGGCACCGGTGAGCACCTTCCTTATGCCCATAGCATCTCCCGTTCAGAATCCACATGCCTTCCGTCCTCTGCATTTTCACTCTGCTGCTGACACAAACCACCTGCCTTCCTTCCTCCCGAATCTACCCACCTCACTTTCTCTGGAAGCTCTCCCTGATGAGCCCAGTGCACGTGGAGCTCCCTCCCCACTGAACCTCAAATTCCAGCCATATTTACTTCTTGTCTTTCATAGGATGCTGAACTGGCTAGCCTGACATCCAGGGTCCAGCATGATCTGACTCCTGCTACCCTCCTCCACTTTGCCTTCCACCCTTACCCCTTGGAGCCAGTGCCTCAAATGCGCCACGCTCTCCCCCCTTAGGGCTGCCTGACGCTGCCCCTCTGCCTCTTCTGCCCTCCCCACTCCTTCCTCTGCCAGAGAGTGCCTTTAACACTGAACTCCTCTGGAGGCCTTCTCAGGAGTCCCTCTCCATGGACTTCAGACTGAGGTGCTTCTCCGTATTCTCTGGTATCTCTCATAAGACTTACACCACAGTGAGGCTTGTCTACAGGCTGCCTCTCTCGACAGACTCAGAGCTCCTTGAAGTCAAATTGGATCATTGGTCTCTGTGTCCCCAGTAACCAACAGAGCACCTTCCAACCTCCACCCCCATGTCCCCATAAGTACGCTTCTCTAATCTGAGAAGTGTCCCCATCTGAGACACTATGAGACTGTCAGGGCGGTTGGCGGAAGAGAGGAAGGGCTGATAAAAACAGATTGAGTATCGTAGATCAATAACAAATGATGGATTAGAAAATGGCATTGTGGGGAGCCTGGGTGGCTCAGTCAGTTAAGTGGCCGACTTCAGCTCAGGTCATGATCTCACAGTCTGTGGGTTCGATCCCCGCGTCGGGCTCTGTGCTGACAGCTCAGAGCCTGGAGCCTCCTTCGGATTCTGTGTCTCCCTCTCTCTCTGCCCCTCCCCCGCTCACGCTCTGTCTGTCTCTGTCTCAAAAATAAATAAAAACATTTAAAAATTTTTTTTAAAAATGGCATTGTATTATTATTAATGACATTTCAAAAGGGCATAGAGAAGGGTAGTTTGAGTGGACAAATACGTATTTACTTTCCTTTACGTGAAGACAGCCAGCACCTCCCAGACTAATCTGTTATTTCTGAAGCAGAAAAATTAACTTGCTTACCCTGAGAAGAAGTGAAAAATTATCCAAAAAGTACCATTCTTTTACTTATTCATCCATTCAAACACTCTCTCTCTCCTCTCTCTCTCTCTCTCTCTCACTCTCTCTCACGCACGCACACACACACACACACACACACACACACCCTCCCTTCTCTCCTTGGTAGTATATAGTCTGACTTCTAAAAAATGGTTGTTCCTTTCTGCTTGAAAGACTGTATTAGCTATTCAGGGAATACTAGCCCTTTCCTTGGACTCGAAAAAGTATTTTATCCATTAAAATCTAACCAGGGTGTAGTAACCATAAAATCCAGCCGCTCTGTTAGGAAGACGGATATCCTCAAAGATTTATGTCTGGCCGTCTCAAAGAAAATGTGTAAGATGGAGTTTTCTCAGAGACTTCCTGGCTGCACTCCACCCCACACATAATTTCTGTTTGTATAAACCTCAGATCAAAACTCAGGAAGGGTTAAGGGAAACCTTTATGAACCACAGGTTATGTCTGCTCACCATCCTCGGTTGACCGTTTGGAATGAATTAACCAGTCCCTAACCAGCCCACAACGGGTTCTTGGACAGAATTAACCAACCTCTTCAGTCCAAATGGTCAAACCATTTGGGGTCTCAGATTCCATCCAGATTTGGGGCGAGGGTATATTCAAAGTCATTTGCATGTCCCTATAATTGTGGCAAAAGATAATGAAAACACACCACATTATTAGTCTCCAGGATATGGAGGAGACCATTGGAAACATCAGAATTCGGGAAGGGGTGGAGAAGGGGGTGTGACTGTTTTGAATGAACCTGAAAGAAAATACTTCCCGAACCTTCCTTCAGAAGGCAATTTCAGTCCCAATTTTTCATAAGGTTGGAAAAAGTTAAGCAAACGAGAACTATAGACACTTGTTTATAGAAGGTTTTTCTCTTTAATTGCTGTTTTTGTTTCATGAAAGAAAAGTCCCATAAAATAAAACCTCGTCTCTGGTTCAGCGAGGCGGCGAGACCCCTGAGGAGGCCACAAAAGGGCTGACTTGACACTAGCCGGCTGAGGAGTCCCGAAGACTTGAACGTCTGTAGATTTCCGTAGCAAGGTATGTGCCTTTCTCACCCTCCACCCTGAAGGTCCCTCCATACATTTGAGACGGTTTCTAGAATCTGAAGTGTGGGACCGTCTGGTCTCTGGCAAGCATTCCAGACAAGTGGTTTTCTAAGAAGCCAAGTTCTGGTTTGACTCTTTGATTGGAAAAGTATCTATTTCACTAAGGGTGATAGGCCCCTGGATGCATTCTCACCAAAAAACCCATAAACCAATACTTGAAATGCCAGCAGCGAGTTGTAGGGAATTCTTTTGGTTTGCCTTCAAGGACACAAAACATCGCAAAGGTCTTCTCTTTGGCAGAAAGGGGGGACTGGCTTGGAGAGTTGGCCCGGGGTGTGTGTGGAAAGAGTCAGACGTGGGAGTCAACAGACCTGGGTTCGAATCCTGGCTCTGCCACCAGCAAGCTGTTCTGACCTTAGGTGGGCCTCTTCACTTCTCCTGAGTCTGATTTTCCTCCCCAGTGAAATGGGGGTACTGACCTCAGCCTCGGGGACGTGTAGGGCTCAGAGAGATGGTGTTTGCACCATCATGAATCCTTCCACTGTGTCTCGTACGTAACAGGAGCTTAATAAGCAATGGTTTCATATCCACCACCCCACCACAATACAGACCAATGGGGACACAACAGCTCTGAGATTACTGAATCCCTTCCGACACTCCTGTCTGGAGCCTTCCAAGAAAACAGTTTGTCACCTGCTTTCATTAATCCAATCAACAGATCATTACTGGTCATGGGCCCTGGGGCTGGCACAAGGCCCCAGACAGGAGGGATGCTGAAAACGTAGACGGTATTTCCCCCTGCACAGGAGTGAGTGCCAGCACAACAGGGAGCAAACAATGCATAGGAAGTATTTGCTAGTAACCCAAGGTGTCGTGATTAGACAACTAAACCGGGAGTGAGATTCACCAAGCCACGTGCCTTCAGGACCAGATAAGTAGCATAACAGCAGCTAGTGGATGACAGGAGGGCCCAGGCCCCATTTGAAGGCAGTCGCCAGCACCAGGCAAGTGTCCTTATGCAGGAACATGAGACAGTGTGGCCAGGTTTCTCATTCTTCGAGAACAGCCAGAAATCTGGATTTGTATATAAAGGCTCTTAAGTTTCAAATATTGACAGCTTTTTAAAAATGTAAACATCTGTCTGTGGGCCAGATGGCTAGGGAGAGATCCCTGCATCTGGAGGGCTCCCCCAAGGAGGTGGGTTCCCGCCAGGCCTCAGCTGGGGAGTAGAATTTAGATTTGCCTGTTTGCGTGTTTACCATGAGGATGCTTCTCAGGAGGTGGTGTGGCTTGGTGGTTATGGACTTGGTTGGTGTCTGATTCCTCATGTGCAAAATAAGAAAAATGACATGTATTCAGAGGGTAGTTGTGGGGATCATATGAAATCAAGCTCATTAGTTTCCACAGGATCAAGGGGCGCCTGGGTGGCTCAGTCGGTTAAGCGTCCGACTTCAGCTCAGGTCATGATCTCGCGGTCCGTGAGTTCGAGCCCCGCGTCGGGCTCTGGGCTGATGGCTCAGAGCCTGGAGCCTGCTTCCGATTCTGTGTCTCCCTCTCTCTCTGCCCCTCCCCCGTTCATGCTCTGTGTCTCTCTGTCTCAAAAATAAATAAACGTTAAAAAAAAAAAAAAAGATTCCACACGATCAAGAGCTCAGTCATGTTAGCCGTTGCCATCCCAAACATCTTGTGTGCTGTAATTGCTATCGCTATTAAAGCAGGGACTAGGGGCACCTGGGTGGCTCAGTCGGTTAAGCGGCCGACTTCAGCTCAGGTCATGATCTCGCGGTCCGTGAGTTCGAGCCCCGCGTCGGGCTCTGTGCTGACAGCTCAGAGCCTGGAGCCTGTTTCAGATTCTGTGTCTCCCTCTTTCTCTGACCCTCCCCTGTTCATGCTCTCTCTCTCTCTCTGTCTCAAAAATAAATAAATGTTAAAGAAAAAAAAATTTAGAGCAGGGACTGATGGCGGCTACAGCTCTGTCACCTTCCACCCCGACCCACCCCATTTGGAGAGCCCACGCTTGCCCCTACCCTGACACAATGGCCCAGTGAAACCGATGATGATGTGGTTATCCCCATTTTACAGATAAGGAAACTGAGGCAGCTCAGAGAAGCGAAGAACCCTTGCAAAGTTACACAGAGTCGGTGGAGTCTCTCTGGCTCCACAGCTCACCTTCTATCTGCTCCGGCCACACCCACAGGACCTGCTCCGAGGACGGCCGTGGGTGCCCCCGTGTAAACTAGATTCCAGGAGCTCACGCCCCCTGAAAGTTTCTTGTGGGCTCATCTCACACAGGTCCATGACCTACCATCCTCGTCCTGCCCTGTCCCGCCATCCAATCCCATCAAATGTTCCTTTGCACTGGGTGGCAAGGCTCATCCACAAAGCCCAGGAAGCGTCTTGGACGCAGAAAAGAGTTTCACGGTGTTCCTTATAAAAGCACAACCTGACATGCAGCTATTGTGTCAATGATCCCTCCCTTCCCAACTGCCAGAAACCCAAAACAGCTTAAAACAAAAAGAAACTGGCTCAAGGTCTGCGGGAGCCTCATTTCAGGCCGCGTCTACACCCTCACTCTGTTTTTATTAACTGGGCCTGAGGTTCCCAAGCCACAGGTCTAGGGCAGCCCTCCTCAGGAGCCCCCTGGGGAAGGACACAGGGCATGTCTGGGAGCACGGGCAGTCCGAACTGGGCAGCACTCTGCGACAAACGTCCCAGACACAGATGTTTTGGTCTCATCTTGAAGCCATTTCAACCCAAGGCGGGGTGCAGAGGGCTGTTGGCCAAACCCGGACACTCATCCTCGGCCACATTCATTTGGCAGACCCTGAGCACTCACTATGAGCCAGGAATGCTGGGTATTTGTAGCACCTTTACAGGGTCCTCCCAGGCATGGGCCCTTGGCCATCTAACTTACTCAAATTCAAATATACGCAATCAGATGGGGTGCCTGGGTGGCTCAGGCAGTTAAGTAATCGACTTCAGCTCGGGTCATGATTTCACGGTCCGTGGGTTCGAGCCCCGCATCGGGCTCTGGGCTGACCGCTCGGAGCCTGGACCCTGCTTCGGATTCTGTGTCTCCCTCTCTCTCTGCCCCTCCCCTGCTCATGCTCTCTCTCTCAAAAACACAAAAAACAAAAAGCAAAAAATATATAAATAAATAAACATTAAAAAAAAAGAAATTTTAAAACATATGCAATCAGAGAGGGAATGAAACGTCCAGAATATACCAAAACAGTGCTGCCCTCCCAACCCAGCACCAGGGACTGAGCATTGCCCCCTTCCCTGGGGCTCCACTGCCACGGGTCCTCCTAGAGTGGGCACCCTGTCCCTCTGAGGGCAGCTCTACCATTTGAAAGGATCTTCCAGTTCAATACGTGCCTGCAACAACTTTGACTTGTGCTCAGATGAAGGCCCGGTGGTCTTTCCGTCACCACAGGAACGGAGACCGCGTGGCGCTTTTCAAGAGACTCCGTCTCTTCTGACTTGACTACGTACGCTTTTTGCTGTACGAGCTTCTCTTTAAGGCCTAATCTTCGTGGGAGACGGTGGATGTTGAGAGCTCAGCCTCCGGGGATAGACAGGCCTTCATTCACAGCCTGTGCATTTGTGATCTTGGGTGAAGCCCTGAATCTTCCTTAGCCTCGGTTTTCCCGTCTGTAGGACAGAGATGGGGTCGGTTCCGCCTCCCAGAGTTGCCGTGAGGGCTCCATGAGAGAAGGGAAGCAAAGTGCCTAACTGGACACCTGGAGGTAAGTGTGCAGTAAAAGGGAGCAGTTATTATCACTGCAGGTCAAGACTTCTACGTGCATTATCTTTTTTTCCTTCCAACCACCTGGGAGGCAGCTATTTTTATGCCCACCTTACAGATGAGGAAACTGAGGCCTGGCAGGGTGGAGTGCTCCGTCCAGGGTCTTGCAGCGGATGAATGGTAGGGTGGGATTCGTCCCCAGGACTGGCTGGCTCTGCAGCCTGGGGTCCTAATCGCCACCGCATCACAGTGCCTTTAAAGAAAGCCCAAAGCGAGGACAGACGGATAGACACCCCTTGGTGTTCCCACCCATCACCCCTCTATGCAGCCGGTGCTGGCCAGCGCAGAGCTGACCCCACGCTCCTCTTCCCCGTACCCGCCGAAGCCCCTCCATCTGCCAAAAGCCCAGCCTTCAACCAGGACTTCCAGGAACAGCGCGACACACGTTTCCCGCGGCAAAGGAGCCACACGCCCTTTTGGCCCCACCAAGGCCACTTGCCGGAGTTCGGGGATGCCTCTTTATCATCTCTACAGATGCCCCTCTCACGTTTCGGCATCCCATTGCTCCTGGAATCTAGCGGCTCGCCTGTCGTGTCTCGAATTCTACTCCTAGGCTAATTTTCCATGAAGAGTCTCCGATGCGGGAGCCAGTGGCCTTAGGAATTCAACGGCCCCACTGGGGTTTCTCCCTCACCCAGCAACCTGAGGCCCGGTGTAACACACTCAGCTAATTGAGGTGAGCGCCCCACGCTGCAGTCTTTTCCGCCCTCTGCTCCTGCAGGTGGAGGCTGAAGTCACGTGCAGAAGGACCCAGGTGTCTGAGGAATTCAGAGCCCTGTCGTTGATTCATTTGTCTGCAGACATTCTAGACTCCACGTCTCCGAGACAAGCCACGACAGAGTGCATTACGAGGTGAGCCCGCTATTTTTCCCTCCAGCTTTCCCCCCGTTTCTTTTTTTCTTCTTGGCCTCAGGGCCCAAAGTATTCTGGACATATTTTTCATTTTTCCAAATATCAATTGCTCTCTTATTCCCTCTTCGAAGCAGTGAGTAATAAGAGTTGTGTCTGGTCCTGAAATTCCGACTGAAATAAATTAGCCCAATGACCAACAGGAGGTGCCTAGAACAATAACGACGGAATATTTGGCATATTACAAAAGAGCCCCTGGATGTCGAAGTACAGTAAGTCTAGAAGCACATTACTGAGCAGCGTTGCCAAGACGGGTATGCAATGAGCCATCCAGGCAGCAGAACGCCTCATAAATTAATCCCGCTTTTTTTTTTTTCTTTCTTGGTCCACTGTTCACAGTTCTTTTAGCCCTCTGGTTAATGGGGCATGCAGACGGGTATTTTTGGCGTGGCCCTGGTCCCCAGCAGGCAGGCATATGCCAAGGCTGTGTATTAATGTGTACATTGACCCCCTCGCTCAGTTGGCATCCCAGGTGCCATGCCGTATCCTAGGGCCAGAACCCAGACACTGGAGGCAGCAAGCCGTCGGCAGATCCCGAGCACCTACTAAGTGCCAGGTATGGTGCTAAGTTCTGGGGATGCCACGGAGGACAATGGGGGGAGGGTCTCTGTCCTCATGGCGCTGATGGTGCCATCCGCATCCCACATCCCTCCTTCACTGGAGGGAACCACCCATGATGCGAGTCCTGGAGAGGTAACACAAGCCTGCCTGCCGCCCACTGTGGAAAAAACAGAAGCCCCGACCTCCTCCCTGCCTCCTGGCAGCCAGGAGCCCAGCCTACAGCTTGCCTTCACTCGGGGCTTTGAATCTCGATGGAATGTCCCAGAGGCATTGGGGTAGGGTGGGAAAAGTCCCCCAAGATATCCATGACCTAATCCCTGGATCCTGTGAATGCAAAGGGCTTTGCAGATGTCATTAAATTCCGGATTTTGAGATGAGAAGACTACCCAGGCTTACCTGGGCGGGCCCCAGTGTAATCTCTGCATCCTTGTAAGAGAAAGATGACACACACATTTCCTATTATAAGAGGAGAACACGGTGTGACCACAGAGGCAGAGGTCGGGGTGACGTGGCCATAAGCCACGGAGCGCGGGCAGCCAGCAGCAGCTGGAAGAGGCAAGGAACAGATTCTCCCCTAGAGCCTCTGGAGGGAGTGAGGCCAGGCCGATGCCCTGATCTCAGCTCTGTGATACGGACTTTGGACTTCTGGTCTCCAGAACTATGAGAAAATGAGCTTCTGTGGTTTTAAGCCACCCAGTTTGTTGCAATTTGTTACAGGAGCCGTAGGTAACTGATGCAGATGCCAAAAGAATTTAGAATTCTCTCATGGCGTTGGGATCCAACCGCTGGGAGCCTGCATTGGCCCCCATATACAGTCCTGGGCTCAGACTGTTTCTGTGATCGGCCCTTGTCTGTGGTTCTGACGGTTGTTTCCCTCCCTGGATCCTCAGCCTCTTCATCAATTCCAGGAGCTCCCTTTGGACATTCCTCCCAAACTTTCTTTTCTGATTTTAGTGAGCCATCAGGGCTTCTGTTGGTTGGCATCTTAGGTAAGAAACCGCACGTGGCAGGGCGGTTGTGAGGATGAGGGAGAGGCCATTTTTGGGCCCAGCACAGCACCCATCACACAGGCGACACAAGATAAATCAGAGTTCACAAACCAATGGCCTGCATTTCCCTCACATGGTGTATTTTTAACTAAAGTGGAATGTGTTGCCAACATTTATAAGTCAGGAGACTCCACATTCAAAACTGAATTTCTTTTATTTTTAAATGTTTGTTTATTTATTTTGAGAGAGAGTGAGCAAGGGAGGTACAGAGGTGGGGGGAGAGAGAGAGAGAGAGAGAGAGAGAGAGAGAGAATCCCAAGCAGGCTCTGCGTTGTCAGCACAGAGACCGATGTGGGGCTCGAACTCACGAACCGTGAGAACGCGACCTGAGCCGAAACCAAAAGTTGGACGCTTAACTGACTGAGCCACCCAGGTGCCCCAAAAGCCTGAATTTCTAACTTCTCTTGAAAAAAAAATCAGTTCTTGCAACGCTAGACCCCACATTTTCGTGGCAACAATTTGTTGCCCCTTCTAGACATGCGTGTTATGTTATAATTTGCCATAGGCCTTTTGGTTGTATACCCAGCCCACTCCCCTCATTTCATTAATTGTTCAGTACCTCTAGGCTCTGAGTTTGTCATTCTTATTACAAATACGAGTTTCTCTCCCATCAGACTAGAGGCAGGCACCAGAGCCAGAGTAGGACAGGGCTCCTGTGGGAGGCCCAGGTTGGAAAGTCTTTGCCCGGGAGGCTCAGTCTCCCCACGTAGCCTTTCTTCTCCCTTCCAGTAGCCAAAAACGCCTGCCCCTTTATGAAGCCATTCTGTCCCCTCCTCCATCTCGCCATTATTCCCCACCCACTCCTACCCAGGCTTGCCTGTTATCCTGCTGTATCAGCTTCCTGAGTACACTTCTCTTTTCTTTATTTTTTGAAGCTTACTTATTTTGAGAGAGAGAGAGAGAGAGAGAGAGAGAGAGCACACATGAGAGCTCGAGCAGGGAAGGGACAGAGAAAGAGGGAGATTGGGAATCTCTAGTGGGCTCTGTGCCACCAGCGTGGAGCCCGACGCGGGGCTCGAACTCACACGAGATGGTGACCCGAGCCAAAATCGAGAGTCAGAAGCTTAACCGACCGAGCCACCCAGGTGCTCCCTCTGAGTACCCTCTTCATAGAGAAGTCTTTGCGTTCTTAAATTATTGGGAGGGAGAGACATTTGCGTTGAGCTGTCCCCGGAGCAGCTAGTCAATAAATTTTGGAGAAGTGAGGAAAAGAAGGAAGGAAGGGAAATTGAAAAAAGGAGAGAGAGGGTGAGGGAGAAGTGGGAAACCGAGGTTCCTGCTGTGAAGCCAGCACTATCCCATCAGTTCATCCTGCGTAGCCCTCCCGATAACCCCGCAAGACGTACACCCTCGTCGGCTTCAGTTTTCAGATGCCTGAGACTCAGAGACAGGATGTCATGTTCCTTAGGGACGTGTTTCAGTGACATCAGGACTTGAATCCGGATATGGTCGAGTGACTGGACTTAAGCACACAGCACTGCTTGAGCTACACTTGTTAGGTATGGGGCAGACGTCCCCTGTGGCAGGGTGGAATTTTTCAATTAGTTATTTGCCTGGAACACCATTCGTTCGCACATTTTCCATTCATTCCCTCCCTCCCCCATTCATTCCCACATTCACGCAAGAAGCCTAATTCCCTTGTCTACAGTACCCCTCCTCCCTTCTCATCCCCGCCTTCTTCCTTTACTGGGAAATGGGAGGCCTGGGTAGGCTGTCAGCCACAGGGCTCAGTGTGGACCCTTCCCAGCCCTCAACCCAGACCAGTTTCTGGGCATGCACTCTGAGGGCCAGGCAAGGCCCTTCTTTCCTCTCTTCCCTGCCCTGAAGCTGAATCCACAGCAAATGGCCCTACCAACTAATCTCAGAAGCTTCCCGACTCGTCGCTGTTCCTCAGGGCAGTTTCCTGGAAGAATTCATTGGGTTTCCTAGAAAAAGTTCCTGGTCATCTTCTCTTTCCATGACTGTAATTCATTACTCTCCGTGTGTTGTAATTAGTTTAATGCCCCGTCTTTGATCTGCATTTGACATCTGAAATGTTTCTGCGAGGTTAAGTCCGAGAGGCCAATAGCTGCCCTAGAGCAATGGCGTCATCTCCATGATCTTGCACCATGGAAATGACACAAACGGCCTTTTAAAAAGCCCCCTGCGTGGGGATCAGAGACTTGAGATCTGGTCCCTTTGTTCCAACTGACTCGGACAGGTCCTTTTCTTTTTCTGGTCTTGAGTTTCTCCAAGGAAGAGGCAAATCTCATGGCAATCAAGAGCCTAGGAGCTTACATGAGACACACAGAGTTCAGATCTCAGCCCTGGCTCTCACTAGTTGTGTAACCTTGAGAAAGAAACTTTAACTACTGTGAGCCTCAGTCTCCTCATCTGTAAATGGGGACAATGATATTATTTATTACCTAGAGTTGCAATAATAATACAGTGAGCCAATATATGTGAAGCACAGTGCCTGGTACTCAGTCATTTCTTGAAATCTCTTAGCTGTGGATGATAATAATAAGAATATGCTAGAGAAGGGGGAAGGAGAAGGAATGGTATGAAAGGACAGGTATGAGATCCCTACGTGCTAAGCTAAGGGAGTCATAGAGTTGGACGGAGAGGAGAGAATAAAGCTACTTTTGATATTTCAAAAAGTTTAATGGGAATCCCACATCTCCTTATGCACAATAAAGCCATAAAGGATAATAAGAAAGGCAACTTTCTTTGCTTTGGGCTGAAATTACATTAATTCCTTGTGGTCAACTAAAAGGCTCTGGAATTAAATAGACCCGCGCTCAGTCCAGGTAAGGTGTGTGATCTTGAATGAGGAAAGTAACATCCCCCAAGGGGAGACTGGCAACCCTAACCTTGCAGGGCAGCTATGAGGATTAAATGAGATAATGTATGGAAAAAGCACTTAACATGGGGTCTGGCACAAAGTCAATTCTCACTACATGCCAGCCACTACGGCTAATATCCTTCCCTAGCCTCCCTAGGGCTCAGCTTCTTCATTGGTAAAATTAAAATCATACCACCTGCTTTACTCATTCAACAAATATTTACTGAGCCAAGTATTATGAATACAAAAATGTATTCACCAGACACAGTTCATGGCCTCTCAGAACCCACAGTTTGAAGTTGCTCATTATTCATCCCTTCAACAAATATTTTTACCGAACATTTAGTGTGTAACAGGCTGCATAATGGGAATTAGAGACACAATGGCTAGTAAAACATACTTAATCCCCAACTATCTACAAAATTATAGCCCAGAGAAGACGCAATAAAAATAAGCTAGTGAAATGACTAAAGTATAGTAGGTGTTCAATGAGTAAGTTACCTGGGTGCTAATCAGAAGCTGTGGACATGTAACTTTGGGAAAGTTAGTGCATAAAAATGTTGCAGATTAATGATTTCTTAACACATGACATTTGTTTGATAGACAAAGGCTTTGTATGAAAGTGTTGAATCACTCTATTGTACACCTGAAACTAAATTTTTTTTTAAAAGGAATGGGTAGTTAATTTTTTAATTAAAAAATATACGAGAGAAGTAAAAAAAAATGTAATATTTAAATATACATTTAAAGAGGCTCTGTCTGCTGAAAACTGCAAAATGCTGACCAAAGAAAACCTAAATAAATGGAGAGGCATACTGTGTTCACAGATTGGGAGACACAACACAGTGAAGATGTCACTTCTCCCCAGAGGGATCTATAGGGTTTTTTTTTTTATTTTTTTTTTTAACATTCATTTATTTTTGAGACAGAGAGAGACAGAGCATGAATGGGGGAGGGGCAGAGAGAGAGGGAGACACAGAATCTGAAGACGGTTCCAGGCTCTGAGCTGTCAGCACAGAGCCCGATGCAGGGCTCGAACCCACCAACCATGAGATCATGACCTGAGCCGAAGTCGGACGCTTAACCAACTGAGACACCCAGGCGCCCCTGTAGGTTTAATGCAATTACTATCAAAATCCCAGCCAGGGTTTCTTTTTGTAGATGTAGACAAGCTTGTTCTAAAGTGTATATGGAAAAACATAACAGCCCTAGAAGTGCTGAGACCTCCTTGATAAAGGAGAACAAAGAAGAAGAAATCACTCTACTCAATACTAAGGCTTGTTGTATAGCCATGGTAAACAAGACAATGTGGTATTGGTGCAAGGATACACAGATCAATGAAACAAAATAGAGCACACAGAAATAGACCTACACAAATATGTGCAACTGATTTTTTACAAAGGTGCAACAACAACAACAAAAAAGACAAAACAAGCAAACAAAAAAAGAACCGTGATCCCAACCTCATACCTCATATAAAAATTAACTCCAAACAGATTATGGGCTGGACTGTAAGACATAAAACTATAGCATGTTTTTTTTAATGGTTTTACTTATTTTTGAGAGAGAGAGAGATGGAACACAGAATCTGAAGCAGGCTCCAGGCTCCGAGCTGTCAGCACAGAACCCGACGTGGGGCTCGAACTCACAAACTGTGAGATCATGACCTGAGCCGAAGTCAGACACCTAACCGACTGAGCCACGCAGGCGCCCCAACATGTTTTTAAAATAGGAGAAAATCTTCTGTTTCTAGGGCCAGGCAAAGAGTTCTTAGACTTTACACAAAAAAAACATGATTCATAAAAGAAAAATTAATAAATCAGACCTCGTTAAAATTAAAAACTTTGTCTCTGCAAAAATCCACGTGAAGAGGATGAAGAGACAAGCTACACACTGGAAGAAAATATTCACAAGCCATATATTCAAAAAGGACAAGTATCTAGAACATACAAAGAACTCTTGGGGCCCCTGGATGGCTCAGTCAGTTAAGTGTCCAACTCTTGATTTCGGCTCAGGTTATGATCTCATGGTCTGCTGACAGTGCAGAGCCTGCTCAGGATTCTCTCTCTGCCTCTCTCTCTCTCTCTCTCTCTCTCTCTCTCTCAAAATAAACAAATTAATTAAAGAATAATAACTCTCAAAACTCAAGTGTAAAAAGAACCAATCCAGTTAGAAAATGGGCAGGAGACATGAACAGAGATTTTACTGAAAAGGAGATACAGATGGCAAATAAGCACACTGTAAAAGTTCAATATCATTAACTATTAGGAAAATGCAAATTAAAACCACAATGAGATCACTAACTACCTATCAAAATGTCCAAAATAAAAAATAATGGAAACACCAAGAGCTGGCGAGGTTGAGGAGAAGCCGTATTGTTCATACATTGCTAATGGGAATGTGAAACGGTACAGCCATTCTAGAAAACAGTTTGACAGTTTCTTACAAAACTATTAAGCAATTACCATAAAGCTCAGCAATTTGCATCTTAGGCATCCCAGAGAAACGAAAACTTAGGTTCACACAAAAACTGTACAAAAATGTCCATATCAGCTTATTCGGAAGAGCCAGTAATTAGAACTAGCCCAGATGTCCTTCAGTGGGTGAACGGTTAAACAAACACATACATGCCATGGGGCACTAAAGAGGAACTAATGATACTTCGCCAATCTGGATGAATCTCCAGAGAACGATGCGAAGTACAAGAAAGCCCACATCCAAAGATAGCTTACTATTTGATATTCCAGTTTTGAAAAGACAACATCTTAGAAGTGGAGAACAGATGAGTGGTTGCCAGGAGGTGGGGACAGTGGAAAGGATGGTGGGTGTCCACTCTTCTTCTGGAATCTCGAAATTCTGCTGCATCTTGACTGTAGGGATGGATACAGACACCCACACACGTGGCAAATATTTAGAATTAAATACACATACAAAATGAGTGCAAGTAAGACTGGAGGGGTCTGAATAAGATTGGTAGATTGGGTCAATGGCAGTATCTTGGGGATACCGGGGATCTAGGGGATTACAGGGGGAAACTGGGTATAAGGTACAGTGGACCCCCTGTATTATTTCTTACTACTGCATGTGTATTTACAACTATCTCAATAAAAGTTTCAGTGAAAACTTTTATTGATTTGTATTTTAAAACTCCTATTTTATTAAAGATTTGAAAATATAGGAGAAAAAAATCTGAAAAATCACCATCCTGAAACACAATATTTTGATGCTTTTGTTTTTCCTGATCTTTGTTTTTTACATTTATATGAAAAAAAAATGTGAGAGGTAGGAATAAAAATCAGGGTGGTGACGAGGTGGGGGCCTTGCTGTCTCCCACCTTCTATGACATCAGAACTCAGTGTTTGATGCCTGGTGACCAGAGGCCAGGAAGGAGGAGCCCCTCTGCCCGGCAGGTGGGGGTACCTTGCTGCACCCAGGCAGCCTGACCTGAGGCCATGGTGATCCAACAGGTGGGCAGCAGGGGGCGAGTGGCAGCCGAGAGTCTTGAAAGGAGAAGGGGCAGTCGCTGTGAAGACAAGAAACAGGTGAGGCCAGACCAGACGCATGCTGCCTTCCTCCCATCTGGGGTCCCTTTGACATTCCAGACAGACTGTAAGGCCCTCAAAGTCAGAAGAGGCTGAATTTCAGCCGGACTCTCCCTGGAGCCCGACCTGGTTGAACACAGCATAGGTGCTTGGGTTCTCCATCCCTGAAGTCACTACTGACTGACTCTCTAACTTCATCCCCAGCACTGCCAGCATAACGTGCGCTCCAGAAGGGCTGGGTTTTTCATTTAGTTTCCTACTATATCCCTAGTGCCTACAGTGGTGCTTGGTTCGTATTAGTAGCTGAATGAATGAATGAGTGAATGAACGACTTGAAATAAATAGGATACATCTGAATTATAGACCTCCCGGAGTATTTGTTCTTAGGACTGAAATTCAACCTCATGTAGAACTTTGTCAAAATGGGAAATGTTATCACTTACTATGCACAGCCTGGTGCTTCCACCCCCCTCTCTCTTTCATGACTTACAGCATTCCCGAGAGGCAGCTATTAACAGCTTCATTCACAGATGGGTAAACCGAGGCTCAGAAAGGCAGAAAGACCATATAGCCACGATCTACCAGGATTTGAAGCCAGGTCCATCTGATTTCAGAACTCTTAGCAAGCTTACTCTGCACTCCGTTGCCTCCCAGGCGGGGAAGTGAGGGAGGCATATAAAAGAAGGCTGGGGAGGTCAGCTGGGCCTGATCATGCACGCCACGGAAAGGGACAGGATTTTATTCTGAGATTCATAAGAGGCCATTAAAGGTTTGTTGGTTTGTTGGTTTGTTTAAGCCATTGACGGATCGTAAGCAGAGCAATGGACGGCTGATCTCTATATGTTTCCAAAAGATTTGTTCACTTGTTCATTTGATATACATGCTCCAACGCCTCCTTTGTGCTGGACCTCACAGCAAGATGGGGCCTTATGGGATCCCATCATGCTGTAGCTTTTCCTAACAAGAGCCCCACAAATACCAAGCCCCAGGAAGGCTCTTTGAGAAAAATCTCCAAAAGACTTCTGCCATTCAAGGAATGCCAATACTCTTTCTTGTCCCCTCTTGGAGATTGACACTGCTCATTCACATAATGAAGGCTCTGAGAAGTTCTGCAACAAGGAATTCACTCTGTTGACCACAGCATTTCCCAGACCAATCAAACACCGAGCCCCAGCTTTTGTTTTTGAAAGACCTTTCAGTATACTTCAGAATCCATTTTACAGATGAAGCGGTTGAGGCTCAGAGAGAAGAAATGATTTGGCTCAGGCCCCAAGGCAACTTAATCCTGCCCCTGTTCCCCCCTTAGTCTCCAAACAGCACAAAATAAAAACCCAACAGCAAGTGTACTGGGGAAGGCATTGTTCTGTAAAGTACATGGACAGAGGGGCTGTTAAAGAAATATCAGAGCATTGAGCATCAGCCATTACAAAGAATGAGATAATTCTGTGCCTGTAGAAAGATTCCCAGGGAACATTGTTAAGGAAAAGCCCCCTAGCGCCTGGGTGGCTCAGTCGGTTAAGCGTCCGACTTCGGCTCAGGTCACGATCTCGGGGTCCGTGAGTTCGAGCCCCGCGTTGGGCTCTGGGCTGACAGCTCAGAGCCTGGAGCCTGCTTTGGATTCTGTGTCTCCCTCTCTCTCTCTGCCCCTCCCTGCTCATGCTCTGTCTCTCTCTGTCTCAAAAATAAATGAAAACATTTAAAAAAATAAAAAATAAACTATAAAAGAAAAAGCCCCCTAAACTTAAGTGTAAAATGCAATGATCTTTACATTGAATGCACACACCCAGGTATCGTCCCCCACATCAAGCAATGGAACATTTCCATTTCCAGTACCCCAGAAGCCTCCTTCAGGCCCCTCCCATCTCACACCCCGCCCCCATAACCATGATCTCTGATCTCTACCATCGTAGAGTTTTGTGTGTTCTTGAATTTCACGTGAACGGAATCCGTCAGTGTGTATCTTTACGCCTGGCCTCTTTCCCTCGTCAGTGTCTGTAAGACTGTAAGACTCAGCCAGATTGATGCTTTGTAATTTATTTTTATTTTTAAAGTTAATCATAATAATAATATAATTACTAGTATATATAAAGAAAACTATCTGGGGGAGAGGGAAATTATGCAAATCTTTTATCTTCTTTGTTGTGGTAGCAGGTCTAAATCTTGCTTCGTGAACTCGGGTAAGTAAGAAATATATTATTTCAAGTCAAATTAAATCTGACTCAGCCCACATCTAATGAGTCGAGCAAAGTTCCGTGTCAGTCAATACTGTGTTTGTCTTAATCCTTTGTCGACTTCTGCTTGTCCCTGACAGCATCATTGTCGCAGCTCACATTGTCTGTTGAAAGCAGGTGTCTCTGAACTCCCTGGGCTAAGGCCTGCCCAGACACACTACAAAGCCACCAAGAGCGGGCGCCAGGCCCCTCCCAGACTCAGACTCGGCCTCTCTCTTCTCCCACCTCTCTAAAAGGCCCCTGTCTCCTCTCCTAATCCTGGCACATCCACCAGAATCTCCTAAATGATCGTGGGCTGACCCAAGCATCAGCGAGTGATGTTGCCTCCAGGCGGCTCCTTCACTCCAGCCTGCACTAAAACACTATGACTAGACTTCCACTTGCAGCCTTAACCCAGTAACTGGGGCGAAGCTAGCCCTCCCATCGTAAGAAACCACAAAACTGTCGATATCTAGAAAGCAGCTATTTTCAGGGGAGGGGTAACAGGCAGCACAAGAGTGCCATCCCTGAGAAAAGGAAAACTCGTGATAGCCTCGCCTCTTTCCCAGAGGCTGCTGCGCCGAGAAGCAGAGCCCAAGCACGCACAGCAGTCCCCACTGAGCTGCCCAGTGTAGGACAGCTAAAGCAGCTGGGCTCTAGAGAACATGGCCCTGGAGAGGGAGGAGAGCTGTGCACCAAGGGGAGCCCCATGACTCCCTGGCTGAGGGGGCGGGGATGTGCATGCCAAGGGCTAAATTAGCTGCTCTCTGCAGAGTGGCTGCTATGCAGTTGGGAGCAGAGCAGAGATACTGGAAACCCAGCGGTGCTGGAGGTTCACAACGGACCATATACCTAACTGGAAAGCTAAAGTAATAAAATGTCTAGAAGACAGAGGAGAGAATCTTCACAACCTCAAGTTCGACAAAATTTTTTAGACTGCGCACAAAAGGCACAACCATAAAGGGAATATATTTGATGATTTGAACTTCATCAATATTAAAACTGTTTATGGGGCGCCTGGGTGGCTCAGTGAGTTAAGCGTCCAACTTCAGCTCATGATCTCGCGGTTCCTGGATTCGAGCCCCGCGTCAGGCTCTGTGCTGACAGCTCAGAGCCTGGAGCCTGCTTCGGATTCTGTGTCTCCCTCTTTCTGTCCCTCCCCCACTAGCGCTCTCTATCTCTCTCTCTCTCAAAAATAAATAAGCTTAAAAAAATATTGAAACCGTTTAATTTTCAAAGACACTGGTCAGAAAACGAGAAGGCAAGCCACAGACTTTGACTTTGTAGTCACGATACAAACATCGGACAAAAAAATGTATATCCAAAACACATAAAGAACTATAACTTAATACGAAGACAACTGCTCAACAGCAACAAAAATGACCAAAGAGTTGTTGTTTTTTTTTTAATTTTAACATTTATTTATTTTTGAGACAGAGAGATACAGCATGAACGAGGGAGGGTCAGAAAGAGGGAGACACAGAATCTGAAACAGGCTCCAGGCTCTGAGCTGTCAGCACAGAGCCCAACGCGGGGCTCGAACTCACAGTCTGTGAGATCGTGACCTGAGCCGAAGTCGGCCACTTAACCGACTGAGCCACCCAGGCGCCCCAAAGAGTTTTTAATAGACACACCCACAAAGTAAGATGTGTGAATTATGATCAGTAAGCACATGAAAAGATGCTCAACATCTGTTATGGACTAAATGCTTATGTCCCCCCCCAAATTCCTATGTTGAAATCCTAACTCCCAAAATGATGGTATTAGGAGTTGGGATCTTTGGGTGATGATTAGAGCCCTTATTAAAAAAAGACCCCAGAGAGCTCTCTCTGCTCTCTGCCATGTGAGGATACGATGAGAAAATAAATGGCTGCTTACAACCCAGAAGAGCGCCCTCACCAGACCCCGACCCTACTGCCCCCCTGATCCTGAACTTACAGCCTCTAGAACTATAAGAAGTTTCTGTTGTTTATAAGCCACCGGCTCTGTGATCACTTCATTACAGCAGTGCAAATGGACTAAGACAACATCATTAATCATTGGGGAAATGCAGGTAAAAACTAGGTTGAGATATTACCACACAGCCAATGGAATGCCTAACATGAAGAAGATTACTGACAGAGATGTGGGGCAACTAGAATCCTCGTGTTGCTGGTAGAAATGCAAATTGGTACCAATCCATGGAAAACAGCTTGGTGGTTTCTTATCAAATTAAACATACACTCACCATATGACCCGGCATTTGCATTTCTGGGTACTGCCCCCAGCAGAATGAGAACACATGTCCACACAAAGAGGCGTACCCAAGGTGTTCACAGCAGTTTTATTCATGATAGTCAGAAACTAGAAGGAGCCCAAGGTCCATCAGTAGGCGAAGAGATAAACTGCACCATATTCACACAAGATGATATTACTCATCAATAGCAGTGAACACAAAAACATGGAGACACCTCAGAAGCTTTATGTTGCGCAAAAGTAGCTTACCACAGGGGCGCCTGGGTGGCTCAGTCGGTTAAGTGTCCCACCTCAGCTCAGGGCATGATCTTGCGGTCCTTGAGTTTGAGCCCTGCACCTGGCTCCATGCTGACAGCTCAGAGCCTGGAGCCTGCTTCCGATTCTGTGTCTCCCTCTCTCTCTGCCCCTCCCCCACTCCCACTCTATCCCTCTCTGTCTCTCAAAAGTAAACGTTTAAAAAAAAAGTAGCTTACCACAAAAGAGTACAGACTATGAGTTTCCATTCATTTGAAGTTTTGGAACAGGCAAAACTACTCCATAGTGACAGAGCACATTAGTGGGTACCTCTGGCATGGTGGGGGCAAGGAGGCAACAGACTACAGAAGGACATAAGGGAACGTGCTGGGATGATGGAAATGTTCTTTCTCTTGAGTGGGATGATCGCCCACAGGTGTAGACGTGTCAAAATTCACCAAACCATACATTTAAAATGTGTGCCTTTTACTGCCTGTGAAGTATACCACAATAAGGTTGATTCCTTTTAAAGATCATGTAGAGCAAAAATGTAAAAAAAAAAAGCAAGGCAAGACTGAGAAGAGAGGCGGGCCTTCTCGGCAGGCAGAAGGAAGGAAAAACACCAATGGAATGGCGGGAGGCCGCCATGTTACCGACTTTTGCAATGTTTGGGGGTTGTGTGATAAGCATGCATGACGTGGATAAAGTTAAGATAAGGATAAAGAAAAAAGTTGAGCTCTAAAAACGATCTTATAGCACCCCCGTGCCTAGCCCTCTGTGAGGGAAGCAGGGATGCCTGCTGTCCCCCGAGAAAGTCACCTCCTTCCTCCTCCTCTTGCCCCCAGACGCTGTTGGCGTTGCTGATCTTGGTCCTGTACGTGGGCACAGGAATATCAGGTGAGCATTCCGAAATCTCAGAAAGGAGGAGCCGAGTCCACACGGGGTCGGGAGGGGTGTTCTGGAGATGGCTGCATGCCAACGAGGCCTCCACAGCCTGCCTTCTCCTACCTCGTTCACCCACTGGGAGGACCCAACATGTTCATTTCAACTACTGCTCACTTGCCCTTGTTAAGGGGCGATGTTCGTGCCTGTTTCAGGAAGAAGTTGGGAGGTGTCAGAAAGGATCAGAGAATGTAACTATCCCCAGAATCCTGTGGCTTCCCAGGTAACATATTCAGGAAAGGTACTGAGGGGATGCCAAGCCTGGCTGAGGAAATCCGGGAAAGCTTCCCAGAGGTGTCACTGGCGAGCTGGATCTTGAAGGATCGATAATTAGGAGCTGGCCAGGTGGCGAAGGTGGGGGTAGACACTCCAGACAGAAACCCTGCAAAGGCTCAGAAAGCTTTTTGAAACCAATGGCAAGAGGCGGGGGGCGGCGGGGGGGGGGGGGGGTGTCCTACGTGAAAAAGCTCAAGATGCAATTTTGATATCTGCCTTTCAGGGATTTGAATACCAGACCGATGAACCCGCAGAAGAGCCAATAAAGGTCATCAGGACCTGGCTGAAGGAACACTTGCACGTTTTCTTGGAGAAGCTAGAAAAAGAGGTGCAGGAGTTGGAGCAGCTAGTACAGGACCTGGAGGGGTGGTTAGATGCCCTTCTGGGAGAGGGGCACCCGGAGGATCCCTGCTCCAGCTTCAAGAACGGTTTGTGAGGGCCCGGGGCTGGACCCTGGGGAGGACGCCAAGTGAAAAGCAGGGGAAGGCTTGCCAGCTGACAAGAGCTGAGCTGTGACACTTGAATTTCAAAGCAGGCAAGACAATAAAATACCTGAGACCCTGAGAACTTTGCTGGCACCACGGCTGGTTCACGAACGAATGCCATCAGGCAGGGCCTGCTGAGATATCCTCCAGGGCACCAGGACTCCGGGGTGCCAGAACGAAGCCAGCCTCCAGGGCAGAACCCTTGCCCACTTCCCCGAGATCCGGCACAAATTCCCTAACCTCTCTGAGACGCAAGTGCCTCATGAGGAAAAATCAGGGTCACAAATTTGCCTCCCAGCATTATGAGGGTGTATATGTAGAGTGCCTGATAGATAGGTCTTCCTTTCTTTCACTCCTTTTCCTTCCTCCCCGGAACTTAGTAAGACGAGTCTGGTTCTGGAGTACATAGATGTTAATGTGGCAGCTCAACCCTCTGGCCCTGCTTCCAGCAGCATCAATTGCCAAAACCCCTGTGCAGGGCAATGTGGTAACAGCTATGAAATTCACAAATGCATTTACCATTTGACCCAGCAATCTGCCTCAGGGATTTATCTCCTATAAATGTGTGAAATATATATTTATCATATATATTCTATATATATACTTGTCATAGTTATAGCATTATATAATTATATATAACATATATATTATATTGAAATATATACTTATAACACATATACATACATGTGTGAAACTACATGTACATAATGCTACTCTCCTAGCTTCGTTTATAATAGCAAAACAAAGGAAACAACCTAAATGATTATCCATAGGTCCCAGGTTAAATTAGGTAAATTTAAGTAAATTAGGCCCCTGTAGGTATGAAAGAGAATGAGGGAGCTTTTCTACTGATATGGAAAAGTCTACAAGAAAGGTTGTTAAATGAAAGAAGTCAAGGTATAAGAAGAGCCTGGGAATAAGAATCTGTATTTTGTTGAGGATGATGATGATGACGATATTACTGAATGTGCATAAAAACTAGTAGGATACAAAACAGGGCGGGGGTGGTTGGGGGAATTGAAATGGGCAAATGTATGACCAGGATGAGAGCGAAACTTTTCACACTTTGTTATTTTCAGACTATGTGAATGTTTTGCCTATTCGAATATTTTTAAAATAAAATTACCTATTATTTTGCTTACAGAGACACTGGAATACGGTGTCTACAAGTAAAATAAGAATATCACTGTGATGAAATTACGAGTGACTTTTAATTTTGATGACTTTGATTAAACAATGATAATTCTTATCTAGGATTTTCCCTTTCTTTTTTTTTTTATTTTTTTAACGTTCATTTATTTTTGAGAGATAGAAACAGAGCGTGAGCAGGGGAGGGGCAGAGACAGAGGGAGACACAGAATCCGAAGCAGGCTCCAGGCTCTGAGCTGTCAGCACAGAGCCTGACGCGGGGCTTAAACTCACAGACCGTGAGCTCATGACCTGAGCCGAAGTTGGACGCTTAACCAACTGAGCCACCCAGGCGCCCCTAGGATTTTCCCTTTTTCCCTTGACTTCAGGAAGTTCAGAGTTCAGTTGTCCATTGTGGGAATGATATCAGCCTCA
Source organism: Prionailurus viverrinus (assembly GCF_022837055.1). NCBI lineage: Eukaryota > Metazoa > Chordata > Mammalia > Carnivora > Felidae > Prionailurus > Prionailurus viverrinus. The sequence goes on along the minus strand of NC_062561.1, from coordinate 178,557,107 downwards.
TTTTTTTTTCATTATTTGACCCTTTCTATGATTTTTTGGGTTTGTTTTCTAGTTTACTGGAGCTATTATCTATATGCCAGTTATCAGAACTACCTCAGATCTTTGGAAAGTCATGAGGGTTGCAATAAAAATTGTCTCCTAGAATATCTGACTTACAGGGAATGTCACGGCGATTCGTTTGCCGGGAGAAATTATTCGGTTGCCGCTTGGGAAGGAAAATGTCTTTACAAGTTATGGTCACAGTTTTGCCACTTTGAACATTCAGCAGGGGCTGGGAAACCTGAATCTGTTTTCCTTGTTTGCAATTACTTCAGCAAGCGCTCTGCAGGAAGGTCTCATATTGGCATTTCTCTGCACTTATCTTTGCTATTACTATAAAGCTGTAGTTCCAGAACCCCAAATCATGTACATGTGCTCTACAGGTGTTGAGAGGGTTCTCAGGCATGATTCTGACTGTATACAGCCTTGGCTTAACACACACCGCAGACTCTAACCCCCATCGAAGTTGCAACTGTACTGTACCTGTAACATATGGGTGTGTGTTTATATTTAGATATCATATATATTTATAGTTTATATATGATACGGTTATGAATGTTTTTATAAAACATACAGGTATATAAAATTGGGGGATACATGAAAAAAAGAAAACAGAGCTAGATCCTTGAGGAATGCAACCACCCCTGTGGATATTAGCAGAGCATTTGAAGAGAGGCATCACACCCTGAAAGCTCTTATGCATCACCCCCACGCACCCACACACAGAGCCTAACAGAAACAGCCCATGCTGGTGTGGGGCTGCAGCCCACTGGTGGTAGTTACTTTTGGTATGTCGACTTGTGAGCCCATAAGGGCAGCAAGCCATTCGGGGTGGCTCAGGCAATGAGGGTTTGTTGTGGCACAACAACGCAGGAGTCAAAAATCTCATGGAAATCAGGGGCATACCATAACCTGGGATCCTGGAATCTGGACCAGGAAGGGCTTCGAGAACCCAAAGCATCCACCAAGGTGCTCCAGGAGCCCCTGCTGCAAGACTCTGGGAGCTTCCCTCTAGCATTCCACCTTTACCTTGACCTGGCCACTCTCTGGGTCTCTGCTTTTCTTTGTGTGTCTGCCCCATCTCTTCCTGCTTCCAGTGGCTTCCTTGAGCACCACTCTAACCATCCCCTCTTCAGCTCAGCACTTCTGCCTCTGAGTCCTTCTAACTCTGATCTGCTCCTGGGCCCACAAGGCCTCTCCCTTTCTCATGACCTTCCAAACTTCCAGTGACCATATAATTCTGTCTGCATTTCCCAGATCAAGCTCCAAAGGGGGTGGATGGGATGTGACTGACTCATTTCATTGGCTGGAGTTTCCTGTCTTGAGTCAGGATCTGTGTCTACCAGCCTTTGGATTGGATAGCCTTGGGGTGACCACTCCCGCTCCAATCAGCTGTGGCAGAAGGGGGAAGGGAGAATCAAATATGCCAGGATGGAGCTTCCTCATACGAGAAACAGCCTGGGATCCTTCCTGATGAGTGACTCTGGACCATGTGTAATGACCTCATATTTCCCAAGGTGGTCACAAATGTGGCAGAGAGAGAGTGATGGGAACCCTTGTACCTCAGAGCCCCCAGAGCCAATATCAGGGAAGCAGAATTGTGTGAGGCAAACATTCAAAAGCTGAATATAATTGCTAAGAATGAGGTGGAGGAGGCTTGACTACCAGAGTCACCATAGGCGAGTAGGTCATCTTAATTTGGCAATATTTCATTCATTCTCCAGCTCCTGAGTGTGAAAAATACAAATGACACACTTAAAAGGGAGAGCATGACTACCTTTCATGACTTTGAAGTCTTATAATTTGAATGACTTTGGCAAAATGTTGCCCAGAAGGTCTATCAGGGGCCCACTTTCATTATCTATAGAGTGGACTTCCCTTTGGGAAAGAGAATGTCTTTTACTTGAGAAGGCAACTATTTCCAGCTCTTTCCATTCAATCAAGAAACAATGCTGCCAGCAGAGCAGAGTCTCCCTGCCCCACCCCAGTCCCCAACCCTACTCCCTTACAACAACCGGCTCCAAGTGATTCTGCAAGGCCAGGCTTCCCAGCGACCGAAGACTAAATAGAAAAGAGAAATTGAATAACAAAATCAGGAGTCAAAACTCAAGGGGCACCTGGGTAACTTAGTTGGTTAAGCATTTGACTTCGACTCAGGTCATGATCTCACCGCTCATGAGTTCTAGCCCCGCATCGGGCTCTGTGCCGACAGCTCAGAGCCTGGAGCCTATTTCAGATTCTGTGTCTCCCTCTTTCTCTGCCCCTCCCCAACTTGTGCTCTGTCTCTCTCTCTCTCTCTCTCTCTCTCTCTCAAAAATACATAAACATTAAATAAAAATTGAAAAAAAAGAAAAAGAAATGATGGGGCCATGGGTGTACCAGCCACTGGCAAACGCAAAGTTTACAGGCTAATGGGAAAAACAAGTAGAAAAATCAAGACAAGGCAATTTCAGAGAATGATAAATGTAACAGTAGAAACAAGAAAACCACTTAGCGAGGCACTGTGGTTTTCCAGCTGGAAACGGAGGCTTGGAGTAGGGGGAGAGGTACAGAGAAGCAGAATTCAGTTTGAAAGTGTAATCAGCAGGACGTGCTGCTGGATAAGAATGAGGAAGAAAGGTCTAGATAGCTGCCTGCCAGGCCTCAGGACTTCCTCTCCAGCGGAGTGCAGCCTGAGCCATGATTCAGGTCCTGACCCAAGGAACTCATGAGGAAGAGACAGGTGTGGTCTTGTTAAGAGAAAAGTGGCCAGTTGGAAAAATGTCATGGCCACTCAATTATCCACATTTCTTCTTTTGTTTCAGGCACCTGGAGCATGAGGTCAGCATCACAAACAATTAAAATTTTCAATTAATTTTAATTGATGGTTTTCTCCCCATCTCTCTTTTACTTAATAGATCTATTTGGCAGCCTTCTTAATGCTCCCTCGGGCTCTTCTCTTTTGCTAACACTGATTCATTCTACGTTTTTCTTTGTTTTATTGTTTTTGGTCAGCTTCTATTCTGTTCCTCCAACTTATATAATGGTGAAAAAACCCACAGTCATCCAGATAAGTCATGTTTTAAAGATAAGAATCTGATAATCGAGACAAAAATTGGGTAAGATAAAGTCCGCCTACCTATTAGCGATATGTATTTTCTAAGACTATAAGGACTATTGGAAAGACATAATGAAATTGTGGCAACAGACACTTAGAGAATGTGGTCCTGTTTTAGGTGCTTCGTCGAGTGTTATTGTTACTTCCAGTTTATGGACAGGGAAACTGAGGCATAGAGAGATTATATCATTGTTAAAATCATATAATCAATGAATGGGGAGCCAGGATTCAAACCCAGGCTCTCTAGCATCAGAGCCCTCACATTAACCCAATGTATTTTACAGCCTCGCCTCCACTAAGCCTAGCCAAGATCATGTATTGTTAAGTAATCACATGCCAATTAAATTTATAAGGTAATAAATTCTCATTTCATGCTACTACATGTTGGGTACATATATAGAAAAGTAGAAGTCACATTCCCTGCCCACATATAGCTTGTCTTTCTACCATGAAACCAAGAAACAAAGGTGAGAAAAGTGAAGTATTTATATTCTTTTAGTAGCTATTGGGTAAAGTGCCAAAGGCACCTAATTGCCAAATGAGCTATATATTTATTGGCCTAACTAAGAATTTAGAGAAGGGATAGGGAACTTGATTTGGCACTAACATGAAAATCTGTTAGTCCAGTTATAGAAAAATACAGAAACTTAAATTGGGCTGTAGCCAAGGGAGAGTCACAGGGGAAACAGAAGACAGATGAATGATGGGTGGGGGCAGAGAGGCCCCCTTCCCACTAGAGTCACATCTCAGGTACGGGCTGGTGTGGCCTCGCCTCACCCCAAGTGTCAGATCCCAGGTCTCAGGTAAGATTTGGGACCAGGCTTCCTACAGGTGTTTGTGAGAATCTGGATTTTTTTTGTTGTTTGTTGTTTGTTGTTTTGCTTTGTTTTTTAAACAAATACCCTTGGGATGTAGGGATTTGGTCTTCACTGAAATTATTCCCAGACCAGGAAGGTCCATTTCCAGTCTGCATGTCATATTTTTGATGATGTCAAATAAAAATGTGGATTTAATTTGTTCCCTTAATCCACAAATTTGTTCAAAAAAAATTGTGAAATGCACTAAATCCAATTTGGTTCTGATCTGGCTGTCAGAAGGATAATTGAGGGTGATGAGGGAGGGAGCCAAGGAAGACGCCTTTCTAGGGCATCCATCCCTTCTGTTGTGACATTTCCAGGAGGACATGCACCCTTGCTGGAGGGCAAAGAAAGAAGACAGGAACTTTATTCAGACACTGTCGCTGGCTTTCTCAGTAGAGCGGCTGAGCCCTCAGCAGAAGGAACTCTGCTCACCTGTGTGCTTTGGCCACATCACTTCACCACTCAGAGCCTCAGTTTCCCCCTCTGTCATATGGGGCTATTGCCACCTCCTCTGAGTGGCTGTTGGGATATGAAAAGGACATAACAGTCAAGCACAGCGTTAGAAGGCCAGTAGGTGCCAACAAAAGGTAGCGGAACAGAAGAGTCCCGGGAAATCTAGACTCATGCCCAGTTAAGTCCAGGGGACACTGGCCCTTGGCGCAGTCTCCATCTACAGCTCTGCTTGTCTCTGGGAAGGCCCCATTCTCAGCAGGCTGTCCCCACCGTGGTAGCAAGATGGCGTCGGGAGCTCAGGCTCTATCCCATACTCCCGCTCTCCCAGCTCTCCCCGGGGGAAAGCAAACGCCTCTGCCCCAACAACCATGATCAAATCCCTACAACTGAACCTGGTGGTTCCCAGATTGGATCAAATACTGATTTCAGAGCTAATCCTGGTGGCTAAAATGACACAGTGCTCACATTGGCCGGACCTGTGTTACACACCCATCCCTCTAGCCACGGACAATCCTACGCCCAGACTGAGTGGGCGAGCGGTGGTTCCCCCTAGGAAATCAGGGTGCTGTTACCAGAACGTGGGAAACCCGTGCCAGGAAAAAACTTTAAATACTTTATTAAAGTATTAGTAACAATTCTTTACATTCCCATCATACTCTGGCGGAGTACAAAGTGACTTCTCAGCTGTCTTCATTGGGGTTGTAGCTCATCTAGACAAGACGGGTGATCTTTCCTGACACCCGGTGCAGGGGCAGACTCTCCTGCCCATGAGCCCAGGCAAGGTGCATGTCAGAGGAGGTGGCATGAAGGAGCTGGAAAGTCACGGCTTTGGGGTGACACAGACCTGGTCCAAGCCCTGCCTCCCCACCCCAACCTCTCCAGTGTGACCTCAGACAGGTCACTCCATCCTTCTGAGCCCCAGTCAGCTGCCCATAAAATGGGGTATGTCTACATATCTCCAGGGCCCACTGAGAGCATTGAGTAATAACAAGCAACTTTTATTTAGTGTTTACTATGCTCCAGGCACAATTCTAAGCACTTTATGAGCACCGCCTACCTTATTTAATTATCACAACAAATCTGTGTGTGCTATCAGTGTCTTCAGCGCACATGTAAGGAAACTGGGACATGGGGTGCACAAATATTCCGGGGTCAACAGTAAGTGGTGCAGCCAGGATGCAAACTCAGACAAGCCAACTCTGGGGCCACGTGCTGAAGCCCCACCCTATGCTCCTTCCGGATTAAATGAGGTAATGCACATGCTGAGCTATGTAAACTGTAACACATTATATAAATGTCACTCGCTATTACTTCTCTCCTCCCGCCCTGGTCATGAAAGTCATGAGGGACCTCATGAATCTACCATACAGATATGTTCTCTCAGGGCTGGCCTCAGCCCCTTAGCGGCACTTTTCAAAGCCTGCCCGTGGCTCTGAGGCTACGCCTACAGACCCATCTGATTCTTTTCTCTCTAGAGTCTGGGCAAAGTCATTTCTTGTACAAAGGCATTCATTTACTCCAGAACTCTTAATGACCGAAAGGATAAGCTGGGGTCATACCGGACAGCAAAGAGACTGAACTGGAGAACTGAACCAACATGGTCTCTACTCCCAGTGCGGTGGAGAGTCAGAGAAAATGGCACCTGGGGAGGAGCCACAGCATCACGGGTAACTTGGGCATAATATTGGAACCCGGCTGCCAGGGTGGGGGTGAGATACACGGGACAGGAGCAGCTAGCCGAGCCGAGCATGTTGAGCTACTGTCACAAAGGGAATTCTACTCCCCGCTCCCTCTGGCATAAGCTTAGCATCAATTCTTCATAACATACTTGTTTCCCCTCCAAAAGACATCCTTCCTTGTTCTTGGTTTCTGCTTTACTTCTCGTATCGAAGCACACGCTCATTAGCAAAAAGTCAGAAAAAAGATACCAAATGTATATACTTGTAAAAATTTTTTTTTATTTTTGAGAGATAGAGAAAGAGAGAGCACGAGCAGGGGAGGGGCAGAAAGAGAGGGAGGCAGAGAATCCGAAGCAGGCTCCAGGCTCTGAGCTGTCAGCACGGAGCCTGATGCGGGGCTGGAACCCACCGACCGCGAGATCACGACCTGAGCCGAAGTCGGATGCTTAACCGACTGAGCCATCCAGGAGCCCCAAATGTATATATTTCTAAAATAGCAGGCACATAGAGGCAGAAAGCAGATTAGTGTTTTCCAGGGACTATGGGAGGAGGGATAGGGAATGACTGCTTAATAGGTACAGGGTTTTCATTTGGGGCGATGGGGAAGTTCTGGAGTTAGATCGTGGTGACGATGGTTGTACAACATCATCAATGTACTTAATGCCACTGAACTGTACATTTTAAAATGGCGAAAATGGTAAATTTTATGTTATGTGCATTTACCACAACAAAGAACTGCAGGAGACCATAATCTCACTACCCAGAGTCAGCCAAAGCAATGTTTTATGTATTTCTCTCCACCTTTTAAAATGCGTATTTTTGGGGCGCCTGGGTGGCGCAGTCGGTTAAGCGTCCGACTTCAGCCAGGTCACGATCTCGCGGTCCAGGAGTTCGAGCCCCGTGTCGGGCTCTGGGCTGATGGCTCAGAGCCTGGAGCCTGTTTCCAATTCTGTGTCTCCCTCTCTCTCTGCCCCTCCCCCGTTCATGCTGTGTCTCTCTCTGTCTCAAAAATAAATAAATGTTAAAAAAAATGCATATTTTTAAATAATTAAGGTCATAATGCAAAGTAAAATGTTGCATCCTCCTCTTTCAATCCAACAGTCTGTAATAAGTATTTTCGTCATATCCCGCATCACATTATTGGGCACCTAGAGGATTCTTTTCCTCAAAGAACTATTCACTATTATTAACAAATGCACCAAGAAAATGAAAGCCAGGCCATAGGTTGGGAGAAATTACTCACAATACATATATCTGACAAAAGACTTATATCCAGAATATATAAAGAGCTCCTACAAATCAATAAGAAAAATATAGACCATCCAATGTTTAAAGTGTGCTAAAAAGTGTGCCAAAAAGAAGATATATGAATGGACAATAAGCATGAGGAAAGTGCTCAACAGCATTGTTCATCAAGGTCATGCACAGTAAAATCACAGTGGGACACCAAGGCAATACCACACTTGGGGAGGAAGGCAGAGCACTGCAAATCTCATACATTGCTGATAAGGTATAAAATTATGCAAACCAGTCTGGAAATCAGTTTGGCAGTTTATTATAAATGTAGACCTTCAGAATGCCCTAGTGGTTCTATTCTAAGTATTTACCCAAGAGAATGAAAAAGCGTGGGGGGGGGGGGGGCGGAGGGGGGGAAGCATTAAAAAATATATAAGTGCACAAAAACTGCAACAATTAGAAATAACTCAAATGTCCATAAATAAATTGTAGTTAGATTCACACAGTAGAATAGTGCTCATAAATAAAAGAATAAACCGCTGATACATACAACAGCCAGATGAGTTTCAAAAGCATTACCTGGCATGAAATAAGGAAGACAAGTGTAGCTATTGTCTGATTCCATAAAAACCTGAGCTATGGTGATGAAAATCAGGTCAACATCTCAAGGCCGTGTATAAGGAAAGGTTCTGGAGTGATGGAAATAACCTACATCTTAATTTGGGGTGGTAGCTATGTTGTTACTTTAAACTCCTTATTGTATATAAATTATGCTTAAATAATATGAATTGGAAACAATAAAAATTAAACACCAACTCTGTGACCCAACAATTTCATTCCTAGATTAACCCAAGAAAAAAGCATATACTCACAAGAAGTCTTGTATTAAAATACTCGCTGCAACTTGATCAGAGCCAAAAACTAGAAAGGACTAAATGTTCCAATTAAAACAGAATGGTAATTAATCTGGATTTTCTAAATGCATGTTGCTGGGGTGCCTGGGTGGCTCAGTCGGTTAAGCGGCCAACTTCTGCTCAGGTCATGATCTCGCGGTCCGTGAGTTCGAGCCCCGCATCAGGCTCTGTGCTGACAGCTCGGAGCCTGGAGCCTGTTTCAGATTCTGTGTCTCCCTCTCTCTGACCCTCCCCCGTTCATGGTCTGTCTCTCTCTGTCTCAAAAATAAATAAACGTTAAAAAAAAATTTTTTTTTAAATGCATGTTGCTTATAAGAGACACAAATAAAAACTTAAAAATAAATGGATGGGAAAACATCCATAAAAACATCAAAGAATAAACAGATTATTTTTAAAAGGAGGTATAGATCTATTAATACTAGATGAAACAGACATTAAGACCAAAAGTATTAGTAGACATTAAGAATAACAATTCATGGGGCACCTGGGTGGCTCAGTCGGTTGAGCACCCAACTTCCACTCAGGTCATGATCTCACAGTTCGTGGGTTCTAGTCCGGCGTCAGACTCGCTACATCAGGATTCTCTCTCTCCTCTCTCTCTGCCCCTCCCCCGCTCGCGTTCTCTCTCTCTCTCTCCCTCTCAAAAATAAAAAATAAACATTAAAAAAATAGTAACAATTTATAATTATAGAGGGGCCAGCTCGACAGGAATACATAACAATCCTAAATTCAAATGAGTTTAGTAATGGAGCCTCAAACATTGTTAGAACTAAAAGGAAAATAGCCAATTTCATAATCATAGTAGAATGTTTTGAAACATATCTCTCAGTAACTGATAATACAAACAGACACAAAAGTAAATAAGGCTGTATAAAGATTGAAGGGACTTGACTAACAAACTTGAGATCAGACACAAATTTTGTAAAAATACAGTCACCTGAGTTATGGCAAAGATACCACTACAGCATAGTGGGGAGGAAACTGTCGTGTCAATAATGGTACTAGACGAATTGCACAAACTTATGGAAAATATGGCTGTTGATTCTCACCTCATAACATACTCTAAATGCTACTTCAGGTGAATCATAAGCTTAAATGTGAAAAGTAAAACAATAAAGTTCCTAGAATAAAACACAGGAGTGTATGTTTATGACCATGGATGGACACAGATTTCTTAACAAAACACGAAGAACACTAAACATAAAGGAAAAGATCGGTACATTAGACTATTTAAAAAAAAATTTTTTTTAATTTTTTTTAACGTTTATTTATTTTTGAGACAGAGAGAGACAGAGCATGAACGGGGGAGGGTCAGAGAGAGAGGGAGACACAGAATCAGAAGCAGGCTCCAGGCTCTGAGCGGTCAGCACAGAGCCCGACGTGGGGCTCGAACTCACGGACCGTGAGATCATGACCTGAGCCGAAGTCGGATGCTTAACCGACTGAGCCACCCAGGTGCCCCTAAAAAATTTTTTTTAATGTTTATTTTTGAGAGAGAGACGGACAAAGCGTGAGCAGGGGAGGGGCAGAGAGAGAGGGAGACACAGAATCTGAAGCAGGCTCCAGACTCTGAGCTGTCAGCACAGAGCCCAACGTGGGGCTCAAACCCATGAGCCGTGAGATCATGACCTGAGCCAAAGTCAGACAATTAACCGGCTGAGTCCCCCAGGTGCCCAGGTACATTAGACTATTTTAAAATTAAGAATTACTGTTCATGGAAAGACACCATTAAAAGGGGGAAATGGCAAACAAAATGCAAGAAGACGTTTACAATACAAAGAAACTGTACATTGAATATATAAAGAACTCCTCTGAATAATAAGAAAAAGACACCTCCCCAAATGGGAAAAAAGTCTTGAACAGGCACTTGACAACAGAGCAATACTCAAGGGCTCAATTTGTTATTTGCGAACGCCTAATTAAAACCACAATGAGATATCATTCCCTACAATCAGAATGTCTAAATTGTTTTAAACCAAAACCAAGTGTTGTTAGGATATAGGTCTATTAGCACTCTCCTATATTTCTGTGGAAGTGTAAATTAGACAACGGCTTTTGAGAACTGTTAGCAGTACCTCCTACAGCTGAACATACATATGTTTTATGAACCAAGAATTCTACTACAAATGTATAGTATGCTCTTGGAAATAGATATATGTATATGTGTGTATCTGTGTGTGTGTATTGAAAAGTCATGTCCAAAGATATCACACATTATTTTTAACACTTAGGAACTAGAAACCATTCAACAGTCAATAGTAGAATGGATAAATAAGTAGTATTCCATTTATACTTGGAATGGAATGGAATGGAATGGAATGGAATGGAATGGAATGGAATGGAATAAACAGTATTCCATTATATTTGGAATGGAATGGAATACTATCCAGCAGTGAAAAAGAAAGCAAATCAGTATATACAAGACCATGGATAAGTCTCAAAGATATAATGTGACTGAAAGTCAGACAAGAAAGAGCACAAGTCTTATCTATGATCCCATTTATATGAAATGCAGAATTGGGCACAATTAGTCTATAGTGCTATAAGTCAGGATATTGGTTACTTTTGGAGAGTAATGATCAGGAGACAGTACAAGAGAGACTTTTGGAGGTGCTGGTAATGTTTTATCTGAATGGTGGACACCCATGTGAATTCACTTTTAAAAATTCATCAAGCTCAGGGCACCTGGGTAGCTCAGTCAGTTAAGCGTCCGACTTCAGCTCAGGTCATGATCTCACAGTCCATGGGTTCGAGCCCCGCGTCAGGCTCTGTGCTGACAGCTCGGAGCCCAGAGCCTGCTTTGGATTTGGTGTCTCCCTCTCTCTATGCCCCTCCCCTGCTGATTCTCTGTTTCTCTCTGTCTCAAAAATAAATAAAAACATTTTAAAATTTTTTAATAAAAATAAAAATTCATCAAGCTCTTCACTTAAGGCTCATGCATGGAAACTGTATCATGTTATCATTCGGTTTAAAAGTTTAGCAAGGGGCGCCTGGGTGGCTCAGTCGGTTAAGCGTCCGACTTCAGCTCAGGTCACGATCTCACCGTCCGTGAGTTCAAGCCCCGCGTCGGGCTCTGGGCTGATGGCTCAGAGCCTGGAGCCTGCTTCCAGTTCTGTGTCTCCCTCTCTCTCTGCCCCTCCCCTGTTCATGCTCTGTCTCTCTCTGTCTCAAAAATAAATAAATGTTAAAAAAAATTTTTTTTTTAAAATAAAGAAAAAAAATAAAAGTTTAGCAAAACATAACAGATGATATTATTAAAATTCATGATACATATTACCAAATTACTTTTGGGTAACGTTGTATCAGTTCCCACCAGCATTGCCCAGGAGTTGTGTCCCAACCAAAGCCTCCCAAATATTGAGCATTATAATCTTCAAAGTCGTTCTTCATTAACTTGACTTTATCCAGCAAATAGTTATCACATCTCAGGGTACAATGAATTCAGATCAAACTGTTTTACTCTGTCTCCCCTCCATCCTTCCCCCTACCAGATGGGAAAGGAGAGGGAAGGATGAATTTGAAAGAGATGTAATAGAAAGTACCAACAAGATTTATCATGGAGTGTGCTGGTATGCACTCAAATACCTTCCTGAGAGCAGCCTTTAAAAAATGGGGCAAGGAGGTGGCTAAAGATACATGGCCCAGAGCAAAGAGCACTGGGACAGGAGTCAGGAAGTCCAGGTTCTTAGCTCAGCTTCCCCACTACTTCATGGTGACCCTGGGTAAGTCCCTTCCCCTTTTTGGGTCTCTGTTTCCTAACCTGTCAAATGAAGGTTTAGATTAGTGGTTCTCCAAAGCCTTTTTCAGTTTGAATTGGCTAGGATCACATATGACTCCATGGATCTATATATATAAAACCCTTGTTTTGGTTTTGTCTTTGGGATTTTTGAGGGTTTTGGGGTTTTCGTCTTTGGGGTTTTTTTAATGTGTATTTTTGAGAGAGGGAGAGAGAGAGAGAGAGAGAGAGAGAGAGAGAGACAATGAGCAGGTGAGGGGCAGAGAAGGAGACACAGAATCTGAAGGAGCCTCCAGGTTCCAAGCTGTCAGCACAGAGCCCTATTTGGGGCTCAAACTCACGAACCACAGATGGTGACCTGAGCTGAAGTTGGACACTTAACCAACTGAGCCACCCAGGTGCCCCGTTTTGTGTGTGTGTGTGTGTGTGTGTGTGTGTGTGTGTGTTTTAAGTTTACTTATTTATTTTGAGAGAGAGAGAGAGAGAGAGAGAGAGAGAGAGAGAGAGAGAACGTGCAGGAGGGGCAGAGAGAGGGAAATATAGAATACCAAGCAGGCTCCACACTGCCAGTGCAGAGCCCAGTGTGGGGCTGGAACTCACAAACCGCAAGATCATGACCTGAGCTGAGATTAAGAGTCAGACGCTTAATAGACTGAGCCACCCAGGTGCCTCTTTTTTTTTTTTTTAAGTTTACTTATTTTGAGAAAGAGAGAGAGTGAGAACGTGCAGGAGGGCATGTAACACTACTTTAAATGCTCTGTGAGGTGTCTATGGGTACTTTTATGCTTGAGTTGAACATTTAATTCATTTAATTCACCTAAGGAATTCTCCTTAGGAGAGGAAAAGTATTTGAGCAGGGGTGTGAGCCAATCATGGCACCTGAGTATGTGAGAAAGGGGCTCTTCTCTAGGAGGAAAGACGATGACTTTGTTTATTTCTCCAGAGAGGGAAGAAGACAGAGGGAGAGAAGGAAAAAACCCAGATAGACACACAAGATGGCGGAAGGCTGTGTGCTCTAAAAGCACTCACTCCTTATACCCTCACCAAGGGTCAGTAACGTTGCCAAATTCATGACATGCCTGATTTTCTAGGGGCAGATTTTCTAGGTAAAACCAGAGAAGGGGTCAAACTCCCTGCACAGACGGACATGGCCCAGTCTCAAGGCAGCCCATGCAAACACAGGGTCCAGGAGGGAGCGGGAAGTGTGAAAACATTCTCCACAGGGAATGCCATATGGGGGGGAACACGCACTCAGCTTTCCCATCGAGGGCAGGGAATTGGGGTACAAGTTTCAATGAACCCCATCTCCAGGGCACAGGAGAGCCATAGGTGACAAACACCTCGTATTTTCTAGGCTAATGATAGCTATCTGTTGCCCTCAACCTGCATAAAGTAATGTTGGGAAACTGACAGGGTTTCTCTCATTTCCCTCGTCTCTTCTCTAGCTGGAATCCCTGCCCTGGGGCGGGGCCTGCAGCAACCCTGACACCCCCACCGCCGCCGACCTCTTGTTTGGGGCCACCCTCACCTGCGTAGGGCCGGTACTGATGGCTGGCACTGGGTGCTCTGGAAGTATGGCCCTCTCCACCCATCACACGGGCTTTGCACCCTGGAAGCCATTTCCCCCTCTCTTGATTGAAAACAAGGTTGAATTCATAATTTTACAATTTTCAAAACCACCTAACTCTGAAGGGGGGAAGAAGGAGCTTTCAGTAACCCCTATTCGGTAGCCAAGAATTAGCAAGGGAAACACGGCTTCCCGCTTTCTAATTGATGCCCCTGCCAAGGGCCCCAGGTATGTCGGCTCCTGAACACACATCTTTGGGGAATTAGTCTCAGGAAACATATCCTCCTAGGCCATGTGTGCTTCCTGTCGCCAGCAGGACTCCGGGGGCCCGCTCGACGCTAATTTTCTTAATACAAAACCATTTCTTTTTTTGAAATGAAAAATGACTTGTGAAACCCCTCCCGGGTCACTTTTTTCCCCCCTCCCAGAGAAATACATTAAAGTAAACAAACTTGAGATGTAAAATGAAAACAGAGGCCTCCGTAGCACCTGCAGGGTTTAACCAGCTCACATTACAAAGCCCCGTCTGAAGTGGCCCGAGAACTGTTTCCATTACGAATAGCTAGTTCTCCTGAAAGTGAGGCAAAAGCCAAATTAGTCAGATTACATCAGGATATATTTTCCTGTAGCATAAGTTCTTTGGAAACACCTGCCTGACATATTTCAGACTCGTGCCCAGGCAAGCCGGGCCCTTGGTGGCTTCAAGGGCTCGTCAAAGTCTCAACAAAAATGGGTGTTTGGGTTTTACTGAGTAAAACTGGGTGAGATGCCTAGGTGGAATCTGAGTTGCTACAGGCGGCCTTTCTGGTGCCTTTTAGCCAGCAAGTTATAACCAGCGGCTGTCCCCGTGGCATTGGATGGTGCCAAGATGGTCCTGGAACTCAGGCATCCTGTGTCCGCACCTCCTTTGGATGGCAGCAGGAAGGGGTCACATGGTCACGTGGGGGTTCCATGGTCAGAGAGGACTGAAAGGCCCGGATGGAGAAGGAGCATGACATCACTCTGTGGGAAAGGTTAATATTAGGGAAGATTACAAAGCCCGCAGCCAGGTGGGGAGCTGAGTGGAGAAGACAGAAGCAGGCAGGTGATGTTCTGGGTCAAAGCTGGCAGGGGACAGGGGTTCTAGCCCAACCCCTTATCTCTCCCTATACCCTAATTAACATTCCACTTTTGACAACTGTCTCCCACGTTAGTCTTTGTTATTTATTTTCTTACCACCCAGTCACCATGGATCGTTTACTTTCTCGAATGATCTGCATTGCTTAAAAGTGCCTGGTCAAGTACGTTAAATAAATTATGGTAAATCCACAATATGGAGTACTACTTACCCATTCAAATGAATCAGGGAAAAGGACAGGGACTGTCATGGAAAGGCCTCTAAGATATAGTAAGTGAAAAAAAAAATCAAGTTGCACAACAGTGTGGTTAGGCTGATCCCGTGTATTCAAAAGGGGGTGGGGGGCACAAAGACCCCACATATGCCAGGAAACGCATAGAAAGTGGACAGGGAGAAGGGGTGGGAAACTATTAATAGTGGCCACCCAGCGGAGGAAAAGGGGAAGAAAGAGAGGTAAGGACGAACTTTCACATTCTCGTTGGAATATTCTTGAAATGTTCACAATGAGAATAAAGTCATGTGTTACTTGTGTAAAGAAAAATGCCCAGAATAAAATAATATAAAAAGCGTGTGTGCTGGGGGTGGTACCTCAGCACTCCAGATGAGTTCCTAAATCCTGAAAGCTGAAGAATCCACATTTCCAGGCGTGTGATGGGCACGGCCCTGGGGAATTGCTGAGCTCTGACGCATTGGATTTTCTTGCACCCTGACGGGGTCAGACGCTGGCCAGTGAGGCCCACTTAGCAAGCATGCGGTTCCTGGAAGGTGTTCATCAGCAATGATATCAGTGTATCAGTAAAGAGTAAAAGCTTTAGAATCAACCACCCTGGATTGACATCCTCACAACCAACAGGACTTAGGACACCTTCCTGGACCTCTCTATGCCTCATTTTCTCAGCAATAAAATGGAGAAGGGATGGGAAACTACCCAATAAGGTGGTCATGGGGCTTAGAATAGGTAAATCAAGTAAATGCCTTCAGCACAGTGCTTGGTACATGGTGAACACTCTACAACGTGAGTTAGTGTTAATATAGGACATATACTGAAAGATTTATTTTTTACACTTATATGTCCTGCACGAGCACCTGGTAGGATCCAATTCAACAGATGGACATTTCCTCCTAAAACAAGGATAGGTATTTAGCTCAGATCCTTGCCTACTGGCAGAGCAGGGCCACAGAAACGTCCGGAGTGTGCAGGAGCAGGACTAGGTTCTTACACACCCTATTCCATAGGGAGAGAGCCAAGATACGTAGACACAAGTCTACAGCGCGCCCCAGGGGAGGTGTTACAATGGGTCAGCCAGAGGAAAGTGCTGAAGCAGAACTCTAAAGGCAAGGAAAACAGGTCATCTGTAATCAAGGAGCCAGAGACCTGGAGATCCACTGGAGGAGAGTGGGGAGGGCCAGGGAGGTGCTCCAGCCCAGCTGCAGCACCTTGCTGGGGTGCACCAGCTGTATTAAAGGCCAGGGTTGGGATGCCTAGGCAGCTCAGTCAGTTGAACATCAGACTTCAGTTCAGATCATGATCCCACGGCTCATGGGTTCGAGTCCCGCATCAGGCTCTGTGCTGACAGCTCAGAGCCTGGAGCTTGCTTCGGATTCTGTGTCTTCCTCTCTCTGACCCTCCCCCACCCATTCTCTGTCTCTCTCTCTCTCTCTCAAAAATAAATAAACATTAAAATTTTTTTTTAAAAAATGGTGATGTCTAAAAAAAAATAAAGTTCAGAACAATCCTTAAAAAAAAAAAAAAAAAAGACGAGGGTTGAACTAATCAGCCAGAGCTGCTTAAAGCCAGGAAATTATTGACCTGGAGAGTGACCGTAGACGATCGTCAAACGTAACACGTGCCAGGTCCAACCTGCCTTCTCTCCCAACCAGCAGGAATCTTAACTGTACAAACTCTGAAACCGGCCCCTGGACTCCTTTGTCTCATACATCACAGCCCAGATCGCCAGCACAATTCCCCCCGGTAGGGTTTTTATGACTGGCGATGATGTAAGGAGGCAGAGAAAACACAGCTGCTCCTGCGTGCAGTTTACAGAGAGGGCGCTGGGAGAAAGTGTGCCTGTCCCCAAACACCAGCCCTTACAGCTGCTCTGCCCCCCTCCGAAGGCTGAGGGTCCCCACCACCTCTCGTGGAAGGAAACACATGGCTCAAACCAGTGAGACATTTCTTTAATTTGAAAATAAAATTCAGATGTAGGTATTTTTAAAGCACTGAGAAGTGTGGGGTTCTCCTTCCCTGCTGCTTTCATCAGTGAGTTCCCATCCTTGCCAACTTTGCCTATTAAATACCACTCTCAAATTCATCCCCTTCTCTGCATCCCCAGCACCACTTCCTGCGTTGGGCCTCATTATCTCTCACTTAGGGTCAATACCACCTTCTAACTGTTCTTCCTGTCTTCAGTCTTGGCTCCTCCAATCCTCTCTCCACCCAGTAGCCAGAGGGACTTTCTCAAACACAAATCATATGTGTCTCTCTACTGTTTAAAAAAAAAAAAAAACAAAAAAAGCCCTTCAGTGGTTCCCTGTTTCTTCCAGAATAAAGTGTAAGCTCTTTTACATAGAACATTTTACATACAACAGTCCATTCTTGTTATCCAAAGTAGCCAAGTTCTATAAAGTCACTGCCAACACTGTATTAGTGAATACTAAACTATTCCTCTTGGGGGAAATGCATTTAGAGTCCTGTGAGCCTCTGATCACAACATTTTTGTCAACCGATAATATGTAACCTTGTTGTGTGTGTGTTTTGGTTTAATTTTTACATATATACTAATATATGCTGGTGATTCATTAACAGTGAACTCACTGCCAATAGGACTACAACTCATGCGTCCATGAAACTTATCTAACACACATGTTTTCTCCATAAGGCACAACATATCTTTCATGAGCTTAGGATCGCTAGACAGCGCTTCAGCGCTATGCTTGGAAGCCATTTTACATGGTGAAATCACCATGAAAAAGCACACACAAAAAAAGGGGAAAACATGGCATTAAATAGACCATGACAAAGACACTTGGTTGCAGTTTGAGAGCTGAAACAGGAGGGCAAGCATCACCTTGTTCGTCCTCAGCTAGGAATGTGTGCATCAGGTGACATAAATTTTTCTTTGCTCTCCACGCATCCGTCAACGACCACAAAAGCACTATGAGTGCTGGTTTGGGGATTACAAATAAATTTTAGTAAGCAAACTTGAAAATATGGAATCTGTGAATAATGGGGATCAACTGTATTTATTACCATTGCCTTCCCAGCACCTCTTCCTCTTACTTCTGTCTGGGGATAAAGTGAATGCAAGGATAGGCACATGACCACACAGAGCCAATCCCAACGTCCTATCCCCTTGGCTACAGCGATTGGTCCAAAAACTGGCATATGATCCAAACACAACCAATCAGAGACCTCTGCTGGAATTTTTCTCCTGGAACTGGGAGGCAAGATTCTTCAATTTGGAGGATAGACTTAGAAAGATGTGACTCCAGGGGCACCTGGGTGGCTCAGTCAGTTAAGACCCTGACTCTTGATTTCAGCTCAGGTCATGATCTCATGGTCATGAACTCAAGCACTCCAATGGGCTTGACGCTGAGCATGGAGCCTGCTTAAGATTCTCTCTCTCTCTCCCTCCCCCTCTGCCTCTCCCCTGCTTGTGCTTTCTCTCTCTCTCTCCCTGATAGATAGATAGATAGATAGATAGATAGATAGATAGATGTGACTCTGGCTGTTGATGACCATGTTCCTTGTCATGTTGGCCACGTGTGATAGGAAAGATGGTAACTGAAGGTAGGAAAGAGTGAGAGACAGAGACCAGGAACTGTCAAATCTAGTTTTTCTGTACTGCTGCCCTCAATTCTCTGAACTCTCCCGGGATCCTTCAACAAATCCTTCCTTTTTGTTCTTTTATCTTACCTTCATCTGGTTGCCTCTTACAACAAAAGGACGCCACACAAACACAGCATTGGAGGCCTTTCATGATCTAGCCCCCATCTACCTTGCCTTCTATCATGTTCTTACTTCAAAAGTTACGTGCCATGACATAGAAACACTCGGAGTTTCCTGCACGCACTCTGAAGCTCCTCTCCTTCACATCTGCTCAGGCTGTTCCTTGTGCCTGGAACCTGCTTCCTTCACACATTAGCCATTCTCGAACCCCTCGTGCTGGGCTACCTGCCTCTCTCCTCAGGGTTCCTGTTGCACCAGACCAGGGTTCCCTCTCCTTGGGGCTCCTGCAGCATCCAGCCCCACCCCCTCTCCTCACTCAACACATGACATTGAACTTACTTGTTTATAGACCACAAGCGTTCATACAGCACACAGCAGGGGGCTGGCACACTAAGGGTGCCCAGTGGCAAGGTGGAAAACTATTGAATTTTTGGCCGAAATGTAGAGTCCAGGTTTCTGCTGCCACTTCTCTCCCGAGGCTAAGCCAGTGCTGCTGATAAAGCACTCACATCTGAACGATGGTTCATGGTTCAGGAAAGCCCTTTGACATGCATGATGTCGTTTGAACCTCACAAGAGCCTCGGGAGGCAACTGGATTGTTCTCTCTTTGAGGAAACTGAGACTCTCAGAAGTAAAGTGCTAGTGTCCCATATATACAACTAGTAGGTGACAGAGCAGGGCACCAAGCACAGGTTCCTGACTTTGAGGTCAGTGCGTTCTGGACCCTGAGGACAAGCTCTGGGCCTTTCTTAGATCGAGTGTCCCCGAAACTCAAAAAGCCTGCCAACCTCACCTCATGTGAATGAAGAATTGAGAGAGACAGTGTCCAATATGGGAGAGGAGAGGGGCCCATCCTATGCTGTGGGAACTCATGCCATCTTGAGGGAAGGAGCACCTCTTTTTTTACTAGCTCCAGTAAACCTCGGTCAAAATCTAGACAGTAAATAATATTCTCAACCTTTGTGAAAGGTTTTCCGCATGCCTCAAATACTCCACAGGCCCTGTCTTATGTGATCTTCACAACCCAGGTGACCCACTCATCCCAGTCTTCCCAGGACTATCCCCAGTTTAAAACTAAAATCCTGCATCCCAGGAACGCTCTCAGTCTCCAGCAAACCCGGATGGTTGGTCCCAACACCTCATAACCATGATGTGAGGCAAGTATTGAAACTGTTCCCACTTACACTGCAGAAAACTGAAGCTCAGAAAGGAACGGTGACTGCCAAAGGTCACACAAGCAATCCCTGGCAGGGCCAAGTGACAAACCGACATCCCTCTGCCTCCAAAGCGCCTCGCGCCTGTCAGCAAGGCCTCTACTATCAACCGTTTAACCAACCAGCCAGTCATCCGGAATGCATTACCAAAATTGAGGCATCATGCAGGAAGAGTGGGTGTCAGGCCACAAATATTATACAGCCATGTAAAAAGGGAAACAAGGCATCTAACCACCATGTTCCCTGGGCCTATATTTCTCATCTGATCTTAACGACAGTTGTGTCTCCACGGGCCTTCCAGATCAGCTAGTGGAACAACAAGCTTGACAGATGTTTCTCCCCCACTGAATTGGCCAACGATTTGACTGTAACTGTGTCTGTACCCAATGCCAAAACAACAGGCCAATTAATCCCATTCCATTGGCCAATACAGTGGAAAGAGAAAATAAACAAAGCTGGTTGTCTGAGAGAGATGACCCAGTTGAAGACTGAATCTGGCTGGTTACCTCACTACACTGACTAGTGAACTTGGGGGTCTATCGGCTCACCTTGAAACCTTTAGCAGACTCAGCCTGCACTGGATGAAGTAACCGGTTCTATTGGCAAGGTCTATATGTGGCCCCTATCTCCCCAACCGTAAAAGACTAGATCAAATTGATGGTGGGTGTTGTACATTTTTCCATGTTATGTAATGACTGCCCATGCTAAATGCTTGCTGGGAATCATTATTTTCAAAGGCCTCTGAGTGCATTATGTAAGAGACACTAGCTCATGCATTATGAGCAGACCAGGGCAAAAAAAAAAATGACATTTAAGATATTGCTCAAGTTTTAAAACGAGTGGCTCTACAAATAAACAGTGATTTTTAAAAGAGAGGAGAAAAAAGAGTTTATAAACCCAATAAAGATGCAACAGGGGCCAAGCAAGATGAAAAGAAGAAGTTTAAAGCTGCGGTGAGCCACCTTCTGAGGCCTTCAGAACCCTCAAATCCAGAATAATTCCCCACACAGAAGAAGGAAAGGGAGTATTCTCAGACACGCCAACCAATAACTCACCCTCCTCCCTCCCCACCCCATCACCACCACTAAGTTGTTTGGATTCAATGTACGAAGTAAGAGGCAGCCAGCAAAGGATTTCACCCAGGAGGAACTGTCCATTCCGCCTCTGGCTCTTTGAGCACACTCTGCCCAGATCCGAGCCCGCTCACCTCAGGTAGAGCTAAGGGCAAGTAATAGACACCTTTCCTTCTTGCTTCTCACCTGATCACATAAGCTTCCCGTTAAAATAGCCACCGACAGATAACATTAAGCACCTGCTGCATACCAAGCTCTGTTCTAAGCACCTTCCATACATTATTCCATTTAATCCTCATGACTTTGTGATAGCTGTTATTATCAAATCCAATTTAAACAAGGCACGGAAGGGGCGCCTGGGTGGCTCAGTCAGTTGAGCGTCCGACTTCGGCTCAAGTCATGATCTCATGGTTCATGGGTTGGGGTCCCATGTCGGGCTCTGTGCTGACAGCTCAGAGCCTGGAGCCTGTTTCGGATTCTATGTATCCCTCTCTCTGACTTTCTCCCCCCTCATGCTCTGTCTTTCTCTCTATCTTTCTCTCTCTCTCTCAAAAATAAATAAACATTTTAAAAAATTTTTTAATGAGGCATGGAGAAGTAAAATTACTTTTCTTCTTGGTCCCCCAGTGGTGGAGTGGGGACTTGAAACCAGAGGTCTGATTCTAGAACTTTTTGTTTTGAGTACCTGTTGTCAACCCCCCAGATTCTCCAGCCATCAGTGCCATACTCTGGCTCCCAATAACTGCCCTAGGTTCTCCTTATTTGGGGAGCCCCAGCTGGAATACCGAGCTGAGGTTTAATGTGCAAGTGTGGCCACCTTCAGTGGATTTGTGGGCAGTGGGGGCGGGGGGGGGGGGTGGAGTGTTGGCTGGAGGAGAGAACAGGTATTTGCAAACAGCAAAGAATCAAGTTTCATGGATTTGCATCTGAGTCCTTTCAAGAGAGGATTTAAAGACAGATTTAAAAAAAAAAAAGAGCTAAGTATATGTCAAAATCCTTCAGATAGCAAATGAAAAAAAAAAAAAAATCAAACCGGCTAGAGATAGTCAATTTATCTGTTCAAATAAGAGCAAATCTTGTGGGGCAGAGGGGCAGGGGAGACTTCAAATTCAATTGATCCAGTGTCTCACTGTCAATGGTCTATCTCTCCATCTACTGACCACAGTGTCAGCTTCACGCCAAGGCTGGTTCCCCTGGGTCTGTGAGATGGCTCTCCACAGGAGCCATGGCTACTGTGCCCTCACTGGATTTGCTGTGAGAGAAAGAGAGCTTGGTTCCCCATGGGCCTCTCAAAGCAACGAGAAAACTTCTTTCGGCAGAAGGCACCCCACTCTGTCTGGAACTCATCCTGGCTTCAACACTGAGCAAGCCCCCCAGAAAGACTGGCCAGACTGGCCCCTTGAAGGGTTGTGGCTACAAAAGCAAGGTACTACGTCCCCATCAAAACATCTCAGTCCCATGGAGCTCACCAGTGGCATCGCGACTGGCAACGCACTGCCCTCGAGTAGGTTTTTGGGCAGCAGACGTTATTAAGGGGACTAGACGATCATCTAAATGGACTTAGTTTGTAGGTTCACATAAGACACCCCCAGAGATTGCTGTAAATAACCAGGGAAACACTGAGGAATCCAATGTCCTACATTGTGTGAATTGTAGTAAAAAAGTCTGTGAAAGTTGAATGCGTTGGCACCATGAAACTGGGAAGCCCTGGGAAAAATTAGGTTGCGTTTGCTTTAATGACCCTTTCGGAGACACTTGTACTTCTACCTGACCCTCAGCCTTCCCCCAGACGTATTCATTCCCTCTGGCTCTTTGCATCACAGCGATGGGTACAAGACACCCTCAGCTGCATGACCTGTCCCAGGTGGTCCATAATCTTTGCTTCCCAGTCAGGGGAGAGGCTCAGACACCAATCAATTTAGTGTATTCATTATCTTGCAGAGCCTACGTGGGCTAAAACGAAGTTGGCTGAAGTAACCAAGTTTCTAGTTTTGGCTCCAATCACACCAATGACCCTATTTCTTTTCCAACTTCAACCTAACAGTCCTCTGCTTGAATCTACCCAGGTAGAGTTTATTGAGGAAAAGCCAAGGCTAGAAAATACCCTTGTCCTCAAAACAGATCAGCTCACCTGTCTTTAATCAATCCCCCCCCCCCAGACAACCAGTCAACAGGCAAAGGGAACCTTAACTTCAGACACTGGTAGGTCTGATGCCCCCTGCAGGACTGAGAACTCCCCACACTCGCTGATGGCTCGAAGCTGAGATCCTTCCTGGGAGCTGCCCTTGACAAAGATCAAACTCCACTCAGGCCCCTCTGAGCCTTCTTCTCAAATGGTCTCAACCTTGAGCTTCCACATCCATCCTTGCTGAGTCCAGCTTAGCAAGAACTACCCCCCCCCACTTGATATCTGACCAAGCTCCTCACCCCCGTTCCTCATCCCAAATTCTTCATCCCTCATTCCTTGGCCTGCCTCTAGTAAGAATCCTGCCTGGCCAGTTTAGCAAGAACCTCCTACCCTCGATGTCTCCTAGTAATTTTCCATCCACTGACCTCCTCACCCTGTCCTTGGTTGTAAACCCCCATCCATCCTTCTGTTTGGAATTGAGCCCAATCTCTCACCCCTCCTGCAATATCCCTATTGCAATAATTTTGAATAAAGTCCTCCTTGCCCTTTTAAGCATCAGAATAATTTTTGTCTTTATCACCCTCAGCTAAAAGGAAGCCATCTCAACCACAGTGACACTTCCTTTGCTCAGAAGCCCACACCGCATGGCTGGTTGGTGCAGAAAGGCCAGTTCAACCTCCACGTTCCCCGAGGGATCAGCCGAATCCTCTGCTGCAACGGCATTGGTTCATCTTCTCTTCTGCCTAGTCCTGCTTCTCTCTCTCTAGACAGGTGCCCGCTAAGGGTAGAAAGAGACTCTTACCCAGAAGGAGCCAACATGGACCAGCAGACAGGATCATATGCTGGATCAAGGGGACAGAATATAATTAGAAAAGGGAGAGTTTATCAACATGGTCACCTCCCATATGATACAGCATTTAACATCCCAGCGAGGACCCCAGGAGAAAGCACTAAACATGTTACTCGGTGGCTTTTAGAATGGCCAACACTAAGTGAAGCAGAAATCCCAGAGCTGCCATCGTAGATGATGGAAGAAGGGATAAAAAGAGTAGCTATGTTCTCCAATTCTATTCTGCAGGTGGACCTAGAGCACGCCCCATCTTCCAATGCAGTAAGTAATGAGCTGGTGAGAGGGACAGAGACAGGACTGAAGTTCAGGGGGGCTGGGCTCCAGGAGCCAGGGCTGACAGTAGGAGATGCTGTTACAAGATTCCATGATAGCAAGTGGATCACAGAAGAATAGAGGCCAGGTGGTGCTGCTGACCCGTCTGAAGCAAGGTCAGTGCAACCACAGGTGCGACTGGCAAGATGGCATGGCAACCAAGAGGCTGGCTCACAGAGACCCATGGGAGTGGTGAAGAGAATGCAGTGCCTCTATGCACAGAATGGATGGCCTCCCAAAGGATATTACTCAAACTATACCAATGAAAAGAAATCAAGGATGACTTCTCAGGAAACTGAGGGGAGCTGTATCAGTAGAGTTTTGATACCTGGCCCAGTTTTTAGACCTGAAAGCTGTCTACTAAAGCAGTCCTCATGAGGACGGACCCTGCATCACTGCCTCGGGTATACACAGTCATGAATCCCCCAGTCATCTCCCAAAGGGACTGATAGCCAATTTACTCAGATAAAATGTCCAGATCTTTCAAGGACTGTGAGACACTGGATCTAAGTTGCAGCATCCCCTGGTCTCCTGTAAGCTGGGGATGGGAGGGAGCCAGGTAATCAGTGGACCCACCTCGTGGTAATTTCCCTGGTTCTCAAATATATAAATGGAATGGGTACCTTTTGTAGTTAGGAGAACCCCAACATTGGCGTTCCTTGACATGTGGAGCCATCCTCATGGGGAAAGCCAAGTGGAATCTCCTGAAACTGTCCCCCACCCTTCATTCAAGGTATTAAATCAAAAACAATATCACATCCCAAAAAGAATCTTTAAGAAGCCACCTTTATCGAGGAGGGAGGGAGCGTCCTCTTAAGGGGCAGGTGTAGTAGTCCCCACAATATCCCCGTTTAGTTCCCCTATTTGTCCCCTACAGGAAGCGGGTCAATTCTGGAAGAGGACAGTGGACTACCACAAATTCAACAAAGTAGTAGCTATAATCACAGCTGCCGGTTCAGATGTAGTATCTTTGCTGGGGGACACAGAGCCAGCATATGGTACGCAGCCCCATCTCTGGTAAGCGTATTCTTTTCTACCCCTGTCAAGAAAGAGTACCATGGGGCGCCTGGATGGCTCAGTCGGTTGAGTGTCCGACTTCACCTCAGGTCACGATCTCGCGGTCCGTGAGTTCGAGCCCCGCGTCAGGCTCTGTGCTGATGGCTCAGAGCCTGGAGCCTGCTTCCGATTCTGTGTCTCCCTCTCTCTCTGCCCCTCCCCCATTCATGCTCTGTCTCTCTCTGTCTCAAAAATGAATAAACATTAAAAAAAATTTTTTTTTTTAAAAAGAAAGAGTACCACAAGTAGTTTGCATCCCCATGGAACAGTCCACAGTAGAAATTTTACAGTCTCACTCTAGGGCTATATTAATTCTCCCATCCTTTTTCATAATATCGTTCAAAGGGATCTGGAGCATCTGAACATTCTGCAGAGCATCCCATTTTTCACTGACAGACATGTCAGATATCACTATATCGGTGATATCACCATATTGGACGAATATGCTAGAGGCCTTGATAGGACACATGAGCTCCAGAAGTTGGGAAGCAAACGTTACAAAAATTCAGAGCCTCCCTTCATCAGTGCAATTGTTCAGGGTCTTATCGTCTGAAGCCCGTAAGAGTCAATATACTAAGTAAGGGAACATATCTTTCAAAACAAAGGACAGCTGCTGTGCTCACCGGAGACCCTGACAGTGAGCAGAAAGCAAGAAATGCATCCATCCATCCACCCATCCGTCCATCCACCCAACCTTGTTGACAGCTACTCTGTACAACCTGCTCCTTGCCTGAGGCTGAGGTGAGGTGGGTTGGGAACCATCTGACAGTGCCTGGATCCTGCCTCCTACCATCACCACCCTCCCCCAAGGAGAATCCGTGCAGCCAGAGCCAAAGAGAAACAAAGGAGCCATTTCAAAAACAGCATCCCAGGTGACCCTTATAAAATTTACTCTAGACGAAGGTCAAAGTAAGGTCACCCAGCCCAACTCCAAATCTTTTAGTTGTCGACTCCCTTTGAAATTCCCTCCAGTGAACACAGCGAATGCTCAATAAAAACCCAGACTGTCTTGCAGAAAAGAGGGTTTCCTCGGCGGGGGATTGGTATATTCATCAGGAGAGCTTTATGGAGTCAGGTTGGGTTATTTTTCCCCCCGAATTGCGGGTATTTTTGAAGCTGGTTTGTGGCGTGCACACGCCCTGTCCTCTCAGAATGCTTGGCCGCCGAGGGCTCCGCGCCCTCTCCCTGAGTTCTGCTTGGTGGCCGCTGAACCAACAAACATCCTTCACTTGTACACAGTGAGCTAGAGACGGGCCAACTCCAGCAGATTTCTGCTGCTTTCGCTTCCAAAATTATCCAGCAAGCTCGCTGGCGGCCGTTCACGTTCTTCCAGGTTTCAGTGGGGACAGAGGCTGAAAATTGGCCTCTCAAAGCACCCTTGGCTGAACTGAGTGAGTTCGTGAAAAGAAAAAAAGAAAGAAAGAAAACATGGCACAACCACTCCAAGAAAATTCCCACTAGGCTGCAGTTGTATCACTCCATCTGACCTTTTCCAAAGTAGGGTAACCATCTTTACGGAATAAAATGTCCGAAGTAAGGGCTTATCACATAGTGTCATACAAAGTAAAAAGGCTTTGGTATCAGAAGGAGCCAAATTCAAATCCTGGCTCTGCTTCTGTGTCAACCTGAGCTATCCACGTGGCTTCTCAGAGCCTCGATTTCCACATCTGCAAAATGGGGATATGGACTGACTCCTCACATAAGGGAGGAGCGCATCAAAGGAGAGGGTGGCTGTGAGGTGCCTGGCACACAGCCCACGTTCTTGGAGTCCCTTTACCATAACTGGATCAGCTTTCACAGAATCAGAGCTCATCAGAATTGGAAAGGGCCAGACAGAGTACTCTGTCCAAGTCCAGTCGAATATTCAGTTCTTACAGCCCCTGGGGCTTCTGTCTTATGGCTGACCTCATCCAAAATGGATAGAGAAGTCTCAAAAAGAAAATCAAGACAACATTTCATTAAAAAGAAAATATTAGAAGGCATATTCTCCCACCCGTTTCTGAGATGTCACCATCATCCAAGGTTGCCGCATCGGTCTGACATCTGGACTATGGCAGGGGGTTGTGACAGAGAGGGTGGAGAGGCTGGGCCTTGGCAGCCAGGCAGGGATCTCTGACCTCCCCCATGTGCCGTCCCCTGAGCCCAGTGCTGGGGTATAACTCAGAGGCTGCATCTGCAAGATGGCCTGAAATGCTTTCCAAAGAAAAGAACATGAACGAGGCAGTAGCTCTGTAAATCACTTAGGAACACCTCATTCCCAAGTAATACACAATAGTGAATTAAGGGAATTTAGTGGCCCCTGCAACTGAGAAGTCCAGGGAGGGGCAGGATAGCAGCTCGGGGGAGGGTGCGAGAAGCTTGTTTCTTTCCATGTCCCCACTCTGCCTTCTGCCTGAGTCTGCCTCTCCTCTTGACCACGAGATGGCTGCCTGCAGCAAAAAGGGCATCCTAGCCCAGTGAGGAAAGAGAGCTCCTCCCAGATAGCTTCTATGAAAGAATAACAACAAAAAAGGCTTCCTTCTCAAAAATGTCCAGCTTCCCGAAGACACTTGCCAGTCACTGAGGCCCAGGATGTTAAGCTGTGAACACATGCTTAGGCCAAACAGGATCCACCTCCTGAAACTAGGGTTTGGGCCTGTTTCCCACTGAAGAATAAGAGTTATGTGGGGGACAGCACCCAGTGGAAAATTGGGGTGCTGACACCAAGAAAAAGGGGGAGTGGGCGGTGAGAAGCCAACGGCAGCAAATACACACCTCACCATCGAATGCTTTGCCTTATCCTAGACTTATATCAGCTCTGATTCTCCCACTGTGTCCACTCCCCTCCATTCTTGTAAAGGTAGAGAAGCAAATCTGACCAGTTCATCTGTCTCCAGGGTGGATGTGACTCACGGATTGGCTGATGTTCTGGTGGAAGGGGCCCAGGGTTGTCCAACTGCCTGAAAAATCTGGTCTCCAAGCTTTGTTCCAAGAAGCATTTTTTGTCCATGGAGCAGTCTTGAGGGGCATTGGAGTACAGCAGAAAGGGAGTGCCTGGGGATGAAGGAGGCTAAACAGATCAGGTTCTGGACTCCCTCCTTCTGTGCTAGGTTCACACATCTGTCCCTTAAAATGGGCATTAGTTGTAGTCTTGACTGTGGTCTTTGACCCTGCCCCACATGCTATGCAAATGCCAAATCCTCCCAGCCTCTGCCTCCAAAAGCCCAGTTTCCTGCTCGTGAGTGACCTCAGTCTTCAGATCAATGCCCTGAGATTTGCTTCCCTTGCGACCCTGAGCAGACCCCTAGACCTTCTACATCACACAGACAGTGAGCACTGTCACTCAGCCAACCTGCTATTAGCCAGTTTCCACTAACGTCCTACCTGTGTGACCTTGGGGGGATCCCTTGACCTCCCTCAGCCTCAGCTTTCTTCTCTATTAAATTGCAGGAACAATCCACAATTTAGACCAACTAATATGCTGCCTATTGGGGCATTGCATTGACTGTTACATTTGCAGAATCTCTCTTTTATTATCAGTAATGGCTGGAACTGCTTGGCCTGCTCAACATTACTGCGAACTGTATCCAGGCTCCATTTAAAAAAACAACAACAACAACAAAAAAAACCACACCTCTTTAAAAAGGGAATTAGAGGCCTCTAAAGACAACACTTGCACTAAGTGGGCTATGAGTGGCCCCAGGCTGGTTCCCCAGAGCTCCATAACTTTCTAGAGCCTCTCCAAATAGAATGCTTAGAGCTCAGTCCCCCCTTCCAAAGCTGGATCCATTTACAGACATGTCTGCCCTTCAGAACTGCTTTCTGTGTTGGCTACCAAGACACGCGTCTTCTCATCGCTGCTTCACCTCTCCTGCCTTTGCAAGCCTGACCGCTGGACTCAACCAAGACCCTGCCAGTGAGCAGAAGACTACATCGAGGATACACATCTATCCATTCACTCATTCATGCATCCACCCAAGACTTGTTGACAGCTCTTCTGTGCAACCTGTTCCATGCTTGAGGGGAGGTGAGGTGGGTTGGGAACTATTTGATGGTGTCACTGCACAGGACCCAGGAGTGTCTGGATGCTGCTTTTTTGCTACCACCCTCCCCACAGAGGAAACCCAAGAAGCAAGAGCAGAAGGGAATTAGGAGCCATTTCAGAAACTGCGTCTCAGATGACCCTTATTAAGTGCACCTTAGACAAGGTTCAAGGTCAAAGTGAGGCCGCCTATCTCTACTCCAAATCTTAATCTTAAAATCATCACACCAATGCATGCTGAAAATACATACAAGAGAAGGAGGGGGAAGATTCTGGTTGGGGGAGGAGAACAACCACGAGAAAGAACCAAACACCAAGAGGGGTGCCGAATCCCCTTACCCACCCACAGGTATGAAGAGGAAACGGAAGACAAATGAGAATGTCCCTGACCCTTGAAGCCAGACCTCACTTATTCAGAAATGATACAATGGGGTTGAAGCAGGGAAGAGCGTTCCGGGCCCCTGGAATAGCATGTGCACAGGTGCCGAGTGTGACAAGAAAGAATTGGGGCAGCTGAGGTCTGCAAGGACCAGCTTCAGAGGATGTATCGTACAACCTCACTTTTGCCATGGTCCTGAGAGTCCCTTCATATTCGGTTTAACCATGTGACTTGCTTTGACCTCCAGATGCTAGCAGGCCTGAGAAGAGCAACGGCTGTAAATGTGTCTCCAAGATTAGGACTGTCTCCTTGAACTCCTGCCTTCTGCCTTGAGAAGAGCACGCTTTAGGCCATCACTGATCCAAGGAGCATGAGACATATGGGGCAGACCCGAGACCCAACACCCAGCCTGCAGTCAAGCCCATTCCGCCTGGCCAACACCAGCCACATGCTAGCCACTCCACAGGTGCATGAACAAGAACTATTCACAAGGAGATTTTGTGGTTATTTGTTACACCACAAATGCTAACTTGTAAGCCTTGTATGCCCGGGTAAGACATTCAGAATCTACCCGGCATGCAAAAAGGACTCACTTAATAATTTTATGCAAACAGTCCTCTCACGACTGCCCCAGTAAAATCTGGAGTATGAAATTCACTCCCTCCTTATTCCCTGGAGCGGGGCTGGCCATGTAGAGCACACACACTGAATCCTTGTTGATATGCTGACAAAATCACGTGGTTTTCCTTATACTGGTTCATCTGCCTGGAAAAATGCTGCCCACCTAAGAGATACATTTTCTATTTCAAGCACTCTGTTGGAAACATTCACAGAACCTTCCCCGAGCTACAGTAGGAACTCAGGAGGATTTGGCTCCCCAGTGCCTAGGACAGGACCTAGAGAGAGTCGGTGCCTGGTAAATGTTTGTTGAATGAACAAATGAACCTCCTGACAGCTTCCAGCACAAAGCTAGGCCAGTGGCCCTCATGCAACAAATACTTGGTTGCCTGGCTGCCAATGTTTGTCCTAATTAATTCCCTTGCCTGTTATTTCTTTCTTCTCTCATTTAGAATCACAAACTCCCTCCCATGTGCTACTCAGCCTCTGCTACAGTAACCTCTTTATTCCATTTTAATAATACCTAGACTATGGACAGAGTGACATAAAGGAAACCCGTGAGTCAAAACATCTATGGTAGGAAAAATACAGGTGACCTATAAAGTACTTCACCAACTTTCCTGAAGACTTCATGTTTGGACCTTATAAATCACAGGCGCCTGTCCCGCGCAGGCTGGCCAGCCACACTACAGCAAGCGGCCCATCTTTAAGAGGCCTGGGCACAATGGCTTGTTGATGCAGGGTATTTATACAGAATTTCCCACATCAATCTTGGTGTAAAAAGCGAGGTGATGTCATCGAGCAGTGAAACAACTATCATCTGTAGAAAATCTTAAGCAGTGCCTGGGACCGAGTCGTGCTTATTTATTTATTCAAGTGTGTAGGGATTGTAAGATGGGACACAGAGGCTGCACCACAAAGACTCGGAGCTTTGCACTCGGTCATGCCCTCTGACCCAGGAAATCATTCCCCTTCTAGGAACCTGTCCTAATAAAACCACTGAGAGGTGCGTGGAGAGACGCACAAAGATTTCTGTCTACACTTTGACCCCTGAGATGGTATCTAGAAAAGGAAAAATACAAACAAACTCGACTTGCTTACCGTGGTAAGCAAACTAGGTTACATCCACCTAATGTAGTATTTTACAGCCATCACAAATGATCATTAGGTCCTTACTCCCTCCCTTCCCTTCCTGATTAATTCTGTCCAGGAGCCATTAGGTGCGGCTGAGCAAGGTAGGCATCTCCTGAAGGTGAGGGTGGGGAGTCCCAGAGCCTCAGTAAGGTACGTACAGAGTATGTCTACACAGGGTGGTGGCAGTGGCAGGGGTGGCTCGGCCCAGGGTGCTGAAGCATGAGTGTCCATGCAGGAGGGTGGCCTGGCACAGGGTGCCTCACCAAGCAGATGAGAAGGGGACCCCTGCAGGGAGGCGGTGGGTGGGGGGGGCAGTCTAGCACAGGGATTCAGAGCCTGAGTGGATGGAGGAGAATGTCCTCATAAGCAGCGGCAGCTGCAGCGGGCCAGCAAGGGGTGTGGAGTCTGACTGGGGTAAGGAGGACCTCCATACGGGGTGAGAAGAGATGCATCCCAGCATTTTGGTTCAGAACCCAAGTGGTCAGGAAGTCATCCATATGTCTGGAGGGTGGGTTGAAGTGGCAGTGAAGAGACTATAGGAGCATTAAGCCAAATGGGAAATACGTTTTGAATTTCTCATTGCCAGAGAAGAGAGTTATAAATCTGGAAAGGCAGAAAACTGGAATGAACCTGTGGCACTGGAGATATCACTGTGACTTCACGTGAATTCAGAGAGAGATACATAGATGGCTCTGTGTGTGTGTGTGTGTGTGTGTGTGTGTGTGTGTGTATGTACAGTTCCCCTAGCTCTGTCTTCTGAGAGCATCTAGAAACGACAATAGCTCAAGAGCAATGAGCACACCTCACTAGGAGATCTTGGTTTCTAAATACCATTCTCCCCTAAAAGAACCCAGGGGGTCTGTGAAGAAATGGCTGTTGGAAGAAGCAATCTGCAATAGGCCTAAGCATTCCTGCACATTCTTGGTTGGTGTGCCAAGAATAGAAGAATCCGATCACTCCTTTCTAGGCCTGTCCCAGGGTCATGTCAGCACTGACCAACTTTGCAGAATGCATAATGTCTCCCTCCTCCAGGCTGAAGAGAAGGCTTGTTTCATGCTTTCTATAAAAGCAGTGGGCTCCCCAAGCTCAGTGTCCAGCTCTCAGGCAAATGCACTGCAGCTGTCCATGGAGGCCATATCACATTGCTCCCGTCGGACTTGGGTGTAGGAAAAACCAATGTGAGTGTGCTGATGCTCATGCCACTTCCTGTGTCATGAGTAATAAAGTCCCTTGTCTCTGACTCAGAGGTCTCATGTATTTTATCAGCATCCATGAAAGAGTAAGGGGCTCTTAATAGTTTGTAATTAGAATACAATCCAATCCCAGACCAAATGGTAACTAATTCTAGGGCTGGGCCGGGAAAAGTATGAGACATGACTGTAATATGCTTTACCGGAGAATAAGGGAATGCTCAGAAAGAGATGGGGACACATCAAAAGGATACAGGATGCAGCTTTACGGGGCTCTCACTGGACAAATCGGGGATGAGTGGAACATCAAAATAAATAATAGTAACAGATTATAACCTATTAAGATAGGAACTCATGATTCATACTGACTTAAGTGAACAAATAAACAAAACAAGAGGTTCAAAGAGGTTTTAGGAAATGGGAAAAATGTTCCACTCTACATATAGGACAGAAGACATGAACTTTTTCCGGTTTATCAGAATCCAGTCCCCGTTTCCCAATATTTGTTTATGACTCCCCCTCCCTTCTCAGGCCCTGAGCTCTGGATGAAAATCTGTTTCAGATGTGGAGCGCATGATCCAGTCCTGGTCCATCAAAGCAGGCCATGCCCGTGGCCACTGGAACTAGTTCAGGGATGGGCACTTGACCTAGTCTGTCTGATCAAAGTGAGTCTCAAAGTTTTATGGGGGAAAAACAATCTTACTCTTTTCCACTGGTCTTGAATTTGAAAGGGTGTGACTTTGGAGCTGCTCAGCTATCCTGTCACCATCAGGGAAGAGCCTGGAACTGTTGAGTGAGTAAAGCTGCTGTATAGACTTGTCGTGTTGTCTGGATGCCCACTGACTTCTGAACACCCTTAATATGCACATTATGTGTGTCCTTTTCCACACCACCAAAGAATTCAATTCTGACACTCTCTGTCTGAAATAGCATCAGATGCCCCAGATTAAAAGCTCAGTCCACAACACTACTCCCCGCTAACACACACACACACACACACACACACACACACACACACACACAGACTTCAGATGCTAATCACAAGTATAGGTTGTCACCTGGGCTTCCGACTGAGCAGTTATATAGATTGCAGGTTCCCACAACCCCCTCCTTGAGTTCAATTAGTTTGCTAGAATGGCTCACAGAACTCAGAAACATTCTACCTAGTGACTACCAGTTTATTATAAAAGGCTATAACTCAGGAACAGCCACATGGAAGTGATGAACAGAGCAAGGTAGGTGGGAAGGAGTCAGAGAACCCGCTCTCCTGGAATCCCCTTATCTTCACCAAGTGGGAAGTCCTCTGAATCCCACCCACCCTTTTGGGTTTTTGTACAGGCCTCATTGCATCCGCATGTTTGATTAAATCGTCGTCATTGGTGATTGAATTTAATCTCCAGCCCTTCTCCCCTCCTCTGAGGTCAGCGGGATAGGAGGGAAAGTCCCAACCCTCTAATCCCGTGGCTGATTTCCTCTAGTGACCAGCCCCCATCCTTAGGTGACCTGGGAGGCTTCCAAAAGTCTCATTTACATAACAAAAGCCGCCTTTATTGCTCTTATCACTTAGGAAACCCAAGTTTCCTAAGTGGCTCTTAGAGGAGCTCTGCGCTGGAAACAGAGAGGAAGACCAAATACATGTATCTTCTTATAAATCATAATATAGTTATAACTCTTTGGCTTTATGAATCCATAAGGTAGAATTCAGAAAACTTGCTTCTCTAGCTCCTTTGCCCCTGGTCACAGGCCTGTGCTCTGGGTGCCACCAACAAGGTGTATTCATGCAGGCTTTGCGTATAAAGTAACCAAGGGGGCAAGGAGGCATTGCTCGAAACACATGTTGCAGGGGAAGGCAGGAGCAGAGGCAGCTGGCTGCAAGGGTGGTAGTGGCTGAGAAGTCAAGTTGCTGGCACACGGGAGGAGCATCAGTAGAAATAGTAGCTGCGCTGAAGCTGAGCTCCTGACAGCAATGCAACTGCTTGCTTATAGCAGGGGTGACAGTTTTCTCATCATATTGGTTCCCAAGAATTTATAGGGACATTGTCTCTGGACACTTAACCTTGACCCTGATTCTTCAGCCCTTGCAACAATTCTAAATTACCCAATATTCTTTCATCAATCTTCTTTTCTGCTTGGTAAGCCAGACTCAACTTCTGTTGCACGCAACTAAAAGTTCTCTCTGATTCAAAAAAAAAAAATGGGGGTCACCAGGGTGGCTCAGTCAGTGAAGCACCTGACTTTGGCTCACATCACGATCTCACGGTCCATGAGTTTGAGCCCCGCGTCGGGTTCTGTGCTAATAAATAGCTCAGAGCCTGGAGCCTGCTTCAAATTCTGTGTCTCCCTCTCTCTCTCTGCCCCCCCCCCCCAAAATGAATAAAAACGTTAAAAGAAGAAAGAAAATTTAAAAAAAAAATGGTGCCAAGAGTAGGGTAATGAAGGTAACAGAACCTAAAACATGGGGAGGGAGCACCTGATCTTTACTGGCTGAAGCAGATGACACCTTTTATGCAGTGGCAAACATTTGATCAAATTGTTGCCTGCTCTACCTTAAGACTTCATGCCAATTGAGGGGTGCCTGGGTGGCTCAGTGGGTTAAGCCTCCGACTTCAGCTCAGGTTAATCTCATGGCTCATGAGTTCAAGCCCCACATCAGGCTCTGTGCTGACCGCTCAGAGCCTGGAGCCTGCTTTGAATTCTGTGTCTCCGTCTGTCTCTGCTTCTTCCCTGCTCATGCTCTGTCTCTGTCTCTCTCTTTCTCTCTCAGAAATAAACATTAAAAAAAAAATTTTTTTTTTAAAG
Organism: Prionailurus viverrinus; assembly: GCF_022837055.1. Lineage (NCBI taxonomy): Eukaryota > Metazoa > Chordata > Mammalia > Carnivora > Felidae > Prionailurus > Prionailurus viverrinus. Next base: position 178,521,686 of record NC_062561.1, on the reverse strand, counting down.
ACTTCATGCCAACTGAGATTGAAGAGCCAGAAGAAATGATAGGAAAATTCCAGAATATTAGTCCATGCTGGCTATTTCTCGCTATTTTTTAAAAATGTTTATTTATTTTTGAGAGAGAACACAAGCAGAAAAGGGGCAGAGAGAGAGGGAGACACAGAATCCGAAGCAGAGCCCAGGCTCTGAGCTGTCAGCACAGAGCCCGATGCAGGGCCTGAACCCACAAACCATGAGATCATGACCTGAGCCGAAGTCAGATGCTTAACCCACTGAGCCACCCAGGCACCCCTTGCCATTTTTAATAAAGTCCTGCAAAAGAGAGATGATCTCAGACAAGACCTAGCCAGTCTGCAAGCCACTGGAAGGGATAGTGTTTTGCTAAGAGAGGCACCTTCTGACTGCAGCCTATAATCTAAATTGACTGAGAATTCCAGAATTTGAAGGCTTCCAAGTTGGAAAAGCCCATGTAACAGCAATGAAGCTACAATGTTAACAGGAAATGAGATCAGACTTAGACTATTGTCTAGAATCTTCCCCTAAGAGCGCTCTGTCAAATAAAGGAGGAGCACCAACAAAGATCAAATTAAAGGAGGTATCTCTCCACTCAAGATCACTATATTAAATTGCCCCAAAGAATCAGCCATTAAACCAGGGACTAGAGTGTTGGGCAGAGCACAGAGAGAGTGGGTAAGAGAGGAGACTCTTTAGGCTTACACACTCTGTCTACATGAAATCTTTTGCTGTGGTTACTTATACATGGAAGTCTCTGAAATCAAAGACTGATCTCTATTACATTTTTGAGGGATATATATTTCCAAAACAATCTGAGCGTGGCCTATGATAGGCTGTTAAACCCTACAAATAATCTTTGGGAGTCAAACTCTCACCAAGAAGAATGGGCTACTAAAGCTGGTACAGTCCCCAGAAAAGACACCCACCCTAAAATCTGTCTCATACATAGCTAAGATAATAGACAAGGCAGTGTCGTCTCACATCTGGATCTAATGGGTGGCCTGCATTTCGTCACTCAAAGATCCCAGAGTTCAAGACAGATGTAGCAATTGACTTTGGACTTTAGACTATATACAGAGTATATGTATAGAAAGAAAGGCATGTGTGAATGTTGAGTAACTATAGATCGAACTCTGACAGATGTTTTTAATTGGCCACCCAACAGCTCCTCACAATTCTTCCTTGCTTTCCTCTACTAGCAAAGCTAAAAACTCATCACCTTATCAGACCCCTTTGCAGCTAAGGGTGGCCATGTAACCCAGTTCTGGCCAATTCAATATGAGGGAAATCATTGAGTGGGGCTTACAGTCATGGTTTTAAGAGGAGATGGGCTCTGGGCACCTGGGTGACTCAGTCGGTTGAGCATCTGACTCTTGATTTTGGCTCAGGTCATGGTCCCAGGGTTATGGGATCGAGCCCTGCATTGGGCTCCATCCTGAGCATGGAGCCTGCTTAATATTCTCTCTCTCTCCCTCTGCCCCTCTCCCCCACACTCTCTCTGTCTCTCAAATAAAATTAAAAACTTAGAGAAAGAGAGAGAGAGAGAGAGAATCAACTGATATAAGTAAGGTAATTAAACTTTTTCTTTAAAAAATACCAAAAATACCACATACAGGGGACACCTGGCTGGCTCAATCAGTAGAGCATGTGACTCTTGATCTCAGAGTCGTGAGTTCAAGCCTCATGTTAGGTGTAGAGCTACTTTGTAAAAAAGTACCTTTGGGGTGCCTGGCTGGCTCAGTCAGTGGAGCATGTTACTCTTAATCTCAGGGTTATGAGTTCAAGCATCACATTGGGCATAGAGCCTACTTACAACAAAATAATACTACCTACAAAGCTGAGATTTCCTTTGACCACCCCTCAAGTCTAGTCTCTTATCCTCCTTCCTCTCCTGTTATCAGTTTCTTGAGCACCCTTCCAGGCCATTCCCATGCATTTGAACATACTTCTATTTGTATATAGACAACACATGTATTTGTATGTGTATATATCATATGTAATATAATATATACAGTTATACTGTATATGTAAATGTACAATACACAATATTACAAATGATCTGTAATATTCTTGGGGATTACACATATGGTATCATACTGAGGGTATCATTCTGCAACTTGTCTTTCTCATTCCACAACATGTTTTATAGATTTTTCCATGCCATACTTAAAGATCTACCTCATTCTATTTACCTGTTTCATAGTTTTTCATAGTATGGATGTTCTACAATTCATTTAGCCATTTTGTTTTACTGATGGACATTTAGATCATTTCCAATTCCATGATTTACTTCTTACCCTTAGAAACAACAATGGAATGAAAATTCGTGTCCAGAGCTCTTCATGCACATGTGCAAGCATTTCTCTAGGGTAGATACTTAAAAGTGTAATTGCTGGGTCATAGGCTATGCACATTTTTTATTTTTATGTCCTTTTAAAATTTTAATAGATCCTGCCAAATTTCCCTCCAAAGTGGCAGTACAAATTTATAGTCTCTCAGCAGTGCATGAGAATTCCCCCACACTCTCACCAACTTAACTCCACCCCCCCCCCCAATCTGATGGGTAAGAAATGGCTTCTGGTTGCAATCATGTGCAATTTTCTGATGAGCAGTGAGTTCGGCTTTGTCTGTCCGACTCCTGTCTCCAAAGTGCTTGCTTTGGCTTCAGCAGCCCAGTGGGTTCAGTCAGGCATCTGCATCATGGAAAGGGACAGTCTCTGAAGTGGGAACCAGCAGAGTCAGGCTCTACTGTCTTTGCCGCAGTAACTCAGGAAAGTTAACAAACCTTCCTGGTTCAAAGAGTAGTGTGGAATTAAGTGAGATAACGCAAAGAAGGGGGTTAGCCCCGTGCCTGCACATCAAACTACGAATAAATACTGGCTATCACCACCAGCCTCGTTCCTGTTACTCTGATCACCACGGCTTCTTTTCCATTGCGCGGTAGGCAGCTGCTGACGTGGCCGTCAGTGATCCCTGCCTCCTGGTATTCACACCCTTGTGTAATCCCCTCCCCTTGAGCGCAGGCTGGACCCAGTGGCTTGCTTCTGCAGCAAAAAGTGATGGGATCATTTCACTTTCATGATTAGGTTAGAAAAGGCCGTGGCTCCCATCTTGCCGACCCAGTCCTATTGCCTTCACTGCTTGTACACTTGGATGAAGCAAGCAGCCATACTGGGCAGGGCCATGCGGCAAGGGACTCAGGCCATTAGCCAGTTCCTCACTGAGGCCCACAACAGCCTGTGGGGGACTGAAGCCTGTCAACAACCACGTGAGTGAGCGTGGAAGCAGACCTTGTCCCTAGTCAACCCTTCTGATGACGACAGCCCCACCTAACACCTTGTCTATAGTCCACGAGAGGCCCTGAGCCAGAGGATCCAGCTAGGTCATTGCCAGATTGCTGACCTACAGAAACTGTGAGAAAATAAATGTCGTTATTTCAAGATGCTAAATTTTGGGGTAATTTGTTACACAACAACAGATAACTAATACAGCATATTCCTTCCTTGAAAAAACAGGTTCCACTGACCCCCTCTCTTGATCAGTAACACGAAATTGAGAATCTCCCCTGAAAACATGGCAGTAATTTACATTTGACTAAAGATAACCCATTGAACAGTTCCCTGAGACAGGAAGATGCTGTGAACTATTTCGAAGAAAAAAATCTGTGTATTTTCATAGCTGGTAGTTTGATTTGCCGCCCCTGTGCTTGCAAAGGTGGGAGGCACTGTAGTGCAAAGTCTTGATGATCAGACGGACCTGGCTTTCAAGTTCAACGCTGCTACTTCTGAGCTGGACCACCTTGGGCATGTCCCTTGTCCTCTCTGAGCCTCCGTTTCCTCAACCTTCAAAAGAGGCTTAGGGAGGAAGACAGCCTCCACGAGCTCCCATGGTTTTACTGTGAGGATGCCGAGATACGACATATTCACGCACCCAACGTGCAGCCGGCATGAAAATATTACTCTCTTCTTCTAAGACTTTTTGACCTGGACATTCCCGTCCCTTCACAACCAGAGAAAACGCTGAAAAATACACCAGGGAAATGGCAAAGGAGAAATAGCAGCTCTGTTTGAGCTTGTACAAAAAGAGAAGGAAGGCCCAGGCCTCACGAGATCCAGAATAAAAGTGGATGAGGTGTGGGAACCCACTCAGGAATGGACAGTATTGTAAGAGAACGTTTTCGAAATCGCTCTACACGTTCGCACTCTCTTCAGCTTTGCAAAGGAAGAAAAAGAAATTTTTTAAAAAGAGGTTTTGGGGGCGCCTGGGTGGCGCAGTCGGTTAAGCGTCCGACTTCAGCCAGGTCACGATCTCGCGGTCCGTGAGTTCGAGCCCCGTGTCAGGCTCTGGGCTGATGGCTCGGAGCCTGGAACCTGTTTCCGATTCTGTGTCTCCCTCTCTCTCTGCCCCTCCCCCGTTCATGCTCTGTCTCTCTCTGTCCCAAAAATAAATAAACGTTGAAAAAAAAAAATTTAAAAAAAAAAAAAAAGAGGTTTTGGAGTATTCCCTAGAAGGGTGTGAGCTGGTTTTCTTTTAACATCTCAGTTAATCTTCTCAATCACCTTCTAAGTAATTAGGGGCTGAAGAGTAAAGGTCTGCTGGCTTTGGAGAGACCTTATCTGGGGCACTTTTTCTTCTTTTTTCCACAAGAAAGACTCTAAAACCACAAACCTGCACCTGTTTCCCTTAAATTAAGGGCCCCCAAAATGATGTTTTCAATTAATAGATGCCTTTCTTTCTAAACTTGATCTCAGGCCAAGCTGTCTCAAGCTAAAATATTCATTTTCTCTCATTGAACCTCCCCCAACCAAAAAGATAAGAAAGAGGAGGTGTGGCACCTGTTTCTTACCTTTTGTTAAATTATTCACTGTGAAAATTCAAACTTTTCCTTCAGTGGAAGCACAAATCCTTTGAAATGAGAGCGAGAAACAGCCCTGGGCCAATTCTGGCTATGGCCCAGGCAGTCTGAGGATGGCTTGGGGAAGACAGGTGGTGAGAGCTTTAGCCAAAGCTCACTTGTGTCTGCTTTCCTCCCCGTCCAGAGGATCGAGCCCTGTCTAGACAGTCAACCCCATAGATTATTTCCATTTCAGCTCAGCTCCGTCACCTGCTCTTGAGTGACGAGGGCACATTGGTAAAGACTTCAGGCTCGTTCCAGAAAGGTCCTTGAGTTCTCTGCCTCCAAGACGGCCCAGTGTGGGGAGAGTGGGGAAGGGACATCTTTTGTGTTATGAAAAGTGGGCACAGAAAAGGAATGACCGTGTGAGTCATTCCTGCCACCCAGGCCCTCTCTGGGTGAAGGCAGCTTTGAAAACAAGTCAGGCGTGCGACGTGTTTCTTAAAGGCAGGTTTTGAGGAATTGCAGTTGATCTGTTTTGTGACTACACTGCATCCAACAATACAATCAATCCAGTCCTTCCAGACTGGCGTTCTTGCTACAGAAGCGGAGGAGCAGATATCCCCTCCCACCGACCTAAAACAGAGCAAGGCCCTTTGGGTAAGCGGGCCAGAGTTAGCAAATAAAAATAGACAAGGCCCAGTTACATTTGAATCGCAGATAAACAACCACTTCATCAACTAAGAAAGCTTTTTTATTATCTGAAATTTAAATTTCAATGGGCATCCTGTGTTTTTTTTTTTTTTTCCCCAACCCGGTTTGTGGGGAATTTGTCTCTGGAAGGAGGGACCCAAAGGCACAGAGAGAGAGATGGCTCAGAGAGGCTTCAATGGTATTCCGTTCAGCGGGGGTAGATGAGACCCAGGGCTGGTAGTGCCACTGGGGATAGCAAGTGTCCCATGGCAATGGTGTCAGTACCTTTGTGTGAAAGGGACCATCTCTGGGCAGGGACTTCTCCATGCCTCAGTTTCCTCCTTCTTGCCTAAGGCTCATCCTGCCACTTGTCTCTTGATTCTCAGAGCTATCTAAGAATTATTCAAGAAATTCCTTCCTGGGGCGCCTGGGTGGCACAGTCGGTTAAGCGTCCGACTTCAGCCAGGTCACGATCTCGCGGTCGGTGAGTTCGAGCCCCGCGTCAGGCTCTGGGCTGATGGCTCAGAGTCTGGAGCCTGTTTCCGATTCTGTGTCTCCCTCTCTCTCTGCCCCTCCCCTGTTCATGCTCTGTCTCTCTCTGTCCCAAAAATAAATAAATGTTGAAAAAAAAATTTAAAAAAGAAATTCCTTCCTGACAGTGTTTTTTTTTTTTTAAATTTTTAATGTTTATTTATTTTTGAGAGAGAGACAGAGACAGAGAGAGAGAGCAGGGGAGGGGCAGAGAGAGAGGGAGACACAAAATCTGAAGCCAGCTCCAGGCTCTGCCGAGATGTCAGCACAGAGACCAGCGTGGGGCTCGAACCTACCAACTGCGAGATCATGACCTGAGCCGAAGTTTGATGTTTAACTGACTGAGCCACCCAGGCACCCCCATAATTATGCATTTTTAAATTTTTTTAACGGTTTTATTTATTTTTGAGAGAGAGAGACACACACAGAGTGTGAGTAGGGGAGGGGCAGAGAGAGGGAGACACAATCTGAAGCAGGCTCCAGGCTCTGACCTGTCAGCACAGAGCCCGATATGGAGCTCGAACTCTTGAACCTCGAGATCATGACCTGAGCAAAAGTCGGACGCTTAGCCAACTAAGCCACCCAGGTACCCCCCTGATAATGCATTTTTAATAGAAGTTTTCCCAAATCTATCTTCTCTCTCAGTTAAACAAATGAATAAGAAAGATGCACACGAGCATTTGGGCTCTCAGTCCAACTCAGGGGCAGTCCTGGCCCAGGGGCAGTGGCCAGAACCCCCACCCCAACCTCAACCCCTCGGAAAGGGCCCGCCATGTTCCTTTGGTGGGTGGGTGACCCGGAGGCCACTCTGCTCACCCTTGATTGGAGAACTTGGCCACACCGCAATGCTTCTGCAATGCTTCTGGGCTGGCCACCTTTTTCTCTATTGTTTGTGGGTTCACAAGGAAAGGGGCCATTTCCCGGATGGCTTTTAGGGCAGTGGGCACTGCCATTCCAACACCGGCTGTGTTCTGTTCACCTTGGAAGGCCAGCGCCGGCAGGGGGAGGGGTGGTTTCTGTGCTCCATCCCCCACCCATAAAGAGCCCCCCCTGCCCCCCGCCCCCCCCCCCCCCCCCCCCCCGTCCTGTTTCAGCTGGGAGCTGGTTCATCAAGCCACTTGCTAAAGAATTCAGAGCAGCAGGACCCTGGCCCTTGCAGCTCATCGCTGGGCTCATTGCTGGAGGACCGCCGCGATCCCCCTGGGGACCCGCCTTTCACCTCCACCTCTAGCCTTTTCCTCCCTGTGTCTCCCCGTTTAAATACAAAGGGTTTGGAGCTGCACAAATGCAGGTACCAACCCTGGCTGTACTATTCCTTGGCAGTGTGACCTCAGCCACTGTCTGAGCCTCGGCTTTCTCACCTATAAAAAAGGGGTAATAAATCCATCTAGCTGATGGGTTGTGGCGAGAATGCAGTGAAATAATGCATGTGAGGTGCTTAACCAGGACATCCCCTGGCCTCTGCTTGCACCCTCTCTTACAGAACTGAAGGCAGGTTACTAAGTAGGCCGGCTGTGGTGTCTTCTCTTTCCCGCCTGGACCACAAGCCCACAGACAGCCCCTGTAGGACGCCACCCAGCGGTCTCAGCCAATGCCAGACGATCATGAATCGAGTTAACAGTAACAATGACTCGCATTTATTTACTGTCTTTATGTCTCAGGAACCGCAAATAAAAATAAAATAAAATGACAAAACTGCCAGTCCTCATGAAGTTTACATGCTTTAGCTCAGGCAGTCCTCACAGTCACGCCCACGATGAGCTGCTGTGCCTACTTTACAGATCAGGAAACCGAGGCTCAGAAAAGGTAAGCGACTGGCCCAAGGTCACTCAGCTTAATAAGGAAATAGACCGGGATTTAAACCCAGACTCCAGAGCCTGTCCCTTTGTTACTACTCGGTTTCACGTACGCTTCATGAGAAGGTGGTGAGACTGAGATTATCTGGTACCGTTTTGCCAGGGTGAGGATGAAAAGCACCGAGCCCTAGTAAGCCACTCACCACAAGTCACCAGGTTGGTCAAGCCCAGAGCACCAAGTGAATGCTGGTGTGTTGAGTCCCCAGGGCTGTTGGTGCCCTCGTCTCACCGCCAGAAGGGCCACCTCTGAGCATTGCGGGAGGAGACCAAGGCCTGATACCTAGGAGGCCCCTCCAAATCCCTCTTCTGTTGAAGGAGACCCCAAGCTGGACTCAGCAGCAATGAGAATGGCAGAGATCAAAGCCACGGAAGGGTCAGGCATCCACTTCAAGACTGCAAGGCACAGAGACTGGACTCCCTCTTCACCCCGTTTCTATTGCTTTCTCTTCATTTCTGCGCAGCTGATGGGGACCACCTCAGCCGTGGCCTCTCCTTGCTCAGCACCTCACACGAGGTATGAAGAAGCTACACCCAGCACAGTGCTTGCTGGACGACTCCTGCCTGTTAACACCTTGAGCCAAACCGCTGCTCCTGAGTTCTGTCTGAGCGTCTCCCAGGGAGATACCACCTGTGAAGCGTTACTCTCAGCTCATCCTTCACGGCCCCATCCAAGGCTTCTCAACATGATCTCTCCCCTTCTTGAAAGCCTTTTTAACCCCCAACTGCATTTTTATTTTTACCCGCCAGCACCCTAGCCTACTCTACGCATTAGAAATGTTGGGGGTAAAGGAGGTTTCTCCAGCCCTGTCCCCCATGGCTTCAGGGCTAAGGTGGAAATTCCTGCCTAAGTGGGAAGAGGCTGGTGCCAACTCAGATGATATTTTTTCTGGATTTGCTACCTCTGGCTATTGGAGTTGGATAGACCTGGGTGCAAATACAAGCACTATCTTGCAAGATGAAGTTTAATTAGAGGTGGACTATCTTACTAACTGGTTCCCCTGTATGTTACTCAGGAATTTCAGATGTAGTAAGAGAAAGCCAATTCAATTAGTTTAATAAAAAGGGGGAAATAATGCTTAGGTATTTATTGGCTCATGAAATGTAGAGTCCGGGATAGTATGAGTTCAGCTTTACGTACCACTGGATCCAGGAGCTCAAATAAGGTCAGGACTCAGTCTCTTACTCTACCTTCAGGTGGTTTTTTTCTGTTTTGGTTTCTGTTATGAGCTGAAGTGTGTCTCCTCAGAATTCATATGCTAAAGTCCTACCTCCATTTAAAGTGCCTTAAAATGTCACTATGTGTTGTGACAGGATCTTTAAAAAGATAAGTCAGGGAAAATGAGGTTACATGGATGGGCCCTACTCCAACATGACTGGTTTCCTTATAAGCAAAGGAGATTTGAACACAGACAGACACAGGGGGAAGACCATGTGAAGACACCAGAAGATAGTCATTTACAAGCCAAGGAGAGAGGCCTCAGAAGAAGCCAACCTTGTTGACACCTTGATCTTGGACTTCCAACTCCAGAGCTATGAAGAAATAAACGAGTGTTGAATTTAAGCTGCCCAGTCTGTGGTGCTTTGGTATCGCAGCCCTAGCAAACTAATACAGCTTCATTTTCAAGCAGATGCTTCCCAGGAAATGATGATATGGCCCCTGCAGTTACAGGCTTACATCCTCAGTTCAGCAACCTCAGTGGAAAGAGTCTCTTTTCCCTAACAGGTCTGACAAAAATCCCAGAACTGAGTCTCATTGGCCTGATTTGGGTCACATGCATACTCCTGAGCCAATCCCTGGGCCCAGAGGGATGGAAGAAGCTGATTGGCCAGCCCTGAGTCCTATGCCCACCCCTCAAGTCTAGCTGGACTCATCCAAACTCCCTGGCTTGAGAGCAAGGGGGAGGCAGAGTGAGATCCCCTGGGGAAGGTCAGAGCAAAAGGGAAAGTGGGTGCCAAAAAGCTGAAACTGCCCTGCTCTAATCTACCCCCACCCACAATGCATCCTCCACTGAGCTGCCGCAGAGCTCTTTCTTCATTTAAAATCAGACTGTCTCACCCCCTTGCTTCAATATAGTTTCATTATCTGGCCCTGTCTGCCTCTCCATTTCCCCTCTCAGGACACATCCACCCCTGCAGCTCTTGGCATGTGGCAGGCACCCTCAACTCTGGGGGTCTTGGGTTGCCACTTCTACCTCAGAAACTTCCCTAGTCCCTCCTCAAGACCCAGACTCACAAATCACTCTCTCCAAAGTCCCCCCCCTCTTTTTTTTTCTTTTGAGGCTGACCCACCTCATATCCAAAGTGGAGCTAGGAAAGGATGATGGTAAAAAGGCGGACAGACTGCCTAGGTGCAGATCTGTTTGCTGTGTGGCCGTGGGCAGTTATTCGCATTTCTGGGCCTTCATTTTCTCAGGATCTAGTTCCTGGGATTGTTGATGAGGTGAACGACTTAATACATGAAAAGCCCTTGGAACAGCGTCTGGTACACGGAGAACGCCTAACAGGTTAGTTATTGTTACCTCATGCCGTTTGCCCCCATCCCTTTTGGGGATGATCTGTTTCCCCTGGGGAGGCTAGGCTCTCCTGGGAAGGGAAGAATGCCTATTCAAAGCATTGCACCCCCAGGGCTCAGTAGGTTTGCTGGTTCCCCAGCTCGGAGAAGGTGCTCAGAATTTTGAAACCTTAAATGCAGTTGAGTGAGAGAGTACGCAAATGAATGAATGAACACAGAGGAAGAGCCTGGGACAACGGAGGGAACAACATCTTCCCTGGATCTGTGATCTGGGCACATCTCCACCTGTCCCGCTCTGAGCCAGCCCCACCCTTTTCTCCCGAAAGCCCTTTTCCTCCAACCCCCTCCTCCTGCTCCATTCAGCCCAAGTTCAAGTGCAAACCACCAGGAAAACCCAAAGAACGTTCATGGGATAAATCACCCGATTACTAATCAGGTCCACCCGTCCCACCGTTAACCGCTATTTTCCCTGCGAAAAGTAAATACGCCTCCTCCCCACCGCCTGACAGCGAAGCCATTAAACCCAGGAAGGGCGTGTCTCCACAGCAGCCCAGAAACAACTTGAAAGTGGAAAAATACGGTGGATTCGGTGATTCAGTGGTCGTTAAGATAGCCAAAATGTTTGGTTTCAGCTTTGACGGAACCCATTCCTCTCCCCTATTTTGTCTCTTCCCAGATCAGAGGAAGCAGAGCCTCAGAAGACACTTGAGCAGTTCTGATGCCTTTGCGCTCCCAGGTGAGTCTGCCAAGCACGTGGGTTTCCTGCCGATCTGCCCCCTACCCGCGGGACTGGGCGTTGGGGGTGCCCCGAGGTTCTGACACAGGCAGGTGAGCCTGAACAGCGCCCCCTGGAGGAGGCCGGGGCGGTGCTGAGAAACCAGGGAGCACGGCCCCCAGCACTTGGGCGACACATTTGGCTCCGGCTTCTGGCAGCTGAGGCAGAAAGAGAAACACATCGGGTTGCATAGTTTTCATTTTCCGACAACAGAAAGCATGTTCAAACCTCGGCAGAGACAACATTTTTACTGGAACCAGGCTCCAGAAGGAATGTATTGGGGGCACGGCAGGGATAAAGGACACTGGGCAACAGGGCAGCGATCTCTGCCACCGCAGTTTCATTTGCCCCCACATGGGTTCCTTCACTCTCGGAACACCTGCTGAGCCCACATGCTGTGCCTGGCCTCAGCTGGGGCCGCGGGGCCACAGGGGCCACAGACGGGACAGGACGCACTCCCTGCTGCCCAAGGTTCGGGTTGTCTCCCTCCTCCTTCAGCACTGGGGATGCCCACTCCTCAAGTTATCACCTCCATCTGCCCATGAGTAACAACCATGACAGCAGTGTTACCCTAAAGGCTGGATGGGGCCAAGAGTAGCCCACACACCTAGGTGCCCCCCACTCCCAACAGCCAGCCCCTCTCTTTGTCTTTGCTAACAGAACTCCCATCTTGGTAGGCTGTGCCCAGCCTTAGGGGACACACATGCTACATCTCTGAAAGCCAAGGTGCCCCCCATTCCCTTTTATTAATTACTCACTTTCCCATCCCTTGTAGCTAAGGCTGATCTTGTGAGCCAGTTCTTGTCGAAGAAATGCCTGCTAAAGCCTCTGGGGCAGGTCTTCTCCCCCACCCCCCCCAATACACGGGAAGCTCCCTACTTTCTGCTTTGACCATGATGTGTGAAGACTGACACTCTCAGCTATGGCAGCCTTTTAAGACTATGAGGTGACAAGGCTGGACTCCTAAAAGGAATACATGGCGGGGAGCAGAATACAGAAGGAGAGTCCTTGATGTGAACTCTGATCACTGAACCAGCCTATGCCCAACTGCCTGCCTGCAGATTTATAGCATAAGATGTTTTTATTGCTTTCGCTACTGTTCGATGATCGTCCTATTACCTGCAGCCAAGTACATCCTGATTAATGCAACAGGTGTACACACAGCATAAGACAGTTCGGTCCTGGGGTCCCACAAGGGGTCATGAAAAGAAAGCACGCTTTGCAGTAAAGTGGCTCTGGCTTTCATCTTGGGCTCCCGGTGATGACAGGGGAGACTAGACGTGGAAGTGCTGGACACACTTCCTGTCGGGCTGCCTGCCTGTCTCCTGCACTGTGCTTTCCCCAGGATCCAGAGGCATGCCTAGCTCATGGTGGGCATCCGGGAAAGTTTTGTGGAACAAAGGGATAAATTCCTTTCCTTCCCTCTTGTAAAATGAGGTTTCGGTGGTGTGTCGGCTTTGCTAAGGCTGCCACAATAAACTACGACAGGCTGGGTGGCTTAAACAACAGAAACTTATTTTCTCACAGATCTGGAGGCTGGGAGTCCAAGGTCAAGGTGTCAGCAGGTTTGATTTCTGCGGAGGCCTCTTTCCTTGGCCTGCAGATGGCATCCTGCTTCCTCTGCCTGCACGTGATCTGTCCTCTGTGCTTGTATCCCTGGTGTCTTGCTGTGTGTCCAAATTTCCTTCTCTTATAAGGACACCAGTCATATTACACTCGGGTCCACCCTCACGACCCTTTAAAAGACAGTGTCTGCAAACACAGTCCCGTTCTGAGATACTGGAGGTTAGGGCTTCAACGTATAATTTGGGAGGGTGGTGGTGGGGGGGGCACTATTCATCCCATAACAATTGGTTATTACCGAGTCTGCCCCCCAACTGGTTAACTCAAATCTTTCCCTCATTCCCTGCATGTCCAGTGGTCATTTGGGCCTCACTCTTAGAATATTTAATGAAAATTATTTTGATAAATGCTTTCATCATAACATTCATTTGACAAATACCAGAATAGCCCTTTTTTTTTTTTTTTTGCTTTATCCAAAGTACCTTCCACCTCCACGATCCCACAGCGTCCTAGGTGTTCTCATTTTGCGCATAGGAAAACCAGTGCTTAGAGAGGTCACCTGACCTTCCCAAGGCCGTTTGCTAATAGCCGGATCAAAAGTCAGGAGGCTGAACGTGGGGCCTCTCCTCACTGTCTGATGTGCGCGTGTGCCATGGTGGGAGCTGGAGGGTGGATTCTTTAGGTGATGTGGACGATGGCAGGGACCCTGGGCCTCTTCTTCAAGGAAGCCCTTCTCTGTGCCAGTCTGGCTGTCTCCCGCCCCATCCTGTCTTTCGCTTCAGGCTCCAATCATACAGCACTTCCTGACACACGCACACCCTTTCTCATTTTGATGGGTTGTGCCTCTGGCGAGCACATCCTTTCCCCGCTCCTCCCGCCATCCTCCTCATTGTCTTGATTTCCCCAGAAATGCCTGTGCTCCCCTCCCCTGTAATCTCCGTGTCTACCCCTGACCTCCTCGGGTTGAAATTGTCCAGCCCGTGCCGGCCTCCCCGTTGGGGCCAAGGGCATTTCCTGTTGCTTCTGTATCCTCGGCACCGGGCGGCAGGCAGCACGGGGCTTGGCGGAGCATCACTGCCCAGCGACTGTGGCTCCGAACTGACGTGAATCCTGGGGGGAGAGACAGCATCCTTGTTCCCGTACGGAAGCAGTGTTTTGGAAGAATATTTTTTGAGAGATTGGGGGAAGGCAGAGTAACAGGAGATTCGGGCCGAGACACAGGGAGGGGCCCTAGAGGACGAAGAAGGGGTGCAATGTTCACAGGTCTCCAGGAGGGAGACGGTCAGCTTGTGCACAGAACTTCCCCGCTCCAGAAAAACAGGAAGCAGGCTTTACCTTCTGTCTTCTAGCCAAAAGAGAGGGAGTCCACACCTGAGCGTCCCATGACTTCCTTGCCCAGGGAAGGGGGAAAATCCTATTCTCCTGCCAAGGAGAAGGCCTAGCTAGCTTTTGGTAGAGAAATAATGACATCCAGTGGACAGCCATGTCATCCTCAGACTCGGCTGATGGCTTCCCCAGTCAGGAGACCTTCCGGGGCCGGGACAGCAAGGAGTTGTGAATCCAGCACTGGATGGTTGAACCTTCAGTTGAACCTGAATCCTGATTCAGCCTCTTAGCTGTCTGACCTTGGGTAAGTGACTCCTCCTTCCTGAGCCTCTGTTTCCTCCATGGAAATAGACTCCGAAAGCACGTTTTATGAACTGTTTAGCAGACATCGCTTCTCCTGCTATCAGAACTTGGGTTTCTTGGGAACGGTACCTTCGAGGCAGTGCTATGAAGTAAAAGGAGGACAAGTTCTGGAATCAGATGGCCCTGGGTCCAAATGCTAAATTCCCCACTGAATGGCCTGAAGCAATTAACCATCTCCCTGAGCACATAGTTCTGCAAAATGGGTTCATGACTGCTTCCAATCCCAAGGGTTATCACCAGTATGAGACCCTCTTGTGGGTGCACAGGCAACAGCATTCCTGAAATTTGGAAAGACTGATGTGTCCCCACCTCAGGGGCACAGGGAGGGCTATGCAGATGGCAGAGCAGTCAGCAACTGAGAAAATAGGAGGAGAGCTTCACGTCCCTGCATTTCCTGAATGGCCCCAGCCGACCTCCAGCCACGTTCAGGGGCTCAAGGTCTCTGAGATCTCACCAGGCTCTAGGGCCAGCACTAGCCAGAGGTCAAGGCCACCATTTGCTAGAACAGTCCCCCAGGCTGAGGGGGCCAGGCTAGAGAGAAGTGAGGGGGGCCAAGGGAGGAGCGGAGCCCCCACTGCCATCCCTCCAAGAGGAGAGAGGAACCTGGGAAGGAGGGCCAGTCAAATCCGACGGTGACTCAGTTGTAATTGACAGAGCCGAAGTCCCTGGGCTGGAGCGAGGCAAGTCGGAAAATGACCAGATTAAGCAGCTGCCATGAGGCACGCAAGGAACTCTGGGAGCTGGGAAACCGGTTGTCAGCCTGTGTTTCGGAAACAAAGTGACATTTTTGCATGCCTGAGTTTGTGACTAAGAAGTTAATGCACTTGAGGTAGGCAAAGTGTATGGGCATAGTAGGCCCTCAGGAGAGGTTGCCTGGCTTTCTGCCTCTTGCTCTGTTTGTGTGGAAGCTGGCCAGTTCCACAGGTCTGTGTGTGAGGCTACCCTGAGCACCTGTCCTGTTCATCTTAATCCCCTGGAGGAAAGGAAACGTGTGTGTGTGTGTGTGTGTGTGTGTGTGTGTGTGTGTGTGCGCGCGCGCGATCCTGACCCTCAGAGGTTAGCCCGGGCCTGGGCAGGAGAAAAGCCTGGGCACTCATAATTGTACTGTACCCTCTCATCCTCCAACAAACCTTCGAGGGAGGATTATCCCCCACCCCAGCCACTTTACAAACCAGGAAGCAGGAACCCTGAGAGGGCCTGTGATGTTGCCCCAGTCACCCAGGTAGGAACCTGAGGGGCTGGAGTTTAACCCTGGCCTCTGGCCCCTGCCTCCCAAAAAGGGCTCTGGATGGTCTTTGCCGATGCCCCACTGTGTGCAAGGCCTCACACCAAGGCTTCATGCTCCACGCTTTCCCGCACTGTCGCATGTATTCCTCATGAAAGCCCCATAAACCACTCCTTCCTGTCGCCACCTCCCCTCCCATTCCACGGATGAGGAAACTGAAGCTCATGGAGGTTCCACGACTCACGTAAGGTCACTCAGCTGGCCCGCAGCAGGGCCAGGACCCCGTCTAAGCAGAGGCCGACATCCTCCCGTCTACCCACTCTGTGATCCCAGGTGAGGCAGTCATGCCCGAACAGAGGCCGGTTATGGTGTCCACACTGCAGAAGTTCTCTCAGGCCTCCACTGTGCCTGTCAGCTGCTCTCATCAACACCCGCCCACCTGAAATTTGGCATACCCTCATGCCGTAAACAACACACGGTATTTCTTTCCTCTTCTCTTCTCAACCAGCTCTGTGACATTCACCTCTCCGAGGCGCCTTCGCCCCTCTCAGCCTCGGCGGGCGTTCTCATGCATGAAAGGGGGCCGGTAAATCCCATCTACAAAAGTATCGTGAGCCATTGTTTTCATCCCAAATGCCTCTCCTCCCTGAGCACACCTGTGAGGCGCCCTCCAACGCCCCCCCCCCCCCCAGCCTGGATTCCAGCCACCAGCTCTCCTGTCCTGGCTCCTTCATGCAGGCCCCTGCCACAGGCCAGAACATCTGCCGGAGAACGCCATGGAACTCTGCCCCTGAGCCGGGGTCCTGCCAGCAAAGAGTTTAAACAAACAGAACTGGGCAGAAACGAAATGGTCCGTCGATCGTAAAAGGTTGTGCCTCATGCTCATGCACTCGGGTTTCATGATAATCCGAGTGATGGTTCTCCTGAGGAGGATTGGAGAGAAAATGGTCGGGGGCTCTGAGGGGAGCAAGAAAAAAAAAAAAAACAACAGCCATGTACCCAAGGCAAGCACTGCCAAGAAAGTGGCCCTGCATGGTCAATAAACGGAAGATGGCGGGGGGTGGGGGGCGGGGTGGCGGTTGGGGCACTGGAGGAAAAGTGGGGCTCTTTCCAACTGGTCCAGTGTCCAAGTCAGACCTTCACCAGTGAGAGCTCTTTCCACCTAATTTGTGCAGGACTATCAGCAACCCCAAACCACTGTGGTCAGAATCGGGGAGGTGGGGCGGCCAGCTCAAACACCCTCTGAGGCTGTGCAGGTAAACCGTGAAGCACGTAAAGGAAACACCAGAACACACATGATGAGCCTTGACCACTGACACACAGTGTTGGGAAGGCAAGAGGGAGCGATGGGGACTGCGGCAGTGGAGACAGCCGGGCCCGGGGCCGTCAGCTCCCGCCAAGCCCTGCCACTCGGGAACGCAGACCCAGGATCGCCAATCTTCTGCTTTTTTTCAAGACAAGCAGGAAAGAACGGATTTTGTTTTTTAATGTGCAGGTTCCCAATTTTTAAACATTGGCAACTAATTCAAATGTTTTTTTTTTTTCTTTTTTTCAAAAGCGCTACATGGGCCAAACAAAATATATCTGTAGGCCAAATTTGACTCACAGGCCACGGGTTGCAATTTCTGCAGTTTTGTGTCACGGTCAAGGCGACGGGATCTGCCCGGATTCAAGTCCCAGTTCTCCCATCGACTGGCAGGGCGACCTTGGGCAAGTCACCTAGCCTGTCCAAGTCTCAGTTACTTTGTCTGTAAAATGGGGATCGCAGTAGCATCGACACATGGCATTTGAGGAAGTTTTATGAAATTTATGTCATGGAAATTCCTTGGCACAGTGCCCAGTATATGGTAAGCCCTGAAGAAATGTTAGCTATTGTTATTAATTCACCCGGGGCGGGGGGGGGGGGGGGGGCGGAGTGGGGGGGGGGGTAGATAGAATAGCAGGTCATGGACAAAGAATGAGGCCAGGAAAAGAGACCAAGCAGGCAAAACAGGGCAAAGCCTGGAAACGCCAACCAAGCTTTCTCTCTCTAGAATGGCCCTTACAGAATGACTGTCACAAACTGGCACCAAACTGCCAAGAGAATTTTGGGCAGGTCGGACAGTGACCGGAAGGCTGGTGGCCCTCCACTATCCCCCCACTTCTTTCCAGACTATCACCAAACAGACCTCATGAAACCTTCTGGACTGCTGCAGAGCAAAAGACGGATAGGCAGGGGGCCCTACAAGAGGCCAAATGGTGCTTCGGGTCTGTGGCTCAGCTGCGGTGGGCAGGGTGACTTTGGCTATGTCATTTCATCTCCCTCTGAGACTCCGTTTACCTGTCCGTACAATGGGATAACTACAGTTATCTCCCAAGATACTGATTGGGATTAGGAATAAGGCAGGGTAGGATCCAGTATGGCACTCATGTTCCACAATTGCAGGCTGCCACTGCTGGTTATTGTTGTTACAGTTTTTATCATTAATGGGGCAATAGAGATGCTTGTCTGACCAGCGTCCATCCACCTCTCTTCAGGTAACCATCCCAGTTCTCTGAAGAAACATCCCTTCTCCATTCCCAACTGAATGGTTCAATTGGTGTGGACTCCTCCCCTCCCACCAGGGAGAGGTGTGTGAATCAGGTGTAGCTAATGAGAGTAGCATAGTTTCCTGGGCCAACACAGGACATTCATTCAAACTGTGATGGAAAAGAAGGTCTCCGTTTTCCATCAGATGCGTTGTGGTGAGGAGTAAGCTGGAGCCACAGCAGCCATCTCACTACCACATGGGAAGAGCCTGTCTAAGAATGGAACCAATATCGAGGAAATCATGGCAAAGGGGTGGAAATATTCTTGATAACATTACTTAAGCGCCTGGATCCAGCTGTACCTGAAGTTCACACTACACTGAACTATTCCATCTCATGAGCCAAAAAATTCCTTTTTCTGCTTAGACCATTTTGGATTGAATTTTCTGTATCTTGCAACAAGAACCTCAATAGACACATGAGCCTTAAGGATGAGTTAAGAAAATGACCCACACCTGAATGGCTCAGTCAGCTGAGCGTCCAACTTTGGCTCAGGTCATGATCTCATGGTCCGTGAATTCAAGCCCCATGTGCTGAGCTGTCAGCACAGAGACCGGAGCCTGCTTCAGATTCTGTGTCTCCCTCTCTCTCTGCCCCTCCCCTTCTCACACTCTGTCTCTCCCCAAAATAAATAAACATTTAAAAAAAGAAGGAAAAAAAAAAAAAGGAAATGCCCCGAAAGGAGAGTTTCATTAGTCGGCAGTTCTTATAGGCTGTCAGACCATGCTCTGAGCATGACCGCACTATTTGCCTTTTTCTGGGAGTACGGTAATATATCCTGAAAGCCTTTCACAGATTTTGGTCAAGCTTTCCTTAAAACAATGGTTGTGAATCAGGGGCAAATCTTCCCCCCCACCCAGAGGACATGTAGCAACGTCTGGAGACATTTTTGGTTGTCACAGTGGGGCAAGGGGTAGGCACTCTGTGCTACTGGACTCTTGGGGGTAGAGGCCAAGGATGCTGCCCAACATCCTACAGTGCACAAGCCAGCACCCCTCCTGGGATCAGGAATGATCCCATTCAAACAGCAACAGTGCTGAGGGTGAGAAACACAGGAGAAGTAATACACCAACCCCTTCTCTAGCCACCTCAGCTTCCCTGGAGTCTTAAAGTGCTACATGCTTGAAGACAGAAACCAGGCTATTAGGGGACTTTATATACTTCATCGTGTTCTCTTGGGGTAGACAATGCTGTGACTCCAACCCAATTCAAAGAGGCTGCCCCAAATGTACACACCGTTTACGCATAATCCCCCCGTGGGTCTGCAGCAACCTTCCCCGTCACTGTAACAACCACTGCCGATAACTAGTGGGCCAACAGGAAGAGCAGGCAACCTCTCTGAAGACAGACAGTCTCATCCGGTGACACATGCGTGTCTTCCCACATCTGGCGATAATGGATCGGACAAATGAGCAAATGACCTAAGTCCCACATATCCAATAGAAAGGAAAGATAGTATTCCCTTACTGTCTAGAGTAGCATTTCTCAGTGTGTTTCCCCTTAGAGTACTACTCCTGTGAGATAGTCACAGGGGGAAAAAAAATGATTCCAAGATCAAATAAATGTGGGAAACACAAAAGCCTCCACTACCTTCATGGGCAGCAACAGCATGCGTTAGCCCATTAAAGGCTCTGATAAGACCTGCAGTTTAAAAAAATGTGCTTGAATTTCTTTTGGTCCGCATTTTTCAAATTCCACCACGCAATCTTTTTTCACTTATAATATTTAGTATCCATGGAACTATCATCCCAGAGGACACGCATTGGGAAACATTTCAAAGGGACTACAGAGAAAGTGAAATATAGTATATTAATGAGATGTAAAAGCCAATCCAACAAAATCAAATAATGGTGGCAATAGACCAAAGCCCTTTGGCCAGAGAACTCTCTGCCTTAAATGTGTCAGTATGGCTCATCCTTATTTTATTTGAGCATCCCTGCTTTTTTTTTTTTTTTAATTAAGTAGGCTTCACACCCAGCACAGAGCCCTATGCAGGGGTGAACTCACAATCCTGAGATCAAGACCTGAGCCAAGACGAAGAGTCAGACTCCTAACCAAATGAGCCACCCAGGTGCCCCATCTCTACATTTTTGTAGCTGCTCCAAGGGCCTCCCAAGGGCTGCCCAAGTGTCAGGCCTTGAGCCAGATCTTGGAATTGTGAAAACAAAAAGTCACACTTTGGTAGGTACTGCAGTACAGGATGTGGAGAAACTGCTAGCCTTCCTGGAGAGCCTTCTGATGCAGTAAAGAACAGGGGCATCTGCCCCTTGAACCTTAAGACCTCCAAGTCATTTCAGGAATATGCAGTTCGTACATTATCAGTCAGTTATATTGACCCTGTCAGCATTTACCAAAGAGTTGGGCAGGGAGTCAGGAGGGGACGGGTGGTATCAGCCACCCGTAAGTGCCTCCTAAGGGAAACGGTCCACCCAAGCCCGCTGTGCTTCAGCTGTGCTTCAACAAAGGATGGTCACGGGTTGGACAAAAGATGCGCACCTGATTCAAGGGCAGCCCCTTCATTGGCTGGTTGGTGACCTATGAGGAGGCCAGGACAAAAAAGCTCCTCCCAGTCCGTTCAAGTAATTGACATGAGGCTCTGTCGCTCTGGGACTCGACCAGGCAAACCGCGAGGGAGGCTGCAAGTTGGTGGCAGAAGAAAAATGCACAAGAAACAGGAGCTGACACTGGTTCCACGGCGTGAAGATTGGTGACCCGCCACGAAGAGATCTGACAGCAAAAAGCCCGCTCAATTCCTGACCTCTGAGCACTCACACGCAGAGACGGGAGTCAGACTCCAGGCTGTTGTTAATCAGCGAGTCAGCACAGGGAGCCAGTGTTTCTGCCATTCCACAAAGAACCAGCGCCGCTGGCCTTGGCCCGCCCTAGGCCAAGGAAAGGCGTGGTTTCAGAGACCACAGTCAGGAGAACTGCGATGTGGGTAATGACAGTCGAAGGGTGCAAATGCCGGTGGGAAGGACCTGGGCTTCCGCAGGAAGCCTCTCAGCCTTTGGACGCACCTCTGGATTCTAGGGCCCTTTGGACCTCACAGTTTCCTCTCTCCCCAAGGGACACTGCAGTCATGCCTCAGTATGGCTAAAGTCACACCCAGAGGCTTGACGCGGCTGGCCCGGAAATCACACAGCCTGCAAAAACACAGGATAAACCTTCGTTCCTGGAATAACAATGCCGCAGTGCTCTTGACTCAAGGGCTGGGTGGCTTTGAGGGATGGGAAGGGGGAGAGGAGGTGGTTGAGGTTACGTACTTGTCCTGAAAGTAATATGCTGCTAACCAAGACTCAGGGAAAAGGGACCAAGGTCAGCTTCACTTGCCGGGATTTTACACCCCAGCCACAGGGTTACGGAGGCGGGAGCAGCAGCCCAACTACGTCCATGCCGCCTGACTTTCACCCCAGGCTTCAGGACCTACATGTCAGTGACCGATGTCTCAAAGCGAGTGCGAGAGTCAGTTTGGTGCAGCCGCCAGCAGGAGATGCAGGCAGCTGAGACCTCTACAGCAACCCAGGGAATCGTTGCATGTCAGACCACCGAGCAAGACTTGGGTTTGGTCCATCACATTCACGGGGCCCCCACTCTGTGCTTCACACTGTCCTCCACGCACTTACATATATGGTCACAAATGTTCTCCGCATAACAAACAAGTCTCTTGACATGTATTAAACTTAGAAAATAAGGCTGCACATTAAGCCAGAATGGAGTGAACCTTGCAGGCAATTTGAAATTCGGAACTTCCCACTTTCTCTTCTCCTTTTTCCCTCGTAACTCTCCATCCCTCCTGATAGTCCTTTTAAGAGCAGAATCATTTGAGTGACCGAATGTCTGTGTTTAGACTTCTCTTGTCTTCCCTGACCAGCCTGGTGGTTCTCAACCTCTAAACGGGTGTGAGAATTGCTGTCCTGGGTCATACGACACACACCTTATGTGTGATACTGCATTCACATCACGAGAGTTTTCAAGAGTCTCTGACTGTGGTTTTTCACCTGAAGGGCTCACTTTGAATCTGAGTGCCACAAACTGAAACTGAGTGTACAACACACAACACCCTGTGATCAGGGCTGGGGACACAGGGTTAGAGAGTGGCAGGAAGGAAATCAAAAGCCCTCTGTGAACCCAGGCTGGGCTGGCTTCGTCCCAAGCAGCTCCTGGGGAGAGGAATGATCACGAAGAAGTGCCTAGTCCTTGGTCACCAAATCAATGAACAGCAGGGTGAGATCTGAACCCAAACCCTGTGCCCCCAAAGGCGGACTCTTCACCCTCTCCACCTGCAGGCCCTCAGATGTGCACACTACTAGCTACAACACGAAGGGGAAAGTGGAAGGCAGGAGAGGGGTTCGGGCATGGAGGGTTTAGTCCCTGTTCCGCGGATGGGGCAGGAGGCAGCATTTGAGCTGAGCCTGGAAGAACATGCAAACTTCGTCACTCGCCATGGGGAAAATGTATGCCTGGTGTCAGGAGCAGCAGACCCAGGGTTTTATCTCCCTGGCCTCTGCCCTCCTTTGTTTTTGGACCTCAGCACCCTGCTCTTCCCTTGGGATCTGCCTCCCTTCCCTTCTCAGTCTGTATGGTTTGTGTGGGCTAGACCCCCGGGCCCTGGTTCCAGGCCTGTGACCCAGGCCTGGCCAGCCAGAGCATCACATTTTACTGACCACAGCCATGGCTTTCAGAGTGGGCATGTGAGCCAATCTGAGCCGAGGGGTGTTGAGTCCAGGGTTCTTTGGGCCTGCCAGGAAGAGAGACATTGTTCCACCCAGAGATACCCAGAGGATAGGATGTGCCCCTAGGGTTGTTAGCGGTCACCTGGCCACCGTGTGCACAGAGAGGCTGTCTTCAAATGAGACCATGAGACAGGAGAGCTGGGCAGGGAGGGAGAGTGAGACCCAAGGGCTGATGACATAGCTGGAGGCTCCCAGATCCATGCCTAAAGCTTAGCCCTTTCCTGGGTTCCTGTGTAATATGAGCCGATCAATGCCTTTCTTTGCCCGGGCAATTGTGAATTGGGCTTCTATCCCTGGAGCTGCAGAGTGAGCTGAGTAGAGGGCTAGAAATAAGAGTCTGAGAAGAGATAGCCACTGAGACTGTGTTGGTCCTTGACATTACTATTCAGCTGGGGCTGCAGAAATCAAAATTAGTTTTCAACCTGTCCTGAACCCAATTTACAGATCAGTTAATCAGAACTCAAGATACCAGAACCTCGAGAGCTTTGGCAAATCTACTGTGGTTTAAATTCTCACTTTGACCAGGGACCTGGGCCTCAGGGAGCTCACGGATATGGCCCAGAGTGACACAGAAACCTAGTAGCTCCACAGAGAGTGGGGAGCTGAAGGCACAGTCATGAGATAGGTCAGATGGCGGTGGGGGAGATGAGGAGGACCCAGATATTGGGCTGGGAGAAGGAAACAGTAGGGAAGGCACCCTGCAAGAGGCCTTGGACTGGGCCGGCCTTGTAGGGAGCCCTCTTCAGAATCACACAGAGCTGGATTCAGATCCTTGCTCTGCCGTTTTGAAAACCACTTTCTGTTCTGTCCTCAATGCCACTGTTTATACAATGGGGTCCAGTCCTTTATTTAACTATGTGGTTACCATGCCCAAAATGGACTCTAAAGAAGAAAAATAAGGTCCCAGACTTCAGGAAGTTTACACTTTTGATAAGGGATATCAGAAACCATACAATTTGTTTATCATGTGCCTTCCCGTGTCATACTGTAGGCTTCCCAGGAGCAGGGATATTTGTTTTGTCACTGCCTGCCTCGGTACCTGGCACATAGTAAGCCTTCAATAAATATGTCTTGAATAAATACAAGTAAACAAAGTAATAACCCGGGTGAGTACTGCGGAATAAATAGAACACAGGAAGCAACGGAGAGTGACATGTAAGAGAAGGCTCCTAGGAGAAGAGGGTATTTGAGCTGAGACCTGGATGATGAGGAAGCAGCCATAATGAATAACTGAGGAAATGCATGCTAAGCAGAGGGAACAGCACATGCAAAGGCCCTGAGGCAGAAATAAGGAATGGGAAGCCAGCCCCACAGCTGGAGTGGGAGTGACAGAGGGAACTGTGATTGGGGAGGCAGGCAGGGGCTAGATTGCTGCGTCATGACAACGAGTTTGAACTTGATTCTAACTAAGCACAATGGCCAGCCACTGGAGTGTGTTGGGCAGGGCAGTGACCTCTGACTTAGAGGTTCAAGAGATCACTCTGCCTACAGTGTGGTAGATGGATCTCAGCAGGAAAGACAATAACGTATGTCACACACAGCATCTGGCACACAGTAAGTGTTCAATGAACAAGCAGTGTGCATCACTACCCCTGGTGCCACATCCACAAAAGCTTGCCAATGTCCATTCCAGTCCAAGAAATGTGCTCTTTATCCTCTTGGGTTCAGGCTCTCTCTAGCTACCCTCTGTGCACTGTGATGGTCAAAGTAAAGCCAACAGACAAGCTTTGGGGGAAAATCCTCTCCTCTTGTTGGTTACAGGAACAGCCCGGGAGCCATGGCGGGGAGGGGCAGGATGGGGGCGGTGGAGTGGGAGCCTTCTGTTAAATGTTGAGTTGCTCCCAACATACTTTTCAAACATTCGTTTGCTTTTGCCCAGTCTCCTCCGTAAGAGACATGCTTTCGGATGTGTTTTGAAAAATATTCCATATGCTAATGGAATGTCACCATCTGCCAAAGAAGGCAGAGCTGTTTTTAAAGGAAAAACTATTACAGAAATGAGGTATTCACAGAGGGGCACTAAAGAGCCCAAACGTCGCTGACCTGAGGCTGACCTGGGCCGCCTCGTGTTACCAACATGAAAAGGGAGTGAGAAAATCTGAGGCCAATTAACTTCTCTCCCCCACCACCACCTCTCCCTCTCTCATTTTCCCCCTCCCCTTCTTGGAGACATGATGAAATTTCCTGAAACAAAAACTCGCAGCCCGTTCTATAAAATGCTTTCGCCTTTGGTGGAAAAAGCCCCGATGGTCCCTTTTATCTTCTCATTCCTGAGGCGCAGACCTGGCCCCCGTCTGTTTGTGCAGATGGGCTGCAGGGAACACTCCCAAAGACAAGAGAGGCTAGGGCCGGGCCGGGCTGTTTGCTGTTGCGACCGGAGCCTGGCCATCGGAGAATGGGGCGCTGTGCTGAAGGAGGGGAAAGCAGGATTAGGTGTCCTGCGGCATGATGAGTGGACAGGCATTGTTCCCCGGGAGGCCCGGCCAGGCCGGAGGCAACTCTTCAGAGAGGAAGGCTTTCCAAACTCTGGGAGCATCCACCCTACCTTTACAGCTGCTCCTTCTCCGCCTCTGTCGCTGGCTTGTCTTCCTGTGCCCTTGTCCTAAATGCAACATCCTTCCAGACTCAGCGTCTGGGCTCTTCTTCGAAAGCCGCCCCCTGCCTCTCTCTCTCTCTTGAGGCAGCCCGAGTCAGCTTCACGTGACTATTTCTCAGGCACCTGCAATGTCCAAATCCGAAAGCGTCACCCCTCCACCCAAACCTCCCTCCCTTATCGGGGAGACCAAGTGCCCCTCCTGCCAGTTTGGTCCAGGGACATACCCACCTTACAGCCTTTGCATGTGTTTCCCCGGCCTGGGACGTCCCCCACCGGCTCCTGCTTGTATCCTTGAGGTCTTGGTTCAGATGTCCCACAGCCCGCTGCACACTCGCAGACGGTCGTAATCGCTTCACA
Organism: Prionailurus viverrinus; assembly: GCF_022837055.1. Classification (NCBI taxonomy): domain Eukaryota; kingdom Metazoa; phylum Chordata; class Mammalia; order Carnivora; family Felidae; genus Prionailurus; species Prionailurus viverrinus. The sequence goes on along the minus strand of NC_062561.1, from coordinate 178,495,745 downwards.
GCACTTACCGCAATCAGGATGTAGCCGTGAATTCACGGGCGCGTGCGTATACCGTAGCAACCACGGTATATTGTCTATTTCCTCCGGACTGGAAGCTTCCTGAGAGCAGGGGCGGGGCTCCTGTCCCTACAGCTCCACCTAGCGGCGCATGGGAGACACGCCAACCGTGGGTGCCCCCGCTAAGGCCTCCTACTCCCTCAACCTCGGATCGCACAGCTCCTGCCTCCTCAACACCCCGCAAAACCGCCCTCTCTCACCTCCTCAGTGTTCTGCCTTATTCCAGACCTCAACATGCCTCTCCTGAATCTTGGCACCAGCCTTCTGACTGCTCATCCCCGGCTTTAAACGCATCAGTGGCTGCCCAGTGCTGCCAAGATAGACGCTCAGCCTGGCCCACCAACCTGGCCACGGTCGGGTCCCCGGCACCTATGTTGCTGTGTTCTTTACACTCTACCAAACTTTGTGCATTGATGAAAGCGCTGCACACATTTATTAATGACCAAAGAATGTATGGCAGGGGAGGAAAACAGATGTGCAGAGCGTCTGTTAATGTAAGAGGAAGGCTCCTCCCGGGAGACGCTGCTGATCACAGTGCCCGTGGAGCACAGGCGGGGTGGCGGTGGGTGGGCAGAGGGTGGCGTGGTAAGAGGCCGGCTGTGGCAGCCGAGATAGACTGGAATCAAGGCTAAGCCCAGCCGCCTAGCAAGACAGACCTGGGCCTCAGTTTCCTCAGTTGTCAAGTGGTACGAACACATAGCACACAGGGCTTTTGTGAGGATCATACGGTGTGGAAAGCCCTTCCCAGCAGGCCTGGCACTCACTGTTTGGTGGTTATGTTTATTCTTGTTGTTGCTATAGCTGGCGTTGAACCACCCTCTTCCCTGCACTGCCCACCCTGCTCCCCGCCCCACCACCCACATGCGCGCTCGCGCGCGCGCGCACGCATGCACACACGCACACACACACACGCTGAGGACGTGAAAGTCTCGCCTGTCCACTCTGGAGACACTACAATCTGCTGAGCATACTGGCGTGTTGAGGTCTCGCTCTCTTCCCAGAAACACCCCAGGAGGATATAAGTTGACTGCTTTTAAAGCTGAATTATTCTAAACTTAAAAACCAACAAAAGTAACTTGGCATAAATACTATCCATCTGGTCCACCTCCCTCAGTTGCACCGACTGAGCAGCCCAGGCCCTGGTTACTGATTCAAATGCTCCCTGGGGACGGTCAGCATAATTCCAAGTGCCAGCTCCTGTGTTTCCCTTCAAGAGGCCCAGACAGGCCTCGCTCAGGCTGCCTGAGCACGTTTGATTTTGTCTCATCCCCCACCATCCTGAACCCTAACCCTCATAATACCTTTCTCTGCTCCGGACACTCTGTACCAGCTGCTTAAAAGCCACAGTTGGAGCTGCCGAAAGGAGCAGGCACTGATAAAGGTAACTTATGTACGGGTACAGAGGTTCGAGTCAACTTGAATTGAGATTTCAGATGAGGTACTTTAGGCTATGTCATTTAATTCTTGAAGAGACTTTAAAACACTGTCTCCACTTCCTAGAGGAAGCTCAGGTTCAGGGCAGAGAATGTCCTTGCTTATGGGGCTGCCGCCAGATAGGTGGCAGAGCTCCAGTCTCAAGCTGGGTCTCATGACGCCAAGGCTCATGCTCTTTCCTCCATCCAGTAGACCAGAGCCCCCCCATGGGGCATCTCTGGGTGTGATACTAAGCTCCAAAGGCTGCAGTGCTCTGAGAGCATTCCTTCTCAACCCCTAGAGCTGCAGGGCATTTGAGAGTAAGACACAGCCCTCGAGAAAGGTCCGTTGGATCCGAGGTTGGTAGTAGAGGGTGGAGGGAGCTTACGCTGTGTCACTGAGATCTCGCCAGCTTTAAGTGGTTCCTTGGGCATGACCCCACTACAGATGAAGTCTATGGCTGTCACTCGTAGGTTCTCCCAGGCCAGTCCAACAACATACGAAAAATATGAGGAAGCAATTCCTAGAGACAGGATGAGTAAAAAGCCAGAAAGTTGAAAGCAATCAACAATACAACTCCACTTACAGGAGTCTGCTTTCCAGTTTACCCTACATGCACACAAAAATCGTTACTTATGGCCTGCACTATAATTCTTTCACATGGCTACACATAACTAAGAAAAATTCTTACAAACTGGATTAGGATTTCAGCGCATTTGATGTATGGGGTCCATCACCCCATCTTTGGGCAGGTAAACACCTTAAGACAGCCATGTACGCAGTCACCCCACATATAAGTTTGAACGTCTATGAGGTCTCAGACCCAGCATCAAGAAAACCAACAGGAGCTTGGAGGTCCTAGAGCTCCCAGAATTTTCTCCAGCCGGAAGACCAAGTCGATCCGGGGCCTAAAGCCTGCCTTGCTGTAACGTGAACTCAGTCCCAGCACAAAAGCAGGCAGCTGGTCTCAACACTCACAACGTGACTGAAGACGGTGGTCGCCAGCTCTTGGCTCCTTCCTTCCCCTTCCTCCTCTTTTTTTTTCAAACTCCTCCCTTGTTTGGTCATTTTTCCTAAAGGAACATGTATGGAGTCATTCTATGGGCTGGTCACTTTGTCACAGGGCATATCATTTAATTTGTCCCTTTTCTCTGAAATCTCTATTCTTCAAGTGTTCGGTGGCCAAACTTAGGCACAATATTTCAAGAGGTCGCTACTAGAAATGTTTCAAATCATGTTGGTTCAGGGATCACAATGCTGTCAGTGCTCCAGTGACTGACTTTAAAAGTTCCCAACTTATAAAAATTGGGTCTTTACATAATATGGATGTTCAGTTTTTCTTGGAAATCTAGAGCTGGCATTACAGGGTCTACATTCCTGCAAGCAAATAGATCGTCTAGAGCTGGGGCATGTGCCCTCCAGGACTTGAGCTAGTGACACCTTCTTTTAGACATGGGGAAGCTAAGACCCCAAAGGGGGTATTGCCACACAGCTAATTAGTAACAGGGTTATTAGCCAGATGGCCCAACTTCCTTTTCTCCTTATTAACTAGAAAACCAATAGGCTGAATGGCAAAGAACCACTCATCTCTGATTGTATATCCAAGGAGCGCTACAAAACCTCTCTTAGAATCTCCACAATCAATATGGGATGCATTTGTAGCTGTCAATTTCTTGCAGTAACAACTCACCTACTGAGGAAAAAAGAAACTATTATTTATTGAACACTTATGTGACTGTAGGAGTCGACTGGAGAGGTTAAGATCGTCTGACACCTGAGGTCCTTCCCACTCTGCAGCAATGTTCGGGCTCAAGGTCTGCTGTTCATAATGATGAGCACAAATTACCAATAGTTTTTCACATTTAGCACAGGCACAGACAGAAAGACCTGTGAAAAATGAGTCACTACAGGGAAGGGCAAGCAATCACCTCAACTCCTCCCTCAAGGAACTTGCTGAATAAATTATGGTAACCAAATATTACACGGTCATGCTCAAGGAGGTAAAATTACATGCACTCACATGGAATGATCTCCTAGAGAATATTAGATGAAAGGGCGCCTGGGTGGCTCGGTTGGCTAAGCATCTCTTGATCTCGGCTCAGGCCATGATCGCCAGGGTTCGTGGATCGAGCCCCGCACTGGGCCCTGCGCTGACAGCATGGCGCCTGCTTGTGGTTCTTCTCTCCGCCCCTCCCCCCTCACACACAAACACTCTCTCAAAAAAAAAAAAAAAGCGTAAGATGAAAGTGCGGCACAGCACGCTACCATTGATGTTAAAAGGGGTGTGGTGATGTGTGTATGTGTACATGATATACTCATATATGTATACATACACACAGAGTATTATTAGCTGTTGAAGGACATACAAAAAACTGGATAATACTAGGGGACTGAGGGTCCAGGGTGAAAGGGAGGATCACTTTTTACTCTATGATTTGTACATAGGTTTGCTTAATCATATGCATGTTACATATTTTTAAAACATTTACAAGAAAAATGGATGGAGGCAATACTGTCTAGAAACACTCTCATCCCCAAAGTCCACATTACCAACCTGGCGGGTTAATGGGGGGGGGGGGGGGGGGCGGAGATCTAGTTACGCGGAAACTTCCGCTACCACGCAGGACTTCTGAGCAGAATCCTACACACGCAAACGGCATCCTTCCTGATTTAGTAACCAGCCAGTGGTGTGTGCCTCTGTGAACGTGGACAACTCAACAGTCCCACGTCCTGCATTTACCGGGGTCAGGCAGCAAGCGTGCTTTTCACACCTCCACCTGCTTCTTCGAGAACCAGAGGATCCACTTACCCTCGGGGCCACTTGGGACACTGAAGGGGCCGTTTTCGGATTTTTACAGTAACTTGTGAAGCAGTGAAGGAAGAACTTATGGGGAAGCCAGCCCCCACCCAGCTCCTCAGATGAAAGCAACAAAAGAGCAAGACGCCCCAGCACAGACCGGTATTCTCGCACACAAACCTCTCCCAAGTCAAAAAGCAGTTTGCTTTCAACCTCATTTTACAGAGCAGATGAGTTGTTGTTGTTGTTTTTTAATCTACAAACTTTAATGGTACATCACTGAATTACTGAGAGAACATAACAGTTGGGGTTTTTTTTTTTTTTGAAAAATTTCTTAACAGAGCATCAGAGTATTGCAACACTTTATTAAGAGTATTGGCTTTGAATTAGTAGCTGAAGTAACAATTGCATGAAGCCAGATTAGGTGTACTGCATAATACTCATACTTGATTTATTGACATTACTTAGCAATTTATTGGACAAAAGTCAAACTTTTTGTTTTTTATTAAGCACATTCCACAGTACAAAGCTGTCATGAATAATATCTGTACAATTTAACAGTTTCAATAGCTGTTCAGACACAAATTTATTTCAAACAGATAATTGGCAAACATAATTAATTACAAGTTAGAATTAGACTATCCCAGTGCTTTAAAACATTAATATAGCAGTAATTTACAGTTGCTCAATTATGGTTAGCAAAATAAAGTCCAGAGTACGGCTGGGAATTACTACTATAATCCCAGAAAGTCAGAATTCCTTGGGTGCCAGAGTCCCCTGCTATAATTTAATAGGCACAATTCAAAGGTTGTGTGCATATTCAAAGGCCATGATCTCCCAAGGAACAAGAACTTCTATATTAAACATGCAAAAACAACAACAGAAAGTCCATTCGTTCAGAAGAATTGCCTCCTCCCCCGCCCCTCCCACACCCCCGGGCTCTCCTAACCAGTCTGATATAAAGCTGTAAGGTGGAGAGTGGTAAAGGTGAACTCACTTCCACAGCCACTGTCAAGCTTACAACATCTACCTCACGAAATAGAGATTTCCTTTTATTTATTTATTTATTTATTTTTTTTACACTTGGAGACTCAACTTCTCAAAAATAGAAATTAATTTGGTAACATGTGGAAGGGAAGGATGCATTTTTAGAAAAGGAGAAAAGAAAAATCAAAAAAGCCAAGCCAAACCAATAAACAAATCACATACACACACTTTGATCCCCACACCGTTCTCAATGCAAAGGACAGAACAGAGCCCAGGGCCCTTCCCTTTAGTTATAGAGTGTGCTTCCACGGGAAGAGGTTTAGTTAATAGGAGGTTCTTATTGGTCCTTTAAAATGTTACTGACGTTGCTTAATCTTTGGAAACAATGGCAAGGGGCAAACAGGAACCTAATATTGAACAAGGGAAAAGGAGTGCCAACCGAATGCCAAAGTCCTTTCGGTGCACGGTCGGCGTGAGAGTGCCATTCACACATTCGGGCTGCGGGGCACTCGGGAGCTTTGAGAACCTGCCAGGGCCACGGCGACATGTGACACCAGAGATGACGGCAATGGGATTCAGGAGCTTGAGGCTTTGCACCACACAGGGGTACCCTTCCACTCAAGATGGGCCCCTGAAGCAACCTGCCATGGGATACGGGCTCCAACATATGAGCAGGCCCGGTTAACATCCTGGTAAAGCCAGGATGCCTGAATTCCAGAGCCAGGAAACCCAGTCAACAGGGCCTTCTTGTTCCTCCCTTTCCAGGGTTACTAATGCACAGAAGAATGATCTTTGACAGTGAAGTCAGATGAACGCTCGTACTCAGAGAAGTACTTGGGAGGAAAAGAACAACAAAAAATAATGTTAAGGTACCTCTCTGTTGTATATGCTGCACAATGAATGAAACATTTTGTGTTAAACTTTAGAAACTACATTTTAAAAACAAGATTCCCGTTAAAACCACACACACCACACACATACACACAAAATGACAATGACAAAATAAAAATACCGTATGAATACTGCAGGAAGGGTTCTAGGTAATCCACATCAACCCTGGTATCAGGTTCTTGAGCCCAGCCCATGGCTAAGTGCGAACACACTCTGTATTAGTGTCTCAGGCACAGGGGCCCTGACTCTAGCAACCTTGAGGTTAAACTGTTATGTACATTATATCTACATGCGGATACAGTATTTTAAATTAGGAGGCAAGCACACGTGTAAAAGTGTTACTCTACCAAATATCAGGAGATGGTTGGGGGACAGAGAACAGTTAATAAAAGAAAAGAGCTATATTACCTGTTGGGAGATAATATAACCTGGCTTATAGTTCTTTAAATTAAAAGAAATTGGTACAGAAAGGAAGTGTGATCCAAAAAATATTACTAAAACAAACCAGAGAAATGTTTCCATTGTCCAACATGTTCCTAATACAGGTCAGAATTCATAATGACTTGGACGGTCAAAAGGAGAATGCTAACTTCTGAAAAGGAAAGCCCTGGACATTCTGGGTAGGTGTTTGGCACCCAAAATTTCACCAAAGAAGAATGCGGTTTCTTAGTATCAGACCAAAGTGCAAAGCAATATAAATTAGAGGCCAAGTCTTCTCTTGATGGTCGATTTACTTCTGTAAAACAGACAGACTGTACGTTCCTTTTATATGAACAATTTACATTTGAAGCATTAGATTTTGTTTTTTTTCACTGATGGGGGGAGGAAATGGGCTTCTGTTCTACTGGAAGTCGGTGAAGCTAAGGTATCCTTCTCAAAGTAGAGGCCGGAATCGGAGGTGAGAAATGTTGGTACTTGGAAGAGTTAGGCTGCTTTGCATCTACCCAGCGTCTAGAACCAATTCCAGCTTCATAACTCAGCTGCGAAGAACTCCCTTAGGCATTTGGTAGCCATGTAGCCAGTAGTTCAAGACTAGGAAACCCTGGGAAAACAAAACAACAAAACAAAACACAAAGGGAGTATGGATGGATATTCTGGTTAGACATGGAGATATACACCACAGCCCATCCACATCCACACAGACATGCCCTTGTGCACACATAACACATTACTGATTTTCAAATATATAAAACGTATAAAAATATTAAAAAAATAGACTTTATGTATTATATAAAAACATATAAAAAATAAAAGCTGCAAGATGTTTTGAGTGTACTACATACCAGGCATCGTACTTATTTAAAACCACAACAATCTTATGAGGTAGAAACTATTATACCCACTTGACAAATAAAAGAACTAAGGCTCAGACACATTGTTTAGCTCAAAGCATTAGCCATTAAGTGACAGAGAGGGCATTAGAAGAGATGACTGACCCCTATAATGTACATCTTTCAGTGCTTCCTGCTAAAAATAATGCATGTAACAAAATATGCTTCATGTTAGATTTTATAGTTAGCATAATCTTTTATGACATCCAAAGTCTACGACGGCTGGTCTCATATCTGCCCGAGAGCCCTCATCTATCATTGTGAAACAAAAATATGCAAAAACTAGTAAATAAAGTATTCATTCTAAATAGAATGCTAATAATCAGAAACTACTTCTTTTCAAAATAAATCATTTATAAAAGGACAATACAATGCAGAGGGAAAGACTACTGAATGTTAAATATTGTTTTGACGGTGACCTTGAGTCAGGGACACATTTTAATCATATATTCTACACTCATCCATGTATATAAATATGTGTACACACACACACACACACACACACACACACACACGCACACACCTAAACTTATCATTACTATGTACAATGCAGGCTGACATTTTCTATTCTAAATTTCATCAAAACAAAGTCAAAATCCATTAGAATGATTTCACCATCACTAATGGGTCACAACCCTTTCCAAACACAGCACTAAACCAATAGCCTAGAAGATCTAAAAGTTACCTATATGTCTAAGATTCTCTGACAAAAAGAGAGAGAAAGAGATTTTTTTTAAAAGCTTGTATGTTTTTTTAAAGGAAACTTTCCTAAAAGGTTGTCTATTTTCATAAAGATCAAGAATCCTAATAAGCCTTTTCAATGAGTTCAAGGGAGATTTAATTTCATTCACCACAGCTTTCGCATGAAGGATCTTTAAGAGTATTATTTTTAAAACATTAACATCCACAGATAAGAAGTAGGCACTCTCAAACACTGCTGGCAGGAACGTAAACTGATTTAACTCTTCTGGTGAGTAACATGACTCTATGAACCAAAGTCTTTAAACATCATACCTTTAAACCTGACACTGCAGACATTTCTAGAATTTTATCCAAAGGTAATAAAGCAAAGATTAAGCTAAAAGAATGATTACAGCAATGTGTTTTATAACAGCTAAAAGCTGGGGGAAAACTTATGTACATAACAGGGCCCATGCAAACAACTAAATATTATTTTGCCATTAGGGATGGTGATTTAGACAAATACTGACATTACAGACAAGGAACAAATTTACAATAAAGGGGGGAAAAAAGCATTTTAAAAACATATACAGTTCTCAACCATAATTTTAGAAAGCCCGAAAGAATATCTACAAGGGAGTGAATAATGATGAATCATGAGTAGGAGTTTATTTTCTTTTGGCTTATCTACTTACTCTAATTTCCTAATAATGATCTTATATTGTCTTGTAATAAAAAAGAGAACTACTGTATATATTAGCTCTTAGTAATTTAAAAAAATGACTCAGCAAATAAATCTGTTGCTAACTTTCCTGACATAGAAATACTCTTACCTTATATTTTAGGGGTGAATATTTTACTGCAAGGTTAAATCATCATTAGGGTAGTGTTTCTTATTATGCATAAATCTTACAGTATCACATGGTAATAATTTTTTTCATGTTACAATAAATGAAAAGAATTTGGAAAAGAGCAGTAAAATCTATAGAGCTGACTGCCAAGGTTGTCAAAAGTAATTCACTTTGAAGAGACAAACACATTTGAGGTTTCACTGCTTGTGCTGCTTGAAAAGCAGATAAGATTTTTCCATTGATTTATAATTGTGGATCATAACAAGGGCAGTTGTTCTTACATTCCCAAAAAGGGGCGGGAGGAGGGCCTGGAAGAAGTAACACCACAGTTTCCTTTCTACCACAGCCAATGAGGGAAACACCACTGGTGACCATTATTCCATTTCTCAACCAAAGAAATCTTGTTCCGGGGCACTTTAAAGTAATATGTAAAAGTTGTCCAATTTGTGAAATTTTACTGTGTTCTATCATTCATCTACTAAATACGCCAGAGAGGGAAAACATACTATGGATGTCTTGGATTTTACCACGTACCTCTCTAAACAGAATGTGAAGACAAACACACATATCAAAAATACAAAAGAAAAAAAAAAGCGTTAACCACTTAAGTTGTTCTCTGATACACCTATTCCCCTGAGACTATCCATTCCAGCTACAGTTGCCCAGGTCCTATTTTATGTGATGCTCTTATGTGGAAAAACAAAAGCATAGGTGGGATGCAGCTAAAGCAATGTGCAGAGGAAAATGTATAGCTTAGAAAAGAAAAAGAATGAAATAAATTGAACAAAAGATGTGCAAAGCTGCTTTTGCAAAGCAAAGGGAAGCAAAGCAAAGCAAAAGTGCGATACTGCTAGGAGGCTGAAGAAGACCTAAATAATAGAGAGTTCTACCATGTTTATGGGTTGTAAGACTCAACATTTGTTAAGGTGGAAATTCTCCCCCAGAATGATCTTACAATTCAATGCAGTGCTAACTATAATCCCGGTTGTCCTTTTCATAGACTTTGACAATTCAAAACTGAATATGAAAACCTAAAGAATCTAGAATAGTCAAAGCAATTTTTTTTTTTTAAGTTGGAACATTTATTACACACTATGGTATTGGCGAAAGGACAGCCACATAAATCATGGACTTTAGAACAGAGTCCAGAAATAGACCTACAAATAAATGGTCAACTGACTTTTGGACAAAGATGCTAAAGCAAATCTATGAGAAACGGAAATTCTTTTAATCAGATAGTGCTGGAACAACTAGACAGCTATATAAAAAGACCAGTGACTTTCTTATCTCACACCACACACACAAATTAAATGATCAAAGACGGAAATGTAAAAGCTAAAAATACAAAACTTTTGAAACTATGCCGGTCCAAACAGGAATCACTACCTATGTGTAACTATTTGAATGTAATGTTAAATAAAGTATGATTAAATACAATTAAACATTCAATTAAATTCAATTAAAATTTAATTTAAAACTTAGTTCCTGAGTCACACTGGCCACATTTCAAGAGCTCAATAGCCACAAGTGGCTATTGCCTACCACTTTAGTGGACAGTGCACTTTAGAAAATGTAAACTGATGCAGGTCAGTCTTTGCTAAGGCTGGGATGGGGTCAGGCTTTGACTACAAAGGTGGCACAAGGGAACTTTTGAGGGTGACAGAAATATTCTTATCTTGATTGTGGAGGTCAGGTTGTAGATTGTGGATTTTCAGGTATACATTTGTAAAAACTCATCAAACGGTACACTTTAAACGAGTGCAAGTTTTGCACAAATCCTATCTCCGTAAAACTGGTTTAAAAAACAACAGGGGCAGGGGCAGAGGGAGACACGTACATCTAGGTGACCTGTCTACCTAGGGAACGTATCTAGTACCTGACTGTGTCAGTTTAGATGATTTACTCCAATTTTTCACTGACTTATTATCTTTATGCTTGCTGAAGGTGACTGCAGGAATACCCTAAAACTGTATTTATCTACTTAAGGGTAAATTCTTGTGTGGCCTCGGAGAAAAAACACAAATATGTCATTTTGGCCATGGGTGTCACTTGCCCAACAAACATCAATGAGCGCTTGCAATATACCGGGGACTCCAATGAACCCTGGAGCTCCGCAACACAAGGAGGACCATGGCCTTGTGAGTGGGACAGGCGTGCAAACCATTTCAATATCAAATAATAAATTAAGCATGAAATGAAAGGGCAGAGGGGGAGTGGGGCTGTCTAGAAGCCATAATAACACAAGCAAGGGGAGGGAGATGGTGGAGGTCTGCACTACTGTAGTGTAATTAGAGACATTAAACAGAGTTCAGTCTGGCTGCAGCTAGGGTTTTGGAAGGGAGTAACAGGAGACGAGAGCATGGGGAGGATAGTGAGGACACAAGGTAACAGCCAGACGCTCAAACTCCTGTCAGCTAATGTGAAGTAGTTGAACCATGATCCCGTGAACGGCAGGAAACCAGTAAGGCAGAGGACGGCAGAGGCAGGGCTTAAGATGATCCTAACTGACAGCAGAATGGAGATCGGGCTGAAGAGGGAGAGGAAAGACCAGGAGGGAAACCAGTTTTCATCTAGGTCCATTTCTCCTTCCCTGTATCTTCCTTAGGATTTGGGGGAAGGGCGGTTGAAGCGCGGAGGAGCAATCACTCAAGAGATCCTTGCCTTTTTCCTCTGTAATCCCCCATTGTATCTATTTTAAGGCTCCATTCAAAAAATGTAATGATTCTGCCATACAGTTTTTTCAACTTTGGAAGAATCCATCCAGAGAGAAGATGGCAAGGCAGATAGATGGTTACTATCATGAGAAATAATATGAACGCACTTGGGACCAGAAACAGTAACTATGTATGTGGCTTACAGGTCATTACTGCTCACCTCCCACATCCAGGCAGACACTGCCAACCCATCACAGCATTATCCCTTGGGGTCACAAGGTCCCAGAATCCTTCCAAAGGCAGCACTCCAGCCAGGCACTACTGATCAAACTCAGCCAGGATGAAGAAAAAGCTTATTTGCCATTCCTGCAGACCCTGGGTTTACCACTGATCAATGGCACAGGGGCAAGACTGGAGGACGGCAAACTTCCTTAAAGAGCTGTATAATAAATATTTTAGATGTCACAAGCCATATGGTCTCTGTGGCATCTAGTCAACTCTTCCAATGAAGTATGAAAACAGCCACAGACAATACGTAAACTGAGCATGGCTATTATAATAAAATTTCATTCATGGACACTAGAACTTGAATTTCACATAATTTTCGTGTGTCATGAAATAGTACTCTTCTTCTAATTTTTTTCAATTATTTAAAAGTGTAAAAAACTATTCTTAGCTTGCTATAGCAGGGGAATAAAATCAGGCAGTGGAACAAATTTGGACTCTGCCTATAGTCTGCTGACCCTTGGGTAAGACAAACTTCCTGGACATCTGTGTTTTGGGCCTTAGAGTCTTAAGTAAGAAGTATTAGAAATGATGGTAACTTGGTGATCTAAGGGCCCTTTTTTTTTTTCTCCCCGCAATTCTGCATCTAAACTCTCTTTACACTTTTAACATTTAATGAGCAGAAAACATACAATGATAAGGAGCCACTAAGTAGTAAGTAATATTTTAAAATAAGTATGAATTTTATTTATTAATCAGTCTTTACATACATATATACATAGTAATACAAGTAGGTACAAACCAATTTATTCAATCTGTAAAGTTTAACGTGCACAGGATTTACTGGCCCCCTTGCAAAATATTCAGAGCTGGAAATACTGCTCCAGATGAACAGGGTCATCAGGTCCCAGGACACAGCCAAGTAAGGCTTCTCATCCTCTAGACTGGACACCCTTAGTAATCAAAACATGCCATCATCAATGGTTACAATGGCTCTAACTCTTCCTGTAACCAGAGCAAAGGACTTTGCCTCCAGGGTACCTGCTGTATCTAGTGGACGAAGAACGGGTTCTAGGGGCTCACTCAACAAACACCTTTCTTTCATTCCTCTTCTAGGGGACAGTGATGGTGGGTAGATTATACCAGGGACAGAGGGGGAAGTTTGAGTGTTTGGCTGATGTTGATTTTTTTTTTTTTTTAAATAAAAGAACTGAAAAACAGGAAAGAGAAAAAGGAGATTCCTGCACCCCAAAACAGAATCTGAAGGACCTTGCCTGTGTTAAATTGACAGGAAATCATTTAGGAAATCAGTTTCTAAAAACAGGATTCACACTGTCTGCCCATGTGAAAACCCACAATATGTAGGACTCTGATTTAGATCTTATTTTAATGTGACCATAAAGATCTAGCCTTACATGAGAACTGCAAAGTTGACACAGCTAAAAAACACTAATCACTTTGGTTCCTGTCGATGGGGAGCCCAAATCACAAAATTCCCCCAAAGGGAAGATGAATTCAATTAGCAAGATTAAACTCACCTGAAACGGGTAAAGTGCAGACTGTTATCTGGAGATGTAAGTGTATGTTCTGGAGGGAGAACGGGTCTCATTCTGGGCACTGGGAGGCACATTTAAGAAATCCCAAATCAAAATAGTGTCATCATGGGAGCTGCTGATGATCTGAAATTCATCAAACTGTAGCCGAAACACACGTCCAGAATGTTCCTGTGAAATGTGACAGCTTGATGAGTAAAATGAGACCTTTACAATCCCTCATTTCTACCCGTGCTCTGGCGCAGGCTGAAAATGCAGCTACTTATCCAGGCTTACTGAATGTTCCAGAGCTTACTGATCTTTGTCCTTCACCCCAGGGACAAAACTCTGGCTTTTCCTTCTAGGCCTCTTCTTTAAATTAATCTTTGTATCTGAGATCCTGGCTCATTAATGTGTCAAAGAAGAAAAATTATGTGATCGCCTCACCAAAGATCTTGGAAAGGTGAACAACAATATTTAATACCCATTCTTGATACACTGCAGAAAGGACCAGAAGGATAGTGTTTTTAACATTACCATGAATATCTATCTCAACCACAGCCAAACTCAAAATTAATGGTGGAATGTAAGAAGCATTCTCATTAAAATCACGAAGAAAACAAGAATGGCCCTCACCATAGTTCTGCATGTTCTAATCGATGCAAGAAGCAAAGAAATAGAAAAAAAGGTAAAGCTACGAAAAATACGAAAAATCTATCAATATTTTCAAAAAACTGTCTCCTCATTAATATAACAAAATCAATCAGACTACTAGAAATAATGAGCTTGCTAAAGATGTTAAAACAAGATTTACATAAAGTATTTTTAAATGCCAAAGCAATAATTCACACAATATAGACTGAGGAGAAATTCCATCTTAATAATACACAAATGTGCTGTATTATAAAAATTCAACGTAACCAGATACCCGTATTAAGAACTCTCCCAAGGGGCACCTGGGTAGCTCAGTCGGTTAAGCATCCGACTTCGGCTTAGGTCATGATTTCACAGTTTGTGGGTTTGAGCCCCGCATCGGGCTCTGTGCTGACAGCTCGGAGCCTGCAGCCTGCTTGGAATTCTGTGTCTCCCTCTCTCTCTGCCTCTCCCCCACTCATGCTCTCTCCCCATCTCTCAAAAATGAATAAACATCTAAATAAATAAATAGATAGATAGATAGATAGATAGATAAAAAAATAAATAAAAGAACTCTTCCAAATCTATAGGAAGGAAATACTTTGAGATCTACGAGGAAACCAATCCACCTACAAATGAGGATGTCTGCTTTCATGTTTTAAGTTGTATTAATGTTCCTTAGGGAAGAGCTCACTGTAACGTCAATGTCAATTACTCTCTGATTTGGGCTAACCAAAATGAGCAAAACAGTGCATTTCTCTGAAGGCACGCTGTGAGATACACAAGATCTCCTGTGACACAGCTGGGCAGGTCCATTTACAGGAGGCCACCCTCCAGCACGGGAACCACTCCCACTTCAACAGATTACCTACCACCAACGTGCGCAAACACAACGTGCTTGCTGGGGCTCGAGGGTCAAGAGCAGCTTGCAAGTCCCAAACTTTAATTTTCCTAGAAAAGAAGACTGCGATTAGTGGGAAAGTTAACATTTTATATATTGTCGAGCACTTCCTTGATAGAAAGGAGTGCACATGAACTGCTAGTACAAAAGCTAGTGGGGGGTGCCTGGGTGGCTCCACTGGTTGAGCATCTGACCCTTGATCTCGGCTCAGGGTGTGATCTTGCAGTTTGTGGGATCAAGCCCGGCATTGGGCTCTATGCTGACAGTGTGGCGCCTGCTTGGGATTCTCTCTCTCTCTCTCTCTCTCTCTCTCTCTCTCTCTGCCTCTCTCCACTTGTACTCTCAATCTCTCTCTCAAAATAAATTTTAGAAAATAATAATAAGCTAATGGAGAACATGCTTATGTTTTTACAAATTACTTAAACTAATTACATCTGATTTTGGAAAAAACAAGGACCTACACATTCTCAGGATTGCTGAAACTGTGAAGAAATATTTTTAAGGGAGATAAGAAAACAACTTCATGCTATCTGAATTCAGTTCCTGACTTGATAATCTATGTCACCAAATTCATTAATCAGGGGGCTCTCTAGGGCTGAGTAGGTGCTGCTGACAGAAACTAGGGCTCTCTGGGAAATTCCAAGGATACCTTTCTTCAAACTAAGCAAATGCTGAAAGTTAATAATAGGAGCATAAACAGACCAACTAATCTGTGAGTATATACAAGGTCACCTTGAAAGGTTTACAGTTGCCACTTGCTCATTTAAAAAGTCACAAGGCTTTTTAAAGAGTATTTGTTCAATTAACCAAAAGGGAAAAGGAAATGTATCGCCGAACGAACACACACACACACACACACACACACACACACACACACACACACACAGTTAGTTTAATTTAGGGCGAAGGCAAAGAACTGAATTCCCACACAACCTTTACAATAATGGTTAAAGCTGTAAGCACAGGAGTTACAGAGGCTCTGCTAGACTTGGGGCAAGACTGCTCATCCTTCTGGGCCAGAGTGGCCTCACTTGATCAAGCGGTACCGCAACACCTGCCATCCACCATTACACAGAAAGGACCGGGCACAGAACTGGCAGATACGTAGCTGCTTAATATTCAACACTCCTTTTCCTCTAGATACCATGGCAGCAGTGCACTTAGAAATCTGAAATACATACCCATCATAGGCCCCACTGACAATCCTCTTGTTATCAAACCGGATGCATCGGACCAATTCTTCATGTCCCTCTAGGACTCTTAAACAGGCACCACATTCGATATCCCATAGCCTTGAATGTGAAACAGATCTCTGTGAAACAACTTCCCACACATGATTCACACTATCTGCCCCGTAATGTGACTTTCACTCTCTCCTGAACTTTGTTTCTATCTTGTTCCCAGTCTACACTGTACACAGAGAGAGATACGCATGTACATTTATACCATTTGTACATTTTAAAGCACTAATTTGGGTAGAAGCCTTACTTCTCATTGTATTTTCTTTTACTCAACTGGAAACCTTTTTTAATCACACGCATGTATTACTATTTAAATAAGATCAACAAACAACAAACTTCAATTATATTTAGTTCCTAGGCATTCTTTTGATGTCTGAATTGATTAAACCATGTAGCCAAATGGTCTAGGAAGGGCTTTTCCGGGGGAGATAGGGACTGTAGGCAGGAGAGAAGAAAAGGCATCATGTGTGTGGGCTGGGGGAGGATATAATACAGTCAGGAGGGTAGGCTTCCACCCCAGGCACTTCTAGCCTGGAATCCATGAGACCCACTGAAGTTAGAACCAGTGGGCCAGCATAATGGTCTTCCTCTCCTGATGAGGTTTAGGGACACCCCTCCTAGATAACACTCCCGGACACGAGGGTTGTCCAGTTTACACAGTCACAGTGGGAGCCTCTCATTAAGTATAAGAAGTGTCTCAGGAACATGAACCCACACACTACACCCAGCCTTCTTCTCGGTGTATGATTTACAGAACAGTTCTGAAAATAAAAATTTTTCAATTTTTCTGTCATCATTGATTTTTCTACATTGTTTGTAAACATAAATCACAGCAAACTAACGTGTACAAAACAAAGTTAGCAAACTCATTCTGTAACAACCTTTTCTTAGCCCCTCTCCCAATAGCTCTTACCATATACCCAATGAATATTTTACCACAGCCACCCTCAGCAAATCTTCTCATCAGTGTCAGTGACGGTGGCTTCTCTAACCTACTGTGAGCAGAGCCATTCAGCACTGCCACTGACTCCAAAGTGGTTCCCCTCTATAAACTATAAAGGAATATACATTATTATTTTGCAAAATCTCAGAGATTCCGGTGAGAAAGGTAAGGACTATTTACTGATGAAATATTAAGTAATATAAAGCATGATGGATACAAGAGAACCAAGATTCAGGGTCAACTGACTTTAACAATATCTTAAAACTTAAAATGATAAAAAAACTTGCAGCAGTTTCAGCTTTATTGCTGTTTTGTTCCCTCCTTCCTTCCTTCTTTCTTTTAAAAATCATCTTGAAACCAATCTTTATTTTGCCCAAACATTAAACAATTTGGTTAAAAAAAAAAAAAAGCTACCAGCATATGTTGGGACAATGGAAAAACGACTTGGGATCAGTGAGTAGATATTTAAGGGAAATTCTTAACAAATACAGTGTTTATGGATAGTCAGATTTATTAGAAAGCAAGGACACTGAGTGCTGGGAAGAAAAAAGGGAGATAAAATAAATGATGAAACAGGAGTGGATGATGTTGTAGTGTAGCCTCGGGTGAGACACAGATAAATCAAGTACACTCCTCCCACCTGTTAGTGAGGGAGACAGGAGCTCACAGATAGGGGAAAGTAGAGAGTCAGGCTGGAGCGTCCTCTCTTCTGAGGAGTTCTGGTATTAAGGGATCTTGGGTGGAGTTTATGTCATAAAACGTGTGTATTGGAGGAGTCAGTTTACCCACTTCAGTTCACAGGACCAAATGGACTAATAAAAGTTACCTACAGTTTTCTTACTTGAAGTATCTCCAAAGGCTCCAAGTCTTTTGAGCATCAGGACTGGGGCAGGAGTCAAAACTATAGCAAAAATCAGCCTACTCTGTCAGCACACCAGCTTCTACTCACCTTATGGTATTATCTGATGATCCACTAACAACCAGCCGATCCCTGTACTGGAGACAGGCAATGCCTCGCTTGTGCCCATTCAGAGTACGAACAAACTCACAGGTGCTCGTGCTCCAGACCTGCATAACCAATTAATAATACTTTAAGAATAAACGCCGAAAAGTCCCCTCACAATTACCTTTTTAAAAAAATCAGCGCTTCTAAGAATGACCAAAATACTTGATTATGAAATCTGGTTCAGAAGCTGGGGGACAGACTGGCCAGCATACAGTTTTCTTAGCTGCAGAGTGATAAAACAGGAATGAAACACAGAGGGAAGCTGTGAAGTCTCCAACCTTGAGATATTCACAAAGAGAACATCTCCTGGATGGTTCAGACATTCACTTGCCTAGAGGGAAGAGTGTGGGCCAGATTTTATGTTTTCATGCCAGCTGACATGTCATATCCAATGTAACTGATGTGAAAAAGTTTCACCTTTCACATCCTCCTCTTTTCCAGCATAGTTTGTTGAACAGCTCCATTTGTTTTGACACATCACTCCTAATATTATGTATGTGGAATAAATAATCCCTCTTTTGTGAAACCATCTGCAAGACTTAGATGTTCACAGACACACTTAATATATTACAAGCCAAATAAGGAGACGCAAAGCAACCAGAGTGCCCTGAATTATTTTACCAGCTGCGTTTGTAGTTGAATGGGATAACTAGATCTCCACATGCAAAAGAATGAACTCGGACCCCCAACTCACACAATATACAAAAATACAATTCAGGATAAACCAAAGGCCTAAATGTGAGAGCTGAATCTATGAAACTCTCAGAAGAAAACACAGGAGTAAATCTTTGTGATCTTGGATTAGGCAATGGTTTCTCAGACAGGACAATAAATGCACAGGCAACAAAAGGCAAAAATTGATCAATTGCACTTCATCAAAATTAAAGTTGTCTGTGTGGCAAAGAACATCATCAAGACAGTGAAAAGAGAAGCCACAAGATGGAAGAAAATATTTCCAAATCATTCACCTCTTAAGGTACTTGTAACCAGAATATATAAAGAATTTTTGTAACTACACATCAAAAAAAAAAAAAAACAAAAACAAACAAAAAACACCCAAATAATCCCATTTTTTGAGTACATGAAAGTTTCTCCAAAGAAGATACAAAAAAGGCCAATAAGCACTGAAAAGATGTTCAATATCAGTGGTCACAAGGGAAATGGAAACCAAAACCAGAGATAACCACTACACAACTACAAGGATGGCTGTAATAAAAAAGACGACAATAACAAGTGCTGGCAAGGATACGGAGAAATCCTCCAGGCTGATATTATGCAACGGCTGCTCTGTAAAAAAGGCCCAAACCCTCCTGACTTCCAGGCAGTGATCTTGTTCCAACTGGTCTGACTGAATGGTAAGTGAGTTACTGCACACAAACCCTACTTGTTCAACTGCCAGACCACTTTATCTAAAGGATGATGCTACCTCTGTGATGTGTGGGGCTAGATACTAGATACCAGAATGCCACCTAGTGCTGGTCACAAAAAGAAGGTTTTTTGATCCAAATTCAAATGCTCACACAATGCTGGTGGGATTTTAACACAGCGTAGCCACTTTGGAAAACGTTTGGCAGCTCTTCAAAATATCGAACCCAGAGTTACAATTCCAAGAGAACTGAAAATGTATGTCTGTGCAAAAAGTTATACACAAATGTTCATGGCAGCACTATGTTTAACAAATGAAAGGTGCAAACAACCAAAATGTCCATCAACTGATGAACAGATAAACAGAGCATGGTACATCCACACAATGGAATTTTCTTCAGTCGTTAGAATGAAGTCCTGACACGTGCTACAATATTCATGGATGAACCATAAAAACACCACACTAAGTGCAAGAAGCCAGACAGAAAATGCCACATATTATAGGATTACATTTATATGAAATGTCTAGAAGAGGCAAATCCATGCACAGAAAATAGATTAGTGATTGCTAAGGACCAGAAGAAGAGAACAGGGGTTGACTGTCAGTGGGTAGGAGGTTTTTTCAGGGGGCAATGAAAATGTTCTGAAACTAAACTATATTAAATGGCTAACACTGTAACTACATTAAGTGTAGTTACATTAAGGGGCACTGGACTGCATGCTTTAAGTGGTGAAACTCACGATATGTGAACTATATCTCAAAAGCTAACATTTTAAAAAGTTAAAATGGATACTGGGATCAGACCTGCATTTACTACATCCTATGACTCACCGTAGACTACAACCATTTGTCTCATGCCTGCCACCCACCATATGCCGAGCTTCTTGAGGGCAGGGATGGGTCTTATTCATTATTGTCTCTCCAGCATCCAGCCTAGGGTCTATGGCATGGCATAGACCATTAAGTGGATTAATTCAAATGAAGTGAATTAAGTGAATAAATCAAATCTCAGCTCCGCCACTAACTAGCTGTGTGGTCCCCAGCCCAGTTCTTCACTCTCTGAGCCCCATTTGTAAAATGGCAATACCTTCCTCAACAGAGTGCTGGAAGAGATCAGCGACAGGGTAAGGTGAAGCTCCTTGCACACAGTACATGTTCCACAGGTTAGTTCTCTTCCCCTTAAACATGCGATCAATGGTGTCATTTCATGAAATAGAAGGCTGCTCTCCATCGTGGACCCGTGGCCCTTTCCTCCTACCTTGCCTGTGATTCCAGAAGCATGAAGAATGCGATTGCCTCAAGGGCTCAAGCACAGACGAAGGAGATTACAGATCTTGCCCAGTACCAGGTTGGTAAAGCCCACCTCTGCTTCCTCTGTGCTTGAAAAGGCACAGGAGGAAACAGAGTTATGACTAGTAGATACTTACTTTGATGGTTCTGTCACCAGAGGCAGACACGATGTATTTATCATCAAAGTCTACCACATTGACAGCAGCACGGTGGCCAACCAGGACACGGCGTAGAGTGATATCGGTAGCAGAAGCCATGTCCCACACAGCGATGGAGCGATCCTTGGAACAGGTCACCATAAGTCCATTGCTGAAGCGTAAGTGCAGTACAGCCTCATTGTGGTGGATCAATGTGTTCAGAACTTCACCCGTGTTCACATCCCAGACTCTAGAGAACAGAAAAGCACAATGCGTGATTACTGAGACAACCAGGAAGAGTCAGTGTCTGTGCCTTGGGCCCATTCTTAGTAGTAGGCTAGGGAGATGTAAGCTTCACTTGTGACTGGGACCTCACACCCAAGACCATGTTTAAAAGGAGCCCCCAGAAGCAATTATTGTATTTGCTGAGAAGTACTGAGAGGGTTTCAAAAAAAGAAGGCCAATCATGGAGGGGCCTGGGTAGCTGCTCAGTCAGTTAAGCGTCTGTTAATTTCAGCTCAGGTCATGATCTCACAGTTCATGTGTTTGAGCCCCACATCAGGCTCTGCACTGACAGTGCGGAGCCTGCTTGGGATTCTCTCTCTCCCCTTCTCTTTCTGCCCCTCCCCCATTCATGATCTCTTGATCTCTCAAAATAAATAAACAAACTTAAAAAAAAAAAAAAAAAGGAAGAAAGAAGGCCAACTCTGGCTCTGTCCGGTTTAGGTTTATTTAACATCAGGTAATCAGGGACAGTGAGGACAACAAAATGATTCTTCAAGTAAGTGGGCTCGCAGGGAGTCTGAGATGACAGGGGAAGGAGGCTTCATAGCTGGGGAACTGAGGGCAGTTTCCAAGCTTAAGGCTCTTTTTGGCCTCTGATAGGTCTCAGAGTCCATTACTTATCCATTGCACACTAGAGACTGTAAGTCATGACAACTCATCAATTCCCACATGCATCTATTTACCCAACCACTTTATGGACAAAGGCAATATGGCAGCTGCTCCATCCATGACATATAAGGTTCTCAGGGGCAGCCCTTTCATGTCACAGCTTTTCTGTAAACCCAATCTCTTAAGAGGACAAATTCACACAGACCAAAGGAGGAAAGTCACAGGCTTCTGTGGCAGAAGCAGTGCCTGAAAAGCACTGAGTCAGAGAAAGGACACTAGCATGCTGGTGACTTTTCCAAATGTCTGGAGCATGGTCTCCCAGGAGAAAGCTAGTCTAACACTAGGTAATATTTCCTAGTACATTTCCATCTCTATAACATACAACAATGAGCATAGGACCTACTTAACAAAAGGTGGCTTTCTAGCCTGCTTTGTTCAAATAAACCCACATCTAAAGTGGTTTTGAAATACAGCACATAAAACATATACAAAGAACGTGTGTCCTTATCCCCGAAAAGAGTGCAGTCTCAGTCTTCTCACCGAAGATATGGAAGTCAGACCAGCGAAGCCAAATCACTCACCTCACTGTAGAGTCTGAAGAACCAGTCACAATGACACGTTCATCATACTGGAGACAAAGGACAGAGCCAGTGTGTCCCGTTAACACTTTCAAACATTCCAAGCTGGTTTTATCCCAAATCTATGGAGACAAGAAAACCACAAACAGTGATTTAGTCTATCACCTTCTGATAAATGTTTTTGTCTCACCTTACTTTCTGAATCACAAAATAGAACAAACCTGCATTACAGTAAATAAGAACAGTTAAACTTCAAACAGGTGGAAAATGACAAAAAAAAGGGAAGAGGCAATATCGAATAACTTCCAAAACAGATGTGCTATTTTGTTTACTTTGTCCCTCTAACTATTATACTTACTATATTTAACAGCCTTATAAAGGGAATTTTTAAATAAACTCTGAAAAACAGTGTGACATCTATTAAGAGCCTTTAAAAATGCATATGTCTAACCCATTATGATTACTTACAAAAATTTTAAAATGAAAAATGTTCGACATTTCAGAAAAATTTCAAAGTAAACTGAAAAGCTTTTAATGAGAGAATATAATGCTTCATTACAGTTATGTTTTTTAAAAAATAGAATAAAAGCCATCTATAGGGTGATATAATCAATATATTTAAAACAAAAAAAAGATGAAAAGGAAAGATAATGTTAAATAGTCGGCTTTGCTCTCTGAGTGTTCTTTTTCTCCCTTCTTTTGATCTTTCCAATGTTTTTCAAGTTTTCAATACTCCCCACATATAACAGGGGATAGGAAATCATTTATTTTAAAGATTGGATTGTTAAAAATAGATCGTGTGAACCTGTTTCTTCCGTTGTAAAATCATACTGTCATAATTTGCAGCATCCCTCAAGTTTACTACAAATAGCCAAAACAAGACATTTAACTGTCTTTCTACAACAGCAAGACCTGCTTCTAATTTCTGACCTATTAGAACCATGGTTATTTTGAAAGAGTGATTGGTGATCCAGGACTGGTACAGAATGAAGGACAAAAGGTTTGCAACCACTGTTCTAGATGATCTCTCTAAAGTGCATCTCTGCTCTACTGTTTATGTCTCATAAATAAAATGCATGCCTATTTTAAACATGGTGTGCCTCTATTAACGGCACTCTTTTAGAAACACATCCAATGTAAATGAAACGCAAGCCTGTGGTCAGCCTATGCTCTGACAAGGTCCTTATAAACCATTCTTTTTTTTTTTTTTTTTTAAGGTGTATTTATTTATTTTGAGAGAGAGAGAGAGAGAGAGAGAGAGAAAGAGAGAGAGAGAGAGAGAGTGTCCCACGCAGGCTCCACATTGTTGGGTCAGAGCCTGATGTAGGGCTTGAACCCACGAACCATGTGATTATGAGCTGGATGCTTAACCAACTGAGCCACCCAGGCACCTCCCTTATAAAACATTCTCACTATTCCTTAAAGGATAACTGCCCAAATTAAATAGTAACATACGTCACTCTTGCCAGAGTATATTTATGGCTGCAAGTTATCAGGGCTATTGATTGAGAAGTATTACATAAAAATAGGGTTCTGAGGTCAAATATATTTTAGAAGTGGGGAAACACTGGGTGTCTCTCTCCTGCAGACCTCAGAGTCTTTATGTGCTACTCTATCCTGTGAATTTCTAAGGAGATACAGCATGCCATCAGCTTGAGGACTAAAAGAAATTATTCAGAAAAGAGTGAGGGGCAGGGGGGAAGCCTGGAGAAAATGTAAGACAATAACAAAAGATCTACTATTTATGTAATTAGAGTCTCAGAAGGAGAAAAAAAGAAAACGGGGCAGAAAAAATATTTGAAAAAATAATGGCCAAAAGACTTTTGAAATTTGGTGAATGAAAGATATAAATTTACAGATCCAAAAGCTCAGTGAAAAACTTGCTAGGTATGACATCAAAAGCATGATCCATAAGACAGGCACCTAGATGGCTCAGTTGGTTGAGCATCTGACTCTTGATTTCTGCTCAGGTATTGATCTCTCAGTTCATGGGATTGAGCCCTGCATCAGCCCTGCACTGACAGTACAGAGCCTGCTTGGGATTCTCTCTCCTTCTCTCTCTGCCCCTCCCCCACTCTCATACACTCTCTCTCTCAAAATAAATGAATTTTAAAATAAAAAAGCATGATCCATAAAAGAAAAAAATGGTACACTATTCTTCATCAAAATCAAAATCTCCTGGTCTATGAAAGATATCATTGAGGAAATGAGAAGACAAGACTGGAAGAAAATATCTGCAAAACATATCTCAAAAAAGGATTTGTATCCAAGGGAACCTGGGTGGCTCAGTCAGTTGAGCATACAACTTCAGCTCAGGTCAGGATCTTGCGATTTGTGAGGTCAAGTCCAACATTGGGCTAGCTGCTGTCAGTACAGAGCCCACTTCGGATCCTCTGTCCCCCTCTCTGCCCTTCCCCTACTTGCACTCTCTCAAAAATAAATAAAAATATTTTTTAAAAAAAGGATTTGTACTCAGAATATGTAAAGAACTCTCAAAGTTCAATAATATGAAAACAACCCATTTTAAAAACGGACAAAAGATTTGGATACTTCACGGGGCGCCTGGGTGACTCAGTCAGTTAAGCTTCCGACTTCGGCTCAGGTCATGATCTCACAGTTCGTGGGTTTGAGCCCCGTGTCGGGCTCTGTGCTGACAGCTCAGGGCCTGAAGCCTACTTTGGATTCTGTGTCTCCCTCCTTCTCTCTGCCCCTCCCCTGCTCGCTCGCTCTCTCTCTCTCAAAATAAACAAACATTAAAAAAAAAAATTAAAAAAAAAAAAGATTTGGATACTTCACCACCAAATATACAGATGGCAAATAAGCACATGAAAAGATCATGTGATCATCAGTCATTGGGGAAATGTAAATTAACTCAAAATGACATCTGTCTACATACTTATTAGAATGGCAAATATCAACCTGAGAATACCAAGGGCTGACAAGGTTGCATAACAAAGGGAACTCTCATACCTTATTGATAGGAACATAAAATAGTACAGCCACTTTGAAAACCAGCTTGGCCATTTCTTAGCAAGAAATACAGATACTTACCATATGGGTCAACAATCCCACTCCTATGTTTTTACTCAAGCGAACTGAAAATGTATGTTCTCATAAAAACTTGCATACATGTTTATAGTGGCTTTATTCATAATTGTGAAAACTGGAAACACAAATGTCCTTCAACAGGTAGACGGATAAACACACTGGGGTGCACCAGAAAGTAGACTGCTACTCAGCAAGAAAAGGGAATCAACTACTGCTAAATGTAACAAAGGAGATAATCTCATCTAAGATGCTAAGTATAAGAAGACAAACTCAAAAAGCTACATACTGTGTGAGTCCATTTATAGACTGTTCTCTAAAAAGCAAAATTATAAGGATAGGGAAAAAAAAAGACTGAGAAAAAAAAAAAGGTTGGGGCACCTGGGTGGCTCAGCTGGTTAAGCATCCAACTGCTGGTTTCAGCTCAGGTCATGATCTCACAGGTTCATGAGTTCAAGCCCCAAGTAGGGTTCTGCACTGACAGCACAGAGTCTGGAGCCTGCCTGGGATTCTCAGTCTCCCACTCTCTCTGCCCCTCCCCCCCACTCCACATGAGCACACGTGCTCACTTGCACTCGCGTGTGCTCTCTCAAAAATAAACTTTAAAAAAAAATTAAAAAGTAAATAAATAAATTTAAAAAGCCCAGTGCCTAAGGGGAAGAACTGAACACAAAGGGGCTGAATAAGGGAACTTCTGGGGATGATGGAACTGTTCTATATCTTGATTTTTGTTACGGTTACACAATTCTTTGTGCTTGTCAAAACTCATAAAACTTTACAACAAAAAGAGTGAATTTTCCTGTATGTAACTTGTAACTTTAAAAAAAATGGCAAAAAAAAAATCCTGCGATGTTTTCTTAAATACGAGAAAATAAGCTATAAACAATGTAAAACAAAATCTGTCAGATCAGCTGCCGAACATTAAAAACACAGAAATGATCCAGCTTATCTACTTTTGAAGAGTGAATTAAAACATATAAATATAAATTGCTCTATCATTCTTTTGTGTTATCACTTGAGCCTTCGTCAGCACCCATAAAAGGCAATGACTTTGATTTACAGGCTAGGCAGCAATGCCTCCACCAGCTAGCAAAGTCAGCAAGAGTCCTGTGATACTGAGATATTTTCCATGCGCACCTAAACACAGAACACAGAATGCACATGTGCTTAGAGAAGGATAAGAAGTGAGACAATCCAGGGGTCTTGTGTTAGTCTAGGGAAACACTCTGCGGTTCCTGAGAACCACACTGAGAGCTGCCAAGATGGAAGGGCACTGATGAAAACAATCTGGAATAAATGGAGAGATTCAGTGATCTAGTATCTAACACAACCACAATTCTAAGAAGAACACATACAAAATACAGTCATTCACCTTAATAGAATTATCTCGTAGGCCACTGATAATTTTTTCATCATCATACTGTAAACAGTAGACACCTTTACTATTTTCAGAGCGGCACTGAATCCTCTGCAAGTTGTGTCGTCCACACCGCCAGTTAGATTCTATAGTCTGGGGGGAAAAGGAGGCAACAGATGAGTTTTTGTGAATCAACCATTCTATTAGGCTTCAGACACTAGTGTTGCTTCCAGGAACAGCATACCAGATACCCCATCTTGGTTTGCATAACTGTCTGTGGATAGGAATCATGCTCTTTCCAAGTAAGACATTAGCCCAACAGTGTTTTTTGTCAAACGCTCCCTATCTGGCAACCACCATAGGATTTCCAATGAGTTTGAGTTGGGTTTGAAAAAAAAATAGCCTAGACAGAACTCAATATGCTTAAAGAATGCCATTTGCACCCAAAATATACAAATACATAGTAACTCACTGGGTCAGTCTCTAATGCCAATTAAAATATTTGGCAGAAGACCACCACCAACATTAAGCATATACTGACAATCTATGTATCCATCCAAGGCATTGTCTTAATCACTGAGAAAAGACATCGAACAATTACTACCTGTCAACTACTACAGAAAGAATTTTATTTGTTATCCATTTTTAATCATCTACTAGACTGAAAGGTCTTTTAGAATAAGAATGGCACACCTGGGCCCTGGATAACATTCTTCCATCATTCATGCAACATTTACTGAGATGCTACTTTTTTCCATATACTGACTGTGCTAGGTGCCGGGGATTAAAAGAACAGGAAGCACACTGTTCAAGGGAGCTACCACTACAGGCACACAGGTATCTAGGCACACAGTACGTGGAACTAGATATACTCAAAAGATGTTTATCTGGTTAAATGATCCACACACTAACCTTGGAAGGAAGTTCTTATTACTTCCCTTTTAAAAACAAGGGAAGAGTTTAATTTCCTGAGGCCACAAAACTAAGTAACTAGACTAAATGGAAATTATACCCGGTTCTTCCTGACAACGAGTCCATGCTTTTCCACTAAAATATGCGGTGTCTGTAAAGAAGTATAGTCCTAGCTATTGAGGCAGTGAACACAAAACATAAGATCGGTAACAATTTCAGATAAAATATGAGTGCCAAATGAGGGATTAAAACTATAAGTTCTGTAGGACACTTACAGGAGAAAAACAGAACCAAGGCCTCAGACCAGTGGGCAAAGTTTAATGAGAAAGTGGATCATGCCCAGGGCACTAGAAGACCTAAGCTTTGGTAGTAGATACGAGGCATTTTTAGGATCAAAGGGCACAATGTTTCTAAGAACAACTTGAGCGTCAACTCCAAATCCTTGAAATTAGGGGACGATGGGGACTAAAATAATTGGTTACACCTGAGTTCAGGATATAGCCTGAAAGATTATCTCTGAGTAGTTAATTATATGAGTAGCTGAAAGTTTAATTAGTTGCTCTGCTAAAGGAAGGTGATAAATCTCATCTTCATTCACAATATGCACTTAATTACTAGCTCTGCTGACATCTGACAAACTGTATCTCCTCTTATGTTGAAGGCAGTATGCTTCTGTATGCTCTAAACTGTTCAAATTTACTGAATGTTATGTGCCAGGTACTATGCTTTCATAACACTATGATATGTGATTTAAATATTTTATAGCTAATTTAATCATCACAACTCTGAAGCCGAAATTACTGTCCTCCTTTTATAGAAAAAGGAATGGAAGGTTGGAGATAGTGATACACATATACCTAAAAAGGAAAATGTTTCATCATTTGTGGCCTCCACACTTAGCACAGGAGCCTGGAAATATAATCCCTGCCCTCAAAGAGCTCCTATGTACAGCCTTGAGAGAGGGCAGGATTGCATATTTCTAACACCCGAGGGATGCAAGGAGGTGTCATGGAGATGCCAGGAGTGAGGAAACGCTCATCTGCCCATCTGCTACCAAGTCAGAGCTTCTGAGCCAGCATCATCATCTCCAGTAAGTTTGTGAAATGTCAGAAATAAAGAATATTCCAAAACCAAAATTAATAATAAGAATATTAACAATTCACCCCACCTCTGTTACCGCTACCAACGTAGATAACAGATCTGAGTATATAAGCAACTTTTAGAAAAGGGGTCCAGAAAAAAAGACTTAAACTGAACTCAATGCTTAGAATCATTTAGAGAGCTAATATATTTTTAGATAGTGACTGAGCCACCTCAGCATGCTAAGTATACCAGGAAAACGCTGACTTAGGAGACAGATGCACTGGTAACAAGTCTCATTCATGGCCAGTGACTCTCGGCAGTGGTTACCGATATTCAGGCTACACCCTACAGGGGCCCAGAGAGTTGCTGCAGAAGGTATGACTCCATATAAACCCGAAGTATTACAAAGTTGAATACGTAACATAACTTACATATATACATATATATGCATATATGTGTGTGTGTGTATATATATAGATGTGTGTGTGCATCTCAGGTGTTATTTTAAAAATTCATACAACTGCTTTCAGTTATAAAACATAAACATTTGCTTTAAAATATCATCAAATCAGTAAAGCAGCTTTGTTACTCTATATATTTCAATGCAAAGGAAAAGTATTTACTATCACATGGGAGACTGAAAAAAAAAAAAAATAATGTAAAAAGAGAAAGCAGAAGAAGCCTCATACCAAAAAGAACTGCCTATATGCTCCCTCGAGTGGAAAATGTTTTCTAGAACTGGGCGACTTGATTACAATCTTTTACTATACCTAAAAACCTAAAGATACAGCAGAGAGGACCAAAGAGGAGTTGGGGTGAGGCAGCAGACAGCCTGGGGTACACCCATCCCCTGCAACGTCTGGTCAGAGAACACCGCCTGACGTGACAGCCTGGGCCATACCCTCTGCCTCTGGCCCTCACATAAGAAATGGAGGCAAGGCCCTCTCCAAAGCTCTGTCAGATAACAGGCTCTTGTTCTAAGCTGAATGGAAGTTAAGAACTAGGAAATGGCTTAGCTTTTCAATATTCAGAAAAGAGCCTAGTTTTTCTAAAATACATTTCTGAATTTTAAATAAAAGGTCTGCCAGGTCATTCTTGATGGGTCGTTTTAGGGAGCTCCTGCTTAAGGCTGTGTTAAAAAAATTTTTTTAAGCTCCTGAATCACCACAGAAGTGGTTTGTTTCAAAATGCCAGGAAAGGGACACTAACCCAGAGCAGGGAACAGATGGTTTTGCTGCACACCAATCTCGTGTAACTCCTGAGACTCTACTCTTCTCAATTCCCTGGGCCACCCACAAAAGAAAGCAGCACGTCCTGCTGACTATGCCTGCCCAAAATACTACCTACCACCATATTCGACGACCTCAACTCTTACTAGAATGCTTATAAGCCAGGTCTTTAAAAAAATAAATAAATAAAAAATAAAATACTAGACCCTTAAAAATGGAAGGCAGCCCAGTGTGGTACAGAAAATACCTAGGTCAGTTAGCAGCTTTGGCAAATGAGGTGGGACTGTTTGCGCTGCAGTTTCCTCCTCTGTAAAAATGGGAAAAATAAGATCTACTTCCTTAAAACTCTTGTAAGGAGCAAATGAAATTACACATATAAAGTGCTCATCACAGTGCCTACAAACGACAACAGCGATGCTCCTCCTCAGCTGCGGAGAACACAGACCCAAAGGAGTAGGCTGTGACCAACAAAATCTTCTCACCAAGATGTCAGGAACGGTTGTCTCGGTCTCGGCTGGTATCTAATGCTGCTAGCCCTGGGCCCTCCCTAACCATTCCTGGGAAGGGGCTCAACCTTCCAGTGCATTTCAACTGTGACTCCAGCAGCAGGGATACAGGGCATACACAGGTGCACCTCTTTAATTATGCAGATACCTGCCATTACACTTAGACATCATGTGGTGTGGCTACTGTAGAGGAGTCCTTCGTGTTTTTGAGAACTTGTAAAATCCCCTTACCCTGTGCAAATTTTAAAAATACTGGGAAAGTAGCCATGATACACAGAGTATACAGCGGCATTTAAATTGGCAATAGAGTGAAAACAGATGTCTGAGTATGGAGGAATAACATTATTTTTAGAAGCCTAAACACAACTGGGTGGGTGGGCAAGTTTCAGCATTTTCTGGTCAGGACAATATTAATATCAAGTTTGCAAACCACAAAAAAGCTTCCCACTTTCCCTGAATAAAATGTGGTTTATTAAAAGGTGCGATACAACACACCATCATTTTACCAGTGGTCTATTCCAAGGAGAGTGCTTCAAAGGCTTTAATCCAGTGAATAAAAAGAGGGGAAATGCATATTACATGAAAGAGTTTACACTACTCTGAGATGGCAACAGAGAAAAATCCAAGTTCAGGACACAGAATTCTGATTAAGTCTATTGTAACAATTCCCACCTCTCTGCTGAGAGACGATTGGGGGCATGGTAGACCCCCAAAAGAGCATGAAAAGAGCATGAGCTTTGGACTAAGACTCTGTTTTGATCGTCTGAGAGTTAAATTAAATCACTGCAGCAAAGTACCTAATAGTAAGCTCACCATTAGCAGTGAGCAGAACAACTGAGACTCTAGACAGCAGGGGAAATATGGCTGCATCTTTGAGGAATGTGCCTCAGGTTTTCCAGGAATTCCTTCTCAACTCAGAGGTACTCTAAACCACGCCCCCCCCCGCCCCCCGCGTGTGGCAAGAACACCCAAGAGAAATGAAGCTTTGCAGAAAGCTAAGAATTCTTATTCTCCCTAGACTTCATCTCTCACATCTTCATTTCCTCAATAATGGGAGTTGGCCACACTAAGCTAGGTTTTCTATTTTTTTTCTTAAAAATTAGCCGATTTGTGATGGGTCAATGTAGAAGGGCAAGGTCATCTGCTCATCACAGTCAAATCTAGGAATGGACAGATGACACAAGACGGTACCTGAAACACAGCTGTCAAAGTAGAGCAAGAAAAGAAGCAGCTGTTGTGTACTGGCAACTTCGCCAAGTATATGGGAACTACGCAGAGACTCTGCAGGCATGGAGGGGCAACTGGGCAGGGGGCATAAGCACCCACTTGATGCTCGGGGTGTAATTTATCTTTGGCAATGTGCTTCTTAAAATTAAAACCCTTTAAAATACTACCTTTGCCGTAAGTAGACTATAACAAGGCCAATTAATCTTACCTTAACTCATGCTCTTTTTTTAAACTAGCAGTCAAGGATGCTGAGTACTCAGACAACTGGGGAGAGATGAGATCACCTTGAAAAGTCCATAGGCATGTAACATCACACCTCTTTCTCCTTCACTTCCTGAGTTTTCCACTTTGAAAATGATAAACAACACACTAACCCCAAAGCTAAACAGACCTCAGTTCAATTCCCATCCCTTAGTCTCAGTTTTCCCTTGTTACAGATAGGGATAATATGTACCTTGTTTTAAGAATTAAACGCAATAATCTCTGTAAGTCATACAACATAGTTCATGGTATACTGCAAGAGCTCAACAGAGGGTACCTGTAATTATTCTCTTCTGCTATGAGAGTTTCATGCCAGCCATATGGTCAAGAATCAAGTCCTTGAGTCTCTATTTGTTTGATCCATAGGTCACTGACACAACTCTCTACATGTGTGTTCACCCTGGTCAGAATAAAACACACTCCCAAAACAGAGGTAAAGAACTCTATTCTGATGAGTCACCAGTGATTTCGAGTACAAAAAAGTTGTAGTAAGTGCAGAAGAATTGTAGGTTGATCACAGACTCTATTACTCACTGTGTGATCTGGGGCGAGCTATTTAATGTTGTTGAGTCTCCATTTCCTTAGCTCTGAGTAAGGACATGGCCTACCTTTCAGGTACTGTTCAGAATGCTAAATGGAAAAGTGTATCATAAGATGCTTAACAAAGTATCTAGTACAAGTAAACGGTCTTGTAGGCATGATACATTATTTTTTATTATGACTACTATTAGTGGATATGCCAAAGTATAAAACATCATCCCTTACACTAAGAGATCTAGCCCACAAAAATCTGGAGGAGACTCTTGTGGGCCACCAGTGGGTTTTCCCAAACCACACTTTAAGAACCACTGGGTAGACCACCATGATGTAGAGGTTTTGCATCAAATAGGGTTTTCCCCCATAGCTCTATTTCCCTCACATCTGCCTCCTCCACTAACTTTAAAATATTATTTTAGCCTGAGGAAATGGTTACGGTAGGTAGTGTCACATATTATCATGCCACAGAGTACTGAGTTCATACTACTGATTATAACAGTACTCATGAGGATTAAATAATCTATGTCACCAAAATCTTCAACCTGATCAAAGTTCTTCCAGAGTTCCTATTTATTAATATTGACTTTAAACATCATCCTTCTCATAACAAAGGATTTGCTGAAATTAGTCAAGGAAATCTGGAGTTGCTTTGGAAAGAACAGTTGAAAAAAGAAGCAAAAAGTAATATAGTTTCTAATATGTATGCAAAGCAATAATTAGTACAACTATCTTGGGGTAAGAGACAGCTCTTCTCCCCTAAAACACACACACACCAACTCAAGATTCAAGTTAACAGTGTAGGAGCAATTTATTCTAAGTTTTGAACTTCCAGTGGATCAAGTAATTCCTAACCTTTGATTAGTCAGGCAGAAGTTTTAAATTATTTAGCCCTCCATAAAAGATTGCTTTACAGATCATTTTAGGAAGTAGATACTCAAAACAAGGGTTTGTGTTTTAAATATGATGTTCCAGTCACATTGAAATTTACCATTAACCTAATGATTCCATCAGTTCACATCTGCCTTAAAAGGGAAGGGGGTGGGGGAAAACTTCCAGAAAAGCACATGTTTCTCCATTAATGAATTTTGGCACAATAACTTTTATGTCTATCACCTGGGAGAGAGGATTACTTGACATTTGGGAAACTGAGTATAACTTTATGGGTGATACAGCACTGCCTAGCAAAGGCTAAACTTTTCGCCAAGGAGGAAATAGTGAAGTAACCAAGACCTGCCAAGAACACATGTGAAAGAGTTAATGAGAAATGCCTGTGCCTGTCTTTCCTGGTTCAAGGAAAAGGGCTAAATAATAAAACTGAACTAATTAGAACACATGAATAATATCAAACATCTCCAATGTTTCTCATCAAGTTTACAGAGTTTTACTGGTCTGGTGAAGTTACACTCAAATCCAAAATGGTCCAGGAGCATAATTTGCTGTATAAAACCCACTTAACTATTGCTTAGATTCATATTTGAGTCATTTTTATGAAAAAATTATGGGAAATTTACAGAGGAAACTGAGCCTTGTGCCTTCTCTAATTCTCTAGAGATGGCTCAAAAATGTAAAACTGCTAACCTGAAAAACTGTGCCTGGGATTTTGGAAAATTTATCAAATTAGAATAAAAAGCTGACTTTGGACTCAGGTTTTAATTAACTGGCAACTTTGCAGAAGCATTTCAGGTTTTAGAAAAGTCAGGTCAGTTTTTACAAACAGGCATTATCTACCCTGAAGTATGGCTGCAGGTTATACTGACTGTTGACATATTTGCTTCAAGAGTTCAACTTAAAAAAAAAATTACTAGCTCCATGTTTTTAGATCAACAAAACGCTCTAAGGCAACATAAAAAGTTGAGAACAAGACACAAAGAGCCCATAAAACAGATAAATCATAAAGTTACCTCTATGTCCTGGATAATCTTTGGGTATAATGACCTATAAAATGAATTGGGAGGGCCATCTGTAGGTCTGTTCTTAAACAGGTACTGATCCCTGGCAAATGGAAACAAACAGATGTTATAATCTTGCACATAAAAAGGTGAATTTTATTTAAACGTGGTGCTGACAAAGATAGTGTACCCTTCGAGTGTTTTGATTTTAACAGTTCAAAAGTAGGATTTCTGACCATTACATTTACATATTAGACACAAATGTACTTTAACTTCCAGCTCTCTAACACAATCCTGGCCTTTTATTTTCTGAATACCCAACGCATATTAATCCAGCCTTTCATTCTACAATTTAATAAAAAACGCTAAGGCAGCTTTGTGAAAAACCTTACTTGGGACACATCAAACTTCCTCCCATAAGGAAAACAACAGCCCTATCCCTCACTCACACCATAGCCTGTACAAGCTGTAACTCTCTTTCTGTGCTAAGTGGGCCAGGTTATGGACACGTATAAAGGTAAAGAACTGTACGTAAGTTAATGGGTCGGCCGAAAATTCCTGCCCGCCTTGCCTCCCATATCTTCAGTCAGAGCAATGACCAAAAACAAAATGTTATTGACTTTCTCATATTTTCTTTTTTCTTATCTATCTTTTGGTAATAGTATCATCACCTAAGAAAAATGTGAAAGGAAAACGAAAACATAAACTCATAGATTTGAAAAGCCAAATCACTCAAACTATATAATACTTCCTAACAGTTAATACTTGTAAAGGAAATATGCATTGCAGAAGGAATTACTCTAACAGCTTTAACTCCCCCTCCCCCACGTGCCACTTATGACCACTCCTCCTTCCCACTTTAAAATAGGCCAACACATCTGGCAAGTCAAACTGCTTGTTTGAATAACCAAACTGACCCTATGTCCAAGAAACTTTTTTCAGGGGAACAAGCAACCCAGGAACTTACCACCCTCTTCTTTCTGAAAGTCCCTTCCACAGAGGGTCAGTGCGCACCATCCTTTCAATCAGCTTCTTCCAAAGCATTCCTTCCGAGATCACTCGCTGCCATTCTTTACATACCAGCTCTGCTGCACACAGAGACCTGGCATCCAGGTAAGAAAGAATGTTTTCTGCTATGTGATCTAAGCCTTGCTCTACAAAATAGAAAAGGCAATGAAGGAATGGGAAGGGAGATGGAAATGTACCAGTCACCATTTCTGTAAAGGTAAGAGGAATAAAGAAATCCTGAACCAGGTAACATACCTGACTAGTATCAAAAGTTCAGATATACAAGTGCATGAGTACATAAACACATACACTTCTTTTTGGTTCTGAGTTTTTAAGATAAAATAATTGATGGAAGGGTGCCTGGCTGGTTCAATCAGTAGAGCATGCAACTCTTGATCTGGGAGTTGTGAGGTCAAGCTCCAGGATGGGCACAGAGCTTACTTAAAAAAAATACATTTATTTTTTTAATGGTTATTTATTTTTGAGAGAGAGAGAGAGAGAGAGAGAGAGAGAGAGAGAGAGAGAGACCGGGGAAGGGGCAGACACAGAGGGAGACACAGAATCCAAAGCAGGCTCCAGGCTCTGAGCTGTCAGCACAGTCGGATCCCCAACTGACTGAGCCACCCAGGCACCCTAAAAATTAAAAAAAAAAAAAAAAGTTTTGATGGCAACAGATTCTATGTATAAAAGTGGATCCTGGACAGGTCTCTATTTGTCAGATGTTACAAAAAAAAGACTTATTTGCATTCTTTTTACATAACTCTTAGAAAATTACTACAGGGAAATGATTCCTCAAATTTTAAGGATGAGGCACAGAGAGGTTATTAAGTCCTCAAGGTTTCACAACTACAGAATACTAAAACTAAGATTGCAACTCCGATCTCTTGCTCCTAAGTTTGTGTTCTTTCCCCTCTGACTTACCGTCTCTCATAACAAATCATCCATTTAATATATGACCTATGTGAATCTCTTGGAGCCAAGGAGACAAAGAAGGAGAAACACTTACACATCTTAAAAAGCTTATGAAAAGTCAAGTGACAATCCAAGAGTTAAAGTCAGGTCTCCTTAAATGTATCTTTGCCAATCATTTCTTCATCTCCTTCTTATGGAGGTAGAATCCTCAAAAGCAAGAACCACATGTCTGTAAATTCTTGAACCTTATGAGATTTATCCCACACAATGCAAGGGTCATCCCAAAGACAACCAAGATTCAGAGTCTGCCTGACACTGCCATCTAGTAAGGAAATCACCATTTTCATCAACGTTGCCACCTGTGAACTCCCATCCTATGGCTCTAGGCAAGTCTTCTGTAGCTACAAAAAATAAAGCTCACCTCCCAGACCTATTGTAGTGGTGGGAACACTAGACGTATAGGCAGAAAATTTCAATTTCAAGTGAAGGCTCACCATGTAGCAGTTCTCTGACATGAAACAAATATTTAAACATAATCCTGAAACATCACTGCCCCTTGGTCTTTTACCATTAAAAAATGGTAATTGCCAGTAACCACTGTCCTTTCGCATACTACCAGTAAGAATCAGATGGAAGAACTTTATAAAAAGATTTTAAGGCAACAAAACACCATATAAGGTAAATACTTGTTCTCTTTTTCAAGATAAATAGAAGCCATATAGTAGCATTAACTTTGCAGGATGTAAGTAATTCTTTTAAACTTTCAGAGCTCAGTTTTCCTCATCTGTATAAGATGGGGATAATAATCTCTATTTTGAAAATATCAAAATGAGATGGTGCATTAAAATGCTTTATAGACTAATGGTTTCTTCAACTCTGAGAATGACACTTTATACTCTTTCCTGATTGTGGTTTACAGGCTTTTCATATACTAATTCTCCTACTCTGGACTAGATCTAATATCCAAGCTCTGATCTGATCATAAAGACTACATACACTGAGACCACTATTTTTTCTGATGACTGTCATTGTATCACAGTTAATGCAGTCAAAGATTATACTGCCTTTATCTAAGTAGTCCTATCACAGTAGATTCCTAAGATGAGTAAGATAAATAAATTCCTAGGCCTGATTTCCAAAAGGATTTATTAAAGCAATTCCCCCACGGTGCCCAGGTGGCTCGGTCAGTTATGTGTCTGGCACTCTTGATTTTGGCTCAGGTCACGATCTCTCGGTTCGTGGGATCAAGCCCCACATTGGGCTTGGTGCTGACAGTGTGGAGCTTGCTTGGTATTCTCCCTCATCTTCCCTTTGCCCCTCCCCTGCTCACAGGCATGCTCTCTCTCTCTCTCTCAAAATAAATAAATAAACTTAAAAAATAAAATTCCCCCTAATTCTACATTTGTATGGCTAATGGAGAGGTGAAGGGCAGCTTCATGCAAAAGTTTATAGTTATCCTTACTGTAATTCACCTTTGAAGCTTAACTGACCCTTGCATGTCACCTCTAGAATTCTGATTCTGTCATCCAGAAGAGTGGATATTCCACACCAAATCTGCATGATGGGCAAATGTAGTAAGTCTTTATCCCAAGTTCTTGGCAAACATGTTAAATGGGTCAGAACCAAGGACAGCACCCATGATTCTAGATCTGTATTTCCATCGAGGCTACTGTGGATCCATTCATTAAATACTCACAGTACCAATACAGAGCCACTGGTTCTGTGGCCACCCGGATGTACTACTGTCCAGCCCACATCTCTCTATTCAATGTTCGGATATTTGGAGAAACTCTGCCCCCCATAAAGACCCTATCACCTTTACCTTTGCACCATTCTTCTGACCTACTAATCTGATAGGCTTATCCCAATCTCCCACCCCACAATCAAGTGAATTTGGTATGGTTACTCTTTGTATTCCCTTGCTGGTGCTTCCTACATAAAGTTGGTATTGTATTTTTTGTTTACAAGTTGGCAAGGAGCTGCTTTGTATCCCTTTTTTTAACATATATAACCCAAGTTCATGACACAAAAATTATAAAATGCATATAAGCAAAAATTTTTAATCCCTAAATCCTCTCAGAGATAAAGGTTCCTAGCATTCTGTATACATCCTTATAGGTTTACACAACCCTACACGGTCTCTTCAGCTGCAAATTAATTAAATTTGATAATCCATTTTAACATTTTTATTTATTTTTGGGACAGAGAGAGACAGAGCATGAATGGGGGAGGGGCAGAGAGAGAGGGAGACACAGAATCGGAAACAGGCTCCAGGCTCCAAGCCATCAGCCCAGAGCCTGACGCGGGGCTCGAACTCACGGACCGCAAGATCGTGACCTGGCTGAAGTCGGACGCTCAACCGACTGCGCCACCCAGGTGCCCCGATAATCCATTTTAAAAGTCTGCCACAGTGTAACATTAAATTTACTAGCCAATATCCCCCAAGTACACCCAACCTCAGGTCTCCAGCTCTTAACACCAGGAAGTCTGCTCATCAATCATCTCAGAGTACTATCCATGCAGGGCTACCAAATGCAGTTGTACAAGCTGTAAAGGGTACAACTGTACCTAGTAGCTCTGCCTACGGTTTTCTAATGCTTGTTTATTTTGAGCTGCAGAGAGAGACGGAGAGACAGAGAGATGGAGGGATGGAGGGATGGAGGGAGAGGGAAAGAGTGAATCCTAAGCAGGCTCCATACTGTCAGAACAGAGCCCAATGTGGGGCTGGAACCCACGAACTCTGAGATCATGACCTGAGCCAAAATCAAGTCAGACACTTAATCGACGGAGCCGCCCAGGAGCCCCTCTGCCTATGGTTTTCAATTACTTCTCAACGTTCCACAATTCTGAAAATCACAACTCCGTGTTCAATCACTACCCTGGCACACAATGTCTTTAGGTCTACTTGTCTATAGAAGCTATGTGTTTCCTTTTTGTGTATCTCCATGATCATGTGCTCCTTTCTTCCATTTGCATTTAAAATCAGGGAGATCCATGGATAATCATAGGGTACTTGTACCTCTCCACTGCTAGGGCTGACAAATTTACTGACAAGAATTTCAAATTTCAGAATCTCTCTGCCCTCTACAATCACATTTTCTTTTAGCACCTCTAATCATGGGCTAATAGATTTAGCTCTTCTCTGAATTTTTCTAATTCTGGGTACTTACCTCATCTAGTTTCTCACGTTCTATGAGAACAGTCACCTTTCAAGGTCCATATTACTTCCATATCGTCAACTAAATCCTCTTAATTGGTTATAAACACACCCCTAACCAATTCCCCTCATGAGTCCCTCGCTCTGAGTGATGAAATGCATAGTGAGATAAGAATGCATCAGATAGTTGCTTTCTCACTGCAACTCAGTGCAACTTCCTCAATGACTGCAACACCTCCATCGTCTGTACCTGAGCTGGGAAAGTGGCATCCATCCAAGTCTTCTACCTGGCTGGATGGTCCAGGAGCTGGCTCTCAGAAGCCTGTGTAGTTGTAGTTGAATCACTTAGGGCAAGTGATTTTTAAAAATAAACAGGGGCACCTGGGGTGGATCAGTCAATAGCGTATCTGACTCTTGGTTTCAGCTCAGGTCCTCAGGTCATGACCTCATGGTTCGTGGGATTGAGCTCCGAGTGGGAATCTGTGCTGACATCGTGGAGCCTACTTAGGATTCTCTCTCCACCCCACTCGCTGTCCCTCCCCCATTCATGTGTGTGCCTGTGGGCTCGCTCGTTCTTTCTCTCAAAAAAAAAAAAAAAAAAAAAAAAACTTAAAATAAAACAAACAAAAACACCACCACCAAAAACAGATTCCCTGGACATTTTTTTGGTCTACTGAATCAGTGTGTTTACATGGTGAAGACCAGGAATCTGTGTTTTTAGAATGCCACCAGATAATTCTGATACTGGGAACTACTGCCTTATAGCAATTGATATCCTTTTTTGTCTAGTGATAGTCTAATGACTAGCACTGAGTTGCTACATAAGGAAATCTCAAACACATCTTTCCTCCTCTTTCAAATGCCATCACTCCAATCCAGCCACATCTCCATCATATCTAGAAGACTGACTTCCCTTGCATAATGCTTTAAGTTCACGCCATCAATTCCAGGAGGCAGGGCATTTCAGTCTCTTGGAAAATGCACTGGCTGTAGAGTCAGATAACCTGGGTTGAAGCAAATCAGTTTTCCTTTTTGGATCTCAGTCTCCCATAAAATAGGAATAATATTAGACACCTGTCATGAATGATCTGATATAATGTGCACAGTAACACTCTGACAACAGTTATTCTCAATATCCTCATTTTACAGAGAAGGAACTTCTTAGCCTTGTTGGGAAGGTTAACAGGAGAAGGTTATGAAGGAGCCAGATACAGAGCAGGCTCTTGCTAAGTGTCAGTCTCTGCTCTCCTTCCCTCATCTCCAAATCCCCTTAACTGCTACCATTGGTCAAAGAAACTAAGCAATGTTGCTCTTGTTATTTTCCACAAAGAAAAACGCTGAACAGCTCCTCTAGCAAAGCACTAAAGCCCATTCTAACATCTTGGTGCTAAGTCGCATATCCCCTTAAATGTCAGCATAACAGGAATCCCACAACCTCTACGAGAACACCTTAGAACAGTATCCCCAGGAGCCAAGCAGACCATGGAACTTTCTCGTTTCAAGCCTATTCAGGACAAAGAAGTTACTGAAGAAGGTGGGCCATCTGCTCAGGCCAGAAAGTGCTTTGAAGTGTTAAAACTAAGCATTTTCTTAAGTACCAATATCTGGCTCTCATTTCTCTATCTTGCTGAGACACCCCCCCCCCCCACCCCGTCTCCCACTACCACCTCCCTTCCCAAGGCAACAAGAGGACACATTATGGTTTCAGAAAATGAGGCCAGAATACGGCACACACAATGCTGAAGAAGTGCTTCTGTTGCTAATTATAGGCACCAGACGAAGGTCTGGAAAATTTTCAACAATAAATTAAAACAATTAAGAGGCACAAATTTCAAAGCTCAGTATGTAAACAACACTATATCAAAATGAAACTCAAATGTATAATGTCACTTCAATGCCCTTGACTACAGCCAGTTTTAACACAGCTGCTTAGATCATACAATTACAGAAACTTTTATTATTTTAGAAACACATTTCAAAGGGCAGCTGCAAAGAAACTTCCTTCCCCACCCACTCCTGCTGTCCCTTCCTAGTCACAGATCTAGTGGTAAAATCTGAACTTAGCAACCTTTTGAAAGAAAAAACAATGCAACTGCTGACAGCAATAGGATGTCAATGGATGCCTTTAACTTGGCATATACAGACCTAAGGATTCAGACAGAAATGAACTGAAATGACACTCAAGTCACAAAGTTCAACATTTTGTTGTCCCAACAAAATGGCGCAAGCATCTACCTCTATGATGTCAGGATGAATCAATTCCGAAATTAGCAGGTGAATAATTAAAACTTCCTGGCAACAAATCTTACTACCTCTGGAGAAGCAGGTGTTTCCTGTCTCTCCAGGTTTTTTTTTTTCTTTTTTCTTTTTCTTTTTAAAGCTACCATCCTCACAATACCCACCAGATGTCAGGCATATTACATACCTTGTCTTTAATCTTTACAATATCCCATGAAGTATTATTATTATTATTCCCATACAGATAAGGACACGGAGGCTCCAAAAAGTGGGCTCATGTAACTATGAAGTGCAGGGGTTGGGATTCAAATTGAGGGACTGTCTAAATCCAACACCCACACTCTTTCCACTCTGTCATGCTGGTCCTTGGCCCTACACCCAGCCTGAAGCCTCAGCTATGCTCTCTCAAGACCTTTGATTTAGTCTGTCACATTTACAGTCCATAACGGTTTATCGCCCTTACTTGGGGATAAGACAAATGAATAAACCATGGCCAGGAAGCTAAGTGTTTCAAAATTCTTAATTGCTCAGATACCTCACCAAAAACATCGCCAATGCTTATCATCCTCTTTGAAGTACAATCTGCCTCTACTTCAAATGATGTAAATTTTCCCTTTAACAACAGTTCTTACAAACCACAAACTTAGCCTGCAGAAATTGACATTGCAGACTAAACATTTACCATGATTTTTAGAAAAGCATATCATAATTATCACTCTTTCCACTGAACCAAAAGGAGCCAGAGACCACAAACATTTTCCATTTTCCCTATACTGACAGGTATGATATTCACAGTAAGCATTAAAAAGCGAGAACTACAGACAATTTTTATAGAATTAATGGTTTTCCCAATCAAAAGAAGTCTTAACTTGACAACTGAAACAGTAAAACTTCAAACTCAAGATCATCGATGGTAAAAGTTCAACACCAAACTAGAATAGTGATTACTAAGTTGCTCCATACATTATTAAATTTAAGTATGCACGTACACATGGACCAGTTTCTCCCCTAATACTCTTAAGGCAGGGTCTGTGTTAAGGAACTAATGCCAGGTTTAATCCAAGTCTACTAGACACGAACACAATCAACTTGGCCAGCTTGTCCCCAGCTATTAGATTCGTATGTATGATATATACTGACATATGTATATATGTTCAGATCAAATCCTGTTAAAACAAATAGCATTTTAACAAAAATATTTCCATGTCCCAGCCAATGGTCCATTCATTTCATGTAATATTCAATACCACAAAATTCCACTTTAACAGAGATATGGACAATGCCTTAAAATTCGCTGTAATGAAAACTGAATTGTATGCAATTATACTAACCATATTTATATACATAACACATGTTCATCTGTTCTGTCTCTTCTCCAAGACTGTACACTCCCCAAGAGAAGGGGTTGCCTCTGGACTACACTTTGCAAATCAAGAGAACTTCAACAGTGCCACCTTGTGGATATTCTGTAAATACAAGGTGAGTTTCCTGGCACTCTAAAATGTTTGAGAAGCAAATTACAGGCAAAAATAAAATAAAACCAGAACAGCAGAAAGCAAGCACACCAAAAAACAACAGGTTTCCTTGAGCAAAATGGAGGCATAGTTTCAAAGCACTGATGAGGAACAAGTACCATCATCGAATATTTAACTGTCTGATCTTTTCTAGATATGAGATGCAACCTGAGTCCACAGAAAGGCTTGGTTGCTGGAGGTTCTGAGTTCTGGCACTGCTCATACCAGAGAGACGGCACCACATGGTCAATCACCTTACTTAAACTCACTTATAATTCTCTCCCCCTGAGCCCCTCACCTTCCTTCCCTCTCATACAATTAAAACCATATCTGTTTCCTCCTTTCTCCCTATCATAAGTAACTGGGCTGTAAATTGGGTTGTAAACATGTATTCTATATTATGGCCAATAAGAATTTTCCAGAGTAATCCTAGCAATTTCAGCCTGTGCACTAACTTTTGAACCAGCCCCCACCATCGCCCACCATTCAATCACCACAATAACCAAGATGTATGATCTTCGTCATTTCATGAAATTTCTCTGATCCTTGGCTTCCTGGTCTATAGAGTGAGAAAGAGGATTAAGTGATGGCTAAGATCCTTCGTAGCAATTAAATACTACACAATTCTAGAAAGAGAGGGTTCTTATTTTCTTTTCTAGAAATACTAATGAATGAAATGGCGCAAACAGTGCTATATTTCAGCATAAAATAAACCAGAAGAGTCAAAATTTCCTAAGCTAACTCTCAAATATCCTTACACTCCCACTGTAGAAAGTAAATGTACACATTTTGGAAGAAAGATTCGAAATTCAAAACTGGCCTTTCAATTTGCCTGAGACCTGAGAACAGCTCCTATTTGCCATGAAAATACT
Organism: Prionailurus viverrinus; assembly: GCF_022837055.1. Classification (NCBI taxonomy): domain Eukaryota; kingdom Metazoa; phylum Chordata; class Mammalia; order Carnivora; family Felidae; genus Prionailurus; species Prionailurus viverrinus. Next base: position 178,451,590 of record NC_062561.1, on the reverse strand, counting down.
TAGAGCATGGAGTCCTGATGCACTGTAAATCACAGACAAGCTAAGGAAGGAGCTCCTCTTTGAAGAGAAGCTCTGACGGGACAGGGCTGGTGGCAATGGCACTTTTATCCCTGGCTATTTCTAGGTCTACCCTGGCATGGCAGTTATAACCTCTAGACCACAATGACCATTATTAGAAGAAACATTCTGGCCAGCATTCTCTTCAGAAATCTATCTTACCTAGCCAAATTTAAAATTAAAGTTAAAATCAAAATTAAAGGAAGAAGGAGAAGGAGGAGGAGGAGGAGGAGGAGGAGGAAGAGAAATAAAGAGAGAAAAGACAGAATTAATGAGTGATCAAAAATCAAAGTGGGCATAAAACAGGCAGAGCACAGAGGCTTTTTAGAGCAGTGAACCTATTCAATATGATACGATAATGGCAGATACATGTCATTACACATTTGTGCAAACCCAAAGAATGCACACCAAGAGTGACCCCTAATGAGTATGGAGTGGGTGATAATAATGTGTCAATGTAGGCCCATGTGTCCCAGAACAAATGAGCCACCTGGATGGGATGTTAACGGGGGAGGCTGGATGGGATGGTGATAGTGAGGTAGGATGGGGATATGGAGACTATATGAATTCTCTGTATTTTCCATTCAATTTTGCTCTGAACCTAAAACTACTCTAAGAAAATAGTTTCTCTCTCTCTCTCTCTCTTTTTTTTTTTAAATCAAAGTAAACTTAACCAGAGGAGTATGGGGATGGGAGGAAGAGGGAGAGAGAGAGACAGAGAGGGAGGGAGAGAGAAAAAGAGAAGTGGTGAGGGAGAAGATCCAGAAATAAGTTTTTCAAAAAATGTAATAAAGACATGCCATCAGTTTTTCCAAGACATTTGTACCATTCCCTACCCTAAGTGTCATTTTAAGTACAAATGAACATCCTAAACTTTGGGATACTGCTTAAACATAAATGCTGTAGGAAAAATTATCTCATATATTTTTTAAATTACTTATAAAAGCAAAATCCAGATTATATATAGGCTACCTCAAAACTAACAGCATAGGGATGCCTGGGTGGCACAGTCAGCTAAGCATCCAACTCTTGATTTCAGCTGAGGTCTTGATCTCACAGTTCATGGGATCAAGCTCTGCATTGGGCTCTGTGCTGACAGTACACAGCCTGCTTGGATTTCTCTTTCCCTCTCCCCCACCTCAAAATAAATAAACACTTTAAAAAACAGGATAGCATTAGCTCATTAAACTAAATTAAACAATGGTATGACCAATGATCAACACCACTAATCGTGGCAACTGCCTACATTTCCTATACAGATCCTAAATTATAACTCCTTTTCCAATGCCATAATAAAATATAGTATGGGTACCAAAGAAACTCACACTGTAGTCACACTGTACTCATTCATTCATTTCACAAATATCTACTGATTTCTGCGTAGGCCCTTGGACTAGACATTCTTCTACTGCTCAGCTTTTTAAAAGACAAGTACAGTTACCTGGTAAAGCGGTAATAAAGTCCCGCTGCAACATGGGCTTCAGGTAAGAGTTAATATGTCCATGCTGATAATGACACATTCGTGAAATAAGGTGTTCCACAAATTCCACTTGATCTGATTCAGACCACTGGTCAAAATATTTAATACACAAGTCTTTTTCTTTTTGATAGTTTCCTTCTGATGGCCTCTTTCTGGAGACGATCACAGATGATGTTCCATTACTTATCTATTTTAGAAAAATAAACAAAAAAAATAATTAGTTTGACAAAGAAAAAAACTCTAATTAGTATTTTATTGGAAACATTTTTCACCCTGTGTATTTAATCTTAAAATACCAGCTATACCCTGAAGCCAAACTCATTCCTTTATTAATTCATTCATGAAGTAATTTAAAACGTATTTAGGGCCTCAAATTAAGTCTCTAAAGTAAATGTCGAATTTACAGCTATTTATAAAGCTATCTGGTGTCCCAAGTCATCATTCTCCAATGCTTATTCCAAAACCATGTGGTTATTAGATAACCAATGTCAGAGATAACTATCTTAGAGAACGTGCTCAACTTGGCAAAGTAGCAACTGATTGACTATTAGTAGTTTGCTTTACTTCTTCAAAGATCAAAGTCAATGCTATATTCATCTAGCCAATGGTTCTCACACCTGTGTGTGCATCAGAGTAACAAGAGGGCTTCTTAACAGACAGACTGCCAGGCTCCACCACAGATGTCCTCATTCTATAGGTCTGGAGTAGAGCCTGAGAAGTTGCAAGTTCCCAGGTGGTATTGGTGCTGATGGTCCGGAGAATGCACTTTAGAGACCACACTTCGAAAACCACTGGTCCATTTAATGAAGAAATCTGAAGGCAATTCAATCTAAAAATTGAACCCATCTCCAAACTGTTACCAGAGCTACTAGACTGCTAGCAAATAACAGTTTAGCCTTTCACTCCTTTTTTTTCTTCACCTACTCTGAAAGCAACCCAAGGTGAACCACATACACCTCAAAAGATTCTCATCCTATAGAGTTGGTCGATGATATCCCACAGACTCCTATACTACCTATGCATCATTTCTCCTCAAAGCTACATGGATGATGGTTCTTGCATAAAACCAGTATATTTCTTAAAAAATAAAAACTACATATACTTTATCTGACAACAGCATCAAAAAAAAAAAAAAAATTGGAATCCCCAGACTGAAGCCACAACTGCCACTGGTGTTATAAGGCTCAGTAACATCCCTGTTTAAAACCAAAATTACTTCAATGTTTTTGTCAAACATTTGCCAAGCTATCTACCAGTCACTCCTTTGAGAGCCCCTTCATGTGTAACACCAGAAATAGCCTAGAAGAGAATTTTGAAAACTGAAGAGTTATATTACAGACATGCATTAACTCCATGCACGAGCTTATCTCAGAAGTTTTACACAGAAAGAACCAAGAGCTTTGTTATCACTATGTCCCCTAATTTAACTGAATCTATCCCAGAAAGAAGACATCCTTCATAAATAACCAAAGGAGTCTGACTTTCCTTATTAAAATCTTATATATCATACCTCTCTGCAGCAAGTTTTTATGTCCACATTTAAAGGTACATAGTGAGAAGGCATTCACCTCCCATCCCATTTATCTTACTACCTCCTTCTCTAGGAATGTTTTTCCCCCCCTGGAAATTGGATGGAGAGCTCACTGACACTGGGTACCACCAGAGGGCAGCATTGAACAGAAATTTATGATGCTGCTTGTAGTTAAGACCTCTATCTGACAGAGCCCAAAAATCAACGTTCAAAACAGTCAGAAGTGAAAATTCTTCACGGTGGTATCAGCTAGTATAAGGGACATCTCCGCTACTTTTAAGTATAAGGATGTTGAGTATAATGTTATAGTAACTGCCCGACTATAGGCAACTGGTTAAAGCAAATAATAATACATCTACATAAGGTACTATAATGAAGCCATTAAAATTAGATTTATATAGTAACATCTTAATAACAAGAGAACATGTTTATGAAACAATATTAAGGAACAAAAGACAGGATGCAGAATTTTATACAGCATTACAATCACGGTTAGTTTGTGCAATGGGGAACACACAAGACAGAATAAAGGATATATTAAAAAAAAAAACAGCCGTATTTCCTTCCTCCTTCTTTTCTACATTTTACTCATTGTAACTTGTCAAAATAATTGCTTTCCTGACAGGTTAAATATATGGTAACAACTTGCATTTGTGTACTGCTTTATAATTTCCAAAATACTTTCATATCCATTATCATTTGATAAGCAAAGAGATTATTATTTCATTTACAGGAGGGTTCTTAAACATCTAACTTCCCTACAGCATTGGGATACCATTAACTAGTTAACTAAAAGAACTTACGAAAGAAAAACTGAAAGCCAAAATGTTAAGAACCACTGTGAACTGAAAAATCAATAGTCAATGAAGAGAACCCTATTGGAAAATACGGAGCATGAAGGAGGAACAGACATCAAGCTGCACACAGTTCCCCCGACGCAGTGGCAAGTGCACAGTTCTACAGCACATTTCCCATTTCTACTTCTAGCCACCTGCTGAGCCCAGATTTTCCTGACATTGTTTTGCTTTGCTTATTTCATCATAAATTTGTTGGGCATACTTTATTCTTGCTAACTCATCTACTCCTCTCATTTCAAATCAAATGAACGCAGAGAAGATTTTTTAACATTATTCTCTTCATCTTTAGGTTTATTTGCCTCTTACTGTGTCTTTCTGAGGGGCAAAGTTATTTGCACCATAATGGTTGATGGAAAGATCCAATCATGAAACTTTACATAGCATCCCTCCCCGTAGCTAGGGCAAAAAAAACCCTGGGGAATTGGGAGGAAAACTGGCAGGACTAAAAAGAACCAAGAAAGAAGAAAGGAAAAGGCAAACTAACAAGAAATGGGGGAGAAGGGTGAGGGTAGGGAGACAAAATCACCAATGCACACACACTGGTATGGCATGGTGCTATTCTGGTGACAAAGGATGCCACCACTGACCATCTTTGGCTTGGGCTGTGGCGACAAACTGAGTATTTTAGGCTACAGACACTTCAGAATCTTTGTAGCAACTCCAAAATTTTTTACTATTCGTAATGACACCTCCCTGAGGAACAGAAGATAAATTAGGGTGAATTCCGAAACTAGCAAAATTGCACAAAAGAAAACAAAAACGCTTGCTTGGCTCTGGTTTTCATTGAGGACATGAGCTGAGGGAGCATCTTATCTATAGTAAGTCAACTGCTCTTATCTGTGCGTCGTCATTCCTACCTGCCAAAGAGTATTTTTCTTTGGGGACTCATCTTCATTTTGATCCTCCATAACTGAAGTGTTCTAAGGGGGGAAAAACAGGTTATTTGAATTATGCCGAGTTTTGCAAATCCTACACCAAAATATAATTTTGAAAACCCAAAGTAGAATGTACCAACACCAACCCAAGAATTATTTGGCTTGTGACTGACAGACGCCATTTTGGGGTCAAAAGGGTTGTGCTCATCTTCATACATTAGTTGAAATTAGTTAGTTGCTGGACAAAACTAAGCATAAAGCCTTTATTTATGAAGGCTGGGCACACTTAGAAAACAAGCTAAATTATGGGACTGGGGCTGAGGCTCTACCTCAACCATCACTGTTATTCTTTTAACTTGTGGCAAGAAGCCACGGAGACCCACTTAGTTCTTTGATTGCACAAACATTTACTAGAATGTCTGCTATTCAGTAATCCATCCCAACCATCACCTGCAATTAGGACTGCCAAGCTCTGGAAGTACCCCCCTTGCTTTTCTCTTTCCTTCCTTGATAACCTTGTTTTTCTAGACCGGCTTTGCAATCTCCCTTAGCAAGCACCAGTGGTGGGTGCCCCAACTTCTTCCCTGAAGGGGAGGATGCTGGTAGCCAGTAACAATCTGGCTTGCCTTGGGAATGCATTAGCTTTTGATTTTTGTGTTTACCGCACAAAGAGGCACTGTGTGATTATTCTTTCTGGTGACCTAGTCGCTCAATAGATGCCCATTAACTAGAGATTATACATGATTGGATTTTCCCTTTTGAAGCTCCTACCTAATGGCTAAATGGAAACTTAATGAGAAGGGGAAGTGGGAGAATAGTGCTCCGAAAGGAATAACAATTCAAGAACCTCTAAGATTCTTTCCCAAACCTAAAGTTCTAAGATTGGGGTACAAAAGATAAACTGTAACCCTCCACAGTATTATTCAAAAGAATCCTATAGATCTGTTTAAGTCACTGGTGTTTACAAGATTCTGTTTACTGCCTTTAGGGATAAGCCTATCTCTCAAAACTTCCCTATTTTTCCTTTTTTTCTTCAAGTCATAAAATGTTTGCACCCACACAGTATTTCCCAACGTGGGTTAATGACAGAAGAATCACTACAGAACACTAGTGCTTTGCAGGTCACATAGCTCGCTCTGATCAGGAATACAGTATGTAGTACAACAGTCAAAGGCTTTGAAACCAGAGACACGTTGCATTTGTGAGGTGGTCACTTATTCAGTGTGTGTGTGTGTGTGTGTGTGTGTGTGTGTGTGTGTGTGTGTGTGTGATTCTGAGTAAGGTGTTTTACCCATGGACAAATACAAACCATATAGAGGTACTGTGGGATGGAGACTCCCCAGCACAGTGTTTGGTGTGTAACTGGTACTCAAAAAATCATTCATGCCCAGCTTTGAAGATGCTACTTTCCCTTAAGTGTTATCGTCTCACACTTTTTAACCTCAGGCTTTGACAGAATGGCTCCAGATGGTTGCCTGTAGAGAAAATCCACTGGCTCCCTCAATAAAATCTTACAAGTCCCACAGTGCCAAGGTCTGCAATGGGGGAGAAGGGCAAACGGTCAGGGTTCCCCACATGTGGAAAGCCAACCATGAGCTAGAGAGGAGGACATTGTGTCCAAGAGTCCAAAACAGGTCTAGAGTAGACGGTAATAAATGATCCTGAATGGGAAGAAGAGGGTGGAGAAGAGAAAAACAAAAGTAGTACTTCTCTCTCCATGTAATTTTCCTTTTACTGCTATCTTGAAGGACTTAAGATTCATAAAGCTGGCAGGGGAGTGAACAAAGTGGAAACAGTGACTTAATACCTCATCTGCTGGGTCCAACTAGTAGTTACAAAGCCATCTTTGCAAGGTCACAATGTCCTGGGTTCTAAGAGAGTAACAAGAAGAAACCATGGCTGGAAACATGAAGAGTAAGCGTATAAAGTAGAAGAAAAATGGCAAGTCCCTGCCCCCATCTTCAGGCACCTGAGGAAATGTATGAGGAATGCATATATGTAGGGTTTTAAACTAAAAACTTTTGGGGCGCCTGGGTGGCTCAGTTGGTTAAGCATCCGACTTCAGCTAAGATCATCATCTCACAGTTGGTGGGTCCGAGCCCCATGTTGTGGGGCTGACAGCTCAGAGCCTGGAGCCTGTTTCAGATTCTGTGTCTCCCTCTCTCTCTGCCCCTCCCCCGTTTAGGCTCTGTCTCTCAAAAATAAATACAATGTTAAAACAACTAAAGTAAAAACTTCTGTTATACAGGAGTCTGAACCCATCAGAACTCTTCTGACCTAAGCTACCTAAATACTTTCCTTACTCAGGGAGGAAATAGTCAGAAGTCCCTACAGATTACACAAGAAACAACTGTCTTTCTTCCTTTCACTCATTCCAAGACAGAGAAATGGTGTTTATTTATACAGATGAGAAAGAAACAACCCCTCTGATAAAAATAGCAACTATTCTCTTAAGGCTTGATAAAAATGAATAAAAAGATACGATTTAATAAAATTGTATTTAATAAAGCCCTGGGGTGGCTGGAATAGCTCCCCCATCATACATATCTTTTCAACTTCTCTTATAAAGCCCTGAGGAGAAGCTGCCAAAGGGAAAATGCTACTCTGAAGCTACATTGATCAGAGGATCATTTCCCAAGAGTCTTCCAGGTGACACAAGAGACGCTCAGAGAAAAAAGGGTCCCACGGTCTAATAAAATCTGACAAATGCTATATGCTGCACAAACACTTGCTCTCTCCCTCCCCACCCCCGAGGTTAAAAACCACTTGGTTAAGGGGCACCTGGGTGGCTCAATCGGTTAAGCATCCGACTTCAGCTCAGGTCATGATCTCACGGTCTGTGAGTTTGAGCCCCACATCGGGCTCTGTGCTGACAGCTCAGAGCCTGGAGCCTGCTTCGGATTCTGTGTCTCCCTCTCTCCTTGCCCCTCCCCTGCTCATGCTCTGTCTCTCTCTGTCTCAAAAATAAATAAAAACATTTTAAAAAACCAACACTTAAGACACTAAAGGTTCAGAGATGTCTCGTAAGTAACAATCAGGTTAAGATAGTTTAACCTAGCTTTCCCAAGTTTGTTGGACATGGACACCTCTCTTATTATAACAATACCTCATTTAACAAGAGCTCAGCAAATACTGGAAAACACTGGACTAGGGCAATAGCATGCAGAAGTCCTCCCTCCTCTCACTTCACCAGACCCAGGTTTCTGGGAGACAAAGGAAATGACCACTTTGGTAGGCACAAAATATTCCGAGTCTCCTCTCATCTTTCCCAGACTGCTTTATGAGCTGAGTCTATGTGTAGGTACAATAAGCTCTAAGTTGTGGTACATCTTTGCCAGTAGGTGCCACCAGCTAAGAGAACATATGTCACTTGAAAAAACCTACTTTAAGAGTTATATAAGAGAAATACATTTCCTACTTTAAAAATGCTACCAATTCGGCATTATGAGTTTCATGATAGAAATGCTTATACAGGGGCACCTGGGTGGCTCAGTAAGTTAAGCGTCCGACTTTGGCTCAGGTCATGATCTCAAAGTTCGTGAGTTCAAGCCCCGCATTGGGCTCTGTGCTGACAGCCCAGAGCCTGGAGCCTGCTTCAGATTCTGTCTCCCTCTCTCTCTGCCCCTTCCCTGTTTGTACTTTCTCGCTCAAAAATAAACAAACATTAAAAAATGTTTTTAAAAAAGAGAAATGATGGGGCGCCTGGGTGGCGCAGTCGGTTGAGCGTCCGACTTCAGCCAGGTCACGATCTCGCGGTCCGTGAGTTCGAGCCCCGTGTCAGGCTCTGGGCTGATGGCTCGGAGCCTGGAGCCTGTTTCCGATTCTGTGTCTCCCTCTCTCTGTGCCCCTACCCTGTTCATGCTCTGTCTCTCTCTGTCCCAAAAATAAATAAAAACATTAAAAAAAAATTTTTTTTAAAAGAGAAATGTTTATACAACGTAAGATTTTCATACAAAAGGAGTCTTTACTCTTTAGAGGAAGCAAAAATTAAAAAAACCACAAAGGATCTGGAAAACATGGGAGCATTCTGCCATTTTCTTTAGTGTTTTAAAATTGGGGGACTTAAGACATTAAGAATGACAGACATATAATGCAAAAATGCTATTAGCTAAGTTCATTGGGTCTCTAATCTAGGCTTGTTTCATACATTGCCTTTTAATTTTGAGGAAAAAAATATGAATGTATATATTGCAATTTTACAAAAAAAAAAAAATGAGGAACAGATAAGTAAGTGATTAAAAGTCACAAAGTTGGGGGCGCCTGGGTGGCGCAGTCGGTTAAGCGTCCGACTTCAGCCAGGTCACGATCTCGCGGTCCGTGAGTTTGAGCCCCGCGTCGGGCTCTGGGCTGATGGCTCAGAGCCTGGAGCCTGTTTCCGATTCTGTGTCTCCCTCTCTCTCTGCCCCTCCCCCGTTCATGCTCTGTCTCTCTCTGTCCCAAAAATAAATAAACGTTGAAAAAAAAAAAAATTTAAAAAAAAAAGTCACAAAGTTGGTAAATGAGAGATGCAGGAATCAGATCTAGGTCTGTTCTAACCAGAAGTCAATGTCCTTTCCGTACAGAAAAACACATCTCAAGTTTTTTCCAACTGCTGGTTGTAGCCTATGAAGTTCATTTAATGGGCCGCAATCAGCATTTTCTAATAAAACGAAATTGAATCTGGGCATTCCCCTGCTCACAAAGGTAAGCATAACAAAAATCACAAGGGGTAAATAAAAGGAATGAGCAAAACCAGAACAGGAAAATTCAAATTAAGGAAAGAAAAACTCATTATTGCAGAAGGAGAACAATACTCAAGTCAAATCATGAGTGACAAAGAGTTTTTAAAAATCTCTAAAAGTCGTAATTTGTGAAGAGGATAATGTGTACTTTTATATATACACTAAATATAAAATTCCACAAAATATATCAAGGAAAAAAGTTGTATATTTTTTTTTAATTTTTAAAACACCCTTGCATCTTTGACAGATCAAGTAGACCAAACAAATAAAAGCTTGGCTTTCCATAGAACATTAAAAAAACAACTGACAGAGCATCCCAGGCCACAGAAAAAGTATCAAATACAGCCAGAAATCAAGAAAAGATTATTGTGTTAAGATCAAGCCAAGCAGAAATGTCCAAATCTAGTTTGCTAGTTACTATGTGCCACAAATTCCAAAGATAAACAGAACAATGACTCACACAAATAAACCAAACACCTCTGTGTTGTTATTGTTAATTCCACCCAGGCCCCTAGTCTAACCTAAAATTCTTTCCCCTTAAACCTAAATCTTACCAACACATTACTGGTAAATGAGATCACTGAAGAGGGAGAAACATTCACTTGGAAGAAGAAGAGACAAGCTTTTCCAAAAAAGCAGTCCCCTCTCTCATAGTAATCTCACAACTCCAGAAGAAAGAAAAACATGAACGCATCTATGCATACATGACTTTTTAAAGCAACAACTCCAGCCACCATTAAACATAGCTAATCAAAAATCTTCTTGTCCCTCCACACAAATATCAACATATAGGAACAAACCAGTTGTTTTCTTTCTACAATTAAAATAAAATTTTTAAATTTTAATTCTTTGGGAGTTTGTCTGAAATCACTGCCACGTAATTTCTATAATGTAGTAAGTTCTGTTCCAGTTTATCTAATCTGCAGTTCTACTCACACTTCTAACTAGGTGTTTGGCTGTTCCTGACACTACATGACAAGATCATATCAAAGTATGTAGAAGAATGAACACAGGGTAAAATTTTTCTTCCTTTCCTCACCACCAATTATTTTTTAAAAGAGGGGAATGCTTATATTATTAGATATTTTTTAAAAAATTTAAGCTACAATAATTAAAGCAGTATGGTTCTGGCAAAGCAAGATCAATGAAACAAAATAGAAAGTCCAGAAACCGATCATTTATACTTACAAATCTGTGTATTTTAAAGTCAGAGTTTCAAATTGGTGAGAAAGAGATAATACTCTTTATGGGATTAAAAATAAAAGATGGGGGTGGAGGGCGCCTGGGTGGCTCAGTCAGTTGAGGGTTTGACTCTAGCTTTTGGCTCAGGTCATGATCCCAGGGTCTTGGAATCAAGTCCCCTGTGGGGCTCACATTGAGTGTGGAGCCTGCTTTAAGATTCATTTATTCATTCATTCTCTCTCTCTCTCTCTCTCTCTCTCTCGCTCGCTCGCTCCCTCTGCCCCTGTCCTGTGCACACACGCACATGCTCGAAAAATATAAATAAAAATAAACAAAAGTTGGGCACCTGGGTGGCTCAGCTGGTCAAGCATGGGTCTCTTGATCTCAGCTCAGGTCTTGATCTCATGTCTGTGAGTTCAAGCCCCACATTGGGATCCACACTGGGTGTGGAGCCTGCTTTGAATGAATGAATGAATGAATGAATATAAAAACTTTTTAAAAATAAAGAAAAGTTAAAATGCTACCTCATATTACATCCCAATAAATACTATGGATACAAAGAATCAAGTGTGAAAAATTACAACCATAAAACTACTAAAAGCAAGCATACAGGAGTTTCTACAAATTCATGGAACCAGGGAAAGGCTGTCTAAGCATGATACCAAAGACAGAAATAAATGTAGATGTGATTGGATAAAAAAATTCAAACTCATGAATGTTCACAATAAATTTCAAAAACAAATACAATACATTGGGGGAAGTATTGCAATGTATGATAAATAAGTTACTATGTAAATATTTCTAATAAATTAATAAGAAACCAAAACTAATACCCTAATAGGCAAATAAGAGTAAGTAGATATTTCAAAATGAGAAATTTAAATGGCCATCAAAAATGAACACCTACAACAATAAAAAGATGCAATTTTTCACCTACCAAAATTGGCAACTTTTATTTTTATGTACTCTACAGGAATTGGGCACTCTGGTAAGATTATAAATTGTTACTTTTCAGAGAATATTTATCAATACATAACTTCAAAAAGTACTACTTAACAATGGACATAATTTAACTTTAGCAATTTTTCCTAAGGAACTGTATGTCTATAGAAAATTATAGCTATGACAATTTATAACATGGAAAACTAGAAAACAATGTAAATGTCCAACAACAGGGTATCATTTAAAAATATGATACAGACGCCTGGGTGGCTCAGTCGGTTAAGCGTCCAACTTCGGCTCAAGGTCATGATCTCATGGTTTGTGAGTTCGAGCCCCGTGTTGAGCTCTGTGCTGACAGCTCAGAGCCTGGAGCCTGTTTCGGATTCTGTGTCTCCTTCTCTCTCTGCCCCTCCTCCACTTGTGCTCTGTCTCTCTCTGTCTCTCAAAAATAAATGTAAAAAAAAAAATTTTGTTTTTAATATATGCTGGTAGAAATTTTTAGTTCTTTTTAAAAACATTTCTATTAAAGTATAATATAATAAAGGGTTTAATTCTCAAGTGTAACTAGTACTCAGACCAACATAAAGAACATTGCCAGGGTCCATAAATATTTTCCTCATATTACCTCCCAGTCATTAATGGCCAAAGGTAACCACTATTTTTTTAATATCACCATAGATTTATACATTCATTTTTGAACTTTTTTTAAATGTTTATTTATTTTGAGAGAGACAGAGACAGAAGAGACAGAGGGTGCACACATGTGCACAAGCAGGAAAGGGGCAGAAAGACGGAGAGTCCCAAACAGGCTTTGTGCTGTCAGCACAGAGCCCAATGTGGGTCTCAAATCATAAAATCATGACCTGAGCCAAAGCCAAGAGTCTGACACTTAACTGACTGAGCCACTCAGGTTGCTCCCATTTTTGAACTTTAAGTAAATAGATTCTTATCATATATACTCTTTAGGTCTAGCTTCTTTTGCTTAACACTATGATTTGAGATTCTTAAATACAGCAACAGTTCATTCTTTTTCACTGCTCTATATTATTTCAAAAAATATTTATTCATTTTACTACTGATTAACATGTAGGTCACTTCCACTTTTGGCATTTAAAATAATTCTGTCATGTCTGCTGGTGTACATGGGCAGGTATTTCTGTTGGGTCTATAGTAGGGGTGAACAATCAGATCATAAAATATAGTAACTTTTACTGTAAATGCTTAAAAATGCAGACAGTAATGCTGAACTTCAGGGTTTAGATGTACATTCTCTGGTCATTGACCACATCTAGGTGAACAAAGCCCCCAGGATGCAGCACAGAACTTGCAGAGCTCATGGTCGGATTATCCCATACATGAACTCTCCCTGACACATTGAGATGATCCTTACTGAAAAAGAGCAAAGTATTCCTAAATCAGAAGAGGTGGTTGCACCAAAGAAAAAGATATCCAAGAGGAAACTGGAGAAACAAAACCTTGCGGCCCAGGAATAAATTCAGAATAAAATAAATGTTAAAAAAAAATAGGTTTTGACCATTTTTAATTGGACAGTCTTTTCTTACTCATTTCCAGAAATTCTTTATTTATCCTAGAATAGAGTCCCTTTCCAAATATATTTATTGCAAAGGTCTCCTCTTAATCTGTGGCTTAACTTTCTATTCTCTTAATGGTGTCTTTTGATAAAGAGAAGTAACTAATCTTAATTTTTTAATGTTTATTATATAGTCTCCCATGGAGTAGCCTAGAAGTTTTACTTTTTTCCTCCCCAAAGTTTATTTATTTTGAGAGAGAGAGGGAGAGAGGGAGAGGGAGGGAGAGAGAGAGAGCACAGGCACACACATTGAGTGAAAACAGGGGAGGGGCAGAGAGAGGGAGAGAGAATCCCAAGCAGGTTCCATGCTGTCAGCACTGAGCCTGACTTGCTCTCTCAGGAACCGGGAGATCACAACCTGAGCCAAAACCAAGAGTCCAACACTTAACCAACTGAGTCACCCAGGTGACCCTATTTCATCTTTATACTTACATCTAAAATTCATCTATACTAATTTTTATGCAAAGTAGGAGTCAGCATTCATTATGTTTTTCAAATTGCAGTTTACAACCCACTGTGGTTTATAATACCAACTTAATGGACACCCAGCATTAAAGAAAGAAAGAAAGAAAGAAAGAAAGAAAGAAAGAAAGAAGAAAAGAACACACAACACATCTCTTATTTCATCAATTCTAACACATATTTTTTCACATTTTAGTATCTCTGAAATTGAGATATTTCTTAACCATCAATGGCATCTTAAAACTGGTAGCATTTTTTTCTGAGTGTTACAGAAAATGGCATATCTTACAATCTATGCTGTCTTATGTTTCACAGTGGAATACAGTATACATTGGGGTGACTTTAGGAATGTATGTTATGTTACACACACAAACATATATAAAACATACACATAAATATGTGTGTGCACCTATGATTACACATATGATTACATGTACTAAGTCTAAATGTAAATCTGGGCGGGGTCTAAATATAAGTTTTATTTCTCACTATGAAAATATTTAAAAACACTGAAAACCCCTAAGTAAGGTACTGGAGTACAATGGATCCCATACTGCGAAAGTTACCTACCACCTTTTCAGTTGTCTTTCGATTCTTCTAACTATATCAAAAGATATTTTTTACACTGTTAAATACTTTCAATTATCTGTTTTTAACAAAAAGACCTAGCTTCCTATTCAGTTTACTGTAACAAACGGTATGTGGCTAGAATTTTATATGGGTCTCAGCAAGTGCCATGGTTTTCCAGTCATACAACAATACGGTCTCCTTTTCTGATTTTTTAAAAGAGAGCAGATTCTTTAAATATGTGAAGTAGATAAAAGGACACACAGTATACAGATATGTCCAAAACTGTGAAGATAGTACTCACCTGTCTAAAGTTACGGGAAAACTACTTCTTGGAAGAATAGTGACATGAAAAAAGGTCTAAGGTAAATTTTAAATGAAAAATAAAATGGGGGGGGGGGTCAGAATATATCTGTAGGACTCCATCTTCATGGATAAAACTTAATTATTGATTTATTTAGAGCAGTATCTAGAAAAGGTGTGTTAAAATGCTAACAATGTTATCTTTCTTATCTATTTTGCTTTCTATTTGCTTAAAGACCTCTCTTTTTAACAGTAAGGAATGGTGATTTTTAACATTAAACTTTCAAAAGTAAAAATCCATGCCAAGACCCCAGATACATATGCTCTAGTCTAAGGAAACAGAAACTAGTTACTGAAAGTTGAGGCAGGATCCTCCTGCATGTCACCTGACCTCTCTGTGCCCACTTCCTCATCCAGAAAACTGAGGTTGAAACAGGCACTCCCTGACAGGGAGTGACAAAATTTAAAAGAGAATCCTGGCACTTATAAGGGCTCCCTTAGTCAAATTTAACCTCCAAAGGGCAGAAAAAGCTTGGCTGAGTTATTCATTCTGTATTCCTTCCACTTCCGATAATTCCTGGCACACTACTTAAGTACAGAAGTATAATAAGTATCTGTTGATATGAGTCTTGGCTATAATTATTACAATCTTCCTATGAATTGTAATGACAAAAGTGGTAATTTTGTTTCTGCTTATTCCTTTCCCATAGTTTCCAAACTGTCCACAAAGAGCAAGGATTCAAAATGGGGGGGGGGGGGGGGGCATGCAACACAATTTCTGGCCCTCACAAAAAGCAGTAAGAAACAAAATCTAGTTTCAGAAAGGCAGTCATCTTTTTTACCCCTAAAGTATTCATTCACCTACATAAAAGAAGAACACCTCATTAATTATTTGACTGCTTAAAAAGGTCCAACAAAAGGATGGATAGATAAAAGTCTGCTAGAGTCCGAGAAAGCAAACGGGGAGTAGCAGAATGTGCCCTTAATGCTTCCTGGTGCTTAACACTTGGAAGAGAACTACTAAAGTAAAACCTGTAAAATGTTTCATATTCACTAGAGGAAGGAAGCCAGAAAAAGAAGGTGCTTTCAAAGTAGTAGAAGAATGGCCAAAGGACACTGAGTCACGGCACCACAGAGGGAGTCAGTCAGCTGAAGAGTAAAGAGCAGGCCTTTAGAGACACAATGCCCCCACTGCAAACTCTGGGCTCTGACAATGACAAACTGTCTTGACTTCCTGTTAGTTACTTGACTTCTCTCTCGGATTCAGTTTCCTCTTTTATAGGGCAGGGAGAACACTGCCTACATTGCAGGAAGAGAAATAACACGTGCAAAGCACCTACAGGATAACATTGCTCAAAAATATAAACCAGAAAAACATTTTTACTTTTTTGCTTCTAACGTTAACCATTTTAAAAGAAACCTGACGAGCACCTGGATGGCTCAGTCAGTTAAGCGTCCAAAATTTAAGTCATGATCTTATGGTTTGTGAGATGGAGCCCCACGTCAGGCTCTGTGCTGATAGCATGGAGCCTGTTTGTGATTCTCTCCCTCTCTCTCCCGCTCTCTCTCTGCCCCTCCCCACCCCTCTCCCTGCGCACATGCACTCTCTCTCTCAAAATAAATAAATAAGCATTAAAAAAAACTTTTTAAATAAAACCAAACATACCAATAATTAATCAAATATAAGTAGTCAAAACACTCCAATTAAAAAGCAGAGATTGTGAAACTGGATAACTATATGCCCTCTAAAAGAACCCCACTTTAAACATAAAGACACACTGGTTAAAAGGACAGAAAAAAGTATACACCATGAATTACTTATCAAAGGAAATCCAAAAGTCAAAGTAAATTAATATAAATAATAGGCAAAACAGATTTCAGAACAAGGAATGTTATCAGGGATCAAGTGAGGTATTTCATATTGATGAAAGGATCAACTTAGCAAAAGAATATAACAATCCAAAATGTATATGCCCTTTTCTAACAAATATTGGAGATACATCTGGAGGAAAAAACAATGACACAACTCCAAGGAGAAATAGACAAATCCAAATTTATATTTGGACACTTCAACACTCCTCTCTTAGTTATACATAGAACAAGCAGACAGAAAAGAGTAAAGATATGGAGGACATGAAAAACACTATCAGCCAACTTAACCTAGTTGACATTTATAGAACACTCTACCCAACAAGAGAACACATTCTTTCCAAGTACACAACATTCACCAAGATAAATGTTATTCTGGGCCATAAAACAGGTTTCAATAAATTTTAAAGGGCTGAATTTATACAAAGTATGCTCCAGAATGACAAAGAATTAATCCAAAATTAATGTAACAGAAAATCCCAAAAGGTTCAGAAATTAATATATCACTAAAAGATATCACAAAGAAAATTAGAAAATATTGTGAACTGAATGAAAGTAAAAATTCAACATATTAAATACTGTGGGATATAACTAAAATGGTGGTTAGAGAGAAACTTATAACATTAAATGCATTAGAAAAGGACATGGTCTTCAAAGGAACAATCTAAGCTTCCCCTTTAAAAAACTAGAAAATTAGCAAATGAAACCCAAAATAAGCAGCAGGAAGGAAATAGTAAAGATGAGATCCAAAATTAATATAATATGAAACAGAAAAAGAATAATGAAAAATCAATGAAACCAAAAGCTGTATCTTTGAAACAATTAATAGAAGTGATAAACCTCTAGCCAAGCTGATAAGGAAAATAAAATAGATAAGAAACAAATTTCCAATCTCAGGATAAAAAGTGGGACCATGAATACAGATCCTATAGACATTAAAGGAAAATAAGGAAATATTATAATTTTACACTAATATATTCTACAACTCAGACGGAAGAGACAAATTCCTTAAAAGACACATGGATACCAACAAGAGAAATAGACAACCTCAGCAGCCCCATATCTGTTAAAGAAATTGTCTTCACTGGTGAATTTTATTTAGTATTTACAAAAGAAGTAATATTAATTCTACATAAACTTCTAGAAAGTAAATGAGGCAAGAACATTCCCAATTCACATTCTGAGGCCAACATTACCTTGATACCGAAGTCTCTCAAACACATCACAAGAAAAAAAACAAAACAAAACGGATAAATATGATTGCTGTGAATGTTACATGTATTCATTTGTCAAACCTACATAAACTACACACTTAAAACTGGAAAATTTTATTATGTATAAAGTATACCTCAAAAAAGTTAACTTTTTAAAAACTTTAAGTGCTACACAAAAACAAAAACTTTCCCACAAAGCAAATTCAAGGCCTAAATGACTTGCTTGGTAAATACTATCAAACATTTAGACAAGAAATAACAGCAATCTTTCACATTCTTTTTAAAAACAGAGAGAATGAGAGAATGAGTCATTGTATTAGAATAATCCTAATGCTAAAACCTGAGAAAAGACACTATCAAAATAGAAAACTGACCAATTACCTTCAGGCAGGAAGGTGTAAAAACCCTCAACAAAATATTGGCAAGTCAAATACAAAATTACATAAAAAGGATAATACATCATCATCAGTTGGGGCTTTCCCAGAATTAAAGACTGGCTGAAGAGTCAAAAAATCAATGTAATACACAGTAAGGCAGTAAGTTATACAATGATTTCAATACATGTATTTAGGGCATATAACAAAATTCAAAACCCTCTCATGATTAAAAACCCTTAGGTGTGGGGCACCGGGGTGGCTAAGTCAGTTGAACATCTGACTTCAGCTCAGGTTATGATCTCGTGGTTTCATGAGTTCGAGCCCCACATCAGGCTCCCTGCTATCAATGCAAAGAGCGCTTTGAATCCTCTGTCCCCCTCTCTCTGCCCCTCCTTTACTTGCACTCTCTCAAAAATAAACATTTTTTTAACACTTTTTAAAAATTATTTATTTTTGAGAGACAGAGACAGAGACAGAGCATGAACAGGGGAGGGGCAGAGAGAGAGGGAGACACAGAATCCGAAGCAGCTGTAGGGCTGTCAGCACAGAGCCTGACACGGGGCTCAAACTCATGAACCGCAAGATCGTGACCTGAGCCAAAGTCAGACGCTTAACCGACTGAGCCACCCAGGCACCCCAATAAACAAACATTTTTAAAAAAATAAAAACTCTCAGGTAACTTACTCAATGTGATAAAGAATATATAGATGTACATGTGCATGTGCGCGCGCACACGCACACACACACACACACACACACACACACACCTATAGCTAACACACTTAATGGCCAAATGGAAAACTTTCCCCCATCCTCAAGTACAAAAGTAGAATGTCCATTCTATACAAATTTCACTAATCATAGCCAGTACAATAAGGCAAGAAAAAGGCAAAATAAATGTCAGGAAGGAACCAGACAGCATGATGTCTACACAGAAAATCCTAGGAAACCTACAAAACAAGTCAAACTAATATGTGATGGTAGTAAAGTCACAGGATACAAAGAATAAAAAGGACGAATAAAGCTGCATGAAACTCAAGCCCTCAGCATAACCAGAAGGAACAAAACATAAGTAGAAAAGTAAATAAATTCTGGGACACCTATATTCTCCTGCCATAAGCCGTCCTAGAGAGCAAGAGTAGACCAGGATAAAATACACAAAAGACAAAAAGAGAGAAACAAGCAACAGACCGAAGATGGACATAAAACCACATTAAGTATGAAAAAAATGAGAATGAGTCCTAATGTATCAGAGTTGATTATAGATAAGCAACTTAAAAAAAAGTATCAGAGATGCAAAAAAGGAGTCATCAAGGGGAGGCTCTTTTTTAAAAAAAGAGTGCAAAAGGAAAGGTGAATAGAAGGAAGCTCCTTAATTTGATTAAAAAAAAAATCTACAAAAAAAGTAAACATAACATCATACTTAAAATACTTGAAGTTTTCAATGTTAAGATCAAGAATAATTCAAGGATGTCCCCTCTCAACACTATTTCTCAAGGAGGTAGTTAATACAATAAGACAACAAAAAAGAAAAAAAAGGTATACATAGTGAGGAAAAAAGAAATGCAACTGTCTTTGCTCACAGATGACATGATCATCTATGTAAACAAAAAACCAAACACATAAAACCTAACAAAAAAAGAAAAAAACTCTTGAAATAAACACACAATTGTAACAAGGTTGGAGAATGCAAGCTTAATACATAAAAGTCGTTTGCATTCAGGTACACCAACAGTGGTATTTAAAATTAAGAATACATTACTTTTGTCTACAGCCATACCATCCTGAACGCACCCAATCTCACCTGATTTCAGAAGAATACATTACTATTTATATTAGGATCTCCAAAAATTAAATATTTAGGTCTAAATTTAACAAAATATGTATAAGATCTATATGAGAAAAACTACAAAACTCTGGTGAAAGGTATCAAAGAACTATATAATTGGATAGATATTCCATGTTCATGGATAGGAAGACTCAACACTGTCGAGATGTCAACTCTTCTCTATTCGATCTAAAGATTCAATGCAATCCCAATCAAAATCTCAACAAGTTATTTTATGGATATCAACAAATTTTAAAAGTTTATATGAAGAGGTAAAAGATCTAGAACAGCCAACAAAATATTAAAGGAGAAGAATAAGCTAGAAGACTGGTACTTTCCAACTTCGAGGATTATCATAAGCGACAGCAGCAATCAAGACAGTGTGGTATTGGTAAAAGAACTGACAAATAAATCAATGAAACACAGAGTCCAGAAACAGACCAATATAGTCTGCTGATATTTGACAAAGGACTAATGACAATACAGCGGAGCAAAGACAGACTTCTCAATGAACAGGACTGGAATAACGTAAGAGAAAATCTAGGTGATCTTGGGTATGGTGATGACTTTTAAGATATACACCAAAAGCATAATCCATGGAAGAAATAGCTGATAAGCTGGACTTCATTAAAAGTAAAAACTTCTGCTCTGTGAAAGACACTGTCAAGAGAATGAAAAGAAAAGCCACAGACTGGGAGAAAACATTTGCAAAAGACACATCTGATAAAGAACTGTTAGTCAAAATATATAAAGAACTCAAAGAAATAAAGAGAATAAACAATCCAATTTTTAAAATGGGCAAAGGACATGAACAGAAACCTCACCAGAGAAGATATACAAATGGCAGTAAGCAAATGAAAAGATGTTCAACATCGTATGTCAACAGGAAACTGCAAATTAAAATGAGGAGATACTACCATACACCTATTAGAATGTCCAAAATCTAAAACATGAAAACACTAAATGCTGCTGAAGATGCAGAGCAACAGTCCTCATTCACTGCTGGTGGGAATGCAAAATGGTACGGCCACTTTGGAAGACAGCTGGACAGTTTCGAAACTAAACATACTTTTACCATATGATCACACAAATGCACTCCACAGTTATTTACCCAAAGGATGTAAACACTTATGTCCGTACAAAAGCCTGCATACAGATTTTTATAGCCACTCTATTCATAACTGCCAAAACTTGGAAGCAATCAAGAGGTCCTTCAGTAGGTGAATGGATAAACTATGTACATCCAAACAATGGAATATTATTCAGCACTAAACAGAAATAAGTTATCAAGCCATGAAAAAAACACAAAGGAACATTAAATGCACACTACTAAGTGAAAGAAGCCAATGTGAAAAGGTTACATACTGTATGATTCCAACTATATGACATTCTGGAAAAGGTAAAACCATGGAGACAGTAAAAAGATTAGTGGCTGGCAGGGGTTAGAGGAAAGGAGGGATGAACAGGCAAAGGAAGATCTTTAAGGCAGTGAAACAATTACATATGGTACTATAATGGTGAATATGTATCATTATACATTTGTTGAAACCCATCAAGTGATCAACAGGGTTCACCAAGAGTGAACTATGTGAACTATGAACTGTGGGTGATGATGTAGGTTCATATCGTAGTAAAAGTATCACTGTCATGAGAGGTTGTACGTGTGTGAGAACCCTCTATACTTTCCACTCAATTTTGCTATGAACCTAAAACCGCACTAAGAAAGTCTATTTACTTTTTTTAAAAGAAGAGAAAAGCCTAGGCATCTTTTAGAAACTATATGAGTAGAGGAAAAAGAAATGCCAGGGGAGGGATTTTAAGATCCTGCAACATTAAAGAATTTTTAAAAACCATTCAAAGGATGCAAAGCTTGCCCCCACTGTATCTCCTACTCCCTATCAATCCCCCCTCCTGCAAAAAAAGATCATCCAATAAAGAAACTATACTTTGTTACACTGGCAAAGGATGTTCTTACACTAAAATTTTGTGAGTTTAACTTCAAACTGCCAGTCCTGTCCCAAAAAATGTAGTGACATCAGCAACCTTCATCAAGACAAAAACAGAAAAACACCTACACATGAAAGAAGGAAAGAGAGAAGGGGGACAGAAGAAGAAAACGAAAATAGCAGAAATCAGCCTTTCTTAACTGGGGTTCAACAAGATAATTAAGCCCTAATATCAGTAACTATCTTCTTACTTTTCCTAAGGACAGTATATAGGTAACTATCATTCTAGTTATGTATGAGAAAAGTGAATTTATAATATACATGCATGCCTTAACAACTGCTCTTATGGAATCTGATTGAAAAGAGTTACTCCAAACTGAGTTACATATGCTCAAAAAAGTTTTTGATGTTATTTTTTACATGTGTTAAGTCGGAAGCTCAAAACAAGAATAGAAATGCACCAAAAGCAGAAAGAAGTGAAACATGACTTAGAAAAGAAAAACAAGCCTATAACAAATAAAAGTAAATTATAATGCCGCAAAGTGATAATATCAAATGAAAAACATAGTAAGAATCATTGAAGAAAAGCAGGAAAATAACCTAAGAGAATGGAAATGAGAAAAAGAAAGAAGCAAAATGGGACAAAATTAGTTGAAATAATGGAAGACAAAACAAAAAAAAATCCAGCTCAAGCATAACTGGAGTTCATACACACATATACACACACAAAATGAAGCCAAAATAACATTTAAAACTATGATCCAAGTTTTTCAAGATAAAGTTCTAGGGTTCCGTGAGTGAAGAAGAATAGAGAGTGACAGCTAAAAGGGTTTCCTTTTGGGGTGATGAAAATGTTCTAAGTTGATTGTGGTTAATGCTTGCACAACTCTGTAACTATACTAAATATCAATGAATTGTATACTTCAAATGGGTATATTGTATGATATGTGAATTATACCCCAATAAAGCCATTTTAAAAATACTATAATTCAAGAAAACATATCAGAAATAAAAAGAAACCTAAACTGCATGTTAAAAACGTGTCCAGGTACTACAGAAAATTGGTTCACAGCATAAAACTCTAGTGGATAGCTAATGAAAATTATTTTTTTTTTTAATTTTTTTTTTCAACGTTTATTTATTTTTTTGGGGACAGAGAGAGACAGAACATGAACGGGGGAGGGGCAGAGAGAGAGGGAGACACAGAATCGGAAACAGGCTCCAGGCTCCGAGCCATCAGCCCAGAGCCTGACGCGGGGCTCGAACTCACGGACCGCGAGATCGTGACCTGGCTGAAGTCGGACGCTTAACCGACTGCGCCACCCAGGCGCCCCGAAAATTATTAGATTTTAAAGAGAAAGAGAAAAATTCTCACAGTCTCTAGTCCAAAATAATTTTCATTGGAAAAAAAAAAACTTACAAGAGAGAGAGCATTAGACTAGCATCAAATGTCTTAAAAACAATGTGTCAAGCAAGGCATCAGTGGAGAAGCATTTTCAAAACACTGTAGAAAATAAAGTGTGGAGGGGTGCCTGGGTGGCTCAGTCAGTTAAGCGGCTGACTTCGGCTCAGGTCATGATCTCACAGTCCATGAGTTCGAGCCCCGCGTCGGGCTCTGTGCTGACAGCTCAGAGCCTGGAGCCTGTTTCGGATTCTGTGTCTCCCTTTCTCTGACCCTCCCCTGTTCATGCTCTGTCTCTCTCTGTCTCAAAAATAAATAAACGTTAAAAAAAAAAAAAGAAAAGAAAAGAAAGTGTAGAGCAAAGATGTTCTATCCAAAGGCAATAGAAAAGGAGTTTTAAACAGGTAAACAGGTCAGAGAATTCTGTACCCCTGAGCCCTTCTTCAGAAACCAAGAGATGACTCAGAAAACTTTAGCAAAAAGATTAATGGTAGACATTTAAAACAACTAATTATGGACCTATGAATAAGACAAAGGGAGAAGGGTAGAAGAATACGCCATTCATTCTGGCAAAGTCAAAATAATGCAACTTAAAAATTGGAAGAAGAGGGGCACCTGGGTGGCTCAGTTGGTTAAGCTCAGGTCAGGTCTTGATCTTCTTGCTTGATCTTCATGCTTCAGCTCAGGTCATGATCTCCTGGTCTGCAGGTTCAAGCCCTGGGTGGGGCTCTGCACTGACAGCTCAGAGCCTGGAGCCTGCTTCAGATTCTGTCTCCCTCTCTCTCTGCCCCTCTCCTGTCTCTATCTCTGTCCCCATCTCTCAAAAACTAATAAACATTAAAAAAAAAAATTGGAAGGAGAGGGGCACCTGGGTGGCTCAGTCGGTTAAGTGTCCTGACTCTTAATTTCGGCTCAGATCATGATCTCAGAGTTTGTGGAATCCAGCCTCACTGTCAGTGCAGAGCCTGTTTGGGATTCTCTCTCCCCTAATCTCTCTGCCCCTCCCTGCTTTCTCACTCACTCTCTCTCTCTCAAAATAAACAAAACTTTTTTAAAAAATTGAAAGGAGAAGGGATCAGAAAGAGTAAAGAACAAACTCTGTTATATAGGCAGTAGGTGGGAGTTAAAGGATTTCACTGAAGATTGATAAACTTCTTAATAAAACATTAAGTAAAAAACAAAGAATTAGAGGCCTTTAAAAAATTATAAGGGTAATTAACAGAACAATTATAGAACAATTATAAGGGTAATTAATAGAGCCTTCCTAATCTTAAAAAGAAGTTTCAAAAAGAAAAAACTACATCATGAAAAGAAAGTAGAAGATATGCAAAGAGACATGGATTGAAAATACACAAACACATACTATTCCCAGTACAAGACAGATCAAGAAGACAAACAAAATTCAAAAGAATAAATGGGGAGGCCGGGGAGGCTCAGTCGGTTGAGTGTCTGACTCAGTTTTGGCTCAGGTCATGATCTCACATTTGGTGGGATCAAGCCCCACGTCAGGCTCCACGCTAGTAGTGTAGGCCTACTTGGGATTCTCTCTCTCCCCATCTCTCTGCCCCTCCTCCACTATCTCTCTCTCTCAAAATAAATAAACTTTTTTTAAAAAGAGTAAGCACGGGGGCGCCTAGGTGGCTCAGTCAGTTGAGCGTCCAACTTCAGCTCGGGTCATGATCTCACAGTTTGTGAGTTCAAGCCCCACATCAGGGTCTGTGCTGACAGCTCAGAGCCTGCAGCCTGCTTCAGATTCTGTGTCTCCCTCTCTCTCTGCTCTTCCCCCACTCATGCTCTGTCTCTCTCTCCTTCAAAAATAAGTAAACATTAAAAAAAAATTTTTAATAAAAAAAGAGTAAATGTAATCAAGAAAGCAGGCAGATCTCAGAGATAGTAACTTTACACTCTTTTCTTAAATTAATTTCACCTCCTTATTTATTTTTAACGTGTTATTTATTTTTGAGAGAGAGAGAGACAGAGTATGAGCAGGGAAGGGGCAGAGAGAGAGGGAGACACAGAATCCGAAGCAGGCTCCAGGCTCTGAGCTGTCAGCACAGAGCCCAATGCAGGGTTTGAACTCATGAACCACAAGATAATGACCTGAGCTGAAGTCAGATGCTTAACCCACTGAGCCACCCAGGTGGCCCTAAACTTTACACCCTTAATAGAGACTAAACCTACTGTTCAAGCACACATGAAAATTGATCACATTTAGATCACAAAGAAATAGTAAATTCCATAAAAGGAGAAAAATCAAATAATAGTCACTGATCAAAAGACAATAAAACTAAAAATGATTTCTATAAAAATAATTTAAGCATTCTCCTTCAAAATCAATGCTACAAAACTTATGAAGCTTCTGGTCTGTATGTCCTTTGAAGGTTTAGTAGAATTCCCCCCGTGAAGCCATGTTGGTCTGATGCATTTTTGTGGACTAGTTCTTTGGTAAGTTTCCCTATTCTTGTCTTCATAACTTGTTCTTAGATAAGACAACTCAACACTATAAAGAATGCAGTTTACCCTAATTTATACGTTTAACACATGCCCAACAATTACAAAAAAGGTTCTTGTGGAAATAAGCAAGTTGATACTCAAGTTCATATGAAAACAAAATTGTTAGAATACTCAGGGAAAAAAACATGGGAAAAGAAAAGCTACAAGGGACGGGGTGGGGTGGGGTGGGGTGGGGGGGAGTGGAATCAGCCCTAACAGACATTAAAATACACTACTATAAGCCGTTCTAATTAAAAAGAAGGAACTTCTATGGCAAAGGAATACATAATTACTTCAGTGGAGGGTCAGCAAGTTTTTTTCTGTAAAGGGTCAAGGGTAAATATTTTAAACTTTGCAAGACTCACCATCTCTGTCACAACTACTCAACTCTTCTGTTGTAGCATAAAAGCAGCCATATACAATATGTAAATGAGTGACTGTGGCTGTGTTCCAAAACACTGTTATTTACAAAAACAAGGCTGAGTTTGGCCAGCAGGCAATAGTGTGCCAAATCCTGGTCTAACAGAATAGAATATCCAGAAATAGACCCAAGTACATAATGGACAGTTAGTATATGATAAAAGTGGCATCTCAAATCACTCGGGAACTTATTTTTTTATTCTTTATTTATCTATACAGACATTTGGAACAAAGCCTGGACCCACCAACAGGCTTTACAGACAAGTTTCGTTAAACATTACATATTGCCTGTAATTTAGTCCCACAGATTAAACCACACATATTTTAAACATAAATAACCTTATCATTATATGCACTGCTAAAGATAACATGTTACGTATTACCAATCAGTGGGGAAATGTTAAACCCCAATGATAAAGGGGTTTTTTTTTGTTTTTTGGGGTTTTTTTTTTTTGGCATTTCTGAGAGTTATTGAGAAATAATTAACAAACATCAATTTTAAGTTTAAGGCATACAGCAAGATGGTCTGATTTACATATATTGTAAAATGATTACCACAACAACTAACATCCATATACTTACAGTAAAAAGAAAAGAAAGAAGAATAAAGGGGAATTTTTTTTTCCTTGTGATGAGAACTCTTAAAATTTACTCTCTTAACAATATTCCTGTATATTGTACAGCAGCGTTCACTACGGTTATCGTGTTGCACATTACATCCCTACTGATGTTGGTTGGTACCTTTTGACCACCTTCCTCCAATTCTCCCACCACCCATATCCTGCCTTGGTAACCACAAGTCTGATCTCTTTCTCTGTTGAGTTTGGGGGCTTCTGTTTGTTTGCTTTTTAAGATTCTCATAGAAGGGAAATAATACAGTATTTATCTTTCTCTGTCTGACTTAAGGTCTATTCAAGATATGTCACAAATGGTAGGATTTCCTCATTTTTTATAACTGAGTAATATTCCATTGAATATATATAACACAATTTCTTTATGCATTCATCCATGAATGAGCAATTAGGTCGGTTCCATGTCTTGGCTACTGTAAATAATGCTACTATGAACACGCGAGTGCAGATAATCTTTTCGAGTTTGTGTTTTCCAAACCTTGTATTCCCAGATCTTTTTAACAAGAAGGGATAACTTGTTAACCATTTGGAAAAAGATAATATTAGATCCATACTTAACAAATTATACATGAATAGATTCCAAATAGATCAGAAATTTAAAGAGTGAGACCCTAAGTACTGATAAAGACATTTGTGAATTTCTTTAAAATCTGGGTGCAGGGTAAGGTTATTTAATTAGCTAGGAGTCAAAATCCAAATGCAATAAAAGAAAAAATAGGAAAATCTCGCCAATAAAAATTTTTAACTTTTGCATAGCAGTTTTTTTTTCTTCTTTTCTTTCTTTCTTTCTTTCTTTCTTTCTTTCTTTCTCTCTCTCTCTCTGTCTCTCTCTCTCTCTCTCTCTCTGTCTCTCTCTCTCTCTCTCTTCTCTCTCTTTCTTAAAGTTTATTTATTTGGGGGTGGGACAGAGAGAGAGGGAAAGAGAATCCCAAGCAGGCTCCACAATGTCAGAGCAGAGCCTGACATGGGGCTCAAGCTCACCAACGGTGAGATCATGACCTGAGCCAAAATCAAGAGTCAGATGCTTAACAAACTGAGCCACTCAGGTGCCCCTGCATAGCAATATTTTTTAAAAACACTATAAAATCAACAAGAGAATGAAAAGACTGGGAAAAAAATATTTGCACATATATGTCACAGATGAAAGGACTTACATGCCTAAAAATTTCTTTTGGACTGAGGGGTAAAAAGTTACCAAACTCCTAATAGGAAATGGGGATAAGACACAAGCACTTTTTAAAAGAAACAAAAATGACCCTTAAATAAAAAAAGATGTTCGGATTTGCTCATAATTATAAGAGATGCAAATCAAAGTTACACATTGCTCACCTAACACTGGCAAATATTTAGAAGTATGACCACACATTCTGTCAGTGAAACAGTAAGGAAAGAGGCACTCTCCTATGTCTGATGGGAAAGCAAATGTGTACAACCCTTGGGAGAATTTGGCAATATTTAACAAAATTACACCTATAGTTTACATTTTGTTTCAGCAATCCCATTTCTAGGAATTTTCCCTGAAGATACACTGTAATTAAATAACGTCATGAAAATAACACAAGGTTATTCATTGGAGCATTGTTTATAGTTTGAAAAAAAACTGGAAACAACCTACATGCTCATATATAAGATACTGGCTGAATAAACTATGGCACATCAACACAAAGGGAATATTATGCAACCTTTAGCAAGAATAAAGAAGGCCTGAACAGACCAAAAAGAGTAATTTTCAAGATACATTTTTCAGTGAAAAAAGCAAAGTGAAAAAAGGTATCTATGTACCACCTTTTGTGGAAGAAATAAGCAGAAATAATAAACGTATGTGTACCTGTTCATTAGTGTGCTAAGAAACCCAGAAAGAATAAACCAGAAGAAACCAATGAAATTGGTTACCCAGTGGAAACAATGGAAAAATGAGAAGAGGACAAAAACGATGACTATACCTTCTTGTGTTATTTTGATTCTTAGAACTAGGTAAGTTAAATGCTTTATATACTCAAATAAAAATACAATCATCAAAGACTGGGAGAGATGGAGTATCAGCAGAAAGAAATAAAACTAAATATATTTCAAATGAATAATATAATCACACTTAATGGTGGGGGAAAACCATATCAAGTGACTCTTGAACTCAGTAGTTAAGACTGACTATACAGCCACAAGCAAAAGACTTATTTTTTAATTACAAAGAAGTATTCAGCATTGATGAGTACATTTATTTTCAGTGATGTAAGTGAGCAATCCTAAAACGACTTAATATACATTCTAGAATTGAGTAAATATATTGTGGAAGACAGAAGCCAAGTTTCTCACTGTCAGAGAAGGGAGTTATAAAAACAAAAAGCATGACCTTACAAAAGGCTAGAATGAAATTATGAGATTAGACTAGATTTGGAGATATTGTGAACTCATGGATTTAATACACAGAAAAGGAGGGAATTTTTTTTTTTAACAGAGAAAGACAAAATTATACGTGTGTTACCTAACATGATTGGCTGAAAAGGCCTAGAAGCAATGACTAGAAGCAATCCCAGTAGCACTAAACACACCTACCACCAAGATTTTAACTGCCATTCTTCACTAAAAGTCACCAACACTCCTTGGAGAATTGACTCAACCCAGCTCTGAGTATGGGAAAATATAAAATGAGCCTGGAACATTTTTGTTGCAGCAGAAAGTAAGAAGTGTTTAAAGAATTATGAGGACAGATCAAAAGGATACAGGAGGCAAGGTGAAAGGGCATCTATCCACTAGCCAAACTTCGAACACTGACCATCAAAATAAATAATGATAATAACATTATAACTACTGAATAAATAGGAACCACAAATCTATACTAATACAGTAAATGAATAAGCTGACATTCTAATGAAAAGAGGATATTTATGCAGTTTCAAAACACTTCTCCACAAAATATTTAATTACAAAGGGAAAAAGGATAACTTTACAGCGAAGAAAGTTGCTAGACGCTACCTTACTTGGGTAATCAAGGTGATCACCATTAGTAGTGAGGCAAACCAAAATCCTACACCACCTGATAATCAGATGCAGTGAGAAGAACACAGCACCACTTTTGTGTTATTCCTTTCAAAGATATGTAACCTAAATCTATTCATAAGGAAACAGACAAACCCAAATTGACAGACCTACTACAAAATAAATTATCTGTAATCCTCAAAAGTGTCAAGGTCAAGAAAAGTCCAGCAAAGACTGAGAAACTGTTCAAAATTGAAAGAAACGAAGTATGGCAACTTCACGTCATTCTGAACTGGGTATCTTTGCTATAAAATTAAAAAAACAAAACAAAACAAGTTAGTGAACCTTTGATGAAACTTAGAGACTGAAGACTCAATGGCAGTCGTGTATCAAAGTTGTTTTACTAATTTGATTCTCATATTAAAATTATGTAGGACCACCTCCTTTGTAAGAAATATACACTAAAACATTAGAGCATGACAAAATACTCATTCAGCTTTACTTTCAAATAGTTTGGAAAACAAAAAGTTCTTTGCATTGTACTTACAATTAAGCTTGAGACTGTCTCAAAATAAATAAAAAGCAATCTTTCAACAGTTGGTTTGCATTAATTAGTAACACTTCAAATTGTCAGATCATATCCATGGGAAAAAAATGTGCTGAAATCTTTTGTGCTCTTTTTCACCACTACTGCTAAATGATCTTAGTAAACATCTCAAACTAGTACTGAGGACACTACAGGTTCAGGTCTTCCCCAAGCCAGCCATTCACTACTAAATCAGCAATGAGGGGTTCATCCATCTATCCCTTCCCTGTGAACTCTACCAGATCCCCTGGGGCAATATTTCCTTTGGCAGAATTTTTTTCTTTGAAACTAATTAGGTAATAGTGTCTTCTGCTACCAGTACTGTAATCCTTAATTTTTCATTTCCTGTTGTCTTAACGGTGGATGATTTAACATTTTCCTTTTACTCCAAATTAAACAACTAGGAAGCATCCTATAAGAAGAGATCTTACAAGGACTCCAGTAACTGATTCCTAGTTTTCTACAGGAGGACAGGGTAGAAAGAACCTTCCTTCTATTAGGGTAAGGAGTATTTTTGTGCAATCTATCTACAAAAATTGGTAGTTGGTTCTTTGTATTACCATGCCATCGCGTGGTATCTGATGCATGGCACATAGTAGGTAGTCAGTAAATCTGGACAGGATTTACGAATGATTCTAAGATTTCTTAAGTATTTTCTGAATAACCTCATTCTAACTGAATGATCTCAATTTTGAACTCCATCAGAGCACCCAGGCAATTCAGTAATTGGAAGAACAGGCTGGCACAGTTGCTATGTGTTTGAAAATGTCTCTGGAGTTCTTTTCCTTGGCCAAGCATATCCAGTAGTATTATAGCTTCTTTTAGTAGGCCATGCCTTAGCTGACTCAGCATATACTCAAATTGCTCAGAGAGGAGAGGTGCCATTTGCAAGGAGGCTTGTGAATTTAGAGTATACTACTGAACAGGCTTGTTAAACTTTTTCGAAATAAAAATGTTTAATCCTAGTCTGGGTACAACAAGATACAAATTCTTTGGAAGACAATTTAACAAAACATACATAGTATATCTCCTGAAAATATATCCTAAGGATTTCAAAATGAAAGCAAAGATTTATGTACAAAGATGGTGCTTAGGTTTTTTATAGTTAAAAATGAAGATTCTAAGCACCCAGAAAAATTACAAATCGTGGGATGTTCATGAAATACATTTACATGGAAATTTCAAAGTATGCCATGAGAAATTTTTAATAATAGGAAAACATTTACACAATCATCCTGAATAAATGTACAAGGCATATAAAGTAAAATAAATGTATGAAATTATATACACATATAAAAATTCTCAACTACATAAAACACACCCGTAGATTAAATACTAAGAAAAAATATGCCAAAATAGTAAAAATTATACTCCCTAAATTGAGGATTATTTCTCAATTTCCTTTCCATTCTTATCCCAACGTTCTACAATATGCATGCACTACTTTTATAATCAGAAAAGAGTATTTTTAAAGCAAAGCAAAAACACAAGCTAGTCTTCAAAGCAAAATCAATTTTTACTCAAGATACTCTTTCAACTCACGTGAACACTTGGATTCAAAGAATTCAGAGAACAAAGTTCAAAGCAGTTCTAGCTAGGACAGCAAATACCACTATACCATATAATCCGAACAAAACTTAAAGACAGCCATTCCTTCACATTCCAGTTTATTATGCCTATTTGGGAACTATTCTAGAAACGGGCATATTTACCATGCAATGAACAAGACACAACTCTTTTTCTCATGGAACTTACATGCTGGTGGGGGAGAAAGACAACAGATACGAGGAAAAAAACAAACATGGAATATAATTTCAGGCAGTGCTAAGTGCTATGAATTAAAAATAAAGCAGAGTAAAGGAACAGAGTGAAAAGGGGGAAGTTATTTTAGATTGGATGGTCAGAGAAGGCCTCTAAAGAAGAGATATTTGATCACGTAAGCTATTCGCTTAATAACATAAATAGCATTCCTATTGCGTAATTGTCCCAAGATTTAGAAAACTCTATTTACAACATAAAAAACCAAATAATCATCCCTATGAAAATAGTTTCTATTTTTAAGAGGCAGTAAGGTATACTGAACTAGACAGACTAGATTTAAACCCTTCACTTTGCCACTTAGCACGTGTGTGCCCTTAAGCGAGTCGTAAGCTCCATGTCTGTCTGTCTGTCTGTCTCCCTCTCTCTGAATCTCAATTTCCCCATGTATAAAAGAGACATACTAGTACCTGGTTTAGAAAGTTGTTCAGGGGATTAAGAAAAATAATGTATGGGAAAGAGTCTAGTAATGTAACGGGCATAAGTATTCATTCACTGTGAGTTCCCTACACATTATGGTTCTTCCACCAAATGAATGCTGTATATATATATATATATATATATATATATATATATATATATATTCATATTCATTCAGTATATATATATACTGAATGATTTTTCCTGAAGACTCATTATTGCAAGCATACCATTACTACAAACAGACACATATGTTTTTATCTTCCAATCATATCAGGGACTCCAAAGCCCAAATCACCTCTGACTAAATGCTTGTTAGACATTGGTGATATAAACGACACTGGCTTGACAAGGTTGTTATCATTTTTACTAATGTCACACTCACCTTTTCTTTCTTCACTTGGTCATGAACTGCCTGTTTCCATTCTGTGCCCCTAACTCCCAAAGTTTAGGCTCTTCTCAGTCACCAGTTGTAATGATTGATTTCATATGTCAAAATGGCCATGCTATGCTAGCCAGTTGTTTGCTCAAGCACTAATCTAGATGATGCTGTGAAGGTATTTTGTGAATGTGATTTACATTTATAATTGAGATAATTTGAGCAACGCATATTACCTTCTATAATGAGATGGGCTTCATCCAATAAGTTGAAGGCCTTAACGCAAAGATTCTGTCTCAAGACTGCAACAGAGAAATCTTGCCTGGGTTTCCAGCCTGCTGGGCCTGCCCCACAAATGTCACAGTTGCCAGTCCCCACAATCACATGAGCCAAAGGTCTAAAATATCTATTTACCCACGTACGTACCTATCTACCTACTTATCCATCTATCTACTATTGGTTCTGCTTCTCTGAAGAAGCCTAATACACTAGCCAAAGTCAGAATTGGTCTCCCTGCTTCCTCTTTTCATTCTATCATCTACACAGCAGCCAAAGATCCTGTTAACATGTTAGTGAGATAAATTACTCCTCTGGTCAAAATTCTCTAATGGCTTCCCATCTCATACAGAATAAAAGCCCCAAACCCTGAAGTGCCCAATCTCCCCTCTTCTCCATAGCACTTATTGCTATCTAACATATTATGTGCTTTACTCATTTTCTTGCTTTCCCCACTAAAATTTAGGTTCTAAGACAAAGTGGCTTTTTGTCTATTTGATGCACTCCTGTATACCTATCCCCTACATGAATTCCTGGCACACAACAGGAACATCATAAATATTTGTTGCTTGAAGAAAATCAAGTGAGTGATTTTTAAATCAAAAAAACAAAACAAAAAAAAAAACAAACCAAGAGTGATTTTTAATTTGGTCTTTGTGCTTTCCAGTTTTCTACACTGGGCATGTTATTTCTATTATATTCCAACACTGCTGAGAAGACAACAGTGCCCCCTTATCCACAGTTTTGCTTTCTGTGGTTTGAGTCACCCGCAGTCAACTGCAGTGTGAAGGCAGATGATCCTCCTCTGACATACTATCAGAAGGTCAATGGTAGCCTAGCACTACGTCACAATGCTTACATCATTCACCTCACTTCATCTCATCAGGTGGGCATTCTACCATCTGATATCATCATAAGAAGGGTAAGTACAGTACAATAAGATATTCTGAGAGACCACATCCACATAACTTTTATTATAGTATATTGTTATAATTGTTCTATTTTATTATGAGTTTTTGTCACTAATCTCTTATTGTGCCTAATTTATAAATTAAACTTTATCATAGGTATATATGTATAGGAAAAAACCTAGCATACACAGGGTTTGATACTATCTGCAGTTTCACACACCCACTTGGAGTCTTAGAAAGTATCCCCCAAAGATAATGGGGGAGACTACTGTAATGTAAATTAGAATAATCTTTTTTGTGGAAGTTTGGTCGAAAGTTTAAAACCCTAAGAAAGGTCATACCCTTTGACTCAGAATTTTTCCAATGAATAATATAACTTAAGAATTAATCACAAATAGACACTAAAATTTAGTGACGTTAATGCCCATCAACAAGAGACTGATTAAATTATTGTATGCCCAGTGAATGAAACTCAGTTATTAAAAATAGAGACCTAAGGGGTGCCTGGGTGGCTCAGTCGGTTAAGTGTCAGACTTTGGCTCAGGTGGTGATCTCACGATCCGTGAGTTTGAGCCCCATATCGGGCTCTCTGCTGTCAATGCAGAGCCAGCTTCAGATCCTCTGTCCCCCTCTCTCTCTGCCCCTCCCCCGCTTGCATTTGTTCTATCAAAAATAAACATTTAAAAAAAATTTTTAAATAGAGACCTAAATATACTAATATGAGCCATACTGATAAAAATCAGGTTATAATTCAGTATATAAAGTACGGGCCTATACATAAACAAAGAAACAATAAATACATGTACATATATATATTATATATTATATATTATATATTATATATTATATATTATATATTATATATATATAATATATAATATATATAAAATTCCAGAAAGAAAGAGAGAGCCAAGAAGAAAAAACAAAGGTTGGACACAAAAATGAAGTGGGATTACGGTAAATGGTTCATTTTGTTTTCTCTTCTCTAAAATTTTTGCAAAAGTTGAATATAAATCAATAGAAATACATAAAAACAGCATTTTTACAAGCAACGTAACAAATGTCTGTTGCATGAGGCTTTAAGATATCATTTTTATTGAAACAAGTAAAAAGACATTTTCTAATGTGGTCTGAGTCTCATCTGCTCACTTCCCTATCCTCAAAAATATACTGTTAAACCTTATCACCAAGCACTCTGTTTTAGAAACCACAAATTAAATTATTAGATGTAGTTTTAATTTTCCTATAGCAGAGGCTCTCCTCCACAGGAAATGTGATTTCTTTAGTGCTAGTACTACACGTGAGGCATTGTGATATGACAACTTTCTCCAAAATATGAATTTACTTGCAGCTCTTCTGATGCTTCAAAGTCTTATTAGATCATCAAGTCACCCTCACTGTTTTCCGAAAATATGACATGGAAATGATGAGAAACAACCAACCAAAAATTTCAATTCATAGTAAGAATAGAGAAAAATCACTCTTCTAGAAAAATGTTAGAATGAAATCTTTCTGTTTGGCATTGGACTTTCAAAGCCTATCATCATTAACAAAATACTGAAACTAGCATTAATATGTAAAGGATGGCATGATATAGCACAAGGACCACAGAGGTTGATAACCGATGATGATACTTAGGGAAGGAAAAAACAACAAAAGCTTGAAAGAGACTTCTGTGAGTGAGCATCATGGGATACAAGGAAGTGAAACAAGAGCATATGATTTCAAATCAATGGGAAAAAGCGAGATCAGTAAACTGCATATGGAAAACAGACTGGCCATTTAGAAAGAATGTGGATCCCTAATTTACAGCATATACCAAAATAAATTACACAGAAACTCAAAGATTTAAGTGTAGAACAGAAAGTCATAAATCACTGGAGGAACAGTAAAGGACAGGAATAAGTATGACTACATAAAAAGGAAAACTTCCTTTCGAAATTTTCTTCAAAGTAAAAAGCATTATGAACAAAACTGACAGGGAAATGTCAAACTAGGGAAAATATGCAATAAGTGAGTTACTCTAACACATAAAAAGAATTCCTACAAATCAGATTTTTAAAAAATAAAACCATCAATAGAAAAAATGGAGGAAAGGTATGAAGAGACAACTCACAAAACAAGAAACAGAGATGTCCAATAAATAAATATGCATTTACATATATTCCATCTCACTAACAAGCAAATAAATGTACATTACTACAACATATTAACATATTAATCCATCAAAATAGCGAAGAAATACAAAATTAAAATATCCAATGTCATCTAGGGCATAATCTCTCTTCTCATCCACTCCTTTTAGGAGTATAATTTGACCCAGCCTCTCAAAAGTACAATTTAGCCACCTAAAGTATTTTCAAGTGTACACTCTTACCTAGGAGATTATTACAAAAATATACAAAAACTTAGCTACAATGAGGTTCTATTCAACATTACTTCAAATGTCTTAAAAACTGGAGGCAGTCTTGATGCAGATAGGACGGACTTTTCAAACCAATAATATTAAATGGAATATTATGCAGGGATTTAATTTTTTAACTTTTTTTAAGTTTATTTTGAGATAGAGCAGGTGAGGGGCAGAGAAAGGGAGGGAGGGAGGGGAAGAGAGAGAGACAGAGAGAGAGACAGACTCCCAAGCAGGCTCCACACTGTCAGCACAGAGCCTGACATGGCCTTGAATCCATGAGATGATGACCTGAGCAAAAGTGAAGAGTCAAGACACTTAACCGGGTGAGCCACCCAGGAGCCCTTTATGCAGTGATTTTAAATGATGACAGAAAGTTCATGTTACTATTTGCCACTTTCTATTACTGGTTTAATTTTAAACAATAATAATTTATTTTAAATAAAAATTTAAAAGTAAAGCTTAAACATTTTTGTGACGATATCCATAGCTTATGGCAATGACTGGACTATAAAATGGTCCAACCTTCATTAAAACAATTTAGCCATATGGGGCACCTGGGTGGCTCAGTCTGTTAAGCGTCTGACTTTGGCACAGGACATGATCTCACAGTTCATGGGTTTGAGCCCCACGTCGGGTTCTGTGCTGAGAGCTCAGAGTCTGGAGCCTGCTTCGGATTCTGTGCATCTCTGTCTCTCTGCCCCTCCCCTGCTTGTTTCCTTTCTCTCTTTGTCTCTGCCTCTCTCTCTCTCTCTCTCTCTCTCTCTCAAAAATGAATAAACATTAAAAAAATTTTTTTAATTAAAAAAAAATTTAGCCATACCTTTCAAAATAAAGCACTGCCTACTTTGTGATAAACCAGTTAAGTTTTCTGCACTTTGCTATACATGTGTTCTAACTCAAAAAAGAATAAAAAAAACTATACTCTCCTTTCTCCCCAACCCTACCAAATCTGTGAATGATAAAAGTACCACTGGTGAAAAAGTTATTTAGACTTTATAAATCTGGGGACATGTCTGTAATACAATGTTAAGTAAATAAAGGAAGTTAACGAAGGTGCATTGTGAGCCCATTTTCCCTAAATCCCTTAAATATAGTGCTACATATCCTCAGATGAATGACAACAACAACAACAACAACAACAACAACAAATACACAGTGGCAGACAAACTGTAAACATCTGGATGTGGCATTTGGGGGATATTGGAAGGGAGATAGTATTAAACTTTTCTATATATAGATAATTGAATTAACAATAAAACACTGATATTCTTTGGTCAAGCAATTGTATTTCTAGGAGTTCCTTCTATAGACATAATCACCTAAGTCTAAGATATATGTTCAATAAAATTAGTAAAGTGCTATGATACAAAAAAACTGAAGTCTAAAGTTCCCTGAGTAGGGAATTGGCCAAATTTTGTTTTCAATGATAAATGATATGATGGAACATTATTGCAGCTATAAAAAAGAAGATGTTATATGGTTTTATATACTGATAGGGAAGAATGCTCAACATATATTATTAATTGAAAAAGTTACTAATTGGGGCCCCTAGGTAGTTCAGTCAGTTCAGGGACTGACTCTTGGTTTCGTCCCAGGTCATGATCTCATGGTTCATGGAATTGAGCTCCACGTCAGACTCCACACTGACGGTGCAAAGCCTACTTGGGATTGTCTCTCTCCTCTCTCTCTGTTCCCCCCTCTCTCTCTCTCAAAATACATAAATAAACCTTTTAACAAGTTCTTAATTGAAAAACAGTACGTATAGTATGGTTCCATTTGTATTTTTTTTTAAGCTCTTGTCTAAAAGGATACTGGGAAACAGATAAGTGATCCTTTGGGAAGTGAGATCTGGGATCAAAGGAAATTTTATACGTCTTTTATAACTTTCAGTACCAATCCTATTATTTTTAAGTCTATGAACCATTTTTCTAATTTTTTAAATGCTGATATGAAACAGTGATTTGTCAAACTCTTTTTTTATCTCTTAGACCATCTTAGATTTGCTTTAAAATACCCCAGAAAAAGATAAAGTTGGAGAAGAAAGTTGAACCAAGAATAGCATGATTTTGAAAATTGTTCAAGGGTTGAATAGTTCTCTTTATTGTTCTGTATGTTTGGGAATTCCCACAGCCAAAATCTTCACATAAAATCTTACTAAGAGCCCTGCTATATAATACAGATAAATCCAGAGCTATTCTGGGTGAGGCACAAGTAGGACGAAGCACTGTGCTAGGCCCTCCTTTATCCCTCTAGTGACTCCAAAGTCAAACTCTGGGCTTCCATGGGACATTTAAAACACCACTCTTATAATCATTATCATCACCATAATAACAGCCTGCACAACTTGATGGTTCCTCCTTGCCTAACAGGCAGAAGGAAGACCCTAAAACAGCAACAAATGTTCTCTCTGGGTGGTGAGTGTACCAATGGATTTTTTTTTTTAAATAAGAGTATTTTGTAAATTTTCTTATAAAGAGAAATAAGGTGTTTTTTTTAACGTTCATAAAATATAAAAGACTCTTCCATTAAATAATCCAAAAGGTTACTCAAAGCCTTCAAAGTGGCCTCAGAGTGCAACAAGATAATCAACAAGAAATGATAAAACCCCCAATGCTCATTAGAAATGAGACAGTGAGTTGGAACAGCCATGTCTGACCTAAGGAAACAGTCCTGAACAAAAGGAGAACACCTGACAGAAGGGGCCATATCATGTGCCTTTATCTTATTCTTACTTGCCCCGGAATGGAATCTAAGACTTATAAGACTGGAATTCACTCTTCTTGAATAGGGAACCAGGAAGAAGCAATGAAAAGATAGGGATTTTCATCCCCTCAACAACAAGCAATCACTAAGAGGTAGCTTCCTCTACTTCACAAAATCCTGTATGTAGATACATCTCCACTTTTAAGGATGAGGAAACTGAGATTCAGCTAATTTAAGTCACTTGCCTAGTGTCACAGAGCTACTGAGTAGCAGGCAGAAGACTAGAACTGAGGTTTGTCTGCTCCAGAGCCAGGATTCTTTCTACCAAGCTACAGCCCATATCTAAAAAATATCCTCTTTTGCTGGCAGCTGTAAGTTCCACCTGTAGTGTTCTTAACCCACTGTGGCTCACTATCCATACTTAAAGAAAAGAAACAAGAAAGGTAGCTGTCAAGAAGTTGTACTGATTGTCCAGCACTACCCACACTAGAGCTTGGAAGGAGGCACTACAACTTGATTCACATGATCCCTGCTGTCGATCCAAATCATCAGTCCTACCCTTGAGGAAGGCTTAGCACTAACACTCTCCCCAGCTGACAGCTCACAAATGGCATTCCCAAGAAAATCTGTCCATCCACTACATGGAACCACTACATTCTAGGTGCGTTAGCTTTCAACTTTTGATACCAGAAATAAAGAATTTGTTCTCAAACAAAAGGCCGTTGCCAAGTTAATATCACTACAGAATGGTAACTACAGCACTGGCTTTGCAGCTATCCAGACCTACATTCATAGCCCAGTTCTGTCACTTAAATAAATGTGCAACCTTAAGCAAGTCAGTTCAGTTCAATAACTGCATATACCAAAAAGCCACCACAGAGAACTTGTGCATAAGGATTACATGAACAACCTAGTGCCTAGAGCCTGACACATAAAAAGGAGGTGGAAAATAAATGATACACACTGTTATTAACACTAGTATTATTACTCCTGTGCCCCATTAGTCTTGGAATCTTAGCAAATACTCTACACGTGAACGCTTGATTATCTGATGTAACGATCAACTGGTTCAATCTGGATACCTGAACCAACTGAGATATTGATTCAGTTCAGCTTGTTCACAGACATCCAGATATTCCAGTCCAACTGTTCTTTAAAAAAATGCTGAGAGTTAGTCCTAGTTTAAACCAGTTCACTTTTTTTTTTTTTTTTTTTTTTTTTTTTGGGCTAACTTCATAGTTTTATTAGACACACTTTCTCTCTCTCTCTCTCTTTCTCTCTCGGACTTTATTTGTAGTTCAGTCTGGATTTTCATTCATGGGTCTGCTTACTACAGGGTACCCCATGAGAATAGGGAACAAGTCTGTATTCATCTTTATGTGTCCAGCAGCAGTATAGGCCAAGGCACATAGCAAATGCTCAGTAAATATTCTCACAGAAAAGCCATTCAGGAACCTCACTAGCTTTAAGATTCAGGAGGGCTCATTCTGGCAATAGAAATGCAATTTTTTTCACCTACAGATATCTGACAGGTTTTCCCTTTCTGATTTTCAAATAAATAATGACGAAACAAGCCCCACACCAGATAGGTCACTAGTAAAGTTTTCACAAACAAAACTATGATGGGAAACTCTAGAAATAGTAGCATTCAAGCACCGAGGAAAGAAAAACAACTTTGGAATCAGGCAAATCTGGGGTTCAAATGCCAACTCCACCATCTCACAGCTATGTAGTATTAACTTAGGTCCAGTCACCCATAACACCTCTAAAACTCAGTTTTCCACATCTGAAAAATGGGGATAAGTACACCTACCTCACCAGGTTATCACGAAGTTAATATATGTGAAGCACCAAGTACAGTTGATGGTAAATGATCTTTATTTTTTACACAGCTTATTGAGGTAAATGAGTGATTTTCACTTTTTCAGTCTTTGCTATCCCTTTTCTCACAAATGGCAGAAACCAGAGGGACTGTATAATGCCAAAGATAACTACTATCTTTATTTCTGCTTTTCAAAAGGTATGCTAATTCAGCCACACAGTCTAATTGGCTAAAGCTCCATCTGGCAATGGGTCTGGTGTGGTAATTTTAAGGGAGACCCTGTCATGCAACTCCAGAGCCTAGTCAACTAGGCTCTTCAGATAACCTGTTTCTTCCCTTCTGAGGCCTTCTTAAAATGGGTGAGCTGAGAGATGTGCCAAGTCAAGCGAGAGTCATCTTTGTGATAAACCAAAGATGTAGCATATAAGCCAAAAGGCATTCTTTGAAAACCCAAACCCAAATTAAGCCAACTAAATTGTAGCACTGTTTGGAGACTGTAGGTAGAGAGCAGGAACACAGGTGTTAAAAAGTAATAGGTAAAACCAGTGACTGGACAGGAAAGAAATCTTCCATGTTCATGGATACATGCTTACTTTCCATTCACAAACGGAAGAGAGTAATTATTTGCAAATTCCAATCAGCTGAGTATGTATTTCACTTTACTGTGCTGCAGATTCTCAATTATATACTTAAGAAAATAAAAACCTAAATAAACAAAATTCCCTATACATCTCTAAAGACAGTATTTGCTCCATTCACATTTCAGTGAATATCATTCAATACTTCACCTTATTTCAAGATCCAGTCAAGGCAAGTTTACATTTTTTTCTCTTAAAGGATTTTCACTGGGAGAGATAAGTCAAAGAACTTTGAACACATTAGTGTTTCCATTTTCAACAAGGTAAGAACCAGTATTTCCTCCTACTCACCCCACCTCCAGAGATCTCAAAATAATGTTACTAAAATATATTGAATAATGCTTCCCATTGGTCAATTACTTTTAACCGAATTCAATAAAAAGAATTTGCGCTTCAATCTGCACAACAATTCTTCCCCTACTTATATTTCTGGAAAAAAACTCAATCACTCCACCGAAAATTAACTTTAACATTCAAGTAAGCATTTTCAGAAAAACAGAGACACTGTTACTACAAGGCAAATATCCATTATTTAGCACCAAGGAGAGTACATGCGACAATGTCTGCTATTTCAAGAACATTTTTGTTAAAGCTACATTGCATGCAGGGAAGCTGCTTTTCCAAAGGTAAATGCACACCACGCTGGAGCCTCACTGAAACATCTGATCCCTGGACCCTGAAGAGTTGTATTGCCTTTTTATGCACACTCCTATAACAACTGGATCTTACACTGAACTTACTCTCTAGTTAATTGTGTTAATGAGGTTCCAGTAGAGTTTTCTAAAGAAAGCAATCTGAATCAATAACCACACTAATGCTACTCAGAATGTTTGCTAGTAAGTAAATAAAATACACAATCCCAATGTGAAAGAAGTTCTCCTCCCTCCTTGCTTCCCCGCTCCACTTAGAGACTGTAAACATGAATAGAAAGATAACCTTGAGAACAGTAAAGTCATCCATGCCATCAATAATATCCCTCTAACTCATTTCCTGATTTTACAGTGTTTTCCTAAAACAGGGCAGTCTCCACAGGATACCAGGAATTTCATAATGCTTTTTAAAGATATAATAAACTGTGTGGAATATGCAGTGATGAAAACTAAATATTGCTACTGAAACCATACTTAATTAAATACACGTTTCCTCTAAACAGAGTTTCCCCAATAAAGCCACAACGTTTTCTGCCTTGGCTCCCTAAGATTCCATCCCAACGAGTGCAAGAGTGCAATCCGGCCACACTGCTGCTGACAGTTTTTTTTCCTGAGCAACCCTCCCCACCCCCAAAAAAGTTTTACTTTTATCTGTGGAATTCTCTGCCAGCCTCGGCCTGGAAACCTGGGTGGACCCTGAGGACAGGTGTCAGATCTGGCCTTTGGGAGGTGGCCCAAACCAACAGTTATTGGCAGCATAAAGCTGTGACCTTCAATGAACTTCAATTTGAGGTTTTATACAATTAGGGATTCCCTCCCCACTCCTTTTTTGAAGGAGGGAGTGAAAGCATGCCAAAAGATGAGTTTCGAAATAGAAAAATCAGCACTTGAATTATGAAACCCTCCCAACTCAACAAAGAACTGTTAAAAGTAGCCAAATGGAAATTATCAGGGTTTTGTGGGCACATGCACAACTATTAAACGTAAGAATCAGAACTTCAAGGTAGGGAGGAGGGGAGAATAAAAAGCAGGAGCAGAAAAAGAGGAGTAGAACAGGGCCCAGCCAAAGACCCATTTTCTCAGAAGGGCCCCTCTTGGTACTAAACTCCTTCATGGGGGGCACCCAGGCTGGAGAAAAGCAGAGGGTTACACAGAACATTTAGCAGACTTAACATTGGATTAAACACACTACTGCAAGTTTCAACAAATGTTCATGGCATACGTAAAAAACACATTTACAACAAGAAAGAAGAGAGGCACCTGGAGACATCTGACACTGGGCATGCTCTGCAGGCAACTCAGTGCGCACATGCTCTCTACCAGGTTGGCGCAGCCTAGCCACAAAGACCTTGGCACAGAACACTGCAGGATGACAAAAAGGAAGGAAGAGAAGAAGCAGTTAGAGGCCGCAACAAATCACTCCTTCACACAGGCAACTTGAATGTTAGTCGGGCAGGGGATGCACCCGTGGCAGTTTGGAGGTCAGGGGTGGTGGTCCTAGACAACTTACTGAAACCCTGGGAGAGGGCCCACTTTCTGTCCTACAGAAAGGAGGTTTCTGCTGCCAACCGCGAATTCCTCAGGACACAGTGAACAGAATCAAGAGGGAGAGAGAGAATGTTTAAATGGAAACCCACTAGAGGGAACTGTGAAAGTTGAGTGCACAAGATTAGGGGTGAGATTGTGACTATAGCTTCATAAAAGTAACGGTTTCTAGTCTGCGTCATAAAATTATAACTCCCATCATTACCATCACTTACTATGTGCCTGGGACTTTAAACGTGTTTTCTAATTCCCACACCACAGTAAAGAAACTGAGGCTCAGAGGTTAAATCATTTGCACAAGGACACACAGCAAAGGAGTGGAAAGCCAGAATTTCAAATCTTCGTTTGTCTGCTATTAAACCCACATGAATTCTACAAGACTATGATGCTTCCATTGTAAAACCACCTGAATTTTTATCATGTAGATACAGTTTTGCACTTCCCTAAATAAAAATCACAGGACATCTACAGACATAAGGCAAAAGGAATAAGAAAGATGAGTGATAGATTGATAGACACA
This sequence comes from Prionailurus viverrinus, assembly GCF_022837055.1. Taxonomy (NCBI): domain Eukaryota; kingdom Metazoa; phylum Chordata; class Mammalia; order Carnivora; family Felidae; genus Prionailurus; species Prionailurus viverrinus. The sequence continues at coordinate 178,407,187 of NC_062561.1, read as the reverse complement.
GGCAATAAAAGAGCTGATTAAAAACACATCTGATTTTCAGTGACACCCACACCTCTGCCCTCCAAAGAAAAAACTTTGGAATATGATGATATTGATTTTAGACTTTGTTTACAAAGTTCATTTGACACAAGTAAGAATTTAAAGGTTTGTTTCATTTACCCATTCCCATTCTCTTTCAAAAACTTGCTGGTTTTAAAGGAATTAAGAAAAAAGGGAAATATAAAAATGAATATAGGCATTGTGGCTAGTATTTTTAAGCCATTAGATTATATACTGTACTCAATAAGTACTTTTTTGGCAGATCTAAGGTCAATGAATTCACTGTGGCAAAAACAACAACCATGCAAAAAAAAAAAAAAAATTTTTTTTAACTGAAGGTGGGTGTTTGGATTCAACCAAAATACTCCAGAAGTCTTAGACTCAACATCATAAACTTGTTTACCCTAGCTATAATTAGGATGGTCAGACATCCTCATTTTCCTTGGACAGTCCAGGTTTACACTTGTTGTCCCAGAATAACTTTCATTCTCAGAAGTGTTCTGGTTTGGGAGACAAATTCTGTGGTCACCCCAATTATATTATAAACAAAGTCAGCTATGCTTGAAACCAAATAAACCTGGGCTCCTATCCAGCATCTGCCACTTACTAGCTACATCTCACCTACAATTTAGCTAGAGTATTGAGATTATTTAGAAAAGGCATTTAAAGAATACAACACCAGAGGAACCAAACAGAATAAAAACTTGAGCAGCTTTTTGGTAACAACAAAAATGCCATACATTTCCAACATGTGCCTCAACTCCAAAGTTTACCAGAGACAATACAGAAATCTATCACTGATACTTCAGGCACACATTTTGTAACCCCAACCCTTTTGCAGAGTGCCACAAAAGATGCTGAATAAATATCTGTATAATAAAAATAGCTGCCATTTATCAAGTCCTTCTCATACACTAAACAGCTGACATAGTAAACCCTTACAAGAGTTTTACTCTTTTAAGGGAGGTATTATTCCATTTTACAGATGAGGAATCTGAGGATCAGCAAAGGGGCACTTAACTTACTGAAATAGCAACTTGTTCAAGGTACAAGAAAACAAGGGCTATGGGGCGTCTGGATGGCTCAGTCGGTTAAGCCTCGGACTTTGGCTCAGGTGGTGATATCAAGGTTCGTGAATTCGAGCCCCACGTCAGGCTCGGTGCTGACAGCTCAGAGCCTGGGGCCTGCTTCTCTCTCTGCCCCTCCCCTGCTCGCTCGCTTGCTCGCTCGCTCGCTGGCTCTCTCTCTCTCTCTCAAAAATAAACATTAAAAAAAAAACAAGCTAACACAAGAAAACAAGGGCTAACTGGTGGCAAAATCAGGACTAGAAGTTAATCCTGCCTGACTCTAAGCAAACTCATTTTCCTTCCACTAAAACTATTCAGAGGTATCTAGTAAATGCTTATTAAAAGAATACTTACATCAGCATGCATCAGAAGTAGATGGGCAGAGAAAAGACCCAGACACAATACATTTGTACACACTGCTTACATCAATTATTTAAATTAAATAAACTCAATATCCCCATAGTTCAATTTAAGTTTCTTTTTTGGAATCTTTAACCAAATCACAGAATCACTTAGATCTGAGTATACAGTTTAAGGATTACACCTGGATTCAGCAATTGATACCAAATTAACACCAAAGCTCACCAGCAAACCAATTTTCATTTATTCCACAAAAAATAGGTTCCAGAGCTCGCAAGGTTTAATATGTATTTGACTCAAAGAGTAAAACTATGAAGGCCTAAGAATACTATAACCTGATCAGATTCTGCTAATGCCTTGGGATCCAAAACTTAAAAAAGGTGGGGGGGGGGGGGGGGAGACACATTTTCACATTTAATAAACCAAAGAATCACAAAGAACTGGAAGACAATTTAGTCCATACTTCCACCCCTAATTTTAGAAGAAACTAAAGCCCAAAAAGAAAAATAATGATCTTCCCAAGGTTAGGAAACCGTCAAATGACCTAATACTTAAAAATATATGGAAAACGATATAAAGAAAATTTCCTGAGAACTTAACTTCAAAATATTAAACATTTATACTGTTTTTAAAAATTTGATATTGAAATTGTACATTCAGGGAAATATAAGGACACTTTCAAGATCTAATTTCCAAGAATTTACCTTTATAACATCTATGAAGGACATTGTGGGATACAGAGAGTAATGCCAGTATTTATTAAAGGTATTAGAACTGCTTTATTTTCACTCTTAATTACCTTGAAGCTAAGAGACCAACCACAGTGCTGAAAAAGTCTTTACTCAACAGAAAATGCCACTCTAGAAAATACACCTATTTTTAATAAGGATGTACCTGCTAGTCTAAACAAGGTTCCTCTTAAGTGTAGTGACCAAAAAGACATTGACGTAATTTGAAAACAATGGATAAAACTAAAAGTTCCACATTTATCAACCTAAGAGCATTAAAATGCAGGTAGGACCACAGGAGTAACTGATTCTTGAAGATTCCAATCTTAAATTTAGGGACGTGGATAGAAACCTATGTTGACTATTATGGAATAACTATTATCTATCATTCTTCAACAGAATAAAGACTTCTTCCTGTGAGCTATATTCAAAATGTATAGACTACTGTCTTTTTTTTTTTTTAAGATTATTGGTTTCTCTATAAACTTAAGGAACACTATCTGATTATTAAAATATATCTCAAGAAGTTACCCTAACACTGTGGGTATTTACCGATTTTAACAAATGCTTATTGACCTACTTATTAGGCCAACAACAATACAAACTAAGCCTCTTTCCTCTTGAGACTTTAGCCTCAAGCTCAAGAGAAACCCACTGGGTCACAATGGGAACACTTAACAGAGGCTTTTTAGGGGTAGAAAACCCCCAAGAAATGTTTGCTCTAATTTCACATTTAGCTATTTGCAATGACTAGTATACTAATTTAGGATTATCCATAAAGAATAAGAAATGATTCACAAAGTGTTCTAATATTAACAGCAAATACTCAATTAGATTGATTATATTTGCAGTTCTATAGCCAAAGAAAATAGCAGTAGTCAAGGGAACAGAGAATGTTTATTAATTTTGTCATATCCACTGTATAATCAAAAACCAAAATCAAGGGCGCCTGGGTGGCTCAACCGGTTAAGCGTCCAACTTCGGCTCAAGTCATGATCTTACAGTTCGTGAGTTCAAGCCCCGCATTGGGCTCTGTGCTGACAGCTCTGAGCCTGGAGCCTGCTTCAGACTCTGTGTCTCCCTGTCTCTCTCTGCCCCTCCCCCTTCACATGCACGAGCACACTCTCTCTCTCTCTCCCTCTCTCTCTCTCTCTCTCTCAAAAATAAATAATCATCAAAAAATTTTTTTTAAAACTCAGGGCCATCATGGTGAGAAATACTGTAAGTAAAGACAAGAAGAATAACAGCTTTTGGCATTTTTCAAAAGCAAAAAGTTATTAAAAGAGGTAGGAGAGAAATGTCCTAGTCTCTCTTCCTATTGCCATAGGAACCACAAATCAAAAGGAAAAAGTAGCTGCAGGCACCTTGTCTTCTAATTGGCTGGCTTGAAGGAGAACTCACAAAAGCTAACTTTGGTCTGTTTCTAGATGGGATTGTTTTGAATATCCTGCCCTGATTCCTTCTCAAAGAGGCAATTCTTTTAAAAGCTACCCAAAGAGGTATTTTATGTCAATGGTCTCTCTAATGTCACTCTGATTCAGAAGTATGCCTTATTTTCTACATTTTTATAAGTATATATTTAGGGGTTTTCTATAAATCCTTTAATTTCTTTTCTTTAAACCACCTCCCACAGAATCATTACCAGCCTCATCTAACTCCTATCATCATGCTTGGGATAACCAATAGAGTAGCTTAAATACTATTTCGTTCAACAAACAACTTATATCTGCAGACAGAAAAGCAATTAAGAAATTCTCCCTTGTCCGGGAGTTCAAAGGAGGGAATTTTGAGAATGTGCAGTGTAACTAACACACACACACACACACACACACACACACACACACACACACACACACACACACACAGATTTAACCCGCCCAAAGGAGAAGGATGCCTAAACTAAGCCATAAAGGATGAGTAGGAGGCAGCCAGGGTAAAAAGAGAAAGAAAGACATTCCAGGCAGAATAAATAGCATAAGCAGAGCCAAAGAGCTAAGAAATGGCACATCCTACTCAAAGATCTGCAATTAATTTAGCATTACTGAAGTATTTCAGTACAACATGGGGAAAGCGGAAAGGCCAAATCACAGAGGTCTTTCATAAACCCTTCTATCAAACTTGGACTTCATCCTGTAGGACAACAGCTCTCATACTGTGTGCTGTATAACTCACCAGTAAACAACCAAAACTCCCCAAGTGTGCGGTCCAATTCTTTATCAACATGTGCAAGTTTTTTTTTCCAGCAACTCAGCATACATACTGTTTCAAACACATCTGTCAAAAAGGGATAGAAGCAGAACATGCAACATACTGGCAAGGGTGGGGGTAAGGTTCTTAGACTCAAAGGTGGGGACAAAGCAGAATATCAAGCCAAAGCCAAGCCAACTCAAGCCAGCATCAGAGAAAGATCTATGTTTTCAGGAACATGTGGGAAGCATCTGCCACATGCAAGAATGGAGAAAAAAGAATTCTGCTCAATAGTAACCCAAATAAAGAGATAAAGAGAGGAAGTCAATGGTATAAAAACCATGTTATGTTTTTATAGATATTGTGAAATAAGAGCGTTTTGATTTTTTAATGCCTTCAAGTGAGACATCAAAAACTTTAGAGTTCAAAACACTGCTACAGTCAATGAGGAGACAACTGTTAAACCGTTTTAAGCAGAGAGGAACGACTCCTGGTAGCCGGAGAGAAGCATGTTGAAGAGAAGTTAGAAACAGAAGTCTCTTGAAGAACCTACAAGACAGTCTCTTATTTTTATTTTACAACCAACAAAGTTCTTCCACCCAGGCTGCAAAGAGTGGATACAAGGGCCAGCACTTACCTTTGGAAGTACATGCCTACAGTCAATTTTCATAACCCAGTCTAGGTTCTTTTTTTCCTAATAAAATTTCCACTATGCCCTACTGATAGGACAGGATATAAAACAGAGAGTGCCATGATAATGAAATGAGGGCTACCAAATAACAGAAGTGAAATAAAAGCTCCATTTTATGGTTACCATTTGGCCATGACACTCTCCACTGGGAATCTCTATCCAGGAGTGGGGATTTGGTCCTGAAGAATCATACAATAGGCAGGCTCAAGGAGATTATGTAACTCTCTCTCTAAACATGGATGTGAAAGCTACAGAGTATCCATTCTTTCAGCTGGAGCCTGTCCTCACCTCAAAGCAAATAAAGCAAGTATTAAAAGTCATCCAAATTAGGAACTATCCTTATTGTGTCCGAATTCTCAGACTACTGCTTTTCAAGAAGCAGCAGCTGTAATGAAAATAGAGCCACAGAAAGCTTTTAAAAGCATCTCCTAAGATTCAAAACCTAGGCTTCTACTGTTAAAATGTTTGACAGCAAACTACAAGAGCGAACTCCCACCAAAAACTGTATTACTTTTAAAACCAAGAACCATAATTCAGTAATCAGGTTGTAGAATAAAAGTTAACTCACGATTTAAAGGCATTCACCAAAGCCCTTTGAAGAACTGAATACTAGTCCAATGCCTCCATGTGTGAAAGACTTTCTTTTCCTTATAATGATATTTTATTATAGCAGAATTTGATGGTATAAACTATATGACATAACTAAGAAAGTTACTGCTTTAATTGTTAACAACTGTATGGTAGAACTCCGTATTTATAAACAATATACCACAGAGCATCTTCAGGCTGGGATATATGTTAAAAGAAGAAAAGGGTATGAGGAAGAGGCCACAGTGGAAGGAGGAAGAAAAAAAAAAGAAGGGTGAGGAAACCTGATACTATCTGCAAGTTTTAGAGCTTCAAATTTAAACAAACAGCAGTGAAATCAGGACTCAAAGCCAGAGCCCAGACTTTCCTTAAACCCTACAATAATTTTAAAAACAAATATTTTAATGTCCAGGAAATGATCTCATCTTGAATGATTATCTAAAATGAGAGACCAGAACTTGCAGCTAATAAAATTAAAATAGATCTTTGCAGATTTATCTTTGGTAGACAAATGAAGGTAATTTTTCTTTTTGAATTTTTATTCATTCATATTTTCTGATTTTTCTCCAATGAACATCAAGTACTTATAACAGTTTAACACTACATTGCATAATTTTAAGTGATGTTTTATTTTGTTTAATTGTAAGTTGTTATACATTATAAACAGTAATTTGACAACTTAAATAAAAACAAATTCTTTTCCCAAGAATGAGTTAAGTCCATTTTTAACAACTGTAGTTTACAGTTGTGTTAAGATGCTGGAATGGTAGAAAAATATTTTTTACCTAGTGACCCTCAGCAGTACACCTCAAAATGATTAACACCTTATTCATGAGTAACTCCATAGGTAAAAAGGCATCCTTGTCCACTTAACAACTATCACCCAGCATTCAAAAATGTCCCCAGGTTTTTCAGAGCTCTCACAGAAGCTGGAAAGGAGGATTAGATATATGAATGGGGGGAGCAAAATCTCTATTCTAAGCAGCATGACACAGAACAGGATGTAACAAAGTCATCTACTTCCGGCAGAGCCACAAGGGTCCTCAGTTGTACTAGGCCCAGTATCAGATTCAGCTGCCAAGAAGGAACAGTCTCCCCCAGCAAGCTCCAGGTCGGATCAGGCTGAACCCAATCCCAATGGGGTTTATCCAAGATCCACAAATCCTGAGACAGGAGAGAATTAAACAGTAAGATTAAGTACATCTGAGCCTTTGTCAATTAGCATCTGTGGTCCAATAAGGAAAGTTATTCAGGACTAGGGGAGACCACCAAACTACAAGCTTAACCTCATTTTCAATGAAAATGATAAATGTAAATGAAAATTTACCAAAAAAGGATAAAGTGGGAGGGGGATGCACATTCATATTTTCAAAGTGCCTACTATGTGCCACACACTGTACTGTGATCTCATTAACTCTCATACCACCTCTGGCCAGACAGGTACCTTAGCTTTAAAGAGTAAGAAACTGGGGCGCGTGGGTGGCTCAGTCACGGTCTCATGGCTCGTGAATTCAAGCCCCGCGTCAGGCTCTGTGCTGACAGCTCAGAGCCTGGAGCCTACTTCGAATTCTGTGTGTGTCTCTCTCTCTGCCTCTCTCCTACTCACACTCTGTCTCTCTCTCAAAAAATAAACATAAAAAATAAAAAAAAAATAAAGAGGAAGAAACTGAAGACAAGACACAGCAAATAACTGGCGAGAGGTCAAAAGTGCAGATTTGCAATTCTATCTGACTCCAAAATCCCTGCTTTCTTCCCTAAATTATACTGCCTCTCATTTCCTTTGCTTGCCATTAAACTCCCTGGAGCAGCAATTTCCTCTAATCTACTTGCAAATTTTATCTACTTGTTACCCATCTATACAACCTCTCCTGTGCAACTTATCAATACATACTCAATACTTGAAAAACAGGTACATCATTGTCTCAGCAATTTCAAGTGTGGAAAATTAAATTATGGACAAAAATAAAGACATGTCCAAAAATATAGCTAAGAATATGTTCATCACATCACTGTCATTACAGCAAAGGAAAAAATGCCCAACAATAGAGATTGGTTATATGAATTACAGACCATCCAGAAGACAGAATATTATGTGTCCACCAAATAAAAATCCTGTTGTAGGAGTATATTTATTGACCCAGAAGGAAGTTTACAATATATGGAAAATTAACAGACACTGAAAAAGTTCAAGAAATATGAAGTGAATAAAGGCTACAAATCAGGACTTTTGTAATGATCCCATTTTTACTTAATAAAACATAAAATATATATAAAATATCCAGAAGTAAATACAGATGATGTTTACTTTACTTTTTCTTTCTTTCTCTTTTTTTTTTTTTTTTTTTTTTTGGTCCACTATAGATTTTCAGATGCAGTTGACAGACAATGGGCAACACAGTACTCCGGTTTCTCAATCCTCTCTCTTCCAGGCCACCTCCAAACACAGGAACTGTCACTTCCCCACTGTTACTTACGGAACTGGTCATCGCAACTTGTCCCCCTGATTCTGGCCTATTACCCTTCAATGAAGGTGGAGAACAGGTGGGGTTAAGCTAGGTCTCAGAATTTAGCTGCACTCTGAGATAACAAAGACACTAACCTAAATTCATTTCAATGCCTGAGGCTTCTAGACAGCTAACTAAGGGAACACAGCAAAAAAAAAAAAAACAAAAAAAAACACAACCTCTTAAGTACAGGTGTTCTGTCTTATAACGCTGCCACCTCCATATATCCGACAACCCATACTCCATAACATCTGAGAGGACTTCCGGGTAAGAGACCTGAAACCTCACCTCATGTTTTCGACATCATCTGAGACCTGCGGGACACCTGATTTCATTATCTACACCACAGCACCAAACCCCACTCTGAGTTAATCCAACTTCCCATTCCAAACATAGGGGTTGGCTGCATCCCTTCCTAGTCCTATCAACTCTCACAAGCCAAAAAAACTTTAATCAGAGAACTTGTGAACATGTCTGCACAACAAGGTCTGATTGCTATATGACATACTGAACCAAAATCCTTGACCTATTTTCATGAGAGTGCAAAGTTCACCATGTTTCTAAAACACCATTAGAACATACAGAAAGGGAAAACTTTTTTCCCTGATATAATGGATATTCTCATTTTTTTCTAGGAAGAGATATCATTTTCAGGAAGATGATATGACTTATAGCTACTCTCAATGGGTCTGACTCAATTACAGTCAGACCACACCACAATCATATTGGAACTTTTTCATTTTAAACTGATTATTTATTCAAAAAGGCTTACTGAGCATACCAGTACACTAACTGCCTCAATAGACACAAGAATTCTCAAAACTAAATATTCTGGTATTAAAATTATTTCTGGAAATAAAGCTATACTACTTCCCAGTTCACTAAAGAAGACAGCTAAATTCCTAAAGAAGTATAAAATATTTTAAAGAAATGCAGTTTCACAGCTTTTAAGAGTATTAAAACTTAAACCCTACTAACTAATGGTATTTTAAAAACACCAAAATACAAAAAAAAAAACAAAAAAAACCTTCCAAAGACTTTCAAAGCTTTCACCATCTAATATGCTTCCTGTTTCATTATTAACTCTGAAAAAGCATCTATAGAATGATAGTTGATCCTACAAAGAAATCTTTTCAATTCAGACCTTACACCCTTTAAACAAGCCCTCTAACATTTTCTAAACACTGCTGATTTCTCAAATGTATGCTTACTTTCAGAGACCTAACCAGCCAAGTTAGTAGAGTCTCAGTGTTTAAAACTTTATACATACACAAACACAATCAACTGTGTATTGACTGACTTAGAAAACAATGGTAATTGGGGTGCCTGAATGGCTCAATTGGTTAAGCGTTTGACTTTGGATCTCAGCTCAGGCCATGGTCCCAGGGTCATGGGATTGAGTCTCGTCTCTTCTCTTCTCTTCTCTTCTCTTCTCTCTCTCTCTCTCTCTCTCTCCCCCTCTCTCCCCCCCCCTTTTCCCTCTTGCACACTCCCACTCTCTCTCAAAATAAATTTAAAAACTTAAAAAAAAAAAGAAAAGAAAACAATGGCAATCAAAATTTTGCTTCTTTAGCTAGGAAGAGCACAAAGAGTTGTCAAAGCTAACCTATAAAGGGTCACATTTTATCATCCCTTAATTAAATTTATAGCAAACTTTACACTTGCTCTAGTTTCTCATGTAGTTCATTGTCCTCATATCCTAGGCTGACCTTGGTTTCAAATAAGAATGAAGTTATGTGCCTCACAATCCACTGGGCCCTGCGAACAAATGAATCTGTCTTTCAGCCAGGGGCTAGGGCTGCCTTAGTGAAGGATTCCTGCTGCTTGCTGCACAGCAAGGATGTCTTTGATTCCCTTCACACTGTCTGTTTCCTGCAGGCAACTGGGTAAGGAGAGTTCTCACTGCTTGAAGCCAGAGATTTCATTATATTCTGGAGCTGAAAGGGACTCTACAGAGCATTCTGTCCGTCTTCTTAAAATGCTTTTCTAGCCTAAGTCCTCTAAATCTCTCACATTGTGCTTTTGGTGCGCATCCTCTTGAAAGCACCTAGTCTCAACAGCAGATAATTACTGCTGAACACATGCTCCAGTAAGGTCAACCTGTACGTTTCAGACTCTTTTTGCAGGAGTACATATGAACATGGGTAGACGGTAGCACTCTGGGAGTCCTCACACAAAGTAATGAAGTCAAGATGGAAAGCCCAAATATAAGTTTAAGAGATACTGGACTTCTTTGTTCAACTTCACTGTTTTAATAACTTTATGAATGACTCAGCTATACGCACTCAGCCAAGATGTTCTACAAAGCACAGAACACAGATGTCACCATCATAATAAATTTTTCATTAACTCTGAGAGAATACAGAATTGAGAGGAAGATCAGAAAACAAATCTCAAAGGAACATTTCCTACTGCATTTAAGAGGGAAAAAAAAATCCACAAGCCATATTTCTTTTAACTGGTGAGTTAAAATTCTACAAAGAAACAACAGAAATAGCTACCAAGATTGGGATGTAAATGAAAAAAGGCTCAAAAGGTGATATTACTCTGATGTTGAAAATAATCAAATTCCTAAGCCAAAAACTGGTCTATAAACCACAGGAAAATCTTAAAGTCATCAATTTTCTTTTAAAAAGTATACTTCATTTCCAGGAGTGTCTGGCTGGCTCAGTCGGTAGAGCATGCAACTCTTGATCTCAGGGTTTTAAGTTCAAGCCTCATGTTGGATGTAGAGATTACTTAAAAATAAAATCTTTAAGTGGCACCTGGGTGGCTCAAATCAGCTGAGCGTCCAACTCTTGATTTCAGCTCAGGTCATGATCTCACAGTTTGTGAGTTCAAGCCCTGCATTGGGCTCTGCACTGACAGCTTGGAACCTATTTGGGATTCTCTGTATTCCTCTCTCTCTCTCTCTCTCTCTCTCTCTCTCTCTCTGCCCCTCCCCACTCGCTCCCTCTCAAAAATAAACATTTACAAAAATAAAATCTTTAAATAAAAACAAAAATAAAATAAAAATTATAGTTTATTTCCAAAACAACTGTTATCTTTCCATAATAACATAAAAATAGAGAATCCTACAAGCAACTGGAAAGGCAATTTACCAATTTACAATGTGCTATTTTGGAGGCACCAGGGCTGCTCAGTCGGTTAAGCTGGGACTTTGACCCAGGTCATGATCTCATAGTTCATGAGTTCGAGTCCCACATCAGGCTCTGCCATCAGCACAGAACACACTTTGGATCCTCTGTCCCCCTCCAACTTTGCCCCTCCCCCCCCCACTCACTCTCTCAAAAATAAATAAACATTAAAAACTTCACAATGTAATATTTTTAAGTCCTTATAGTGCCTGTTCATAGTAGGAACTCCATAAATATTTGTTATCAAATAATTAACATGGAAAGTCCAGAAAGTTTACATGCAGGGCAAAAACCTGACTCAGGGGCCAGAGAAGAATGTGCTATAATTTTAAGGGGCTGATGGTGACATTTTGTTTTCTGCCCATATCTCCTAATCACAGCAATGAATTCAGAGGTGGGCACAAGTTCTGCTTCGAATCCCAGGACCTCTATGGAAGCCACAAGAAAAGACATCTCTTTTCCCACTGAGCTTGAACATGAGACGATGAGAGCTGGAGGTGCTGATGCCCTCCTCATGCTACCACAAGGGAGAGTGTGGAGTTGGGTCACCAGGAGGTATCACTTTGCATCTGAGGAAGAAACCTGAATCCATAACTACCTCTATATTTTTCGTATTACAAATTCCGTGTTTTGGCTTAAACCAGCTTTAAGTAGGCTTTTCGGCCACTTTAACTGGAAAAAACGGAAGAAACCTGAACTATTTAGTGTGAATACAACAGGCAAAACTCAAAAAAGATATCTGATATGGCCAAAGTTATAAAGACACCATATTCTGCTGGTGAAACATTCTGAAATTCTTATTTTCTTTCCTATGAAGTCACACTTTATTCTACTAATAAACAAAGGTTTTCAAAACTAAATGTCCCAAGAATATCTCATTTGTGTTCTACGACAGAGACTAGAGAACAAAAAACCTATACAACAGGATAAACGAATCAAACCTGCAAGAAAACTGTACAAAGAAGGCACAACAGAAAAAAATGAGTCCTGATTTTCTAATGAGCTCTGAAACCAAACACTGAGAAACCTGACCCACATCTTAGCAGGCACTTCATTCCAAATAAGCAATGAGACTGGCATTACTAAGTACAAACACCAAATAAATAAATAACCCTGGGGAAAGTAATATATTTGTCATCTAAAAATACAAAACTCCTGCAAACTGCTACAAAGAACACTATCGACAAGCAGAGCCTAATCTGTGCCCCTATGACAACTGATCTTATTCTGTGCATTTTTACATTACTTTACTCCTTCCTTCATCTTATTTTCCTACATTTATTTTTCCTTTCATCTTCATTTTCCCACTTATTTTGTTTTTATGTTCCTACACTGTATGTGTCATTGTAATCATTCAAATTCTTTTTTTTTAATAAAGTTTAAGTATATACTAACAGTAGCAAAAGTCATTACATATCTGAATTGGGAAAAGGAGAAGGTTAAAAATAAAAACCTACAGGAATAATACTCTAATACTGATGGTCAATACCATAAATTGTGTCATCATCGTCCTTGGCAAAATTGACAACTACATGTAGACATGCCTGCCACCATACTGCTGCACTACCTACCATCAATAAATGATGCATTTTTTTTTAATTATACAATTTTTAACTCAGAAAAACGTACATGCATGAGAGTCCTAGGTTTCTTCAAAACTCAGCTACTTGGAAAGAACAGAGAATATCACAAAAATAAGAAAGCACCATGGCACAGGAGAGCAAGCACGGGTTATGTTGTGTTTTGGTTTTTAACGAATACAGAATACACTGAACCTGAATCCAACAAACCTCTGGATTTAACTACCAATTTGCAAGAAATACCAAGAAGAGAATATGTAGACCTAAAGAGGATATAATCAGCAAAATCCAGAATTTGTAAAGTTACACACAACAAATGACCAACCCAGTTCTTCAATAAATACACGACAAGAAAAAAAAATGGGAGAGGCAATTTTTATAGATTAAAAAGATTTAAGAGGCTATTAACTATATGCAAGGTGTGAACCAAGTCTGGCCCCTAAACTGAAAAAAAACAATTATTAAAAAACCATTTATGAGAAAAACAAGATAATTCAATAGAGGGCAATACAATATACCTGACCAAAATTCCTCAGAACTGTCAACATCATCAAGAACAAAGTCTGAGAAATTGACACAGCCAAGAAGAGCCTGAGGATACATGACCACTGAATGTTAAGATAGCATCCTGGATGGGATCCTGGAGCAAAAAAAAAAACGTGAGGTTAAAAAAAAAAAAAAAAAAAAAAAAAGCTAAGGATACTTGCATAAACTATGGACTGTAGTTAATAATAAAACATCGATATTAGTTCATTAATTTTAACAAGTGTACCACACTGATTTAAGATGTTAATAGTGGGGAAAACTGTAAGGGGAGGGAAAATACATGAAATTCTGTACTGTCTGCTCAATTTTTCTGTAAATCTAAAATTATTCTAAAAAATTAAGTTTATTAATTCTAAAATTATTTCTGAGACAAGTAGGCAAATATAAACAGACTATTTGATAGCAAGGAATACTGGTAATGTTTTAGGTATAATAATGGAATTGTGTGCTCTGTGTGTGTTTTTAACAATCTTTTGCTTTGTTTTTAAAGTCCTCCTCTTTTACAGATACATACTGAAGTATTCATGAATAAACAGATAAAGAGAAAAAGTTAAAAGGGTGGATTACAGGAACATTTCCCAAGGTTTAATATTCAAGGTGATTTTCAGTGGTACGTAAATGATGTTTTAATGTTTGATAGCCATATACTTCAATATATATTATAAAAAATAACTAGCACATCAAACCCACGATTTCATAGATTTTAATTGCTTAGGTAGGTTTTCCCTATGAAAAAATTTACTGAGGCTAAAAAAAAACCAAAAACACAAAAACAGAGGTGGGTTTAGATCCCAGGTTCAACACTATGTGACTTTAAGTGAGTCGGCTATTTAGAGGGCTAAAGAGGACAGCCTGCTACATCCAAAGCAGGCACCCAATAAATATTAGCTCCTATGTTACTGATAAAAGCCAACCTAAAATTCCAACGAAGAAGTCACATAGAGTAGGAAAGCCTGGAACTGAAGAGAATGAGGTAAGCAAGGAATGAGGGAGAAGAAAGCATGAGGGCTTACAAAGGCAGGAGGAGTCCAGGCTTTTCTCAGCCTTCTCTTCTCCATCTCTTCAGGCACCAATGCTGCTGCCCACCAAGAGCCTAGAGGCCCTGCGGCTCCTGAGGCTAACACTCCTCAAACGAACTTAAGTGATAGCTGGAGGTGCAGTTTCTCAAATCAGCAGAAGAGTGTTTTTCTCTACACAAGGGAAAGAACACAATGCTTTGTAGACACCGCAGATAAACAGATATAGATAAAACCCATTATGTAGCCTTCAGCAAAAAACAAAAACAAAAAACAAAAAACCTCTCCTCTCTAGTCTCAGTTTCCTCACATGCTAAAATGTAGAAAATAAGCCTATCTTTCACTCAAAGTTATAGAAGGTTAAAAGGAATAACAGATGTAAATCTGGCATTTAACAAGTGCTAGCTCCCTCCCTCATTACTTTGACAAGAAGATAGAGAACTCTTGAATACAAGAAGTTGGGATGAAATGACAAAAATGACAGTCAAGAATAGCTCTTAGATTGCATCGGTTTTAAACCACAATAGAGGAAAAGCATTCTGGGGTCAGAAAGTTTGGGAAATGTTGGGAAACAAATTATTAAAATGACATCTATTAAGTGAATTTCCAAGAGGAGATTATATGAGGAATTTACCCAATTTACTTGACCTAAGGAACCAACTCCCAGGAATAGTGATCCTATTAGACAGACAGACAGACAGACACACACACACACACACACACACACACACACACACACACACACGGAAAGGGGAGGAGGAAAGAATCAGCAGTTACAACAGTTGACAAATCCTTCAGAATGACAGCTTAAGTATTAGCAAAATAATCTGGAGAGATTAGAAGTCAATGACAGATTTAGAAATCTGGTTTAGAGGCAGAGGGAAAGAAGGGATGCTTTTTGACCCCTGAAAGGAGTTTCTAATGCCGACGGTTTAATCTTCAGGATCAAGTCATTTAAAATTAAGAGACGATACTGAAACTGGAAACACCAAGCATGTAAGGAACAAATACATTCATTTTTAAAGTGAATATAAACTTCTGATACAACGTGGTAATTCTCATTTGCCCTCCCAAATTTATTCCCTCATTCAACTGGGCAGATATAGGGTATGCACTGTATGCTGGAAATATTCTATGAGCTGAATGTGGCATGACAGACATGATCCTTGTCCCCATGAAGAGTACTTTCTAACAAAGGAGCTGTCTACTGGGGGATTGTGCAATACATTTATCAAGTACAATTATGTTAACAGCAGCGAAGGAAAAGAAGTGAGTGCTAAGAATGTGACAAGGGAATCCAACCTGTAGGGGTACCTAGGTGACCCAGACACAACCCCTAAAGAACTGATGCTTGAAATCAGCTCTGAAGGACACGCAGAGGTTAATTATGCAAGAAAAGGAGGAAAGGATGAAGTTTCCCCAATAAAGAACTTGTTGGGTCAAGACACTAGAGAAAGGGGTGGGGGAATCACTGTAACTAAGTACAGAAAGCTAGAATGAAAAAGAAAAAAACCAGACAAGACTTAGGAGGGAAACAGAGGTGTCAAGGTTGGGATTTCTGATTGGTGCAACTGAAATCATCAAAGCAATGTCAAAATAAAAGAGTCTACATTGGCACTGGAAACCTGGCTAGGATGCCCTGCACATATATAAAACATTTCAAGAAATTTCTATAAAATACAATAAAAAAAAAAAAAAAAACAAGAGTGGAAGTAGGGTTCACTGAATGTAAATAAACAGAAGCCTACCTAAAAAGTACATGAAATTCCCAGCAGAACCTCGCCTCCTAGCTCAAAGCAGGCTAGTAGGAAGGAGTGTCCTTGAGGCAGTGAGTGATCCCAAAGAGCTTCACAAAGAGCATCTGAAGCCAGGGTCTGGCCAGAGCAGGGACCAGCTTAAGCTCGCCACAGACAGGTCACTGAGTAAAGCAAATATTTCTGCAGCTGGCTTCTACCAAAAATGGCCATTTTGATCACAAAAAGGCAACACTGTCCCAGCCACAACAAACTCAGAAGTTCCCTACCCTGGTGACTTCCTTCCGCCAAATTCCCCAAGGCACCTGGATTTAAATCAACAAGAGTACAACTACAGCTATTCTACACATTTCCCTTTCTTCACAAAAGAAACATAAATAGCGACAAGCATCATAACATACCCAATAACACTAGTACTTACAGAAATCACTTAATTCTTTAACCAAATTGGTATTATTTTTTAATTACTAACACTCGAAAATGGCATAAACGTGGAGAAAACAGCAATTTTATAGAGAAAATATAAAGAATATTAATGTCCATATAAGTAATAGAAAATGGATAAAACTTTTGGCCATACAAAATAACCATGTTCTTAAAAATGTGTATTTGACCCATCAATTCCACCTCTTAGAAATTAATACTCAAGATAATACTCATGGATGTATTCAAAAATTAGATTATAAGAAGGAACAAGCCAGCTTTAAGTTGTTATAAATTAGAAATAATTTAAATGTCTAACAAAGTAAGAGTTTAACTAGTTAGCTATTTCCACATTCATACACATAAGGCACACCTTCAAAATATTATAAAGAAATATAAAATGGCTCAGAAAGATGCCACAAGTATTGCTGAATTTTAAAAGCAGTTTGCAAAACAATTTTACATGTGAAAAACATACGAAATGTACATAAAAGAAAAAGTATGTACACGAAGGAAGGTAAATACTAAATATTAACAGTTATCAGGAATTTTTTCTTTTTGTTTCTTATTTTACATTATTTTTCTTTTAACTGTCTTATTGTAATGATGGTTAATTCTGTAAAAACAAAAGCTTCTTATGTCCATATGTTCTTGTGTTCTTCAACAGTTTTTCAATAGTTTTTTAATGTATGTGTAAATAATGGCACTGAGCTAACTGGATAGCCATATGGGGGAAAAAATGAATCTTGATTCCTAGCCTCAACCATAAAAAAAAAGTTATTTTAATATAGTAAAACCATGAAGATGCTAGAATATTTTTAAGACTGTAGGCAAAGTTTCTTAAACAGGACACAAAACCCAGTAACAACAAAAGAAAAACTTGAGTAATTAGATTTTGTAAGTATTAAGACTTTTCTTCTGTCCATCAAAAGACAACATTAAGACACTGAAAAAGCAAGCCACAGAACAGATGTCTGCAATATGTGTATCTGACAAAGAATTTTGTTTCCTGGCTACTGTGAAGAATTCCCACAAATCAATAAGAAAGAGGTAACTCCATTTTTTAAAAGGGTCAAAGGATTTGAAAAAGCGCTCCTCTAGAGAGGATATCTAAATGGCCAACAGGCACATGTAAAAATGCTCAACATCATTAGTCCTTAAGAAATGTAAATTATAACCACAAGGAGATACTACTTCACATGTGTCAGAATGGCTAAAATCGTCTGACAATGCCAAGTGCTGCTAAGGCTGTAGAGCAACTGGAACTCTCATATATTGTAGGGAAAACCGTAAGGATGTACAACGATTTTGGGAAAAGCTAAACATACATCTACACTTCCCAGCAATTCCACTCCTAGGTATACCCAAGAGAAATGTCCCAACAAAAATTGGAACACAAATGTTCACACAAGCTTTATTCACAACAAACACTGGAAACAACCCAAATATTCTTCACCAGGAGCACAGATAAACAAAAGAATGGAATGAAAGGAATGAAAAACTAACTCCACAGGAATGAATCTCAAAAATATTACACTGGGCAAAATAAGCTAAAGACAAGAGTACCTGCAGTATATGCATGCTACACACTCTATACACGTCCACCTAAAACAGGCACAACTAATTTACAGTTATAGAAAGCAGGCTACTTGAGGCCAAGGACAGGTGTGAGGGAACTGCAAAGGGAGTGAGAGAAGTTTGGGTTTTTTTTTGATGGGAAGGGGGTACAAATGTTCTACATCTTGATCACAGTAGTGGTCATGAGCGTATATAGCTCTAAAAACTCAAAGAGTACACTTAAAATGAGTGCATTTTACTGCATGTAAACTATACCTCAATAGCTTATAGTCATAGATACCACTACACATTCATCCGAATAGCTAAAATTAAAAGGACTAGCAAAACCGAGCGATGACTGGAACTCCCCACATTAGAGGTGGGGGTGTAAATCGGCACGAGCACTTGAAAAGCTGTTTAGCAGTATCTACATATGAAGATATGCCTATCCTATGACCCAGTAATTCCACTCTAGGTTTTTTATAACCGAAAGAACCAAGTGCTTATGTCCACCTTACGAGTGCTATTCACAATAGCAGCCAAATTTTGGAAACAATCCAACTAACTCATCAACAATAAAATAAACAAACCATGGACTATATATACTATGGAATAATGCACGGAGCAGGGCGGGGGGAACCTGTTACAACAAAATGGGTGAATTTCACATAGTAACAAGCAGGGGAAAAAAAACACAAGACTATGAACTGTATGATTCCATTTGTATAAAATCCAAAAACAGCCATGACTAGCTTACAGTGAAGAAGACCAGAACAGACCTTTGGGAGGTCTGGACTGGGTGAGGCATAAACATGAGGAAGCCCTCAAGAGGCTCTGGAAATATTCTATATCTTGATTTGGGTAGTGATTACACAGTGTGCTGTATATACATATGCAAAAATTCATTCAGCTGACTTGTGGGTTTTTTCAGCTGATTTGTGTTCTATACTATATGTAAGTTATAACAAAAATGTATTTTCAAATGCCCTTTAAACCAATCTTTGTTCACCCCTTGAAGCCAAAGCTTATGACACAGAATCCTGGTATGGATTCTGTCACTGTGAGTCACTCTCACTCCCAGTCTTGTCACTTACATGCTCTGCATGTCTATCTCTCTCAGACTGCCTAAGCTGGTGATGCTATTAAATACCTGGAGTAATGGCATTGACAATGGAACTGGATCAAGTCATGCCCCAACCAGACAGGGAAGATGCCCAAAATACGTAACCACATACATGGTTTTAATACCCGTGTGATTTTAAGTGTACCAGACAGTTCCATGTCAACTCATTATCCTTTGGATTAACTTCTGAGAGACACTGTGGGGAAAATGAATTACAAGCAGGCAGCTCTTTAAAAATAAGTATATAGGGGCGCCTGGGTGGCGCAGTCGGTTAAGCGTCCGACTTCAGCCAGATCACGATCTCGCGGTCCGTGAGTTCGAGCCCCGCGTCAGGCTCTGGGCTGATGGCTCGGAGCCTGGAGCCTGTTTCCGATTCTGTGTCTCCCTCTCTCTCTGCCCCTCCCCTGTTCATGTTCTGTCTCTCTCTGTCCCAAAAATAAAATAAAAACGTTGAAAAAAAATTAAAAAAAAAAAAAATAAGTATATAGCATTATTAATATTTTTGTCTGAATATTTAGCTCCATAATTATAAGGAAAATGATAAGATCATAAATATTCACTTCATCCACAACTTTCAGATAAAGCTGGGTCACAGTTAGATTTTTTGATGAAAGATGCTATTGGCCTATTACAAAACTAAACTTTACACAGTGACAACAATGCATGGAACCATTACTACTATCTTCCAAAATTAACCAATAGATAATGAAAACATGTGGTTAACTTCCAGAAATCAATTTATGAATGCAAAGCTTTTTAAAAACAGGACATCATGTTTTAATAGAGCTTGATTTACATTCTCGTCAATATACACACACATACTCTCATCTATCAATACAATCTAACCATTCTACATTTAAAAATGTTTCATCTTATCCCCTTTGCACCATCTGTTACTATCTTGTATTTCCCTGGGATATTCCAATAGTCTACGTATTTGTCTCGCTACTCCAAAACATCCTCCAAACCGACTGTGATCTTTCTAAAGCACAGGTCTTGCTCAAGCTTTCAGTCACCTTTCCTCTCAAATCACATCCACCACCCTCACACCCCTCCTCCAATCCTGCAGGATCACAAGATCAGAAGTTTGTAAGGGCCAAATAGATAAAGACAAACTTACAGGGGACACAGGAACCAGGAAAGCACAAGCCCTGACTCTAAAAAGCAGCCACTCCCCAGCTCGAATTTTCAGACAAAACCAGAAATCAGTGTTGACAAGGAATGTCTCCATTTTTTAAATCTATGCAGACCAAGTAAATCTGTGGAGCTCAATCCACAGGCTACTAGTTTGTAACGTATGGCCTAAAGGATAAAGTCCAAGATTTGGTTACAATCTATCTTTACAAATTTATCTGCCCTCAATCCTACCACCCAAGTTATACTCCAACATTCACAGAACTACTTACTTGTCCCGCCCTATAGGCAATACACACCACTGCCTGCCAGCCATCGTTCATTTGTTTATCTTTGCTATGAAAGCCATCCCCTGCCCCAATACACCCACAATCACATCTAATTTCCACTCAGGCCTCAAAGAGTAACTGTAAAACACTGTGTGTCTACCTCTCACAATCCCTACCAGTCTTCACCCTATACTATACTTTTTTATGCTAAAGACTGCAAGCTTCTGGAAGCAAGGTACATATCTGATTCTGTTCTGTATTCCCCAAATAATCAAACAGTACCTGTTTGAGTACATGCGGAATAATGAATGAAGTTATTTATCTACCTATTTCCATAACAATTTGTATTTCAACTTGATGGCCATTACACATCAATATGGTCCCTTACAATGCTGAAAAATCAAAAGGCTAACGGGTTTAGAAAAACATCCCTGTTAATATTAAATTTGAATCAGAACATGATCTCATGGTTCTTTTTAAATATACTCTTTAGCTCTGTTGAAAAGGTCTAGAAGCAATGACACGACCCAACAACAATGGTTTGGGCTTCTAAATACCATTCCCCACTAAAAGGAATCAGAGCTTCTTGGAGAAATGGCTGGTGTCTGAAATGCAGGGAAAGTAAAAAGTCAAGAAACAAAGACTGATAGGATCATATTAAAAAGAAGCAGAAACTACCTTGAAGGGGCTCTCATTAGCCAATCTGGGACAATTTGAGCACCAATAAAGACTCTGATTGTTAACACACTAAATAAAAAGTCCATGAGAGTACGATGCTACACAAAAGAAAGGAGAAGAAACAGGGATGGCCTCTGTGAATGATAGCTAATTAATGTAGACAGAATGATAGAAAACCACAATTTTGTAACTCTCATTGTAACTGATTCTAGGATCAGGCTGCTGAAACCACTGGGTGAAATGTTGTAACAGAACAGGGTATTTACAAGGTGCCAAAATACTGTCCCATAAATTCCTTTCTAATAGCAGAGGATAAAATTGTACCTTTAAAAAGGAGAGATCTGGCTATTGCCACCTCAGCCAAGGGATCAAATTTAGCATAGCTCATAATGGGATAACCTGTCATCAAGTGCCTCCCAACATGACTCAATGCAAAGTACACTTCACCTATGATGAAACATTCTTGTCAAAATGTTTAACCTGGTTGCAATCAAGCCTCTCACCTAACTTCCAGTTTACAGGAAACATAGTACCTACAGAAACCAGTTAAATGATACCATAAGGAAATAAACAAATGAAGAATGTTGCACATCCTACAGGACAACTGAGCTGAACTCTTCAAAAACAATGCCGGGAGAGGAGGGGAAAAGGTAGAGGGAATGTTCTAAATGAAAAGAAATTAAAGAGATAGAACAATCAAATACAAAGGGTGTCTTGGCATTAAAACAAAAGCGGGGGGGGGGGGGGCATGCCAGAAAAGACATTCTTGGGACAATTAGGAAAACCTAACTGAATATTTGATATTACATTATGGAGTTATTTTCATTTTCTTAGACATAAAAATAGTATTGTGGTTTTATAAATGTATGAAATATATGACTATTATAATGTGTGGTTACATATGTATATAGATTATATAGAGAGAGATAGATATATACCTTGTACATGGCTGTGTGCTTATGTGGTTTTAGAGAAAGAGACTATTCTTACTCTTAGAGGAGACAGGTGCTGGAATGTTTAGAGAATGAAATATCATGTTTGCAACTCACTGTCAAATTTTTAACCACTACAAAGGATACCTATTTTGGGGGAGGACAGGAGAAGGTGACAGAGAAGGAGAAAGGATGAGAGGGAGACAAGGGGAGGGAAGAGGGAATAAGGGGAGGAAAGGGGGGGGACTGAGGCAGAGAGCAGAGAAATGATCCAAATACGGCAAAATGTTAACAACTGTTGAGTCTAGGTGTTAAGACTATACAGATGTTTGTTGTATTGTTTTTTTCCCATATATATATATATATATATATATATATATATATATATTAAATTTTTCATAATAAAAGTTATGGGAGGGAAAAAGAGAAGAACAGTTTAAAAAGTAATCAGCTTGAAATCCACATAACACCATTAAGAGTGTCAGGAAAAAAGAATATTCTCAAGCAAAACCTGTGAGAGTATGTACTGTTGCGGTATAACTGGAGGGCAATGTGGCAATGTCTATGGGATTTTTAAAAGTGTGTATCTAGTGATGCTTACTCCTAGGAATCTGTCCTGAAGATCTACTTCTCCATACATGAAATGACATACACACTAAATTATTCTTTACAGCATTAGGTGTAACAGCAAAAGACTGGAAATAATCTATATGTATATCAGTCCAGACTGGTTTCACAAATTATAGCACCTACAATAAATGAGTATGCATCTTCTAAATTATCTCTTCAAAAAATTTGAGAGCTCTTAGGGAACTGATATGAAAAATGACCGTGTCATGTTTTATATTAAAAAAATTCAAGATTCAGAAGAATTATGTACAGCACACACACGTATATGAAACCTATGCAAAAATATGGTTGAATAGCTGGAGCCAGAGGGAAAAAAGTTGCAGACTTTTTTTTAACTGTCCACTCCTTTTTGTACCTTATCAATCAACTCTGTAGCATAGACATATATAATGTATTCGAAAAATCTTTTTGGTAAGTACTGATTCACTGTAGCTATAATGAACTCTTCCAATCTCCATGTTTTCATTACCAAAATCATGGAGCTACAGCTCACCTGGGAATTAGTGAATAAGGTGAAAACAACATAGAGTAAACATTTGCCTAACAAATCCCTTAAATATATGCCCACTAGACTGATACACCATCTCAATAATTCCAACACAGCTAATTTTCACTCCACTTGAATAGTTCACCTTTTCTTCAACAAAACAGCTAGCTTGTCCTTAGACCTCATGCTGTGATGTTAAAAATGTGTCGTTAAAAAACCATAATCACACTCATCACACGGCTAGATGAGAAGCATTCAGGAATTGAGACAGGCTGAGAGAAGAGCAAATTTTCATTTCCCATGTCACACTTGATCCAGAACCTTCACTGTTTAGGCTATTTCCCCCTTATTTTTGTCACCAGATGCATGGAACTTAATTTGCAAACTCCTTTGCATCTAAATCTGAATACTTGGGTTCAGAAAAAAAGGAGAGTGGTAATACCTCTTGATCAGTATCAAGGTCATTTGAACTGAGTTATAGCCCATTCCTTTATGTTAACATTCCCATACACTGATAATGTAGATTTCTAGATCTACACTCTGCGAAACAGAACTCTGAGTAAAGTGAGCTACCACTGAAACAAAATAAAAATTCCCAACCCATTCTCTCTCTCCCTGCTCTCTCTGATGTTCATATTCCCACTAGACACTTTTCTTGGAGGATTCACTGATAGGCAACTCAAATTCCTTATAAATTGGAACTCATTCTTTCTCCCTCCCCCACTCCCACTTCCTGTCTGCTCTTCTAGTACTCTCTATCTTGGAAAAGACAGTAAACATCCATCTGGTGCCCAAGGCAAAAACCTAAAATTCATACTGTACTCACCTATCACCTACTCCTTTAACTAGTCCCCAAGTTCTGTAGATCCTATCACCTACATCTCTTTTAAGTCCTCCCCACCTTCCTCACACCCACTGTCGATGCTTCGATGCTTCGGTTTGCCTTCCCCATTGTTCACGTGAACTAACTGGTCTCCGTGCCTTCTGTCTCTTCAACCCACCTTGCACACACCTGAAAGGTTAACTTCCTAAAATACAAATTTGGTACTTTAAGAGCAGAAGGAACAAGTCCCAAAGTAACGATAAAGTAAGCTAAAAACTAGCTCTTTTAATAACATGATACAATGCAAAGAGAATGTACTACCTAATTTATTTCTTATGAGTATGTTCTTACTCTACCCCACACTATATGACCAAATTAAATAAGCTAATAAATCTGTTTTGGTAAAAAGAGACTACACAGAAGCAAAAACATCCAACTGCTTTCTTAGAGTAAAAAATGAACACAAAATGGATCATAGCAGTGATAAAGGCACCTGAAGGAAAACAAAGGGCTTCCGAGACCTATAAAGTCAAGAATGCATTCAAGTTGAATATACTAACTAGTCTAAAAACACGTGCCTTAATGAGAAAAGGATTTGGGAAATAAAAGCAAACAAAGAGGTTCTGCCACAGGGAAAAACCACCCATCCCTGACGTAGGGTGGGACCAAGGTGGCCTCAGTCCCTGTCCAGCAAATATCTCACTTCTCTGGTTGAGTTCATACCAACTAAGCCACCCGACTATGATTGAACCTGATAGGTAAAGTCTACACACATAAATACAATATGCCAGTCACTAGGTTTGAACCTTCGGGTCCCTCTAACTTTTGTTTCTTATTCGAAAAAATTAAACTGATATACTAATTAGGAACTAATAAGCAAACTACCTATCAAAAAAGTTTATATTGGGGTGCCTGGGTGGCTCAGTCAGTTAAGCGTCTGACTTCGACTCAGGTCACAATCTCACAGTTGGTGGGTTCAAGCGCTGTGTCGATCTCTGTGCTGACAGCTCAGAGCCTGGAGCCTGCTTCAGATTCTGTGTGTCTGTCTCTCTCTGCCCCTCCCCCCTTCTCTCTCTCCCTCTCTCTCTCAAAAATAAAAAAAAAATTCAAAATGTTTATATTAATCATACCAAAATGCACATATCGTTAATAAACTGGAATTCTGGTTTTATACATCAGTCTTGCATAGCTGGTTAATGTGCCCTGACCTGGAATAAGGAGTTGCTTTGAGCCTGTGACCAGATCAGATTTCTAAGGGGTTTAAACAAATGACCAGACCTAGGATTAAGGTAAGTTCTAAAAATGCACTGGTGGTTATTTAAATGTAAATTTAAATTAAATAAAATTTAAAATTCAGGTCCTCAGTGACAGAGCCACATTTCAAAATAACCACATGTGATTAGCAACTACCATACTGAACAGCACAGGCAGTGAACATTTTCGTTATCACAGAAAGTTCTACCGGACAGACTATTCTGGAAGATAACCTCCAATAAACCCTACCATGAGTCATCTTGGGAAACAGCCTGACAGTACTGGATGGCTACCACAGAACCGAGATCTAGACCGTTTTCTATACCAAAGGTAAGAGGTAGATATTCAACAACAATTTTCCTTTTCCTCTGCACTGATTTCAGTTTCAGCCCTCAGGATTTCCACCCCTCTTTTTATCACAGGATGACACTCGTACTACAGGCGGTATAGCACAGATGTTAGAAGCACATTCTCTGAAGCCAGACTCCCTGAATTCATACCTCATCTTTGTCTTTTACTAGACATGTAATCTGGGACACATTATTTAATTATTCTATCCTTCAGTTTCCTCATCTGGCACCTACCTCCCTGGGTTACTATAAATATACAAAGTTTATACACATAAAATGCTTATAGGGGTGCTGGGTGGCTCAGTCGGTTAAGTGTCTGACTTCGACTCAGGTCATAATCTCATGGTCCGTGAGTTCGAGCCCCGCGTCAGGCTCTGTACTGACAGCTCAGAGCCTGGAGCCTGTTTCAGATTCTGTGTCTCCCTCTCTCTCTGCCCCTCCCCTGCTCGCTCGCTCGCTCTCTCTAAAAAATAAAAACATTAAAAAACAAATGAAGTGCTTATAATTGTGCTCAATACAGAGTAAGTGTCCAGTACGTGTTAACTGCTAGTATTTTTACTGTTCCCACCACACCACCCTCATAGCTCTTCAGATGACAAGTGTGTAAAATGCTCACTTAGGAGAAACATTAGCAAATATAAAGGAATTAAACTAAAACAAGGATCACAATGCAAGAGTATCCATCTATGATAAAAAGATATTCTTTTTTAAGATTAAAGGAAATGGATTCTGTAGGGAATATTAGATACCCAAAAAAAGGCACGTTTTTAAGAGAGTTACCCAACAATGTCTTATTTGTAAGGCTGACAAACTACAGGTCAAAAGAAGTCCATGTAATAAGCTACTGAGCTATTTAAATAACCAGTAAAAACTAAAGAGGAACTGAGAAGATACAGGTTCGAGTTCACTAGACCAAATGATACTTCCCTGTATAAACCGTGTTTTGACATTTAAAGGCACTGCCTCTCTCATACTCCCTAAGTTACCTGTACGTTCACTTGACGAACTGACCGAAGATCTTCTAATTTCTTCATCAAGCAGAGAAAGCACCAGATATAATTAAAATGCCACACCAAACAATGACCAGTCAGGTATTTTCTGAGTGGAAACCCACCATAGAAACCCACACCTTGCTCCTGCAGATGGGCAATTTGAAAATCCAGAGGTTGAAGTACAAATTTCAGCAAATGTAGTCACATGGAAAGAGCCAGAACTTTGGAAGCATAAAGACTCAAGCCTAAAGCCTGGCTTTGCCATTTACTAGCTCTATGACCCTGGGCAACTTGAACTTAATGCTTATGAGCTTCATCTCACTATCTGTAAAATGTAAGGTAAAAGCATGTGCCAACTGAATCAGAAATGTGTGTAAAGAGCCTCCAACAGTGCCTAGTACGCAGCAGATGCTCAAGAAACAGGTGCTACAGGTAGTAAATCTTCCCGAGAAGACCCTCCAAGAGTCCTAAGAATGAAACACCACTGCTTTACATAGTGACTACAAAAACTATTCTGACCAGGTATCAGGTATAAATCATGAGAGAATACCTCGAAATTACCATTTGTTTTCCATATTTTATAAGCTATTCCCCAAATTTCCCTTGTTTTCCGTATTCCCTGTTGGATTATAACTATAAACCATCTGGGCCTACAATGAAAATAACTGCCCTTCTCGCACTAAAACCAAGCGTCCACTAGCAATTCTGCCACGTGCACCTTCACTAATCCACCCCAGACACGAACACTGTGTCTAAACATCTAACATCCTTCCTGTCTCTACCAATGGAAAAAAGTAGAGAAATTCTGTTTTTTAAGTTTCTTTCAGTGAGTTGAGGTCCATACAACAAAACAATACAGGGTAATTGCTTACCTGGAAAATATTTTGTACTTCAGATCCACCAATCCAGAATGAATGGGGGTATTCCCTTTCAGACTAGTCTGAGAAAAGACAGCAGTCAAGCAGCTTCCAAGATTCTTTCCGTTTACTGTATCCAGCTTTCTTCAATAAAATCCCAAACATGCACTTCGGTAACTGTTGAAAGACAGAAAGCAATCCGTACACCCACCATGGCACCAGCGGCAAAGGACAGCCACCAAGAAATGGAAGGAAGGGTCATCGGAGTGGTGGATCTGAGGCACAGAAAAGTCACAACCCCTGAGTCAGCTATTTGGTATAAAAGTTCTGTAGCAGCATTCTTCACCTCTGTGCCGACAAAAGGATAAGAAATTCTACATGGTAGAGAAAGAAACGTTCCCTAATATTAATTTTTACTCATGATAAATACGCGTCTTCCAATGAGAGCAGCTAAAAACTTACTCCGTTATCCACATAAATTGTCCCAGACCATTCAGCTACGATGAACTTCTTTACCCATTTTCTAAGACAGCTCCTCCAGCATTACAAAAAAATTAATGATATAGGAAGGCTCAAATACTTCCCAAAAAGATATTTAGGCACCTAACAAGAAATCTTTTGGTTTGCTACCTATAAGACATCAAATCTACACATTACCCAAATCTTCAAACCTCACCTGAAATACACGACATTTTAAAAACACATGGCATAATTTTAAGAGTGAACTTCTGATTCAATAAAGACCAACCCTCTACAATGACCAGTCATTGGGGAAACTAAGGAAAATAATTTAAAAAACACTAATAAACAATTTACTAAATAACACCTTTAAATATATAAGCCGAGTCAACATTGTATCAACATTCTTTTACTACCGTACCAACTTCTCCATCAGACTGCAAATATACAAACAAATTATAAGGGAGAGAGAAAAAAGCCATTCTACGGAATAACATAGATAAAAATTTTAAAAATCAGTCAAAAGACTGTTAGTTACATATAAATTTTCTACTTCCTTAAAAACCTACAGCCAAAATGTTCCTGCAGTAATTAGAATACCTACCTTTAGGGCTACTAATGGGTCAGGACCTTTACGTTCCTTACTCAAATTTAATTCTCAAAAAAAAAAAAAAAAAAAAAAAAAAAAAAAAAAAAGAGAAAAAAGAGAAGAAATAACTTGCCCAAAGTCCCACATCTACTAATTGGTAGAGACCATCCCCTTTCCACAGAGCACTGTGGTCTGCCAAGTCTAAGGATCAGAAAGGCCATGATTCCTGGGGCAGAAGAAACCAAGCTTTACTCTCAAAGGTCCGGAGTTAACGTCAGAATAGAGAAGCACAAAAATACAGAAGAGTAAATATTTCCGCCTAGCCAAACTAAAACACAACTGAACCAGTTAAGCCATCCTGAAAGGGCTAACGCTCCATATTTTACCACTTAAAAAAGCATTTCTTTAACAAAGGCATGCAATTGTGAGGCTCACAATATTTATAATAAAACACATTATAATGTTGCCAAGTAGGTCTTTGTGTTTAGCAGCAAAGACTGTCTGTGACAAAGAATCTCAAATCCAACTGAAACCAAGAAATTTTAAAATTCCAAGATTTGTCAATAAATAGTCCACAGGCAATCACTGAAGATGTTCTGATTTATCACATTGTAAGCAAAGCAACGGGAGTGACTGAAAAAAAGTCTATGATTAGCCTCACCATAACGTAACAATCTTAGGAAAGTATCCTAATACCCACAACTTAAAAGAGAGATCACTTAAGTAAAATCTCAAGCAAAGAATGAGTGTTCAAGCTTCTCCCGTTAAGTGATATTAGAATAAGCCTAAGAATAAACTGAAAACCCTATTTTGATAGAAGCAGCGAGTTACTAGCTAACTGCTAAAAAGAATATACTCTGCTTTTCAAAGTGTAACTCGGTGCTATAACCAAAATGCTGAGCAATGATAGCAAAACACAACCACAATCTGACTAATGGACTCATTTCTGAACCTCCTGAGTCATCAAGCTTTTTCCTGTATTACTGTGTTAATTTTCTGGTCTTCCCTTCAAATAAATATTTACTGAATGCCTAATTCGTGGCGGCCCTAATGCTAGAGATACCAAGATTAATAGAAGCCAGACCAAAAGTGTAAAGACTGAGTTCTTCCTGTTCTCTGTCCCTTTCTCTTTGAGTCTCCCAAGCAATCATTTCACAGAACCAAAATGTATTTTATTATTAGTTCCCAAAACTGGTTAAGGGTTCTCAATTTAACTCTTAAATCAAAATTAAAAATGACTCAAGTTCCTTTTTCTCAACAGTAGAGCTCTCTCTTAAATTTTCTTCTGTGAATCAGAGACAAGCTATTAGAATGACTTCCCATATTCATTACACTTATTATATTTATCAATCTCTCTACTCACAGACTTTTTTTCCCCTTCATTTTACAAGTTAATGTCCCACTGTTTCTACTTCACAGCTTTCCATTCTGTGAAGTTCTTCATTGTTGACTAACCCTGAGAGGGAATTTCCTAAAAATGCTTCCTGATGACATCACAGAACTCTGCAATCTTTGAATTTTGTTAAAACAATAATAAGCTCCAGGTTAGAAATACCCTACTGGACTGTCAGGTCCTCCTGGTTCGTCTCTCATTTGCCTACAAAGACAAACTTCCTGTTAGGCAATTGTGATCAGCAGAAACTTAACTGAAGCTAACAAGCACATTCTTGACCAACAGGTTTTTTCCCCCTTTGTCAACTAATTCAATGAACAACAATACAACTCAGGAGGAAATCTTGTATAATACTCACTGCTTATTCTGTTAAAGGTCAAAATCATCAGCTTTGCTAAAACCAGAATAAGAACTCAAAAATCCTAATTTCCTCATCAAAATTAAACTGATCAAACGTAAATCACAATGCTCAATGTTAATAGGAACGAATCACCAGTCTCTTTCTACCAGGATACCTAAAGCAGGGTCCGGTGGGTTCTCTCTGTAGTTCGAGTACAGGCCATTAAGTCTAACTGACAGTTCTTAATAATTGTAACGCTCCTTCCACTTCCCAAATTTCCAAAATAATACTGATTCTGTATGATTTCATGATTTCTTCCAAAGAGATACCTCATGAAACATATAATTAAAGCAACTCAATGTCAGGCCTCTGTAAAACTTCACAAATAAATACATGCACAACTAAGGGGGGAAAATAAAACTTTCTTCCCGCCATCTGCCTTGACTGTGCTTTACAAAACCCAGTCCCTGTACCGGTGGAAGCTAGCACGGCAAGCAGTTGCTGAGATATGCTTCTGCAAGGTCCTTTCACACACATTTCTCCCATCATCCTCCCAACAACTCAGAGCAAAACCTACATTTTCTTGTTTTTACCGATAATGAAATCATAGCACAGAAAGGTTAACTTTCTTAAGGTCACACAGCCAGCAGGTGACAAAGCTAGGATAAAACTTGGGTGCTTCCCTCTAAAGTCCATGCCCTTGCTGATAAATCACACTTCCTCAGAATTTACTGTTTGGCAAGTTCACATCAACATGTATAAGAGGGTTTCCTCAACACTTTGCTATCAACCACTCTCTGGGATGTATGTAAATCTATCTGTTGGATGTAAAAGTCTGTAAATAATGGTTTTATAGGATGTCTGTATAAACAGTAAACAATGGTCTATAGATGTGTGTGTGCCACACATCACTCTCCTCTTCTGCCTTACCAGTCTTATTCCTCTATTCATCTACGCCTTTGTCTTAAAAGTTATCAAAAGGAAACCTTAAAAAGATTTCACAGCATGAAAAAAGAAATACCTCACATTAATTTCAATCAATGTACCTATTACACACCCAAGTCCTAAGCATTGTGAAGGATTCAAAAGACAATACAGCCTCTGGAAGGGAAATTGAGACATAATCACAAGCTTTTACGATATACAGGAGGGTATGATTAAGTCCCATATGAGTTAGGAATACATTAAGAGAATTACTGATACAGGTGAGAATTACCAGACAGACACCAATAATGCATATAAACAACCAACAGGAAAATTCAACTCAACGTTTACTGAACGTGTACTGTAAGAAGGCACTGCGAGGAGTTTATCATTTAATAGGAGACACAAACAGGAAACTCTAATACAAGCCTGGAAAATGCTACGTGCCACAAGATAAACACAAAGTGCCAGAATTCATTCATTTCATTTAACAGTGAACATCGGGTAGGCAATGCTATAAAAACAAAATAGTATCTGCCACCATAACGTAAACTGACATCAAAAGAGGTGGCACCTAAATTGTGTTTTGAGGAGACAGGACTTTTCTCAGTACAGGCGGAAGAGAGAATTGCCGAGATCTGATTGAAGCCAGTTTGGCCAGAGAGCCAACTATTAGGTCCCGCCAGTAACTATCGGTAGCCTTCAATGCATGGGGGGAGAAAAAGAAAAAAAAAAAAAAAAATGTGAGCAGAATCTGAAGAACCCTGGTCTACCGTCTGGCTGAAATATAGAATAAGTGAGGAATGATGTGGGAAGAAAAGCTAGAAGGGAATCTGTTACTGAAATTACTAGGACTTGAAATGCCTTCTTTCCCTTAAAGTGAAATACCACCAGGTGGAACCCAGGAACCCGAGAGTACAAAATTCAGAGGATCATAGAATCAAACAGCACTACTCAGAAGGATATATAGTTGACCCTTGAACAGCATGGGAAATTAGGGGCACTGACCCGCATGTAACAGAAAATCCACATATAACTTTTGACTCCCCCAAAACTTAACTACTAATAACCTTCTTTTGACTGGAAGCCTTACCAATAAAATAAACAGGTGGTTAACACATACTTTGTATTTCATATGTATCACCTATTGTATTCTTACATAAAGTAAGCTAAAGAAGATAGTAAGACAATCATTAAAAGAGAAAATACATTTACAGTACTGTAAAAAACAAAATTATTATAAGTGGACCTGCACAGTTCAAACCCACGTCGTTCAAGGGTCAAGTGGCCTTAAGTGCTGTTCTGTGAACCCATGTAATGGCCTAGTGACTTTCCTATACCAGCTCTCTGTTTTCAGTTTAGAGCAGTCAGGAGCCAGGAGTACCAAGATGTGCGCACAGGATCGTATTTGTGTTTGTCACTTCTGAAGGGGCAGCTAACTTGCTCAAAAATCAGGAACAAAAATTGATATATTTGAGCCACAGTGTCTTGAGGCAGGTAAATGAGTCTGTAAGTAGGTATACGTATGTGGTTTATTCCATTCGGACCCTACTTAATTAAGCCTTAGTCTATTTAATCGGCATTTGGTAAATCAACACATGGCTAGAGGTAAATGAGGGTAAGTGATAGTGACAAACTAAGATCCAATCTCTTAAAGCAGTCACTAAAAAACAATCCCACTTACTCCACTGAGAGAACCAATGACAGGAAGGGGGGGACAATCCAAAAAGAAAAAAAAAATTTCCCATAACTTTACTTAGTTTCTTTCATCTCCTTAGCCTTGTAGCCTGCCTATACTTCAACAGCTCTAAAAAATAGCATTGATATCTTACCTTCTTAGGTCCAATGTATTTTACTACATTCAACAAGTAATATAGCCACTTAGAGACAACATAAAAAGAAAATGAGTCACTTAAGGTCACTTACCAAAGAGGGGGACCATCCAACAGCTAATAAGAGTATAATTTGTGCTTGGGGGTGACGGGTGGGCACACGCTAACACCCATAGAGAAAGCAAGGGTTACCTTTCCTAAAACTTTAACATCAGCTTCTGCTATCTTCTAATAGGGAAAACTTACCATCTTTCTCTTCCAATCAGCAGCTCTGTGAGCGCTTTCTAGCAATGAGTGCCTGAACATCAACTCCTACTCCTAACTCAAGCATTAAAAAACATCATGTGATACATAATGCAGTTTTCATTCTTTCCAGTGATATCCACCGCACTAGACATAGACATACTTCCAACTGGATTATTACTTCGCTACCTCAATAATAATAAAACTCATTTTACCAAAGTCAGAAACAAAGTCCCACAAACTACTATAGTCCAATATAAGGCCATGAAAGTCATTTGGTGGTTAAATTATTTACCATCAGCAATTATAAATTCAGTTGTCTCAATCAAGAGTTTATAGTCTATATTAAAGACTGAACCCTATGAGGTAGGTCACTTGGAGAAGCATTCTTTGTGGACCCAGCCTTAGGCAGAGATAGGAGTCACAAAGGGAGGTTATATTTTGGAGATTTCATTATTGGGCTATCACCAGCTTTATTTCCTAGCAAACTAAAAAGAAAAACAAAAACACAAGGGAAAAAAGAAAAAGAAAAAGAATCAAAATCAAAAGAAGTGGAAGGATGAAGATTAAGAAACTGGAGATACCCCAAAAGTCTGCTTCCTGTCTTTCATATAGCACTCTCTGAAATATCAAATGAAAGTTATCCTGTTAACCATTAAGTACCAAACTGGTACAGGCAGCACAATCACAAATATTTGAGTATTGAAGCTGACTCATAAAAATCTAAAAATATTTCATGCTTTAGGCTCTTAACATACCATCAGTTTAACCCATTCCTTTCTTTCAATCATGTTATTTTAGAACCAACGTAAAGAGTATTTTTAACCTAGTTCTGGAAACTGTAATTAAAATGCAGCGAATACAGAGAGCCACATGCAATTAGATTTTAAGGCATTATCATTCCTACATCCAATCCTGGATTTACCAAATCAGTTGTTAAATACCTGCACTATCCACTACAATAAATACATACATGTTTATGAAAAGGGTTGCCTAAGAGTCTTAACTGGTATCCCTTTGAGAGAATATCAAAATCCGTATATGAAAAGCCATTTCAAAATTGCTCTCTTTGTTAAATTTTCTGAGAATTCCAGTATATAACGTCCTTGAAAGGCTGAAATATCTTTTCAGATCACAGACAAGTACAATCATGTATAATCAAAACTTTAAGTTATGAGCATGGGGAACCAACAAATTTAGGGCAGAGGTTTTTTTTGTTGTTTTTTTTTTTTTTTTTTTTTTTACCATACACTCAAAAATACTAAATGAATTATGCAGTATTTCTTCTAAGTCTTTTGAAAATAAAGACATTTTAGTCATTTTTTAAATGAATGAAAATGGAAGGAGCACAGAACAGCCAATTTCAAAGAGGCACCAAGTTACAATTTTTCAATATGAAGTACTCCTCCAGTTTAAGTGTTTGTACTGTACATCCATAAGAATACGGATGTACTATATGTGGAATCCCAATGAAGATATTTACCAAAATAACCCACTACAAAATTTTCAGAATACAAAGGCTTGACTACGATAGTTTGATAAATTATACTGAAAAAGGAAAAATTACTTACTACATGAAAATCAAAGAAAAACTCACAAGTGACAACATCCTTGAAAAAGCAAGCACACGTGTGCACACGAGCCCAAAGCAGGAACAACCAAAGCTTTTTTTTTTTTTTTTTTCCTTCTAGTTTTAAAGAATACTGGAGAGGTCTAGTTCTGTGAATTATGCAAAGGACAGCAAATATTAAGTTGTGTATTTACGCTACTGTACTTCCATTTTTAAAACATGCAGCTCAACTCCCCAGATACCATCATCCACAGAAACCATGCAGCTATCCAACAGACTTTCAGTGTCACCATTTATTATTTATAGCATTAAATGGGGGAAGTGGCTCTGATGTCACCGACCCTACCCAGTGGAATCACTGACTCAATAAACATTTTCACACTGGAGAAAATCTGGCTAGGAAAACATTGTGCTGGGTTAAGTAGATTCTTTCATCTTCCCTCTCAACCCTGGGGTTGAGGTGGTTACTGTGTTAGGAGAGATACAAAGAAACTGTCAAGGTTTCCAAAGGAAAGAAACCCTGAAGACTTCCTCCTCCCAACTCTCCAAAGCCCAGTTTGATTCCCCCAATGTTCAAATTGGCAGGTAATAGCTGCCATGTTTCTTTTCTTCCACCAATCCATCCACCAAGCAGCAAATTCTTCGCTTCTGGTAACCACTCTCTCACAGTCCTGTCTCCAAAAACCCCTTCTGGCTCCAAGTCCTAAGGCGGAAAGCGGTTGGGGTGTCCGTAGGGCCAGGGAGTCTGGCATGGCTACCAATGGCTAGTAACAGAAGAGTGATCGCTTCCCCAGGGGCCTAGGATTCTCTCTCTCTCTTTTTTTTTTTTTTTTTTTTAATAAGAAAGAACTGGCGGCAGTGATGAGGACAACCCTACCCCGCTCCTCCCCAATTTTCCCAAAGCAGCGCTGAAAAACATGAAGTTACAGTTTCCCTTTCCTGGGAGATGGAATCCAGAGTACCTGGGGCCTTGCTATGCAAACATCCCTCATCGCGGAGTAGGAAACCCTTTGTCCGAGAAGCCGGACACCACAGGGGCCCGGGAAAGAGGCCCCTTATACGTCACATCTACAAACCCCACAGCTCCCACCTCCACCCCTGTAGGGCCTATCCCGGCATCCACACAGCCCTACGCTGGGGAGAGGGTGCTGAGACCCTTACTAGGACGCGGAGACCGAGGCCCTGACCCATCTCCTCCTAACCCCCCTCCCACCACCATCTCACTCGGCCTGAGTGGGGCTTGCAAGAGAGGTGCAGGCCTGGGCCGGAGAAATAGAGAAAAAAAATCCCCTTCTAAGAGAAGGAGAATGAGATGCTAGACCGAGTGTGCGCTAAGGCCACAGCAGAAGCGAGCGAGGGTCCTTCGAGAGACGGGCCCGGATATAGGACAGAGGAAGGAATGAGAACCGAGAAGCATGGAGGGGGCCGGGCCAGGTCCGGCCTGAGATCTCGAGGGATCTGGAGGAACCGCGCTGGCCCCGAGGCCAGGGAAGGCGGGGGGCCCAGGTCGGGGCCGCGGCGGCGGGGAAGGGCCGGAGCCGGCCTCGCGCCGGGCGCTGAGGTGGGCAGGCCCGCCCGGGGCCGGTCGGACGGAAGAACGGTCCAGCGGGCCGCACTCACCATGAGCTCGATGGTCTTGTCCTCAATCACCGAGTCGGGCTCCATGGCGGCCCCGGCGGCCCCGCCTCGCTCTCCCCGCGCAGCAGCGAACGGCCCGGGCGGAGGAGGCGACGGCGGAGGCGGCAGAGGCGGAGGCGGCTATCGTACCCACTCTAGCTGCCAGCCCGCCCG
Source organism: Prionailurus viverrinus (assembly GCF_022837055.1). NCBI lineage: Eukaryota > Metazoa > Chordata > Mammalia > Carnivora > Felidae > Prionailurus > Prionailurus viverrinus. The sequence goes on along the minus strand of NC_062561.1, from coordinate 178,370,340 downwards.
GGCCGCCGGCAGCTCCGCCCTCCCCCTCGGCGAACGCAGTACGCCGATCGAGGACTACAGCTCCCAGCAGGCGCCGGGGAGCCCGCAGAGCGTTGTGGGAACGAGAAGCCAACACCAGGCTAATCTCTCATGGCACCCCGAAGCTGAATTCTGAGCCGAAAGTAGCACTGGACTTTGAAAGTGGCACGTGCAAACCTAAAGAATGAAGGGCTCCTTCAAAACAGGGCCTCAGGAGCGCCACAACTACATGTCCCAGAAAGCCCTCGCGCGGATTCTCCTTCCGGCTAGTTTCCCCTGACTTCCTGGCAGCCCCAGGCGCTTCGGACCGGGACGGAAACTCCGAGGTAACTCTTCACTCGTCAGAAATCTTGCGTGTGGACCGATTTCCGCACATGCGCACTCGACGCCGCAGTGTCCACAAGACGCCTAGGTAGCGGGGAGGCTGGTGGGCGAGCCGCTGGTGATAGGGACAGATGTTGGAGACAGGTGGGTTCTAGGGGCGTTAGGAAGCCCTGGCGCTCAGGTGTGGGAGGGTGCCAGCCAGCGAAAGAAGCTCAGGCAAGGGAGGAGGCTCTGAGAGTATGGGCATCCCAGGAGTGCGAGGTTTGGAAATTTCATTGGGGAAAGTGGGTTTATGGAGATGAACAATTGGTGCTGTCTGTACGCACCACGAACTGGGAAGAGCAGAGAAATGAAAGGGAACCTGTGCATATTGGGCCCCTCTTTGTCATTCGTTCAGAAAGTACTTATTTTTTAAACTTCCAGCCTCTGCCGGGTACCAGTGTAGGCACTGGAAATCAGCTCCGAACGTTACAGGGAAGGATTCGGTTATCATGGAGTTTAATTCTAGTGGTGGGAAAACAGACATTAACCAAAAGAGTGGGTGCTAAGAAGGACCACAGCTGGAGACCTGGAGACTCCTAGTGAATTCTGCCTTCATCTCTGTGTGAACTTTGTCAGGTCTGCCAGTGGTCACTAACCAAAGACCACTAGGGACACGCTGATTGAACAAGTTGGGCTAATTACTGGTTGCAATGAGGGAGAATATCCACCATGAAAAATCATAAGTAAGAGTTGTTAGGTGATTTGGGAGAGGGTGTAAGGAAGTGGGGCTTTACTCTGCATCAGATGCTATCAGGAAGTGGGGGTAATTCTATGATGGGGCATCTCAGTCGTTCCTAGAACACGGGAACACTAGATAGAGTTGGTAATTGGTAAAGAAGCAGAACACTAGATAGAGCTGTAATTGGTAAAGAAGCAGAAACCCCTCATTAGCCAAGATGACGGATGTTTGGTCATTTTTTGTGGTTTGGACAATGTTCATGTTTTATCTGCTTTCAAACGTAACTAAGGAGTGGTCTTGTCTTTGTCTTGATCTATCCATGGTCAGAGAATGGCCTCATCTGATGTTTACATTCTGCCAAACTGTGTTCAACAGGAGAGCACAAGGTCTACCTAAGAGGGCTAGCTATCATGTAGTAGCATTACAACTAAATATCAGAAGCTGCTTTTCTCTTTCTCTAGTGTTTTGCATTCTCTGTACCTGTAAAGTGAGGGGACTTGATGACCTAGAAATCTTTCTATTTCTAAGGATCAAGTTATTACAGTAGTTTGTATGCATGCAGGGCACAGTGTAAGTTCCACACTGGTAGAGTTTGAAGTTTCATAGTCCTTTGGTGCTTTCCACCAAAGGAATTAAAAGCAGTAGGAAAAGAGAGCACAGAATTGGAAAGTTACTGCCACTAACTTGCTGTCTGCATTTAACTAGAACCCTTCCCCTGTCTAGGCATTGGGACATTCATTAGTAAAACAGGAGTTAGGATAAATGACCTCTGTTTCACTTACCTTTTTGTATCATAATAAACCACGCCCAAGACTTAGTAACTTTAAAAACGGTGGTTTATTTTTACAATTCTGTGGGTCAACTGGACTCAGCTGGGCCCACATGGTATAAGCTGAGGTTACTCATAGAGACTGCAATCAGCTGGGAGCTCATCAAAATAGCTTCTCATCCTCTCAGGCCTGTCTTCTCCACCTGGTGTCTTATTCAAATTTCTGCACGGTGACTGGCTTCCAAGAAGATGAGCCCCAGTGAGCAAATGATTATCAAGCTTTTGGTTGCACCATGCTTGCTAATGTCCTGTTGGCCAAAGCAAGTCATAGAGCCAAACCCAGAGTGAATGTGGAAAGGGACTATGCAAGCTTGTTCACAAGCAATCATGGTTCACTGGGACTACCAGTGTAACAGCCAACCAAGACCTCTGAGTTCCCAGCATTTGCCACAGGACCTGGCACATAGGGTGAGGGTAGGAGTCACAAGCTGTATTCCCCAATATGTATGTTTATCCTACACCATATTTATCGTTTTAAAATTTGACATTTTCACAAAGTCTGAATTTCCATCTTATCTTGAAATATTAGAGAATCTGACTATATTGGATATACATGGCAACAATATGCAATGGTTAAGTAGCAACTAACTTCTTTATAGGAAGCATGTGCTCTATAGATTTCCACTGTCACCATTGCCCCCTGTTGTCTTCTGTCTGCAGGCTCCACTCATTTAAATTGCATGCCTAACCCATAGAGATATTTGAGTTTGCAGCCCTTGGCGTTAGAACTATAATGGAGATAACTCAAGGTTTCTATCTTTTTATTAAAACCATATTCAACATTTATTTATTTTTGGGACAGAGAGAGACAGAGCACGAACGGGGGAGGGGCAGAGAGAGAGGGAGACACAGAATCGGAAACAGGGTCCAGGCTCTGAGCCATCAGCCCAGAGCCCGACGCGGGGCTCGAACTCACGGACTGCGAGATCGTGACCTGGCTGAAGTCGGACGCTTAACCGACTGCGCCACCCAGGCGCCCCATAACCATATTCTACTGTAAGAGGAAAAAAATACTATTGGGTCAAATTCCAGGAGCTTAAGGAATTTAAAAAGTCTTATATTGATAGAAGCCTTACCCCAGCTATACGAGAGACAAGCTGAGCCAAGGCTTATCACTTTAGTCAAACAAGAACTCAGGTTCTCAGGTATTTTTATTGCTTCAGGCTTGAAGCCAGCTGGTGATTACATTTGGTCATCAATAAAGGCAGAAGGCCTTGAGGCATATTTCAGTTTTTCAGATAGCTCTGCTTTGGGGTTTACAAGACCTGCTAACAACAAAGTGGTCAGGTCCACAATCCCTTAACCAAAACCCTAAGGTCTGAAACGTATTCAGAATTCAAAATTGTTTAGATTGTACAAAGACAGTATGGTACGCATGCGGTATATGTAATATAACACACACAGTGGGGTCTAGGAGAGCACTTCATAATAAAATACATTAATTTTGTGCAGCAGAACTTATGTGAACCTGTTATCCATTAATAGCCTCTCAGTTCCAAGTTCTTTTACATACTTTGAAACACAGGAGTGGGACCCTCTGAATGTTTCCCCTCTCCTCTGCCTGCTGGCACAACGTTCCTAGAGGAACACAAGCAGATGGAGGATCTTCTCTTCCTAATTCCAATATACTTTATTTTCCTTCTTGCTTTTGTGGTATACAGCAGCAAATGGTTTGCAGAACCATATCCAAACCAGCCCCCCAACACATATACACGGGTGGCTGGGACATTCATAGGGTGGCTTCCCAGTGAACTCAGTGACAACCTCAGTGGGAAGTTTCCTGCTCGCCAGCCCTAACCTGGAGCACTTCAGCAAATGTCACCATCCAATGGGTCACAATTAACCGTCTTGCCAGTAAGGTCTGAATCTCAGCCTGGCTGTGAGGGTGGAAGGCTCCTCCAAGTTTCTTCCTCAGGTACTCTGCATCAGCCCTAAAGGTAATGGTTGCTCCTTATGACTGCTGTTTCTCTATTTAGAGTTGTCTTTGCCCCTTAGTACTTGATGCCCTGTTCCTAGTTACTAGTTTTTTCTGCTTTTTGTTTCTTTTGTTTTTTAGATTCCACGTATAAGTGAAATCATCTGGTACTTGGTTTTTTTCTCTGTCTGACTTCTTTCACTTAGCACAATACCCTCTAGGTCCATCCATGCTGTCCCAAATGGCAAGATCTCACTCTTTTTTTGTGGCTGAATAATATCCCACTGTGTATGCATACCACGTCTTCTTTTAACATTCCTCAATCAATGGACTTGCAGGTTGCTTCCATATTTTGGCTTTGTAAATGCTACAGTAACATTGGGGTGCATGTAGCTTTTCAGGTTAGTATTTTCATTTTCCTTGGGTAAATGCCCAATAGTGGAGTACTAGATCATATGATCTTTCTATTTTTAATTTTTTGAGGAACCTTAATACTGTTTTCCACACTGGCTGCACCAATTTACATTCCCATTAACAGTGAACAAGGGTTCCTTTGTCTCCACATACTCAGCAACACTTGTCATTTCTTCTTTTTGATACTAGTCATTCTGACAGGTGTTAAGATGAGATCTCATTGTGATGCTCCGTAGCTCAGGGGTTAGAGCCCTGGTCTCGTAAGATGATATCTCATTGTGGTTTTGACTTGCATTTCCCTGATGATTAATGATGTTGAGCGTCTTTTCATGGGTCTGTTGGCCATCTGTATGTCTTTGTGGATAAGATGTTCAGGTCATCTGCCCATTTTTTAATCGAACATTTTTGGTGTTGAGTTGCTTATTTCTATATTTTGGATGTTAACCCCTTATTGGATACATCATTCACAAGTATCTTCTATTCAGTAGGTTACCTTTTCATTTCGTTTTGATATACAAAAGCTTTTTATTTTAGTGTAGTCCTAATATTGCATTTTTACTTTTGTTTCATTTGCCTGAGGGGGCATATCTAGACAAACGTTGTTAAGGCTGATGTCAGAGAAACTACTGCCTATATTTTCTTCTAGAAGTTTTATGGCTTCGGGTCTCACATCTAGGTCTTTAATCCATTTTGAGTTTATTTTTGTGTATGGTGTAAGAAAATGGTCCAGTTTCATTCTTTTGCATTTTTGAGAGAGAGAGAGAGGGAGAGCGCATGAGCAGGACAGAGGAAGAGAGAGAGGGAGACAGAGAATTCCAAACTGTGTTAGCACAGAGCCTGACACAGGGCTTAAACTTTCAAACTAGGAGATCATGACCTGAGCAGAAATCAAGAGTCAGACATTTAACCTACTGAGCCACCCAGGTACCTCAATAATGTTTATTTTACGCTGCTACATTTTGAGTTAATTTGTTCCACAGCAATAGATAACTAATAGAGATGCAAAAGAGAGAGAGTATGCATGCTAATTCAAAGTATTGGACTCCCGTGAGTTCTCTTTTAATCAAGGCACCATAAACCCTTGGGAGGGTTTTATGTCTTTCCCTTTCTTATGAATACCTTTGAAGACAAAGAGTGGCATTTTAAAATGGTATATTTTGACCTGTGATGGGTTTTTTTGATTCAGATACATTACTATAGAGAGGGATACTGCACTGAAATTTTTTTAAGTTTATTATTTTTTTTTTATTAAGTAAACTCTATGCCCAACATGGGGCTCAAACTCACAACCCCAAGATCAGAGTCACATGCTCCACCAACTGAGCGAATCACATGCCCTTCCCTTTTTCAAATATTTTTATTTATTTTTATTTATTTTTTTTTTTTTTAAGTAATCTCTTCATCCAGCGTGGGGCTCAAACTCATGATCCCAAGATGAAGAGTCACATGCTCTACCGACTGAGTGCCATGCACCCTGCACTGAAATTTTGACTTAACTCATTTGCAACTAAAGTCAAAGAATGCAGTTCTTTTTGTTTGTTTGTTTAATCTGGAGAGGTTTTTTTAAGTTTATTTATTTATTTATTGAGAGAGAGAGAGAGAGAGAGAGAGAGAAAGCACGCATGGGGGAGAGGCAGAAAGAAGGGGAGAGAATCCCAAGCAGACCCTGTGATGTAGGCACAGAGTACAGCCTGGGGCTCAATCCCACAAACCAGGAGACTGAAACCAAGAGTTGGAAGTTGAACCTACTGAGACACTCAGGTGGCCCAAAGAATGCAGTTCTCTTAAGAGAAAATCTTGTGAAACTCTAGGAAAGAGAACAGCAGTTAAGAAGTAGTAAAGATAGCAGCCGCCGGGCTGCCTGGGTGGCCCAGTTAAGCGTCTGACTTCGGCTCAGGTCATGATCTCACAGTTTGTGGTTCGAGCCCTGCGTCTGGCTCTGTGCTAACAGCTCAGAGCCTGGAGCCTGTTTCAGATTCTGTGTCTCCCTCTCTCTCTGCCCCTCTCCCACTCACACTCTGTCTGTCTGTCTCTCTGTCTCTCTCTCAAAAATAAGTAAACATTAAAAAAAAATTGTTTGAAGATAGCAGCCTGTTTATCTGTATGACTAGGCTCCATGCCTTATCCATCTATCTATAGAATTAAAAACAAGGTAGTTATCATAAACATACATATTAGCACATTTATTTGAACTGGAAAACAAAGCTAGACTTTATCTGACAGTCTTTTTGGCTGACTGGTTTGGTAGTGTAGACTGGCTTTGTCAATAATAGATTTTAGATGAGTTATATCTTTAGTTTCACAATTTTTAGGAAAATACATTTAAAGCACGTAAATAGAAACATTTCACCAATTATTGACAGACATGTATGGAAATTAATATTTGTGCTTTCTCAACCCTTTTTAAACTTATCAGGTTATATAAGATACCTTCAAGTGAAAGAGTAAAGAAAGGTTGTATTAGAATAGAATACACGATGCCACAGTAGCAAATTATCCCTCTGTATCAGTCCAGTCAGTCAGAGAAGCAGAATCACTCAGTGTGTTAAGGGATTTTTTTTTTTTTACAAGGAGTTGACCTTATATAATTGTTAAATCTAATTAAGCAGTCTCTGTAAGCCCATTGTCTTCACATTCAACACTGGATCTAAAGTCCATGGGGCAGGCAGTCAGGAAGGGAAGGAGGATATAAAATGGGGGAGAGCAAGCCTAAGCCAAACTGGAACCCCATGAGGATAGACTGAAGCCTGTAAGTTCTTATTTCCTCTGACCTTGGTGGTGTAGCTGTCCTGCAGAGGCTGGAGCCCTTCGTCACATAGCTGACCGCACAATTGTGACCCCAGACTCAGAGAATCTAAAGAAGGCTGTAAGGGAACATGGAGTGACAGTGGACCCAGACACTCTTCACACCAAGGACGTAAGCAAGCAGACCAATGACAATGTGTATGGGCTACAAAATGACTTCAGTTTCACTTCTACTCTTCAAATCCCCCACAGGAACTACCTTGTGGCCCATGCTAATCAGAAACACAGTGGGACAAAATTCAGGGAAATGTCACTCAGCCTCACCAAGCAGACATCTTACTAAGTTTCCACACCCTGGGAACATAATGCCTTAACGCACATTTTTTGTTCATTCACAGTCCAAAGAGGTCAGCTAGTCTTCTATCTTACACCATCTAGAATTCATGGTCTCCCGTATTGTTGGGAGAGAGAGGACAGAGGAGAGGGTCACCAGCTGTAACTGCCTTATCTCAGAAGCACATCATTCTTGCTCACTGTTCATTGGTCAGCACCTAATCACATGGCCCTAAGAAGCTGCAAGAGAGGCTAAACAATGTACTCTCCCTGCACACCTAGAAAAAAGGAAATAAAGTAGATGGTGAGTACATAGGACTGTCTCTGCTATGCAGGTATAATTAATAATTATTTTGTAAATCTTGATAAAGACTTTTAAGTATGCTTTCCAGAAATTGAGACGGTGAATTTCTCTAGTGACTATAAAAAATGCTTTTACTAAGATGATTTCTAAAACTTTGCACTCAACAAAATTGATGGTTGAATTAAATTTTAATGATAATTTAAAATTTTGTGGGGTGCTTGGGTGGCTCAGTTAAGCATCTGACTTTGGCTCAAGTGATGATCTCGCAGTTCTTGAGTCTGAGCCCCACATTGTGCTCGCTGCCATCAGCATGGAGCCCACTTTGGATCCTCAGTTCCTCTGTCCTCCTCTCTTTGTCCTTTCCCAACTCATACTCTCTTTCTCTCAAAAATAAAAACAAAAATAATAATAGTGCTGACTGGTCACTATGTAATATTTGACACAATAACTTTGAAGGAATCCAAAGAAGTTGCATAACATTGCTATAAGACAATTTTCATTTTTACATAAACAAGCCTCTTAAGTACTAACATCTATAAAAATGTGACCTAAAAATAAATTTGAGTAGTACTTGGCTGGTTCAGTAGGTTAAGCATCTGACTTTTGATTTCAGTTCAGGTCATGATCTCATGAGTCATGAGATCATGCCCTGCGTTGGGCTCCACAGTAACAGCCCACAGCCTGCTTGGGATTCTCTCTCCCCCTCTCTCTCTGCCCCTCCCTGCTCACACACTGTCTCTCTCTCTCAAAGTAAATAAAAATAAACTAAAAAATAAACAAATAAAAATTTGATGCTGAATCCTCTCATTCTAGCAGTGAGTAATATTCATGCATGGATATGCAAACTATTTAAATTATTGGTTGATTTAAAGAAGTAGTTCTAATAAAATTATGTTTAATTGTTGTTTATCAAAATGTTAATGTACTGTTTGACCACTTGCATTTAATAACAATTGCAATGATTATTTTTTAAGTTTATTTATTTATTTAGAGAGAGAGTGCGCGCATGTGCGAGCACAAGCAGGGAGGGGCAGAGAGAGAGGTAGAGAGAGAATCCCAAGCAGGCTCCACACCAGCAGTGCAGAGCCCGATGTGGGGCTCACTCTCACGAGTCATGAGATCATGACCTGAGCCAAAACCAAGAGTCAGGGACTTAACTGACTCAGCCACCCAGGTGACCCTACAATGATAATATAAATGCAGAAAGCTTTTTTTTTTTTTTTTTTTTTTTTACCAACATTCCAAGCCTGTGATCACCAAAAATGAAAACTATAACATACAGAAGAGACGTAGGATAAGGTGAGCATTAAGACGTTCAAGCATAAAACTTGGGGGCGGGGGGGGGGGGGGGAGGGGAATGGAATGGAGATAAGAATTCAAGGAACAAAAAAAAAGGATATAAAATTTCCACCTATTGAAAAACAGCTTGTTCATGTATATTTTAAAAGGATTATGGTATGAAATTACTATATATTTAAATTTCACTGAGAAGAGTAACAGAACAGCTTTGTTTTTAAATGTCAATATTTACAATACACTGAAAACCATATTCTTCTCGACTCTTTAAATTCATGCTGAAAAAATTTAGATATTTTAAGAAATGAGTAATTCTATAATGTTTCAAACTTTACAAGAGGAAAAAAAAGTCAACGATGCTCTAGATCGTTTTGGTGAATGCAGAAAGGGTCTTGGCTTCCTGAGTGCCAGACTCAAGTCTAGGATCTTGAACAAGACTATACATGTGCCAAGAAGTCTTTGATGTAGATGTGAGAGGGTTGGATTTAGAAAATATTTCCCCTCAATAATAGCCACGGACATACCGGTTAAAACCAGGTAGCCAATCTGTGTGTCCCACTCCTCACTCCTGAGTAGCAACATGGCAGGCACGTAGCACGGAAGGCTCTTCCCAGTGTCACTCCAATACACCCTTCCAAATTCATTTCTCACTATGCTTTCCTCCGCTTCCTGTTCTGGCTCCTCATTTTTCCCAGAACAGGCCATCAACGCTCATAACGTCATGTCTTCACATTTGCAGGTCCCTCTTTCTGGCAGTTCTCCCATCTTGGAGAGGATGAGGTGGGTGCTTGCAAGCAGAGTCCAAAATGAGGGGCAATGAGAGGTAGGGCAGTGCATTATTCAGCAATTTAGTGTGAACTTTTTTTGCCAGAGCCTATCCCAGGCCCTTCTATAGGCCCTGAGCAACTTGGAGGGTTCCAAGGATTAAGAAATTTATCCCAAGGAGTATCCTAAGTTCTGAGGAAACCAGCTGGCAGAAAACAGGTAAAGAGGAATGAAGTTATGTAGGGATTTCCTAATGAACCAGATTCTAGCTGCTAGAACACAGAAGTTATAAGACTGAGGTTTCCAGCATTAATCCCAATGAGTTTTTTGCTTGTGTATTCAGGTGTGTCTCTTGTTGATGGTCTTATTCTCTTCCCTCCCACCTGAATGGGAGTGTTGTATGCCTGCTTCTCCCTTTTTTTTTTTTTTTTCCTCTCTGCTGGAGGAGCTTTGTAACCAGTAGCGGCTCAGAATTACCAAACTTGAAGGAAAGTATATGCACAAGGAGCCTTATCTATGTAACAAGATGTGAAAATGGGACGCTTTCAGTCTGGAGTTTCAGCTGTGGCCTCAAACCTGAAAATAATAGGTGTCATTTTAATGCAGAGTCTCAGATGAAGTTTGGAAGGCCTATGAAGAAGGTTGTCCAAAAACCAGTTCTGCCAGCTTAATCAGCCCATCCCCCTACTTTGAGGGTGTACTGGAGAGATTTGGAGACTGATCAGCTAAGACAGAAGAGCATTTATAGAATTCTTCCCTCCTAGTACTGCCCAAGTGCACTGCAGGGGGCCTTCAGGGGCCACTCAGATACAGAAGTGTGTCCCCTAGAGTTCGGAAACATGGGCACTGGGTCCTCATTCTTGTCTGCAAAAGTGAATATGTGGGCAGTCCAAAGGCTGAGTGGCAGCCCTCTTTTCACAGAAAATACCCGTTTCTGGAAAGGCCTGCACTTCCAAAATTCTGAGGGGCAAACATGCATGCTTGTGGGGTTAAGCCAGGGATTCCACAAAAAGATTGTCTTAAGACGGTTGCTGACTGGAGTGCCTGGGTGGCTCAGTCAGTTAAGCACCTTGACTCCTGATTTCGGCTCAGGTCATGATCTCACAGTTCATGATTTCGAGCCCCATATTGGGCTCTGTGCTGACAGCACAGAGCCTGCTTGAGATTCTCTGTCTCTCTCTCTGTCTCTCTGTCTCTCTCTCTCTCTCTCTCTCTCTCTCTCTCTCTCTCTCTCTGCCCCTTCCCTGCTCACTCTCTATCTCTCAAAATAAAAATAAACTTTAAGAAAAAAGAAATGGATGCTGACCAAGAGAGCCATCTGGAGGGGGAAGGTGATTCCTACAGTTGTACCCTATGAGGGGTGCAACATAAGAAGGAAGAGATTAAGAGGGGAGGAAGTTTTGGGGCAGCTAGCCAGAGGAGGTAGCTCTTATCTGGGAATAACAGGGACCCCAAAAAGTGCCCCTTGAGAAAAGATACCAGCCTTTGACACGAAATATTTAGGAGATACAGGTGCCAGATTGTAACTAGGCAAGTCAAGGTGTTTTCTCCCTTGCCTCAGGTTGGGCTCCCCAGGATAGTCCTCAAGAAGTATCCTGAGATGATACTGGACAAGGGCTTTATGAAGAAGTACTCCCAGGAAGACACCTGGGTGGCTCAGTTGGTTAAGCATCCAACTTTGGCTCAGGTCATGATCTCGGGGTTCATGAGTTTGAGCCCCATGCCAGGCTCTAGGCTGACAGCTCAGAGCCTGGAGCCTGTTTCGAATTCTGTTTCCCTCTCTCCCTACCCCCCCCCAGCTTATTCTCTGTCTCTTTCTCACAAAAAAATAAAAAACAATTAAAAAATTTAAAAAAAAAAGTACTTCCGGGAGAAACCTGTTACGGAATAGGGAACCAAGAAAGGGAAGGTGCACTCTGAGGCAGAGTTCAGTAAAGTAGGGTTTGGGCCTCAGGCTGATCCTGCATGATGCTCCAGGATATAAGTGACTCCCCAGGGTTGGTCCTAACTTGAGCCAGAGCTTTCCTAATCCTGGATCAGTCAGTCAGCTTCCAGGCACTTCTGGCTCTCTATGCTTTGGGCAAAGCAGCAGCAATAGGAGGGCCATCCTTGAAAAACAGTACATTTGATCCTTGAGCAATTTGGCGGTTAGGAGTGCCAACCCCCCGTGCACTCGAAAATCCACATATAACTTTAGACTCCCCAAAAACTTAACTTACAGCCTACTATTGACTAGAAGCCTTACCGAAAACATAAACAGTCAATAGTATTTTGCATATTATACGTATTATATGCTATATTCTTAAAATATAGTAAGCTAGAGAAAAGATAATGTTAGGAAAATCATAAGGAAGAGAAAATACATTTATAGTACTATGCTGTTTCAGAAAAAAACCTGCATATAATTTAAGTGGATCCATGTAGTTTGAACCCATGTTTTTCTGTACATGTTCTAGGTGCCCATCACCCTTGACGGTAACACTTCTGCTGTTCTAGGTGGCTTGCCTTTAAAGGTGTCCTAGATCTTCATCCCTGAGGGGTCTGAGGCCATGGATACTTTTATCAAGCTGGGAGTGCTGTCATTGACTATTCAATGGGGCAGGGGCATTGGGGGATGCCTTTGTGGCAGGGGATGGGGGGCTTTCACTGGCCTGGTAGCACAAGGGCTCACTGAGCTAGTGCCACAAAGGGAGCATGCATGGTCTGCAGTTCCTAGCCTCACGCCTAGGGGAGTTGTACAAAGTCCTGTTCTAGCTCTTCATCATAATGATGTATTGCATGGCGTCTTCTGTTTCCATTTCTGTCTTATTTGCCTTCTGTAGTCTCAGTGTATCAATATTAGCTTCCCGTGGCTTTCACAACAAATTGCCACAAACTTGATGGCTTTGAACAACAGAAATTTATGCTTTCACAGTTGCAGAGGCCAGAAGTCTGAAATTAAGGTATGGGCAGGACCATACTCCCTCAAAGTCTCTAAAAAAGATTCCTTCCTTTCCTCGTCTTTTCTTTTTCTTCCATGTTTTAATTATGGTAAAATATGCATAACTTAAATTTATCATTTGACACATTTTTAAGTGTACAGGTCAGTGGCATCAAGTGCATTCATGTTGTTGTGCAGCTGTCACCACTGTCCATCTCTGAACTTCATAACGTTTTCCCAGACTACATACCCATTAAACAATAGCCCCCCATTCCACCTCCCCCCAGACTCCAGCAACCACCATTCTACTTTCTAGCTCCATGAATTTGACTACTCAAGGTGCCTCATGAAATGGAATCATCTAGTATTTGTTCTTTTGCAACTGGCTCATTTCACTTAGCATAGTATCTGTAAGGTTCACCTATGTCATAACATGTGTTAGAAATCCTCCTTTTTTAAGGCAGAATGATATTCTATTGTGTGTATATGCCACATTTTGTTTATCTATGCCTCTACTGATTGACACTTGGGCTGCTTCCACTTTCTGGCTGTCGTGAATAATGTAGCTATGAACATGGCTGTACAAATATCTCATCAAGTCCCTGCTTTCAATTCCTTTGGGTATAGACTCAGAAGTGGAATTTCTGGATCACATGGTAATTTTATTTTTAATTTTTTTGAGGAACTGTGGTACTGTTTTCCACAGCAGCTGTACCATTTTACATTCCCACCAGCAAACGCCCAAGTGTTCTCATTTCTCCACATCCTTGCCAACACCTGCTATTTTCTGTTTTTTGTTTTGTTTTGTTTTGTTATTGTTTGTTTTGTTTTGTTTTGTTTTTGATAAGAGCCATCATAACATGTGTGAAGTGTTATGTCATTGTGATTTCAATTCGCATTTCCCTTATAATGGAAGATGTTGAGCATCTTTTCGTATACTTGTTGGCTATTTGTTTATCTTCTTTGGGGGAATGTCTAGTCAAGTCCTTTACCCATTTTTGAATCCACTTGTTTTTTTGGCTTTTTGTTGTTGTGTTATAGGAATTTGTTACACATTCTGGATACTAATTTCTTAAAAGGTATATGATTTGCAAATATTTTCTTCCATTCCCTTTTTATTCTGTTGATAGTTTTCCTCGATGCATAAAAGATAAATTTTGATGTATTTGATTTTTTGTTGTTGTTGACTGTGCTTTTGGTGTCATATCCCAGAAATGTTTGCCAAATCCAAAGTCATGAAGTTTTTCCTGTTTTCTTCTAAGAATTTTATACTTTTAGCTCTTATTTTTAAGTCTTTGGTCCACTTTGAGTTCATTTTTGTGTATAATGTAAGGAAAGGGTTCACCTTCACTCTTTTGCTATTCTTACCTCTTCAAGCATCTGGTGCTTCCTTGTGTTCCTTGTCTTGTGGCATCACCACTCCAGTTCTGTCCTGGTGCTCACAAGGCCTTTTTCTCTTTCTCTCTGTGTTTCTCTTCTATGTCTGTATCTTATAAGGAACCCATTATTGGCCCACCTTAACCCATGATGATCTTAAGATCCTTAATTGCATCTACAAAAACGCTTATTCCAAATAAGGTCACATGCTGACATTCTGGGTAGAAATATTGGTGGAGGACCACTATTCCTCCTACTATAACGTGCACTCTAATCTCCTTTGCCACAAGCAATTTTATCACCGATCCTTTTGTTTCCCTTCCTTAGAACAATCTTTATCATCCTCTGCCACATCCTACTTAAAACATTCCACTCAACCCAATAGTACCAGGTCCTGATCTATTGACTTTTTTAGCTATAACCCTTCCTTAGTTTTTTAGTGGTTGCTCTAAGGATTGCAATATACCTCTTTAACTTTTTACAGCCTACATAGAGTTAATATTTTAACATTTCACCTAAAATATAGAAAACTTAGAACTATATATGGATCCATTTATCCCTTCCCATCTTTTATACCATAAATGTCTTATGTGTTACATCTACATACATTACAAACCTTACAAGACAAAATGATACATTAAGCTTTAAATTTTTTGATGTATTTCTTTTATTTTTTTTTTGTTTATACATTTTATGGGAGTTTTTACTTTTACTTTTTTTTTTTCATTTTATTTACTTGAGAGAGAGAGAGAGACCGAGTGCAAGCATGAGCTGAGGAGAGGGGCAAAGGGAGGGAGAGAGAGAGAGAGAGAGAGAATGAATCCCAAGCAGACTCCATGCTCAGCACAGAGCCCAACATGGAGCTTGATACCATGACTCTGGGACCATAACCTGAGCCAAAATCAAGAGTCAGATGCTCAAATGACTGAACCACCCAGACACCTCTAACTTTTGATACTTTACTCATAATGGGTCTTGGTATGGGTCCCTTTGGGTTCATCTTCTTTGGAACTCTTTGGGTTTTCTTGATCTTGATGTCTGTTTCATTCTCCAGATTAGGGAAGTTTTCTGCCATTATTTCTTTAAATAAATTTTCTGCCTCCTTTTCTCTTCTGCTTCTGAAACACCTAAATGTGGGTGTGTTGGGCTATCTTTACTTTTTCTCTTTTTTTCATTTTTGCTGCTCTGGTTGAATGAGTTCCAGGACCCGATCTTCCATTTCACTGATCCTCTCTTCTGCTTCAGCTAGTCTGTTTTTGAACCTTTCTATCGTATTTTTCATTTCAGTTATTGTATTCTTCAGCTCTGTGACTTCCTTTTGGGTACCTTCTTATAGTTTCTCTTTATTGAAATTCTTACTTTGTTCATCCATTCTTCTCCTGAGATTGATGAGCATCTTTATGACCATTATTTTCAACTCTTTGTCAGGTAAAGCACTTAACTCTGTTTCATGAACATCATTTTTTGAAGTTTTACCTTTTTGTTTGTTTGTTTTGGAATATATTCATCTCTATGCCTTTATTTTTCTTGATTCTGTGTTGGTTTGTATGTATTACATAAAGCAGCCACATCTCCCAGTCTTCAGGAAGGGCCTCATGTAGATGAAGCTTTTTATTTAACCTTGCCCTAGCTCTTGGTTGTTTCTCAAACCTTTATGATTGTCCAAGCAACCTACTTTATTTTTAGTGGCTCTCGGTAGCTGAGAGTAGCTTCTCAGTGTCAATATCAGTTAACACCTAGATTCAGACTGATTGAAAGTGAGACTCATGGACAGCAGCTTTTAAAGTATGCAAATAATTATAGTCCTATAGGACTGCAAGCATAAGCTTCACTGGCCACAGAGCCATATGATCTAGAGATGCCCCCTGAGCAGCAGCTGCAAGACTCAGGCTTCTAGGTGAGTGTACAGCTCTTTTCTGGGAGATACTGGCAACCTATAACAAAGCAGAGGCTGAGTGCCGAGATAGTGTCCACTGGCCTCCATCCCTGGAGAGTACCTCAGTGGGTCCCTACATGTGTGTCGAACCTGAAGCCTGTCTCTCAGTCTGAAACTCCAGGACAAGCAAATAGGTCTTGTTCACAGAGACTGGGGGTATGTTTCATTCTGCTCTCTGCACTGTGCCCTGGGGATAGTAGACATCCAAGAACTATCTCTGATTGTTGCAGACACATGGGACGCAAGGAACACAAGCGCACACAGATGCAAGGGATCAAGGGGCATTGGGCAGTAGCCTCAAAAAGCAGGCACTGGGCATAATAACCAGGGCACCAGATGCATGTACGAGCTCCCTTCTGGGAGACATTGACCTCTAGAGAGTGGCAGAGGAAAGCATGAAGACAGCACCTGCCCTCCAAGGTCTCTGGAGAAGATGACAGTCAGCTCTTAGGTGTGTGTGTGTAATTAGAAGCCTGCCCCTCAGGCATAGCTCTGAACGTAAGATAATAGGCCTCTTTCACTGAGAGATTGGACGTCTTAGTTTGTTGCCTCTTTACCATGTCCTTGGGGTGGTAGCTGGTTAAGAACTGTTTTTTTTGTTGTTGTTTTTAGTAGACTCTGTACCCAATGTGGAGCTCAAACTCACAACCCTGAAGATCAGGAGTCACAAACCTCTACCTCCTGAGCCAGCCAAGCGCTCCAGGAGCTCTTTTTTTTATTTGTTACAGACCTGTGGGACCCACAAGCATAAGTCCCATTGACCACCAGGGCCAAGCAACCTAGGGGTGTCCCCTGGGCAACAGGTGCAAAAATCAGGGTGCCAGGGGTGCCTGGGTGGCACAGTCGGTTAAGCGTCCGACTTCAGCCAGGTCACGATCTCGCGGTCCGTGAGTTCGAGCCCCGCGTCAGGCTCTGGGCTGATGGCTCAGAGCCTGGAGCCTGTTTCCGATTCTGTGTCTCCCTCTCTCTCTGCCCCTCCCCCGTTCATGCTCTGTCTCTCTCTGTCCCAAAAATAAAATAAACGTTGAAAAATCAGGGTGCCAGATGAGGGTCCAAAGCCCCCTTCCAGGAGATACCTGTGCACTCAAGCAAGGCAGAGAGCATAAGAATGGTGCCTACTGGCCTCCATCTTGGGGCAGTATTTTAGTAGACTCCTGGATGTGTAGTCACATTAGGCTAATGCTTTAAGATAAGCAAATAAGTCTCTTTCACAGAAAGCCCTGGGAGCTTTTCAGTTGATTACCTCTGCACTGGGCTTTGAGGTTGGGTGAGTCTGTGCACATGTCCCTTTAGGAGTTGTTCCTCAGTTCTTTATAGCCTTGTGGTTCTCATGGACTCAAGCCCCGTTAGCATTTATGTATGTATGTATGTATGTATGTATGTATGTATGTATTCAGAGACAGAGACAGTGCAAGTGGGGAAGGGGCAGAGAGAGAATCCGAAGCAGGCTCTGCACTGACATTGCAGGGCCTCAGACTCACAAAACTACATCATCATAACCTGAGCCAAAACCAAGAGTCAGATGCTCAACCAAATGAGCCACCCAGGCACTCCCCCATTAGCTTTTAAAGATAGATGTTTGGGGACTCATCTCTCAGGTGCATGTCTTAAAAGTTGGGGTACAAGAGGTGGAGTTCAAACCATTCACTCCTCAGTGAAAAGCTTGGGGTTTTGCGTTCCCTTCTGATTATGAGCCACCACACTAACGGTAGGCTTCACGGGAGATTGTCTCTCACTTTCTTCTATCTTTTATGTGAGTTTTTTCTGTTGCACCCAATGTGTAAGCATCATTCAGCTGGTTTGGGTGTTTTTTGTTTTGTTTTGTTTTTGTTTATCAGAGGAAATTGTTCCATCTGTACTCATAGGTTCAGTGAGTCTATGGAAGGAAGTGAGTTCAGGATCCTCATATATCGTCACCTTGGACTGGAACAGATACATCTTTTGGAGGACCACAATTCAACCCTCTCCATCTGTCTTCTGGCCTCCATTCTCTCTAAGTCAGTAGTCAATTCAAGTTGTTCTCCAGTATGTAATTTGCCATTTTTCTTTGGTGCTTTCAAGATTTCCTTTTTTTTTTTTTTAATTATTTTTTTAATCTTTATTTTTGAGAGAGAGAGTGTGAGCAGGGGAGGAGCAGAGAGAGAGGGAGACACAGAATCTGAAGCAGGCTTCAGGCCCTGAGCTGTCAGCACAGAGCCCAACACGGGGCTCAAACTCACAAACCGTGAGATCATGACCTGAGCCGAAGTTGGATGCTCAACCAACTGAGTCACCCAGGCACCCCAAGATTTCCTTTTTATTTTTGGTTTCAGCAGTTTCATTATGATGTCCCTGAGTATGGGTTTCTTCATATTTTTCCTACTTAAGATCTGCTGACCATGAATTTATCAATTTTTATGTCTTTCACTAGATTTGGGGCAATGCCAGTCATTTCTACAAATATTTTTCTGTGCTGTCTCTACCTCCTCCTTCTTGATATTATCCTATAGGTCGCTGAGTCTCTGTTCATTTTTTTACCCATTTTTTTCTCTCTTCTGTAGATTGAGTAATTTCTTTTACTAACTATTTATCACCTCCACTGTGCTGGTAATCCTATCTAGTGAATTTTTTGTTTTGGATACTGTTTTTTTCAATTCTAGAATGTATATACATATATATATTTAGTGTTTCTTTATTTATTTTGAGAGAGAGTGTGAGTAGAGGAGGGACAGAGAGAGAGACACACACACAGAATCCTAAGCAGGTTCTGGGCTCTGAGCTGTTAGCACAGAGCCCAACATGGGGCTTGAATCCCCGAATCATGAGATCATGACCTGAGCTGAAGTCAGACAATTAACCAGCTGAGCCACCCAGGCTCCCCTTTATCTTTTTTTTTTTTTTTAACACATATAGCTTCTGTTTTTCTGCTATGATCTCCTTTTCATTTATTGCAAATCAATTTTCCTTGATACCACTGAGTGTAGTTATAATAAACTCTTTAAAATCCTCGTCTAAATTTCAACATCTGAGTCTTCTCAAAATTGGTTCCATGGGCTATCTTCTCTCTGGAGAGCAGGTTTCATTTTCCTGTTTCTTCATAAAGTAATTTTGTACAGTATCCTGGGTGTTCTGAAGGTCATGCTGTAGAAACTGGATTCTGTTGTATTTCTCTGAAGAGTGGTTTTGTTTTCATTGTTGTTTCTAAGCAGGCAGTTAACTTGGTGGTTTTCAAACTGTAAAGTCTGTCTCCTGGGCATGAGCTCAAATCTCAGTTCATTTCTTTTATTTTTAAGCTGGGCTGCTTGCAGTTGGTCCTGTGTGTGCATAGTTCAGGAATGAACTAGAGTTTAGGCATTGTTTATACACACAATCTGGAGCTTCTTCTCTCTCTCTCTCTCTGCTTTCTGGGATACCCCTCCTCACTTTATAGCAGCACAGTTGTCCTGAAGTTTGTTCTCTCATTTTTAAAGCAGAGAGACTGAGAATTTTCTTTGAGACTTTTTGCTGCCTTGAACAGCACCAACTGCCCTGTACCCTGAGGCTAAAGGCCACAAAAATTGGAAACACCTCATGCTATTCTCTTCTTTCAAGTGTCAAACCCCCTCCAGTATATACTTGCCTTTATTTACTCTCTAGTGTCTTCAGGTTGTTGTTGTTGTATTTTTGGTTTTGTCTTGCATTTGGTCTAGCGTTTATAGTAATTACCTGTGGAAACATCAGATTTACTCATTGCTTAGGAATAGCACAGTATACCCATGTTTTTTCCTTGTCCATCAGTTCATTGTAGACAGCCTCTTCCAGTGAAGCCATAGGTATCAGCTAAAGTTGAGGCATTAGTGGGGCTCAGAACTGGAAGACTATTAAGTCACCCAGTAAATCATTCAGAGCTATATTTTCAAGTGCAGAATATACTTTCTCTAAAGCCAAAAGAAGCCTGCCAAACGTGATGCTTCTTACTAAGTATTAGGAGTTTCAAGGTGCAATAATAATTCCTATACTCTAATGGGAATGTCCTGGCGTGCCATGCCCCGAATCACTGAGCACTTCAGAACCACCCTAGCATAGCAAGATATTTATCTCCCAACCTCTGGAGCTATGGTCTTACCAGGCATCTAGAGTAGTGGCCACGTCTTGCTCATCAAGTCCAGTTAATATGTATCCGTATAATAGACCAATGTAATGTTCCATGGAAGATCCAGAAAATCGGGGTCCACTGGGCTGTGTTTTGACAGAGAACAGTAGAGGTAACAGAAGAGCCCTGAGGCAAGACTGTGAATGCATGCTGTTGACCATCCTACGTAAGTGCAAATTGTTTCTCATCTTCCTTTCTGATAGATATTGAAATACATTCGTTAGATCAGTAGCTACATGCTATATAAGAGGGGCTAAGTTGCTTTGTTCTAGTATAGATCCTACATCATACAGAGCAGTTGCAGTGAGACTACCACTCAGTTAAGTTGGCAGTACTCCACTGTCGTCTGTGATTTTCGTATGGACCAGACTGGTAAATTAAAATGGAATATAATGAGGGACTACTACCGTTGAATCCTTCATGTTTTTAGTGTTAGCACATCATTCCACCCAAGAGGCAGTATTGTTTGCTGTTTGTGAATCAGTGTCTCAACCAGACTTGGAGTGGATTGTAGTTCAGGAGCTTTCATTTGGCCTTTCCTACTATAATAGTCCTCATTACGTAGATCAAGGAAGTAATGCAAGGGCTCTCCCAGACACTAAGCGTATGCAACCTGATTGTGCATTGGGGTACAAAGGAAATGGTCACTAGGTGTATCTGTGAAGATTTGGACCCACTGTAAAAAAGACCTGGGTCAGGACTGCATATATTGTCTGGCCTCCAGAACCCCTCCTCTCTAATGATGGGTCTTTGATGTGCTTTAGCTTTGGAACTTTTTTTTTTTTTTTTTGAGAGAGACACAGAGAGAGAGAGACAGCATGAGTATAGGGGAGGGGCAGAGAGAGAGGGAGAGCGAGACTCTCAAGCAGGTTCCACCCTTGTCAGCACAGAGTCCAACACGGGGCTTGATCCCACAAACTGTGAGATCCTGACCTCAGCTGAAATTAAGTCAGATGCTTAACTGATAGGCGCCTCTAGTTTTGGAACTTTTAATCGCCTCCTCAGCACTCTGTCGTGGTAGTTCCAGCATAGTACCTCATTTAATGTGGGCATCATTTTTACCAAGTATTGAAGTACTGTCCCACTATTAGAGTCAGTTCCAAGGACCCTTGTCAGGGTATTAAACATTAAGTCCTGGAAGAGATCCCCATATCAACAAACACTCCTTTAACCAGACTGGTATTCCATCCCACAACCCCAAACCCTGCTTCAGCATCCTCAAGGTGCACTTATAAGAAGTACTCTTGGTTCTCACTGATACATAATAGCCTGGTCCTGTAGCTTCTTTCATGAGTAATTCTTTTCCCCCTTAGCAGGGCCAGCTCTTCCCCAGACCTGTCATGCTGAGACTTAACCTTAGTTATTGGCCTAGTGTCCCGGAGGGGATGGGGCATATTATTGAAGAAGGGAGGTATTGTGCAGGACATCTGCCTCAGTTGAGGTCTCTGCAGGGAGGGTCCTACTTTTGTCCACTAGCAAAAGAACGTGATTCTGGGCACTTTTGCATGCCTGCATGTTCAAAGGGATCTAAAAGTTTTGTGTTCTCAAGTGCATCTTCCCAAATATCATCACCCCAAGTTTCAGGGTCCCCCTCATTCCCCATCAAAGTCCTGACTTCAGTATGGGAGACTTACTGAAGATGCAAAGTTAGCTGTTGCTAAAGTTCTTTTTTTAGAATACAGTCTTATGCCTGGACTTCAACGTAATTTACCTTCCAGACAAGTAAATAGCAGTCTTTTTAAAAAGCTACTCAAAAGAGGCCCCTTGACTTTCATTTCTTGCCTTAAATTAGTAACTATCTGTATTGAGCCTGTCATTTTCTCTCTTCCATGCATCAATAGCATCCAGCAACAATAAACTAATTTCATAGCCCTTTAAATGATTGTTTCCTCTGTATTGCACAAGCTCCCATAACTCCTGTCAGCTATATCTGGTTCTAGTTGAGCAAAGGTACATATGTGAGTAATGGCAGTGCTACAGCATCCCAGGTGCTGACAACATGCATTTCCATCAGTAAGAATGTCCTTATTGCCACGTGGCCAGCAAGTGATCAAATTCCAAAATCCCATCCTTAAAGTCTGCGTCCTAGGACCAATACCAATTTCAAACGTTTTCGGTAGATTTCCTCAGAAGTAGACCATGAAGTGGGAATTTGGCAGCAAGGAATCTATTAAAGAAATGCTCCCAGGAAAAACTGGAAAATGACTAGAAGAAGTGGGATAGGAGAGGGGGGGAAAAGCAAAGCAAGAGTGAGACTTCAAAGTCCCATGGAGGGGGCCTTTAGCCTGATTCCACAACGGAACTTTGGAATATAAATTATGCCTCAGAGTTTGCCCTGACTTGTTACAAGGAACCTGGGCTTCTGTACTCCTACTTTCATACTCCAGGCAATCACTGGCTGTGATCCACCTTTTGGTGGGTGGATGTAAGTTCCCAGGCTCTTCTGACTCTGTGCCTATATAGACACAGTGGCTCCAGTAGCCCTGGAGCAGGCCTTTGAAGAGAGTCTCAGGTGTGGATGGTGAGAAGCAAAAGACACAAAAGCTGGGGGGCAGGTAGGGAGGTGGAGGTTAGCAAACATTATAAAGGGGACTTGGGTGGAGCACCAGATGTATCCATTACATACCTGTTACCTTTCCTTCCCTCCCTGACTCCTTAATTACTTCTCCAACCCTGGAGGAACCAGATGCACCTAAGTGGGAAAGAAGAGGAAGAGAACAAGGTGGTAGAAACGGTGAAGTGCACTATACTGGGATAGGCTCTGTTATACTGGGGTAACAAGTAGCCCTAAAATCTCAGCAGCTGATACAATAAAGTTTATGTTTTGCGTATGCTTCATGTCCTACATGAATTGGCAGAGAGGACTGTGCTCCCCATGGTCACGAGGGACTTAAGTTGTTAGAAGGGCCACCGTCTTACTCTGCCCCATCTTGAACACACAGCTCCCCCGGTTTTCTTCATGGGAGACCTATGCTTGCATGGGCTTTTCGGTGTGCTTTAGCACAAGTGCGACAGTCACATGTCACTGGGCAGCACAAGTCACAAAGCCCTGCCTGACTGCACAGGAACAAGAAATGTGGGGATCAAATGGTGCAGTCGGTGATTGTCATCCCAGCCATGCCTGTCTTTTTACTACAAGCTTCTAAGTCTAGTTCAAACTTCAGCTGAATGAGAAAAAGTTATAAACCAAATGAGAAAGTAAAACTTGGTAGCTAGAAGTAATCAAATAATTTTGGAAAACCTATGAGATTTGCCAGAGATTTTATCACTGAGGCAGGGGGAAAAGATTTTTACCTAGCAGAGAGGATAGGTACATAATAAGTGAATAAGCTTACCAATAAACAACTGAAAATAACCAAAATGCCTAACTGTATTGTAACCTATTGTGGTTAAATAGATTAGATTATGTGCATTCACAGGTGGGTAGATCATTTAGTCATTTAAAACTATGTTTCCAGAGAGCTTTTAGTGACATTGTTAAATGCTTGTGTTTTTTTGTTTTAAAGTGTTTTTTTTTTTTTTTAACGTGTATTTATTTTGAGAGAAAGCACGTGAGCATGTGCAGGAGAGGGGCAGAGAGAGAGAGACAGAGAGACAGAGAGAGAGAAAATGAATCCCAAGCAAGCTCCGCACTGTTGCGGGGCTTCATCTCGTGAACCATGATAGCACGACGTGAGCCGAAACCAAGAGTCAGACATTCAACTGACTGGGCCACCCAGGTGCACTGTTGTTTTTTTTAATGTTAACTTATTTATTTTTAGAGAGAGCATACACACGTGCTTGCAAGGAGGGGAGAGGCCGAGAGAGAGAAGCCCAAGTAGGCTCCACACCATCAGTGAAGAGCTTGACTCCAGGCCCGAAACACGAACCATGAGATCACGACCTGAGCCAAAATCTAGGGCCGGACGCTTAACCAACAGAGCCGCCCAGGCACCCCTAAATGCTCATGTTAGAAGTGAAAAAAGTCAGAATATAAAACTATGAGGGGCATCTGGATGGCTCGGTCAGTCAAGTGTCTGACTTTGATTCAGGTCATGGTCTCATGGTTCCTGGGATCTCAGCACAAAGCCGCTTCAGATTCTCTGTCTCCCTCTCTCTGCCCACCCACCCTGGACTCGCGCACACACTCATGCACTCTCCTTTTCTCTCTCAAAAATAAATAAATAGGGGTGCCTGGGTGGCTCAGTCAGTTATTAAGCATCTGACTTCAGCTCAGGTCATGATGTCACAGTTCGTGAGTTCAAGCCCTGCATCAAGCTCTGTGCTGACAGCTTGGAGCCTGGAGCCTGCTTCAGATTCTGTGTCTCCCTCTCTCTCTGCCCCTTGCCTGTTCATGCTCTGTGTGTGTGTCTCTTTCTCTCTCAAAAATAAACATTAAAAAAATTTGTTTAATAATAAATAAACTTCTAAAAAAGAAACTGTATATGAGAATTCCCATCTCTTACCTGGATTACTGTAAAGGCCCCAGTTATTACCCCCCCCATCCCTTAATGCAGTATGTTCCTTACACTGCAGCTAGTTACCTGTCTGCAATATAAAGCTGATGTAGCATGTGGCCTTCAGGATAAAATCCAAATTCCTTTTCATAATGTCTATATATCCCTTTGGTCATGCCTGTATCTTTTTTGTTTTTCTCAAATACCCACTTCATACCTTCTCAAATTTATATTTCCATCCCAGGTGTTTCCTGGGCTCCAGACATATATAGACAGGTGACATCCCTCTTTGGTTGTCCCATACTCATCTCACATTTGATACATTCACAATTAAGCCTTTAAAAAAAAAAAAAGAGCTCTTTAAAATTGAACTTCTGATTCTCTGTCTTCACCACACCCACTGTTGTGTTGTGCCAATCTTTTCTAACTCAGTAAGTGCTACCTCTACCTACTTAGCCAGCAAAGCCAGAAATCCAGGAACCATCCCTGAGTTTCAGCTCCTTTCTAACTCCGGCGTGCACTTGGCCTCTGATTCTTCACTATGTCTTGGTATTTCAGCTTCTCAACTTCCCTTCCTAACTGGCCTGTTCTCTGACTACACCCAGGTTCAAAGAACTAAGAGATTCTGATTCAGCTTTGTCCCTCCTGGGTTTTTTGATGTCCTGAAGGAAGTCAACCCATCTTGTTGGCTCTGTTTCATGAGATTTTCAGTGTGTCCATGCTCTCATGGAACTGGTAAAGAAATGTTTTGCAAACTTTTTCAAAACTTTATCATCCCAGTCAAGGTGATAAGATACACAGAGGTAGGAAAGACACAGCTGTGGACTAATTTAACAGTTGATGCAGTCCTCTGACAGTGTCTATTCTTGTGCCTATACACTATTTTACTTCATTTATGTTTGTTTTACATCTAGACTTTTTACTTGTTTCTTTGTTTTTTTTTTTAAGTTTATTTATTTGTTTTTGTTTCTTTGTTTTTTTTAAGTTTATTTATTTATTTTGAGAGAGAGAGAAAGCACGAGTGGGGGTGGGGCAGAGAGAGAGAATCCCAAGCAGGCTCTGCAGTGTCAGCACAAAGTCCAATGTGGAGCTCAAATTCATGAACCCTGAGATCATGACCCGCACCGAAGTCAGGCACTTAACCAATTGAGCCACCCAGGCACCTGCCCCCCTTTTTTTTAATAACAGCTTTCTTGAAATGTTTCTCGCATACCATAAAATGCACTCTTTTAAAGTGTACAAAAAGTGGGACTTTTTTTAGTATATTCAGGATTATGCAACCATCATCACTACTTCATTTTAGAATACTTGTTTCCTTTTTAAACTTTTGTTTTCTTCTCTGCTGAAATTTTTCAAATTGTGTTCTTTATCTCCTCAAACATAGTAAGCAGAGTGGTTTTGTACTTGGAGTTAGATTACTCCAGTATCTGGTCTGTCCGTTGGTCTGTTTCTAGTGTCCATTGTTTCCGTTGGTTTCATTGATAAAATTTTCCTTGTGTGCCTAGTTATTTTATAATTGAGTGCTAAATGTTTTATTTATAAAATTGTTTGCAGAAATTGTTCAAACCTAGAATGGTGTCTCCTCTAGTGAAGATTCACCTTTGCTTCTGCTAGGTACTTGTGAGAACTGGCAATTCTGAATTACCCCAGGCCAAGTTCAGAGGTTTTGATTATTTGAAGGAGAACTACAAATCCTATGAGGTTTGTCAATATCAGCTTTATGCTTATTCGTGGGTGTATACCCCTTTGAGTTTCCTACAAAGGGATTGCTTTCACTTGGGTTCCCTCCACTCTGCCTAGATCAGGTCCTGGGCACTAATCTTCATGCCCTTAGCCTTGGGAGGTTGTTAGCTGCTCAATTCTACATTTTTTTGGTAAGTGAGGTATAATTGACCTTAATGTATTACTTTGAGATGTACAACATAATGATTTAATATTTTTGTATATTGTGAAATGATCACAGAAAGTCTAGTTAACATTCATCACCATACATAGTGTTGAAAGTTCAGGAAAAATACAGAAGTAAAACCAATGAATCACTGAAATAATCATTGGAAAAGCTTATTGTGCACATACCGAAAAGACAGTTTGCAAGCTAGGAGCACTCAAAACATGGAATGAGGCTCAGAAGTTTATTGTTATAAATTAACTTATGTAGAATACAGATAGTGTTTATTCTTCATGGTGATTGGTTATTAGAATTTTCTTTTTATTTTTTTAATGTTTATCTTAGAGGCAGAGTGCAAGTGGGGGAGGGGCAGAGAGAGAGGGAGACACAGAATCCAAAGCAGGCTCCAGGCTCCAAGCTGTCAGCACCAGAGCCCAACGGGGAACTCAGACTCATGAACCATGAGATCATAACCTGAGCTGAAGTCAGACGCTTAACCGACTAAGCCACCCAGGCGCCCAATATTAGAATTTTCTTAAATAAAAGGAAATTAGTGGTTACCTCATATCAATTTTGGGGAACAATTTAAGTTTCACTTATGATTTTCAGAGGCATGAGCAAGAAGGGTCCCTCACTTGCTGTGCAAAATAAGCTCCCATGCAAGTTCTGGTCTCCATTTGTGTTTGATTTTATTTATTTATTTTGAATGTTTATTTTTTTTTTTTAAATTTTTTTTTTCAACGTTTATTATTTTTGGGACAGAGAGAGACAGAGCATGAATGGGGGAGGGGCAGAGAGAGAGGGAGACACAGAATCGGAAACAGGCTCCAGGCTCTGAGCCATCAGCCCAGAGCCCGACGCGGGGCTCAAACTCACGGACCACGAGATCGTGACCTGGCTGAAGTCGGACGCCCAACCGACTGCGCCACCCAGGCGCCCCTGAATGTTTATTTATTTTTGAGAGAGAGAGAGAGAGAGAGAGAGAGAGAGAGAGAGAGAGCATGAGTGGGGGAGGGGCAGAAAGAGAGGGAGACACAGAATCCAAAGCAGGCTCCAGGCTCCAAGCTGTCAGCACAGAGCCTGACACAGGGCTTGAACTCATGAGCCATGAGATCATGACCTGAGCCGAAGTTGGACACTCAACCGACTAAGCCACCCGGGTGCCCCAATTTGTGTTTGATTTTAACAATTACTTTTTGGTCATTCTCCTAGCAAGCTGAGTATAGCCAACTAGTATGTTACTCCTGGTTACCACTATTGATGTAGCCAGGCTGAGGAATCACACATTTATAGTTTCTAGTAGTTGAGTCTTCAGGATGGAGGGTCATTTAGTCACTGTCGCCAGCAGTCAGATCATCATATATATATGGGAGGTCAGATCATTGAGTTTCTTGAATTATCTAATCCTGATGGATATATTTTGATGTATGAATGGCTACCCAAAAGCATTTAAAGCCCTTGAGAGGCTATAATACACTAGAGAGATTAATATGATTGATAACTCTAAGGAGAACAATAAACAAGGATTGAAAAATTACCCAGAGCCGAGCTTCCCCGAAGCCAAGATTTAACCAACTAATCGACTTAAATGGGTTCTGATCAGATTCAGGTTTTACTTTTCTAATTCAATCTACTTTTTTTTTTTTTTTGGAAGTTATCTTACATAAGCACAACAGACGTATTAGCAATCGCATATCCTTCTGATTATTTAGGACAGCATGAACATGAGGATGTGATACTGTACAGGAGGCAGTTTTAACAAATGAGCTTCCATGTTAAGTAGGCCTCTGTGATATGAGCAATCAGGTAATCTAATAGGAGGCATTTAGATGGAAATAAAAACAAAAGTTAGTAGCTCAAGCAAATTATAAATTTATTTTTTGAGTTTAGAGCACAGCCAGTCGAGAAAATTTCTAGATTTGAGTTTGAAGCATTTTTATATGGTAAAATGAGGATGACAGTTGCAGGCACATGGATTTTCCTGGTTTGCAGTCTGACTGTCTTTGATGATGTCATCGGGTGTTGAATTTTCTTAAGTGGTGGCCTATACAGCCACAGACATGAAGATCTATTGTGATTTCTCTGAAGTCAAGTAGATAACAAAGCCTTCGACAGTTAACAGGACTAGAATCTGATAATGGGTACACTACAGTTTTCTATTCAAATATAATTTGTTTATACTTATACCATTTTTATCAAAGATACATACAGTGAAGCTAATTCGTAAAAATTAAATCTAATCTTATTAAACTTGGATTATTTACATAAGTGTAGTAAGAAGAGTGATTCTATGCATATTCTCAAATAAGATGTTCTTGTCAAACTTTTGGCAATATCCAAGGGGTTTCATAGGCTTCATAAAGTCAACCTTAGTTCTTTAAAATTTCCTGATAGTAAGGAATCCCAGAACTTTAAAGTCTCTTTAGGCTAAGAGCCAAGTTAAAGATTTGTCTAATTGTGTCCTGTTATAAGGAGAACAGACTCTTATAGAACTTATTTAAATACATACATTGTCTTGAAAAATGAGAATATGTAATAACCTGGGTGGCACAGTCGGTTAAGTGCCCAACTTTTGATTTCAACTCAGGTCATGATCTCACAGTTCTCGAGTTCGAGCCCGGCATCTGGGTCCACACTGACAGAGCCTGCTTGAGATTCTTTCTCTTTCCTTCTCTCTCTGCCCCTCCCCCCACCACACACATGTGCGTGCTTGCTCTTCCTCTCTCTCTCAAAATAAATAAATAAACTTAAAGAATATTTAATAAGAGTTTCTGAATTCTGGAGGGATCAGGTAGGGAGGAAAAGGTAATGTTTCAACTTTTGTTTACAAACGTATATTTTATCAATTTGCTGTAAGATGTAAATTGCTTAGAAGAGAAAAGGGGATCCTTTAAATCTGGAAAACAAAACATTAACCATCAATGTTTTAATGAAGTCATTAAAAATTATAGTGTTATATTAGTTTCAGGGGTACAATATAGTGATTGAACAATTTCTAGGGTGCCTGAGTGGCTCAGTCAGTTGAGCCTCCGACTCTTGATTTTGGCTCAGGTCATGATCTCATGGTCATGGGATCCAGTGCCGAGTCTGGCTGCTCACTGGTCATGGAGCCTGCTTAAAATTCTCTCTCTCCCCCTCTGCCCTTCCCCCACTCGTGCATGCTCGCGCATGTGCTCTCTCTCTCTCTCTCTCTCTCTCAAAAAAAAAAAAAAAACACCACCCAGTGCTCATCACAAGTGCCCTCCTCAATCCCCATCACCTATTTCACCAACTCCCCCATCCACTTCCCCTCTGATAACCATCAGTTCTCTCTAGTGAAGAGTCTGTTTCTTAAGGGACATCTGGCTGGCTTAGTAGAACATAAGACTCTTGATCTTGGGGTCATGAGTTCAAGCCCCATGTTGGGCATAGAGCTTACCTAAAAGAAAAAGAGAGTCTGTTTCTTGGTTTGTCTCTGTGCTTTCTTTCCTTTGCTCATTTCTGGTGTTCTTTTGTTTGTTTATTTGTTTTTTAAGTAGGCTTCATGCCCAGCAGGGAGCCCAGTCCTGGGCTTGAACTCATGACCCTGAGATCAAGACCTAAGCTGAGATCAAGAGTCAGACGATTAGCCACCCAGGAGCCCTTCACTGGTTTTGTTTCTTAAATTCCACATATGAGTGAAATCATACAGTATTTGGCTTTGTCTGATTTATTTTGCTTAGCATTATACTCTCTAGCTCTATCCATGTCATTGCAAGTGGCAAGATTTCATCCTTTTTTTAGCCAAATAATATTTCATTGTATATATACCACTTCTTTATTCATTCATCTATTTTTTTAATGTTTATTTTTGAGAGAGAGTGAGAGAGAGAAAGAGCACGAGTTGGGGAGGAGCAGAGTGAGAGGGAGGCACAGAATCTGAAGCAGACTCCAGGCTCTGAGCAGTCAGCACAGAGCCCAACATGGGGCTCGAACTCATGAACTGTGAGATCATGACCTGAGCCAAAGTCGGATGCTTAACTGACTGAGCCACTCAGGCGCCCCTATCCATCATCTATCGATATAACTTGGGCTGCTTCCATAATTTGGCTATTGTAAATAATGGTGCTATAAACATAAGGGTGCACGTATCTTTGAATTCGTGTTTTTGTACTTTGGGGGTAGATACCCAATGGTGCAATTTCTGAACCATAGAATTGTTCTATTTTTAACTTTTTGAGGAACCTCCATACTGTTTTCCACAGTGGCTTCACCAGTTTGCATTCCCACCATTAGTGCAAGAGGGTTCCTTTTTCTCCATATCCTCACCAACACTGGTTTCTTTTGGGGGTTTTGTTTGTTTAGTTTTTATTTATTTAATCATTTAAGTAATCTCTACATCCAACTTGGAACTCAAACTCACGACCCTGAGATCAAGAGTCACAGGGGTACCTGGGTGACTCAGTCGATTAAGCATCTGACTTCAGCTCAGGTCATGATCTCGCAGTTTGTGAGTTCAAGCCCTTCATCGGGCTCTGTGCTGACAGCTTAGAGCCTGGAGCCAGCTTCTGTTTCTGTGTCTCCCTCTCTCTCTCTGCTCCTCCACTGCTCACTCTCTGTCTCTCTCTCTCTCTCTCTCTCTCTCAAAAATAAATAAACATTAAAAAATTAAGAAAAAAAAAAGAGTCACATGCTCTACCCAGTGAGCCAGTCAGGTGCCCCCTTCTTGTGTTTTTTGTTTTAGCCATTCTGACAGGGGTGAGGTGATACCTCATTGTACTTTTGATTTACATTTTTAATTTGTATTTATAATCATCTTCATCAGTTTATTCAGAGACCTGTAATTTTGTTTTGCTTCATCTTGGGTTAGCAGCTTTGTGAATCAATCACCTTTCCATTAGATGTTTAGAAATTCTTACCTAGGTCAGTGGTAGTATTTAATGTTATCAGAAACCTGTATTATAGAGTAGTTGTCAGGGTCTTTTCCATGAATCTTTTTTGAAGATGAAGCATTTTTGCCTGTAGTTGATTGTAAGTGCTTCCAGAGAAAAAGAGTAAAACAATAAATGACTGTGAATGAAGAGACTTAAAAATAGCTTTGGTTAAAGATCTGGTAAGAGTTCACCAAAAAAAAAAAAAGATGCAATTGAAAAGCAAATTGTTACTTTTGTGATATATAGTACTTTATTTTTTTAAATTTATTTTAATGTTTATTTATTTTTGAGAGAGAGAGAGACAGACAGATCATGAGTAGGGGAGGGGCAGAGAGAGAAGGAGACACAGAATCGGAAGCAGGCTCCAGGCTTTGAGCTGTCAGCACAGAGCCCAATGCGGGGCTCGCTAAGGAGATTAAGCAAACTTCTTATTTGGCAATGTTTCCCATGCAGCTTAATATATCAACTAAGCCTAAATAAATTAATATTTCTCTTTTATGCGGAAAGAGCGCAAATCTTTTGAGATTTTTTTAAAGGTTCCTCGGGAAAATCCCAAAATTAGTTCAAATTAAAAAAGAGAATTTGATTTGGTGAGGAGCATCTAGCTGGCTCAGTTGGTGGAGCATGAGACTCTGGATCTTGGGGTTGTGAGTTCAAGCCCCACACTGAGTGTAGAGATTACTTCAAAATAAAAGCCTTTTTCTTTTTTTTTTTTATTTTTAAGTTTTATTTATTTATTTATTAGAGGGAGAGCGTGAGCAAGGGAAGGGCAGAGAGGGAGGGAGGGAGGGAGAGAGAGAGAGTCCTAAGCAGGCTCCTCATTGTCAGCACAGAGCCCAACACGGAGCTTGAACCCACAAACTGTGAAATCATAACCTGAGCTGAAATCAAGTGCCAAACGTTTAGCCAACTGAGCCACCCAGGCACCTCAAAAATAAAATCTTTTAAAAAACAAAAAATAATTTGATTTGGTGAAGTTCGTTAAAAATGTCAAAAGAGGGGCACCTGGGTGGCTCAGTCAGTTAAGCGTCCAACTTCGGCTCAGGTCATGATCTGATGATTCATGAGTTCCAGCCCCACATCCGGCTGTCTGTGGTCAGCAGAGCCCACGTTAGATCCTCTGTCCTCCTCTCTCGCCCTCCCTCCTCACTCATGCTCTCTCTCTCAAAAACAAAAAAATTAGAATTTTTTAAAAAAGTGTCAAAAGATTTAAATTTTTTTTTAATGTTTATTTTTGACAGAGAGCGCAAGCAGGTGAGAGGCAGAGAGAGAGGGAGACACAGAATCTGAAGCAGGCTTCAGGCCCTGAGCTGTCAGCACAGAGCCCGACATGGGGCTCAAACTCATGAACTGCACGATCATGACCTGAGCCCAAGTAAGATGCTCAACCGACTGAGCCACCCAGGCACCCCAAAAGATTTAAAACACTTGATCAAATAGGACAACAGTTTCACTGTGAAACTCTACTTAATGTCCATTCAAAGTGACAAAAGATTTCAAAGGCAAATACAGAAAGTTGTATATTTGTAAAAAAAAAAAAAAAACTTATCTCTTTTAATGGCGAAGACTCGGGGTTTTTTAAAGTAATCAAAAGCATGATAAAGACAATATAAACCACAGGAAATTATTTTGATAAAACATAGAATCTTTGTTTTCTAAGCAAATTACTTAAAAGTCAAGGAAACCCTTTCATAATCCTGTCAAGAGCAGACCAAGGGCTCCTGGGTGGCTCAGTCAGTTAAGCATCGGATTTTGGCTCAGGTCATGATTTCATGGTCTGTGAGTTCAAGCCCATGTCAGGCTCTGTGCCGACAGCTCAGAGCCTGGAGCTTGCTTCCGATCCTGTGTGTCCCTCTCTGTCTGCTCCACCCCTGCTCACACTTTGGCTCTCTCTCTCTCAAAAATAAATAAACATTAAAAACATTTTTATAAAAAAAGAGCAGACCAATAATCTAAGAAAACTTTGTCCTTTTAGCATATGAAAGAAAATCAAATTACAGTTTTATATAAATACACTATATATTAAAGCTTATTTTTAAAAACCTTATGGTAAATCTATTCAGTTTTACTCAGCTTTGACCTCACGACATAAAATTTCTTTTCCACAAACCTTCTGCAACTTTCTATATCCATTTAGGCTCTGTCCCATTCTTTTTACTTTCTTATTCTGGAACAACCATTTTAGTTCAGACAACAATACTCTCTTTTTCCATAATGAAAAAACATCCTATCTTCTTTGCATATTCTGCACATAAACACACCTGATTTTCTTCCCACATTTTGTACCCAAAATTGGATCCCTTTAACTTTTACTGTCTCTAATAAATAGATTTTTTTTTACATATTGATTATAAATTTTAATATTAGTAATCCTTATCTTCCGGTGAAAACTATGGCACAGACAATTGTGAACTGTCTTTCATATATTAGCATCCCATAGATCAGCAAATTTATAAATGCAGTTATAAAAACACAATTTTTAGAGACATGTTTTCCATAGTACAATTTTCCCCCCTTTTTTTTTTTTTTTTAAGTTTACTTATTTATTTTGAGAGAGACAGAGACAGCATGAGTAGGGGAGGGCAGAGAGGGGAAGAGAGAGAATCCCAAGCAGGCTGCCAGCACAGAACCTGATGAAAGTCTCAAACCCACAAAGCTGCGAGATCATGATCCAAGCCAAAACCAAGAGTCGGATGCCTAGCTGACTGAGCAACCCAAGAGTCTCTTGTAGTACAATTTTTCAATGTGGCAAAGACATTTATTAATATACCCAAATAGCTTTTGTCTCTGTAAAAATTAAAATGCAAGGGCACCTGGATGGCTCAGTCAGTTGAGCATCTGACTTTGGCTCAGGTCAGTATCTTACGGTTCATGAGCTAATGACCTACATCGGCCTCTCTGCTGTGAGCCCAGAGCCCACTTTGGATCCTCTGTTCCCCCTCTCTCTCTGCCTCTCCTGGTCTCACTCTCTCACTCTCTCTCTCTCTCTCAAAAATAAATAAACATTGGGGTGCCTGGGTGGCTTACTCGGTTGAGCATCCAACTTCGGCTCAGGTCATGATCTCAGTTTGTGGGTTCAAGACCCATGTTGGGCTCTGTGCTGACAGCTCAGAGCCTGGAGCCTGCTTCTGATTCCGTGTCTCCCTCTCTCTCTGCCCCTCCCCTGCTCATGCTCTGTCTTTCCCTGTCTCTCAAAAATAAACGTTAAAAAATTAAAAATAATAATAAAAATAAACATTAAAAAAATTAAAATGCCAAAACTAGATAAGCATGTTAAGCAATCCATGTCTCAGTATATTATCTTATTTGAGAATGACATATACTCAATGAATATTCATTATATAGTTTAACTTAATGTAAAATTTTATCTTATTTAAATTTATTTAAATTATTTGTTTTTAGCAATTATGCTTAGACATGAAACAGTTAATCATTTTAAGTTATTTTTCTTGTTGATAAAATTTGCAACATAAATATAGCATGAGCTAGTAAACCCAGGTAGAAAAAGTTGTATGTTTGCATTAATTTATGTTGACAATTCTGAATACATGCCTGTATTTACTAAACCAACAAACTTAAACTACTTTCTGTTTATCAGAAATTATCCCAGGGACCTCTGGCTGGCTCAGTTAGTGAAGCGTGCTACTCTTGATCTTGGGGTTGTGAGTTTGAGCCCCACATTGGTTGTAGAGATTACTTAAAAAAAAAATCTTAAAAAAAAAAAATTATCCCATATCATGTGAACTTGGAAAACATTTGGGTTAGATTATGTATTTCTGAAAGTTTTAGGAATACTTAATTTATACAAGTGTTTCTTTTGCTTTTAGCCAATTAAATATAACTCTTTTTTTTAAGACTTTTTTTAAAGTGTTTATTTATTAATGGGGGGGAGGGGCAGAGAAAGAAGATAGAGAATCCCAAGCAGGCTCTACGCTGTCAGCACAGAGCCTGACGTGGGGCTTGATCCCGTGAAACGTGAGATCATGACCTGAGCCAAAATCAAGAGTCAGATGCTTAACCGACTGAGCCACCAGGCTCCCCTAAATAGAACTATTTTTAGAATACCACATATATATAATATACATAATATACATACTAGATAGACATAAACATACAGACACACACATAGATCTTATGTTTTCATCTTAAAATTTTTATTATGTCTCAGGTACAATAATTCAAAACTCAATAGTTTAGATCCAAATTGTGTTTGGCAGAGGGACTAAGTTAAGGTTTCCTGGTTAGATGGCCATAGTTTTTACTAAACATTTTTTATTTGCATGCTATAAAGATTCTTTCGCAGAAGCTATTTTTGGAGTCATCTTATCTTTTAGAAGCTTCTATGTACCAGTCAAAGCATGCATTCCATTATCTGTGAGAGTTTTGATCATCTCTTTTCAAGAGTGCTCTTTAAGCTGGATTTATCTAAGTGAAATGACCTCCAACTGGGCCACTACAATTCCAAATTATCTGAAAGTTCACACATTTTCCGAAAATACACAAGATCGTCATCCATAGTGGTTATACATACAAGAGGGAGGAGTCTTTACAGGACGTACAGAAAGAGTTTTAGACCAGGTAGACCCCATCTTTGCTTTTAGTTTCCCTAACCCAAATAATGTATGAGAGCCTTAGTAATCCTACCATGACCTAAAATCCAGAGAATCATGGTTGGTTTTTTTTTCCCTTACACGTACGGAGGGTGACTTACCAAGAAGCTTCAACAAACAAAAACAGAAAATATATGTGACAATGAAGTTGGAGAGCCCAGAACAAAAATACTGGAGCTCAAATCAAGAGAAATGTACCCTGGGGGTGCCTGAGTGGCTCAGTCAGTTAAGTGTCAGGCTTCCGCTCAGGTCATGATCTCACAGCTAGTGAGTTCAGGTGCCGCATCAGGATCTGTGCTGACAGCTCACAGCCTGGAGCCTGCTTGGGATTCTGTGTTTCCCACTCTCTCTGCCCCTCCCCTGCTCACACTCTATCTCTCTCTCTCTCCTTCAAAAATAAATAAACATTTTTTTAAAAAGAGAGAGAGAGAGATGTACCCTGAAACTCCAGGGTCAGTGGGAAATCAGTGAGCCCAGTGTACTGTGTCAAAAGTTCAGGGGGGGAAAAAAACAGACGTAAAACCAATGACTCCCCGAAGTACTATTAGTAAAAATTAATTGTGCTTACACTAAAAAGGCAGTGTGCAAGCCAGGGGCTCTCAAACCAAAACATAGAATGAGGCTCACAAGTATATCGTTATAAACCAGTTTATGTGGCATATAGGCAGTGACTGGTTACAGTATTTGAATTTTCTTAAATGAAAGGGAATCAGTTAATGGTTACCTCATATCAGTTTTGAAATCAATTTAAGTTTCATTTATCATTTTCAGAGGCATAGGCAAGAAGTGTCCCAGGTCGAGTTAGCCTCACTTGCCTTAAAAAATAAGCTAGTAAGTTAAGCTTTGCCTGTATGACTCAACTGGTTTTGTCTACCCAGAGAATTTTCAAGTCTGGTCTTTATTTGTATTTGATTTTCACAAGAGTTAGAAAAAAATTATCTCTTGTCATAAGGACTCTTAAGAGCTACTCCCTTTGCAACTTTTTTTTTTCTTAGTTTATTTATTTTGAGAGAGAGGGTAAAAGCAAGCAGGGGAGGGGTAGAGAGAGAGGGTGATAGAATCTTCACTGTCAGTGCAGAGTCCGACACAGGGCTCGAACTCAAGAAATGTGAGACCATGACCTGAGCCAAAATCAAGAGTTGGATGCTTAACCAACTGAGCCATCCAGGCGCCCCCCTCCTTTTGCAACTTTCATATATGCAATACAGTATTATTAACTATAGTCTTCATGCTGTACATTATATCCCCATGACTTATTTATGAAGGGAAGTTTGTATCTTTTGACCACCTTCACCCATTTCACCTATAAACCCTCATCCCCACCCCTGGCAACCACCAATCTATCTCTGTATCTATGCAGAGACCTCAAAGTCCATCTCTTTTGTTGCAAATAGTAAGATTTTATTCTTTTCTATGAATGAATAGTATTTCATCGTGCGTGTACACACACCACAGATTCTTTATCCATTCATTCATTGATAGACACAGGTTGTTTCCGTATATTGATTATTATAAATAATGCTGCAATGAACATGGTAGTGCATATCTTTTTTAGTGTTTTCATTTCCTTGGATAAATACCCATAGTGGAATTGCTGGATCATATGGTAATGATATTTTTAATTTTTAGAAGAACCTCCATACTGTTCTCCCCAGTGGCTGCATCAGTTTACATTCCCACAAAGAGTGCGTGATGGTTCCTTTTTCTCCTCATCCTCATCAACACATGCTGTTTCTTGTCTTTTGATGATAGCCATTCTAACAGGTGTGAGGTGATATCTCATCATGGTTTTGATTTGCATTTCCCTGATGATTAGTGATGTTGATCATATTTTCATATACTTTTTGGCCATCTGTCTTTGAAGAAATGTATGGGGCACCTGTGTGGCTCAGTCGATTAAGCACCTGACTCTTGATTTTGGCTCAGGTCATGATCTCACTGTTCATGGGTTCGAGCCCTGCATCGGGCTCTGCACTGACAATGTGGAGCCTGCTTGGGATTCTGTCCCTCCCTCTCTCTCTGCCTGTCCTCTGCTTGCTCACTCTCTCTCAAAAATAAATAAATAAACCTGAAAAAAGAAAAAATGTCTATTGAGGTCCTCTGCCCACTTTTTAATCAGATTGACTCTTGCTATTGAGTTGTATGAGTTTTTTTAAATAAATTTTGGATTTTTAGGCCGTTATTATATATGATTTGCAAAAGGTTTTCAGTTTGATATAGTTCTGCTTGTTTACTTTTTATTTTTTTACTTTTGTTGCCTTTGCTTTTGGTGTCAGATCCAAAAAAATCCTCACTAAAACCAATGTTAAGGAACTGACTGCCTGTTTTCCTCTAGGAGTTTAATGGTTTCAGGCCTTACATTCAAGCCTTTTTTACCCATTTTGAGTTAGTTTTATATATAATGTGAAATAGTTAGCTAGTTTTCTTTTTTTTTAATATTTTAATGTTTATTTATTTTTGAGAGAGAGAGAGACAGAGTGTGAGCAGGGGAGGGGCAGAGTGAGAGGGAGGCACAGAATCTGAAGCAGACTCCAGGCTCTGAGCTGTCAGCACAGAGCCTGATATGGGGCTCAAACTCACGAGGCATGAGATCATGACCTGAGGTGAAGTCAGATGCTTAACCGACTGAGCCACCCAGGCGCCCCAATAGTCATCTACTTTTCATTTTTATCCTTGTGGCTATTCAGTTTCCCCAGCAGCATTTACTGAAGAGACTGTCCTGCCCATTTTATATTCTTGGGTCCTTTGTCATAACTTAATTGACCATACATGTGGGCTCTCTGTTCTGTTCCATTGATCTTTGTGGCTGTTTTTATGCCAACACCATACTGTTTTGATTATTTTAGCCCTGTAATATAGTTAGAAGTCAAGGATTGTGATGCCTCTGGCTTTGTTCTTTTTTCTCAAGATTGCTGTTGTTATTCAAGGTCTTCTAGGGTTCCATAAAAATTTTAGGGTTGTTCTATATCTGTAAAAAATGATGTTATAATTTTGATAGGGATTATATTAAATCTGTAGATTGCTTTAGGTAGTATGGACATTTTAACAATATTCTAAGCCATGAGCATGGAATATCTTTCCACTTAATTGTGTCCTCTTCATTTTCTTTCATCAGTATCTCATAGATTTCAGTGTATGGGTGTTTTATCTCCTTGGTTAAATTTATTCCTAGGTGTTTTATTCTTTTTCATACAATTGTTTTTTTTTTTATTTTAATACTTATTTGAGTGAGAGAGAAACAACATGAGTCGGGGAGGGTCAGAGAGAGGGAGACACAGAATCTGAAGCAGGCTCCAGGCTCTGAGCTGTCAGCACAGAGCCCGACGCGGGGCTCGAACTCACAAACTGCGAGATCATGACCTGAGCTGAAGTCAGAC
This sequence comes from Prionailurus viverrinus, assembly GCF_022837055.1. Classification (NCBI taxonomy): domain Eukaryota; kingdom Metazoa; phylum Chordata; class Mammalia; order Carnivora; family Felidae; genus Prionailurus; species Prionailurus viverrinus. The sequence goes on along the minus strand of NC_062561.1, from coordinate 178,331,129 downwards.
GCTTAACCGACTGAGCCACCCAGGCGCCCCCATACAATTGTAAATGGACTTGTGTTCTTAATTTCTCTTTCTGATAGTCTGTTATTAATGTGTAGAAACTTATAAAGTAGCATACTTTATATTCTGGAACTTTCCTTAATTTATTAGGCCTAACAGGCACTTTTGTGTGTGGGGGGGGCATCTTTAGGGTTTTCTACATTTAGTATCATGTCATTTCCAAATAGTGGTCATTTTCTTCTTGCTTTCCAATTTAGATGCTTTTTTTTTTTCTTGCCTAATTGCTCTGGCTAGGACTTCCAGTATTGTGTTGAAAAAAACTGGCAAGCATGGGTATCCTTGTCTTATTCCTGATCTTAAAAGCACTGTTAAGTGTGATATTAGCTGTGGGCTTGTCATATTATGACCTTTATATGTTGAGGTATGTCCCCTCAAGCCCACTTTGTCGAGACTTTTTTTGATCATGAATGGATGTTGAATTTTGTCAAACGCTTCTTCCACATCTATTCAGAAAATCATATGATTTTTATCCTTCGCTTTGTTAGTGTTGTGTATCATGATTGATTTGTGGATGTTGCACCATCCTTGCATCCCTCCCTGGTATCCCACTTGGTCATGGCATATGATCCTTTTCATGTATTGTTGAATTTGGTTTGCTAATGTTTTGTTGTGGATTTTTGCATCTATGTTCATCAATGATACTGGCCTGTAATTTTCTTTTATTGTGGAATCTTTGTCTGGTTTTGGTTATTAGGGTCATACTGGCCTCATAACATGAGTTTGGAAGTATTCTTTCCTCTTGAGTTTTTCTGAAGAGTTTGAGAAGGATTGGTATGAATTCTTAGGATGGTAGAATTAGCCAGTGAAGCCATCTGGTCCTGGACTTTTATTTCTTGGGAGGTTTTTTGGTTTTGTTTTGTTTTGCTGTTCTTGTTGTTGTTGTTTGGAGGTTTTTGATTACTAATCACTCACCTTACTAGCAATTGGTATATTCAGATTTTCTATTTCTTCGTGACTTGGTCCTCTAAGGCTGTGTGTTTCTAGGAATTTTTTCTTTTCTACCAGCTTGTCCAATTTGCTGGTGTTCGTATTACTGTGGTATCGGTAATGTCTCCTTTTTCATTTCCGATTTCATTTGAACCCTTGTCTTTTTCTTGGTGAGACTAAGTCTAGTTAATGGTGTGCCATTTTAATCTTTCCAAAGAACCAGTTGTTAGTTTCATTTATCTTTTCTATTGTCTTTTTAGTTGTTTTTTTTTTAAGTTTTATTTATTTTGAGAGAGACAGCATGAGCAGGGGAGGGGCAGACAGAGTAGGAGAGAGAGAGAATCCTAAGCAGGCTCTGCACTGCTGGCACAGAGCCAGACACAGGTCTTGAACCCACAAAACTGAGAGATCATGACCTGGGCAGAAACCAAGAGTCAGAAATTCAAATGACTGAGCCATCCAGGCACCCCCCCATCTTTTTAGTTTCTATTTCATTTATTTATACTCTGATCTTCGTTATATCCTACCTTCTACTAACTTTGGATTTTGTTCTTTTTCTAGTTCCTTGAGGTGTCAAGTTCAAACATTTATTTGAAATATTTCTTGTTTCTTGATATAGGCCTTTATCAGTATAAACTTCCCTCTTAGAACTACTTCTATTGTATCTCATAAATTTGGGGATATTGTATTTCCATTTTATTTAGTCTCAACAAATTTTTGTTATTTCTCTTGACTCATTGGTTGTTCAGTAGCATGTGGTTTAATCTCCACATAGTTGTGAATTTTCCAGGGTTTTTTTTTTAATGTTTATTATTTTGAGAGAAAGAGAGCGAGAGAGCACGAACAAAGGAGGAGCAGAGACAGAGGGAGACACAGAATATAAAGCAGGCTCCAGGCTGTTAGCCTAGAGCCTGATGTGGGGCTTGAAGTCATGGACTGCAAGATCATGACCTGAGCCAAAGTCAGATGCTTAACTGACTAACCCAGTCACCCTTCCAGTTTTCTCCTCGTAATTGATTTCTAGTTCCATTCAATTGTGGTTGGAAAAGATGCTTGATATGATTTCAGTATCCTTAATTTATTGACTTGTTTTGTGGACTAAACTATGATCTATTCTGTAGAGCATTCCATGTATGTTATTCTGTTGCTTTTGGATGGAATGTTCCATATGTATCTGTTAAATCTGTATGGTTCAACATGTTATTTAAGGCTGATTTATCCTTATTGAGTTTCTCTCCAGATGATCTATCTATTGATGTAAGTGGTATATTAACACCCCTTACTATTATTGTGTTGATATTTCTCCCTTTAGGTATGTTAATATTTCCTTTATATGTTTAGGTGCTCCTGTGTTGGGTCTATAAATATTTTAAAAAGTTATATATTTTTATTGAATTGTGTCCTTTATCATTATATAATGTGCCCTTGTTTCTTATTATGTTTTTGTTTTAAAGTGGGTTTTATTTTTTAATTTTTTTAATGTTTATTTATTTTTGAGAGAGAGACAGAGACAGAGAACAAGTGGGGACAGGCAAAGAGAGGGAGACACAGAATCTGAAGCAGGCTCCAGGCTCTGAGCTGTCAGCACAGAGCCCAATGTGGGACTCGAACTCATGAACCACAAGATCATGACCTGAGCCAAAGTCGGATGCTCAACCGACTAAGCCACCCAGGCACCCCAAAGTGGGATTTTTTAAATATAATTATAGCTACCCCAACTTTATTTTGGTTTACATTTGTGTGGAACATCTTTTTTCATCCCTTTACTTTTAGTCTGTATGTGTCCTTTACATGTGAAGTAAGTCTCTTGTAGACATCATGTAGATGGGTTTTATTTATTTTTTTTCCATTCAGCCACTCTGTCTTTTGATTAAAGAATTTAGTCCTTTTACATTTAAAGTAGTTATTGATAGGTATGTACCTATTGTTATTTTGTTCATTGTTTTCTAGTTGTTTTGTAGTTTCTGTCTCTTCCTTTCTTCTCTTGCTCTCTTCCTTGGTGGCTTGATGCCTTTCTTTAGTGGTATGCTCAGGTTCCTTACTCATGATCTTTTGTGTGTCTACTATAGGTATTTGCTTTGTGGTTACCAGGAGGCTTATATACAACAACCTATATTCATAACACTCTATTTTAAGTTGATAACACCTTGAATTTGAATGCATTTTAAAGCTTTATGTTTTTACTCTCCCCCAGCCTGTTTTATGTTTTTGTTGGCACAATTTTATACTTATCTTGTGTATTACTTGACTAATTACTGTAGTATTTTACTGCTTATTCTTTAAACTTCATACTAACTTTATAAATGATTGATCGACTATCTTTACTGTATATTTACCTTTCTGGTAAGATTTATTCTTTCATATGGTTTCTTGTTACTAATTGGCACCCTTTCTTTTCAGTGTATAAAGTACATTTAGCATTTCTTCTAAGGTCAGGTTAATGATAATGAATTCCTTTAGCCTTGCTCACCTGGAAAACTCTCTCTGCTTCAATTCTGAATGATAACTCTGCCAAATAGAGTATTCTTGGTTGGAAGGTTTTTTTCTTTCTGCACTTTGGATGTATCATGCCACTCCTTCTGGCCTGCAATGGTTCTGCTGAAAAATCTGCTGAGAGTCTAATGGAGGTTCCTTTGTACATAACAAGTTGGTTTTCTTCTTGCTGCTCTTAAGATTTGTCTCCTTGCTTAAACTTTTGACATTTTAATTATAATATGTCTTGGTATGGGGTCTTTTGAGTTTATCTCTTTGGAATTCTCTGGGTTTCTTGGATCTGGGTGTTCATTTCTTTCTCCAGCTTAGGGAAGTTTTCAGCCTTACTTCTTTCAAGTAACATTTCTGCCCCTTTCTTCTCTTTCTGCGACCTCTATAATGCAAATGTTAGTCCACTTGATGTTGTCCTGTAAATGCCTTAAGCTGTCTTCACTCTTCAAATTTTTTTTTTTCTTTTTGCTCCTCTGATTGGGGAGTTCCACTTCCCTGTGTTTGAGTTCACTGATCTTCTGCTTCATCTAGTCTGCTGTTGAATCCCTCTAGTGTATTTTTCAGTTCAGTTATTGTATTCTTCAGCTCTGAGGCTTGTTTGGTACTTTCTTATATTTTCTATCCATTTGTTAAAGTTCTCACTGTGCTCATCCATTCTTCTTCCAAGTTGTGTGAGCATCCTTCTTTTCCCAAATTGGGTGAACATCTTTATGACCATTACTTTGAACTCTTCATCAAGCAAATTACTTACACATTTCATTAAGACTTTTTTCCTAAGGTTTTATCTTGTTCTTTTGTTTAGAACATATTCCTATTTCCTGATTTTGCTTGACTCTGTGTTTGTTTCTATGTATTAAGTGAAACAACCACCTCTTCTAGTCTTGAAGGAGTGGCCTTGTGTAAGAGATGAATATTATTGTTCAGCCTTGTCTAGCTCTTGAACCTTTATGATTTTCCATGCAGCCTATTTTATTTTTAATGTAAAGCTCTCATTGTTGAGGGTGTACCAAGCTCTGTCCATCCTAAAGTAGGGGATCTCAGCATCTAGATTCAGGCTGATTGGAAGCCAGACCTTCAGGTAGCAGCTTTTGAGTATGCAAATATATACAGTACTGTGAGACCACAAGCATGAACCCTGCTGGCCACCAGACAAGGTGATCTGGAGGTGTTCCATGGATGACATTAGCAAAAATCAGGGCTCCAGAGAAGTGTATATGCTCGTTTCTGGGAGATACTAGAGAGCTGGAGCAAGGCAGAGGGAGAACACAAAGGTGGTATTCCCCCAGCCTACATAGGCACCTCCATAGGCCTCTAGATGTGTGCTAAACCTAAAGCCTGCCCCTCAGGCCACAGCTCCAGAACAAGCATTTGAACCTCTTTCACAGAAAAACTAGGGGTGTGTTTTAATTTACTGTCTGTGCAGTAGTATTCTGGGAGTGATAGCCTGCCATGAACTGTCTCCAGTTGTTATAGTCCCATGGGACCCTGGAACACAACCTCCCCGCACTTCAGCCCCCAGATCCAGGCAATCAAGAGGCATCCTGGGAGCAGCAGCCAAAAAAAACTGGGACACAGGATGCAACTAGTGCACTGACGACATGTACAAATTCTCCTTGCAGAGATCCTGGCACGCTGGTCAGGTTCACATTTATACCCTCTCTAGGATCAGCAAATGTTCTCAGGGTAAAGCACCAGAATCATCTCTCTGGCCTTCTCTCCTTTTTTTTTTTTTTTTTTTTTTAACATTTATTAATTTTTGAGAGACACAGAGACAGCGTGTGAATGGGGGAAGGGCAGAGAGAGAGGGAGACACAGAATCCGAAGCAGGATCCAGGCTCCAAGCTGTCAGCACAGAGCCCGATGTGGGGCTCGAACCCATGAACTGTGAGATCATGACCTGAGCCGAAGCCAGACACTCAACCGACTGAGCCACCCAGGTGCCCTGTTCTGTCCTTGTTTCAATCTGGGCTTTGTAAGTCTTCACTATCTTGTAGTTTTCTTGCGCCTTCAAGTAGACGTGTTGAATATTTTCGTCCAGCTTTTCTAATTGTCCTCAGCTTTAGAGGACTGGTTTGAATTACCTAGTCTGCCATCACTGGAAGTGGATGTTCTCTCAGTTTTGTTTTTAACTGGCAACACATTGGTTAATCAGACCTAGTGAACATCTCTGGTACCATACTAGGTTGATATACATCCAGTCTACAGCCCCCAGGCCACCGCTGCTTCCTTTTCAGATCCTTTATGGCACGAGGAGCCCAGACGGAGTAACTCAGTGTGGCAACATGCTGGGTTCTAGGTGTTTAGGGATCAGCTAGAGTCTTACTCCCTGCCCTTATGGGGTCTACCATCTGTCCTTTCCTTCCTAAAGCCTCCAGCCTTTGTGGGCCATCATTCCCACCAGCATCAATGTTAATCTCTGTCCTCGGCTGGTCTCTTGAGTTGCTGCAGTCATGATTTCAACTGTCCTTCCCGAGCAAACTCTTTCCCAGACTTCTTACTGCCCTTGGGGTGGTAAGGGTCAGCTTGAGCCCATGTACATGGGTCTGGCCCTGTTCTCTCCAGCCTCATGGCTCATAAACCATTTCACAACCCAGTCCCTGAATACTGGTCCTCCCAGATTCTGCATCACCATCTCTGAGAGCTCTTCCCTCATTCTCCAAGGCTCCATCAGCCTGAACTGACACTCTTTCTCCAGGTCTGTTTCCTCAGCAGGACAAGTATTTTGAAGACCATGTCAATGTCTTACTCATTTCAGCACCTCAAGCACTTAGTGCATAAGAGGGCTCAGTTACTGTGGAACGATCTCATTTCTCAAGTTCCATGTATCCTTTGATGCATTATCTTCTTCATCAGTCTCATGAATCCTTTTTCCTGGGAACCCGTCATTTTTCTGTCCCTTAATGGGAGGCATGCCAGCTGCTGTTTGCACTGCACCCCTTGCCCCAACACACCAAGTCACAGACATATGAGACACCCTGAGAGTGGACCACCACCTGCTGGTCAGCAGGTTTCTAGGACAGTGACAGCTCAGGGCTGCAGACACAGTAGAGGTTCTTAATTTGAAGGCATTCCACCAAGAATGCAAACCCCTTCTGAGAATACTTTCAGATGCACAATGTAAAGCACATAGATTACAAGTGAAACCTATCATAATGAAATATAGGTACCAAAATATTAGAAAATCTATATATATATTGGCTTATAGATGTGATCTATATATGTAATATGCACATCTCGATTTCTCTTAATGTTTATTTTGAGCGGGGGAGGGACAGAGAGGGAGAGGATCCCAAGCAGGCTCCACCTGGGGCTTGATCTCATGAACTGTAAGATCATGATCTGAGCCAAAATCAGGAGCTGGATGCCTAACCAACTGAGCCACCCAGGCGCCCCTGAATATCTCAATCTTAAATAACAGGAGCTAACAATTAGTACGATAACTACTGTTATTTCAAAGCGATGAACAAAATTTTGAGGTGTTTGCACAGCAGTAACATGAGATGAAATCTCTGAATTCTATTGCTGACAGTCTCAGGTACCACTTATCCTAACAGAGCTGGTTGCCTGCATCCATACAGAAAGGAAATACTGAATTTCAGAGCTTAGTCAAACTAAAAACCAAATCTTTTCCCATCCAGGAACAAAAACACCCTGAATTCTACCCTCGGACCCCTTGCTGGTGATAGGGGAGGTCTTTAGACCCCAGGTTAAGAACCCCTGAATGGGGTTTTAGAAGCATGGCAGAAAAATGCTTTTAAATACAGCAGCTGATAGTTAAGTGCATGACTCTTAGTGAGTGTAATGGGCAGCTGAGAGTGGGAGAGGAGGTGTGGTGGAGACAGCACCTCAGAAGGTCTAATTTGAATTTCATAGGCATCATTTACCAGTGTGGTGAAGTTCAGCCTGACCTTACCCTTGCTTCATATCTATTTGCTCCTCTATAAAATGGGAATGACAATGTCTTCCTCACAGGTTGTTAAAAGGATTCAGTAAGTTAGTATTTGGAAACTCCTGGGGGCCAAATGTTTATTGTTGAATGAGAATGTTGTTCAATGTCTGTAGAGAACACACACACAATATAACTCCTTTCAAAACAGAAACCCACCTCAAGGTCTGACTGGCCGTGTGACCTGGAAAGCACCAGTGCACTGAGAAGATGGTGAACCCTTTCTTGCCTGGCAAATGTGGCTAAGTCTGCTGTGCTGTTTCCACCCCACCCAAGAGAATAAGCACAAATGCAAATAGGGTTTCTCTCCTTTTGCTATTTTATTAGAAGCATATTTACATTCTTGCAGTTAAACTTTGTAGAGAACATTTTACAAAAGTTTTGTATAAAGTTTTGAAACTACATAAAAATAACTTCTATCCTTTATAAAGGGAAAATATAAGTTAGTTATATTTACTCTGCCAAAAACGGACTGAAAACAAGAAACAGTTCCATCTGTCCCTTCCCGAGGAAACATTAGCACGGGGCATGCGGAATACTGCGTGGGCCTTCTCACTGGTGGGCATGCGTGTTGGCTCAGTCATGAGGCTGGAGGACCCAACCGGCCCCCATCCAGAAAGGAGAGGGGAGCCATCAGGACTTGGGCAGCACTGAACAGGAAAGCAGCAACTCTTGAACAAGATTCAAATGTGAATGAAAAGCCAAATAGGGGAATGATCAAAGACTTTCGTCTGAACCACGAAACCGTCATTTCGTGTAAATGCCCCTTCTCACACCCCAGGCAATAGTGTAAACACAACCCAAACCAGCCCTGCCTGACCATTTGCCAGGGCCAGCCTTGGCTGGTGGAACCCGGACAGTGTTCTGTAATTACACTGCTGCTAGGTCACATTTTCCCGGCACCTGTGTACCAAAAAGAATAAAAGAGGACAATTGTTTCACTGGTCTCATCTGTGTGAGACCAGAAAACTGCTGCATCTGGGTCAAATACTGAAGCAGGCAAGCTCAAATGTTCACCAACTTAGGACCACTGCCTTCCCACAGCCCGCAGAGCATCTTCACTGCATATGTAAGCCTTGGGAACCCTAAGTCCCTTCTTACTGAATGGCAACCCTCCCTCCCCAAGATCCAGTTACAACCAGTGCCAAGAAACTTGCAGAGAATTGCTGTAGGACAAAGTGTCAAACCTTAACGTGTAGGAGTGAAGAAGGAAAAAGTCCTCCTGGGATGTCAGCCACTCCATCATGACAAAACAGTACCCAGACTTAATACGTCATCCATGATTCCTCAAACTCGCCTTCAGTTTTCTGTTTTATTTAAAGCAGGTTATCGTCCTATAGAAGCCATTTGTTTATATTTGTTTCAAGTTAGAAATCAAAGTGAAAAAAGCTTTCTTTGTAGATAAACTGAATGCCTGTTTGAGCATTACTTTTTATCTACATCCTGCAGCCTGTGGGATCAGAATCTGTGGGTGGCCAGCTGAATAACCCGAAGGCCCAGGATTCCATCTGAGAAGAAGCAGCTTTGCATCTGCTCTGTTGCTGGGGGCAGGAAGCATTGCATTTCTCCCTGATGTTTTTTCTTCCTGAACAGAAATCCCAGCGACTACCAGCCTCTGTCTCAAGTATGAGGCCAGACTCCTGCTAGGAGGGGCAGAGGGAAACAGCCTGCAGACAGGATGGGCAAGGATGAGACGGGAACAGCCTAGGCTGTGAAAGTCTTGTGTGGTGAGGAATTTATCCCTGAACACAGCATCCAGCGTAGGCGCCAAAGGGAATCACAGACCGGCAGTTCAGCCTATACCATCTTGTGCCAGTACCCAGCACCCTTCAAACCAATGGCTCCACCTAAACATGCTCAGTGGCACAGGCTCAGGCAATGAGTATGTTTCAACCCACCTGGCACAAGAGGCCCAGAGCAGAGGCAAGCCTGGGTAATGCCACGGGGCCAAGCCTTGTGTATGTATGTGTGTGCAGGCAGAGGGACACAAGATGGCAAGAAACACCCAAGGCCAGCAGAATGAATGATTCAGGCTCTCCTCCAGCCCACTATTGTAGACACAGCCTTGTCTCAAGAGGGAAGCAAATTGGGGGCTACTGGAAGAATGAGGGCACCCCCTGAGCAGCTGGCAGCAGGACGGGCTTTGCTAGAAACTGAAATGGCTGTTAGGAGCCGTGTTCTTGTCTGACACCACACCAAGAATCACAATATGGACAAACTCATGGTGACTAATGGTAGCGCTTTGTGCCCACACATAGCAAAACTGAAGTTTTGGCAAGCAGGAGGGTCTCAAGGCTGCAGAACACCATTCCTTCCGGGCCGTGACCCCACTAGCAGCCCAAATCACTGACACCTTGAAGGGATGTGGGGCTCAGAGGGGACATACATTAGGATCAGGCAACACATAATAAAACCTCGCCCTCCATGAGTGAGCGAGAATTAAGGAACACTGGGGGGGGGGGGGTCTGTTGGGCATAGCTGGGGTAACACAAGGCAAGGGGCTAGATGCGAGTTGGCCTGGAAGCAAGAGGGAAGGGGGGGGGGGTCCTGAGTTACTTGTTCACAGAGAATGGGAGGGCCTTGGAGGCCCGCCAACCTGCCAGCCACAGCCCCAGGTGGCTGTTAAGAAGCATCCACAGAGCTATAGGGGAAGAACTTGGTGGCCTTGTTTGGGGTGGTAGGGTTCAGGCATTCTGTCTCCTCATTCAGTTTGAAGAACATCTCCTGCTCTCGCTTCTTCTGGTTCAGATCTTCTTCCAGAGCCTAGGACAGAGAGAGGGCACAGTCAGATGCCATTGGCATGGATCTCCCAAACACAGGACCCCCACCAAAGTGGCCTCCTCTGGAAATTTCCCTTCCCTCCCAACAAGCCTTTGCTGCATGGGTAACTTGGTCTTCCATCTTTCCTTTCCCAGAGTGCATCACCCAGAAGACAGGTACCACCTCTAGCTTCCTTCTTTCACAACCATGCAGGATTTTGTTGTGGATCAAGGGCCACGGTTTGGTGAAATGCCATCTCAAGGGGGGGGGGGGGGGGGGGGCGGTAGATGCCAGTCTCCTGGCAGGAAAACAATGGAATGGAGAAAGACCCAAGGTAGAAAATGGACAGATTTAACAGTGGGTGATTGGGGGGAGGTGGGAGGACAGGGCCAGAATATCCAAGTACATTGTGTTCCTAATGAGGATACTGCCCCACAGAAATCACCTAGGGAGTTGTCTTCAAAAATCATGTGCCTTCCCACCATCCCCTGACACTGTGATTCTGAAAACCTGCAGTACGACGGGTTCTCTGTGTTGTAAAAGCCCATTTGGTAACTCAGAGCAAGTGTCTAGTGTCTTGGTTGAAGTTCTCCTTTGCCAGATGTATTAGCATTTTTTTAATTATGTTTTTTAGGGGCACTTGGGTGGCTCAGTGGGTTGAGCATCCGACTTCAGCTCAGGTCATGAGCTCACGGTCTGTGAGTTTAAGCCCCGCATCAGGCTTTGTGCTGACAGCTCAGAGCCTGGAGCCTGTTTCAGATTCTGTGTCTCCCTCTCTCTCTGCCCCTCCCCCACTTATGCCCTGCTCTGTCTCTTAAAATATGAATAAACGTTAAACATTTTTTTAATCTTAAAAAAAATAAATACATTTTTTAAGTTTTTAATTTTTATTTTGAGAGAGAGAGAGAAAGAAGCAGCAGGGGAGGGGGGGTGGAGAGAGAGGTGGGGACAGAGGATCTGAAGCAGGCTCTGTGCTGACAGCAGAGAGTCCAATATGGGGCTCAGACTCACGAGCCATGAGATCATGGCCCGAGATGAAGTTGGACGTTTAACTGACTGAGCCACCCAGGTGCCCCCGGATATATTAGTGTTAAAAGTGTTTGTGGTAAGCAAACATTATATATAAGATATAAGTGGTACTGTGTAAGCTCTTGTAACAAGTTACGAAATCCAGTGCCTATGGGAGCCAGCCAGATGAACTGAATGAAGAAAGAGAGCTGGGTGTGAGGCAATAGGGAGTGAGGAGGACTGTGGTGAGGTGAAGAGCACACACTGTGTCTGAAGACGGTGGTTTCTTTTCAGCTCCAGCTGATGTCTGTCACGTGGTACAAAGAGCCCAGTGTGGCCAGAGCTCCTGGATTCACAAAAGAAACTGGAAACCCAGATTCTTATGAAAAATTCCCTTACACAGGCATTCCCTCGGAGATACTGTGGGTTTGGTACCAGACTGCTGCAATAAAGTGAGTATCATGATACACAAATGAATTTTCTGATTTCCTAATGCATATGAAAGTTGTTTATAAAAAGTTATGTTTATAGTACACTGTGGTCTAAGTGTGTAATAGCCGTGTCTAAAAAAAATGTATGTACCATAATGAGCACATACTTTATTGCTAAAAAGTGCTAAACGTCATCTGAGCTTTCAGCAGTTCATGACGTTTTTGCTCGTGGAGTGTCTTGCCTCAGTGTCGATGGCTGCTGATTGAACGAGGTGACTGCTGACGGTGTGGCTGTGGCAATTTTTTTATTGACATATAATGTTATGTTTTGGGTGTGCAACATAGTGACGACAGTTTTGTACATTATGCTATGCTCACCAGGGTAACTGTAGTTATTTCTTAATTTTTACTACTGAGGTATAGTTCACATACAATTCCTTAAAATAAGACAATGATGAAGTCTGCCACATTGATGGACCATTCCTTTCACAATTTCTCTGTAGCCTGTGATGCTGTTTGACAGCATTTTACCCACAGTAGAACTTCTTCCAAAACTTGAGTCAGTCCTCTCAAACCCTGCCTCTGCCTTATCAACTAACTTCATGAGATATTCGAAATCCTTTCTTGGCATTTCAACAGTCTTCACCAGGAGTAGATGTCACCTCCAGAAACCGTTTTCTTTGCTCATCCATCATCAGCAGTTCGTCCTCTGTTCAAGTTTTACCCTGAGACGATAGCAAGTCCACCACATCTTCAGGCTCCACTTCTAATCCAGTTCTCTTGCCATTTCCACCACATCACAGTTACTGTCTCCACTGAAGCCCTGAACCCCTCAAAGCCACCCACTTCTTCCAAAGCCCTGTTCATGTTGATATTTTGACCCCCTCCATGAATCACGAATGTACTTAATGGCATCTAGAATGGTGAATCCTTTCCAGAAGGTTTTTAGCTTACTTTGCCCAGATCCACGAGAGGAATCACTACCTATGGTAGCTATAGCCTCACGAAATTGTATTTCTTAAATAATGACACTGGAAAGTCAAAGCTACTCCTTGACCACGGGCTGCAGAATAGATATTGTGTTACCAAGCATGAAAACAACATTCATCTTTTTTTAAAAAAATAATAATCTTGTTGTACATCTCCATCAGAGCTGTTGGGTGACCAGGCACACTGCCAATGAGCAGAAGATATCAACAGCGGGTTTGAAATACTCAGTAAACCATGTCGTAAACAGATGTGCTATCATCGAGGCTTTGCCGTTCCATTTATACAACACAGGCAGGATAGAGCATAATTCTAAAAGGCCCTATGATTTTCAGAATGGCAAATGAGCACTGGCTTCCACTTAAAGTCAATAGCCGCACTAGCCCCTGACAAGAGAGAATCAGCCTGTCCTTTGAAGCTCTGAAGCCCAGCATGGACTGTTCCTCTCCAGCTCTAAGTCTTCTCCTGACATAAGGCTGTTTCATCTATATTGAAAATCTGTTGTCTAGTGTAGCCAACTTCACGAATTCCCTTTGCTGCATCTCCTGGATAACGTGCTGCAGCTTCTACATCAACACTAGCTGCTTCACCTTGCACTTTGACGTTCTGGAGACAGCGTCTTTCGTTAAACCTCATGAACCAACCTCTACTAGCTTCAGACTTTCATTCTGCAGCTTTCTCACCTCAGCCTTCATAGCCCCGAAGACAGGTTAGGGCCTTGCTCTGGATTAGGCCTAGCTTAAGGGAATTCGTGGCTGGTTTGATCTTCTACCTAGATCATAAAAATTTTCTCCCTTTCAGCAGTAAGGCTGTTTAGCTTTCTTATCATCCGTGTATCCATTGAAGTAGTACTTTTAATTAAAAAATTCTCCTTTGCATTCACAGCTCGACTGTAGCTGTTTGGTGGGGAAGGACAGTATCTCAAGTCTCAGCGTGCCTTCCTCACTAAGCTCGATCATGTCTAGCTTTTGATTTAAAGCGAAAGGGGCGCCTGGGTGGCGCAGTCGGTTAAGCGTCCGACTTCAGCCAGGTCACGATCTCGCGGTCCGTGAGTTTGAGCCCCGCGTCAGGCTCTGGGCTGATGGCTCAGAGCCTGGAGCCTGTTTCCCATTCTGTGTCTCCCTCTCTCTCTGCCCCTCCCCCATTCATGCTCTGTTTCTCTCTGTCCCAAAAATAAATAAAAACGTTGAAAGAAAAAAAAAATTTTTTAAAGCGAGAGACATGCAACCCTTCCTCTCACTTGACCACTTTGAGGCCACTGTAGGGTTATTCACTGGCCTCATTAATTTCACTAATACCGTGTCTCATGGAATGAGGCCTGAGCAGAAAGGAAGAGAGCCAGAGGAATGGTCAGTCAGTGGAATAGTCAGAATACACAACAGTTCACCATCTTTTTTCCCCATAAAATGCATTTTTATTGTTTCTGTTGAAGTATAGTTGACACACAAGGTTACATTAGTGTGAGGTGTACAACATAGTGATGTGACAACTCTGTACACTAGGCTGGGCTCACAAGGGTAGCTGCCATCTGTCACCATATAATGCTGTTACCGTTGACTATATTCCCAACGCTGTAATTTGTATCCCATCCCCTCCTATCAGTTCTCTGTATTCACGGGTTTTGTTCCTGCTTTTTGTTTACTTTGCTTTGTTTAGATTCCACATATAAATGAAACATATGGCACTTGTCTTTCTGTGTCTGGCCTATTTCACTTAGCATAATACCCTCTAGATCCATCCATGCTGTCCAAAATGGCAAAATCTTGTTTTTTTAGGACTAATACTCCATTGTGTGTGTGTGTGTGTTATACATGCAGTCATCTAGTGATGGACACTTGGGTTACTTCCCTATCTTGGCCATTATATATAATGCTGCAGTAAACAGGAGTGCATATAGCTTTTCAAATTAATGTTTTTGTTTTGTTTTCCAAATATCCAGTAGTGGAATTACTGGATCATATGGTATTTCTAGTTTTAATTTTTTAAAATATGTATATATTTTAAAGTTTATTTATTTTTGACAGAGAGAGAAACAGAGCATGAGTGGGGAGGGGCAGAGAGAGGGAGACACAGGATCGGAAGCAGGCTCCAGGCGCCGAGCTGTCAGCCCAGAGCCCGACGTGGGGCTGGAACCCACGAACCGCGAGATCATGACCTGAGTCAAAGTCAGACGGTCAACCGACTGAGCCACCCAGGTGCCCCTCTGTTTTTAATTTTTTAAGGACCCTCCATACTGTTTCCCACAGTGGCTGCACTGATTTACATTCCCACCAACAGTGCACAAAAGTTCTTTTTCCTCTGCATCCCTGCCAACACTTGTTAATTTCTGCTCTTTTTGATACCTAGCCCTTCTGATAGGTATAAGGTAATATCTGTTTGTGGTTTTGATTTGTAGCTCCCTGAGGATTGGTGATGTTGAGCATCTCTTCATGTATGGTTGGTCAAATATAGGTCTTTGGAAAACTGTCCATTTTTAATCAGATTATTGGGGGGGGGGGGTGGTATTAAGTTCTTTATGTATTTTGGATATCAACCCCCTATTGGATACATCATTTGCAAACATTTTTTTCCCATTCAGTAGGTTGCCTTTTCATCTTGTTGACGGTTTCCTTCATTCGCTATGCAAAAAACTTTGTGGAGTTTGGAGTAGCCTCAATAGTTTATTTTTGCTTTTGCTTCCCTTGCCTTAGAAGACATAGCTAGGAAAATGTTGCTGTGCCTGATGTCAGTTCACCATCTTTTGTGGTCACAAAACAATTATGACAGTAACATCAAAGATCACTGATCACAGATTACCATAACAAAATAATGAAAAGGTTTAAAATATTGCAAGAATTATCAAAAGAGACACACAGAGACATGGAGTGAGCAAATGCTGTTGGAAAAAGGACACTGGTAGACTTACTCACCATGGGCTGCCACAAACTTTCATTTTGGAGGGAGGAAAAAAAATGCAATTATCTGTGAAGCGCCATAAAACAAAGTATGCCTGTACAAAAATTTTGAAATTTCTATATGTTGGCCAAACCTAATGCCTGTGCGCCAATTTCAGCCCATGGATAATCAGTCTGTGACCTCTGCTAAAGAATAACAATTATAACGGCTACCACTTTTTGAACAGAGAGCTTTAGTAACTTGCCCCGCGTTTCATAGCTAGTAATAGGGGAGCCAGGACTTCATCCAAAACCTGTGCTCTTAAGCGCTACTCTCTTCTACCTACCATATATATTCATGTATATAACCTAAGGCAGGAGTCTAATCTTTTTTCTGTAAAGGGCCAGATTATAAATATTTTCAGCTTTGCAGGCTGTGAAGTCTCTGTCACAACTACTCGAACTGCCGTTGTACTTCAAACTCGGCCACTGACAATGTGTAAATGAACGAGCATGGCTGTGTTCCAATAAAATTTTATTTACAAATACAGATGGTAGGCCAGATTTGCCCATGGACAACAGTTTACTAACACATGCTTTAAGGGAAGAAATGTTCTATCTACATTTTACAGTCCTAAAAAGCAAAGATTGCGAAGGGAGGACTGGTCTGAGGCCACATTCTGTGTCAGCCGTGACCCAAGCAACACTTTATGGATGCTACCAGATACTCTATACTTACTTGAAAGAATTAAGTCTGAAGTTTTCTAAAAATATTCCACAGTGTACAGTCATCTCTCTTCCCCTGTATAGCTCAAGATTGCTGACTGTAACACGAGTGTGAAAGAACATTTCTATCACCTCTGGTTAAGTGTTGCAGCAGTAACCCAGGTAGCTAATGACATACAATTCTACAAAGAACTCTGCGAAACAGCAGCCCCCAGAGGCAAAATCCAATGCCAGCTCCCCAGACATACACCACAGTACCTCCCCCAAACCCAGGTGCCCCTGAAATAGGAGACAGTTGCTAGAGGCAACGTGACCATTCATCTTCAAACTCTCTCAGGATGTGCCAAGGGTATAGAACCACCAGGTAAGAGAACCAGGTGAACGTTTGTTTCCTGATACCAGAGTCAACCGATGTCAGCAGGAGCATTATTGATTTGAGTGTCAAGTATCAAAAGGCCCAACAGGCCATGATTACAGAAAATGACGAACATGGGCCTGCTGCCGGGAAGGTCCAGGACCCTGGCCAGCTGCCAGCCATAAAGCTCCATTAGCACAGGTTAGGGAAGCCTCAATTCAAGGACTTCCAAGGCCATTACTTAGCTGAGGTGGGCAGCTGCCTCTTGTCCAGACCACAGTGAAAGCAAGCAGAGCTGATGTATGATGGCAGAACAAACCTCAGGGCTTCAAGACATGTGATCAAGGGTAATTAAGGCAGCTCTCTCCTCAGAGAGCTTAGGGGCGGAAGGAAATGAGTATGTCCTTGGTCTGCACTACAGGCTGATGACTTTTTGCATCACACGGTACAATATTCACATCTCCACTTTACAAATGACCACACTGAGGCCCTGTGATGGTTAATTTTATGTGTCAACCTGGCAAGACATGGTACCCAGTTGTTTGGTCAAACACCCATCAAGATGTCACTGTGAAGGAATTTTTAGATGTGATTAAAATTTAACTCAGTAGACTTTGAGTAAAGCAGATTACCCTCCCTAACATGGGTGGGCCTCAAAACTGCAACATCAACTCTTTCCTGGATCTCCAGGCTACAACCTGCCCTGCAGATTTCAGACTTACTAGCCCTCCACAATCATATGAACCAACTTCCTAAAGTAAATCTGTATCTTATCTATATTCACATCCTAGGCAGACGCCTGTGGCTCAAGATGGAGAAAAGCCTACTGTTGAGCCCACGAGCCCAGACGTGGTTACCTTTTTGCGTGGCCGAAGCTTATCCCGCCATTCCTTCAAGTTCTGATTATGGCTCTCATCTAGGGCCTTCAGCTTCTGGGTTTCATGTTCTACCAGGAGGTGACACTTTTCATTCTGGAACAAATTCCAGGCAGAACAGGTAAGAAAACTTAGAAGGCAGAGGTGCAGAAGGCTGAAACATACCTCGTGCTGTAGCCAGTGATGGCACCAGCATGATTATTATTTCTTCTCTTTGATTGTAATTTATAGGAAACTCTATGCGTATAAATACATACCAAGAGATGCCTGGAGGAACATTTCAGAATATTCATGTTAATAGTTCTTATTGTGTAGTGGGATCTGCAGTAATTTGCACTTTACTTCTTTGTGCTATTTTGCATTGTTTGAATTTTTCAATATGAATATATATGTCATTTTAACAAAACAGTGAAACTATTAATAATAAATAAAAATGTGTCCTACCACCACTAGAGGCAGCCACTGCAAAAATGTGATTTTCTGGCAGCCTCTGTCCTAAATGTTGTTTAGCTCACCCTCTATATACAATTCTGAAACCTGCTTTCCCACCACCCTTAACATTATAATGTAAACATTAATTAACTTCTAAAGAATTAACATTTTTCATTGTTTTTAATGAAAATTTTAATGCCTACAGAGTATCCCACAGCATAGATTCATCAAATCTACTTAAATATTCCTCCATTTTTGGTCACTTAGGTTGCTTTTAATTTTCACTATGTTAAATAGCATTGTATTAACCATTTGTGCTATGGACTGAATCGTGTCCCCCCAAGGTTCATATGTTGAAGCCCTAATCCCCAGTGTGGTGGTATTTGGAGGTGGGACCTTAAGGAGATAATTACATTTATTTCTTTTTTAATGTTTATTCATTTTTGAGAGAGAGCATGAATGGGGCAGAGAGGGAAGGGGACAGAGGATCTGAAGAGGGCTCTGCGCTGACAACAGCGAGCCCCACACAGAGCTGGAACTCACGCACTGTGAGATCATGACCTGAGGTGAAGTCAGACGTTCAACCAACTGGGCCACCCAAGCGCCCCAGGGATAATTAAATTTAGATAAGGTCCTGGGAGTGGGGCCCTTATGATGGGATTAGTGTCCTTACAAGAGACACTGGGAAGGTTGCTTTCTCTTTCTCTGTGCCATGTGAGGACACAGCAAGAAGGCAGCCATCTGCAAGCCAGAATCCAACCGCAATGACAACCTGATTTTAGATTTCCAGGTTCCAAAATTATGAGAAACGAAACTGTTGTTTAAGCCGCCAGACTGGTATTTTGTTATGGCAGTCAGAGCTAAGATAATCTGTATGTATAAATATTTATATAAATTATATATGTAATTTTCTGTATTATGTATCATTTCCTCAGGAGAGATTTGTGTAAAGATGAAGACATGGACCTGACAGAGACACTCCCAACTTTATTATTCTCTGAGGTAAGTCATCCGCCTCACAAAATTTACCTGGAATTTCTCGCAAGGCAGAAGTGATCAGTCCCTGTTGATCCTCACAGAGAATCCATCTTGTGGTTTATAAGGCATTTATAAAGCAAGAGGAAAGGGTCTCCATCCAGATACCTCAATCGTTTGGGGTTGGAAGAGTGGGACACCTTGGGGGGATTTTCATTTTGGATTTCAACTCAAGGCTCCCGAGAGTTTAGAAATCAGTTTAGTTAGAAATAATACTACAGCACGGAATACCTTTGACCTGCCAGAAGCTGGGCTCCTGGCACTTTCTGTGGGTTCTCTCAGTTAATCCTCCCAGTCACCCCATGAGCAGATGCAGAAGCTGAGGGAGTTGGCTAAAATTTACAGTGACAAATGACAAGAGTCCCTACCTGACAGGCTTCAATGCCTGTCACGTTTCCTCCATGCCTCCTTGCGTCTCCAGAAATTGCCAAATGGGTGCAAAAGCCTGAGCAATTTCCTGAAGTCACAGGGGTTTGAGTCTGCCCATCCCTCAGGCATGACAATGCCTTGCTCGCTGCAAGGAAGCTCCAAGTACCGGCTCCTGGGGTGGCGCCCCTCAGGCAGGGACAAGCTCAGGAGTCAGGAAACTGGAAGAGGCCAGGATCTCCCGAGGGAAAGGGGTCACCAAGAGGCTGGCAACACCAAAACAGCCTTCCCTGATCTCAGTGGGAAAGCTTTGCGCTTCTCACCGTTAAGGATGATATCAGCTGCAGGTTTTATCAAGTTAGGGAAGTTCCTCTCTACTCCTGTTTTTACTGAGAGTGTTGTTGTGAATGAGTGCTGGATTTTGTCAAATGCTTTTTCTGCATCTGTTGCTGTGATCATGTGATTTTTCTTTAGCCTGTTATGTTGTGGATTGCACTGATTTTTGAATGTTGAGCCAGCCTGGGATAAAGCCTACTTGGTCATGGTGTATAATTCTTTCTATACATTGTTGAAGTCAATTTGCTAATAATATCTCGTTGAGGCATTGTTTGCCATCTTCCTTACTTGTAATGTCCGGTTTTGGTATTGGAGTAACTTGGACACCTTGTCCCAAGACACAGTGATGAACCAGAAGCCCAGCACAGGCCATTGCCAGGCCCCAGGCACGGCACTTTCAGCTCAGTCCTACCAAACAGGAATTCTCACCCCCTACCCCATCCCCATTTTATGGATGCAGGAACTATGGCTTGGAAGATGATGGATCTGGCCAGCATGACATGGCAGGATTGAACCGTTTTAGCCCGGGCTTGTCTGACGAGAGTCCTTCCCTACTGTAGAGTCTGTGGTCCCGGGAACAGAGGCGATGCGAGAAGGGGGGCGGGGAGGCCTGTACCTGCAGCTGCTGCAGCTCGCTCATGTTGCTGTCACACTGTGCCACCATGTCCCGCATCTGGTTCTCATGCTTTTGCTGCTGCTGTAGCCGCTCCGACTTCTGCCTTTTCTCCTCTTGCTGGGAGAACTGGAACAGAGGGAGGGTGGGTGCCTCAGAGGGTCACAGGCCTGGCAGGGGGGTGGGGGGAGCCTCTACCCCCACCCCATTCCAGAAAGCCCCATCAGAGGGGCTGGTGTGTGCACAGCCCTAGTGCCCTACACCATTCAGGCCATGCTCTCTTCCTGAGCGGAGACCCAGGCTGGTGGGGACACAACGTTGTGCTGTGCCACGTGCTAAGACAACGTGCGTTACCACACAGGAATCACGGGAGCCCAGGGCCACCAGCACCATGTCCCCAAGACGAATGGGTGACATGCAAGTGGGGTCTTGGTGGATGAGAAGAAGGGGTTTACCAGCAGAGGAAGCCACAGGATCGAAGCACCACAGTGTGAAAGGGAACCGTGCATGAGAAAGCAACACCAAGCTTCCCCCTCTGTCCACGGAGGGACATTCGCCGTGGAGCTTGTGAGGCTTCCAGGCTATGACCAACAACCCCCTTCCAAGACCCCGTACTGCAGCTTGTATTTCTATTCCCCAAGCCACATAAAGTTCAGGCCCCACCAAACCGGCATCTGTCCCCACTGCAGTACACACACAGAGCCCCCACCTGCTTGATCTTCTCGCGCTGCTCAGAGGCACTGCCTGCACCATTGATGTGGAGGCTCTTCTTGTACATGGCCATGCGTGTCTTGCCCTCGCTCCTCTGAATCTTGGGCAGCCGTGCTTTCTCCTGCTGCTGCCGCACCTTCAGCTGCTCCACCATGCGCTGGTTGTAGCGTTGCATCTGCTCCCGCTCCTGGGGGCACAGCCAGCCGGGGCTGAGGTCAGGTGTGCTCTGGGCCGGGGGTGTGATCAGAGGCCAAAGGCAGCCACCCTCCGCTCGGGAGCCCAGGACACACGTGGCCCTGAATGCTCAGCAGAGCAAGTCTGGCATCATTTTACCTCTACTGTTAATTTTTTAAGTGAGAACAGAAAATGTTACTTTTTGTTAGTAACGCTTTGGATTTTTACCTTCTAAATGCCTTTGCATCTAATCAATGGTTGGCATGTCATTAAAGCTAATACCTCAAAGCAAGACGTACACTACTGATGGCAGATGTCAGTTCATACTTTTAAAAGTCATGATAAATTTGAGTTTTTCCTTCACCTAACACCTATTTGTATTTCAAAACTTGGCACGGGTATCACCTCCTCCAGGGAGCCTCCCCTGACTTCCAAGCCAGGTTGAGCACCCTTATTCAGAGCCGCCACAGCCCAAAGCTGTTTGTCCATCATTGCATTTAGATTAGGAATTGTAATTATCCACTAATTGTGCATCCAGATCTCAGTTTGTCCCTGCTCCCACTAAGGGGACCAAATCAAGACAATTACATAGAAGTAAGAGAGTGCTCTGGCCACACAAAGCAGGGGCCCTTGCCTGGTCTGAGGGAGATAAGGAAGGCTTCCTGGCAGAGGTGGTGATTGAGACTTAAAAGTATTCCGAGGGAATGCATGCGAAAGAGAGAGATTAGGGGAAAATGGAAAGGTCACGGAGAAGAGGAAAAAAGTGAAAGGCACACACTAAGGTGTCTAAGTCAGTGAGGGAGCTGCCATCTGCTTCCCTGCAGGGCTTCCCCCATTCCTGGCCCTTTCATCAGAGGAAGGACATCTCACAGAACCTCCCAGGGCCTTACCATGACCAACGCCTGCCTCCTCTTGGGAGCACAGATGGTACCCAAGTGGTGCCCCACTTGGCCCTCCCAGAGCTTCCGGTGGCAGCCCCATGCCCCGCCCAAGTCGGGACCTCACCTTCTCATGCTTGCGCACCAGCTCATGCCTCTGGAGGAAGTACTGGTCTTTGAGCTGCTGCTTCACCAGCTGGTGCCTCTCCTGTAGGTGATGCTCCTCCATTTCCCACAGGGCTGCCTCCCGGTCTGTGGACGACATGAGGCCTGGTGAGATGCTAATGGCCAGAGCGCCACTGAGCGCTGCCCTGCCCTCTCCTGCCTCAGATGTTAGCTCCCAGGAGCCTGGTACGCCAGGAAGCGAATGGAGCCAGGAACCAGAGAAACCAGAGACCGAGGCTAGAACCCAGCTCCTTCACTGGGGTTTGGGACGGGTAACAAATCCTCTCCAGGCCTCCACTTCCACCTCTACCAAACGTGTGCAACCATTCCGTGGAGGCAGAAATGGTCTTGGGAGACCATTATGTTCAGCTCACAGTGCACTGCTGCTTTCCTAATGGGCCAGTGGGAAGGGCTCACGAAACCCCATGAAGAAGACAGGAACAGCCTCCTGTCACTATTTACTCCTTTGAAGAATGGACGAGACCCTCCTTGGCCACTGTACATCCCTTATGTATACATTATTACTAAGACACAGCATCTGGCATTTTATCACTAGAAGTCTATTAATTGACCTTCTGCTCAGCCACAGGCACGGAGCCGGCGTCAGATAAAGACTTCATGCCCTGTAAGACACGGAGCGGGTGGTGCTCAACCCACATGAATGTTCATTTCATTTCATTGCGTTCCTGATCTATGAAAACTGGTTAACTACCCACACAGTACATCAGAACAGTGATTTGGCTTCCTATCAAAGTCGAAAGCACTGTCCCACAAGTAGGGTGGTTCCTACTGGCATCATGGGACCAAAAAAGAAAATGAGGGCTTTCCTGAAACCGCGGTGGCTCTTCAGAACGTCAGAACATTAAGGACCCCATTTTGCTGCCCCACACCAAGTACTGAGGGGTTTACAAGGCTTGCCTGCACCGGCCATCACAGCCCTGGCCGCAGCACCTGCTGTGTAAGTAAGCCAGAGATGGCGCCTGTACAACCGGCCCTATGTTGTTTACGTCTTTACCGCAGGCTGGACTGTTGACTCTCAGAAGCCCACGGGTGCCAAACTCTGAACTTCTCCCATCCAACTGTTTCAAGTGTAGCTCAAACAGCAGACTTTTGGCCATTCAGAGCCCACCTGCTTTGCACACCCCACAAAACTGCACCCAACATCCGCTAGGCATAGAGAAGATAAACCTAAGGGGCTAAAGAAAGACCCTAAGCCCTGCTGCCCTTCAGAACTCTACCCCAGAACCTCCCCTGCTAGTGACCCCATCCAGATACAGAAGCCCTCTCTCCGTACCCTAGAGTTCCTCTGCCCTCCTCCCTCCGGGAGTGGCCTGCACTAGTGTCTCTGGAAGGTCTTGGGCTCGAAGGACTTGCCAGCCCGCAAACCCGTCAGAGCACGAGCACACCAGAGCAGTCAGGAACTCGGCTTCAAGAGGAGATCCACGTTCAAGGCTCATTCTACCACGCATTAGCCAAGCAACCCCGGCCCAAGCACAGTGGCTCTTGCAAGCCTTTGTTTCCTCGTCTACAAAAACGACTTATCGGGTTAAGGTGAAGATTCAAGGAGAGAGAGCCATGAAAACTGGCACACAGCCTGGCACAGCCGTCACTCCACATGTGATGGATGTCATAAGGGGCACGATACTTTCCCCACCACCCTGTAGTTTCCACCCACTCTACGTGGCTTGCTGGCTTTCTTCCTTCCTCAACCTTAGGAAAGAGGTCAAATAATGTCGGCTCTGTGCCTCAGTCCTGACTGCAGTGGAGGCTTTCCCCATGTGTCGCCCTGAAGGATGCTGTTCGGTTTTAGGATGGAGAAGAACCTAGCAGTTCCTAGCACAGCCCACTCTCTGGCAGCCACCTCGAAGGAGTTCCTGCTTCCTGGTGAGACACTCGCGCTCCTTGTCACAGATCTCCCGCCTGTTGTCCGCAGTGATCTTCTTCATCGCCAGTTCCAGGTCCTCCTTCTGCTTGGCCAGGAAGTCCCGGTCCTGGGCGGGAGAGAGGAGGACAGACCGTTAGCACCGGTTCCGGCACCTCAACGTCTACTTTTACTACAGAGGAGTCACTGTGATCGGCAAAGAAAACATACGCAGGGGAAACCTGAGACTTAGAGACATGTCCACCAACTGTGGCATATGCGCTTCGTGTGGACCCTGATTCAAACAACAGATTAAAAAAAAAAATTCATGAGACAAATGGAAATGTAACTAATGACTCAACTGCAAATGGGATGTCATGAAGCAGTTACGATAAATATTTAAATTCTTAGGTGACTTTATAGTATTGTGGGTTCTTTTAGAGATGCATACTAAGACACTGACAGGTGAAAGGATACGATACGTGGGATTTGATTCCAAATAACCCTGAAGGGTGGGGAGTGAGTAGACATGAGCTCCTAATTACTGAGACCAGGTAACAGGTGACAGGTATGTGAGGGTTCCTAATATACCTATTTCTGCCTATGTTTTTAATTTTCCATAGTCAGATTTAAAAAATTAAAATTTAAAAATTTTAGGGAACACGTAAGCAGAAACTAGAAATCCCCACTAATCCTATCACCTGGGAGCAGCAGCTGGTTTTGGTGTATCTATACAAACATGTTTGCATCTGTATTTCACAAATTATTTAAAAGGACTTAGAGATTTGTACACCCATGTTCATAACAGCATTATTCACAACAGCCACGGGATGGAAGCACTCAAGTGCCTACAGACAGAGGAGTGGATAAACAAAATGTGGCATATATGCACAATGGAATCTTACTCCTCCCTGAAAATTCCCACATATGCCACAACATGGATGAATCTCAAAGACATGTCAAGTAAATCAGACACAAAAGGACAAATACCACATGATCCCACTTACAGGAAGTCAGATTTGTGGAGACAGAGAATAGAATAGTGGCTGCCAGGGACTGGGGGAAGGGCATGGGGTGTTATTATCTAATGGGTAGAGTTTCAGTTTTGCAAGATAAACTGTTCTGGACACGGACAGTGGTGATGGTTTGCACAACAGTGTGAATGTACCTAATACTACTGAACTGTATGCTTCAAAATGGTTAAGGTGCTAAATTCGTTATGCCTTATCTTACTATAATTTTTAAAAATTAAAAATACCTTTCCATGTGATAATGTAATCTTCTATCAAAGGCTGAAAACATTTCATGGCACAGGTAGGTATACCCTAACCTTACTCACCCAATACCTAATAATTTGTTTCCAAGTTGTCTCTATTTTTTTTTTAATGTTTATTTATTTATTTGCAGAGAAAGAGAGAGTGAGAGAGTGGGGAGGAGGCAGAGAAGAGAGTGAGAGAGGAATCCCAATTAGGCTCTGTGCTGGCCACACAGACCCTGATGCGGTGCTCAAACTCATGAACTGTGAGATCATGACCTGAGCCAAAATCAAGAGTTGGATGCTTAACTGACTGAGCCCCCCAGGTGCCCCAAGTTGTCTCTATTTTAGATGGAGTATGTCTTCATACTCTGGTAGCTAAATATTTGTGAACTTCTGTGATGATTAATCCTTAGGATTAGTCTCTAGAAGCAAAAAAATCCAGGCCAATAATGTGTACATTTTTGAGGCTCTTGATGCCCTTGTGAGAATGGCCCCCTTAAAGGCCCAATATGCTCTCCCTGTGTGGGGATGGGGCCTATCTCCCCCACCCTTCCCAGCCCTGCATTTTTTTTTCTGATCACAGCATCAAAGGACAGGTTGTAGGAAAGTATGATGGTGTCCTGGAGAGAACATGAAGCCTGGAGCCAGACTGAGTTTCAAGCCTTGCCCCATACCATTAACTCTACAAAGTCACCTCTCTAAGCCTTGTTTTCTTTCTCTGTAAAGGGAAAAACAAATAGCACCTACCCTGATAAGCCATGAACGCTAAACTGGGTAATATACAAAAGCATTTTAAGTGTAGACTCTAATTTTCTATGCATTTGAGGGCAGAGGCAGCAAAATGTACAGACGCCCCAGTAGGAAAAAAACAAGCACATGGTCCGACAAAGGCTAAGGAGAAGGCCAGTGAGGCTGGGGCCGGGAGGATCGAGTGGAGCGGGGAGAGGCTAGCAGGGGCCAGACGGACAGGGCCTTGCAAGCACATGAGGAGGCTCGTCTTATCTTATACACAAAGTGGGAGCCCCTGAAGGTTTTCAGGACACAAGGCTATAGGGGGAGGGTGACATGATGAGATCTGGAGTTCATATTGATTACACTGGCTGGTGGGAGAGAAAATTGCAGAAGAGCAAGAGAGGAAGCAGGGAGACTAGCTGGGAGGCTACTGCAGTAGTCCAGGCAAAAGATGACAGTCGCTATGGAGTCACAGAGATATTGACAAAGTTGGCAGATCCAGAGACAGTTTGGAGCTTAAAAACAAAAAAACAAAATCCATGCTTCAGGAGGTGATAAAGGGTTGGAAGGAAAGGAACGGTCAGAAATAACGTTTCTGGCCTGACAGCAGGATGAAGGACAGTGCCCCCTCAGAATACAAGAACAGGACCAGGTCTGGGAGGTCGTGGGTTTGTCTTAAGATTCTAAAAGGTGCCAAGTGGGCAGGTGGATGTACTGGGTTATTCAAGGAGACATGGCCTACAAACAACCCTAAGACACGGATGTAAAGGGCTGGGGTGTCCAGAGACAGGGAGCTCACTTCTACCTGGAGCGAGAGCAATCAAGGAAGGCTGCGTGAGGGAGGTGCCAACAAAATAGGCTGGACTTGAGACAGAGGAGGAACCTGGTCATCACTCGGGTCCTCCAACCTGGGACTCGCTGACCGAGGGCAAGGACTCACGAGAAGCTGCTTCTTTTGTGCGTGCTCCTCCATTTTCTGCTTCATGCTCTCCTTCCGCTGCTGCCTCGGAAGCCTCTCCACCTCGTTCTTCACCTGTACCAGAAACAGAAGACAGCAGCCGGGTCAGCGTCCCTCCTCACACTTCCTAAAAAGAAAGACTACAACACCAGAACTCCTGGGCCAGGGAGGCCAAAGGCGAGGCGCAGCTTTCTAGACACTGGCCCCCCACCCCGCTCTCCACCAAGCCCCTGACAGGTAGTCCTCTCTGGCCTACTCCTGCCTGCTGCTGGCTTGGGTTTCAGACTCCCCCAGAGCGAAGAGGTCCTGCTTTTGCTGCTTGACATCCTGCGGCCTTCTGAGAGCATCACCTCCCCTTCCTTGAGGGCAGACTTTGTCAACCTTTCTTCATACTGTGCCCCCAGAAACCTCTGTAGACATTTTCTTCGTAATCACCTACCCCCAAGAAATATTAATCCCACAAACTGTCAATCTGTTAAACCCTTATAATGATCTAAGATATTTCTCACCCCTCAAGGGTGACATCTCCTCCGTTCCTGAGGTTCAGGTGGTGCTGATACCCGCCCCCGCCCCCCCTGCCCCCGGCCACCTCCATCTGGCTGTAGGCCAGGCACACATATGATGCAGGCTGTTGGTCAACATGTTCCATGCCCTGGCCTCAGGGATTGGTTCAGACACCTTGCTGGGCCAGTGAGAGCTTTAGGATGTGTGCTGGAACTATCGAGGAAAGCAGATCTCTGTCCTCCGGGGTTGCTAAACTAGGATGTAGGCCATGGTGGGCCACCCTGGAAGGGCCCGCCGGAGACAAAGATGAATGCAGGGAAGCAATGCCAAAACATGAAAAAGAAGGGTTCCTGGTGATACTTCTGCCCTCCCGATCAGGGCCAGTAAGTGTTCTCAAGCCAGCTGGAAATGGGTTTCTTTGTTGTTGTTTTTTTTTTTTTGGTAAGTAATCTCTACACCAAATGTAGGGTTCTATCTCACAACCCTAAGATCAAGAGCTGCACACTCTACTGAATGAACCAGCCAGGTGCCCCCAGTTTCTGTCTTTTATAACAGAAGAGGGAGAAGAGATTCATGACATTTCTCTCCAAGGCACCCAGAGTTCCTCAGAGAGTTCTGAGGAACCCACACCTCTACAGTGCCTGAAACACCACTCCAAACTCACTGATGGAAGGCTCTTAGGGGCAGCTGGTGGAAAAATACTGTCCATGATCAAAAGAACATTCCAGGGGAGTTCTTCTGGCATGGTCAGCGTAAGCCAAAACAGCCTCCCTGTCCTGCTGATCACAATGAAAAACCCTGGATAAAATACAAAAAACAACTACCTGAGGACTCTGGAAAGTAAACAAAAGCAGATGACTATCAGAAGAGTCAAAACTTATAGGAGGGGCCAGCACAGGAGTGAGTTTCCTAATTGTGTTTTTTTTTTTTTCCCTTTTGCTGTCCTGGCTTTGCAGTACTCTCAGACCTGCACAGCAGTGCAATGGGAAAGGTAACTAAGACTCTGTAAGAAACTTCATGTTTCTGGCCAGAGAACCAGGAAGAGGGGCCTGTGCGGGTCAGAGAGTGTGGGAAGAATCCCAGAGAGAAGACAGCAGGAGGGAAACCCTAATTCTGTGCATGACCCCACGCATGTCTCAAGTTCACCCGTGCCGAGCAGGAGCAAGACAGACCCAAAGCAGTACAACAGGGGCTTTGAAAACTATACTACGATCAGAGCCACCACCCACAGAAGACAGGACAGAACCTGTGGTCTGAACCTAACAAGATCAACTGCCTGCTAAAACAAAAATGTCAACACTCTCCAGACTGTAACAGGACCCAGAGTCCACAGACTAGAACATTCAAAATGTCAATGATACGATCCAAAATTACTCTACGTACAAAGAATCAGGAAATGTGACCCATTTGCAAAGAAAAAAAATCATCACATACCAATTCCAAGATGGCACAGATGCTGGAATTATCAGACAAAACCTATAAAGCAGCTATTATAACCACACTCTGTCAGGTAAAGGTAAACATATTTGAGATTAATGGAGAGAGAGAATGTTGCCACAGAGAAATACAAACTCTAAAACAGAGACAATTAGAAAGCTTAGGACCAAACAATACAGCATCTAACAGTAAACACAGAAAACACTGGAAGGTCCCAGGGTGGAGTGGAGGTGGCAGAAGAGCCCGTGAATTTGAGGACTAATAAAAATTATGAAAACTAAAGGTTTAGGGACTTACAGGAAAATACCAAAGGTCTAATACTTGTGTTTTGGGGAGAAAGAGACTGGAATGGAAAATGCACAGCAGGGGCGCCTGGGTGGCTCAGTTGGTTAAGCGTCTGACTCTTGGTTTTGGCTTAGGTCATGATCCCAGGGTCATGGGATCAAGCACCATGTTGGACTCCGTACTGAGCATAGAGCCTACTTAGCATATTCTCTCTCTCTCTCTCTCTCTCTCTCTCTCTCTCTCTCTCTCTCTCTCCGCCCCCCTCTGCCCCTCCCTCCCCCCTTGTGCTCTCTCTCTCCCTCTCAAAAATAAAATTTTTAATGAATATCAGAAATGGCCAAAAACTTCTGGATTCCATGGCAATTAACAGCTTCTTGAGGGTAGAGTCCCTATCTATTCTGTTCAGTACCCCCAGCACCTAGCACAGGGCCATACATGTAGACAGTCAATAAAACAGGTGCTGAATAGCTCTCATTTTGATAGGAGGTAACTAGGGCTCAGGAAGATCACTTGTCCAAAGCTCAATAGTTAGTAATCCAGAGCCATGACTCAGAACCAGACCTGACTCCCAAGCCTGTGCTCCCTGCACTTGCCCTGGAGCTGGGGGGTATGCTTAGTGTCAGCGCTGTACCCCAGCAGGAGAGCCAGGACCAGGGTAAGGCCAGTGAGGCACTCACCGCGGACATAAAAAGGAATACCAAAAATCTCAGTAATGAAGATAAAATTACATTTAAAAAAAAAATCAAAATTCGGGAGCTCCTGGGTGGCTCAGTTAGTTAAATATCTGACTTTGGCTCAGATCATGATCTCACGGTTCATGAGTTCAAGCCCTACATCGGGCTATCTACTGTCAACGCAGAGCCGGCTTCGGATCGTCTCTCCCCTGCGTGCGCACGTGCTCTCACTCTCTCTCAAAAATAAAGATTTTTTTAAAAATAAATAAAAATTTAAAAATCAAAATTCCCGCCACGAACATAATATCAAAATTGTAAATACAGACAGGATCCACCCTATACTTGCAGGACTCATTCTCACCGCCTTACCCTAAACCTGGCCCTGTTGAATCCTGACTTTAAATAGCCAACAGTCTGTTCATCATGACTTTTCTGGAATAATTTTGATGTTAAAACACTACGCTACAATATTATTTGTCTTGATTACCAAGGTTTTTGGCGCCCCCACTTAAGTTTTGTGCTCCAGCTCCAGCCCAGCCCCTGCAGCTGCCTGAGGCCCCTTGGATACAAATGTCACCCCCATAGACTGCAGTCTGGGAGCTGGGCTCTGAAGCCTGCAGCACCACGGACCACCCTTAGAAGCTGTTTGTCTGAAGACTGGGAATGGCCTAGTAAGTATGTCCCAGGCTCCACAGAGGGAGGTGTGAGCTGTTTTTTGGGACCCAGATGCCCTTCCCCAGGGCAGGCTAGGAGACTCACCTCCCTCCCCTTGTCTCAGGACCATCTACCTCTTTGTCACCTACCCCCCCCCCCCCACCTCTTCAGCTGGGAGAGAAAAGAGAAGAGCCACATGGGTCCCAACTAGGGGACTGTTGTTTTGGGAGAAGAGAGGGCAGGGCACAGAAGATGTATTGTGTTTGCCACCCGGCACCTGTTCCCCTGCTCTGGTGAAAGCATCTCAGATCCCCCTGGGCTGCCAGCCCTTCCTCCTCCCCTACTCTCTTTCAGCTGGGGTTGCTGAGCTGGGATGACATACAGGAAGCTGCCTGCGAGCCAAGTCAACACAGGAAAGGAGAGCCCAAATGACAGAGAAGTAGCTCCTCATGACGCAGCTGGAGCACGTGAATCCCAACACGTGGACGTGAGCTTTTCAGATACATGAGCTCCCCAGAGTCTCCTCTGTTGCTGAAGTGGGACTGAGCTGGGGTTTCGATCGCTTGCATCCTAGAGCCCCTGGCCTCTGCCCAGCACATATTCACCTCCTTCTTCATCAGTTTGAGCTGCTCCTGGAACTTGGCATAGTCCCGATCCTGCTCCAGGCGGATCCGCCTGGCCTCCTCCCGGCGGCGCACGGCATGGTCTTGCTCCATCTTCTCCACCTGCTGCTTCTGCTGGCGTTCCAGGTTCTCCAGCTCCGTGTCAAAGAACTTCTTCTTGGCCTGGAAGGAGTAGGAGAAACTGAGCAAGGTCTCTTTATACCTGGGAGGAAGATGGGATGCAAGATGGGGAGAGCCCAGAGTTTATCTTCAGACCGGGGCCTGAATCCCAGCTCTACACCTCCCTGCTGTACGACCCAGGGCGAGTCATTTAACCGGAGTCTCTGCTGCCTCTGTACAAAAGGGAGGCCAGACCATCTGCCTTGCAGAGTTCTTGCATGGTGCTCGGCAAAGGTCGGTCTCCCTCTAGAGGTCCTCCTCTGTGACTCAGAGGAGCTCTGTGACCTTCATGAGATCCTGTGTTTATGAGTCAGTGGCCCAGGAGACCAAGAAACCAAAGGAACCGGTCTCTCTCCTGCCCCTAAAGAAAACATGGAGGCAAGAAGCCCTCCAGGGACCCATCTGTCCTCACACTCACGTTGATTTCTTGTTCAAAACGCTTATGCATCTGCTCTAGCTGCAGCTCATGCTTGCTGCTCAGCTGGGTCTGGTTCCGGTGTTCTTCTTTCTGGAGCAGCCGAAGCTCTCGGAGCTCCTGGCGCCTGAAGGGTTAAAGGATGCGGCCATGTCAGTCAGAAAGTGGCCCGCCTCAGAGGGCACATAATTCATAGCCAGAGACACTGAAGGCTGGAGTGTGGAACAGCATCACAGAAGTCTGGGGGCAGAGGCAGGACTAGAACTCAGGCTTAATTTGACATTTATTGACAGACAGAACATTAATAATCTTAACGTATAAAGAGTCCTTACAAATCAATAAGAAAAACAGGAGCAGCCTACTTTTAAAAAGGCACACAAGGGGCGCCTGGGTGGCTCAATCAGTTGAACACCCAACTTTGGCTCAGGTCATGATCTCGTGGTTCGTGGGTTTGAGCCCTGCGTCAGGCTCTGTGCTGACAGCTCGGAGCCTGGAGCCTGCTTTGGATTCTGGTCTCCTCTCTCTTTCTCTCTCTCTCTCCCCGCCCTCCCCTCTCAAAAATGGATAGACATTTATTTTTTTTAATTTTTTTTTCAACGTTTTTTATTTATTTTTGGGACAGAGAGAAACAGAGCATGAACGGGGGAGGGGCAGAGAGAGAGGGAGACACAGCATCAGAAACAGGCTCCAGGCTCTGAGCCATCAGCCCAGAGCCTGACGCGGGGCTCGAACTCACGGACCGCGAGATCGTGACCTGGCTGAAGTCGGACGCTTAACCGACTGCGCCACCCAGGCGCCCCGAAAAAATGGATAGACATTTAAAAAAATGTTTTTTTATTTAAAAAGGGACACAAAACATAAGTAGACATGAACCAAAAAACAAAAACAAAAAAATTTAAATTTACCTAATATGGATATGAAATGCAAATTAAAAATTCTGTTTTCATTAAAAAGGTTAGACTATAGGGGAAGTTGATACTTTCATAACCTGCTCATAAGTATAAATTGGTACATTTCTGGCAGACAGTTTGGTAATAAGTTCATGCCTTTTAACATAGTATTTCCATTTCTAGATATTAATTCTAAAGAAATATTTATAGATGCACAGCACAACTGAATAAGGATATCCATAACAAAATTATTTAGAACAGCACAAAATTTGAAATGACTTAAATGTCCATTATCTATGTCTAATTAAATAAATTAAAATGTATGCATCTGGTATCCATATGATGTTAATTTTGTATACACAACCATGAAAAAAAATCAAATTTTACATAAAATATTAACACAGATAGGAGAACTGGTTGCTGGCAGAAAAGGGAGGGAGATTTTTCACAGTTTACCCTCTCCTTTTTTGTTGTTTTTTTGAATTTTGAACCATGATATTATATTACCTATTCAAAATATAATAAAAACCTGACCTAAACCACATAATAGACCTTAATTTTATATCACATTATTGGTGATGTGTACATGTGTTTATTCACAGAAAAAAATTATTGCAGGATAAACTTCAAAGCGTTAATTGTGTTTCTGGACAAATCCATTAAAGACTGGTATATATCATTTATGTCATCAGAAAAGAAAATGATGGGGCTCCTGAGTGGCTCAGTCGGTTAAGCTTCTGACTTCGGCTCAGGTCATGATCTCACAGTTCGTGGGTTCGAGCCCTGCGTCAGGCTCTGTGCTGACAGCTCAGAGCCTGGAGCCTGCTTTAGATTCTGTGTCTCCCTCTGTCTCTGCCCTCTCCCACTTGTGGTCTGTCTCTCTCTCAAAAATAAACATTTAAAAAATAATAAAAGAAAAAAGAAAATAAAATGATGCAGAAGGAACTTGGACCTCCTGACTATGAATCAGGACTCCCTGGTGGCCCCTCAGGAGGGACCTTGTTTGAATCGTAGCTCTGCTGACTTTCTGCTGGGCGCCTTCAGTCAGTCACTCAAACTCTAGGCCCCTGTTCCGTCATCTGTAAAATGTGCAGATAATGTCTACCGCAGATAATGCCAACATGGTAACTAAGGTAAAACGTGCTAAGTTTGTTACTAACAAACTAAGTGGGAGCTGCTGGAGTGAGCATGAGAAAGAAGAGGCAAAAGAGCCACATAAGGAAGCTTCCATCAGAGCCTCTGCTCTTGGGGCAGTGAGAGGGTTGAGAGTGTTAATGAAGAAATAGAAATCCTGACTCCAGAGAAACTGACTCAGAGAACACCTGACCAAAGAGCAAAGGCATACAAAAGAAGGTGGGCAGCCAGGTTCTAACATTACCTCCCTGCCCCACCTGAGTTCTCACAAGGGAAGGCAGGACAAGAGACAGGCTGATTCTTAAGAAGGCGGGCATTGGCACTGGCAATCTTAGGGAAAAACAGGAAAAACTCTGACCTAGAAGCCTCAACCTGGGAGAGTGAATATCTGATCACATGGTTCAAAAGCCTGTGTGTGACCCAATCCTCTGGAAATCCTCGAATCCAGGTATTACAGGGACAAGGGGGGAGGGGAAGGAGGCGGGGACTGCCAGCCAGGAAACAATGAGAGCCTTCCGCACCCCTGCAGAGCAAGGCTGGGGGTGGGGGGGTGGTATTCGATATTCGGAACACTCAGCCCTCTGGACCATGACAGGCAAATAAGAAAAGCTTCTCAACCTCTGCTTAGTCTCACCTTTCAAACCTGAGCAGCACACAGCCAGCCAGGGCCAGAGGGCATCCATTCTAGATGGGGTATGGTGGATCTAGAATGTCAACCCAGAAGCCCAAACCGGAGATGATGGAAAGGAAACTCGGCCAGTGAGGTCTGACACTTAGGAGACAGGTTGCCTCCCAGGTGACTGAAAATGGAAGGTGGTGTCATCCTCCAAAAGCAACCATCCTCCCACCCCCTGCCTGAGCTTCCCCAGCCCACATGATGAGGACAACTGTGTGTGTGTGTGTGTACACGTGTATGTGTATTCGTGCAGAAACACCACTAATGAAAAGGCAGCATTTCATCTCTGTGGTCCCTAGAGGGGGGAAGTACCCCAGAGCATCCAAAACCGCTTCCATTTGGCTTTGGAATGCTTGTGCTTTTTATAAGTATCAATGTGTCTGACATTCTAGAAATGTTCTCCAAACTAATCATGTTTTTACCCTGCAAAGGCCTGGCCCCAAGGGAGCTCCAGGGGGAGCTAAGCCTCTCCCGGGCAGCCCCAGGAAGCTTCCAGTCCAGTGGAAGCCTGGTAGAATCTTCACATGGGTCTAGTTAGAATCTCAGCTCTACCTTCGCACCTGAGTGAACCGGGGCAAGTACTTACCTGCCAAAAAACACTGTGTTGTCATTTACAAAATGGGGGGAATAGGGTCTCCCCATGGAAGGCTGTTAGGGGGCCTGAGCACCTCCAAAGTGCAGAAATGGTTCACAGCAGACAGCTGTGCCTCACACTCTCCCCGCCTCACCAGTCTCAGTGCTGTTGCCTCCAAAATGCATGTTGAACTGACCACTTCTTCCCTCTTCTTGGTCACTGCCCCAGCCCAAGCCTACAACCCAACTGTCCTGGACGGGGTCTCCCTGTCACCCTAAGTCCACCTTGCCCCTCTACAGCCCACACTCATACAGCAGCCAGAGCCATCTTTCAAAAGGGACATGAGAGCCAGTCACTCTCCAGCTGTTTCATTCTGGCTGTGCCTGGGACAGAATCAACACTCCTCCACCCTGGCCCACATGCCCACGTGACCTCTGCCCTCACATTCCACACTCCAGCCCTATCGTCTCAGCTCCCTAAATAAGCCCAGCAGTCACTGCTTGGGCCTTAGCCTCGCAGGCCCCTCTGTGCTCCCCCAGCCACTCCACTCAGGTTGTTTCCCACACACAGAGAAGCCTCCGCCAGCCCAGGGCTTGCTGTCCTATCACCCACTACTTCCCTCACGGCGTGTACCACTACTGCGGATTATCTTGTGTATCCTGTGTTGGCCCGTTCGGTCCAAGTTCTACAATGGCAACAGCCTCAGCTATCTGGGTCACCACCATATACCCCACCCTGGTGGGTGGGTAACTACATGGGTAGGTGGACTGATGGATGGGTGGGTAGATGAGTGGAGGGATGGGTAAATGAGTAGATGGATGGGTAGATGGGAATATGGATGGGCAGGTGGGTAGATGGATGGAAAGGTGGGTGGGTAGGTGGGTGACTAGATGGGTAAGTGAGTGGATGAATGGGTAGGTGAGCAGATGGATGGATGGGTAGGTGGATGCATGGGTGGGAGGATGGATGGATGGTGGGCAGATGAGTGGGTGGATAGATAGAGGTAGATGGATGGGTAAGTGGATGGGTAGGTGGTGGATGGTGGGTAGATAAGTGGTGGATGGATATGTGTGGGTGAGTGGGTGAACAGGTAAATGTATGGGCAGGCGAGTGAATGAATGGATAGGTGGGTGGGCAGATGGATGGTTGAGTGGACTGGGAAGTACAGGAGCAAAACCAGTTTCCTTTTATGTCCTGATCCCTTACTTCAGAGCTGTACATAGCTCCCTAACCAAAGGAACCTACACCCTTCCCTCTCACCACACCCCCACACTGTTACAGCCATCACTGGCCCTTCCCAGGCTTGCCTGAGAAATCGCATCTCCTCATCCTTCTTCTCATCCTCGCTGATGATCTTGGAGGTGGTGATGCTCACCTCTACGCCATCCACCACAAACTTGCGTGTCCTCTTGAGGGTTTTGTTGTGCAGCCTTGAGTCCTGGGCAGGGTAAAACCATTAGGTAAAGCTCAGGATCAGCTAGGAATCTGTGGGTGACACAGGAGTGTGGCGCAGAGCCTTCTTGGCCCCACAGCCTCGACGTCCGGATAGGACATAGCTGTCCATCATTCCCCTTTTGCCTCAAGCTTCTCAACTTGGGGTCCTGAGTGTCTGGGCTTACCACCCCCCACCCCGATCCCCCTGATCTTGGCCTTCAGATACTACTTGCTGGCCCCACACCTGGCTGCCAGCACACTCACATACAGGACATGGCACCAGAATGGTCAGGGTTCCAATCTTCCCTCTACCACCTACTGGCTCTGTGACTCTGAACAAGTCCCTTGTCCTGTCCAAGCCTCAGCTTCCTCAACTTGTCAGAGGAAGAGAACAGCAGTACTTGCCTCGCCCAAGATGGTTACAAAGGTACAGTGAGAGAATGAGTGGGGGACGCAGCACAGAGCCCAGCTCATGGCAATTGTGCAGTACGTTGGTATTTATAGCTCACAGTTATTACCGTAGACCACAATCTTTTACCCAAAGTGCCAAAATCCAAACAGCCTGGCAAACTGAAGTTCATAACTGTTTTGGAAGCCAAACCTGAGCTGACCTGAACTCCACAGGAGGCCACGCC
This sequence comes from Prionailurus viverrinus, assembly GCF_022837055.1. Classification (NCBI taxonomy): domain Eukaryota; kingdom Metazoa; phylum Chordata; class Mammalia; order Carnivora; family Felidae; genus Prionailurus; species Prionailurus viverrinus. The sequence continues at coordinate 178,294,087 of NC_062561.1, read as the reverse complement.
CATCCGAGCCATGAAATTATTCATGACCTTTTCCTGTGAATAACCACACATTTCAGACGCAAGCACTCACAAAATGCTGCTGGGACTCCTGGAGGTGTCCTGATTCAACTGAGAGCCCGTGGGCCTGCAGCTGGAGTCATCATGGCATCTCCCCCTCTGACCTCCACTGGCTTCCAAGGGCCTTCTAGCCAGAAAAAGGAGGGCGGGCCAGGGTGGCACCCTGCCATAGGTCTCTGCACCCTCAAAGCGTGCGCTGAACCCCCACTCCTGCTCAGCCAGGACCAGCGGACGGTCCTTACTCCCTGAGGGCTCGGCTCCCCCCACCCCCACCCCAAGGCTTTCACCTGTTCCCATCAGCCACACCTGACTCTCACCTTCCTACAGTCACATGTCCTAGGGCCCAACCAAGACTAGCAGTGAGAAATGGGGAGCGGCTGGGAAGAAAGGTGGCCTGGGGCTGCGGCCCTCACCCTGAAACCCTGACCACAGGGCCTCCTGCCCCCGAGATAACAAGCCCTTCATCTCACCAAGGTGTGCTGATGCAGCCCATGGGCTTTTATCAGCACAGCCGCGTTCCCCGACTCACTGCCAGTCAGCCAGCAAAGGAATATTCTCAACACCCTTGAGAACAGGCAGGGGAGACCCTGCTCTGGCCTTTTTTTTTTAATTACCTTTTTTGTTGTTGTTTTTTCTTAGTGTTTGTTTTTTTTTTTTTTTTTTTTAACTAGAGAAGAGACAGCACATCTGTCTGAAGGAAGATGATGGGCCCTGATGCTATGTGTGTAGAAGAGCCGTGTATGTCTGTGCCTGTCCTGGTGACGTGTTAGAACCATGCTATCTTTCTGGTCCTGAGGCTAATTGTTGGGCTGGCCAGCTGCTTTTCCTTCTTTCACTTCCTTTCATTTAGCAAATATTTTTGAGTCTCTACTGTGTGGTTTCCACCAAGTAAACAATGGGAGAAAAAAACCAAATGATACAGTATCTTCCCTAAAATCAGCCTTGCTTGGGGGAGATCCTCAGTGTGGCCTTAGTCAAGTGGCCAACAGTGAGTTCAAGAACACCCTGACGTGTATCAGAGCAGGCAGGGGAGGGGTCAGCTCACCCTGGGGAGGCGGCCAGCCTTGCACTAGGAAAGCAGAACGGCATGTGGGGTTCAGAGCACAAAGTCCGTGGGTCTCACCAGCCCTCCACTTCCCACCTAAGCATCCGTTTGCTCATCTGTACATTGAGAAATGGAACCTCCATTGTCTTTAAAGCGCTTCACGGTGTTGGCCTCCATGCTGAGGCCTTAAGCACAGTGGCTGCTGCCATTCACGATGTTACCCACGTCCAGAAAGGCCACTGACCCCACAGAGCGCCTTGAGCCCACTGCCGATAACCGAATCTCCCAGTCAGCAGCTGCACCACACGGCGGACGCCAAAATAAGAGAACTTCATTCCTAGACTTCTCTCCCGAATTTCACCCAGGCCTTTAACCGAACCCAACTGAAATGGCTACACAAATCGAACCAACCGCCTGGCATGACTAAATCCCAGACTGAACCCAGATATTCTGGAGATTAAACTATGAGCTGGAGCTCAAAGATCTTTCAAGAAAAGCCATCATCACGAACCACTTAAGATGGAAGGCAGCCACCAGCTAAACGCTTTCAAAAACCAAGCCCGGGCAGCAGCACAGCCCACAAACTGCGGTACAAGAGGTGGCATTACCTTGATGGACAGAGAGCCTGTTTCTCTGTTTAGGGACAGGTCGGCTGAGAGGGAGGTGCTGTAGTCCACGCTCTGGTTGGTGGACAGGCTGCCACAGTCTGAGTCCCTCTTGGAAGGGCCCGGAGCTGCCTGGGTGGGGAGCTCCAGGCTGCCGTTGGCCAGCTTCTCGGCAACCAAGGTCTCCAGGGCGCTGCTGTTGGGACGGCTCTGGCTGGCTTTTTGGGACCTGTTGGCTGCTGGACTGAGGTCCCCGCCCTGGTCAGCGACTTGCTTCTCCCCGGAAACCTGAATTCTGGCATCCATGGACACTGGCCGGGACTTCCGGAGAGGTGCTGGCACTGCCAGGCCATTCTCGTCTCCAGGAGCCACGTCCGGGGGGCTGGCGCTTTGGGGGGATCTGTCCCCAGAGGGCTGGCTGGGCCCGTTCACGTTGTCCTGGGGCTGGCTGGGCGGCAGTGAGGTGAAAGATGATTCTTTGAGAAGCTTGTCGGTATTGATACTCAGCTGACTCACCTCAGAAGAGTCTCGAGTATGGTTCCCCAGAGGCTAGGGAAGGAAAAAAAAAAAACAAGTCAAGGCCATGCGATGGCATGTCCCAGGCCGGACTCCAAGATGCAGTAGGGCTGGGGAGGCAGACACCCACGAGGTCAAGTAGGCCAGGACCCAGGAAGCAGAGGAGGTATCCCTCTCCAGTGAGCCACAGTCCTCACCACTCCCTACCGGCCAACCAACAATAAAATTACTACTTATTGTGAGTTAGTTTGGTGCCCACTTCTCCTAGGACTGGAGGCAATTGTGGCCAGCTGGACAGCTGATGCCCTGTCTAAAGGTGCCAGTGGCTACTCTGCTGCAGCTAATTGTGACAATATAAGAAAAATGGCTCCCCTGTGGACAGACCTTCCAACTGTTTTAAAACAAGCTGGAATCCGGATTTTTACCTGATACCTTCTGACTTTCCGACGGCAGCTAATTCCAGTTTTTTGTTTTTTGTTTTTTTAGCTGCATAAAAACTAAACCCAAACTATCCAGGGGCTGGACTCAGCCTATCGGCCACTGAGTTTTTAAAGTTTTGTTTTGTTTTTTCTTTAGAGCTTTTTCTTTGGGGAGAGGGGTGCAAAGTACTGGAAATGTTGCTATTGTGAAATACAACACCCAGTTCTGTGAACAAAACATAAATGTCTGATGAATGAACAAAGTGAGCACCCACTTAGCCGCCTTCCACATCAGGAATGGAACACTGCCCACCAGAGAGACCCCCCCTTCCATGTCTGTCCCTCCCCTTAACATAATAGTTGTCCTGACATTGATCTCTAAGTGTTACAAGTGAGTTTGCTGGGTTTTAGATATTAATGGAATCACACCATTAGCATTCCCTTGGGTCCCAGTGGCTGCTGGTTTTTAACCTTGGATATGGAAGCTTCCAGAAGCAACTCTAATCCACCTCCTATTCAACACCCCTAGGGTGATGGTTCAGAAATTCAGATCTGATCCTATCATCCCCACACCAATGTCCTTGCCTGAAACCCTCATTAGCCCCACCGCCCTCATGACAAGGAGCAGCCTCCTACCTGCAGAGAACCCGCCAGCGTAACTGCTTGCTGCTTCCCTCCCCAACCTCGCTGCCTGCTGCCACCTCCTGGAGCCAGGCCCCAGACCCACCACCTCCCTCTCCCACCATGGTTCTCCTACACCTGGCTGTGCCTCCTATCAGCTCAACCAGCCACTTCATTGCTCGGACCTCAGTCTTCCTATCTATTACATGGAGCCCTGGTCCTCCTATCAGAGTTGCAGAGTGCCCAGCACGCAGCAAGGGCTCAGTAAAAGGCTGTGGCTACTGTGCTGGTTCTGCTCGTCCTCCTCGGTCTTCCCTTCTTCACCCTAGTAAGGATTCACACCAGCCTCTGGCTCCTCCCAGAATCCTGTTAACCTCCAGACAGCACCGTACTGCCCATTCCCTCTAGACAAGGCCAGCCCCTGCCTCACTCGGTCCACAACACCACCTGCACCTCAAGTTTCCCTCTTGGAAGAGGCCCTTCCCAAACAGCTTAGACCAGGGATGTAAGCGGCAGCTCAGGACAGAATCCAGCCCACAGACATGTTTTGCTTGGCTCAGATGTTTTTAAATTTTTAAATTAGCTTTAATTTAAACTTAAATTCAGCCAAGTGCTGAAGCTGCAGATGGGTTGCAAATGTGCCAAGACATGGGTCCCCTGGGCACGTGAGAAGCCAAACAGAGTCTGTCTGGGGTACCCGGAGCCCCTCGGCTTGTTGCCTCCGGTCACGTGCAGCCTTTATCTGCATTTACCCCACAGTGTGCTAAAACATTTTCATTTTGTATGTGAGCCACAACAGGAAAAAGGCTGGGAAGTAATGACTCAGCTACCAACTTTTGAAAATTGGAAGGTCCCAAGTGAAAATCCAGATTACTGCTCTTTCCTGAAAACTTACAGAATCTGGCCAATACACTCTGCTGCCTCACCCCGGCCCGTGAGCCGACTCACGTAACCTGCGATACAGGAGCCTGTAGCCTCTAAGCCGTGGGAGAACAGGAATCCTTCCTGCACCCCAGCACGTTCCGTCTCATACCAGCCAAGGCCTGCTGGGATCCCATCCTTCCCCAGCGCCCGTTCTTCCAGGCCTTACAGACGCGGCATCAACGGAGTCCTCCTCTTCCCCCTCCTCGCGGCCATCTTCGATCTCCTCCATCACTTCGGCCTTGGCCTCAGCCACCAGCTCCCGCAGAGCCTTGTTACTGGTGACACTGCTGACGAAGGGATGCTGAGGGGGTAAGACACACCTGGATTAGAACTACTTTGGGCTGGAGGGTACAGGAGGAGGAGGCAGAGGCGGAGGGGAGACGATCTCCCAGGCAGAGAAGGCCAACGGCATCTCTGAGAGAAATGTGAACATACACTTGGTACAGGTGGGCCAGGGGCAGCTCACAAAGTCCTGTGGGTGGTGGGAGAGTGGCTCTGCCACTCACTGGCTATGTGACACTGGGCAAGTCACTTTCCCTCCCTGAGTTGTAGGCTCATCTCCAAAGTGGAGATAATAATGCCAAACCTACAGGGAGGTCGTAAGGATTAAACGAAATAATGTACAAGGAAGTGTTTTAGCCCAAACAGGCACCCCATGTATTTGCAAATTCTTAAGGCAAAGCTGTATATGTTCTATTCCTAGGCATTTACAGAAACATTGCATCTTTAAAAAAAGAAGGCTCTGGGCCCCTGGGTGGATCAGTCAGTTAAGCATCTGACTCTTGGTTTTGGCTCAGGTGATGATCTTATGGTTTGCAAATTCAAGCCCTGTGTCAGTGCAGAGCCTGCTTGAGATTCTCTCTCTCTCTCCCCCTGTCTCTTTCTGCCCCCTCTCTCTGGCTCACTCGAAGGAAGGAAGGAAGGAAGGAAGGAAGGAAGGAAGGAAGGAAGGAATAGAGAGAGAGAGAGAAAGAGAGAGAGGAAGGAAGGGAGAGGGAAGGAGGGAAGGAAGGAAGGGGAAAGAAAGAAGGTTCTTTCACACACCTTGCAAAACAGCAAAGTTTTCAAGGCCTCCGCAGATGTTACATCAGCACAAGCATCTCCCTGGTAGAAATCTGTCCTTGGGCACCCAACCCCCAGCACCAGGAGTGTGTATGGCGGTGGGGGGGGGGGGGGGGGGAACAGTCATTAAATTGGAGTTTGCTCATTTGAAATGTAGAGGAAGGCTCTGATGACATCTGCCACCTTTACAGTCAGAAAATTTATCAGCGGAGGAACAGTGTCAACGAGATTGCAGGGAAGTATGTAAATGACGAAGAATAAATTTTCTAGCACCCTGTAAACACATTCACAACTGATGGGTCCATTACAAATCATTTTTATCTGCTTGTTCGTTTACAACAGTTCATTTGTGGAGGCTCACGAGGCACCACCCCATTCCACTTGGTCACCTAACTCTGCACATGTGAAAAGCACCAAACCTCACTCCTTTTAAAGAGCCCCACACCAGCCGGGCTTTCTCTAGTCCAAACTAGTAAAGATTTTAAGTATTTCATCTCTTTCCTTTCTCTCCCATGCTCCCATTGACTATCTGATTCCTGCCACAGCCACATGCTGTGCCACGTGCTGGGATCTGAGATAAGGCTCAACAACAGGATAGGCAAGGTCCTTGCCCCTACGGGCTTGCAGCTGAGGGGGAGAGACAACAGACGCGTGGCCAACCCACAAACAGGATCACGTCAGATCAGGTAATGGGACAGCAAGAGGCTGGAACCGCGTGGGCCTGGGCTGGGCGGTGGAGGCTACTTAGTCTGCGGTCAGCGGGGCCTCCAAGAGGAGGTGATATTTGAGCTGAGACCTGAGGGAGGTGAAGGGGCTGGCCAAGGAAAGATCTGGGCATGGAGAATTCCAGGCAGGGGGAGCAGCAGAGCGCGAGGGCCCTGGGGCAGGACTGAGCTTGTGTGCTGGAGGCGGGGCTAGAAGTCCGAGGAGGCAGGGCTTTGGGGAGAGGAGAGAGGAGGGGCCAGAGGAGGAAGGGCAGGGTGGTGCATGCAGAGTCCCCCCAGCCATAGTGAGAAACTGAGACTTTCTTCTCGGAAGCTGCTGGAGGGCGCAGCAGAGCAGTGGTATTAACACTCACCCCTTAAAGGGAGCAGTCTGGCTGCTGTGTGGTTCCAAAAGGTCTTGAGTGTGGTTCCAAAAGGGCTTACTAATCATGCGAGGCAGGAGAGTGTAGTGGTTAGAGTACTGGCTTTACATTCTGCAGCCAGGGTGCCTGGGATGAAATCCTGCCTCCACCACCACCTTGGGCAAGTTGCTTAACCTCTCTAAGCCTCAGCGTGCTCATCTGTATACTGGGAATAACAGTATGGTTGTGCAAAGCATTACAAGAAGTGCTCCAAGTATGGCAGCTATCATCCACATCGTTGTTATCGCCTCCAACACCATTTGCCGCCACCATCGCTGCCACTGTCACCACCACGACCACCGTCACCATCACCACCAGCAGCAGCATAGCTGGAGAAGCCTTCATGGCTCAGTTTGCACCCCCAGCCAACCCTATTCCCTCCTGCATCCCCACAAGGCACAGCTTTTGGGACGGAGGGTGAGAGTCAGTTCCCAAAGGTTCCCGAGCCTCACACTGCACAACCTCACGCATGAATTTGAGCAGGAAGCCACAGGACACTTCCCTGCAGTTGCTGAAGCAGATGTGGCAGAGGCAAAGAATGCAGGCACAGGCTTCTGGAAATACCAGGTTTTCATCAGGGCACACTACATACTGACCAAATCAGTGGCTTTTCAGCATGGCCAGGAGTCTTTCTTGAGGCAGGACAATCTGCCCCACTGCCTCCCACGAGCACCCCAGGGTCCTTAGGAAGCAGAGGCGGAAGCCATGGGGAAGAAAGCCCTCTGACAGAGGTGCGGGTGAGCTGGGCAGTTGCCCTGGATGCCAACCCCAGAATCCCCAGGCAAATGGGGCTGACAGGGCAGACCCTCCAGTGGCTGATTAGGCCCAGATCACTGCTGTGTAAACAGCCCTGGCAGAGAAAAAGCAGAGACAACCTCCCGCACTGCCTCAGCTCGGCTACCTCCAGGGATGTGTCTAAAAAGGACAACACCCAAACCCAAACTGTCGAGGCCCAGCGGAGAGACAGAAGCCCTGCAAGGAGGGCTGGGGCCTTCCCAGGCGGGAAGCACGGTGTGTGCCAGCATGGGGACAGGCCAGTCCGGGTACACGGGTCACCGGAAAGGTGCTCAGGCACCCCTGCAGGAGGCCCACATCGGAGGGGAGCTCGGCCATCTGCTCCTTGGGGAAGAGGCACAGCTGTTCAGTGGCATTTCTGCAGGGTGCCCCACGATGCCACACAGCTGGCCAACCGGCACCTTCCCCCCCTGGCCAGGAGCCCTCCCGCCACCTACACAGACATTCTTTCCAAGAGCAGGAGCCTAGCTTTCCTCTGTGTACTGAGAAAGCACCTGCCAGGGGTCCTACACGCTGAGGCTGGCTTTAGACAACACCAGATACCCCTTTCCAGGTTTCAGTAGTCAGCATCTGTTCAATTCACCCCCGGCTAACCTTTTCTCTCATTCTTGTTCTCTTTGTTCCTTCTTTCTCTTCTTTGTTCATTCAGAGAGGAGGCTTACCAGAGTGGTCAAGAGAACAGGCTTTGGAAGGAGACAACCAGGATCAATATCCCAGCTCTGTCTTTTATAAGCTGTGTGACCTTGTGCCGGTTACCTAACCTCTCTGTGCTTCAGTTTTATCATCTGTTTGATGGAAATCTGAACAGTTCCTACTTCATAGGGTTGTCACAAGGATTAAATTGGTTAACATTTGCTAAACATTTAGAATAGTACCTGGCATGGACAAAGGGTTACACAACAGTTTGTTAAGTAAAAATAAGTAACTGTACTTAATGAATACTTGCTGAGGGCCCTCTATATATCAGACACTGTCCTGGATGCTTGGGACAGACCAGTGCACAAAACAGACTGCTGTCCTCCGAGAGCTGACATGCTGGTCAGGGAGATTAACAATACACTTAATAAACAAGTAAGCCATGGAAAAAAATCAAAAGTAGGGCAGAGAAAGGAGAATTAGGAATATGTGGGGGGTGGGGTGGCAAGTTTGCAGTTTGAAATAGGATAGTTGGTGGAAGCCTCACTGAGAAGCCAGCATCTGAGACAATACCTTAAAAAAGAGAGTCATCCCTGGAAGTGTCAGGAAAACACATTACAGGCAGTGTGAAGAGCTGTGCAAAGGCCCTGAGGTAGTTGTATGCCTGGAGTGTCTGAAATACAGCAAGAAGGCCAAAGAGGCTGGCAGTGAGTGAGGGGGCCAGAAGAAGGCAGAAGGTCTAAGGGGTCAAGATGGGGTGGGTAGATCATGCAGGTCCCTGCAGGACACCGAGACTCTGGGTGATAGCCTGAGCGAGAGGGGAGCCAACGAGGGAGGGACGGGAGGTTTCCCTCTGGCTGCTGCGCTGAGAACAGACTGAAGGAGGGCAGAGAGACCGGGGAGGAAGCAATCATCCAAGCGAGAGACACTGATGGTAGCTCAGACCCGTGGCTGCAATGGAAGACGTGAGAAGTGATTGGACTCTGGACATGTTTTGAAGGCAGGGACCACAGGACTCCCTGACCGAACGGACATGGAGCATGCAAGAAAGAAAGGTATGAAGGATGCTTGCACGGTCTGGGGCCCGACGGCTGAGGGGACGGGTTGCCACGGACTGAGACAGGACGGCCACCAGTGGAAGCGGAGGGCACGCGGGTGTGGACGTCCGCGTGGTGGTGGAGCGTAAACGGCTGGGCGCAGACGTGGGGCAGGTGGGGATGCGTGGGCTACAGGGGAAAACATGGCCGTCGCTGTAACTGGGGTGCGACCCTCGAGGTGAGTGGAGGCGGGGGACGAGGCCCTGATGCGCTTCCACGGTGAGCAGTCACAGGGAAGAGGAGCCGGTGAAGGGCATGGAGGAGGAGTGACGGGCAAGAAGGTGTGGGGACCCGGAAGCCAAGCGCTGACAGGGGTGAGGATGAGCATCGGCTGTGGCCACGGCGGCCGGGTCCCCAGGGGCGAGCACTGAGGCCGGAGCCCACCACCGCGTCCGACAACGTCAACGTCACTGATGCTGCTGACGAGAGCGACAACAAACTCAACGAGTATACACTGAGCACCCGACGTGCCAGCCACGATGCTAAAGACAGTACGTAAAGAATCTCATTCACTCACACGATTCCGTTAAGTGAGCGCTATCCACATCTCACAGACGAGGAAACTGAGGCACAGAGCGAGCGCCACTCACGTGCCGGGTGGTCAGAGCCTGGGTTACTAATCACCACGGGACACGGTCCCCAAGAATCTCTGTGCAAGAGAGCAAGTGAATCGGAAACCAACGTGAGCTCAAGGCAGAACAGGGGGTCGGGGTGGGGAGGCTGAGGGGCCGGGAGGAACCTCCCAGAAGCAGGCAGATACAAGGGGCATGAGCGGCTCTGCAGGGGGGGCACTGGGAAGCCGAGACCTGAGGTCTACCTGTCACTCAAAGCCGGGTGACCTCAGCAAGTCACGGTCTACCCTCCCACACCCAGAGATAAAGCGGCACGCGGAAAAGGCTGACGGCGGCCTGAGCCAGGTTTTATTGAGCTCAAGGGATCTCTCCTTTCTTCTGCAACCCTTTCTGTCTCACGCTGAAGATCCCCTGGCAGGACATTTTTTCCAACTACGGAGTAAAAATTCCTGGCTCAGGCTGAGGCTTTAGGGCTGCCATGTGGGAACGGAGGACAGCTGGTCTCTTCTCCATGGAATGTCCTGACTGTCCTAGAGGCCGGATGTTATCAGGCCAGGAGGCTCTGCTTACAGGAAACAATTGGCCCCAACGGCGACGCCCCCGCCCCCCCCCCCCCCCCCCACCTCTGGCTTCCCCACCAACCAGCACACAATACCCAGAAAATGAGGCCTCAGGATACTCCAGACATTGGAATTCAATGCATCACTCAGCGAGCTGGCCCTTAGCTAAGCACTTGACCATATCTTCATACTTAACCCTCACAGCTACCTTGTTAAGAGGGACACTGCTATTATCCCATTTCAGAGCAAGAACAGGGTCACAGATAAGTGAAGCCAATTTCCTAGGGTCTTACCGCCAGTAAGTGGCAGAGCTGGGATTTGAACCCAGGACCTTACAACCACAGTCCACACACTTAATTGCTGTGCTGCACACCCCAGAGGGATGCGCTGTAGCCCAGCATGTCGACCGGGGGCCCAGTGTCTGGCACACGGCAGGTACGCAGGGAGAGTGGCCGATCGTGAACAAAGCCTCGGTGCTTGGTGTGGCCTCTTGGTCCCTCCCCCCCAGCACACATCAGAGGCTGGGTCACACACGCGGAAGAACCAGAGGGGGCAGGGTGTGGAGGAGCGGCCCCTCCCCAGCACCCAGGCCACTGTCTCTCCATCTCCCATCAGCGTTGATGGCACGGGGACAGCAACTGGCCCACCTGAGAATGGCTGGGCAGGTGATATGTGCCACTGTCAAAACACAAGGCACTAGCCCAGGCAAAGAGCAGCTCCCAGCTGCCCCCAATATTTCGAAAAGCTTCTCGGAAACCACCGTCACCTTCCCCATGCTAAGGCCGGAGGTTCCTCACATGGCAGCCAGAGGGGCCCTTGTAAGTGTAAGTCAGACGCCGTCTCCCCAGTCCAAATCCTCAGGGGCGCCCCTCTGCACACAGGGTAAAGCTCAAGTCCTGGACCCCGCGTGACCCTGTGCGACATGGCCCTTCGTGCAGAAAAGAGCGAGCGCGGCAGCCTGCCTGCCCCCCTTTGAAGGGCCTGCTTCCGCCACCGGCCCTTAGCAAGCTGCTGGAAACTTGGGTTTGGGGAGGGGTCCACCGTGAAGGGACAGGAGTGGCTCGCTCTGCCTAAACTGTTTGCACAGACGGTATGGTTCACGCTGAGCACCTGCCTTCCTTCTGGGGTCTGTGTCCTGCTGCAAAGCATCAGAGTAGTGAGCGTGCCGTGGCAGTACGGGTACCCTCTCGGCAAACCATCCAAACTTCAGGTGGACAGACCACACGCCTCTCTGATCTCTGCCCTCACCCCTGGCTCGGTGCCTTGGCCTCCTAGCCCTTCCCAGCCATGCTCACAGGCCAGGCCTTTGCCTCCACTCCCCAGGACCACTTACCTAGTCCCCTCCCCCACTCCGGGTGTCTGTTCACACAGAGCCCCTCCATGCCCTCCTTTTATCGGGGAGCAAACCCTCCCAGGCCCCCCTCTTCCTGAGCTGTTTTATTTGTCTCCCCCCCTTCATGTGCACCTACCCGCTGTCTGCGGCCTGTCTCCCCCAGTAGAACATAAGCTGTTTGAGGACAGGCTCTGGGGGAGCCTCCACACGACAGCCCTCCCAGGACAAGAGCAGGCACTCAGGAGGCGCCCAGCGAGAATCAGCTGATGAATAAATGGTTGCTCCTGTGGTCACCCGAGCTGAGGAGAAACACACCCAGCTTCCAGGCCATCTCCTGCCTCCAAAGCAAGGGCAGGGCAGAGGGCGCAGGCCGCCACCCCCGGGAGAGGGGCTCTGCTTACCTCCAGAAGCTGCGCAGCATTGGGCCGGGTCTCTGGGTTCTTATCTAGGGCCACCTTCAGGAAGTCTCGGAACTCCACAGACCTGGGGGGGTGGGGGTGGGGAGCGCCCACCGGTGGCAGCAGTCAGCTCCAAGTAGGGCAGAAACTGAGAAAATTCTCCCCGTCGCATACTCTACTCTCCTGGGAGTTGTATGCTTCCCAAACACAGCCCTCAAAGACAAAGGCGCCTTCATGAGCTAAAGCGGTGAAGGCTACAGGGTTTACACGATGACCTTTTCATTGTGAACATCACCGTACAGACGGGATGTGGAAATCAGAAAGCAGGGACTTGCCCAAGGCCACACGGTAATACACAGAAGTGCAGGGACTTATGCCCGAGCCTCAGTTCCCAGCCCAGGGTCGTGTCATGTGGCTGCTGGGGCTCATTTAGGCACTTACTCCCACAGCGGGATCCGGCTTGTGGGATCACCCAGTCTGCTTTGATGGACAATCCATGTCCAGAGCACGTGGAGGGCCCGGGTAGCTCAGAAAGGCCCAGAGACCTCCAGGCCCCGACTGCTCCCCCACTCTGGGCACTCCACCCACCCAATCCCACCTGCCCTGTGACCCAGGCCTGCTGGCCATGCAACAAACACCCTCAGGCAGACAGGCCTTGCTCCTTACCACTTAGAAGGCGTGAGCAGAGTGGGGGGATCCGACTTGGCAATCTTGAGCAGGACCCGCATGGGGTTGAGCTCATGGTGCGGGGGCTCGATCTGGGCCATCTCAATCAGAGTGATGCCCAGGGACCAGATGTCAGCTTTGTAGTCATACGGGGTGTCCTTCATGGTCTCACACATCACCACCTCGGGGGCCATCCTGAACCAACCAAGGGATAACACAGGGCTAAGAACCTAGCCTTCATAGGCCCTTCTCAGAGACTTGGGGTCAGGACCACCACAAGCCAGTGTCAGAGAGCTGGCAGCACTCCTGAATCACAATTTGCATTGCTGTCCATCCCACTGTCTTCCTTACGATGGTCTTCACTCAGTAAGATGCCTTCAAGGAGCTCCAATGCCATGTCCCGCTGCAGTTCCCGAAGCCTACCACAAGATGGCAGCAACAATCCAGAACACAGAGTCCTGGGGAAGGGGTGGGTAGAGGCAGAGGGAAAGGTGCCCAGAAAAAACTGGGGGCACAAGGTGGGGGGTGTGGAGAGAATACACCAGCACAGACAGAACGGATGGGAGAGAACAGGAGAAAGAGGAATGAAAGGGCAGAGAGAGAGAAAGAAAGGGTGAGTAATAAGCAAGCAAGAAAGGAGCCTAACTCCACAATGAGAAGTAATGCACATGAAAAACAGAAAGCAGTTAGGTGTGAAACTGAGAGAGGTTTTTTGTTTGGTTTGGTTTTTTTTTATTTTGTTGCCTTTTTTTTTTTTTTTTTTTTTTTTTTTTTTTTTTTAAAGTAATAGTTTGGGGAAAGAAGGAAACACAATGGCCTAGAGAAGCCCAGAGAAACTTCACAGGAGGGTAGGAATTGAACTTGTTCATCCTCACAGTCCCAGCCCAGGGCCTCACATTCAATCTGTACTTGTTGAATTAATTAAGAATTAAACCATTTTCAGGGCATCTGGGTGGCTCAGTCAGTTAAGCACCCCACTCTTGATTTCAACTCAGGTCATGATCTCACAGTTCATGGGTTCGAGCCCCACATCGAGCTTTGTGCTGACAGCACGCAGAGCCTGCTTGGAATTCTCTCTCTCCTCTCTCTCTGCCACTCCCCCACTCGCACATGTGCTTTCTCTCTCTCTCAAAATAAATAAACTTAAAAAAAAAAAAAGAATTAAACCATTTTCTAGGGGTTCCCGTTGAGGTGTCCCTAATGGAGTATTTTCTGTACACATCATCGCATTTCATTCTGTCAACAATCTGTGAAGTAGGTGCTGTTCTATCCCTGATTTCGTAGAGGAGGAAACGGAGGGACAAGGAAGCTAAGCAACTTGGCCAAGGTCAAAGCACTCGTGAGTGGTGGAGACCAGGCTCAGACCCAGCAGGCTGACTCAGGAGCCCTTGACACGGCCAGAGGTCACCTTGGGGAGTCTGAGGTTGAGCCTTCAGTCTACCATTCCCTTTCCAGAAACTGCACAACTCACCAGTAAGGCGTTCCTATGAAGGAATCTCGTTTCTGCAGAGTTTTCAGATTCTTGGCAGACACACCAAAGTCAGCTGCAAGACAAAAATCAGATACAGTATTTGATGGACATTCCTCCACCCACAGTGCTGGGGTGTGAACTCAAGAGACAGACGTTCCAAGTCAATTAACAGATGCCATTTCCCATCTAGCAAATTTTTGATCATTAAAAATATATCTACTGCTGGAAGGATATATTGAGACATGCAATTTCCTTCTTGCTAATAACGGTATAAATTGAAGAGCCTTTCAGAAAAGTAGTGGGGCAATAAATTCCAAGAACCTTTAAAATATCTATACGCTCTTCTGACGCAGTAATCCCAAACCTAGATATTTACCCTAATGAAATCTCAAATATAAAAAAATTATGCAGAACGATGTTCATCCAAGTGCTATTGTAATAGTGACAAATTAAAAAGAACCATAATTATTTAGCTTTCAGAGAGTGATTTTAGCCAGAAATACTTGTGCCTTGGATAAAGCTCACTGGCTATGATACTATCTCTGCACAAAGCTGAGGGAGTGATTTTAAAACTTCTTATGTAAAAAATAAAGAAAATAAAACTTCTCATATACTATATTGTCTTCTCCAAAAAGGGCTTATGATGGCATATCACACACACACACACACACACACACACACACACACACACACACACATACATTGAGAGAGAGGTAAGAAAGATAAGGTAAAGGGTAAACAACTGAGCAGATTAAGGAAAGTGTGATGGGGCATCTGGGTGGCTCAGTCAGTTAAGCATCGACTCTTGATTTCAGCTCAGGTCATGATTTCACGTTCATGAAACGGAGCCCCCCGTCAGGCTCTGTGCCGAGAGCACTGCGGACCCTGCTTAAGACTCTCTCTCCCTCTGCCTCTGTCCCTCCTTTGCGCGTGCTCTCTCTCTCTCTCTCTCTCAAAAAAGAAAAAAAGAAAAAACAAAAAGTAAAGTGTGATGTACTGGCATATGACGGAGTATCTTATAGGCATTAAAATTAGTTTTGAAGTATTTTTATTCAATATTTTAACACTGAATTACACGTACGAATACATATCAATATTAAATGTTTAGTATGTATTTAACATTTGATATTATTTAACATGTATTTAAATATGTCAATATTTAACACCATATTAAGATATTGTATTTATAGACTTAGAAGGTGCAGCAGGAAAGGGGAGGACGCACAGTTGAACAGTGTGTGGTCGGCTCAATGCTCCCTTCCCCCACAAAAAAAGGGCAAAATATACATGAA
The DNA here is from genome assembly GCF_022837055.1 of Prionailurus viverrinus. Lineage (NCBI taxonomy): Eukaryota > Metazoa > Chordata > Mammalia > Carnivora > Felidae > Prionailurus > Prionailurus viverrinus. The sequence continues at coordinate 178,278,892 of NC_062561.1, read as the reverse complement.
CTGATTTGAAGAAAATACACCAACTGGCTAAAATGGTTGTGTGTGGATCATGAGACCAGGCTAGGTTTCTTCTACTTTTCTGAATTCTTCAGGTTTCCCATGATGAACATACAAGACTTTCTGGACTAACAAAAATTAAATGTATCTTTAAGCCATCCAACAGCACCAGCCAGTCTTCCTTCACAAGCCCAATACTAAGAGAAGAGTCCAATGCCACATGCTCAGTTGGAGCATGTGACTCTTGATCTCGGGGTTGGGAGTTCAAGCCCCACGTTGGGCATAGGGACTACGTAAAAATAAAATCTTTTTGGGGGTGCCTGGGTGGCTCAGTCGGTTTAAGCGTCCAACTTCGGCACAGGTCATGATCTCATGGTTGGTGGGTTTGAGCCCCACCTCAGGCTCTGTGCTGACAGTTCAGAACCTGGAGCCTGCTTCAGATTCTATGTCTCTCTCTCTCTCTCTCTCTGCCCCTCCCCGCTTGCACTCTGCACGTGTGCACGCTCTCTCTCTCCCTCTCTCTCAAAAATAAAAATTAAAAATTTTTTAATAAAATAAAATCTTAAAAAAAGACTTTTTTTAAAGCATTCCAACTAGTAAGTTAACATAAACTTTTGTATGACAGAAAGAAACAGGTAAGTTTCATCTTGATTAAAAAATAAATTCAAGAGGAAGCAACACCTTGAGCAGACTGCTGCTGCTTAATTCAAAGCAAGACAAGTTGCAAAGCTGTTACAACTGCCAGCCGCCCCAGAAGCCTGTCTAGGTCTTGAAATGAGCTGGCCCGAACCACAGTCACATAACAACTGCTGTCCTGGAGAGCTTGAATCAGACCCACAATTTCAAACCAGGAAGGAGCATAATGCTAAGAGCATAGGCCTGAATACCAGAGAGCTGGTTCCAGTCTCAGCTCTTCTTTTTTTTTTTTTTTTTAACATTTATTTATTGTTGAGAGACAGAGCATGAGCAGGGGAGGGGCAGAGAGAGAGGCAGACACAGAATCTGAAGCAAGTTCCAGGCTCTGGGCTGTCAGCGCAGAGCCCAACGCAGGGCTCGAACTCACGAACTGCGAGATCATGACCTAAGCTGAAGTCAGATGCTTAACCGACTGAGCCACCCAGGTGCCCCTGGGCTCTTCTTTTTCATTGGTTCATTCACCTATTCATCAGGGTGCCATCTGGAGGCAGACATCAGCCAGGAGCAAACTAAGTCCTTGCCCTTGGCAGCTCAAAGTTCAGTGGTAGAAGGAGAGGACAACCGGACAAACACCAGTAAGTACATATTCCTAACTGTGTAAAGGGTGGAAAGATGGGATAGGCAGTCTATGGTCAGAGAAGTGTGTGTGTGTGTGTGTGAGAGAGAGAGAGAGAGAGAGGGAGGGAGAGAGGGAGGGAGAGAGAGAGACAGTGAGCGGGAGAGAGCACAAACAGGGAAGGAAGGAGTGAATATTAACTGAACATCTATTATGTGCCAGGCATCCATTCATTCAACACATATTAATTGAACATCTATTATGTTCTAGGTGCAGGAGTGAACCAAAATCTTCACCCTAGTGTGGCTTGTTACTCTAGCAGTAAAAACAGGCCCTCCACAAGCCCCACGGCAGGTGAGAGGCGACGGGCGGTTCTTTTAGACAGGAGGTCAAGATCTGGGGGAAGAGATTTACAGACAGGGATGACAAATGGGCTGAAGGGCCTGGAAGGGGCAAGGCAGAGTGGCTAGAGGGAGAGGAGGTGGCAGCAGATAAGGCAGGAGACAGGCAGGGGTCAGGACAGTTAGTACACCTCTGACCCTCAGTTTCCCTGTGATACAGGGGTGGTGATTCCGTAGAACTACTCTGTAGGGTTGCCACAAGGATTCAATGACACACACGAGGCACTCAGCTCCAAGCCCAGCACTGTGTAAATGCCCTGTCCATGGGGCACGTGAGCCAGCAGACTCAAGAATCTTAGACTGGAGCCTGGCCGAGGGTCCTGGGAATGGTCAGGAAAGCTGGTCTCTGAGCCCGGGCAAGGCTAAGTAGATGGTAGGTGCCCCGTCAGCTGATGACAGGCCCGGAGGGACCAACGGCTGTGGCAGAGTGAGGTTCAAAACCAGGAAACCCACAGGAGAACCTGGCTCTGCTGAGGACTACCTGGGAGGCCAGGACAAGTCGCCACCTCTCCGGGCTCCCGGGTAAGAACGGGGGGGGGGGGGGGGGGGGGGGGGGGCCTGCCTTACCTCCTCCCTACGGGGCCCCTGCAAACACCAACAGTGGCCAGCACAGATTTCCTAGGAAATCTTTTGGGAACAACAGTGACTGCCTCTCAGACCCAGCGTGAGGCTCCCTGGAGGGAGGCAGGAGCCACTCCCCCACCAGGGTCTCCATTCCCCGCCTGAGAAGAAAGAGGAAAAGCAGAAACCACCACAGTTTTGCAACGACACACAGCTGGTCTCCAAGACCCTCCCTTAGGCATGAGCCAGCCAGCCTCTTGGATGGCGGCTACTTCCCCTTCTGCCCCACGTCTGCCCCCCAAGACGGGGCCCACCCAGGAGGGTGGGGCGGCCCCTCCCGGCAGCCCTGGGACTTCAGGCTGCCTGAATGGTGTTTACAGGAAGTGTCCCCTGACAGGTGGGGGGCTGCCTCCGACAGCTCAAAGGGGCTTTTCCCCATGCAGTCTCTTCTAATGCAAACACTCCTCTGTCCTTCTCCCGTTTCACAAGGATCAGAAGCAAGGGCAGCAGGTAGGAAGGTGGGGCCTGTTTCATAAGTTATCATCTCCATAAGGAAAGAGGTCATTTCTGCTGTATCCAGAGCTGCACTGCAGGCACAGCTGGCACAGGAAGTACAGCTGAATCAATGAATGGACGGACTTTGCTAGACCGCCTCTTATGTTTGGGAAAAAATAACTGGTTTGGGGCACCTGGGTGGCTCAGTCAGTTAAGTGTCCGACTCTTGATTTCAGCTCAGGTCATGATCTCGGGGTCGCAGCATCGAGCCCCGCATCAGGCTCTATGCTAAGGGTGGAGCCTGCTTAAGATTCTCTCTCTCTTCCTCTGCCCCATTCCCCTGCTTGCTCGCTCTCTCAATCTCTAAAACAAACAAATAAATAAATAAAACTGGGTTTTAAGAAATATATTTGTTGCTTCTCCAAAGAGATTGTTTAAAAAAAAAAAAAAAAAGAAAGAAATATATTTGACACAGCGATTCTCTTTCTAGAAATAGATTCCCCCAAACCATGTTTATAATATATATGGAAGCTTACAGAAGCATTATTGGAAAGAGTAAGAAATTGGAAAGCACCCAGTTGTTGCCAAAGCTGAGCTGGCAAAGGAGTTAGAAAAACTGTGGTGCGGCCCAGCCGTGAACTAGTATGCAGCCCTTAAAAAAAATGAGGTTGCAGGGGCACCTGGGTGGCTCAGTCAAGCGTCCAACTCGTGCTTTCGGCTCAGGTCACCAACCCAGGGTCATGAGATCGAGCCCCACATGGGGCTCCACACTGAGTGTAGAGCCTGCTTGATATTCTCTCTCCCCCCCCCCCGCCCCTCTCCCCCACCTAAAAAAATACATATATCAAAAAAAAAAAAAAAAGAGATTGCATTTGTATGTACTAACTTGGGACTTCATCCATAACATGTTGCCCTGAACATGATGGTGACTGATGCATATGATAGAATGTACAGAATTCCAGTTGTATTTTAAAAGAAAGACATACACCTACTGTGTGCACACATACACCCACAAACACAGAACAGGGTCTGTGAGGTTATACATCAAACCTAATGGTAACCACCTCCCCAGAAGCAGGATTTGGGGAGAGCACACAAGGGGGTCTTACATTTTGCTTTTAAACATTTTTTTAACGTTTATTTATTTTGAGAGAAAGAGACAGAGAACGCATGTGCTCCCAAGCCGAAGAGGAGCAGAGAAAGCGAGGGAGATAAAGAATCCCAAGCAGGCTCCACATTGTTACAGTTCGTGAGACCATGACCTGAGATGAAATCAAGAGTTGGATCCCTGGGGCGCCTGGGTGGCGCAGTCGGTTAAGCGTCCGACTTCAGCCAGGTCACGATCTCGCGGTCCGTGAGTTCGAGCCCCGCGTCAGGCTCTGGGCTGATGGCTCAGAGCCTGGAGCCTGTTTCCGATTCTGTGTCTCCCTCTCTCTCTGCCCCTCCCCCGTTCATGCTCTGTCTCTCTCTGTCCCAAAAATAAATAAAAAACGTTGAAGAAAAAAAAAAAATTAAAAAAAAAAAAAAGAGTTGGATCCCTTAACCAACTGAGCCACCCAGGTGCCCCGGGTCTTACATTTTTTAACTTTAGATGCTTTTATTCTTTAAAATGTTTCTGATAAAGAGGACACCGCTTTTCTGGCTTAAAAAGCTGAAAGGCACGTAGCAGAAGTCTTTTAGGTTTGTGGGTTCTTGTTTTTGCTTTTTGAGTAAAACCCAGTGGGAGCCAGGATGTGGTGAGAGAACTTCACACTTGCCGGGGGTGAGCTGCGCACCCTGGACGGAGGGCACACTGACTGCAGGGATTAGCAAAAACCTGACACGCTGCACACGCCCAACAGTCATAACAAACGCTAATATTTACTGAGAACTTGCCAGGTGCACAGCACTGTGCAGACTTCTGCACATCACTTACATCTTCCTCTGCAAATCATTTTGCATATCATGTGCATATATATATCCCTGTGCAGATCATTTATAGCCAGGACCCTCGGAGCAGGGAAAATTATTATCCCCCTTCTCTACAGATGAGAAAACTGAGGAGCTTGCAGATGGTTACCCAGCTCTAAGGACAGACATATGCTAAGTCTGTGCTTTTTTTTTTTTTTTTTAATGTTTATTTTTGAGAGACAGAGACAGAGTGCAAGTGGGGAAGGGGCAGGAAGAGGGAGACACAGAATCCAAAGCAGGCTCCGGGCTCCGAGCTGGCAGCACAGAGCCTGATGCGGGGCTCGAACCCACGAACCGTGAGATCATGACCGGAGCTGAGGTCGGATGCTTAACCGACTGGGCCACCCAGGCATCCCGAGGTCTGTGCTCTTTACCACTACCAGGTTCTACCATTCTGTGCGCAGAAAAAATACTGAAAGGAAGACTGGGGTGGTGCATTGTGGCAACATCAGGAATGACTTTCGCGTCCTTCTTTGTGGGTCTTATTCCAGACTGTCTGGAATTCTAGGCTGTCCAGACTGTATCAATCTATATACTCGTTTACAAATATGTTTTTCTTATGACCAAAGCAATGCTGCTTATCAAAAATCCAAACATTTACAGATTCGAAAGTCTCCATAATCCTGGCAGGGATAAACACTTTAAGTGTTTGCCGCACACAGCTCCACGTTTATTTACGTAAATAAGAAGTATATGCGTAAATAAAAATACTTTTGAAAAATAAAACCAGATGAAGCCTACTATCTTGCAGCTTGTGTTTTGTCCCTTCACGGTGTGTACATACATTTTTACAAGAGATTACACATTTCCTACAATTTTCAGTAGCTGAAGAAGACTTCATTGTAGGATAGTACCATAACTCTACAGGAATTAGCTGGATCATTTCTCATTTCTTGCTGTTACAAATATTGTTGCAATGGGCATCATTGTACGTATCTTCCTATACATAAATCCCACATATTACTTTTATAAACAAAAAAAGAATCACACAATGTAAGAAGTTATATATTATACACACACACACACACACACAGAGCCGTGAACTTAGACCGTATGGAGATATGTAACAGAAACTCTCATCTGTCCCCTTAACTGCAGATGACCAAAAGAATCCAAGGTAAGAGGAGCCTTTTCCCAGATAATGTCAGGCCAGTTAAAGGCAAACCGCCTTCCCTCCTGGACCCTCTACCCCAGGCCAGTGAGTCTGTAGGCCAGCATGGTCAGGGCTTACCCTGGGATTTAGGTCTGAGAACCTTCTAGGTGGTCCTCAACCACGGGGTGCTGTGTGTTCCAGGATGTTTGAAAGTGGGTGGGGTGGTCTGGCTGTCACATGAAGGCGAGTGTTCCTGCCATTTCACGGGGGAGAACCTCCTAAGGTAAAAATGGTCTCATCTAAAATGCCAGCAATGGTCCCGTGGACAAACCCCAGCCAGGGTCCTCATGGTGCCGACAGGGAAGCGAAACCTAGAGAGGGTGAGGGACCTGCTGAAAGTGAGCTGGGGACAGGAGAAAACAAAGGCTTTGCCCCCAGCCCTGGAATCCCACGGGCCTTCCTCCTCAGGATTACAGCACCAGCTCATTAACAGGGAGGCCCCACCACGGCACCCAAGTGACTTCTCTGAATTAGCAGCACGGTCTGCCTCTCCAGAAGGCAGCTTTCCTGCCTCTGCTGTCACGGAGGCAGCACCTGGCAGGAAAGCGAGAAGATTCTGTGATCTGAGACAAACTGCTTCATGTTTCTGAGCCTCAGTTTCCTCATCTAGGAAACAGGCATCGTATTAGGTAGCCAAATGTGAGGCTGACCGAACTGCTCTATTTTTCTGTTTCCATGTTTATTTTCTTTTGTTTATTAGATACACGTGACCACTATAGAAGCCTTTGTTTTCCCATTCATTCCGGTCCACCTTCAGCCTCCCAGCCCCGCGGCCTTCACTGACTCTCTCTCTCCTCCCCTACATAACCCTGTCTTTTTCTGGTATTTTCTCCCTCAACCTCAATTACACATTCAGAACTCTGTGCTTGCTTCCAACAGGCTGTGCCAGTCTATGGGGGACAACAATTTGGTTTTCTGGTCAGTGCAAATCTACTTTCCTTCTGGAAAACCATCCAACCCACCCCAACCACACTCTTCCATGGAGAGGACGAGGGAATGGGGTGGGTTAATATTTCCATATTGCTACCTGATCCCTCTTCCTTCTCAGAGAAGCCCTCCTTACTGGACCTTGTTGATTGATCCAGAGGGTCTATGCCCACACCAACGTAGGCCAATCAGAATCCTTCACTGGGATTTTTTTTTTAATATTTATTTTTGGGAGAAAAAGAAACAGAATGTGACCAGGGGAGGGGCAGAGAGAAAGGGAGACACAGAGTCCAAAGCAGGCTCCAGGCTCTGAGCTGTCAGCACAGAGCCCCGACGCAGGACTCAAACTCATGAACCCTGAGATCACAACTGAGCCAAAGTCAGACGCTTAGCTCACTGAGCCACCCACAACACCCCTCACTGGGATTATTAACCGGAGACCTGAAATGGTGAGGTTCCGATGATCAACCTTCAGAAGATGATGCTGGGAAAATTAAAACTAGCCCTAGCCAGATGCTTTGTGGAGGGGGCTGGTCAGAGCCTAACCAACGTGCACAGAAAGGCAGACCAGAGAGAGTCTCAGGAGCGTTTGTGTTCCAGGGTTCAACTGCCCTGGATGCCCAGCTGATCTCTTCCCCAACACAGAGGCACATTCTCCTGTCTGCCTTCGATCACAGGAGAACGGTTCTCATCATTTGTTGCTACAATAAGGTAATGGTTAAGCACGTGGGCTCTGAAGCCAGATGCACTGGTCTGAACCCCAGTTGTGCCTCTTACTGGCTGTATGATCTGGAGTTAAGTCAACCTCTTTAGACGCCAGGTATCTCCATCTCCTCTGTAAAATGTTAGCAGTGGTCTTTAAGGACGAAATGAATTACTATATATCAAACACCGGCTCGGTACATGATAGTCATAGTGAAAGAACCAGGTCACCAGCCCGCTGGCTGCAGCAAGCAGGAATTCTGGGTTGGGGGTCAAGGTGGGGGTGAGGGGCAGGTAAATGGGCTCCCGCCAGGCCCACTTGCCTGGCCTCCTATGCATCAAGGGGACTTTGGAAATTAGGAATCCTGCAGTGATCATAACGTGGTAAAGTGACGACAATGCTATAGAAACTACTACTGACTGGTACCCAGGTTCTGGGCTGAGCATTTTGACTTTTAGGCCAGTCTGGACTCCTGCTTAGAATGTGAAAGACTCCAAAAGTAAAATTCTCCTCCCATCTTCAGAGATGCACCACTGGGGAGAGGAACACAGACTCTCCAGAGAAGAGGGAACACTGTCTCTCATAACAGCGTCTCTGAAATGTCCCTAGGCCCAAGAAGGAAACCTAACGTTTGCTGGCCCCTCTCTGTGTAGATGCTTTTTAAAAAATGTTTATTTTTGAGAGGGGGGCGAGGGGGAGGGGCAAAGAGAGACAGGGAGAGAGAGACAGAACCCCAAGCAGGCTCCACACTGTCAGCGCAGAGCCCGACACGGGGCTCGAACCCACGAACCCGCGAGATCATGACCTGAGCTGAAATCGAGTGTCGGACACTCAACCGCCTGAGCCAGCCAGCGCCCCACCTGCAGATGCACGCTCTGTGTGCACGGTCTCACTACACTGTCATACGAATCCCGTGAGATGGGAACTGTTACCACACTCTTGACTTTGAGAAACTGATGCCCAAAAAGGTGAGGTGACTCACCCAAGGTCACCCAAGGTGACATGGCAGATCCGGGGCCAGAACACGGTTCTTCAGACCGCAGCGTCCACCCCCCACCGAATATCCCAATGGTCTCTGGGCAGCAGGCGTGCTTCCTCTCTCTCTCTCCGCGCCTATGGGTTCCCACTGGTCATCAGAAATCGCTTCCCCCCACTCAGAGCGGGAGCTCGTGCCTTACTTGGCAATGACCAAATGAACCTCAGGGAAGTCTGGTATGAACAAGGAAGAAGGCAAAGTGTCTAGCAGCAGAGAAGGACATAACCCTGAGCCTCCCTGTGACAGTACTTTGCATACTTCACCCGACTGGTTCCAACTAACCCTGAGAGGTGATCTACTGTTACACCCATTGCACAGATCGAAGAACTGAGGTTTGGATAGTTACGTACGGTTCTCCGGCTCGAGGTGGCAGAGCCAGGACTTGAACCGTGCCTGTCTGTCTAGAGCCCACGCTCTGCTCAGCTCTCCCTGCTGCTTTTCACTCTATTCCCACTCCACTGAGAAGCCTGGGTGTGGCCCTTGCTTGGGAGAGAGATCTGCTAAGCAACTGTCTTATGCATCCCTGAGTTATATAAGGACATGGGGGAGAGGGGGCCTCAGGGCCCGAGGCAGTCTCAAGAAGCCAGCAAGAGTCAGTCGAGCTGCCACTGTGTCTCCCAGGCCTCCTCCGCTGCTCCGCCAGGCTGCAGATTCCAGGCCCAAGGGGGATGGAGAATTTTCCAAAACAGAACAACAGGCCCCGGCAGGCGTGCACATCACGGCTCCCAGGGCTCCGTGAAATCGTGTAAATACTCACACTCAACTCTCCCTGCACTTTTTGCCTTTTTCATTGGCTTCCTGGTGTTCTCAACTGCATACGCCAAGTCATTTGGAAACCTGATGCACCCGTCTGCTTCCATCCGGCCCTCTGCTAGGCTCTGAGTGAGATTCTGGAGTCCGCTCGGCGTGTCAGTTCAGTGCCCTCCAGATTTAAGGGGTGTGTAGGGGGAGATGGCAACGGGAGATGAGAACCCCATGGGGACACCTCAGCCCAAGGCTGCTGGGACCCTCCCTCCCTCCCTGCCCCGACCAGGGCCTCTCTGCTCTGACTGGCTGGTCCTGACCCAGGTTTGCTGTGTGCTGCCTCCTCCAAGTGAGAAGTTCTTGAAGGATGGAGCTGAAGGTTTCCCTTGAACCCCTCGGAGCACAAGAGGCTCTCTTCTGCCCCACCCCCCATACTCCCTGAGCCTGAAGGCAAAGGCACTCCCCAACTTGGCCCCTCCCTGACCCTGGCCCACACTCCACCCTTGAATGAGCCCAACCACTGGCAGCTGTGAAGTCCGAAAGACCCGAGTCCCAACCCTGCTACTTCTCCTCCCTCACGGTCTGAACTCAGTGTCCTCATCTATGTTGGGTACAGTCCCTCCCCTCCCCACACTCCTGCCCAGTACCCCCTGGAGTGCAGATTAAATGACCCATCTAGAAAGTGCCTCCTCTGATGGCTGGCATCTAGTGGGTGCTTTGTAAACCCAGTTAAGTGTGCATTATCTTTTTTTAATGTTTATTTTTTTATTTTTCAGAGAGCATGGGGAGAGGGGCAGAGAGATGGGGGGGGTGGGGGACAGGATCTGAAGTGGGCTCTGTGCTGACAGCAGAGAGCCCTGACACGGGGCTCGAACTCACGAACCATGAGATCATGACCTGAGCCGAAGTCAGATGCTTAACTGATTGAGCCAACCAGGTGCCCCAATGTGTATTATTTTTATTATCAGTCCCCCCAAAACATTCTGCTGTTCTTTACTTCCATGCCCCTGCCTGCTAGGCTCCCTCTTCCTGGCTTGCCCTGCCCAACCTGGTTTACTTGGTAAATACCTATCCGCCTTTCACAACTCAGCTCAAACTATCCTCCTACCAAAGGCTCTTCTAAACCCACACTTCCAGGCTCAGGTGGAAGAACCGAGCCCCCCCCCCCCCCCCCCCACCATAAACTCCCCACTCCAGCCCTGATGCTCTCAAGTGTCTCCCCACTGCCTGGGAACTCTGCAGGAGCAGGAAGGAGACCAGAATCTCACTCCCTTCCAGTTCCCAGAGCCCAGCACAGGGCCTGGCACACAGCAGACACTTAAGGAAACAACAGTAATGACAGCTGGCCTTTACAGAGAGCTTGTTACACATACACCTGCTTGTAACTGGTATCACAACCTTCCAACAGATGTTTTATTATCATTCGCATTTTACAGATGCGGAAATGGAAAAGCAGCGAGGTTAGGTGGCTTTACCAAGGTCACAGACCTAGAGGCAGACTTGGGATTTGAACTCAGGACTCTCTGACTAGAGTGCATGCACTTAACCATTCCAGGTAAAAGAAGGAATACGGACGAAGAAGAGCCACAGGGATGTGAGCTGACCCCCGGAAGGTACCAGGACATAGCACAGGGTGTGACCCTCCCTGCTCACGCCTGGTCTGAGAAACTTCTTCATACTGTTGGTTTCAAGACAGAACCAACCCTACCCTCTGGACAACAGAGCATTTCTAACAAGCTGCCAGGTCAGGCTGCTGCTACCACCAACCATACTTTGGACAGCGAGGGTCAAAAGTGGTGGTTGTCACAGTGGTCCCATCAGTACTGTTGCACGTGGGAGCTTATTAGAAATGCAAGTTCTGGGGCCCCTGAGAAACTCAGTTGGCTAAACTTCCGACTCCTGATTTCGGCTCAGGTCAGGATCTCACGGTTTGTGGGTTTGAGCTCTGCGTCAGGCTCTGTGCTCACCGTGTGGAGCCTGCTTGGGATTCTCTCTCTCCTTCTCTCTGCTCCTCTCCCATTTGTGCTCTCTCTCTCTCTCAAAATAAATGAATAAACTTTAAAAAAGGAAGGAAGGGGGCGCCTGGGTGGCGCAGTCGGTTAAGCGTCCGACTTCAACCAGGTCACGATCTCGCGGTCCGTGAGTTTGAGCCCCGCGTCAGGCTCTGGGCTGATGGCTCAGAGCCTGGAGCCTGTTTCGGATTCTGTGTCTCCCCCTCTCGCTGCCCCTCCCCTGCTCATGCTCTGTCTCTCTCTGTCTCAAAAATAAATAAACGTTGAAAATAAATAAATAAATAAATAAATAAATAAATAAATAAATAAAAGGAAGGAGGGAAGGAGGGAGGGAGGGAGGGAGGAAAAGAAAGAAAGAAAGAAAGAAAGAAAGAAAGAAAGAGGAAGGAAGGGAGGGAGGGAGGAAAAAGGAGGGAAGGAGGGAGGGAGGAAGGAAGGAATAGAAAGAAAGAAAGAAAGAAAGAAAGAAAGAAAGAAAGAAAGAGGGAGGGAGGGGGGAGGGGGGAGGGAGGGAGGGAGGGAGGGAGGAAGGAAGGAAGGAAGGAAGGAAGGAAGGAAGGAAGGAAGGAAGGAAAGTTCTTGGGCCCCACCCAAGACAGAAACGCTGGCGTTAACACCCAGCAATCTGAGTGTTGGGAGCCCTCCAGAGGACTAAAATGCACTAAGTCTGAGAACCCACTAGAACTGCATTCATTTTGTAAGGCCCAGCCCCACCCCAAGGATCGAAGCCCTCATGGAGGGGAGCGCGGTGATGTGGGCAAGCCCTGGGAAGCAAGCCAGCGGGCCCTGGGGTCAGCCCTGGCTCTGTCCTTACTAGCTCTCTGACCCAGGGCAGGTCCCCACCCTCTGAGCTTCAGAGCCCTCAAAGCAAGGATGCTGGGAGCTGCTCTCCTGTGGCAGAAGATGTACTAGATGATTGCACTGCACCATTTCTGTTCCAACCCTCATGATGATCCCTGCAGTTCTCCATCACAGGGACTCAACGCTGGTGCAGTTTCTTGTGGCCATGATGCAAATTGTTCCTTACAGCTACGCAGGTTACCACTAGAGAAAGTACAATAGTGACGTTCCTACGCTGAAGGACACGGTCAAGGGAGGGGGAGAGGTGGGGACGAATGAGTGATTTAGCCACCAGGAAGGTGTTACTAGAAAAGAACAGAATGAAGTCAAACTGTCTCTCTGTCACTGACAGACAAAACATCTCTCTGTCCGGACACCCTTCCACTGGCAGAGACGTATGCACACGTGATCTGGGAGGACAACCAGTGCCAACTTCTGGAGAATGAGATTGGAGGGACTTCCAGGCTCTCCCCTCCCAACGTTCCTGTACTGTGTAAGTTTTGGATAATAAACATGTATGATTTTCCATCAAACAATAAAAGCCATTAGTTAAGAAACAGCATTACAGGGGTGCCTGGGTGGCTCAGTCGATTAAGTGCGTCGGACTTGATTTCGGCCCGGGTGGTGAGCTCACGGTGGTGAGATTGAGCCCCACATCAGGCTCTGTGCCAGCAGCACGGAGCCTGCCTGGGATTCTCTCTCTCCCCCTCTGCCCCTTCCCTCTCGTGTTTACACTCTCTCTCTCAAAATAAATAAATAAATAAACGAACATTTTTTAAAAAAAGGAAATAGCATTATAAGCATATTATTGATCAGTGCAGGAGTAAATAGGACAAGAGTTCAGTGTCATTGGTGGAAATGGATGGGGAAAGAGGTGGTGGTAGCAGATGAGGTGTGCCTGTGTTATTTTGGTTAAAAAAAAAAAAAGGTATTAAAAAACACAAAGAAATTCTGACACCTGCTACAACACGGATGAACCTCAAGGACATTATGCTGAGTGAAACAAGCCAGAAACGAAAGCACAAATGATTGCACTTATAGGAGGTCCCTAGAACAGTCAAAATCGTAGACAAAATGTAGAATGGAGGTGACCAGGGCCTGGGGGTGGGGGTTAGTGTTTACTGGGGACTGTGTTTCATTCTGGGATTTCGGAAAGTTCCTGGAGACAGATGGTCGTGATGGCTGCACGACAACGTGAACGTACTTCATGCCATTGACCTGGACACTTAAAAACTACACTTCAAAGTTAAGGTGATCAATTTTATGTTGTCACATGCATTTTACCACAATCTGAAAAAAAAAAAAAAAAAGAAAACACAAGGAGAGAAGAGACGAAAACAAAAAAAGGTTTGTTTCGACACATACGCCTGACGTCCTATTTTCTACCTGCGAACGGAGGCGGACTTGTCCCTCTGTCCGCCACTCTCACTCAAATTCTCTAGATTAGAAGCAGGAGCAAAAGGGTCAGACCAGCGCCTCCCACAGGACACCACCAGCCTCATGGGCAGATCCCTGGCGAGGGGCCGTCCTGGGCGCTGGAGGATGGTGAGCCCCAGATGCCAGGGGTCTCCCTTGTCCCTAGTTGTGACAACCAAATGTTCCTGGGGGACAAAAATCACCCTCAGTTAAGAACCAGTGGGTGAGACCGAGCCAATGGGAACCATCCTGTGGCCCGGGGCAGGTGGCGGAAAGACCAGCGACATCTCGGGCCGCCGTGGGAGTGAGGATCCCACACGCACTCCCTCCTGCCCACAGAGGCCAGGCTGACAACCCCCAGGCGGGCCCCGTGGGGCTCTGCCTTCCTGTCCTCACCCACAGACACCCCGTACCCAGCCTGATGTCTCCCTCGAGGGTCATCAGCACATTGCCAGCTTTCAGATCCCGGTGGATGATCCTCTTGCTGTGCAGAAAGTTGAGGGCTTCCAGCATCTGGCGGCAAACCACCTGAATCTGGGGCTCGGTGAGGCCTCTGTCCAGCTCTGGAAACAGACAGGGGAACCACTGTCAATGCAGTGCCCACTACAGGCAGCTGAATGTCAAGTTCATGCCAGGTACAAGAAATACAAAAGCCCCCACCATTACTGAGCACTTGACCACGTACCGAGTTCATTTCTAAACACTCCACATGTTACCTGTTTTGTCCTCAGAGTAACACTATGGAGCAGGCACAATTATTACCTCATTTTACAGAGGAAGAAGCCAAGGCTCGGAAAGGCCAACATACTTGCTCACGGTCACACAGGAAGAAATTCACCGATCTTAGATTCAAGCCAGCCAGTCTGGCTTTAGAACTCAGGTTCATATCAAGAGGCAAAGATCCATTCTGCAAGCAGACAGTCAGTGACACTTACACCATGTCAGGCTCCGTGCCTGGTGCAGGGACACGGAGAGGCACGTGGAAACGGTGAGCAATGCTTGGAACAGAGTGGGATTTGGATGAGGGTTGGGGGCGGACAGGATGGGCAGCAACCCCTTCTGCCTGGGAATTAGGAGGCTCCCCAGGAGAAAGGGGACACATTCAAGCTGTGTCTTGTACGAAGAACAGGTGTTCGAGAGGCGAAAAGGCGAGGCCAGGGCATTCCAGGTCAAGGAAGCAGCAGAAGCAGAGGCCTGGAGGCTGACACGAGCTGGCGTTAAAGAAACGTCTGCTGGCTGGTGGTGGTGTTGGAGGAGCGAAGGTGCTGGAAGGTGAAGGGCTAGTGGGAAGGCCGTCATCAAGAGCCTCTTGTGCGCGAGTCAGGGAGACACACACACACACACACACACACACACACACACACAATGTACAACCCTGTGTCTGCTTTTTAGAGATGGCAGGACCCTTCTCTGAGCAGGTGGGGAGCACTAAGAAGGGCATTCCACACAGGGAGCAGAGCACGTGCAAAGGGCCCTTGTTGACTAAAGGGGAAGGATGAGGGGAAAGCGAATCAAGGTCAGAGGTCAGAAGGGCCTGATTTTGCAGGACCTTGCAGGCCATCTATGAGGGTTGCACTTTATTTGAAATGCAATGGGCAGTCCAGGAGAGGCTCGAAGCAAGGCAGAGACCATCTGATTTTTGCATTTAAAAAAGTCTCCCTCGTGGCGTGAGTGAGGAGCTTGCAGGGAGCTCAGTGGCGGGCCATCGTGGCGGTGCAGGAGGACAAGAAGGCGGCCAAGGCTTCGAAGAGGAAGCATTCTCGACTCAACGGGTCAGGGAGGTGGGAACGACAGAAAGTGGGACTGAGTGGGGGGGAAGGGGGGAAGGGCGTGAGAAGATTCAAGGTCAACGTCCTGTGCTCACTGCCCCACTGGCCAGCGGGATTATTTAGTTCTTGTTGCCACCAGGCCACCTGTGCTGCAGGGAGCTCCCACCGCCCTGCCTGCTGGGTCCTCCGGCTGCAGGTTCCAGGACTGGCCGGCCAGGGCACTGCTCCCAGGCCTCCCTCCAATCAGGGCAGTCCTCTCCCATCTGTTTTCCCTGGCCGCGCCTGGCCAGAAATCCTGAAGGACAGATCCCACAGGCTTGGTAAAAAAACAAAAACAGGGGCGCCTGGGTGGCGCAGTCGGTTGAGCGTCCAACTTCAGCCAGGTCACGATCTCGCGGTCCGTGAGTTTGAGCCCCGCGTCGGGCTCTGGGCTGATGGCTCAGAGCCTGGAGCCTGTTTCCGATTCTGTGTCTCCCTCTCTCTCTGCCCCTCCCCCGTTCATGCTCTGTCTCTCTCTGTCCCCAAAATAAATAAATGTTGAAAAAAAAATTTAAAAAAAAAAAAACAAAAACAAAAACAAAAACACATGCCAGAGCCAGCAGCAATGCCCTGGGAAGCCTGGCCCCAGACCAGGGGTCCTTCTCCAGGATCCACAACCACTATCCCTCCCTGTGGCCTCAGCCTTAACTCCCATGTCCTGCCATCCACAGACAGGGTTAGAGCCTGGGGGAACACCAGGACCACGCAGACTGAGCCTGAACCCAGGTGCTGCCCCTTGCTAGCTATGTGGTTTCTCAAAGGCGCTCCATCCGTCTGTGCCTTCATCTCCCAATCTGTAAAATGGGATGATGGGAATGGACGTAGGCAGGGCCCCAGCAATAAAGCACGTTCACTTCTCAGCACAAAGGACGGCCAATAAAAGGCAATTACTGTTAGGCTGGTCCTGAGATTATGCTGGATTATCTGTGGCCATTTTTTTTAAAGGTCAAACTGTGACCTCTTGTGCCTGATTTACTTACATAAATGAAATCAGAACAAGCAAAGTGATGATGATGATGATGTTGATGATGGTGGAGATCTCACGGTCATCATTTTCTGAGGTTTTACCAACCTATGAGGCCCAGTGTTAGGGACTTGGATGCATTCTTTCAGTTAATCTTCACAATGACCCAACCAGGTAGATATGCCTTATGTAGATAAAATTTATCAACGGTAAAATTCATGTTTGTTTAGGTGTACAATTCTATGAGTTTTGGCAAACATAGTCACGTGACCACCACCACGAATTAGATGCAGAATGTTTCGATCACTCCCCCGAACCCGTGTGTGATCAACATTTCAGCCCCACGTCTCCAGCCCATGAGCTGGAGAAATCATTGATTTCTGTCCCCAGTCTTGCCTTTTTTAGAACGTCATATAATTGGAATCATACAGTATGATAAATTCTTGAGATTAATTTTTGATTACACAGCAATACATGAATATTTTCTTCAGATTAAAAAAATCTGCAACACTGCAGATGAGTCCTACGTCTGTTTGAAACCACAGCTAGTCCCACTCCACCCCCTCTCCTCCGCAGGAGGGCTGAGAGCCAAACGTTTAAGAGCCGGCAAGGCAAGGCCAACTGGATCAGAGCAAACACTGGGTGTTAAGTAACCAGCCTGGCCATACAGTGACACGCTCTGCATATTCCCCCCATCTCGCAAAGGGGCCAGCCCAGCACCCCACAGCTACCCCACAGAGGAACCTAGAAACAGACCTCAGGTCCCTTGGACCCCAAGTCCAGGCTCGTCACTCTATGCAACTCTGCAGGGCGATGGGGAGATGCCGAGGACGGAAAGTGCCTCTAAGCAGGGTCAGCGTCTGTGGGAGAGCCCACCCCTCGTCACACAGCTGCAACCAGTTCTCACCTGGTCAGCTCTCCCCATCCCACCTTCTCTTCTCTCACCCTAATTTCTAGAATGCTGATGGTGAGGCACCTGGGTGACTCAGCCGGTTCAGCATCTGACTTTGGCTTAGGTCATGATCTCACAATTCACGGGTTTGAGCCACGATGGGTTCTCTGCTATTAACGCAAAGCCTGCTTGGGATTCTCTCCCTCCCTCTCTCTCTGCCCCTCCCACACACATGCTCTCTCTAATTCTCCCTCTCTCTCTCAAAAATAAACAAACATTAGGGGGGCCTGGGTGGCTCAGTCATTGAGCATCCACCTTCAACTCAGGTCACGATCTCACAGTTCATGAGTTTGAGTCCCATGTTCCGCTCTGTGCTGACAGCTCAGAGCCTGGAGCCTGCTTCGGATTCAGTATCTCCCTCTCTCTCTGCCCCTCCCCAACTCGCACTGTCTCACTCTCTCTCAAAAACAAACAAACATTGAAAACAAACAAAAAAAAGATTCTCTCTTTCCCTCTCCTTCTGCCCCTCCCCTGCTCACTCTCTCAAAAAAAACAAACAAAAAAACCAAAACCCACTTGGGATGCTGATGGCAATGGCAATGCTCCTTTAACTGCTCCACCAACAAGAAGAAAACCACCTGGGACTGGAGCAGGAGAACTGAGAGAGCAGCCAGAGAGTGAGTCTGCCTGCAGGCTAAGCCACAGCCTGGGGTCCTGCCCCAGCTATGAATGAGGTCAAGGACCCAGTAAGTGCAAGGTATGTGTAAATGTCTTTTCCATCTCTGACATTCTCCCCCCACAGGAGCTAAGCTGCATGCCTGGAGTAGCAGGAGCCGGTAGATGGCTCCCATTCCCCCCCTTCTTTGTGAGTATCTGAACACATGGCCACCCGTTAGAAGACCACATTTCCCAGCCTCCCTTCTCGCTGTGTGCTATTATGTTCTGGCCAATGAGATGTAAATGGAGGTATCATATGGGGCTTCTGTAATGTCTCCTTAAAAAAGTGGAAAGTGTGTTTGTGGAGTTGTCCTACCCTCCCTTCTTCTATCTTGCTGTTCGGAATACAGATATGATTGCTGGAGCTCCTACAGCCACCTTGTCACCATAAACAGAAAGCCAGTATGAGAATGGGACCAACACAGAATAAAGTGGGGCCAAGAGTTGGAGTAGGAAACCATGTTTTTATGAGAACTTGAAAACAAAACAAAACAAAACAAAAACTCCTAGATCAAGCTGTGCCTGAAGCTGGACACCCTTGAACTTTTTAGTTATTTGTGCCAATAAATTCTCCCTCCCATATCTCCCACCTTTTTTTCCCCCTAAACCAATTTAAAGAGTTCTCTGATCGCCTTATAACCTAGAGAGTCTCAACTCCTACAAGACCACCATTTTTATTTTGTTAAATTCTACCCAGAACGATGAAAATCTTCAAAGGCAGTCTCTGCTGAGAGAGGGAACACCCAAAGTCCGCATCATACGTACTCACATCCATCATTTACCCATCTGACAACTCTGGGAGTGTGGTAAGGGGCTATGCAAGGAAGACCAGCATTTCTGTATTTCCAGAAAGGGCCGCCACAAATTCAACATTCCTGAGATAAACTCAGGGGGAAAATACCTTCCTCATAGTAAGAGAGTGGCTGAATAGTGCTACATTGTACTGAAAACCTCCCCTCTCCTGAGCCACCGCAAAATCCTAGGCCTGCCTATCAATGCTCTGGGGCCCCAGACCCTCAGCCTCTCCTTACTCACTGCCCACCAAGCCAGCAAGAGCCAGGCTCCTGTCTCAGCCCTGCTGTGGGACTCTGGGACAGCTCCTTAACCCCTCTAAGTGTCAATCTGGTCAGGAAGTCAGATGTGCAACGGACTGAGCTACCCAGGTGCCCCTCTGTAAAAATTTTTTTAATGTTTATTTATCTTTGAGAGAGAGAGAGAGAGAGAGAGAGAGAGAGAGAGAGCACGCGCGCACAAGCGGGGGAGGGGCAGAGAGAGAGGGAGACACAGAATCCGCAGCAGGCTTCAGGCTCCGAGCTGTCAGCAAAGAGACGTGGGACTCGAACCCACGAACCGCAAGATCATGACCTGAGCCGAAGTCAGAGGCTTACCAGACTGAGCCACCCAGGTGCCCCAGAATTCCCACTCTTCAAAGGCTCTCCCTTAGGGGTCTCATTTTCACCTCCTCAGGGTGCTGTGGGGTGAGGCAAAGAAGGCCTCACCCATCTTACGGCCAACAAGGCTGGAGGGGATGAGTGACCAGCTCAAGGACACATGGCTTTTTGAATAGGAAGTGTTGGCTTTCTAATGAGCACCCTGCATTCCCTCCAAGAACCCAACCCCATTCCCAAAAGGGGACAGAGCATAAAAGTACTCAAACAGGCCACATGAACTGCTGGGGCAGGGGAGTGCGGAACACCAGTCCTGGACTAGAGCCCCCAAGCCCACCCCAGCACCACTGCACCGGGTCAAGGGACACTCACCCAGCATGATGGCATCCACAGCTCCCCCAGGACAGAACTCGATCATGATCTGCAGAAAACACAAGGCAAAGTAAGAGTGAGCAGGGGTGCACAGCCCACGGGATGGGGAGCACCTCAGGACCCGGCCCCAGCAGGATCAGCCGGCACCCACTGCCCCCGCTCCCTGGCCTCTCCTCATCCTGCCCCGGGGCCTGTCCAGTCTGCACCACCCCCTCTGATCTGACCCCAACCCTCACAGGAGTCTCTGAAACCCAGAGGGGTCCCTGGCCAGTTCATTTTTCAGGGGGGGGAAAAAAGTTGCCACGGAAACCCACAATGGTAGCCAATGGCCTTTTGCCCCACGCCTGCACCCTCCCTTCTCCTCCAGCCTGCCCTCCTCCCTTGTCCCCACCTGCCAGCTGCTCTACTTCCTAGGCCCCACAGCCAGGAAGCTCAAAGGACACCATCGCCCACATACAAGCCGGCCAAGTCCTCATGGAATCCTGGCACCTATCTCGCGCCTCTCTCCATCTCTCAGAGGCCAGGGCCCTCGCTGGCTTGCAACAGAACATCAGGGCCTTGAAGACCAGCCCAGGTGTAGAAACCCAGGCCCAGGAAGGGGATGGGACTGAGCGAGGCCAGATTCTTAAGTGGCAGGTCCTGCACCAGAAAGGTTTTCTAACGCCCCAGGTCATTCTTGCATGCATGCATTCATTCATTCATTCATTCATCACACACCCAGCAGGGACAGGGCCCAGGAGAACAACCAGACCCAGGCCTTCGAGGGCTGGCTCCCAGCTCAGCGCAGGGGCTGGAGAAGGACAACGAGCGTGCAGATTGCCACTGATGCTGACCCAGGCCCTCCCTCTCTAGCCCTCCCATCTTTGTTCTTTCTCACCCACACTGGGCTCCTATCACATGTGCAAAGATGCTGTTTTTCTCTGAAATTACAGATACAGGTAGGTGGGGAAGGGGGAAGCGTCACAAACTCGAGCAGCCGTTCCCGGAATCTCCTCACCGCTTCCAGCTCCTGGCCCAGCGTGTCGTAAAGTCCCTCCAACCTAGCTGGGCAGAGGCAGGCGCCGTGCCCTGGGGCCAGTCATTCCCCCCCCCCCCCCAGGGGAAAGAAAACCTCCGCCATAATCCTCTGGGCCAGAGCAGCTCTCCAGTCAGAGGAGGGAGGAGTGGCCTCACTGTTTCCATGAGTCTCCAGCTTGTGGCAGACCTTCCAGAGGCTTCCTGGCCATGTAAATGTAAGGATGCAGTGATCCGTGGCTGGACCCAGGTCCCAGGCCCGCCGTTCACTAGCTGCAGCCGTGGGCAGGTCACTTCAACAGAGCACATTTTCTCAGCTGGATGATGGGGCTTGTTGATGCCACTGCACTTAACTGGGCCCCCCCCACTGGGCTGTATTTTTGGGGGACAAGCCACACCTGGATGTAAGAAACCAGAGCAGGCAGGGGGCCAGAGGTCCCAGATGCTGGGGGTAACAAGACAGTGCTGGCCCTCCTAGCTTGGCCCTGAGCAGGAGACAGGCCTGCTCCATGCTGTGGGAGGCTCCGTGCTAGGGGAGAGAGCCTTGTAAGGGGACACCGCCAGCTTGCACACCACCTCCCGCCAGGGAGGAAGGACATGGCCCCTGAGGCCCCTAGGGTCCCTCCGATGGTGCTTGGCCCGCACCGCCCCAGGACTTCCAACACTACAGGGACCCTGAATAACAGCCATCAGAGATGAATTAATGTCTTGCAACCCAGAACAGTGAGAAAGAGGTACTTCTTTCTTCCACTCGTTCCTTCATTCACCGCTTCATTTCACCAACCGCTCCCCAACCAGACTTGTTCCCTGGGGCCAGGGAACAAAGGTGGCCTGGACACAGGCACTGACCTCTTGCACAGCAGCAGATCGTTCTGACTTTTAATAATTCTCAGCTCCACAGAAGGACAAAAAATCCTACTAATTGCTAGGAAAAGCCCAGCCACAAGAAGCAAACCTTGTCATCGTGCAAAACCGCTTACTATCTGAGCAGCCCGGTTGCTGCTCACCCGACCTCCGCAGGAATGACAGGTCACCAGGCCTCGCCGGGTGGCAGGCACCGGGCTGGGGCTCAGTCAGTATGAACTGTTACTATGGCTCCTTCCTTGAGCTCAAAGGTCTGGGATTTTTTTCTCTTGAGACTCCATGAAAGGTATCCTCTCCTCTCATTCAGAAAAATGCAAACAGGAACAGGGGCCTGCATGCAATTCTACTGAATTTTTGCACACCCTGAAGTCCCCCCACCAAACCCAGGTTAGGAGCCGCAGCTCTGCCTCTGCACCCCTTACTATCTGTGTGGCTCGGGTAATACTAAGGACCACCCAGAGCTATCCTAAGGATTGGATGAGGTGGTGTTTACAAAACAACAGGCCCATGGCTCAGCCGGTTAGGCTAGGCAGCCGACTTCGGCTCAGGTCATGATCTCGCAGTCCGTGAGTTCGAGCCCCGAATCGGGCTCTGTGCTGACAGCTCAGAGCCTGGAGCCTGTTTCAGATTCTGTGTCTCCCTCTCTCTCTGACCCTCCCCTGTTCATGCTCTGTCTCTCTCTGTCTCAAAAATAAGTAAACGTTAAAAAAAAAATTTAAAACAAAACAAAATAACAGGCCCAGCCTCCCACACAGTGCATGCAGGACAGGCTCAGGCACTGCCCCCTTCTCTAAGGGTGCAGCTGAAAGGTGGTGAACTTGAGTTCCGGTACTGATGGTGCAGCTTAACTGGCTATGTGACCTTGAGTAAGTCACTTCATCTCCCCGAGCCTCAATTTCATCTATAAAATGGCACTAATCACCTCCACCTCCAAAGTCAAGGCAGTTAAAGGAGATTCTCAACACGAAAGCCCAGTAGCAAAGCCACACCGATTAACATGCTCTCGTTGAACCTCTAGCAAACAAAACCTGCCAGCAAGTATCACACCTACACCACCTTATTCAGGCTCCCTGCAAATCTGTCCCTTCCTAGAACTAAGTCTATCAGCACACCCTCTGTTATTACCAACAGTCAGTATGAGAAGTGGCCAAACCCAGGCAGTTCCTGCATCTGTCAGTGAACTTGTCCCTTACACAATCCCCTTACACAAGACCCCCCCATCCTCTCCAGAGCTCGGCACTAGGAAAGCTTGACCATTCCGCCGATCCGGTTTGCGCTTCCTCTTCTGCAATTCAAGAGCTCCGTGACCCCATGCACTTCCCTTTTGTACTTTTTCAAAATGTACTGATTGATTGATTGATTGCTCTAGCTGCTGGAAAGTTCTGAGCTTAGCTTTGGTTCTATTCCCGGGAAAAAAAATGTACCAACTTTTTTGGTTCTATACTGAGATTAAACCCGCAACATTCCACAATTTGTATATGGACCCCAATGAAATGTTTTTAAAAGATAATCATCCTGCAGAAGTCTGAAGAAACAACGCTCCTTGGTATTAATCACACATGTGTTAGAGTGATATTCCATTAACCTTTGTGTAAATACCACCTGACTATACCCTCACATGTGGCAAAACAGGGTTTGGTTTTTCTTCCTTTTTCTTTTTTTTTTTGGAAGTGTTTTTACCCCCAATTGGTTTTAAAAATTTCACATCTTAGGGAGCCCGGGTCACTCAGTTGGTTAAGCGTCTGACTTTGGCTCAAGTCATGATCTCACGGTTCATGGGTTTGAGCCCCACGTTGGGCTCTGTGCCGACAGCTCAGAGC
Source organism: Prionailurus viverrinus (assembly GCF_022837055.1). Lineage (NCBI taxonomy): Eukaryota > Metazoa > Chordata > Mammalia > Carnivora > Felidae > Prionailurus > Prionailurus viverrinus. Next base: position 178,255,566 of record NC_062561.1, on the reverse strand, counting down.
CTGGAGCCTGCTTCGGATTCTGTCTCCCTCTCTCTCTGCCCCTCCCCTGCTCAAGCTCGGCCTCTCTCTGTCTCAAAAATAAATAAACATTTTTAAAAAATTGTTTTAATAAATAAAGAAATAAAAATTTCACATCTTAGTGCCCTGATGGGATGGGGGAAAGAAAAAAAGTCCCTTTCATGATAGTTCTTACTAGGTTCCATTCCATGTGTCTTAACGTTCTACCCTTCACCTTGTCACTGGCAGGGCTGTAGAGGACTTCTACTGAAATGCGTGGGGTTTAGTTAACAAAATAATCCCAATTAATAAAAATAACAGAGCAAAAATAAAATAATCATCTCAATACCTTTCGAAGTTACGAAATATGCATGCTTAGAAGATAGAATGGAGGTACATACATCAATGCTCAGGGAAGGATTACAGGTGGTCTATACTTAAATGTTTTCCAAATTTTATTCAACAAATATGTATAAAAATAATGGAAATACTTTGTTTTTAATGGGAAGAACAGGCCTAAAATAACCCCTGGCTGTAGATGCATCGATTCCTCTGAAGGAGGAGGAAGTTATCTGTGGCTGTCCACAATTAAAGCAGGCCTGTGTCCACGGTGTCCTGGGATGAAAGAAGGCTCCTTAGGATCAAGGATTCCGCGGTGCAGAACTGAAGGCCTCTAAGCCCTTACCAAGCCCCAAATCCAGCTCTAAGTACCAAGGACCAACAACTTGAACCCATCAGAGGCTCATCCTTTACACTCCCTTGAGAGCAGCAAGCCACTTGTGGCTCTAGGATTTCTCAGGACCAGGAGAAGTGAGGTTTGTGATCAGTTTAATCCATCGACAACTCTACCAAGGGCTCCACATTGCTAGGCGCAGCAGGGCCATAAATGTAGTATTTAATCAACAAACACTATCTGAGCTCCTAGTCTATAACAAGCCTGGGGACCAGGGAACCAGGAGGAACCAGACACATCCCTGCCCCAAGGCAGAGGCCAGTACAGGCACATGGTGACTGTGTTACCTAGAAGCCTGTAACTATGGAGGGCTTCCCAGAGAAGAGCTGGGTTTTGAAGGGCAATTTTGCCTAATGAAGAAGGACAAAGACATTCCAGGTAAAATACAGCAACTGCAGAGGCAGAACAGCAAGGAAGAGTAGGAAGGGGAGAAGGGAGGAATGTTCCAAGGGGTTCAAAAGGGTGAGAAGAGAGCGGGCCACAAAGGCCAACTGGAACTAGAATTCAAACATCTCCAAGTATGAACTTTACCCTGAGAGCTGTGTATGTCTGTCTGGAGAAAGGCACCAGAGGGTTTTAATAAGGGGTGTTATAGACAGTTTCTGCTTTAGAGGATCCCTCTGGATATGGTATCTCTAAAGGGTAGGAAAGCAGAGGAACAGTGGATTTGGCTGGCGCAAAGAGTAAAAAGGCCATTTTATGGGTCCCAGTGCCCAGGGCATCATGGATGTCTTCCCCCTGCACACAGAGCATTCTTTCCTTCCCCTTTGTGAAACAGCCACAAAAACTGGGTGGGACTCATCTCATCCCCAGTGGGGAGAGGAGGCCTAAGCCAATCAGGGAAATTCTCTGCCTCTTGCCCTGTGGGCTGATTCAGGGCTGGTCTAATCACAACCAAGCCCTGAGTTCTGCTTGATGGTGTGGGAAGCCATGATATCTCCTCTGGAGCCATAAAGAAACACAAAGCCCTGATGGTTGCAGGCAGCCATCTTGCAACCATGAGGGAAGCCAATGTGAAGACAAACCTATTACAAAGAGGAGGACAAAGAGAATCTAAGTCCTGCTCAAAATCCCCCTTAAACCTGACCTTCCTCCAGCTTTTTCAAATAAAATATGCATTAATTTCTTTTGTTGTTTAGGCTAGTTTGAGATTCTCTGTTACTTGTTACCAAAAGCATCTGATCTCACATCTAGCAAGAGATGATGAGGATGAATTAGAACAGTGAGAGAGGAGGACAAGGATGCCATCTCATGGGGCAAATAAGATTTCCCCAGTAATCTCTAAGTGGTACCAGCTAGAAACACTATGCCAGTAGTCTTTAAACTTTAGCGTGCAACAGAATCACCTGGAGAGGTTATTAAAAACAAGGTCACTGGGCCCTAACCCAGAGTTTCTGATTCAGTAGGGCTGGGGTGGGTCCAAGAATCCGCATTTCCAACAAATGCCTGAGGGTTGCTGCCCCCAGTCCCCTGACCATCCTTTGAGAACCACTGCTCTACAGGAATTTGCAAAAGAGCAAGAGGCCTGGACCTTGGGGCCACACCTCTCCTCCCTCTAGCAAACACATAGTGCAAGATGGCAGTAGAGAAATCTTAGGAGCAAACTGGAAGAATTATGATTTCTTTTATCCTCTTTATGGTGCCATGCTTTGAGGACCTTTGAACGCATGTCAAGGAGACAGGGATTAGTCCAGATGGGGTGTTTGGAAATGACACCAAAATCACAAGCAACAAAAACCAAACACAATGGACTTCATCAACAATAAAAGCTTTTGCACATCCAAGGGCATGATCAGGAAAGTGAAAAGACAACCCACAGAATGGGGAAAACCGTGAGAATCATATATTTTGATAAAAGACTAGTGTTCAAACTATATAAAGAACTCTTACAACTCAACAATAAAAGGACAAATATGGGGCACCTGGGTGGCTCTGTCAGTTAAGCGTCTGACTTCAGCTCTGGTCATGATCTCACGGTTTGGGGTTCAAACCCTGCGTCGGGTTCTGCGCGGGCAGTGCGGAGCCTGCTTGGGATTTTCTCTCTTTCCGTCCCTCCCTCACTCTCTCTAGCTCTCAAAATAAATAAACTTAAAAAAAAATTTTAAAGGACAAGTAACCCAATTTAAAAATGGACAAAGGGGGCGCCTGGGTGGCTCAGTGGGTTGAAAGTCCAACTCCTTGATCTTGGCTCAGGTCACGATCCCAGAGATCATGGGATCCAGCCTTGTGTTGGGCTCTGTGCTGACAGTGTGGGGCCTGCTTGGGATTCTCTCTCCCCGACCCCACCACTCACACATGCACACTCACAATCTCTCTCTCTCTCTCTCTCTGTCTCTGTCTCTCTCAAAATAAATAAATAAACTTAAAAAGATGGACAAAGGATTTGAATAAATGTTTCTCCCAAAAAAGGGAAACATATGGCCAAATACACATATGAAAAGGTGCTGACCGTCATTGGTCTTTAGGGAAATGTCAGTCAAAACTACAATAAAATACCACTTCATAGAGGCTAGGATGCCTAGAATCAAAAAGATGCACAATAATCAGTGTTGGCAAGGATACTGACAAACTGAAACCCTCGTACAATGATGGTGGGAATGTAAAATTTCGCAGGCACTTTAGAAAACAGTGTGGCAATTCCTCAAAATGTTAAACATAGCATTACCATATGATCCAGCAATTCCGCTCCGAGGTGTGTGTGTGTGTGTGTGTGTGTGTGTATCGCCACATGTCCACTGATTAAAAACATATGTCCATTAGCCAGATTGACTAAGATAAAAGAGAGGACTCAAATCACTAATACAAGAAATCAGAGTGGGGACATTACTACTGATTTTACAGAAATAAAAAAGATCGTAAGAGAGTACCATGAACACGTATATGCCAACAAACTGGAAAACCTAGACAAATTCCTGGAAGCAGACAACCTACCTAGATTGAATCATGAAAAAATGGGAAATCTTAACAGACACTACCTAACTCATCCTATGAGGTCAGCATGACCCTAATATCAAAGCCAGGCAAACACTGCAAGAAAATAAAACTACAGATCAATATCCCTGATGAATACTGATGCAAAAATCCTCAACAAAATACTAGCAAATCAAATTCAGCACCATATTAAGAGGATTATACACCATGGCCCAGTGGGATTTACTCCTGGAAGCAAGGATGGTTTAACATACAAAGATCAGTCAATGGAATTGACCACATTAATGGAATGAAGGAGGGAAAAAACACCATCACTTCAACTGATGCAGGAAAAAACATCTAACAAAATTCAACACTCTTTCCCAGGAAAACCACCAACAAACTAGGAATAGGATAAAACCACCTCAACATATCAAAGGCCATATATGAAAACCCATAGTGGGCTTTATACCAAAGACTGAAAGCTTCTTGTCTAGGATTAGGAACAAGACAAGGATGCCCACTTTCTTCACTCCTATTCAACACAATACTGGAAGTCCTAGCCAGCATAATTAAGTAAGAAAAATAAGAGGCCAGCAAATTGCAAAGGAGGGGTAAAATTATCTCTGCAAACGACATGACCCAACATGTAGAAAGCCCTAAAGATTATAAACACCCAGAAAACTGTTACAACCAATAAACAATTTTTAGCAAAGTTGCAGGACATAAAGCAACACACAAAAATCAGTTGAGATTCTATACTCTGACAATGAATAATCCAAAAAGGAAATTAAGGAAACAATTCCATTTACAATAGCATCAAAAAGAAGAAAATAACTCAGGAATACCTAGGAAGAAAAAAAAAAAAAACCCAAGAAGGCAAAATATCTGTACCCTGAAAAGTGTAAAACATTGCTAAAAGAAGTTAAAGACGGACAAGTAAATAGAAAGACATCCCATGTTCGTGGATGGAAAGACTCCATATTGTTAAGATGTCAATGTTACCCCATCTACAGAGTCCCTATCAAATCCTGATGGCATCTTTTACAAAAATTAAAAAATCCATTGTGAAATTCACATGGAATATCAAAGGACCCCAAATAGCCAAGACAATCGTTCTTAAAAAAGAAGAAAGTTAGAAATCTCACACTTCTTAATTTAAAACTTGCTACAGGGGTGCCTGGGTGGCTCAGTCGGTTGGGCTTCCGACTTCAGCTCAAGTCATGATCTCGCGGTTCATGAGTTCAAGCCCCGCATCGGGCTCTGTGCTGACAGCTCAGAGCCTGGAGCTGCTACGGATTCTGTGTCTCCCTCTCTCCCTGCCCCTCCCCTGCTCACACTCTGTCTCTCTCAAAAATAAATAATAAATAATAATTTTTTAAAAACTTGCTACAAAGCTAGAGTAATCAAAACACTTTGGTACTGAAGAAAGGCTGACATATACATCAGTGGAAAGGCAGCCCAGAAATAAACTCTTACATATGTGGTATATAAAACTCACCGTTTGTGAGTTCAAGCACAGAGCCTACTTGGGATTCTCTCTCTCCACCCTTCCCCAGCTTGTGCTCTGTCGATCTCTCTCGAAACAAATAAATAGACTTAAAAAAAATTCACTCAAGGCGCCGGGGAGACTCAGTCGGTTAAGCGTCCAACTTCAGCTCCGGTCACGAATCTCACAGATCACAAGTTTAAGCCCCGCATCAGGCTCTCTAATGTCAGTGCAGAGCTCATTTCGGCTGCTCTGTCTCCCTCTCTCCCTGCCCCTCCCCTGCTTGTACAATCTCTCGCAAAAACAAATAGATGTTAAAAATAAAATCATAGGGGCGCCTGGGTGGCTCAGTCGGTTAAGCCGCCGACTTCGGCTCAGGTCATGATCTCGAGGTCCGTGAGTTCGAGCCCCGCGTCGGGCTCTGGGCTGACAGCTCAGAGCCTGGAGCCTGTTTCAGATTCTGTGTCTCCCTCTCTCTGACCCTCCCCCGTTCATGCTCTGTCTCTCTCTGTCTCAAAAATAAATAAACATTAAAAAAAAAAAATTTAAAAAAATAAATAAATAAAATAAAATTATAAAAATTCCAAAAAAGCAAAGTCTAACACAAGTTACGGCATGGGTGAACCTCAAAGACAATATGCTAAGTGAAATGCCAGCCGCAATAGCACAAATATGAGCTCTCTTACGTGAGGTACCTCTACTAGTCAAATTCATAGAAACAGAAAGTATTAAGAGGATTGTCAGTGGGTGGTGGGGGGAGGAGAACGGGAAGTTAGTGCTTAACGGGACCCAGTTTCAGTTCGGGAAGATGAAAAATTTCTGGACATGATGGTGGTGACAGTTGCACAACACTGAGGAAGTACTTGATGCCAATGGCCTGTGCACTTAAAAACGATTAAAATGGCTGATGTTGTTTATGCGTGTTTTGCCCCAATTAAAAAAAAAAAAACACACATGGGGCGCCTGGGTGGCTCAGTCGGTTAAGCGGCTGACTTCGGCTCAGGTCATGATCTCACGGTCTGTGAGTTCGAGCCCCGTGTCGGGCTCTGTGCTGACAGCTCAGAGCCTGGAGCCTGTTTCAGATTCTGTGTCTCCCTCTCTCTGACCCTCCCCTGTTCATGCTCTGTCTCTCCCTGTCTTAAAAATAAATAAAACGTTAAAAAAAAAAATTAAAAAAAAAAAAACCACACACAAATCCACACCAAAGCTTGTATACAAATGTTCACAGAAGCATGATTCACAATAGGCAAAAAGCGGAAATAAATGTCTATCAGCTAATGAATGCAGAAACAAAATGTGGCATTAGCTTTATCCAGTGGAATGTTACTTGGTCATGAAAAGGAATGAGGCACTGACACCATCCTGCAGTGTGGATGCACCTTGAAAACTTCATACCGAGTGAAAGAAGTCAGATGGCAAAAGGTCACGTATGATAGGATTCCATTTACATAAAACATCCAGAGCAGACAAATCCATAGAAACAGAGATTGGTGGTTACAAGGGACTAGGGGGAGGGAGCACTGGAGGGGTGGGGTACGGAGCAGGGGAGGGCGGGCTCCCGGAGCAATACACTGCACGGCTCTCAAAATGCGACCCAAGCACTCTCCGGATCAGAAGGCTGTTGACACTGTGTGCCAAGCCCCATCCCAGGCCCTCTCTGGCCCTTTATTCAGTCTCTCATTTAATCCTCATTCTATAGATCAAGGGCTGCCAAACTTGTTCTGCGAAGGGCCAGATAGTAAATGCTTTCAGGTCTGCAGCCATAAGGTATCTGTCGCATGCAAATCACTCTTGTAGCCAGAAAGCAGCCAGAGATGGTACCTGAACAAATGGGCACAGCTCTGTGCCCACAAACCTTCATCTACGAACACGGGGGACAGACCAGATTTGGTGCTTAGGCGGTTGTCCGTCATCCCTGATTCCAGATGAGAAAACTGAAGCATAGAGAGATTCAGTAACTTGTCAAGGTCCCCAACTAATAAGAGGTGAGGCCAGGACATGACCCAGGTGCTTGACTAAAGAGCTCCTATTCCATTCCCTGGGCTCAACTTCCCCAACCAGTGGGGAGGGCCTACAACGCATCAGACATCTTCCCTACTGGTACCTGAATATCTTTCTTTTTTTTTTTTTTTAACGTTTATTTATTTTTGAGAGAGAGAACACAAGCAGGGGAGGGGAAGAGACGGGGAGATAGAGGATCCGAAGCGGGCTCTGCACTGACAGCAGCCAGTCTGACGCGGGGCTCAAACTCACAAACCGCGAGATCATGACCCGAGCCCAAGTCAGATGCTCAGTTGACTGAGCCCCCCCAGGCAGCTCCTTGGTACCTGAGTACCTTTATTTTAAGGTTTCACCTCAACCTGTAAGGTAGGCATTCCCCTCCCGCCCTACCCTGGAACCCACAGCTGGCAGAGGTAGGATCTGAACCCTGGCCATGGGAGCCGGGCTGCTCGCAGCAGCTGCCCTGCATTAAGAAGGCGGGGTTGGGGCGCCTGGGTGGCTCAGTCGGTTAAGCATCCGACTTCGGCTCAGGTCATGATCTCGAAGTCCATGAGTTCGAGCCCCGTGTCAGGCTCTGTGCTGACAGCTCGGAGCCTGGAGCCTGTCTCAGATTCTGTGAGTCCCTCTCTCTCTGACCCTCCCCGCTTCATGCTCTGTCTCCCTCTGTCTCAAAAGTAAAAAATATTAAAAAAAAAAAAAAAAAAAAAAAGAAGGCGGGGCTGCCTGAGCCTGGACACAAGTCGCAAATTCTGCTAAGGGAGGCGCTTGCTTTTTCCAGGCCCTCTCATCAGAGTGCCCTCACCGAGACTGGTCTCCCTCCTCAGCACTCTCGAGCTTTGTTTCCCTGGAGACGCCAGCCCATACACACAGCTGGGGGTGCCGGATGGGGGACAGCCCATAGCTGCCGGCTTCTTCTCTGGCTGCAGGCCAAAGGAAACTGGAAACCTGTGTTTACCTCCCCATCAGTTTAGATTAAGCAGCTGTCACAGCACGGCACAGGGGTCACGGCCTCGTTACGTGATCTTGGCAGGCCAGGTCACCTCTCCAGTCACTCATTCATTCGTTGATTCATTCATCCACGGATTTCTCAGGCACCTACCCTGTACCTATACTAGTTTAGCCCCTGGGATTATAGCAGTGAGAAACAGTCCTCGTGCACCTGGAGTTTCATTCAGAAAACCAATCTACGTGTCTGGGTGATGAGCCCACCTGGCAGGGTGTCGGGGCGGTCGTGTACCCAGCCCCGCACCTGCACAGCTCAATTAAAGAAGTAATGTCTCCCTTTTCCGGCCTGGGAATGGCTACCGTACAACCTTCTTTGGAGCGGTGCAAAGGATCGACTCAATAGTCCATAAGACTGATAGGGCCAGAATTAAAAATGTCTCCTCTCTATCAGATCCACCTTTCGGGGCTAAACATCAATACCAAGGTGATTTCCGCCTTTCTAAGTAACACACACAAAGAAACCCCCACGAACACAGCTGTTTTACCTACGTCTCACTCCGTGCCCTCAACCTCCTCGAGAGGTGAGTGGTTGCCAGGTCTGTGACCTGGGGTCAGCCTCAGTTTCCCCATCCATGACATTTAATTGGAATCAAGAGCTTACTCTGTGCCAGGCCCTATGCCAAGTCCTTTGCACAGATTATCTTCCACTCACTAATCGAGGTAGGTATCCTAAAAAACACCTATACCTCGTGGGGCTTATTGTGAGGATTAAATAAGATATTGTATGCCGGGCACTTAAAACATTATCTAGCACACAGTAAGTAAATGCTCAATAAATGTTACCAATTGTTATTAGCAGTTAGTGATATTTTATTCCCGTTTTACATATGGGGAAACTGAGGCTCAGAAAGATTAGTCTGTGATTAAGGGGTTTTTTTTTTCTTTTTAAATATTTTAAATGTTTATTTACTTTTGAGAGAGAGAGACAGACAGGGCACGAGCGGGGCAGAGGCAGAGAGCAAAGGAGACACAGACTCCAAAGCAGGCTCCAGGCCCCAAGCTATCGTCACAGAGCCCCACGCAGGGCTTGAACTCACGAACTGTGAGATCATGACCTGAGCTGAAGTCAGACACTTAACCCACTGAGCCACCCAGGCGCCCCAAAGGTTTTTTTTCTTTTCTTTTTTGATAAAAGCAAACTAAAACCAGAATAAGAAAAAAACCCACAGAAGATTTCTGGTTGGGCTTAATTCCATTCACAGAGAAAGAGAGGGAGGCTGCACAAGAGGCCATGACAATCCATGCAGGAAAGGGACGGTTGAGTGCATGGAAGCATCTGTGATGGCACAGCTGGTCCCTCCCCAGCCAAGGAGGACACACAGCACCATCTCAAGACCGTGAATGTATGAAGTAAGTAGTGGCACAGCCAGGACCTGAACTGGGACCCTATCTGGGTGACAATCGGCTCTGTTCATCTCCCTGGTGGAAGAGAGCTGGTGACCCCACCCCACCCCTCCTTCCTCAGGCCTCAAGGGGGAAGCAGCAAAAAGCGTTGAGTCACAGCCTCTGGGTGGGTCAGAGAAAGGGCCCCTCTCTCTCCTTGCTCAGCTCTCCCTGGGCCCCACTGGTCGGCTCACACATACCAAGTTAGCTTGCTCACCCAGAGATAAGGGAGCTAGGATGTCCCGGCCCCAATAAGAGCAAGCATGGACCACCCACAGGGTTTAGAAATTAACTTTTACAGCCCACAGGCAGCAGGGCCAACCAGCAGGATCTGGCCCGTACTGCCACAGCCTGGCAGTCCCAGAGAGACAACTGAGGCACGCTCAAGCCAGAGAGGAGACGTCAACACTCTGCTCTGGGCCTGGGTCCCCTCACCTCTCTGGCCTCCCCTGTAGCCAACAGGGGCACCAAGTACACAAAAGGCAGTCAATAAATAAACATTGGCAACATTCCTGGCAACATTCCTGGGACTAAAATTAACGAAGCCATATATCTGTCCAGCCGGGAGGTCTGGACACAGTCCCCGATCTGCCACTGTCCTTCGTGGAGCTATCATAACCCCTTTCCTGCTTTGATCCTCAGCTGCCACATCTGGAAAATGAAGCTTCTAACAGCCATAAGGTTATGTGCAACACCGACCTTTCAGAGTTCAAGGGGAGTGACTAAAGTCACTTTGTCATTAAATAAATAGTAGTTTGTACTTATAAAAGTCCATTCATATCATCCATTAGCAGAGCCTGAACCTAGCACGTGATCATAGATGAATCACGTGCTAGGTTGTATACACAGATCATGTGTCAAGGGATCCGTGAATGAATGAATAAATATCAGTGAAACATTTCAGTGGCGTTAAGATGCCCAAAGATCAGGCAGAACAGCCAAAGGGTGACTAACGCTGCCGACAGCCAGATTCTGCAAAGAAAGCCAGACAGAAGCCAGCCCCACCCCCGCCATCCGGCCACCCAAGACAGTAGAGATGAGGGCTGCCATTAGTGAGCACCTAATGCATACAGGCACTGTACTAAGCACTCCTCTACTGGGAGCAGTAATACTTATCCCTAGTACACAGACGGGGAAACTGAGGTTTGGTGGGGAAAGGGCTTCCCCAAAGCCACTCGGCACATAAGGGACAGAACCAGGACACAAACCCAGGTCTGTCTGACTCTAAGACAGAGCTGAGGCCTATAGCCTCAAGCAAGCCCTTTGTCCCTCTGGGCTGTTTCTTCCCAGGGATGTGGAGATAGGTACTACAGTCATCCAGGCCTCCCTGCTCTGAGAGACACCATGCCCTGGGCAGGGGGACACCCCAACAGCACAGATGGTTACTCAACAGAGGCCTGTGGAAAGAGGTCCGTGGGGCAGCCACGAGAAAACAAAACAGTCAACACAAAAATGTCTCCTCCAGATTCTGGGCCGCCTGTCCCTGTAGGTGGAGCCCCAGAACCTCAGCACCTCTGAGCTCTGGGCCAAACAATGTGGCCATTGAGTGGGGCAGCCCACACCCACAAGGCCTCCCTGGAACGCAGTGCCTCCTTCCTCCACCCCCAGCCCCACCCGCCACATTCACAGAAAGCCAAGGGAAGGAATTCGGGCTCCCCTTGAGCCCATGTGAACTAGAGCACAGGGGATGACCTTGGGGTTCCTGGGGGTAGAGGTGCAATTCTGCCAAGGCAAAGGGGAGGAGTGAAGACTGGCGAGCTTCCAAGCCTGTCTAGCACATTCTATGGCCCCTCTGCCACAATCCCTAGGGTGGGATCACCAGATGAGGAGACGGAGGTGATTCCACATCCTCATGTGCTGGCCCAAGTGCGCACAGCTGTGGGGTGCTATGGAGGGGATTCGAATCCAGGAATTCCTCCTGGCCCGGAGGTCAGCAGCGTTGGCTTCAGGATCAGAGCCCCTGAGCCTGAGTCCGCAGGCCGCTACGGGAGGACTACAGGCCTTCATTCTCAGAGCCTCCATTTGCTCATCTGTAAAATGAGGCAACACATCCCTGCCCTGAAGCAATCTTGGGAGATTAAATGAGATCAGAGGCGTAAAATTAACAAACAGTGCCTGGCACCTAGCCAGAACGTGACAAACGAGAGCCACTGTCATCATTATGATGGCCACCAACATCACCACCGCCCTCCTCACACACCACTCAGGAGAGGCCAAGTTCAGGGTTGGAACCAGGCTCCGGGGCAGATGCAAACTGGACCTCCAGCCCCTGGGGAGAGACACAAGCTCTAGTGTGTCTGCAAAGACATTTCTGATCCCTCTGACCATCTGTCGGCCCAGCCACCATTCCCTAAAGCCAGCTGCGACCAGGGTTCCTGCAGATAGAGAGGAACGAGGCAGGGCCATAGCCCTGCCCTGGGGGAAGTGACTAGAAGGGAGGGGTCAGGAGTTGGCCTCCCAAATCCATGAGACATGGAGTGAGTAGGGTCATAGGAAACGCCTGCCTGGTAGGAGACCCCATTTTCAACTAAATTTGTTAAACACTGTGGCATCTGAGATGGTCCTTAAGGGACAAGCAGGATTTGAAACAAAGGGGTCTAACTAGTTAGGTGCACTAACTGTCCGTGACACCAGCTGTATGCACTTGGGGAGCGTGTGCCCCACCAGCGCGTGCCCCGCGAGAGGGCGAAGGAGCAGTTATTCCAGAGCAGCAGGGAGCTGGGGAAAAACACTGGGTGTCCCAGGCAAGTCCAAGCGCCCATCTGTTCACAGAACACACCATCACCTGACACCCGATGCGTGGTCCATGCTCATTTTGTCTATTGTCCCCTCCCCAAGCCACCCCCAGAGTGGAGTTTCCCTGAAGGCAGGGCTTTGTGTCCGTGCCCTCACCAGAAACAGTGCCCTGCACACAGCTGGTGCTCCGTGAACATTTGTTGGTGAAGGAAGGGAGGGAGGAAGCCACAAGCCAGTGAGTGAATGAATGAATGAGTGAATGAATGAATGAATGAATACATGAATGAAGTGTGGCCGCCCCGTCTGCTCCAGGGAGGTCTCGGTCCCGACACGTGAGGCTGTGGATGTGGAACAGCAGACACAGACAGGAGTGACCACGACAGGGACTCACAGACCGTGTGACAGCTGTAGGGGTTAAAGGTCCCCTCAGTGACAATGCAAGCCGGAAGCGCTCTGACAGAGCCCAGTAGGGACACCACCAGGAAGGCAGCAATCCACACAGAAGAGAGCCCCACAGCCCCCCATAAGCCCGTTTCCCCACCCAGGACCGGAATCACTTGTCCCCTCGGGGCCCGGCAGAGCATAAATGCTGCCTGGGCAGGGGCAGCAGCACGCAGGAGGGGTCACACACTGTATCCTTTGAACTGTTCCCAGTGGTACCCAGGGCTGGCACCAGGAGGGGCACAGTTTTGAGGCCTAGCTGATCTGGGCTGGAAACTGGCTGAGTCAAGACAAGTCTCTCTCCCTCTCTCTCTCTCTGACCCTGTCTTCCCATCTGTAAAATGGAGGTAACAGCATCTGTATCCCATGGATTTGGGACAATCCGGTGAGATAATCATGAAAGAGCCCAGCAAAGGGCAGGTATTTTGCTGACTCTTCCTTCTCGTCCCCCCTGCCTGATTCATCCTCTACTCCAAGAAGCTACAAGCCTCCCCCCGCTGCTTTCCCTCCCCAAGTTTCAGGGCACTCTAGCTGAACAAGGGGAATGGCAAGAAAGTAATAACACATCTGCCTCAAAGGACTGAGAAGCCTGTGCAGAGACTTTCAGGTACTACTGCGTGTGTGTGTGTGTGTGTGTGTGTGTGTGTGTGAGAGAGAGAGAGAGAGAGAGAGAGAGAGAGACAAGTGGGTGCCGCACAGACCCCACCCAGAGGGAAAGAAGAGGTTAGTGAATGCCAGGCTACTCCAGGGGGGCCAGGACCCTACAGCCCGTGGAAAGGGGTCCTGGCCCACAACACTGATGCCCGCGAATGCAGAATTCAAGATTTCAGGGAACCAAAGGTCAGGACAAAATGAGCTGACATACGTGAAAAGACCTCCTCGGCTGGGGCGCCTGGGTGGCGCAGTCGGTTAAGCGTCCGACTTCAGCCAGGTCACGATCTCGCGGTCCGTGGGTTCGAGCCCCGCGTCGGGCTCTGGGCTGATGGCTCAGAGCCTGGAGCCTGTTTCCGATTCTGTGTCTCCCTCTCTCTCTGCCCCTCCCCCGTTCACGCTCTGTCTCTCTCTGTCCCAAAAATAAATAAAAAACATTGAAAAAAAAAAAGAAAGAAAGAAAAGACCTCCTCGGGAGCAACCCTTCCAAGCCCCTGGCACTGTGGGCCGGGGAGCAGAGGCACAGATAAGGGGACAGTGCTTGGCTACGGTCACAAGGTCACAAAGCCAGTTGGTCTCGGATCTGGGGAGATCTCAGGTCTCCTGATACCAGCCCAGCACTCCTGCCACACCCAGCGACTTTCTAGACGTACACAGAGCTAAGTACTTTCTTTTTTTTTTTTAATTTTTTTTTTCAACGTTTATTTATTTTTGGGACAGAGAGAGACAGAGCATGAACAGAGGAGGGGCAGAGAGAGAGGGAGACACAGAATCAGGAATAGGTTCCAGGCTCCGAGCCATCAGCCCAGAGCCCGACGCGGGGCTCAAACTCACAGACCGCAAGATTGTGACCTGGCTGAAGTCGGACGCTTAACCGACTGCACCACCCAGGCGCCCCTGCTAAGTACTTTCTAACATCACCTTCTCTTTATAGCTCTGGCTTGTTTAAGGCCAGATATGCAATCTCTGTCAGCAACCAACAGCTGGCCTCCTAGCCCAAGGCTACAAGCCACAGAAACCTTGGCCGATGAAATGTGGTCATATGAACATGTGTGGACAGTGGGCCCCTCCCACCCACACCCTGCTCTGTGACCCTGGGACCTGTACTTCCTCTCTGCAGAATGTTTACTTTCAGACAAGAAGTCACTCTCTGAAAAGCCCCTAGTCATTCCTTCTGGGTACTACACACACACACACACACACACACACACACACACACACACACACAAAGTTGGCATACGTGTTCAGGAAGTTCACAGATCCCCCACAAGCCTATTTTTGGACTCCCTAGGCCAGAAGTCCTGACTTCAGAGCTCACCAGGTCTGGTGACTTCAGGGGCAAACGAGGCTGCATATATAAAAAGATATACATATGCTCTCAACATTTTTCTAGGAACACAATCTTCTTGTTTGTCCTTACTTTCCTCAGCTTTGACAGAGATGCGAGATGAGAAATGTTTCCTCTCAATTCTACTTGAAGTGACAGCAGTACCCCCCAATGACAAACAGACCTCAGTATCGGGAATGCGTCAGGGAGCAGTGAGGTCTGAGGCTAATCGGAGAGCACATCCCTGTCTGTGGGGGCCCCAGGCAATCGCCACCACGCAGAAAGGTAGCCTATACAACCACATCTCCAGAATGTTCTGACAAATTGCTAGCAGCAAATTTCTAAAAGCATCTCGCATGCCAAACAAAAAGCATCCGCAGGCCCAATCTGGCCTGAGGTCATCAGTCTGCAATTTTCTCCAAGGCTTCACATGCAGGTGAGGGGCCCTGGCTCGTGGCCCATCTGGCATGGTAGATACCCTTCCACCCCAACAGCAAAAGACTGAATGGCAAAGACCTATAGCTCTCAAGGTGGGGGGGGGGGGCGATTTTGCCTCCCACCCCCGCACCACAGGACATTTGGCAATATCTGGAGACATTTTGGTTGTCAAACTGAGCCGGGAGGTGGGAGGTGGGAGGTTCTATTAGAAATCTACTGGGTAGAGGCAGGGACATTGCTGAACATTCTACAATGTACAGGACAACTACACACACACACACACACACACACACACACACACACACACACACAATGACCCAAACCCCAGTGTAGACCAGAGTCCATGGGGCTACTCTGCGGGCCACCTTAGGAGTGGGAAGTCAGTACTAATGTGCTGAAGAGGCCCATTGTGACAACTTCCTTTTAACAGGGAGTGCAGTACCCAGGCTGAGGCTTTGGCAGGCAAAGGGATCAGGTTAGAATTCAACACAATTGATTTATTTTCTTTTATTTCTGTTTATGACAGGTGCGTCCTAGTTTCCCATGTAGGGTAGTAAGATGAAAATTTCTTTTTATTTTTTTTAAAATTTTTTAAAAATGTTTTGATTTATTTTTGAAGGAGAGAGAGACAGAGCATGAGCAGGGGAAGAGCAGGGAGAGAGGGAGACACAGAATCCAAAACAGACTCCAGGCTCTGAGCTGTCAGCCCAGAGCCCGATGTGGAGCTCGAAGTCACGAACTATGAGATCATGACCTGAGCCGAAGTTGGACACTTAATTGACTGAGCCACCCAGGCGCCCCTGAAAGTTTCTTTTTAAATACATGTATTTAACTTCTAGAAAGTGCGTCACTTTAAGTTCGAGCCCCACCTTGGGCTCCACACTGACAGCACAGAACCTGCTTGGGATATTCTCTCTCTCTCTCTCTCTCTCTCTCTCTCCCCCGCCCCCTTTGAAATTAAATAAACTTAAAAAAAAAAAAAAAAAGAGTGAGGGGCACCTGGGTGGCTCAGTCACAGTTAAGCATCTGACTCTTGAGTTCAGCTCAGATCATGATCTCATGATTTGTGAGTTCAAGCCCCATGTCGGGCTCTGTGCTGCTTGGAAATCCGTGTCTCTGGCCCTCCCTCCCTCATGCTCATGCTCTATCTCTCCCTCAAAATAAATAGAAGGTTAACGATTATAGCAGTAGCCGAACAGATGAGCTGTGGAAGCAGCAGCCCTATCGAGAATACCCTATAAATACCATAGATATTCAGCACTGAGAATAGTCTGTTCACACCCAGGGAAAACCCAGGAAGACTCCATGATGGTACAGACCTCCCGTGCAAGCAGAAGAGTCACTGCTCTATTTGATACTCAGCAAGGACATTGCTGGGCCAATAAACTCACTGCAAAACCTTCTGACCAGGTTAAACCTGGGGACACAGGGACTTCTGGACTTGACCTGTGCCGAGTCTCCAGGGCAGGCCAGGGTGGCAGGGCCTGCTGTGTGCACATGAAAGGCCTCTCCTCCCTCTGTCGGTGTCGTCCTCGAACCCTAACGTTACCTTTCTTATTGTTCTGGGAGGACAAAATCACAGCGAAGCCTCAAGAAGGTTCGCCAGGCAAAAGGCAGAGAAGCCAGGAGAGAGGGAGCTGCAGGAAACTACGGGTAGGAGGCATCCGGGGAATGGGGCCAAAAGGGTTGGGAGGAGAGGGGAGAGAGGGACAAGGGCATTAACTAAGCACACACTCTGTGCCAGGCACTGCTGCCCACACCTGACCTGCAGGCTTCACTTCATCCTTACAACAGGATAAGCTTTGTGATCATCCTCTCCATCTGTGCTGAACAGATGGAGACTCGAAGGTTAGCTAAGATCCACACTGGCACCAAGAGACAGGACTGGACCTGGCTCCTACACTGCAGGGCCGGGAAGGGAGCAAATGCATGTGACCAGCACGGAGGAGGTACAAAGGGACTCAGACCGGCTAAGAAGCGGGCAGGCACTGCCCTGCTTGAAACACCCCAGGGGTTTCCCAACACCTACAATAAGATCGCAACTCCTACCTTCCTGACCCCCATCTCCTCCCACCCAGCCCAGGCACTGCCCCTCGCTGTCTTTAAACGCAGTGAACACACTCCCACTTGATGTAACCTCAGTCCTCCCTCCACTGGCTCCTTCTCAGCTATCACCTCGAGGCTTCCCAGACCACACACTGAAGGTGGCTTGCCCCGTCCTTAGGCCTCACCTCCTGCTGGCTTGAATTTGATTTCCATTCTTCACCAAGCCAAGGACCCTCTTGGCTAGTCCTGTGGGACCCCCTCTGGGTCGTCGGACCCAACCTGCCTGCATCACTTTCTGTATCCAAAGGGCCCGGGACATGGCTCGGCACAAGGAAGGAACCCGACAGAGACTTGGTTAAATGACTAAATGGAGACTGCGGCAGTCCTCCAGGGCTGCAGGCTTAACTGCCCCGGCATCACCCACGCTTGTAGAGGCCAAGGCTGGAGGACCTGGGGTGAACAGGTAACACATCAAAACTCAGGGTTTGTGTCTGTCAAAAAGGCCAAGCAAGATCTGTGCTCAGGAACTGATCAGAAGGGGCTTGAAAATGCTCACCAGGTGCAAAAGCAGGATTCCAGCCACCTTCACCTTCTTCCACTCAACACAAAGAAAAGCTTTAGAGGAATGCAGATTCCTTCCCTCCTCCCTACCAGCTATCACTAGCTAGAGAACAAAGCCCAAAGTCAACCTTAGGATATTGAACAAAGCCCAAAGTCAACCTTAGGACATCGGCTTTATGGGACTTCACTCCCCCAGGGCAGGGCTGGCCCCAAGCACCTCAGCTGTCTTTTTTTTTTTTTTTTAATGTTTATTTATTTATTTTTGAGAGAGAGACAGAGAGAGAGAGAGAGAGAGAGAGAGCACGCACACGCGCGCGAGCAGGGAAAGGGAGAGAATGGGAGACAGAAAATCCCAAGCAGGCTCCACACTGACAGCACAGGGCTCGATCTCACGAACCATGAGATCATGACCTGAACCGAAATCAAGAATCGGACGCCCGCCTCAGCTGTCTTGAGGGGACCGGCCTGGACCTCCACTCCCTCCCTTGTGCTGGACCAGAATGAAGGTAGGACCCAGTCTCCCGGAGGCGACACCAAGACTGGTAACTGTGGTAAAACATGCCTGGTAAAAGGAGAGAAAAGAAATGGAGCGGAGAGGAGAGGAAGAGGAGATACATTCCACCTAGAGGTACAGGGAAGAAGTGAAAATGCGTCATGGAGGCAGTGATGCTCTCGTTGACCACAGATGACGATGGGAAGGGCACGCCTGGAAGAGGGTACCAGATGAGCAAAGGTCTGGGGGTGTCGCCTGCAAGGGGCTTAGAATAGGTCTGGGAAAGCATCCGCTGATGGGAGACCACAGCCTGTGTACCGGGTAATGGATTTGGAATATATTCTGGGGAGCCGTGGAAGGGCTTTCCATAGAGCAGCGTTAACACGAGTAGGTTCTCTCATCCCTGGTCTTTGAAGACTTCCGTGTGTCTGGCCTTGTGACTAATTTGCTGTGTGACCTCAGGTAAATCCCGGACCCTGTCTGGCCTGCAGTTGTCTCATCTTTCAAATGAGAGGATGGCTGTGTGATACCCGGCGGCAGTGTCCCGTGGCTTAGTCAACACTCCTCTGGTCTGGCTCCAGTGGTATGCCAGAGCAAGCATTCACTGGCTTGGGAAACTGATTGTGAAATTTTCAGGAATTGTCATCAGCCAGCTGTTAAACACAACCACTATTAAAAATGAAGTTATATAACGTTATAATTTTTGGACTTACGTTGAAAACAAATATTATAAACACTCAAGACCTATCCTTTCCCTAATGACTGTACCACATTCTACTATCACCTATGCACTTGAGATTATTTACATCTACTAAATCTGCGGCAGAAATACTTTATCATGGAATACCATTGCAAACCTCTTTCCAACTCTGTTAGCGACATGGTGTTTGTAGCCTGAAATTAACCAAAGCGGGAATGTTCATACCACAGAAAATGGCAGACGGTACACGTCGGGGCTGCTCTCCTCGGGAGGTGACTGTTACAAATTTCCCATCGTCCCATCCTCCCACTCCCAAACACCTATAGGAAAACACACCCAACCCTTGAAAGACTTTGCCAGTGGCCAAAATCTGGCTCAGGGCAGGGGTTGGGGACCGGAGCGATGCTGGTGAGGAGGGGCCGTTATAAACCCAAGGAAAGGGGCGCCTGGGTGGCTCAGTCGGTTAAGCGTCCGACTTCAGCTCAGGTCACGATCTCGCGGTCCGTGAGTTCGAGCCCCGCGTCGGGCTCTGGGCTGATGGCTCAGAGCCTGGAGCCTGCTTCCGATTCTGTGTCTCCCTCTCTCTCTGCCCCTCCCCTGTTCATGCTCTGTCTCTGTCTCAAAAATAAATAAAACATTAAAAAAAAAAATTAAAACCCAAGGAAAGTCATGAGGGCAGCCAGCGTTTCCTGCACTCCCTCATTTCTGGGCCCTGGGTCTACCTCCAGAGTTGCACTGTCGACAGTGTCCAAGCCAGTACCATTAACCACACGTGGCTATCAAGCACTTGAAATGCGGCTAATGTAGAACTTTACT
The DNA here is from genome assembly GCF_022837055.1 of Prionailurus viverrinus. Classification (NCBI taxonomy): domain Eukaryota; kingdom Metazoa; phylum Chordata; class Mammalia; order Carnivora; family Felidae; genus Prionailurus; species Prionailurus viverrinus. The sequence goes on along the minus strand of NC_062561.1, from coordinate 178,235,839 downwards.
CACTTGTAATCAATTTAAATTTAAAATCTGACACTCAATTCTGTTACTAGGAAACGTTTAAGAATGTGGAGACAACACTGAATCTACTTTGTCAACAGTAAATTTTACGACATCTAAATATAGATTTCTGATGAAAATGTAGCTCCTGAATTGAGACGTCTATAAGTGTAAAACACACACTGGATTTGAAGCCTTAGAATGAAAAATAAAGTGAAATGTCTCATTCATAATTTTTCTATTGATTCCTTGTCGAAATAATATTTTTGATATACCAGCTTAAATAAATGATATTATTTAAATTAACTTCATCTGTTTCTTTCTTTTTTAAATATAGCTATTAGAGGGGCGCCTGGGTGGCTCAGTTGGTTAAGCGTCCGACTTCAGCTCAGGTCACGATCTCACAGCTTGTGAGTTCAAGCCCCATGTCAGGCTCTGTGCTGAGAGCTCAGAGCCTGGAGGCTGCTGGGGATTGTGTGTCTCCCTGTCCCTGTCTGTCTGTCTCTGTCTCTCTCTCTCTCTCTCTCTCTCCCTCTGACCCTCCCCACTCACGCTCTGTTTTTCTCTCAAAAATAAAACATTAAAAAAAAAAAGCTTAAAAATTCTCCTAAAGAGGCACAGACAAGCATACAAAAAGTCAAAGAGGGGGCGCCTGGGTGGCTCAGTCGGTTAAGCGTCCGACTTCAGCTCAGGTCACGATCTCGCGGTCCGTGAGTTCGAGCCCCACGTCGGGCTCTGGGCTGATGGCTCAGAGCCTGGAGCCTGTTTCCGATTCTGTGTCTCCTTCTCTCTCTGCCCCTCCCCCGTTCATTCTCTGTCTCTCTCTGTCTCAAAAATAAACGTTAAAAAAAAAAAGTCAAAGAGGTCCATCACACAGTTGTTTATAACAGGAAAAAAAAAAAAAGGCAACCTAAATGCCCAACAATAGAGAATGGCACAGCCAGGAGATGGAATTCTACAGAAAAACCAAATATGAAGATGCAGTGTCCCCCCACTGACATGAAAAGTTGTTCTTAATAGACCTTAAATAAAAAGAGTAAAAGGCAAAGTAATAAGTATGATATCAATTTTTCTTTTTTTTAAAAAAACCTGTGGGCATGGGTACATATATGTATATATTTTAGAAACCTAGAAAAATATATTCTACATTTATCAGCAGTTATCTCTGGTACAAAATTTTGAATGGTTTTAATCATTTTTTTTCTTTTGTTTTTCTGTAGCCTCTCATTTTTCTCCAGGGATCATAGATACAGTATTTGTTTAATTTCTTAAAAGAAAGAACTTTCTGAGAAGCAGCTCCATGAACAGGACAGAGGAAACAAGCAGGTTCAGGTACGTGGCCATGAGCAAGAGGCCCCGCCCTCTCTGGACCTGTGTCCCCACCCCGCTCACCTCCCAAGGTGCCTGGAGACAGGGGATGAGGAAAGGCTTTGGAATCTGCATCTAGCAGTCAGTGGTGGTGGTTTCATCCCCCCAGTGACATCCAAGGGGCTCCCCAAAGAGACTCTCAGAGAGGCAAATGAAAGTTGGCTTCCATCCAGGATTGGAAGGGGAGGCGTTTCAGTGGACAGAGCTCTGGGCAGGGCCAGGGGGCCACATTCTCACTCCCCTCAGACACTGGCTTCCTTCACTTCTGTGAAATGACAGGGATAAACTCTGACAGTGGTTTCCCTAAACTCTCCTTTGGTTTTTCTTAAACAGCAGGATCCTTTTCTCAAATGAAACACAGATTTCCCCATCAAGCATCAGTAGTCTGTACCTAAAATCAGGTATCTTGTACAGAAAGAAAAAACCTAGGGTCTATTTCCCCTTATTTTATTACTTTTTTTAACATTTATTTTTGAAAGAGATGACGCATGAGTGGGGGAAGGGCAGAAGAGAGAGAGAGGGAGACACAGAATCCGAAGCAGGCTCCAGGCTCTGAGCTGTCAGCACAGAGCCCGCTGTGGGGCTTGATCTCGGGAATGGCGAGATCATGACCTGAGCCAAAGTCAGATGCCCAACTGACTGAGCCACGTAGACGCCTCTATTTCCCCTTATTTTAAATGGGAAAAATTAAAAAGCACATCAACTCCAAACTCTCCATTAATTTCCTAAAATATAACTAAAACATAGTAATTCTCTCTACACATAATAACCTATCACAATAGGAGGCTGAACACTGAGAACATCCCCCTCGTAACCACTAAATCATCATTAACCTTGCTATGCGCAGCAACACGGACCTGGGCCAGCTCTCTCAGCTCCAGCACCTCTGCAGGTGCCCGGTCCTGCCAACCCCTGGGATGTCTTTGCAAAACATCTACGTGTGATTCTGACAGTCTTCCAATTGCATCTAGAATTCACGGGAGACTTTTCCTGCACGTGATTTTGTTGAACGGAGTTTTGGGAACATAAACACGTTGCTCTACATATAAAACGCTTGCTGAAAAATAGTTTGAAGAGACACGTATGTTCTAGGGAGTCCAGGTTTCATAAACTGAGAGGCATTCATCCCAGAAGAGCGTCCATGGGACAAGCATTCTGCAGGACAGACATGTCCTATGAAAAGCAGGGAGCCTGCAAAATTTCTCTAGAGAGGCTAGGGAGTGAGGCTGGGTTTGGAAGGCGGGGCTTGAAGCTGCACCCGCACTGCGCACATCCAGCCATGAGGCTCCTGGGCAGAGAATGAGGGGTGTTAAGGGGTCCCATCCTCTGATGCTGCCATTGCAGAGAATCCCCACACAGCAGCCACAGTAATGACACCGCTATTGTAAATAATATAACATATACGAACAGTCCGTCAGTCGACAGTCACCAGGCTCTTGCACCAGCCAGGTACACTTGTAAACACCGATCGTGAGTTAATTTATTTGATCCCTGTAATAACCAAATGAGCCAGGTACTATTATTACTCCCATCTTACAGTTGGGAAAACTGAGGCACAGAGAAGTTAAGAGCTTGCCTAGGATTCTCTAACTCGTAAGTGGCAGAGCCTTAGAATTCCGTGGGGCGCCTGGGTGGCTTACTCGGCTAAGCGTCCAACTCTCAACTTTGGCTCATGGCATGACTTCAGGGTCATGGGATCGAGCCCTGCGTCAGGCTCTACTCTGGGCATGGAGGCTACTCGGGATTCTGTCTCTCTCTCTCTCTCTCTGCCCCTCTCCCATCCAAAAAGAATTCCTTCCTGCTCAAACCACTGCCCCCACCCCCAAAAGTGGGGAGGCTCTGTAGAAAAGGAAGGAGAGGGGATCTAGAGCCGCCCTACTTCACCTTCTTCTCACCCGGGCCCCGGCCCTCAAAGCAGACACTAAGAAAGAGCAGAGCACCTGTGAACCTGGCTAGCTCTGGCCTACCGGGCCACAAGGACCAGGAGGGGGCAGGCAGGCGGCCCTTACCCACAGCTTCCCGTCATAGTAGTAGGCTCCCAGGAGCTTCACGATGTAGGGGTGGTCGCAGGTGGCGAGGATGTCGATCTCCACCGTGTAGTCCTCAAGCTCCTCCTCACTCTTGGTCTCAATTACCTTGGCGGCAGCCAAGGCACCCGTCTCCTTGTTCTTGGCCTGTGAAGTGGAGGCAAAGAAGGTCAACGAGGCACATCCGGCAGGAAACCGAGCCCCGGAAGCCGCTCGGACAGCCCTGTGTGAAAACCGGTGTTCGGCGATTCATGCTAATGTTGTTTAAGTATGACATACCCACACTATGCGATAAATAAAAATACAAGAATCGCGTATCCCTACAAACACCAACAGGGAAAGATTGCTAAGTTGTGTTCAGTAAGAGATCCAAGTCACTGAACAATCAAGTGGTAGGACACTTTTTCTGTAACAATGGAAAAGTGGGGCCCCTGGGTGGCTCAGTCGGTTAAGCATCTGACTCTTGGTTTCGGCTCAGGTCACGATCTCACAGTTCGTGGGTTCAAGCCCTACATAGGGCTCTGCGCTGATGGTGTGGAGCCTGCTTGGGATTCTCTCCCCCCTCCCCTCTCTCTCTCTCTGCCCCTCCCCCGCTTATGCGGTCTCTCTCTCTCTCTCTTTAAGTAAATAAACTTTAAAAAATTTAATGGAAAACTGCATAAATGCATGGAAAACTCTGGAAACATGCTGCCTGACAGCAGGCTAGGAAGGTGCCTAAAATGGGGAGAATTAAAGGGCACCTTCACTCTCTGCGTGTTGTTTAAAACATTAACAGGCACGTTTCATATGTGTATTTGCATATTTCCCACACGTTAAAAGTAAAATGAAAAGAGGTTTTAAGTCCCCACCAAGTGCAGTGCAAGTGCTTCCCAGATGCATCTCCCCAGTATAACAACAGTTTATTTGATGAAAAAGAGGGAGGGAATTTCACACCTACAAGGATGGCTAAAAAATTTTTTTTTCTGAGAGAGAGACAGAGAGCATGAGCCGGGGCGGGGGAAGGAGGGGGGGGGAGGGGAAAGGAGAGAGAGAGGGGGGGAGGGGGGGAGAGAGAGGGGGGGGAGAGAGAGAGAGAGAGAGAGAGAGAGAGAGAGAGAGAGAGAGAGAACGAACCCCAAGCAGGCTCCATGCTCAGTGTGGAGCCCAAAGCAGGGCTCGACCCCATGACCCTGAGACTACGACCTGAGCCTAAATCAAGAGTCAGACACTCAACCAACTGAGCTATCCAGGTGCCCCTCTAATTTTCTGAAAAACGAAAAATAGGGGCACCTGGCTGGCTCAGTCGGTAGAGCATGCGACTCTTGATCTCAGGGTTGTGAGTTCGAGCCCCACATGAGGTATAGAGATTACTTAAAAATCAAATCTAAAAGAAAAAGAAAGCAAGAAAAGTAGCGTTGGTGAGACTGTGGAAACACTGGAACCTCTGAGCATTGCTCGTGGAAAGGTAAAATGGTGCACCTACCATGGAAAACAGTTTGGGGGTTTCTCAAAAGGTTAAACACAGAACCACCGTGGCCCGGCAGTTCCACTCCTGGGGAAAGATACAAAAGAACTCACAGCAGGGATCCGAGCAGGTATCTGTCCACCCATGTTCACGGCAGCACTACCCACTGACGTCAGAAGGTGCAAATGAGCCACATGTCCATCAGCAGATGAATGGACAAACAAAAAAGTGGAATATACACTCAGTGGAATGTTATTTGGCCTTAAAAAGGAAGGAAATCCTTCTTTTCTTTCTTTCTTTTTTTCTTTTGTCTGGGAAACTGTATTTCTCCTATCCTGAATGAAAGCCTCGCTGGATAGAACAAGGAAGGAAATTCTGATGCATGCTAGAACAGGACGAACTTCATGCTCGATGAAAAAAGCCAAGTCACAAAAGAACAAATATCGTATGATCCCACTTATGTGAGATACCTACACGAGTGAAATTCAGAGACAGGACATATAATCGAGGCCACCAGGGCAAATGGAGAGTTAGTGTTAAACGGGCACCGAGTTTCTGTTTGGGATGACGAAGAGGTTCTGGAAACGGACAAGGGGGGGAACGTTGCACAACACTGTGAACGTACGTAATGCCAATGAGTTGTGCACTTAGGGCTCAAAATGGTCAGTTTTAGGTTATACATATTTTACCGCAATTTTAAGAACTGAGAGCAAGAGAGAAAGAACCAGGCAAACAGTGCAAGCTACCGCACCCACGGGGAGCTGGTATCCAGGAAAAGGGAACAGAACCCACACGCCCTCAAGTGGCCCCGTGACCCTCAAGGGCCGCTGGGAGCATTCACCCACTGTGCTGCATGGGCTCGGGTGTTTTAAGAGAACACACTTGGGGCGCCTGGGTGGCTCAGTCGGTGAAGCGGCCGACTTCGGCTCAGGTCATGATCTCACGGTCCGTGAGTTCGAGCCCCGCGTCGGGCTCTGTGCTGACAGCTCAGAGCCTGATGGCTGTTTCAGATTCTGTGTCTCCCTCTCTCTGACCCTCCCCTGTTCATGCTCTGTCTCTCCCTGTCTCAAAAATAAATAAATAAATAAATAAAAGTTAAAAAAAAATTAAAAAAAAAAAAAAAGAGAGAGCACACTTTCCAACAACACGGGCCCAGGAAGCAGGCCACTCATCTGGAGCCCTTGAATAGCCATCTGTGGGGAAGCACACGGGAAACGGGCTCTTCTGGACTCCACGAGCAGCCCTGGTGGTCTCCACTGTGGTGGCTTCCTGAGGACAGTATCACACACAACGCTCACCTCCTAGGACAACTCTGACCGGCCCCACGACGTGGTGATTGATGGCCCAGATGGTCCTGCATGCCTAGCACCCCCAAGGATGACAATGAGCATCAGCACCACCTCACACGACACCGCAGTACCCAGCACCTCAGTGTCCCCATTCTAGAGGCTTGGAGAGGGGACATGGCTGGAACTAGGATAGTGGCACCAGAATTTGAACCTGGGTCCTCTAACTTCCAAGACCCTGTGCACTTTCCACTGCTGTACAAGGTCTCTGATCATCTCCAGAACTCAGAAGCCCTAAGACCAGACGCCCACAGACACCTACGAGAGAGCTCCCAGGCCAGCCCCACACAGGGCACCCTCCCCGCAGAGACAGAGTGGCCCATCCCGTGGCCTCAAGGTCCAGCCAGAGACCCACCCCTCTACTGCCAGTGACTAGAGGGCATGCTCATGGAGGGTGGGGTAACTGCGAGGGGGCGGCAACCCCCGCCAGGGAACCTTGTGGAAGGGAGTGATGCCAATAGGCAATCTTTGAGCTCATTTGCAAATTTATTCTCTGTGTGAGTAACTGTTTCTGTTAACAGAGCTGCAAAATCCCCAGGGCCCCACGCAGTGATGACAATGGTCTCCCACTGATCAAGGTCACTAGTCTACACTCCAACATGTGCTAACTCGTTTATCTCTTCAAGCACCCCCCAATGCTGGTGCTCTTACTATCTCATGCACAGACGAGGAGACTGAGCAGAGTCCCCAACACAGGTGAGGTGACAGGGCCGGTCTGGACGCCTGCTCCCAGGTCTGCGCTTCGGCAGGGACACCCTTCCTCCACACAGTCCCTTCCTCATGAGGCCCAGGAGCCGAGTGTGGGGGAAGGGGCGGGGAGACAGAATTTCCCAGGGGGCCATAACCCTGTGTCAGTCCTTGTGCTAGAACCCACCTGCTCACTTGCCCCACCTGAGTGGGGGCCGCTCCTATAAACTCAGTCGTGAAAGCTTGTTGAGAACACCCGAGAAACTCACGATTTCAGCCATTGGGCGCTTGTGCTCTGGTGCTCACTCACGCGGGCACACACTCCCTCTCTCACACCTGACTGTGTACCTGCCCTTTCATTTCCGGTAAGGCTGATTTTTAAGTGCCCGCAAGAGGACCATCAAAGCACCCTTTCACATTGTACACCACTCTCGCTCCCCCTCCTCTCCAGACCCAGAAGAGGAGGTAAGGCCCGCTCTGCTCCTTTACCAGAAGGAAGGTCGGAAAGCTCAGCGGGGTGGCCAGAGGTGGGGCCCGGGTGAGCACGGCAACCACCTTGACCATGCTCTCCCAGCCCCCCAGCCAGAGCAGCACAGGGGAGAACTGAGCGGGGCAAAAGCCACTCCCTCAGTCACTCACCCTGCACTCCTGAGAGATGGTCAAGGAGGCTGCATGGCACCTCTTCCCGGGTTTCCTTACCAGTATTTTCTCCCAGGAGTGAGGGAGGCCCAGGCAGGGACCGTTTTCCGTGAGCGCACAAAACCTGCCTTGCCCGTCACCCTGAAAGGCAGCATTGACCACAGGGCTGGGCCTCCAGCCGGGTGCCAGGGTCAACACCGAGGAACACCCGCTGCCCAGCACCTCACTCGGATTACAGAGACCAGAGCCTGCCAGAAAGGGGTTAGCTGGCAACAGTCGTGGTGCATAAAGTGACTTCGCCAAAATTAAATTCTTTACAAGTCTGGTTGAGGCAGCAATCGACTCACCTCCGAGCCAGAAGACGTAATAATGGCTGATGATAAAAACAGCTAACACGGCCTGTGCGCTCACCGTGTGCCAGGACGGGCCTTAAATGGAATCTCTCATTTCATCCTCCATCCAGCCCTTGGAGATAAGTGTTAGTAACCCCAACTTACAGATGAGAAAACAGAGATTGAGAGAGGCATGGTGATTTGCCTCAGGTCACACAGCAAGCGGGGAGTGGAAGCAGATCCAAATGCAGGCCCACCTTGCTCAAAGAGCCTACACTCCAAGTCTCTTCCCAACCAGCCCTCCCTGGGGGGCACCCAGCGTTCCCTGCTCCGCCTGCCATCGCTGAAGATAAACGACTATAGACCACAACTGATAACATGCTTGGCAGCTAAGTACTAAAAATACCAAACTTTAATCCGCCCACATGCCATTAAGGCAGGTGGTCGCCATCATGCCCATTTCCCAGATTAGCAGACTAAGGCTCAAAGGCGTACCAGGACCCGTCCAGTGTTCTCTTGACTGCACTAGGCTGCCAGAAATCAGCTTGTTCCCTGTTCCTTCATTCAACCATTATTAACTGAGCTCATGTTCTAGAGGAGGTCCTTTTCTAGTGAACAAGACAGTTTCTGCTAGAAGGAGCACTGGTAATAAAAATCACGGCCCTCTCATGACATAACTCACCCTACCTGATTTTTCTTCGGGGGAGCTAACCCGCCCTCATTCCCAGTCCCTAAAATGCACTGGAGCAGAATCTGCCTCCAACTCTAGAAGTGGGTGGGTGACTCACACTTGTCGATCAGAACATGAATGGCTCAGGGAGAAGAATGTGATCACGTCAGCCAATGAGATGCAACCTCGGAACAATAGCAGAGATGGCTGAGATAACCCCAAACCCCACTTTAAGCTAGCCTCCAGCATAAACATTTCATGAAAATGAAACTGGCTGAAGCGATAGAGCCTAGAGAGGGCACAAGAGGACACTGCTTGATCCCCTCAATTAATTTTTATACCCGGGAGGTACTATGAAGAGCCTCATTTTATGTGTAAGAAAACTCATGCTCAGAGAGGCAAAGCCACTTGCTCAAGAACACACAGCAGATAAACAACGGGGCTGGGAGTTGAATTCAGGTCTATGTGGCTTCAGTGTCCACGCTCTTGACCTCTTTACCAGTGGTCAAATTCTGCAAAGGTCCTGTCCGGGCCCCAGTTTCCTCCCTGTACAGTAGCAGGGTGGGGAAATGATGTCCAAGCTCTCTTCATGGTCTGATGTGTAGGGCATCTTGTGAGAGTGGGTAGGTCCTGGAAAGCTATGGGTGGTCCGAGCGGATGGGGCACCTGTGGGAGTTGACAGTCAAGGAGTCGCATAAAGAACAAGTGGCTGTCTGTGGCCTCTGACGTCCATCTCTCCCACTGGCTGAGGCAAGGCTGCGGTCCAGCAAAGGGTGGGGGAGCCCCCGCCCAGCCCTCCGCTGCTGGCTGGCAGTGACTAACGCCTCAGCCCACACCCTTGAGAGCAGACACACAGTGGCCACTTGTGTTTACTGGCCCAGGCACCTTGGCGGGAACAATCTTCCCCCTTGTGCGGCTCAGGCGCCCAGGCTGGAGGAGGTGGGGACAACCCTCCCAGCAGGGAGCCCTGCCCCACCCAAGGGGCCCGGCCAGGCCAGGCCAGTCCGGTCCGGTCCACTCAGGGGCCGGGGGCTTCCTGAAAGTCCATCACAAAGCAGCAGCTGAGGGGGACAACCCCCAGCCCACCCCGTCCCTCCCAGCTGCGGGCTGATCACGGTGTCCCTCCCTCCTCCCCCAGGGAAAGAGCTGATATCACAGAACTCAGAGACCAGAATGTTAGCCCCCACTCCTAAATCCCAACTCCCCCGTGCCCTCTGCGGATGAGGAAACGAAAGTGAATGCAGTGACCTGGGTCCAGTCTGGGACAGTTGCAGATTCACAACCCTCCTTTCCCTTGGCAACTGCCCCTCCCTCTTGGTGCAAGGGATTCACGAGGGGCTGAGCCCACCTGGCCCCAGTGCTCAGCGCAGGCCCAGCCACGCATTCCTGGCCCTCTCGGTCACCGCCAGTGCTTCAGACTTGCACAAGTGACCCAAGGCAGGCCAACAGGGTTGTACCTGGGTGCTTCGGGGGTTGTTTTGGGGTTTTCGGTAAAGTTCTTCGGTAAAGAAGCTCTTTCTTTCTCTGGGGTTGCTAAACGGGTAGAATGGAAGAGTCTGGAGGGTTTTATAGCCCACATGGCCATTCCTCCAGAGACCCTGCCTGAGGATGAAGCCATGACAAAGGAAGCAGGGCCCACAAATGGAGGAGGGCAGATGCTGAGGTCCACGGACACCTGGAGACAGCTGTTCCTGAAGACAGGATCTGCCCTTAGACTTTTCAGTCCCTTCTGGACTTCTGTCATCTGCCACCAAAAAGTAAGTAGGTTTGCCATCTCTGGGGGTATTCCAGCAGAGAACAGGTACCTGTGGAGGTACTTCACCACATACCACACGTGTAACAAGGGCCACCTTCAAAAGGGCCAGCAAGACCTACAAAGCAATCTTCACTGAGGCCCCTCCGAGGACCTCACTGATAACCCAGGACACAAAGCCCCAAGTGGAAAACACGGTTACCAACAGGCCACAGACAACAGAAACCAGGGGATACTTCCGCCCCCAAAACCCTCCTCCAAAAAAGCAGAGATTTATAATTATTAAATTAACAAAAACAAGGAATGACCACTTCCAGGACTGGTGACAAAGAGGGTGGTAAAATGGGTATACTCATTACTGACAAAAATACAGATTCATGGGGCGCCTGGGTGGCGCAGTCGGTTAAGCGTCCGACTTCAGCCAGGTCACGATCTCGCGGTTCGTGAGTTCGAGCCCCACGTCAGGCTCTGGGCTGACGGCTCAGAGCCTGGAGCCTGCTTCAGATTCTGTCTCTCTCTCTCTCTCTCTCTCTCTCTCTCTCTCTCTCTGTGCCCCTTCCCTGCTCGCACTCTGTCTCTCTCTCTCTCTCAAAAATAAATAAACGTTAAAACAAAGAGAAAAAGAAAAGTGTTAATGTTGGCATACTCTTTAAGAATCAATGATTTGTGGGGCGCCTGGGTGGCTCAGTCGGTTAAGCGTCCGACTTCAGCCAGGTCACGATCTTGCGGTCGGTGAGTTCGAGCCCCGCGTCAGGCTCTGGGCTGATGGCTCAGAGCCTGGAGCCTGTTTCCGATTCTGTGTCTCCCTCTCTCTCTGCCCCTCCCCCGTTCATGCTCTGTCTCTCTCTGTCCCAAAAATAAATAAATGTTAAAAAAAAATTTTTTTTTTAATACAGATTTTCTTTTTAATGTTTATTTTTGAGAGAATGTGAGCAGGGGAGGGGCAGAGAGAGAGAATGGGACAGAAGATCTGAAGCGGGCTCCGTGAGGCCAGCAGCAAGCCCGACGCAGGGCTGGAACTCACAAACTGCGCAATCGTGACCTGAGCCGAAGTCGGATAACCGACTGGCGCCCAGATCCAATCCTCCAAAGACAAAAGCCAGCAATAGGTTTTAAAATCCTTAACGATATCTTTTAAGCCTATCAGTCCTCATTCCTAAGAAAGTAAGGCCAGGAAATTATTCAAATAAAGACAACAAAAGAAATGTACTAGGAGCATGGTCACCGTAGTCCATAACAATGGCAAAAAAAACCCCAGAAAGAACCTAAATGTTCAACAGTAAGACAGTGGTCAAATTAACTCAGTGGGATATTAAGCAACCCTTTAAGATGAGATAGAAAAACAATATAGTAATGAGAAAAAATAATTAAGCCATAATAGTATGTCAACAAAGCAGGCTAATAAAATGGGGCTAAGCTAGAACTTCGGGGAGATCGTTGCACCTACGAATCAGGAGAACCTGAAAACACAGCATAAGGAGTACAAGCGGCTTGTAAAAGTTAATTTCCCTCAATGGCATCTGACAATTATCCACAGGGGTCCCAGCAAGGACAGTGGAGGATGGTGCCCCACAAGTAACCACTTTATCTTGACCTTGTCTTGAATGTATCCAGGCATGGTCACCCTCATACTCTCAGGAACCCACTTGAGCTGCGCTGTCCAATATGGCAGCTACCAGTCACACTGAATAGAGGAGAAACAATGTTCCTATCACTGCAAAAAGTTCTAGGAAGCAGCTTTGAACATAAGGCTGAACCTGGCAGAAAATACTTTCTCATAAAGGTGAGGGAGCATCTGAAACTCACTCCCATGTTCCAGACCCAGCCTCAGAAACATGTATTTCTTTGTCGAGGAAGAAACAAAGGTCTCAAGTGCAAAGAGTGGGTAGAACCTCAGGTGGTGATCGTTAGGGAGTCTGGTCTCCTAGCAACCTGGCCGGAAGGCAGGCGTGAAGGAAGGCTCCCAGCTGACCTGTCAGATGAACAGCCTAGGCATGTGGGTCAGAGCCAAAGAATGGAATAGACAAGGCTAAAGGTTTCTATTTTCCCCGCCCTCTGGATTCTGGATGGCTGTGCCAGGCATGTGTCAAATATGGGTCAGGCCGCTGGAACCAAGAAGGAGCCTGGTCTGTGTCCTACAATACACAGCTGTGGTGTCCCTGCCCGAAAACATTTTATCTTTGTGTGGTGAGGTCTGTTACCAATCACGGGAAAGGCTTCCACTCTATTATGGAGGGAGGAAATCTGGCCCCACAAGGTCACAGCAGGACGGGCCACGTGCAAGGGAAGGGGCCCAACATAAATCCAAGCAGGGTGGCCTGAGGGCACCAGACACAGAGCCAGTGTGGCCTTGGGTTCAGATTCCACTAACACCCCTGGCTGGCAGGCATGAGTCAGTAGAGGAGGGGAGTCTGTGTTCCACAGCACAGCCTTCGGGACACTTGGGTCTTGTGGGCCTCAGGAAGAAGGCCGGCCAAGACCTCCTGAGATCTCTTGAGGCGGGATAAGCATCCCCTCACCAGTGTCCGGCATAGGTCCACGAGGTAGGCAGCTGTTCTGTCTGCCCCTGTTAAGAAAAAACGAAGGCCCTGTCCCAGGTCATGCAGCTAGGAAGTGCGATCAGGACTCGAGGCAGGCCCAGCCTTCTGCCCAGTGCTTTTTCCCTTCAGGAGCCCCCCAGAGGAAGTATCTCCAGGGGTTCCCACCCAGTTTCTACGTGTGCCCGTCCTCCTTCCCCTTCTCTTCCTTCACTCCCTTCAGCCAGAAACCCGTTGGGGGCAAACTTCAATGGCTCCCTGCTGCTGATGCAAAGCTCAAACTCCCCGGCCTGGGACACGGAGCCCGGGTGATTTACCCCTTCTACTTTTCTGGGAGTCCAGTACTCCTCCACATGCACCCCCTGCTATGGCCAGTGCCCTCCTGCTTCCTACTTCCACGCGTTTCTTCCCCCCGCCGGAGTGCCTTCCCCATACGTGTGTTTATCCCACAAAGTCTAACTCCACAGCCTGCTCCCTGAAGTGCTCTCAGAACCCCAACTCCTCTACTACCATTTGACACCTTATTAGGGCTTTCTTCACAGGCCTCCTGGTACCCCAGGCATTGGTGTTCCAAGATTCTCTGACTTCGTTGTGAGCTCTGAAAAGCTAAGCCCATGTCTAATTCATTTTAGTCCACCCCGCAGAGCCTGGCACAGAATATCTAGTGGATAGGAGTCTGGGAGGGTGAGTAAATGGGAAGATGAGAGAATGGGTAGGCAGATGGGCAGGTGGGTAGTGGACGGGGAGCTGGATGGACAGGTGCATGAAAAGGAGGGTGGGTGGCTGGGTTAGTGGAAGAGAGGGAGGGAGAGAGGGCTACATGGAAGGATGGGCGTGTGGCAGGATGGACGGACAGGAGAGTGAGCAAGCAGGACTACGAATGGGTGGATGGGAGAACAGGTGTGTGTGAGACAGGAAGAAAGGAATGAAAAGTATGACTAGACAGTAAACAATCATCAAATCTTTTTTTCCAAAAGGCACTAGAGCCTGTTGTTGTTGTTTTTTTTAAGTTTATTTATTTGAGAGAGAGAGAGAGAGCTTGCAGGCGTGCATACGCACGCACGAGCAAGCAGGGGAAGGGCAGAGAGAGAGAGGGAGAGAAAATCCCAAGCAGACTCTGCGCTGTCAGTGCAGAGCCTGATGCGGGGCTCAAACTCACAAACCCTGAGATCATGACCTGGGCCGAAATCAAGAGTCAGATGCTTGACTGAGCCACCCAGGCACCCTGAGCTACACTGTTGGCTTCTGTGAACACCAGACTCTCTCCTTCCCTTCATATTGTAGCCAAGAAGGTTTTTTCTACAGGCACCTACCCTACTCCATTCCACCCATGTCCCCATCTTGGCAAACTTAGAAATGGGCAAATTTCCATCAAATGATTTGTGGAATGGAAAAAGCACAGGAGCTGGGTTCAAATCCCGACTCTACTACTTACCAGCTAAGCGCCCTTCAGGAAGGCAAGGAACCAGACTTCAGTTTCCCGGCAGAGATGCGGACAATTCCAGAGACACACGAGAAAGTTTATAAACCACCATGGGTTAATGGGTTAACTACTGGCTGTTACGTTCCTCGATTAGGACCGTGTATGTTTCACTTTCAAAAGCCTAAAAGCATGTTTAGCTTGTTCACCAATATATCTGCCACCATGTTCAGCCATAGTACACACTACGTATTTTTAAGTTATGGGTGGATGGCTGAATTGGCATCGGCATCTCCGTGCAAAAAAAGAAACGATGCCCTCCACCTAAGGATGGAAAGGAAGTGACGAGAAGTCCCTTTTCTCCTCAACGTATTTATATTCCTGAATCTCTAGCTGTTCTCTGGTTTTGAAAGCTGTCTCCTCTCTACCTTGGGGAAGCCCAAGCCTCTGACTGAGCAGGATATACACACTTACTGAGTCCTGCCAAGTGGAGAGAAACCACTTCCCTATCAATAATCGCTGGGCCAAGTTTCAGCTCAGGACGAACGAGAGTGCCAAGTTTCAGAACAAGTGACACTTAAGGATGGCAAAGATTGTGAAGCACAAAGCAGAGGAGTGGTATGGCTTCCAAAGACGGCCATTTAATACTCTCTCCCAGGGGGTCGGGGGGTGGGGGGGTGGGAAGAGACGTCTGGCGAGCCATCCTGACACAGCAGGGAATGCCTGAGCCTCCAAATCCTTCTGGGCTAGCAAATAAAAAACCAAAACCCAACAGGATTAGCCTAAAAGATATCGCACCGTGGCCTTGACAGAAAACCCGGGCAAGCTGTCCAACTAGGCCAGGGATGTGGGAGCCTTCAGATCTCAGCTCTTCAGAAGCGATGGGGATCCAACCTCACCTAGTGCTGATAAAGGGGGTGAGAAAGGTGATGTAGAGACGCTGCTCCCACCTCTCCCAAGCCCCCTGGAGCCAGCGGAGGGCCCGCAGAGGAATGGGTGCTGAGTCACAGCAGGAGGGCGGCCCAGGGTCAAGAGCAGAGAGGAGGGAGGGAAGAAAGAAGGAAGCACCTTTCTCCAGGGCTGCCTTAGTCGGTTGAGCATCCAACTCTTGATTCAGCCCAGGTCATGATCTCACAGTTTGTGAGTTCGAGCCCCTGCTTGGGATTCTCAATCTCTCTCTCTCTCTCTGCTCCCCCCCCCCCAAAAAATAAACATTAAAAAACAATAGAGTCTTCAAAATGTATTATTACAAAGAAGACAATCAAACCACCCATAATCCCTTGAGCAGACCTAGTGGGTATCACGCTAAGTGAAACAAAATGAGATGGAAAGACAAACACCTTATGATTTCACTTTTATAAGGAATCTAAAAAACACACAAATGAACCAACAGACAGACTCTTAAATACAGAGAACTGGTTGTTGCCAGAGGGGAGGTGGGTGGGGGATGGTGAAATAAAGGGGATTAAGAGGTACAAACGTCCAGTTATAAAATAAGTCATGGAGATAAAAATTACAGTATAGGGGATGTAGTCAATGATACTGTGATAATGTTGTTTGGGGACAGATGGCAACCGCTGACCGTGGTGAGCACGGAGTTTTACACTGAACTACTGAATCGTTACATGGTCCACGTAATAGAACATTGTGCATTACTTATACTTCAGTTAAAGAAAAACACCCATAATCCCAGAGAAAACTGCCTGTAGCACTTTGTAGCACCTCTTGCCTGTGCCTGCTGTGGCTGAACCCACCCTAACATTTCCCAGCTGTGTGACCCCAGGGGACTTATGTGGCCTCTCTGTCCCTCACTCTCCTCCTTTTGCTAAGCAGTTCCTGCCTCGCGGGCTGTGGTGGGCATTCATTGAGCTAATTAACATGTGACCGACGCTCGGAGCAGGGCTGGCCCGAAGTGGGCACCCCACAAATGTTTGTTCACTATTCTCTCTCTCCACGGATATGTTCTCCCATACCTTATAAAAGTGGGGTTAAACTGTACACACTGATTTGTCATTTTCACTTCACTGACCAGTATGCTCGTGTATTGTACGCGGTGACGGTCATGCCATTTAACAAGGCGTCACGATCGGCCCTGTGGATCACAGGACACTCTGCCGCGGCATCAGCTCCAATAGCTGCAGACTGCTCCGCTAAAGGGCAAGGCCATGACGGGTCGGACATATGGTCAGGCCACTCCACGCCGTCACATGGTGCTGCATCCAGGGGCCCGAGACTCCATCACGAGATGCCAGACAGCTCTCCAAATGGCTGGGCCGCTTCATGCCTCACGGTCGTGCAGGCTGATAGCCCTCCCCACGCCCTGGCTGACACGAGATGTAATAAATATGTGAAGCGAGGCGCAGGCCAGTCCTGCTGTATCCTGGCTGCGTGTCCTTGGGTACTGGCCTCATAAGACTGCAGGTGTTAAAGACACAGACCTGTCGAATCACCACGAGATGAAACTAGTAACATTAATTATACATTACATCACATGTACATGAATTATACTTCAGTTAAAAAAAAAAAAAAAAAAACACCGATACTCCCAGAAAAACTGCCGTGAGCATTTGGGAATACCTCCTGCCAGTATTCCATGGTGCGGGACAAGAATTATGTCCCACTTGTGAGAGGAACGGTATTATCCCCATTTTGCAGAAAAGGACACCGAGGCTCAGAGGGGTAACGTCACTCGCCTAAAGTCACACAGCAAAAAGACGACAAGGGCCGAGCCGGGACTCCTGCACCACCAAGTAGGAGCCTCGGAGGCAGGGCTCCCGTGGGAGGTGGGAGGTGCTCCACAGGCCTTCTGAGGTTCACCTTGTCGGCCTTAGACGGTCTACAGACAGAGCAGA
Source organism: Prionailurus viverrinus (assembly GCF_022837055.1). Taxonomy (NCBI): domain Eukaryota; kingdom Metazoa; phylum Chordata; class Mammalia; order Carnivora; family Felidae; genus Prionailurus; species Prionailurus viverrinus. Next base: position 178,218,767 of record NC_062561.1, on the reverse strand, counting down.
GCCTCGGCCAGAGCCGGCACCGGTTCCTCATTACTGTAGTCACCAGTCCCCCGCTCCCTCCTTGGCCAACAGAAGCAGCAGTGGGTTTCCTGTCACCTCAAAGCGGGGTGGGGGTGGAGGGCCCTCGAGGGAGGAGGAGGCTTGGATAAGAGCCAGGGGACCAGAGCCCACGAAGCGGCAAAACAAAGGTAGAAAGAATCTCCAGGCCAAACAGGGAAGCAGGCCAGCTCCGATGGGGTCATTGCCTCAGGGTGACAAAGCCAGCTTTGATGGTGGCAACAGCCTCAGGGGCCAAGAATTGGGCCTGGGCTCCCAGACAGAACAGGCCGGAGCTTTCCAGGAAGGAGGGCAAAGGCAGGCGTGCCCTCTGGGGCATGAATGTTGCTCTTTCACCACCCAGAGCGGCCACCCTGGACCCAACGGAGCAGGCAGGGAGCGAACTTCCCAAAGGCTGGGTGGAGCCTCTTTATCACGTTCTTGGGCAGGAGAGCAAGAAGCTTCTGGCTGACCCCCGGGAACCCGAAACACCAACTTCTATGTAAGAAGCAGCCTCCTGCATGACCAGAAAGGGGAGGCGGACCAGGGGCCTCCAGGGACTCTGCCTGCCAACCCTCAGGAGCCAGGTGTGCTGGTCAACCAGCAGGAATAATCATCAGCACCACGACGGCATTTACTTCTCCCTCCATTCTGAGCACTATGGATGGTAAGGACTGGCCACGTCTCCATCTTCTATTAAGTTTTCTAAGGGAAGCGCTATCTCGATCCTCATTTCACAGCTCAAGATGCTGAGGCTCAGAGAGGTGAGGCGACTTTCCCAAAGTCACACAGCAAGGAGGCAGGGAAACTAGGAGAAAGCTCAGCAGGGATCCCTGTGCCTACACTCATTAGCACAGTGCTGGGCCTGCCTACAGAGAAGAAGCTAGGGCTAGCATTTACTCATTCGTTGTTCATTCACACAGGAGAAATTAACTAAGCATCTGCTATGAGCATCTACTATGTTGGCCACAAAAAAAATGGAGAACTCCCTGCCTGCGGGGACCTTACATCTTCCAGAGAGGAAAGAAAAATAAACAAGACAACACGCAAAAGAAACCCAGTCTGTGGCTGGAGCTCCGAAAGAAATCAGCAGGGAACTGGCACCATGGCCAGGGAGGGGTAGTCAGAGCAGGCCTGAGAAGGGACGTGTCAGTCGAGACCCAGAGGATGAGAAGGAGCCCTGGTTGCACAGAGTAGTGGGAAGAGAGTGGGAGGCAGAGAGAGCAGCAAGTGCAAAGGTCCTGAGACAGAAAAGGGAGGTCCTTCCTTCAACTCCTCTCAGTGGCCCCTCCCCCACCGGACAGAGGCTGGCTACAGTTAACGCTTTAGTCACTAGCACAGTGGTTAATCCTCTGGAGTCTCAGGGCCTCAATTCTGGTTCTGGTATTGCCTGTTAGTGAGAAAACAAAATAAGCAAGCTATGGGGAAAGGAAGGAGAAAAAAAAAAAGTGTAGCAAAGGGGAAAGCAGAGAGAAAGGGGAAGAGAGAAAAGAGTGAGTGAAGAGGAAGGTGAGTGCAGCGGAGGAGGGAGAAGGGGGGTGGGGAGAAAGGGGAAGGGAGGAAGAAGCTCTTCGGAGCAACATGCCTCCCTACCCTGCTGGCAGCACTCAGGGGCACCCAGAACCTTAGGATGCTGTGGCACCAGCACGCCCACACCCACCAGAGCCCCAGGAGGAGGCCAGGAGCACCCAGCTTCCCCCGCCACTTCCTCTGTGAGCCTGAGCCCTGCCTACACTAGTCACCACTTCCTCTGCATGTGAGAGGCCACCGCCCCCATCTCGGGGCCCAGACCCAGCTAAGGTTGAGTCAGGCCGAGGGAGGAGGGTCACGTCGCTGGGCACAGAAACGCCAAGGCCACAAGGAGACACCACACTGAGGTGGCCCGAGAATCTTTCCTTACACTAAGCCCCCTCGTCTTTCCCTCCATATTGTACAGTAGAAAAGGCTTAGGCTCCTAGCCAGAGACATCTAGGTTCAAGTCCCAGCCTTGCCACGGAGAAGCGGTGTGAGCCGAAGCAAGTCCATCCAGGTACCTCTCTGGGCCTCTGCTTCGTCAGGTGCGGAGAGAGGATGCTTACTAACCCTTGCCCTTCCCGAGGTTGGCAGAAGCATCAACGATGAAAGAGCAACTCCCCACTCATTTATCTTGTTCACCTTGGAACCCACAGTGCCTGGCACACGGGAAGTGCTCAATTAATAATTCCAATGGCTACCCTGGATTTGAGCTTTTCCAAGGTCCTGGGCCAAGTGGTTTACCACTTGGGTTATTTCACTCTCCAACCACCCTGCAGCAGTACTACTCCCAGTGCCGTTTTGCAGCTAAAGACACAGAGGCACGCGGGTTAAGTACTTCTCTCGGGATCACCGCAAGAGGCAGCGAGCCAGGCTGTAACTCCAGAAACTCATCCAAGTTCCTACGCCATCTCTGATCCCGGGCAAATGTGAGTTTCCCTTCCCACCTCATCCTCTCTAACTTCTTGCCTCTTCCTAACTACCATCCCTTGCTCTCTAGAATCTTCCATGCCTCCCGCCCCTGGTACAACATCTCATTCTTGGACTGGATGCCTTCTGTCAGTGCTTCTCCCTGGGCTCTGACTTGGGCCCCAACCACAGCTCTGGCCTTTCCTCTTACCCCCACCTGCTCCAGCCAGCAGGGTGTGGCCACTCTGTCCCAGCCTTCATTCATTAATGGCTACCCCGGCCTTGGGCAGCCAGGAACCCTGGCTCTGACATCCCCCACCTCCCTCCTCTGGCGACCATCCAAAACTAGCTCCACTCTAACACTGCGGGAGGCTGATCTGGTCAGGCCCTGGACACAGGGCAGGCAGGACATTAGCTGAGCTCAAAACCAACACAACCAAATTCCTCAGCTTGGCATTCGAGGCCTTCTTGACTGGGCCCCCAAATAGTATTCTTGATCTGGCCCTGCCCTAGCCAGCCCCTCCGGCCATGCCCAGCTCCCAAACCCACTGACCACTGGACTTGAGGCGGCAACAGAAATGTGTAGAGGGGCCCAGGAGGAAGGCACAAGGTGTTGGTAAACATCAGAGGCCAGATCTGCACTGTACCGAACAGCGGTCACATGTCACCACTGAGCCCCTGAAATGTGGCTAGCCCAGATTGAGAGGTGCTGGAAACACAAAACACAAACCAATTGTAAAGACTTAATACGGAGTAAGAATATTAAATATCTCTTTTATTCTATATTGATTATATCCTGAAACGATACTTTGGATATACTGGGTTAAATAGAATATACTATTAAACTGGTGGCCACCAGCAAAATAACATAAAAACAGGAAGGGGGACAAAACATAAGAGGCTCCTAAATACAAAGAACAAACTGAGGGTTACTGGAGGGCTTGCAGGTGGGGGGATGGGCTAAATGGGTGATGGACATTGAGGAGGACACTTGTTGGGACGAGCACTGGGAGTTCTACGTAGGGGATGAATCGCTAGATTCCACTCCTGAAATCAACATTGCACTATATGCTAACTAACTTGGATGTGAATTGAAAAATAAGAACCAACAAACAAAAAAATTGCTGGCCAATAGACACATGAAAAGACGCTCACCGTCACTGATCATCAGGAAAATGCAAATCAAAACCACAATGATACCACCTCACACTCAGAATGACTAGTATCAAAAACAAGAAACAAGTGTTGGTGAGGATGTGCAGAAAAAGGGACCCTCGTGCACTGCCGGCGGGAAGGCAAACGGCTGAAGCTACTGTGGAAAACAGGACAGAGGTTCCTCAAAAACGTAAAAATAGAAATACCGCACAATCCAGTATTTCTACTATGGGTATTTACCCAAAGAAAGTGAAAACACGAATTCAAAAAGACATATGCACCTCGATGTCTGCTGCAGCATTATTTACAATAGCCAAGATATGGAAGCAACTCATGTGTCCAGTGGTAGATAGATGGATAAAGAAGACTTTATATGTTACTATTAATCAGCCATAAAAAGAAATGAGATCTTGCCATCTGGGACAACATGGATGGACCCAGAGGGTATAATGCTAAGTGAAGTAAGTCAGAGAAAGACCAGTGCCATATGATTTCACTTATATGTGGAATCTAGGGAAAAAAAGCAAACAAAGCAACCAAAAACAGACTCCTAAATACAGAGAACAGATTGGTGGTAGCCAGAGGGAAGGGGGGCTTTTATGTGACACATGATTTCAAAATGCTGGCAATCGCTTCAAATTTGGTTCAGCCACCGTGGGAGCCACACAAATCAGTGTGCAGGCTGGCAACCTCAGGCCTCACTCTCTGACCTCTCTCCTGGCCCAGGCTTCGTTCTCTCCAGCTTGCTATCACCACCCCACCTGCCCTGCCTGGTGGAAGCCTTCCCCTTTCTCCACTTTCCCCAGCAGAACTCCCTGTGTCCTCCCCCCACCAAGCAGCAGAGGAGGCCACTGGCACCACGGAGCACCTCCTCTGAGCCAACTGCTGTGGCCTTCGTGGGGGGTGAATCCTAGTCTCAGCCCCACTGTACACATGAGAAAACTGAGGCTCAGATCGCACAGCTGCTAAGTGGGACAGCCAGGATTCGAACGCTGGTCCCCCTGGCTGCAAGGCCTGAGTCTCCCATCCTACACTCAGGGACCTGACCCGCAGACACGAATAAATACTGTTTGCCATACTGAATCGAGCCAGTTCACTCCAATGAGGCAGTGGTGCCCAACTAGAGCAATTCTGCCCCCCAGAGAGCAGGCGGCAACGTCTGGAGACATTTCGGGCCGTCACAACTAGGGGGGCCGAGGGGAGGGTGGTGCTGGCCCTGGTGGCACTTCTAACGAGTGGAAGCGAAGGATGCTGCTAACACCCAATAATGCACGGATAGCCCCTACAACAAAGGATTCCTGCCCAAAATGTCAACAGTGCCGAGGTGGCGAGCCCTGGCATAAGAGCCAAGCTACTGTCACCAGCTAGACCCCCAAGACCTGTCCTGTACTGCTCACCCGCTTGTTCCCACAGACCTTTGTCCCACCTTTTTCCTCAGGCTCTTCTTTCCAACTATCTCTTAACTCGGGCAAAAGGCGCGATGGACACAGCATCCTCGAAGGAAATCGAAACTACCCCTCAAGCAAGAAGGACGGCCAGGACAAACTCCGCCGGCCCAGACTCCCCCGGACCATTTTGAGCTCAACCCCCAACCCACACCTGCACAGATGGACCACGGAGGAACCTGTGGAATGACTGACAGTTACCGTTCCCTCATTACAATACTAAAATCTCCGCCCAAGGAGCACAAGCCTCATTTACGTGACTCAGAATATACTTATCGGTATGTTTCCTCCAGGTACATGCCCGACTTTATGCCGGCTTCTACCTGGTGCCGAGGCTCCCCTTTCTAACTATTCATCCCAACCCTAAAAAAAAGGAGCCCATTCACCCTTGCTCCGGGAGTCACGGCTTTGGAAGTTATTCCCCATGATGTGCTTATTTGCCACAAGTTTTTGCGGGACAACTCCACCTGTACCTGTGACTCACCAAGGAGCGAACTCACCCTGGTTCTGTGTCACTACAAACACGAACGTATTTCTTCCTGGTCCCCAGTTAAACAGCAGTAACTGGCCAGGACCTTCTCTTTGTGATACCAAGAGCATCAACAATAACAAAGTATCTTCCTTTCCTGCCCACTTCCTGGGTGGAGATCAGGAGCTACAAGCACCTTGGCCCTCCTATCCTCTGACTTATCACCTTCATTTACGGACAAGAGCCTGAGGCTCAGAGTGGGAGGTCACTGGCTCAGGTGGAAACCCAGATCTTGCTGACCCTCAAACTTCTTCCCTTAATCACCCTGCTGTACTGCCCTAAGCGGCAGCTGGCACGGGGCTATTTTCTGGGGGCTTTGGGGTGGCAGTCCCTGCGGTTGCCCCCTGGTCTGGGTAACCTCCAGAGGTCAGGGGACCCAGATGGAAGTGGGGGTGGGGATCTGGTTAGCTGTTTAGCTCACATCGCCAGGGCCTGCTCTGGAGCCAGCCAGAAAAGGTCTCAGGGCTAAATCAGCTGCTCAAGAGACACCCCCACCCCCGCCACCCCACCCCGCAAGGTGGGCAACACCCCAGGAAGCTAGGGCCACTTGAGTTTAGGATCCAGCCAGGAACACACTCACAATAGCATGGACTTCTATTTAGAAACACTAGGCTGAGCGGAAATAAGGTTACTGCCTGGGGGCAGATCTCTTTCCGGAGGAGGAGGAGGGGAGGCGCACAGGCCAAGCCCTCGGCAGCCCCAGAGGAAGCGGAAACCGGGCCTTAAAACTAAGGGCAGGAGAGGAGGTGAAAGCATGACTCTGGCCGGGAGGGGCGGAAGGCCTGACAGCTGGCTCCCACCTCACCAAACGTCCCCTTTGTCGGCTTTGTCATCTGAAATCGCAGGGCAGGATATGGCACTTGAAGGGTGAGGGTTAACAATGGCTCTCTGGGTCCAAGGGCACCTGAGGTCCCCAAGGAGGGCCGGCCTTTCCAAGGCCCCAGAGAACTCGAGGATTGGCCCTTGGCGAGAGCAAGGGGCAAAAGGAAGCCTCTACTAACTTCTCTCATTTTCTTTTAAAAATCATCCTCAAATAGGCATACCCTTCAACCCAGTAAAGCCCTTCTGGGAGTCTAGCCTGAAAAAGGATTTAAAACACAAAAAGAACTTTACCAGAAAAACTCATCATCAACGTACAGCTCAGCCATAATGCTCACTTTGGACACGCCAACTCGGTCCCAAGACTACTGATATATTACGGAACAATTTCATCAAGACGCTTAAATGTGAATTTGCTCACGGGCAGTTTTGTCTGCCAGAAACACTAGGTGAACACGGAAAACTGCATCCACCCAAACCAAGCTGCAAAGAAATGCCCACAACACACAGGCATGCACCTCAAACATCTGTCAGCGGCCTTGGGGCCACAGCCCTCCACATCTGGGGTCCCACCTAGTGCCAGATTTCAGATAACCCTCCTCCCACGGCTTCACCTGCCCTAACGCACCCACGGCCACAGCACCCGGCAGCTCTTTTTCACCATACAGTGCTATATTTATTGTAGTATGTTTGTATTTCTTATCTGCAAAACTTGTGTACAACTGTACCACGGGGTTCTTAGCTTCCTTTTTTTTTTTTTTTATGGGCTCCTGCTGCCATTTTTTAAGCACTGCCCTTAGCAGCATGTCTTCTAAGGCGTCCATTCTTTACTGATTTTGCACAGCTCCAAAATTTTTAGGAACGCTTATTTACATTACAGCAGAACTGACTATATTATGTACAGTGCTTAACACAGCACACAGCACTTAATAAGCATTTAATCGTTTTTTTAAAAATCATTTAATTTAAAAAAAAAATTAAATATCCAGTAAGATTAAGAGCAAGGCGGTACTGAGCCATCACAGAAAGTATGTAGGAAGCATTTAGAATAATACGGAAAGATGTTTTAGGAACGAAAGACAGTATACAACACTGTAGGTATGTATGATTGTATGATTCCAACCCTGCATTAAAACATTTTTCTCACCATAAAAGCTGATAAAGTCTGTAAGGAAATATATCAAAATGTCAAAAGCAATGGATGGGACTTATTACGATGGTGTTTTTCTTTTTACCTACAGGAAAAAAAAAAACGTTCTTTGCAAAATCATAAGGCTTTTAACAGCTCACAAGCAGCATAAGATCAGAACCAAAATAGTTTTTTTTAAGAAGCAGAAAAATGGGGCGCCTGGCTGGTTCAGTCAGTGGAGCATGTGACTCCTGGTGTCAGGGCTGTGAGTTTGAGTCCCACATTGGGGGTAGAGGTTACTTAAAAATAAAATCTTTAAAAAGAAAAAAAAAAGGCAGAAAAATAATCTCAGACTGCTAGGTCAACTCTTAAAGTTTATTTTTATTTTGAGGGGCGCCTGGGTGGCTGGGTCAGTTGAGCCTCTGACTTCGGCTCAGGTCATAATCTCGAGGTTCATGAGTTTGAGCCCCGTGTCAGGCTCTATGCTGACAGCTCAGAGCCTGGAACCTGCTTCAGATTCTGTGTCTCCCCCTCTCTCTGGACCTCCCCCGCTCACACACACACTCTCATTCTCTCTCTCTCAAAAATAAACAATGAAAAAAAGAAAAGTTTATTTTTATTTTAAGAGAGAGCATGCACAGGAGAGGGGCAGAGAGAAAAGGAGAGAGAACCTCAAGCAGGCTCTGGTGTTGTCAGTGGGGAGTCCAACATGAGGCTTGAACTCACAAACCCATAAACTGTGAGATCATGATCTGAGCCAAAACCAAGAGTCTGCCGCTCAACCAACTGAGCCACCCAGGCACCCCCAACCCAACTCTTGATGTTTGCTCACTCTGTGCTCAGCACACGAGTACCATCCTGCCGCTATAACAGCAACCACAACCTGCTTAAAGGCAGCTTCGTTCTACTCAATAGGATATCAACCACTCCCTCCCCTTTCTACCTTGTCTTCAGAATAAAGATGATTTTTTTAAGAAGAATTTTGAAATGGGGACGCCTGGGTGGCTCAGTTGGCTGGGCAGCCGATTTCGGCTCAGGTCATGATCTCACGGTTCATGGGTTCGAGCCCCACATCAGGCTCTGTGCTGACAGCTCAGAGCCTGGAGCCTGCTTCGGATTCTGTGTCTCCCTCTCTCTGTCTGCCCCTCCCCGGCTCATGGTATCTCTCTGTCTCTCAAAACTGAATAAACGTTTAAAAAATAAATTAAGAAAAAAAAAGAATTTTGAAATGATATAAGAAATTTGAAACCATATATATGGTAACATTTGCTTTGTACCTAGTAATAAGCTAGAAATGATTTTCTTTTGAAATCCATTTGCATCCCACAAGGATTAGGTGAGAAGGACCCTGACTCCGCCCAAAATTAATCCAACCCTCCTCTCTCTCCTGAGGCCAAATGTCGGTTTATCAGGGAGAAGGGGAGCAAAGGGGCTCCCTATCTTGAGACTGCTAATGTTTAGGCTTTGAGCTTCTGCAAGACTCATCAGGAAACCTGTAATCAGTCTTGTCCTGACACGCATCTGACAAATTGGGATCCCTAAGGCATCTTAGGCCAGGGAAGTCCTCGGGAAGGTCTTCACCATGTGGGGAGCCAGGAGAACCTGTTGCTTCTAAGACAGAAAGATGAGGCGGTGCCATTACTTCCCCAGTTCACAGCCAGCTAGTTCCCCAGGCACTGTGTCAAAACGTTAAGTCCTGGGCCCAGCCATAAAACCTAGATGGACCTTCCGGCCTTTGCTGCCATGGCGGCCACGCCAGGGAACAATGAAGTGGGAAAGAGTTATGGTCCCTGATTAGAGTCTTTCGTAAAGCAATACCTGCTTCAACGTCAACGTCAAGGGACCGAGCAAGCAGTACTTCAGAATAGGAAGCCTGGGTGACAGGGATCTCCCATCCAGGATGGGTCTTCCTTAGCTGGTAACTAAGGCAAGTGTTAAACTGAAGCTCAGAGCCCTGGGTTCTAGTCCCTTCTTCTCCCAGGGCCCCAGTATCAGTATCCCCACACACAACATGAGGTCGGGTTAGATCAGCGGGTCACACCCTAAGCCCAAGCAGGTGACCTAATAAATTGTCCAAGAGTATCAGCCATCACACAGCTCTCTTGGCCTAGCTCTCCCTTGTCTTAATTATGAGAAAATCAGGGGTTCTGAGATGGTGTGAGGCAGCTCACAGCTTGGGGAACTAGATTCACTTAAAAAGGGTCCCCTTACTCTGGAGATACCAGGAGACAAAGCAACTTGTGAATCAGATGCACTCCTCTGCATGAAACTTCCAGAGTAGCAAGGGCGTTTTACAGGGCTAAAGCAGGCGGAAATGACAAGTGAAACTGACAAGGGGGAAATCTTAACCAGTATAAAAGCAAAGTTCTGCATTTAGGTTTGAAAGAAAATGATCCATATGGAGCCAGGATACACTGGGAGAGGGGGACAAGACTGCGATTGAAAGCCAGCCCCTAACAGACAAGAAACATCAGTGAGAGCCAACAGTGTGAGCTAAAAACACCAACTGCATCTTCTGGACAAAAAGGATGTGGTAAGCTGACCAAGGGTCCAGCTGCCCTCGTGGTGGTCAGGGCACATCTGGAAGAGCAGGCTCCCACTGGAGAAGGCAGCATGTCCAGGAAGATTGCTGCAAGGCTGAGGGCAGTTTCCTGGAGCCACCAGGAGGAAGACGCAGCTGTGAGAAGGGTAAAGAAGAGATGTGCCAAGTTAAGAATGTGCTGGCTGTCCTCAAAGACAGCAGAGCCCTCAAGCAGAGAAGGGCAGCAAATCAAGGCAGCCAGAAAGCCACGGGTGTGAGTGACACAGAGGCCTGCTTCTCCAACCACAGGACCTCTGCTCCAGTGGGGGTTCCACCCTGTAACAGGAAGTGCGGGCTCTGAGGAGAGGTGGTGAGGTAACAACACAGGCACCCAGCGGGCCTGAATGGCCTCAAAACTGCCCCTAGGCGCCGTGCTTCTCAAACTCAGTGCGCTTAGCAATCACCTGAGCATCTTGTTAAAATGCAGGCTCTAATTGAGCAGGGCTGGGGCGGGACCTGCAAGTCTGCATTTCTAACAAGCTCCCAGGTGATGCTAATGCCAGGGACTACACTTTGGTAACTAGGCTCTAGACCACTTGCAGGGCAGAGAGCAAGTCCTGAGCAGGTGGGTCTGGAGAAGCCCCCTCTGTGGGCCAGCCTCCTGAAAGGGCAATCCTGGGGTCAGAGTGGGGTACAAGCTAACTGGAGCCCCAAGAACGGTGATGGTGCCTTAGGAAGGAAGACCCCTCCTGGAGTTACACAGCAACTGAGGGATTCTCTCAGTAAAGCTTCAGGGAAAGGAGATGGGGGGTGGGGGGCGAGAAGGGTGGGGTCAAGCCCTATGTGTTTGGGTCTCCAGTACAACTCAGCAACTCAGACTTGGTTCACAGGAGCAGGAACCAGACAATGACCTGCTGCAAACGTGTCTAGAATTAATCAGCTCTGCCCCACCCATCCCTCCACAAAAGCTCTCTGCCCCCTTATTCCTCTAGGGGAAAGGTGACTGCAAACTGGAAGGCTCCCCGGCTGTGACTCACACACACAGTCAAATCCAATCCCTGCAGCCTAATATTCACAGAGCCCTGACCTCCCCTTCTTTCCAAGCCTAACACCTCACTCTAGGGCCACCTCCTTTCCTGGCTCTGGCTCAAGTTCAGGTGTGTCCCCAGCTCCACCGATCCCAACTCTTCCAGACACGGCAGAAGTTTCTCGGTCTCCACGCCTCGGCATTCTCACAGCATCTGTGTGGCCTTACAAAGTATGCCTAGAATCCGTTTTACAGCGGATGCCTCGTCTCGGATGCCAAGGTCCATAAGCGCCCCTTTGTCTCCCCCTGCGGCGCCGAGCGCGGTGCCGGACGCACAGGAAGTACTCAGAAACGAGCTGGGGGCAGCGGCCGTGACCAGAGGAGGCGCCCAGCACGGAGGGACCAGCCGGGCTGAGGGAGGGTCTCCCCAAAGAACAAGGGTCACCAGGACCGAAGCGCGGAACCCCGAGTTCAGGGCCGGCAGCCCCTCTGCGCCCTTCTGAGCCGGGGCCAGGGCTGATCCGGGCCCGCGCCCCTTCCTTCCGGACCCGGTCCACGCGCCCGGGGCCACCCATCCCCAGCGCCCTCACCTTGTAAACCTTTCCGAAGGCGCCGTCGCCCAGCTCGCCCACGATCTCCCACACTTCGTTGGGGTCCACGTCCCGGCGGACGTGCTCATATTCGCGGGACTTTCTCTTCTCGAAGGTAGACAGGCGCAGGATGCGACGAAAATTGGCGAAAGCCATGGCTGAGGGCGCGCGAGCCGGGGGGCGAGGTGGCGCCGGCTCCGGCTCGGGCTCAGGCTGTGGCTCCGGCGGCCGCGAGGAGGAGGGGCTGGAGGACGCCGCGGCGCTCGGGGGTTCTCCCCAGACCCGCCCTTCCCCGCAGCCCGTCCCCGGTCAAGTGCGCCCCGGGCTGCGCGCGGCGGGAGCACCCGGAACCGCGCAGGCGGCCGCGGTCCCCGCCCCCGCTCGGTCCCGTCCCGGGGGCCGCCTCCCGACTGCCCGCCCAGTTCGCGCCGCGCCCCCACCGGGGCTCGGGACGCGTTCTGGGGACCTGGCCCCGCGCCCACCCACGGCCCGGCTCCACCTGCCGCTCCCCGGCAACGCCCGAAGACCCCTTAATTGGCTGCGGGCGCTCCCCGGCTCCGCCCGTCGCCGCAGGGCACTCTGGAAACTGTAGTCCCCTGCGCGCCGCCCGCCCGCGAGCTACGGGCTGGGCTTTAACAGAGTTTAGGGCATCCTTCCGCGGGACCGGCCCGGGTCTGCGAGGCCAGCCACGCCGCGTGGCTCTCAAAATGTCTGTGGGGGCGAGAGGGGAAGCAAATTGGCTTTCGCGAACGCCCACTGATTTGTTGTCCAAAGGCCAAGAAGGTGAAAGGCATCATTAATCACTTAATCTGCCCCGCAACTACTCCGCAAGCCTGCTCTGCTCGCGCCCACTTTTCAAGTGAGGACTCCCGGCGGGCAAAGGCACCAGCCCCAGGCTGCACATCCCGTTGGCGGATCCAGTGCGGTTTCCTCGGCGTGGTGCTGCCTCCTAGTGCACGAAATCCTGCGCCCCTTGCGGCCGCCGTCAGGCCCTGGAGGCCTGGGCTTCCTCGCTCGTTTCCTGCTTCCCAGGGGCTCTTCCCGACCAGGATCCACAAACCGGTCAGCATTAGAGGGCTGGGGGAAAGAACTTAGTTATCACATGCTTTATGATGGATCTTAAGGTATATATACATATTAAGTAAAAACTTTCTTAGTCTTAATTTCCCAATTTTAAAAAATGAGCTCATTACAGATAGAACTGAAGTTTTCTTTGACCACCATCATCTTTGATCCTGCCTGTTTGACACGCTCCACTGCCACTGTACCAGCTACTGTTCGCTGTCACTGGGACAATGATACTTTTATCTAATCTACAAGGTGATTCTGTGAAAACTGATAAAAAGAAACCTCACTAGAGCGGAGTCCTGAGGCTAGAAGGGGGATCTGGCAGCACTTGATGTTAATTACAGAAAAATTGTCAATTGCAAACCCCAATATAAGAATATTTAGCAGGAGGAGCGCCTGGATGGCTCAGTCGTTTGGGCGGCCGACTTCGGCTCAGGTCATGGTCTCGCGGTCCGTGAGTTCGAGTCCCGCGTCGGGTTCTGTGCTGACAGCTCAGAGCCTGGAGCCTGCTTCACATTCTGTGTCTCCCTCTCTCTCTCTGCCCCTTCCCTGCTCATGCTGTCTCTGTCTCAAAAATAAATAAACGTTAAAAAAATTTAAAAAAAAAGAATATTCAACAGGAAAACCATCAATTACAGGGCCCAACAGGGAAAGATGCATATTGCATCTTGGGGAAGAAATTGACTACCCTGGTAACTCAGTCAATGGAAAACCATTATCACCCCAAACTCTTGCTTTTCTCTGATAGGATTTCCTTCCAAACAATTCTCTCCAATTTTCTCCTTCTCCATAAAATAAAGTTATTTTCCTTCGTCTGTTGTATTTGCCTATGGTTTTGCCTTAGCGTGCATGTCCTGAATTGTGATTTTCTTATATTCTTGTATAAAGCCATTTTGCTGGTAAAAACAAAACCAAAAAACCTGGCCACTTTTTATATTACATTTCCAAATAAAGCATGCTGAGGGATAGGAAGACTGGATTATAAATCTACCTCATAATCAAATAGCATTTCAGGGAATGTCACTCTCCGGGAATCCCCACCCCTACAGAGAATGCCAATATTGAGATGTTTTCACCCCTTCTTGAGCAGGGTGCAAATAGGAAGTGTAGTTGTTAGTTTGGAAAACTAACTAAAGAAGTCTGGGATGCTGGTGGTGGTCTGCACAACACATTCCCCGAGTAAAGGTTGCCAAGAGGTTTGAAAGGTTCCAACACTTTCCCGAGCAGTTAGAACTGTAGAGGGTCTTTGCCACTAAAAGAAGGAAAATTCTCACTGAGAAAGCCAATGTTTCAACCTCCCCAAACAAGCTGAAAGGCGGGTCTTTCATTAGTTTCTGTCCATTTGACCAACTCCACGAAGAGGGTGAGGGGACAAGGGGGAAGTCTTTCCCACTGGGAAGTGGAGATTGTGACTTTGCAGAAGCTGTAGGTCTGAGGGGATGAGAGGTCCAAGCCTTAGCTCATCCCCAGGCCTGCACCAACCCAGGTGCACCAACCCAGGGCTCTGTGACTGGCTCTGTGATCACCCCAGAAAGAAATGAAATGAGAAACAAAAATGGAGAAGTTCATCCAGACACATTAAGTGAAAGAAGCCCAACCCCAAAGAACACATATGATTTCGCTGATACGAAATGTCTGGAAGAGGCAAAAGACCACATATTTTAAGGTTCTATTTTCATGAAACATCTAGAAAAGGCAAACTCACAGAGACAGAAAATAGATTAATGTTGCTATGAAATGAGGATTAACTGTAAATAGACATGAAGAACCTTACTAGGGTGATGAAAATATTCTAAAGTTGGAGTATATGGGCATGTGAGTGGGTCAGTTGAGAGTTGGACTCGACTTCAGCTCAGGTCGTGATCCGAAGGTTGTGGGATCAAGCCCGGAGTTAGGCTCCAGACTGAGTGTGGAGCCTGCTCAAAATTCTCTCATTCTCTCTCTCTCTCTCTCTCTCTCTCTCTCTCTCTCTCTCTCTCCCACTCTCCCTCTCCCACATTCATGCACTCTCTCTCTAGGAATAAATAAATAAGATTACGGTGATGATGTCACAACTCAGTAAATTTTCTAAAAATCACTGAATTGAGGGGCGCCTGGGTGGCTCAGTCGGTTAAACATCTGACTCTTGGTTTGTGCTCAGGTCATGATCTCACAGTTTCTGAGATCAAGCCCCGTGTCAGGCTCTGCACTGTCAGCACAGAGCCTGCCTAGGATTTGCTCCCTCTCCCTCTCCCTCTGCCCCTCTCTCTTTCTCTTTCTCTCTCTCAAAATAAATTAAATAAATAAATAAATAAATATCACTGAATTGTACACTTGGAATGGGTGAATATTACGACATGTAAACTGTACTTCAATAAGGTTGTAAGAAATCAAACAGGTTCAACAAAACTAGAGGAACATTTCAGAAGTAACTAGTAGACTAGTCAAAAAAAAATTTTAAAGAGAGGAAAAATATTCACCGGAGACAATGAAAAAAGAGATATAATATCAGGTACTGTAAAGGTTTTTAAATCACAAGATATTTTAAACAAATTTATGTGAATAAATTAAAAAAAAATTAAGTGGTCTCCTCACCCAACATGGGGCTCAAACTCACGACCTCAAAATGGAGTCGCATGCTGCTTGACTGAGCCAACCAGGCGCTCCAACATAAATAAATTGTATCTACATGAAATTGGTAATCATGTGCAAGAAAGTAGAAATGATATAAATAATATATATAAATGATGTGTAAAGATACATAATTTCTTGTTTTAATGTTTATTTATTTTTAAAAAAATTTTTTAACGCTTTTATTTATTTTTGAGACAGAGAGAGACAGAGCATGAATGGGGGAGGGTCAGAGAGAGGGAGACACAGAATCTGAAACAGGCTCCAGGCTCCAAGCTGTCAGCACAGAGCCCGACGCGGGGCTCGAACTCACAGACCGCGAGATCATGACCTGAGCAGAAGTCAGCCGCCCAACCGACTGAGCCACCTGGGTGCCCCTATGTTTATTTTTGAGAAAGAGAGTGCAGGGGAGAGGCAGAGAGAGAGGGAGAGAGAGAATCCCAAGCAGACTCTGAGCTGTCCGTGCAGGGCCCAACCCAGGGCTCTGTCTCACAAACTGTGAGATCAGGACCTGAGTGGAAATCAAGAGTCGGACACTTAACTGACTGAGCCACCAGGGTGCCCTATAAATATACATAATTTGAATAAGAAACAAAAGCCTAAATAAACTAATAATCAATAAAGAAAATAAAAAAATCAAAAGTCTATACCTACCGAAAGACATCAGGTTATGTAGCACTACAAATAATTTCCCCCTATATGTATTATTTTTGTTTTGTTTTGTTGTTTTTCTCTCTTTATATACATTTTTTTAATATTTATTTTTGAGAGAGAGAGAGAGAAAGAGAGAGAAAGAGTGCAAGCAGAGAGAGATGGAGACACAGAATCCAAAGCAGGCTCCAGGCTCTGAGCTGTCAGCACAGAGCCCAGCACAGGGCTTGAACTCACAGACCGTGAGATCATGACCAGAGCCAAAGTCCAACACTTCACCCACTGAGCCACCCAGGCGTCTCTTCATATACATTTTTTAAGAAGATAGGAAAAAAAGGAATTCTACTCATTTTATGAAATAAGATTGACCACAACTAGATAAGGACAGTAAAAGAAAATTATAGGCTATTTTCACTTATGAATTAAATGAGAGAAAAATAAATTACTAGCCAGATGAAACCAGAGGTGAATAAAAACATCATGACCAAGAAAGGTTTATCCAGGAGTACAAGAATGGTCTTACATCAGTACGTTATCAATGTAAGACATTGCACTGACAAAGGAAAAAAGAAAATCACAGTCACAACATAGAAAAAGCATTTGACACCATTCTTAGGTCGGATTCCCCCAGACGGAAGGATCAGGATTTGGGTACAAGTAGTTTATTTGGGAGGTGATGCCAGGAGGCACCAGTAGGGAATGGGAGGCATGAAGCCAGTAAAAGATGGACTTTGGGGCGCCTGGGTGGCTCTGTCAGTTAAGCACTCGACTACAGCTCAGGCCATGGTCTCACAGTTCATGAGTTCAAGCCCTGCATCGAGCTTCAAGCTAACAGCACAGAGCCTGCTTGCGATTCTCTTTCTTTCTCTCTCTCTCTCTCTCTCTCTCTCTCTCCCTCCCCCTCTCTGCTCCTCCCCCACTCTCTCTCAAAATGAACTTATAAAAAAAAAAAAAAAGATGGGGCACCTGGGTGGCGCAGTCGGTTAAGCGTCCGACTTCAGCCAGGTCATGATCTCGCAGTCCGTGGGTTTGAGCCCCGCGTCAGGCTCTGGGCTGATGGCTCAGAGCCTGGAGCCTGTTTCCGATTCTGTGTCTCCCTCTCTCTCTGCCCCTCCCCCGTTCATGCTCTGTCTCTCTCTGTCCCAAAAATAAATAAACGTTGAAAAAAAAATTAAAAAAAAAAAAAGAAAGAAAAATGATGCACTTTGGAGCTCATTACTACTGCAGCCACCTGGGGCTAAATCCCACTGGGGAATTCTGGAACTCAAGACACAACACACTTCAGAGTCAACTCACCCCAGAGGCAAGGAAATGGGAAGTTTTCCCCCAAGCCCCATCTGTCCTTGGCCAAGAGCTGCTCCCTTGGGCAGCACTTCCAGCATGCCCTGCTTGAGGGACAAGAAAACACCCCTAAGTTGAGAGATGTCACGGGGCTTTATAGAGCTTCTACTACAAGTCTTTACATTTCCTATTTCTTGTCCTTTCCTATAGCATTTGCTAGGGGCTCTAGCCATATGTTAGTTACACAGTAACAGTGAAGATGGGAATTTTTGTCTTGGTCCAACATTTAATGGAAAAGGGTTTAAAGTGTCTCCACCAGGTATGATATTTGTGAAAGCATGGTGGCAAACGATTTTTACACAAAAAGAAGCTTCCTGCTATTCCTAATTTGCTAAAAATTTTTTTATCATAGCATATCGTTTTTATATCATCTATAAAGTAGAATGTTAGCAAATATTTTTATGCATTTATTATATGTCAATCATATAATTAATCATATGATTTTTCTCCCCTAGCCTATAAACATGGTGAATTTCACTGGGGCGCCTGGTTGGCTCAGTCGGTTGGGCGTTGACTTCGGCTCAGGTCATGATCTAGCGGTCTGTGAGTTCGAGCCCCGCATCGGGCTCTGGGCTGACAGCTCAGAGCCTGGAGCCTGTTTCGGATTCTGTGTCTCCCTCTCTCTCTGCCCCTCCCCTGCTCATGCTCTGTCTCTCTCTGTCTCAAAAATAAATAAATGTTAAAAAAAAATTTAAAAAAAATGGTGAATTTTATTGATTAAAATATTCTTGCATTCCCGGAAAGTAAGTATTTTGCCTGGCAAATCTTATATTTAGGATTTTTGTATCTATGCTCACAAGTCAAATGGGTCTATACTTTTCTTGTGCTGCCTTTATCTGGTTTTAAAATCAAGATAATGTTAAAATGAAAAACAAATGGAGACCAGGCTTGCTTGAAAATTCTTCAGCAGACAAAACCATTTTAGTCATACAAACAAAGCTTAATTTAGCTTATTTTGCAAGACTAACTTGACCTGGGTCATTTCTTGCATATGCCTCTGGAAATCACAAGCAAAAGTTGAACTGTTTCCCAAGGTTGATAGGTGGTAACCACTGACCATTTCCTTATCATTTAAGAATATTCTAATAACAAATCATTGTGAGAAATAGTCACTACTTTCTCACTATATAAACTGCTTTTTAACAATATACTCCTGAGCCTCATTCCATGTTTTGGTTTTAGTGTTCCTGGTCTGAGAACTGTATTTTTGGTGTTTGCACAATATATTTTACTAATTACTACTAGTGATTTGTCAGTTTCACTGCTATTATTCCTGAATTTTTTGTAAGATTTTATTTTATTTTTTAAATTTTTTAATATTTATTTATCTTTGAGAGAGAGACAGAGTGAACATGAGCAGGGGAGGGGAAGAGAGAGAGGGGAATAGAAGATCTGAAGTAGGCTCTGTGCTGACAGCTCGAACTCACCGACTGTGAGATCATGACCTGAGCCGAAGTCGGATGCTTAACCAACTGAGCCACCCAGGTGCCCGTAAGATTTTATTTTTAAGTAATCTCTACACCTGCCATGGAGCTCGAACTTACAACTCCAAGATCAAGAATTGCATGCTCTACCAGTAGCCAGGTGCCCCTCTTGTCTCACTTTTTGATGGCAGTTTATTATTCGGTTTAGACATTGCAAATATCTCTCTGATTTATCATCCATTAACTTTGTAAACAGTGTCTTCTATTGAGCAAATATGCTTAATACTGATGTGATTGAATTATTTGTGTCTAATTTTTGTAATTTTTAAAAATCAACTTTATTGAGGTTTAATTTACATTCAAGAAAAATGCACCCATTGTGAGCACACAGTTCTAGGAGTTCTGACAAATGTATATGCCCATGTAACTGTCACCAGAGTCAAGGTACAGAACTTGTCCATCATCTGAGAAAATTCCTTCTGCTTCTTCACCAGGCAATCCCCATTCACACTCCTGGCCCCAGCAACAGCTGATGTTTTCTGCCACCATATATTGGAATTGCCTTTTCTAATTTATCATCTAAGTGGAATCATATTCTTTTTAAAATTAATTTGTTTATTTTGAGAGAGAGAGAGACAGACGGTGCATGAGCAAGATAAGGCAGAGAAAGGGAGAGAGAGAATCCCAAGCAGGCTCCATGCTGTCAGCATGGAGCCCCGTGCGGGGCTCCGTATCACGAACCGTGAGATCGTGACCTGGGCTGAAACCAAGAGTCGAACGCTTAACCTACTGAGCCACCCAGGCGCCCCCAGTATGTGCTCTTTTAAGTCTGGCTTCTTTTCACTCATGTTGTTGCAATATTTAATGGTGGCTTCCAGGAGAGGAGTATAAGGCCCCCACTACTTCCCCAGAAGTGCAAAAGCAACCGCCTTCAAAGCAAAAGCTTTATGCTATTGGGAGAGGAGAACAAAACCCCTCCCTCCCAGGGCCCAGGTAAAGACCTCTGGCTCTTACCTTGGGCAAAGGGAAGGGTTCTTTGTCTTTTTGTGCGGTCACTCAGGAACTCGGCTGACCTGACGGAGCACCAGGTCTTGAATGCTATCAATTACCATGGCATTGGCAAAGAGTTCTGATATTCCAAGAGTCGTTACAGCAGCTAGCAGCACTCACTCTGACTACAACACTGGAAAAATGCGGTTAAATATGACACGGTTTCTTCTCCCTCCTCCCAGCGGCAGCAGATCTTTCTCTTGGTAGCTCCTGGTGAGTTCTGAGAGCACCTGCAGCTAGAGTCCTCATATGACATTATTTTTAGTGTCGTATACGGTAAATACTCATTTAGATTTACTCACTCATTTTCAATTTCTGGTGCTCTTGTTCCCTTCCTGAATTTCTGTGTTTCCACGTGGGATTATTTTTCTGTGACGGAAGAATTCACTTGTGGGTGTTATTTTTCTCAGTGTTTATGTGTATGGGTTTAGTTTGCTAATGTTTTCTTTAGAATTATTGCATTTATGTTCATGAGTGAGATTTGTAACTTTCCTTTCTTATACTGACTTGTCATGTGTTGGCATGCAGATAATATTAGACACATAAAATGAGTTGGAGAGTTTCCTCTCTTCATGATTCTTCAGAAGACTAGTAAAGCTGTTGTACCCCCATTTTTTTTAAAGTAAACTTTATGCCCAAGGTGGGGCTGGAACTCACAACCCCAAAATCAAGAGTCATGCGCTCTGGGTGCCTGGGTGGCTCAGTCAGTTGAGCTTCTAACTTCAGCTCAGGTCATGATCACATGGCTCATGGGTTTGAGCCCCGCATTGGGCTCTGTGCTGACAGCTCAGAGCCTGGAGCCTGCTTCGGATTCCATGTCTCCTTCTCTGCCCTTCTTCTGCTTGTGCTCTGTCTCTGTCTCTTTCTCAAAAATTAATAAACATTAAAAAAAAAAGTCATGTTTTACTAACTGAGCCAGCCAGGTGCCCTGCATGTTGTACAGTTTAAACTCACATAACGTTGGGGCACTTGGGTGGCTCAGTCAGTTGAGCATCGCACTTCCACTCAGGTCATGATCTCACAGTCGTGAGTTTGAGCCCCGCATAGGGCTTGCGGCTGTCAGTGCAAAGCCTGCTTCAGATCCTCTGTCTCCCTCTCCTGCCCCTCCCCGACTCGTGCTGTCTCAAAAATAAACATTAAAAAATTTTTTTCACTCAGTGTCGTATGTCAATTGAATCTCAATAGAGTTCGAAAAAAGAATTGTAAAATAGCTAATTAAAAAGTATTTTGATTACAAATTGAAATAACATTTCAGACACACTGGATTAAATGTTATCAAAATTAATTTCACTTTTTTACTTTTTATTTATTTATTTTTTTTTATTAAAAAAAATTTTTTTTTTTAACGTTTATTTATTTTTGAGACAGAGAGAGACACAGCATGAACGGGGGAGAGGCAGAGAAAGAGGGAGACACAGAATCGGAAGCAGGCTCCAGGCTCTGAGCCATCAGCCCAGAGCCCGACGCGAGGCTCGAACTCACGGACCGTGAGATCGTGACCTGAGCTGAAGTCGGATGCTTAACCGACTGAGCCACCCAGGCGCCCCTCTTTTTTACTTTTTAAAAAAATGTGGCTACTAGAAAATTTCAAATTATGTACGTGACTCATATTTGTGGTTCACGGTGTATACTTATTGGACGTAGATATTTTAGCTTTTGAAGATTTTAAGTAATCTCTACGCCCAACATAGGGCTTCAAACCTACAACCCCAAGATCCAGAGTCACAAGCCCCACCCACTGAGCCAGCCAGGCGCCCCTAATTTAGCTTTTTAGAGCTGTGTATAGTATTCTTATATGTATTTTGAACTCTTCCACATCAATAATTGTTCCCTTCCTCGTTCTCAGTTCTAGAAATCTTTTTATCACACTTGCCAAAAGTTTATCTGTGTTTATTGGTCTTTCCCTAAAACCAGCTTTCATGCTAGACCTAACCATGAGTTTATAGAAAATACAGGAGACAGAGGAATGTGTTAACACATTGGAGAGAAAATCTGCAAAAACCAGAATGTTTTCTTCTACACAACAGTCTGGATTCTTCAACAAATAAATTTCAAGAGAAAGAAAAGAGGAGCCTAAAGATATTAAGAAACAGACTAAAGTAATACTTAGATCTGTTTGGCTTCCTGACTTAAATAAATCATCTATTAAAAATCTAAAAGGGGGCACCTGGGTGATTCAGTTGGTTGAGTGTCTAACTCTTGATTTCAGCTCAAGTCCTGATCCCAGGGTTGTGGGATCAAGCCCTGGGTCGGGCTCCCTGCTCAGCGTGGAGCCTGCTTGGGATTCTCTCTCTCTCTCTCTCTCTCTCTCTCTCAAATGAATTAAGATTTGTTTAAAAAAATTTTTAAATACAGAAAAATTTAAAAAATTAAAGAAAATTAGGAAAACTTGAATGCCAAGTGAATATTTGATGACACTAAGGAATGCTGTTTGGTTTTAGGTATAGAAGTGATAGGTGGTTATGTTAAAATAAAAGAGACACTCTCTTTTTGAAATATATATTCAAATCTTCACAGATGAGAAGTTATGTCCGGGATTTGCTTCATTTTTTTTTTTAATTTTTTTTTCAACATTTATTTATTTTTGGGACAGAGAGAGACAGAGCATGTACGGGGGAGGGGCAGAGAGAGAGGGAGACACAGAATCGGAAACAGGCTCCAGGCTCTGAGCCATCAGCCCAGAGTCTGACGCGGGGCCCGCGAGATCGTGACCTGGCTGAAGTCGGACGCTTAACCGACTGCGCCACCCAGGCGCCCCTGGGATTTGCTTCAAAATAATCCAGTTGGTGGTGGTGGTGGTGGATGGGGAATAGAGATGAAACAAGATGGGCCCTGAGTTGGTAATTGTTGAGGCTGGATGCTGATTGCATGTAGGTTTTTATACCAATCTCTTTACTTTGTGATATACAGTATTTGCAAATTCCATTATAAATTTTGTGAAAGAAAAAAACAGGCCTTGGGGCACCTGGCTGGCTCAGTCAGTGGAGCACGTGACTCTTCTAAAATTTTTTTTCTGTCTCAAAAATAAATAAAAACATTAAAAAATAAAAATAAAAATTAGGGGAGGGGAGGCGCCTGGGTGGCTCAGTCGGTTGAGTGTCTGACTTCGGCTCAGGTCATGATCTCGCAGTTCGTGAGTTCGAGCCCCGCGGCGTCGGGCTCTGTGCTGACAGCTCGGAGCCTGGAGCCTGCTTCGGATTCTGTGTTTCCCTCTCTCTCTGCCCCTCCCCTGCTCATATTCTGTCTCTCTCTGTCTCAAAAATAAATAAAAACATTTAAAAAATTTTTTTTAAATAAATAAATAAAAAATGTGTGTGTGTGGGTCTTTATTTTGAGAGAGAGACAGAGTGTAAGCAGAGAGTGTTCTCGCATTCATTTCTAAACAGTCTGTGATTTTCGGTTACAACTGGTGATGTGGTGGCAGAGGAAAACCAAGGTAGCGAGAGATTTAAGACCACAGATACTACCAGCCAGGCCAGAGGACTGGGAGGAAGCAATTTTAATTTTTTTACTGACTGCTTCCTGTAATGTCTCTGCATACTGCCAGAGCCTCTCTCGAGCCAGCATTCTAGTTCCAGAACCCTCCTCTGTTCCAGGTTGCCCGCGCCTTCGGCCTCCGGAGCGCCACGATGAAACTGAAGCAGGGCTCGTTTCTGTGGTACCTCTATCTGGACAAGCTATACTGCCTGTTATCCGTGAGGAACGTGAAGGTCTTGGTGGAGTATTTTCACCTTCTCGACGTGCACCACAACAACACCTTGAACGGTCAGTGCTTTCAGCCACATCTGCTCTGAGATGTCACCTGGTTTTTAACTAACGTGCAGGGGCACTTGCGGAGCTGGGAACAGCCTGATTAACAGAGATGCATTTTATCCTCTCAGTGAAGCAGGGAGAAATGGCCAACTGAGACTTGACACTGGGGGCGGTTGTGGGAGGGGGAGAAAGTTGCGGGCTCTGGGGTGAAATTCTGGCGCTCCTTGGTGGTTTGGAGAAGGTATCATCACCTTCTTTGAGTATCATTTTCCTCGTCCATACATGAGGCTCCTAGTAAAAAAAAAAAAAAAAAAAGATAATGAGATAATGTATGGAAAACGTTCAGCACAGTGCCTGGCACATGGTAAGAACTTAGTGTTTGTTATTATTATAATTATTCCTGGGGGCTGAGTCCCATTCAGGCATTAACCCTTAAGACCCCCTAACAAGATCTCTCATCTGTCAAATGGAAGGTTTGAGTCAGTAATCTGCAGGATCCCTTCTAATTCCTGGTACTTGTGACCAAGTATTGACAATCTCAACCCTGCCTTTGAATGCATAAACTAATAGACCAGTTAAAATACTTTAAGCTTGTTTCATTTTGTTTTGTTCTTAAGGACCAGGTATAAGCAAAGTATCCTAACCATTCCTCGTGACCTGAAGGAAATAAATGCCATTTGTGAATAAGGTGTTTCTTCCGTAAAGATTTGTTAAGAGTTTACACAATCTTTAAAAAATGCTTAAAAGACACCTTCATTTTCTCATAATTTCATGTCTCAGTTTTTCTCTTTACATACAGATGTACACATAGTATGCCACCAAATCTCCGCACTAACCCCGACCTAGATAAGGCAAGTGTAGGACACCTTGCTGTAAACAGAAAAGCTGGGACTGAAACCCAGGGCTTTCTGATCACAAAGCCTACGCTCATAATCTCACTGGAATATTTGCTGAGAAGTCTGATCTCCCTAGTAACTAAATCACTCCCTGATGATGCAGTGCCTGAGAGATAAAGTCACACTCCTGTCTTCTGGTCACCAAGGGATTGGATAGTGACCTGACAGAGTGAAGGCAACAGCCTTAAGTTTTGCCTTCCAGGGAGGCAGTGACATAAGGCTTTGGACACTTGAGTGGGCCAGAGCCAGGTGCTTTTTTTTTTTTTTTAATGTTTTTTATTTTTGAGAGAGCACACATGAGGGAGGGTCAGAGAGAGAGAGAGAGAGAGAGAGAGAGAGAGAGAGAGAGACAGAAAGGAGACACAGAATCCAAAGCAGACTCCAGACTCCCAGCTGTCAGCACAGAGCCCAACGTGGGGCTTGAACTCGTGAACTATGAGATCATGACCTGAGGTGAAGTTGGACGCTTAACTGACCAAGCCACCCAGGCGCCCCGAGCCAACTGCTTTAAAAACAGTATTTGTTAAGTAGCTACTATATCCCACACTAAAACATTTCTCCAGGAACAACTACACAAAAAACACTGTGTATATACATAATGTGCTATTCCCACGTGTTCGTACCTGGTGGGGTGTGGGGAAGGAACATCAAGAGACCATCAGATTCTTCTCAAATCATGACACTGTGGGGACACCTGGGTGGCTCAGTCAGTTAAGCGTCCAACTCTTGGTTTTGGTTCAGGTCATGATCTTGCGATTTGTGAGTTTGAGCCTCACGTTGGGCTCCATGCTGATGGTGCAGAGCCTGCCGGGAATTCTCTCTCTCTCTCCCTGTCCTGTGCACTCTCTCAAAATAAATAAACTATTAAAAAATTGTTTAAAAAATCATGACATTGTGATGACTGGTTCACTATGCTCTTCAGCTGGGACTCCAAATGACATACATGTTTTATGTATTTATTAGAGCCACATTTTATGCAAGAGATAGTTTCTGGAATCAGCGGGTAAAGGGATATCACATATTCACAAAGTTACACTTCAAAATCCCTGGTTACCATGGGTGATTTGCATACACAATCTGTAAGCCACATGCTGTTATATAAATGTGTCACCATGTTGGTTTCTTCCATCTTGTACTCCCTGAGACAGATGATTAGTGAGTAGAATTTCTGGCAAAAACCTTCCTTGTTTTTTTTTAAATTACAGTATTTTTTCTCTGTATATGATTGAATACATATGTATTAATTAATCTGAAACAGATATGGCATCACTATGGAAAGAGCAAGGCAGAGTCAGACAGACTCTGAATCCCAGCTCTGTCACTCCAAGTAGGGTCCACGGACCAGCAGCAGCCATATCACCTGGGAGCTTGCCAGAAATGTAGACTCAGGGGACGCCTGGGTGGTTCAGTTGGTTAAATGTCTGGCCCTGATCTCGGCTCAGGTCATGATCTCACAGTTACGAGATCGAGCCTCTCATCAGGCTCTGCACCGACAGCTCGGAGCCTGCTTGGATTCTCTCTCTCCCTCTCCCTCTCCCCCTCCCCCACTCGTGTGTACACGCTCTCTCTCTCTCAAAATAAACTTAAAAAAAAAAGAAAGAAATGTAGACTCAGTCCAACACCAGATTTCTTGAATCAGAATCTGTATTTTTACAAGATTCTCAAGTGAACGGTATGCTCATTACAGTTACACAAGTACTGAAATAGACTAGTTACTATCTGAGGCTTATTTTAAATGAGTATCATACCACTTTCCCTGTAGGGTTGTCAGGCTTCAATGAAATGTGGCATTTAAAGCACCTAGAACCTAACGTGTTCAGTGATTGCTCTTTCCCCCATAGTCAAATCCATTTGCTTTACAGAAGCATGAGGAATACTGATACTTTTTTTTTTTTTTTGAGACAGAGTGTATGCATGAGCGGGGAAGGGATACAGGGGGAGAGAGAAAGAGAGAGAGAGAGAGAGAGAGGGAGAGAGAATCTTAAGCAGGCTCCACACTCAGTGCGGAGCCCCATGCAGGGCTCAATCCCACGACCCTGAGATCACGACCTGAGCTGAAATCAAAAGTCGGACACTTAACTGACTGGGCTATCCATGCTCCCCGGTACTTTTCTAAACATGATTTTTAAATTTCTCATTTTGATGACCTCAAGTGAAAGACCCTTGCACAATGTCAGTTTCTCCAAGAAAGTGTCCTGGGCTCCCAGTGAGAATTAACCTCTTCCATGTAGGAAGAGCACTCCATGCCCTTTACTGGTTACGGACACACATCTGTCTGCTCAGTCGAGCGCAGGAGCCGGGGTGGAGAATCAAGCCCAATCTACTATCTCCTTCCCCACAAATCTGGGCACAGTGTTTTGTCACACAGCTCAAGGGCAATTACGACTGGAGGCGTTGTGGAAGGAACAGTGACAAAGCCAGAAACAGTGTTACCATGACTATTCCCAGGTGGGCAAGCTTCCAACAGCTGCTACCGTTTCTGTGGCTCCCGCTTGTTTAGCATTTGGAAGAGTTTCGGAACAATCCAGCTCTGCATCTCCCCACCTTAACAGATGTGCTGTTTTACCACTTCCTTCATCATGTGACTAACTGGAAACGGAGGCAGATCATGATTGTGTTTAACATGCTGGACTGGAATGCTATGGGCGAGATTGGTTTTGACCAGTTCTACATGTTGGTCTGCATACTGCTGGCACAACAGGTGAGTAACAAGTCAGGATCTGGGGCAGAGGATGCAGAGCGTGGCTGCTGCCGCCATCTTGCTGAAGGTGAACTTGCAGTGAACTAAGACTGCATCAGACTTTGCCTTCCTTCCACTCGAAACAGGAAGAACAAAATGTGGAGAGAACTAGCTTTGGTTCCTAAACTGTCCATTTATAACCTAGAAATTCCCAAGTTAGCCAGCCTCCCTCGCCTGCTGCCCCGCCCATCTTTAGCCCTCCTGTACCCTCTTCCAGTAGATAGATCTCACTCTATCACTTCCCTCCTTGGCATGTCCATCCTTGCCCTTCATAGAGAGTCACCAGTGATCCCAAGTGCCTCACTCTCTCAATGATCCCTTCTCTCAGAGAATTTTCTAAAGGGGATGAAAGATGGAAATGAGACACGTTCTTCTTTGGGTTCCCACCTTACCTTATATATACTTTCTCGGTGTGTATTTATCTACTTCCCCCTTGGGAAGGAAACTTTTGTGTTCATCATCTTAACATCTTGTGATGTCTCACGGGCAGATTTTCACTCGAAATGCGTTCTGGTGACAAGGGTTCTGTCTAGCAGAATTGATCACAGCAGGTGGCTTAAGTTCCCCTTGAATGCAGATGTTGAAGCAGGATTTGCCACATTGACCATAGAAAGCTTTCAACCCTGAGCTCCTAGGATTTTGCCTTTTGGTTTTTTGTGTTTTAAGTAGGTTCACACCCAGCACTGAGCCCAATGCGGGCTTGAACTCATGACCCTGAGATCAAGACCTGAGCTGAGATTAAGAGTCAGATGCTTAACTGACGGAGTCGCCCAGGCACCCCTTTGCCTTTTGCTTTCAGTTCTCTGGGAAATGGATAAGTGAATATACTACTCTTGATGCAGCCCAAGTTTTGAAAGTAGCACCAACAACACTGTTCATCTTATTACGTATTTCTTCTCTCAATAGAATCACTTAGAAGAGCAGTTTATCTTCCGCCACTCCCGGCCTGTTTTTGAGCTGCTTGACCTGGAGGGGGAGCTGAGAATTGGTGCAGACAACTTCCACATGTACAACTTTCTCTTCAATATTAAAAAACAGGAACTCAAAGAGCTCTACCACGACTTTGACGTCACAGGTGACCGTGTAAGCGCAGATTCCCTAAGTGTGATTCCCTGGAAGCCTCTCTGTCCAAAGGCAGAGACAATGTCCTACTGCCTATGATAGACGCAGTGGGGAGGAAGATGGGGAAATCCTGTTTGAGCATGTCATGGCACTGGGAGCAGGAAAAAAAAAAAAAACCGAAGAGATTTATAGGCCCGGGAAGAGAGAGGACCGAATACGTGCTATAGCATATACATGCAAAATTGCAGAAGGTTAGAGACGAAAATTTTGTTTAGAAGTTCAGAGAAGTGACTAGATTAATATGGCAGGAGGTGACATTGGGGAAAGAGTGTATAGAGTTAACTAAGTAGAAAGGAAGAAAGTCTCTGGTGGTAACGCAGGAGCAAACTCCTAAGAGGACACAAGTATGGTAAAGACCCTGAATCCTGCCTATTTAGAGAGGGAGTCTATGGCAGGGAAGAGAGTGGGAGCTAAGGTTGAAAAAGATGGATGATACTGCGTAGAACCTTGGATGCCAGCCCGAAGCGTCTGGACTGGACGCAGAAGTAAGAAAGTGACCCATGGCTCCTTTGGAGTCTACAATACACTCTCTGTTCCTGGCTCCTAGACGACAATCAGACTATAATTATGTCCTAATTATTGAGCCTCTTCAAGTTTCCAAGTTTTTAAATGAGAAATGATTACAATCCTGTAGTCATCTGAAACAAAGTATCAAATCCTTCCTGAAATAATTTTTCTTTCTTTCCCACAACAAAAGCGTCTTAATTACAAGGAATTTAAGCTGTTTACTATCTTCACCATGGACAAATACCAGGAGAGGCAGAAAGCAGAGAAAGAGAACGAGAAAGAGAGAAAGAAAGAGAAAAAGGCTCTGCTCAAAAAGAAAACGCAGCATCAGGTTAACGTGAGCTCCAAACAGTCTTCTTTTACAAGTAGATCTAAAAGTAGAATGTAAGTAATTACAGCTGTTAACATGCCTAAAAATAAATTTAGAAGCTCGAAGTGCGTATCTTTGCATTGACTTCTACACATGAAAGGTTCAAATACGTGCTCTTCGATCAGCAAGTTAATACTTTAATAACTTCTTGACCCCACAATAATGTAACGTAAAGTGCACATGTCTCAGTTCTGTTGCCGCTTTTCAGATCAACACTGCTCCTAAGGTCCCTGTATATCCAAATACTTACAAACACTGGCTGGAGCTAAGCAGCTGAAAGACAATGATACTTTTCCAATGTTTGTTCACTAGTTGTCCAATACTCTCAGAATCCTTTCGATTCTCTCAATCCTTAAGCTAAAACCACCTGGATGCAAGACACTTCAAATTGGTGAAGTGCCTCTACCTGTAAGGGAAAGACATTTTTTCCTCTTTAAAAAAAAAAAACAACAAAAAAAAGTTTATTTATTTTGAGAGCAAGTGAGCAGGGGAAGGGCAGAGAGAGAGGGAGGAAGAGAGAAAATCCCAAGCAGACTCTGCACTGTCAGCGCAGAGACTGACATGGGGCTCAATCTCACGAACGCTGAGACGATCTGAGCTGAAATCACGAGTTGGACGCTTAACCGACTGAGCCACCCAGGGGCCCCAAGACTTTTAAGGATATAGGGGGCTTGTTCTTCCTAGGACCTAAATTACTAAGTTAGGTGCTTAAGCAACTGTACAAATCTACTACGGTAAAATAATTATTACATGTCCTTGTATAATCTTATTTTTTTGTGTAAGTAATGCCTTGAATAATTTTTAAATGATTTTAGTATGGGACTTGTGAATCCACCCACCTGAATGTACTGTGATATATATATATTTTTAATGTTTATTTACTTATTTTTGAGAGACAGACAGACACACACACACACACACAGAGGGAGAGGGAGAGGGAGAGGGAGAGGGAGAGGGAGAGGGAGAGGGAGAGGGAGAGAGAGAGAGAGAGAGAGAGAGAGAGAGAGAGAGAGAGAGAAAGAGAGAACAAGCAGGGGTGGGCACAGAAAGAGGGAAACAGAATCCCAAACAGGCTCCCAGCTGTCAGGACAGAGCCTGAAGTGGGGCTAAAACTCACAGAATTGTGAGACCATGACCTGAGCCAAAATCAAGAGTTGGACGCTTAACTGACTGAGCCCCCAGGCGTCCCTGACTGCACTGTGATATTAATGGTGATAATTACCATTTAGTAAGTAGTTGTTATGGGTTAGGCAGGTGCTTTAGACACATGAAGTTATTTATACTCATAACCCTGTGAATCAGGTGTTATCCAGAATTTACAGGTGAGGAAATTGAGGCCTAGAGAAATTAACAACCTTTCCCCAAAACACATAGTGTGCTAGTGGTAGGACCATGATTCAAATTGAAGGTCAGTTAGATGCCCGTGCTCAGAGCAAATGATCGGAGTAACTGACTTCAGTTCTAGCAGATTCTGTTTAAATTTCAAGCCAGGATTTCACTGGCTCTGAATCCCCTTCTGCACAATGCTAATTACCACCTCTCCTTCTACCATAAACTTTAGAGAACAAGTTGGGCAATTAAAGAAATACAGCTCATTTACTATAAACCAGGAATTTCTTAAGGATCGGTTATACATTATAACCAACCATAAGGCATCCAGACTTCATTACCTAATAACCATCAGAAATCACCTTCAACGTGCAACAGAAAAGAATACTGCTTATCTAAGATTGTGGCTGGTAAGTCAAACTTGCAAGAACACAAATCAAGTTCTTTACCATGAACACACTCTGTATTTAACATACAAAGCACCTCAGAACAATGCTTCTGTCTTCCTCTGATTTGGTGAAAAGTTTGCAGGTATTCCCCAAGGAGAATACCCTCTGGCAAACAGTTTAGACACTACTGCACAGACACAGAGTATTGAACTGAGAGACTGGTATTTAGCTGGAAAATGACAGCTGGAAATCCATCATCATTTCAAAGGGTCTTGCCAATAAGCTTATCTTGGGATAGGTTTCTGCCTCTTTTCTGGAAGCCTAGATAGCTTTTGCTACCAGACAGCCTTAAGATCTACACAGAGTCCTGGGAGGAGAAACTATAATGAGGTCTTAGAAAGGTTTCTCTTTCCTATTTTCCAAGGGCAACAGTCCTGAGATATATAAAAAGGAACCATGGCATATGTGATTTTTACAGACAGACTCTAAAACAGTGAAGATACTATACTTTTTTTTTTTAAATCTTTTTTTAACGTTTATTTTTGAGACAGAGAGAGACAGAGCATGAACGGGGAAGGGGCAGAGAGAGAGGGAGGCACAGAATCGGAAGCAGGCTCCAGGCTCTGAGCCATCAGCCCAGAGCCCGACGCGGGGCTCGAACTCACGGACCGCGAGATTGTGACCTGAGCTGAAGTCGGACGCTTAACCGACTGAGCCACCCAGGCGCCCCAAAGATACTATACCTTTATTTCAGAATGGGGGTAGGGAGAAGGGAAAGTTGAAGATAAGTTCATTGGTTTGAATTCTAAATTTTTTTTTAAATTTTTTTTAACGTTTATTTATTTTTGAGACAGAGAGAGACAGAGCATGAACGGGGGAGGGTCAGAGAGAGGGAGACACGGAATCTGAAACAGGCTCCAGGCTCCGAGCTGTCAGCACAGAGCCCGACGCGGGGCTCGAACTCACGGACTGCGAGATCATGACCTGAGCCAAAGTCGGCCGCTCAACCGACTGAGCCACCCAGGCGCCCCTAACTAAATTTTAAACTAAAATTTAAAATAACTTATTAATTTATTTCAGTTAATTTAAAGTGAGTATCAAATGACTAAAGTTTCAGGAATGAGTTTTCCCTCCTCCCTGGATATCATTAGGTGACAATAAAAGGTACATGATCCAACTATCAGATTTTTTTAAATCCTTAAAAAAAAAAAAAATTATTTCTTTTGAGAGAGAGAGTGAGAGCCCGAGCGGGAGAGAGAGAATCTCAAGCAGGCTTCACACCCCGTGCAGAGACCAACATGACTGTGAGATCATGACCTGAGCCGAAATCAAGAGTCTCACACTTAAACAATTGAGCCACCCAGGCGCCCCTAAGAAATCCTAAGAGCATTTTCATAAATTGGGCAGTTTAAGAATGGAATCAGGAAACTGAGCATTCAGCTCTGATGGGCCCCAACTGAAACTCTGTGTAAAAACTAAAATTCAATAGCAGGGGTAAAGTGACACTTTGGGGACTAGGGGTACAACAAAGAAAACAATCTGTCAATGTCTACTTTGGAACTTTTTTTCTCAATTACATTATAGGACTTCAAGTTTTTAAACTTTTTTTTTTTAATGTTTATTATTTCTGAAAGAGAGCAAACACAAGTGGGGGAAGGGCAGAGAGAGAGGGAGACACAGAATCTGAAGCAGGCTTCAGCTGTCAGCACAGAGCTCAATGTGGGGCTTGAACTCCTGAACTATGAGACCATAAGCTGAACTGAAGCCGGTCACTAACCGACAGAGGCACCAAGGCACACCGGGACTTAAAGTGTTTAAAAATGTCTGTGTATGGGGCACCTGGGTGGCTACATCGGTTAAGCGTCTGCCTCCTGATTTCAGCTCAGGTCATGATCTCAGTTTGTGAGTTCGAGCCCCACATCGGGGGTGGGGAGGCCTCTGCACTGACAGTTCGAAGCCTGCTTGGGATTCTCCTTCTCTCCCTCTCTCTCAAAATAAATAAATGTAAAAAAGTAAATAAAAAAATAACAGAATAAAAACGTGTATGTAGATGCTTCAATTAAGTTTATTTCCACAGTGAGTTAATCCACTGTGCCCGGTTGGACCAAGTACATTTACGTATTTTTTGGGTGGTGGTTAACACACTATAGTCTATGTCATAGTTAGATTAGAATTCCTTGGTCAGCAAAACACGTGTTGTTCAGGGAGCCTAAGCAAAGGGCAGAGCGGCTGCACTTGCAGTGCAGGAGAACGGCAGGCTGGGCTGGGGAGAGGACTACAGTGTCAGCCCCGGAACCCAGCACCACAGGACGGGTTCCTCCACAAACTGTATCAGCTATAAAGAGGAAATCATCTTATGTTTAATTTTTATTTATTTTTGAGAAAAAGTGTGAGTGGGGAAGGGGCAGAGAGAAAGGGAAACAGAGAATCCAAAGTGGGCTCCACGCTGACAGGAGAAAGTCCGATGCGGGGCTCAAGCTCACGAACCGTGAAATCACCACCTGAGCCTAAGTCAGACGCTTAACCAACTGAGCCACCCAGGCGCCGCGAGAGGAAAGAATTTTAGAGGAAGCTAAGCAAAGTGAAATCATTTCTCTTCCACTAGTCCTTAGCCCTCTTGTATTATCACTTGCCTCATGCCAAAGACAGAGACTAGGAAAGGTCAAATCAACTCTGCCGACACCTGCCAAAATGGGGCTACCTTCATGAACACCCTTCACAGAGCCAGAGAACAGAAATCACAGGAGGCCAGTTACTGCAAGGGAGGTTATCAGCTACACTCTTCTTTCTTTTCTGTAAATAAAAATGTTAAATCATAACATTTGAAAGTTGGAGGCAGACACAGATATATTTGCTAATTATGTAGTTCAATTAGACCATTAAAAAAGTATAGTCTTAAAAACCATGAAAAGGGGCACCTGAGTGGCTCAGTCAGTTAAGTGTCGGACTCTTGATTCCCGCTCAAGTCATGATTTCAGTCGTGTGGGGCTCTTGCATTGGGTATGGAGACTGCTTGAGATTCTCTCTCTCTCTGCCCCTGCCCAGCTTGTGCTCTCTGTAATTAATAAACAAATAAGCAAGCAAATAAATAAATAAATAGGTGCCTGGGTGGCCAGTTAAGCAACTTTTTTTTTTTAACGTTTATTTATTTTTGAGAGAGAGAGGATGAGCAGGGGAGGGGCAGAGAGAGAAGGAGACAGAGGATCTGAAGTAGGCTCCTCACCAAGAGGGGAGAGCCCAATGTGGGGCTTGAACTCACAAACCACAAGGTCATGACTTGAGTTTAAGTCAGATGCTTAAATGACCGAGCCACCCAGGCAACTGACTTTTTTTTTTTTCCAACGTTTATTTATTTTTGGGACAGAGAGAGACAGAGCATGAACGGGGGAGGGGCAGAGAGAGAGGGAGACACAGAATTGGAAACAGGCTCCAAGCTCTGAGCCATCAGCCCAGAGCCTGATGCGGGGCTCGAACTCACGGACCGCGAGATCGTGACCTGGCTGAAGTCGGAGGCTTAACCGACTGCGCCACCCAGGCGCCCCCCCAAGCAACTGACTTTTGATATCAGCTCTGGTCATGATTTCATGGTTCGTGGGATCGAGCCTGGTGTCAGGTTCTGCACTGTGTGTGGAGCTAGCTTAGGATTCTCCCTCCCTCTCTCTCTGCCCCCCGCGCCCCACTCATGCACATACACACTCTAACAAACTTAAAAAGCCATAAAATAAGAGTGATTTTTCCCACATCAATGGGAAAAAGAACAATGAAAATTATTCAGTAAGTAGTATCAGGAAAAGTGGGATTAACTAGCTACCTACAAAAACAAAGAAATAAATCTGGGCAGCTACTATATTCCTTGCACCAAAATAATTCCAGATAATGAAACCATAAAACATATTAAAAACATAAGAAAAAAACTTTTATAATCCAGGTGAGTAAGACCTTTTGAAGTAAAGAAGAAAACCCAGAAGCCATAAAACACAAGACTGATAGATCCAACCAAGGAAAACTTCAAATTTGTGCATGGTAAATTACCCAAACCAAAACCAAATGGTAATACAGGATAGAAAATGACTAATTCCCTTAATATTTACAAATCAAGAGGATAAGGACCAAAATGCACCAGAAATATGAGCGAACAATTTGCAGGGGGAAAAAAAAAAGGCCTAGAGTAAAATGCTAAACTTCAAAGAAAATATACAAAGTAGGACCACAGGACACAGATTTTCACTTAGCTTGTCAAAGATCAAAATGTTGGTTAGGGTATATAGGAAAACAAAAGCAGTCATATTGCTCTAGTGTTAAACTGGTAAAATCTACTTGGAGGGCAACTGTGCTTCTACTCTCTAAATGTACAGACTCTTCGATCTAGCAATTCTCTCTTCAGGAGTGCATTCTATAGACATACATAGACACCAAGACATAACTATAGAGAAGGACATTTCACGGCAGCATGGTTTACAGCAGCAAGATTGCAAATAGCCAAACTGACCGTATTTAGTCTGAAATAACTGGTACCCCAGACAGTAGAATAAGAGGGATGATGCAGATCCAAGATTCATCACTTTAAAGAGTAATCAAGGTGCAGAATAGTATATGTATTTATGCATATTTACAGAAAAAACAGGATAGGGTGGGTGAATGTATTCAAGGTACACCAGAACAGTGGTTCTAACGGTGTGAATCTCAACCAGCAGCAATAGCACCTGGGAATGTTCAGAAAACCAAATTACTGTGGCCCCACTCAGAACTAATGTGGAACTCGCAAGAGAAAAGTCCAGCAATGTGTTTTAATATGCCTTCTAGGTAATTCTAAAATTTTTTTTTTAATGTTTTTATTTATTTTTGAGACAGAGAGAGACAGAGCATGAACAGGGGAGGGGGAGAGAGAGAGGGAGACACAGAATCTGAAACAGGCTCCAGGCTCCGAGCTGTCAGCACAGAGCCTGACGCGGGGCTCAAACTCACGGACCGTAAGATCATGACCTGAGCTGAAGTCGGAAGCCCAACCGACCGAGCCACCCAGGCACCCTGCCTTCTAGGTAATCCTGATGCATGCTCAAGTTGAGGAACTGCTGTGATAGAACATCTTTAAAGATACCCAGAAGAGTGGTAAGAGTTGTTATATCTAGGGAATGGATAGATTACTTTGGTATGTTTGGATTTCCCCTCCACGTGTATTTATCACTTTTGAATAAAAGATTAATTGGGGTGCCTGGTATTAGGGGCACCTGGGTGGCCCGGTTGGTTAAGCATAGGACTTTAGCTCAGGTCATGATCTTATGGTTCATGGGTTTGAGCCCCGTGTCGGGTTCTGTGCTGACAGCTCAGAGCCTGGAGCCTGCTTCAGATTCTGTGTCTCCCTCTCTCTCTGCTCCTCCCATGGTTGTGCTCTGTCTCTCTCAAAAATAAATAAACATTAAAAAATTAAAAAATAAAATAATTATCAAAACCTGCCACTTTGATGCAAACGGGTAAGAAAGTTCAGTTTCTAGAAAACGGAATTATGAGTTCTGAATTATGACTCAAAAAAACAAAACCAAACAAAAAAACAAAACAAAAAAACAGCAGCAGCAGCTGGGGCGCCTGGGTGGCTCAGTTGAGTATCTGACTCTTGATTTTGACTCAGGTCACAATCCCAGGGTTATGGAAATGAGCCACGTGTCAGGCTCTGCTACTCTGCACTGAGCATGGAGGCTGCTTAAGATTCTCTCTCTTTGCCCTTCTCCCCTACTCACACTCTAGCTCTAAAAGAGAGGAAAAAAAAAAAAAAAAAGAAAGAAAAAAACACAATAGCCTACTTTAGACCAAGATTTCAACGGGAAAGATAAAGCATATCTATAAATGACCATGTATGGTTTGGCACAGCAGAGCCAAAGTCTGGTGATAATGAACTTGTTATTTATTGAGGTAAGGTTTTTCAAAAGAAGAAAAACCTTCTTAGAGGTTTCATTAGAATGAGGCAGATTACCCTTCTGTAGAGAATAACAAAAACCCAGAATAAAAGCCAAGACAAAGAGAAAAATTGAACTTTTTTTTTTTTAAAAAAGCACAAAAACCCTACATACTAAAATTGTACACATCAAGTATTGGTCCAATCTTATATCAATCTATTTACATTAAACAGCACCATGGTTTTCTCATCCAGGTTAGTTAAACATGCCCAGAAAATTGTTATGCAAAGTATATTTTCCTTTAAAACAAAATAAATTCTTGAGAGCTCAAATTCTAAACAAACAAGAAAATTTCTTACCAACCATAGATTATTGATGATATCACCCAATGTAACTTAAGAAAAATAGGTTTGAACACTTTTCCAGTTGTCTGACTTTGAGAGATGTTGCTATTAGTCAATGTGGCACACAAATGACAACGAAACTCTTCGATGACAGGGCATTACAGTCAAATACCCTCAAACCTCTACCTTCAAATATCAAAATACTCCTTCGGAATGAACGCTGCTATCGTCTCTTGAATTTAGATTCAATTATTAGCAATCCTAAATTAAATGTAGCCACAATCTTTAAGATGATTGCATAAAGAAAGGGAAGTAAAGCTCTCAGAAACAGAAGTTATAATTACAGATATTATATCTAATCAGGCTATAGGAAATTTAATGCCATTTTAAACTTTACATTTAATTAGCAGTTTCATTTTGCCATTAAAATTAATAATAATAGTGCTTCTCATCCAAATAGGTGTGGAGGTCTGATCATTTTCCAGGGAGAGCAGTATAAGCACCTTCCTGCCTCTACCTTGCCATCTCACCGAGGCTCGGGGCTACAGTGATTATGGGATAGCCCCCTTCTCATTTGTGGAACTTCGAAAAGGCTCCAAATTAAATATAACCCTTGGCAGCTTTATTCCAGTCATAGTATGAGAGAATCAGGCACTCTCATCAGATTTTTTTGTCTTCTCATCTAATCTGCAGATGGTTCTTAACTGGACTCTTTGCTAGGAAAGATGAGAGAGGAAAATTGTCATCCACCACAAGTAGAGGTAACAGTGGACTGGAAAGCACTAACATATAAAGCAATATTTCATCATTTGGTCTCACTGCTGATGTTTAAGCGATGTCCGTAAACATACTAGTAAATTAGGAGTTGAAATTTTCTCTTAAAGACTGAAAATAGGCACAATTCTCCCAGGCACAGATACAATGGGTTTTCCTTACACCATTCCTGCAGAGTGGGGGAGAAAAGAGAATTTACCTTATTATCTTATAGTGGGAACACTTGCCCTTGATTCCTTGCATTCCCTGGCCCAGTGCATTTGGGGGAACATGCTGAAAAGTCCCAAGCACAGTAGGTAGATGAATTGAAGGTATTACATTGTAGTGACCTTCTAAGCCTGGATATAAAAACAGCTTCATCATAGAGACATTTCAAAATATCTATGCAGCAAATGGACAAGTGACTTTTCAAGTGAGTATCAGCTGAAAATCAGAGATCTGACCGCACTAAATTATTGCCTAGTGTTCCAGAAGGGTGCCTGCCACCAATGCGTTGGAAGGCACCAAAATTTAGTGTGAATGTAAATAAGGAGCTCAAGATATGGGGATGGGGAAAGCAATACTAAAACACAATTTGCCAGTCTCTACTCCTTTATGGCTAAATACTATTGAGCAAAGAATCAAGACCAGAATAGAAGTGAACCTTGAATACTGCTCTTTTCAGTTTCCATTTTAAAAAGCTCAAGTTTTATAACTGTTATTGATGATTTCTTGAACCTATTTTATTTTTGATTCTGTATTCACAAGGTGCTTGGTGCTGTTCTTCATGGACATAACATTCTATTTACAGTCCAAATTGTTTAAATACAGTCATTACATTGTTGTTGGCTATTTTAAAATAAATGGTTATCTATTTTTTAACTGCCTTACAAATTAGAAACTGTAATTACATGAGTCTCAAAGGCTGGCTCTTTGTGTTTTATTAATTATTTTTGTTGGTCTCCATCACAGATGGAATTTTTCACTGGTAATTCCTCAGAACTAAATCCATTCATACGGAATTCAGAGCAGTGAAAATAAATTTCACGCCATAGAGTAGGAAATGACAACAACAATAAAAAGGGGCGGGAGGGATCTGGGGACCAGCCAATAGGACCAATCAGTTCTCCACTGGTGTTGGGTTTTGCAAAGGCTGGCTCATTATAACCTGTACAACATAGTCCTTTGGGATCTTCAGCTCTTCCAACTTCATTTTGTCGGTGAGAGGTCTGCCAGAAAAGAACCATCGCTGACTACTCGGTTCCACTCCTTCTGCTGCATGTAGCCTCCTCTTCATGTGGTATACCGTGTCTGTGCTGCGGACCACAAGTTTGAGGTCTTTGCCTGTGGAAAGGCGCAAACGGAGCTGACATTCGTATCCAGAATTAGGTGGTGGCTCAGGAATATCCAGAGTCTCTATGTCGCTCTTTTCCTCGATCATGTTGATTGGTGGTGCCAAGCAATAGACTGGAAGCTGGTATCTGTTTCCCAGTTCATCATAGCACTCTGTAAGTGCACCTTCAAAAAGAGAAGATATGGGTAAGAGTTTCAGCTCAATGAATGCATTTTTATTTATACCCTGCAAAATGCTCAAGCCTCTTGCTAGCTTGCCACTGTAGAGGAGAAAAAATATATAAGGCCAATCACTGCCAGCTGCTCATCAAAGATCATCATGAAGGCCCATGGCCAATTATTTGGTCTTAACCTTACCTTAACCAGGACCGTAGGGGCGCCTGGGTGGCGCAGTCGGTTAAGCGTCCGACTTCAGCCAGGTCACGATCTCGCGGTCTGTGAGTTCGAGCCCCACGTCGGGCTCTGGGCTGATGGCTCAGAGCCTGGAGCCTGTTTCCGATTCTGTGTCTCCCTCTCTCTGCCCCTCCCCCGTTCATGCTCTCTCTCTGTCCCAAAA
Source organism: Prionailurus viverrinus (assembly GCF_022837055.1). Taxonomy (NCBI): domain Eukaryota; kingdom Metazoa; phylum Chordata; class Mammalia; order Carnivora; family Felidae; genus Prionailurus; species Prionailurus viverrinus. The sequence goes on along the minus strand of NC_062561.1, from coordinate 178,178,948 downwards.
ATAAACAAACATTGGAAAAAAAAAAAAAAAAAAAAGGACCCTAGCCCCTTACCCTCACGTTTTCTAAGCCATTTCGTACCTAATTCACACTTTCATTAAAAGAGGATAAAGGAAAAGAGGGGCACCTGGGTTGCTCAGTCGGTTAGGCATCCAACTCTTGATTTCAGCTCAGGTCATGATCTCACCATTTGTAAGATCGAGCCCTGCATCAAGCTCCTTGCTGACAGCATGGAACCTGCTTGGGGTTCTCCCTCTCCGTCTCTCTCTTTGCCCCTCCTCCACTGGTGCTTGCTTTCTCGTTCTCAAAATAAATAAACTTAAAAAAAAAGGTAAAGGAAAAAAAAAAGCACACAGAATCCAAATTTACTAATATTATTAGTGTTTGGATCAAGTTAAGGGGATATTCAAATTGTGCTGGGGTATCTTTTAAAGAAATAAATCAGCGACCTTAACAACAACCAAAAAAGCAAAAAACAGATCTCTAAACCCAATTCACCCCAACACAGTGTTCCAGAGCAGTTCCCTCAGTGCCTCAACTTCCTAAATACTTAGCCAAAAGTCCTTCGATGATGAGCTTACCAGCTGCTCTGGCTCCTGGCTTATAGATGAACCTCATTTGCACAATCACCACAAAAATGACTGAGGGGTTTTATTTAAGCCCAATTAGTTAATCTGTTACAGAGAAGTTATGGGTTGAAAAGGAAGAACAAAAGGGGTAAGAAGTTTATAACCAGATAGCTCAGGGGAGAGAAAAAAAATCATTTATGGTTTAGAAGGAGGTATTAATGGCTGATTTCTTTATAAAGCATAAATTGCATTATAATTACCAGGACTTCCCCTGGGAAGCTTGAAAGAATACATAATGAATGTTTTCTTACAAGGTTATTCATATCACGTCCTTTGTTCAAACTAGAACATTAATGTCAGCTGATTATCAATTTGGATAAAAAATAAAAACATCTACCATATTCAAAACACTCACACAGGCTAATGAGAATGGGGTTGGGACACTGAGAAATACTTATTAATGAACAAATCAGTCAATGAACTGAACTTTGTGGCCACTATCAATAGGCTGAAAATATAAGGCATCCAAAATGAGACTGGAACAGTCACCAGCCCACCATGGCTTCTGTCTTCTAAATTACATGAAAACGGGCTGGGGTGAGAATTCAGTCACCAAGCATAACACACGTGAATCTCCCCTTTCCTCTGTGTTTAAATTTTTTTTTTTAATGTTTGTTTATTTTTGACAGAAAGAGAGAGACAGAGCATGAGCGGGGGAGGGGCAGAGAGAGAGGGAGACACAGAATCCGAAGCAGGCTCCAGGCTCTGAGCTGTCAGCACAGAGCCCGACGCGGGGCTCGAACTCATCAACCGCGAGATCATGACCTGAGCCGAAGTCGGATGCTCAAGTGACTGAGCCACCCAAGTGCCCCTGTGTTTAAAGATATCATTCAGCCTCTGTGTTGTTCACTAATTAATGCGAATGCTAGGACATTGCAGAAATGGATACACTTCAAGCACAGTTGTAGTACCAACGCTATTTATAAATAATGGTAGAGTCAGTTGTGCAAACTTCACTATTTATATTGCCTAGTCCTGAGGCAAAGAAATTTACTAGTGTCTTCCAGCTGGGCTGGCCACCAGGAGAACTAAGAGAGAGAACATGGAGAGTTCACTAAAGACCCATCACCTCTATTAAGGAAACACCTCAGATATATATCCCACTGATATTGCTGGGGGGGGGGGGGTCAGTATGGTCAGCCTAAGTACCAGAGCATATCTACATAATTGTTCTGCTAGAAAAACATTCTTTTAGAGAAGCACCATTCCAAATCATTACCTTCGAAATCTAGAGACCAAGATGAAACTCCCAGCCTTGCTATTAACTAGCTGTGCAACCTTAAGCAATATTCTTTAACCTGAAATACGCTTCTCACTCAGCAAAATGAGGCAGGAGAAAATCTCTCAAGTGGTTTCCAGGTTTGCATGTGCTGCTTTGTCGTCAGTGCCATGACAGATATAAAATAGCAGGTCTGCAAACAAAAGCAGTCAAATGGCAAGCAGAACCATGTCCAGACTGAAAGACAGCTCTTTAGAAAAGGACTAGAGATGTCATAGCAGCTTTTATACATTGCTACAACAGGAGTGCATGCCAATCTCAAAACAAACATACAATCAAATAGGTACTTTGGCTCTTTTTACATCTGAATGCCCCTATGCCATAGATAGCAGGCTTCTCTCTCTCTTTTTTTAAACGTTTATTTATTTTTGATAGAGAGCGAGAGAGACAGAGCATGAGTGGGGGAGGGGCAGAGAGAGGGGGAGACACAGAATCCGAAGCAGGTTCCAGGCTCCGAGCTGTCAGTACAGAGTCTGATGTGGGGCTTGAACTCACTCACGGACAGCGAGATCATGACCTGAGCCGAAGTCGGATGCTCAACCAACTGGGCCACCCAGGCGCCCCTTCTCTCTTTTTCTTAAAATTTCAGGGGCACTTGGGTGGCACAGTCAGTTGAGCGACCGACTCTTGGTCTCAGCTCAGGTCGTGATCTCATGGTTTGTGGGTTCAAGTCCCAAATTGGGCTCTGCACTGATGGCATGGAGCCTGCTTGGGATTCTGTCTCTCCTTCTCTCTGCCCCTTCTCTGCTTGTGTCAGTTTGGTCAAAGTAAATAAATAAACTTAAAAAAACAAAATTAAAAAAACAAAATTAAAAAACAAAATGCTAATTTCAGGCATGTTCTGCCAATTCATTCACTCATTTCTCTCCCTCCCCCACCTTTTTAAGATAATATTATAAAGGAAGAGATTTTATTTATTCATTTATTTTTAAAGTATACTCTACCCCCAATGTGGGGCTCAGATTCACAGTCCTAAGATCAAGAGTTGCATGCTTTATTGACTGAGCCAGCCAGGTGCCCCTGGAATGCAGTCTTCCCTTCTGCCCTTCAGCCCAACAAGTCAGAAATTCAGTTTTCAGACTTAAATCGGTGAGAATAAAAATTCCATGGAAGTGATGCCAGTAGATGGCATATCTTCTTATTCTAGCTCAGGCAGCACTCATGTCTATGATGCTGGAAATAAGCTATCCAGACTTCGTATTGCTTAGCTTCCATATTTTAATATTTTGGGAAAGGTAATTTGCATTTCGTTAACATGAAGTTTTCTGATTTACTCTTTTCCTCACTTTTGTCAAATTATAATCTGAGTTACAAACATGCTCTAAATAACTAAATAGGGGAAGTCAGATATGATTTTGTTACACTTTAAGCTATAGTTTTATTGGTTATTTTCTCCCCCAAATATCTGGGATCATAAGTTATCATTAAAAACAATCATTGCTGACAATATATATAGCCCACAGCTGAATATTACCCCAGAATTACCTGCTCAGAGCAGAATGCCTTCTCTGTAGGCCCAGAGTTTTGAACAATACACTCCCAATCCTCCATTGTTTATTAGCCCTAAATCTCTACACTAAAGACGCAATGCTCTAATAGTGATCTCTAACACACCTTTGTAGGACTTCACAAGGACTACTAGAAAAGAATCTTCACAGTCCACAGAGTTGTTGCAGGTACATTTACTAAACACATGGAAGAGTGTAAGACCCTAGGGAGAAAAGGTTACAAGAGAGCCAACACTGTCCTAGATCCCCAGAAACTTCTAATTGAGGTAAGCAGATACAGCAAACCCACCAGAGATTTTAAGTATAAATTGACACACTGAAAATCAAACAAAAGCTGAGACATCACACAACAGAAGAGTGACTAAAGTTAACAGAGCAAAGGAGGAGAAATTCTGAAGAAAGAGTGTGTTCTGGGCAGGACACGGAAAGGGCATCTCAAGAAATAGGAACGATAAGAAAACAAGAATTAGTACAAGGTAAGCAGGAAATAGCAAGTGATTTTGCTAAGGTAGAACAGAGAATCGATGATGTGAAATGACTAGATAGACAGAAACAGTGGCAACCTAATAGAAAGATTTGGGACTTTAGACTTCGTAATGTAGGAAGTAACCGGAGGTGGCTGATACAGTACATGAGTTATTCATCCAGCAGATACTGAGTGGCTGTTACATGCCAAGCAATGTTCCAGGTGCTAGGGTTAGGCTAGTGAACAACAAAAGGCTGAAGGCTATTTTATCATTTGTATAAAGAGACAATGCCTGGTATCAGGGGGACCTGCTGAAATGACTGCCTGACTACAGCAATGGAAAGAATTGGATCTGAGAGAATATGGTCACTGGCAAGACCTATCGAGTGGTTATGGATGATGGAAAAGAAAAAGGAAAGAATCACCTAAATAGGAAATGAGAGTGACAGAGAATTTAGGGTTACAAGATTTTTTGCTTAGTTTCTTAACTGCTTCAGGTTCAGCGAGATACTTCAACTGAATTATGTGCAGGTAACTGAAAAGGCATACTGGGAAAAGGGTTAAGAGCAGCTTGTAGAGTAATAATCTCAGATGTACAGGTTTGAACATAAAAGCAGACATTCGCTCTAGCTCTAAGCACTTCTCACACATTAACATTTAATCCTCACAATAGCCCTCTATGGCCAGTCTATTCCACTCATTCTACAAATGAGAAAATTGAAGCAGAGAGAAAGAACTTGTCCAGGGTCAGACACAATAAGTGATAGACTGAAATAATCTGATTCCTGAAGAAGTAAATGTGTAACATAAGGGTAAAACTACAGGGCTGGGTTCCCAAGTGATATGGCTAATGGAAAGAAAGAAATGGACATGGGGGGGGAGGGAAGGCAGAGGAAAATTAAAATTTTTTTTTAATGTTTGTTTATTTTTGAGAGAGAGTGAGAGAGGGAGACAGAGTGTGAATAGGAGAGGGGCAGAAAGAGAAGGAGACACAGAATTCGAAGTAGGCTCCAGGCTCTGAGCTGTTAGCACAGAGTCCGAACACAGGGCTCGAACTCATGGACCGCGAGATCATGACCTGAGCTGAAGTCAAACGCTCAACCGACTGAGCCACTCAGGTGCCCCATGAAGAGGAAACTTTTAGAGGGATGAAGAGTCAAACATGAATCACAAGGAGCAAGAAGCCAACAGTCCAAATGCAGCCCACCAACACAACTGCCAATGATATGAACAATATAAGATCCAAGAAGGAACTGGAAGATGAGGCAAAAGAAAACGGTGACTAAATTTCAGTGCTGTGAGGCCACCAAATGTAGTGACAAAATGGACCTATTACTGTCACTGTCTCACCTACCATATGTGAGGAATGTATGAACAACAGGGCAAAGTTGTAAGATGGAGAGTTTTCCTTAAAGAAAGCCTGTACGTTTAAACACAAGAAGGAAATAACCACTTTGAATGTCAGGCATTTTTCTACCTTTCTAAAATCACTTTTAGCTATGTTTGCATTTGCAATTTCTAGGTTTTTACTCACTGCCCACTGGACCCTGAGGGTATGGTTCATTTAGCAAATTCACTAGTTCTAAAGAAGTTCTGGTCAGGCTTGCTTACACTGCTCACCAAGCAGTCTCAGTGCAAGGATGCTCCTGTCTTTTTTCCCTTCTCCTCACAAACCTATCATAGGCTTCAAGTCCTAGGAGGGACAGATGGCCACCAGGATAGACAACTGCCAGGGTATCACCTCCCCAGGTCAGGAAGCCCTGAAATCGCCCCATGATAGAAAGAAAGCTGCCAAGGCTCCACCTTGTGTCCTAATTTCATACATATTTTCTCAAGTTTTTATTTACCTTCTGTCTAGATGACTTGTGCAGATATTCTCTTTTCCTCGGTCAACTGTTTTCTATGGTTATTTTATGAAGTATTTAAAAATACTTCACAAGAAAATTAAAAAGATAAAACTAGATTATATGCCAAATAATAAGAATAGCTTTACTAAATGCCAGAACTCTTTCTCAAGCAATGTTTCAGGTTAAAAAAAAGAGGCCTTTTTCAGCCTTTCATTCAAAGGCCTCACTGCTTATCCCTCTATGCTCACTCCTATAAGACTGCATGCAGTCAGTCTTAATGTTTTTACTACCTGAGACTCACATAGCAACATGAACAAATTTTTGTTTTTTTGATTTTTTTAATGTTTGAGAGACAGAGAGAGTGAGAGAGAGAGCGTGCGTGCAGGGAAGAGGCAGACAGAGAGGGAGATGGAGCATCCAAAGCAGGCTCTGAGCTGTCACCATAGAGCCCAATGCAGGGCTTGAACTTACGAACTGTGAGATCATGACCTAAGCTGAAGTCAGACACACTTAACTGACTGAGCCACCCAGGTGCCCCTACATGAACAAATTTGTAAAAGTTAAAAATAAATTTTTACATTAGGCAACTTCTGGAGATACGAAAGGTTATCTTGTGATGATGGTTTCATGGTGTATACATGCCAAAGCTGATCAAGTTGTACGCTTGGGGCGCCTGGGTGGCTTAGTTGGTTAAGCATCCGACTTCGGCTCAGGTCATGATCTTACAGTCTGTGAGTTCGAGCTCTGCATCGGGCTCGGTGCTGACAGCTCAGAGCCTGGAGTCTGCTTCGGATTCTGTGTCTCCCTCTCTCTCTGTCCCTCCCCCGCTCATGCTCTATCTGTCTCTCAAAAATAAACATTAAAAAAAATTTAAAAACATGTGCTGTTAGTATACTTCAATATACCTCAATACAGTTGAAATTTTAATATTCAAAATACACTGACAATCTGATATAGAAAACTGTCCTCCCAAAATTAACTAAGTGGGCAATGTCCTGGAACTACAAGGCTTTTGTCACATTGGGGGTCTCTTCCAAAGCTTGTAGAAATACTGTCTTTATTCTGAACTTCTCTTTTCTTTCTTTCTTTCTTTCTTTCTTCCTTTCTTTCTTTCTTTCTTTCCTTCCTTCCTTCCTCTTTCCCTTCCTTCCTTCCTTCCTTTCCTTCCTTCCTTTTTTTTCCCTGATTTCTCTTTTCTAACTGACCCAAAAGGCACAAACTCTTTTTCAACAAATGTGACTTCTTATGGCAAAGGAAGGCCTAATGAAGTTGGATAGAAGCACGGAAATAACAGAAAGACTGTACAGGAACAAAACAGTGGGTTCATCCTATGATTTGGGAAGCCTACTGTCAAGTCTAATGGAGGACCAGAAGACTGGAGGAGAAGTAGTGAATCTGATGCAAGGAGTAGCAGCTTTGGAGTTGATCATACTCAAATTTTAATTTAGAGACTAATTTTGGATATATTCAATCTGTTTCCCCAAGGACTATAGTATCTACTCTCAGAACTGTCGTAAGGATTAAATAATAAAACTCATGCAAAATTGCCTAATACATATAATAAACCCATTGAAAACAATAATGTTGGTTCCCTTCTCACACAAGTTTTAAATCTCAGAACCAGATTGACAGGGGAGAGCTCACTCACAGCAGCATCACAAAGCATCAAACTTTCACAGAGTTCGAGTCCAATGCGTTATGCCTCATGGGGTCCTCTACAAACCTGAATCGCAATGTCAAAAGGACCATCAAAATTACCCTTCATTCAAATATGAGTGGTCTTTTAGGACTAACTAATGTCAAGCTCTCATGCAAACAACACTTTCCTGGGAATTATATTAAGCTTATATCTGGCAGTCAAACACTAGGAGATGCTACCAAGTTAGCTATTAAGACGGTAGCATTCAGAAGCACCAAGTCTAATATGGAACCTGCTTGGGATTCGGTCTCTCCCTCTCTCTCTGTCTTCTAGCAAGCATGTGAAAGATGGCTTAGCTTGTGTACATTGCTCAAGCCATCTGATAGTTAAACCATGATTAAGAGCTTGTGCAACATTTTGTCACATATTTAAGGGGACAATGATCTTCAGAGAAGCCTACTGACACAGGGACAATCTTTTACCTCCGCTATTTCAAGGCCTTTGTCACTCTAATTGAAAAAAAAGGGGGGGAGGTGACAGAAACAGAAGAATGGTTAAGTTTACATTTTATTTTATTTTTTAAATTTATTTTTATTTATCTTGAGAGAGAGAGAGAGCAAGCAAGGGAGGGGCAGAGAGAGAGGGAGAGACAGAATCCCAAGCAGTCTCCGAGCCACAAACCGTGAGATCATGACCTGAGCTGAAATCAAGTCGGATGCTTAACCAACTGAGCCACCCATAACACCCCGGGTAAGTTTACATTTTATAACTCCAAATCATTTTTGTTTCTTCGAGGATAGAGTGGAAATCATTAATTAATATATTAATATACTATTAACTTATGGTTAGTCATTCAACAGATCCTATATTAATTTCCTGTTTCATTTCTAAACACAATAGTCTGGAGAAAATCCTCTGTCTCCATGTATGTGTAATGTCTTCATGCTTTCATTCTTAAGCTTTATGTTGATGACAAATTTATCAATTAAGCTTATTAAAAGACAAATTCTGGGACACCTGGGTGGCTCAATTGGTTAAGCATCTGACTTTGGCTCAGGTCATGATCTCACTGTTTGTGAGTTTGAGCCCCACATCAGGCTCTCTGCTGTCAGCACAGAGCCTCCTTCAAGCTCCTCTGTCCCCCTCTCTTTCTGTCCCTCCCCTGCTTGCAGTGTCTCTCTCTCAAAATAAACATTTAAAAAAAAAAAGGCAGAGGGAGAAAGTGAGCGAATCTCAAGCAGGCTCCATGCTCATCATGGAGCCCAGCACAGGGCTCAACCCCATGACCTGAGCTGTAATCAAGAGTCAGACACAATCAACTGAGCCACCTAGGCACCTCTATAGGGACCTTTAAATAACCCAGAATTCATGCATTGCTTCTTTTTTTATTTAAGTTTATTTATTTTGAGAGAGAGAGAGAAAACACGAGCAGGGGAGGGGCAGGAAGAGAGGAGAGAACAAGAATGCCAAGTAGGCTCCACACTGCTATCGCAGAGCCTGATGTGGAGCTCAAACTCACATACTATGAGATCATGACCTCAGCTGAAGTCAACTGACTTCAGCTTAAACCAACTGACCCACTCTGGCGCCCGTGATCTGCTTCCTAACGGGACTCTCACTTAAGGGAAACAGAAACAAGGCCTACACATATGCATCCTGCCTACTCATGTCTTGAGAATCCACTTGTTTCTCTTTAGTGTTAACAGAAGTATACCGTTTGGGGGGGGGGGGGTTGTTTTTGTTTTTTTCTAAAGATTTTAAGTGATCTCTACACCCAACATGGGGCTTGAATCCACAATCCCAAGATCAAGAGTCACAGCCTCCACTGACTGAGTCAGTCAGGTGCCCTGGTTTCAAAGTATTCTATCTAGTGTGGAAGAGATTAAAAATGGAATTAACATTGAAGATTACTTGTGTGGTCACTCAACAAAAAACAGAGATGAAATGACTTGATGGTGTTATTCAATTGCTTTGTTACTGTTAAATCCAGGACTTGAGTTCAAATCCCAATTTCAATTCCATGACTTCTAACTTGGAAAAAGGACACAACCTCTCTGTGTTTCATTTTCCTCATCTTTTAAAACGGGGGTTGTTGTAGGTGATTATTATAGGCATGAGGATTATATAACATCAGTTCAAACCATCAGGAGTTATTAGTATTTTATTACTCTTGATTCTCAGTCCAGGTGTTCTTTTCATCATGTTGGCTCCCTCTACATAGAAATGCTCTATTTAAGCTACTTATAAGTGCCTTGACGTTTAAAAACTTACATTGCATTATACATAGTTTGATCTATTCACATTTGATATATTTTGAGATAAGACCAGGAAAAAGGAAAAAAAAATTTCTGGGCAACCTGTATTTTGAAGGTGATTTTAAAAAGTTTTTAAAGAATTACCCTTTTCTACCTCCCATATCCCTAAGCATGAAAAAGGACAAAAGAAATGGACCTTGAAAAGCATAACTGAACACCTGCCAATGTTTAGTCACAAGAATAATAAAGTTGGAGTTAAGTCTATAAGTAAGAGAAAAGTGCATGTTTGAATAACAGTGAGCAGCTACTCCTTTTATACAAGAAAGGTTAAGAGGGAAGCTTTTACATTTGAATTGGAAAGAAGATGGAAACCATACTAACTGTAGATGCTAAAGAACCCTTTCTAAAAAATTAGAAGGTAGGAAGAAGGAGTAGTCAATTTTAAAAATCATTTTAATCTTCTATATAATAATTCTAAAAAGCATTAAATGCTCATCTTTATAAAACAGATACTGTTTCTGAAACAAACTATGAGCCAGATTCTGTGAAAAATAAGAATTAACAACCACCTTTTAAAAAATATGTTATTTTTTGGGTGCCTGGGTGGCTCAGTTAAGCAAGTGACTCCTGATTTCAGCTCAGGTGATGATCTCATGCTTCATGGGTTCAAGCCCCACTTTGGTTTCTGTGCTGACAGCACAAGCCTGCTTAGGATTCATTCATTCATTCATTCTCTCTCTCCTCCTCCTCCTCCTCCTCTTCCTCCTCCTCCTCCCTCCTTCTCTTTCTTTCTCTCTCTCTCTCTCTCCCCTGCTTGCACACTGCTCTCTTTCTCTCTAAATAGATAAACTTTAAAAAATAATAAAATAAAGGGCGCCTGAGTGGCTCAGTTGGTTAAGTGTCCGACTTTGACTCAGGTCATGATCTCACAGCTCATTGAGTTCAAGCCCCATGTCGGACTCTGCACTGACAGGTTGGAGCCTGGAGCCTGCTTTATTCAGATTTGCTGACTCCCTCTCTCTCTGCCCCTCCCCAGCTTGTGCTCTCTCTCGCTCAAAAATAAATAAACATAATAATAATAATAATAAATAATTTTATTTTTAATTAATCTCTACACCCAATGTGGGGCTCAACTCACAACCCCAAGATCAAGAGTCACACATTCTACCAACTGAGTCCGGCAGGCATCTCACACCTTAAAAAAACAAAAACAAAAGGAAAAACCTGTTTATGCTAATTTGGGTAAGCCATTTAATCTGTAACCTAGTTTTAGTGGCAAAATACTGTGTTAGGAATGTTTTTATGATTTTTAGGTAATGCCAAAATAGCAATCAGTTAGAAAAAGGAGATATTCTTTAAGAATATAGGACCATAAGTAAAAAATGTTGTGTAAATCATGAAAAATAAAGCTCTGGGGTGCCTGGGTGGCTCAGTAAGTTCAGCATCCAACTTCGGCTCAGGTAATGATTTCGTGGCTCGAGGTTTGAGCCCCGCATTAGGTTCTGTGCTGACAGCTCAGAGCCTGGACCCTGCTTGGGATTCTAGGTCTCCTCTCTCTGCCTCTCCTCACTCGTGCTCCGTCTCTCTCTCAAGAATAAATACACATTAAAAAAAAAAAATTAAAAATAAATAAATAAAGCTCTTAAAGTATAGAAGGCTACAGAAAAGAGATGCCAGATACGAGAATCACTAGGAAGATTTTTCCACAATATACATGTCCATATCATCCTCAATCTGAGTCACAATTTGCAGAGTGAAAATATATGCATACATATAATATTCCCAGGTAGTTATGACACCAGCCGCCCTCTTAACTCTCCCTACTGCCATTTGAGAGTAATGAACTAAAGACACCACTGATATTAATAAAGGGAGATCATTAGGAAGCACGGAATTATTTTGCACTTGGACAAGGCAAAATATAATGAATATGACCTGCAGACTGGAACTGAGACAAGGACAGAATCATTCAAGGAACCACTATAAGAAAATAAGGGAGGAAACATGGGGTAGAGGCAATGGGTGGTGGGATGTGTTTTGGTTGTTTCTTTCAAGAACAACTCAGGAAAAAAGATAGTTATTTTATAGGAACAAAAGCCATTGAGAAATACATAATTTTTGTGCACATAACACTGATACTCAACACAATTTAAACCAAAAAGTGTATAATCCTTGCTTATTTTGTACACACAAAATCTAAAATAACAGACAAGGGGCGCCTGGGTGGCGCAGTCGGTTGAGCGTCCGACTTCAGCCAGGTCACGATCTCGCGGTCCGTGAGTTCGAGCCCCGTGTCAGGCTCTGTGCTGATGGCTCAGAGCCTGGAGCCTGTTTCCGATTCTGTGTCTCCCTCTCTCTCTGCCCCTCCCCCGTTCATGCTCTGTCTCTCTCTGTCCCAAAAATAAATAAACGTTGAAAAAAAAAATAAAAAAAAAAATAAAATAACAGACAAGATAGCAAGACCTATACAAATAACATTTACAGGGGCGCCTGGGTGGCTCAGTCGGTTAAGCGTCCGACTTCAGCCAGGTCACGATCTCGCGGTCCGTGAGTTCGAGCCCCGCGTCAGGCTCTGGGCTGATGGCTCAGAGCCTGGAGCCTGTTTCCGATTCTGTGTCTCCCTCTCTCTCTGCCCCTCCCCCGTTCATGCTCTGTCTCTCTCTGTCCCAAAAGTAAATAAACGTTGAAAAAAAAAAATTAAAAAAAAAAAAACAAATAACATTTACAAAGATATTTCCATATAGTTTTCAAACGTTGAAGAATTTTTTATAATATTTATATTGGGAAGATAATATGAATAGGTTGAGATAATAAGATTATGGAAAGAGAAGACAGAGAGGATGAGATGAAAACAAGATAGGAGAGAGATTTGACTGAAAGAATCTTAGAAAGGAGTGTATGGCCTAAGATCTCTTCAGATTATCAATCTAAGTATTGTTCAATACTCTTATGGTAATACTAACAGATGTAGATGAAAGGGATAGGGATGGCCCAGATATGGGATGATACTAAACTATGTCCTCAATGTTTAGGTGTCTAATAAACCTGTAGCTATTGAGTTAACACAACCTCCAAATTCGATTAGGCATATGCCCATGGGCAATCTCCTAAAAGCCAGAAAAGGATGTTATCAGTAGATAATATATCCAGAAAAATGAACAAACTCTATAATTAAAGATTTGGTACAACAAATTTACTTGTTAATGTCAGAGTTCAAGAAACACAACCGTTACCTTCCTAAAGAAGGAAGAAAGGTGGTCACAGATACACAACCTAACCTTACACCTTAAGGGCTGGAAAAAGAACAGCAAATAAAACCCCAAACCAACAGAACACAGGAAGCAATAAAGATTAGAGCAGAAATCAATGCCATTGAAACCAAAAAAACAACAGAACAGATCAACGAAACCAGAAGCTGGTTCTTTGAAAGAATTAACAAAATTGATAAACCCCTAGCCAGTTTGATCAAAAAGAAAAAGGAAAAGACCCAAAACAGTAGAACAGATCAACGAAACGAGAAGCTGGTTCTTTGAAAGAATTAACAAAATTGATGAACCCTAGCCAGTTTGATCAAAAAGAAAAAGGAAAGGACCCAAATAAATAAAATCAAGAATGAAAGAGGACAGATCACAACCAACACAACAGAAATACAAACAATAATAAGAGATTATGAGCAATTATATGCCAATAAAATGGGCAATCTGGAAGAAATGGACAAATTCCTAGTAACATATAAACTACCAAAACTGAAACAGGAAGAAATAGAACATTTGAACAGACCCATAACTGGTAAAGAAATCGAATTAGTAATCAAAAATCTCCCAAAAAAACAAGAGTTCAGGGCCAGATGGCTTTCCAGGGGAATTCTACCAAACATTTAAGGAAGAGTTAACACCTAATCTCTTGAAGCTGTTCCAAGTAATAGAAATGGAAGGAAGACTTCCAAACTCTTTCTATGAAGCCAGCACACCTTGATTCCAAAACCAGACAAAGACCCCACTAAAAAGGAGAACTATAGAACAATTTCCCTGATGAACACGGGCGCAAAAATCCTCAACAAGATACTGGCCAATCAGATCCAAAAATACATTAAAAAAATTATTTACCACTACCAAATGGGATTTATATGTGGGATGCAGGGCTGGTTCAATATCTGGAAAACAACCAATGTGATTCATAACATCAATAAAAGAAAGGACAAGAACCACATGATCCTCTCAATAGATGCAGAGAAAGCATTTGACAAAATATAGCATCCTTTCTTAATAAAAACCCTCAAGAAAGTAGGGACAGTAGGATCATACCTCAAGATCATAAAGACCATATATGAAAGACCCACCACTACTATCATTCTCAGTGGGGAAAAACTGAGAGCTTTCCCCCTAAGTCAGGAATAAGACAGGGATGCCCACTCTCACCACTGTTATTTAACACAGTATTGGAAGTCTTAGCCTCAGCAATCAGACAACACAAAGAAATAAAAGACATCCAAATCGACCAGGAGGAGGTCAAACTTTCACTCTTCGCAGATGACATGATACTCTATATGAAAACCCAAAAGGTTCTACCAAAAAATTGCTAGAACTGATCCATGAATTCAGCCAAGTTGCAGGATATAAAATCAATGCACAGAAACCGGTTGCATTCCTATACACCAATAATGAAGCAATAGAAAGAGAAACCAAGGAATTGATCCCATTTACAATTAATTGCACCAAAACCATAAAATACCTAGGAATAAATCTAACCAAAGAGGTAAAAAATCTATACACTGAAAACTATAGAAAGCTTATGAAAGAAATTGAAGAAGACACAAAAAAATGGAAAAGTATTATTTCATGCTCCTGGATAGGAAGAACAAATGTTGTTAAAATGTCAATACTACCCAAAGCAATCTACATATTCAATGCAATACCTATATCAAAATAACACCAGCATTCTTCACAGAGCTAGAACAAACAATCCTAAAATTTGTATGGAACCTGAAACGACCCTGAATAGCCAAAGCAATCTTGAAAAAGAAAACCAAAGCAGGAGGCACCACGATCCTGGACTTCAAGCTGTATTACAAAGCTGTAATCATCAAGACAGTATGGTACTGGTACAAAAACAGACACTCGCATCAATGGAACAGAATAGAGAACCCAGAAACCCACAAACGTATGGCCAACTTATCTTTGATAAAGCAGGAAAGAATATCCAATGGAATAAAGACAATCTCTTCAGCAAATGGTGCTGGGAAAACTGGACAGCAACATGCAGACGAATGAACCTAGACCACTTTATGACACCATACACAAAAATAAACTCAAATGGATGAAAGACCTAAACTTAAGACAGGAAGTCATCAAAAGCCTAGAGGAGAAAGCAGGCAAAGACTCTTTGTCTTGGCTGCAGTAACTTCTTACTCAACACATCTCCAGAGGCAAGAGAAACCAAAGCAAAAATGAACTACTGGGGCCTCATCAAAATAAAAAGCGAAGGAAACAATCAGCAAAGCTAAAAGGCAACCGACAGAATGGGACAAGATATTTGCAAACGACATACCAGATAAAGGGTTAGTATCCAAAATCTCTAGAGAACTTACCAAACTCAACATTCAAAAATAAATAACCCAGTGAAGAAATGGGCAAAACACATGAATAGACACTTCTCCAAAGAAGACATCCAGATGGTCAACTGGCACATGAAAAAATGCTCAACATCACTCATCATCCGGGAAATACAAATTAAAACCACACTGAGATACCACCTCATACCTGTCAGAATGGCTAACATTAACAACTCAGTCAACAATAGATGATTTTAGGATGCGGAGAAAGAGGATCTCTTTTGCACTGCTGGTAGGAATGCAAACTGGTGCAGCCACTCTGAAAAACAGTATGGAGGATCCTCAAAAAATTAAAATGTAGAACTACCCTATGACCCAGCAATTGCACTACGAAATATTTATCCAAGGGATACAGGTATGCCATTTTGAAGGGACACATGCACCCCAATGTTTATAGCAGCACTATCAACAATAGCCAAAGTATGGAAAGATCCCAAATATCCACTGATGGATGAATGGATAAAGATGTGGTATATACATACAATGGAGTATTACTCAGGAATCATAATGAAATCTTGCCATTTGCAACTATGTGGATGGAACTACAGGGTATTATGCTAAGCGAGATTAGTCAGAGAAAGACAAATATCTGACTTCACTCATATGAGGACTTTACGATACAAAACAGATGAACTTAAGGGAAGGGAAGCAAATATAATATAAAAACGGGGAGGGGGACAAAACATAAGAAACTCTTATACATAGAGAATAGAGAGTTGCTGGAGGGGTTGTTGGAGGGAGAATGGGCTAAATGGGTAAGGGGCTTAACGAATGAATCTACTCCTGAAATCATTGTTGCACCATGTGCTAACTAACTTGGTTATAAATTATAAAAAATAAATAAATTTAAAAAATTAAAAAAAAAGAAGTACAACCATTAGCACTACTATTTATCAAATGTTGTCTGGACTATGGTAAGTAATTTATAGGTGTTATTATCACATTTAATCAACACAACCACCCTATGAGGTAGGTAGTTATAATCCATATTTTACAAATGAGAACACTTAAACTTAAATTTTAGCAACACCACTGAGTACTTCTAGGTAAAATCATGTAGCTAAATAGCTAAGTTATAAACTAATGGTGAGTTAGAGCACACGACAGAAAACAATTCAAAAGTCCACCCAAGAAACACTGTTAAGTTTCAGATATGAGCAAGGAAATTCAGTCAAGGGTACCAATGACAGTAATACCCAGAAAGTTATTTTAGACATTTGAACAAGGAAAGATCAAACATCAGTTTGATTCCTTCATACTAAAGCAGAGAATAAGCAAAGAGATCTGAGCCCATATCCAATAAAATAATGCATAGGCCCTTGCCTTACATAAAACAGAGCTACTTTGTCTCCATGAACCTGTAAACAGGCCATAATGTATAGAACACAATCAGATATTCCTATAGATAACTATGATAAGTACAAAGTAAGGGAAGTCAAAGTTCTAAGGTTCTGGGTCTCAGGCTTATTCTACATTAAGGCAATCACAGATTAACAATTATTCTTTCCCACCCCCAATCCCCTACTCCCAACTTGCAAACCTATGCAAACAATAAATAAATACTGCTCTAAAAATATAGGCTATAAGTATTAAAAACAGAAGGAATGTAAAAAGTAATTATAAAGGAAGACTCTTTCCTTTATATAAAGCTAGCTTTTTTTTTTTTTTTTTTTTTTTTTTAAGTAGGCTTCACGCCCAGCACAGAGCCCAACACAGGACTTCAACTCACAAACTGTACATTAAGACCTGAGCTGAGTTCAAGAGTCAGATGCTTACCCAACTGAGCCACCCAGGTGCCCATAAAGTTAGTATCTGAAGACAAGATATAGAACTGAAAGAGGTAACAGAGCAAGATGATGTCCACCACCCCAATTATTATAAGAGGTAAAGAATTTAGAGGGTATTCATGAAAATCAGGACTAAAGAGTCATACTGAAATGACATTCAATTAAACATTTTTTAAATGTAGGAAGGATAATTTTTCCATCTGTGCAGAAAAAGTGATCTATATATAGTAGGTGCTCAATAAATGTTATTAACACAAGCCTATGCTAATAAGCTTTCATAATGAAGAACAGGACAGCTATGGAATATGTATTTAAATTTTTTTTTTTAATTTATTATTAAAAAAAAATTTTTTTTAATGTTTATTTTTTAGAGAGACAGAGACAGAGTGTGAGCAGCAGTGGGGCAGAGAGAGAGGGAGACACAGAATCTGAAGTAGGCTCCAGGCTCTGAGTTGCCAGCACAGAGCCCGATGTGGGGCTCGAACTCACAAACCATGAGATCATGACCTGAGCTGAAGTTGGATGCTTAACCTACCAAGCCACCCAGGTGCCCCTAAATTTATTATTTTTGAGAGAGAGAGAGAGAGAGAGAGAGAGAGAGAGAGAGAGAGAGAGAGAGAGAGAGAGAATGCACAAATGAGTGAGGAAGGGGTAGAGAGAGAGGCAGGGGGCGGGGATAGAGGATCCGAAGCAGGCTCTGTGGTGACAGCAGAGAGCCCAATGTGGGGCTCGAACTCACAAACCGTGAGATCATGACCTGGGCCAAAGTCGGACACTTAATAGACTGAGGCATCCAGGTGCCCCTGGAATATGTATTTTTAAAAGTTTCTTGGAAGCACAGTTAGTTCAGAAAATTAACAGAGATTTGGAAAACTGGGAAGGATACTATCTTTATTAAAGTTAAAATATCTTTATTTGAAAAGGAGTCAAAGGACATAAAGCAGATGATTAAACAGTGAAAAGCAGTGTTCTGAAAATATAGACAAAAAGGGAGATATTGAAAAAGAAACAATGAAGATATAAATGAACAGAAAAGGATACAGAAGAACGCAGGTGATTATATACAGGACTAACTTGGAAAAATATTAATTTGAAAAACTAAAGAGAAAAATTTTATAAATACAGTATAAAATTAACACTTAAAGGTCAGCATACCATGAAAAATTTTGAAGTGTTTCTAATCAAAGAGACCAAGCAAGAGGATGTGCATGGGTCCAGCAGATATGTGTTCCTGGAAATACTCAAAGCTAATGGTGGTCCCTAGAGTCACATTCCTAAGCAAAAGAAAAAGGTTCTTCATAATGCTCAGGCCTGCAACCATAGAAAACTGTCCTTCAAAATATGTGACTTCTATGTTTAGTTTTTTTCATTTTGCTAAAAATAGGCTTGATGAGAAAGTATAAAGACTAAAGAAGCATCCACTGAGTCTCTAAGGCTTCTGAGATCTAAATTTGAGACTACTTCTCTAGTGCTCATAGGAAAGGAATAAAGTAGAAGCTCTAAAAGATTGGGGTAGGGGGTGGAGGGTCCTTGATGAAGAACAAGGAAGTTTCTGAGGACGTAAGTTAGAAAATACAGGTTATTAAGCATTCTCTTTCATGAGATTAAAAATACTAAATCTTTCATTTTTATTTATTTGCAAGAGAAAGCACACAAGTGGGGGAGAGGGGCAAAGGGAGAGAGGGAGAGAGAATCCCAAGCAGGCTCCGTGCTCAGTGCAGAGCCCCATGCAGGGCTTGATCCCGCAACCCTGGGACCATGACCTGAGCCAAAATAGAGTTGGATGCTCAACCAACTAAGCCACCCAGGCATACCCAAGATATTTAGATATTAAAAAATACATATATTGGGGCACCTAGCTGGCTCAGTCAGTGGACCATGTGACTCTTGATGTCAGGATCATGGGTTCAAGGCCTTATGTTGGGCACAGCTTACTTAAAAAAAAATACACACACACACACACACACACAAAGTAAATCCACAAAGAAGCAAAGACAAATGTTCCTCTTTGATGGTGGGGGGGGTGTGCAGGGAGGAGAATCATGCACAGCAAGTAAAATGAACACTTCCCATTTGGTTTCTTGTTATTAGAAAGGAGCTGCTTATGTTCCCCTTTGTCCCTGAGGACCACCAAACCTACCATGTGGTAATGTTATGTTTGCACCATCAATGATTGCTTGTGCCAGTTCATGATCATTGCTCTCAAAAGCATGTGCTGCAGCCTTCAAGGCATCCCAAATCTCTTTACGGCCTTCAAAAGCTGGTGCAGTATCCCAAAATTCATCCCTCTTGCTGCGCAGTTGTCCATCTGTCATGGGATAATCACTTTTCCATTTGGGTTTCTCCTTTTTCAAAGGCTGGTTACGACCTAAAGCGACTGAGAAGAAAAATAAAAAGCTGATATGAAAACCAAAATTTATAAACAATGTATTAAAAGTGATCTGGTCAGTTCTCTTTGATTCACTCATCAAAATTATAGCTACAAGTTTGCCTACTAGTCATTCTTTTTTTTTTTTAGTTTATTCATTTATTTTGAGAAAAACAGAGCGTGAGTGGGGATGGGCACAGAGTGAGAGAATCTCAAGCAGGTTCTGAGCAGTCAGGGCAGAGCCTGACACAGACTGAACTCCTGAAACCATGAGATCAAGACCTGAGCTGCAATCAATAACCAAATGAGCCACCCAGGTGCCCCGCCTACTAGTTAATTCTTGCATTCTGAAATCTCCCTATTTAAAATTTTTTAAATGTTTTTTATTTATTTTTGAGAGACAGAGACAGGCGGAGCATGAGTGGGGGAGGGGCAGAGAGCAAACGGGAGACACGGGAGACACGGAATCCAAAGCAGGCTCTAGGCTCTGAGCTGTCAGCATACAGCCCGACACAGGGCTCAAACTCGTGAACCGCAAGATCAGGACCTGAGCCGAAGTTGGACGCCTAACAGACTGAGCCACCCAGGGGCCCCTGAAATTTCCCTATTTTAGAACTACAAGAGCAAATGAGGACATTAGAAGGTTCTATCCAAAATGTCCATTGACAAGTTAGTAATTCTTTTCAACTCAGTTATGCCTTCTCCCCAGGATGACTTTAAAAATTACCCAGAAAAATAGCAATAAGGGTTTCATCAAACAATAACGGCAGTATTTTAAAAAGTCAAAGGATGACATAAAGAGAGGTAAGATATTAGGAAAAATGAAGTAGCAACATTAGCTGGACTCTCAGGACTCTGGACATATGAAGCCAGAAAGTAGGAACTGAGAAATCCCCAAGAAGGGAAAGACTGCTTTGTGGTGTCCAAAGAACAGTCAAACCACCAGCTCCATATGAAGAAACCTAATCATAGGAGCATCCCCTGCACTTCAGTCAAGAAAGTGTAAATACTTTTCTCTGAAACCTATACAGGAGCTTATTTTGAAAGTAGTGAGGGAGAAGGTCAGAAATCAGGGCTTCACTCTTTGGAGAAAATAGGACTGAACAGGTGATCCTTGATAATGAACCAAGGGAGAAACTCGTGACTACAAGGAGCAGAAAAAAGAGGGCAAGAGTCCACTCCTCTGTTGCTGTAAAAGGCATCATAGCTCCTTAGAGAACGTCACATAGTAGTAGAGCTAGAACAAGTGTGATGTAAGTTTTTTGCACCCAGACACTTACCTGGCCTAGGATCACTGATCTCACACTGACATACAGAGCCATTCTTAATCTTATATGGAGCCATAGGTAAGAAATAGTTTGACAGATGGAAAAATAAGTAAAAAGAAAACTGAAGCTTGATGGAGTCTTGGGTAAGAGTGGGTGGAAAGTAAATGACACAGTGGTGGGAAGGAGAGGGTGTACATCAAAATTCAATGTTCTATATTTAAGAGCAGAAAGAATACTAATTTAAAAGAAATTATTCTCAAAATGGTTCTAAAGAGGCCATGAAATTAACCACTCCCTTACTGGCCCAGAGCCAAATAAATTTGAGCTATTCATAACTCCAGTCCCTGGGCAATCTCTATACCCTATACCAAGCTATGTTCCTGATGACAGAACTAATACTGCCAAATGTGTCTGGTTTGACACTTGGATTAAACCATGCTCTCTCCCCCCAAACTGGCCATTTTGTCTCAAGGCAGCAAACATGAGATCTCATCTTCTACCTTCAGAACAGCACATCATGTCACTGCCAGCTGTTTTCTCTTAAAACATTCAGTGTTTTGACTCCTTGTACTTTTTGGCTCTGTAACTTATCCTAGTAAAATGCCAACCAGTTGAGTTCTAAAAGGGTATGAACAGCAGAGTAGGAAAACTGTCTATGTAGTAGCAAAGCTAGAAATAGAATCCGAGTCTCTTTATTTAACAGGTATTTACTGAACGTCCACTAAGGGTAACACTATAGGTGTGTGTATCTGGTTTAACTCAAATGTGAGAAACACAATCTATACTAAAGATTTTCCCTTGCATCTTCCAAATAATAAATGTATACAGAGCATTATTCTCTAAAAGGTGTTCACAATATGTCAGATAATCGCAATCTACTGGTTCTACCAAAAGGTAAAATCAAAGGCAAAATTTATTTTCTGCTGTATTAGCCTTTAAAGTCAGAAATAACTTAGGGACAACACTCAGTATAGTTTACTGAACAGACAGTAGAGGGCAGGATACAATAGGTAAATATCGCCCCCCCCCCCCCCCGCCTTTTTTTTTTAAAGTAGTCTTCATGCCCGGCATGGAGCCCAAAGTAGGGCTTGAACTCAGGACCCTGAGATCAAGACCTGAGCTGAGATCAAGAGTCAGATGCTTGGGCGCCTGGGTGGCTGAGTCAGTTAAGTGTCCAACTCTTGATTTCAGCTGGGCTCTGATTGTGATCTCATGGTTCATGAGTTCAAGCCTCATATTGGACTCTGCTGAGAGCATGGAGCCTGTTTGGGTTTCTCTCTCTGTCCCTCCTTGCTCATGTGCTCTCTCAAAATAAATAAATAAAACCTAACAACAACAACAAAAAGAGAAACTCAGTGGATGAGCCACCCAGGCACCCTGGTAAATGCTTATTTGAATAGGTATCTATTCAACATTCAAATTAGTATCTATTATTCAAAGTTATCTATTCAATAAGCAAATAAGACACCCATTTGAATAAAGTTTTGAGTCTTCCTGAGTAGTTCCAGAGAACTGTCTAGCCTCACATATATCAAACATATCAGAGAGATAACTAGTTGTAATTCTGTCATTGTGAGAGAATTGCAAAGCAAAGGCAGAAACAACAAAACCTGAACAATCTCAGTACCTACACCCAAGAAACCTAAAGAGGCCCTCAGAGGGACCAAAAAGAAAAACAATAAAGGTAGAAAATACTTTGGAAAAAGTAAAAGCCCCTTCCCTACAAATATGAGGTAGATTTTACCTCCCTCCACATAGAGAAGTTTTAAGAACTCCCATAAAAAAAACGTGATGCATTATGCTTCTTAAGGATAATCATTCCAAATCCATTTCAAATCTATATGCTGTAAAGTTCCAAAGTAATTGCTTTATGTAAAAGCAAGTAAGACAAAATAAATGCTGTGACATCAAGTAAGCCTCCTTTTCTCTGTCTAGGTCTGTTTTTCTCCGTATCACAAACATATGTAATAAAGAATGTCTTTCTATTAAATGTCCATTATTAAAATACTTAAGCCTTTACAACATATTATTTTAGTGCAACCATTGAGCAGTGATTTTTCACTAAAAAATATGAGGTTAAAAGCTTCATCATTTTAAACTAAATGCAGTTTGTTGCCTAACTTAGCTTTGTTAAATAAACTGGAGAAAAAATGGATATTTAGCAATTAATATTTAGCATAATTTAGCGTTTAAACTATGCTCTTATGAAAACATGAAAATATTTAGGGTTTTATGAGGATTTTAATATTTGTCAAGCACTAATAAAAATCATTAGTATATAATAAACTACAAATAAGTGTTTGCTAATTAAAAATAAATTTGGGACCGCTATATAACATAAAAAACCTTAAGACATTTTTGCAAAAATACACAGGCTAAGTCTTTTTTCTTTTCATACCTTCTGAATAGAACCTGACATTCTGAGAATTTGACATCAAGTACCTCCCTTAATTTTGAAAAGAAATGTTCTATGACTGTCATGCTCTTCCTATGTGTTCATCGGAGTATTTTTTTAGGAATTGGTCATCAAATGTGCTATGATTTTAGCCAATACTATAAACCTTTATTTCTGAAAATACCTGGACACAGAAATGAGTCTCGCAGCTAAGAAGCTATGTTTTTTTTTTAACCAAGTCAACCATTTTCAATTATGAAGGAAAAGATGTAAACTATGTATATTTAATTAGATTACATCTTATGCTCTGAAACTTTCAGATTGACCTGTTTCACACATCAATCTGACTCCTGATACCGAGAGAGATGCTCATTATCATTCATGTATCTGGGACTAAGTACAGTATTATGCTCTAACAATGAATTTAAAGACAGGACACAGTTCTTTTTCCCTAAATTTCTGATTTAAATTGCAGGCAATCAACCGCATTAAGTTTATTCCATGGTTTAACATACAACAAAAGATTAATGAAGAAATCGAATTTTATTATTTCAGAAAATACGCTTCTTTCCCCCATCAATCCACAGTTACTTTTTAAAACTTTGCCAAAAACTCACCTTCTGAGAAGCCTCTTTAAAAAAAAATTTTTTTAATGTTTATTTTGAGAGAGATAGAGATAGAGAGAAAGAGAGAAAGAGAGAGAGAGAGGGAGAGAGGGAGACACATAATCCAAAGCAGGCTCCAGGCTCTGAGCTGTCAGCACAGAGCCAGAACCAGGGCTCAAACCCATGAAGAGTGAGATCGTGACCTGAGCAGAAATCAGACGCCCGGGGGAAGCCTCTTAATCACACTCATCTACTTATCTTTCCTTATAACTATTCAACACTTCTTCCCACTCTGACAAACAAATCTAACATGCAGAAAACCCAAGAAAGGTCTGCTTCTCAGATCCAAATAGCAACATAATCTTAAATATTTAGTTTTACACAATTGAATGAATTTTGCACAAAATTCACTTTGACATTTTGATAAAAAACAATGATCTCCAAAATGAAGTATGTTGATAGTTATTTTCCTGCTTTTGGTTCCTCTCTTTTGGTTTCCTCCCTCTTGGTTTCCTGATTTAATACTGAGACTCTTCAAATGAATAAAGGAGAAGCCATAATGTATAAGGTAAACATCAAGATATGACTCAAGTAATAATAGCTTTAACAGACTGAAAACTAGAGCATCAGTTTTGCTAACACAACAGCCTAAGGGAAAAGACTGAATATTTAAAGAGATCACCATCAAAGGACAAAATGTTGTTTAACAGAATTCTAAAAACTTGAAAGCAGCAAGGAATAGGATTGGGATAATGTTCCTATATTTAGATTGTGTCTGAAGATCATGAAAACTAAAGGGAAATTTTTGTTACTCCCAAGAGTTAAGAATAGATCCTACAGAACTCTTCCACAACAGATGGTGCTAGCCTAAAAGGATACTCGTATTTTATTCTTATGTAAATTTAGAACACACTACACACACACACACACACACACACACACACACACACACACACACACCATACATTACCTAAAGCAACTGTCAAAATAAAAATAGGGATATGGGGATTAAAATGCTTAAACTAAGAGCATCAACATGGCCAACTGTCAAAACCATACCCATAAGTTCTCTAATATCTGAGAAACTAGATGTGGAAGAGACCTTAGATGGTACCAGCCAACCTTACTATTTGACAGGAAGGGAAATAAGACCTAAGGAGGTTAAACAACTTGCTCAAGATCAAAAAGAGCCAGAACTAGAACCCAGATGACTAGATTCAAAGTCCAGAGCTCTCTTTCCATTATAGCACTCCATGTCTCACTTGGGCTGAGAAATGTATTTTCTTTTACATACCAAATCAATTACAAGCTTCATTTAAAATAAAGCATGTGTTGAGTCGTTTTTCTAGTGATCCATCTTTCACAGACTTATTTTAGGACCAATGGAATATCTCTGGAGAAAGAAAAAGTTAACTGAGCAGCACCAAATCCCCAACCTAATTCATTTCTTTGGAGATAACACGCTCACCAAAGAGGAATTCTATAATAAAGGAGAAGCTAATGCAGTTTTCTGGTCTGTCAGCTTCAACTTATAAGTACTCAGCGTCTATAGCTGATTAGGCACTAAAGATCACATGTATACGTACTTATCTACGTAAGTTAAATATACCATTTTTAATGCTATTTTATAAAAAATAGAAACAAGAACTTTGAGCATGCTTCCATCCTACAGTTTATAAAAATTAAGCAGTTAATTTTATAGATACAATATAAGATATAATTTTAAAGACATACATATAATTTCTAATGTTGTCTGAGCTAGCTTTATTGATGGGGGGGGGGGAAGTAAATATAATGACTTCCTGGCCTGTTTTTCAGAGTATAAATCCACTTACCAATGGCCTGAGCATACAAACAGGCAACAGGAATGCCAACTTAGAACAAAGTATGCCAAAGGACTTTTCTTAATGGGCGAGTCTTAATAAAAATGTTACAAAAGCATACGTTAAATCCCACAAACGTACACGGAAAGCCCCAACTTTATTTGGAAGGCTAAAATTACATGAAATTGGAACTAAGAAAATGGTCGCTTAACAGAACCCCACTGTACCTTCTAAAGTAATAAGTGCAATTTTCAGAGGATTCTACTGGGTAGGGGGGAATAGCTTTATCTAGAATTACAGTCTTTGGAATCCAGGGACTTTTACTTCTATTAATTTATGGGTAATCCAAGAGAGGGGAAGCACACATAAGTCAAGGATGCCCATCATCTCCACAACTATTTAACATTGTTTTAAAAGTGTTAGCGCAATCAGAACAAAGCAATCAAAAGCATAATAACCAGAAGGGAAGAAGTAAAACCATCTCTAATTGCAGTATGATTGGAAAATACAAGAAAATCAGTGCTAAAATTAAATAAGAAAAAATCAATATGATAATGGGATATAAAATATAAGCCTTATATACATAAAATACCCAGCTAGAAGAGATAATGGAAGAAATGGTCCCATTTATAACAGTAATAGAAAAGACAAAATATTTTGAATGCAACACCTGTTATCGGGATGCATTTTTTAAACTCCTGAAAGACCCCTAAGTAGACTAGACTTGAACAAAATGAAGACATCTCTTATACTTGGATGTTAACATTATGAAGATGTCAATTCTTCCCAAGTTATCTACATTTAACATGTTTCCAATGAAAATAATTAAAAAAAAAAAAAAACTTCCTGAAGCTAGATGAGTAGATTTTTTTTAAAGTTTATTTATTTTGAGAGAGAGAGAGAGAGAGAGAGAGAGAGGGAGGGAGGGAGGGAGGAGAGGGGCAGAGAGAGAAGGGAAGAGAGAATCCCAAGTAGGCTCCATGCTCAGTGCAGAGCCCAACATGGGGCTCCATCCCATGACCACAGGATCATGACCTGCAGAAATCAATAGTTGGATGCTCAACCAACCGAGCCACCCAGGTGCCCCAAAGTTGTGACAATTCTTTCAAATGATTCAGCTGTTAAAAGGGGGAGTGTGTGTGACTGTATAAACACATACACATATATACACAAAAGAGAAAAATGTAAATACAGCAAAATGTTAACTACTAAATTTACATGGGAAGCACACGGATATTCATCGTACTATTTTTTCATGCTTGAAGATTTTCACAATAAAACCTTTTTGGTAAAAACTCAAACGGTGAGAAGCAGTTAAGACCTGAATTCAGTATTTAAGGTACTTCAGTTCTGATCAGTTCTTGATACTCAATGTTATGTTTACATAACTGTTTAAGTTCCCCATGTTTGATTATAATAAAGAATCAGAGAACTCTAAGTTTATACTACACCAAGCACATAATTCAGAAGCTAAATCTGTGCTACTCAAACTTCCAGTTTCAGAGTTCTATTTATATGTGTACGGCTTTTTGGCATATGCCTAATCCACTCATATATTCCCATGTCCAGGTTCCTGTGCCTATCCTTGAGAAAGAAAATAATAAAAAGCAGAAACCAAAGAAATTGAAAACAGAAAAAGAGAGAAAAATCATGAAGGCAAAACCTGACTTAAAAAAAAAAAAATCAATAAATTGATAAACCTCTAGCCAGAATGACCAAGGGGGGAGGAGGTGGTGACAAAAATTACAACATAAGAATGAAAGAGGTGGTATCATTAGAGATCCAGCAGATATTTAAGGGATAATGAAGGTGTATTTACTCAGGAAAAAAGGGATAACTAAAGATATTTATATCTATATATCTATCTATATATATATCTGTATCTATAAAAGGGTACTATATATATATATAAAAAAATAAAAGGGTACTAAAGATATTTTGTTTTTAAAAACTTCCTGACAAAGGAAACTCCAGGCCCAGATGGGATTACTGAATTCTACCAACACAAAGAAGAAATAATATGGAGCTCCTGGTGGCTCAGTTAAGCCTCCGACTTTGGCTCAGGTCATGATCTCATGTTTGTGGGTTTGGCCCCACATCGGGCTTTGCGCTGTCAGCATGGAACCTGCTTTGGATTCTCTATCTCCCTCTCTCTCTCTGTACCTCCCTTGTTCATGCTCTCTCTCTCTCAAAAATTAAACATTAAAAAAATAATAATAAAATAAAAAAAGAAATGATACTGATAACTCACACTTTCATAAAACAAAAGAGAAAGGAATACTCCCTAATTCAATTTATGGGGCCACAACTGCAAAAAATAAAATATAAAAAAACTATAAACAAGTATTCCTCATAAACACAGATGCAAAGATGAAATAAGGACCTTATCAGCCATATAAAGACTGAAAGATCTCGGAGTGCCTGGGTGGCTCAGTCAGTTAAGTGTCTGACTGGCTCAGGTCATGATCTCTCGGTTTGAGGGTTCGAGTCCCACGTCAGGCTTTGTGTTGACAGCTCAGAGCCTTGAGCTTGCTTCAGATTCTGTGTCTCCCCCTCTGCTCTGCCCCTCTCCTGCTCACACTCTGTCTCTTTCTCAAATATAAACAAACATTTAAAAAAAAAAAAGACTAAAAGAATTTATCACCTACATACCTGTACCCAAATATTACAAAGTACTTTGGGCAGAAAGAAAATGGTAACAGATGGAAGCCTAAATCTACACAAAGGAATGGGGACCATTACAAATGGTTAACTACATGGATAAATATAAAAGACATTTTAAGTTATTATTCAAACCTCCTTACAAAATAATTGAGTGATGGGGTGCCAGGGTGGCTCAGTAGGTTGAGTGTCCCAACTCTTGATTTCAGCTCAAGTTATTATCTCAAAGTTTGTGGGATCAAGCCCAGTGTCAGTGGGGAGCCTATTTGGGATCCTCTCTCTCCCTCTCTCTGCTCTTCCTCTGCTCATGCTCTCTCTCAAAATAAATACATAAGCTTAAAAAAAATTGAGTGCTATCACCAGAAAAGATAAATAACTTTTTTTTTTTTTAATATTTATTTTGTGTGTGTGCGAGAGTGAGAGAGACAGACAGACAGAATCCAAAGCAAGGCTCCAGGCTCTGAGTTGTCAGTAGAGAGCCCAACACGGGGCTCCAAACCCACAGACTGTGAGATTATGATCTGAGCCAAAGTTGGACAGTTAACCAACTGAGCCAAGGACTTCTGAAAATCTTCTCTATAAATGCAATGAGAACATTGGCAAAAATTGTCAAAATAAACTTCAGAAATCTGGAAATTAACCAAAGACTTCTTACAATCCAGGGAGGATTTACTCCTTCTTATTCAAGAAAAAGTGCTGAATTTTGGTAAAAACCATGAGTATTGTGGTATTTTAACATGCCTTGACCAATTCCCCTCTCTCCAGCTCCAAGGCAGACTTGAGAACCAACAGACAGCAATCACAGTGAAAGCCACCAGCCCCACAGCCACGGGAGGGGTCTAATGGGGTTGGAGCTCTTTAAAAGCCCCAATCCCAAACAAACAAACAAACAAACAAACAAACAAACAAACAGTCGTTTTTGGCCTATGTGGAAGTTCTCTGGGAAATATTACTCATAGGGCTTATATTTATTTGACCTAACTTACAGCTCTCCCAGGATGAACAGCCTTTTCCTGGGGCATTTGTCAAAAACTATAAGCAGAAATTGTTTAACACTGCACCTGCAAGAGGCAGTGAAACATTTGGGGCAAGCAAGAAGGTAATCAAAGCTGGGGAATGAGATGTCCAGAAAAACTGACGTATTTCTGGGAATCTAAAAGGCTGTTCATGCATAGAACTGTGCATATTCAGGGACTGTGTACATGTTTAGGAAAGACAAGAGAATATCCTAAGGTCTTATTTCTGACTGATACTGAGGCTCTGTACAAGTAGGAAATAAAGGCTAAGGTACAGCAGTACCAATATGAGCCCCAATATGTGAGCCCCAATACGAACACAGAGCCATGTAGCAAAGAATAGGACAATTATTGATTCTACACTTTTAAGGAAATATGTACATAACCATTAGCTCACCACTAAACTAAGCAGAGACTTCAGTGGCCATACCTAACAAAGAATACAAACTTTACAGAATTAGTTCAGTAAAGTCAGTAAAAAAACAAAAAAACAGTAATAATAACAAACCCTGAGGGAGAGAGAATTTGAAATCAAGGGTTGTCATATAGTATCTTAAATGTTCAGTTTTCAACCAAAAAAATTATGAGACATGCAAAGAATGTATGGCCCACACACAGGGGAGGGGGCAGCAGATAAAAGAAACTGTCACTGAGAAAGTCCAGACATTGGACTTACAAGACAAAGAATTTAAGCTATCTTAAATATGTTCAAAGAACTAAAGGAAACCATGTGTAAAGAACTAGAAGAATGAGATTAAGTCTTAATAAAGAGAAATTATTTTTCGGAGTATAGTTGACACACAATATTACATTAGTTTCAGGTGCACAATACTGATTCAACATCTCTATTCCTTATGCTATGCTCACCACAAATGTTAGCTACATTTGTCACCACACAACACATACAATATCATTGACTGTATTCCCTATGCTGTGCATTTCTGTGACTTATTCATTCCATAATTGGAAGCCTGTAGCTCCCACTTGCCTTTATCCATTTTGCTTCCTCCACCCCCCAAGAGATAGAAATTATTTTTAAAATGATGAAAGTGCAATAACAGGGACACCTGGGTGGCTCAGTCAGTTAAACGTCCGACTTCAGCTCAGGTCATGATCTTGCAGTTCATGGGTTCAAGCCCCACGTCAAGCTCTGTGCTGACAGCTCAGAGCCTGTAGCCTGCTTCAGATTCTCTGTTTCCCTTCCCTCTCTCTCTGCCCCTTTCCTGGTCATGCTCTGTCTCTCAAAAATAAATAAAAGTTGAAAGAAAGAACAAAAGGAAGGAAGGAAGGAAGGAAGGAAGGAAGGAAGGAAGGAAGGAAGAGCAATAACAATGAAAAAGTCACTGGAGAGACTTAATAACAGATTTGAGCAGGCAGAAGAATCAGTGAACATGAAGATAGGTCCTTTAAGCTGATCTACTCTGAGGAACATTTATTAAAAAAAAAAAAAAACAAAGAAAATGAGCAAAATCTCAAGAGATCCTGATAAAGGTGTAATCATCAAGATTACCAATACACATACATATAATATGAGTACTAGAAGGAGAGAGAAGGGGCACCTGGGTGGCTCAGCTGTTTCAGTGTCCAACTCCTGATTTCACCTCAGGTCACAATCTTGGAGTTTGTGAGATCAAGCCTCATGTGGGGCTCCGCACTGACAGCATGGAGCCTGCTTGGCATTCTCTCTCTGCCACTCTCTTGTGCTCGCACACTATCTCTCTCTCTCTCTCTCTCTCTCTCTCTCTCTCTCTCAAATAAGCATTAAAACAAAGAAGAGGAAGAAGAACAAGAGAGAAAAAGGTACAACGAGTATTGGAAAAATAATGGCCCCAAACTTCTTATATATGATGAAATACATTGATCTATATATGCAAGAGATCCCTACCTAGACATATAATAAAACAGTCAAAAGCCAAATACAGAGATCTTTTTAAAAAATATTTTATTTAAGTAATCTCTACACCCAAGGTGGGGTCCTAACTCATGACCCTGAAATCAAGAGTCTCATGCTTTTCCCACTGAGCCTCCCAGGTGCCCCACATATAGTAAATATTGTTGTTTTCTTTCTTTCTTTTTTTTTAATGTTTTTATTTATTTTTGAGACAGAGAGAGACAGAGCATGAGCAGGGGAGGGGCAAAGAGAGAGGGAGACACAGAATCCGAAGCAGGCTCCAGGCTCTGAGCTGTCAGCACAGAGCCCGACACAGGGCTCAAACTCACAGACCACGAGATCATGACCTGAGCCAGTCGGAGGCTTAACCGACTAAGCCACCCAGGCGCCCCTGTTGTTTTCTTTTTTGTTTATTTATTTTCAGAGAGAGGAAGCATGAGTGGGGGAGTGGCAGAGAGAGGGGGAGAGAGAGAATCCCAAGCAGGCTCTACACTGTCAGTGCAGAGCCTGATATGGGGCTCAAACTGTGGAAACGTGAGGTCATGACCTGGGCTGAAAACAAGAGTTGGATGCTTAACCAACTAAGCCACCCAGGAGCCCCCAAAGAGAAGATCTTTAAAGAACAAGAAGGAATTCTCACATACAAGACATCCTCAAAAAGTTTAACAACTGATTTCTCATCAGAAGCCACAGAGGACAAAAGGCAGTGAGATGGATATTCAAAATAATGAAAAGAGGAGTGTGTTAACCAAGAATTCTATATCCACCAAAAAGTATCTTTTGAAAATTATGGAGAAAGTAAAATATGCCCAGATAAACAAAAGCTGAGAGGTTTTGTTGCTAGCAGACTAGCTCTGCAAAAAAAACCCAAAAAACAAAACAAAACAAAAAAACAACTATAGGAAGTCCTTCAGGCTGGAACAAAATGATATTCAACAGTATTGTGAATATACATTTAGAAATAAAAAAACATCAGTAAAGGTAAATTTACATATGCAAATTTACTCAGTTCAGTATAAAACCCAGCAAATATAGATTTTTCACTTGAAATTGTTTCTTCTTATTTGATCTAAAGGACATGTGTATAAAGCAATAATTATAAATCTGTGTTCATGAGCATACAATGTACAATAAAACCTTGATTTGCAAGCATAATTCATTCCAGAAACATGGTTGTAATCCAAAGCGCTTGTATATCAAAGCAAATTTCCCCATAAGAAATAATGGAAACTCAGATGATTTGTTCCACAATGGAAAAATATTCATAAAAAAATGATTACAATACTGTAATATTATACCAAACAATAAAGAAAATACAAAATATAAAGAAAAATAAGTAAATTAACCTGCACTTACCTTTGAAAACCTTTGTGGCTGATGTGAGGGAAACAAGAGTAAGGAGAGTTATTGTGTAGGACAACTCTCACTATCACTAACAGAATCACTGCTATCACCTCAACAGAATCTTTTCCTGCATGCAGACCACTATATATACTCGCACAGATGTTGACTACAGTACAGTAGTAATAAATTCTTGTTATATACTGTATTTAATGTAACTGGCAATAATGCAGCAGAGGAAAAGGGCCTATATCTGCAGACAGCCTGATCTAGAATGGAGCAAAGCATTCCTAAGCTTACTCTTGCACAGAAAAGCAAAGCACTGTCCGTAGGTGCTTTGAAGTGACAAAAATTACACTAATGTCAGTTGTGGGCACCTTCCAACATTCTGGAAAATCACTGATTTCTGCCAAACACCACGGCCTGAGTCCAGCAACCAAGCATGAGAGATGATCACCCTCAATCCCACACACACACACACACAGAGAGAGAGAGAGAGAGACAGAGACAGAGAGAGAGAGAGACACAGAGAGAGAGAGGGAGGGAGGGAGGGAGGGAGGGAGGAAGGGAAAAGAACCACTGGCTCATTTGTTATCATGTGACATTTGGTGCCAGGTACTACTCGTATTGCAAGACACTGCTCGCTTATCAAGTTAAAATTTATTAGAAATGTTTGCTCATCTTGTGGAACACTTGCAGAACAAGGAAGTCGCAATTCAAGGTTTTACTATATAAAGATGTAATTTGTATGTTAACAAGAGCACAAAGGAGGGAGGGGAAGGAGCTTTGTACAAGTTTTTATGTGCTACTGAAATTAGATTGTTTTCAATTAGATTGTTATAAATTGTTAATTATAATCTCCAGAGCAACCACTAGGAAAACGATGCAAAAATATATAGCAAAAGAAATGACAAAGAAATTAAAATGATACACTAGAAAAATATCTATTTAACACTAAATAAACCATTAATAGAGGGA
This sequence comes from Prionailurus viverrinus, assembly GCF_022837055.1. Classification (NCBI taxonomy): domain Eukaryota; kingdom Metazoa; phylum Chordata; class Mammalia; order Carnivora; family Felidae; genus Prionailurus; species Prionailurus viverrinus. The sequence goes on along the minus strand of NC_062561.1, from coordinate 178,145,583 downwards.
CAGAAGAAAAAAGGAATAAAACATATAGCAACCCCCCCCAGAAAATGGCAAATATAAATTCTATTTTACTAGTATTAACATGAAATATAAATATTAAGCATTCTAATCAAAATGTTGAAATTTACAAAAGCACCTGGCCGGCTCAGTCACAGAGCATGCAACTCTTGAACTGGGGTCGCAGGTTCTAGCCCCTTGTTGGGCATGGAGGTTACTTAAAAACACTTTTTTTTATCTTAAAAAAATGTTGAAATTTACAGAATTGGACCAAAAAACCATCATTCAACTATATGCTACCCACAAGATACACTTTAGAATGAAAAACACATTTAAGTTGAAAGCAAAAAATGGAAAAAGATATACCACGCAGGGAGTCACCAAAAGAGAGCTGGCATGACTAGGTTTGTATCAGACAAAACAGACTTTAACACAAACATTTTTACTAAAGACAAAGAAGGACATTTTATAATAAACAGGTCAATTTATCAGGAAAATATAACAATTATAAACATGTATGTACTTAACAACAGACTCCCAGAATATATTAAGGAAATAACCGACAGAATTGAAGGGATAAAGTTCTACAGTAATAGTTGGAAATTATAATACTCCATTTTCAATAACGAATAGAATAGCCAAACAGAAGACTTGAACAATATTATAAACCAAGTAAACCTAACAGATTGATATATAGAACATTTCACCAACAACAGCAAAAATACATATCCGTCTTAAGTGCACATGGAAATTCTCCAGGACAGACTAATAAATTAGGCCAGAAAACCAGTCTCAATAAACTTCAGACTGAAATCATACAACATATATTCTCTGACCATAATGGAATAAAGGTGGAAACCAATAAAAAAGACAACTGGAAAAGTCACAAATATGTAATATGGAAATTAAACAACACACTCATATCCAATGGATCAATTAAGAAATCACAAGGAAATGAGAAAAGACGAATGAAAACAAAAACACAAAATATAAAAACTCGTAAGATACAGCAAAAGCAATATTCACAGGGGAATTCAGAACTAGAAATGTTTACATTTAAAAAGAAGAAAACTCTCAATCAATAACCTAACTACACACCTTAAGGAACCATAAACCCAAAGCTAGCAGAAGCAAGGTAATAATAAAGATTAGAGCAGAGGTAAATAAAATACAGAACAGAGAAACAACAGAGAGATTCAACAAAACCAAAAACTAGTCCTTTGAAAAGACCAACAAAATTGTCAAATTTGTAGCTTGACTAAGAATAAAAAAGACACAAATAACTAAAATCAGAAACAAAAGTACAGATATTATGGCTAAATTTACAGGAATAAAAAAAGATTATAATACTAGAATACTATGTGGTACACCAGCAAATTAAACGACTTAGATGAAATGGACAAGTTCTTAGAAATAAATTATCAAAACTGATTTAAGAAGAGAGATTGGGAATGCAAGCTGGTGCAGCTACTCTGGAAAACAGTATGGAGATTCCTCAAAAAACTAAAAACAGAACTACCCTACAACCCAGCAATTGCACTACTAGGCATTTATCCATGGGATACAGGTGTGCTGTTTCGAAGGGACACATGCACCCCCATGTTTATAGCAGCACTATCAACAATAGCCAAATTATGGAAAGAGCCCCAATGTCCACCGATGGATGAATGGATAAAGAAGATGGGGTATATGTATATACAATGGAGTATTACTCGGCAATCAAAAAGAATGAAATTTTGCCATTTGCAACTACGTGGATGGAACTGGAGGGTATTATGCTAAGTGAAATTAATCAGAGAAAGACAAAAATCATCTGACTTCACTCATATGAGGACTTTAAGAGACAAAACAGATAAACATAAGGGAAGGGAAACAAAAATGATATAAAAACAGGGAGGGGACAAAACAGAAGAGACTCATAAATAAGGAGAACAAACTGAGGGTTACTGGAGGGGTTGTAAGAGGGGGGTGGGATAAATAGGTAAGGGGCACTAAGGAATCTAACTCCTGAAATCATTGTTGTGCTATATGCTAACTAATTTGGATGTAAATTAAAAAAAAATAAAAACAAATAAATAAAATTTAAAAGAAGAATAAGTTTTTATTATGCTAGGCCATGGCTACATTTTTCTAGAGTGTCTCCTGAAGCAGAGGAAATAAAAACAAAATTAAACTATTGGGGCTACATCAAAATAAATTGCTCCTGCTCAGCGATGGAAACAATCAACAAAACTGAAAAGCAACTTACTAAATGGGAGAAGATATCTGCAAATGACATAGCTGATAAACGGTTAGTACCCAAAATATATGAAGAAATTATACAACTCAACAGCCAGAAAACAATACAGTATACAAATGGGCCCAAGTCACAAACAGACATTTCCACGAAGAAGACATTCAGATGGCCAACAGACACATGAAAAGATGCTCAACATCACTCATGATCAGGGAAATGCAAATCAAAACTACCACGTGATATCACCTTACACCTGTCACAACGGCTAAAATCAGTAAGAAAAAAACTAATGTTGGTGAGGATGTGGAGAAAAAGGAACCCTCATGCACGTTTGCTGGGAATGCAGATTGCTGCTGCCATTTTGAAAAACAGTATGGAATTTCCTCAGATAATTAAAAATAGAACTAATTTGTGATGCAGCAATTGGACTAATGGGTACTTACCCAAAGAATACAAAAGAAAAAAAAAAAAAACTACTTCTAAAGGATATATGCACCCCTGTGGGGGATAAGCTTAGGAATCCCCTGAGTTTACACCAATGGGTTAACAAGACACAAAGAAATACAAAGTCAATATAATGCTCACACCCGAGTTTGGGTAAACCAGATTGGCACTCCAAGAATAGGGTGATGCAAAGACACCCCAAGAATAGGGAGGCACAAAGGTGCCAGGAATAGGGAGGTGCAAAGCACCCCAACATAGGAAGGGGTTGCTGAGCCCCCAAAAATAGAGAGAGAGGCAAAGGCCTGAAATAGAAATGGCGCACAGTAATAACAAGATTAGATATTCAAGGTGAAAGCACCCCATAGCAGAAAGCTGCTTCCATAGGAGATTGGGGCCAGGTTAGGTAAAAATTGGTGAATTGGACTTTGGACCACTGCGCTACAGGCAAAGCAGCCCAGAGCAGAGATGGTTAACAAAAGAAAAGGTGGCATATTAACCCTGAGGTTATTCCCCCTGTCTGTCTCATCCCCTAGGCTGGCAAAGATAAACAGGTGCGGCGCCTCCTGTCTGCTGTTAACAACCATCTACCCATCTGCCTGGTGCCTGGATTTTGTTTTATATTGACCCAAACCCCAAACACTGTATATCTTTAAAATCCCCTTTTCCCCCTCACATCCACAAGTTAATGTTCCTAGTTTATCTCTTTATACACGCCTATCACATTTGTAAGCCTTCTGGTCTGAATAAATACAGGGCAAGGACCCTTATTTGGGGCTCTTGTCTTTTTCCTGGGAAAAAAAAAAAGAAGAGAGGCACCTGGCTGGCTCAGTCAGCTGCATGTGACTCTTGATCTTGAGGGTTGTGAGTTTAAGCCCCACATTAAAAATTTTTCAAAAAAAAAAAAAAAAAGAAGATGGCTCAACTGGTTAAGTGACTCTTGATTTCGGCTCAGGTCATGATTTCACAGTTTGTGAGTTCGAGTACTGCATCAGGCTCTGTGCTGACAGCACAGAAGCTGCTTGGGATTCTCTCTCTCTTTCAAAACAAATAAGTAAACTTAAAAAAAAAAAAAAACTTAAAAAAAAAGTGTGCATCTAACTTAAACTTCAGAGGACAGAAATTTTGTTAGTAATATTGTTTTAAAGTTTATTTATTTTGTGAGAGAGTGAGAGAGAGGAACATGCTCCCAAGTGTGAGTGGGGGAGGGGCAGAGTGAGGGAGAGAATCCTAAACAGGGAACCGACGCAGAGCTGGATCCCACAAAGGGTGAAATCATGACATGAGCCAAAATCAAGAGTTGGACGCTTACTTGGCTTAACTGATTGAGACACCCAAGCACCTCTTTTGTTAGTAATTTTACCCTTAAGCTAAAGACATAAAGAACTGTAAACAATTCCAGTTGGTGGTTTTGCTTTTCACAATAAAATGAATTGGCAATTCCAAAAGTACATATTCTAAGATTGAGTAAATAAATAAATATATTATGGAAACTGAGAGCCAAATTTTTCACTGTGAGAAATACAATTGTAAATACAGGCAGGGGAATGCTAGATATCATTATGAACTCACTGTTTTTAATACATAAAAAGAGATGTGTGTTATACACACATATATGTCACTTATATTTAGGGATATATCTGTATCTATACCTATATATCTACATATTTATTATCTATCCTAACTCTTTTCACTGAGAGAATCTAGAAGCAATGCCACTCCAATAGTACCAAATACACCTGGAATCTAGATCCTGGCTTCCAAATATCATTCTCCACTAAAAGGAACCAGGGATCCCTGGCTGATTACAGGGCTGTGACAGGTAAAAATACAAGATGAGCCTGAAACATCTTGTTATACCAGAAAACAAATATACTAGCAAACAATACTAGAAAACAAATAGGTGCTTAACAAATAATCAAGCCATGTCAAAGGAAAAGAGGCCAGCTTGGAAGAGCTCCCACTGGCCAATATGGTACCATTTAAGCATCAAAATAAATGACAATGGTAACAGATTATACCTCACGGAATAAAATAGAAAACCATTAGTACATTACTGTACTAATACAATAAGTAAATGAATGGAGGAGACGAGGGCTCTTTTTTACATTAAATTTAATAATTAAAAGAAGTGACGAAATTAGAAAAAAATCACCATTTGACAACCACCATAATTGTTTGAGACAAGAATTATCAATGGATGCTAAAACTAATACCTGTTTGATAACAAAATATTTACATATACTCAATCTTCCTACTAGATACTTTTTTTTCTCCCTACTAGGTTATTATTTGTACAGGGGAAAAGTTAACTTTACAGTGAAGAAATATGGCTAGCACCAGAACGGATCAAAATCGACATCACCCATAATGGAAAAAGAGACATTATGTGACTCCTGACATCATGCACTAGGAAGGACACAATCTCTGTGGTATTACCTAATCATGAGGTATCCAAGCATGAGGAAACATCAGAAAATTCAAATTGATGGAACACTCTGCCTGTACATTTGAAATGTACATAACTGGCCTGTATGTACATTTCAAAATACCAAGGTCATGAAAGATAAAGTCTCCTAAACTGCTCCAGATTAAAGTAGACTAAAGAGATATGACAACCGAAACACAATGCATGATCCTGGGTGATTTTCTTTGAATACTAGGGAAGACAATGGTGAAACTGAATAAAGTCTACAGAGCAAATATTAACATGATATCAATATTAATGTCATGATTTTGATCATTATATTGTGGTTAAATAAGAGAATGTCCTTGCTCTTAGGAAATATATACTAAAGTATTTTTGGGTAAAAAGATTTCCTGTCTCCAACTTAATCATATGGTTAAAGAAAAGAAAAGTATTTACACACATGTAGGTATATACAAAGAAAGAATATTATAAACGACAAAATAACATTTAGGGAAATCTGGATGAAGGGTATACAGAATTTCTTCCTACCATTTTTGCAACTTTCTGTAAATCTGAGATTATTTTTAAAATAAAGTAAAACAAACAAAAAAGATCTGTGACTCTGATAATCCCCTGGATACAGATTTGGATTGGGGAGAGCAACCATTGTATTAACCTAGATCTCAACAGGCCCCAAAGACCCAGGGCAATGTAAAGGTGCTGACTGTGTCTGGATGGAGTTAGACTCTTAGAGACTTTCCCTGACCAACTCAAATTCTTCAGGAATTTGCAGGAATGCTCCTGTATGCATTTGGAAGACCCTGCAGGGAATGACTCCTATCACTCTGATTGTTACATCACGGTTAAAGAAGGTAGCAGTTTGCCACATAATGCTGCCTTTCTCAGAAACAGTAAGTCAACAGAGAATGATTACCATGGCCCAGCCACTGTGTAGAGTGGTATCCATATACTGTCCTACTGAATGTTCAACTCCAGTAAAATCTCCATCTTAAAATGAGAAAACAAACTTAAAAGGTAAAATACATAGGTGGGGAGGAGGAGAAGGGAGATGACAAAAATAAGTTTAATTGGATAGTTAAAGATTTAATGAAGTAGTATTTCTCTGACACACAATTAGAACATTGCCTAGCATATTAAAAAAAAACAATGCCTAAATGTCTGTTAAATTAATAAAAATTAAAAATCTCCCAAAGATCATCAAACTAATGGTACGGCTGGGACTCAACCCCAGATTGACTGACTCCAGGGTTCATATTCTTAAGCCACTAGGACTATACTACCTCATGGCCTTAAGAGTTACTGGATTAATGTTCAACATGGTCCTAGACTTTCACCTACCCTCCCAAAGTGAACCCACTTGATAATCCATCTATAAGGTTGCAGGGCTCCATGAGGTTAAAGGTGTATACCAGAGGGGCGCCTGGGTGGCTCAGTCGGTTGAGCGTCCGATTTCGGCTCAGGTCATGATCTCACAGCTCGTGAGTTCGAGCCCCACGTCGGGCTCTGTGCTGACAGCTCAGAGCCTGGAGCCTGCTTCTGCTTCTGTGTCTCCTCCTCTCTCTGCCCTAAAACCACTCACAGTCTGTCTCTGTCAAAAATAAACATTAAAAAAATAAAATAAAATAAAATAAAATAAAATAAAATAAAATAAAATAAAATAAAATAAATAAATAAATAAATAAATAAATAAATAAATAAAGGTGTATACCAGAGCTTAGGATGGCATAGCAAGTTGGCATGGATTTTAAGTGCCCAAACTATACACTATTTCCCAGACAGCACATACCAATTACCCAAAGCATGTTGGTGTCTGTCCCAGCCAGTGATCCATCAGACTCTATTCGGGGGGGCGGGGAGGGTCTCCATTTTCAATCTGAAAAGTTTCTTTTGCTTGAGAAATTGTTGGGCAAAAATGTGGGTAAATGCACTTCACTTGAATTGTATTCATTTGCCAAGTCCTTTGGTTTTAAGTACAATCAAAGCCCGCTTAATTTTAAGAACAGGTAAGAATCAAAGAGTACGTTCAACAGATCCACAGAACATAATGGGATTTTGGCTTGTCCAAGATTTTGCCACAAAATCTGTAAAGCAGAACCGGGACTCAATCATCAAATTCTCTACCTCTCCACCAAGTTATAAGAAAGTGATGGGTGATGGAAACAATCAAAGTAACATGAAAACTACTAGAAACTGTATTGTCTTGGGGTTAGACTCATGGGAAGAGATAGATCTTGAATGTCACTTAATTATTTTAAATTGCATCTATAGCTATGTCCATTACAAAACTCCAAGCTTTACTTTTAGCTTATTTAACTGCACTGTTCAGAAGGATGTAATGTCCTAAGAAATACTGTATTCTCACAAACTGCCCACATAAACGCCTTGGGTAACTTGCCCAATTACAGCAGGGTATTCCCTTTGCTCTAGTTTATACTGCATTTCCTCAGATTAAGTCGTGGGATGCGCATCTCGCACATCATTGTGGTGACTCTACAAAACAGACAGTGAGGTCAGGTCAATTTTAGAAAAAATACTGATAAACCCTCCCAAAATGAAAAGCTAACAATGACATTTCTGTTATATCCCAGAACATCATAAAGTCAAACTCTAGAAGTCATAACTGCTCTAGAAGCATAGCTGCAATGACTTTAAAAAGCACTTCACATTCCTCTGAATATACGACCTGATTTTTGTGCTTACTCTCCCTTTTATACATACAGCACACAACCTGAGCATGAAAGAATGTACACCAAAATATTTGTTAGGTGTTAAGATAAATGTGATTTACTTTTTCTTAAACTTTTTTTTTTTTTTAACTTTGAGAGAGCATGCACATGCAGGGGAGGGGAGAGAGAGAGAGAGAGAGAGAGAGAGAGAGAGAGAGAGAGAGAGAGAGGGAGAGGGAGAGAGAGAGGGAGAGGGAGGGAGAGAGAGAATATCCTAAGCAGGCTCCTCACTGTCAGTGCAGAGCCTGATGCAGGGCTCGAAACTACAAACCACAACACCATGACCTGAGCCGAAGTCAGAAGCCTAACTGACTCAGCCACCCAGGAGCACCTTAAATACGCTTTTTGACTTAAAAAATTTTTTTGCAAAGAGTGGTTTTTTTTAATGTTTATTTTAGAGAGGGAGGGAGAGAGAGAGCGCACGCATGTGCGCGTGTTGGGGAGGGGCAAAGAGAGAGGGACACACAGAAACCTAAGCAGGCTCCAGGCTCTGAACTGTCAGCACACAGCCTGATGCGGGGCTCGAACTCACAAACTGTGAGATCAGGACCTGAGCTGAAGTCAGACGCTTAACCGACTAAGCCACCCAGGCGCCCCACAAAGAGTTCTTAAAAAGTTTTTTAAATAACCATAAATATATACAGTAAGAAAAAATCAGTCCTAAACAAGTCCTCCTGTAAAACATGAGACTATATATAAGAATAAATATACCAAAAAAGAGTACATACATATATATTTTTTCTATGTGTATATATATTTTATGTATATTATATATAATGTGTGTGTGCGTGTGTGCACATGCGTGCAAAAGCTTCAATTACTCTTTCTTACCTAGAAAGCAAAGTGATCCAGGTTTGATTTAGTTTAGTAACGTTATAAGTAGCTTTTAGACTGTATCAGGAGTAAATGCAAAGATATCATTAGTCAATACTTTCCAACTCATTAAAATTGTATAACATTTTCCCTCAAGACTTTGGTACAAAAATAACTTGCCAATGTGTTTTATACCACCTATTATTAAATAAGAACTATTTTTCAATAGAAACTGAATTTTATTCTACATCTTAATTTTCTTTAATCTCCCTTGATGTTTCATCTGAGAACTTCTTTTTCTTCCCTCTTCAATAAATGTTGGAACTGGAGTGCCTGGGTGGCTCAGTTGGTTAAGCGTCCGACTTCAGCTCAGATCATGATCTCACAGTTTGTGAGTTCAAGCCCCACATCAGGCTCTGTGCTGACAGCTTAGAGCCTGGAGCCTGTTTCGAATTCTGTGTCTCCCTGTCTCTCTGCTCCTTCCCCGCTCATGCTCTGTCTCTCTCTCTCCTTCAAAAATAAATAAAAACATTAAAAAAATAATAAGAAAATAATAATAAAATAAATGGTGGAAGTTTGGGGTGCCTGGGTGACTCAGTCAGTTGAGTATCCGACTTCAGCTCAGGTCATGAATGATCTCACAGTTTGTGAGTTCAGGCCCCGCATCAGGCTCTGTGCTGACAGCTTGGAGCCTGGAGCCTGCTTCAGATTCTATGTGTGTCTCTTTCTGCTCCTCCCCCACTCATGCTCTGTCTCTCTCTATCTCAAAAATGAATAAACATTAAAAAAAATTTTTAGTAAATGAATGTGGAACTTCTCACACTTTTCGTGTTTAGGCTTTTAGTATCCATCCTTATTGTAAACTGAAAAACCTACCTTTACCATTCAAATGTAGTTCTGTCCCTGTTTATTATTCCCTTCTTAAAATGCTTAAGGATCGATTGTTCCAGAAAAAAAAGTTAAATGTTTTTCAGTCATTTGTTTGCCCTAGGCAGTTACATTATAACTTCTAGTCAGTATATTTAGTGTTGGTATATAGAAAATAAAAATACAAGCCAAGAACCTATTTTCAACCCCATGACAGATCCAGTGCAAAAAGATACTCTCCTTCTTGCTTCCAAGGGTATATTACATTTCATTCAATAACAGATAAGCAACTCTCCCCATTCTCAGAGCTCTTGTTACAGACTGAAGTGTCTTATTCAATGTTCATTCCAGAGTACTAGGTATCATTTTATTGTTTCTCAAGTTCCTTTTCATTATGTCCTATTTACATGTAGTAGCACATATCTCAATTTTTCACTTCAAAATTATGAGACTTTATAAACTACTCTGAGTCATTTAGGAAGACACAGCTACCCACAACATGATGCAACCATCACAAACTCAGAGAAGCAAAAGCCAAATTCACAGAAGGGTGTGTTCAATAGGTCCTGTGTGTTAATTTTTGGCAATACATCAATGATTAAAGGTCCAAAGCCTTTTTAATCGTCAAGTTAAAATTCTTATTTTCAGGGTAACTGAAGTTCAAGGCAGAAATGTATTGAGGACTGCCAGAAAAAGCACAAGCTACTATAATGAAACTACATTATGGGACCAACATAGTTTTCACCTCCTCCTTCAGAGCAAGACATATTCAGGAGATAGATGGTCTCTGTTCCTTTTCTCAGCTATAAAACTAGAAGATAGTTCCAATGATTCATATGCTGACATTTTAAGTACAAACACTAATTCACTTCTGGGTTCCAATCCCCATCCTTTAACTGCTGGATATACCAACTAGAAAGAACTTTCATGTAACCTCCTTCAACTCACCCCTTGGAGTGATCACCACTTTAGGATCTGAGACCGATTTTCTAATACTTCTATACTAAAGGTAATTTCAGAGGACAGGCCTAGAAAAACTTTATTAAGCTTTCTTCAGATTAGACAAATGCTTCTTTTCTTGTACTTTAAGAAACTCAAGGAAACTTGTTCCCCCACACAGTTCAACTGCGAAGTTCAAGGTCAAGTTTGAGTAAACTGAGTTTTAAGCTGAAAACATTCAATCTAGGTTAGGAGGCAGAGGTAAAAGTGCAAAAGATAAGCAAGTAAAAGGGCACAAAAGATGAACAAGACTAACACTTTTTTCCATTTCACCAGTTTTAGATAACTAACATCTTAGTTCAAATTTTCTATCTTGTGAAAAGCAAGATAATTTATTGACTAAGATCAAAGGCAACTATCTACCTCATTTTTTACTGCTGTCATCTCCATTTTGAATACAAGAGTGAACATGAGAGTCCTTAAGAAACACATTCCATTAACTTCAACTATGCTTATTGCCACAAAGGAAAAACACACACACTTCTGCAGCAAGGAAAGAAAAGTCCACCCAAACCCCTCACCATCTGTGGAGAGGATATAGAGTTAGAAAACAGAAAATGGAGCTTACAGTTTGGGATACTCATTTTATTCCTTATTCGAAACATCTCTGTGCTTCAGTTTCCTCCCCTGTGAACCAGCGATATTAACATCATCTTTCCTTAAAGTCAAAGGGTCCTTGTAAGAATCAAGAAAATGTGAAGATTTATTTTTAAACTAAAAACTACAACAAAGGAAAAGATTATGTATTGCAATTATGGCTCTTCTCACATATTAATTATACTTGTGAACCTTAAACAATCGAAAAGCCATTACTCTGAATTACTTGAAGCTCTCATTCAACAAGTATTTCTTATGTATATGTTACTTACAAGCCACTGTGCTAGGCCCTGTTGAAACAGTATGTACACTCAGTTTGTCATATTGGTATACTCAATGTGTTTGCTGTGCAAACAACAGGGAGATTTTGATATGTAAAAACAGGATGAAAAGTGCAAAATATATTTGCATTACTAAATACCTCATAACACAAGGCATGTGTTAAAGAGCTACATGTTATAATATTGTATTTGTGTAACTAATTTCCTCCCAAACACAAAGCTCCTTATACTTTTTACATGGAGGAGTGTGGGTTAGACCCCCAAAGTGAAATTTGTGTTTAGTAAAATACTTCAAAGATCAGTTTCATCCTACAACTTGTCCACAGACTTTGCCCTCCTCTAACATGCCCTAAAATGTCTGCTGAAAAAAACCCACCGAATAAATAAACAAAAACCCCTAAATTCAGAAAATTCATAAAGAGTGTCTTTATTATTCCCTGTTAATAGAATACTTTATAGGCTATATGTGAAAACTAGATTTCTGCTGCATTCAATGTAAACACAAATTCAGCTCAAGGGCAGCCTAACAATTCTACTGGGCTGGGTGGGCTATAAATATAATTAACTCTTTTCATATGCAAAGCAATTCAAATCATCACTAGGTTTGCTAAGGATGACAGGAGAAAATAACAAAAATACACACAAAATAAGCAGGGAGACCTTAACAAGCAAATTAGATCACTGCCTCCTTCAGTTGGGCAAATAAGTATTTATCCCAGAGTTAATTATGGTGAGGAGTCTCTATAAGACAATGGGCTTTCATACAAGTAAGGAACTAGTAATAAAATAATTTCATCCAAAAATCAAATTAAATAACTAAAGCCAAGTAGTAAACTTTTCATTCTCCAAGTGATAAAACAGTCATAATTATCCATTTATTATTTCAGAGCTTATAATATTGTGAGGCAAGTAAGAAATAAACAAACAAATAATTTCTAAAAGCAATTAAAAAAATGAGGAAGGGCCATGCTATTTTTAAGAACTTAATAAAAAAGCATTTCATAGCAAATATTTACTATGTAAATAAATACTAAGTGAAAAGGTCAAAGGCCTTGAAAAGGAAAGAAAATCCAAGCCTTGCTCACTAGATGCGAAGATCTTTCTTTCATTGACATTCCTTCTTTGCTTTATCTCCATATAGTCCACTCTTTATAAGCAAAGTCTGACTAACATATATGACAGACATCAGACTTCACCTACTAGGTCCCTCTCAGCATCATCTCATTCTGGTTCTTCCTTCATAAGCCACAGTCAAATCTTTCAAACGCAAGATCTCATTTATCAACCCCATTTCCATTAAGCACTTCCTGCCTGAACTTCCAAAGTTTTCTTTTTTTTTAATGTTTATATATTTATTTTGAAAGGGGGGGGGAGGGACAGAGTGGGAGAGAGAGAATCCCAAGCAGGCTCTGCACTGCCAGCACGGAGCCTGACACAGGGCTTGATCCTACGGATCCATGAGATCATGACCTGAGCCAAAATCAAGTCAGACGCTTAACCGACTAATCCACCCAGACACCCCTGAAACTCCAAAGTTTAAACATAATACAAGCATGCCTGAATTGTAGACAAAGAGTTGAAATATTTGACACCCAAGAGAGACAGGAGAAAAGTGAAGCTGTGTCAGACAGAGAGAAGAGTAGGCCTAATAGTGCCAAGCTTCAAATGGGCTGAAAGGTAAAGTTCATGTCTTAAATAATGAAACAGCTTCACTTACAGAGTACATTATGAAGCCAAAAGTTGCTCCAGAAGAAAGAGACCACCTGTGGGCTTGTTACTACCCTTTTAATTCCTGGCAAAGGCAAGTCACGTGCAGGCAGTAAACAAACTTCCAGATCTAAAACCAGACTGCAATTAGTGATATAGGCACAAGTTACCACCACATTGATTCCCTTCACTCTCTCTTTTTTAAGTAAGCTCTATGCCCAACGTGGGATTTGAACTCATGACCCCAAGATCAAACGCACAACCCCAAGATCAAGAGTTGCATGCTCTACTGACTAAGCCAACCAGGCCCCCCCATCTTCGCTATTTTTAATGTGTTACCTTTCTTTTGTTTGCTCTTAAAGTTTTATACTTAATTCATATAGTACTTTTTCAGTAATTCTATGAAATCACAGATATCTAATACAATGCCCACAACAGTATGCCTATCCTGAGAATTGAGAAAAACTGACTGAAATTATGTGTTAAAGACTTTTCCTAGGATCTAATCAACTAATTTTTTTTTTTTAATTTTTTTTTTTCAACGTTTATTTATTTTTGGGACAGAGAGAGACAGAGCATGAACAGGGGAGGGGCAGAGAGAGAGGGAGACACAGAATCGGAAACAGGCTCCAGGCTCTGAGCCATCAGCCCAGAGCCCGACGTGGGGCTCGAACTCGCGGACCACGAGATCGTGACCTGGCTGAAGTCGGACGCTCAACCGACTGCGCCACCCAGGCGCCCCATAATCAACTAATTTTAAAAACTGGTTCCAAAGAACTCAAGGAAACAAAACAGTTGCTTCAGAGTTCTACAAACATGATTCAAATTATATGTAAAATGTTACTTTTTAGGAATCATAACAAGACCCCACACATCAAATGTTAAATTTCAAACATACAGACCATCATGAAACATGTTCATCATGAAACTAATCATGGTGACATTGGAATAAAGCTTCTCTTACTTTCTCTATGCACATATGAAACTTAGGGAACTTCTTGAAATGGGTCATTGATTGGGAAATCAAGAGCTCTGCACGGTGCCTTTCGTTTAATACAGGCACACACATGTCCACTCATGTAACAATGTACCAGTGAACACACTAATATGGTACTGTGCAGGTCTGGGCCCCATTAAATGTCACAACAAGTTTAGATATACCTGCTCAGCATATTCTCATGACAAAAAGTAACTCAACAATGCTTAATGAAAATATAACATAAGTCACAATGCTGGAAGACATAATGTTGAAGTTTTGAGTACAGTTGATAGTGATTCAAACTTCAAAAAAAAACCTATAGAACTTTATGAGACTCTAATTTTTTTTAGTGAGTGTACAATCAAAATAAAAGAAAATGAAATGCTGAGGCTGATACTTTAGTATTCAATGTAAGGTATACCTAAAAAAAGGAGATTCAACTGTTCAAAAAGTTTGAGTATACTGATCTCATCCAACAAACATGCTCATTTTATAGATAAGAAAAAAACAAGAAATGGGGAAGTCAAGTGACTTAAGGTCATATTAGATATAGACAGAGGTGGAACTGGAACTTTTCATTATGCTACATGGTTCTAGTTAACAAAGAGCTCTTGTTCTAGAATTAAATAAGTCTTCTATTAGTGGAATTTTACTTTCTCCCTAACACCATTATAAAGTCAAAAATGTATGTCACGCAACAGTTAACTGAGTCTAAGGTATTATGAAACCTCAAGTATTATGAAGTCTGTACCAGGCCAATGCAGCTTACATCCCGAGAAGATAAGTAATGTCGAAAAATAACCATGATGGGGCACCTGGGTGGCTTAGTCCGTTAAGCGTCCGACCTCAGCTTAGGTCATGATCTCACGGCTTGTGAGTTTGAGCCCCGTGTCCGGCTCTGTGCTGACAGCCTGGAGCCTGCTTCACATTCTGTGTCTCCATCTCTTTCTGCCCCTCTGCCACTTGTGCTCTCTTTCTCTCTCTGATATAAACATTAAAAAAAAAAATTAAAAAAAAAACATGATAGAACCTTTTTATAAAAATGAGAGAAAGGAGGGGAGCCTGGGTGGCTCAGTCAGTTAACTGGCTGACTTCAGCTCAGGTCATGATCTCACAGTTTGTGAGTTTGAGCCCTGCATCAGGCTCTGTGCTGACAGCTCAGAGCCTGCAGCCTGCTTCGGATTGTCTCCCCCTCTCTCTCTGCCCTCCCCCACTCACACTCTGAAAGAAAGGAATGTAGATACAAAGGGTACAAACTTTCAGTTATAAAAAGAATAAACTCTGAGAATCTAATAATGTACAGCATAGTGACTATAGTTAATAATAGGGTACTGTAGACTTGCAGGCTGACAGTAGATCTTAAGCTTGTTTCTGGGTGGGAAAATGAAAATAAGGTTCAGATTTATTCAGTAATCAAAGATTATCCCAGTGTTGAAAGTTAGGAGAAAAGAACTGGGAAAAGTTTGGATTTTGGATCCAGGATAGCCTAGGAAATAATCACATTCTGTTAGTATTAGATCTACCAAATTTTCAGTTTAAAGAAAATACAGAGGCTAGAGATATACACTAAATGACAATCAGACAAACCCAGAATGTGATACATTCTATAATACTCTTCAAAAAATCAATGTCATAGGGAAGAAAAGGGGAGAAGCTGTTCTAGATTTTAAAAAATTAAATACAAAAACAAATGCAATGTCTCAATGCTGAATAGATCTTAATTTGAAAAAAATAGCTATAAAAGGCATTTTGGGACAATTGGTGGACTGTGATTATGGACTTGATCTTAGGGAATAATCTTCTTAGGAGTGATAATGGTATTTACATGTTGAAGTGTCATAATGTCTATACTCTCAGTTAAGCAAATACACACACACACACACACACACACACACACACATACACACACTGTTTAATCTAAGTGATGGATATTCAAATGTTTATTAATTTTTTCAATATGCTTGAAAACTGTCATTAAAAATATTTTAAAAAAGAATTAAGATATAATCTTGACAAAGATGATCTAATCCATTCTCTTCTTTCAACAATGTGAGAAATGGAGCCCAAAGCACCACAGATAATGCAGGCCTTTTCAAGAGATTAAAACTCAGGCAGGTCTGCAGAATCTTAGTGCAAACTCTTTCCATGTGCCAGAAACCTAGGACCAGAGACAAAAACTGATGTGGGACAAACATATACATACACGTACATATAAAAAAGGTGGGTTTTTTTTAAGTTTATTTATTTATTAATACTACACCCAGCGTGGGGCTGGAACTCACGACCTCACGACCTCACCTGAGTGGGTGAGCCAGGCACCCCATGTGCATGCAAAAAAGTGAAACACATTTCTGATGTTTAATATGTGACAATGATTAAAATTACAAAAGAATAAAAATATGCTAAAGATTGTAACACCTTGCTACATCAGAATTTTGTATCAAATAACCTCAGAATGCAGCATTAAATGGGAATTAGCACACAAAAAATCCATTTAAATACCATCACCTATATATTGTCTCGCAACTGGTCTATTAATTGTGGCAACTGTGCCTTCCTAAAATCTGACAACATACCTTAATAACTTCATATTTCACCTACCCCTCCACAAGCTTCTTGCCAGTCCGCCAAAATGCCAGGTTTTCTCATATTGCTATACAAATAATTTCCTCTGCCTTCTACTTTGTCTCCATCTACTCCTCTTTCAAGACCAACTACTTATATCCCCTCTTCAGTGAAGCTTTCTCACCCTGCTCCCCACTATTCTCTGAACTTCCATAATACTTTTTCCATTGCTGTAGAGGCTTTAAAAAAAATTTTAATGTTTATTTTTAAAGGAGAGAGAAAGAAAAAAAAGAAAAAAGAGGGAGGGGCAGATGGGGTGGGGGAAAAAAATAAAGGAGAGAGAAACAGAGAATGTGCAGGGGAGGGACAGAGAGAGAGAGAGACACAGAATCCAAAGTGGGCTCCAGGTCTGAGCCGTCAGCACAGAGCCCCACGTGGGGCTCAAACTCCCAAGCTGTGAGATCATGACCCGAGCAGAAGTTGGACGCTTAACCGACTGAGGCACCAAGGAGCCCCAGTGTAGAGGCTTTTAAAACTTTTCCTAATTAAATGCATGATTCCTCTACTCAACCATAGGCTACTTGATATCAGAGAGCAGGCCTTATTTATATGGTTAGCTATAAGCACTGGCAGTTAGAAATAATGGAGGCTGGCTATTTTTAAAAGTTCCAGTTTAAAAAAATAAAATGTTTGCCCTGAGTTGAAAGTGATAGTTTATCATGAAGCATAACCAAGTGATCTGGACTATCTGTTACTCTGCCCCTTTGACACTCTTGTCACATAGTCCACAAGCACGGAAATGATCTGAACTGATGCAAAGAGGCCTGCCCTAGCTCATACCTATGAGCCAATCATAATACATGCAAAAAATTATCTGAAGGGTTTTGAGGACTTCATGAGAAAAGTCCAAAAGTCACTACTTCATTATTTAGTCAAGTCTTGATATATCAAGACCTCACTTACACTCAAGTAAAATTCACTTAAAATGACTTTCACACATTAGGATGTTTTTGTTTAGACATCTAACTTGAACAGAAATTCCATTTCCGAAAACAGAGCAATAATGGAAATGCCTAAAAGTTTTACTGCAAACACGCAAAAAACGGCATTACAACACTCAATGCATACTCAGCAATATTTAACCTCTCAGCTCAATATATGGAATATATTCAAAAACAAACTTGATTGTTGCTGACTGCAAGTCAAAAGTGGCTGATGCAAGGTGAATACATGCTGATTGTTCTCGGCCAACACACATGCATCTTTAAGTACATACGCGTTAGTAAAGTCTCAACCTATGGTCCTTGAACTACCAGTGAATCATGAGGAGCTTGCTGGTAGCCTAGTATGCCCGATAAGCAGAAGCAGAAAGCTGGGTAGGGATGGTGAGGGGCGGCGGGAAGAATCAGGTGCAATGGTCCACCAAATGAAGATAAACCATTCAGGTGGTCTGCAGTAAGGAAAAATGAGAGAATCACTAAATCAGCAAATTGATCATCATGCCCAATTAATATGATTATGTTGTTTAACGAAATCAATCTAATGCTTTCTTGCAACAAGAGAAGAATGTGTCTTGGTCAAAAGCCGCAAGAGAGATAACTAATTCATAAACACAATGGCAAAAGTTCCTCACTACAAGAGAGTAACACTCAATAATCATTCCTATTAGAAGACTCACATAAGTATAGTACCACTAGCAGGTGCTGCCAAAGCTCTGCATTTGCAGTAAGAAAATCAGATTTTAAAATAGGGGCGCCTGAATGGCTCAGTGAGTTGAGCGTCCGACTCTTGATTTCGGCTCAGGTCATGATCCCACAGTTGTGGGCTGACAGCATGTTGACTACTTGAGACACTCACACTCTCTCTCCCTCTCTCTCTCTCTCTCCCCATCCCCCCATTGCATTTGCTTGTGCTCTTTCACTCTCTCAAAATAAATAATAAACTAAAACAAAAATGTTTAAACAAAAAAATAGGGGCTCCTGGCTGGCTCAGTTGGAAAAGCATCCAACTCTTGATCTAAGGGTTGTGAGTTCAAGCCCCATGTTGGGTGTAGAGATTACTTAAAAAATAAAATCTTAAAAAAAAAAAAGTAAAATCCATCTATTAAAATTTCTCCATAAGAGAGGTGTTACAGGGGCACCCAGGTGGCTCAGTTGGTTGAGCATCTGACTTCGGCTCAGATCATGATCTCGCAGTTCGTGAGTTCCAGCCCTGCATCGGGCTCTGTGCTGACAGCTCGGAGCCTGGAGCCTACTTCAGATTCTGTGTCTCCCTCTCTCTCTGCCCCATCCCCACTCATGCTCTGTCTCTCTCTGTCTTAAAAATAAATAAAACATTAAAAAAAAATTTTTTTAGGGGCGCCTGGGTGGCGCAGTCGGTTAAGCGTCCGACTTCAGCCAGGTCACGATCTCGCGGTCCGTGAGTTCGAGCCCCGCGTCGGGCTCTGGGCTGATGGCTCGGAGCCTGGAGCCTGTTTCCGATTCTGTGTCTCCCTCTCTCTGCCCCTCCCCCGTTCATGCTCTGTCTCTCTCTGTCCCAAAAATAAATAAATGTTGAAAAAAAAAAAAAAATTTAAAAAAAAAAAATTTTTTTTAAAGAGAGGTGTTACAGACTAGGATCATCAAAAATCAGAATGAAGATTCTTATCATTTCCAATGGCATAAAGATTCTACCCATAGTATATAGCACTAGCAACTGATTTTTTTTTTAATGTTTATTTTTGAGAGAGAGAGACAGAGTGTGAGCAGGCGAGAGGCAGAGAGAGGGAGACACAGAATCGAAGCAGGCTCTAGGCTCTGAGCTGTCAGCACAGAGCCCAATGTGGAGCTCGAACCCACAAACTCTGAGATCATGACGTGAGCCCAAGTGGACACTTAACCAACTGAGCCATCCAGGCGCCCCCTAGCAACTGATTCCTAAATAAAATCAGAGATGAAAAAAACCCAGGCCATTTACTATCCATAGCAAGAATCTTTAAAAATGCCATTCCAACATAAAGTCCAAGATAATCTTGACTGGGAAAAAATGTCAACCTTTTATTTGCTAGAAAACTGAAAACAAAATTGGACTAGCCAGGGATATAATATCCCATGTCTATTTTTAATAAAAACTTGAGTGCTTAAATCTCTTTCCAAAGAGGATTCAGCTTTCCCCACATCTCAGTATTTTCCAACTGTAGCGTCCCCGACCTAAATTTTGTTCTCATACCTACAGCCTTCCTACCCAGAGTTCCCCTGGATTTCCAACACACACCTTCTTGCTGCCTATTTTCCTTTTGGTCTTCCCCCACAGCTATACTCATTCTGGTAAAATCAAGCATCCTCTGCTTTATATCCAGTAAATGCCTCCTATTTTGTAGTATGTCTTTCTCCAACTGGCATAAAATTTTATGCATCCTACTCATAAAGCCACAGAGCTACCAGCCCAGAAAATAGGAAAAATTTTTACTTCAACTGTCACACTAAGGAGAAGGGCAGCCTAATCATCAGCCCTCCTCATGCTCAGTTCTACTTCATTTTTAATTATAGACCCAGTCCTAAGAGTAGAAGCGTAAGAAAATTCAATCAGCAAACTAATTAGATGATGTGAAGAATATATGGGACATTGAAAATACATAAGATAGAGATATGAATGATATTCTTGAAGAAAAAAACCAGTGTTTTGTAGAGAAATGTGTTTGTTCTGAAGTATATCAACCTCAAAAGGCCTACTGGTATATTCTAGGGCTGGATGCCCAAGAAGTCTACCTTGAGTCTGGATGTGAGTAATACACTACAGGTAGAATTTCTGCAAACACCACACTAGAATGAGAAGTTAACAAAATAAATTATTTTCTGAAATTGTAAGAATGGTCAGGTCCTTCTTCTGTGAAATTTTCATGACTCAGTTCTTAGTACTTTCTTCTTCTTTTCACTTACTTATAGCAGACATTTTCTTTTACACCTTCAGTCAACCTCCCCCAAAGACTCAAAATCCACATTCCTAATCCTGAATAAGAAAGAGTTCCATATCTAAACATCTGCACCACCCTACATGATGTCCCAACTTAAAAATTCTTGCGTCAACTAAACCTTGGCATACTGAAAGGCAAATTATAGCTTGCCCCAGATAGCTCTTTCTTATTCCCCAAAACCTGCCAAGCCACCTCAATATTCCTGGTCACCCAGATTCACAAACATGGGTTTACAGATCTTCCCTGACTTAGGACGAGGTTACGTTCCAATAAACCTATCGTAAATTGAAATCATCATAAATTGAAAATGCATTTAATACAACTAACCTACAGAACATCATAGTTTAGCCTAGCCTACCTTAAATGTGCTCAGAACACTTACATTAGCCCACAGTTGGGCAAAATCATCTAACACAAAGCCTAATACCACGTAATTTGTCGAATACTATACTGAAGGTGAGAAACAAAATGGTAAGAGTATCCGTTGCTTACCCTCATGATCCTGACCACGTGGCTGACTGGGAGCTGCAGGTTGCTGCCTCTGCCCAGCATCAAGAGAGTATCATATCACCTATCATCAGCCATGGAAAAAAAACTAAATTCAAACTCTCAAGTATGGTTTCTACTGAATGTGTATGTATCACGTTGCACCACTGTAAAATTGAAAAATCCTAAATTGAGCCATCGTAAGTCGGGGGCTGTCTGTATTTTACTTTCTTTTCTATACCCCTTTATCCAATATAGTCCCAATTCATGCCATTTTTTTCCTAATGGGTTCCTTGCTCTAATCTCTTCCCACTGTAAGCAATCCTGTACAGTGCTTCTCAAACTTCAATATGCAGAGGAACCATTTGAGAATCTAGTTACAATGAAGATTCTGATTTACTAGGTCTGGGGGCGGGCCTGAGATTTTGCACTTCTAACATACTCCCAGGTTACAGCAAAACTGCTGGTAGCGGGACCACCTTTGAGCAGCTCAGATCACTATTTTCTTTTATTCCCTCAGCACTTGCGCAGTTTATCCTATAGTATATTTATCTGTTTACCAGTGTTTTACAGTTGTTTCATGTGTGCATATTTTATTATGCTTTCCTAAAAAAGGCTTCTGACATATTCAAGAAATAAGATCATGATTCCTTTTTTGGAACAACAGCAACCAACCCAATGTTGGGCATATTGTGGGTTTTCAATGCCTTTTGATTGTGAAATGCTTCTACGGAAAATGTAACAATCATCTCTTGATTAAGAAGTCAAAGTAGATTTATGGATTACTTTTGTCAACTTTTTAAAAACCATTTCACTACTAATCAACCTTTTCACCACATAAGACAGAAAATAAACTTCAAATAGTTTTCTATTCATAGTTAAGAAAGCAAATGTTAGTTAAGTTAGACTTATGAATTACCGGTTAAAGATTTATTCTTTCTCCATCAGTGAAGGATTAGTTAAATATACATTTAAAACAAAACCCAGAAGCCCAGGCAACAAAAGAAAAAATAAATTTGACTTCATTAAAATTAAAAACTTTTAGCCTGGGTGGCGCAGTCGGTTAAACGTCCGACTTCAGCCAGGTCACGATCTCGCGGTCCGTGAGTTCGAGCCCCGCGTCGGGCTCTGGGCTGATGGCTCAGAGCCTGGAGCCTGTTTCCGATTCTGTGTCTCCCTCTCTCTCTGCCCCTCCCCCGTTCATGCTCTGTCTCTCTCTGTCCAAAAAAAAAACGTTGAAAAAAAAATTAAAAACTTTTATGCATCAAAGGACACTACCAAGAGAGAGTAAAGATGGGGCACCTGGCTAGCTCAGTTGGTAGAGCATGGGATTCTTGACCTCAGGGTTGTAAGTTCAAGCCCCACCTTGGGTACAGAGATTACTTAAAAATAAAATCTTAAAAACAAAAAAAAGTGAAAAGATGGGAGAAAATATCTTCGAATCATGTATCTGATAAGAGTTTATATACAGAATATACAAAGGCCTCCCACAACACAACAACAAAAAACCCCAAAACAACCCAATTAAAAAACAGGCAAAGGACTTAAACAGACATTTCTCCAAAGAAGATAAACAAACGTCCAAGAAGCACTTTAATTAAAAGATGCTCAACATCACTAGTCATTAGGGAAATGCAAACCAAAACCACAGTGAGATACCCACTACAAGGGCTATTAATTTTAAAAATGGGAAATAACAAGTGTTGATGAAGATATGGAGAAACTGAAACCCTTGTATGTTGCTGGTAGGAATGAAAAATGATGCAGCCACTGTGGTAAAGTTTGGCAGTTCCTCAAAAAAGTAAACCATTTAACCTAGCAACTCCACACCTAGGTATATTATATCCAAAAGAACCAAAAACAGGGACTCAAACAGCTCTTTGTACACCAAAGTTCATAGCCACGTTATTCACAATAGCCAAAAAGTGGACACAGCCCAAATGTCTGTGTAGAAGAATGGATAAACAAAATGTGGTATATACATACAATGGAGTATTATTGAGCCGTAAAAAGGATGAGGTACTGATACTTGCTACCACAGGATTAACCTGAAGACATTATGCAAAGTGAAATACATCAGAAAGAAAAGGACAAATACTGTATGATTCTACTTATGTGAAATATCTAGACTTGGTAAATTCACAGAGAAAAAACTGAGATTTAGAAGTTAACGGGTTGGGAGAGGGGAGAAGAAATACTCCTTAATGATCTAGAGTTTCTGTTTGAAGAGATGAAAAATTTTAGAAATACATAGTTTCTAAAACTATGGGGGGATGGCTGCACATGGGGATGGTGAATGTAATTAATGCCACTAAATTGTACACTTAAAAATGGTTAAAATGGCAAATTTTATATGTATTTTGTCACAAATTTAAAAATGAAACTAGAAAAAAAGAGAAACTAGCATTTTCTATCATAGCACTGAGTTCAAGTTCTGCCTGCCATTTATAAACAATGCAATGTTAAGCAACTTAATTTCTCTCAGGTTCAATCCATCCATAAAATAGAAATATTATCCACCTTCCAGAGTTATTGAAGAGTAAATGAGAAAACCAAATCACTGAGCACAACATCTGTTACATAATACTGGATAAATGGTAGTTATTATTCAAAAACCACTGTTAACTCAAGTAGGTGTCTATAAGGCTGCTATAAATGGATACCCAAAAGAATTCCATGATATTCTCAAGACATTATGAAATAAAGAAATGAATGGCCAGCAGTTAGTTATCCTGCTGTAAACCTGGAAACTTGTGACCACCGAGGGTTAGTCCCCTTGGGATATCACTGACTATGCAAAACAAAAGATACACCCAGAAAGTGAGAACCCACTTTCTACATCAAGTTCATTAAAGAGGTGAACAAAATAATAGTTGGCTGTCTTCAACTAATTTCACTTTACTGTTTTTTCCCCACATACTTATTTTTAAAAATCATGAGATTTCATTCCTTAGCCAATGCCATGGACTACATAAAGCCTTGTCTAGAGGTCCTGAGTTCCAACCCCAGCATCACAATGTCACATCATAATAAGGCAGACAACTATACAGAACATGCTGTCTAAAAAATGTTCTAGGAACATGGAAGCCTGAAGTGAACTGCTAAATAATCTTGTATAATGTATATACTATACTTGTCTTGATGAAAATTAGGCTTTTAAAAAATGATCAAACTAGCTGAAACTCAGAAACTGAATTCTAGGCAAGATATGCCAGAGGAAGATACTACAAATGATTCCAAAATAACATATAACACAAATCTTATAATGTGGGTTAAGCAATTTCCATATTCTACAGTCTTTTGCAAAAATTTCTCAAATTCCTTCAAAGTACATCCCTTAGTAAGCAAGTTTTTTTCCTATACGCAATTACTTGCATGCACAAGAGACTTAGATCCAGAGGGAAAGAGAAAGTACAGTATCTCAAATGGCCAAAAAGATTTTTAAAACAGTCATTTTTTACTAAGGTTACCTGATATTCAAGAGTCAAACCAATCTAGGGGCACCTATGTGGCTCAGTCGGTTGAGCGTCTGACTCTTGATTTCAGCTCAGGTTATGATCTCAAGGTTGTGAGATCGAGTGCTCAGTGTGGAGTCCACTTAGGATTCTCTCTCCCTCCCTCTACCCTCCCCAATTCACACACTCTTTAAAAAAAAAAAAAAAAAAGTCAAACCAATCTAAAATGGTGAGACTTGAAAACAATGTGAATGTAAAACTGTCATGAAAAATTACTTCATGTTGATAAAAGAATTTTTCATAACACAAATGTCCAGGTGAAAACTACAAACCATCAATTTATGTTTGAAAAGCAAAGGATCTGTGCCAACACCCTTAGGAAAAATACTCTTTCCCTTCTCAACAAAAACTACTATAATAAAGTAAAAACTATTTAATGTGTTAACCTAAAACACTCACCTGAGCTAATTCCTTTAAACCGCAATTAACTCTTAACTATCGTGACAATAATGAAGAACAAAGTCTTCTATAAATTCCAAAAACAATGCTTTTATCCCACGCAGCCCCTTCCTCTACTTCTTCCACTCGTTACATGAGGCCCATACTTTCTCTTCAGAAGAAAAGTAAGAGGTTTTGTGGTTGGTGTTCCTTTTTTCTAAATTTTACTTTAGAAAGTTATAGCGCAGCTTAAGGTCCAGAGATCTCAGTTCTCAAAGAAACTAATACTATGGTTATCTAACTAGACACTACTGGTAATAAATTACCAAAAGCTAAGACTTCATGCTTTTAAAGGCCCGTGCTAATAATGCCTGGCTGGTCCTAAGTCACATTACCAAAAGGTTTTCAATAAATTGGTTCAAATTCATTACCAAGAAGAGAAAAATGTTTATTAAAATTTTTAAATGAGTGTAAAACAAATTAGATCTAACTGAAACTAAACACTACCAGGGTGGCCTGGCTGGCACAGTCAGTAGAGCATGTGACTCTTGATCTCGGGGTTGTGAATTTGAGCCCCGCATGGGTTGCAGAGATTACTTAAAAAATAAATAAATAAAATATTTTTTTTTAAGTTTATTTATTTTGAGAGAGAGAAAGTGCAAGAGGGTAGGGGCAGAAAGGGAGCGGGGAGAAAGAATTCCAAGCAGGCTCCACGCTGTCGGAGCAGGGCCCAATGCAGGGCTTGATCCCACAAACGGAGATCATGACCCTAGATGAAACCAAGAGTCAGACGCCTAACCAGCTGAGCCACTGAGGCATCCCAAATTTAAAATCTTAAAACAAACAAACAAAAACCCACTATTTATAGCACATACTAGTGTATTTTGGTACCACTAATGATCACTTCAATTGCAGGAAGAATCATTTTGACCCCCAATTTGACCTTAACCCAGGGCTGTTTTAAATCATGCGCTTTTAATCTTCTGCTTCGTCCTCACTGGGGATCTCACTGTTAATGTGCCACCAAAACACAATGCTACGACTTGAAATGCACTATTAAGTAGTGTTTTCGTGGACAATTTTTTTTTCACCACACACTTCAATGAACCCTCAAACTATTCGTCCAGGATTTAATCATACAAGAAACCCACAGATTTTAATCAAGTGGCATGGCAAAATATCATGTAATTCAGGAAATTTATCAGCTAAATGTTAGTGTACACGGTTTACAGATGGAGCTCCAGGGACAGGGCGAGCAATTGGTCCAAAAAGCTAGTAAAAGAAAAAGTTGTAAACCCTCTCATCCCCCCCCCCCCCCAAACGATTTAGTTTAGGAACTTATAAATACGTCTTACATTCTGAGACATCTAACAGAAGGTTGGAACGGAACCAGCACTGTCATCTTTGCTATTCCTAGCTGTTTCTTCTTTAACTACAACATTCTGCCCTCTACACAAGCTATAGAGCGGCCTCAGCCAAAGGTCATTTAAGCAAAGGTAGAATTAATTGTATTGTTACACTGTTATACTACAATGCCGATTGAATTAAAGAGCTCTCCTCCGCCAGCTGCTATTTACAATAAATTAGAAGTGCGTTCCGTGTTCGAAAACTTTTAAAGCGCTGGGCTAAGTCGGACTCCTGCATTTGTACTTTTACTCTACGTATTTTCCTTTACGTAAGGCGGATAGGAATTCAACTAGCCCACCCCGACAGCAAACTGGCCCAACACCCGCAAGCCGTAGCAAGAAGCCACGTTTTCCTCGGGCGGACGGTTTCCCCACCCCTCCTTAAAATAATGCGTGTGGCCACTCGAGACTTCCCCAGCCAAGCTCCAGAAACTTGCAGGTTTAAATGGCCAAATTGGAACCAACCAGGGCAGCTGTCATCTGAAACTCAGGAAAGCTGAGACCAGCCAACTCTGCCGAACGAGGAAGGGTGCGGAGAGATGTGGCGGGGCCCGTCGGAGGGAATGCATTAAGCTCCCCTCCCCAACCCCCCATCAATTCGCTTTTCTGCAACCCCAGCGCCGCCATCCTGTTCCTGAATAATTAAACGGGCTGGAGAGGGGGTGAGGTGGCCAAGAAAGGCAGTTTCTGGTCCGAGTTTCCCGAGCCGAGGCGGTGGGGTCGAGAGGCCGAGGGCTACATCCCCGGCGGGCGAAGGACTTTCCTCAGGGGCCGGCAGGGCAAGGGGCGACCCCGCGGCCGGCGGGGCGGCCGGAAGCGGAGCGCGGGGAGTGACGTGGAGGAGGGGATGACAAAGGGGCTCAGGGGCCCCGGCCGCGCGGCCCGCGGGCCCGCAGGGGCCGGGACAGGTGGCCGGGCCTGGCCGGGAACAATGGGGGGCCGAGGCTGCCCCCTGGCGCTCACCTACCTCCGGTGCCCTCCGAGTTCTCGTTGAGGCTGCCCGAGGAGTCGTGCTGGGCGCCCACACACCCGCCCATGGGGGCCCCCGGCGCCTCGTCCGCCACCTCCGGGCGCTCGTCCGGCCCGCCGCCGCCGCCGCCGCCTCAGCCTCCTCAAGAGCCGCCGCCGCCGCCGCCGCCACCGAGCCCCGGACAGGCGCGCCGCTCCGCTCGCCCGCCGCGGCCCAGCCTCCGCCCCCCTCGCCGCTCCACCCACCGCCTTGGCTCGGCCCCTTCCTCCGCGCCCACTTCTACCTCAGCCCCCGGGCCGCCCGCCCGGCAGGCCTGGCCCGCGTGCCGCCCTCGCCTCCGGCTCGGCCCCGCCAGGCCAGGGCCGGCCCATCCCGGGAGGGCCGCAGCGCCCGCCTCGCCCGCTCACTGCCCCGCACACCCGCGTCCAGGCGAGCCCCGCGCCGGCGCCGCCAGTCCGCCAGGCCCCATCGGCCCCCGCCCCGCGGCGCCGCCCTCCGCACCCGCGGCCTGGGCTCAACCGGGCCCGCCCGGAACGGCCGGCGGGGGCGGGGCCGCGGGAGGCCGCGCGCTGATTGGCTGCGGGAGGGGCCGCGAGCCGAGGGCTGGGGCGGTGGGGAGGGCAGGGGAAGGGAGGGGAGGGGAGCTCCGAGCTGGAGGAGCGGAGGCGAACTGCGGATCTGTCCGGGGAAGAGGCAGGGAAAGGAGGCGTGGAGGAAGGATGGGGAAAGAAGAGAAGAAAAGGAGAGAGAAGGGAGAGGCAGCAGGAAAGGAGGAACAAAAGTGAGAAAGGAGATGTAGAGAGGGGCGAAATCGAGTTTCTGGCTGCTCCTCGGGCGTCAGCTTTCTCTTTCTCTGCGAAGCGAGTCAGAGGGGGCACAGAGAAGTAATAGAAGCCTCGTAGGCGGAAACGGGGCTGGTTCCCAAATAACTGGCGAAGGCGGGTGGGGGGTTCTTGGCCGAAGGCTGAGGTTCCAGCACCTTTGGGATTTGTGTAGAATTCAGTAGATTGGTACGCCGAGTCTGGGCTTCCCCTTGCCTGCACCGCTCCCACGAGACCCCCCCCCCAAATCACTGTGCCCCATTATGAGACGTAGAAGCGGTCATTGTGGTTGCAAGCTGGACTCAGATTACAGAGGCGAGGCATTCCGTGTAGGAGAGATAAGCGCTGACCGTAGTTCTGAGGGCGTGGGTTCATTTCATCTCCACGGGATTGATTATTCAGACACAATGCTACTCCTTTTAGGTATTTACATCGCCTTTAGAACAAAGTGAAGTATTAAAAAAAATTAAATACCCAGCTTTTTCGAAACCAGAATTTGGTACATGGACCACGCCCAACATTCTTGGCGGTCGCTATCCTAATCTAAGCCAAATTGTTAATGGTCCCTTCAGAATTGTGTTTTGCTATGATGCCTTAAAATTTTTTATCAGCCTGCTTGGGCCTTTTTAAAGCTTATTTCTGCCCAAGCTGTTTTAACTATCTGCTCCATTTTTATATCAGACTTTCTTTTTTTAACATCTTGGGTCGGCTTTTGCTTAGCATTAAAAAAAAAATTGTTTTTTTAAGTGAAATACTTAAGAAAAAGACTCTCTGCAGTTTGGAATTTGCATTTAAATATATTTTCATACACTGCTGGTGGGAGTGTAAATTGGTTTAATCTTTTTGCAAATTAATTTGGAAACGAGGATCAAGAACCTTAAAAATGTTCATACCCTTTGACTTGGGATTATCCCACACAAGGGTATCTAGCTCACAGAAATAGTCCAAAATGCAAAGACAGATTTCTCTCCTTGTATTCATTTGATAATCAGATGAAAATGAGGGTTTGACAAACAAAACCCTATACTTACATAAAAGCACAGAAATGTGAGAAACAGAAATCTGTTATATTAAATTTATACTGACAAATCAGTATTGTTCTGGGTAGTCATGAAAATTCAGAAGAGCTTATATACAATCATGTTTTTATGAGTTTTCAGAGGTTGCTCTGACATTCAGGTACTGTGTCACAAAGCCTTCTATCTGATCATTACCAGCTGAGTATTCACATTGGTAGACATCACTTCATCACTTCCCTGAAGGAGAGAAGCTGCATGATGAATATCTTCAAAAGGATTGCTTTGTCCTGAATTTTGCTTTAGAAATGGCAGAAACCAAGACTTCCACAATGTCTATTAAACGGATAATAGGCACCCAAATGATGAGTGTTTCTGATGAGCACTGAGGAGTTGCCCTAGGAAGAGAGAGCCATGCCATTGAGAGATTTTCAGTTGTGGGTGTTCCCCTCCTTGCCTTTATCTTAAAGCAGAATCATGAGTTTCAAGGAGACAGAGTAATGTGGCAGTTAAGGGCCACAGCTTTGCTATCAACTTCCTAGGTTGGAATCTGGCTTCCATTCTGTACTAGCTGTATGACCTTAAATTTCTACATAGCTCAATTTCCCCACCTGTAAAACTGGGCCAATAACAATGCTCTAAACTCTGTGGGGGCTCTTTATTAACTGTCCTCTACTTCATGTCTAGCATCACCTATTTAAACTTACTGCATGGCTCAATCCACTTAAGACCTTCTTTAGAAACAGTGCCTTCTTTGTGTGTCTATGTGTATGTGTGTGTGTGTGTGCTTCTCTTTTTATATAACATTTTATTGAGCTCTATTTCATATAGTCTATATTTCACCAGTTTAAGGTGTACAATTCAAATGGATACAGCCACTATGGACAACAGTATGGAGGTTCCTCAAAAAATTAAAAATAGAACTACCATCAGATCCAACAATTCCACTTCCGGGTATTTACCCAAAGAAAATAAAACACTAGCTCAAAAAGATGTACGCACCCCCATGTTTATTGCAGCATTATTTATAATAGCCAAGACATGGAAACAACCCAAGTGTCCATCAGTAGATAAATGGATAAAGAAAATGTGATACACACACACACACACACACACACACACACACACACACACACTCACACAGTGGAATATTATCCAGCCATAAAAAAAAAGAAAGAAATCTTGGGGTACCTGAGTGGCTCCGTTGGTTGAGTGTCTGGCTTCGGCTCAGGTCATGGTCTCACAGTTGATGGGTTTGGCCCCACATTGGGCTCTCTGCTGTCAGTGCAGAACTCTCTTCGGATCCTCTGTCTCCCTTTCTCTCTGCCCCTCCCAGACTCATGCATGCACGCACTCTTTCTCTCTCTCTCTCTCAAAAATAAACTTAAAAAAAAAAATCTTTAAAAAAAGGGGCGCCTGGGTGGCTCAGTTGGTTAAGCGTCCGACTTCGGCTCAGGTCATGATCTTGTGGTTGGTGAGTTAGAGCCCCATGTCAGGCTCTGTGCTGATACCTTGGAGCCTGGAACCTGCTTCAGATACTGTGTCTCCCTCTCTCTCTGCCCCTGCTTGCACTTGTCTTTCTGTCTCTCAAAAACAAATAAACGTTAAAAAGATTTTTTTTTTCCAGTTTCTGTGTCTCCCTTGCTCTCTGCCCCTCCCCCCCTCAAAAATAAACATTAAAAATTTTGTTTAATCTTTAAAAAAAAAAAGAAGAATGAAATCTTGCCATTTGTGACAACATGGATGGCCCCTGAGGGCATTATGCTAAGTGAAATGAGTCAGAGAAAGAGAAATACCTATGATCTCACTTATATGTGGAATTTAAAACAACAATGAAAACAAAGCCAGTCCAAGCTCATCAATGCACAGACAGATTGGTTATTGCCAGAGGTGGGGGGGGGGGGGGGCGCGAGTGGTGGCAGAAGAGTGAGTGAAAGGGTAAAAATGCACAAACTTCTAGTTATGAAATAAATAAGTCACAGAGATATAATGTACGGCATGGTGACTATAGTTAATACTGTATTGCATGTTGCTAAGGGATTAAATCTTGAAAGTTCTCATCACAAGAAAAAAATTTTATAACCATGGATAATGATGGATGTTAGACTTCTTGTAGTGATCATTTTGCAATATATACAAATATTGACTCATGCTGTACACGTGAAACTAATGTCATATGACAATTACACTTTTTTTTGGAAAGACAGCACGTGCATGGGAGGGCACAGAAGTTGGGGAGGGGCAGATAGCAAGGGAGAAAGAATCTGAAGCAGACTCCGTACTGGGCTTGGAGCCTTACTGAGGGTTCCATCTCACAACTGTAAGACCATGACCTGAGCCAAAATCAAGAGTTGGACACTTAACCAATTGAGACACTCAGGTACCCCTGACAATTATACCTTGATTAAAAATGATAATAAAGTATACAATTCACGGGTTTTTAGTGTATTTACAATCAATTTTAGAACATTTTCATCATCTCAAAAAGAAACTCCATACTTATTAGCAGTCACTCACCATTTCCTCCCGACTCACAGCCCCAGCTCAGGCAACACTAATCAATTTTTTGTCTCTATAGATTTGCCTATTCTGGACATTTCATATAAATGGAATCATATGTGGTCTTTTGTGGCTGGTTTCTCTCATGTAGCATAATGTTTTCAAGGTTGATCCATGTTGTATGATGTGTCAGTACTTCATTCCTGTTTATAGCTGATGAATTTTTCATTGTGTGGCTATACCACATTTTGTTTATTCATCAGTTGATGAGCATTTGGGTTTCCATTTTTGGGGTATTATGCATAAAGCTGTTATGAACGTTCATGTGTGAGTTTCTGAATGGACGTGAGTTTTCAGTTGTTTTGGGTATATAGCTAGGAGTGGAATTGCTTGGGCCTATGATAACTCTACATTTAATTTTCTGAGGAATTGGCAAAGTATTTTCCAAAATGTCTGCAACATTTTGTATCCCCACCAGCAGTTTATTTTTATTTTTTTAAGTGTTTACCTATTTATTTTGAGAGCAAGTGGGGCAGGGGCAGAGAGAGGGGGAGAGAGAATCCCCAAGCAGTGGGACTCTGACAGTGTGGAGCCTGACTTGGGGCTGGATCTCATGAACTGTAAGATCATGGCCTGAGCCAAAATCAAATTTGGACGCTTAACTGACTGAGTCACCCAGGTGTCTGCCTCCCCCCCACCAGCAATTTATAAGGAAATGTGAAATGGTACAGCTGTTTTGCATATGTAGGGTATCTCACCGTGACTCAATAAGATCTCAATGTATCTCAAGTGCCTTGCACTTCCCTGATGACTAAAAATGTTGAATGTCTTTATGTGCTTATAGACCATTTGTATATCAATTTTTGGAAAAATATTTACTCAGATCCTTTGCACATTTAAAAAAAATTTTTAACGTTTATTTATTTTTGAGACAGAGAGAGACAGAGCATGAAGGGGGGAGGGGCAGAGAGAGAAGGAGACACAGAATTGGAAGCAGGCTCCAGGCTCTGAGCCATCAGCCCAGAGCCCGACGCAGGGCTCGAACTCACAGACCGCGAGATAGTGACCTGAGCTGAAGTCGGACGCCCAACCAACTGCGCCACCCTGGCACCCCCCTTTGCACATTTTTAAATAGTATTATTTGTCTTTTCATATTGAATTGTAAGTGTTCTTTCTATATGCTAACCACAAATCCCTTAGCAGATATATGATTTGCAAGTATTTTCTCCCATAGTTCCATAATTTTCTTGATAGTCTCCTTTGTTTTTTTAAAATTTTTTAAAGTTTATTTTTTATTTATCCTGAGAAAGAGAGAGAGAGAGTGCACACTCACAAGCGGGGAGGGGCCGAGAGAGAGAAGGAGAGAAAGAATCCCAAGCAGGCTCCATGCTGTCAGCACAGAGCCTGATAAGGGGCTCAATCCCATGACCATGAGATTATGACCTGAGCAGAAATCAAGAGTCAGGTGCTTAACCAACTGAGCCATCCAGGTGTCCCATGATAGTGTCCTTTGAAGCATGAAAGTTTTCAATTTTCATGAAGTTCCTTTTTCCAATTTTTTATTTGATTACTTGTGCTTTGGGGCTCATATCTAAACAACCACTGTCTAATCCAAAGTCATGAAAACCAACCCTATTTTCCTCTAAGAATTTTAATTTTTTAGTATGATGTGAGGTAGGGGTCCAACTTTATTCTTTTGCATGTGGATTTCCTGTGTTCCATCATTTGTTGAAAAGACTATGCTGGAGCACCCGGGTGGCTTAGTCAATTGAGTGTCCGACTCTTGATTTCTGCTCAGGTCAGGATCTCACAGTTTGTGAGTTCAAGCCCCAAGTCAGGCTCTGCACTGACAGTGAAGAGCCTGGTTGGGATTCTCTCCCCCTCCCCCTCTCTCTTCCTTTTTCTCTGCCCCTCTCCCTTTGTCATACGTGCTGTCTCTCAAAATAAGTAAATAAACTTAAAAAAGAAGAAAACTTTAAAAAAAAGAAGACTATTCTTTTCCCCATTGGATTGTCTTGGCATTCCTGTTGAAAATCAGTTAACCATAAATGTTTTAGTTTATTCCTAGACTCAAGTCTATTGGTCTTTTTTTTTTTTGAAAGGTCAGGTTTGTTTGTTGGTTGTTTTTTTGTTTAAGTAAGCTCTATGCCCAATGTGGGGCTTGAACTCATGACCCCGAGATCATGAGTTTCATGTGCTATTGACTGAGCCAGCCAGGTGCCCCTATTCCATTGGTCTTTATGTCTATCTTTATGCCAGTACCACACTGTCTTGATTACTGTAGTTTCATAGTAAGTATTGAAGTTAGGAAGTATGAGCCCCCCAAATTTGTTCTCCTTTCAAGATTGTTTTGGCTATTCTGGGTCCCTTATATATCCACACGAATTTTACCAGCTTGTCCATTTCTGGGGGAAAAAAAGAATTTTGATGGGAAATGTGTTGAATCTATAGATCAATCAGGTGAATATTGCCATCTTAACAATATTAAGCTTTCCAATTTAAGAACATGGATATCTTTCTACTTGTTTATGTATGCCTCAAATTCCTTTCAATGATATTTTGTAGTTTTCAGTGTGTAAGACTTGCACTTTTTAAAAATGTATTCCTGGGGAGCCTGGGTGGCTCAGTCGGTTGACCATCTGACTTCAACTCAGATCATGATCTCACGTTGTGGGTTTGAGCCCCGTGTCAGGCTCTGTGCTGACAGATCAGAGCCTGGAGCCTGGTTTGGATTCTGTCTCTCTCTCCCTCTGCCCCTCCCCCAATCATGCTCGCTCTCTCAAAAAAAAAATAAAAGATTAAAAAAAATTTTTTTTAATTTATTCCTAAGTATTTTATTCTTTTTCATCCTATTGTATATTGCATGTTTTGCTGTTTACAAGTAGAGTTATTGTCTTAATTTCCCTTTCAAGTTGTTCATTACAAGTGTATAGAAATACAATTGATTTTTGTGTATTGGTCAAGTCTCCTGCTGAGCTCATTTATTCGTTCATTTAATAGTTTTCCCTTCATGAATTTTGGGGCTTTGTTGTTAGGTATTATGTGTTTACAATTGTTACACTTGCAGTGCCTTCTTAGTTAACTTTCTTTAAAATTTTTTTTATTTGAGAGAGAGTAAGCAGGGGAGAGGGGCAGAGGGAGAAAGAGAGAATCTTAAGCAGGCTCAACACTCGTTGTGGAGCCTGATGTGGGGCTTGATCTCATGATCATGAGATCATGACCTGAGCTGAAATCAAGAGTTGGACGCTTTAACCGACTGAGCCACCCAGGCGCCCCTTCTAAGCTAATTCTTCAGGGTGAACTGGCAAGTGAGAAAGAAAAAAGTGGGAAGAAGGGAAAAAGGGAAGGGAGAAATGAAATCCAGTAGCCATCAAACTTTAGTATGGATTTCAGTGGCCTGGGGAGATTCTTTAGATCACAGTTTCCCAGAGATGCTGATTTGGTCTGAGGTGGAGTCCAGCAATCAGCATTTTTAACTCACACATCGGGCATTTCCCGATGCAGTTCAGACCACAGATGGGAATTCCAAGAACACATGGCCTTGAAAAACTCAATTCTCCCCACGCTGCCAAACTGTTTTTTAGTCTTTTTCATCCTCCACAAATGGCACCGTAATCCACCCAATTGCTCAAGCCTCAAACCCAAGACTTATCAGTGATTCCTCCATTTTCTTCTCCTCCCACACCCAATCCATTACCAAGTCCTCTTTATTCTATCCATTAAACGTAGTCTGAATCTCTCTGCTTTTTCTCTGTGTCTGCTGCCATCACCACTTCCTCTCACCTTGGCTACTGCAAAACCTTTTCAACTGAACTTGCTGTGGTTTCTCCTGTCTCATCCTACAACACATTCTTCCGCCAGCAGTCAGCATGATTTCTAAATAACTAAATACACTACAATGCACACACTTGAAGTGTACATTTTTATAAGTTTGACATGTGTATACAGCTGTGAAACCATCACTGTAATCAAGATAATATGTCCGTTATTCCAAAAAGTTTCCTTATGCCCCTTGGTAATTAATCCCTCCCTACTGCACCTCCCCAGTCACCAGTCCTCAGGCAACCACTCATCTGCTTTATGTCACTATAGATTACATTGCATTTTCTAAAAATTTCTGTACATGAATATATACAACATGGAGTCTTTTATTGGTATGGCTTCTTTTAGCATAATTATTTTGAGATTCATCCATATTGTAAGGCTTATTCCTTTTAATTAATGAATAGTTTTCCATTGTATGGACATGGCAGTTTGTCGAACGTGTGGATGGATACACCATGTTTTCACAATTACAAGTCAAGTTGCTGTGAACGTTCATGTACACGTCTATGTATGGGCACATGTCTTCCTTTCTCTTCGGTAAATGTCTAGTAGGAGAATGAATGGCTTTGGTTTTTGTTTGTTTGGAGGAACTGCCAAACTATTTTCCAAAGTGGTCTTACCGTTTACGTTCCTACCAGAATTGTATGAAAACATTACTTCCTCCACATCCCTACCAACACTTGTTTGGGGTCAGGTTTTAATAGTAGCCATTCTGATAGATGTATAGTGGATATCTCACTGTAGTTTTAATTTCCACTTCCCGAATGACTAATGAGGTTGACCATTTTTTTATGTGCTTATTTGCCATTTGTATATCTTCTTTGGTGAAGCGTAAGTTCGCATCCTTTGCCCATTTGTAAATCGGGTTGTTTGCGTATTATGGAGTTTGAGAGTTCTTTATATTTTTTGGATACAACTCTTTTATCTGATATATGGCTTGCAGTTACTGACTCCCAGTCTTTACCTGATCTTTTTATTCTCTTAGCAGTGTCTTGTGAAAAAGCAGAGTTTTAAATTTTTTATAAAGTCCAGTTTATCAACGTATGCTTTTATGGATCATGCTTTTGGTGTCATATATAAGAAATCTCTGCCTAATCCAAAGTCAAAAAGGCTTTCTTCTATGTTTTCTTCTTGAAGATTTAGAGTTTGGGGGTTTACATTTAGGCCTATTACCCACATTGGGTGAATTTTTGTGTATGGTATGAAGTATGGATCAAAGTTTTTTGTTTTTTAATATCTTTAAATATTTATTTATTTTTGAGAGAGCAAGCGTGAGTAGGGGAGAGATAGAGAGGGAGGGAGTCACAGAATCCAAACCAGGCTCCAGGCTCTGAGCTGTAAGCACAGAGGCTGACATGGGGCTCAAACTCACAGACCACAAGATTATGATCTGAGCTGAAGTTGGATGCTTAACCGACTGAGCCACCCAGGTACCCCTTGTTTTTGTTTTTGAATATACGTATCCATTTATTCAGCAATATTTGTTGAAAGACCCACCTGCCTTCACATTTTGTAAAAAAAAAAAAAAAAAGACAGTTGTCCACATGCATGTGGGTGTCTATTTCTGAACTTACTACCCTGTCTCATGGATCTGTTTGTCTCTCTTGATGGTAACACCATATTATCTTGATTACTATAACTTTATTGTTTTTTATATATGTTTATTTATTTTTGAGAGAGAAAGAGAGATTGCATGTACACTAGAGAGGGAGGGGCAGAGAGAACGAGACAGAGGATATAAGCAGGCTCTGTGCTGTTAGCACAGAGCCTGATATGGGGTTTGAACTCACAAACCATGAGATCATGATCTGAGCTGAAGTTGGACGCTTAACTGACTGGGCCACCTAGCCATCCCTAATGCCTTATAAGAAGGACTTTATAAGAAGTCCTGATATTAGGCTGTATTAATCCTCCAATGTTGTTCTTTCTTTTCAAAGTAGGTTTGACTCTTCTAGGCTCTTTGCCTTTCCATGTGAATTTTAGAATCATCTTTTCAATTTCTACCAAAAAGAAAATGTGTTGGGTTTTGTCTGAGATAACATAGAATCTATAGATAAAGTTGAGGAAGATTGACATATTAACAATATTGACTCTTCCAACCCATGAACATGGTATATCTCTCTTTATTTACATCTTCTTTAATTTTTATCAGCAATGCATTGTACTTTTGAGGGCACAGGTCTTGCACGCTTTTTATCAGATGTATCCCTAAGGACTTCAGTTTTAGATGCTTTTGAAAATAGTATTGGTTTTATAATTTCAATTACTGCTTGTTTGTTGATAGTACATAGATATACAATTGATTTCTGTATGTTGATATTGCATCCTACAAACTTGCTAAGTCATTTATTAGTTTCTAGTAGTTCTTTTTCTTTTTTAAGTTTACTTATTTATTTTTTGGTGGGGAGGGACAGAGAGAGAGAGAGAGGGAAAGAGAATCCCAAGCAGGTTCCATGGTTCAATCCCATGAACCATGAGATCATGACATACTACCTGACCCAAAATCAAGAGTCAGACACCTAACCGACTGAGCCACCCAGACACCCCAAGTTCTAGTAGTTCTTTTAGAGATTCCATTGGATTTTCTAAATAGATGATCATGTTGTCTGTGAATAAAGAGAATTTTACTTCTTGTCCAATTTTTTGCTTTCATTGTCTAGCTTCACTAATGCAGGCATTACAATACTGAATGGAAATGGTGAGAGCAGGCATCCTTACTTATTCTTTATCATAGGGAAAAAGCATTCATTCTTCACCATTAAGTGTGATGCTAGATGTAGGCTTATTGTTAAATTTGTGGCAACATATACCTAGCAAAAAATCCTGGTATTAGATATTTCAATTTTATGGAAGGGAGAAAGGAAATCTAAAGAACAGAAGAATGACCAACTAAGAAACAGCTAGGCCCCTAGGACTGAGAGAGTGTGTTTTAAGGAAGGGGCCCCTCTAGGATTAAGAGCCAGACCTTCTTAGAGAGGACATGGCCCTGGATCTGCGAATGGCAGAGAGGTTATTATTGTGCCGCACCAGTGAAGTTGCTGGAAATCTACACTCCAGGAATGGCTAGAAATTTGTCCCATAGGGTTCTGGGAACTGTTCATAGGAGGCATCTCATGATAGCCATTTTGCTATGTAACTACTTGACAGGGTTGTGCCTGGGGAGGCTGCTGCTTGCTGGGTGTTGTTAGCTCCTGTGTATTGTAGGACCCAACCTTGGAGAAGCTACCCATGCTGAGGAAGCCTACTGAATGAGTAAATGGAAATTCCTTCGGCGTTGTCTCTCCAGCGCCCTCTACTGTCAAAGCTAAATGTGTGCCAACTGACAAAGGCACAATATTTAAAGGGCCCATATCCATTTTCACAGAGCAGGCAATGAAGAGTGAATTTGGATATGAGATGCAATAATTTGATAACTGGCATAATTTTCCACCTAAAAACTTAAAAACCTTATATTTAACAATGATTGGGTATAAGGGAATTACTGAAGTTACAGAATTGCTGCATATCAGAATCTTTGGGATATATGTAAAACACATATCCCAAGGAATATTCATATAGCCAAGAAAAATTCATATCCCTAAAACCCATGTTGATAAAATTAAACAATCAATTGAATTGAATTAAAATTAATTAAATTCCCAATTCAAGTTAGAAAAAAAAAAAAACAACAGAAGAAACCACAAGGAAGAAAATAACAAAGATAAAAGCAGGAAGTAATAGAGAACTAGAAAACAATAGATCAAAAAAATAAAAATTCTGGCTTTTTGCATAAAGTCAGAAAATAGACCAGCCACTAGCTAATTTAACTAAGGAGAAAGCAGAGATACGTGGAATAAGAAATGACAAGAGGAAAGTAGCTACTAATACAGAGGAAGCCAGAAAGTCATAAAACAGTCCTTTACATACACAGCCCTATGCAAAGAAATTTATAAACCTAATGAAATGGATAATGTGTCAGGAAAATATAGTTGGCCAAAATTGACTCTCCCAAGATAAAAAGTTAATCAATTTCAAGGAAGAAATATAGAATGTTATTAAAGAACTATCACACATCAAAACACCAAGCTCAAGTTTCACAAGAGAATTCTACCAAATCTTAGAAAATAGTCCCATTACTATTTTATAAGTTGTTCCAGAGTAGAGAAAATAAAGGTAACTTCTAAATTCTTTATATGAAGTAGGTTAGCATTGATATTTCAAGCTGATAAAGATACCCCACATAAGATAAAATTACAGACCAATATCATTTATACTGATTTAAAAAATCTGGAATAAAATATTAGCAAACAGACTCAAATGCAACATTGAAGAAAATAATAAACCATAACCAAATGGGGATTATAGAAATGCAAGGATGGTTCAATGTTAGATATTTATTAATATAATTCAACATATTTATAGATCCAAGAAGAAAATTCATGTGATTATTCCATACGTGTTTTATTATTTTTTTTTAATTTATTTTGAGAGAGAGAGAGAGTTGTGAGTGCATGAGCAGGGGAGGCGCAGAGAGAGATAATCCCAAGCAGGCGCCACACTGTCAGTGCAGAGTCCAACGCGGGGCTCAAACTCACGAACTGTGAGATCATGACCTGATCCAAAATCAAGAGTAGGACGCTTAGCTGACTAAGCCACCCCCGGCGCCCCAGGAAAAGATGGAATTTTTAATTAGTGTTGGGCTAAGTGGAAAACTGTTGGAATAAAGTGACAAGATTATATTCATTCTTAACCCTACACATCACAAGAAATTCCAAATGGATCACAGCTTTAAACATAAAAGATGAAACCAGGTGACCAGATAAGGACTGGATGAAAACAAGGATGAATTTTTCTATAACTTGGATATAGGGAAAAGCTTTAAAAAAATCCAGATGTATCTTAAAATCCAGATGTTGGAGCACCTGGGTGGCTCAGTCAATTAAGCATCTGACTCTTGGTTTTGGCTCAAGTCATGATCTGGTTCGTGGTTTTGAGCTCTGCACTGGCAGTGTGGAGCCTGCTTTCGATTCCCTCTCTCTCCCTTTCTCTCTGTCCCTCCCATGCACATGCTCTCTCTCTTTCGCTGTCAAAATAAATAAATAAACTTTTAAAGTCTTTAAAAAATTCCAGATGTAATCATTAAAAAAATTATTCATTTGGCTACATAAAAATAAAAGTTTTACTTAACCAAAACCATCACAAACAAAGTTAAAAGACAAAAGTCTGGGGCACCTGAGTGGCTCAGTCGGTTAAGTGTCCGACTTTGGCTCAGGTCATGATCTCACTGTTCGTGAGTTTGAGCCCCCCG
The DNA here is from genome assembly GCF_022837055.1 of Prionailurus viverrinus. Lineage (NCBI taxonomy): Eukaryota > Metazoa > Chordata > Mammalia > Carnivora > Felidae > Prionailurus > Prionailurus viverrinus. Next base: position 178,104,792 of record NC_062561.1, on the reverse strand, counting down.
TTGGGCTGTGTGTTGACAGCTCAAAGCCTGGAGCCTGCCTCGAATTCTGTGTCTCCCTCTCTCTCTGCCCCTCTGTGCTTGCACTCTGTCTCTCTCTCTCTCAAAAATAAACATTAAAAAAAATTTTTTTTTCAAATGCTCATCTCATCCAGAAATATCCTCACAGACACCCAAGAAATCATGTTTAATCTGGTCACCCTGTGACCAGCCAAACTGACACAAAAAATTAACCATCACATATGTTTACATGTATATGTTTATATATGTATGCATATAAGTATATTTTATGTTTGTGTGCATAGGATTATGTATGTGTGTGTAGTTAGAAGCAAAATCCTTATTAGCATGTCTTGGACCCAGATGTTGGGCTCTAATACCATTCCACAAAACCAGGAAGCAGGGTTCCTTCTAGAAATGGCATATCCCAAGCTGAAGGAGAGAGGCTCTTGTTATGCCATAAAATTAAAAAGTGCCAAAAAAAGAATGGTGGAGACATGTCACGAGGACACAAGAGCCAGCCTGAAGGAGTTTCATTGGCCAAATCTAGGACAATTTGAACACCAAAAAATAAGGACAGTAAGGAATTACACATCACTGAAGATAATAGAACTCCATTAGTATACACACATAATGCATAGATAAATAGATGAGACACAAGAGAGGCACTTGCTTACAGCAGAGTGCTGACTGGTGAATATGAAGAAAGTGCTGGAGCTGGAAATTCATCATTTTTCAGGTGCAGTAGTTGCAATGGACTGAATGTTTGTGATCTCCCAGAATTCCTATGTCGGAACTCTAATGTGATGGTCTTTAGAAGTAGGACTGTAGGAGCCCCCATGGTGGGGTTAGTGTCCTTATCAGAGGAGGAAGAGAGGTAGCCCTTTGTCTGTTTCTGTTATCTGAGGATACAAAGAGAAGACAGCCATCTGCACACCAGGCATCGGGCCCTCACCAGGAACCCGACCACACCGACACCTGATCTCAGACTTCCAACCTCTAGAACTGTGAGAAAGAAATGTTTAGTATTTCAGCCACATAGTTGATGGTATTTTGTTATAGCAGCCTGAACTAAGACAGCAGCAAAGACTAGGTCAGGCAAAAATCATCAATGGATGCTAAATATATGAAGACAGTTTTGATGAAAAGCTAGATATTTGCATTGTCTTAAAATATCACCCCACAGATTGCTTATTCATTGCAAGCAGAAAAACAGTAATGATGCAGAAGGAAAAAATACACGATACCTTGACCAAATGATTAAATGGATGTCATGTGCCTCCAAATGGAATTTCCTGAGAATGACACCGTCATTTCTGTAGTATTCTAACTGGAGAGGTACAGCCTGGATGGAATTATGAGAAAGCACTAGCCAAACACAAAAGGAGGACATTCTATAATAAAAAGAAGAGAGACACTGTTATTTTTTTCAATGTCGATGTTATTAAAGTCCAAGAACAGCTAAGAAACTGTTCCAGATTACAGCAGATTAAAGACACTTGATCCTATAGAGGATATTACTGGCTCAATAGATAAAATTGGAATATGAATGGTAAAGTAGGTAAAAATATTGTATCAATGTGAAATTGCCTGCAGTTAACAATTGCAATTGCTCTGTAGCTCTAAAAGAGAATGTTCTTATTCTTAAGGAAAACACACATGGATTTAAGGGTAAAAAGGTATGATATATGTAACTTATTCTCAAATGTTTCAGAAAAAAACTTACATAGAAGGCGAGCAAGGGACGCCTGGGTGGCTCAGTCGATTAAGTGTCTGACTTTGGCTCAGGTCATGATCTCACAGTTCATGAGTTCGAGCCCCACATCAGGCTCTCTGCTGTCAGCATAGAGCCTGCTTCGGATCCTCTGTCCCCCCCCGCCTCCCCCCCGCCTCCCCCCCGCCTTCTGTCTCTCTCTCTCTCTCTCTCTCTCAAAAATAAATAAACTTTTTTTTTTTAATTTTTTTTTTCAACGTTTATTTTTATTTTTGGGACAGAGAGAGACCGAGCATGAACGGGGGAGAGGCAGAGAGAGAGGGAGACACAGAATCGGAAACAGGCTCCAGGCTCTGAGCCATCAGCCCAGAGCCTGACGCGGGGCTCGAACTCCCGGACCGCGAGATCGTGACCTGGCTGAAGTCGGACGCTTAACCGACTGCGCCACCCAGGCGCCCCAAAATAAACTTTAAAAAAGGGGAGCAAATGATAAAGCAAATGGGACAAAATGTTAACAACTAGTATATCCAGATAAAGATGTTTTTGGACTATTCTTACAACTATTCTATATGTTTGAAATTATTTCTTTTTTTTTAATGTTTTTATTTTTGAGACAGAGAGAGACAGAGCATAAGCAGGGGAGGGGCAGAGAGAGAGGGAGACACAGATTCAAAGCAGGCTCCAGGCTGTCAGCACAGAGCCCAACGCGGGGCTCAAACTCACAGACCGTGAGATCATGACCTGAGCTGAGGTCGGACGCTTAACCAACTGAGCCACCCAGGCGCCCCTGTTTGAAATGATTTCTAAAGAAGTTATGCCTTCCCACGGGTCTTCACTTCAGCAGGGGCTTTCTCACATCAGTTGGGGATCTTTGTTCTCCAAACTGAATTTTGTTTCAGGTTGAGGGTTCAGTCAAGGCCAGCTTCAGGTGTCTCTCGTTGCCCTTGGAACAATATGCTAAGACGGAGTATATTCTCATGGCTAAGGGAGTGGTGCAAGAAGGCACAGCCAACTGCACAAATACAGGCTGAGATCACTGCTTGGGGCACATCCATCTGCCAACATCCCATTAGCCACGACAAGTCACATGGCCAAGCCCAAAGTCAGGGGGTGGAGAAGTCCATTCTGTCCCTAGTGAGAGAGACTGAAAACTCCCAGGCAAAAGGAATGGATACAGGGAGGGTGAAAAATCGGAGCCAAAAATAATTTAACGTTCCACAGGTGGCCAACAGGAATATGTGGTTACTATTTAGAAAAATACTTGTTAAATCATGGCAAGCCAGGATGCTAATTGGTAGGGATGAAAATCCTGCTTTTTCCTATGAGTTTGCCTCTGAAAAGGGCAATGTTGCAGCTAACAAGTAGCAAAGAGAGAGACTGATTGCTTCAGTCTGCTTTACTGACACCTCATGTCCACTTGTGGAGGCTTCCTCAGTTGAAATACCTGATTTTCATCTTTTCACCAAAGGAGGAAAGCTCGGAGATGACAAGGAAGAGATGTGCACAGTGGAATGGCACATTATTCATCTGTCTGGAAAGACAACTACTGGCCGTTTGTGCCAGAGTCTCTCTCCCAGTGTGGCAGGTGTGGGGCCTTTCAAGAGACCAAGTTCAGAAAGTGGCTTGTTAAGCAAATAATTCGAGCAGATGGAGTTGGATCTTCCTGAGGAAGTTTCTGTTACCTTATGCCTTTTCTTTCTCTCGTCTGCAAATAAGCAGATGTTCTTTTCTCTGGATACCTGTCCTAAATCCTGAAAAACAGAATATTCTGTCCCTTGGAAAATGCTGAAGAGACCCCACAAAGTCTTGCCCGCCAACCACTTTCCAGACCCCGTATGGAACACTGTATTATGACCAGACCACGGCCTTACTGTAACAGCTCAATGATTAGATTTTAGTCTGTGTAGTTTGTGCCTCCCCAGTATCCACTCAGCCTTCCTCTAGTAATAGTGCCCTGAATTCCCTTTGAAGACCCAATTCCTCCCACTCATGACTCAGTCCGTTTGGCTCTCATGGAGCCCATTCCATCCCCTACTGCAGGGTGGTTGTGACACTCAGACTTGAGCCAATTGGCGTATTCCAAACCCATGACTGGTTTAGGAGGGGCACATGAATCACTTTAGGAGACAGACGCTCAGAGTCAGATCCAGGACTTTTTTTTGCAAACAACCGTTTAGAAGAAAGAATCTCCTTTCTTCTGCCCGTGAATTTGGGATGAAGTAAACCTGGAGCTGCTTGGAGTCCCCGTTAAGGGAAAACTTGGGGCCACTTTCCAATGAGGGAGAGCCTACCCAAGAGGGACGCCAACATAGAGGGAAGTACAGCTGAGAAGGGAAGAAAAAAACTAAATCCTGAAAATCATCTGAGTTGGATCCAGGGATGCCTACATTTACTCCCTGGAACTTCCAGTTCCAGAAGTCAATGCACTTTAATTTTATTCCCTATAAGTCTGTTTGAGTGGGGTTTCTCTTGCTTGAGGGCAGGAACAGGTTTTGCTGATCTTTGTCTCCCAAGCACCTGGAGCGATCCCTGGCACACTTGAGAAGAACCTTCCCTGTGCACCAAGTGAAAGGGCTTAGACTATGTTGGGCAGGTGAGGAGTAACGAAGGGCAAGCAAAGATACAAGAGACATTTTGTGTATCAGAGCTTTAGGTGGGTGGAGCTTGGTGCTTTTGCTATTTTCAAAAGCAAGCAGTGGTGCCCACAATACCATTCCCTCACAGCCCCCTGGCTGAAACCACACACCCTCTAACGAGAGGACGGAGCATAACTGAGTTATATGCTTCTTCCGTAGGTATATGAGGGGTAGGTTTTCTGTTTGGCTCCCCCCCACCCCCGGAGGCCTCCCCGTCTCTTCATATCTGGATTGCTTCCAGAAGCAGACTTCTAGGTATCAGGTGGGCGCACATTCAGAGCAGCATAAAGCACGCTTCATTCCGCTTGGTAACATCAAGCACTCGTTAAAGGAATACACGAGCTGTGGGTGATTAAAATCTAATTGAAATAGGCAGCCTGTGAATGGCTTCCAGAACCCAGGCAAGAGAACACTGTTAAATGTCTGCAAATTGGTGTGTTTTTTTGTTTTTGTTTTTTAGTTTATTTATTTTGAGAGAGGGGGCTGGCAGAGGGAGAGAGAGGCAAACCCAAGCAGGCTCTGTGCTGTCAGCGCAGAGCCCCATGGGGGGCTCGAGCCTACCACACCGGGATCATGACCTGAGCAGAAACCACCAAGAGTCGGTCGCTTAACTGACTGAGCCACCCAGGTGTCCCTGCAAATTGTTTATGCTAAAGCGGCCATACTCCCTTCTCTTCCAGACAGTCCTATGGCAGAATGGACCTTCCTCTGTTTCCTGTTCTATCACATTCCTCACCTCTCAATTTCTTTTTTTTTTAAACATTTATTTATTTTTGAGACAGAGAGAGACAAAGCATGAACAGGGGAGGGTCAGAGAGAGAGGGAGACACAGAATCTGAAACAGGCTCCAGGCTCTGAGCTGTCAGCACAGAGCTCGACGCGGGGCTCGAACTCACGGACCCTGAGATCATGACCTGAGCCGAAGTCAGACGCTGAACCGACTGAGCCACCCAGGCGCCCCCTCACCTCTCAATTTCAACATGTATTATGTGATGGCTGTAAAGTTTGTATTCCCTTCTAGATGTGGACCTTGAGCGTAGGAGCAGTCTTACTCACATTCATGTTCCCTGCTCTCCCGCCCCCCACACAGTGCCGATTTGTTGAACTGAATTGGTGAAACTCGCTCTAAATAAGGCATCCAAAAAAAGTGATTGAAGATCCATATATCGTCTGACTAACTATGTATATTAGGACTCTTCGGTGACCATTGACAGAAACAACTCAAACTGACCTGACAAAAACAAAAATCCAATCATCCATTCACCTTCAGGTACAGCTAGATCCAGAGTCTCAAGCAGCGTCACCCAGACTTTTTCTCCACATCCTTTGGCGCTTTGCTTTGGGCGTCATTCTCCGGTAGGCGCGGCACTTGAGGTGACAAGCACGGTCACCCGCAACTAGAGGCTACAGTCGGCTGGCTTAGCAAGCCTCTTCTCAAAATCTCTGCAAAAGTCAAGTCTCATTGGCTCGACTTAGGTCACGTGCCCATTACCGAGCCAGTTGTAGCCAGGAGACTGGGCTTTCCTGATTGGCCACATCTGGGTCACGTGCTTGTTCTTGGCGCTGGTGAAGCCCGCCCCACCCACATCTCGTGAATTGGGAGTAGGGGGAAAAGTGGTTGGTTCCTTAAAGGAAGTTGAGGGTGATACTACCCGGGGAAAGGAAAATAGATTGTGGGCAGCTAATAGTTGCAATGTCCACCCTATGCAAGCATTTGACAATTCGCGCATGTGTGTGTGTGTGTGTGTGCGTGTGCAGCACGCAGGTGTAATTGTATGAATTATAACAGGAATAACGGTAGCTACCATCAATTGAATGTTTATTTACTAGCACTGTTCTAATCACTTTACATCTATTAGCTCATTTAATCCTTACGCCAACCCTGTTATTATCTTCAACAGGCAAGAATTCAGGTCTAGACGAATTAATTACCATGCTCCATTGTCTCACATTAAGAAAACATTGGTCAGAAGCATTCCGGAGTACTATTTCGTTTCTTTCTTCCCCTCCCGCCACTCTACCGGCGAGGCTGATTCACACAGCAGACACAGAGGGCTGTCTGTCTCTTCCACCATGTACTCAGGAGACAGACAAAAGTAACAGGAGATCCCTGCCAGAGAGGATCCCAGTCTGGGGGGTGAGAGGGGAGGGAGACGGACACATAAACACAGGATTACCGTGCGGTGTGGTGTTATAGCAACATTCTCTGCAAAGAACTCTCCCTTTTCTTTCCTTCCACATAAAAGGTTTAAAAAACCTTACTATACTTCAGTAGTGTTTTGAAAAGAGGATCAAGGACTTTCAATTAAAAGCAAAATTATTTCTACTATGTACCTCATTGAGTATTTTTAGATCCAGAAAAGGGTGATTAAATGGGGGTCGTCCTGGTCAAACTTCACTTTGCAATCATGGAAATGTACATACGGGCCGCCAGCTGCCAGCTTCCACAGTGCGGTGTCTACCCTTTCACGTTTTTGACCTGGAGTCATTTATAGGTCGGTCTTTCCGGCTAGACTGTCCTTCTCTTGTTCATTTCTCTGTCTCCAGCTCCCAGCACCACGTCTGGCCCAGAGAAGGCCCCAGAAGTAGGCTGCTTGTTCCTGTATTCTCACGCGTGAACATGGAGCTTTCAGGACTGTCTACACAGCATCTAGGCTCAGCTACCACGTGCCAAGGCAGTTTTCGCCCCTTGGAAGCCTTTCTGTTATGGAACTGCTGGGGTCAGAGAGGAGGTGTGTGAAGGAACTTCAGCAAGGACACACTGGATTCCTAACTGATGTGAATGGCAAGTGGACCACACACCCCGGGGTGTGTTCTTGGCTGATGTCACCGACCCACTATCGGAGGGGAGGGGCAGATTTTGAAGGAGACATTGTTGTCCCTGTAGGCTGAAAGAAAGCAATTTGCAAGGGGCTGCCTGCTCTCCTCCTTGTCCCCAGAGCCACTTGTTTAAAAAATTTTTTTTTAATGTTTATTTATTTTTGAGAGAGGAAGAGAGACAAAGCATGAGTGGGGAAGGGGCAGAGAGAGAGGGAGACGTAGGATCTGAAGCAGGCTCCAGGCTCTGTGCTGACAGCAGAAAGCCTGATGCTGGGCTCAAACTCATGAACCATGAGATCATGACCTGAGCAGAAGTCGGATGCTTAACCTACTGAGCCACCCATTCGGCCCTCACCAGAGCCACTTGTTAAGTTACCACTGGGCAGGGGCGCCTGGGTGGCTCAGTTGGTTAAGCGGCTGACTTCGGCTCAGGTCATGATCTCACGGTCCATGAGTTTGAGCCCCGCATCAGGCTCTGTGCTGACAGCTCAGAGCCTGAAACCTGTTTCAGATTCTGTGTCTCCCTCTCTCTGACCCTCCCCCGTTCATGCTCTCTCTCTGTCTCAAAAATAAATAAACGTTAAAAAAAAAAATTTAAAAAAAAAGTTACCACTGGGCAGCTGTCTTTTCAGCCCACGTAGAACGGATACTTCATTTGATGTTGCAACATGCAGCTTTCAATGATGAGTGACGAGCACAGAGGTGGGAGCCCTCATCCTGTTCATGGAGCTTGTGTATGTGTGTGGGTTCAAAAGGACAGGGGAGGGTGTGGTAGCACCTGAGTGTCCGACCTTGGTCTTTTCTGAGTCCCTAGTCCTGATTCTGAATATTTGAGGTACACGTTTGGCAAGTAGGGAGTTCCCCTCCCACCATCCCTACCCCAAACTTGTACCCCTTAGCTGAAAAGTTACAAAGTATTTTCTTAAGGTGATTAAATACAGGCAGAAGTTAATGGAAGGGCTCCCCACCATGTGACCAGAAGAATTAAGAGTTTTAATTTTTTTTAACGTTTATTTATTTTTGAGACAGAGAGAGACAGATCATGAATGGGGGAGGGGCAGAGAGAGAGGGAGACACAGAATCAGAAGCAGGCTCCAGGCTCTGAGCCGTCAGCCCAGAGCCCAACACGGGGCTTGAACTCACGGACCGTGAGATCGCGACCTGAGCCGAAGTCTGACGCTTAACCAACTGAGCCACCCAGGCACCCCAGAATTAACAGTTTTAAAAAGCACGGGAGCACCTGGGTGGCTCAGTCAGTTAAATGTCTGACTTCGGCTCAGGTCATGATCTCACGGTTCGTAAGTTCGAGCCCCACATCACGCACCTTGCTGACGGTTCAGAGCCTGGAGCCTGCTTCCGATTCTGTGTCTCCCTCTCTCCCTCCCCTGCTCATGCGCTGTCTCTCTGTCTCTCTCAAAAATAAATAAACATTAAAAAAAATTTTTTTTTAAGTTTTACCAAGCAGGAGTTTCTCAGAAGCATTTGCTTTTGCACACAAGCTCTCTCTGCCCATGCTTAGGGTACTATCGTGGGACCTTTTTCTGAGAATCTCTACAGCTCATCCTCTATGGGGCATCTGGTTTTGATTGATAATGAACCCAGTTAGAAGACTACACCTGGAAGGAGAGAGTCTCCTAATTGGTTTCGCCCTATTTGCCAGTGGCAGGAGTGATGAATCACTTAGTTTCTCAAACTTTACTGACTCAAGTTCCCTCAAGGGGCCTGGGGCCTGGCCTGGAGCAGTCCACCGAAGCCAACATTTCTTTGAAGTCTGCAGTTTTATCTTAAAAGTGCAAATTTTATATTCTACTGCATAACCTATCCTTGTTTATTTCAACATGAAAATGTGTAAAATGACTTGCTGGTTAAATTGCTTAAACCTCGAATCCAAACTTTTTTTCCTATCACCAATTTTTGGGCAAGAACGAAATTCCAGGAGCAGCTTTGGGTGTCTTTTAATACACTGCTACTCTGTGCTCTTAGGGAGCCAGCCCCAGAGTGCAAGTAAAGCATTGGGTGATCCCAGCACTTTCCAAATGCCTTCCAGAACACACACAGAACTTCTTTACACCTTTTTCCGTGCGGGGCATGTTCACGGGAAGTGGAGAGGCTGGTGGCAGAAAGAGTGTCCAACTGGAGAGTGTGTGCTTGTCCCTAGGGGTTGGCGCAGTTAGGGGGAGGGTTAGAAAGACAGTATTTCTTGGGTATAAAACTTATCTAGAAGAATGTTTAAATTTTGCATTTTCATTTTGATGATTTTGAAACATTTTTTTAAATGTTTATTTATTATTGAGAGACAAAGAGAGACAGAGCATGAGCAGGGGAGGGGCAGAGAGAGTGGGAGACCCGGAATCCGAAGCACGCTCCAGGCTCTGAGCTGTCAGCACAGAGCCCGATGAGGGTCTCAAACCCACGAACCATGAAATCATGACCTGAGCCGAAGCCGGACACCTAACCGATGGAACCACCCAGGTGTCCTGAGAATTGTGCCCTTTTGAAAGCACAGGTCAGAGAATCACCTTGCTTTCTTTCCACCACATGAGGATACCATCGGAAGGCAGCCGTCTGTTACCCAGAAGAGGGCTTTCACTAGAACCTGAACCTGCTGGCACCATGACCTCAGATTTCCAGCCTCTAGGGCTGTGAGAAATAAATTTCGGTTGTTTCAAAGTCACCCGGTCTACGGTACTTTGTTAGAGGAGGCTGAACAAAGTAAGACAATACCTGAGTGAAGTATTTGCACCAAATTAGGGCTAATGGCAGCACGATGTATCCTGCCTTACTGAAGGTTTTCCTAGCATTTCCATTGTAGAAAGAGGAATTGTCACCATGCATAGGGTATGTAGGTCAACCGACTGAAAAAACCTTGCTCCAATGTGCTTGGCTTCATCCAGTCATTGTGAGGGGAGGTACGGTTTTGCCAAAGCGGCATCAGCCCTTCTATATATTTTACCATAAAAAAGAATCCAAAAAAGCAGCATTAATTTTCTTATTAACGGTAAGATAAACTCTATTGGTTTTGTAGATGGGTGTTTAACTTCTAAAAGTGTTCATTTTTACATTTTTATACTAGCTCTCTTTACAAAGAGAACATGTTTGTGCCTGGTTTGTTAGATAATGCTATAATGAAAAACCATTTCAGTCCAGACACTGGAAGTCTCTAAGACTTTTGTTATCTTTATTGTTTTATTTTATTTTTTTTCAACATTTTTTTTTTTTAATTTATTTTTGGGACAGAGAGAGACAGAGCATGAACGGGGGAGGGGCAGAGAGAGAGGGAGACACAGAATCAGAAACAGGCTCCAGGCTCTGAGCTGTCAACACATAGCCCGATGCGGGGCTCGAACTCCCGGACCGCGAGATCGTGACCTGGCTGAAGTCGGACGCTTAACCGACTGCGCCACCCAGGCGCCCCTATTTTATTTTTTGAGAGAGAGAGAGAGAGAGAACGCGCAAGAGACGGGCAGAGGGAGAAAGAGAAAGAATCTTAAGCAGGCTCCAATGCCCAGTGCAGAGCCTGATGCGGGGTTCGATCCCACAACCCTGGGATCATGACCTAGGCTAATGCATCTGACTGAAATCAAGACTTGGACACTTAACCCACTGAACCACCCAGGTGCCCCAAGACTTTTGTTATCTTCAAAGTGAGTAGGTACAAAATCAAATTTGAAAAATCATTTTTTTAAATGTTTATTTTGAGAGAGAGAGAGAGAGAGAGAGAGACAGAGTATGAGCCAGGGAGAGGCAGAGAGAGAAAGGGAGACACAGAACCTGAAGCAGGCTCCAGGCTCTGAGCTGTCAACACATAGCCCGATGCGGGGCTTGAACTCACGGACCGGGAGAGCATGACCTCAGCTGAAGTCAGACACTTAACTGACTGAACCACCCAGGTGCCCTGAAAAATTATTAAAAAAATTTTTTTTAACGTTTATTTATTTTTGAGACAGACAGAGCATGAATGGGGGAGGGGCAGAGAGAGAGGGAGACACATAATCCGAAACAGGCTCCAGGCTCTGAGCGGTCAGCACAGAGCCCGACGCGGGGCTCGAACCCATGGACCGCGAGATCATGACCTGAGCTGAAGTCAGACGCTTAACCGACTGAGACACCCAGGCGCCCCTGAAAAATTATTTTTAAACATAAGAAGCTCCATGTCAAAAATGTGGCCCATGGCCACTCTTGCCAGTTTTACTCAACACAATATTGGAAGTCCTAGCCAGAACAATTAGGCAAGGGGAAAAAAAATAAGTCACATCCAAATTGCAAAGGCAGAATAAAACTGTCACTATTTTCATATGACATGACATTATGTCTGAAAAACTCTAAAGATACCACTTAAAAACTGTCAGAACTAATAAATGAATTCAGCCAAATTGCAAGATACAAAATCAATATACAAAATCTGTTGTTTCTATACATTAATAACAAACTATCAGATAAAGAAATTCCCCTTTACAACTGCATCAAAATGAATAAAGTGCCTAGAAATAAATTTCACCAAGGAGATGAAAGACCTGTATGAACCCTGAACACTATGACACCGATGAAAAAAATTGAAGAAGGCACAAATCAGTGGGAAGATATACTGTGTTCATGGACTGGAAGAATTAATAGTGTTAACATGTCCATACTAACCAAAGCAATTTACCGATTCAGTGCACTCCCTATCAAAATTCTGATGGAAATTGTTTCCCCCACAGAAACAGAACGAGCAATCCTAAAATTTGTGTGGAACCACAAGAGGCTCCAAATAGCCAAAGCAACCTTGAGAAGAAGAAAAGAAGAACAAAGCCGGAGGCATCATGTTCCCTTTCAAACTATATTACAAAGCTATAATAATGAAAACAGTAGGGTATTGGTATAAAAACAGACACATAGATCAATGGAACAGAATAGAGAGCTAAGAAACAGATCCGTAGATATGGTCCATTAATTTACAACACAGGAGTCAAGAATATACAATAGGGAGAGCACAGTCTCTTCAATAAATGGTGCTGGGAAAACTGGATAGCCACATGCAAAAAATGAAACAGGACCACTATCTTATACCATACACAAAATTAATCCAAAATGGATTAAAGACTTGAATGTAAGACCTGAAACCATAAAATTCCTAGAAGAAAAAATAGGTGGTAGGTAAGCTCCATGAGATTAGTCTTGGCAATGAGTTTTTGGATTTGACACCAAGAACGAAGGCAACAAATCAAAAATAAACAAGTAGGACTACATCAAACTAAAAAGCTTCTACACAGCACAGGAAACCAGCAACAAAGTGAAAAGGCAACGTACCAAATGGGAGAAACTATTTGCAAATCATATATCTGAAGGGGTTGAGATCCAAAATATGTAAAGACCTCATACAATTTAATAGCAAAAAAAACACAATTTGATTGAAAAATGGGCAGAGTATCTGGTTAGACACTTTTTCAAAGAAGACATACAGATGACCAACAGGTACATGAAAAAGTACTCAACATCACTAATCATCAGGGAAATGCAAATCAAAACCGTGATGAAATATCACTTAATACCTGTTAGAATGGCTGTTTTTAAAAAGACAAGAGGTAACAAGTGTTAGCAAGGATATGGAGAAAAGGGAATCTTTATACACTTGTGGTGGGAATTTAAATTGGTACAGTCACTATGGACAAAGGTATGGTGGTTCCTCAGGAGCACCCGGGTGGCTCAGTTGGTTAAGGGTTTGACTTCGGCTCAGGTCATGATCTCATGATTTATGGGTTCGAGCCCGGCATTGTGCTCTGTGCTGACAGCTCAGAGTCTAGAGCCTGCTTTGGATTCGGTGTCTCCCTTTCTCTCTGCCCCACCCCTACTCATGCTCTGTCTCTGTCTCAAAAAGAAATAAACATTAAAAAAAAGTTAAAAATAAAGATACTATATGATCCAGCATTTCCACTTACGGGTATGTATTCAAAGGAAATGAAAACACTAGCTTGAACCCGTGTTCATCCCAGTTCACTGCAGCATTGTTTACAACAGCCAAGGCATGGAAGCAACCTAAGTGTCCATCAATAGATGAATAAAGAAAATGTGGCATATAAAGTAGTGGGGAATATTACTCAACCATAGAAAAGAAGGACATTTTGCCATTTGTGACAACATAGATGGACCCTGACAGCATTATGCTAAGTAAAATAAGTCAGACAGAGGAAGATAAATACCATGTGATCTCACTTACCTGTGGAATCTAAAATAAACAACAGAACTCATAGATATGGAAAACAGGCAATTACCACAGGTGGGGGGCAGAGGGTGGGCAAGATGAGAGAAGGGGGTCAAAAGGAACACACTTCCAGTTGTAAAATAAATAAGTCACGGGGATGTAAGGTACAGCGTGATGACTATAGTTAATAGTACTGCATTGTATATTTCAGAGCTGCCAAAGGAGTAGACCTTAGATGGTTTTATCACAAGTAAAAAAAAATTTTTGTAACTATGTGTGGTAATGGATGCTAAGTAGATTGTGGTGATCATTTCACAATAATACAAATATGCAACATTACATTAAACACCTGAAACTGTTGTATTATATCTCAATAAAAAAATGTGGTCCAGAAATGAACAATGGACACGGTTGAAGGTGCAGCCACTGTGGAAAACAGTATGTCCGTTCCTTAAAAAATCAAACATAGAATTACATAGGATCCAGCAGTGTCACTGCCGAATTTATACCCAAAAAGATTGAAAGCAGGGACTGAACCAGATATTTGTATGCTCATGTACATTGCAGCATTATTCACAATAGCTGAAAGACGGAAGCAATCCAAGCATCCATCGACGGATGAATGAATAAACAAAATGTGCTACAAATATGGAATATTATTCGGCCTTAAAAAGGAAGGAAATTCTGTAAAATAATTTTTTTAATGTTTATTTTTGAGAGAGCACAAGCCGGGGAAGGGCAAAGAGAGAGGGAGACACAGAATCCGAAGCAGGCTCCAGGCTCCCAGCTGTCAGCACAGAGCCCGATGTGGGGCTTGAACTCATGAACTGCGAGATCGTGACCTGAGCTGAAGTCAGACGCTTAACCGACTGAGCCACCCAGGCACCCCAAAAAAGGAAGGAGATTCTGACACGTGCCACAATATAGATGAACTTTGAAGACATTATGTTGAGTGAAATAAACCAGCCACAGAAGGATAAGTACTGTATGATTCCACTTATGTGAGGTACCTGGAAGAGTCAAACTCAGAGGCAGAAAGCAGAATGGTGCTTAGCAGGGGGTGGGGAGAAGTGGGTAACGGAGTTGGTGGTAAGGGGGATGGAGCTTCAGTTGGGGAAGATGAAAAAGTTCTGGAGATGGATGGTGGTGATTGTTATGCAATATAGTGATGTACTTAATGTCACTGACCTGTATGTACATTTAAAAATGGTAGACATGAGGGGCGCCTGGGTGGCTCAGTCAGTTAAGCGTCCGACTTCAGCTCAGGTCACGATCTCGCGGTCCGTGGGTTCGAGCCCCGCCTCGGGCTCTGGGCTGATGGCTCAGAGCCTGGAGCCTGCTTCCAGTTCTGTGTCTCCCTCTCTCTCTGCCCCTCCCCCATTCATGCTCTGTCTCTCTGTCTCAAAAATAAATAAACGTTAAAAAAAAATTTTAAAAAACAAATAAAAATGGTAGACATGATAAACACTATGCTATGTGCATCTCACCATAATAAAAGGAATCCATAGTGACAGTAATTTAGCACATCCAGGTTCCTGGCAGCAAGGACATGGCCTGGCTCTCAGATCTCCTCCAAGAACACATGGGGCACAATTCCCAGGGCACACAGGGGCTATAAGAGGCGTCTTGATCCTCCTAACAGGGACTTCCTTAACATTCTCCAAGTGAACATTCTTACGGTCCTAAAATAAACACAGGGAGAAAAGTCAGCAAAGTCTATAGTTCTTTCAAACTAAAGACCAAGTTGGCCTGGTTACTCTGCTGAAGATAGTAACTAACACACACGATCCAAGTCAGATTCCTCAGATGTATGCATTACGGGGCACAAATACAATTTAGTGCAGGGAAATGCTGAATAATGGTTACGTTCTAGGATCTACAGCAGAATTTTCCGAAGTATATTCGGTGGCCGGGGGTATAGCTCAGGGGCAGAGCATCTGACTGCAAAGTATATTCTGTGGGATATTCTTAGATGTTACATGAAAAAGAGAATTCTATTATCAAATACATTTTGGAAATTCTGGATTAAACCAGGGTAAACAGCTTCCTTACCGCAGGATTCTCAGAGCCGTTAACGTGCTAGCGTGTCACACGGATCTCCAAGGAAAGAGGCTTGGAAGATACTTACACAAGTGTTTGCCAAATGGATATCGACCACATGATGCTTTTTCATGATCATGTGAGGGGCTGATGTTCTCACAAACACACTTTGGAAAACTTTCATTTAGAGAACAGTAATAAAATAGAAGATGAATATAGACTAGGCCAAGGGTCAGCAGTCCAGCCCTTGGGCCTAATCCTCCCAGCGGCATATTTTTTTCAGAGCAAAGGATGGTTTTTACATGTTCAAATGGTTACATTTTAAATAGTTATGTAAGTTCTTGCATAACATTCTAGTTTTGACTCTTGCCTCCCAAAGCCTGAAATATTTACTATGTAACTCTTTGAGAAAAAGTGCTAACTCCTCTCCGAGGGGATGAAAATATCTGAAGACTGTTAATTCTTTTTACTTTTTCTAGAAACAATGATAATTATGATGCGTTATTAGAAGTGCCTGCTATGTGCTAGGCATACATTGTTTCCATTAATCTTCACAACTGTGTGAGATTATTGTCCCCATTTTACAGATAAGGATGCTAAGTATCAGAAAGACAAAGTGTAGGGGTGCCTGGGTGGCGCAGTCGGTTAAGCGTCCGACTTCAGCCAGGTCACGATCTCGCAGTCCGTGAGTTCGAGCCCCGCGTCCGGCTCTGGGCTGATGGCTCGGAGCCTGGAACCTGTTTCCGATTCTGTGTCTCCCTCTCTCTCTGTCCCTCCCCCGTTCATGCTTTGTCTCTCTCTGTCCCAAAAATAAAACATTGAAAAAAAAAATTAAAAAAAAAAAAAAAAAAAAAAAAAAAGAAAGACAAAGCGTATATCGGAGCCAGAATTCAAAACCAGGTCTGTTTAACCCCAAAGGCCATAATGGTTGCTTTGTCAGTGTTTTGCAAAGTGGGGTCCACACAGCCCAGGAGGTGGATGGGACAAGTCACTGGAGCGTAGCTGAATTCGAAACATTGTTTTCTGCCTGGGTCTCCTGTGTTTTTCCTTCCCGTGTGTGTCATCTACTACTCACACAGAAGACTTTACCTCTGACATTTCTGGTCACCAAATGTATGTTCCCCGCCCCAAGCAATTCCCTGCAACATCAGCTGGGTGTCCTATCACTTAACTTGATTTTAACACTACCTACCTGGAGACAGTATCAGATACCCCAGGTTAAGGGTTCAGTCCCACAAGACTGCCCTACCCCCATCTCAAATGCTGTGTTAGGTCCCCAGGGTACCTACAACTTCTGTCTGTCTGCAAACTGGAGGTTCCCATGACCCCCTCCTCAGGTTCAATCAATTTGCTAGAGAGGCTCACAGAACTCAGGGAAACACTTATATTTACCAGTTTATTAAAGGATATGATGAAGGATATAAATGAATGGCCAGATGGAAGAGATCTACATAGTGAGGTCTGGTAGGGTCCTGAGTGCAGGAGCTTCTGTCCTTGTGGAATTAGGGTGTGTTACCCTCTGGGTGTGGATGTGTTTGCCGATTTTGAAGCTCTTGGAGCCCCATACTACTGGGATTTCTGTGGAGTCTTCATCACGTAGGCACATTGATCATTAACCCCATTTTCAGCCCCTCTCCTCTCTCAAGAGAAAGGGGATGCGCTGAAAATGCCAAGTTTCTAATCACGGCTTGGTCTTTCTGGCGACCACTCCCCTTCCGGAGCCATCCAGGAGCTCACCCAGAAGAACCTTATTAGAACCAGAGCTATGCCTCCCACCTGGGAGATCACAAGGGCTTCAGGAGCTCTGTTTCAGGAACCTGGGATCAAAGACCAACTATTAGAACAAACATGTTCCCTGTACTCTTATTCAGGCAATTTACAAGGGTTTTAGGAGCTCTCTGTGGGAACTTGGGGCAGAGACCAATATAAATCTCTTATTATCTCACATTAGTGAGAAACTATGTCTTTTAATTATATATTTTTTAGCTCATCCTTCACTTTCAATTTTACATACATATGTTATTATAATATAAAAACTGCTATAACAAATCAGCTAAAATTAACTTCGTCAGCAGCCAATAGGGTACTATTTAATGTTTATTTACTTTTGACAGAGAGAGGGAGGGAGTGGAGGATGGGCACAGAGACCGGGAGACAGAGAATCCCAAGCAGGCTCCATAAGGTCAGTGCAAAGCCCGACATGGGGCTCTATCCCATGAACTGTGAGATCGTGACCTGAGCGGAAGCCAAGGATTGAACGCTTAACCAACTGAGCCACCCAAGGCGCCCCTATAGGTGGTTTTTAAGGAGCCTAACATATAACTTGCCTTTCTCCACACCTGAATTTAGAATTGAGGGAGACAGAAGGACCCGGGAATTGGAAAACAAAATGTCAGTTTTCTTCTTGAGACAGCCATGGGAAAATCTGGCTTAGGTGAGATGGGCAGCAGTCATGGGTTTCCTATGCCTGGGTCCTAGAATTAGACGTGCTCCTGGAAAAGCACAGGACTTCTTTTGTGGGGGCTCCTTTTACCACTAAGCCTCCCACTGTCTGGGGCCAGCTGGAAGGGGTGCTCCCCGAAGAGATCTGACTCCACACAGGAGAGAAGGAGGAGTATGTTATGCCCTACAGAACTCCTGCTACCCTAGATATCAATCATCTAGAGAATGTCCTCTTCTTGTCTAGGGAGAAAGAAAGCTGGAGTGTTGAGTGAAGCTTCTTCTTTTTTTTTTTTTTTTTAAATTTTTAACGTTTATTTATTTTTGAGGGAGAGAGAGAGAGTGGGGGGGAGGAGCAGAGAGAGAGCGAGACGTGGAATCCGAAGCAGACCTCAGGCTCCAAGCTGTCAGCACAGAGCCCGGTGTGGGGCTTGAACTCACAGTGAGATCATGATCTGAGCCGAAGCCGGATGCTTAACTGACTGAGCCACCCAGGTGCCCCTCTAGTGAAGCTCCCTTTAAGTGGAAGGGAATACCAAGCCTGGAGTGGAAGAATTTGCTACCTTAAAAGACAGTCCATGATATATTCATTTCATAAAACATATATAAATATATGCCACACACATGCTAAAATTTTTTATTGATTATACTCAGTGAAAACTGATGATGACTATTGTAAGCTACACTCTGCACGTGTGGCCAATTTTCATGCAGTTAAAAGGAAGCCAGAGGACATAGTGAATTGTAGGATCTGGGCCCCGAGTCTTAAGAGGAGGTGAATCTAGACTTTATTAACTTGACTTAGAATGCTCTGAATACTGCTATTAACTTAAAGATCTCTAAAGGAGAATTTGGTTATGAGGGAGAACACAAACTGCATTCCTGGAGGCTATTTTCTGAACAGTTTCCTACATGGGGCAATTTCACTGTGGAGAAGCCCATTCAGATTGCTTCAGGTTAGACCAATAGCCAATAAGAAACCTCCACGTTCACGAGCAGCTCCCCATTCAAGGAAATATTTTGTACTGGTGATGCTGTGAATGTCAGCATTGAGGACTGGGTTGCGGTGCGGGGCAGAGTCACAGCTGGAGTCGGGGTGACGAATCAGCTAAGAACGGTAGTTCAGACAGAATTCAAGGGAGAGTTGAACTGCAAACTTTGACATTTTCCAGAGTTTATTGCATGAAACCAAGCTCCTGCTAGATGCCCTGTGAATGGTTTCACTGTCAAGTCCACTTGAGGGACCCACTATAAATAACCCCCTCTCAGCCGTTCACACTGCATGTTATTATATGAGGCTTTGAGACATCCTGTAATAAGGGAGCTATTTAACTTTACTTAACCCAGTGTTTCTCAAGTTTCCCCATCAGTGTCTTATTTCAGGATATCTATTAACATTTGTTCTGGAAAACACTTTGAAAAATGCTGAATGGAGGGATTACAAATTTGGAAGCTGCGATGGTTTATTAAATTCACGGGCTTTGGAGCTAGATATTGGATAGTTCATCCTCTTACTAGCTGTGACCACAGATAAACTTAATCTCTCAGACTATTAATTTCCATCCATAAAATAGGCATAGCAATTCCTACCCAGAAGAACGGTAGCGGAGGCTTAAGAGATAATATCTGTAAGGTGCCCAGCTTTTGTTGAGCATGTTCTCAACAAAAGTTAGACCTTTGCCCTTAATTACAGAGTTAGGTTTAGGGAAGAGAAAGTATTCCTTGAACAAGATTTTGAATCCAGGGAATAGTTTATCAGGATGAGATATGTGCTTTGATTAGCATGCGGGAGGGGGCATAGTATGGCATGAGAGAGTCAGCTTTAGGACGAGACAGCATGCACTAGCTATGTGAGACTTTGGTCCCATGCCTTCACATATAAAATGCGGACATCTACCTTCTAGAGCATTTTGAGGATGAAATCAAAGTGCATGTAGTGTATCCCACAGGCCTGGACCACAGTAAATGCTCAGAAAAATAAGGGTGACATTGCTAATAATAGTGTATGAAGCACCATTTGCAACACTTAGATTACGCCAGGCAATGTGCTGAGTCTGGCCATTTCTCAAAAGCGGAGCATGCAGACCATTTCCTCACAATGTACTTTTAAAGGATGCAGTTTCTTGCTGATTCTGACTTTCAGGGGGTGCAGCCCAGGGGGTTATTGGGAGGCATGGGTTGCAAGATGGTGAGGAATCACACCTGGACCAGATGGATACTAACTAGAGAAGTGATGGACGTTAAACACCTTGGATTCGGAGAAGAGTGGCCACATGACCTGGGTCTTAGACACACAGCTTTACCATGACCCCTTAGAGGAAGGAAGGAGAGTGTGTGCAGGTGTGTGCGTGCAGGTGTTTTGTGCAAGCTGGGTCATGTTTGGCCTGGCACTTCTTAAACAGTATAAAGGGAATGGCGAATGTACCAGTTCCAACTGAGTCCTGAGGGCAATGGGGTAAGAACCCCCCCGAGAGAGTCAGCCAGGTTTGGTTCCTGACCATGGTCCAATCCCATCCATCAGGGTCAGGTGCCCCTGCATGCCTGCTCCAGGAATCCCATGCCCTTACCACTTGTATTCTTACGAACAACCACAATTAGTTTGGAAGATTTGGGAGAAAATGCTCCCAAGGGGGGGTAGGGGGCTGAAGCACATGATTTTTTTTTTTTTTTAAATGGGAACAGAGACTAATACACAAAGGACCATTATCCTTAAGCAAGGTCCAAAAGGTAATTGCATTCTTTGAAATCTTTCATCCAAGGGAGGGTGAATATCAAATATAAATTTCCCCTTTTGATGTTTTCTGTTCAGGGACTCTGTTGGTTCTCTTCTTCTCTCCCTAGGAAGGTGGGTGGTGGTGTCATTTTGTTTAATGATTCACCTGACGCCAAGGAGGCTGGGGGTAGGTTTGGCCTTGCCTGTGCCCTTGGGAAGGTGATAACACGTCAGACAATGCCCTCCCTCTCCCCAGAGCAGATGGCTTGGGCAGTCCCCACAGCCCAAGCATGGCTGCCCCTCCCCTCCACCCCACACTCTTGCCCATGGGTAGGCAACACCAGCAAGAGGTTCAAGGCACCTTGGATGTGCTAAATTTTCCACCCTTAGGCACAGAGCTGAGGATATGTGGGAGATACCCAGTGAACACAAGGATGTTTTCCCTTAATTTCTGGACATTGTGATTCAAAGAATCGAGATGAACTAGGAGGCTGACAGAGAAGTCCCCCCTCTTGGCCAAACAGCTCACAGGCTTCTGTTCTTTGACTCCCCAAACTCAAGCCCAAAATGCCAGGGCACGAAGCTATGCAATTCTTCTTTAGCCAAATAAAATTCGTAGACACTGCATCTTCACAATGAAGCTTGAAACCAGTCAAGCACTTTTTTATTAAAAAAAAAAAAAAAGAAAAAAAGTCTAATGGTATATAGTCTATACATGCTACAGCTAAGTGTTCACCACCCTCCCCCCCTCACATTACATATCCTCGTGTATTTGTGTGTGTGTGTTAAAAGGAAACAAAAACCACCACCAGAATTCGTCAGTTTGCCAAGAGGGTATGAGGAGTGCTGTGACATTCAGGGATCTCCAGTGTCACTCCGTAAGCAGACAGGAGGCGGTGGGGCAGGGTGGTCAGAGCTCCCCTGTTCCTGGAGGGATGTGAGAGATGGCCTAGTTGTTGGTGACGCTTGGAAGCAGGAAATGCAGGGATCGCTAAGGTGACCATAGTTTATCATCTCCCCTGGACGAGTGAAAGGGGCACTATTAACAGCTACATGGGCACAAAGGCATAGACAGGCACGCACTGGGATAAAATACGGACACCTCAGCTGTGTTAGAATTGCTTATTGCTGTAACAAGCCTGGTGGGGGCACCTCCTTTTGTATGTTTATAGAAGACCTAGAAGTGAAGGCTACTGGCTGTAGCACTGGGTTTGGCCTCTTCAAGGATAACAGCAGTTGAGTCACTGAGAGGCCTAATTTGGAGGAGGGATGCAGACAGGAAGGAAGAGGGAAATGCTGAAGCGTGATGAGGGTGTGGATAGCTTGGCAGGGTAGCACCAGAAACCAGACATTACCCTACGAAGCTGGACATTCAAGTCTGTGGGAAAGGGTCCTCAGCAGGTGAGGACCAAGGAGCCTTCTGGGTTTTCGCTCTGCAGTGCTGGGACTGGTCCGTCTGGGACCCCGGCTGTGGTCTGTCTCAATGTCAGAACCTCAGCCAAGTTAGGAGCAATTCCTCCAGGCGAACAGAGGGCATCCTACACCCTCAGGCCTCAGTGTGAGCCAATTTCCCACTCCTCCAGGCCATAGAGTTTGACATTAGGTAATCTTTGGTCTATGGTGTGGTGTGGCTGGTTTGCAGCAGAAGCCTGGACAACCAAGGGGGAGGGATAGGACTGCAGTGCAGGGCTCAGGCTGTCCCATACCCACTGACGCAGTCCAAAGAGAAGGGCGAGACCTCCCAGGGAGCAGCCTGACCCAACACTTAAGAGACGTGGGCACAATGAAAGGATGGCAGCCAAGCCCCAAATGTTCCTGTTCCTGATGATGTCGAATTACCAGCTACTTGAAGGCAGGAGTGACTTCTTGATCCCACACAGTGCTTTGTACTTGATAGAGGCTGTAAAAATACTACACAGTGCGTCCCTCAGCCTAAGGACCATCCAGATCCTGGGGAGATATGGCACCTGCCCTTTCACGAGGCAAGTTTGTTTTCCTACGTTTCGCCTGGTAGTGGGATCCTCGGTGGGCTCAGAAATGTCCTAAGGCCAAGAACTTTGCCTAAGAGATTGGTTACATGGGAAGGCCTTGTGGTGGAGGCTTAAGATGATTGATTAATGGGAGCTCATGTGGGCTCCAGCAATTTTCAGCGGGGTAGGGCGCTAACAGTGGTCCAAGCAAGCACCCAGCTCCCCCGTCTCAGCCTGGGACAGTGACATAAACCCACCAAATGGCAGAGATTTTTTGCAAAGGCCTAGTCTGCCAAGTGGTGATCCTACAACTCAGATTTTCCAGAGAGTTGGTGGCACTGTAAGCTGTAGTTTGGTCGTAGGACGTAGGCTGAAACAGTCATCACAAGGAACGAAGCAGGGGTGAGAAAAGAAAAGAAAACAAAACCCACCTCCGCCTGCCTTTGGCCTGTGGCCTACTGCTACGTGTGATCACGAGGTGAGGGGAGGAGAAACCGAAATTATGAGCGAGGTGACCCGCTTCACGCACATTTCATTGCCATTGGCAGAGGAAAAGTCCCGGGACCTGGGGAGAGAGCACCCGTGGACGCGAGTCTCAACTCGATCACAACTTGAATGAAAACTGGGCACGTGGCTTCACCCTGTGAACCTCAACTTTCTCTCCACCGCTCAGGGCTGATCCTATGCCCTCACAGGGCTGTCGTGAGGGTTAAGTTAAAGGAAGGATGTTTAAGCACCAGTGACCTGCCCTGAGCGTGGCATGGGAGTTTTAACTGTGGTCTTGGGCATTTTTCTGTGGGCATCACCTCAGGGGAGTTTTGCATAGGCTTCACCAATTGCTCGCAGAATGGTGGCCACCGGGCTGAATGCTGTAAACCTAAGTTCCCGAGCAAGGACAGCTAGGGAGAGCCACAGGGCCATCAAGACCCCCTACTTCCAGTTGCCTGAGGAAGGGCCCACCACTGTGGCAAACGGAGCCGGCCCAAGAGAGGAGTCCTCAGGCCCTAGACGTGTCCTGAGCAAAGAACGGTGAACAGAGAGGAATGTGATTTCAGTACCTTCGGTTCGCGTCAGAATAATACTAATAACAAAAAAGCAAATTCTTTCATTTGCAGGACCACTTCTGCCCACAGGGAGGTGGAACCAGTCTGTTCCCACCCAGCGGACCTTCGGGAGGAGGGAGCGGAGCCAAAGATAACCCCTTCAGTGGAATCAGCAAACAAAAGCCAGAGCTCTTAGAGCCGGGCTTGGAGCCACACGTATCCTGGTGTACCCAGTGCCTAGCACGTGGTAGGCACTCACAAAATACTTGGAAAGGTCAACGGAAGCAGAAGTGAATCAGCAAAAAAGAGACCGAGTTCTGTCTTTGGAAATGTAGTCGAATCCTGCATAACAGCTTCATAAAAGCTGTTTAAGCCAAAGTGGGTCAAAAACTCCGAAAACCATGCTACGGGCTCGCTCCCTTCCAAATGAGGGGATGTCAAAGATGTGGGTGGCCCTCTCCCGGCTCCCCCTTTCCCTGACTACTGTCCTTCCCCACGGTTCTGGGCAGAGGGCCAGGGGGCAAGTGGGCACCGCCAGAAGCACCCCGGGGCCCTGCCCGGGGTCCACGGACCGACTGAAGGAAGGAATAAAGACGCTACTGTGACTCAGGACGCTCCTTCTCCCATAGAAGCATCCAGAGCCCACATGGCAGTGCGGGCAGCGGACAGCAGAAGAGGGCTGTTTGCACAGAAGTCTTTGGCACTGCAGGGGGACAGTGGGCGTCCCTGGGAAAGCTGACCCCGTGGTCCCCAAAGCATCACAGCAGACGATCACTGAATTGGAGATTGCCGAGCTGGATCCTCTTCTGCAGGGTAGGGTGGGTAGCTGTGCCTCCGTGAAGCATATCTGTCCAAATGGGTGGAAGTGAGATGACAGAGAGGGAGAGTGCATGCAAAAAAAAAAAAAAAAAAAAAAAAGAAAAAAGAAAAAAAAGGAAGAAAAATTGCTCTGTG
Organism: Prionailurus viverrinus; assembly: GCF_022837055.1. Classification (NCBI taxonomy): domain Eukaryota; kingdom Metazoa; phylum Chordata; class Mammalia; order Carnivora; family Felidae; genus Prionailurus; species Prionailurus viverrinus. Next base: position 178,080,285 of record NC_062561.1, on the reverse strand, counting down.
AATGCCAGAGAGGAGCAGGAAGCAGCAGCAGAGAGGGCCGGGAGGCGTCCGCCTGTGGAGATGCAGCTGCTGGCCCCTGAGCCACCAGGGCCCCTCAAGGCTGGCACGTGAGACCATCTGAGCTCCCTTGGCTCCACAAGCTTTATCCCCCAGAGCGGGCAGCAGCACAGGAGGAGGAAACAGGGCCCTGTGGCAGCCGCCAGAGCCCTGGGCATCCCCGCGTTGCCGAGGAGTAGCTGTCCACGGTGTAGGGCAGCCTTCGGTGCAAGCTGTGATGGGTTGGAGGCGTGGTGGGTGTGGGAGCAGCTACTGGTGCCCACACCACGAAGAAGCCCTTGGCCACCTGCTCCTGACACTGTTAGCTTCTTCCTTTTCCCTGCCTGGTTAGCCTCTTACTGGGGGGAAGGGCACCGGCACCGAAGTCACACTAGCTCGATTCAAGTCCTCGTTCTTCTTCTGCCCAGCTCGTGTGCCCCTGGGCACACTGAGTCTGAGGTTCTTCGTCCGTAAAACAGGTATACTACAAGAGAGGGTTGATGTGAGGGTTAAAACATGAATGTAAAGTGCCAAGTACAGAGTCTGGCACCTACTAGCTACTCACAAGGGGCATGGATTGTGATTAGCTCCTTTCAAACCGACTTTGAGATTCTTGCTCTATGGAGACAAAGTGAAATGCCCCATGGTGGGGCAGGGATTCCTATTTAAAAAGCCCTGCTGTGGGAAAGTGAAGCGTGCTGGGGCTGGGACCATGCCCTCAGGATCAGTCAGGGTCCCAAGACAGAAGATGGGAGGCAGAATGGCTCAGCAGACCTTCAGGTCCACTCCTGGGACAGCTGCATCTGGTCAAACCTGAGAGGCTCCTGGGCCCCGAGCCTCGAGGAGGACATCTCCTTGGGATTGGCAATGGAGCCAACTTCCAGGAGATGGAGTTCTTTCTGGTACCAGGCATTTTGGAAACTGAGTAAATAAAGTCACTGGGATTTTAGAAACACGGAGAAGTTGGGGGCCAGCCATCACGGACTGGGTGGGGTGCCAGCAATGAGAGACCCTTTCTGCAGTTTCCAGATCATGGGTTCTGGTCTTGGAGGCGTCGGAGAGTCACGGTCCCGCTGCTAGGTGGCCTACACAGGGTGGCAATGCCACCGGCCTTAAGGCAGGGATGCTGGCTTGGAGAGGAAGCAGGGGGTGTGGCCTCTGACCCTCTGAGCCTCCAGGGAATGCTGTGATGGGAGGGAAGAAACCACAGTACTCTAGAGCCTTCCTTCCTTTTAAGCTGCATGAAGGTTGATAAATTAAGAGGCATATTAAATATGTGGGTAAAGCCAGCAGGGATGCACGGGACCGCCACACAGGGAAGGAGGTGGCTACGGCTTCTTTCTGAGATAGTTGGAAGGAATCCACCCTTCCCAGGAAGGGGCCCCACTCAGGACCTGGCAGAACCACCAGCCACTGCTGTTCTTTTCCCGGACCTCGAACACCGTCCCCTCCTGGAAGCTGCTGGTATCTTCGTCTCCTTCAAAGTTGGCCACAGCCACATATAAAGAGTCCTTCGGGCCATCCGCATTGGGGAAGGGGGTTGCGGCTACTTTCTCCCTGTTTTCTCCGATCTTGCCCGCCATCCGTGGTCCCGGACCACCTTTGCCTCTCATGTCGTCTTGGCCACCTGAGGAATTGGAAAGGAAAGGTTTGGCTTTAGGAGGGACCAGCAGGGCCCGGCCTGGGGCAGGAGCTGTCTTGCCTTCGTTGGCTTCCCGCTGTGGTCCTTTGACCTCTGGGAGGGGCCTGGAGGATGAGGTGGTTTTCTTGGGGGGCGGTGGTCTGCGGGGCAGGACCACGGGTCTCTGCGGGGAAGCCTCCTGCAGTGGGGCGGGCACACTCTTAGGCACAGGATCTGCGGTCTTGGCTGGCCTCGGAGGGGCTCTGCAGGACATCTCCTTTGGGCTGAGCCCATCCTGTTTGGCCGTCCTGTCCTGGGTGCGGCCAGGCCCGTCGCCTGGGAGGAAGCCCCGGCTGAAGGCTGCATCTTGGCCCCCAGCAGGCTGGTGGCCGCTCTCTCCATCTAGTAGGGGTTTCTCTTGGGACTTGGCAGGCCTCAGCTTGCTCCTGAGGTTGCAGATGTCTACTTGGTCTTCGCCCTGAGGTGGCTCTGTCCTGGGGGAAGGAGTTGGTTTGGGCCTAACCTGAGGTTTGGACTTCAAGAAGGGATTCTGGGGAACAACTTCCGGCTTCTCCTCTGGTGGCTCAGCTTTGGGTCTGGAGATGGGTCGGAGGTTGGGCTTCTTCACTTCCTTGGCCAAGACCTTGTGGCCACACTCCAGCCCCATCTCGTTTTTCAGCTGGAACAACTTGCTTTTGTCAGGTTTGGGCTCTGGTCTCCTGCTGTCTCGGGACGGGGGGGTGTGTTTGGCTGGAATCATGGGCAAAATCATGCCCGGAGGCTTGGGTGAGGAGCCCCGGAGCTGTTCCATCCTCTGCCGCCCCCTCTCCTGCAGCTCCCCTTCCGACTTGACGATGGATTCTTTCCGGGGAGGGAGGCTGGGCTTCTCCTCCAGGTCGGGGCTTGAGATCTCTTCGTAGCCTGCGCACGAGGACATGTCGGAAGACGCCTTCCTCAGGACCTCCTTGCCGCCCTTCCAGTCTTTGGACCACGGTATCCCGGAGTCCGCGGTACCATGTGGCGCGTCGGGCAGGGGCCGGGAGGGGCCGACGGCTTCACTGCCCGTGTTGTTCTCTGCTGCTGCTGTGTCCCCCAGACGGAGCTGGGTCACCTCGTTGGGCAAGGGAGCCAGGAAGTTGGGTCTTGAGGCATTGCTTGTCTTCTTATACTTGTCAATGAAGGTGGCTGGGGCCCACCCTTCCTTATCTTCGATCTGAATGTACCACCAGCCACTCAAGTTCTTCTCGATCACCTGGAGGGAAAGACAGAGGAGAGCATTTAGTAGGGATGGTCTCAGGGCCAGTGGACCAGAACAGTCTGGGAGAACCCACATGTGACTGGATTCTGGAAGCAAGGACTTTTCACTCAGCAGATCCCCAGACAACGGCTGCAGTGGACCATCTATGGAGACCTTACTGTGGGTCAGAAACATCTTACATGGGGGTAGGTTCTGGTCTAATCTTGAATATCCCCCAAAGCAGTCCTGGAGACATGGACTTGGGTACAAGTAATTAATCTGAGAGGTGATTTCAGGAGGTGCAAGTGAGAAAGTGGGAAAAGAGAGCCAATTATGAGTATGTTATTGTTTCGGGCCACGGGGGCTTAATCTGCCAGGACCCTTTGAGACCATGCAGAACTCACCCCAACTTGGGGGGTGGGGACATTTATCTCCTGATTCCTAGTCCCTGCTCCCCCCCACCCCCCCAGGGCATTAATCCCCTGGCCTCTCTGGGTGGTGCCCTAATGGGGGTGTAGGAGATGGGAGGCTGTCATATTCAGGGACCTGTGTGCGGCTGCAGGAGGGTCGGGCTGCAGGACAGGCCACCGGCAGTGTCTGCTCCAATTCCACACTCAGCTCATCTTTAGACAGAGGGGAACCTCTGCTGATGAAGGTAAAAGAAACTTTTATCTCCTCTCCTTCTCCCTCTGGGACAGACACCCATGGGTGGAATCACCCATGGTATTTAAGATCTTATGTTTCCTGTCTCCTTTTTGTTCAGTATCATATGGCTGAATTGACTAGAAGGTGTGTATGTTACATGTTATGGGCTGAAGTGTGCTCTCTCCAAATTCATAGGTTGAAGCCCCAGCTCCCATGTCTTAGAATGTGACTGCATGTGGAGGTAGAACCTTCTAAGAGGTAATTAAGTTAAAATGAGGTCATATGGGTGGGTCTTGATCTAACATGACTGGTGTGCTTATAAGAGGAGATTAGGACACAGAGAACACACAGACTGAGGGACGACCACGTGTGAACACAGTTAAGAAAACAGCGGTCTCTAAGCCAAGGCAAGAGGCCTAGCGAGAGACCAAATCTGCTAACCCTTTGATCTTGGACTTTCAGCCTCCAAAACTGTGAGGAAAGAAACCTCTGTTGTTTAAACCACCCAGCCTGTGACATTTCGTGGCAGCAGACTGAGCAAACCAATATTCTGCAGTTCCCTGGCAGGCCCCCTCCACAGGAGACCTGATTAATGCTTGCAACCGCTGTGTGAGATGGGGATTATCATCCCATTTTACAGATGCAGAACTGAGCCTCGGGACAACTGAGGGACTTGCAGAGGGTCTTGCGGAAAGTTAACGGAGGAGGCGGGAGCAAAAGGCAGGTGTGTGCGTTCCAGAGCTGGAGCCTTTACCACTACGCGACCATGGCCGCCGGGAAAGGGGACCTGTCTGGGGAGGAGCTGTATTTGAGGTGAGAAAGTGCTGGGGGCAGAGAGGGCCACGGGTGCAGTCCTGCCGCCGCACTCCTCCGCCCAGCCTAGGGCAGGAGGCAGAGGCCGGGCTCTGAAGCCCGCGGTGTGGGTTCCAGTTCTGGCTCCACCTTTTATCGCCTGCGTGGCCCCGCACAAGCCACATGCTTGAGATTCCACAGCGTGAGATGGAGGACGGTGTCGAGAACAAGAACACCCCTTACAGGATTTTCAGGAGGACTGCATAAGCGAATGCACACAGTGGCCCTTGGTCAATGCTGAAAGGTAAATGTTTCCTATTATTAAATTACAGTGGAGATCACTGACAAGGCAGGATGCATGTGACAAGTGTATATTTAACAAGCCCTGCTGGTTTCCCAGAAAGGGTATTGATACAGGCAAGCCCTTTGCATGAGGGTGACCAGCATCTCCCCGACACCCAGTGGCTCTGGTAATAATTAAAGGTGACTCTGGGCATACAAGTCACTGTCGGCACACCCACGAATTCAACCACTCCAAGTGTGTACGTGAGAAAATGAAAACAGGACGATAATCGCGGCGAAATACATCAATGAGGATTTGCTAAGCTTACGCTCTATGCAAAGTCCTACGGCAGAAGCACTCAACACGTGTGTTCTTGATCACAACTTACGGGAGTTTTCATTTACCAGAGGGAGGCCGAGAGCTATCATGAATAAAAGCCAATGCCAAATCACAAGAATGAAGGGGAAGGAAAAAAGCCTGGGCTTTAACGCCAGAGATGCCTGGGTTCAAATCCCAGCTCCACTTACTAGCAATACAACCTTGGGCAGTGGACCTAACCTCTCTTTGTCTCAGGTGCATCTGTAGAATAGGCTGAAGAGGGGCGCCTGGGTGGCGCAGTCGGTTAAGTGTCCGACTTCAGCCAGGTCACAATCTCGCGGTCCGTGAGTTCGAGCCCCGTGTCAGGCTCTGGGCTGATGGCTCAGAGCCTGGAGCCTGTTTCCGATTCTGTGTCTCCCTCTCTCTCTCTGCCTCTCCCCCATTCATGCTCTGTCTCTCTCTGTCCCAAAAATAAATAAACGTTGAAAAAAAAAATTAAAAAAAAAAAGAATAGGCTGAAGATATCGACCTCTTGGGACTTCTGTGAAGACTGTTATCGAGGGCGTAAGGTCCCCGGCACAGAGAGGTGCCTCTATCATCATCATCATCATCAGCAGCAGCAGCTGCACATGTTTTGAACATACACAGACCAGGCAGGCAAGTAAGGTGATCCTGGGCATCGTGTTGGAACACTGTGGCTCCATTAACGAAATCTGAAGGCTAAGATGAGATTGAAATGAGCCAGGAAGCAAAGTAGGGGAGAAGGTAGAAGATACAGAACTGCTCATGAGAAGAGAATACTTGGGTAAGCCAAAAGCTTTAGTGGCTTCCCACCAGAGGCCCCCAGGCTACCACTGGCAGAGCCGTATGCTGACATCATGGAACAACGAGCAGTTAAGTTTCAAGGTTGGGTTATGTCTGTGTTTTCTGGAAAAGAATGTCGGGTATGTGAGCTTTTAAAATGGATCAGCTTCAGCAAAGAGAGACAGGATAAAGGCCAGAAATAAAAAAGGGGACTGGTTCTAGTTGAAGTGGGGGGTGGAGACTGGCGGGAGGCACCCCAACACCCCCAGGAAACTCCAGGGATCCATGAGCTCCTGGCTGCACGCAGAGTCAGCCCTCAGCTTTGGCTCATGGTCCACGACATCCTGAGCTGCGCTTGGCTGATTTCAGAACATTCTGAGCCAGGTAGCGGTGGTGCCTGTCGGCAAATATTGTTTGCCGACATGCTTGAACAACGGTGTGTGTGTGTGTGTGTGTGTGTGTGTGTGTGTGCGTGTGTGTGTACAAAATGCTGGAAACTTATTGTCTTGAAGGAGAAGGTGGTTTTATCATATTTTTCAGCACTCCAAGGAAAAGAAAACCAAACCTTTATACTATGCAAGTTGGATTTCTGGTTTCGAGAGGAGGGTGAATAGCAGCTTCCCCTCGATGCGAAAAAGCCAGGGAAATAAATGAATACAAAGCCAAGCTCAGAAGGAGGAAGGGGAGAAGTTAGCAGACCAGGAATTGTGAAGACTCACAGATGGACAGAGGCAGCAGAGGGAGGCTGTGGCCCAGGGCTGCTGCAGGGGTACCTGCCACCAAAGGTGGAGCAGGGCTGAGGTCTGCCAGACTTCAAGGTGGGGGAGCCTGGGAACAGGGTGCCCAGGAGCAAGCAACAGGGGATTAACTGAGATACCAGAGCAGAAGCAGCCAGGCTGGTTGATTCCTCACAGCCCTTCTTTCCATTTTTTTAGGGCAGGCAGAGTAAAGAAGGTGATTGCTTATAAGTGGAAACAGGGAATGTGAGAGCTTGGGTCAGAGAGACCCCACACTATTCAGTGGCTGGCTTGAAGTCTCCAACCTAGCGCTGGAACTGGTGGGAGCTGACCAGCACTTTGTGTACAAGCCCCCTCTGGACTGTCTGACTGCTGCCTCTTCTTGCACAGCCCAAGGCAAGTACTAACACCATGAGAAGAACGGAAATAAACCAACAGCACTGCAAAGGATATACGGCTGAGAAAAGAGATAATGGACTATAACAGTAGGACCTTAAATTCAACATATTTAATATTCTCAGAGCATGACGGAAGGGCATCAAATTTGCGAAAGAACAGGCTCTGCTGAAACAAGAACAGGCACCCGGGAAAAAGAATCACTACTGCACTCTCAGAAATGAAAATAATTGTGGAAATAAAACCAGCAACAGACTGAACTGTTAAACAGCAAATGAATGAACTAGAAGATGAGGCACAATGCTGGGGCACCTGGGTGGCTCAGTCGGTTGGGCAACCAACTTTGGCTCAGGTCATGATCTCCCGGTTGATGAGTTCGAGCCCCACATCGGGCTCTGTGCTGACAGCTCAGAGCCTGGAGCCTGCTTCAGATTCTAGGTCTCCTTCTCTCTCTGCCCCACCCCCCGCTTGCACTCTGTCTCCCTCTGTCTCTCAAAAATAAATAAACGTTAAAAAAAAAAAAAAAAAAAAGATGAGGCCCAATGCTCCAAGAAGGCAGCACCAAGGGACAAAGATGGAAACGTGAAGAAAAAGTCAGGAGACGTGGAGAACAGGGGCAGAAGGTCACAAAGCTGTTTAATAACTATTCCAGGAGGAAAGAATAAAGAGGGTGAACGGAGGCACTATTTAAAAAAGTAAAAGTGGGGAACTCTCTAGGAAGATCTCGAGGCCTAGATCAAAAAGGCCCACCACAATGCTAAGCAGGTAAAAATAAAGAAAGTCACACCTAGACGCACTTTCGTGAAATCCAAGCATTTTAAAGATAACGAGCTCCTGCGAGAATCAGAGAAATGACAGATTTTGAACGAGAGAATAAGAATTAGGTAGGTAGTAGCTCGTGACCAGCAGCACTAGATGTGAGAAGAGAACAGAGTGATCTATGCAAAGTGCCAAGGGAAGGGAACTTTCAACTTGGATTACAAAACCCAGTCACTGAAGAAGAAGAAAACAACACTCATCTCTCATTATGTCAAGAAAGCATGTACAGAAGTGAGGGGCTTGCTCTCAGCTGAAGACTGAGACATAGGGCCCAGATAAGCCATACAGGGTAGGGAAGGGAAACCAATGTGAATCAGGGGAGGCTTCCTAGAGGATTGAAAGAATGAATTTGATTTTGAGATGCCAAGTTCAGTTCAAAAAATGGCCTTCAGTGCCTTTTGTTTGCTTGTTTACTTATTTATTTTGAGAGAGAGTGAGAGAGAGAGCACAAGGTGGGGAGAAGTAGAGAAAAAGAGGAAGAGAGAGAAAATCCTAAGCAGGCTCCACATGGTCAGCACAGAGCCTGATGCGGGGCTCGAACTCATCAACCTGGAGATCATGACCTGAGCTGAAGTCAGACGTTTAACCGACTGAGCCACCCAGGCCCTGAGTGCCTTCTATGAGAAGGCAGGTGGAGTGCTAGGAGCTGGGTTAAAGCAAGGTCAGTCCTGGCAGAGAGAGTAAGAGAGCTGGAGAAGGGCCAGCTTGACCAGTGGGGTTCACAGAAAAGCTGTGGAAACAGGCTTTGGTCGGAGACACAGCCTGGGGTGTGAAAAGATGCTAGGAAGAAGGCACATGTTTCATGTCGAATCGGATGTATAGGTTTTACAGCAGCAAAATGGGGAACTGGGCATAGAATGATCTTTTAGCACAAATCAAGATGCCTTGAGTTCTCTATAGATATGAAGTTGGAAAGGCCAGAAAGGCCAAAAAAAAAAAAACAAAAAAAAAAACAAACCGGCAAAAGGAACAGCTATGAAGTCTTTTTAGAACTTTGTGGGTATTTCTGCTTTCCCCTTAGTCTGTCTACTTAGACTGGGATTAGCATTTTATAAAATTAGCTGGAGAGACTTTAGCTCTCTGCAGATAGCCCTCCCTCAATGGGCTGAAAGACATTTGGTTGAGGATGACTTTCTGGAGATGCCTGGGAAGAATTGGTGGTGGAGAGGCCCAGGACGCAGCACCTTCGGGGAGCCACCTTCTGCTGAGCTGCCTGGGCAGCTGCCCCAGGGCATGAGGGGAAAGAGAGAGAGAGAGGCAGGAAGTGTCAGAGTGGGAGGGAACCAGCAGGTGCTTTGCAGATCTCTTAGAGAGTGATTAAAGACCCTCAGGGCAACCACACTTGTGCACTGGCTCAACAGTCATCCATCCACTGCTAATGTCCTTCAATCAGCCAAACGTTCACTTCTAAAGCACCCACTACGGACCAGCCCCAATGCCAGGGCTGTGGGTAAGAATGAAGAAGATATTCCTCGGCCTTCTGAGTGTCAGGCAGGAGGCTAGTGGGGAGACAGATTTTCACTGAATCGATATTTCTGGCAAACCTACCATGTGCCAAGCACTGTGCTAGCTGTAAGGACACAGGAGTGAAAAACAGATAAGGTGCCCGCCCTCCCGACATTCCCAAATGTCCAGCAGATGGCTAACAATAGGAGGTTAACAGTCCTGGCTCAAATCTGGAGACAGACATGGGTTCAAATCCTGCCTCTGCCACCTTTCAGCTGTGTGACTTTGGACAGCACCTTTTTTCCTGAGCCAAAGCTTCCTCATCTGAAAAATGGGGATTGTGAATGGTCCTGCCTCACCAGAGTAAATGATTAAGAGAGAGACTGTGTGTGAAGTGCTGAGCTCAGTGCCTGGCAGCTGACTGCTACAGCATTACTTCCAGGCTCTCCGGGAAATACGGGCAACAGCCTCAAGCTCTGACTCCACGAGGAAAGGAGAAAGAAATGGAAGGAGAGAGAGGATTTATGTTGGCCTTGGTGCAGGAACAGAGCAGACAAGCAAAGGAGCGGGACGAAAAGGAGAGAGAGAAGCAAGAAGGGGAAGTAGGTGGTGATAAAAACAGAATACAAGGCAGTCACAAAAGATCACATAGTGTATGATTCCACTTATATGAAATGTTCACGCAGGCACAGCAACAGAGACAGAAAGCAGATTAGTGGCTGCCTAGGGCTGGGGGCAGGGGGGCTGAGAACAGCTGAGGGGAGACAGGGAGTGGCGGCTAATGTATACAGCCTTTCTGTTTTGGGTGTTGAGAACGTTCTAACACTGAATGTGGTTGCACAATTCTGTGAATATACTAAAAAAACACTGGATTGTATACTTTAAGTCAGTGATGTGTATGGTGTGAATTATGTATCGGTAAAGCTGCCACAAAGAAAGGAGAGAAGGGAGGAAGGGAGGGAGAGAGGAAGGAAGAGAGGGAAGAGGGGAGGAAGGAAAAGAAGAAGGGAGGGAGGGAGGGAGGGTGAGGAGAGAAATGAGAGAAGCAGGAGGTGGTGCCGTGGTTCAAGAATCACAAGTAGGCAAAGGGGCACCGGGTCCACTCACCTCGACCTTCAGACCCGCCTGGAAGCTGATGCCATCAGGGATGGTTGTCTGGAACTCAGCAATAGTGTAATACTCTTCCTCCACTTGGGGTGGAACGGGAGGCTTGGGCAGGTTAAGACCTCGAGGCTGGCACAATTAAACACAGTGCTAAATCCAGGGTAAGTCCATTGCCATTGGCTGAAGGGGGGAGGCGCTAAGGGTCGGGGGCACACAATCACCCTCAAGGGGAGCTGGTGGACCCATTTGGATTCTAAGGGACAAAACACAGAGGACCATCTGTGCAGATCATCTCCTAGATGGTTCACTGGACCATCAGCTTCAGAGTGAGGAGGAGAAACATGGGACATTTACCTACAATCATGAAAATCTGGGGCAGGACAACAGTCTCTGAATTCAAGAGGCAGTGAGGGTTGTGGAAAGAACACGGGCTTGCAGGTCAGACCCATCTGGGTTGGAAATACTGCTTATGCGTGCTGTGCACCTTTGGACAAATCACTTCCCCTTCTGGAGCCTCAGTTTCATCTCCTGTAGAATGGGTATCTACCTGGTGGGATCACTGTAAGCATTCAATAGGTCCACGTAATGAAGCACCCAGCACACTGCAGGGTGCCCAACTGGTGCTCAATAAATGGTAGAAGGCTCAATTTTCAAAGTATTGGTTAGAAAAGGTACCTAAAGATTTAAAAACAGAGTCTGAAAGTAAAATACCAGAACGGCACCACAAATACTTATGCCTCATCCCAGCTTTGGTTTCGAGTTACCTTCTCTGAGAAGACTGACCTACAATAAAGCAAAGTGGGCTCAGGAAGCAGAGGGCTCATCCTGAGACCTAACCGTGGCAGAGCCATAGGTAACTTGCATCACTCCCAGGGGACCCTAGCCTTTCCCCCTCTGATCAGACCAACACTTGTCTGGTCTGCGACACTTGTCCAGGCAGCTGTGTGGAGAGGCAAGAGAACATCTCTGGGAAGGGCAAGGTGGGAGTGAGGGGCCAGATTCGGATCAGGGCCTGGCTTCCCGGCAGCAAGGGTCCACTTACTATGGTCATATCTCGGCGAGGAGGGGGTCTCTGCCTCATCTTGGGCGATCCTACAAAGAGACGAGAGCTTACTGCACACACATGCAGAATTCTGCAGATGGAATTCTTCAGGGGGACACCAGGCAGGCATTCGTGAGCTGCTGTGACCCTTCTTGTGGGAAGAAACAGCCTGACTGGGAAGGAGCCGCTCAGACTTGGCTTGGGACTATGAGGACTGCCCGTGTGCCGGAGCGGCGTGCGGCTCTCCAGACAGGCCCCACGATGTAGGCTTCGGTGGAACACAGGCGTGGTAATGCCTGCCTGCCACCCAGGGGCAGTGGCAGAGATGAAAGGAAAGGGTGCAAACGAGGCTGGAGGCACCTGGTGGGCGTGCAATGTTAAACCACACATAAACAGAACAAACAAATGTGGGCTGACGACATCAGGGGTTTCTACTCTGGAACTGGGCTGCCCTTGCTCTGAGTCTCAGGCTCAGGAGGATGACTGCGTAATGGTCCAGGCTCCTGGCTCAAGGCGGAACATGTGTCATCCCCTGAGCTGGCTCAGCACAGGTCCACACGGAGGGCAAGTCTGGCAGCTGGGATGTGCTAATCTCTTAAATCCCCATCTCCCCTGTCTTCTGTTACAATTAGTTAGCGATGGAGTTTTAGCCAGCCACTAAGCTGCCTATGTAAAGACTGCACTTCCCAGACTCCCTTGCAGCTAGGTATTGCCATGTGACTAAGTTCTGGCCGGGGGGACGTGACAGAGTGGAGAGCATGTAGCTTCTGAGTCAAGTCCTCCACTCCTCCCTGCCTTCTTCACTGGCTGGACTAGTGGGGCACCACCCTGGACCAGCAAGATGAGGGCAACACAAGATAGCGTCTCATAAGAACTTTGACTGCACAGAGCTGCCCCAGCAGCCCTGGACGCAGAGCCGGACAGCTTTGTGAGAAAGAAATGAACATCTAAATGATCTGAGCCCCTGTTCCTGGGGGGGGGGGGGGGGGGGGAGGGGTTGTTACTGCGGGGGGAGAATTTGCTTGAGCATCGGAACCCATCTTCTAACAAAGACATGGGGGTTCAGATTCTTATTTGCTCAGCGTTAATGGGAATCCTGTGCTCTTGGCCATGATAGATTAGAATCACAGAAGCCAGGGGCTGGCCAGAAACCCCGCCATGGCATGCCAGTGTTTTTTTTTTTTTTTTTTTTCCTGAGACATCAGCTGAGCAGAGAATGGAGAAATTCTTGAGTTTCAAGAATTCACTGACTTTTACGAGTTTGCTGAGCTGCTGTAAACAGTTGGAGAAGTCTAGCTGGGTCAGGGGACTTTCCCAGCAGACGGCTTCCTCCTGCCCTGCACAACTGGGGCAGGGTCACGTGCCCGGGGGTGGGGTCCCATGCTCACTGCAGACAACAATAAGGAACCCATACTCTCAGGTGTGTTGGGAACATTCAATGGAAGCATATATACAGAAGGCTTTGGAAAGTAAGATGCATAAAGAACTGTTGTTCGAGTCAACTCAACGCAAGGTCAACAACTTCTGGCTCAGAAACGAGGCCCTAAAGAGAGGGCACAGGTGTTGGGGTCAGGTGGGCCTGGGTTCAAGTCCCGGCCCTACCATTTACTAGCTGGGTGGCCCTGGACAAATCACCTCATCTCTCTGGCTCCTAATCTGTAAAACAAAAGTAATTTAGTCCCTCTGAGGTCGTTACAAGGAGTCAATGAGACTAACTGTAAGATTCCTGGTACATAGTAGGGCTTGAGAGATAGAAGCTATCACGATCAGCACAAGATCGTGGAAAAACCATGGTCTGGAACAAGCTCCCCAGGGTTTCTGGTCCTGTTTTCCTGTCTACAGGATGTTGGGCAGCAGGGCTGTTGTGAGGATGAGGGACACGTGAGGAGCTCTGAGCACGGAGCCTGGCACATAGTAGGTCCTCAGCCCCCGGAGCTCGGTGGGGAGTCACTCACTCTGCTTGATGTCGCTGTCGGGCCCCGGGCGGCCTTCAAACCGGCCGTCCCTCTGGTTGTTGAGCAGCTCTCTCTCCCTGCCCACCGTGCTCTGCTGCCGGGAAACTCCGTCCAGGTCGAGAACGCCGGTGTGGGCGGACGAGCCGGGGCCCAGCTTCGGGGGTGAGGGCTCCCCACTGCTCTTCTTTAGGTAGGAGGCTGGGGCCCAGCCCTCTTTGCCCTGGTACCTGGGAAGAGGAGGGATGCTGGACAGGCTGCTCTGCCAGACGCACAGAAAGAAGCCGTGTTCCTACCACGCACGGCACTTCAAGTCCCAGACGGCAGGAACGATGGGCCAGAGGCCCTTGCTGACCTCAGCTCGGCATTCAAGGCCTTTCCAACCCGCCCTCTGCCTGCCTCCCCAGCCTCATCTCTTAACAGCAACCCCCATGTCCCTCCTACCGCACAAGACTTGGAGTCTCCCAAACGCACCACCATCGTTCACTCCGGCGGCCTCTGCTCTTGGAAACTCTGTGTCGGGAAAGCCCCTTCCCACTGTCCTTCCTGTTCTTTCTTCCCCAGCTCTGCTTACTGTCATTTCCTTTCTCAAGCCTTTCCTGAGCCTCACAGAGAACGAACCCCTCCCTCCACGGTGACCTAGTGTCTCCCGCACACAACACCACCCTAGCACCTGGGACACACAGTGCACTCGGCTGTGGCGGTTCTGTCTCCCCAGCTAGAACACGAGCTCCTGGGGTACGCTGCACCTGACTGATCTCTGTGTGGCAAGAGCCTTGGTGCCAGGGAGTTGAATAAAGAAATAAAAGGACAAGTAGACAAACTGCCCACGGCCTGGCAAAGGCAAGCAGCCATAAAGCTCTGCTACACTCACTGTCCCGTTACAGTCATCGCAGAGATGACAACAGTGATAACTGCCACTTAGTGGGCATCTACTGTATGCCAGTCTGTTCTACCCACTTTCCCGCTGTTGACGTACTTCACGCATCCAACCCTGGGAGGGGGCAGAAACGGATTGAGACCTAGGCAGTCCGCACCAGTCTAGTCTCTGCTCCTAACCTGTTTTGCTGCCTCTTCCCAGCAGCCCCAGCTTCTGGCACAAAGCCTGGCACAGCCAGGGCATGGCTCTAGTCACACTGGCTAACATGTAGATTAAACATGCATTCAGGGGGTGCCTGGGTGGCTCAGTCGGTTAATTGGCAGACTCCTGGTTTTGGCTCAGGTCACAGTCTCAAGTTTTCGTGAGTATGAGCCCCACGCTGGGCTCTGTGCTGGCAGCATGGAGCCTGAGAGTCTTTCTCTCTCTCTCTCTCTCTCTCTCTCTCTCTCTCTCTCTCTCTGCCCTTCCCCCGCTCATACTATATCTTTAAAATAAATAAACTTCAAAAATAAAAAATAAAAAATAAAAAAACAACCACCATGCATTCAGCTGGTCAGGAGCTGGTTCCACGACTTGCTAAGAGTCAGCTGGTGGTCACTGAACTGCAGAGTGACCGAGACCCTGACGGACAGCTCACTGAATTCCAAAGGGATTCAATGAATGCGATCGCTTAATTCTCTGCACAACAGAGCTCAGTTTCATAGCATGAGCCGAGGGGTCAAATTGGACCAGAGGGGTGCTGGAGCCTGCTTGCCCCAACCGGTGAGCGTCAACTGTGTTCGTCTCTTCCGAACTCCACATTTAGTGACATTGCACGGGAGGCTTGGAATCACCCGGTGGGACTATGTACACTTTGGAAAACACCACAACTCAAGGGTAGTTTTCCCTTGAGAACCGGATGTCAACTATTTGCAAGCACCCCGCTGGTCTGGCCCACATAATGCATGCCCACACCTCTGGGGGAGAGTGGAAGAGACCTGAATGGCTGGAGATGATATATGGCAAGGCCAAATCTCTCGTCAAGAATCACTTCAAGAACTAAATAGCACTGTGTTTCAGTGACGACAAAGGTCCTTTATAACTGGAAGCCAATTTACAGGAGACAGAAATCTGCAGGATTTGATGCCTTTCAATCTTAAAATATCTTCTGAGAGGGAGCCAATCTTGTCCTAACTGGAAAATGTCATGCTACCTAGAATCCAGGCCCTCGGCACGAGACAATTCACTGTCTGGGGTCACAAAGCCACAAGCAGAGCAGTGCACGTAGAGGTGAGTGGCTCTGGGGTGAGAAAGGTACAGGTTTAAATCCTGGTTTGTCACTTTCCAGCCTCAGCTGAACCTTCAGATGATGGCATGCGTCGCTGACATCCTACCGCAACCTCAGGAGGGACCCAAGTAAGTCACTCCTTGAATTCCAGAGCCACTAAGTTTTGGGATAATTCGTAATGTAGCTGACACCATATGCACTCAGGATATGTTAGGTGTCACTGTCACTACTCCTGCTTCAAACCTCAGTACTGTAGACCCCTCCCAGGAAGCCATCCTGCCCCCTGAGCTCAGGAGCTCCTCTTCTGTGCTCCAGAGTCCCCATGCATCACCACCCTGCCGGGGGACTGAGCCTGCCTGCCGTGCCTGCTGGTGTGAACCTCTGTGTCTTTCTCACTGTTGACTCCCCAAGTCCCAGAATGGGGCTTGGCCCAGTACAGATTCTTGGTGTGTGTTTGTTGAGTGAATGAATGAAATACCACAGGCTGAACCCCGATGAATGGCCCTAATATCCTGCATCACATTGCTGTATAGACACCAGGTCCCAAGGACTTCTTTTTTTGCCCTGATGTCTTGTTGCCACTGCCTGCCTCCTAAGGTAACCAAGGAGGGGTTCCCAGGACTAACACTGGGGAAGTGGCAGGCAGGCCAGGAGGAGTTGGCACTCATAGGGTTCTGATTGCATCACATAGGCGAAAGAGCTGTGATAAAGAGTTCGAAAGCTGGCTTCCAGCTTATACTACTGAACTCTGAGATGAGGGCAATTTTTGGCTCTAGGATGAATTGCGGTCCTGTGGTGTTATGCATCCTGTTGGTGTCAGAGCAGGGCTGGAGTGGGAAATCACCCACACAGGGCAATGCAGCGTCTCCTTACGAGAAACACATGGGGGTGGAAACCAGTCTTGCTCAACAGGGTTACCGCTATCTGTGGTTTGGGGCATTTGGAGGTTTTGTCTATTACGGATTTTTAGAGAAGGATCTGGATAGGGAGGGAGTCTAAACGGCACCAAGGAGAAGCATCCTTTTGTGGCTCAGGCCAAAACCTCATCCCATCCATCTGTAATCACTTACAGACCTCTGAGCACCCAGAGACCATGTGACCACTCAGTTGCAGCAGGTACCTGATCTTCCACCAGCCTTCCAGGTTCTTCTGGATCACCTCCACCACAGCCCCTCGCTCTAGATTCATTTCATCCTGGTCACGAGCTGTGTACGGGTAGATGACTGTGTACTTCTCCTCTGCAGGGACAAAGGGATGCTGGGTTAAGTCAAAGACAGTGAGAGTCCTGGGATGCTGACGGCCAAGGCTGTGATACATGAGACGCCCTTGCCCACTGAAAGGAAGGATTTCCTCCAGAAATTTCTGGGGACCCCCTAGGCCCTCATTTAGGCCTGGATGACCCTGTGCAAGCAGCAACAGGACACAGGTCAGGTCCCAATCCCTCTGTCCCTCTGAAATCCCTCAGGGTCATGCAGTCATCCTCATCTTCCTCAAGGTCAAAGCTGTGCTTCAAGGTTACTTTCCTTGACCTTGCTTTATGCAGTATTCCAACTCATGGCAATCTCATCCCCCTTACCCAGGTTTATTTTTTTCCTCATACCAGGAATTACCTTCTAACACACCATACAATTTACCTGGTGATTGTGTTTTGTGTCTGTGTTCTCTGCTAGAATACAAGCACCACGAAGGTAGGGATTTGTGTCTGTCTCAGTTATTCCTCTGTCTCTAGCACTGGGCACGGTACTGGCAATACTGTGTAACTATTTAGTACATTAGTCAACGTTTAGTAAATGAATGGTTCCCAAAGGCCTGGTGGGAGCCACCTAGCTCATGCCAGAGGGGGTTAAGTCATCTGTGGCTCCTCCACATTCTTGCTGGTAGAGGGTTCAGGGGTAAGCTAGATTTGGCAACAGATGGTTTCAGGCTGAAATCCCTACCAAGGAGGCTACAGCTAGCAATTTTCTTTCTTCCTTTAATTTTTAAAAGCAATTGTCATTACCTAGTGGGTAACTGATCTTCATTTTTCATTAATTATTTTCAAGCCGCTGGATCCAACCACGCCTGAAGCTTCAATTTTATTTTTAATATTTTGGTTTTTTTGAGATATAATTGACATTTAACACTGTATTCGTTTTAAGCGTGTCACATGATAATTTTATGCACACACATGACCGCACGCGTGCACACACACGTGCGCACAGTGAAATCACTGCCTACTTCAACTTTCGTTAATGTGACTGGGGTGCCTTCCACCTCACTCTCAGTGGTGCCTCAGTCTTTCCCCTCAAAGCCATGGGACTATTTCTCAGGCTCTGCTTGGAGGACTGCTCATTGTCACAAGCTGGCAGGGCCCTCCGGAGAACAAGAGAATAGCTCCCGTGCTCAACACTGTCAGCAGGGACTCCTGAGACAGAACAGATGAGTGTCCCCAGGGACCCTGAAGAGGACACGGAAGGGCTTTCCTATTTAGCTTACATTCCGGCCCCCAGGGAGTGACCGAGCCAGCTGTGGGCTGGTGTTGATGGCCAGCATGTTGGGGCCGACTCTCTTCTCTTTGGGAAAACACCACAAGCTGTCTGTGGCCTGCCCAGCTGGTGTCGAGGGAGGTGGAAAACACAGAGGGAGTTTATTTATTTATTGATCTAGCCCACTGACCTGCTCTGTGGGGGCTGAGCTGACTCAAGTTGCAGATATCCTGCGTACAGCAGAGTCAGCTGCTCCCCTCACTCATGGTAGCTGCAGGGTGGGTGCGGGTGCTGTGAGGGGTGCAGGGGGTAATTCAAACCCGTAGATGCACAGAAGTTCTCTCTGGTTGGGTGGGAAGGGTTGCTGCTTCAGTCCTAGACTAAATGCAGTCAGTCTTATGGGCCCTGGACTCCTGGGGGCCCACCCCTCACCTGAATTACACAGGGAGATTCTCCGGCACCCGGAGGCGCTCTCTGGGCTCCATGAAACACTTAGTGATCCCGAACAAACCTTACGGTGGGAAACCTTGCAGACTGCATGGCAGGTGCCCGCTGACACTGCATGCTTAGCGTCCATCTGCCCTTCCTCTGTTGCCACTACCAGCCTCCATCCACATGGTTTGGGTAAGGCTGACCTCACCACTGCCTTGGAGGGACGGGGAGGGTGCAGGACCCCGGCCTGGCCAAAGTGCTGTCTTCCCCTGGCCACTGTGATTGGTTCAGGGATAGCATGTGGGTCGGTCAGAACCAGTCCTAAGACTTGTGTTGAAGGAGAAGCACTTTCTTTGGTAGGTATCTCTGAAAGGTGCCTGGAATTGCTGTCATGAGAAAATGGTGTCGGCAAGGTAGACAGCAGAGCAGAGGGGAGGAGAGTTAAGTCCCAGGTCCCCATAATGTTTTCAAGCCCCTGGATCCAGCCATGCTTGAAGCTAGTCCTTCCCCAGACTTTTCAGTGACGAGCTGGTACATTTCCCTTTTGGCCTAGGACAGTTTGATGTGGGTTTCTTCCCCTTGTGATGTGTCTGATAAAAGAAACAGGTCACTGGCTCAGCATTATAGAGGCCCCAGGCATTATTTTTCAACCTGGTAAACTTTAGAGCCCCAGGCCGAGAAATACTGCCCAAACCTACATACCAACACACACAGAACAGGCAAGGTCACTGTTTCTCACATGCAACAGGCATGGGCAGTCCCCGAGCAGGAAGACGCATGCAGACGCAGGGACCCAGCTCCAAACACTGAACAGGGAAGAAAATCCCAAGGTAGGCACCTTGACGCCAGCTGATGGCATACAAGTCCCCCAGAGTCCGGCGGCGGCCCACAGGCCGGGGCAAAGACCAGTACCTCCATGAGACTGGACAGGCAGCATGTAGAGGTGAAGGGCAGAAGGCAGAGGTGAGAAGAAAGCACTCCCAGTGTCTGGAGGCAAAGGGGACGCTGAGCGCACGTTCCCGTTTAGGAGGAATTATTTCTGAGCCTACGCCAAGCCCCAGGTATCTTAAAAGGACCAACTTCCTGAGTATTAACCTTGAACTCGGGTGCAGAGGCCACCAGTAGATATAATTCTATTCCTAGCGTGACTTATAAAGAGGCACTAAAAGAAGCCCTTGTGTCAAGGGAGAAGAAAAATGTGCAAACTTAGGAAAATGTGGGATCTCTCCACCTTTTAGCTGTGTGACCCCAACCAAGTGTCTCTACCTTTCTGAGCCTGTCTCCTCATCTATCAGATGGGGTTAACAACCAGTCTCTTACAGCGGGGTGCCCACAATGGTCATCATCAACTGCCTAAGGGAGCTACAGCTCTCATGCAGAACACCACAACCCCTGAATCTGAGTGGATTCTTTGAGTTGGCCCAGCCCCTCAGAGCTTGGGGGCCCCACAAAACCACCAGTAAAATGACATATGTTTTCGATGAGGGGTGCTGGCTGTAATAAAACTAAACGCAAACCCACATACACATTTTTTATTAACCTTTCAGCACAGAATTATCCCCCTTCTTGTCACCCTCTTTTCTGATAAACACAAAAAGTGGTTTTGTGCTTTCCCCCGAACAGTCAGCTAAAAGCCCAAATCGTCACCCCTGGGTAAGGCATAGTTATTTAATAACTGTTCCCAGTTATTTATTGTCTCCGGTTCTTTGCCAAATGCTTTGCATGTGGAATCTCCTTTAATTAAGAAAAAAAAATCTCACAGTACAGACACCATCATTTCCATTTTTAGAGGAGGAGGCTGAGGTGGAGAGAGGTTAAGGTGCTGGCCCAACTCAGCTAACTCACATTCAGGTCTGACTCTAAAACCCTTCGATTTATTAGCTA